>NC_091715.1:29785000-32296666 GCF_041296265.1 Equus caballus | reverse complement strand
ACAAATGTACCACTCTGGTGGGGGATGTGGATATCAGGGGAGGCTGTGCATGTATTAGGGCAGGGGGGATATGGGAAATCTCTGTACCTTCGTCTCAATCTTGCTGTGAACCGAAAACTGCTCTAAAAAGTTGTCTTAAAAAAAAGTGGGAGAGGAAACTGAATCTGAGGCCCCTGAATGTTCAGAATATCAAAAATTAAAGTTTAGAAACTAAATCCTAATTTAGTTAGTGAATCGTGACATTCTTGCTGAATTCTCATCCTCTCAATAGTTCAGGGAAAAATCAGCTCAGGTCTCCCATTATTCTGCGAGCATAAAAGGCCTGTGGCCTTCTGGGGCAAGAATGACCTAAATTAAAATTTAGTTTGTAATATATTTGTCTCGTGAAGGAGTTGGCAAACTTTTCCCTTAAAGGGCCAGATAGTTCATATATTAGGTTTTGTGGGCCATACTCTGCTGCAACTACTCAACTCTGAGGCTGTCGCATGAAAGCAGCCATAGACAGTACATAAGCCAATGAATGTGGCTGTGTTCCAATAAAACTTTATTTACAAAAACAGGCACAGGCTGGATTTGGCCTGTGATTTTCTGACCACTGGTCTAGTTCTTTCCTAGAAAGTTGGGCTTGCCCATGCTCAAAATGTGGGCAAACTGAGGGCTTAAATTATGCATTACATACAAGTTATATATGTTGTAACACAGAGAAGGAGAAAAAAAAAATAAGGAAAATGGCGCAAAAAAGAGAAGAAAGAAAGCAGATCTTTGTTTCATAAGCCAGAGGGAGAAGAAGGCAGAGAAGAACCAGGAGGAGGAGAAAGCAAAACACGACTTGGAGGGGCGGCACACACTCGGAGGCCCACAAGACAGAGAACACAAGACCAGAAATCAAGGGACCTGGACTTCTCTGTCCTCGCCGGCACTGTCACAACACTTCTCTAGACCTCACATTCTGTCATTCTGCCCAATTCCAGCCTCACAAAGTCCTCACAATCCAGAGCCAGGCAGGAAACAAAGACACAGCACTCTGTGGACAGGCAGCTGCGGGAGTGACGGGGTGGGGATTATGGCCACCCTGTGGGCATCTGTCAGGACACATCTCTATCTTTCTCCTACAGCACATTATGCCTAAGACATAGCTAAGCTCCTGCTTTAAATAAACAGTTTAATCAGCAGCCCAAAGTTTCCTTTTATCACCCAATCTCCCAGTTAGATAGAATAATTATTTTCCATCTTCAAACCGCTGGACTGTTACGTATCAGCTGAGGCAAACAGAATAGCAGGCGTTGCTGAATGGCCCCACAGCCCTAGTCTTGTACTAGCGTAGTTCCCACGGGGGCCGGTTTTTAAAAGACCTTGCAACTAAACATGGCTCTCCGAATGACTGTGCTATAAAGACGTACTTTGTCGTGTGGCAGAAAGGGAAGAGTTTTTCCTCTAACAGGACTGTGGCCAGGGTTCTGATCGTTAACAGAGAAAACCACGTACAGGTCAGATTACAAGCAATTCTATCATCAGTTCCAATAGGGAGACTCCTCCTAGACCCCATCTGATGACCGATGCATCAAGACTCGCTCAGCCTTACTCCCCACCTGTAAAAAAGAGCTTAGTAATGTTTCCCACGTGTAGGTGTTCTGCAGAATAAATCAGAAAATGTAGAAAAGTATCTAACCCAGCTCCCAGCGTACGGTGGGCACTCGCTAAATAGGAGGTACCTTGATATCATCGATGACTGACATAACTCAATTCTTATACAAGAAAGGTCACTCCAACCAAGTGTGAGAATTGCAGTCCTTAAAAAGGATGTTTTTCTTGCTCTTTATCAATCTGCCCGTGGTATGTGCCTTCTACAAAGGAGCTCCCCTGCAATAAGCTTGAACAGAATGGAAGACTGGTGTAGCTATTTGCATTCAAGAAAAGGCACTATGGCTGACCCCACCCTTTGGCTGCCATCCCACCTCTGAGGCAACGTGAAATTACGGAAGTAGATAGGAGTCAGGATAACTCGAGATTGTAAAGTCTTTTGGGTAATCAGACATACCACCCACTGAGTCACAGGTTTCTTTTGGCAGGTCGACGATGGAAACGCCCTTCCTGTCACTGTAACCCTTCCCTAATCCACTCCCTCTCCCAGCCTGGATTCTAGCCTCTTCGCAGGCCAATGTCCGTCACACACAGTCCACCCATGTGGCTGGCAGGGAGACGAATGACCTACCCTGCAACCATGGCCTTTTCTGGTTCCAGCATCCCTGACTCTCCATCCCCACAGCCCCACTGTAGGCTCATCAGTACTCGCGGGAACTCCAGCAACTGCCTCCCAGCTGTTCTCTGTGACCTCAGCCTCGGCCCCCTCCATGCCAACCGCCACACGTGGTCAGGAGGCTTGTTCCAAAGACTCAGATCTGCTCCTGGCACCGCCCTGCTTAAGAGCCTGGTGGCATGTAGAACAAAGTTCACACCCCTCAGTAAGATCTAGAAGGCCTGTCCCAGCCCTGCTCTAGCCTACCCTTGGCAACCTCACCTTCAGGCCATTGCTCTTGTTGTTCTCTCTGCTTTGCATGCCCTCCCCCTTCATCTGCTTGTCCAACTTCTGCTCAACCTTTAACCTCCAGCTCAAATGCCACCCCGTTTCTGACACCCCCACTTCAATCAGTACCAATTTCTCCCTCTTCTCTATTCCTGTAGTAACTTGTATGTAACTCTATTCTGGTACTTTCCAAACAATATTATAAATACTTGCTGATGGTTTCTGTTCCTGCTTGGCTGTAACCTCAATAGGGACATGAGCTATCATTTATTTCTCTTGGTATTTCCAACATGCAATATACTACCTGACATGAGGCAGTAGGTGAGCTTTGATAATGGAATGAACTGAAAGAACAAATTCCATGGGTTTGGCAGGGAAGGAGTGGCCAATGCAGGCAAGATATAAGAAATCCAGAGGTACCATAAAGGAAGTCTATTAATATTTCTTTTTTTTTTTTTTTTTGAGGAAGATTAGCTCTGAGCTAACATCTGCTGCCAATCCTCCTCTTCTTTTGCTGAGGAAGACTGGCTCTGAGCTAACATCCATGCCCATCTTCCTCTACTTTATATGTGGGACACCTACCACAGCATGGCATGGCAAGCGGTACCATGTCTGCACCTGGAATCTGAACCGGCGAACCCCGGACCACTGAAGCAGAACGTGTGAACTTAACCACTGCACCACCAGGCCGACCACAACTACTATTTCTTCATTAATGGTTTTTAGGTTTTCTTAGGATCACCTTTGGAGAATTAGCCAACCTTTCCTGCTATTCGCCCCCTTTCCCACAAAATCGATAATTATCTCTATTCTCAGAGCTGTCAATCACCCCATATTTATGACTTTAAACTATAGTTGTAATCCATCCCTTGCCCATTTTTTACTCAGCATTCATGAAGTCCATGAGGCTCTGTTTTTTTAGCATGTGCTTTGCCAGCCCTCTGCACCTCCTGCCCTATGCAACAGCCTCATCAATAGTTTGCATGTGTGAAGTCAAGAGACCCTCTATTTTGGTACAAGAATTTTCTAGGGACTCACATTTACAGCCTCCTGCCTAACCTTTTACTATTCCCCCACTCGAAGGCCTGAAGATAAGTTCTGACCTCCTCCCCACCTCTCTAGCTTCTGTTCTCACCACTGTCACTCAACTCTGGTTGTGATCACCCTGAGCTTCACTATTGTTCTCTGAGCAGACCAGCTCTATTGGGCTGCTTTGATTTCCAACATGCTGTTCCTGGAATGCTTCCCCCTCCTTCTCCATCTAGTGAACTTCTACTCATCCTTCAAGGCCCATTTCAGTTGTTGTCTCTTCAGAGGCATCTTCCCTGCCAATACCTCTTCTCCTCCTCCTTGGGAAAACTCGGTATGCTTCAAATAATGGGATTCTCCCTACCTCAGTGTTCTTTTCTTTTTCCACCTTCTTAATTTAGCTTGATTTAGTTTTTGGTTATCAGGTTCAGATTATTAGATTACTCATAATTATTGGTTAATGACGTACTCTCATCATTAGTCCATGCACACTCCATAAGCACGAGCAAAGCCACTACTTAAAACAAAAGCCAGGACCTTGATAATACCCTCCACGTCATCCCCCCATTAACCTATGTCTTTGACTCCCAATTTGAGATAATTTGTCATCATCTTAAATCGTATACTCATCATTCCAATTCTTTTAGGAGCTTATTTTTCATGCTTTTTATTGCTAAGATTTATCCATATTTTTCTGTGGAACTCTTTCTCATTCATTTAGACTCGTAATTTTCCACTATATGTATATATGACAATTTTTTCTTCCACTCACCTTTTGATGCGCATCTGGTTTGGGAGAGGGTTGCCAGATTTAGCAAGTAAAAATACAGGACACCCAGTTAAATTTGAATTTCGGATAAACAATGGATTTTTTTTAGTATAAGTATGTCCCATGAAATATTCGAGACATGCTTGTACCAAAAAAGTATTTGTTGTTTGTCTGACATTCAAATTTAACTGGGCAGCCTGTATTTTATCTGGCAATCCTACTTTGGGAACAAAGCTGCTGTGAATATTCCCATACGTATCTCCTGTTGGATATGCCAAGGTTTCTTTTGGGTAGATACCTAGGTGTGTGCGTACTCAATGTTAGGAGGTAACCCCCAACTGCTTTCTGAAACAGCTTCTTTCAAGGGCTCTTGAGCCTCATCTCCCATTTTGAGGATATTAAAGGGGTCAGAGTGTGGGAAGAGAGGGTTGTATGTGAGGAGATTGGTGAAGAGCCATCGTTCTGCACTGAACCCGCTCTTCTCTCCCTTTTAAGGTGGGGTTTGGAGAGTTACTCTTTAACCCCAAGCCCAGTGAGGGGCCTTCAAAGTGCTTTGCAATATGTCCCTGCAGTTGGGAGCCACAGGAGACCTCACTCATGCCCATGAAAGCTGAATCAGGATATGGGTTGGGGTTTGTCTCCAGCCTGGAGCCATCTTGGGGAGAGAGAAGGGCCATTAAGTGCTTTGGTGGCCAAGTCAGCAGAGGATGCTGCCTTAGGGTGACGATGGGCTCCAGAGTATGTTGGGATGAGAGATGCAAGAATGTGACCCATAGATGCAAAGTGGCCACAAAAGAGAGAGAGCTGACGTGGAGCCAACTTGAGTCCTGAGCAGTAGTGCAAGGCAATCTCAGCAAGAAGAGGTTGGAGGTGTTCTGCCAGATTTCTAGGTGAGGAGCAGTCCTAGGTTACCACCCTTTATTGTGAAATATCAGCCCAAGGTCAAGAGAACTATAGCAGAGATGTCTCCAGCCATGGGAACCTCTGAAGGGCCCAAGAGAAGATCTCAGGAGGGAAAGGGTTGGCTTTATTCATCTTACAGGCCTATCCAGGGATGCCAGCTTGGATCCCAGCCTTAGCTGTCTGAAAATGAGGCCCAGGAAGAACGATGCCACTCTGTCAGGTCGGAACTGTCTGCTTCCTGGCCTCTCCTCTTTCTTCCAGCTCCAACAGTGGTTGCAGCAAAATGGCAGCTAACAAATGGAAGTGGTGAGCAGGGAGAGAGAAGACGTTCCACTCTCCATCCTACCTCCCCACCACAGCCTTTCTGTCTAAAAGAGGCCTGAAGCAAGCAGGGAAAAGATTTAATGCTAACCCAAGCTTGAAGGTGTGACTTATCACATCTTGGATAGGACATTCTAATTCCTCAATTGTGACTTGAAGTGACTATAACAATCTGTTACTTCTGGACCACTATCTTACACCACACACAAAAATTACCTCAAAATGTATTAATGATTTAGACGTAAGACCTGAAACCATAAAACTTCTAGAAGAAAACATAGGCGTAAGCTCCTTGACATAGGTTTTGGTGATGATTTTTTTTTTTTAAGATTTTATTTTTTTTCCTTTTTCTCCCCAAAGCCCCCCGGTACATAGTTGTATATTCTTCGTTGTGGGTCCTTCTAGTTGTGGCATGTGGGACGCTGCCTCAGCATGGTTTTGATGAGCAGTGCCATGTCCGTGCCCAGGATTCGAACCGACGAAACACTGGGCCACCTGCAGCAGAGCGTGCGAACTTAACCACTTGGCCACGGGGCCAGCCCCTGGTGATGAGTTTTTTAATCTGACACCAAAAGTAAAACCAACAACAGCAAAAATAAACAAGTGAGACTACAGCCAACTTAAAAGCTCTGCACAGCAAAGGAAACCATCAACAAAATGAAAAGACAAGCTACTGAATGGGAGACGATATTTGCAAATCATATAGCTGAGAAGGGGTTAATAGCCAAAATATATAAAGAACTCATACATAGCAAAAATATAAACAATCCAGTTAAAAAATGGGCAGAAGATCTAAACAGACATTTTTCCAAAGAAGCCATACAGAATGGCAACAGGGACATGAAAAGATGCAAATCCAAACCACAGTAAGATATCACCTCACACCTGTTAGAGTGGCTACTATCCAAAAGACAAAAAATAGCAAATGCTGGCGAGGACGTGGAAAAGGAACTCTTGTACAGTGTTGGTGGGAATGTAAATTGGTGCAGCCGCTATGGAAAACAGTATGGAGGTTCCTCAAAAAATTAAAAATAGAACTACCATTTGATCCAGCAATTCTACTTCTGGGTTTTTAGCTGAAGAAAATGAAAGCACTAACTGTAAAAGATATATACACCTCCATGTTCATTGCATTGCAGCATTATTTATAGTAGCCAAGATATGGAAACAATCTAAGTGTTCACTGATGAATGAATCGAAAAAGAAAATATGGTAGAGATATATATACATATACAATGCAATATTATGCAGCCATAAAAAAGAATGAAATCTTGCCATTTGTGACAACATGGATGGACTTTGAGGGCACTATGCTAAGTGAAATAAGTCAGACAGAGAAAGACAAATACCATATGATCTCTCTTATATGTGGAGTCTACAAAAAAACCCAAAAACCAAAAAAAAAAAACAACAGAAAAAACAAGCTCATAGATACAGAGAACAGATTGGTGGTTGCCAGAGGAGGGGGAGGGGTATGGGGTGGGACAAATGGGTGAAGAGGGTGAAAAGGTAAAAGAAAAAAATGACAAAATTAAAAAAAAGAATATCATAGCAAAATTGGCACGAATACATAATGCTCTGATCCAAAAACCACTTTAAAATAAAGTGTGTGAAGTCCATAAAAATAAATGTTAATGGCAATTGAATGGAATTAAATATTGTTAATCTCAGTCTTTAGATATGGAGGGAAGATCAAGTGGAGACAAGCCGAGTGAAAGGTGCAAACACACGCGCAGTCACACAAATTCTGATGGTGATGCCAACCACTAATTGTTTTTTTTTAAGATCTTATTTTTCCTTTTCTCCCCAAAGCCCCCCAGTACATAGTTGTATATTTTAGTTGTGAGTCCTTCTAGTTGTGCTGTGTGGGATGCCGCCTCAGCATGGCCTGATGAGCGGTGCCATTTCACCCCAGGATTCGAACCGCCGAAACCCTGGGCCGCCAAAGTAGAGCACGTGAACTTAACCACTTGGCCACGGGTTTACCAATGAGGCTGAAAGTGAGAAGGAACCAAATAAAGATAAGGAAAAACACCAGGGGTTAGAGCAGCAAAAGACAGGACATGTTTTACGGCTAAAATGTTAGTTAAAGGAACAAAAGAAAAAATTGCCAAACATTTATTCATCTGAACTTTTTTCTAGTGAATTATTGATTATGAAGACTCAGTATACTAGATACTAGCTTATAGTAATTTCCCACTGATACATTTTTTCCTTTTTGGTCTCAAAAAAAATCAAGTTTTTCCTTGGGGACATGAGCAAATGCTCACTACTTAAAGTTAAGTAAAAAAAAGTAGGAGGAGCCGGCCAGTGGCATAGTGGTTAAGTTTGTGTGCTGCCCTTTGGCGGCCCAGGGTTTGTGGATTTGGATCCTGGGGGAGGACCTACATACTGCTCATCAAGCCATGCTGTGGCAGCGTCCTACATACAAAATAGAGGAAGACGGCACAGATATTAGCTCTGGGACAATCTTCCTCACCTTTTTTTTAAAGGTAAGAGAAAAAAATAGTATCTATTGGTTCTTACTATTGTTTAAAAAAATAGCATACACTGTTGGTAATTGAAAGATAGGTAAATAGTCAAGATAACTAAACAGATCTATACAATAAAGACTAGAAATACACACAAAATATTGTTATTATTAAAAAAAAACTGTACAGCACCAAATATGAACCCTAATGTAAACTATGGACTTTGGGTGACAATGATGTACCTATATAAGTTCATTCATTTTAACAAATGTACCATCTGCTGGGAGATGTTGATGCTGGGGGAGGTGGGGGCGCAGGGGGTATACAGAAAATCTCTGTACCTTCCAGTCAATTTTGCTGTGAACCTGAGACTGCTCTAAAAAATAAAGTCTATATATAAAAACAAAGCAAAAACCAATCTATTACCTAACAATGAGTAGAAATGAGACCTGCTCCATTTGCATTCAGCTTTGGGGGAAGATTACCCTCCCTGAAAGAAGCCCAACAATCGAGCGCTGCTTCGTTCACATCAGAGGCTATGCTTGTCTGTATACTGGTTACACAGGTGTGTCCTGATTCACACACATTCACCTCACACGTGCATTCAACCACCTCCAGCCAGCCACACTGGACTTCCAACCAGCCAAGGGCTCAGAGGGTTTCCTTCCCTCCCAGTGTCCTCTGGGCTTTCCTTCCCCTTTCCACTTCTCTTTCTCTCTCTCCTCTTTCCTTTTCACTCCCCTCTGTAGAACCCACTGCATTTCAATACTCTCAGTCTCTGAGTCCTTCTCCTCCAAATCCCAGGGTATGGTCCTCACTTTATAGGGAAAGTAGGTGGTAGGGGAATGGGAGGGTGGCTTGGCCGGTGATAGATAGGATTAGAAAGGCCCAACAGGATGTAAGTATTCTGATGACAAATAGACTATCACAGATGAAGGTTTGGAAGCAGACTGTCTTACTGCTGGAAGCTGAGCTTTTTGAGAGCAGAAATTATGTCTTAATTGCCTTGGGGTCCCCAGCAGCTAGGATAGTACCCGGAACACAGTAACCCTTAACCAAAGTTTATTGAAAGGACAAGCAAGTGAATGAATAAGTTAATGGGCACATGGATTGAGTGAAAGGCCACAGGGATCAGCATTCAATCTCATCCATTTCAAGTTTTATCCCCAATGTTGACACTATGAAGGCTGTACCTAGCAAATTTGTGAGGGCCAAAGCCCTAATATACAAGATGATAGAATCAGGACTCAAGATCTCAACTGGATGGAAGGAATGGTTGAAAGAAACAGGACAAAATCCAATAAAGATAAAGTATAAACATTTGCACTGGATTCAAGTGGTCAGTGGCCCCACGCAGAGAAACAGCACCCTTTGAAAAGTCCCTGGGGGTTTTCTTGACTCAATTTGAGTCAACAGCAAAACATGACTGCCAATATAAACATTCAGAAGACTGGGTCAGGCAATATCAGAGAAGGCTAAGGAAAGGAGGACATTGTCAAACTAGAGCATGTCTGAGCCCAACGACCAGGAAGGTGAGAGATCTGGAAACTTCTATATATAAGAAATAGATGAAGAAATGGGACATTTGTGCCTGGAGATAAGAGACAGGGAGTCACAAGAGTAGCTTTAAATTGGTTGAAGAGCCATATTGTAGAAGAGGAGTTATTTCTAGAAGGCAACACTGCAGTAGAATTTGCAGAGAGTTAATGTGTAGCTGAATTACTTAAGAAGTCTCTCTCAATCAGAGCATCACAACCATGGGACAGGTTGCTTTATGAGGCAGGGTCACTCCAAGTCACATTAAGGAGTCCAAAGGAAGCTCAAGAATGAACTACAAGGGTCTGTGTAGGCCCTGGCCTCCAAAGCACCTTTGGTCTTGATGTGCTGATTCCCCCTTGGGGTAATTAAGGAATGCTGTCTGAATTCAGGAAGCAGGTGAATAACAGAATAAAGTTTTGGCATATACAGGTACTAGCTCTATGTGAATTCAAGTAAACAGTGTGGCCTGGTGAAAGGCTTTGGGGGGCCAAATAGAATGGAGATAAGCCAGGACCGAAATCAGTCAGGTGCCACTATGTTTGCAAGGCTGATTTAGAACCTAGCATTCAAAGAACGCTCATACTCAGCTTCATTAAGAACAAACAGCATTCATCAAGCACTAACAATAGGCGGGTCCAAAAACCTCCTGTCTCCTGGAATTAAAAGCCAAATAACTCAAGTCCTCTAGGATCAGAAGCAGGTGAACTAAGAATTAAGAAGAAGGGGCTATGAGATTAAATCAGAAGCCAAATGCCTTCAGATGCTTTTGTTCTGCCAAATTTAAAATGCATTTAGAGGCTGTGGTTTCAAACATGTACTCACATTAAAGGAGACTGGATCTATGTGTGGCATCCCCTGGGCACCTGTTGGAATGCAGAGTCTCAGGCCCTACTGACACAGAATCTACATTTTAACAAGAGCCCCAGGTGGTTCACAGGTGCATTAGAATTCGAGAAGCACTGCTCTACACTAGAGTTGACAAAAATGTGGCTTTGTGACTGTCTTATGCTACCAATGGCCAGATATCAGAATCCAAATCTAGGACACATGACCTGAGAAGTGTGAGCATATTTATGGAGACAACAGGGCAGGATCTTTGTCATTAAGAATCTTCCATCTGCACAAGAGGTTCCTGTGGCTACAGAAAGACCAATCATTGCTGCCCAAGTAATTCTGTGTTGAATCAGGAAGCTAAGGGTTTACCCTGCAGTAAAGAGAATTTGCACCTCTGAACCCGATGGTGTCTGAGGGGGGAGGGGAGCAAGTTTGATCCTTGGGACCAAACATCACAGGAGTAAACTGATGCTCTGGAACCCACCAGTCCAGGGTGAGCGGATGGAACAATTAGGGTGGTTAAGACGAGTGCATCACAGTTCCTAACCTTTAGGTGTCCCCTCATTATTATTTTAAACATGTGACTCTGTGCCCTACTTTGGTGGCATTTGGTGCTACTTTAGAAGAGGTGGCATAAGAAGCCTGTTCCAGGTGATTATAAAGGGCACCTGGCATGTGGCCTGGAATGGAGCTAGGATGAACAAAGGGAATTTTAAGTTTTATAAGGAAATGCCTTGAAAGCTTTTTTGCACTGCCCAAGTGTTACATTGTTCTTTTCAGTGTGAGAAACAACCCAAGAAACCAAGATAAATGCAAAAACATCAAGGCTTAAAATGAAGGGTAGTCAGGCCTTGAGTGAATCAGAAAATCTTTGATTTTAATTCACATCTAACCACAAGAAGCAATGAAACAACCTTTTGATTTGTTCCAGTTTTAAGACCGAATCCAAACATCTTACCTAATAAGGATGCTCAAGACCATTACTCATCCAGTAATATTCCTCCTCTGAAAATCCCAAGAAGGTCTTTCTTTAGACCAACATTTAAACAGAGTTCAGCTTCCCAGTTCTCCAGGGTTCAGCCCTGTGACCAGGGATAACTGATTTAGCAGGCGAAGCCCAAGTTTACGAAGCACACATCTTGAAATCTCTTCAACAAAGCCCAAGAAAGAATTGTAGTTATCTCTGTGGTTCTTACTTGCACAATCATTTTTTTTTTTTTGCTCCATAAATCAAATGGAAAAAAAAGTCTTGTTTCACCCTTGCAACAGGACAAATCACACATGAGCAGGAGCCCTGGGTGACCACCCCCTCTGCTCTGTGGGGCCACTTGTGTAATTGGCAGGCCTTGCCCCCAGGAAGGAAAAGTCCGGAACAAGGGCAGGATGAGTGAGGAAGGGGTGGCTGGGGGGTTGCAGGAGACACGGGAGCCACAGAGGGTGCAGGTTTTCACTCTACATCCTTGTTCTCCAAACACCCTCCTGTAGCATCATGTACCAGACAATCAGGAAGCACTAACAGGGAGCTGTTATTCACCATGCACACATTTTTCAATAAGAAAGTCATGTTTATTGGCAACTTTCCCCCTGGCTCCACCCACAGAGGGAGGCTGCTCTCAAAACCCCGGAATTCCATGAGTCAGAAAAGAATCAGTCTGCCCCAAGGCAGAGCATCCCCCATGCCTGCTTTATCCATCAGTGCAGCCAAATAAACCAGCAGCATTTATTTAGCAGCAACTATGGAGTTGCTGCTGGAGAATGCCAAAACCAAATGTGCAAGATTCCATCCCTGCCCTCAAGAAGGTCACTGTTTTGTGTGTGTGTGGCGGGGGGTGGGGGGGAAGGATAAGGTATACTAACATGAAAAACTAGCGATAACAAAGCCGTAGATAATAAACGCCAAGAGAGTGGTAAAAACAAAGATGGTTATTGTAATTGCATTGAACTGAAGTAAAGTGCATCATAGCAGGAATGGAGTTAAGCGTGGAGGGTGGTCAAGAGATCTGTGGGGCTGAGGTCATGGGGCAGGTGGGACGTGAACTATGCGTGGACAGCTTCACAGCATTCAGAGGTGGGCAGAGAAGGTGGGGGGCAGTTCAAGTGGGCTCCAAAATTGGGAGGGAGGAGGTGTGATCGAGCCCGAGGGGGACAGTGGCTGCAGTAGAGGTCTCTGCTTTGTGCAGGACTCCTGACCTGGCTTGCGGCGTGGTTCAGAATAAGCCCTTGTCAAGAAAGGGCAAAGCCATTTTGAGGAATGCCAGGACAGATAAGGTGCCCAACCTTGATTGCAGGAAGTCAGGATGTTCCTCCAGCTCCACCTTTTGCCCTACTGGTCAGCCTCCTGGTTATTCCAAGGTCTTAGGAGCACACTCCTTCCACAAGGAGACACAAGACCAATAGTACTATAAAGTCGAATCTACCACCAAAAAATGCAGAGCTGTTTGTCATAGGGAAAACTTGATGGAGAGAGAAGCATGCCAAGAAATGCCACCTCCACACCATGGTGGCTGAGACTTTCGTGTGTGAAGCAAGTACGACTTTCACTTAGCTGGTCCCTGCTCAGCACCTTACTCATTCCTCTCAGGGCCCCTTCAGATCTGTGCTGCTTTCTTCAGGCTCCCTGCCCAGCCTCCAAACGTGGACACTCTGAGGATGCTTGTGTTCCTAAGAACTGAGAAAACAAGCCATTGAGGCTGCCCCCACCGCCACCCTTTCCCATCTACTGACTTAATTCCACGGCACCCACTGCTCCTAAGTCCCACCCTTAATCTCAGAGGATGGGGTCAGCCTTCTTGTTCAAGGCCAGCCTCTCCCTCACAGCTCCATCAATCATCTCCCTTCTTTCCTCTATCTGTCATTGTGTCCTTTCTATTCACTTTCTTCTCAGCCTGTAGATATGATAAATATCCCTCCAATCTAAAAAGACCAAACTCAACAAAAACACAACATAATGCACACACAGACACATACCCCTCCCCGCAACCTCCGGCAACCACCATCTATTGCTCTCTTTCCCTTCTCAGTCATGATCCTTCAGAGGGTGGTCTATGCTGGCTGTATCCATTGCCTCAATTCCATTCAATCTTCAGCACTTGCTCTTGCCTCCCACCCTCACTCCACTGAAACATACTATCGTTGAGATCCATCCATTACCTGTTTCCAAATCCAATGAAAGCCTTTCTTCCCTGTATTTGACACTGTTGCCTTTTCACCGCTTCTTGAATCTCTTCATTCCCTTGGTTTCTATGTCCCCTAGTTCTCCACCTGCTTCACTGACTATCCCATTACTGACCCCATTGGGGAACCAAGTGTCCCCTCCTTCCAGAAGTTTCCATAACATCTTATGCTGAGTTATATGACTCTCCTCTGTGCTCCCTTAACACTCTGGCTCTTACCAAATTATACCAAAATTATCTGTTTAGTGTATGTGTTTCCCCTATTAAGCCAGAAAGCCCCAGAGAGAAGTGGCTGTGTTGATTCATCTTCGTGTCTCCAGTACCTGTTACAGAGTACAGTGTGCACTGTTATGCAATACAATTCACTCAGCTGGCTTCGAACAAATGCCAAAGACAAACTGGACTGATTTTCAGCTGTATGGTTTATTCAGGATTTCATTTCCAAGCACACATGTTCTTTCTCTTTTTCTCAAAGGCTCATATTCTAGAGGGGTGGCCAGATTCTGGAACGGGCCTATGGTGAAGAGAACTGGGCTTAGAGCTCCACATTCAGTGGGGAACCTCCAAACCCTATTTCTCAAGGTCTTTCTTAGTCCACATTTTTACCTTTTGGTTCACCATGCTGCTGAGGTCTCCTACTGACTTGGCCTTGTGTTAATTTGTGGGTGCTCAGCTCTTGCTGAACAGAATGTGGCACTCGATTATGCAACCATTTCAATTCCTAGATAGTTCTGTAGCTACTGTGAAACTTCCTGACTGGGAATTCTGTTTATACTTGGTTATCGTTTTACATATTTGAGCAATAGTGGTCATTATGGAGACCAAGTTTACACACATTTCTTCTAGACTTTTACCAAGTCATCTACAAAACAACATTGGCATTCTGGAAGCCTGTGAGCCCACACTGCAATCATTATTATAGAAGAGTTGGTATGTCATCGGCACGTGGAATATCTAGTCCAACATGCCTCACATTGTTGTCATGACCTCAGTTTGTCTGCAGCATCCGGTATTTAGAGTAGAATTCCTTCCCTCCTCTGGGTTGTCCTTATCTCTACTTAGTGACTCTGACTTTGGATTCTGATTCTGATCTGACTCATTTCTTATCCAAGCATGTAGACCTTGGCAATAGTCTTGGGATGTGTTTCCTTTCTTCCCAATATCTTGGCTGCTTGTCACGGCTCCTGCCCAATTGGCTCTGATCCAGGTTTCCCCTTCCAGTCCCTTATGAAAAAGCCATGCATTAGCCATCTTAGACACCTCCTTCCTCTCCCATATGTCCACAAAGGCTTTCTCACATCCCTCCTCCTCCTCTTAACCTCTGTAAGAAACTGAGCTTCAGAGATGGCCATGGGTTTGTGGCTTCTCTCAAACAGCCATCTTTGCCTAGCAGGTCCAGATCACAAGGGACAGGCCATTATGAACCTATAGACACTCCTTCAACCCACTGGATATCTGAGACAACGTGCTGTAGATCGATGTTAGGTCACAGTTCATAGAATGGTGGGAAACACCCTAAACAGGATTAGAAGACTTCACCACCTAACTCATGGGGAATCCCTGAGCTAGCCATTCCATTCTCTTGGGCTAGATGATCTCTGAGGTTCCCTCAAGGTCTACTAGTTTGGATCCCTGATTCAAGAGGCTTCTGCAGGGCTGTGAGAATCTGAGTTACTGCTGTCACTGCATTCTCTAGTATTCCTTGAAAACTACCTGTCAAGTCACTTAACTGTCCAAAAGAGGTCTCCAATGTCCCAGAGACATCACTTACAATAACCTGCTAACAAGGGCTCACTCTGTTCCAGCTTAATTCAAATGTTATAGAGGTTGGCAGGGAGGGCAGCCAACAGAGTGGTCAGCCAGGTGTCTGAGGCTCTCTCTATCTCAACTAACATAGATATACTATATCCAAGTGGTTTAGGGCTCCTTGAAGTTTGAATTCATGAGTCAATTGCCTCCTTTCAGCTTGAGCCAGGCCCCTTGGAGCATCTCTCTGGGCATAGTTAGCCAAAGATTTCTTTCATCCTTGTTTTCCTGTGTTTCATCATCAGGGGACATGGCCAGGACTTTTGGCTGCACACACAAGTCTGAACTCACCTGCACATTCATTGTCTAGAACAGAGGTTGGCAAACGTTTTCTGTCAAGGGCTAAACAATAAATATTTTCAGCTTTGCAGGCCATACAGTCTCTGTCAACCACTCAGTCACTCAACTTTGCCATGGTAGCACAAAGCAAACAATACAGTAACAAACAAGCACGGCTGTCTTCTAATAAAACTTTATTTACAAAAACAGTTCCGATGCTAGATTTGGCCTGAGGGCTGTAGTTTGTTTACCTCCAGGCCAGCCCTACCCACCACCAACTGGAACTGGTTATCTGACTCTTCAGTTGGAACACCTGACTTATGGAACTAAGTTGGATTCCTTTGTGGGTGTCCCTTTTGTTTGTATAATCTTGCATGGCTGGATCATAAACAGTGACATCTATAGTTACCTTAGGACACAATCTGCCTGAAGACATTTAAGGTCAACTATTACCATGGTCCCATACATTGACTGACATCTTATTTTAGGTGTCAACAGATATACTGCTATTCTTTATTACCATTTGCCAAGGGCATTCTCCCTGAAGGCAAAATTTCAGGGGACTAGGGCATTGTAATGCTGTCTAACCTGAATACATTGTCTTTAGGCTGATTTCAGGAATGATCTGTGAATCCAGTTCCAGATGGTTACCATATGTCCTAGTACATGTGTGTTAATAGCCTGTGTTACAAGTAGAAAATAGTTTCATTTCTCCTCCCTGTTTCCATCTCTGGTCCACAGAGCAGAGGAGGCCCCACCTTTCTGTGGTTTCCGCAACATGTTGCTGAGATCAGTTCAGAGCAGAGAGGAGAGGGGGCAAGACAGTATCGTGGAAGGAGCACAAAGTTTGCAGCCAGAGAAACCTGGGTCCAAATTCCAGCTTAGCTCACAACTTCGAGTTCTTCATGTGTAAAGTAGGAGTTATAATGCTAATACCTACTTCCCAGGACTGTTGGGAGGATGATATGACATAAACAGTATAAAAGTAGTTTGGGAAGGACACTTTAGTTATCATTGTTGTTATTTCATCAGGTGGTGACAGGCCTAGCCCCTCCCTGCTCTCAACTGTCATTGTTTAGGGATGTTTCCTAACTGTCACACAGAGCAGTTGAGACAGAGGAATATCTAGCTGAGACATGAGTGTCTGTCAAAGGGCCTCTCAACACAAATTTGATTCCCCTTCAAGTGATGGCAAAAATAGAATCTTACCTCTATTTGTAGCACTTTGATTGATATACGTTTAAGTGTCTTCTCAAACACTCTCTCATTTCTCCTCACTACAGCCCTTTAAGGAAAGCAGAATAGGTAGTAGTGCATCCATTTTCCAGATGAGAAAACTGAGGGAAAGAGCCACTGAAAGGGCACCCAGAAAGTATCCACCTGCTTGCTGATGGAACTGAAGCTAGAATCCAGATCTCTTGAACCTAAACTGGGAATTCCACAAAGTTAGGAACCTTTCCTCTCACAAAAAGAAAGAACTGCTGGGGTTTCTCCCAGTTCTATTTTTTATTAAAAATATTTGTTCGGGGGCTGGCCTGGTGGCACAGTGGTTAAGTTTGTGCGCTCTGCTTCGGCGGCCTGGGGTTCGTTGGTTGGGATCCTGGGTGCAGACCTACACACTGTTTGGCAAGCCATGCTGTGGCAGGCGTCCCACATATAAAGTAGAGGAAGATGGGCACGGATGTTAGCTCAGGGCTGGTCTTCCTCAGCAAAAAGAGGAGGATTTGCAGCAGATGTTAGCTCAGGGCTGATCTTCCTCGAAAAAAAATATATATGTATATATACATATATTTGTTTGGAACACAGCTCAGGATGTTATCCATCAGGCCCTTCCTGTGGCATTTGTCCCCCTCTTCTTGTCAATGTTTTACCTAGAAACTACATTTAACCTAGCAGAGACTGATAAAGATTCGTTGAAGGAGGGAGGAGGAAAAGAAAAGCAATTGCTCTCATCACTAAAATAAATGCCCAAAAGAAAAACCTATCTAATCTGGAGCTTATCTAGTCTTTTGAAAAGACAAAAAAAGTAAAAGCAAGATCCTGATTCACTTTGTGTGTTTGCCCAAGCATTGATTTTTGTCTAAGAGTTCTGAAAATGTCTACCAGGTCTTTATAGAAGCCTTAACAGCACGCCTTCACCTCTCATAAAGCTTTATGATGAGGCAATGTCTTTCTCGTTCCCAAACTAAAGTTGCATTAGTCACATCTAGAAAAATAATGTGTCCTGTCTACTGGCAAAACCAGGTGTGTTGCTGAGGAGACAATAGCTGTCCAGGTGGACCCAAGTCAGCATAGCATGCAGCTGTTGTCTTCTCATCAATTAGCACATTCCAAATGTGGGTCAGTTTGGATCCCATTTTAATATCTTAGAACTGGGTCTCTTACTTAGACCATCACTATAGGAGAATGTAGACCCCAGGAACTAATCTACTATATATATATATATTAAAATCTACTATATACAATCTAATTTGTATTAATATTATTTATTCAATTTTTGAGTAGGCAGTAAATTCACATGGCTCAAACAAAAAACATTAACAAGGATATAAATGAAAAGACTTCTCCTCATCCTTTTCTCCACTCTCCCCTCACCACAGGTAACCACTGTTATGACTATATTCTATCAGATCTAAGTCATGATCAATTTTAAAATGCATCAGTATTTTATATAACATTAAGAAAGAAAATAATATGGCTAACTATAACTCTAAAATGCCATATAATGGTTGATACATTCCTTTTTCACAGATATCAAAATGAGAAAAAATGTTTATATCTTAGAATCAACGAAATATAGTAGTCTCCTTGTGTATGTTTCCTAATTTCTTCATGTATATGCAAGCAAATATGAGTGTAGATGTCAGTTCTATATCCTAAAGACAGCAAAGAGTACATAACGGTCTCCCTGTTGTTTTTTTCAGCTTAAGTATATCTTGGAGGTCTGATCATATCAGTGTATAGAGGTTACCCTCATTCATTTTGACAGCTGCATAGTATTCTATTGAATGGACATGATAAAGTTTATTTAAGCAGTACTCTGTTAGACACTTGGGCTATGTCCAATCGTGTGCTATTTCAAATAATGTTGCAATGAACAGCCTTTGATGTACATCATTCTACAAGAGGGCAAATATTTCTATAGGATAAAGTACTGAAATTGAACAGCTGGGCAAAATAGAATAGGCGTTTGTAATTTTGATGGATATTGCCAAATTGTCTGCCATAGAACGTCATGTCAAACTTACCTTCCCACAATTAAGGTCTGAGCATGTCTGTTCCCCACAGCTTTGTCAATAGACAGGAGTTTGTTGCTGTTATTTTTTATAAATCTGATAGGTAAAATGAAATGGTATCCTCGTATAGTTTTATTTTATATTTCTCATGGTATGGTGCAGTTGAGCATCTTTTCATAACTTTTAGAGCCATTTATATTTCCTTTTCGGTGAACTGTCTATATGCTTTGTCCATTTTTCTATTAGGTTGTTGTTATTGATTTTTTTTTCAGGGAGATTTGTACTTTGTGATATGAGTGGCAACTTTTTTTCTAGTTTGTCTTTATTTATTTACTTATTTATTTTACTTTGTTTATTGTACTTTTTGCCATGCAGAGTTCAGTCTGATTTTCATACAACTAAATTTATCAACCTCTGCTTTTATGGATTCTGGATCCCGAGTCATACTTAGTAAGGCCTTACTTACTCCAAGGTTGTCCAAAAGTTTCTCTATGTTTTTCTTTAATAATCTTTAAGATTTCATCTTTTTACAATTGAATCTTGGATCACATTTGAAATTTTTTCTTTTATATGATATGAAAACAGGATTCATTTTTACTTTATCTAGATAGCTAACCATTTGTCCCAATACCATTTATTACTCAGTCCATCTTTTCCCACACTCGTTTGAGATGCCACTTTTTTTTTTTTTTTTTTTTTTTGGTGAGGAGGATTGGTCCTGAGCTAACATCTGTTGCCAATCTTCCTCTTTTTTGCTTGAGGAAGATTGTCCCCGAGCTAACATCTGTGCTAATCTCCCTCTAATTTGTATGTGGGATGCTGCCACAGCATAGCTTGATAAGCAGTGTGTAGGTCCACGCCCAGGATCTGAACCTGCAAACCCTGGGCTGCTGAAGCAGAGCATGTGAACTTGACCACTATGCCACCGGGCCGGCCCCAGAGATGCCACTTTTATAACTAAATTCCTATATGTATTTGTCTCCATCTCTAGACTTTCTAATCCATTACATTGTCTTGGGTCTTCCTTTTTATAAACTATCTATATTTTTAAAGTAAACTCAGTTATAATTTCAGATATGCAGTCTAAAGTCACTCTCAAGGATCGGTTACTCTTAAAGCCCCCACCTGAAAACCCAACTTTGATACAACCTGTCCTATTTTTCAAACTATACAATAAAAAACTAGAAGAATCGCTCTATTCAATGAAGGCCTCCAGGGAGCACTTGGTGACATGATGTGGCTGCCGTTTGATAGAATAAGATTATTGATCATTACAGATTTATTGCTTACAGCTCCACAGGTACTCACCCACTAGAACCCTATATAGGAAAGGCCAATGCCTCTTAGCAGCAAAGTCCAGTGATCACACGCTCCAGGCCTCCTTCTGCAGACTAAGTCTTAACTTGCTCTACCCAACCCATCTTTCACACATCACCTTCTTCCTGTTACCTCTTAGAGCCTCCAGTCTGAATTTCCATCCTCCTCTCATGCTCTCATCTGGCCCTTGATATTTGATGCTTGTTTTTACCTTCCAGGTCACAATGACTTGTCAGTTCTACATCCTAAATATATTTCCATTCCACCCTCTTCTCACTACCTCCATTACGGAAGCCTGGTCCAAGTCACCCTCTCTCTTCTGGACATAACCTCCTAACTGGTCTTCCTGCCTCTACTTTTATCCTGTCTAATCCAGGCTCCACATGGCAGACAGTGATATTTTCAAAGCACAAACTTGATCATGTCACTGCATTGCTTTAAAATCTTTCAATGGCCGCCCATTGTTTAGGATAATGACCAACATACTTTATACGGCTATAATGTCCTACACAATCTGGTCCCTGATGACCTCCCCACCCTCATCTTACATTATACCCCCCACACCATGGTCCTTTCAGTTCCACAAAAACATTTTGCACATGCTGTTCCCACTACTTGGAATGCTTTTCCTCCCATTTTTTTTAAACCTATTTATCTTTCAGCTCTCAGCTCGCACCACTTTCCAAGTGTTTTTCTATTTTTAACATCCTGATGTCACATCCTTTCCCTTACGGTGCTTATCTCAGATCTTAAGGATATGTTTGTCTGTATTGTTATTTGATTAACATATGTCTCTCACAAGCAGCGTAAGGGCAGGGCTCATGTCTTTTTTGCTTACCACCTTCCT
The DNA here is from genome assembly GCF_041296265.1 of Equus caballus. Classification (NCBI taxonomy): domain Eukaryota; kingdom Metazoa; phylum Chordata; class Mammalia; order Perissodactyla; family Equidae; genus Equus; species Equus caballus. The sequence continues at coordinate 32,275,618 of NC_091715.1, read as the reverse complement.
TTCCTTACCCCAGTATCTAGCCCAGCACATAGTAGGATGCCATAAAGTATTAAGTCTCCTAAATCCATGTTCATTTCTAATAAAATATTTTAACTTACGATTGAATAACCATTTATTCATCAATGACTTTGATACTCCCATGTATCCATACCCCAGGTAGGTGCAAAGCACTGAAGTAGAAGAAAGTGGGATCCAAGTTCTTCCACCAAAAACATTGCTAGTGGCTTCCTTCTGCACGTGATCAACAAACAAACATCCATCCTTGAAACAGGAGAATCTGATGGAATAGATTCTGTTCCCGTAGGATTCATGGACCAGAATGCAGGCCTGGCCAATGGTCTAAATGATAGTAGATTTCCAGGGTGCTTTGCACCTTGGCTTAGTTACCAAGAGACTTACAGCTGTCACCAGTTCCAGCCCCTCTTCCCAGCCTCCCTATCAGCCTTGTATTCACTTCCTTCTTCCCCATCAAAGCCACTATTTTGTCCAGGACCATACAACTTCTAAGATATCAAATATACTGTCTCCTCATAAAATATTTAACCCCTTGATCCTAAAGACCTACCGCTTGGAACAGCAAACCTAAGGCAAATTGGGAAAGAGGGGACTATATAGTTTTTTGCATTCAGTCTATATGAGCTTTAAACTCAGGCTGGTGAACTACAACATAGTTCCAAGGATCTCTGCCTCCTGGAATTTGAGTCCTTTGTAGTCCCCTACCACATTGAATCAGAGCTGGTGTGTATGGCTAATAGAATACAGCAGATGTGATAGTGTATAATTTCCATGTAAGTCATAAAGGCATTACAGCTTGTACCTTTGTCTCTTGGATCCCTTGCTTGGGGAAAACCAGCCGCCATGTTGTGAGGACATTCAAGCAGCTCTGTGGAATGACCCACATTGAGAAGAATTTAGGTCACTGGCCAACAGGCAGCACCAACTTACCAGCCATGTAAGTGAGCCGCATTGGATGGCTGCAGCCCCAGCTGACATGTAAGTGCAATCTCATCAGCGACTTTGAATCAAAAACCACCCAACTGAGCCATTCCTCACTCCTTGACTTAGACAAACCATGAAAAATGATAAACAATTACTGCTATTTTAAGCCACTAAGCTTTGGAGTGATTTGTTATGCAACCTCAGATGGAGGCCATAGGGCCAGAAACAGGAGCCCAATGTCTCGTCTGTGTCTTTAATGTTCTGGACGCCTGGCTTTTCTCTTCCTCTTACTTATACCTTTTCTCTTTCTCTTCCAATGAACCACTCTACTTAGGAAGGAATTTATGTCCTTCATCTGGGCTTCTTTATAACGTATACATGCTTCTATGCTGGCCTGTATATGTGCAATACAGCATAGTGGTTAATATCATCAGCTTTGGAGACAGAGTGCCTTAGTTTAAATTCCTGTTCTGCCATTTACTCCTTGTGTGACCTTGTGGAAATGATCTCATCTCCCTATGCCTTAATTTTCTCACCTTTAGAGTGAAAATAATAATAGTACCTACCTCACCGGCTTCCTTCCAGTGCTCAGCACAAGGCCTGCCACGCAGGAAGCACTCCCAAAACAATTGTTGGTGTTATTAATATTCTTCTTCATCATTATTATTATTATGCTGAGCATGCTGTGTGGATTGTGTAGTTTCACATCTCCTTCTCTCTCCAGACTCTGAGATTCCTCAAGGCAGTTCCTTGATACCATTTATCTTTACCTCTTCAGCTACCCAGCGCCAGCCAGCACATTGTAGAGACCAACATATGTGTATCTTAGTAGCGCTGCCTTTGAGGAGGTATAGGCAAATTAAAGGCCAGATACTCGAGCCACAGGGGGATAGGACAAGGATATTGTTTGTAGTCCAAGAAAGGGGCCAAAGAAAACACAGGGCAGAGCCAAGAACAGGGGCAGAAAGTAAGGCAAGAGGTTATCCAGATGTGTGCGGGGTGGGGCAGCCCTGGCAAGGTTGTCCAGATCCTTGCATAAGAGGTTCTACTTTGCTCTTAATGAAGGAACCTCAAGTTCTCTTGCTCAGCTCTCTGCCTTTGGAGGGATCTTCTGAATGTAAAAGGCCTTCACTTTTTGCTGGCGTGGGTGGGACTTTGGACAAGTCTCCTAAACTCACTAAGCCTTGGTTTCCCCATCTGTAAATTGACGATAATAATAATCACATTTAAGACTCAGGAATGCTGAGGGTTAAATGCCATCAAGCTGATAAAACGCTTAGTGCCCCAGCAGGCACATAGGAAGAGCCCAGTAGATGTTGACCGCTCTTTGCTTGGTGAAAAAGTCTTAGTGAATACAATCTTTCATTTGCTGGTGTCTTGATGCCAAAGAATTTGAATGATTCTCAAGCTTTTCTGCTTCCTTTGCAGAAAGAACCAAGACTAACACACACATGCACATGCACGCACACACGTGCGCGCACATGCACACGCACACACACACACACTCTTCCTTCTGAAAGAGGTTAACTATTGTGACCAGTACAATTAGCCCCTTTCCATCTGATAACAACCCCATCTAAGGGATTCACAACCGTTAATTAGAGGCACCCGGCAATCTTGTGAGGAAGGAAAATTATTACTCAGACTCTACCAGCGTCTGAACCAAGGTGCTCTGGGGTAAACCTCAGTCACAGAGCCCGGGCCTGAGCGGGGACAGAACAGGATGAAGCCTGCCAGCCTCCAGCCCCTCCACACCGCCTCTTCCCTCTTCCAGGGCTCCAGGGGGCTGACTGGACGCCCTGCAGTTGTAAGTTCATTATTAAATCATTTCTCACCGAAAGAAGAAAAGGACTCGAAGCTCCACACACGGTGGTTTTTAAAATGCTAGTCTCTCTTCGATAGAAATTGGATTCACTGATGTAGCCCAGGGAAAAGCGAGCTCCTTCCTCCCCTCCAAATGATTCTTTCAGGGTAATATAGCAGTTAAACCTTCAGGTACATAATAGCACACTGGTCTATTAGCTAAGGCGATTTTATTTTTCAGCTTCCAGCTTCTTGCCTGACAGTTGTCACCTAGACAACCATGTCTCCATGAACTCAAGAGGAGACTGGGGGGTGTCCTCTGAGGAGACAGCCAGCCTGATACATCAAATCTTCTGGTGCGAAGGAACCATTCTTGGCTTTGCGATGTGGAACACACTAAATAATGCATTCAACTGTTGTCTATTCATCTTTTCCATCACCACCACCGCAGGCCCCTCCTTGCCTGTGACCTTGAAACGCTCCCTCAGCTTCAGGCCTTCCCATTCTCCTTATCAGCAAATCTGGTCTGGTGTGAGTGTGTGCGTGTTTAACAACTTTCCGACCTTGCAGCTTCCTAGCTATGCTTTTTATTTTGAAACAAAAGGACTGCAAAGGCAGGAAGTTCCCTGTACCAATGTGTAAGGAGACTAATCAGACAAGCCTCGGCAGGCTCCCATGCCTGAATGAGGAGGAGCCATCAAGGCCGGCCCCTGCCTGGAAAGGGCTGCGCCCCAAGGAAGGAAGGGAGCGCTGCCTCTCCTGGCCTAAAACAACAACCACCACCAAGGAAGAGAAATCAAGGAGCAAGGACAAAGTGGCAATTACAGGACAAAGGGCCAAAGTCGTACTTTCCTCACACTGGGAAGCAGTGTGGCATGTGGATTGAGGGCATCAGTCACTAACTGTGGTCTCTCCTAGGATTAGGATGAGGTAGTCTGGGGGGACTGTGGTGGCAGCCATGAGATACAAAGTGAGGTCTGCACACCTGGCACATCCCAAGCGAGGGGCTGCTTACTCACAAGGTAGGTACCTTTGCGGTGTTAGGGAATGCATCTAGCTCCAGGGACTGACCGGTCATTCAAGCACTCATGGAGCAAAGATCCAGTGCCTAGGTGTGTGTTTTCCTGAGCTCTTTTCTAGACCTTGGGGCTAGAGCACGGAACTAACCAGGCCAAGATCCCTGCTCTCCGTGGAGCTTACACAGTAGTAGAATACATGTTGCTAAACATTATTTTAAAATCATCGAATTGTCGGGGAAGTGTTTCCTGGAGGTGCTTGCAAGATGAAGCGTGTGGGGAAGAAGAACACTTGTTTTAATATGTTAGTCCATCCCAAGCATCATACATGTCAGACAAAGCAAGCTCTCCTGTCAGTTCTTAATCTGGGCCTTTGTGGCTCCCAAGGCTCCACGAGATAGACCGTGGCCTTCTCTTTTACAGCAGTGGTGGCCACACTGTCTGCCCAAGGTCCCTCTTTATGGGACTTGCTCAGTGATGTGCTGGAGCCAGCTCATACTGACTCACGTGGGCTGACCGTGTGCCTCTCTTCCCAACTCCACGTTTAGTGACATCATGTTGGTAGCTTGAAATCAGCCATGGTGGGAGTATCTATACCATGGAAGTCAGCTACAAATCAAGGCCTCTGTGGGTTTTTGTTTGTTTAAAAACTGGTTTATCAACACACTTCTAGAACCACTCCTCCCACAGGTCCCAAAACTTCTGCTTGGTCCATGATGACACCATCCTCCCCAACCCAACACATGACCTAAGTCTGGTCAGTCAGAGTGCTCCATCCTCTTGGTCACATCATCTGGTACAGGGATGGGCATATGACCCACAATAGGCCAATCAATGCCTTCCTCAAGGTTTTTGTGTGTGTGTGTGTGTGTGTGTGTGTGTGTATGAGGAAAACCCTGAACTAACATCTGTTGCTGATCTTCCTCTTTTTTTTTGCTTGAGGAAGATTGTCCCTGAGCTAACATCTGTGCCAGTCTTCCTCCATCTTTTGCATGTGGGATGCTGCCACAGCATGGCCTGACTAGCGGAGTGTAGGTCCACACCTGGGATCCAAACCCGCAAACCCTGGGCTACTGAAGCGGAGTGTGCAAATTCAACCACTACGCCACTGGGCTGGCTCCCCCTCCCTCAAGACTTTAATCAGAGCTATTAGGAAAACTGCTCTTCTACTCTGAGATCAGGAGGAATAAGGATCATGTAAGCCCAGAGTTGCCATCTTTTTCCACTCTCTTCTCTGCGAACCAGACAATAAGGCTAACACAAAGAGAGCAGAAGCAAGAGATGGACAGAAGACAGAGCCCTGACAGCACTGTTTGTGCACCTGGAACTATATTATTATTATTACTATTATTATTATTATTATTATCATCATTATTATTGCTTAAGCTAGGCTAAGTTGAGATCTTGTCACCTGCAACCAAAAGAATTCTAATTACAATATATTGTCTTCCTTCACACCCTCCTCCTTCATAAATTGGTTTAGCTCTTGAGCAGAGAGCAGCAGATGACGTCAGTGCCCCGCTCATATCCCCTTGGCGTTCACTCTCCCCAAATAGCCTGATGCCTTCTTACTGTACGCAAATGAGATACCCTCAGCCCATAAGTGGGAGAGGCCAGAGTGCTGGAGAGTTAACATACAGAGGGGCAATGATCAACAGGAGATGGTGGACAAATATCCCAGCTTCCCTGCCCCTTAGGTGGGACTTTGAGGCATGTTCCACACCATCTCCCTGGGATCCCCAGCGGGATTGTTGCCCACAGTGGTAACCTGCTTTGACGCCCTGGATTGGTTTCCTTGTCTTCCCTGTCTCACTTCTTCCCTCCCTAATGATGCTTCCTGGAATCACCTCCCAAATAAACTTCGTGCGCGCAAATCCTTGTCACAGGGTTGGCTTCCGGAGGAATCTAACCTACAGAAATAGATCGTTGCCAAAAAATCAAGTATATGTGACTAATGATTACTACAACCCAAACCATTCTGCTCTTCTCTTTCTAGTAGACTCCTTTTATGGTTTCTCAGCCGAAGTTGTGTTGTGTTACTTGTTCCATGTTACCCAGTGCCTGGCTACAGCTAGTTGGCAAATGAGGAAAGAAAATTGCTATTCAGAACTACAAGTGGGAGTCATACTCCTGCTTTTTAGCCACTATCACACAAATTCTATCTGGGTTTGGTTTACGTTCGGTTTGGGCTATGAAATATAAAAATCTGGACATATCCAGAGGTTTTCTTTGGAGCACCAATGAATGTGGATGCAGAGCAAAGCTTTTACTGGTTTTCTCTCATGAGAAAGTTGGCCTGGGCAGCTGGAGATACTCTCGTATTACAACAGCTCCCTCCCTTCCACCTGGGTTGTTCCTACTTACCACAGGCTGCTGAAGACACCTTAGCTAAGAAACCTGTAATTGTCTGAGAAGTCAAGGCCAGAATGACCTTTTCTCAAAGGACGAGGCCGTCTCTCTGAGTGTGTGAAACTTTGGAGTGCACTTGCTCTCAAAAATGCCCAGCACTGTGAGAACCACACCCATTCTTCCAGGAAACATGGCAAGAAAATACCTGTTCCATGCGTTAGGCTGCCAAGCTTTACAACTTCCAACACCCAGATACCTGTATTTTTCCAAAGCCTTGGTTTGGGAGTAATTTCCTAACGCATTACAGCTCTTTTGCACTGGGTATGTCTCTGACTTCTTGGCAAGTAGGTAGGGAGGGACTAATCAAATTTAAGTGAAAGACTTTGCGATACCAGATGAAAAGAGTCCAAGTCTAAATTGCTGTGGCAAATGGTTCCAGGAAATAAGAATCTTTAAGGAGCAAATTTCAGAGGAGTGGTGTGGGATAGGGGAAAACGTGAAGTTGGAGTGTGAGTATCTGAATGTGAAATCCAGCTCTGTCATTTGCCAAGCCAGCCGGCAGCATGTATAGTGGTTACAAATACAGACTCCAGAGCCAGGCTGCTGGGTTTAAATCTCAGCTCCACTTCTTACCAGCTGTGTGACCCTGGGAAAGTTGAGTAACCTCTCTGGATTCAGTTTCCTCATCAATGAAGCAGGGATAATAATGGTACCTGGCTTACAGGACTGATACAAACATGAAATGAATTAATATCACTCAAGGGTTTAGAGCACTGCCTGACACCTAGTGAGCTCCAACATGTTTGCTTTTATTATTGGTCATGGTCTCTCTGGGGCTCAATCTTCTCGTCTGTAAATGGGGGATTCCTACCTGGTCTACATTAGGGGGTTTTAGGAGGACAAAATGATACAACGTCATTGGAAGGGAAAATCTGGAAAGGCATAGCATAGATTTAGGTTGTGATGAAATCAGCTCAAGCTTTTGTGGCCGACCGTCCTCCCCTAAAGACCCAAGCTGGGTATTTAGAGGCTTGGTTAGTCTTGACTTCCTGGGAAGGAAACAAGAGCTTGGGGAAACACACCCTCCCCTCTACAAGGGTCGGACATATGGCTAGCAGCTGGGATTGATGCAAAGCATCCTTCAAATGAGTCCAAAAGCCCCACTGTTTGGTTATTGCCCCCAGTGTAACCGTAAAACCACAGCTCACAACTGCCAGCAGGTTGTTACATCCCAGCCCGTGCACACCCCGGCCCCTTCTCAGCTGCCTAGCCATGGCCGCTCCAAGTTCCCTGGCCCCAGAGCCACCTGCGTGTCCTCTGGTTAACTCAATCTACTGTCAAAAAGGAGGAAGTAATTAAGTGAGGGACACATCAGTCCCACCACAGGCCTTGGGAAAGTCAATAAAATTTAGTCACCAGAATGGGAGCTGATTTTTAACCACTCTGCTATAAACCATGACACGCACAAAAGATGTCAGCTTCAGGCCACATAGCAACCAAGCCCAGGAACTCAGGTGCTCAGCACAGTTTTCCTTCTGTGGGGCAAAAGGAAGGAAAATGAAGTAGTATTTACTCCAGTGAAATGTGATGTGAGAAATAAAGGGAAAACATCTTGTGTCCCCCATAACTCTATACCCCGAGGAGATTGAGGGAGAGACATTGGCAGTGGTGAAGAGCAGACAAATGGAAAAGAGGACAGGATAAAATGCTGCTGCTAGACAGGCTCCAGGAGAAGTGCATGAGCAACTTAGTCATTAAACAGCAGTTGAATTAACATGTTTGTTGCTTGCTTCCTGTTTCAAAACCCTCTGCCCTTCCGTATCACTGTTACAGTATCTGAACTGGTTTGCCCAGCAGTCACAGGGCTCCATCCCAGAGGGGCTGCAGGGAGGAGGGGTGCGGAGGGGAGAACCAGAGCATGTGAGAACCAAGATTCTGCTTGGCTGACCTGACCCACCCTGCCTGCCCCGCTGACCTTTTCTTCCCTTCGGTCCCTCTTTGCTTTGTAAATCATGAAATTTCCATGAAATCAATCTCACTGACCACTTAGGAATTCTAGCTAGAACCTGGTAGAAGCAGCACCCAGATTTGGCAAAGAGAGTTTGGGGGTGGCATGGGGTGGGGTGGGGGAGGAGAAGGTCTGTGAAAAGCAGGTTTCAGAGACATCACAACAGACCCAAAGCCATAGATGTACTGAATCACCCTTTTCCCACAGTCTCAGCTTTCTTTGCAAAAAGGCCTAGGAACCCTTTTGTTTCATTTCATTTCTGTGAGGGTTTTTTTCCAAAAAGTCAAAGGTGAGTAATTTGAATTTCAATGAAATACTGAACGCAAAATGAAGACAATAATGGAAGGCACAACTGCCTTAAAGTTAGTAGTTAAGGTTTATTGAAGACTTATTACTATTTTCAATCCTCACAACTTTCCTGGACAGCAGGTTCTAATATCATCAGACCTATTTTACAGATGAGAAGGTAGGGCCCCAGAGATATTAAGTAACATGCCCAAGGTCACGTGGCTGGAAAGTGGTAGAGCTAAGATTTCAACACTCACTCAATATTTATTTCCTGTCAGCTCTCTGTGCTAACAACAGCTTATGTTTTTCTAATGCTGAGCAAATTCCCAAACCCTTTCACGTACATTATCTCATTGGATACTCAAACACATCTCTTGGGGTGAGAATTCTTGTCGTCAATTTAGAAATGAGGAAACTACAATTTAGAAGGATTAAGTGATTCTCAGAATATTGTAGAGGCAGAAAGTGAAAAGAGCAGAAATCGAACACACCTGGTCCTCTTCTCATCCTACCCCTGCTGCCCCAGAATGATAAGTCTTTACATATGGCAAGCTCTCATCAGTCCAGGTAAAATTTTCAGGATTGCTTCACAGGAAGTGTTCCCCTCCTTCACTTCATGGAACAGGTGTGATGGCTGCTTCATTGGCCACATCCACCCTACTGGGGACGCATGCTTGTATTTCCTGCAAGATGGGCACACATGACTATGCAGGTTGTTTGGTGAATGACCTCCCACATCTGTGGGGGCACCATTCACATCATAGATGTGGTAGATTTGCCATTTTATTAAGATAATTTTCCAGTAGATGGCAGTAACACGTCTTGAGGAAGGGGTGAGTGTCTTTTCCTAATTCATGCAAAGGCAGTGTAAAGGCTAGTGGGACCCCTGATGGTGTCTATTTTAAATTCTTCTTATCTGTAGTGGTAAGATGGAATTGATCCATCTATCCTCTTCTGGTCCCTCTTAAGACCTAAAGTGGGAGAAGCACTCTGCAAGAATTCATTTATTATCATTTAAGAAAGTTCTTATCAGGTACCTACAATGGGACAGACATTGCACAAGCTGGACCTACAATGGTGAACAAAAGAAACACGGTCCCCACCCTCTTAGTTATTGAAGTTCAGTAAAGGGGTATGAAAGGCACTATAGATTGGTCCACTTGATTGGCTTACCCTTTCTCTATGGCTTGCTTCTATTCTATAGGTTGTAAAAGCTAAACAGTGACAAGAACAACTTAACATTTTAGACTCATTTGCAGCTAGAAGTTGCCATGTGATCCACTTCTGACCTTGAGACATAAACAGTAGTCAATTGATTCTCATTTTTCCTCTTCTTCCTTCTTTCCGGCTGGGATACAGATGCTACACCTGAGTAGCAGCAGCCATCTTGTAAACATGAGGACTAAACATACTTGCTTATAGACAGCAGAGAAAGAAGAGAAAAGGAGTCTGAGTCCCATGTGGCATTAATGAGCCACCAGACCTGTGCTGGATGGCCTATCATGTTATGGGAGATAAATAAACCCTCATGTATTTAAACTACAATCAGTAAAGTTTTCTATTACTTGCAGCTGAACACTACCCTAACTGGCACAAGGGGACATACATTAATCAATTAAAAAAATGTGTAATAATAAATACTCATAAATGCCACACTAGAGAACTACAGGACACCATGGGAATGTAAACTGAGGCACCTGACCAGTTCTAGAAGCCAAGTAAGTCTTTGCTGAGGAAATTAAATTGAATCTCAATAACTAGTGGCTGGAGCAAGATGGTTCTTGGCAGGGTGAAAAAATCGTACAAAGGCCTGGAGGTGGGAGGAAGCATATACATTGGGGGTAGAGAAGGAAGGATGGTGTACACCAGTGGACAGGTAAATCAGCCCCTGGGGATCAAAACTGTGACCTTAACCTCTTTGCTCAGTTCACTAACCAAGAGAATTGACCAACCACCTCTAGCTAACCCCTTAGGCATCACCAAAGGAGAAGGAATGCAAACAGAAGTTTCCACAGGCCTGGCTGAAGTGGAAAGGAAATTAGGGTCGCTCCTGATTTTTCACATCAATGGAAGGCAAGAATCCTCAAAGGGAGTAAATTTAAAAGTACCACTGGTAAATACCCAAGATGATGAGTGTCTGGCACAACCTAGGCACTCAATAAATGTTTGTTGAATGACCGAACAAATGATGTCAACGAAAGTAATTTCAAACTATAAAATGATGAGCAAATCGTTATCCCCAGTCTACAATGTATTGTACCACACTCACCTGTCAGGTTTAGTCTACTAAAGATAACGATAGAAACCTTTTGACATTCTTGCTGAGTACAAGGCTCAGGGCTCTGTCTTCCTATTAGCAAATCTTAGCTTTGCTCTTTGCTATGAAAATGGGGACACGTTCTCTATCAAAGACCGTTCCTCTGAGTGCCAGCCTTTCTTCTTCCACAGTACTTCCAGCACCCACATGCCTCTTTGAGCCAAGGCACACAGTCAGCTCGCAGAACAACTGAACACTTCCACACTCAGATTAGCAGAAGTTTGAAGCAGGCAACAGTCCGTGCCATCAATGCTCCCTCAGCCTTGGAATTTCAGTTCTTCCACCTGGCCCTCTCAGCCTGACGGGGGCCATTTTCTCTTTGGGTTCCAGGGAAGACATACACAGCACAGAAACATAGGTTTCCTGAGCGCCAACCAAGCGCCAGGAGCTACACATCTGAACCTCATTTCAATCTCCTAACAATCCTGTGAATTGGATTTTATTATTTCTTCTCATCGATGAAAATTCTGAGACACAGAGAATTTAAGCAACTTGCCCAAGGCCACACAATAAATCAGTGTCAAAGATGGGACTCTACGCCAGGTATGTTTGTGTTCTCCTTTTCCTCTATCAGATTCTCCCAATCTTTGGGATCACTTCCTTTAAAAAATGTTTCTGTTTCACACCCTGCTAAAGTATTCGTTGGCCTAACCAACACAGAGAAATCTTCAGCTCTGCCTCTGAGAATACTGCTTCTCTCTCTTTCCACCTCTCAGCTTCCTGCTTCTCCTCTCCTCTCTCCCTCCCCTCCTCTTCCCTCCTCTCTTCTCCTTTCTCCTCCTCCTCCTTTTTCTTCTCTCACTCTCTCTCTCCCGCTCTTCCTCCCTTCCTCCCTCCCTCTCTCCTCTCCTCTTCTCTCCCTTCCTCTCTTCACCTGGCCTCTCCCCTGTCCTCCCCTCCCGTTCTCTCCCTCCTCCTCTCCTGTCCTCTCTCTCCCTCTCAGATGTCCTGTCCCCCCAGACACTCAGGCCCTCCAACTTTTAGACTCCTGCATCATGGGGTGCCTTGAATTCTGTATTTACTTCATCTTTTCTACTCCCCTCTACATTTTGCCTGTAGAATTCCCCTTGAGCTCTTCCTAACTGCCTCACCACCCCCACCTACTTACACACTGTAGTGTGCACATGACCCACTGTGGTGCACTTGACCCTAATACAGGGATGAGGTCCCCAGGCCAGACATGTCCTGCTGGGGCTCTAGACAATGTTTAACCTTAGGCCAGCTCTCTCCCACTGCATGTCATGCTTCCAGGCATCCAGATAACACATGGAGCAAAATTGCCTTCCGTCTCCCAAACAGAGAGTGGACACGATGTGGGCTCTGGATCTGTAATGTCAAATGCCACCCTCAGGGAAGAAACAAGATGCTCTCAGCGAAGGCAGGGACCATGAACATCCACTTGGGAAGGGGCAGTCTCTCCCTGCTCTACCCCCACTTCTCAGTACCCCTCCTCCAGCCCACCCCCACCCCTCAGGGTCCCATATGCAGCTTCTTTGGGGCCACAGAGCACTTCTCACCTATCTTGAATTGCACCAGCCTCCTGTACGTCCCTTCCCTCCACCTGAATCAGCCGCCCCATCCCTTACCTGCTTAATTCCTATTTATCCTCTGTGTTTCCTCCAAGCCATGACTTCCCCCGGGAAGCCTTCCTCTACACTCCAGCCACATGTTGGAGTTTGGGGTCCCTGCTCTATGCCGCCGGAGCTCCCTGGCTTTTTGTCTCCACATTTCTACCACACTGGATTGTAATCTCCTGTTCACTGGTCACTCTCCACCACTGGCCTGAGGACTCTCTAAGGCAAGGACTCTGCCATCTTGCTCACTATTGAATCACCAGGCTTTGGGGACAATCACAACACCTAGTAGGCACAGAGTAAATATTTATTGTGGTCACAGTGTAGTGGATATTTTGTTGTACTTATTGTTATAAATAATTCATTTTCTGCTCCTCTGAATTAATTTCCTTTTAGGGGTTTCATCAAGTGATATTTTATATTTATTTATTTAGAGAATGCAATTGGGGTTGTGCGGATTCTTGTTGTGGATTCTTTTTCTCTCTATTGTAAGCTCCCTGAGGACTGGGTCTGAGTATTTTCCATCTTTGGATACGCAGGACTCAAGACAGCGCCTGACACAGGATAAGGAAAAGTGAGGGTGTGGAGGAGAGGAAACTGGGGAAAGAAGAGGGGCCCACTCACTGTCTTTAAACATCTGAAAGGTTCTCAAAAGGACTAATATAAAGCTACTCACAGTGTGATTCACAGACCGCAGCCTCCACAACACCTGGGACCTTGTTAGACATGCTCATTCTTGGGCCCCACCCCAGACCTGGCAAATCAGAAAGTCTGGGGTGGGACCCAGCATTCTGTGTTTTAACAAGCCCTCCAGGGGATTTCGAAGTGTGCCACCGTTTGAGAAGCCTTGGACTAATGGGAAGCTTATTGTGAGTTAAGAAGGAGGCAGTTTTCCATTTAATACACAGAAAATTCCTCCATGAGTCCACCCAATAATGGCAGAGGTGGCCTCGCTATGCTTTCCTCAGCTCTATAGCTTCCAGAAGAGGCAGGGTAACCTCCCGTCAGGCCTCTGTTGGGATTTTATGCCTTGATTCTTATATTGTTGATCCAGCCAGGAGATAGAGACTGGAGTAGCAGAAACCCTTCAGAAATTCCCCACTGATCTCTGGTTTGCCAGACGGGGGACTGGGGATGGTTGACAGGGACACTCCTGACAGACCTGTTCACCTCTCCACATGCCTAGGGGCTGGGGATTGGGGGAAGGCATTGGGAAAGAGTGACACAGCCAGACAACACCCATATTTGTCTTTTCAATTTGAGAAAGGCTTTATGGTTGCAAAAGGAAGGTAACCTTGCAGTTGCAATAATAGCAATACCAAAAGTTAACATTTATTAAGCATTTACTATGTGTCAGGTGGAGTGCTAACTTGCTTTGCAAGGATTTTCTCATTTGATTCTTTCAAGAACCCTATAAAAATCGCTAATATTATCTCTTATCTAGGATGAGGAAATAAAGTGAGAAAGAGGCTAAATGGCTTCTCAAATGATCACACCATTAATAAGCGGCAGAGCTGTGATTTAAACCCAGCTAGTCTGACTGCAGAGTTTGATTTCATAACTTCTGCTCTGTGCTACAACCTCCCTGGAATCGAAGACGTAAAGAGGTTAAATGTTGAGGATCCAGAAGGTCTTTGGCTGGGGCCAATGAGATGCCCAAGCCATGGAGCTGGGGGAGAAGCGTGAGCTGTGGAGGAGACTGTATTACCCAGGAGAGGTTAGGAAAACCCTGAAAGCTCAGTGCCTTAAAACGATTACTTATTTTCTGTTCCCACAAAGTTCATCACAAGTATTCTTAGGTGGGCTACTTTCCTGGGAGCACCGATCCCACCTAGGCCAGACCCAGGTGCTTCCTACTGTTAGCTCCGCTCTCTGCTGGAGCCTTGGGGGGCCATCTGCATCCCACCAGCTGACTGGAGAAGACTGAGAGCAAGTGAAGTATCTCACAATTTGTTTGAGGGGCCAAGTCTTGGAACCAAGTGAATCACTCCCCCTGCCCCCGCATTCTACTGGCCAGAACTAGTTACATGACTCCACATCAAAGCAAGAGAGCTGAAAAGGAGCCCTTCCTGGGTCCCTGGGAAGAAAGCAAAGGGAGGTGAACACCAGAATTGTCTCTACGACAGATTTTTTCTTCTCATCCATGAACGGCTGAACTTTGTAATCTCTAGTCATGATCTCTAAACTCTTTGGATTATTCACACCTAATAGTAAAACATTTTAGGCCCATATCCTAAAAGATCTAAGTTTCTAGAGAAATCACATGCATGCACTTAAACCAAAGTACATGTTAGATATTTAGTTTGCTTGATTTCTTTATTTTTTAGGTAAAGAAATATATATATGAAGACGTTTCATTATTTTCTGCTTCCACCCCAGTAGATTGTCTTGGTACCCCCCTGACATTTCTTTTTAAAGATTTTTCTTTTCTTTTTCTCCCTACAGCCCCCCGGTATATAGTTGTATATTCTTCATTGTGGGTCCTTCTTATTGTGGCATGTGGGACGCTGCTTCAGCGTGGTTTGATGAGCAGTGCCATGTCTGCGCCCAGGATTCGAACCAACGAAACACTGGGCCACCTGCAGCGGAACGTGTGAACTTAACCACTCGGCCACGGGGCCAGCCCCTAACATGACGATTATTATGCCCCACTATGGAGACCTCCGCCCCACAGATTTCAAAGCTGCCCAGAGAGAAGGCAGTTTTCTAGGTTGTAATCAAAGTTTTCAAGGGCGCAGGATTTCCCTGAGAGTCCCAGCGTGGTGAGCATAAATGGGCAAAGAGCAGAGAAGGGGGCTTGCTTTGAACCATTCTATGTCTCTACTTGTGGAGGACTTGTTCCTCTTCCTCCCTCCCTATGACCAGTTTGACTTGGGTGACAGGTATGGCATGAAACCCTTCCTATAAGGTGGGACTAATGGACCATGTAAACCCGCTCCAACTCTAAGGTTCTATGAGCCCATGAAGATGTGGGAAAGAGCTACAGTGAGTGGGAAAGGCAGGGATTGCTGGCAGCCTGGCTGGGCCGGCTGCTACAGTAAGGAGCATGTGTGGAAGTCTGAGGGCTGCCTTGATTCACTGCCTCACCGATGTTCCAGTATCAGAGGGGAAGGGTCGAGATAACACAGTTTGAAATTTGAGTTACGGTTAATGTACGGCCTGTGGGTGTAAGCTGGTAAAATTCAAAAAGACAAATGTGAGGGCATAAAAGAATAATAATAGTGATAACTAGCATTTATGGAGTGCTTACCATATGCCAAACTCTGTTTTAAGTACTTTACCTGTACTTAGACACTACAATCCTTTGAGAGAGATATTATTATTAACTCCACTTTATAGATGTGGAAAGAACACAGTCCTGGACCTTCCCAAGACTACCAAGGACCACCCGGTGACCTCACACAACTCACTCAACCTCTCTGGTCCTTGGTTTCCAAATCTTTAAAATAATGCTTCAAATATCTGGCCCAACTGCCTCACCATCCCCTTCCTATGGTAGAGAGTAGATAAAAGTAGTTCTTAAGTTCTAAGCCAAAGGCATTAGCCTCACCTGGGAGCTTGTTAGAAATGCATAATCCTGGGCCCCACACAAGAGCACTGAATCAGTCTCCACTTTAATGAGAACCCCCAGGACATCCGTGTACACATTAGAGTTTGAGAAATGCTGGACTAGCTGGTGAAACAAGGTCTTATTCAGCCCAGATCATCAATGGCCTTTTATTTCAAGAGATGGTTACCTGCCCGTGCTGAAGTTAGGCATCTGCTGAGCTAAATTCTTCCTCTATATGTTCTAGAAGTGACATTTTGCACTCCCAGAGGCAAAATGTTAGGTTAGGCTGGTCAGTGTTTGCTATCATAAAAAATCCTATTTCCCAAATGGAAGAGCTCATCAATTTGGTATATAGAAACATTTGATTGGTTTCTACTTTCTCTTTCCTGTGGCTCTAAGGCAACAGTGATTAAGAATGAGACTCCAAAATCAGTTGGCCTCATTCTACTTCATATCTCACATTGCCTAGTGAGACAAGTCGTTAACCTGTCTTAGCCTCAGTTTCTTCCTTCGTAAAATGGGGATGTGTGTAAAATGGGAACAGCCTATATGACTGTCATGAGAAGTAAATGAGACAATCCATGTGAAATACTCAGTACTGCACTGAACACATAGTTAATACTCAGTATAGTCAGTCTTAACTATTATGAGATGTGGTTATAGATGATTCTAGTTAAGGGCTTATAATCCCAACTCAAACTTTTCTAGATGCCCTGGAATTTGCTGTGTGTAACTAAATCTCAAGACAGACAGAATGGCCAATTATTTTAAAAGCTGTTTTAAAAAACAATTGAAGTTAGAGACTCCATCTTTCCCCCGGTCAGAAAACTGTGTTGCATAAATGAACAATCAAATACTGAAAAACAAATATCTTCACTTTGGAAGAGGACCTTAAGAGCAGCTGTATCCTCCAGATGATTCTGAGTTGATTTGATTGCTCTATTCTGTATTGTTTCATCCTGTACTTTCTAAAGCACAACTGATAAAGTTGGAACATTAAATTATTTTGCATGGAATTTTTAAAAAATTCTATAAAATCCCAGGCGCGTTTCATGTTTTTCCAAAATACATGTCAGTGATAAATTTAGATATAAAGAACACTTAAACAGGGTGTGTAGCAAATAAAAACAAAAAGAGAGTTATCGATGACCCTAAACACTTTTCCCTTTCTGTTTATGATTATATATATCAATGATCTGCAGTCATTTAAATTTATCTGTGCAGGTTTCAACAGCAATTAACATACACCCATTCTAAAATTTTTTCACCTCATCAGTATAATTCTTAAGCAAATTATTGTTCATTTTGGCCATCAGGAAAACCCACTTACAATATATAGAAGCAACTGATGTGTATAGCCAGCTATCCTCAACTGGACCCATAATCTGGAAAGAACACAGTCCTGGACCTACCCTGGACTACCAGGGACTACCCTTTGACCTCACACAACTCACTCAACCTCTCTGGACCTTACTTTCCAAATCTTTAAAATGATGATTCAAATATCTGGCCCAACTCACTCACCATCCTCCTCTTGTGAAGAAAAGTAGATGAAAGCAGTTCGTAAGTTCTAAGCCAAAGGAATCTATAAATTTTAGTCAACCCACATTTGTTTGACTTTTTTATGTTGGTCAGATATGGAGAGGTAAACGAAAACTTTTTTTTCACTCACGTGGAAGATAAAAAGAGCAGGTTCCATTCAGTATCCTTTTCTAATTATTAAAAGCCTAAGTGTGTATGTGTGATGATTTGGGGGAAAAAAGAGGCTACAAGTATAAGAGGGAGGCACAGACACAAACAGAAAACCATTGAAATAAATATTATCAGGAATCTTGGTATCAGTACCAACTGGCTATGTGACCTTGTGTAAGTCATGTCCCTTCTTGAGGCCTCAGTTTCCTCATCCATATATAAGATGGACAAACTGGACTAGATCATCTCTGGTGTCTTCTCAACTCTGAATGATCTATGGTGGTCTCTGCACTCAGGCTCGACAAACTGGTCACCTCCCTGACACAATGATGTTGGATGAATCAACTCACAAAAGCAGTGTGGAGCCAGTCCACGCTCTGTCCACAACCTTGTAATATCAGGCTACTGCCTGCTGGGGCCGGGTGGGCTGTTATGGTTTCATAGTGTACCAAGAGTGGTGGCAGAGGAAAGATCATGAAGGAAAAAGGGGAAAACATGATGAGCTACCAGGATGTGACACATACTACTGATGATTTGTACCATGATTTGTAGCTTTCAAAATACTTTTACAAATAATATCCACTATATTGGCATCTCCATAAAGATGAGACCATAATGTTTACTATGTATCCCATGCCTGGCATAGCCTGGGCCTGGCACATAGGCTGAGCATGTGCTTATTGTAAAATTGGATAAATGAAAGATCTCATTTCATCCAGTGAGGTCGGTGTGGTTATCTTCCCCATAACCAGACGAGAAAGCTGAGATTCAGAAGAGGTAGCTGATTGTCTAAGGTCACTTAGCTATTGAGCAGATGAACTGTTATTTGATCGTTTTCCGTCTCTAAAACCTGTGCTTGTTTCCCATGTCATCATCCACAGTGTGGTAGATTATAAAGAAATGGCTACAAATTCTTTGCAGCTCCTCCCATCAAGAAATTGAATCTTTTTATTCACCTACTCATTTCCAAGCTTGGTTACTTGACTTACTTCGACCAGTGGGATATTGGAAAACATGATGTAAGCAGAGGCTTGAAAGATACTTGCACATTGAGGCTTGATCTTTCTTACTGCTGGGAATACTTCTATTACCATGTAAAGAAGCCCAAGACAGCCTACTGGAAAATGAGGGACTATGTGGATAAAGAGGCCCCAGCAAGCCCCACTGTCCCAGCCATCCCTACTGAGGCTCCAGACATAAGTGAGACCATCTTAGACCATCCAGTCCCAGTGAAGCCAGCTCAAAGCAGAAGCCACAAAATCTTAAGCAAATAAGTGCTTGTTGCTTTAAGCCACTAAATTTGGGGTTGGTTTGTCATATGCCAAAAGCTAACTGATACAAATAGCATCATTCCACCATCAGTGCTTCTGATGTCTCATGGTTACTATTATGTTATGCTGAACTGCCCTTCTTTTTCACACTTACTACCTTGAAAAGTCATTCCTCATGCAAACACATAGGCACACACTAGAACACACACAAGTGTACACAGATTCTTATGTATCCTTAGACTTAACAAACTCAGGGAAAAGAAAGGGTGCCAGCTTTTATAAAACTTTTTTTGAAGCGCATGAAGGTGGCTTGAAGTGGAGCTGAAGGAAGAATTTCAAGCATTACTCGGGTTGTAATTTGGCTTTAACTGAGAAAGGCTGGAGTAGATCAGCAAAGAAAGGAGACAGAAAAACAACAAGGAGGAGTAAAGGGTTCTCACCTGGGGAGTCTGACCGTTCTCAGGTCACACGGGGCCACAGTCTCACAGCCTATGCCAACGAACTCCTGTCAACAAGTCAACTTGAAGCATTTCACCCAGATTAACAGACATAAAGGACACTGCCCACCACCTGAGTAAGCCAGCGATATACGTGCATAAGGATGCCAGCTGACTGGCCACCTGTAGGTAGTTATTCAAAATCCAAGTTTCCAGCAAAGAGAGTTCATCTCTTTCCAGAGCCGGGCATCTCTTGGACCGGCACCATCAGGTCCCGCCTGGCTTTTCAAGGGAGAGTTAGCAGCTTCCAACTGGCAGGAGCCTGAGCCTGCAGCTGTCGTTCGTCCCACCTTCCCATGGTCTGTCACTTGGGCTATTTCTAATCTCTGGTCAGAGTCACAGAATATCTGCATTTAACCAACCATGAGGAGCCTGCTAACTCCCTCAGTGAGACAATACAGGTGAAACAACTGCTGGGATAAACAGAACAAAACACAAGCAAAAGTATTGAAGTCTGGCAGAAGAGCTGAACTACAGAAATAACAGAGCCACATAACGGACCACGCCCAAGGACCTGAGAGCTCAAGAACCTTGTCTGGCACATAGTAAGTGCTCCATGAGTATTTGCTGAATGAATGAATAGAAATCAGCCCAGCCACAGAAACAGGGCTTCACGTGTATTCTCAGGTCTTACCGCAAATGCATTGGTCCCTCCTTGCTGAAACCTGGCTTTCCTTCGAAGGCCAACTCTGCCCCTCAGAAAGAGAGGCACTCCAGGCCACATCTTAACAGTCAGCACAAATGCTTTCTGATTACCTTAGAAATGGAGATGTAGGCCATCAGCTTTCTCTTCTAGTGATTTTGGTGCAGATTAATAAATGAGTGTCCTCCATCTCAACTACATTGTTTGATAGAAACAACTTTACGTGTGAAGGCAGGGGTTAACTTACAATTCCCACCCCCAAAAATAAAGATTTACTTATGTGTTCATTAATTTATGCCTCATCTCCCTGCACAAAACTTTTCAGACAGCAATGGAAAATATCAAATGCATCATTCTGTTTTCAGGCTAACAAGCAGGGAGAAGAAGGAAGCTTTTTTAAAAAAATGTTTTCCTGGCAGCCTCTTTTGACCTACACTTGGCATTCTGTGTAATGTCCATGTGCAAGAGATTGCAATGGTGGGAAGGTCATGGGTCATGTGGTGTCAGTTCAGCCCACGCAGGGCTATGTGAACCTCCAGGCAAATTGTAGCTGAACCCCTGGCCAAATGAGGTCATGAGATGGGAACGTCAATTCCAGAGAATGTCTGTTTTCTGGTTTTACAATACAATTTGGGGAGGTGAAAGATCGTGTCATTACAAATTCAATAGAGTTCAGAGGAGGGGGCAAGGAAGGAGGGAAGTGGGAGTAATGTTGGCCAATTTATCAAGTTCTAAATCCCCGCATCTCTCTTCATGTCACCAAGAGTAATCATAGGCAGCTTCCAGGGAAATATTGTGCTTCCCAATGTTTTCTGTTCAAGAATTGTATATTTGTAAGTTAGCTGCAACTCCACTGGCAGAAGAATAGGCAGGACAGATGACCCCCAGGCAGACCTATTGATAAAAATTGGCATAAGGAGATTGCCTGGGCAGTTGGAAAGAATAACCTAGACTGTAATGATGACAGAAGGGGAGAGGAAGCAGGACACACTGAGTCTGGCAATGATGGCAACTCAGCCAGGGGTGGGCTCAGAATTCCAGATGCAAACTGCCCTCGAGGGAGCCTTGTTTTGAATTGGTTTACTTTTTTCTCTTTAATATGAAAATTTTTAAACGGTGAAAAGTTGAAGGAATTTTACAGTGAACAACCACATACTCAACACCTGGATTCTACTATTAGCATTTTGCTACAATTGCTTTATCACCTCTCTATCCCTTTATCCGTCTGTCTGCCCATCTTATTTTTGAATACATTTCGAAGTGAGTTGCAGACGTCAGTTCTCTTCCTCCCAGATACATCCATATACATATCATTAATTAAAGTTCACTATTTGGGTTTTTTTTCTCTTGAGGTCAAATTTATACACAATAAAACACATATACATGTCTTAAATCACTATTTGATGAATTCTGACAAAGGCATAAAATGGTGCAACCCAAACCCCTATCAAGATAAAAAACATGACCATCATCTAGAAATTTCCCTCATATGCTTTCCTAGTAAACCCCTGCCCCTAGCAATCAGAGGTAACCACTGTTCTGATTTTTTACCACCATTGCTTAGTTGTGTATGTTCTAAAAAGTCCTGTAAATGGAATCATGCCTGATTCACTCCTGAGCAAGGTTTCTATCACTCTACATAACCTTCTTACGATACATCCATGCTGTTGTGTATGTCAGTAGCTCATTCCTTTTTATTGTTGAGTAGAATTCCATTGTATGAATTATCATAATTTGTTTATCCAAATATCCAGTTAAAGGACGTTTAAATTGTTTCTATTTTTCTGGCTATTATGAATAATTTTGGATTGATGGAAATATATGAGTTGACAGGGCTAAGTGGAACGGACCTGTCAACTCAAATATTCTACTTTCAACTGTCCTGTGGTTGACTTTGTGGCTTACCTTGTTAAGTGGCAGAGTTTAGGGTTGAAATCCAAAACAACTTACAACTTAATCTGACTTACACCCAACAATGTATATCAATTTTATTGCCTCATAAGGTAAGAGACAAAAATGAGAAGTAATTTACATAAATAGAGATAATCAGTATTATTTAATGTCACCTGGGGCCTGGGAGGGCAGAGTAACATCTTTGTGGTCTCTGAGTCTTGTCCTCACCAGATGGAAGAGTTACCCAACTATATTTCTCTCTTCTCTCACCAGGACCAGTGTTAGGGAAGCAAGTAGCCCTACCTAAAGCTAAGCTAAACTCAACACCATGGTGTCCATGAGGTCCCAGTTCTCCAAATGCTGGTAGAAGACATCTCTTCTGTTCTCTCAGATGAAAATACGTAAAATATCTTTATCATCTTCTCACCCTCACCTCCTGTTCTCTCCTCAACCCACTTCACTGCCAATCTCAGCACAGTGTCAAACAAAAAGAGCACTGAGAAGTTTCTACTGGATTTGGCATCCATTAGTGATGTTAGAGAGAACAGTTTCAGTGAAGTAGAAGGAACAGGGAGGAGTTTAATACAGCCAGAGAGAACTGAGGGAACCGAGTTAAGGATAAGGAGAGAGAGCGCTATGAGAGGAGCTGGTGCAGAAAAGGAAGTTGCTGGAAACAATCTTCACCCACTTTCAAAGTTCACCTTGAACCAACCCAGCCTGGTCGCCAACTTAGGTCTCAGGGCTGTTTTTTCTTCATTTCTCTCTGGGTAAGGAGCTCGGCACCCTCTCCAGACACCTCTCAGTCTCAAAATAGCACCACCCATGTCTTCTGCAGCAGCCTAGAAGTGGAGTGTCCTCCTCTGGTCCTTGCCCCAGCCGAGGAAGGCACTGTCCTAGCTGGCTACCAATGCTTTGGCAGGTATCATCTTTGCTCCCCTGAGGTCAATGACCCTCTGGTCTTTGGAATTCTTCCTTTCCCTCTTGATCCCTCCTGTCTGTCTTGTTCTAGTTGCCTGAAGAGAGTTCACTTGCAAATTGCCAAGGCTACTTCTGGCCTCAGGTGAAGCTGGGCTTCTTGCCTATTATTTTACACAACAGGCTGCTTTCTGGCAGCCTGAGATTTTAATGGCAGCTTTGCCATGTTCCCTGGAATCCACAAGGCTGCCTTTGGCTTCTTTTTATAGCATTATCCCTATCCACTCTCAATTTAATCTCTTCTTGTTTTAAAACCAGTGTGCCTATTGGGTTTCCCACTCAATTCCAGTTTCCAGGCAATGGGAAATGTCTAGTTCTCAATTCATTTCTAGGACAGATATGATTAACACAACTCAAGTCCATTGAATGATCATCAACAGATCATCTCCCACTCATGTTATCCTGACGACTTATTCAAGTTTCTCCTCTACTGTCACACGTGAACCCCATCCCCACACCTCCAGTTGTGTGAGCTCTCACACTCCTTAGGTGGCAGATACACAATATCAAAGTGCTTTAAAAACACAGTAACAACAGCAGGTAGAGTTTCCACTAGGGAAAGCTTCCTCAACAGGGATATCATTGTGAACATCAGCTATCGTATTGTGATGTAATATGATGCTGTCTTTCAAGATAGGTGTGTCACTTGGTTTGTTCACACTATTTGGCTTCAGAACATCATGTTTTTGTCTCTGTGTTTTTAACAGCTTTTTTCTCACCTCTTTGCTATTATCAGCTATCAGCTCTATTTGTTGGTACCACTGTACCTGTCTCCAGCAGCATTGGCTGCCCCATCTTCTAATTTGTTGTTTCTAATGAAACATGTTGGAAAATGTACACAGGCTCCGAGTGATGACAATATATAAATGGGCACATTTCCTGGAATATTATAGGAACTCAAAATCTGTATATTATGAACTAAGCAAAAGAAAACTTTCCTGCTACAACATGTAGAAAGTCTGGATAAAATATAGCACTGTCCCTCCCCAAATTTTAAAAAAGTACAAAGCTTGGCTTGAAAAAAAGAGAAATCCATGAATTCCAGAGGAGAAGAGGGAAACGAAAGCCAGAGCAGTAACTGATGCCATGGAGTCCCACGGGAACTTCAGCCCAGATATAGGCTCCAAGGACTGAGACAAGGGCTCTAATACCCTTCCACACACGGAGGCTGTGGCCCATGCAAAGTGAGAGCTCAAACTGAGCCACTTGCATAGAGCTTGGAGCCTCAGCAATCCTGTCTATTAAAAGGGTACACAGTTACTCTGTCCACTGGCTCAGTGAAACGATAAGGATACTTACTGTCTGTTTGGGCCTTAAGCAGGAAATTAAAAAAGGTCTGTATGAAAAAGTCAAGAACCTAGGCCTTTATTCTTTGTAGATATCAAGTTTGAGTTAATGCTACCTGTGGGTACAGAAAACCCAAGCTGAGAAATTAACATAAAACTGGTCCAGGGCCTTGGAGACCCTAGAGCTTTGGCAAAAGTAAGTGTAAAATCACTCTGAAGATCACAGGAACCCCCACAGAGGGAAACAAAAGCCAGAGATAGACTCACAATAAAAAAAAAATGACTAGCTACACAAGGAAATGAACTACCATAAGGGATAGTTGGCAGATGGAACAAAGAGGAGGAATACCGCCTGACCACTGGAAATAATAGAAAAATGTGACGAATTCAGAATAAAGATACTGAAAATGACTAAAAGACATAAAAGAATAAATAGACATCATAATGAAGTTAAAGGATAGCATGAATAAAGAGCAACTTGATTTGAAATAATAATAACTTGTAAGAATAACAATAATAATAAACTTGTAAGAACAGTAACACAAATTTAGAGTGAATTTAATAATTTGCAGCAAAACCTAAGGGAGGCAACTTCTGTAAACATGAGCAGCAGGAAGAGAGTAGGAAAGAAAAAGGGAAAGAAACAAGGGACACTTAAAAGCAGGAGTATAGGAGCCTCACCACTAGTCTGCAAGCTCCCAGAGCTTGGGTCCAGGTACCATTTTCTGTTTGAACTTGCATGGCCATTATCTATTCAGCCAGTCCCCAGCATAGAAGACTTCAAAAAATGCTTGTTGAATAAATGCAGTAACAAAAGAACAAGCTATAGGTAAAAGATTAATGAACAATGGAGAAAGTCTTCCAGGCAGCATTCTGGACTAAAGTTTCTCTTTCCTCTCTTAAAGCCTAAGATACTCACCCAAACTCATTCCATCTTAGCAATGGCAGACATTCATGGGCCAAGGCTGTTTATAGACATCCAGAGGCAGCAGACGTTTTTGTAGAAAGCATTTTGCAGCAGGCCCCAGCTGAGTTCATTACTTTGTAGACTGTGTCTGCACTGAGAGCTACACTCCAGCCCTGCATGAATTTAAACAAGAGTGCATGGGGACAGAAAGAGCTAGGGCAATAGAAACACAGCTGGGGAAGTCCATGCAGAATAAAGCAGAAGGTCTCTGGTCTGAACATTGCACAGCTGCTAACAGAGGGCGGGAAAGCCCCCTGATCTCAATGGCTCAACTTGTCAATAGGAATATGACCAGCCCAGCTTCTATCTGGACGGAACTGGTGGCATGTGAATGTTAAATCAAGTCAAAGCACAATGAACAAACAGGTGACAAAAGATAAAGGGGACCTGTTCCAGCATCAGCCCAATGATGCATTCATAGCTTCCTCATAGCTGCAGGAAGCACCTATATGGGAGAGAAATAGCAACTGATACAAAAAACCATCCTTTCACGATGGCTTGAAATCATGTTTGGGCCAATGCTTAATTAAACTATTTTCTAAATTATATCTGTTCCACTCCAAATTTAGAATCCAGTTGTTCTCAGGTTATCCTTTAGTTTGCTAGAAAATCCACTGGATTTTTCCAGCCCTCTCCTCAGTGACGTTCCCACTGCTCTTAGATTACTCAAGATGCTAAGCCTGTGGAGGTAGTTCCCACAAGTGGAAGCAGCAATAGACTGTTGCTATAGGCAACACAAAACACACTTCATGAGAAGTTAACACTCCAGAATATCGGAATCAGATGGTCATGTTTCTGTGCCTGTTGCACCCACTCTGGGAAATGAAACATGCCAGATGACTTTCTGACCTTTAGTTTTTCTTTCTATAAAATTAGGATGAATAGAAGGGGTTCAGGGCATGGCTTTGGGTATCAGGCTGACTAGAATTAGAAGCTGGGCTTCAGTTCCTAGTTAAGTGACCTCGATGAATTAACTTCTCTGAACTCATCTGAAAAATGAGGCTAGAAGTATTATCAGTTGATAATAGTAGGTACAATGCAATTCTACTATACTGACTTCATGGGGCAGCCGGGAAGACAAAATAAGATGATGTATTTGATTATAACTCTCTGAGTTACTCAAAACACCATGAAGACCATTGAGAACTCTCATCATGGATTTTTTTAGTGCTCAGCCATAGATAAAACTCCTGAGAGAATTGCACTGTTGAGGCAGGGCTTTAGGGTTGGGAGAAGAAAAGCCCACAGCAGAATTGCAGAAGCTATAGCACATGCCCCCCTCCCACCGCTTACTGTATCCCAACAAAAGAAAAACAAAATCTAACCCAGATCCCAATGCATAGATTCCTACATGTGGAATAATGGTATCTACACTTTCAGAGAATGCACACGCTCAGAGACACACCAAAGTGTTAACAGAAGTTACCTCTAGGGCATGTGATTAAGCATTTATGAGTATGGCCATGTAGTAGATTGAAGATCCTCAAAAATTCTTCACTACTCCTCCCATCAAGAGGTGGCATCAATGCCCCATTTATTGCATCTGGGCTTGCCTTAGTGATTTGCTTGACTGATAGCACACGGGGGAAGTGATGTTCTGGGACTTCCAAGCCAAAGTCACAAGAAGCCTTGTAGCTTCTGCCAGGTCTCTTAGGATGCTTGCTGTGGGGAAGCCAGTTGCCATGTAAGGAGTCTGATTGCCCTGAGGCTACCATGCTGGAAAGCACACGTGAAGTGACCACCATGGAGAAGCCTTGAGACAACATTAAAAATGAGAGAGAAATGCCCTGCCAACCCCTAGGCCTTCCATTCATTCCCAGCTGAGGTCCCAGGCATCTTGAGGTGGAAAGTCAGGTTGTCTCTGCCTAAATTGCAGATTCAAAAGCAAAATACATGTTGTTTTTTCAAGCCACTAAGTTTTGGGGTACTTTGTTACATGGCAATACATAGCTGGTAGAAAATGCATTTCTTTATTGTCTGAGTTTTTTACAACCAACACATGTTTCTTTTTTTAGTCTGAAAATAAAAAGGAAAAATGAAAGAGAAAGTTAAAGGAGAGGAAAATCTTTTCAAAAAGAGAGAGGAAATCTCCTGTACTCTTTTCATATCACTAGCCTCTCCAACAAGCTTTCCTTATGCTATACTTAACTTGGATTGTCATAGGCTATTCAGCTCTCTCATCTGAAGAAAACCACCATTTGATGCCTCCTGTCATCTCATGGAAAACAGATCCTGTTCCAAACAGCTGTAAGCACAAGGCAAAGCCCTTCATAGATTCAGAGACAAGAGCTCAGTCTCCGCATTGATAAACCATTTTGCACGTGTCCCCATGCTCCTCAGTTTGCCATACTATCGTCATAAACTGACTTGACTCAAACCTAGCTAAAATCAAAGACAAGCAATTGCTTTAGAGTCTATAACCTGGAATCATCATGGTGCAACTTTGGAGAGGGCCAACCTTCCCTATTAAGAATGTGGTCTTTAGGGTCTCAGATCAGAAGGGACCTCAGGGAGTCTTCTGTTCTGCAGCTGGGGGATTTTTCATGTCACCTCTTGGCTTCTGCCTTCATAAGACAAAGGGGTTTGACTCGATGGTCTTGAAGACCTCTTGTAGTTAGGAAGTTTAATGCTTGAACCTAAATCCAGGTCTTGCTCTGCAACGTGTCAGACAAATCAATGGTGGAAAGGAATTTTTCATGATGTGATCACAGTCAGAATGCCAAAGCTTCAGTGTGACCTAATGGGACATTCTCTCCTTCCCCCATCCCATTTAGGGAAGGACCAAAATTCCTGTCTATAAGGATCCTTTAGGAATAAAAGAATGTCAACTTGGCATAGACTTTATTCTCTGAGGGGAATAAAGTGTAGTCGCCATTTTTCAAAAACAAAATAAGGTGTGTGTGACATGCTGAAATAAGCAGATCTTTGGAAATGATTTTCACTGTTTCTTGGTGGAAGAGTGGTTTGGTGTTTCCTGATATCTCCTGTACAGGCCATTTTAGACTGTCTACCAGCCATCCCCTCTCCCCAACAGCAAATCAGGAAAAAAGCAGCTTTCTGACAGAATGAACCTCTCCCCCACCCTCTTGGTGCAAGAATTCCCTCATCAGTTAAACGGAGAATCAGCTCACCCAGTGAATTCTAATGAGGCAGCCTGCTCAGCTGTCAGCAGTCCTCCCTGCTGAAGAAGACAGCAAGCAAGGAAAGAGATGGCACATGATGCTCTGAGCAGTTTACCTTCCCGTACCAAGGGACACGAACATCACAACAGCTTCCATTACAGCTGGGTCAACAGACAAACGCAGCAACAAAGAACACTGGAGTAAGTTACGCAGGGTCCAAGGACTCCCGCAAAACAGGGCAGGGAGAGAAAGGAAATTAAGATTATTAGTCTAATGAAATTCTAGTCTTTAATATACACATATATACAAGCATCCTTTGAGTACCAGCTCTGCATTGAATTGAGGGACATTTCAACCTTAGTCCCAAGGACAACCAATTAAAGGTTTGCTTTGATATTACTTGAGAAAGCAGCGAAACCATTTACAAAGGTGGTAATGAGAAATCCAGGAATCAGCTGGAAGCAGAGTTGCAGGGGTCCTAGACTGACCTTGGCCACTGGTTTTGTTGCTTGAGAAGACAGATAAGCACCAGGTCTGTGCTTCCGAAACAAGAGAAGGCAATGGAATGTTAGCAGGGCATGAACCACAGGGATAAGCTTAATACATCTTTCGAAGGCATTGATCTTGATGATGAATACTTTAAATATTGTTTACTTTTAATTTGGAAACTGTTTTAAATTTTTACAATCAACCTTGTGAGATATAAGTAACATAAAACAAAATTTTAAATGTACAGTGCATGAGCTTTAGCAAATGTATACACCTGTATAAACACCACCACAATCAAGATATAGAATATTTTCATCATCTTCTAAATTTTCCTTGTGCTCTTTCACAGTTAATACTCCCTCTAGCTCCAGGAAACCACTGATCTGTTTTCTGTCACTACAAGCTGGATTTGTCTTTTTTAGAGGTGCATATAAATGGAATCATACAGTATGTGTTTTTTTTGTGTCTGGCTTCTTTTGCTAAGCAAAATGGCTTTGAGATTCATCTATGTTGTTTTGTGCATCAGTTCATTCCTTTTTATTACCAGATAGTATTCTGTTGTATGAACATAGCAGGATTCTTTTAACCATTCTGTTGATGAACATTTAGGTTGCTTCAAGTTTTGGCTGTTATGAATAAAGCCACTATCAACATTCGTGTACAAGTCTTTGTGTGGACACATTTCCATTTCTCTTGGGTAAATATCTAGGAGTAGGATTGCTGGGTCTTATGGTAAGTCCATGCTTAATTTTACAGGAAACTGCCATACTAATTTTCAAAGTGGTTCTACCATTTTATATTGCCACTAGCAATAATTTATATTAAAACAAACGCAAATGGAGTTGAGCCACGTCATATATGGAGGTTCTAAATCCAGTGATAGTCAATTTCCCATGAAAAATCTCTTAAGGCATCCTCCAAAGTACCACACACATTTTGGGGTATGTAACTCTGTACCATAACATATGGGTATGCATGTATATAGTATATACAGTAATATGCAGTAATATGCATATATTATTTATAGTAATAGCTGCCTATACTACATACAATATAATTCTCTATAGTAAAGGTGGAGATGGCAGAGGTGGGGAAGGGATGTACCTTCACTGATATCCACTATTGGTGATGGTTTAGAGGAAAATCTGAAGCTTTTCTGTTTTTAACATTTGAGCAACATACAGACCTTTTTGAAGAAAAGTTTTTCTCTTGGATGTTTGCCCTTGAATAAAAGTATTTGATTAAAATATTGCCCATTACATGCAAACATAAGACCACCGATTCCTTATATTGTAGCTTGTCTATATCTTTGAAGCCCTTAAACATTTACAAATTAACGTAACTGGAACTATACCACCAGTGCAATCCTGATTAACAACATTGATTTAAAATAATGGATAATATTGTTTTGCTGAAATGAAACTGCAACTGGCACTAAGAGTATGAGAGGGGACATTTTGCCTACACAGCCGCAGATCAAACAATGGCTCAATTTTTCCAGTGCTTTGCAAATTATTTTCAAATTACTAGGAAACCTTGGCTCAAGCAATGTGCATTCAGTGCAAATGTTTCATTAACATATAAGGTCTGCCTTTGTGGTTTTCTTATTAGGCCAACACAACTTAAGTGGAACTACTTAGCACAAGTTTAATCATAAAAACACACACAGACACACACAATCGCAGAAACACACACACTGTGAGACTGTCGAATATAGGGAACAGGGACTGTGTTTGTTTGGTCTCACCATTATGTCCCCAGGAACTGAGGGATGCAGAGAGGGATGAAAGCCCCAAAGAGAAACTGTAAGGTTGAATAATTAGGTCAAAAAAATTCTTTTAATGAGAGTGTTATCTTTTCAAAATAATCAAATATTTGGGGCCAATTTGGCCAAATAGTGACTTTTAAAAAAAAATTGAAGGTTTCAAATTCCCATTTGGCCTTTGGCAAATGCAGACACACTCAGACACAACCTGCAGCTCTTCTGAGGAGAGAGCCTGGGAAAATAGTGAAGCCACAAGGACAAGGGGGAAATTAATCAAGAAATATCAAGAAAGCCTGGGAATATGTCATTGCTAGTGATCTGTGGTTTGTTCAACAAACTAATAGAAAGGCTCAACGGAAATGAAATTTCTCAGGACAGAAGACCAAAATGTGCCTTGTCAGCAAATGTGGAGAGGAAACAAAGAAGCAAAATCACTTCTGATGGAAGGATGGTCAGCGCAGGAGTTTAAGGGACACTAGAAGAGAACACAATAAAGACCCCTAAGAATTTGAGCAGGGTGCTATGTTTCTAAAGTATTTCCCCATGTGACTCCCTTGCATGATAAACAGGGTAATGGTGAGTTCCCACTTACGAAAGAAGAAACTAAGGCTCACAAAGATTTAATGCTTTTCCTGTGGTCACAAAGGGAGTCAGAAAAGGAGAAGGACTTGAGCTGAGGTCTCCTGCCTATGGTCCATGCTCTTGCCAACACCCTGGAGATCAAAGATCTAGAGGCAGTATAGCATAGTGGTTAGGCATGTGGGCTTGGAATCAGACAGCCTGGCTGGGAGAGGGACCTGGTATACCCCATCCTCAGCCTCATCATCACACAATGAGATAATATAGATGATGGAGCTCAGTGGCTAGCACATAGTCAGCTGTCGTTAAATGCAACCATTACAGCTTTAAAGGTATATAGATTATGCAAAGCAACATAGATGGGAGCAGATGAATTATATGTAATCATTGTCTAGGTACCAAAGCATTTTGGGGTAGATATAATGGTACACAGTTTAAAAACAAATTTGACAAAATAAAAAAATGTAACAAAAAAGGATAAACTATAGAATTTTGACTACTATGGAATGAAGAATGATAGTTCTTACTAAAGGGGAATAAAAAGAGAATTGGAGGCCAAAGTGAACAATGAAATTAGACTGGGAAAGTCAACATTCACAATTACTCTCTTATGTTTTTGTTCAAATATCTTATGTTTAAAAGAAAGATTAGTTGATACATGATTTAAAATTGCATCTTACTGCGAGTGTAAGGAGATTCAAATAAAACTTGTAGGTACTTTATGCATATTGTATTAAGGAAAAAATGCCTAATGGGTGGATAAAAAACACATTTTGTAAGGCTTTTCTCAAGTCATTTCAATTCACTTCAGTTGTATTCTGAAGACTTCATTCATGGAGCATCTGTGTGCTCACGTTGGACAGCTTTGGTCCTATGGACTGAGTTCTTCGCTAGGTCCTGGGGATTAAAAGATAAAAAAGCCCAGCCCTGGCTTCTCAGTCTAGTAGCTGATTCAGAAATGTGAACACATAATGCTAAGGGACTGTAGTGGCGCCATTTAATGGCCTATCTAAGGTGCTGGGGTGCCCAGATGAGGACATTTGGCAAATCAAATCATTGGCCCGAATTTTTGTGTGTGTGTGTGAGGAAGATTGGCCCTGAGCTAACATTTATTCCAATCTTCCTCTATTTTATATGGGATGCTGCCACAGCATGGCTTGATGAGTGGTGCTAGGTGATCCACACCCAGGATCTGAACCTGCAAACTCCAGGCCGCCAAAGTGGAGTGCTAGAACTTAACCACTATGCCACCAGGCCAGCCCCGGCCCCAATTTTTCACTATTCCATTATGACACATGTATAAATACAACCTTGCCATGGCCTCATTGTGGGTAGTGTACTTCCCTGCCCCTTGACTTCGGGCTTCACTATGTAACCAAAGTGAACCAATGAGATTAACCAATGTGACATAAGCAGAGGCTTGAAATGAGCCTTCCCTCTTGTACTTCTCGTTGCCATGAAAAGAACATGCCATGTATATTCTGCAGATCCAAGGAGGATGAGATGAGAGGAGCAGACCCATATCCAACCTGCAGCCTGGAACCAAACCCGGCTGAACCTAGCCTGGATTGGCTAACATCTAGCCAATGCACAGACACTTAAGCAAGAAATAAATGATCGTTTTAAGCCATCGAGTTTTGGGGTGATCTGTTATATAGCATTGTGGCAACAGCTATCGTAGATAGGCCAAGGTAGATACGACAGGGATGGACAGGAACAGAGCTTTATTGTGGCTCTCTTCTGCCAGCATACTACCCTTTTTTCTCCACACACTCTCTCCACCCAACACATAAGCATGTACCCCAAAGAAGGGATATAGGAATTCTTGCTATTGCTCATCCTATAAACAAGACTTTTGTCTAGATTGTGTTGTGGCAATGCAGGGCCCACGTTTTAACCATTCCTGGATATCTCCGGTGTAAAAAGAATGAGAAATAGAATCCCAAACCTTATACAATCCAAATCTCTCTTTCTTGTTGCTCTTTCTTAAAATTGGTGGCTCCTGCAGAAAAGCACATGCATGGTGCTCACTCTAATGTAGGCATAGCAGCCCCATCAACCACAAAAAGCTACAGATGGATTTCCCAGGAGGAGTGAGCTGGTTTGCGTAGCTCTGGCCAAATTTTGAAAAGTATGCTGCAACCGTGAGTGGCACAGAACTTAATTCATGGATGAAAAATGTTAACTTATATATGTTAAAAAACAAAATTCAACCAAGTAAATTTGAAGGTCTAATTAGTTTTAATAAGCGATTCACGAATCATGAATCATGCAGCATCCCATCTAGCAAGTGAAGGGCGCTCCAAGGGGTGGTACAAAATGGAAGGTTTTTACAGGCAGAAGGAGAGTGGGGCAAGAATGTATTAAGCAAAAGAAAAAGGATTGTTTCAGGCCAGGACATCTTGTTTTGGGGGGAAGGGAATGGCAAAGGATTTATCAGATTGCCTCTTCTTCCTCTACAGGATGGAGAGGGCCTACGTGACAGGTTACCTCATTGGTACTGACCAGAAAATTCCAGACTGGTTGCTTAAGATTATGTTTCTGGGGAAGGTTGAAACTGCAATCAGGTTAGGTATTAAGTCCACATTTGGTACATGGGTTTTAGCACAGGTGATGCCATTTTGTGCCTTTGGTTTTTCTCTTTAAGAATTTCCCCCTTTTGATCAGGCTCTCAGCCTGTGAGACGTGATCAAAATTTAAGGCATTAGTGTCACTCTCAGCTATTGCTCTGTAGCTCTCCCAGTTTTGTTGATCCTTGATGTGATACCCATAGGTCCTGATGTTTTACTTAATCCCAGTGACACTCACAGGTCACAGCTCCAGGCCCACAAATTTCAAGTTGTCCATTCTCTCCATTCCTTTTCTGATGTTTCAGTCTTAGTGAAATCATTTCCTTGGCAATTAGCAACCACAGACATGCCTTTAAAGCTTTTGAGAGGACACAATGCGCCAGGGGGATTTTTACGATAACTATAAGCTGGACAATTTCCAGTATTTGGAATGCACTTCAGAGCCATGGTACCCAAGACCCAAACTGGTCAAAATCAAATAAGTCAAAGAAAGACTCGTTGAAGGAGTTATCGTTTTAAGCCAAGTGGTTTGCTCAAGTGATCTTACGTTACCTGAATTTCAACTTCTCCAGAAGTGTTACTCCGGGTGTAACAGGTGCTGTCTTCTTCAGTCAGGAAATATGTCTCCAAGGCTCAAGTTTCTGAAGTTGGCTGCCATCTGGGTAGTGAGGAGGACCTGGTATAGTCCCTTCCAGGGAGCTTAGTGATTCCAAATCAGAAGGGTGGGAGAAGATTGGAAACGTTAGTTTGGCGAGTCATAGCCAGATCGTTGAGGAGGCTGGAAGAATTCACAATCCAGTCCAGTCTACAGGTATATAGCAAAACATCAAAGACAATTAGCAGGACTAAAATCTAATATCCACCAAAGTGCAAATATAATTTTTTTCTCTACAATTATCCCCATTTTTCACCAAAGATAATCACAGTAAAGTTAAATTTGTTTGCATTAAACTTGGCCTGATTATTTATATAAGTGCAGCAGGAATAGAGATTGATGATATAGCTCTTTTCAGGACTACACCAGTTCCAAGCAGTTCCTTGAAGCTGTCTGGTCATACCTGAGTCTACACACATCTATCTCAAATATGACATTCCAGTCAAAGCCTCGGTAATATAGCCAATATCTCTAATTGTGTCCTGTTACAAGGAGAACAGATTCTTATTGTACTTATGCAAATAAATATATTGTCGTAAAAATAAGAATACTCACTGAGAGATTCTGTATTCTGGAGGGATCAGGTAGGGAGAAAAAGTAATTGTTCCTTCTTTTTTCACAATGGTATACTTTACCAAATTGTTTTAAGTCATAGATAGCTTAACAGAAAAGGTCTCCTTAAATCTGGAAAAATAAAATATTCGAGCATCCCTCTCGGTTCATGCAGTCCCATGTAATTAATATTTGTTCTGTTTGAATCCAGTTTTTCCATTAGTTCTCTTGAGCTTGCCTGATGGTTAAGGATGATGGGGACGTGATAATTCCAAGAAGTTTGCAAGGTTTTTGTTAAGGCTCATATTATCTGCCCAATGAAGTGGGTGCCTTGATCACTGGAGATTGTGGAAGGTTTACCCCAAGTTAGAAACACATTTTCTAACAGTTTCTTTGCCATTGTGAGGGCATTAGCCTTGTGGCAGGGGAAGGCTTTAACCCATCTGGAGAACCTACATACAATAACAAGAACATATTGATAGCACATACTAAGTGGTAGTTGAATGAAGTCCAGCTACAGGTGTTTAAAGGGTCCAGAGGGAAAAGGTCTGTGGCCTCTAGAGACAAAAATAGTTTCTCTTAAATGCATTATGGTAGGTGAAGAAATACAAAAACTGAAAAATAGGATTTGCCAGGGAGCTGGGAAGAACGAAGTGGCTGTCTTGGGTTTCCCATAGCCCTCATTGTTCATTGAATTTACAACCGTTGATTACCTATCTTAATTTCTCTGATTCAGGAGTAGACTGTTGCCATGTTACAAGAACATCAGGATGGCAAAAGTCTGCCAATGAGGGGCCACTTTTGGCAGAAAGAGAATGGACTTCATCTTCCATAATCTTTATAGATTCTGTTGCTGCTACCTTGCATGAAAGTCAGCTAGGGTATTTCTCTGATACTCAGGTTTAGTCCTTTTAGTGTGAGCCCCTATTTTGATGACAGACAACATTTTACCAGGACGTATCAGACTAACAGGAATTTAACACAATTTCTGGAATTCTTATACCATGTACCATATACATATGCAACATAAAGAAGGCTTAGTGTTACTTCTTATTTGACATATGTAATTTAACATACCAAGTAAGCCTAATTAGTTTAATATCTTCTTCTTTTATAAGGAGAGAGAATAAACCCTTTGAAATGTTCCAGGTTACCAAAGAGATTTGGGAAAGTATTTTTAAGTACACGTACCATAATACATGATTATTGGTAAAAAGTTCATCTAAAACCTTTTATCCTACTTATACCTTTTTAATTTACTAGCTCTTTACACTTATGTTTAGGTTATCCGTGAAAACATTATGAGATATTAGACAAAGTCAATTATCATCCCAAGCTATTTTTCCTATTGACAAATTTTGTGACAGAGATAACATGAACTTATTTGACCCTTGGTAAGCCTAGGTAGAATAAAGTATTATACCTAATGCTGATAACTCTAAAGACAAGCCAGTTTTAATTCAGCCATCAAATTTAAACTAGATTTTATTTATCAAAAATTATCCTAGACCTTTGGAAAAAATTGGGGTTAGTTTTTAATTTCTGACAGTTTTTAGAATAGCTAATCCTTTCAAGCACTTGACCTTCAACCCAATTAAATAGAGCTCTTTTACAAATTAATTTCTGTAATACCATCCAGAGGTAGAAAAGTATCATACATCTACAACATATATATATATACACACACACACACATAGACACAAATGGAAAACTTTTATTTACTAATATTTGTGGAGAAGACACTTAAGAGTTTTCATTTGCCCAATTTCCAAATATTTTCTCCCTTCTTTTTTATCCCTTCTGATGAGAAACATTTGCATTTCAAAGAATGGTTCTTAGATCCTAAAGAAGATGGAGGTAAAAAATCGACATCACAGAGGCACAGATTAAATGTAGGACAATTGTGGTTCCAATGTCCCGATATCTACAAACATTTTGAGATGAATAGGGGAGGTTTTGGGGTTGGCAAAAAGGACAGATGAACTTTGAACCACTTTCTAGAGCCATACCTCTGACCCTGCAGAGATTTACAAGATAAAGACAATTGTTTCTGGTTTCCCTAAGAACTGGATTGCAGCCTGAATGATAGACTGACCTGCCCTTCCAATTACATTACCTCCAATTTGCTTCTTTCCTTCTGAGTACATAGTTTTATTTTAGCTTGGGAGAGAACGCCTGAAAAAATTCCTATCAAGCTCTGAATGTTAGCTTCCATTTGGCCAAATTTCTGATCATAAGGTCATTAAATCCTTTCAAATATCTTGTCAGGTTTCATCTCGGGTAAACAGTAAATATTTCTGGTGGTATTGAATAACCCCATTAATTTTCATTTTAGTTTTCCCTTGGTCGTTTAAGGAATAACGTAGCAGTTTTCCAGAAAATCCCTCAGAGTCCCATCAACTTTGGGAGGGCCTTGTATATGGGCCCTCCTTTGAGGGTAGATATGAGGGCATTCAAGAAGAATTTGCATAGGACCTTTAAGGACAATCCCTTTTCTAGTGTTTCAGTTAATTATAAATGAGACATCAGTTTCTGCGTGTGTTTTGATAATGGATCCCTAGTGAAGCCGGGTACCTGAGGGTTACTAGAGATATTCAGTAAGAACACGATAGCCTTTTGACCTTGTTCCCAACACACACATAGATGAATCTTGTCAATTTGCTGATTTCTTGCTTAATTTGAGGGGTGACTCAGGGGTCTCAACAGTTTGTGAGCTTGTCTTGCAGAAGAAAGAGAATGCCATCAGGGAGATTGGATCACTGGATGGCTGGTCCCCAGCTGCTGTTGATACCTGGAATTCAGATTGCCCAGGGGCTTATTGGCAGCAACCCCTTTGTTTCTCTGAAGCTCCTCCTGCCAATCCCCTTAGCTCTATAAAAGTCCCTGTTTTCTGCACTTGGTAAGGTGGATTTGAGTGAACTCATGCTGCCATCTTCTCATTTTGGCCATTTTGAATAAACCTTTCTCCACCTCCAAGCATCCATGTCTCAGAGTTTGGCTTACTGCACATTGCACACACTAACTTGAGAGTAAAAGATTCAGTATAACTAGGAGGGTAAAATGGGAAAGGCCTAGGTGTTGTTTTAGATACCTGTTGTGTCTTTAATTTTTCATTAGGCTTTTGCAACAAATCTTTTAATGAAGTTATTTTGGGATCTTGAAGCCTTTTATAAGCTTCTGCATACCAATTAAAGTAGACATCCCATTTCTTTTTGCTCAACTTGGGATCTATTGCTCTCTAGTGTATGTCTTAAATGAACAATCTTGTCTAATTTGAACATTCCCCACAATGGCCATTGCAATTCTGGGTTGTTTTTGGTAAAATCTTGCCATCTTGTTATATCTGCAACTTCCGAGACTATAGTTGTTAAACATAAAATAAGCAGGTATGCCGGAAGGTGGCGTGCTCAACTCTCTGGATATAAAGGGTCTCATTTCTTTTAGCTAGCCATACTAATAACCTGGGGAGCTTGGAAAGGACTGAACCTGCAGGCCCTAAAGAGTGGGGATGCCAGACTAATTCCAAACAAATGGGGAACTGCAGCTGCCACCAACACTTCCCAACATGGAATCTGGAGATCTGGGTGGAAACCAAAGGGCTAGGGTTTCTTTTCGGCTTCTGAGATACCCCCTTAGCAATAGCCTTTATCTACACAAAATAAGACAAACAAACATGTGCACCTTAATATATTGGCAGTAACCAAGAAATGTTACCATGTCCTGGCCACAAAAAGGCCCTGTGCTCACCACCAACATGGAACCTTGGATTGGGGAAAGGATTGAAGCAGCAAACCCCAGGGAATAGGAACTGCAGACTGATTCCAAACAAAATGGAGGACTGCAGCTGCCACCAGCAGTTCCCAACATGGAATCTGGAGAAGGATTCCAAACAAATGGGGGACTGCAGTCTAAACCCATCAGCAGTTCCCAACGTGGAATCCAGGGACAGAGCTAAGGGTTGTGATTTTCCACTCAGGGAATTGTGGTCTAAAAGACTAGGGGCTTGGCTCTGGGCAGAACCGTCTGCCAGCTCAATTGGATCCAGGAAGAATCCTTTGCCAGCTCAGCTGAGCTCCAGACAGAATCCTCTGCCAGCCCAATTGTGCTCTGGACAGAATCCTCTGTCAGCTCAATTGGGCTCCAGGCAGAATCATCTATCAGCTCAAGTGGACCTGCCCTGTAAAGGAAAGCCAATTAGATTGGGAGCTCGGATACAAAAAGAGAGTGGAGCTCAAACCAAGAGGAACTCATCAACAACCCTTGGAAATGGCAAAGAAAAACAGTGAACTCAAAAGGCTTCAGGGGTGCCAGGTCTGTGTTTCTCATTGTTCCTAAATGCTGTCA
The DNA here is from genome assembly GCF_041296265.1 of Equus caballus. NCBI lineage: Eukaryota > Metazoa > Chordata > Mammalia > Perissodactyla > Equidae > Equus > Equus caballus. The sequence continues at coordinate 32,236,474 of NC_091715.1, read as the reverse complement.
AAAGTTCGCTTAGGTCACTCCACTGCTACCAAATCTGTTAAAAAACAAAATTCAACCAAGTAGATTTGAAGGGCTAATTAGCTTTATTAAGCAATTCATGAATCATGAATCATGCAGCACCCCATCTAACAAGTGAAGGGCACTCCAAGGGGTGGTACAAAATGGAAGGTTTTTACAGGCAGAAGGAGGGCGGGGCAAGAATGTATTAGCAAAAGAAAAGAAAGGATTGTTTCAGGCCAGGACCTCTTGTTTTGGGGGGAAGGGAATGGCAATGATTTTATTACACAGATTGCTTCTTCTTCCTCAGGGGGATGGAGAGAGCCCACATGGCAGATTACCTCATTGGTACTGACCAGAAAATTCCAGACTGGTTGATTATGATTATATTTCTAGAAATGGTCAAAACTGCAGATAGGTTAGGTATTAAATCTAGGTTTGGTATCATGGGCTTTAGCACAAGTGACACCATTTTGGGCCTGTGGTTTTTCTCTTTAACATATATCTCTCCTGGCAAGTAGATAGATGCTAAGAAAAAGCTGGGGAGAGTTCATAAAGGGCACGCAGAGTGGTGAGAAAAGCGGGAAGGAAAATCTATCTCATGCTATGAGAAATACGAGACTTCCTTCCACATGTTCCTTCCAGAGCATAGAACAATATAAGATGATATACATTTCAGAGGCAGAGGTTTTTGTTAGAAGTTTTTGTTAGTTAATTTGAAAAAGAATTTAAGAAGAGGGTTTCCAACTAAGGCAGATGAGTCCCACAGTATTAATACAGTTAAGCAAATATTGGAGGATCATAGGAAATGAGGTTGAATAAATTACATGTTTTATCAGACATCTTTGGGCTTTGGAACTGCTGACAGCCCACTGTGGAATATTAAATCTCACATTTCTCAATTTGCCTTTTTATTGATGTTGGGGAGGAGATTGTATATGAAAAATTTCTTCTCCCAACATTTATAAAATATTATATATGCATTAACATACGTGTAAATATTTATTTTTAAGTGCATCTTTGGTTGGGCTCCCCCAGAAGCTGACCCTGAGACAAAGATTTAGTGCAGGTAGTTTATTTGGGAGGTGACCCCAGGAAACACGGGTTGGGAAGTGAGCAAGTGAGACAGGTAGAGGAAAAGAGCTGATACAGGGGTCATTAATGACCACAGTTTCAGCCTTTCTTGGTTGATAGCATCCTTTAAGAGTCTGATGAAAACCATGGATTCCCTTCCCCACAAAACAAACCCACATGCACAACATAGAGCATATTATTTTTAGAGCCTCATAAGTAACCTTAAGCGACTTTGTGGGTCCTGGATTAAGCTATAAGGTGACAGGAACTATCCAAATTGTGTGTGTTGTGATTTTGGGTACTTTCAGAAAGAATTTTCCAATTTTAGAAAATTCCCCTGGAAAGGATCTCTTCTTATTAAGAATATCTGTCTCCCACAGGCAGTTCTCATGTTAGGTCTACAAGTGCAGAAAGCCCAACAGCCTCAAGTGGCAGGCAGGATTTCAGATTCTAATTCATGAGTAGATCAGGTAGGTTTCTTCCAACTGTAATTTAAACCACAAACTCTGCCTAGCCAAACTAGGTCAAAATCAATGCCACAGAGAGGTTATCTCAAATTAGAAATTAGCTGGGACCAAGGAACATATCTAATTGATTAAGTATCTTATAGGAAGGACTGAAGCATTATGAGTAATGATGGTGGCAGGGATCTAGATTCCAAAATAGAGGTCTTTTCTGTCCCTGACCCATTGTTTAGAAACTTGCTGTTCTGGGAAGCCAATAGAGCAGAGAAAAATGTAACTTGGAATCAGGCAGACCTGGTGCCACATCCTGGTGGCACACATAATTTGTGTGTCTCTGAGCAAGTTAGGCTGTCTCTCCAATCCTCACTTTTCACATCTGTCCAGTGGGTGAATACTCGTTCCCTTACAAGGTTCTTGTGGGAGTTCAAATGAGAGATGAAAGTATCTGGTATATCTCTTGCCTTCATTTCAGTGTCTTGATTCTAATTCCCTTATTATCATAGCAATCATGTCCCCAAATAGCATAATGATACTCAGATTGAACAAAAAATACTGCTTCAATTACTCCTGCATTCATATGCTGTTGAAGAACTGTTCATACTGGTCGGATTCAATTACCACAAGCATCTCTGGAAGAAAATCTCCACATTGTAAAGAGCTCTAAGTCTTAGCTGATAGTCTTTTTATTTCAACCCACCATGATCAAATTAGAGAACTATGGAGAGAGGTGGGAAGGAGCAAAGAAATAATCTAACCCAACCCCTAGTTTTACAGTGAGAGAAGTGAGGCCCCGAGCGGTTAAATATCTTGCTCAAGTCACAAAACCAGTGAATGACAGAAAGAGTACTGAGGTCCAGCTCCCCAGACTCCCAATCCTGTGGTCTCTCTGCTATATCATGTATTCCATACTAATAAAACTAAAGCGCAAAAAAAGAAATTTGTAAAATCTCTTAGAATTCCATGTTATGAGATGCTAGCTTTATCTGGAATATTCTTAGAAGAGAATGAACAGAAAGTGCCTTGATAGGTAGCGAGCCATTCAGTATGTGGTTTGAGATCCTCATTAGTTTCACCTGTTTTGGCTTCTGGATCATTCTGGCCTGGTGTTAGGTACCCAGGAGGTGAGAAAGGCAGGCAGTGTGGTGGGAATTGTACCAAACAGCTGAACGGAAGACCCGGATTCTAATTTCAGTTCCAGCACCAACTCAGTGTGTGAGGTTAAGCAACATCCTTGACCCCTCTAAGCTTCTACTTCTTTATCTGAAAAACAGTGTTTTCACAAAAGGATGCTTCTAGGGTCCCTTTCGGCTCTCACGATCCAGTTTCCCCAGGAAGCCCCCAGCCCTTTCACAGTCTCAGTAAACTGTCCCAAGGAGCTGGTTGCATGAGAAGGAGGAAAAGAAAATCTAAGTAGGAAGGAAGAGGGGAGACTGGAAGGCAGTGAGGAGCCAAGGGAAGCAAGCTGGAAAGCAAGTGCTTGAGCAGAGGGTACGTGGCAGCAAGAAGCCAGGAAGGCAAGGAACCTTCACACTGGCCCACTCAGGGAGGCAGCGACTTGAGATTTGGCTCTTGGATGTGTTTACACTCAACGCAAACACAAAATGGCTCCCCCTCATTCACCCACTCATTCAAGCAATACTTCTTTCTTTTTTTTTGGTAACAGCTTTATTGACACATAATTCACATATTATACAATCTGCCCATTTTAAAGTGCACAATTCAGTGGTTTTTCACGTATTCAGATTTGTGCAATCATCACAATCAATTTCAGAACATTTTCATCACTCCAAAAGGAAACTCAACAGCCTTCAACTATACCTCCCCATCCTTCCATCTCTTCCCCTGGCTCTAAGAAACTACTCATCTACTCTCTGTCTCTGTAGATTTGCCTATTCTTGACATTTTTTATAATATACAAATGGAATCATACAATATGTGGTCTTTAGTGTCTGGCTTCTTTCACTTAGAATAATGCCCTCAAGTTTCATCCATATTGTAATGTGTCAATCCTTCATTCCTTTTTATGTGTGAGTAATATTCTATGAGATAAATATACCACATTTGTTTGTCCATTCATCAGTTGACAGACATTTGCATTGTTTTCACGTTTTGGCTATTATGAATAACGCTGCTATGAACATTTTTATACAAATATTTTTGTGGATCCATCAATAATTTCTGAGGCCTGTTTCACACCAAAACTTCTGGAACCTAGAGATAACAAAAATGAAGATAACTAGGCCCCATGGCCTAGTAATTAAGTTCAGTGCACTCCACTTCAGCAGCCTGGGTTGGCTCATTCAGATCCCAGGTGCAGACCTATACTACATGTCAGCCATGCTGTAGCAGCAACCCACATATAAAGTAGAGGAAGCCTGGCGTGGATGTTATCTCAGGGCTAATCTTCTTCAGCAAAAAATAATAAATAAGTAAATAAATAAAAATGAAGATAACCATTGCCCTCAGGAAAGTCACAATCTTATAGGGGGAGAAAGACTTGTTTCTAAAAAGCTGCAATAATCTGCTGTGCTGTGTCAGACAGTGGGAGATGCAAAGAGAGAGGCAAAGAAGTTATGACACTTGAGAGAGGTGTTGAAGGTGTTAGCCTTAGGCATAGAAGAGGGAGAGGGCATTACAGGCTACGGAAACTGCACGTACAAAGGCACAGAGGTGTCAAAGAGAATGCCACATTCAGATCAACATAAATAATAATAATGCTACCCAATCTTCCATGATATTTGCTATGTGTCAGGCACTGCTTTACATACTCTGTATCAATTCATTTACTGTCCACAGACGCCTTATGATATTATGTCCCCTATTTTATAGATGGGCAAACTGAAGCACAGAAGGGTAAGTAACTTATCTGAGACTACACAACTAGTGAGATCCTGGATTCAAAGCCAGAATCTGGATCTAAAGCCTACAATCTGAGCCACCATGGGGACTGCCTCATTTAATCCCGAATCATCCTAGCTAGTTAGATTATGGAGTGTGTAAGGGGGTATGCCAGGAGATGACATCAGAAGGGCAGGCTGTGCTGAGCCATATGAAGAAATTCTAACTCCAAAAGCAAACAGGAGCCATCAAAGGTTCATACGCAAGGCAATGACACATGAGATTTTTGTTTTAGGAAGACAAATGGCAATGGTGGGAGGGTTGATTGAAACCAGGGAGAGACCATGAGTTTGTTTCACTATCACTACCACTTGGAAGCAAACACTGCCCCTGCCACCCTTCCCCATACAACACACCCATTACGGGCGTGAAATTGCAAAAGCAGTGTTGGTTGTGCTCTCCCGGATGCAATCTTTTCAGAAAGATGCCACAGTCAAGATTTTATAAAGATAGCTCTCATTTTTCATCCCCCAACTTTGCTATCGTAGGGATGAGCCTGATTCCCAGTGAACCAGGGCTGGGAGTGGACATAGATCTAACCCTGCAGAGTCATAAATTCTGAGCACCCGTGGCTCTCACATATATTTTTACAAACACGCCAAGAGACAGGATGCTAATAAACAAAAGGCTCATGTGTCAGAGGACCATCTGATCTGGTTTCTTCCATATACACATTAATAAAGTGGCTGGCCCTCCATACAGCAATAGTTTGCAGAACTCTCGGCCCTGTTTACTTGTCCTCACCTTTGAGTTTTAACTGTACCTTCCTGTCCCCTAACAGAGCTCACATGAACTACAGAACCAGCCAGGGGAGTTCCAAGGGCACTCCTGATTGAGTGCTAATTGAAAACCAGACGCGACTATAACACCTATGCAAGGCTCATAGAAAATGTACTCTCTGTCATTATCCCTGTGCCCTAGAATCAAGGCTGTTTTATGGAACATAGAGGACGATCTTTGAGCTAGCAAGAGTTCCTATTTAACTCCCAAATCCTCACAATCCCATTATGAGGCTGCTGTGATCATTTCCATTGCACAGGTAGAGAAGCAGAGAGAGAAGAAAGGACTAGTGGATTGACCTGCTGTATTCAAAATTGTGCTGGTAAAACATACGGCTCTGGGCAAATCAGCTCACTTCACCTTCTCCCCAGATCGTTGTTTTTCTGTTAACATCACCAGCCGTCTTCTAGGGTCTGAGATGGTGCTGGCCTCAGCAACTGCAACACTTGGTAAGCACGTCTTTAGTGTCTTGCCTTTTTAGCCAGGATCGTAGTAGGGGTGCCACAAATATCAGCTGAATGAATGAATGAATAAACAAATGTTGGAAATATCTCTTGGGGTTAATTACTAAAGTATCACCCATCTCTCTCTCTCTCCCTCTCTCTCTATATATACATACATATACATATGCATATATGTATATACAGATTTGTGTATACATATATGTATTAATGAATATATAAATATCTATATCTATATAAAAGCTATGAGTGTCTTTTGTATTATCTGAACTGAGTTATCTATTTTGGAAAATAACTGAAAATACCAACATTGCTAACTTTTGTGGCATGTTTACTACACAGTAAGAACTGTTCTAAGCTCTTTAAATGTTTTAACTCATTTAATTGCCACAACAATCCTTTGTGGGAGAAGCTATTATTTTTCCATTTTACAGATGAAGAAATTGAGACACAAAGAGTCTGAATACTTTGTTCACATTTTCACAGCTGGTAAGTGGAAGAGTGAGGATCTGAACGCAGGTAGTCTGGCTCTAATCCTGAATTCTTACATTCAAAGATAAAGACAACTCCTGAAACTGCTGAATGAGAAAATGATATGTATTATATTCACCTCCATCATAATTTGGCTCCCCTGGAGAGAGGCTGGTCATTTACCCTGTAGCCCTGAGTAACCTGATTGTTTTAAGTGTAACCCAAATAAAATTGGGTTGCCTTGAGGCCAATCTCTGTCTCAGCATATCCAAAAGAAACAAAAATCTAATTACCAAAAGCCTTTTAAAGCAGCAAAAATCTCTTGAGATGCTGATGAGGGAGGAATTTTATCATGAAACATACAGGAAGACTAATTAAAATCTCCTCCACACACTGCTCTTTCCAAAATCTGTCTGTTTGACTTTTTCTCTTTTCTCTCTCCCTCCGCCTTCTAGCCCCTGTCCCCATGCTGGTTTGTCTTACTTTCTTTCTCTCTCTTCTTCTCCCTACCTCATCTGTGCTCACAAATAGTGCTCCCATTCTCCTTCCCACTCGTCCTGACCCTGAGCGGCTGCCAAAGGCCTCAGCAGCAAAGCAGGCAATAGGTTCTTTCTCCCTATGAGGCACGAGAGGAGGTAAATTGAAAATACTTGTAATTCCTTTATTCCTGACCACAACTCCACAACATGGGCACTACTATTATCCCCATTTTACAGATGTGTAGATTGAGGCTTAGAGAGGTTAAGTAACTTTCTTAAAACGACACAGCTGGTCAAGGCTGCGGCGGGACTTGAATCTTTAAGGATCTGAACCTGTAGCCCGTGCTCTGAACGTCTTTGCTATGTTGCAGGTGGTTTATGGGCAAACACACAATGATCAGGAGCTGGTTGACTTTGGGGAACTTTTTCTGGCTTCACGGGCAATGTCGGAGACGGAGGCGATGACTAGCTTCTGAAGAGTTTTACATGCTTTGTTGAAGACGTTAGACTGTTCTTTAGGCATTGGGAAACTACTGAAGATTTTAGTCAGGGAAGTTTTAAAATGGGCTGTTTTGCTTTTTAGGACAATGACTCTGACAACAGTGTGGGGAGTGAATTGGTGTCCTAAAGCCTTCCAAAGCGTTTTTTTCTTCCTTTTTTGCTGCTTGGTCAATAAGTTTATTGTCCTTATCTGAAAAATCCTCACAGAAAATTATTGTGGTTTGTTTTATTAGCCCTCAGCAACCCGCTCCTGCATACACTGTGTTCTTCCCCTGGTTCAGGCCTGCTTTCTTAGAGGGCTGGGGGAGGGAGGTGGGACTGCTTGACCTAAGATACATCTGGGGGATTGAAGTGCATTCTGAGAAATAACTCTCCTTAAGGGGAAAAAACAATAGATGTATCATGTTTATTTAGAGGCAATAAGATAAATTTGTAAGAGAAGGGCAAGGATTCTAAGAAAAGATCAATTTGTCATTCAGATTGCCTTCTGTCTCAGACCTCATGGATTCACAACCAAGTCGTAAGGTAAGAGGGCTACAATAAGAAACAAATAAAATCTTAAAAACGATCCAGTTCACTAGCACAAATACCCACTTGGCAGCAAGAACTTGGCCTCCAGCAGCACCAGTGTCCACAATCCCCACAGGGATGGGTTACAATGCCCTCGGTTCTGGCATCGGCAGCAATGGCCACACCTCAGTGGCCTCAGTGGGCATTGGTGGACACTGGCAGCAGTGAGGTATCTGCTGCTTTTGACAATGATGACAATGCATATCTTTAGAGCAAGCCAAAGTAGAATAGGAAAATGTCTGCTCTTGTGTAGTAGCCAAGAAGACTGGTTCCCAGAATGCATGTGAAACATCCCCTGGAGAATATCAAAACCATTCAGAACCCATCTGAGGGGATCTGGAATTGCAACAGATGATTAGGGGCGAGGCAAGAGGAGGACAGTTTTGTGACAGATATTCTGGCCCTGATTTTTACTCTCATCCTGGGGTTATGTGGCCTGGGGAAGTCCAAGGGTCCACTGCAATGTTATAGGTCAGAGATGATAAGAGTGGAAGCAAGGAACAATGTGAGCTAAGGGGAGGTGATAGATACAAGAAATGGTTAAAAGAAAAATTGCCAGAATATGGTAAGTGGCTATAGAGAGTAAAGGAGAAGGGAGAGTCTTGGGTGACATCCTGGTCAATTGATGGTGCCATTAACCAAATTAGAGAAGTCAAGGAGAGGAGCTTGAATAGGAAGATGATGAATTCCGCCCTGAGGCCTGTTGAATTTGAGGAGTCTGGACTCAAGGGGAGGTACAATTTAACATGTGACAGGAGAGGTGCATTTAGGAGATATCTGCATAGAGATTGTAAATGCAACCTTGGGATAAAACGAGTCATGGCAAGTATGCTGAGTGAAGAGAGAAGAGAAATAAGAACGAGTCCTCGAGTAAAGTGAATAGTTAGATACTTGTTAACCAACTGAATGTAGATAATAAAAGAGTTTTATAGGTCTAAATATCAGGTGAATATGGGCTGTTGGGAGAGGTCGAACCCAGACTGAGGGGAAAAATAAAATAGTGTGCTGATGAGTTTGTTTTTTAAAGGAGCATGGGTACTGTGATAAAAAGAATGCCAACAGACACCTCAACAAAATCCCTTTAGAAGGAGAACTCATGTTGGGATCTGCTCATAGATGAGTGTCAAATTAAGAAGAGACTTTGATATTCCAAAGCCTGGTGGACTGGATATTTTCAGCACCCTCAGTCTCTTCCAAGTGACTCAGCGCTTGAGAAATGTCGAGTCACTGGGGAAGAGGCTGATTCCAGTTGATCTTTTCTTAGGACTAGGCTCAGCTGTCAGAACAGGAAAAGTTCCCCTTTGCTTAGCCAGACAAGAATAATACCAGGGCCGTATTGAAAGCACAGTTAAGGTGAATCCTCATCAGCTAGAATAATTTCAACTTGCCCTACAGCATCATCATTCAAGTTAATTATAAAGTTTTTCTCCAATCAGCCATCTTTCTCCCTTTAAAGAAACTTCTAAATGGGTTTTCCTTCTGGACTGAAATTTCCACCATAAGAGTCATTGAGTAATAAAACTTTAGGGCAGCCATAGACTGTAAAGTTCAACTAGCTTAATCCTTTTATTTAGATGAGGATAGTTAAGTGCAGAAAGGTAAATCAAGGTTTCCCAATCAAATGCCAGGATCAGGGAGGGAACATCCAGAAGTACAGCAGGCTTTAAATCTGCTTTTTAAACACCTAATTTTCAAGTCCAATATGAAAACAAGTTCCATCCAGCAGAGTTAGCTTCTCCCCAGCTTCAGTCAGTAGTTGTTTTAAAGGATTGCGAACCTGTTGCTGCCAGACCTTCCAAATGTGTTTACTTCTCTTTTTCTCTCTTTCGCCTCCAGCTGCTCCATGCTCTTTCCACAAACCTTATCTCATCTTCTGAAAATAGGCTGTTGATGAGGATGAAGGCACAAATAACGTTCCTAGAGTTTCCCTGTTATTCTTTGAGCATCTGTTGGTTTTCTGCATTTCAGATGGATGTAGAATGTTCCAGATTTCTACAGCCTGGGTCATTTGGAACACAACACCCATGTTTTAGTTCTGTTTACCTCTCCCTGTTTCTCTTCTTACAGACTTTTTTCTGCAACAATTTCAAACACAAAACTAAATAGATTTTAAACAATCGTGTAGTAATGTCTTCCCAGTAAATAGTAGATTAGGCAACCAGAGTGGTATGATAGGGCAATTTTTCCAGAAGTTCATGGTTAAAAATGCAAATGAGTGCCAGAAACACTTCAACATGTATTTGTCTCTAAGATTATCTACTTGAAACTAGAAGGTTATCAGTGTTAATAGATTGTGGGTAAACTCCATATTAAAACCCAGGTATGTGAGTGTATTATTAGTTGTCTATTGCACAACAAATTACCCTGAATTTTAGAAATTTAAAACAACAGACATTCAAAATCTCCCAGTTTCTGTAGGTCAGGAATCTGAGCACAGCTTAGTTGAGTCCTATATCTCAGGGTCTCTCACAAGCCTGCAATCAAGATATTGGCTGAGGGGGCCAGCTCGGTGGTGCAGTAGTTAAGTACACATGTTCTGCTTCTCCGTGGCCTGGGGTTGGCCGGTTCGGATCCTGGTTGTGGACATGGCACCACTTGGCACACCATGCTGTGGTAGGCGTCCCACGTATAAAGTAGAGGAAGATGGGCATGGATGTCAGCTCAGGGCCAGGCTTCCTCAGCAAAAAGAGGAGGACTGGCAGTAGTTAGCTCAGGGCTAATCTTCCTCAAAAAAAAAAAAGATATTGGCTGAGGCTGTAGTGTCATCTGAAGGTTCAACTGGAGAAGGATCCATTTCCAAACTCATTTATGTGGTTCTTAGGGGGCTCCAGTCCCTTGAGAGTTGTTGGACTGAGGGCCTCAGTTCCTTACTAGTTGTTGGGTGGAAGCCATCCTCAATGCCTTGCCACATGGTCATCTCCAAGATGGCAGTTTGCTTTATGAAAGCCAGCAAGAGAGTCTGCTAGCCAAAGGAAAGTCAGAATCTTTCGTAACCTAATCATGGATCTGACCTCCTATCATCTTTGGCATATTCTGTTGGTTAGAAACAAGTCATTACGTCCAGTCCACATTCAAGGGAAGAGGATTATACAAAGATCTGAATTCTAAGAGGCAGGAATCACTGGGGGCCATTTAGAAGTGTGTCTACCCCAGTGCGGGTCTAAGTACACTTTTCACTATACCAACCAGAGCTTACAACATCAGTTCTAAGGAATTTGAACTTTATTATAGCCTTGAAATGGTAGGAGAGTTGGCAGATAGAGATTAGTTAGTTCAAATAACACTGGCTGCTGTGTAAAATAAAATCTAAAATTTCACCGGCTTAACACAAACCAGCTTATTTAGTGCTCATATGACCATGCAATGCAGGTATTCCTAATCAGGTGGGTCTCCTCAAGGCGGTGATTTAGGGACCCAGGCTCCTTCCATCTTGTTGCTTAACTACCTTCAAAATGGCTTCTGAGGTCATCCTGGAGGTTGTCTCCATCCCAGGAATACAGAAGGGGGAAAGAGCATGAAGGATACCATCGGAGAGGTCTCTATGTGTCAGACCTGGAAATGGTGCTTCCACTTAATTTCCATCACCTAGGACTCACAGGCCATTCCTAACCACAAGGAAGGCTGGCAAGTGAAGTCTGTCTATGTTCCCAGAAAGAAGAGAAATCAGTTTGGTGAATAATTAGCCATTCTCTGCCACAGAAGCTTTATCAAGTTTATTCATTTAACAAACATTAACTAAGAGCCTTCTATGTGCCAGACACTATGCTAAATGTTGGGAATACACACAGGAGTGAATAAATATTTGAAGGATATCTCTATTAGGTTCTTGCATTTTCTTTCTTTAATTTTTGTGGGGTTTTTTTTTTCAATTTCTTTCTCCATTTTCCTTATATTTTCCTTTTCTTGTCGTTGGTAAACTACCACTAAAGATGGCTATCAATAATTCCTCCAAACCTTCATGGACTGTTCCTTTCATTTAGAAGTGGAATCGATTTCTCCTGCCCTTGAATCTTATGCTGGCCTTGTGGCTTGTTTTGACCAATAACATGCTGTAGAATTAATAGTTTGATTTTGCAGTACTGGGCTGACACCTTAAGAAGGTGGCACCTTCTACTACTTTCCTGCTCTTTCCTGAGACCCTCTTGCTGTAAGGAAGTCCAAGCTAATAACATGAAGGGGCCACATGGAGAAGAACCAAGGCATCCAAACTGACAGCTCCGACCCTGCCATTAGCAGGATGCAGCCACGTGAGTGACTTCACCATGAAGAGCAGAACTGCCCAGCTAAGTCCAGCCAACCCACAGAATCATAACATATAATAAATCATTGTTTTAAGCCACTAAATTTCATAGTGGTTTACTACATAGCAACAGATAATTGAAACACTTTTTTTTGCTGAGAAAGATTGGCCTGGAGGTAACATCTGTTGCCAATCTTCCTCTTTTTGATTTGAGGAAGATCAGCTCTGAGCTAACATCTGTGCCAGTCTTCCTCCATTTTGCACGTGGGATGCTGCCACAGCATGGCTTGATGAGTGCTGTGCAGGTCCACACCTGGGATCCGAACCTGTGAACCCCGGGCTGCCAAAGCAGAGTGCGAGAATTTAACCACTATATAACCGGGCTGGCCCCAAGAATTGAAATGCTTTTCATTCATTTTCCTCTCCTTTCTTCCATGTTCTTCACAATTCTGGCGTGTCTTCCAGATAAGGTTCAGATGGAATTACTTCAGATAATAGGAAAATAGTTGAAACATACCATAGAGTACAAATATACATGTATACAACAGGCACCCTGAGCAATCACAAAATTTCAAATCATTGATGCAGTGCGGGCAAAGTATTCATTTGCCTTATAGAAAGCAAAACCAGTGATAAAATGCTAAGTGAACTTTGGATGTGAATTGCTCCCCTCCTAGCATATGACCTGTTACAGCCACATTCTGCCAGCATGTAAATATTGATAAACGATAAGTTCTGTAGTTCAAATAAAAGAAAGTTCCAAGTGATATGCTCATGGATTCAGAATGTCAATACTAAGAGCGAATAGAGATTGATATGACATCCCAGACCTGACAGAATGGAAGGATAGATCCCAATAACTGCTGATATCCTGTCTCTATTGACGTATTTCTCTTACAATCAGCCTGTATTTTTTATGCAATTTTGAAAAAAAAAGTTATGCCAGAAGCAGCCTCAATTCCAAGAGAAAAATTGGCAGTAAAACGTAGAGATGTTGTTACCTCACATTACAGCCTAAAAGTAAAAGACACGCCCTTAATTTGCAGAAAGAAGAAACGGCTCTTCCCCAAGGGGTGGGTAGGAAGGACTACACCATTGGTTCCCACGCAGCCTTGGCTAAGCCTTCCTTAGTTCCCTCTGTCCTTGAGTACTCTGGGGGCATTTGCCTGGCAGCCCATCAGCTATTTGCTTTGGGAGGGTGGAGGGGAAGTAGGGTGGGTCCAGAGCAGAGCGAGCAGGCACTCGTTATTTGTCCTTCTCCCATGACATGACACTTAACCTCATAAAAGCTGCTCCTGAATCTCTGCAAAAGCCTGGCATCACTGAGCTTCACACCAGAGTCCGTCATTTGGATGACTTTTGTCTGCTTCCGAACAGACGATATCCTATATTCCGTGTCCATGTTACAATTGAGGCATCCTTGTTATGGTTAATTGCCATCAGTCAACAAGACTTGCCTCTTTGCTGCATGGGAGAAACACAGAGTGGTCTCCATGCCAAAGCTCTGCAGATCAAATGAGTCAAGGCTTATTGAAGGAGGCAGAAGACACCTGGGGAGGAGTCAGTGAGGAATCCTGCTCTAGGGACTCACATTGCCTGCGCTGGAGGGGTTCTAGGAGCTGGGGACCAAAGAGTCTTTCTGCTTCAAGATCCAAGGGTGAGAATCCCAGCATTTGTAGTTAGATGGCAGCTGAGGCAGAAGTCATCTGAAGGCTTCACTGGGCTGATTATTCAACAGAAGTTTCTTCACTCACATATCTGGCATCCCAGTGCTCCTCTGCGTGGTCTTTCTCTCCAGCAGAATAGCCTGAACTTCTTTGATGGAGGCTCAGGGTCAAGGCTGGAATTAGAAACTGCCAGGCCTCTTAAAGGTTAGACCCACAACTGGCAAAGCATAATACTTGCAATCTGCAATTGATCAAAGTAGTCATAAATCAGCCCAGATTCAAGGGAGTGTAAGCATGGTTACCTCCTCTTAATGGAGACATAGCTTGTGTTTACAGGAAGAGAGGGAATTAATGGCAGCCATTTTGGGGGACATGGACAAGGACAAGGACATGCCCCCTTTCACTCTTACAATTTTCCTGGCTTGCAAAATAAATCTGTAGGCCTAGAAGTCAGGATTAGTGGTTACGCTTAAGGAAAGGGTAATGACTAGCAGGAACACGAAGGGGCTACTGAGGTGGTGGGAATGTTCTGGTTGTTTTTTTTTTCTTTTTCATCTGTGTTGGTTATACAGGTAGCTCATTTCATCATGTGCAAATTCATCAAGCTGTACACTCGTGATTTGTCCATTTTGCTGTGTGAGTGTTACACTTCAATATAAAGTTTACATAAAGTAAAAAAAAACTACAAACCAAAAAATAAAAGATGACCTTGTCTGGATGATAAATTACAAGGTCACCCTGCCCATTACCCAACTCAAGGCCGTATAAGAGAAGCCAAGTGATTCATTAGAATTTGAAGGTGGGGAGAGAGTGGTTGGAGTTCTGGTGCCCCACACCTCTGTGAGTGAGGGAAATGGATACTTTCTCTTCATCTTAAACCAGGTGGTAAAGACTCCCCGCTGAAGAAGTATGAAGGTGTGGGCCTGAGGCTGACCAGTTGCCCCGGAAGCAGCATAAAGATAGGTGGCTACTCTGGGAACTACTAGCCCTTCCAGTGTTAGAAGGGTCTGGTATGCTTGCACATTTCCCCTGAGCCAGATGTGAACCCTAGAAGGGATCTAGACTGAGCGGTTCTGAGAGGGCTCTCTGCCCACGAGGACCACTTGTAGGGAGGGCAGTTGACTCCATCAAGAGATGGACTGTACCAAAGTCAGGGGGCTGAGGGAGAAGACAGCCAGAGGACGCTCACCCTCATCGGAAGCCTTGCCAGTGAGAGATTACCAGTAATGCAAAGTCCCTGAGGGGCCAGGAGAGCTGCCAAAATAAGAGTCAGCTTTGAACATTCTCCACACCTGGCACATTCCCTGGCCAGTAATAGCTGCACCAGTCTAGTGAGGGGTTCCCTGCCCTGCCCTCTTCCCCGTCCTATGTACCAACTATGGAAGGACTGAAAATGGCAGGTAAAGCCTGGGAGTGGCAGTGAAAGGAAAAAACGAGGGAACAGAGGACATCAACTGTGCCTCTCTCTTTCCCCTTGTACACGTCGCAGTCAGAGACAGGATGGCATTGGGGATGCAGAGGGAAGGTGCTTGAAATTGAATAAAAGATTGAAGTTTTCAGGCTAGACTGGATGGGACATTTTATTTACTGAAATTAGATTGCACTTGAGGCTGAAGGGGATTGAAAACCTATGGGACCTGCCTGAGATTTCATCCAGGAGTAAAAAAGAGCTATCTGAGAAATCATGTTTGATAAGGCAGTGGAAGGAAGAATGAATAATTTTCTTCTTCCATTCCCACGCGAGTCGAGATACAAGTAAAACACAAGTTACAATGTATGCCACAGGCCTTTGTTAGCTTGTGACTTCAAATGAGATTGCAGCCCCACCTTATACCCAGTATTAGGGCACAAGCCTGCACCAATCCAATTGCTAGAATGAGTGCCCTTGAAAGGGCTTCCTCTTCCCTGAGCTCTTTTGGCAGAGTCTCCATAGCAGTGATTCATGTGAGCTCCTGAAGAAGCCTCCCTCTTTCTTCCGTCTGTACTCCTCATTTGCATCTTGGTTCAACAGTAGTTACTGAGTTTCCCATGTGTTGCGCACCACATTGGGGCAAGAGGCACAATAACAAAAGCAATAGAGTCCTGGCCCTCTTGAAGCTTGCAGCCCACGAGGGGAGACAGAGGGTCACACAATCATACAAAGGAATGTAAAGGAGCCCTAAGAAGAATGGGTGAGGGCGTGGTTGCTGGGACAGAGGCATTAGGAAGGCCAGAGAGGTGCCGCCTAGTAGTAAGGGAGGTCGGAGAACTGTCCTCTGAGGGACTGATGGTTGAGATGGGATCTGAAAAAGAATAAGAATTTACCAGGGGAAGGGAGAGAACATTGCAGGTGAAGGGAGTAGTATGTAGGTTGAGAAATAACAATAAGGGCTAGAATAAAGACCCTGAGAGGGAATGCAGTGCCCAGTGGAGAGGTGGATAAGAGCTGGGCCCTGGGGGGGCCCTATACACTTTGTTAATGATTTTGGACTTTATCCCAAGAGTTAGGAAACCATCAAAATGTTTTGAGCATAAGAGAGACGTTATCAGAATTGACCCTACCCTCAAAATACAGCTCAAATCTGACCACTTTCCAACTCCTGCTGCCACTAGCCTAATCCACCCTACTATCACTTCTCACTTGATTTCTAAAGTCTCTTCCCAAGCGGCCTCCCTGTTTCCTCCCTCGCCCCACCTCCAGTCTGTTCTCCACACGACAGCCATAGTGATCCTTCTAAAGTATAAGACTGATCACGCCCTCCCTCTACTCAAAACTCCAGTGCTTTCCCATCATCCTCAGAACACAACACATGTACCATGGTCTACAAGGCCCTGCAGGAAATGGCCCCTGCCGCTCTCCCCAGTCCCCTCTCCTGCCACTTCCCTCTTGCTTACTCTGCTCCAGTCCGCTCGTCTCCGCTGTTGCATGCCCAAGCTGAGCGTGTTCCCACTGCAGAGTGTTTGCCTTCCCAGATTGCTGTGTGGCTCTCAACGTCAATTCATTTGGGACTCAAATGTCACCTCTTCAGCAAAGCCTTTTCTAACATAGCACTCTGCCACTCCTACCCCTAGTCACTATCCCCTTTCCCTGCTTTATTTGTCTTTAGAGCACTCACCAGTACCTGCCACATTTATTTTGTTTATTTCTGTCTCCCACCCACCTCCACTAGAAGAAGCTCCGAGTGGAGCAGGAACTTTCTGAGTCCTGAGTATCTCATTGCCAAGAACAGTGCCTGGTACCCAGTGGTCTCTCAATAACTATCTGCATAGGGGTGAATGGACGGCAACAGGGAAGAAATTAGATGAGGGAGATGCATGAGGGTAAGAGTGAAAGCAAACGGACAACCTGAAGTCTATTGTAGGCATCTAGGCCATTGATCGTCAATGTGAGGGGCTCATATCCCAGGAAATGCACAAGATGGTCATTGATTAAGGTATGAGAGAAAATACGAAACTAGATTGTTTTAAAAAAAAATAGAAAGAAATTAAGCTTTGCTAATATCTAAAATTCAGAAAAGCATTGGGGCATGGATGTTATTCCTAAACAGAAGTACCTATATATGAGGCCTGTGCTCACAATTTGTTAATCATAGAGATGCACAGTCAAACTGTTTAGAAATTACTGAGGGACTGCGAGAACTTCGACCAGGATGGTGGAGGTGGGGATCAAGAGAAGTGGACAGATCAAAGAAAGGTGCAAAGATAAAACTATCAGGGCTTTAGAAGGCATTGGCCATAAAGTGACAAGGGACAAGGGCCTGTGAGCTGACTGGCCTCCATGATTAGATAAATGATGGTGTCATTACCAAGAGGAGAAGCATGTTTGGGGGGTTTGGCAGCGACACCCAGTGCTCACCAACATTGGCATTTACTTCTTCCCCCTGGACATCCCGCTCACTAGATCTTTTCTCCCTTGCAGTTAAATACGGCTATGACACCGAGCTCTGGCAAACGAACTGTGAATAGAAGTGACGTGCAGCCCTCCCCATTTGGCAACTTCAGACAATGGGAGCACTTCAGCCATGCTCTTCTCTCCCTCTCCATCAGCTGGAACCTGGCAAAAGAGTGAACCCCAAACAGCTGGATACTGCTTAAACCTGGGCACCAGGACTGGGTACATAATTTGTGGGGCCCAGTGACAAGTGAAAATGCAGGGCTCCTTGCTCAAGAGCAGGAAAAAAAAGTTCTTTTAAAGATCCTAAAATACAAAGCTTTTTCCTTTCTTCGGCACTCTTTCTCTTGACCTGTCCTGGCATTTTGTATTTGCTATTTAATGTCACACTCTCTTGGGAACAAGGGTAGCTGTGGGGGAATGCAGCCCCTGACAGGTGGCCGAAGGGCCCCATCTTGTGACTTGGTACATGCGTGTGTGCATGCGTGTGGCTGGCTCACTGACTGCCAAGTTCCCCCATCCCACTAATGTGGCACCAACACGCTGTGCCCCAGCCAAGGACAGGGAAGTTGAACCAGGCATCTCTTCTTCCCATGAACCCATCACCCTGACCCGTAGCCTACCCCTGCTCAGTCACTCTGCAAACCTAGGGCAGAGGTGGCCACAGCTATGCTCCACACCAAGATGGGCAGGGCACATACTCCTGTCCTCAATCCTTCCTGCACCTGTACCTAGGCTCCTGACAAGAACTGAGGGCAGAAGTGGCAGTGGTCACAGTATGGGAGCAGGGCAGCCATCAGTCAAGAATCTGTCCTGGGGAAGCAAGGAGGCAGCAGGAGGCAGAACCACAGTGAGCTGATGCTTCAAGCTCCCAGCACCATTGTGTTCCATTATGCCATTGAACTCCATTTACAAAATACAAAGTCAATGATCAAATTATTAAGAATTTCAAGATAGCAACTACAGAGCATTGAACTCCATGCATGAGGCCCTTTTGAGCGTGGGGCTCTATGCTACAACTGTGCTGGTCGCAGGACCATAAAGCCAATCCTGCTGGGCATCTTTGTGTTTGAGGAGAGATCTGTGGCTTCTAAACCAGGGTGGGGTGGCAGCCTTTGTCTTCACCACTCTAGGGTAAGAGAACTCTGGTTGAGACCCTGGTACCGCTCTTCACAGTGAGCATGTTTTCCTGTACTCAGTGTGGGGTGAGAGCTCTAACACCCCAGCCTCTCCTCTCTTCCTTTTCCCCAACACTTTGGAGCTAAACCACCTGCCTCCTGCTTCCCCACTCCACCCTCATCATACACTGAAACTTATCCCACTTCTCCAACTACTTTGATGGGATGATGGTTTGCACAACACTTTAGAGAATGAGGAGGAGGAGGAGGGCTAGGCTTGGGTGACCAGATGGAGGGAAGGGGGCAGGGGCAGGAGCGAGCACACAGTGTGAGAACGTACAGTGCCGAGAATGCTGAGAGGTGCTTTTCCCCAGGATACGACGGGAGTGGGTGTTTCTATGATATACTCAGCCCAAACTTCCCGGAACTCTCAAGAAATTGCTTGGGGGAGGAGGGGGGAAGCCACAAAATGCCATTGAAGCAAGGAGAATTTCAGTACATTAAATAAAGGTTAAGAGGAATCTTGGCTATTGTTAATTGCTAATCGCCCTCTACTTAAGGACTTCCAAATAGACACTTTGTTGATCAAGGGAAAAATGTAAAGTGCGGATAAGACCCTCCCAAACACTCACCCAGATACTTGATGTGTGTGCACACATACTTGCAGAGGGGGAAAAAAATGTAATTTCAAGTGGAATAAAACAATAATAATAGATCGTGCTTACCGAGTTTATTACCATGTGCCTGGCACTCTTCAATCACTTTGTTTGTGGTAGCCAATTTAATCCTCACACAAATGTATAAGGCATTATTATTATCCCCATTTTACAGATGAGAAAACTGTGGCACAGAGGGTGACATAACTTGACTAATGGGTTTGTGTGTTGTCATCATGTACACAGGACTAACTAAAGCAGGCACCCAATCAGAATTTCTAGTATTAAAAGCAGTTATGGGGGCCGACCCAGTGGCATAGTGGTTAAGTTCATGTGCTCCATTTCGGAGGCCCAGGGTTTGCAGGTTTGGTTCCCAGGCACGGAGCTAACACCACTCGTCAAGCCACACTGTGGCAGCATCCCACATAAAAAAATAGAGGGAGATTGGCACAGATGTTAGCTCAGTGACAATCTTCCTCAAGCAAAAAGAGGAAGATTGGCAACAGATGTTTGCTCAGAGCCAATCTTCCTCACAAAAAAGGGAAAAAAAAAGCAGTTCTGGAACTGAATACTGGTTCTCCAGTATTAGAGCAGTTCTGGAAAGAGGGTGTATTCAACTTCACAGGTAAAGTTTAAAAGGAAAGTGAGTCCAGAGCATAAAACTACAAGCCTTAAAATATATCCATCAGCACTTCTGCCCTGTTTCCTCAAATTACACTTAGGGGCACAGTCTCTGACTTTGCGGAAGGCTGGGGAGGAGATGATGTGACCACGTAATCTGTCAGGGCAAAGAGTCAGGCCTTCCCATAATCCCCATCTGTCCCTTCTCCCGAGATTAAACAGAAAGTTCTCACAGACTCATTTTGTAAATATGGCAAGAGGCCTGCCAAAGGTGTCCTGACTCATAGCTCACTGGTGGCCACTCCTGAGCCATGCTCAGCTGCTTCATCAGCATGGCCCTGAAAGTCCCTTCATACCAGACTGGTGACCTGCCAAATATAGCAGGGACCTATTTTTAAAAAGGTTCAAATGGGCTCGCAGACAGCCATCAACACATGCCATCAGCACAGTTTTATAAAACCCCAGGCCAGGCCATCTGTGTGGCATTCAAATAATGCTGAGGCAACACGGCCACAACAGCAGCAGAAGCGAGAGGAGCTCCTCCTCGGTGAGGGCCTCCGTGGGTCAGACCCTGCTGCCCACTTTCTTATATACACTCTCTCACTGCGTGATGGCAACTGCCCAGGACGAGAGGTTTCATTATCCCCATTTTACAGATGAAAGTAAAGTCTCAGAAAGGTCAAACGACTGCCCTACATTCACACAGCCAGTGCTCTGCACCATTTCTGAGAACAACTCATTAAATGCCACTCTGCAGTTCTACATCTCCAAGCACATGACACTTGGGCTACTGAAGGTTGACTCCAAGTGCACTAAGGACCTAAGAGGAGACAAACCCTATTGGCAAGTTGTCACCCCTGCACCTAGCAGTGTATGGAATCAGCTCCTCAGCCACCATCATGGAAATCCCCTCCGAGTTTGGGTGGATTAAAAGGCTTCAACAATGGATCATAGACGTAGATATAAAAGCTAAAATAATAAAAGTACTAGAGAAAAATAAAAACATCTTTGTGACATTGGAGTAGGCAAAAATTTGTAGATAAACATAACAACAAGAAAGAATGAACTACAAAAAAAAAAGGTAATGGACTTCATCAAAATGTAAAACTTTGGCTCACAAATGATACCTTTAAGAAAATGAAAAAGCAAGCCACAAACTTGGAGAAAATATTTGCAATATACATATCACAAAGACTGGTATCCAGAATATAGAACTCTTACAACTCAATAATAAGACAAGCAAGTCAAGCGAAAAATGGGCAAACTATTTTAACAGATACTTCCCCAAAGACAAATAGAAATGGCCAATAAGTATATGAAAAAGTACTCAATGTCACTAAAATGCAAATTAAAACCACAAGATATTACTACATACCCATTAGAATGACTAAAAATAAAAAGTCTGACAATACTAAGTGTTGACAAGGATGTGGAGCAGGTAGAACTTCCCTACATTGCTGCTGAGACTGTGAAATGATACAGCCACTTTAAAAACCAGTTTGTCCGTTTCCTATAAAATTAAGCAGACACCCACCATATGACTCAGCCATTCCGTTTCTAAGTATTTACCCAAAAGAAATGAAAACAGATATCTGCACAAAGACTTATATAAGAACATCCATAGCAGCTTTCTTCATAATAGACAAAGACTAGTAACAACCTAAATGTCCATCAACAGGGAGCTAGGGGAATACATTTTGGTACATCCATACAAGAAAATACTCCTAGCAATAAAAAGGAACAAACTACTAAGGCATGTAACACCATGGATGAATCTCAAAATAATTATGCTAAATGAAGGAAACTAGACAACAAAATCACACAAAAATCCCTGTATGAGTCTGTTTATATGACACAAGTACAGGTGAAACTAATCCATAGAGACAGAAAGCAAATCAATGGCTGCCTGGGGCCAGGGGTTGGGGGGGTTGGCTGTAAATGGACATAAGGGAAATTTGGAGGTCATTATAAACGTTCTGTATCTTGACTGTAGCGATAACACATACCACACGTGAGTACATAAATTTGACAAAACCCTTGGAACTGGATGTTTAGAATTGGCACGTTTTGCTTCATGTTTATTATATCTCAATAAAGTTTATTTTGAAAAAAATTATTGAAGAAAGTGTTTTGAGGAAGGGCAGGAATTCAGAGGACAAGGCAGGAGGTTTGGTGAATGGGTGGCAGTAAGTGATGGGGTAGGGGAGGGGGAACGGTGGGGGCTTCCAGCCCTGGGTGAGAACCTGGCCCTGCCACTCATCCCTCTGAGAGCTTCAGCCAGTCAGTGAGGCTTTGGACAAGGACATTGCCTCCTTTCACCCTCGGTGTTAAATGCGACAATGAGGGTAGTGGATTTATTTCCAACAGTCCCTTCCTGGGCTGACAGACCATGGCTCCTGGCTGTTCTCAGACCTAAGACCTCCAGCGCTATCTGTTGCTTTCTCGTTGTGAGGCCTGATGCTCCTGCTGCCTGCTGGCACCAGGCTTCTCTAGCTGGGAAAGCGAGACATCTGTGAAGCTTGTGAGTGGCATGGAGAGTAAACACCTCTCTCCCGGGTCCCTGCCAAAGAAGCTCATCTTTTTCTAACTATGATAAGCATCTCTCTCACAAGGAGGACAAGGTATTTTCAAATGTAGGAAAATTGTACCTATCTGCCAGTACTCTCAATGTAGAAGGTCCCTGTTTCAAAGGCTACTGTTAGAGGTGGATGCTATTCAGCCACCCATTCATCCATTCCTCCACTCATTCATTCACTCAACAAACATCTAGTGAGCACTGGCTATGTGCTAGGCTGACCACAATGAACATATAGGCCCTGACAGCAAGGAGCTCACTGCCTCGTGGAGTGAGGCAAGGGGCTACAGGCAGTTAACAGGCCATTACAGCCCAGTGTGGTAAGAGTCCCATAGCAGATACCGGCTAGTCTCTGCCCACATCCCCTTGGACCTCTTTACCAGTTCCACCCACCTGCTCTCAAAGCACTTTTACTTCTACCAAGATCACTTGTGTCCCTTTGTCAGAGGACTGCCCCCAGGCTGCTGGAGCCTGATTTTGCATCAAAGAAAGCCAGAAGTACCTGGCAACTTTCCTTCCCCCTCCCTTTAACCAAAGACAGATGGGTGTATAAATATTCCATAAGTATAAAGTATAAATAAGTGTAATTACTCCAGCTCCTCCATCCCCTGTTTGAGACAGTTCTGAGGTGTGGCTTTTGCCATCTTCAGAGCTCCCCTCTGGAGTTGAGCCAAAGTTATCTATTGTGATATTGTAATTTGTAATAAATGTATATTTGGTCTTTGTCCCCATTTCTGAAACAGAGCTCCTAAAGCCCCTAGAATTTATCTTTTGTCATGCTAATGAGGTGACTTTTGGACTGCACCTAAGGATGGGGCTGGTTGCCAGGGGAACCAACCAATGATTAGAGGGCTGGAACTTTCAGTCCCACCCTCTGACCTCCATGGAGGGAGGGGGCTGGAGAGTGAATCAATCACCAATGGCCAATGATTTAATCAATCATGCCTAGGTAATGAAACCGCCATAAACATCCAAAAGGACAGGCTTCAGAGAGCTTCCAAGTTGGTGAGCACGTTGAGATTTGGGGACAGTGGTGCACCTAGAGAGGGCGTGGAAGCTCCTTGCCCTTTCCCACACCTTGCCCTATACATCGCTTCTGTCTGGCTGTTCCTAAGTTACATCCTTTTATAATAAATCAGTGATCTGGCAAGTAAAATGTGTCTGAGTTCTGTGAGCCACTCTAGAAAATTAATCAAATCCAAGGACGGGGTCATGAGAACTTCGGATTTATAGCCGGTTGGTCAGAAGCACAGGCAACAACCTGGACTTGCAACTGGTATCTGAAGTCGGGGTGGAGGGGCAATCTTGTAGGACCTAGCATTTAACCTGTGGGATCTGATGCTATCTCTGGGTAGATAGTGTCAGAACTGAGTTGAACTATAGGACACCCAGCTGGTGTCAGAGAGTTGCTTGGTGATGTGGGGGGAAAACCCACACATAGGAATTAGTGCTAGAAGAATTTTACCCACCCTTTGGGGGACTTGGCTTAATCATGCACCCTGGCGTGGCTTCCTTCCCTCTAGCTCCTGTTTCCCCACTTCCTTACTGATTATTCTTGGAAACACAGCCTAGTACACTGCTTTCCCAGGAATTCTCACTTCAGCGCCTACTTCTGGGAAATCCAACTTAAGACATGCTCCAATTGTGGAACACCAACGTGGGGCCGTGGAAGCCCCTGGGAGGGGAGGAGGGGCTGGAGAAATCTAAGAAGGAGCAATTTTGGTATAGGCCTGTGTGTGTGCACGTATGTTGGGTGGAGGTGGAGAAGTAAAACTGTAAGTGGGGGAGGAGCTGGCACCAAGGCCCCAAGTTGTAGTGAATTTGGGAAACAGCAAGCAGTCCAGTTTGGCTGGCACACAGTGCATACAAGGCAGGATAAAGGGCGACGTGAGGCTGGAGGGACCCATAGGGGATGGAGGTCTTGAAAGTCTAAGTCATGTCAAGAACTTGATCTTCAGGAC
Source organism: Equus caballus (assembly GCF_041296265.1). NCBI lineage: Eukaryota > Metazoa > Chordata > Mammalia > Perissodactyla > Equidae > Equus > Equus caballus. Next base: position 32,212,070 of record NC_091715.1, on the reverse strand, counting down.
AATAGTGAGCCACTGGAGGGTTATAAGCAAGTCAGTGATGAGACCAGATTTACTCTTTAGAAAGATGGCTCTGTTTGCAATAGGAAGAATGTGTTTGAGAGGAGCAAAGCAGGAGTCTGAGAGCAGTCAGGAGGCTGTCTCAGACATCCAGGCCATAACTGAGAAGAAAGCATCAGAATGGAGTGGGGGAACATGGGTGCATTCGAGAGATGTTCCAAAGTTACAATCGACAAGACTCAAATTTTGATTGATTGAGGGATTGATTGCATGGGATGGGTAAGGAAAGAGAAGAGGCAGAGACGATTCCTGAATTGTCACAGATCTGCGTGCCCTGGAAGCAGGCTCTTATTCGGAAGTTAGAATGCAGGAAGTTTCTTTGAAAGTGCTCTCAGGATTGACCCTTGCTGGGGGAAAGGGAAGGAAGCAAGACGGGGCAGAGGGAGAAGTTGGACCGTGATGCAGTCTCGACAGAGGCTTCAGCCAAAGTCGTGGGGAGCTCTGGAGCTGGGAGCGCCCTGCAAGAGTTGTCCTGAGTTGGGGCAAGGGAGCCAGCACTTTGTCCCTTTCATCATCCAGCCGTTGGATGCAGATTACCCCAGGCGAAAGCTTTGAACCTTGAGTGATATGGCTCCACTCAGCTGAAGGCAATTCCTGCAGACAGTTGAGAGCTGAGCCATCAGCTAACAACCTTCCCAGCAGCTGAGAGAGTAGGTCCTTCTGTTCTAATGGCTGGTGCTGGGTGGCACAGCACAGCATCTGAAACAGACATTTAAGTGTGAGATGCTGTGAGACTTGCAGTGGGATACACACAGAAAGCACCCGGGTCTCTGTCTGGATCTCAGAAGATGAGATGACCTGGGGAAAAGAGGTTAGGTACTGGTTCTTGGCCTCTTTGGGGTCACAGACCCTTTTAAAAAGTTGATGAAGGCTCTTCACATTCACAACTCTAAACAAAAATTTGCATGAAATTTCAGGAAGTTAGTATGGGATCCTCCAGAAGCCGACCCTCGGACAAAGATTTGGGTACAAGAGGTTTGTTTGGGTGGTGATCTCAGAAAATATGGAGAAGGAGTGGAAAAATGAGCAGGGAAGGGAGAAAAGCCGAAAAAGATACATCAGTGGGCAAGTTGGGCTCAATTCTGCTGCAGCCCCTCTGAGAAACTCTGTGGAACACACCCTAGAATTGCCCACTCACTCAGCAAGGAAGCTGGAGAATTTGTCTACCATCTCCCAACCCTCAATGGTTGAGGGTCACCCCAGGGGCATTAACTCTCTGGCCCTTCTGGTCACATAGGACTCACTCTCCACCCTACTCTTACCGCCTGCAGGCCCAAGAACATCCGCGTCCAATGGCCAGAGAGCACCCTCAAGAAGTGCAGATGTTTGCAGTAAGGAACCATTAGATTGCCCCCAAGGGTGACAGCCACCAGACACACCTAGGGACCAACAACGTCTGCCACAGAACTCATACTCCTGGTTAAGAATTTTTTCCAGAGTTGGCTGAAGAACACCAGGAGGGCAGCAGGCGTAGCCAGAGAAGTAGGAAAAACCCAGTGTGGTGCCATGTCAACAGTGGGAAGTGATCAAGAGACATAGACATCTGGGGTACCCAGCTTCCTCCAACTGGGTTCCCACTGGAGCCACTGAGGAACTTGCTGCTGTCTGTAAGCCTGGTTTTTCTATTGTCACTCTGAGCTCCCCAGTTCTGACACTGCCTGCTCCGACAACTCAAAGACCAAGTGGAAGGCTGGAGTTGCCAACTGTTGGAGAGTAGTTTGGGAAATTAGGGTGCCGCTCTCAGGGGGCCCAGATTGAAGGGGATATTTAATCATTCATGAGTTCAGTGACAGGTCTGGAAAGTATATAGAGGAAGCCAAGCTACTTGCCTGTGTGCCACAAGAATGCCTCAATTAAAATGCCATTCAGTCAGAAAAGGCAGAAAGAAAAACAAACCCGTCAGCTGTAATTTTGCACTGGGCTTTTTTCATGTGAATCAAGGGGTGCAAATGGCATTTTCCATCAGTCATAAGTGTCAAAAGCCCAGGGGTCTGCAGCTGTTATTCTGCAGTATTACCCAATGACCATTTAAACAGCTGATCAAGTTCCTTCCAGAAAACAAGGTTCTGTGTCCAAGTTCTAAGTTCAACCACTTGAACTGTTTGACTTGAGTGGAGCCATGAAGTCTCGAAAGTGGCCGTAACAAGGGGACCTTTCCTCAGAGTTGGGCTGTGTTGGTTTTTGTGGTTGTTAGTACGGTTGTTGGGTTTGAGTTTGCTTGCTCCTCCAAACACCTCCTGCTACAAACAAATTGCCCTTGGACAAGGGGCTGTGAGCCTCAGGGGATAAAATGCAGCGTACACAAATCTAAGGAAAGGTTAAGAGGAACTCGGTAACCTTGGGATGGTCTGGAAATGAGCAATGCTAACAGCAGTCTCTGCACACAGTGGACGCTCAGTAAACAGTTGTGTGGTGGTGGCAGCTGCCACTGATGTTCTACAGGCAAAAGCCACTGTGACCATTTCCTCACACTTAGGAGAAACGGGCTGATACAGCTGATATGTTTATTCATATCTTCACTAGGTTGTGAAATCCTCGAATGCAAAGATTGTAAACCCTATGGCCCCCACCACGCCCCTGTGTTGACCAAATCACATGCATGCGTACTCCAGATCCTTACACGGTGCGCACGCCACTGTGTGTTCCTTGTCTGTTGATCATTTTGCAAAGATTTGGGTAAAATGGGGAGGGGATCCCAGATGAAAATAAAAGGGTACAGCTCTGCATTGTTCTCCTGCCTTTCTACTGCTGAGTGATCTTGAATGAATTAGTAAATTCTTCTGGGTTACCGTTTTCCCAACCAGAAAATGGATAAATCACCCTCTGTTTACGAAGTACCCCGGTAAGACAACTGGAAAGACAATCAAAAGTTTATCGAGTCAGATCTTTCAACCAGAATAAAAATTAAACCATGACACTTTGGATAAAACTCAATATTTTGTTAGTCAAATTCCATCGAAATTATACTTAGGTACATTAACTTAATTTAAGAACTAGTGGCAAATTATATTACTATTTGATACATTACTGCTCTGCATAATTATTTAATCAGAGCTCCCCTGAAACAAATTAATGCTGATGCAACCTAATTTTTTCATTCTGAAATAGTTCAAGAATACAGAAAATTATCGAGAATAATATAATGAACACCCATACACCTAGCATCCAGCTTTTTTGAAGATTCACATTCTGCCATGTTTTCTTCACACATTTTCTTAAGAAACAACACATTAGAGATCCAGCTGAAGCTCCCTGTGTATCCCTGTCTCGTTCCCTTCCTTTCCCTCTTTTCCCAGGGGTAAGAACCTAAAACCGATGTGATTCGTGCCACATGTCGCATACCCTCAGCCCACCTCTGGTTTCAGCCTTCAGCCACACTGGCAGTATCCTATCTTCAGGGCCCACCTCAAGTCTCTGCTTCTTTACTCCAAGGCTTTCCTCAAAACCCTGAGGAGTGTGCCTAACCTTCCAGTTACATCACAAAAGTATGTGGGAATTAGCACCTTCAGAAGAAAACTCAACACATGGGAACAGAGCCTTGTAGAAACGCCCTTAGGATGGACAATTCCCACAGGTCCCAGTGGAGTTGAGCCCTTTTCCTTAAAGCAGTGACCTAAATAACAACCCCTTTCCTGGCCTTTCCCCTTGTCTTGTCTTGCTGTCCCTGCTCCTTCACTCCTATTCCCTGGGATCACCCCTCAATAAATGTCCTGCACACAAGTTCTGGTCTCAGGCTCCCTGGAGGAGAACCCAGTCTAAGACATGGCTCTCCTGCAATTGCATACTGCTTATAGGCAGGGGCGGTCCCATCGCTCATGTGCTTGCACGCAGCCAGAGACAATGTGTAGTATTCTTTTGCATGTTTTTAAAGGTTATATAAATGGTGTCATACTATACTTGCTTTTTGCGTTTGTGACTTATTTACTTATTTCATAGCTTTCCACACGTGGAAAAATAACCAGGCACAAAACACATTTGGCTTCCAAATGTGAATAATTGTATTCCTATCCAATTGACTATACTCTAGGTTAAGTCTTTCTCAATTCATATCACATTAACATCTAAAGGTACTTTTGAACTTGAAAAATCTCAGTACAGAGTAAATTTTCCAATTAGATGCAAATGTTTGTATACACAGAAGACCGAGAGTCATACTTTAGCAAAAGTATTAATTTCCTGGGGTAAAGAATTACCTTATTTCACTGAATTAGGTGTTCGCCATCATTATCACATCTTAATAAGTTCTTGAGTTACTGCAGCTCTTTCTCTTCATGATGCGATTTTACACGTAGTGTCTCAATTGCCTCTCAGCTCTGTGAAAGTCTGATTTATCTGTTTCCCCCACATACCTAGCTCAGTGTCTTGCACATAGTGGGCATTCAATAAATATTTATTGAATGAATGAATGACTCACCATTTCATTCATGAGAATACTGAGGCCCCGAAAGATAAAAAAAAAAAACATTGAGAACACATAGCTAATGAGTGGCAGACCTGGAAGTAGAACCCAGGTCTAGGAGCCAAAATTTGATTCAGTGCATTTTGAAATCTGTATAATAACGTCACATTATCTTCCAGAATTAGTGGTTACAGTAGTACCACTCCAGTGCTTTCTTTTGTTCAAGGATCAGTTTATCAAAGCAGCAGGCTAGGATATTTTCCCTTAACATGGAGGACTGGCAGAATCCAGAATATAACCCAGTCTCCGTGGGAAAGAAACTGCTATCTCTTTTTCTTTTTCTTTTCCACTCTTTTTTAATATTGAGATATAACTTACATGCAATAAAATTGAAAGATCACAGTTACATGAAATTTTATATTTACTCGCCACCAGATTAAGATACAACATTTCCAGCTATTCCCAAATTTTCTTCATGGCCCATCTCAGTCAATTACACCCTCCATCCTGCCAAACATGATCGCTGTTCATACTTCTCTCACCATAGATTACTTTTTGCCTGTTTCGGGACTTTGTTTAAATGCAGTCATGCAGTATGTATTTTTTTGACATCTAACTTCTTTCACTCACTATTACGTCTATGAGACACCTCAATGTTGCATGTATCAGTAGTCACTCCTTTTTCATTGCTGTGTGGTATTTCACTGTATGAATATACAGCAATTTTCTTACCCATTCAACTATTGATATATATTATAGGTTGTTTCCAGTTTGGAGCTATTATGAATAAAGCTGCCATGAACATTCTTAATCATGTCTTTTGGAGGATATAAAACCCCATTTCTCTTGGGTACATGCCCAGAAGTGGTTTGCTAGTCATAGGATTGGCATATATTTCGCTTCAATAGACATACTTTGGAGAAAGTGCAAAAGGTTTCCCTCATCTGGAAAGGCTGGCAGGGAGCAGAGCTCCTGTTACTAAATGTCTCCTCATTAAAAACCATAGAGTCTTTCACTGGAAGAAACCTGAAAGAGGCAATGATCTGGCCTCTCCCATGATATCTGAGTCCTTCCCTCACTCCAGTCACAGCTGACCTGAGCTGGGCCAGAAGTCACTACCTCTGAAGGACTTGGACAGTCCTGCTTCCTTGTGGCTTCCACCTACTCGTCCCTTTAAATCCCCTATGCCTCAGGTAGAACCATACATACTCATTTGGCTTGGGTCTCATTCCCCCAATCCTTCTTTTGGCACTGAACAGTAGACCAGAGTTGGCTCAGATAGGAGCGAAATCTGTTTCCAGTTGAAAATGGATTAAGGTTCACCACAATTTCCATCAGTATTGATGGCGATGATGAGCACACTAAGCAGAGGTGTTGCACGATGACAGGCTAGAAAAGTCAAAGGGTTCAGTCAACTATTGATCATCTCACTGTGGGTGTCACATGTCATGGACTCTCAGAGCCTGAAAGGCCCTTGGAGATCATCCAACTCAACATTTATTCAATGCCAAATCCCCAAAGTATTTCCAAACCTCTGTTTAAGCATGTTCAAGGCAGAGAACTTAGCTCATTCTGAAGCAACCCATCCCATACTCACATGGATACACTTCCTAGAAAGTTCTTCTACCTTTTAGCTTGAAACTGCCTTCTTTTGATTTCACCTATTGGTCCTTGTTTTGTACTTTGAGATTCTTGAAATGAGCTTTTTTTTCATTCAGCCATTCTGCAAATATTATAGCAGCCCTTTCAATACTGGCGAAAGCTGTCCTCATTTGGTAGGTGAGTTTAAGAAGGATGGAACCAGCGGCTAGGGGCTTAGGATGAGGGAAACGCTGTCTCATGTCATAGCTTTTATAATTTGTTATTCTTTACTAGTAACTTTTCTATTTTTAATTTTGCTGTGGCTTCACTGATCATCAAAGAGGAAACATGCAGACTTCTATTATGTACCAAGGCCATGGTGATATCTCCCTTATCATAACTCAGGGCCCTTGTACTCTGGCAGTTGACCAGAGCAGGATCTGGCCTATCTACTGAGCCCTCTGGGCCAATCTGGTTGGCAGTCTGGTACGTGGTAATGTAGACTCAGTATGGTCTTTGTAGTCAAATTAATACGTCAAAAATCAGTATGCTGGTTTACCCATCTCTTTGCATCTCAGTTTCCTTTACTGCAAAATCTGGCTTTTAATACCCACTTCAAAAGAACATTTTAAGAATTAGATATGCTCATTTATATAAAGTACTTGGCACCATGCAAAGCACACAAAAGATGCTCCATAACGTTCTCTTCCCTAACCTTGCTCCCATTGCTGCTTTTGAAATCATGAATATCTAGTCATGAAAAGGAACTGCAATATGGTACCATGGAAAGACCTACGAAATTGTCTTCCATTCTAAGCCCAGGCTGCTAATTTTAGTGCTGTGAGCCTTAAACTAGTGATGACCCTTGAGAAAGTCACTTAACTTCTCTGAACCTTAGATATTGAATAAATTGAATTAGGTGCTTCCTAGTCTTACAGGTACCTTTAAAATACTTGTACCCAGGATACTATCTTTCTGAACACCACCAACGAAGCTGTTCAAAGGACACTAGAATTTTCCCCAAGGGTTTCATCTCCAAAGTCAACTCCACAAGAGGCAATTTTTTGCCCAGATTATCTGTTTATCTAAATACCTCCATATACTCCTAGTGGGTTTTGACACATCTTATATAATACAACATTTTACATCTTAAGAATATCCATGATATGGAGCCTTCTGAAATTCTCAGAGAGGGTCCATGGGAATTCAGCAACCTTTAGTACTTATCAACCCAATTCATCTATGGGAGGAGGGGTTTTCAAATGCATACACACCTGATAACAGAGGTCAAGAGCTGAGCAGGATGGGGCTGGACTGCGAGGGCAGCTTAAGGTCATGCAACCATACGTGACATTGCTGACACAGTGGCCCTGCCAACTGTCTCTCTGTCTCCCTGACCCCTGGCATGCAGCTGGTAACTTGACAGCTGGGAATGTGTGCCCTGGGCACTGTTGGGGTGATAATCACTCAGCCCTTGGAGACCCTAGGACAGCTCATTGTACCCCTCACTGAAAAAACTCTAGCCAAATACAATAGCCTTGATGGTAAGTCCTACAGTTTGGCATGAATGCCAGCCCAGCCCATCATCCATTTATTTGAAATCAGCTAACATTTACTGAGGGTCCTCTCTGCTTCATCTGTTAGAGGGGAACTGGAAAAATAAATCAGATTGCCTATAGAGCCTCAAGTCTGCATTTCTACCCTGGGCCTCGCCAGGAAAATGTCTTTTCAAGAACGTGTGCCCCCATTTCCAACCTCTCCCAACTGGGCCCAACCTGATGTGTTGAATTGTTCAACTCTTTAGAGAGTAGAAATCCAGTTTCCTCCTCTGCATAATTCTGATCTTTTTTTCAGGTGCAATTTTTCTCCTAGAACAGGACAGAAATACAAAGTAAACCTTCTGGAATGCGCTAACATGCCACAGCTTCCCTTCCCACAAGATCTTGCTAGTCCTGGGCCAGATCTGTCTACATATGAGGTCCTTGATCAGGGCAACTCATTCACGGGGAGGACATGCACACATCGCTAATCCAGGCATTTTCTAAGAAAGACAATAAGAATGAAACTAAACCAAATCATTCATCTGCCAGAGCTAAGAATGAAGGAAGAGGCTACAGGGAGGGGAGGGGAGAGAGGGGAGGAGGCAGTACAAGAGATCTAAGGTGGCATCCTGGCATCCTACCAAGAAGAGGAGCAGAATCAGAGGGTCCTGTTGCAGACTCTATAATCTCACTGATCTGAGATTGAGGTTAAGCAAGGCTGACAAAGTGGTTCATCAAATCAGAGGCGAACCCCACATCTATTGGATCTCATTAATTCCCAGACCGCTTTATTGTGAATCCCAATCAGTTCAGCCCACCACGTGGCACTTTCGTCTCTCCACACTTGCTTCTGCCATCCATCTATTGGTGGCCTGACTCTGTTCCCCGAAATAATTTCACTGTTCCTGTCACGCGGGAGACTGGCTGGCTGCTAGGAATCCTAAAAGCTCTGTAGGTGGTGAGCGGGACAGCAACTGGCGACTCACATTTACCAAAGGCCTTTCTATTTTTAATTTTTTGAAAATATTCCACGCTAAAGTTTCCTTTCTCTCCCTCCCACCCTTTGTGGTATTTTTAGGCCATGCAGGCTTTTCAGAACGAGCATCTAGCTTGCTGGGAGCTGCAATAGCTTTTCCCCTTACCTGCCAGTCACGGTGTAGTACAGGCATGTGTCATGTGGAGAGCCGGTCCTTTTACTCCAGTCTTTTACACGGGCAGCGCTTCTGTGTGCTGCTAATCTGTCAAGAAATCAAAGACACATCAGCCTCAAAGGGGAGGCCCTGGCCCCACAGCTGCCTGCCAGGGTTATTATGAAGGCCCATCCATCCTGTACCAAGAGCTCGCTGGGAGCAACTGGCAGCAGACAGGGGAAAGCCAGAGATCAGGGATCTGAGCAGGGAAAGGCGATTTGGGTGAGAGGAGGGTGGGAAGGGGCACAAGGGATCAGGACTTGAAAGATGAAAGCACCCTGGGGATGCTGCAGTCAGGACTGCTTTCGGGCAAGGACAGACATGAGAATTATCTGAGATGCTTGTGGGGGAGACCAAAGGTCCACCCAGCCCAGGGTCTCCTCTGTCAGGGGTAGCTCAGGAGCTTCTATGGGAAAGAGAGAGGGGTGGAGCAAGCTTGTGAGCTGTCCTCCTTTCTATCACCCTCCCCATCGCTCCTGCAGGTCCAGAGAGAGGCCTTGCAGCTGCCTGGCCCTCCCTCAAAAACTACTGGAAAAGAGTAACCGACAGAATCTATTGGGGCGGTAGTTCTCGAAGTGTTACCCCAGACAGCGGGCAGCAGCAGCCCCTGGGAACTTGTCAGAAATGCAGATTCTTAGGCCTCACCCCAGACCCGCTGAGTCAGAAAGTCTGGGATCTGGGCCCAGTGTTCTGTGTTTTAGCCAGCCCTCCCAGGGATTCTGACGCACATTCCAGTTTGATGACCACTGTATTAGGAAAAACAAGGCAGGGATAGCCACTGAGGAGTCAACTGAAGGAGAATTTTTTAAGTGTGTAAGAGAATGGGATAGAAACGTTGGGATTCATAGTCACTTCTCATATGACGTCTGAAATGAAATGAAAATGAATGAAATGAATGCTATCAGTATCTAAAAAAGCAAAATGGCCATAGCCTAGAGAAGAAAGAAAGATAACTTTTTAAAACCAATGTTATAATGTTAACAAGACCCTATCTGATGTTTCATTTGGGGAGGGGGGTGGATTTTCAGTTGAAAAACTGTTTGTAGTCTGTTTGGACTGGTGCGTGGTGTTTTGATTATGAAGAGAACATCCCCAAAGACCCTGCCTGCTGAAAATTGCTGAGTCCCTTCAAAGCTTGTGCTTGAAAAGTCACATAAATATGTTATAGTGATTGCTAGTGTTTCTAAAAGGACAACTTTTAAATTAAAATTCTTGGCTGTTCAATATCGTAGAATAAGGCTCACAGCCTTCCTTCTTATTTACTGAGAAAATTGCAGTCCTCAGAAGTGAAATCCCACACGCGCCTCCCACCGGCTAGCCCCACCTCCTGCATCTCTACACCCTGCCACTCCACATCCCCTTGGGCAGGACCTTCCCTCACTGCCGTAAGGCCAGCTCCTCCTTGTGCCCTGGAATCCCATGGCTCTCACCTCTTCAAAGATGCTTCTCCTGCAATCATCGATTGCCCCTCCTGACTGGGAAGTCCCATCTGCATGTAAACCTTCTGAACTGTGGCCCGCCTTATCAGTCTCTCTTGACCCCATCACTACCACCAGCTGCCACTCCATTTCCCTCCTCCGTTTTATAGTTAAACTAATGTGAAATAAGTCTAAGCTTGCTGTCCCCACTTTCTTTTCTCCTGTTCTTTCCAGATCCCTTTCCAATCAGGCTTCCAGCCTCACCTACTCCACTGAAATTACCCTCCCCCAGCTACCAATGACTTCCATGTTGTCAAACCCAGGGGCCCGTGCTCCATCTCCCCGGCTCGGCCTCTCAGCAGCCTTTGACATAGTTCTCACCTCATTGGCCACTCCTTCTCTGTCTCTTCCCTGAATCCACTTCACTTCTCCCTGTCCTCAACTTTGGACTTTCCCAGACCACTCTGAGTCCCTCGCCCACTCTCGCTGTACATACTTTCCTGGTGAGCTCATCCAGTCCCACAGCTTTAAATATCATCCACCAGGAAATCCAGAACTATCCAGAATCAACCATTTCTCTCCACCTCCACTGCTACCGCCCTGGTCCAAGCCCCCATCAACTCTCACTTAGATTATTGCAGTAGCTTCCACCTTTGTCCTACTGGTCTATTCTCTTTTAAATTGGTCCTTTTAAAAGGCAAGTTAGATCATGTTGCTTTTCCACTCAAAACCTCCTCAAGTTGTCCCATCTCACAAACAATAAAATACAAATCTATACCCAGACGTGCAATGCCCTGCATGACTCTGCCTTGGTTTCCTCCAGGACCTCATCTCCTACCGATTTCCCTGTCACGATTGGGCTCCAGCTGCTCTGGCCTCATTGATGGTCCTTAAACCTGCTGAGCTGCTCCCACCTCAGGACCTTTGCACTTGCCATTTTCTCTGCCTAGAATGCTCTTCCTCTATCTCTACATTTCTTCCTTCCTGACTTCACTCACAGGTCTGCTCAAATGCCACCTTCCCAGAGAGGTTTTTCCAAACCTCTCTATCTGAAGTCATCTATACATCCCCACTCCATCCAACCCCATCATCTATCGTTTTACGCTGCATTATTGTTTTTCATAGCACTTATCACTACCTGGCATGTTAGATATTTACCTGCTTATTTATTGTCTACCTCCCTCATGTAGAATATAAGCTCCATGTTCTCCAGTATCTAGAATAGTGCCTGGCACACAGTAGGCTGCCAGTAATATTTTTTTGATTAAATTAATGAATAAATGAACAAAAATAATATTGTCTGCCCCACAGAAGAAGAAAGTGAGGGCAGAGTCTTCTCTGTCCTAGAAACTTGACACTTAACAGGGCACTTATCAGTTCCCTGGAAAATTCTACACCTTCTCCCCTGGTTCAGTGTAGAATTAATTCTTACAATTTATGATGATCCTCATCTTTTCGATCACATCAGAGTTTCTTGTTGAACTTTAAAAAAATATGAATGTCTGTCTCTACCCTAAGGAGCTCCTGATTAGGGAGGTCAGTATTAAGACTCTGAAAAGTAGACTCTTAAGAGTGGAGTGGAGTGGTTAGGAGCATGGACTCTGAAGGCGTGCCCTCCATTTTGAATCTTGACCCCACCGTTGCTGTGGGACCTCGGGCAGGTGACTGCACCTCTCTCAGCCTCAGTTTTCTAATTTGCAAAGTAGTTATAATAATTGTACTCCTATTTCATGGGATTGTTGTGATAATTAATGAATTTATTTTATATATTCATTATATAAATTCATTATATATATTCATTATATAAATTTGTGTGTGTGTGTGTGTGTATATATATATATAAACTCCTTAGAACAATGCCCGGATGTAATAAGCATGAACTATTATTATCTATATTATATATGTTTCTTGGTTGATTCTGGTGTATAACCAGGTTTGGAAATTGCTGATGTGGCCTGTAGACATCACTAAATGAGAGCAAAAGGAGATCTCCATGATGGGTAGGGCATGCCTGAGGTTGAGGAGACATGAGACGGCACACACTCGGCTGGTTTCGCAAGAGTGATAGGACTGAGGAGATCATGGGACAGGCACAGTGCTCTCTGACGGGCACTCGTGAACTCTGCACTGGCCTAGAGGATTCAGCCCCTTCTGAGTTATACGCTACGGGGTTATTCTTACTCAGCTAACCAGTTCAAGGGCAGGTGAATTGTCTTCTCCAGCCAAAGCTGGTGATAGAAAGATCCACGTGCTGTCCTCGGGGCTGCTAGGGCCTAGAGAATATCAGGGGTGCTAGCCAGGCCCAGCTTGGTTGGGGCACAGTAGGCAGCAATAGCCCATCCTCCAAGATTCCAGGAGCCCCCATGCTCCTCACAAAAACCTTCCCAACCTGCTCCCTAATGTCAGAAATCCCATTAGTAGGGGACACACTTTTCTTGCCACAGCAAAAGATGCTTAAAACACAAATGCCTCTAGAAGCAGCACAGATGTAAGTTGATGACAACACTTTTGACCAGAAAAGCTGTCATTCTGCAAAGGAGGTTTTGATAGGGACACTAGCATGCTCTCTGCCCCATTCCACCCAAACTCTCCTATTTTCCGCTCCTATTGAGATCACAGTAGCTGGGAGACTTAATTCACCTGAAGAGGTCCAATGTAAATGGCATGGTAGTGATTTACATTTTTCTAAGTCATTTCTTTTGTGGGGCATGGTTTCATTTAGCTCAAGCAAAACTGGCAGGGCTGGCCCAGCCTTTCATTCTACCAGTGAGCCAAACCAAGATTTTACCTGCTGACGGCCAGTGTAAGGTATGTATATCATTCATTGGTTCCATCAACAATTATTTACTGGGCCCCCGCCAAGAACTGGGATGTGATAAGAATAACATCCTGACAGAAGTTCAGGAACTGACCCCTCTCTATGTATATCGTTTTGGAAGGTCACCCTTTGCTTTACTCAAACTATTTTCCAAGCTCATCTTTTGAAGACTGCCTCCCAGACCCAGATTTAGGCTCATGAAGGAAAATCTGTTATATTTTCTCTAAAGTTGGTGGAAATGTTACCACTTCTCCCCACTTCTGATACCCCTCCATCCCTGCATCCTTTCTCCCCCACATCTCTCCCTCCCAGCTCCTTCTCTGAATGCCTGCAGTTCCTGGAGGGCCCTCAGGAGTCTGGCCTGTCTCTCCAGGACTAAGACAGCTCCCTGCCCATTGGCCTGGCTGTCAGCATCCAGGTTTCTTCTTTATCTCCTTTTGGGTCTCCCTGTGGTCTCTACCCTTGCAGATTCACTGTGTGAGAACTGTAGCCACTACCTGGGAAGGGCTGGTCTAAAGGGGTTGACCTCCCAGCCCTCACTAGTTACTTTCTCTTAGGAGATAGTAACAGACTTTTCCAGAACAATCCTTTTGTGAGGCAAGTCTCTCCATTAGATCCAGCCAGATAACATTCCCAAACACTGCTTTTGTATCCATCTCTCCCCAGTTTTCCCTGATTGGCTTTCCCTCAAACCTGCAGAAGGGGCGAAGAGGACAACCAAGCCACAGCCCACAGCTGATCACACTTGAGCAGCTCAAGTGTCCCTGACATTATCTGTGACCTGGAAGCAGTGCAGCCATCTTGGCTGCACTCCAAAAGGTACTGCTTGTGTTGGTGACAGTAGCCACCGTGTGTTGTGCACTTACAACAGGAAGATCATAGCGCCAGGTACTTTATACAAGTGACCTCATTTATTCTCCTCAGCCTCCCTACAAAATAGATATTCTCATCTTCATTGTACAGGTAAGGAATTGAGGCAAGGAGAAAGGAGGGAACTTACCCAAGCTCATATAGTGAGTCAATGCTTTTGACCATTACATTGTCCTGCTTTTTGAGAGATGCTGAGAGGCCTGTGGTTCAAAATTATCTTTGAATTGTCCCTTCCCTAAAGTATGCACACAGGCACGCACCCACACACACACACACAAACACACATGGCACACTCCTACTTCACTACAATTAATAACCAGAATTGTTAGCACATTAACCCAAAGGATTCATTAGATTCTATAACTTGGCTTATATAATCTGGAAGATGTAAACCAAAACAGACTCCTAAGGAGATGGTAAGAACCTCTGAGCCTATCTTTAGAAGAAGTTCTAGTATAGAAGAAGCACTGAATCAGGAGTCCGAAATCCTGGGTTGTGGTTCTCGCATCGCCACTTGTGAACCCTGTGACTTTGGGAATATTTCTTTATCTCTCAAGCCTCAGTTTCTTCATCTGTAAAGTGGGAACTATGATACCTCCTTTACTTGCATCATGAATAGAATCAAATAAGATAATAGAGGGGTGTTTTATCGAGACTCTTGTCAAGAGAGAAGACAATAAATGCCTTAGTGCATTCAAGCCATTATTGTTTGGACAGTATGAATTTTATAGACACCAACTCAAGTATACAGAATTGTAACTTTTTAAAATTTCCTATAAATCGGACTTGAATTCTATCTGGGGCTCCCATCTGTCTGATGCAGAAATCATAGTCCAATCACTGATAGGCTGTCAGACACTTCAGTGGTTTTCTAAGTCATCCAGATTGAAACTCAAACAAACTCAGAATTCCCTGTGTTACCCCTCCTCTTTCTCCTGAGCTGGAGCTCAGTTCCTGTCTTCCCCAAATGATGTCTCAGCATCAGCAGGAAGCGAGCCCTTCCTCTTGGTCTCCATCTGTCTAGGTCTTCTGAGACGCACCCGTGTCCTCGTTCTTCTCCAAGCTGGGTGGTCTACTCTCTACTAAGATGTCCCCCTATTTGGCATTATACCCTCTCTCTCTCTCTCTCGACTCCTCTCAGCCTAGCCCCTAAATATGGGCTTATTTCAAGATCCAGTACTCGGTCTCATACCATTTTTTTCTAGATTGTTTCCCTCAGACAGTTTATCCACCTTCCTGACTCCTCAAAGCTTACATCTAAGGTGAAGATCCTCAAATCACAGTTCTGGCCCCCATTTTTTCCCTAATCATCATAGAATCACGATATCAGTGTGGGAAGGAACCATCTGCCTGCAGGACTTACATCTCCAATTGATGGGTAGACATCCCCCCACTGGCTGCTTGTCAACCACCCAAAATTCACTATGGCTAAAATCAAACTTATCATTTGTTCCCCAGAGAGCCAGCTCCCCTCCGTGATGCCTTATGGTTCCAAAGGGAAGCCTCGAGACCTCCACTGCTCAGGTTCAAAGCTTAGAGCCTCTCTGAATTGTTCTTTCTCTCTCTCTCTTCACATCTGGTTGGGCCTCATGATGCTCAATTCTCACCAATTAAGGTCTCTGGAATCTGTTTTTCCTTTCTACTCATACTGGCACCACCAGAGCTCAGGCAATTATTGCTTCATGCCTCAAGTACTAAAATCGTATCCTGATTTGCTTCCAATTAAAATGCATCCTACCCGACAAGTCTCTTATCTACTTCTCTGTGACCTCCCAATCAATACTTGTTGAGACATAAGGGGTTCTTAATAGGTGATGCCAGGTTCACAGATGGGCTCCAGGAGAAACGGAGAACCCTTTAAAATTATACAAAACATTACTTAAATCAGGTGATTAGAAATTTTATTTAAAATGCAAATGTTTCTCAGAGAGGGAGCATGTCAACTTATATTCACACCTAAAAGTCAATGGCTTGTGTTGGGACCTCTCCCGAGACCAGACTGAAGGGAGAGAATGAAGGCCCTGGGGTCCAAAGATTGAGTCTTGGTTCATCCCCTTTTTCCACTTGAATGTCCACATTAGCCCTTGAATTGGTTTCTTGGACTCTGATCAGTCATTCATTCTTTCTTCATTCATTCATTCATTCATTCTCTATATATGGAACACATAGTATGTGCCAGAACTTTCCATATATCATTTCATTTCATCTTCATCACGAGCCTCTATGGAAGATTTTATTACACCCATTTTACAAATGAAGACATCAAGGCTTAGAGAGGTTAAATCCTTGGCCCAAGGTCACACAGCTGGACACAAGGGCTGGGATCCAAATCTAGTCTAACCCCAGTGCTCACATTCCTTCCAAAATACCTTTTTTCTACCCAATCTTCTGTGGGCCAGGCTCTGGCCCCGCCCTAAGAATATGAAAATGAAGAGAACTAAGTGAAATCATTTATTTGCACCTGGCTTTGGGCTTGACCCAAAGGAGAGATTCAAAACTGTTGGTTAAAAGAATAATCATTGAAAATAATCGTACTGAGTGCTCAACTTAAGGAATTGGCAGTGTGATAAGAGAGGGTCATCAGAGTGGCAAGGGGGCACCAAGCAGCAAGGTCTAATCGCTGGAGGCAATCAGGGTGCTCATTGTCCAATGGCAGAGGACAGACAAGTAGCCAATTGACAATATTGTGTGATCCATTGAACAATGAGCAACTTCGAGCTGAAGGCTTGGCCCCTATTAGCTTCCCTTCCCTTCAACAAATAGCTATTAAATAAATCTAGCTGAATCTATAATTTTAAAGATGAAATTGAAACGAAGAAAAGAGAAGAAATAGAGGAGATAAGCTGTTAACCATGGGCACTTCTGAGTAGAAAAACTTAAATGCTAAATTTTCCCTTTCTTCTTTTCTTTATGTACTTAATTACTTAATGATCTACGGTGACGAAGTAGGCCTTTTGTCCACGGGAAAGGACACTATTTAAAGAAACAGAAGTAGAGGCAAGATCCCAGTGTCAAAGGTACAGAATCTCCCCCTCCATTCTTTTATCACAGAAGGTCGACACTTTTGTTGCATAACTTGACCGAGTGTAGCTGCCACGTGCTATTAAGGACAGTTTATCTTACAGATAAGCACAATGCCATTCTCAAAGGCTTGAAATTTGACTACACTGTACAGCAAAAATCAGGCATGAGATTTCAGCCAAACTAGAAAAGTAAGAAAACTAGCCTGATAGGGGCCTTAGTGCTGGTCCTAAGCATTTAGTGTAATTCCTTATCTGCCAAGGAGGCTGATGAGTTTCATTATTACCCATTTGATTGTTTCGAGGTCAACCCGGGTTTTTAATTAACCATTCTCTCATCCTTCTGCCCTCTTCTAACCAGAGGCCTGAAACTGCTACTAGCTCTTGGTGCCTTAGGAGGGAAATCCTTTCCTCAGACAGATATCAAAGCTGTCTAGCACACCATCCTTTTCCTCTTCTGCCTGCAAACAGCCTCTCTGCTCTCTCAGTGGACAATTTCCACTGTTAACGTGATACATCAAGGAGCCACCTCAGGGAGTCTTTGCTCCGGCGTCTCATTGGTGATTTCCAGCTCACCTCAAAAGCCAGCACAAAACTACACTTCTTCTTCTCTCCTTTCTTTGTTTTCAACTCCAAGCGACCTAGTTTCCCCCACACTTCATCCCCAAAAGGGGCGTGAGAGAGTTTGTGAAAAGCTCAGCAAGTGGACACAGACATGGACATAATAACGAGAGTAACTGAAAGGTCTGAGGTTCGTGTTGTTCCTTAATGATTTCTTCCAAGCTGACGTGAGAGGCCAGTTTCCAAGCAGAAAGAGCCACACCTATTATTTATCCTTATTAAGGATAAAAGCAAGAAGACATTTTATTCCAACTTTGTAGCTTCTTTTTTTCCCCATGTACAAACTGGGCTTTTATTTTCTTCCTGGATTCTTCGTTTCCCTTCCTTATTCGTTCCTGCAGCCTGAGCAGAGGCACAATCACATCTGTTCTTATTTCAGGGCTTTGCAGTTTTCCTTTCCCCCAAACCTCGGGAGGAGGTCAGGAATGAAATGGGGCTTCCCTCTGCATTTCCGTCTGCCTGTCCCGTGAGGCCTGTGGTGAGCCTTCCTTTCCCAGCCTAGCTCTCATGCTACCTGTTTCGCTCGTCTGGCCTACCCACAGGTTAAAAGGCTCCTTCCAGGCTAGGAAGACGGGAGCCGGTGAAATTAACACGAAGAAACAGATGCCTTAACTGTGGGGGTGTTTATAAAGAAAGTGCAGAGGACAAATAGCTTGCTGGAGGCAAGGGAGATCATTTTTTAACACAAGTGGCTATGGCTGCATTAGAGTTTCCTCAGAAGCAAGCCCGGCCAGCGTGATCTGTGATGGAAATTAGAAAGTATATTGGGGCCGGCCAGTGGCCGAATGATTAAGTTCGTGTGCTTCCCCTTCGGCGGTCCAGGGTTTTGCCAGGTCAGATCCTGGGCACAGACATGGCACCGCTCCTCAAGCCATGCTGAGGCGGCGTCCCACACAGCACAACCAGAAGGACCTACAACTAGAATATACAAATATGTACTGGGGGGCTTTGGGGAGAAGAAGAAGAAAAAAAGAAGATAGGTAACAGATGTTAGCTCAGGTGCCAGTCTTTAAAAAAAAAGAAAGTGTAAAGGATGCTGGGCATACAGATATCCTCGATAAGCAAGTAGAGGAAACTTATTTTGGACATTTCAAGGGTCTTTCCACGTCTAAGCACACACAAGCTCCTCTAGGTCACGCCCTGGCACATCAAATACATGACAGAGGGAGATGCAGGTGGCCATAGGCATTGCCTCCAGAATCCCCAGGTGAAGACAAGCCCGCGATAGCAGCTGGAGGGCAGAAAGTTCCACAGACATCATGTGGAGACTGTATTCACCAACTTTCGGAGAATGTGAGAAGCATAGAAAGATTTGTGTAAGTCAAGGTTATCTTGGAGTAGGGCTTTTCACCTGGGATCCATGGAGGCATAGAATTCAGAGGTCTGTGAACGTGGGAAAAGGTTGGCATTTTTATACTTAGCATCCTTTAACTAAAATTTAGCAGTTTCTTTGTTTATGAATGTAGGAAACAGACCACGGTTTTATTAGTAATCGCTGTGTCTTTGTTACCAATAAATGTCACAGATTCGTTTGCATCATTACAGTTGTTCAGAATACCCCAATATATCATTTCTGCTCATCTCTGCTTCAAAATTATAGCAATTATTAGAGCTGTCACTAGATCTTGTTGTTGAATGTATCAATAAAACACATAAATTGCTATATCACAAATGTGTTTACTAATATTTTGATAACTATATTTCAATATAATTGGCTCCCTTTTTAATCCTATGTATTTTTGATGCATTTTTAAAACATTCTTTTGAGAAGTAATCCATTGGCTTCACAAGACTACCAAAGGGGTCCATGGCAGAAAAAAACAGAAAGCAGCCCCGTCTTTGAGCAGCCATGTCAAGAGTCTCTAACGAATGGATATAGACAGCTTATTTTATAGAATCACCGCAACTCCACAAGCAAATTTGTCATCAATCCTGTTTTATGAGGGAGGAAACTGAGGCTTAAAGCAGAATCTAATTTCAAAGGCTGCGGTCTTTCCACTACATTACACACGCACATGAGCACACACACACACACACACACACAAATACACATATCTTTTTATGACTCCCAAATATCCAGTCAAAAATTCAATTAGCACAGACACTACTGGCCATCAAACTAAATTAACTAGTGATCTGTCTCTACAATGCCCCGTGAACTGGTTGAAACAATGAAAAATAACCTAACAGATGTTTTGTCTAATTGCACTCATAATTTGATGGCCCTCTTCCCCCTTCCCAAAGTGGCTGAGTAGGCCAAGAGTTTCCTGTTATGGGACACAAGTTAAATGAGCCCATCCTTTGGTCGTATGAGGGTGGGGAGGCCCTCCTCACCCTGCTGGGGCTCTGGCATCCAGGTCTAGGCTTCCACACCCCTGCCCCTTTCCACCCTGGACACCTACCCTGTTCTGCCTCACCTAATGGCCTTAGGACTAAATTATTCATGACAAGAAGGGAAGGGGAGGGCGGGGCAGGGCAGGGCTATAACCACATTTTCCCTGGACGCTAGGGAGAAAGACAGAAGGGTCTCTACCCTTATGGAATTAATGTTAAATATTTGACGACCAATAAGAAACAAATAGTTTCTCAAATAATGGATTAATTCATGACAACACTAGGGAGTGCCACAAAGGAAGAATTCAGCACATTACATAATAGGGGGTCCTCACCTAGCCTGGGGCATAAGAAAAGATTTCTCTGAGGAGACGGTGTTTGCAAACTCATCTTTTATAGTATTTATGGTTTTAATATCCTGCTGGCATGTAACCATCCTTTCCTTACCCTATGGGATATAAGTCAGGCCTCCACTCTGCAGTCTCCTCTGGAGTAGAAGGGTGGTTTTCCCACCAGTTCTAGTTGAAATTCTACCACTGAGAAGCAGGAGCTGGTGGCAAAGGTGTCTGTCATACGTGGTTAGTGCACAGCTTCTAACAGTTTGAGATGCCCCTGGCCTGTGTCACCCCAGCTAAGCTGAGTGAGGTTGAGAAGTGCAGCACACCCCAAGAGGCCCCGCTCCTCGCCCACCGCGGCAGCCTCCTGCAGGGACTGGGGAGCACCAGCCGCATGCCTCCTGTGGCAATCAGACGGCCTCCTTCCAATCCAATCAATCAAATGTTACAGCCCAGTGTCCCATTTGTGCCTGCTGTACAGCATAAATCCAGTGTCTTTTCAACTAGAAGCAGAACAGCTGCAGTGACGATGAGGGATCGGCTGGTGTGAGGCAGACGGGAGCTCCGACCCACCCAGGAGGGGAACCTCCTTTTCCCAGGAGACGAAGAGATTCACTCAAGGAAGGTTTGAAATTCCTACTTGAGAGCAAAATTACAGTGCATTCAGGAAGTCTCCTTCTGATAAATTATTCTGTGGTATTTTTTTCATCGCTTTTTTCTCCCTCCTGCCATCTTTTGACATCACTGATAATGGGTGCTAAGCAACATGGGAAAGGGAAGAAGAAAGAGGAACAAAGACATTATTGTTAACCAAAATCAAAAGTAATAAATTGAGTTTGTATGGTATTTTTAACAAATAAGCACAAAAACTCAGAATGAAGTCGTTTAGATTTCTTCCTAAGGCATCTGTTCTGTTGATGGGCATACGTAATCTCAGGACTTTTGGGGAAAATAATATTCCACCCACATAAGAAATATCCTCCTTCTTGGAACTTCTGATTCTTATACCTTTATTTATTGTCTTGATAACTACACTCTAGGGGTCATCTTTATTCTCTAGAGAAAGCCTTATTTAATGGTCATTAATAAAACAGATTTTCTTTGAATATATCAAACCCAACTCATGTTAATAATAACAAGAACGCTGCACCCACAATTCCATACATGACACTTAGAAATTTACCCATTACTGTTTTCTTAGCACAAAGAAAATAAGATTCCTTGTTTACCTTAATAGATTTTGATTTACTAGCTTTTAAAGTGGAAAAATAAAATCACTATCAATCATCTAGCTTTTCTTTAGCCTTCTAAATCATACAACTTGAAAATCTTCTAAGAGCAAAATAGAATTGTGCTTCTTTTAAAGAAATCAAATTTATTCAACATATCATTGGGTTTTGCAATTGCCACTTATAAGGAATCATTTGATTGTACTTAATCTAACAATAATTATTCAAATTCTTTCATATAGTGAAATTTATCAAAGTTCACATTTTTCAGTGTTTTTCTAGTTTATTCTTTCTTCTAAGCTTGTTTTGCTTGGACTTCTAGCTGAAGTATTAAAATGAACTGTTCTAATTGCATAGCATATTATTTCTCAAACTAATTCCGCAAAACACTGGTCTTCCATGAATCATTGAAACGCCAATAAAAAGAGGCTCCAAAGTCAAATAAGATCAGACACTGTAAATTGTATGTTCCAGGAAAGTCACAAAGCCCGTTGGCATGACAAGTGCTCAGAGGATCCTATTGTAAAGAAACCTGTATAACTTTATATGATTCAGGATTTCCAAAGCTTAAATAACCATAGACTTCCCCTCTTCCCCACTGCACCCATAATATAGATCACAGAACACTTCTAGTCCTCAGAACATAGTTTGGGAAACTCTTACGGCACGTGATGGCTGTGTCTACCTGGACATATGGTTTTGCAGACTATAGCTTAATTCATCCAAACTCATATACAGTCATGAGCTGCTAACTGGTTGTTTTCAAAGGAACTGCCCATTTGACTTCGCTCAAGAATTTCTTTGCTGCTCCTTTAAAAAATCACCTTCTGTAGACAGATACATCGACTGTCCCTCAATAAAGTTGAAAATCCAGTCAAGATCCTTTCCCTGGGACTGTCTCATTCTTCATTTCAAAAAGCTTGCCTTTTGTTTCAGTTCTGGTGTCTCACAGCTAACAATTTCAAGACAGAATCTCAGGGCTGAGAAATGAGAAACCTAGAGTGCGCGAGCTTGAAGAACTAGAAAACTCCAGTCCAAACCTTTCAATCTAAAGATGGAAGAACTGAAGCTCAAGATCCCATAACCACTAGTTGCAGGTTGGCCCTAAGAAGTCACACCCTTTCTCTACACCTCTCAGACCCAACATCATATTTCTCCTTTTTGTTTACCAGTAAACCAAGTTTAACTGTGCTGATCTCAGTACTGTTGGAGGTTCATGCTCACAAGGAGCACAGATATTTAGATACACGTATTCTACAGGTTGCCACAGGTACTTCCGATGGGGTAAACTCTCTTAGGGAAATTTATCATCACAGTGTGAGGTCTTAGAATCTCACATATGGACTTATTTCTTCACTAGGGTCTTGTAATTAATTCCAATTAAGGAAAACATTAAGTAATGCTTTCCAATTAGCCCACAAACGGTTTTCAACCCATGGTAGAATGCGTGTTTGTTCTTCGCTGGGGACATTAATATTATTAAACACTGATAAAAGACAGCATTCGTTGCCTGCATCTTGTGGCAGCTGCAGAATTGCTTTCTAGAGAAAGGACAGAGATACACTGTTTTTTCTTGGATCGTGCATTTGTTTGGGGTGGCTGTGGCAGTTGGAGGAGGAGAGCTAATGGAAATTATGAGGAAGCTCTAAAGCCTTGGGTGCCTGCCTCTCTCTTTCTCCCTCTCCTCCTTCCTCTTCCTGCTGTTGACCTAAGCACACTTCCCTGGGCAAGTGATGCTCACGGAAGTCAAATGCTACACCTGTGGCTAATTCTCAGGCAATACAAGGAAGACTCTGCCACATTAGAAGCAATTGGCTGTTTGCAGGAAGCACGATGATCTGTAGTCACATCTCATTAGGGGCGCCTGGGCCCTGTGGTGCACAAGTGAAGCAAACGCTGCCAATGTAATTTGTTTTATATGCCTAATTCTCTTCCTTATAATTAACATCTGAAATGTGAAAACAAAACGAGAGCTCTTTGCAGGCATCTGAGATCCAGTAGAGCACTTTCTGGGAGCCCGGGATTTTAGAGCACTACTCATCCTTACCAGGTCCTTTCCCACAACAAACAAAAGTGACAGCGGGGGGTGGGTCATCCATAGGTCACCCTGGAGGGCTAATCTCTGGAGCACTAGATGTGTGGGGAGGGAGGAGAGGGCAGAGTAGCAAGAGTCAGCACTATCCCCTACCCCAGGCATGGGTTTAACTGCTGTCATCTTCTCTAGGAGGCAGTCACTCTGCAAAGACAACTCAGCAGTGAGACAGCCATCAGTCAGGACCTAGCTGGATAGTGCCCCACGCAGCCTTTGAAGTTGTTCTTCTGCTGCTCTCCCTCCATTACAACTGGAAACAGTAAAACATGGAGGGACAGAGGAGAAATGTGGCATGATGGGTTTTCTGCCCCCAACCACCCTGGCAGACAGACTGTGGAACCAGGAGAGAAGGTCGTCCACAAAGTCTCTGCAATGGGAATGGGGCTGTGCAGTAAGTGTCTGGTTTGGCCATCAGATCTGGAGCCTGCACATCTAAGACGCACAAGATGAGATCAAATCTATGTCATGGGTGTGCCAAGTAACTCTCTTGGTTGCAAACACCAGAAACCGACCCCAGATCATTGAAGCTAAAGAAGAATTTGTTGGTAGGATGTTGGCGAGCTTGTAGACTTGACAAAAAAGCAAGAAGGTGGGATGAGCAAAAGAAGCTGGTGACTGCCAGCACAGATAGGGTCATGCTACAAGACCAGCCTGCTTAGAGGATCCCAGGCACTGCTGCCTCTGAACGCTGCCACTGTCACTGGAGGTCACTGCTAAACAATGGGTGCCCCTCACCTCCTTGTCTCCCAGCAATCTCCGTCCAGGAACATAGGAAGGGGGCTGAGATGTGGAGTGGCCAAAATATAACAAGTGTGCCCTAGCATTGGTCAGCACACTTGGCAGTATGTTGGTTGTTTTTTCAGTTAATTGGGTTTATGCTAAATCTTGGAAGAGTCAAAGATATGGCGGGAGATGTGTAATGACAGAGAAGACTGTTTTTAATTTCCCTTGGTATTCCCAGCCTCTATTATTCCTGACTAGCTTATGGCTAAGGTCTTTTTGTCATCCTCCTCTTCTTCTTTCTCCTCCTTCTTTCTATTTTTTCCTAACAATGTCAACAATCATTTCTTGAGCAATCATGCAATTTGTTAGATGATTTACATTCGTTACATCATTCAATCTCCGTGGAAATTCATGAAGCAGATATGATAATTCCCATTTTCAAGTAAGGAAATTAAGGATTTAAAAGTTAAGCAACTTGCCCAAAGTCACCCAGCTAATACATGACGGGAAGTGGAATTTGAACCCCAGTTTGGCTGACTCCAAAGCCTGAGGTTTAGGTGGAATAAAGGATCCCCTTTCAACATCAAAAAATCCATCGACACCAACAAGATAATAGTACATATAATATGTATTGATTTAAAAATGCATAAGGACAAAAGCAATGTTAATTCAGTATAAATTAAGATACATTTTATGAATCCCAATAGTATCTACATGCAATGTTTTATCAATCACACCAAGATCTACCTGCATTTGAAAAACATAGGTAAAGGATATGTTACTCATCCAGTCTTTCACGAGGCCCCTCACACATGCCCCTTACAATAACTGTTGTCCCCTCAACCCACCACCAGAGTGGCAGGCACATGACCTGAGTTCAGCCAATTGCTTCAGAACTTTGACATGAACCATAAGTCATGAACACCTGCACTAAAACCTAAAACTCTGTGGTTCCCAAGGAATGCGCATAATAAATGTTGGGGGAGGGAAGGGTGGAAGGGAGAGAGGGAGGGAGAGAGGAAAAGAGGAAGGAAGGGAGGGGGAAAGAAAGGGCAGGTTCAGTTAGGAGAAACTAGCAGGAGAAGCTAAGCCAACTTGAAGTTAAGGCTAACAGGTTCCTCATTTTCAAAGGTCAAGTCTAAAAATGTAAGCTCCTGCTGGAGTAACAGGCCAGCTTCACAGATCCTGGCAGGTGAACTAAAGCAGGAGTCTACAACCTTGAGGAGGAAACCAGGGACCAAAGGAGTGGGGAGCAAAGGAAAGAGCTTAAATGCTTAGACACGAGCTGGGTCACCCACAGAATGAAAGACACTAAACACCAAAAGCCACCCCCCACCACCTAATGTAGGGCTTCTCTTACCATCCAGCCAGGGAGCAGAGTAGGCCTCAGAGTTCCAGCCAGCCTGAGCACCTGAGTGCCTCCTGGATGACATCATTTCCTAGACTGTTCTCTGGGACACTCTCATTCTATGAGATCTTCATAGGGCTCTCTATGAAGAAAGACTTTGTACTCAAATTCTACTTCCCTCTTGGAGTTTTGCAGTCTACATGGGCATTTTAAAGGGCCTTGCGAATTTGAGGTAAAGAAACCTGTTTACCTTTGTTGAACAAAACTGACTTCCCAAACTTAGCTGATTCTGGAACCCTGTTTGACAGACGGCCCATTATCATCTCAGAGAGCACTCAGCTTCCAAGACAACAGCTAGGGAAACACTGCCCTACAACACTGACATCCTCTGGCAGTGTGGACCCTTCTGCCATGGAGCCGTGTCCTGAAGATCTCTCTCTCCTTCCCCTCAGCTTTCTGACTTGCACACTGATTAGGTTTCCATGCATATTCCTCCTGACATGGCCAATGGAAGTATTTTTAAGGTTGCTATGTCATCTCTTCTGGCAGCTCGATTTTCTAGTGTTGCAATCTGGGGCAAGCAGTGTTTGATTGGGTGGGAGTTCCGGAATGCCCAGACTTTTATGTGTCTTCTCCATTTGCCGGGAAGGGAGATGTTTTGATTCCTCAGCCTGGCTTTTCTCAACAAAATGATTGTCAGAGAGGCCCTTGCCCTTCCACTCTCCTGCTCTAGCCAGGAGGAGGGAGGTATCATTTAATGATTCTTACTTGTAAAGGATGTAAAAAGAAAACGTAGAGAAAGTAGGAGAAGTTGGAAGATTTCCAAAAGTTAGAGCCCCCGTTACTGTATTTCCAATCCTAGCCACAGACACAGCTGCAGACCCCAAAGACTTTGCTCTTAACAATTTAAGCAAGATTCTTTTAAGTTAATCATATACCACAAACCTTTAAAAGATAAAAAGTCATTTCCAGGCAGCAAACCATTTTTACAGCTCCCTGCTCATCTGTTTTGCCTGGCGGTGACAGACTTATCTCGCTCTGTCCTTGTCCTAAACTCAGATCCAACAGTGGGAATGGACAAAGATGCACAGAGAATTATCAAATATCAAAGAAGAAAATACAAAGTCTGTGTTTTCCCCAGTTGGAGTTTGCAATTCACCTGGGAAGTGTTTTGTAGTGTGTGGTGTGTTTCAAGTTTAAAACCACCACAGCCACAAAACTCTGAAAAAATAGCTGTGTGTGTGAGTGTGCGTGTTTGTGTGTATGTGTGTTCTTTTTGTTTTGTTTTTGTGAAGTGTAAGGGAGGATGTTTAACAGCCTAGTTCAGCACCTTCAGAGACTGGCTCTGTTCTCAGCCTTGAAATGGACTTGGCTGTTATCTCTAAGCAAGTCACCCTAGTAATCTACCCCGCTGTTTTCCCAACTCTAGAAATGGAACATACTTGCATTCAGTCCCCAAGATAAGGCACGTGGACTATTTTAAAAGTTAGCCAATCTGTCCCCTCTCAGGGGCTTTTCACAAGGTAGAGAGCGTTAATATTCTAAATGGTTCTAGCCCTCTAGCCTGTGCATGTTTCCAGTTGCTTCATCATCCGTACAGAGCCTTTTCTTTAATCTTCCCCATGAGCGTGTGCGCAGGTTCAAATGGTGATAATTACCATAAAACAATTGTGTTGTCCTTCTCCCAATAAAAATCGCTCTGTTAATCAGCCAACTCACAGCCCCCTTGTCTGAGGACCCTTATGCCAAACTGGCAGGGTAGAACGCTGCTGCAGATAAATTAGCCCACGTGTGATTGCATGCGAAAACACATTGATTGAGGATTTTTTTCCCTCTCCCGTTCAACCTGACAACTTGTCTAAATAGGCTTCTGCCACGACCTGACAGCTCGTGGACAAGCTGTATACAACAGACCATTAAGACAAAATGCTCTGAATATGGAGAGTACAAAACACGGACAAAGGGAGAAGATTGAAAGATAAAAGGATGAACAAAGGAAGTGGGGGGGGGGGGCTGTGAGGATGGGGCTTTAAGAGTTACCCTTTAATTGTGCTTTCGGAATTTGTCATGGGCTGGACTCTCCAAAGCAGACCCTGACATGGAGTTTGGGGTGAAGGCTGTTTATGAGGGATCAACAGCTGTGGAAAGCAGGAGGAGGAAGCATGATTGGGCACAGGGAGAAGTTAAGCTGAGATGCAGGCTGGACAAAGTCTCAGCCAATCCCCTTCCCCTGGGAGTCTTAGGCGTGGTCCTGTATTGGGCTGAAATGGTTGGGACTTTATCTGCCGCCCTCCCCAGGTTTTCACTCAGTCTTTGCAAAGGCGAGGGCGTGCTCTTGGACTGCGGTGCCTCCCTGCAGCCGAGGCAAACCCTGATCAAGCTGACAGCTGGGGTATACAGTCTTTCCTTGGAGGGGGATCTGAGCCATGCGTCTCTGTGTCTACCACAGAGATATATAGAACTGACTGTGTGATTCTAGCCCAGTTCTCTATAGTTCTACGTTTCCCATGTTATACATCTCCACGGATCACAGCATAATAACAACTCCTTTCATTAAGCGCTAACTAGCCCCATGCTATGAGCTGTACCTACTTTATCTCATTTAATTCTCATAACAACCCTATAATCCTTGTTTTGTAGGTGAAGAAACTGAGGGAAGAAAGATGGTAAAAGGTCATATAACCAGTAAATGGCAGAGTGGGTGTCTGAACGTGGGGCTGTGTGATTCCAAAGTCCACACACCTAATTATGGCACTGCTGACTGGAACAGATATAGATCTGTAGACCATGACTGCAACTCCTTCCCTGACCTTCAACCACAAAGATTTAACAGAAAACACTTTTATTAGGACTGTCGGAACTCACAAAAGAGCCCATTTCTTGGGCTGGGAGAAATAGCCATGTGTTCCAGTGGATCCTTGTCTCTCTTTGACTGCCAGACCCAATAAGTGTTTTATTTAGCATATAGTACCTTCTGCCGTCCCTGGTTGGCTTCCTGGGGGAGCGGGCTCTGAGAGATTAGCATGCAGGAGATTTAATAGGGCTTGCTCTTGGGATCAACACCTTAGGAAGGGAGGAGCAAGAAGCAGGAGTGAGCTGGTGAAGAAGTTGGACTGCAATACCATTTTATTGAAGGCCTCAGCTGATCCCTTAGGGATCCCTAGAGCTGAAATGGCTCATCAGAGTTGTCCTGACTTGGGGCAAGGGAACTGAGCCTTTTTATATTGTGCCAGATAGTCGCTGGGTATGGGATGTCCAGGGAATGGAGTATGACCTTGGGCTAGGTGGCTCTCTGTAGCTAAGACAAATCACAAAGTGGGACTCAGCTAAGGGCTGTCAGCTGTCAACACTCCCACCAGCTGGAGGAAGAAATACTTAATTCTTTAAAGGGGATCCATGAGGCAAATCACAGCATCCACCACTGTTATTTTCTTTCAAATACTCCAAGGGTTAAGTATTATTAGTCCCATTTTATAGGAGAGAAAACGGAGGGCAAGACAAGTCAATGACTTATCCAGAGACATGTAAGTAGATTTAATTATCAATTCATCCATTTAACAAATATTTATTGAGCACATTCTGTGTGCCAGGCACTGTGCTAGGTCCTGAGAATTTAATGGTGAACAAAAAAACACACTTGACTTCATCCAAATAATATTTTAACGTTGACAACCTTCCCAGATACAGAGAAACATTCAGAGGTTTGTCTATTTCTTTAGAATAGCTATCTAAAAATTTACTTGATCCAGGGAACAAACATTTGAAGCCCGTTTATACATATTGCTAAACTTCCTTCCAAGAGAGTTAAAAAATTGTAAACACAATTTCTCAAAATTTTGAGAATGGGAAAAGGAGAAACCGACTTGGCCATGAGATTCATGGTTAACACAATGAGGAAGTGTTCAGTATAAATCAACCTTAAACCAGCCAGCCAGTTTTCATCTGAAATCTCCAAAGGCACTGCAAATAGTAACACCTAATTCTTCATCGTTTCATTGATAGTATCAACGGCATCAACAACAAAAACCAACCAGTCAAGCACTAAACTTTTATCAAGCACCTATTCTCATTAGCACATTTCCTATTTAAGAAATTGTAGTTTAAGAGATTAAGTTGATTACTTCCAGATGCCGAGTGAATAAATAGCATAGCTGAACCAACTTTCCTGTACCTAGACTTTTATCGCTCAATAATTTCATTCCTGACTATCTGTTGAATGTTGGAATAATCAAAATGGTGCCGAGCTCACCACCCATAGATGCCAGTGCCCTTCCCGCTCTGTGCTTTGGCACCATAGCTTTGCTTTGGATAGGGAAAGGGGAAGGAGGGGAAAAGAGTTGCCTCAGCTCTGGGTTCTGATTCAGTAGGCCTAAAGTATAGGCTGGAATGTGCATTTGGGAACTTTTTTCCCTACCCTCACATCTCCTAAATGAGAACCTTGGCTTTAGCATCTAGAACTTTCCCCCTCTAACTCACCCCTATAGTGTCTAGTGTTCTACATCAGTGCAAGCAAGGAGATTGTTAGCCAATTCAAAAGGCTGGTTGGAGCTCAGATTTAAATGAGTGATCCTGAATCACATTGATATTCCTCTGAGCTAACATTTGTAGGTCAAGCGCGTTTGAGGCCTGACCGGTGACTGCATTGTGCAAACCTTAATGGCAGAGGTCACAGTGGGTTTGCTATAGATAAAAAGGCATCATGATTCTGTGACTCCTAGAATAGTGGACATGATAATGGGTGTAAAAAGGTGATATTTCAAATGCCAGGCAGAAAGCACTAGAAGCAGTTCTTATCATCCACCACTTGACAAGGAAGAGGTAAAGTGGTCTCAAAAAGAACACTCAAGTGATGGACGAATGCATCTTTGTGTTGCAAGGGTGGTACCGACCTTGCACAGGGAGAAAAAGCCAGCGAGGTCCACAACTTGTGGGTAAATGTAAAACCATCAGGACAGTAAGAGAAAGAATTGAAGCTGGTGCAAGTATTTACTCAGAAGAGACCAGCAAGTTGTGCAACTTTCTTATACCACCTGAGCTGAGCAAGACTTGCTCAGGGCAGAAGTCAGGGATAAACTCTAAGATTATGACTAACAGGGCAGAAGTTATCACAATAGCCCAGGTCTTAGAATAAAGAACATACACATGTATTTTCCATTCCTTTGAATTTTTTAAAATAAATTCCTCCTTGCCAAAAAGATGTGTACTTGGGAAAGGGTGGTCCAAAAGCCTTGCTGGTGGCCTTGGGTTTTCAAAAGTGAGCCCTCAGATAAAGTGCTTGGAATAGTGTTCTGGGACACCCAACCACCACAAGGAGGTAAGTTGTTACACTGAAAAATGATAAATTCAACAATCATAACAACCAGCAGAAGTAACTTCTGTTCACACCGCCAGGTAGACCTGGCCACATAAACAAACTGCCCCATCTGGATACTTACCACCATTTTTCATCAGTTACCTCCATCATGTTAAGATTTAATAATAGCAAGTTGTGTTCCAATCATGTTTAGGCTTACCAAATACATTTAACATATATCTAACCTTCAAACCAACCCCATGGGGTATCTCATAATATGCCGCCATTTTACTAATGAGGAAACTAAGGTTTACCCAGATGAAATGACCATCCAAAATGTTCACCTAGGCATCCAGTTCTGATGAGATTGGAGTAGTTTTTTTTCAGACTAACCTTTTCACAGAGAATGGCTAGAAGAGTGGGTCAAAAATACAAGGAACACCATTGAAGCCTCAGAAAAGCTTCCAAAGCAGCAAGCACTTGAAAGGCCAGTATCTTAGTCTTCTCAGGCTGCTAACAAAAGCAGTGGTGAGTGGATTAAACAACAAATATTTATTTCCCATAGCTCTGGAGGCTGGGAAGTCCAAGAGTCAAGGCACTGGCAAATTTGGTGTCTGGCGAGGGCCCACTTCTTGGTTATGGATGGCCATCTTCTCACTGTGTCCTCACATGGTGGAAGGGGCAAGAAAGTTCTCTGGGGCCTCTTTTATATGGGCGCTAATCCCATGCATGGGGGGTCCACCTCAGGACCTAATCACCAAAGACCTGATCTCTGAATCCCATCACATTGGGGGTTAGAATTTCAACATACGTATTTGGGAGGAGGTAGACACAAACATTCAGTCTATACTAGCCAGGATCCCAGAGAGAAGGGAAGTGCATTGAGGAGAATCCAGCAGTCTGTCCCCAGTTGCCAGCTCGAGATGTCTGCTGATTCATAAGAAACCTGGGGCCAAGAGTCTAAGAAGCCAAGTATAGAGTGACAATAAGACACTGGGAAGTCAAATGGAGCTTTTGGAAGTCTCACAGTGTGGGGAGACAAAACTTGGAGTTCAAGGCTACCCAGGAGGCCAGAACTTGAGGGGCCAAGATCTCAGAGAGAAAGGAGACACATTGAAGTGGGCCCGACACTATTCGAGGCATTTAACACAATGCCTTTTCTTTCTATATAAAGATACAGCAAGGTTAAAAATAAAAGGATAGGAAAAGTTATACCATGCAAACATTAACCAAAAGAAAGCTGGTGTAGATATAATAACAGCAAACAAAGTAGACTTTAAGGCAAGAAGCATTATAAGAGGTAAAGAAGGAAGGACATTTGATAAAAAAGCATCAGTTTGCTAGGAGAATAAACCAATCTCACATATATATAGTAACATCGCCTCAAAAAGTAAAACAAAAATTGACTGAAATAAAGAGGAAACAAACAAATCCACAGTCATGGTGGGCAATTTTAATGCAACTCCCTTATTTTTGAAAATGTGAGACCTTTGGACCAAACTTTCCCAGATACACATCTTTCTGGCATGCAGGGATTTTCCTAAAAGTGTTGGTATGTGTGCTTCACTCTGTGACTTGGATCATTGTTATAATTTCTGTCTTGTTAGTTATTTCCCTCTACAACTGAGAGAGAAAAAATGCAAAGAAAATCAGAAGTAACATGTAAGATTTGAACTAGACAAATGACAGAATTCACACACACATATTTTAAGTATGCGTGAAATATTTATCAAATTAAATATATGCTAGGCCATAAAACACATTAAAACAAATTTCAAACAACTGAAATCATAACATGTTCTCTGACCACAGTTGAATTAAGCTGGAAACCAATTAAAACACATGTATAACTAGAAAATTATCAAATATTTGGAAATTAAATGTTATCTTTCTAAATAATGCTTAGGTGAAAGAAGAAATCACAGTAAAAATTAGAAAGTACTTTGAAGTGAGTGACAATGAAATTATAGCACAGCAAAACTTGGGAAATGCAGCTAAAGCAATGCTTACAGGGAAATTTATAGCCTCAAATTCATAAATTAGAAATTAAAACTAAAAGTCAGGAATCTCAGTATTGATCTCAAGAAGTGAGAGAAAATACAGCAAATTAAACACAAAGACAGAAGAAGGGAAGGAAATAATAAAGACAAGTAGAGGAGCATTCAAATACAATAAAGAAACTCTACAAAGCCAAAAGTGAAAAGACTAAATACGGTTGGCAAGCCTGATGGGAGTTTCACCTAGCCTGAGGCAGAGCCTTGACGTAAACCCCACCTTGACCAAGCACTCATCAAAGGGCCTCTCTTACAGGAAGCTCTCTGCAGGTTTGTGGGAATATGACTGTTCCCTGGTTTGGAAAGCTGACAGGAAGGCCAGTTAGGGAGTGCCATAGGGGACCGGGCGTGGGGGCGGGAGTGTGACTCAGCGCCCAATCATAACACAGCAGATGAGAAGTCACTGGGCTAGCTTTCTGGAAGCTTCAACCATCCATCAAGGAAGAAGTCTCTCAAACTGCCAAGAGCTCTTTTATCAGAAATGAAAATTTTCCATGGTCTACGGCTTTAGCTTTTTAGCTCTCTTCTCTCCAAGTAACTACGGTATCACATGGTTACAGACTAAATCTTCAGATGGCGATATACTAGCACGTGTTTTCACATCGATTACTCCATTTAACAGAAGTAGTCCCCCGCCACCATTTCCCGTCAGGGGTCAGGGCTTCCTCAGGAGCGGCACTGGCTGAAGGCTGGGATATTTGCTGGCCTCCTTCCCGAGCTGGGAAAACTCAAGCAGTGTTAGTTTCAGACCTCCAAAAGCTTTAATTTGACCTAATGCTTCCTTGGTTTCCACGTTGCAAAGGAATCCAAGTAGCTTTCACAGAGAGAAGGGCACTCTCATTTATTGAGTGCCTACTATGTGCCAGAGACTTTGATTAATCCACATAATCCTCACAACCCTCTGAGCTGCATGCATTTTTTAGAGAAGAAAATCGAAGGACAAGTTGTTTAAACAGCCTTTCCATAGTCATAGAGCTTTAACTGGCAGTTTTATTTTTCTTTTATGCCAAAGCTCACTTGCTCGAGAGACAATCGAGCAAAATCATTAAGAGAATGGATTCTGCAGTTAGATCGAACTTGATTCCAGTTCTGGGTCTGCCACTTAAACTGTTGTGACCCTGGCAAATTAGTTGACCTTTATTGGAGAAGAATGCCAGAACCAACACCCTGGGACTGTTGAGAGAATTAAATGAGATAATCCAGACAAGTGCTAAATATAGTGCTGGACACATACTAAGTGGTTACCACTCCTACTCCTACTATTATTACTACTATTGCTATTACTATTGCTATTACTACTACTATTGCTACTGCTGCTCTTGCTGCTGCTATGCCAGTATACCCCACTGTGCATCTGCCCTATGCTGCCTCCATTTAACTCTAATGCAGAGCCGATGGCTGCACTAGCTTCCTCTGATATTCACCAGCCACAAAAAGAAATGAGGAAGTTACAGGCGATGGTGAAGCACAGGCCGCAGGAGTCAGGTCGCACGGGTTTCATTTTGACCGCTGAGTCATGTAGTGACCCTCAATCACACGGAACATGGGCCAGCTCTTCTGTTGTTCCTCAGGGGTAAAGACATAAACAAAACCTCCTGCTTAGCACATGAAGATTCACTACCTGCTTTCAAACTTCCTTGGGGAGAATGTTTAGGAACCACAATTAGCAATTTTTCTTGATGGAATCACTTCATTTTTCCATCAGGCTTTCCTTTTAACTTCTCGCCTACCCAGCTGGTCCGCTGGTATATCTGAGCAGAGCAGCCCAGAAAGAATAGAAGAGAGGAATGATGCCCCTACACAGATTATGAAAAAGCTCTCGAAGAATCGGAAATGAGTCCAGTTGGTGCGTCCTGGAGGTGTTCAGATGTTTGTCAAATGAATGTGCAAACGAACTAGTAGGCATTCTTGCAGTCGTTCATTGCATCCAAAGCATTGGAAAGCAAAATCGAATGTTTTTTCAGCTTTGCCTTCTGTTTGGCCCATGGGCTTCATATGTGTCAGAAACAGCAGTCCTATGCTAGGAAAACTTCCCGACTCTGCTCCTGGTAGTAGTGAGCAATGTGCAAAGGCTCACCATTTTTGCTGGGTTTGACCTTTTAGCGCTTATGACAATGAGAGTTATCTGTTTTGTGGCTGATTTCCTCCATAGGTCCATCACGGAGCACCAAAACTGGCACATGGAGGATGCCTGCTGAATACCAGTTGAATGGATGAATGAATGAACGAATGGATGAATGAATAAACAAACTACTCACTGTCTAACAAACCAATGCTTGCAAACGGTATCTGTTGCAGATTTCAGCTTGGTGCTACTGTACTTCCTGTTTTCCTTTCTTAGATTTTACCTCCCATGCAGGCTGAGGTGCACCCCTCCCAGTTTGCTTGATTGAAATTAAGAAAAACATATTAGTGTGAGACTGGCTCCCTCATGTCCTTTAAATCCCCATCCCCATCAGCCTCAGGGTCTTCACAGGCTCCGTCTGCATTCCCTGGGTGCAAAGTCAGGAAAGTAACTGGCTGCCTATTTGTCCACACGGTGACTCATCATGTTTTAATGTTGCCTTGTCCTGTGTGAGTGGAAATCTGGCTACTGAGAGAGCCACAGTTGGCAGATCCATCTCCTAGAAACCAAACACACATCTGGCAGAGCTCACCTGCTTCCATCTCCCACAGAGAGGGGCAGACTATCTACATGCTGATTAAGTCATGAGCTGTTGATACAGTAACATTTCACTATGAAGCACCACAGGTCCAGTGAGCCTCAAATAGATGATTCCTTCTCTACATTTCTTTTCGTTTCTCCCACAGACATAGAGATGGGCAGAAGACAGAGAAAAACTTATATTAAAAGTGGTGGTCTGGAGGGGGCCGGCCCAGTGGCATAGTGGCTAATTCTGGCGTGCTGCACTTTGGGAGCCCAGGTTTCATGGGTTCGGATCCTGGGTGTGGACCTACACCACTCATCAGCCATGCTGTGGTGGCATCCCAAATACAAAATGGAGGAAGATAGGCACAGATGTCAGCTCAGGGCAAATCTTCCTCAGCAAAAAAAAAAAATTTAAAAAGTCATGGTCTAGAAAGATAAGGGTCCCAAGAAGCAGGGCTAAGGGTGGGGCTGACTGCGTGGAAGGGACAGGATTACAAGGTGAGCTTTATTTCTTTAAGCCTGTACTGAGGCAACTGCTAGGCTGGGAGTGTGATACACGCTCATCCCTCATGCAGGCACAGACTTCTAGAGCTCATGGGTGCACATGGACATCTTGTTCCTGACAAAGAATGTCCAGGAAGCTACCTGCCTTACCTCTAAAAGACTTTCTTTATCACTGGTTTTGTGGCTCTTATGACTTGGCTACAGATAAAAGCCTGGTTAGGAACGATAGACAGTATTGGTGCTCCTGCTCAGATCCCCCTTTTGGCAGCTGCTGTGAGCTGTTGGCTGCTCGGAGCTCACAGCTGCCCCCTTCTCTGGAGGCTTGGCCTCAGCTAACTGGAGCAGAGTGCCCACTCCACGAGCGCCCTGTCTCCAGCAGCCCACAGCCAATGGCTGAATGAAATGGGGATATAAAATGCTAACCCTCTTGCTTCAAGGTGGGACAACTCTGGTGCCATTTATACTCCAAGAACCACCATAGGATTAGCGTTAGGCTAAGGCCGGACTCCAGCTGGACCACATCGTTGCTTAGCTCCTTCCCCTGCCTTGTCCTGCTTCCCGCCCTCTCCCTCTCCTGAGGATACTCCCTCAATTGAACTTGAACCAGAATCTTCATCTCAGGCACTGCTTCTAGGGTTCAAGACTAAAGACAGACACTAATACAGCTAACACTCACGTGGCACTTATCACGTGCCAGGAGATCTAAGCGCTTCACATGTATTACTTCGTTTTGCCCTCACAAATCTACCCCTATGAGGTAGATGTTCCTAATATCTTCACTTG
Source organism: Equus caballus (assembly GCF_041296265.1). NCBI lineage: Eukaryota > Metazoa > Chordata > Mammalia > Perissodactyla > Equidae > Equus > Equus caballus. Next base: position 32,175,210 of record NC_091715.1, on the reverse strand, counting down.
GCAGTTGAGGCAATGAGGCACAGAGATGTTACATAATTTGTCCAATGCCACACAGTAAGTGATGGAACCAGGATTTGAACCCACACAGTCCAACCGCAATTACAATTCATACTGTTCTCATAACTCTCTTTAACACCTGCTTATGTCCCTTTTCAGAATGCAAGTTTAGCTCTCACTCTTTCCTTCTGTAAGCATTACTATCCAGGGAATCAGGGACATTTTGAAACCATAATCCTGAAAAACAAATCTCAATAAACAGAATGGTTTCCTCTAGTTGCACCGCCTCCAATCCCAGCCAGCTTTATGTGAAGATTAATTTCATACCTGAGCAGATGCTGAGTGGTCTGCACTGCTGTAACTGCAGAAAGTATACTACTTAAGAGAGAGTAGGAAAGGCAGCTCCAGATTACAGCCGTTTTCAAGTGAAATCTTGTCAAAGCACACGTTCAGATGGTCACAGTGGTGGCAGCTGAATGATACCCACGGTAGAAGGGTAGGGAGGGCTGATGCAACAGCAAAATGATAGAGGCCAGATCTCTCCCGCACTGCTGATGGGAGTGTAAACTGGTGAGACCATTTAAGAGAACTGGTGGCATCTACTAAAGTGGGATATATGCAAATCAGCGGTTCCACTCCTACAAATATACCCGACAGAAATGGGTGTGTAGGGTCACCAAAAGACGTGTTCAAGCCTCATTGGCTGTAACAGTAAAAAACTGCAAACTGCCCAAATGCCCATCTAAAGAAGAAAGGAAAAATAAACTGTGGCGTGTGCACACAGTGGATGACAATATGACCACAAGAATAACTGAATTATAACTATATATAAAAATATGGATGACTTTCACAAATAGGATGTTGAAGAAAAGAAGCCAGACACGAAAGAGCGTATAATACAAGATTCCATTTATAGGAAGTTCAAAAACAGGCAAAACTGATCTATTGTTTCATCATATTCTGCCCAGCACTGATTTTTGGAATGGTTTTTGTGTTCCAAAGAACCGAGTCCAGGCCATTTACTCAGAAATTGGAAAACAGTCAAGAGAGGCATTCATTAACCAGAATAGACTGTCTCTGTCCACCCCATCCATGTTTACACCGGGCATGGGTCAACGATGGCAATGAGTGAGCAGGCAGGGGAATGCTGTGTTACATGGAGCCAGTCAGCCCGAAGTAGCAGGAGCCCGTGGCAGGCAAGGGCTCCTCCGGGGCCCATCCGTTTCTATGGCGTTCCCCGGACCCCTTCTCTAATGCAATGAGCGAGCAACCTCAAAGAAACCAACAATCTAGCTTCCAGTAAACCCGTCAATTTATTTCAATACACAACAGGGTCCCTGATGTGGAAAAATCAGATTTCTAGGCCTCTTCAACATCTGTTTCTGGCAATCGCAATGTGTTATCTTTTTTCATTGCAAAAAGCAGCTGGTGAGCCGTCATGCCATTTCATTTATTAAAACAAAAAAAGACAAAGTAAAATAAATAATGCCTTCTGAGAGATTATTTGTGACTTCACCAGAGAGGAGCTAAAGAAATCCTTTCCCTTAACTACACGGAAGGACTTTCTCCTCTGGTAGCATGAGTATAGGGGGTCACATTTGAGAAAACGTGAATGTGAGGTAACGATTTGTCACAAATTCCCTCTGTCCTTTGCCTGCAGGCCTGGGGAGATGTCCGTTTATTCATTTGCTTCACAAACAGTTAGTGAACACGTGCTATGGGTCAAGGATTGCGCTAGGTGCTGAGGACGTGGCAGTGAATTAGACAAAGACCCCATTTTCTGGGAGCTTAAAATCCCCTTTGAACGATCTGCTTGGAACAGAACAAGGTGCTGGGCCAGGGCCATGCTCCTCCAACAGAACTGGGATCTTCTTTAGCCCAGAAGCCTCCATTCAGAAAAACATGTTGGCTTCTCAGTCTGCCTGCCGCCCATTATTCCCTGCTTACAGCTGCTGCTGTTCAAGATGCTTCTTGATTTTTCCCCTCAAGACACACCTGTGGATGTAAGCCAAGATAGAGCATGTTTGTAATAGAAGGTCCTGGATGATCTGACCCCTGCCAACCTTCTTAACCTTGTCTCTTATGATCCTCCCTCTCCCGCCTCACTCACTGTGCTGGGGTCACACTAGCCATCTTTCTGATCCTCAGACGTGCCAAGCTCTTGACCACCTTAGGACCTTTCTGCTGGCTGTCCTCCCAGCCTAGATACTCTTATGCCTGATCTTCTCAAGAAGTAGGTCAACAATATCTTGTTACTGGAATACCAGCTTGAATGCCACCCCTCAGAGAGGCCTTTCCAGCCCATCGCCTAAGATAACTTCCACCCTATTACTGTCTATTCACATTATCCTGGTCTGTAGATAGGTGCATTGCCTGTCTCCCCGGCCCCCGGAGAATGTAAGTGCAATAACATGGCGACCTCATCTGTCTAGCTCACCGCTGTGTTCCCCAGCACCCAGAAAAATGCCTGCACAGAGTAGACACTCAATACGTATTTCTTGAACAATTTAGTGAACAAAAGACTGAATGGCAAAATAGTAGAAACAATAGAAAAGGCCGACAATTGGAGATCTGTTAAATAATTATGGTATCTCTACAAACGGGCTGCCATCTATCCCATAAAACTGATATTGTGGCTTAGTGTTTTTCAAACTACAAATTGTGGTCTATATGTAGGGCATGTAATCAACTAGTGAATCATGAAATACTATATTCTATTATGTGCTATTTCATTATAATGTGGAAGAGAAAATATCAGAGAACACCATATACACTAAGGGCAAGGATTGGGCCATTAAATGTACAAATACACATGTGTGTGTGTGTTTACTAGTAGCAATGTTAACTATATTCTTTACTATGGATCATGTCAAAAAATTTGGAAATCTGTTGTACAAGGTTAACAGCAAGGAAATATATTCATAATAAATTAAATGGAAAAAAGTGGGTTGCAAAGGAGTAAGGACAGTGTATGTATGTAAGATAAAAATATTAAATTGAAAATTATTCGCTTTTAAAAGCATTGACAGGCATAGAAAACCAACTGAAAAAAATATTAACCAAAATGTTGAGTAGGGTTTTCTGGGCAATTTTATTGTTCTCTTCTTTGTATATTCATTTTTGTTTTCTAAATTATCTACGTTTAACATGTAATTTTTAAAATGTAAGTTATTTCTAGAAGATACTGTATAATACTCTTTAGAAAAATAGGCTTTTCTTTAATAAAAGTATCTCAATGACAATGCCATAAATTATTGAAAATAAGCTTTTAAGTGCCTACAGAAAGCATAATTATGATCGGGAGTTCTCTATACAAAGTGTTTCGTCTCACATTATCTTGTCTAATCTCCATAATGATACAAGAAGGGAGGCAAGGCACAGTCCTGTTTATTGGGCAGAAGAGGAAACTGAGGCACAGAGAGACTAAGTGACTTGTCCACAGTCACACTGCAAGTTAATGGTTAGCCTGGCAGAAAACCCAGTCAGTCCACTCCCCGCACTCTGTGCCACCTCACCTATTATCCAGCAAACTTGATACTTTCTTGTGTTGTGTGGGGCATAATTAGCCCCTTTCACCTCTGTTGTGAAGAAATGAGGTTTCCCTTTCTCGTTCTAGATCCTCTAGGCTGCCAGCTCTAGAGAACGACTCAGCCCACTCCCTCAGCCATATTCCTGTCCCCAGAGCCACCAGAGTATTACCATGTCTGTCTATTCACTGGGGACACTATAATGTGGGGGTTAAGAGCTATGAGAGTTTAAACCCTAATTCTGCCACTTACCAGCTCTGCAATCTTGGACAAGTTGCTTGACTTCTCTGGGCTTTGATTTCCTCATCTGTAAAAGGGGCATGACGATGACGATGACGATGACAATGATAATTGTATTGACTTTATAGGGTTGTCATGTAGATTAATTGAGTTAACACATGCAAGGTACCTAGATAGCATCTGGCATTACACTCAACATACATTATTGCAAAGGATTGCTATTATTATTATCATTATATAGTCTTGGGGGATACTGTGGCTACACCCCTTTCACACTGTGTCCTCTGATTCTCTCCATTCTCCTCATCTCCCACCACCCAGAGTGGAATTCCCTCTATCACCCTCCTTGTATTGGCATTGATTTCAAAACTCTTTTTGGTGTTCTATTCCAAGAAAGCTCCTGACTTATCCCTCTTGTGTTTGCAGCTGCAGCTGCCAGCGCTGGCTGTTTCCCGTGTGTGTATGTACGAGTCCCACTGAGGGGGTGGAAGCATCCAAGAAGAAAAGTGATAGCTGTCCACGTTACAGACATGTTCAGTTTGCCTCCCGGTATCTCTTATCTTCCTCTTCCAGCAACACCCCAGCTTTTTGCTTGGGCATAGGTCCTTCCCTTGAGCCTAAGTCCCACTGGTCCAGGTGGGGCTCCGCCTCTCACACCAGGGTGCAGAAAAGAGAAAGAGAGAGGGGGCCACTTCCTGGTCGGTTTGTGTCGAAGTCTCAAGCTTCCCTTTGATTGGACTAGCAAGATTTGGAACTGAAAAAGTAATGAGAAGCCACTGCCAGTGCCCTAGCACCTTGTGAAGTCTGAGAATCAAGCCAACAGATGGAGGAAAATGAGGCAGAGCCTCCAGATGGAGAGAAATAGGTCTCAGCACTGGCACTGGAGCCTCTGAATCAAGCTGTACCTGAAGTCAGCCTCTATCCTGAACTTCTCTGTTATATAAATCAGCACTTTCTCTAATTTTCCCTTAAGACAGTTCAAGTTGGGAGTTTTTGATACTTGGAAAGAGTCCTAGCTAATAAATTCTTGCCAACAAAAATGTCCTCAGAACAATTAGTGAAAAATCGCTCAGATAGCCTAGAGGAGAATGGGGCAAAACAAATGCCTGAGGAAAATTAAACATAAAACATGGCAAATGGGTATTACAGTCTCTAAGTCTCTCTGGGGAAATCCAACTCAAATGCCTTTTGTTTGACTCCAGCTTCCACCTGCCTTCATTTGAAAAGGTACCTCTTTATTCGGAGTTACTTAAAGACTTTCCACCTAGGCAAGCTGGGCCCAAAGAAATCCCAGGAGAACATGACTTTCAGCCAAGACAAGAAGCAAAGCTGGTTGTAAGCAAACATGGTGTGAAGCACAATAGAGTTGTTTACATTAAACACACGAAGGCCATGGCATCAGGCTCCCTGCGAATTAACAGCTATCAGAGGCCGGAGAGTGGTGAACCTGGAGAACAAGTGGGCTCACCATTTCATCTTACAGGCCAAAGCTTTTTTGGTCCAAGCCTGTGGTCCTCAGGGGGACTGGGTTGGCTGAGCTCATGACATTAAACCTATTCCTTACAAGTGGGTATCCGGGATATCTGTTTAGTGGACTATAATGGGCAACCTCACAAGAGAATGAGATCTCCATCATTAGAAGCATTTAAGCAGGGAATGAATGGCAATCAACAAGGGGTATTGTGGAGGGAATTCTTCCACTGGGAAAGTGTGTGTGTGTGTGTGTGTGTGTGTGTGTGTATACAGATAATACAGAGCCTGGGAAAACAAGCGTGAGTATAAAGTTGAGGGAAGAAAAATTAGATTTTTTGTTGACTTTAGATTGGACCCTCTCCCACCTCCAACTCACGCCCCTCCCCCACTTAGACACCACATGGTTGAGTTACTTCTTAGTGAGGCAGCGCTTAGTCCCAGCGTCGTTTTCGTTTCCCCTCACCTCTGCCATGCAGAGAAGCTGCCTTGCCCAAAGCTATGCACTTCTATTCTTAAGGGTGGCTGGTAGACCAGAACGGCAGCTGCCTGGGAGAAAATGCAAGTCATCAGGGGCAGGAAAAAGAGGAGAGGTAGGACAGCTGGCTCACCCTGCTGCTTTCTCACCTTTTCTCTGCTTCCTAAACCACCCTTTTGGCTGCCTTATGGGTGAGTGTGAACTGGAAAAGGCTGTTTGTGGTGCAAAGTGAAGACCAGCCCCACTACCTCCCTGAGTCAGTCACAGGTTGTGTGCAGGGAGCTCACACACCAAGCCAGGCGGCCTGAGAAAGGACTTCCAGGCTGGAGAGTTTTGGTACAACGGTGATCTCCTAGGAAGGAAAGATCAGAGGAAAACCGGGCTTGGGACTGCCTTAGGGCCCCACACTTGAAATCCCAGAGAATTTGCTTGGTGCAATGAGCCACGTGCATTGCCCAGAGAGGAGCTTTGTCTGGGGGAGTTGTGGAGTGTGTTTTCCTTCATAATCCCAAAAGCAAGATGGTATCTCTTTCTGAAATCTGCTTTAGGGGCCCAGAATTTCAGCTTAGGGCCACTTCAGTCTGAGTGTTGACTAGAGGTGAGAAAAGCAGAGAGAGGGGGTGTAGAGGATGCAGAACTGGGGGGGTTGGGTTGTTCTCAGACAAGGGTAGAAGATCTTCCTCATATCTGTACATGAAAAATCTATCTTCCCCCTCCTAGTGAACACGGGCAGAACCCCTCCTCCCCAGACTTCAGCCTGGGAGGGTTTTTAATCATTAGCTGCAGCTTGATAATAAATCACAAACACAGCTTTGTTTTCGCTGAGATAGAAGTCAGGACGGGGTGTGTGTGTGTATGTGTGTGTGTGTGCGCGCGTGCGCGTGTGTGCATGTGGTAGAGGAGGGTGTGAAAAGAAAATAGATTTTCCATTAATTCCCCAAATATATCTTAAAAAGCAGTCTCATTAAAGCTTATGACTAAAAGGCATTTAATTAACAAACTCTTCCACAGAGGCTCATAGCTTCCAGAGTGAACTATGTGAGCGAAACCTTGACAACAGTGTCCAGGTGGGTTTATATGCTCTGTCCAGGGATGTCAGCCAGCGTGCTGGATCTTAGAAGCTATGCACGAAATTTCAGAAGAAGAATACTGCTTACATCTCTAATTCCACACCCAAGCTAGATCAAAGAAAGCCAAGGGCAAATGATTACCCTGAATTTGGGGCACAATGCAGATAATCAAGTTGGGTAATTCCAGGCTAGAAAGAAATGAAAAAGATTTCCTCCTTTATTCAGATAATACAGCCTAAATGGATATTTTTCCCATTATCACATAATTGTAGCCAGATAGACCTCATCTTAGTAATGGACAGCTCCTTGCAAGTCTTTTAAAAGTTCTTTCACATGAGCCCAAAAGTTCATTTTTAGCGGCTTAAATTTTTTCACTAGGCTTTGAACTGATGCATTTTGATTAAGACAGATTTATCGTCATTGCAACTGGGATTGTCAGAATGTTTTGTTTTGTAACTGTAGATGCATTCAATACACTGTGCTTAACTAATAGATATTGCATCATTCATTTATATTGTCTCGTGCCTATTTTCTCTCCAGCATAGGACTCCACCCACAAAACAAAATAGATATTCCTATGTTATATTAATGACAGTCCTGACTTTATGTAAACAGACAGAAAAAGAGTCCAAACTCCTCATGGTTGGAGCCATGTCTTATACTTTAGTGACTTCCCAGTGCCCATTACATTGCACCATGCAGAGCTGATGCCTAATAAACATTTGTTAAGTTGAATGCAGGGGATTTCATGAGCTCCAAGCCATTTGCGAGTCACCAGCGTCTGTACTGCCAATTGACAGGCGTGATCCGGGCTATAAACAGAACTAGGCCGTGTAGGGACTGTGAGCCCACCTTCTTTCCATACCAAGCTTTCTCCAAGAGTGGCCTGCCAACCATGAGCATTGGAATCACCAGGGTGTTTGCTAAAAATTCAGATCCCTGGGCCTCACCCTTAGCAAATAAGAATTTCAAGGATAAGGCCCAGGATGCTGGGTGCTAAGCTGGTGGACTTATGCTCTACACCTTGTGTTGGGTGGGTGATTATGAGAAATTGCTACTTCTATTATGCGCTTGAACCCAAAAAAAGCAAATCTCATTGAATCTAAGACACTGTCAGTTGCCTGATGCAGGATTATTTTCTGAGACATCCCGAAAAGAAAAATAAAGCTGCCGATCACACTCTTGCTACCGCACTGGCTATGCGAGGCGTCCTTACTTTGTGAAGGGGGTGTCTTAAAATTGCTGAAATGTGGAACCTGGCCCCACCCCGCACTCTTCAAAGCTTGTTAACCCTTTAACTGTCTCCCAGGGGTGTGTGTGTGTGTGTGTGTGTGTGTGCTGTCTCTGCTGTATGTAAACAGGGCCTTTGGCCTATTTTTCATTACTTTGTTCAGATTTTTTGGTTTGTTTTCTAAAGAACTGTAATGAACAAATGTCAGGATACCCAACGCCAAAAAAAGTTGTATTTATTTTTTTAAAAAGAGAGAAATTGAAGAGAGGCCAGAGGAAGCCTTGATTAAAGGATGGACAAATAGCTCCTGTAAGGAGATCCCCTAAACAGAAGGCCTCCAGTCTTAGCGCGAGTCACCAAGTACACAAGGGAGAGTAGATTTACAGAGAGAGCTACGCAGACGCACCGTTCTAGCTTCGTGTCTCCAGAAGACAAGGAGGGCAGGCTGTGCTGGAAACCCTCAGATGTCCCCTCACCCCAACACCAGCAGCTCACCCCTAACATCTGCAGGACTGAGCCAAGAGTACCAATGGAGGCCCCATACCATACGTCTGAGTGTTTGAGAGTTATATATCAAGCTAACAAATGTTTAAAATAAAAAGCTTCTTTCCTCCTATCTTGACGAATTAACTGTCCTAACAACTTGGAAGGCTAGGTGTGAATTTAGAATTTGGGGGCTCATGGAGCTCCATGCTGGAATTTGGAGGAGCAGAGAGAGCTGGCACTCAGCCACTCTTCTTTTTCCCACCCTCACATCCATCCTGTACTGAGTTGCCATGGACACACGGACGTGATATTTCAGCCAGTTCGCCAAGCTTCTTTCACAGACCTCCCTGCTTCTGTCCTCCGAACAGCCACATCTGGCTACCCCTCAGGCCTAGAGGAACATGTCCTGGCTGTGTAGTCAGCCCAGTGTAGGCCCTGGAAGCAGGCTAAGGACTTTTGGGCAGGGAATTTAGAGGTCCAAGAACCCAGAGAGTGTTCTAGAAGGAGGGCAAGTTCTGAGTGGACATATCCCCTTGGCCTTTCAGAATCATGCTTGGCGCTGAGGGGTGTGGCCAGAGGAGAGGGCCTCTAAAACAGTACTTCTCAAACTTTAGTGTGCACCCGAATCACCTGGGGAGCTTATTAAAATGCAGATTCTGGCTCTCAAGAGTCTCTATTTCCAGCAAGCTCCCGGGTGATGCTGATGCTGCTAGTCCATGGACCACACTTTCAGTAGAAAGGGTCTAAATCCCCAGGACCCAGGACAGGCATCCCTCTAGCTCTGGTCTAAGGATGGATGGTACTTCCCATACCTCTGGGACCAAGAAATGTTTAATGAACTCTTGCTCAGTTATATGGGTTGCTTGATAAAAGAGAGGGGGAGGGGAGGAGTGAGGAAGGGAGGAAAGAAGAAGAAGAGGGGTAAAGAGAGGAAAGATGGAGGAGGGAAGGAAAGGAGGGAGGAGGAGAAAGGGGAAAGAGGAAGACCTTTCGCCTAGAGCTAGACATCATTCGTGTTAGTACACCAGTTTGTATTCACTGTGACTTGCTTGATACTACCAGGCTTTTCTACACTTATTGTTTCCTCTTTCCCCTCTGTTTGCCCTCTGGTTTTCTAAGTCGTTCAAGGACAACGACCAAGTATTTTAGCTCTTTTCTTTACACTAACTCACTTTCAGCAAAGCCTAGCCTGAAACCCAGGTATCTTGGCTTACATTCCCGGATCCTCCGCCATCACCACTGTGCCTGCTAAATAGAGGCAACGTTAATTTGGAAAGGCTGTGAATCTTCTAGAAATTTCCATATCACTGAAGATTCAGAAAGTCAGTTCGCATTCCCTCTGTACGCTTTCGTTATTAAATTATAAACTTTAATTTAAGGCATTTTAAAGGGCCCAAAGGAATTTTAATTTGACGTGAATGACTTTCAAATCTGAATAAAAATCAGATCATATAAAACTGTGCAATCTCTATTACTTTTAAATAATAGAACAAGTTTAAAAATAATCAACAGCCAATGTATATTCCTGTAAAATTCAACTGAACCCTTATTTTCTGCACTAATGAAGGAGGCAGTGAGGGAAGTAATTCCAAATCATTTGTATGTGACTTTGCATAAGATGGACACTCCTACTTCTGTGTTACCTAAGCGTTTAAATTAATGACATTCTTTAAGGAAAGGACAGCTGTGGCAGGATAGTCCAGGCAATACCCGGGAGGTATTAGCCTATGGCTTTTAGCATTGAAATCCAAACCAAGAACTAAATGTTCATGAAGTTCATCAGAAGGCAACCCCCCTTGTCAAAATGAATGGCTTGCTCTATAGACACATCAGAATGTAATAGCCTAGACCTGCTCTGAGAGTAAACACGGGGTGACCACCCACTGAGGAGAGTTTAGGGTATGTGGGGGAGAGGAAGAGCTATCCCCCATGCAAACATCTTTGCCCCACGACCTATCAGAGTGGTGTCAGAGAACACATAGACACCACTGCTGCCATGTACCCTGGCACAGTGCGTCAGAGCAAAGCACCTCTCACACTCAAAACACCCCAGAGCCCCAGACATACGGAGCCCTCGGATCCAGAGAGTGAATGAGGTCCACCTACACTGAGCTCAGCCACATGGGAAGGGGCACCCCATGGCGTGGGCTCACAGGCTGAAAGAACAGTGCTTTTCAAATGTGAGCGGGCCTCAGAATCACCTGCCTGGTTCGTAAAATCACAGATGGCCCCACCCCCAGACTCTCTGATTCAGCAGGTCTGGAGTGAGTCTTGAGAATCTGCATTCTCGTGAGTTCCCAGGTGATCCTGCTGCTGCTCCTCTGCAGGCCACATGACGTTGAGAACCATTAGACCGGAAAGGCTGACTATACCTGGTAGCATCTCCTTCTCCACTTGATCTTGACTTGCAAAATTTAACAGCTGCAGGGGCTTACCCCGTGGCTGAGTGGTTAAGTTCACGCACTCCGCTGCAGGCGGCCCAGTGTTTCGTTGGTTTCGAATCCTGGGCACGGACACGGCACTGCTCATCAAACCACGCTGAGGCGGCGTCCCACATGCCACAACTGGAAGGACCCACAATGAAGAATATACAACTATGTACTGGGGGGCTTTAGGGAGAAAAAGGAAAAAAATAAAATCTTTAAAAAAAAATTTAACAGCTGCAGACTAGCCCTCTGCTTCGGAATAGGATCCTGACAGGTGCCCCAAATTCCATTAGAGATCTGCTCCTTTGGACTTGAGAGTGGTCTCTCATTAAAGAGGTCTCTGTTAAAATTAAAAACGCCAGGGAAAGGTCCAGTCTTGCCAACCACCACTTTAGGGCAGGGCTTCTCAAGCTTGAGCCAATGAAAAGCACCTGAGAAGCATTGAAAATGCTAGTTCTGAAGCCTTACTCCACTGATTTTGGTTTAATTAGTCAGGGTGAAGACCAGAAATTAATAGGTTTCGCAGTTCCCCCAGGTGATCATAATTAACTTAAGTTTGACATGCACTGCTTTAGCAGAAATTAAACAAAGCGATGCAGTGGCTGGATCCTAGGAGTGGGGAACTGGGTGCTTCAATTTGCATGTAGTGAGACGAAAAAGCATCAGAAACAATGCTGACCGCGTCCCAGTTTCACTCAAGTCTAGCCTTTGGTCCATACCTTTGTAGATTTGAAGAAACTGTCTCCTCAATTTGGACACCTGCATTGACTGAGCACTGAGTATAACTGGTAACAGGGAGTTGACCTGGTTGTACCATATTTAGAAGTGATGTTACTACCAGGGCTGAAGCACATGTGGACATACATCTGGCATCTGGCATTTTAGAAATTCTAGAAGAGGGCTGAGGAAAGAAGATCCTGCTCTTTCTGTCAATCAAGCAACCAACGCCTGCAGGCTAAGGACTAACTTAGCTACAAAAATGATAACAACAGGGGCCCTTCCTTCCATGAGCACACAGCATTCTAAGTTGGGAGCGGGATGGGGAGAGGTTGAACAAAAACAATATATAAAACAATGAACAGCACAGGTAGGGTATGAAAAACGCCTTGTTGCTGTCGCTTACACATCTAGTCTCCCACTTTTCCTCATTTCTTGACTATTTAAGCACCTGCCTCACCCCTCTCTCCACCACTGCAACTATCCTAATTCTTGGTGATGTTGACATTCAACATACATGATCCTTCCCACTCTCTAGCTTCTCAGACCTTTGACCTTTTCTCCTCCAACGATCGTGGTTCTGCCCTATTTCAGCCATTCACTCCTATGGTCATACCCTATGCCTGGTCATTGCCAATGACTGCGTCCCCAGCATGACCTCAATTTTAAGGTTTCTGCTAACCACCACCTCCTACCTTCCCACGTCACTCCCTCTACTCGCCCAACTCCAACAATTCTTGTGTCTTGCTGGGACTTCTTATCCACTAATGCTATCAGCTTCTCATTCCCCTTCATACCCTTTGTAGCCTCGCTTCCCTCCTCACCTGGCTTTGATCCCATCATGCGTTCACTCGCTTTCCCATCATTTCAGCCACCTCAATCCCTCACTGATCTTTCCTGCCTTCACGTCTCACTGCTGTTTAAATCCATCTCTCCACTTCCTTGGCACCCGCACACAAGGAGCTGAGGCAGCTCCATGATGACTGGTCTCACTTTAAATTCATGACCATACATTTCAAGTAGGTCTGTAATACTGCCTAGTGTCCTACAACATTTCCCGAGTCAGTCTACTCATTCAGTCTCTAAAAGAACTAGTCCACTCTTTCTCATGTCTCCTCAAATATCCAGTACCCCCCTTTCTATCTTCACTCTCAGCTGATGATCTTGCTTTTTCACTGAGAAAACAGTAGTAGTCAGAAGAGAACTTCATAACTACCCACCAAATTTCCCAGCCCCTCTGCATCTGCGATCATATGCTCTATTTTCTGTCCTGATGCAGTAGACGAAGTGTCCACGTTCCTGTCTAAAGCTAAAGTAACCTGTATGTGCACTAGGTCCGCCCTGCTTCAGCCTACTCAAGACTTCCCTGCCCCTCCTACATCATTAGTTAGCCCACCTTACTAAAGCATCCCCATCAGCATGCAAACTCCCTCTGATATCAGGACTCTAAGCAAAAACTAAAACCTCGTTTAATCACGCATGCCCTTTCAGGTACCACACCATTTTACACTCCCCCCTACAGCAGAACTCAAAGTTATTTCTACTTGGTCTCTCTACTTCCTTCTCCTCTCTCTTTTTGAGCTCGCTCTAACAAGGCTTTCATCCTTACCACCCCACTGAAACTGCTCTTCTCAGGGTCACCAATGACCCCCATGAGTAGCCCAAGATCAATTCTAGAATTTTCTTCTCTGGGCCTTGCAGATGCCATACCCTCTTGGATCTCTTCCTACCTTTCTTGATGTTTCTTCTCAGTCTCTTCTGCTGCTTACTCCTCGTTTTCCTGGCATCTAAACGTTGGAGGACGAGCATTCAGTGCTTGGACCTCTTCTCTTCTCTGTCTACACTTACTCTCTAGGTGCTCTCATCTTGATTCTCAGGACCTTGAGTATCATCTATTTGCTAGTGCTCCCAAATTTCAATCTCTAACCTTGACAACTTCCCTGAACTCCAGGCTTGTATATCCAATTGCTTCCTCAACATCTCTACTTGGACATGGATTAGGCTCCTCAAACTTAACATGTCTTAAACCAGAATCTGTACTCCCCTCATCCAAACCTGCTCCTCCTGAGGTCTTCCCCAGGGCAGTGAATGACGCCATTCTTCAAATAGTTCAGGACAAAAATCTTGGTGTCAACCCTGAATCTTCTCACTTTTATTACAACCTACATTAAATCCATCTGCAAATCCCTCCAGTGATACATGCAATATATGGCCGGAATCTAACTGCTTCTCAGAAGACATTGCCACTACCACCACGGTTTCATCTACCATCATTTTTTTACCTGCACAGTTGCAATAGGCTCCTGGCTGTTCTCCCTACTTCCACCGTTGACCCCTATAGTCTCATCTCAGCACAACAGCCAGAGTCTTCCTTTTAAGTCAGATCATTTTATTCCTCTGCTCAAAACCCTCCAGTGGCCTCTTAGCTCATTCAGAATGAAATCCATGGTCCTTTCTGTGGCTTACGATATCCTACGTGATCTTCCCCTACTACCTCTAGGCCCTCATCTTTAACTCACTGAGCTCCAGCTCCAGTGAACTCCTTGCCATTTCTAGAATGTTCCATATTTAGACTTACTGTTTCCTCAATCCCAAATTTTCTTCCCCTAAATAGCCACATGTCTCATTTCTTTGGTGAGCTCAGGTTTCTACTCAGAGGTCCCCACTTGATAGAAACCTTCCCTAACCTTTCCTATAGTAGTACTCTTATCTCTTCATCCCTCTACTTGCTTTATTTTGCTTCGTATCATTTGACATTTTATTATGTCTTAGTTTGGGTCCCCTGAAAGCAGAGCCTGAGACAAGGGCTCTGGCACAGGTAGTTTATTTGGGAGGTAAGCCCATGAAAGAGGAGTGAGGAAATGGGGAGAGTGAGAGACGGAAGGAGGAAAAGTCAATGAAAGGATGCTTTCTCAAGGTTGCCACTTGCACCACCACGGACTTGGGTCACTTGGGCTCAGTTCCACTGGGACCCCCTGAAAAGTGTACAGAATTCCTCCCAGAACTTTTGGCCTGAGGCATTGAGCTTACCACTGAGAGTTAACTCACTCACACAGCCAGGTGAACTGCCCGTGGGCTGAGCAGTCCTGAGATGTTAGAGAAACTCCAGAGCAGGAGTAAAAAAACATGGAGTGCATGCTTGAGGAGAGATGCTGTGACATGTGAGGAGTATGAGTTTGCAGGGAACTATCCCCTAGAGCAGCAGGTGAAATCAGAGGTGGCCTGATGGGAAATGTTGTGGGGTACCAAATGGGTCTGCTCCATCTTAAATATTTATTCACTAATATCTGTTCCCTGTTATATAAGTTGTTGTTTGCTAAAGTCAGGTTTATTAAGGTATAATTTACATACAGTAATATTCAGCCTTTTCAATTGTAGCACTCAATGAATTTGACAAATGTATTCAATCATACAGCCACCACCAAAATCAAGATATAAAGCATTTCAGATATCCTGAAACGTTACTTTGTGCCCCTTTGAAGTCAATCCCCTACAGCCACTGGCAACCAGTGATCTGATTTCCGTCCCTATAATATTGCCTTTTCTAGGAGGATGTGCCATAAATGAAATCATACAGTATGTATTCTTTTGTGGCTGGCTTCTTTCACTTAGCTTAATACTTTTTGAGATTCATTCATGAGATTGCATGTATCA
This sequence comes from Equus caballus, assembly GCF_041296265.1. Taxonomy (NCBI): domain Eukaryota; kingdom Metazoa; phylum Chordata; class Mammalia; order Perissodactyla; family Equidae; genus Equus; species Equus caballus. The sequence goes on along the minus strand of NC_091715.1, from coordinate 32,159,914 downwards.
ATAGTTGGTTCCTTTTCATTGCTGAGTAGTACTCCATCATACAGATGTACCACAGCTTGCTGATCCATTCTCCACCTGATGGGTAGTTTTTGTCTATTACGAATAAAACTGCAATGAACATTTGCATGCCAGTCTTTGTGTGGATGTATGCTTTCAGTTCTTTGGGATAAATGTGTAACGTTAGTTCTGTTTTGTTCACCGCTGCATCCTTAGTGCTTAGCTCATTGGTTGGCACACAGTAAGATCTCAATACATGTTTGTTGAAGGAGTGAACCTAAAACAGCATATTCAAAGTTGTGAAGACCAATCTTAATCTTAACTTGAGGAGGACTCAAATAAAGGTTGAGAATTAAACTACCTGTACACTACATCAATCTTTATAAAAATCTTACCTGAATAACTTTTGGGACAGCAACTATTTCCATTATGGAATTCACGGAACAGCACTCATCTATCTCATCAAATAATCCCCAGACCTCAGCAGGCTCATACTTACTGCATAGAGGTACAGGGCTTTTCAACGCACTGCCCTGGACACCACTCGCACTTTGGTTTGCTTGTTTGATTTAAATTCTCATTCATCTCTCCACCACTTGATTTCTTTCAGGCCCTAGGCTTGTGGACTCATGCTGACTTCTATGGCCACACTATCAACAGATGCAGGAATGACACTGTTAAAACAAACTCATCTGTTCCTCCCTCCTCCTGGCCGGTATGACTTCTCACTGGCTAATGGAATCCTATGGGTAGCCAACCTGTTCCAGGAGTCTCTGAACTTTTAAGTGACGTGCCCCATCTTCGGGTGCTTTGTTCTTGACACATTTTCTTGCAGATATTGTTATTACTTCCCCCGTCAAGCCAGCGGTACTAATGGACTTATAGCACAAATAATAGCAAAGGTTTCACTCACCCCTGCCCTTATACATAGTAGTTCCAGGAGGCCCTGGGGGTGTCTCATGTGCTCCTGAACAGGTTTGTTCAGATATCCTTGTGTCTATTCATCACGACTATGGGAGCCATACTCATTCTGTGACTTCCCACTGAGCATTGCCATTAAAGCCTAGAACCTTGAAGTGCTGGCAGAGCCTAGCTGGCTCTCAGATTTTTGAGGTCCCCTCTATTAGAGGGATCTCATAGCAATGTGGTTTGTGTGCTGCTGGGTTCCCAAAGCGAGTGTCATAACTCTGTCAGTTTTTACTTACAGCCCTTTTGTGCATCAGCCACTCAGGAAGCACTTGTTGAGCACCAGTGATGCACCTAGCACCGCTTCAGGGTCTGGGACAGAGAAATGAGACAGGGAGCATCCCAGAGTCAGGCACCTCATAACCACTCAGCCTCAGTGCTGATGCCAGCCATGGCTACAGCGAACAGTTCCACCCAGGCTTCAACCCATTTTATCTGCCTGCGTACAGGTTAGAATTTGCCAATGAGAGGAACCTAGGTGAGATCGGAAAGGAAGAAGTTGGAAGAGGCTCTTATTCTTGGGAAGTTATGGAAGCCAGATGTGACACAATTTCCCAGAGAACTTTTGAGAAGGACCACTTTTGGTGCTTTGCTCCAGGCTGACATCATCAGTGACTGTTTTCCTGATGTTCTACCTTCGGTCTTCTTGACCTTCACTCCCTACATACCCCAATATTTGTGCAAGCTCTGATTCCTGCATTGAACTCCTTTATTTCTGTACTTAGAGGAGCTCCATCTTCCAATGTAAAGTACCTGCACCAAACCTCTGTCTCAGGCTCTGCCTCTGAAAGGGAAGCCACACTAAGACAGACCCTGTCCTCAAGAGAGAAGAGACGAACAATAAATTAGCAACTAAACAAGAGCACATCAGCCTATGAGAAGGGCTGCAAATAAAACAAAAAGGGTGATGTGAGAGGGTTATGGGGTATGAGAAGGGCAGCCACTTTAGACAGAGGGCTAAGAAAAGGATGACTTCAGGAGGTGATATTTAAATTGACCCCTGGAGGATGAGAAGAGATCCTTCTAGGAAGAGTATTCAGGACAGAAGGAACAGCAAATATAAAGGCAGTAGGGTGAGAATGGGCCTGACTAAGGATGCAGAAGAAGGCCCAGTCTTTATTTGAAACAAATAGAGAAAAAGGGAGAGAAGTCCAAGATGAGGTGAGAGAAGCAGGCAGAGGCGCTCAGGTAGGATCCTGTAGGCTCTCAAAGGAGAAGTTTTATTTACTATTACATGGAGTGGAAAGCTATAGAAAATTTTTAAGCAGAGGAATGGCATGATCTGATTTATTATTTGAAAATAGTTATCTGGCTGCTGTGTGGCAAATGGAATGCGGGGGGAAGCAAGAATGATAGCTCATCTCTCACCACAACCCAGACATGAGTTTAGAGACACACAGGGGTCAGCTTAGAGGGCCAGTGACCACGGGGCATGTAGTCATAATCACACCTCTCTCTAAAGTCCAAAGCTCTCTTGGGCCTGGCTGTTTCCTCCCTGACTCATCTTTCTCTTAGGGCTTGTGCCCTCTTAGGAGGCCCCTTAGTTCCTCAAACACAAAGACTCCTGAGCAACTTGTTCCTGCAGCCCTCCAGACACTCCCATGGTATCTGAGTGCCAGCTCCAGTGCCATTGGCACCCCACCAGCATATCGGGAGGACTCAACTCAAAGGCACCCATGTGAGTTAAAATGGGTCTGGCCTAGTTAAAAGAAACAAATGAGAAAAGCAGACACCTACATTCAACAGAGCCGTAGCTTCTCAGACACCCCAACCATTTTGGCAAAAGGAGATGTGCGAAAATGGTCTTGAGATTGTTAATGGTACAGAATCACAGAAAATGTGATGGGACGGAAACATCTCCAGTGATAGACTCAAAATGGAGTTTTCTATTCTGGGTTGCGAAACAAAGTGAGGAGGGGCTGGCTTTCAGGAGACAGCCCCTATTTCCATAATTATGGGCAATTGCACAAGTTACTTAGAAAACACGCAAGTCATAAGGCTGGACTGTTTTTAGACCAAGCCATAATTTCGATGTGGGAAGTGGATTCACATCTTGCTGCCACCACCACAACATACGCCGTATTTCAATCTATCAGGAGCTCAAATTTGATCAGCTTTTTTTTTTTTTTGCTTTTTTTAAGAAATGTGCAGCAAATTGCTTTTCCTAATTAAGGTAGATGAAGACATAAGCACGCATACTACTTACCACTCTGGGATAAAATTGACTTTCAAATGATATTTAATGGACCAGCCTGATGATAATGTTCTGCAGTTCCAGGCAGGAGGCCTGGATTTGATTCTCTTACTGCAGGAAGAGAGAGAGGAATGAGTGTGTGTGTGCGTGTGAGTGTGTGTGTGCGCGCGTGCGTGCGCGTGGGCATGTTTACCGTGGCAGCAAGTGGGGGGGCAAAGGGTGAGGATACGTTTTCAAGAAATCTTTCATCCTTCTGAGAAAAAATTAACCTATGTCATTCCAAAGGAAGGTGAAGAGGAGAAAGTCAAGTGAAATGGTGGGAGTGTGTTTGGATAGGGAGTAGAGAGAAGGCATTATTGTGAATATTTAAAGCGTTCTATGTAAGGATTTTCTTAGTTTTTTACTAAAATTAAAAAAAAACTAGGACTGACTTCTCTCATGAGGGGAAACTTGATATAATAATAATGATAGTAACAATAATAGCTACAGTTTTTTTTTTCTGCTTTATCTCCCCAAACCGCCCCTGTGCACAGTTGTATATCTTAGTTGCACGTCCTTCTAGTTGTGGGATGTTGGACGCCGCCTCAACGTGGCCTGAGGAGCGGTGCCATGTCCGCGCCCAGGATCCGAACCCTGGGCCGCCACAGTGCAGCGTGCAAACTTAACCACTAGGCCACTACACTTTTAATGTACCACAAACTGCACTTAAAACTTTACACACGTTATTGGGTTTGATCCTCACATGAGCTGCATGAGTCAGGTGTAATTGTTTTCCTCACCTAACATAGGAGGGGATTGTTGCTTGCAGAGGTGAAGGGACTTGCCCAAGGTGAGTAGCAGAGCCAGAGTTCAAACTTGGATCAGATAGCAAAGTGTGAGCTCTTGCCCGCTACACCACACCACCTCACTCAGGCCCTCGAACCCAGGCCGGTGCTCCACTTGTAGTGTCCCCTTCTTTCTTGTCGCCAGACATCCCTGCAATATGGTGACAGGAGACAGTAAGCAAATGGTAGTTGGAGTGATCCAAGTTAACTGAGGCAAGCAGTGACTTCCATATAAGGTCAGAGCAGGCAAGATGCTGCTACTCAGCTAGTTAGAACCCTAGCTTGGACCCCTTGGGTCTGCGCTGAAACAGAGTGCTTCCAGACTTCAGAGGTCAGCTGAAGAGGGAGGGAGGGCTCTGGGTCCCACTGGGTCAGGCTCACACCTCCTGTAGTTTTACCTGTTCTGTAGAAACCAAGTATAACTCGATAGCATCTGGGGCCCTCTGTTCCTTGGGGGTCTAGGTAAACCCAAGCCCCCAGCTCCAGGTGCAGCAGAAGTCCAAAGCCTCCTCCAGGACTTCAGTGAGTCCCCAAGGGCCTAAGATCCTCAGGGCTCCTACTTTTGCCTGGGTGCTCATTGGGCTTCAATTCTCAAGTGTGTAAATCAGGCCCTTTTCCAAGGGCCGCAAAAAGTCGACTCCCATAATACATTTCCAGAACGTACTGGACATTCCTGAAGAGTTCAGGGGGAGATGAAGAAGCGGTTCACATCGCGTGCTGCAGACAGCTTTCTGAGTTAGAGTGGGCATCACCCCATGGCCCCCTCACCACCATAGCTGCACGGGCCTCAACTTATTCCTTCCCTCCAGGCTGAGCCCCCCTTGGCTCTAACTGCTTCCCCCTCCCCATTAGCAGAAGCATCTGCTTCCAAACAGACAACCAGACAAGAGAGGCCTGCATTTCATGCAAGGGTTCTTAATCTGGAGTTAAGAGTTCAGAGGGTCCATAAACTTAGATAGCAAAATGTTACGTCTTTATTTGACTAACCTCCAGCTAACATTTAATATTTGCTTCTATTATGAATCTAGGCAACAACCCACAGCAGTATTAGCAGTACCTGAGACTGTTGCCACCAAGACAAGTCACAGATATTTTGACCTGAGATTACAGTTGTTGCAGTGAAATCAAAATATCACCTTTGTTCATCAGCACTTGGAAATTACACCAGTTATTAGTCCTGCCTGCCACCTCTTGCTATTAATGTATTAATTAAGAAACACATATATTACTGTTTCACATATTTGATCCGTAAAAATTTGATAATAAAATTTCAAAGGAATTGCTTTCCTTTGAGATTCTATGTATTTTATTTTATGCATTTAAAAACATGGTTCTGAGAATGTGTCCATGGATTTTAATAGACTGCCACTGGGGTCCATGGCACAAAAAAGATTAAGAAGCCATGGTTAAAATGGAGACTTTTATGTGAATTTTACCACAATTAAAAAAAAGAAGAAGAAACAGCAGCCTGGTTCTGGTTTAGTGAGACCAACCCTCCTGAGAAGGCCATTGCGGTTATCAATAAACATTTTTTTCTGTAATTTGAGTTTGAATGTTTCCACATAATTCTTGACACCAAATTCTTCCAAAGGAACCTGAAGCAGTCTTGGCTCACTTGCACAGAGTGGCTTTGTGTGCTAAAGACTGTTCGTAGAGACAACTGATGGGAGAGGATCTGGCAAGACCTTTGCCTTCTTTAGCTAGTGGGCTGTCAATAAAAACCTGTCTTTGGGGGTTCTATAGACAGAATGTGCCCCCCCCAATTCAAATGTCCAAGCCCCAATCCCCAAATGTGATGGTCTTTGGAGGTGGGGCCTTTGGGAGGTGATTAGTTTTCGATGAGGTCGTGTGGGTGGAGCCCCCATGATGAGATTAGTGCCCTTATAAGAAGAGAAAGAAGACCAGAGCCCTTTCTCCACCGTGTGAAGATACAGCAATAAGACGATCATCTGTAAGCCAGGAAGTGGCCCTCACCAGGATGACAATAGGCCAGTACCTTGATCTGGAACTTCCCATTCTCCAGAACCGTAAGAAATAAATGTCTGTTGTTTAAGCCACCTAGCCTATAGCAGTCTGGACTGACCAAGACAGGGGCTGGCTGTTTTATTGACCATTATCCAGATGCCTTGGATACTGGAGACAGACTATGCAGATCTCAGCCAAACCCTATGCTCACCTCCATTTCACTGACAGGCCATCCTCAGCCCTTCCAACACCAATCTTATTCATTTGAAAGCTTGCCCAGTATTATATTTTAATTTACCTTTGTTTTGGCAACCATGGTGTCCTTGTTCAAAACCTATGAATCCTTCTGATGAAGGATCTAGGCTTAATTAGAAAAAATCTATAATAAATTAAAATTTTAAGTATAACGACTATTTCTGAATAAGCCATCAGAAAGCAATTGCTTACCATCTGTCTTCTGTCAACCAATGTTAAATGGTAAATAGCAATGATCCAGGTTGCGGGGTCTGTGCTGTGGTCACACGTCTCCTAGTGAGAGCCCAATTTACCCCTAAGCTCAGCTGACATTGGGAAAGCCACCCTCCAAGTATTAAAGAGAGTGAGTGGGAAGGGGGGCAAGGGTCAATTGGAATAATGATGTGCTAAGGTTGGGCACTAATGCCATCGCCAAATTTTACTGGATTCTGTTGTAGTTATACTCATTGAACTCATTCAAATTTCCATGTTTAAATTATTTTTATATCAGTTAAATTGCATTCCGTTAATATTGAGTCCACTTCTTCAGCTTGCCCTTTGTCATTTCTTTTTAAAATTCTTATTTGTTTGTTTCAAGTAAAGCACCATATGAAATGTTGGAGACAATGGAAGCATTAAGGCAGAATGTAGCAACCCTTGTCAATGACAGTCTTTGTGGGTCTGGGAATGGAGAAAGCAGCGGTGCCCCAGTAGGGAATAATAGAAATTTTCCATTGAGAAAAGGATACTTATGTGAACAGAAACAATCATCTCTAAAGGCCCTCTCCCAGGGGCAGCACCAGAGGAGACCTCAAGAGATTTCAATGCATAACCATAGCGAGGAAACGTGATTTGTGGATCCACACGTTATAAAAGCTACTTCTGTTGATTTTCTGTAAATGTCATGTGAAATAAATTGCTCTATAGCTTGAAGATTGTTTTGCAAGTAAAAAATGTTTAGGATGGCATTTTCCTTTAGAGGAATGAATTTATACTGAACTAAAAGCCTTGAGCAGCTTTTTTTGCTTGTTTATTTTTTTTCATGCAGCAAATGCAGTTTTGCAGACCACTGTAATACATACTGTCTATGTTTTTCTGTCCATGTTGGAACATGATGGAAGTGACAAAGTTTATGGCCTATGAGACAGGAGGTGCTTACATGTTGCGATGCAGCCGCCACTTCTTCCTACATTTTAGTATATATGATCATGTTTCTTTGGTTTCTAGCTATAGCCACTATCCCAAAAGCCTGTTTCTTATTGCTACAGTAATTTGTGGTCATTTTCTATAAATCCAAAAGTCAGCATGCATCTGTTTGGCTGCACATGATAAATCATTGTATAGCCACAAATCATGAATTTTGTGCCACCATCTTTTACAGCTCCACTTCCCACGCTGAGCAGCAAGTAGAACCAGCCGTACTTTTCTTAGTTCTGGTTACCCCAAAAAATAGACTCTGAGAACGGACTTAGGTTCAGGCAGTGTTCTGGGGGAGGCAATCCCAGGAAGCTCCATTGAGAGGGTGGAGAGAGTGAGATAAAAATGGGAGAGAAGACAAGAAAATGGTGCTTTAAAGAAAGGGCCTCCACTATGGGGAACTGGAGCTCAATCCTGCTGGGACCCTCCGAGGAATCTTGTAGAACATGCCTCAAAATTGTCCCACCCGAGGACAGGGAAGCTGAGGTACTTATGCACCGAGTCCTATTTCTTATTGGTTGAGGGTTGCTCCTGAGGCACTTATATCCCTCAGAATTTCTGGGATCCCCTGCCAAGAAGTCAATAAGCTCCAGAGGTGCCTGAGGAGGGTCTTGGGCAGAGAAGCCAAGGAAACCCAGAACTCAAGACAGAAACCTGTGGATGTGCACGGGAACTCAGAGGTGGCTACTAGCGAACTCAGAGGTCAGCCAATACCACAATAGCCACCATGACTGAGGACTTACTATGTCCCAGGCACTGTTCTTTTTACATATATTAACCAATTTAGTAAAGAGAACGCTTTAGTACTACGTCTTGAAGTGCCTTCGACTTTGGTACTTACATAACCCATTAGCTTCCTTGAAAACAATTCAGGATTGCTGGTTTCATCAGGCAACAGGGGAAGCAAGTACTCAAGTCACCTTTTGGATAGGTCAAAATAGCCCAAGCTGCTTTTCCAAAGCCTAGATGAAGTCATTTCTTTCAGGTAGGGAGGATGATACAGTAGTCAGAGGATTTCCTAAACATTAACCTTGCAGTTTCTAATGGTTTACCAAACTTTCTCTGAAACTTTTCAAATTCCATTCCCTCTCTGCTCTGGTTTCCCTTGGAAGGAAAATATGAGAATCATTTCTAAAAGCCAGCTCCTCAACAGGACGTATTCCTGTTTTTCCTGAGATAGTGAAATGTACCTTTGCACGGCATCGTCATTGTTATATAACATTTTATCGAGGACACTCAGTGCTTTCTATCAATAGTTTCCCATCTCACATTTCAGTGGTGTTGACAGGAAAGCCAATCTGTGTTTTTCTGGAATTTGTGTTTGTCTTTTATCATCATTCATGCCACTCTCTAAAGTGACAGCCCCAATGGCACAGTGGTATTTATCATTCCCTCTGCTGGGTACAGTGAAGAAGCTGAAATTGAGTAGAACTTTCTAGGCAGCAGTAAATCCCAATCTTAGATCAATAGGTATAGAGCCAGGCATCCCTTATCAACTCTTCTGGGCTTACTTATGCGTATATGAAAGCCCCAAGCCTCCAAGTCAGTTAGGAAGGAAGTTTTATTGATGATATCTGCTTACAATGATGGACTAGACAAAAAGTCAGAGAGAAATTTTTTTCCAAGGCCCCTTTCTCCAGTTCTGTTGGTGAGGGGAATCCTTGTTAGGCAAGACAGAAGATACTAATGTTCTTTATTAAAGTTTTGTTTCCATCTTAATTATGCTAGTTTTATGCTAGTCTGATGTAAGCCCAACACGTAACTCAATCGTATTTTTCCTAAAACTAATATGGAAAAGGGATGGAACCCTTGGCCTATAGTAATTGCCATCTAATACCTTACCTCCTGGCAATGAGATAACAGGCTCCCAATTCTAAAAGTCGAAAGGGAAATTGGAAAAATCAGAAACTATAGGGCACTCTCAAATAGTATTGACTAGTGACCATATGTGACTGCTACCCTGGAACATGGAGTTGACCTCGTTCTTGACATGGTTGCTTTGAGGCATAATGACCAGGTTGAGGTCCGTCAGCTTGTCTAACCATTCAGTCAGTCTTGACCAAAACAGTTGTGAGCAGAGAAGTCTATGCTCCTGGCCACCTACGGAGGGCAAACATGGACCTTGTTCATTCATGATTCTCCCAGAAGCTAAGACATCGGCATCTTCAGCCCTTGTTTAGATAGTATTCCAACTCCTCAAACGGCAGCAATAGGCTGGTGATAGTCTGCAGAGCTGAGGTGCAGTTCTGCAGTTTGGGAACTTTCTTAGCTCAAACTTCTGGAAGTTTCATGTCGTAAGGGGAGAATACAAAGACACCCTCAAAATGGAACCTATTGCTTCATCCAAATGAGGTCCTTATAAAGCCCTGGGAAAACAGCCCAGAGAGGGGGGAGCATCATCATGTTTGCCAGGAATAAGCGTTGTTCCATACACACAGGGAGGCTGCCCCGCCGCTGGGTCGGCAGAGCTCAGGACAGGCTGGTGCTCCAGTCTCTGCCTCAGATGGTTCTGGAAGTCTGCTCAGACTTCCCACCCTCTTGAGACCACTGGGCAGGTTCTAATCAGAGCCCACTCTCTGCTGGCAGATTAGAAGTCGTGCAGCACAAATTCTCCAAGAAAAGACTATTGAGACAGAGGGGAACTTTCAAAACGCCCCAGGAGGACACCCTAGGACAGTCCTGGTCATTTCTACCTGCAGGTGTCAGCTGGCGCAGATGCTGTCAGCGACCTGTGCGTATCCTGGCCACGCTCTCCTCCATACACCCAAGCTGCTAACTGCCAACAATCTGTACCTGAGGCCTTTTGGTTTTTAATAGACATCACTTTTTAGAACAATTTTAGATTTATAGAAAAAAATGGTAGCTATTGAGTTACAGATAGTACACAGAATTCCCGTATATCCCACACTCAATTTCCCCTGTTGTTAACATCTTGCATTAGTGTGGTAAATCTGTGTGGTTACAATTAATGAACCAATATTGATACACTATTATTAATGAGCATCCATACTTTATTCATATTTCCTTGGTTTTTACCTAATATCCCTCTTCTGTTCCAGGATCCCATCCAGGACACCACATTCCATTTAGTCATCATGACTCCTTAGGCTCCTCTTCACTGTGACAATGTCTCTGGCTTTCCTTGTTTTTAATGACCTTGATGGTTTTGAGGAGTATTGATCATGTATTTTGTAGAATGTCCCTCAGTTGGATCTATCTGATGTTTTTCTCCTGATTAGACCGGAGTTACGGGTTTTGAAGTGGAAGACCACAGAGATAAAGTGCCATTCTCATCACAACATAACCAGGGTACATACTGACTTATGCATTCATCGTCACTTATCCCTGTTGACGTGGACCTTGATCACCTGACTGAGATAGTGTTTGCCAGGTTTCTCCACTGTAAAGTCACCCTTTTTGCCCCTTTCCATCACTGTGCTCTTCGGAAGGAAGTTGCTACGTGCAGTCCACACTTAAGGTGTGGGCACTTATGCTCCACAGCCTCGAGAATGGAGCATCTACATAAATTACTTGGAATTCTTCTGCACTGGGGACTTGTCTCTTCTCTTCCATTTGTTTACTTACTCAATAACTTATATCAGTAATGGACCCATGGATATTTACTTTACACTTTTGGTACTAATCCAATACTACTTTATTTTGTTCCTCAAATTTTCCAGCTTTGGCCATTGGGAACTCTTTCAGTTGGCTCCCGTGTCCCTTTGACAAACTCACATCAATTTTTTTTTTCTTTTTTGAGGAAGATTCGCCCTGGGCTAATATCTGCTGTCAATCCTCCTCTTTTTGCTGAGGAAGACTGGCCCTGAGCTAACATCCGTGCCCATCTTCCTCTACTCTATATGTGGGAAGCCTACCACAGCATGGTTTGCCAAGCAGTGCCACGTCGGCACCCGGGATCCGAACCGGCGAACCCCAGGCCACCGAAGTGGAATGTGCACGCTTAAGCGCTGCCCCACCCGGCTGGCCCTCACATCAATTTTTTTTTTAGCATTTCCTTACTTTTTGGCACTACAAGATGCTCCAGGCTCATCTTGTGTATTTCTTGCCCCAGTCCTAGAATTAATCATTTGCCCCACTTTCTTTTATTGGAGTATTGTATTAGAAACTAAGATCTTGGCACTAGATGTGCTTTTGCTACTGGGATGTCATTGCTTTCAGCCCCTCTCAGCTGACAGAGCAAAGAAATACATGTGTATACCAACTTGTGTATATACCTATGACTATAAATATTTGTATATGTAACATCTGTATAGATATTAAGCTAAACTTGAGTCCATTCCTATGTTTCCAACTCTAATCCATTACCACATAGATCATTCTAGGCTCCTCCCCTTGCTTGCCAGTAGATTCCCACTCCAACAGTGAGAAACCTGGCTCCCACTGTCCACCAACCCTTTACTTAATTGTTCAGTTCCAGTGTATACATGTACCAGAATCAGAACTGTTGATCTGGACCCCCGTGGGTACAGTGTTTATGTGCAGTCCCTCTTGCCTTCCATTTTAGAGAATCTAATCCTTTCCTAAGTTGCTTACATCAGCACCTCCTCTCCCATCCCCTTCAGTGAGGTCGTTTCATGCATTTGTAATACAGTTAAATTCTTTATCACAGGCTACATTCTATCCCCGGATCGCTACCCGGAGACATTTTTTTCCAACAGTGAGAAACCCGACTCCCATTATGTCCAATATATTTACTCATTTGCTCAAACATACAATGCACAAATAATTTCAAAATGTCTAACCCTTACAATTGTACAAAGCAAACCTATTAGTAGGGTTCGATATTTGTTTGTAGTTTTTTTCTTTTGAGGTAAAATTTACACACAACAAACTGCACAGACATTAAGTGTATAATTCGACGAGTATTTACAAATGCCTATACCCGTGTAACCCATATCTGCATTATGATACAGAATGTTTTCATCACCCCAGAAAATTCTTCACGCCCCTTCACGATCAAGTCCCTCCTCCGGAGGTGACTCCATGCTGATATTTTTCACCATAAATTAGTTTGCCAGTTCTAGAACTTCACATAAACGGAATCATACAGCATGTGATCTGTGCCTGGCTTCTCTCACTCTGAATAATGTCGGTGAGATTTATCTATGCTGTTTCTGCAGCCTTTTAATTAGTTTATAGTAGTTTCCAGGAAGAGAGGCAGCCAGTGTTGTGCTGGTAAATGTTTAACAACCAGCTCTCTGAAAGAAAAAAATAAAGCCCTGATTGGCAGCATTTGCTAATTTTCTGGAGTAAATACTCTCCCCATTGCCAATATCAAGATATTTTAAAATTTCACGCATGCCTCTTGTGAGCTGGGACCAGCACGCTCTAGCACACCACTGACAGCTCGAGCTAGAAGTACCCTTCAGTGGTGGTCTACAAACAAATCGGTCCATCCTTATTGCATTACCTTCTGTAGTGCTGTAGCAACCAAGTGGTTGGCAAGATCGTAAGTCTCTCAAAAGGCTTTTGGTAATATTACATCCAGTCAGTCAAACACTGAGGATCTATAACAGCCACTATGTGGCTGCGTGTTTATGAAAGGTCTGCTGTCCCTTGCCTATTAGGCAGCTAGGCAATAGAGGGTCCTTCCTTGTTGTTAGTGGGTTATCATAAGGAATTGTGGTAGTTTGGCCCACTGAAGGTTTTGGCCTTAAGTCTGAGGAGTTCTGTTTTTTATGACAGCCATTTTAGTCCACTTACAGCAACGTGAATGCAAACAGCTGAAATTAGAATACATCTGGTAAGTGACAAAATAAGGGTCAGGTACAGCTGCATGTCACCTAAGAAAAAGAAGACACATCACAATTATGTCAAAGAGATTTTCAAAGAAATGGTCCGGAGCGAAATCCTCAGACACTTGAGCAAGCCAGAGCTCTTTGCATGTGGCCTTGGCTCACTTAGTGCCTGCAGCTTCAACAAAGAACATTGGAGGCAGGTTTTTCTCCCTGACTGCTTTTATTTCATATTTTTCTAAGTGCTTTTCTTAAAGATGTTTAGAGTTAGGGTCAGGAAAAGGGAGGGAATAGGAATAGGGAGGGAAAATCCTTAAAGATCCTGTTCAGGGCCTCCCTTCAGGTAGAAGTCCCTTTATATTGAAAGGCTGCATGAGAGAACCATTTGCGTTCATTAACACCCTCTTCAAAACAGCATGTGAAAAAGAAAACCTTCTTTTCCCCATATGGATCGCTGAATTTGGCTTTTGTGCATTACAGGTTAGTGTGTACCCAGGGCCTTCTGAAGTCTGATAAAGCAGTACAACAAGCAGCTAATGCAATCCGAAGACCTTGAGTGTCTTATGTAGATGCTGCTTGATGGATATAAAGCAATAGGTTTCTCTCTCTGCAATCCAGATTTCACTAGAAGCCCTATTTTTAATACAATCCTTCTCTGGTTAGTTCATCCCCATCGTTACTAAAACCACAGGCCCTTTCTACACTGCCTGTCTCTTTTATTCTTCTTCGGATCCAGTCTCTCATCAGACCATGTGTCCCTGTTTCTGATTTAAGGCTATGGTCATTGTACCATTGTACCAGGTCTCAGCTCAGCACCCTCTGCCTCCCCTCTCAATGGTGCATCCCTGTCCTTGAAGAACTTGCAGTCAAACCAGGCTCAATGACTGCCCAATGCTCCTGCTGCCTTTAGCCCTATGCCCCAGCTGATCCCTATGCTTGGGCCAAGAATCCTTCCTTGCCCTGCTCATCCCTGTTAACCAGGCTCAATGACTGCCCAATGCTCCTGCTGCCTTTAGCCCTATGCCCCAGCTGATCCCTATGCTTGGGCCAAGAATCCTTCCTTGCCCTGCTCATCCCTGTTAACCAGGCTTTCCTTCCTTGCCTCCGCCAGAAAGGGGAAATCTATCCTCCAACTGAGAACATCCCACCCGCTTCAAAATCCTCTTTTCTTGATCCAAAAGTGACACCATATCTTGTCCATGCATGATATTCCCCAGTCATCTCTGCCTCCACCATATCTTGCTCCACCTTGTCCCCTAAAAGCCACCATAGATGAGCTATTCTGGACATCAAAGGCTATTGCTTGTTCCAAGACTGATGAAAACGATGACTCATGCTGGATAAGGAACCAGCAAACCAAAGATCCAATAGATGTCCTCAAGATCAAAGATACGAAACGAGTGGATGAGCCTCCCTCATCACATCTTCCTTTGCTCCACATAGATGCTCTCTGGAAGTTTGCTGGTCATACAGTGGTGTGGACGCATGTACGCAGGTACAGTCCACAGGTTACTGTTACTATTTAGAGACATCCACACCCCAAAACCCCTATCTTGTAATGCAACACGGACTGCACCCTCTCATTTCTTACTGTAGCATTGGGCTTACTAAAGAATTCAGTGCAAAAGGCCTGGCCAAGGCTTCCCACAATAGGTTACACAGGAAATTTAAAAGTATGTATCTCCTATACCAGTGCGATATATTGTGAATTTTTGACTTCAGTCTTTCATGCGTATACGCTGAATTTCCTTTCATGTGAGTTCCTATAGCACTTTCAAATTCATCTCTCTGCTGTAGTGCCACCACATCGTTACATAGCATTTTTTCCAGGACTTCTTCAAGGGCCCAGCCTACGCCCTACCTGTCTTGAATCCTCAATAATTAGCACAGATCTTCTTCGGATCGTTTACATAAATGTTTGCCAAATTGCTGTTAAATGTTTTCACACAGCACACTGGCTGGATCAAGTGTGAGTCCTCAGGATGAGGGAACTGTCTCTGTTTTATTTTCTGCACCGAACTCAGCACAGGCAATTTAATAAGTTCCTTTGAAAACTGATGCTCTAACTTGTCTAAGCTTTCCCTACCTGTCTATATTTTCTATGCAAAAAGGTAGGGAAGCCAGGAAGGCAGAGAAATCTTGCCTGCTGCTTTTAAAAGCCAAACAGGAACAGATCACTCTCCGTGACCTCACTGTTATCTCCCTTGGAGATGAACATCAAGGACTATGATTTTAGATGAGGAATGAATGACATTAAGACCAGGAAAAGCCTTAATAGATGATTGAGCCCATTTCACTAGCTCCCTCAGGCCACCTGCCAGTGCGAGAAGAACATGCAGTAACCCTATCAGCCAGCTTCACAATTAGAATGAATTCATAAGAAACAAAAGATCTTGTTTTCATGGGAAAATATCCTTTGTGATATCCAACAAAGGGAGAATAATTTTGAAAGCATGTGACTTGGGGTCCCATCCTGCAGTACTTGCACAGACAAAACTCTCATTGACTCTATCAATAGAATTGTTGCTACATAAAAGTCTTTTGCAAAATTTCCATGATGCTTCAAAGTGCATTTTAAGTGCATCAGCCCCAGCGTTCCACACTCTTCCATACTTTAATAAAGCTGGAGAAAATTTCTCTTAGATTGCCCTATTGTGCAGTAGGAGACGAACCCAGCGCAGGATTGGAAGCCAATGGACACCCCTCACTCCCACCCCTGCATACATCACCATAGCAAAATCCACGGCGATATAGAAAAGGTCAAATTTCAGCTGATCTCTGAGCTTGAATTTTCCACTTCAAATTACTCTTGCCAGGTAGACAGAAAACGGATTTCTTGCAGGCTTCAATAAATACCATCTCCAAGTAAAATCCACATTTTTCAAATAGATAACAGTATAATGATTGGTATTGCTATTCCAGCTATGGTTGAATAGCAAGCAGTCCATTCCTTTTTATGTAGTATGCTCCTTAAGAGCCTCAAAAGACGAAATTGGGTCTTCAATACTGCTGGAATGAAGGACAATGGGCCCGATCTATTCTTTTGAATTCTCTTAGCAAATGTAGTGCATAAAATAGAATGCAATGCTAGGAAAGACTTCCTTTCTCAAAAAAAAAAATGCCAGCAATATCTGCTCTAATAGATTATCCATTTTCACCCATACCTGTGCTGTTGTTAACTCAATTGATGCAATTTTTAGTAGGTAGTATATTCCTAATCTAAGAAAAAATACTTTAATTCAAATTTTTGCCCTAAAAAAGCTAATGCTAATAGTTTCACAAATGAGCATGAAAGAAAATAGGGGTGCCTGTAGCCTCTCCCCTGGAACTTTTAAGAATCAAGAAGATTCTACCAAGCCTGAGATGGTGTAGGTCAGCAGTTATGCCCTCTCCAGGAGGCATAACCAAATTATGTGACCACTCAAGGGAGAAAATTAAGTAGTCATCAGGAAACCTAAAGCCTTAGGTCTTCAAAAATATTCCCTGATATCTCTCTCTCCCTGTCTCTCTTTCCCCACCTCTCTCTCTCGCCCTCCCTCTCTCTCTTTTACACACACACACACACACACACCCCTCGCACACATATCCTATAGGTACTTTTTCAGTTTTTGAATTCTTAGAAAGCTTACACCCTGCTCCCTAACATTTGGCTCTCAATTGCACACTTATTCTGAAGTTATCTCACATCTATGTAGCTTGTCTTCTCAACCAAAAGAGAAACAACCTAAGGCAGGAAGTCTGTCTTCAATTTCACTTATATTCCTTCACAAATAGTAATATTAATCAGGGTAACAAGTAACACGAGCACCTCATATAGATCTGTTCCAAATGCTGTTCCAAGTGCTTTACATGCACCTTCTCATTTGATACTCACCACAGCCCCGAGGAGAAGGTACAAATCCATCTTACAAATGAAAAAAATGAGAGAAATAGCAAGCTTCTGGCAAAGAATTGTTGACTAATCCAAATAAATGGAAACCAACAGAAAGTTCCTGAAATTATTAGCAAAGAAGCTGTGGCCAGTGTCATTTTTTCAGTAATTGTGTGTTGTGCTTACCCTTAGTCATTAGGTATAACAGAGAGAGGTCTCAGCTTCCCTGTATCCATTCTCTTCTTCTCTGTGAGAAACAAAGCCGTGACTTTTTTCCCCTGAATGCCTTACAGCTAGGTATGGCCTTATGGTTAAGTTCTCACCAATGGAATTTATATAGAAGTGCTGTCTAATATTTCTGGGAAGATCTTCAAAATGAAAGAGGTAAGATATATGCTCCCCCATATTCCTTGCTATACTATTTACATGCACTAGTCACAACGGCCAAGATATGGAAACAACCTAAGTGTCCACTGATGGATGACTGGGTAAAGAAGAAGTGATACACACACACACACACACACACACACACACACACACACACACGATGGAATATTATGCAGCTATAAAAAAGAATGAAATGATGCCATTTGCAACACCATGGATGGACGTTAAGGGCATTATGCTAGGTGAAATAAGTCAGACAGAGAAAGACAAATCCCGTATGATTTCTCTTATGTATGGAATCTAAAAAACCAAAAGCAAAAATCCCACCAAGCTCAAAGAAGAGACTAGTGGTTGCCAGAGATTGGGGAGTGAGGGGTGGGAGAAATGGGTGAAGGGAATCAAAAGGTAAAAAAGAAAAGTAAGTAAAATAATTTAAAAAATTAAAAATGGATACAGGTTGAAATTCGATATAAAAACAGCTAAATTTAGTCACAAACCATCATCATCACCATCCTGCACGTGTTATAGAAAGTCAACAGATTTTTTTTTCACTACAAAGAAAAATCAGAGATCCTGTCAGAAGTCATTTTGGGGATTCTGAAATAAAGACATTTCAAAGGCATGAAAACAAGACCAGTGATGTAATTAAATGCTATCCTTTCCCAGACCTTTGTATCATAAAAATAACAGCTGATAGATAATATTACCTCGGAGAGGAAGGAAAGACCTCAGACAGTTTAATTCTGGATATCCTTGGCCTGGCGTTGAATATTAAGGTGGAACACTGACCTGCCCATAAGTTGTGCGCGTTAATTAAAAAAAAAAAAAAAGGAGACAGGTTCATATTCTTCTCCTTCCTGTTTCCTGCTGTTTGGAACACAGAGGTAATGCTGGTATTCAGCAGCCATTTTGGACCATGAGATGACCTTGGGAACTGAAGACACACACAGCTGAACAAGATGAAGGAGTGATGGACCTGACACCGTGAAGCCGCCATGCTATCTCTGGCTGTCTATATCCAAACTTCTTTGACATAAAATAGAACTAGACTTCTAGCTTGTTTAAGCCACTGTTAATTTTTAATTTTTTATCTGCAGCCAAATCTGTAACAAAAGGTTATGTTCAAATTTGAAGGAGATCAAAATGTTCTTTTTAAAAATAAACAGTGTTTGTGTTTACTTATGACACAATTTTTTCTGCTTATGAAGGTAATACATTTGTACTTTGGAAAACTTTTAAAATACAGAAAAGCAGTAAGAAGAAAATTACACTTATCTTTAATTCTACCAATCAGAACTATTGATACTTTGGATTTTATATAAACCTGTAAAATTAATATACAAATTATCAAATCTTATAGTTGAAAAGGACCCTATAAGTCATATTGCCCAATATTTTACTGCCAGAATTCTTTCAACAGCACCCCTCCCACCTTCGTCTTGAACAGTCCCAATAACGAAGAGCTCCACACTTTATGAAATAGTTTAGTCCACAGCTGGAGTCATTCTATTTTAAGGTCTATCTTATATTAATGAAACTTTGCCTCCCTGACATCTGAAGCAACCTAAAATAAAATTGTCTCTCAAATATCATATTCCTTTAACATTTGAAGATAAACATAAAAGTTATATTTTCCATAGTCAGTCACAAACTATGTGCAAAGCATGGTGGCAGGAATGAAATACAGGCCATGACTTCCAATAATCCAGGTGACAGACAGTGAAGGCAAACTAAGTGAGGGCAGGAATAAACATGTTCAAAAGACTTTTTGTTTTCTAATGACAGAATTTGGTGACCAACCAAATATGCAGGGTCAAGGAGCCAGGTAACGAGGTAGGTGGTGATATCTTCAATAAAACAGAGAATCCTCAAATAGCAGCAGAAGTGCATTTGCAAATTAGTGGTAGTGGTGGGGAATCAGGGGAAGAAGCCACAGAGAGAGAAGTTAAATTCTGAGAAAATAAAATTTGGAGGTGCCTATGGGACACTCAAATAGGGACACACAATAGAGTCAAAAACATGTCTGGAGTATAGAGGGAAATTAACCCCTATACTGTCCTCTTAATCCAGCTGTTAGAGACAGCGGAGAGCTTAGAGTGCTGTGCTCAGAATGGTGTTATGATCACAGAAACGAAGATGTATATCCTGCTCCAGACACTGTCTTCCCTCCTTGAGAGGTTCACAAGACACAAACATACACAAAAATAATAGCAAAGGAAAATTAAATACATTCTTATCACTCTCTGGGCTTAGACCCCAAACCCCCAAAAAGATACTCTGATATTTAGGCTGGGCCATGTGGAGCATGGGCCATATGGAACATGTGGCCATTTTACCCGTAACCTTATTTCCTAGGTTACTTAGCCTACATGGCTTCAGCCCAAAGCAGGTTGTGAGTGAGGCCTGCTAATGCTTCACCTGCCGTCAAGTTTTGGATCTTGCCATACTCCGACCCCATGTAAAGAAAAAAGAAAAGTGAATTCATTGGTTGGATATGCTCCAAGACAGAGGCCCTCAGTCAGCTTATCACTTCTTCCATATAGATGGCAGAAAACAAGAGAGAGGAAGAGAGTCTCCCACAGGCGTTAGGCCATGACCCTTCCCACTTCAGCAATGTTTCAGGAAGAGCAGCAAGACAGCCACACCCTAGCACTGACCTTAACACACGGAGACCATGCCCACCAGCAAATATGGCATAATCATGTCCCAGAATCTGATGAATCCAAAACAATATTCCTCCTGCCCAGATGTAGATTGAAGGGAGGCGAGAAACCAGGATATTCCCCCTCCAGTCACTTAAATAGCCAAAAGAATCAGAGCTTTTGGACAGCTCTCTAGTCTTACTGGTTTGTCTTAAACTTGGGGCCAATTAAATTTCCCTGGTCATTTTCGTAAAAACTTCTGAGATCTCCTCCATCTTCTACTCCTGTAATGAAATTAGGAACCCTTAATGAGAAATTTGCATTTATCTCTGTTAGTTTTCATCTCGTTGCTTTTGTTTCCTAATTCCAGTCTGTCACAATTATCTCTGAATCTTCATTTCATCATCTACCATATTACCTAACACTCCCAGCCTAACTCCCTCTCCTAGCTTTGGTTCATAACTAACTTTGCTTCACGTGTCTTTTGGGTCTTCATTCAAATAGCTGATAAAAGCAAGAAAAAAAGGAAAAGGCCAAGTTTAGAGGTCTGGGACCCACATCCAAAAACCTCATTCTAAGTTGACACAGATCTAATTCTTTTTTAAATGTTCAAGTTACCTTGAAACTTCCCAAACAAAGAATTACTTGAACTTTACTTTTCTATGTTGCCCACAAAACATCATAACTACCAAATAGAGGTTTAAATCATGCTATTCTACTGGTCATTCCATTATTCTAGCAATCTTGGGACTCTTCTTAAAAAAGAAATGAAAATAGTTTACTTTTTAATTATATATAAACACAATACTAGAGAGATAGGTTAAAGAAATGCTCATCGCAGTCATTGTCTCCAAGAATTCAACTTTTCCTGTGTATATGTGACATATTATAGCCCTAATCTGTTTGCATCAATCTTGAAACAAATAAATTTTACAACTAGTAGCACTATTTCCTTATGTACACTTGCCACATAGGAGCTTTTTGAAAAAGGCAGAGCAATTAGCAATTTTATCAGTTTCTTCATGTGTTTGCATTTTGTGCATATTTGCATTCCATATTTAATTTGGGGCCCCATGGCTGTTAAAATTAACTAGACTCAACAGATACTTTCACTTACTAACACTCTGAGTGATGTGCCCTTAAATTAATAATGAGATCTGAGATCTAATTATTGAACAGATAAATAAATAGAATTTACAATCAACTGGAAAATTATTCTTCCATGCAGCAGACATGTGCAATTGTCTTTGGTACAATATATACATAGAGGTAAGTATATCAAAATATATATATCAAAACTTACAACATCTTATTGTAAAATTTTAAAATATTTGTTAGATCACTTGAGGGGCTAATAATTTTGATGAAATCTATGATATTTCTGAAGTATCTTTAGATGAGTTTTTAAAACAAGAAGATTGGGCTGCGCTGTGCTTACAACTGAGCTCTCTGGTTTCTTATGAGCTTTAATGGTTAGGATTTTGCTTCTAGTTGAGAAATTTGTCTACAGGCCTCCCGGGCTGAGTTGTAAAAATCACAGAAAGTAGTTCAAAATGGCTTACCATAGTTAATAACATGCTCCCCTAAGAGTCAAAATCTGCTCTCTGCATCGGATCAGCTGTTAGAAAAGGCCCTGGTGCCCGAGTCTCTGATCTGGGATTTCAGGGATTAATTCTAAGTTATTTCATGGAGAACAACATTAGAGCAGAATTCATAGAAAACCTTAGCACCAGCTAACCTGTCAAAAATCCGTTTGATTTCCAATCAAGCTAGTTCTGCTTCCCCAGTGTCACTCCGCCTCTTTATGCTTGTCCCTCCGGTCTCTGCTAACGTGTTCATTCTGGTGCTCATCCAGCATTCCTCTCCTCTAAGTCCCAGTTTCCTCTATCCCATCTCCGTCCATACCTGGGCAAGGACTTGGCCCTCCCAGTAGCAGTGGCAGCAGGGCAAAGGTGCCACCAAGCCCTGCCATTGTTTGCTCACCTGTGGCCTGATTCACACGCTACTACTAGAGTAAGTGCTCATCAGTATGTCCAGGGCCAAAGTTAAGAAAACAAAGATGGCATCTCGAATTGCATCAGGGATTTTCCTTAAAAGCAAAATAGTAGTTGGTGTCCACCTGTTTGTTCATTTGTTCTTTCAACAAATGTTTCTGAGCCCCTATTGTATGTTCTTAGCACGGACGATACAATATTGAAGTGATTACACCTGTGCACACCCGAAGCTTACATTCCAGAGGACTTATAAAATGATAATCTGTATCCCATTTACCCCACCAACACCTGGATCCCTAGTAATGAACTTTTTCACAGTTCCTCAGCACCATATTTCTCTTTATAGCCATTTTGCTTTGGGGACATTTTACCTTCTTGGGATACAACCACAGAAGCAGCTGAACCACACAGCAGGTAGGGGTGAGGCGGAGTGGGGATTAGGAGGACAGAGGAGCCATGGAAGTGAAAATGAACCAAAGAAAATCCAAAGGTACATGGCACAAATCAGAGAGACAGAGAGCGAATAGGACCCACTCTCTCAACTTTTCCCTTTTTCTCTCCCTTCCTCCTTGGCTCCCACTTGAACACACTCCTCTGAAAAAACAGACCAAAAAGAGGAAAGGATTTCTGTCTCCTGCATACTATTGATACAACAGCCAGTGCTGTATTAATGGTTAATAGTCACATGAAATTTCTAGTAAGGACACAGTTCCCTATTCTTCACCCATGAATTATCTTTGAAACATAGAGTGGAGGGCTTAGACTCATTGGACAAACCCATTCTCAGCAAAGCATTTTATCATTTGTTCAAGTAAGACTGTATGGTTTAAACCTTAGAATCAATCTGAAACTTCCTTTTGCTCTAGCAACTCATCAATGCTCAGAAAGACTTGAGACAAAAGGCAAGACGACCAGCATAAGAGGGAAAGCGCTTAGTGGACAACGTGGGAAAAAGCTAAGGGCTGGTTCTCTCTCCAGAACTAATTAGATGTGTGAGCTTGGAAAGCCACTTAATCTTCCTGAGCCTCAGTTTCCTCATCTATAAAATAGATATATGACTACATTTCCTTTGAGAACCAAAACGTCTACTCCACACTCAGCCTGGACGCTGAGAACCCAAACCACATCTTAATAGCTACACTAACATGACTTTGCTATTCCACTGCCTTCATTAGTATGACTCTACTTTTCCAGGACTGTCCTGCCCAAGAAAATAGTTTAATTGTTTACTATAGGACTTTGCCAATCGAACCCTCAACTCTTCAACGGAAAGCATCAATAGACAATTTGCACCCTATATTCTTTGAATCCCTCATCTCAAAATTCTCATCTTGCTGTTTTCATCAGTCCTGAACATATGGTAATTCTTATCCAATCCTAATCAAATTCGCCTGCGTTGAAAGACTTGCCTTAAACCAAACTTCCAATTCTTAATAAACTCTGACCTTACCTACATCCCTCTAAGACAGTGCCAAAGCAAGAAGCTCAGTTTTGTCTTATCATGCGTTGGTAATACTTAGGGAGCCAGCTTTCGACGCCTCCCAGAATCATTGTGAATATATATGTGAAAATGCTTTGAATGCTGTGAGTTGCAATGAAAATGTGAGTTGGCAGAATGACCATGAGCTAGCCTTTCCCCTCTCTTGTGTGACATCTTTGCAGAGGGCAATAAATAATACCCTGCTAAATTGGAAGGAGCCAGTATGCCAGAAGAGGAAGTAAACACCCCTGTGAATGACAACTCCCTGAAAGTATTCTAAGATGGGGACTCCTATACCCACCATTGGAAGTAAGGAGAGACTTTTTCACCTGTACCTGTCATTGGACTGTTCTAATTTACCTGCACAGATAGAAAACTGCCACTGTACAGTTGTCAAACCAAAGTTGATCTTTTAATCCAGGATGTAACTGGATCATGGGTGTGCCGATGGGTGAATGGCTACACAGGATGCCTCCACTTGAGTTGCCAAATGTAGAACAGACTTTTCAACCTGAGGATTCAAAGGGCACCGCCCTAATTTGAATCAAGTGCACCAGCTTTACCTATGCTAAAATTGTTTAGTTTGGTTTATACATTCTTTAGCTTCTTCTGACCACCCAAATGTTATTAATTCATCTCTATACATCTGTATACTTTTTATAGTGAGTCCACCCACCCATCTCTGTTTCATGTATGTGTATAAAATTCAAATTCATACCACAGCAGTATACCTATCCAGAATATATAAACATAGCATCCTCAACTCTGAAGAATGTGGTCAAAATAAGGAAGTGGCAAAACAGACTTCGGATTAGCCAAAGGAGGCTAATTATTAACCATGATATATCTAGCAGTGTCTGACACAAATGTGGCCCATGATAATATGTGTTGATTGATGGGTAGACAATTCACAAAAGAAGACAAATGTATGAAAAAATATTCAATGTCACTAGGTAACCAATAAAATTCATACTTAAATGAGATACTATTATTATTTGGCTATTACATTAACACAGTTACAAAAGATGATCCATAGTGCCCTCAAGGGCGGAGCTGGATGACCAGTGTTATACAGGGTTAGTGTGGGTGCAACTGGTCTAGAAAGGCGTTTGAATCAAGCCTTTAAAATGTTTATGCTCTTTATCGCACTGCTAGGAATTTCTCCCAAGGACATAATTTTGAATATAGGCAAACATGGCAACATTATAAAGAGCAAAGATACTGGGAATAGTCTCCATTTCCAACAACTGCACAATGATACAGTACTAGCTAACATATATTTCACATTTATTATCTGCAGAAACTATGCCAGGGCTTTGCAGATATTATCTCATTGAATCCTTAAAAGATGTTCTATAGGGAACTGTTATTTTCTACTTTATAATTTAGGTGTATTTCTTACTTTTCTACTATGATTAATAAATTACTTTTATAAAGAGAAAAACAGAAATGTTGTTAAGAAAAAACAAAGTCGTGAGAGGCACTCATATCCCACAGATAAATATGGACTTACAGAAGAGTGAAGACTCTTCACTTGCCCTGGAGTCTGGTTATAGGAGCACCACCATCCTTGCTTTGCTGGGGTCCCAAAGCAATGTATATTTCTTTGTTTTCATTTCTGTATCTTCATCTATGAGTCAGCATCATGTGGATGGATCGAGGTGGATTTTCTATATGACCCTGCTTTGCTGCAAGGGTTATGAGAGGCAACCAGATGCCTCCTCTCCATGCCTACAAATTAGCAGGTGTCACACACCTTCTGGTGCTTTTGAAGATGCTCAACCCTCTCTAATCATCACATGTCAGAGATCCACTTGGTGACCTTCCAATGGGGCCAAATTAAGAAGATCATAATCCTCAGTCTGAACCACTGCAGACATGCCAAATGGGAGACACCTGAAAATACAGGGCCTTTGGCACCTGCACACTGAATAGAGCCTTAGAGCTAAAGAAATGTGGACACATGGCAGAAGCAAAGTCCACGCAAATGCACATAGTTCATTTTTATCGTTGCTGTTTCCTTGCTTGCTTGAGAGACTTGACCGGTACACGCCAGCAAAGGATAATTGTTAGGTAGAGGTTTGTAGTCCTCTTGTTATTGCATTGTTGTAGGAGCTTCTCCACTTGAGTCATAAAAATAAGGTATTCATTAAGCCATGGCAGAGAAAACATTCTCAACTAGTAGGAGACTGAGCAACATAAACTATGAGGTTTAAATTGATTTTTTTTTTTTGCCATGTCTTTTCCTGTGACTCAATCGCAGAGTCACATTGAGCTCTGGGACCCAAAGTATTTGTTCTTATTTACACGGGGTTTCTATACAGATGTAGAGCCATCAATTAAAGGTCTGTGACTGTGGCCTTATCAATTCACTACCCTTCCAGCTGCTGGTTGGCTATAAATTATCTCCCTTCCCATCCTGTTCCTAGTCCATGTATTAGTTACTTTTAACCTCTATTGCCATTCCTGTTCAGCTTTATTGGACTTATTTTGATGCCAATGTAATTAACTACTTTTTCCATAAATATTCATAAGATATTCAAGCTGGGAGTAACCCTGCTATATGAAGTAATACAAAGGGAAAGAAGTTGTAGAAAAACAGAATCAACTTGTATTACCATAACAACATCCGCACAAGGCAGCAAAAATAAAGACAGCAGCTATTAAAGCTCCCAGGTCTCATACAGATGGGAAAGTAGTATGTTATCTACAGAGGAAACTATACCAGGTGGACCCTTATGGAATCTTAGAGTTGGACCAAAATATTTTCAAGGTCATATGATCCAGTGTCCTACTTATAGAAGAAGAAATGTAACATTCAGGGGAGATCATTGTTAATTGCTTCTTAAAATTCTTCTGGAATGATAGCAACACACTCCTAGCTCAGAAACCCAGTCTTGGGTTCTGGCCCCAGTTGACAAAATGTCCTTAGACTTGATGAGATTATCTCCTGCCTTATCAAAGTCTATTCTTTCTTGTCTCTCTATAAGCATGAAGCAGAACTTTTTAGGACTCCTCTCCGCCATTCCCTGATTGCTTTATACCAAGGCAGTCATCAGCTTTTGAAAGCACAGCCAGATGGACAGATGGGGAGTCCACACAAAAAGCCTCCTCCCTATGGGGTAGACAACTGCCCCTGCTCTGATGAATTAATTCTGAAGCTTTGGAGAACCACTCATCTAGAAAAGGCACTTCTAAGAAAATCCAGGTGAGAATTTCCTAGCCACTTTGGGAAGGAGCCAAGGAAAGCAGGGCCCAAGTCACAATATTAGGAGTTTCTACTGCTGGTTACTAAGAATAAGAGTCTCTAATTTACTTACTCCTCCGTCATCCCTTTTTTTTATAGGTCTGTGCGTGCATTTGCTTGGGAGAGACACACCCCGAAGATATGGCCTAATTGGACCTCAGCATGGATTTCCCCATGCAAATATTGTTTTACAAATTAGAGTTGCATAAGGCTGAAATAAGAATATTAGTAATACGGTTCAGAAAACATAGGTCCATTAGGCAACTTTGGGCTGGCTTATGAATGTCCCACCTCTAAGAGCCTGGCTTTTGTAAGGCACGTGACAAAGTGGGATATACCTACCATTAAAAGAAGTACAGAATATCAATAAAGCAAAATTCAGTTTCCTGAGACACCATAGAGCTAGAAAACAATTTTTTGTTGAAGCTCTGAGTTCCAAATACAAGCTACATCTCAGTGAACATAGCAACAAACTAGCAAAGAAACAAAAATGAGTATAGTACAGATGGGGATAGCGGCTACACTATTTATTGCTACCACATTACCCCAAAACTTTAAATTAACATTTATTATCTTACAGTTCCTGTGGGTCAGAAATCTGGAAGCAGCTTGCCTAGGTTATTCTGGGTCATGGTCTTTTATGAAGCTGCAGTCAAGATATCAGCAGCCAGGGCTGCATTCATCTGAAGGATTGAATGAGGCTGGAGGATCCAGTGCCAAGATGGCTCACTTATACAGCTGGCATGTTAATGCTGGTTGTTGTAGGAAGCCTCAGTTCCTCACCACGTGGACTTCTCTGTTGGACTGCTTGAGTGTCCTCACAACATGGCAGCTCACTCCCCTCGGAGCAAGTGATCCAAGAGAAGCAAGATGGAAGCTGCAACATCATTTATGACCTAGCATCAGAAATCACACTCCACAGGGCCGGCCCTGTGGCCGAGTGGTTAAGTTGGTGCTCTCTGCTTCGGTGGCCCAGGGTTTCACCAGTTCAGATCCTGGGCACGGACATGTCACCACTCATCAGGCCATGCTGAGGTAGTGTTCCCACATAGCACAACCAGAAGGACCTACAACTAGAATATACAACTATGTACTAGGGGGCTTTGGGGAGAAGAAGAAGAAGAAGAAAAAAGAAGAATACTGGCAAAAGACATTAGCTCAGGCGCCAATCTTAAAAAAAAAAAAAGAGAGTCAGAAATCACACTCCATCATTCCCACACTATCTTATTATTTACTCAGGTCGGCTCTTTTCATTTGGGAAAAGGCTACACAAGGATGTGAATACCAAGAGATGAGGATCATTGGGATACCTTGGTGGCTGGCTACCACAGTGGCCATTAGGGATATTATGGTAAACTTGTGGGCCCACCTGTTTCATAATGTCACCCCATCAAGGGATTTGTTGAGTTCATTGATGAAGGAAATTGCCCCTTTCTCTTCTCTGCTCAAAGCAGGCAGGTCATCAGTTTCATTTCCAGGAACAAAGGGGAGGGGAAGATGAAAATTAGTAAATGACCTTGCTGATTCCAAGTCTCATGGTTCCCACACAGTTTATAGTTGCTTTCTCCATAGCTGAAAACTTTCTGCATGGCTGGTGTTCCAGTTACCTATTCTCTCCACATGGCACATCGTTCTTCAATGACTTTCCATATAGCTTCAGCTTCTAATAGCATAGTGGTCTCAGGGTAGTCAGGAATTTTCTTTCTTTTTTTTTTTTTTTTGAGGAAGATTAGCCCTGAGCTAACTACTGCCAATCCTCTTCTTTTTGCTGAGGAAGCCTGGCCCTGAGCTAACATCCACGCCCATCTTCCTCTGCTTTATATGTGGGACGCCTGCCACAGCATGGCTTGCCAAGTGGTGCCATGTCCGCACCCAGGATCTGAACCTGTGAACCCTGGGCTGCCTAAGGGGAAGGTGCGCACTTAACTGCTGCGCCATCGGCCAGCCCCTCAGGGATTTTCATGTTCTTACATTGTGGCTAACTTCTAAGACACGCAAAACGGAGGCTACCTCTTAAGGTCTGGGCCTGAAAACTGGCACAGCCTCATTTCTGCTATATTCTATAGGTCAAAGCAGTCACAGAGCCTGCCTAGATTCAAGGGGAAGGACATGGACCCCATCTTTCTATGGGAGGAGTGTCGAAAACTTATGACCTTCTTCAGTCCACCACATCTGGGGGGCCTGAATGGATTATCTGCCTGCCTGAGGCAATGAAACTACTGCGATACTAGAAATTTGCACAGATATCCTTGAGCCACAGAGTTTTCTATCCCCATCAGAGTGTCTTCCATACTCTCTGTGGCAGATAGAGCCTGGAGTGAAGCCCACAGATTCATTCATTCATTCAACAAGTATTGTATAAGCACCTTCCATATGCTAGCCAGTCTTCCAGGTACTTGGAATACATCAGTGAATGAAATAAACAAAAATTCCTGCCTTCATGGAGATTGCATTGTAGTGGAACCCAGATGAAGAAACGGGATAAAATAACTTTCATTATCAAGTGATCACTGCCCACCAGGCGCTATACTTGACATTTAACGTACATTATTTCATCTAATTCTCACAGGAATCTTCAGTGGAAGCACAGCTTCTATTCACACAGCTGGTAAATAGCCAAGCTGAGATTTAAACCCAGGGTCTGCCTGATTCCAAAGTCCGAGTTCTTAATCACCACGCTACACCATTTCTCTGGTGCTAGGTAATTTTCTAAAACTGCAGAAGAGCCCAGGATAAAAGTGTTCCTGTAGGTCCCAGGTCAAGATAGATCTGGCTGGTAAAAACTACCAACATCTGCAAAGCACCTAACTATTTATAAAGAATTTTTGTTTACCCTACCCCAACCATCCCATAAGGTTTGAAGTTTTCTGTTCTTTGCAGATAAGAAAAAGAGATGCAAGAAGCTTTAGTGACTTGACCAACATCTGGCCTGAACCTTCCACAGATCTGTCCAGATGTGGAGACTTGGGCATAAGCACAGCCATAGGCAGACTTGGAGGTCAGTCCACAATCAGGCAGAAAAGCTTGCCTGGTAGAATACAATTGTTCAAGTATCATGGCTCACAAAACTCTCCCAACTGCTCCCACAGGCCAACACTGAAAGAGTAGCGAGGATAATGGGAGCATGTTGTAGAAATATTCCTACCTCCCATTGACTTGTATTTCTCTCTTCTTCAAAATAGCCCTTTGCCACCTTAATCCAAGCTTGGGCTCTCCCTAGGCCAGAATCACTACAATCTGTTTTGTGGGAGAGAAGAAGGCTCTCCCATTACAAAATAATGTTTTCCACTTTGATGTTCCTGTAATAAATAACTCCACCATTACACCAGATGGTGCCCTCCTTCAAGACTCTGAGCTCCTGGAGAGCAGGGAACTAGATCTCATCCATCTTCACGTCCCCAATACTTAGTCCTATGTGTGGCATATAGTAAGTACTCAAAGTATTTTTACCAAATTTAATTAAATCGTATTTGGCCTCAACATGTCCTGAGCAGATTTTAAGGTCATTTATGAGATCAAAAGTCTAAGGCTAAATGGCAATGACTTAATAAAATGCCTTTGGCATGTTTGTGGGTAGCAGTATTAGAAGCAAACAAAACAACAAAATAAACAACAAAAACATAAGTCTGTAGATTTCTGAATGCTCTATAAGCTCAGTGTTAATACTATAAGGGCTTATTTTGTAATAAATGTTTTATTTTAGAAAAGTTTTAGGTTTATAGAAAAATTGCATAGGTAGTACAGAGAGTTTCCATATAGCCCACACGCAATTTCCCCTATTATTAACATCTTACATTAGTGTGGTACATTTGTCACAATTAATGAACCAATATTGATATGCTATTATGAGCTGAAGTCCATACTTTATTCAGATTTCCTTAGTTTTTACCTACTGTCCTTTTCCTGTTGCAGGCTCTCACACTACATTAGTTGTCTTGTTTCCTTAGGCTCCTCTTGGCTATGACAGTTCTCAGACTTTTCTTGTTTTTAACAGTTTTGAGGAGTACTGGTCAGCTAGATTGCCCCTCTGTTGGAATTTCTCTGATGTTTCTCTCACGATTAGACTGAGGTTCTGTGTTTTGGGAAGGAAGACCACAGAGGTCAAGGGCAATTCTCCCCACACCATATCAAGGGTACATACCAACAACATGACTCATCATTGTTGATGTTGACCTTGATCCTCTGGCTGAGGTAGTGTCTGTCAGGTTTCTCCACTGTAAAGTTGCTCTTTTTTTCCCCAAAGGGCTTATTTTTATTTACTTAATTGAGATATAATTTATAGATAATAAAATGAGCACAGCCATTTTAAATGTACAGTTTGATGAGGATTGATGAACCACACCAGAGGTTCTCAACCAAGGGTGACTTGGTCACCCAGGAGACATTTGACAATGTCTGGAGATATTTATGGTTGTCACATCTGAGATAAGGGGAGGTGTTACTGGCATCTAGTGGGTGAGGGCCAGGGATGCTGCTAAACGGCCTAAAATATACAAGACAGCTCTCCTCAGAAAAGAATTATCCAGTCCAAAACGTCAGTAGCAACAAAGTTGAGAAGCCCTGATCTACACTCATGTGACCATGGCGCCCACTCAAGACATAGCAGCACCCCAAACGTCTCTTGTGCTTCTCTGCGGTCAATCCCCCACTACCTGTCCCTGGAAACCACCATTCTGATGTTTTTCTACCATAGAGTAGTTTTACTTGTTCTCGAACTACATATACATGGAATAATCTTTTACTTCTCCTTTTGTCTCTGGCTTCTTTGACTCCACATAATGTTGAGATTCATCCATCTTGTTTTATGTATCAGTAGTTTGTTCCTTTTTATTGAATAGTATTTCATTGTATGGCTATACTATACTTTATTAATGGGCATTTGGGTTGGTTCCAGTTTGGGGATTTTAGGAGTAAAAGGAAAATTGTGTAGAAGTCTTCGTGCGGACATATGTTTTTAGTTCTCTAGGATGAATACCTACGAATGGAATTGCTAGGTCATATGGTAAGTATACATTTAACTCAAAGGGCTTATATTTTTAAAACGAGAAAGACAAAATAAATGGTCCTTTATTTTATTTTGGACTATATGGACTCTCTCACTACTTCTCCTTTCTCATCTCAGCTAGGAAATAAGTTTTGAATTAAATAAGAAAGTGATGTCAGAGACCTCCTCTTCCATTTTTTCCATCCTCAGGCAGAATTCTTTGGAATAGGTGATCAGACTTCATCAATTCCCTTCTCACTTGCACTTTACCAAGCAAAAGTTGATGTCTCTTAAGATCAGAACCAGAAACAGCTGTGTCTCTGGTTCTTCGGGTAATGTGTGTTTGATTTTTTTTGAGAAGATGTTTATAGAAAATGGCCTGCGGTATTGGCAGTTGTGAGAACAGATCTAACTTCTGCTTGGAACTGCTATAAATTTTTAAAACAAACCAAACTCTAACATCACAATATGGCTATGTAAGGTTCCTCCAAGCCAAATCCATTAGATTGGGAATGAAATATTTATTATGATCTGAATGAGACAACGACAAAGAAAGGACTTTAGATTTTCCTTAAAGTTGTACTACTACCAAAACTCGGAACGTTTATTTTCCTACAGTGAGTTTGGGAATTTAATCTTTGATTTAAATGGGGGCTCAACGTGACCATCAAGGAAGAAAAAGTTTACGGAATTCATAAAATAAAAATGAAATCTTTTCGAGGTTAAAAGTAAAGACATTTTGCTAATAAGCATTCCTAACCCATGTTTGAGGTAGAGAAAGCTATTCCTTAGACTCAAAAATTATAACACACATTATGAAGGGATCCTTTCCCATAGAAGCTAGTAAGTGATATCCCCCAACTTTTAGAAATTCTTATCCAAAGATAAAATTTAAAAAGAGCATTTGGTGAAATTATTAACTTTCTCAAAAAATTAAATAATTTAAATAGGAACAATAAAGAGCTCATTGTAATGAAAGGAACAAAGATCTAGAAGTTGACAGACCTGAATTCTAGTCTTGCTTCTGTCACAGACTAGTTAGTGGAAAATATACTGGATGATATCTGAGGTTCATTTCAGCTCTAAGCTTTTATGAATTCCATTGTCTGGTTTTCAATACCCATATAAGAATAGACTACATACATTTATATAAGCAACTTTTTCATCAGTGTTTTAACTTACTTCAAAGTAATTCTGGGGGAGAAACATTAGATTAGAAGCATTTTTAAAATTCTTTTCTTACGTAGAGTTACTACTCACCTTACAGGAATTATAACACTAAAACGTCTTCATTAATTTTTTTAGTTACAATCTTATGAAAATTGAGCATTTCCTTTTACATCTTTATCTTCAGGTAGATTTACGTCCCCCTGTTGTAAGATTAAGCATTCATATGACACGTTAATGTTTACTAAGTGGTTGAGTATCATATGCAAGTTAATTCTCAAGGGAGACTTTTTAAAGGCAGCCTGGGTTATTTAAATGGAAAGAAATTGCTTTGGGAAGGAAGTCTGTGCAAATGGAGCTAACCATGAAGGGAATATATGCCACCTTAATCTGGAACCATCATGAGAAGCTGAGAGGGGTACAACTGTTGTCAGAGCCAGCTTCTAGCAGAGCACATCACTTCTGTTCCTCAGGGATAAATACGGTCGTCTCTTGGGTGTTTCCTTTTCATATAGTCAGGATTACCATTTCGGCAACTTTTCCATACATCATATTACTCTCTTTCTATCTGGCTTTTCAGTATTTGACACAGCAGAATGGGAGACTACCGGACCACATCGCACCTCCTCCAAAGGAACTTTTGTTTGTATGAAGTTCGAACAGAGCTCCTTGGTAACTCAGGAGTTGGCGTAAGTAGGGCCCCCCAATCGCCCAACACGTGTCACCACTGCAGTGCCACAGGCTGCATCACTCGTGTCACATGCGAGCACTTGCATGTTAGCCACCTCCTAGTTGAATAATATGCATCGCTCCTTGGTTGTTTGTCCTCCCCTTAGGTTTGAGGATGGGGTTTTGTGTACACTAAAAAAATTACACAAACCAATCATTTTAAAAAGAGATAATAAAAAATAAAATTCCTCCCGTCACTCATGCGGAGATAACCAGTAGTTGGAGAATATTGAATATCCCTAAAGACTTTTTTCTATGGCATATATTATAATATGTATATTTTGCCTACCTTATTTTTAAAAGATATTCGTGAACATGTCAAATTCTAGGACATGATCTTGTGCTGTATAAATTTATTTAACTCTTGCAATCCCTTGATTCTGCTAGTTTATTAAAAGACATAAATTTATATACACATTCCTTTCACTAAGAAGTTTATACCTCAGAAAACACATTAAGGTAATTTTAAGTCCTTTCTATCTCTTTGTCACACTTGGGTCTTTTCATACAAGTTGTACTGGATAATATCACATGCGGCTAAAAAGCATTACCAATGTGCTATGCTAAGATGAGAATGAAAAAGCGTTAAGAAATATGAGAAACTCTGAACAGAGACACATTTCACACCCAGGCCCAGCAGAACACCTACATCTCATGCCAACTCACATACAGACCACCTTGAGTGTGAATGATTACAGAGGAAAGAGAAACAAGGATAAACATCAATAGTAAGACTCAAACCTCAGTTTAGTCTTAGATTCACTGAAGACCAGAGCTCCGATTCTTGCATGTATTTTTCCTCCCCTTTCCTACATGTCTAGGGCTTCCATACCTTCTCTCCTAGCCTGTCCTTCCTTCCTTCTACCTTACCAGTGTGGCTCAAAACCCAGGCTCCTCACCACCCACCTGGCACAATGAAGATGGGCAACATGGCACCAGGCCCTGTGGCTGTGCTGGCAGAGGATAAGGTAATGGTGAAGTCATCAACATTAGAAACAAGATATCTGTGGCAAAGCCTGCTAGCTACCTACGCCAATATCCATTCTCCCCTTTCTCCTTAGTAACAACTCTAATTTTCAGCTGGGCATGTTGCCACCTGAAATAAATAACTGCATTTTCCAGCCCTCCTAGCAACTAAATATGGTCTTTCAATGTAAAAGCCAAAGTCCTTCCAAAGGCTTTCAAATTGTAAGTTGTGAGTAAGACGTAATTCTCCTTCTTTGTGTTGTCCTTGTCAGGTTTGGGGATCAGAGTGATGTTGGCTTCATAGAATGTGTTAGGGAGTACTCCATCTTTCTCAATTTTCTGGAACAGTTTGAGAAGGATAGGTATTAAGTCTTCTTTGAATGTTTGGTAGAATTCTCCAGAGAAGCCGTCTGGTCCTGGACTCTTATTTTTGGGGAGGTTTTTTATTACCGTTTCTATTTCCTTACTTGTGATTGGCCTATTCAGATTCTCCATTTCTTCCTGATTCAGTTTGGGGAGATTGTAGGAGTCTAGGAATTTGTCCATTTCTTCCAGATTGTTCAATTTGTTGGCATATAGTTTTTCATAGTATTCTCTTATGATCCCTTGTATTTCATTGGTATCTGTTGTGATTTCTCCTCTCTCATTCCTAATTTTATTTATTTGCGATTTCTCTCTTCTTTTCTTGGTGAGTCTGGCTAATGGTTTGTCGATTTTGTTAATTTTTTCGAAGAACCAACTCTTTGTTTCATTGATCCTTTCTATTGTCTTTTTTGTTTCAATATCGTTTATTTCTGCTCTTATTTTTATTATTTCCCTCCTTCTACTGACTCTGGGCTTTGTTTGTTCTTCTTTTTCTAGTTCTGTTACGTGTCGTTTGAGGTTGCTTATGTGAGCTTTTTCTTGTTTAGTGAGGTGAGCCTGTATTGTGATGAATTTCCCTCTTAGGACTGCTTTTGCTGCATCCCAAATGATTTGGTATATCGTGTTCTCATTTTCATTTGTCTCCAGATAATATTTGATTTCTTCTTTAATTTCTTCAATGATCCATTGTTTGTTCAGAAGCGTGTTGTTTAGTCTCCACATTTTTGCACCTTTCTCTGCTTTTTTCTTGTAGTTGATTTCTAGTTTCATAGCATTATGATCAGAAAAGATGCTTGATATTATTTCAACTCTCTTGTATTTATTGATGTTTGCCTTGTTTCCCAAAATATGATCAATCCTTGAGAATGTTCCATGTGCACTTGAGAAGAATGTGTAACCTGCTGTTTTTGGATGAAGTGTTATATATATATCTATTAAGTCCATCTGGTCTAATTTTTCATTTAATTCTATTATTTCCTTGTTGATTTTCTGTCTGGATGTTCTGTCCATTGGTGTTAATGGTGTGTTGAGGTCCCCTACTATTATTGTATTGTTGTTGATGTCTTCTTTTAGTTCTATTAAGAGTTGCTTTACAAATTTTGGTGCTCCTGTGTTGGGTGCGTATATATTTATAAGTGTTATGTCTTCTTGGTGGAGAGTCCCTTTTATCATTATATACTGTCCCTCTTTGTCTTTCTTTATCTTTTTTGCTTTGAAGTCTACCTTGTCTGATATTAGTATAGCGACACCTGCTTTCTTTTGTTCATTATTAGCTTGGAGTATTGTTCTCCATCCCTTCACTCTGAGTCTGTGTTTGTCTTTGGGGCTGAGGTGTGTTTCCTGGAGGCAGCATATTGTTGGGTCTTGTTCTTTGATCCATCCTGCCACTCTGTGTCTTTTGATTGGGGAGTTCAATCCATTTACCTTTAGAGTGATTATTGAGATGTGGGGGCCTACCACTACCATTTTATGTCTTGTTTTCCGGTTTTCTTCAATTTCCTTTGTTTCTCGTCCCATGGTTTAATCTGTTCTGATGAAGAGAGTAAGACATAACCAAAGAACTATACACAGAATTATTTCTGGAAGGGCTGGGATTGTTGCTTATAACGGAACTGATTCAGCTGAAAGTTCCTTTTTCCTACCCTCCTGGTGGCAGCGTGAGATACAAACACGATATCCAGGGTTCCAGCATCCACCTTGTGCAACGAAGTATCCTTAAGGAGGGATGCTGAGGCTATGGAAGCAAAAATGTCTGAACTTGGGGCCTGATGGCACAACCTGGGGTCACAATAGCATTCCTGGACATCTTACCTTCACATTTCCTCTATGCAAGAGAGAGAAATGATTCTATCTTGTTTAAATCCTTGTCATTTCAGAGTTTTCTGTTATATTGATATTTAGGGAAAGAGCATTCCAGAAGAGAGGACAGCAAGAACAAGGGCGCTAAGGCTGGAGTGGGTCTTACACGTTTAAGTAGAATTGAAGTGGCTGATGTGGCTGCAACAGAGTGAACACGGGGAAGAGTGTGAGATGAGATCAAAGCAGTACTAGAAGCCATTCCATGCAGAATTTTAAAGGCCTTTGGAAGGACACTGGCTTTTACACTGAGAGATATTAAGAGTCATTGCAGGGGGCCGGCCCTGTCGCCAAGTGGTTAAGTTCACGCACTTCACTTCCATGGCCCAGGGTTTCACCATTTCAGAACCTGGGTGTGGACCTAGCACTGCTCATCAAGCCATGGTGAGGTGGCATCCTGCATAGCACAACTAGAAGGACCTACAACCAGAATATACAACTATGTATTGGGGGACTTGGGGGAGAAGAAGGGAAAAAAAAGATTGGCAACAGATTGGCAACAGATGTTAGCTCAGGGCCAATCTTTAAAAAAAAATAGTCATTGCAAAGTTTGGATCAGAGGAGTGATATGGTATGACCTCTGTTTCAACAACAGCCATCTGGCTACTGTGGAGAGAAAGTGTAGATGCAGGAGACCTGTTAAGAAGATATGAAATAATCCAGATGGGATATCACGGCGGCTTGAACCAGCACAATATCAGTGGAGGTGGTGAGAAGTGCTCAGATATTTGGTATTTCATGAAGACAGAGCCGATAAGATTTCCTGACAAATCGGATGTGGGATATGAGAGAAAGAGAAAAGCCAAGAGTATCCCCAAAGATTTGGGCCTGAGCAACTGGAAGGATGGAGTTGCCATCAACTTAGACGAGGAATGCTGTAGCTAGAGCTGGCTTGGTGGTAAGGTCTAAGACTAAAATCATCCTTCCCCCTAAAACCTGCTCTGCCCCTGGGGCTTGTCTCACATTCAA
Organism: Equus caballus; assembly: GCF_041296265.1. Lineage (NCBI taxonomy): Eukaryota > Metazoa > Chordata > Mammalia > Perissodactyla > Equidae > Equus > Equus caballus. Next base: position 32,122,125 of record NC_091715.1, on the reverse strand, counting down.
CACAGATCTATTCAATCACTCCAGAAAGAATCCCAAAGGTCACCTCTGCCTCCTCCATCTCCATAACCTCCATAACATCCCATCACGTCCTCTGATTCCTACTTCCTAGATATCTCATTTATCTGTCCATTTCTCTCCTCCACTGCCAGCCGTTTATTCGAGGCCACCATCATCACTCACCTGCATCACTACAAGAGCCTCTGAACTGGCGATGGGTCCACTCAAGATGGAATCATTCACTGCACTGCAGCTTGAGGCATCATTCAAAAGCACAGAGTCCTCCAATGGCCACCATTTCTTCTTGTCCTTGGACAAAGCCCAAAGTACTAAGGGTGTTTTTTTTTAAACTTTTTGTTTTGAAATAATTTCTGACTTGCAGAAAAGTTGCAAGAATGCTACAAAGACTTTCCATATACCCCTCACACAGATACCCATTTTACTACTCTCTCTCTCTCCTATTTTTTACTCACTCATTTGAGAATACGTTGAAAACACACTCCCCCTTTACCCTTAAATACTTCAGTGTATATTTTCCTAGGAATGAGAACGATAACTTATATAACTGTAACACAATTTATCATAATCAGAAAATTAACATCGCTACAATACAATTATCTAATACACAGACTTTATTTAGATTTTTCCAGTTGAACAAATTATGCCATATATAGCAAGAGATATAGATGTAGATATAGATGTTCTTGATATTAGTGGTCCAGGAGCTAATCCAGGATCACATGTGGCATTCAGTTTTCCTGTCTCTTTAGTGTTTTTAATTCTGAAACAGTTCCTCAGTCTTTGCCTTTTATGACCCCGACACTTGGGAAGAGTATAGACCAGCCATTTTGTAGAATTCCCCCCAATTTGAATTTGCCTGATGTTTCTTCATGGTTAGATTTCGGTTGTACATGTTGGGCAGGACAATCACAGAAGCGATGTGTCCTTCTCAGTGCATGATATCATGAGGCAGATCCTTAGCATGTTTTAAAAAGTCTCTTCATAGTGTTGCATCTGCTTATATCTCCTCCTCATCTCTCACTCTCTACCCATTCCTGCTCCAAGGCTGTCAGACACAGCCCCAGAGAATTCATCCGGAACCCATTTTCCTGGCTAATCCATGCCATCCCATCAGACCTCAGCATAGAGGTCACTTCGTCCAAAGGACTGTTCCTCAATCCCCAGGCCTGGCTTAGAGCCTCTCCTCTGAGCACCCTGCACCCACCTATCATGGCACTTACTAGGCTGCATTGTAATTGCCTGTTCACTTGTCTGTATCCTCCTCTGGACTGCAACTGTTTGAGGGCAAGCATTTGTGAACATTACACTATCAGCAGCAGCACATAGCCCAATGTCTGACACATAGTAGTTGCCCAATAAATATTTCTGAATGAAGCATCACTTCTGTGCAAGCTTCCTCTTGCCTGTCCCCAGATGCCTGCACCATCTCATTATCTCTCTCACGGTGTTGCCGGATTGTTTGTCTCCATTCGGTCTTCCCTGCTAGATGGGAAATTCCTGGAACCACATCTGAGCTTTTGCATTAGATTCCACTGCACTTAACACAGAAGGAAGGAAAAAGAGAAGGAAGGGAGAGAGGAAGGGAGAGATCGGGCCTTTTGCTTTAGAACTTTGTTCCTTCTGAGTTTGGGTTGAGCAGGTGCAGACCGTATTGGAGTGTCTCTCCCAGCTACCCCTCCCCTCACACCCCACTTCCTGTTTATTCTGCCTTCCAACATCACACTGGGGAGCGGTGGGGTGGGAACCATTCCAGTTCTTTTAGCTGCCTTCTCACTCCCTGTCAGCCCCAATTCAGGAATGATCGCTTTGAGGTTGAGCTTATGCTCCTTAAAAGTATTTATGAGAGTTATTAACAAGAATATAGAGCTTCTAGTGTGAATTCTCATCAGTGTATATCCTAATAAGCTATGAAGTAAATGAAGAAAGAAAAAACAAGAAGAAAGAAAAAGAGGCCTGGAAAATTCACAAATTAAATAGTCAGAATAATCTAGAACTTGGTTGCATTGTTTTATAAAGCCTAAAAGACAAAATGTGGTGAAAGAAAAGAAGCTCTCTCTTCAAGAGTTTCCTTTTTCTCCTTTCCCTGGCCCTCATAGTTAATTAACAACTAGCAAACTCTTGCTTCAAGATTTTACAAGTTATAATTTAGTCTTTGTAATATCTCAAAGACTCAGTTGTCCTCATACCAACTTTTTAAAGCCCTTATTTCAGTATTAGTTAGAATTATATTTAGCCATGAGCAACAGAAATGGCAGGGGCCTAAACAAGATAGCAATTTATTTCTGGCTTTTGAAACCAAATTCCAGAGGTAGGCCATCCATGGCAATCAGAAACCCAGGTTCCTTCTCTCCTGTTGTTCTGCTGTTCTAAACACATTTCTGCCACTTTATTATCCAAGATGGCTGCTGGAGCTCCAGCCATCCCATGTCATTCCATTCAACAAGAAGGAGAAAGAAACAAAGGCAGTCTCCCATCCTTTAAAGACACCTCCTGAAAGTCATATGTGAAACTTCTGACTTCAGCTCCTTGGTTAAAACTTTGTCACATGGTTGCTCCTAGCTGCAAGGGAAGTTGAGAATATAGCCTTTATTTGGGGTAACCAAGTTCCCAGCTAAAATTGGGGGAATAAGGAGAGAACAGATATTGGGAAACAACAAGCAGTCTTTGACACAATTTACTCATCTGTAAAATGAGAATAATATCAATAGCAACTTCATAGGACCTTTGTGAGGAAACCTATGAGATAACACATGACGTCTGCACCAGTCATAGCAATAATGACTTCCAAGGAAGTACACACAATAAGTGTGCACTGAGTGGTAGCTCATTGCTATTACTATGAAGCCTGTGAGGTACTATCTCCATTTTGCAAAGGAGGAAACTAAGACTCCAAGAAGTTAATTAATTCCCCCAGGAAACACAGAACGAACTGACAGAACTGGAGCTAAATCCAGATTCTTTGACTCTAAAGCCTGGCTTTCTTTCACTACTGGGTACCACCTTTTCTTTTACCTCATCTCGCCACAACCACCTCTCTTATTATGACCCTCATGGTCACCAAGACAATAGCTCATATGCTTCTTTCCATTGAAAAGCTTTTATGCTCCATCCCAGCACTAACTCATCACCATTCAATGAGAACTAAGAGTACTAGGTACCAGTGGTGAAGACATCCCTAATAAAAAGGGGATGCACAACTGGATCTCTCTGACCTTGTAGGTCAGAGGGTAAATGGTATAACCACTGTGGAAAACTCTTGGGAGTTTCTTATAAAGTTAAATATAAACTTATCTTATGAACTAGCAATTCCATTCACATGTGTTTATTGGAAAAAAAGGCTTGGACTAGAATGTTATTTATTTTTATTCATAAAAGCTAAAAGAAAAAAATTAAAAAATGAAAACAAACAATGTCTATCAACAGGAAAAAATAAATTGTGGAATTTTATAAAATGAGGTACTGCTCAGCAATAAAAAGGAATGAACTACTGATTTATGTGAGAGCCTGGATGAATCTCAGACATATTATTTTGACTGAAAGAAGCCAGACCCCCAAAGAGTACATATTCTATGATTCTATTTACACGAAGTTCAAGAACAGGCAAAACTAATAGATAGCGATCAAAATCAGAAAAGTGGCTTCCTGGGCTGTGGAGGAGAGGAGGATTATTAGAAAGGAACATGAGGAAACTCCTTAGATGACGCAAATGCTCTGTACCTTTATCGAGGTGTCAGTTACATGGGTGTATGCACTTGTCAAAACTTAACAAACTGTGGGGCCCGCTCCATGGCCAAGTGGCTAAGTTCGCGCACTCCACTGTGGCGGCCCAGGGTTCGGATCCTGGGCTTGGACATGGCACTGCTCGTCAGGCCACGTTGAGGTGGCATCCCACATTCCACAACTAGAAGGACCTGCAACTAAGATATACAACTGTGTACGGGGGGGGGGGGGGGGGGGGGGGGGGGGGTTGGGGAGATAAATCAGGAAAAAAAAAAAGATTGGCAATGGTTGTTAGCCCAGGTGCCAATCCTTAAAAAAAAAAGGAAGATTGGCAACAGTTGTTAGCCCAGGTGCCAATCTTTAGGGAAAAAAAAAACTTAACAAACTGTATACTTAAGATCTGTACATTTTATTGAGTGTAACTATATCTCAATAAAAAACAAAAATAATAACGAGATGGGGACTGCAGAAATAAATGCTACACGTAAAGATCAAAAAATATTTTCAGAAGGGAAGGAAGTGAGAATAAAAGATAAAAATAAAGAGAGAGTGGGTCTAACATCTTAACCATAAAATACATAATAAATAATGCTGCTATATTTGAAGCAAGCCCTTTTAGTCATATAATGACAGCACCATAAGTAGTGTCTATTTATGCAGGGCGACTGTCACCAAGATTAGAGCTTAAAAGAAAAATAAAGTCTCTTTCACAAAAGAAGACAAAAAGAATCTTTCAATACTGTTTTCAACAAGTTGTTGTGCTCAAAATTCTATATTTTAGCCAGCCCAAAGGCAATGAATGGATTAAGTGCCAAGAGTATATAACCTTTTCGTTTTCTGGCCACATGCTAGAGGCCAAGTGTTTTAGTTTCCTATGGCTTCTGTAACAAATTCCTACAAACTTGCTGGCTCAAAACAATGCAAAGTTATCATCTTACGGTTTGGGAAGTCAGAAGTCTAAAATAGGTCTCACTGGGCTAAAATCAAGGTGTTGGCAGGGCTGGGTGCCTTCTGGAAGATCTGGGGAGAATCTGTTTCCTTGCCTTTTCCAGCTTCTCGAGGCTGCCTACATCTCTTGGCTCATGGCCTTTTCCTCCTTCTTCAAAGCCAGCAAGGGCAAATGGAGTCTTTCCCATGCTGCATCACTCTGACACTTCGGCCTCCTACTTCTATCTTTACAGACCCTTGGGATTACATTGGGCCTCCGCCCCCGATAATCCAGGATAATTTCTCTATCTGAAGGTCAGGTGATTAGCAACCTTAATTCCAGCTGCAATCTTAATGACTCCTTGCCATGCAAGGTGATATGGTCACAGGTTCCAAGGATTAGGACACAGAAATCTTTGGGGACCATTATTCTGCCTACAATGCCCAGCTTTAACAGAACTGCAAAATGTTAACTATAGCATCTCTCTAATCATCACTTTTGATCCTTCTATTCTCTACACTAGCCATCAGATGAATGTTACAAAAGTTCCAGGTTTATTATAAGCTGTTACTCAGGTAAATGTGATAAAATAGACCCTGTTCCATAGATTCTATTCTACTTTCAATTGTTTTCACTTAGTTCTACAATCTTCTGAAAGGTGGGAAAAGGTCTCTGTTCCAATTACCTATTCCTGTGTAAGAAACCACTTAGTGGCTTAAAAGAATGAAAATATTTTGCACACAAGTCTGAAATTTGGGCAGGGCTCGATGGGGACAGCTTGTCTCTGCTCCACGCGGCATCAGCTGGAGTGGCTCAAAGGCTGGGGTCTAGAATCAACTGAAGGCTCACCCATGTCTTTGGTAGTTTGATGCTGGCTGTTGGCTGGGACCTCAGTGGAGCTGTCAACTGGAACACCAACATGTGACCTCCCCATGTGGCCTGGGCTTCCTCACAGCATTTCAGCTAGGTTGCGGGCCTGAGCATCTCAAGAGACAGCCACGTATCTCATACAAGAGGAGATGTATCACCCTTTATGGCCTGGCCTTGGAAGTGATGGCCACATTTGTTTTGTCAAAAGCCCCACCTAAATTCAAGGTGAGGAGACAAAGATTCTATCTCTTGATGGAAGGTGGCAAGGTTGCGGAAGAGCATTTAAGGCCAGAAATAACTTTGCAAACTTTTTTAGAAAATACAATTGGCTACAGCTTCTCTGCTGCTTCTCCATCTTTTCTCTTCATTTTACGACTCCTCTTTCTTCCATTCTGTTTGTCTCCCTTTCATAATTGCCCCCCCCCTTGGTCTTTTTTGTCTCTCACGCCTTCTACTTCAAATCTGGCCAACTCTGAGATGGCAAACAATAGTTTCATAAGGTGCCAGAAAAGGATGACAGCATATCCACAGAGGGACATCTACTTGCTAGAATCAGGGATTATTCAACTATTTCGGACTGAAAAAAATGGCAATTTCATCTGCTTCAAGCTAATATTTGCTTCCTTTCTAGTCAGAGGAAAAGGTATCACCATCTGCTGTCAGAAGTAAATGATTACCTCTCCACTCCTCAGGTTTCCAACAGGTGGGAGAGTCCCAAAACACGCTTTGCCTTTCTCCATTACTCCATTATCATGCTGACCCAGAGACAGTGGGTTGACAGCTGGTAAATTTGGAAAGACTAAATTAGGCAGGCTTGGCATCTCCCTTTTTCCACTTGGGGCCAAACTGGCTGCAGGAAGCAGGCCTTTTCCTCTGCTCCAAAACACACTAAAGGAAAATTTCTGAGATTCCTCCCAGCCCCCAACACTTGGGTTAAACATCTAAATTTCTGGCACTTTCCTCCTAAACATTTAAGCTATGAAGGATCTATCAACAAGTGCTTATCATAACAGAAACTAAGCTCTACCCCCAAAACAGCCACGACTTACAAGCTGCAATGTCAAGTAGATGCCACAACACTGCACCTCATTTCGAATGACCAAAATATAGTTACTACACTCTCTGCATTCTATACATAGTTTGGCTGCTTCGGGACATAGATGTGTTCTTTCACAATGTATATGTCTCATTAAACAAAAAAGAGCAGGGCTTAAAATTAATATCACCTTGTGAGCAACCAGAAAATTTTAAATGCCTTGGTCAGAACCAACGATGTGCTACTTTCATTTTCATCTTTCCTTGAATACCAAACAGGAAATCTCCTCAATTAGATGTCTGCTAAGAAGGAAAAAAACGTCATTATCCAAGGACACAGCAAGTTCGGTCAGGTATTTCAACATGGTGGAAGACTAGTCAGGTTTTAATTGGCCCTATTGAGCTCACCCACAAGCTACAACATTCTTTACCTCAGCAGTGTGGTATTCAGGAGGAAAGAAAAAACTACAAAGTTAGTTTCTACCTTTGAAAATATCAAATGAATCATGTTCAGTTTCATCCTGTTAACTGAATGCTCGTTGATAAAAGTGCACATATCAACACTAGTAAGATTGGTATTGAAAAGTAAAATAGATTCTAGAAAACGCCCCACCCCCAACATTGTTTATTTAGCTATCTAAAATAAAGAACTGGGCTCTGTGTTTTGCTAGTATTTTCCCAGTCTTATCTGTTGTGTTAGAAAGCACTTTCTCTAGACAGTTCAAGGTCAGAAGGTTACCCTCTATAACTCCATTCTTAACTAAATGATAAGAACTTTCTCCAATCAAAATTCTTACCAGTATGGGATTCTTGAAGTTGGGCACACCAGCAGATATGTTTTTAAAACTGCTAGGCAAAGCATTCAGAAACAATAGACAAAGAAGTAATAAAATATAAGAAAAAGAAGGGGGAGGTACTAAAAAATGTTCCTCTTAAAAATAGAGAATGCCAAAACAGGAAGGGCTGAGGAGATAGCTGTGGTTTTAGCAAGCCTTGTTTAGACAGATGCAGAACTACTAGTTTTCTGCTTTAACTTACCAAGACTTTTGACACTAAAAAGAAAACAATTAATAACAACAACAGCAAAAAGAATGAAAGAAAATTTGAGGTGGAATCTTCATGGTTTTATGGACGACGCATCCATTCCGGTCTTTGCTATAATCACCACTATTCAAGCTCTGAATAGCAAGCAGCTGGAAAGGCTCTGTGTACAGACGTGGCTTTCCTTTTCCTTAACCAGCATTTTATTTATTAAATAATGTCCTTTCAATGGAGCAGGGAGACTCCTGAGGAATGTGGGAAATAGGGAGAAAAACCATGGAATTTTCATTTGCCAATCCTGAGAGAGACCTTAAAGCCTGAGCTGCTTTCACCTCTTATTTCCTTTCTGCAGGCTTTCAAATCCTTTGTTCATCCTGAAACCCAGGGGGGACCTCCAGCCTATGCTCCACCCCCTTATCTTCCTACCCAAGCTCCATCCTTGGACAACCCAGTCTACATGTCCAAGCCCTGTCCACCATCCAAGCACATCCACTCTCAGGACGACAAACTCAGTCCCTGTAATGGGCTCAGGGGTATTTGGGCAGGAAACTCTGGGGACCCAGGTACCCAAGTGTGGTTTATAAGTAGGAGCACAAGCTCTGGGCATTTCCTTGGCTCTGAGGCCTCCCTGTCCCGTGGGGAGTCGCAAGGTCTTACAAGAGTCAGCATAGGGGCCCTCTAAAGTGAGGGACCCAAGGAAGGAGCCCTGGTTGTCTGAGGCAAAGCATGGTACTGGCTTCCCAATACAGAAGTGGTTATCGGTAGTGACTATCATTATCTGTACCATTTATCAGAAAGTTCTACACAGTTCCAAATGAACTAACCAGAGACCCAATAAAGTGTTCAGAGTAACTCAAGAACGACCTTTAAATTTCCCTGAATTCTCAAAAAAAATTGGACATGACCTTAAAAGAAAAAATAAATAATTTTAAGTTTAAATTACCTTGCTAATTAAAGCAATTTGGGCTTGATCAGAAACTACATGAAGTTTGGAATTTTGAAAAGACTAGTAACTAGTTTTAAGAGACCAAGCCAATAGTCTACATGTTTAAAGTTTTCATAAGCTTCTGATCCAGACTTTTTTATTTGTTGGGGGTAGCAATTGCCTCTAAAATTTTGAAGAGAACATTCCTTCAGTCATTATTTCATGCAAAATTCTTCAAAATAAATCAAACAAGGATGTAATGATTGATAAAAATGTACTAGATGTCTCATAAAAAGATAATTACCTTTAAAAAAGGTATATGATATAAGATTTGAGGCCTCAATCCACCGGAACTGTGTCGAATTTGCAAACATCTGGGAACCACAAATTAAGAGATGTCAGGAGAAGGAGGAGCGGAGACACAATTTCCCAAACGATTTTTGTTCAGTAACTAAAACTAAGGGGACACGATGAGGCATATGCAAATGACAATAAGGTTCATTTAAAAAAAAATTGTTAATAGTAGACTCGTTTTGAAGTTAGTCCCAAGAATAACACTCCCAGCTGCTGTGACGTGCTAACAATTGGGTTCAGGTTCAGAGAAAGAGTAAATTAGGCCAGACCACTAAGGAACACTGTAAATGTACAACATGAACAACTCAATGTGAGCAAAGCAGAAAGCTGTTTTTAGAGGCCTTCGCTGTGAGGTTTTGATGTAGAAAATTCTTATCAAATGTAAATATCTGCAGGGTAATCAATTCCAATCCAAGCTATTCCTTTTGGCCCGGTTCATCTGTCTGTCCCTTCAGTCACAAACTGCCATGGAGACAGGCCCCGTCAGACAACCAGGAGCCCCGAGAGCTCTTGGAGGGAGGGGCCACACAATGCTGGCAACTTTTAAAATCTATAAAGCAATTTGAGCTTCCTCAGGAAAGACCCTCTGAAAATAGGAAGTCCCTTATCATTTTATCTCAAAAGTTAAGCAAAATTTTAACTAGCTTGAAAAGTTTTAACAGGTGAACCTGTTGGGGAGTGGACCTCGTTTTGTTTCATAAACTAGTCTTGAATAAAAGAGTAGTTACTGTCAGTGGAATAGGACTTCCTGGGCCCTGGAAAACCTTATCGGTTCATAGAAAAATCCAGTCGTCTTTGATGGTAATCATCATTACTCCTAGGTCAGAATCACCATTTATATATAAAAATACTCTTACATGAAGTAATATTTTCAAAAATAAAGTGAAAATGGATAATTCTTTATTTACAGTTTAGTTTCACTATCAACATCTGCTTTTCTGTATTCCATCTACCACAAGAATATTCTGAAAACAAACTGCAGTTACCATCTCATAAAATTCTCGCGTCACCTACAAATTGTGACGCTTGGGTTTTAATTTAGGTTCTCCCTTGAGACTTTGAGAAAGGAAATAGTTTACCTGTTGTTTCATGGATGTGACTGAAATTACGCTTTTCATTAAAGTGGACATATTGTCCTAAGCTTCATATATTCCTGGAGAAAGGCAAGCAGGGCATGGCGATCCGAACCCACATTTAGATAGAGCCCCAGACAGAGAGAAACTTGCAAGGCCTTTCAGTAGTGCCTAAAGAAACTTCTAAGCCTCAGACATTCTGTGTATCATCTCATTTAATTCTCACTGCAACTCCATTGAAGCAAGCCTTGTAGTCGTTATGCCTAATTTCAAATGTGGCAACAAGCTTGGGGGGTTAAATGCTCGCAATTAATAAGGAGTCACAGCAGGATTTGAACACACAACTTTCTGGCTCAAGGTCTTGGTGTTTCTTTCTACCACGTGCTTTCTGCAGTTTCCTTTCTTTGTGTTTTTTGCTTGTACTTTGATATTTTAAAGGGGATCCAAAGCAAGAGGCTGTATACCTTACTTTTAGTGCTGCCCAGCTTATCGTCACATATTAACGATTAACTTCTCTGGCAACGGTAGGCACCCCAATCTTGACACTTCCCCATTTTTTCACTGCTGTTAAAAGCTGATAATACACTCGAGCTGCCCACACCACAAAAAACTCTTTGCCTTTTTTTTTTAACTGCAAAGTTATATGTATTTTAAATTCAAGTTCTCTGGCCTTAGAGATGTCTCTTGACTTCAAGATTAAAAACTGAAGTTGATCTAAGACTTACTCTCCCTAAACAAATAATGAAATAAAGAAAACACAAAGCAACGTGCTTGGCCAGTGCCACCAGCCCAAGAAAGCACATGTTCTAACACATTTAAGGAGTATCCCCTAAGATCAACACAAAATACTGGTAAATAAAACCTGCAAGGTAGTTGCACTAGTGTTAGCTGGTGTTTCTTTTTCTAATTCTTCACTACTCTGAAGCCAAGAGAAATTCCCACCGATAAAATAAATTTTTATGCCTCCAAACACTTCATTTTGCGCTTGAGGTTCTTAAAAAATTCAAAATGTTAATTAAGTACTCCAATAAGCTGGTCAACTTGGTTGGAAAATATAATATACGTACCCTCCCAAATACTTCGAATATTTATGTACTTTTGTGGAGATGCATGGGCCCACCCTGGTACTGAATTAGAAATAAAATGCTTGGAAGTGAATCTTGTCAGTAGTTACTTCCCAAACAAAACTGAATAGTTACAGAGTTGATTATCCACTATGGTGGGATACCAGAGGGAAAAGAAAATTTACTTTTGCTAAAGAAATCATTTAAATTTATTTTTATTTAACGACTAAGCCATCCACTGGCGGATTAAAGAGGAACAAACTTTTATGGAGTTTCGTGAACACATTTGCTTTTTTTATTTTTTAGAATATAGTCTACATCTGGATTAAAAAAGTTTTAAATAAATTTAAGACATATAACAACAGTGGAACCCTTCATCATTCTATGTCCCACACGGATAGAATGTCAGTTAGTTCCATTTCAGATAAGTCCACTTTCTCATAATAATGTTATTATTTTCACTGGCGGAGTGGCAAGCTTCGTGCAAGCTGGCACAGTGCCAACTTACACACACTGGGGTGGGGTGGGAGAAAGGGTGGCGAGAAAGGGATGGGGTAGGGGTGCCACAGGACAACTATACAGTGTAACAGAAAATCATTAATAAAGTAGTACCGGTTACCGACAGTCGGTGCTGTTTGTGCGCTTATCACAATGGAATCGCTCAAGTTTCAGAGCAAGGAGGAGATTCGAAATACTTAAGAAAGGGCCACTGTTACAAAAAGAAGTAGTGCAAACAGGAAAACTGATGCAATCCTAGCAACGCTGCGGCCTCCGCCAGCCCAACGGCAGGGCGGCAGGAGCCTGCGAGCCCCGCCTTCCCAGCGCCCAGCTCCGGCGGCGCTCCCAAGTGTGGCAACCCAGCGCCGCGCCCAGGCATGGCCCCTTCTCCTCCGAAAGAACAGAAAAGAAAGTCCGGGAAAGGCACAGGCTGAAGGCAGGGCGTCAGCTCAGTCCCATTCCCACCAGGTTAGAACACAGCCGCCACGCCCCGCCCCCACCCCGCCGGAGGGAGATCCTTGAGCCCCCTCTCTTCCGCCACCACTTTGCTCTGCTCTTCCAAAAGAGGTCCCCGCTTCCATGCAGCCCCGCCGCGCCCCCTGCACGTACGCAGCCCCCCAACTTTGCAGTCAGCCCATAGTGCTCTACAGCCAGAAAGAAACAGCTCTGAGGAAAGAGAGGGTGAGAGGTGGGGCCGGGAAGGGTGCGGGGCAACCCGCGGGCGTCCCGCCTCAGTGGCCCCAATTGCTGAAGCCGATCTCCTGCTTGTATCTGTTAGTGAGGATGTTGGCTTTGCGTGTGAGTTTGGAGAGCACAGTGTGCAGCCCGCGCAGGTGGTAGTGGAACTGCTGTTCCAGGTCCTCCTCGCCGGTGTCCGCGCCCTCCAGGTGGCTCAGGTCCACCAGGATGTCCTTGGACTTCCAGGTGCTGCCCTCCTCGCTCCCCGCCGGCGGCGGCTGGTGAAGGACCCCCCACTCGATGTCGTTGCGGATGGACTTGAGCAGCATGTAGTGGCTGTACATGTCCCGGGAGGGCGCGAAAAAGCTGCCATTGGCGCTGCCGGGACTGGGGGCCGGGGGCGTGCGCTCCTCCAGGCAGCCGCCACTGCCGCCTACCTCCACGCTGACGTCGTTATCCAGCCCGGGCTCGGCCAGGGGCACGTCGCGTAGCAGGCTGGGCACCATCACCGTCTGGTCCATGTTGTTCACGGCACCGATGAAGCGGTTCATGGCGTTAAAGAGCGAGTGCTTCTGGTTGTAGGTGTCGCAGATTTGCATCATGGTGGCCGCGCGGGCGCCGAAGCACAGGGACGCAGAGGCACGGGCTGGCCGGCTGGGGCGAGGGAGTGTCCGCCTTCACGCGCTGGGGGCCTGGCTATAGCCGGTGCGGCGGGATTCCCCGCTCCTCTTCCGCCCTCACCAACTCTAGTCTCGCTCGCAGCCCGGCCCTACGGGATGCGCGGCTTCCCCTGGCTTGGGCGTCCGGAAGCTCGCGATGGCGGCGCGTGGTCCGTGGGTCGAGCCCTGGCCTGGTTGGGAGACGGGGACGAAAGAGATCATTCACCCGGCTAGGGTGCCCAGCGCCCCCGCCCGCGCGCGCCTCCCTCCCCGGTTCCCGCTCGCCTCGGATGGCGCTCGGGTGGCTCCCCGGGTGGTCCCACCTCCTCGTCCGCCGAGGGCCGCGGAGAGAAGGAAGGGGTGCTCCCTACCCCGGTCGCCCTCCGAAAAGCCTGAGTTCAACCACCCACACTGACCGGGGCAGAGATGGGGAGGAGGCACCCACCTCCTCTGGCGCCTCGAGATCCCCTGCTGCTGGGTAGCTCAGCGTTCCCGCTGCTGGCGGCCGCTGCCTGCTGGCGATGCTGAGGTCAGTGGCCGGACTGTGACTGCGGGAGGCGGTGGTGGCTTTGGCCCCTTACCCATCCCAGGTGCTCAATTTATAGAGCCCCGGAAAGGTGTCGCCGACGCTCAGGGCCACCCCCGGTGTCTCCTCCTCCCGCCTCCCCAGCAGCGCCAAGATAAAAGGCCCAAGCCCGGATGACCGCGAGTAACACTCTCCTGGCCCTTTCTACAGCGGGGGAGGGGCGCGCCGGGCCAGCTCCGCCTCTCGCCTGATACCCGGGCGGAGGGAGGGCGCAGAGACAGGGCAGGGCCGAGGAGGGAAGGAGCAGCCGCACCCCGCCAGCGCCGGGCGCAGAGCGGGCTAAGTGGGGCAGGGCACGGCACCGCGCGGGTTAAGAAGGCGCCGGCGTCGGACCGGCGAGAGGGCGGGCTGGCGAGCGGGGGCTGGGTGAGCCTTGCACACGCTCCCCGGTCGGATGACCGAGATGCACGCGCCCCGGTTGCCAAGTGAGCCCCCCGCCCAACCCCACATCTATATGGGCCGCGTCCCGGAAACTACCGACCCGCTTTATTATTAGCCGTCGGGAAAGAGGGACCCGCAGCAGCCGCAACTCTATCCCGGGACTCTTACATAAGAAGGGCGGCTGGGCACGCGGGGTGCACGTGGACGCATGGTGCTCCCACCGTGGCCCTGGCCTTGGCTGGCTGCTGGGGGAAGAGGATCTCAGAGGCTTTGCCTCCCTCTTGGCGAGGTCCTTCCTAATCTTTCCTGTAATGGCTGCTGCCAGGGTGAAGAGCGATCTATCATTGGATCTGCACATTTTTCCAAGAGATCACATGTGGCAATGGGGAGAACTAGCCAAATTCCTGACTTCTGTCCCGCTACTCAGAGATGCTGGAGAGCCGGCCGTGTCGCTTTTTGGTTGCCAAAGGGCCAGGAGAGGGTGACAGAAGTTAGGTCTGCTGTTGGGTGTCTTTCATTGTTTAACAGAAAACTGGGGAGGTGTCTAATAACTTGGGGGGAGGGGTTGAAATGTTGCTTTCCAAAGATAGTTCTTTAAACACAAGGTCATTTAATAGAGCCTAAGCTGTGTACCAAATCACTGGATTTAACTTTTAAGAGCCTTGCACCTTAAATTTCACTTTGGGACTCCAAACGACAGCCCGTTTTCATTTTGGATTTTCTTTTACCATCTCACTTTCCTTGCCATCTCCTTCATCAGCCAGTCTTCTCCAGCAGGCTGGAGGGATTGTTCGATAAGGCTCAAGTTTCTAATTTTAAATCCCTTTTCTCTAAAACCTTTCAGGGGTGTCCAGTGTTTTCTCTCAGGACAAAAAGTGCCAAAGGGGTTTCTTTCTTTCCCTCTTTCTTTCACCTTGCTGATCTATATTTAATTTTTTTTTCCCCCATGGCAAACCATCTCGCCAATTGTCTTTTGAATGAAAGGTCTGACTTGTGTGCATCGAGGACTGACCTGTTGCCAACAGGACACAAGTCAGTGACCCCTGGAGACAGAGCCCAGTCTGGGGATCCCCACCCACCCAGGGCTTATCCCTTGTTTTCTTATCCATAGAACTGGGATAATGTTACCTGCTCAATCAGGGTCTTTGGGAGGATCAACAGGAAGAAAAATGTAGAGCAAAAAAGCATTATATAAATTTGAAGCATTAATAATCTCACCCTCCCTCTTTGCACACATGGAGACTTAAAAAAACCTTTCCAGCTTCAGTTTCCTTATCAATAAAATAGAGCTTCTCCCGTGGGCTGTACCAAATTTTGGTTAAGGTTAAATAAGATAATGGATGTCAAAATAATGTAAAGTACTTTACAAAGATTAATTGTACTTAGTATAGGACCTCATCGTAGCCTAGAGATGTTTACGTGAAGTCAGAAACCTTAAAAATGTGGAAATGGGCTACGATGAGCCACAGACCCTTCCCCCCAGTGCTTAGGCAGCAGGAGAGTACAAAATAGTCCAGGTTGCTTTTAAACCCTTACGTCCAGTGAGATTCAAATAGCACTGCATGAGGAAAACTCGAGAAAAACACACATCCAGTTTCCAATAGCTCATCCTCTCATTAATGAAAACATATTTTGTCCCCCATTTCAGACCCCCGATATTTTAAGTACATATGCTTCTGGATGAAGACTTGGTATTCAGATTTGAGTTATTAAATGCCAGAACCCTGCCTCTTTTTCTCTTCTTCCCAGTTCCAGCGGTGTGAAACTAAGTCTCAGAAAACGGAAATCCAAGTGATCTAGCAAAGGGATCCTAGCAGAAAAGCCCAGTTTGGGAGAAAGCCCCTAACGCCTCTTTTTGGCCTCCACCCCTCCCCTGATCTGTTTCCTTCCTTCCTCTGATCTCGAGGAGGTCACTCTCCATCCCCCAGTTTCTTTTTTTTTCTTCTTCTTTTTTTTTTTTTTGCTCACCTCCATCCCCCAGTTTCTTGCCTCTGGCCCCCGTTCTTTAACATTTCTTAAACATTGCAAGAGAAAGATGCTTCATGCACCTGCTTGCAAAACTTCCCAAACCTGGCCTCCTCGGCTCCCCCTGGCCGGCGCAACACCACAGCCCACCCGGGTAACTCCAGAACGAAAAGGTCCCCGGGCCAGAGCTCCGGGCCCTTGGAATCACCCCACCGCCACCCCTCCGGCTTCAGCCAATCAGATGCCGTCAGAGAGTATTATGCAAATAAGCCTTCTCGCCGCAGCCAGTCAGGAGCCACGGTCCCCTCCCCACGCGTCCTCTTTCACCCCAGCCGCGCCGAACTGGCGGCCGCGTCCCTGGCAACCGGCGCGCAGCCAATTTTCCCCGCTAGCGGCTGGAAAAAAACAAAAATGGTTTCCCGGGGTCACTTGGGAGCGGAGCGGGCGGGCCCTCGCCCAGCCAGAGGCAGACAGCGTCTCCGGTTGCCCCAGGCACTTTCCCAATTGCGATGTGGAGCAGGCCGGAGATCGCGACCTGCACAGGCCTCATTTTGCCTCCGGAAAACAGAGGAAATCGTTCGTTGAGAAAACAACTTTTGAGTACTTGTCGAAGGCTAACAGACTCCAGACTAGGGTCCTCTGGTCTCTGCTTCCTTCCCAATATGCCAAATTATCAGTAAAAGCCTTGTCTGGTATCTGGCATCCACCCCACTTTTTGGTCCGCAGCGCCAACTCTGGAGCTCTTAAGTTCCCCTTCTTATTTCCCACTTTACCTTCTTACTTCAGCAACCAGGAAATCGTGCTTTGCTGACCCATCTCCCAAAAAGCGTCCACAAATTACCCCTTCTACTGTGTCCTTTGGATAGTCCGGGGAAAGATGGCATTTTAAATGACCAGAAATTCGTAAACAAAGTAGAGAGCAAGAGTAAACTTGTCCAAGGCGGCAGATTGTTGCAGTAAGAGATTCAGCCTAGAGCCGAGGGCAGGTGGTCTAATTGTCAGGCTAGAAACCAGCCCAACCCCAAGATAATGGAGATTCTGGATTACTTGGAGGCAGAACTTGGAAGCAACCACTTCATGCAGTGTCCTAGAAAAAAGACAATCAAACTGTCCTGTTAAAGGCCATGGAGTCCAATCATCCACTTGTGCTGAAATCACTCACAACATCCCCACCAAGTGGTCACCCTGGCCCACATTCTCATAATTCAGTCCTCCCTCCTTGGTGCCCTCCAGGAGGCCATGCAGCACACCATCGGCTGTTTGAAGGTAGATGCCATCTGCCTTGAATCCGCTCTTCCTCAAGCCGGTTATCCTCAGTTCCTACAGCTGTTCTTCAGGTTCTCTTTTCAGTTGCTCATCCTCCGGATCCCCTCTTTGGTTCTAAGTGCGGCATGTGGAAGTCATTCCAAGCGCATTCTTTCTAGGATGAAATAGAGCAGCGTGGCCACCTCTTTTATTGTAAATGGTTAATTTTTCTAGGTCATATTTATTGCGCGCAAGTGCTTGGAACTTAGACATGTTAATACATTTTAACTTGACAACAACCCTGGGAAGAAAGTAAGGATCAGAGAGTTTAGGTGGCCAACGTAGCAGAACAGGGTTTTGACCTAGTTTTCTGCTGCCAGAACCAATGTTCCTTCTACTACCCAACAAATCTCTACTTCTTACAATGCTGCCTAATATTTAAATGGACTTCATTTAACAGCTGCATCTATATGCTGCCCGTTAACAAAATTTTGTGTATCCCATTCTTGAGCAGGGCAGATCTTTTTGGACCAAAGTATAGAACTTCTACTTAGCCTACTTAAACATTATCTCATTAGATTTGGCCCATTACTCCAGTCTGTTTCAATATTTTAGGCCCTAATTCTGTACTCTAATGTATTTGGATCTTACCCATACATTTGATAACTATTCTATATATTCATCCAAGTTATTGATAATAGGTAAAAGTCAGCACTGGGCAAAGGGCAAAGTGCTGTACAACATTTGGAAAGCTCCTTCAGCTTGATAGCTGTTCATTAATTAGTACCTTGTGGCGTACGTTGTTTCAGCCAGCTATGAATCATGTTAATTGTACAATCATCTAGCCTATATTTTTCTTCTTGACCACAGAATATTATGAGAGACCTTGCTAAATGCCTTGCTAAAGTCCCAAGTTAATGGCCGGTTTTCCTGTTATGGAGTCAGGAAGCAGGATATTTTTGTCATCTGCCATGGAGGAACCAGTGTCATATGATACAAAAATGGAGGAATAGCATCATAATATTCTGAGTTAAAATTGTGGGGGCCAGTAATCTCATTGTAATAGGAAATACCCTCCTGAAGATTTAGCTGGGAGAAGATAGATAGGAAAGTGCTAGAACCTAGGAACATGGCAGTAGCGAGTCTGCTGGCTTCAAACCTTAAGCTTTCCGGTTCTGGCATATCTGAATCTGTTGGAGTTAGCATTTTGTCACAGTCTCGTTCTAAAAAAAGCCTCTATAGCCTTGAATCCAGGAGGAGTAGAGCACAGGAAAAGTTGATAATACTAAAGACTACCTTTTGTTAAGTTCTCAGCATTTCTAGATCTTTGGGAACTCTAAACTGTATAGAAAATGATGCATTTAATTTGAGTGTGGTAGATCAGGAAAGGGCAAGACTCGTTATAGGTTTGCCTGCTTACCTTCAAGGAGCTTCTCAATTTGATTATTCCTGGTTCTCAAGAATTCCAGGACCTTCTTGCACCATCAGCATAGAAGGAATGATAAGAGCGTTCTTCCTTTACTCTCTCCTGTTTAAGTGTGTCAATTTGGTGAGTTTAAATTCTGAAAATAGATTCAAAGTTTACAAATTATAATACTAAACTAACATAGGGAGAAAAGATATAATTATCAATATTCTGTATGTTCAAGTCCTAACCTGAGTTTTATACTTATATACATACTATATACATCCCATTTTATTGTTACATATATATAAAATTTATATATACATATTTTTATATATTTATATGTATACAACCCATTATTTATTGAAGCTACAATGTCAAAAATACAATATTATCTGATAGAAAGATACAATAGTTCCACGCCATAATTTACTCTTTTAACTCTAATACTAAAGGAAATTGGACCTAAACAAGGTACCCTGGAGTTGAGGAGAATTTACCTACATTCTTTTAGGTCTGGACAGAGCACTTAGGCTAATCTTATAATCATGAGCAGGAAGAAAAGAATAGTACGGCAAACTAAAGCCCCCAAATAAGATAGTGTGCAAAAGATATCAGTCTGGAAGCAAATACAATCCACAAGTCCTTCCAGCTATAGAAGACCTCAGTAAGAATAGTAAAAATAATAAACCATTGGGAAGATTTAAAACAGGAAATTGCAGAGCAAAGGAAACAAAATTTGAACCACCCTCCCCCAAAAAACCAACCAAACCAACAAACCACTAGAGAGTTAATAAACGAGCTAGAAACAGAACAAGCATGACAGAAAGTTAAATTCCTGGCATAGAATGAAAGATTCAGATAATCACAAAGAAAAGACACAGAGAGATAAAGAAAATAGAGAGGAAATAGATATAGAAGACAAAGACAGTACAATAGAAACATAATTGATCTCACCGCAGTAGCGATCTCAAGAAGTGAAATAGAAAAAATTTGGATGTAATATAGAAAACTTTCCTTAATAAAATATATTCATCTGCAGACTTAATAGGCACACTGTAGACCAGGTAAAATCATTCAGAGAAATTGACATTGAAAAAAAGCTAGTTATATTTTTCGACTTCAAGGAAGAAGTAAAAATTCTTCAAGTGTCCAAGCAGGAAAAGAAGTCACCAGAACAATGGTGGTGGCAGGGGAGGGTAGAATCAAGCCAGCTTTACAGAAACATTCAGTGACAGGACACAAGGGAAGTATAAGAAAGAACATGTGACTCAAGAATATTATCTTACTCAAGTAAAAAACGATAGTCACACATTCTCAAACGTGAACTCAGAGCTTTTCTTGAAAAATTTTCTTGATGAAATTTTGCCACCAAAAAAGTGAATCAAAATAAAGAACTCTGGAATGAAGAAACCCTGATGAAGAGATTCACCATGAACTTGAATCCAATTAAATATAGAAATAAGATTAAACAGTGTGAGTACTATGGTTGCTGAAGAATATAAATATTTTAAACACTGACGATGTAAAAACAGTGCAAGCGTTATTGGAAAATGGAGAAAAGTGGAAGATGGGGAAATAGAGAGCAGCAGAGCTAACCAACTTTCATTGCAACAGGTCAATCAATGAATTCTAAAACCAAATTATGCCATTTGAAAAGTGAAGACACCAACATCTTTTTTTTTTTTAAAGATTTTATCTTTTTTCCTTTTTCTCCCCAAAGTCCCCTAGTACACAGTTGTATATTCTTCATTGTGGGTCCTTCTAGTTGTGGCATGTGAGACGCTGCCTCAGCATGGTCTGATGAGCAGTGCCATGTCCGCGCCCAGGATTCGAACCAAGGAAACACTGGGCCACCTGCTGCGGAGTGCGCGAACTTAACCACTCGGCCACGGGGCCAGCCCCCCTGAAGACACCAACATCTTAATAATTTTCAAAATAATTTTTCTCTACTTAGAAGAATCTTGTAGGAACTAATATGTTCTGTAGCAAAGAATCTCTTTTCTAAAGTTCAGTATGTCACTGTCACTTCAGTTACTACTCAAAATTCAAGTAAAATTAATTTTAACATTTCATTTATAATAATGTTCTATTTCTTCATCAGAGTGCTAGGTGCTAGTTATACAGGCGTGTTCAATTTGTGAAAATTTGTTAAGCTAACACTTATATTTGAACATTTTTCTTCATATAGGTTTTACATGAATAAATTTTTTGGAATTAATTAATATTAATATAAAATTCTCTGAGAGACAGAGTGTGTCAACAGCCTGATCTGGCGATCTAGTTTGGAATTTGGACCCTTGAGGCAGAATCTACTGTTCTTGCTCTCTACTCCTGTTAACTGCAGTTTAAGCCCAGTGTTGGGAACTTCCAAGCCTTGGTCTTGGAGAGATGATATTCGTAGAGGAAATTTAATTAGTCCAGTTTATTTTTAAAAAACCCTAAATACTCTTTCTCAAAAGTACATTTGCACAGCACATTCATGAATGGACATCGGCCTCTGTTATTCTAGTCTGTGTTATTCATCTATTGCAGCTGATTCGAAATATCTGGAAACCCGATATCTACTATTTTTTCTGTGAAGGCTGCACTTCTTTAACCCTCAAGACAGAAAAGTTCGTGTTAGTGGACTTCTACGAGTCTCATTTGCACTCATCTACACTCTGAACCCGGCCAGAGGGCTATATTATTTATTTATAGAGTATATACTGTTTAGCATGCTACTGTTGCAAAGATTATCCGTGCCAGTTCGGCCTGCAAAGATTGGACTTTAGATCAGCATTGCTCCTGGGCAATAGAAAATCCAACTGGGGCGCATGGTCAATTTCCTTTTCTCATAAATGGTTTCACAATTAGTAGAAATTTGGAAATAAATTCCTGTATACACCATTAATAAGCACCTTGAACTTTGTTATAATTATTTTGTTCCTGGAAAAATATTAAACAAGGAAACATATGTTTTCCATCTTGAAGACACAGAGTGTCTTGTGTAATTTCATTTTGTGCAAAGTGGGCGATTACCTTGGCCGGAAGTATAAAGTGTGTGTTTGTGGCATAGAGTTCAGTCAGCAATATTTGTTATAAATGTTTATTTTAGGCTACATGGTGTCTCTAGAAATGACTTCCTTGGTTTCTATTGTAGGAACTCAAATATCATTCTAATTCTGATTTAAACTATTAGCAAATATAAGTGTGGATGCCGAGGTGCTTCACATAGTAATTAGATTTTGGGTTTTAGAAAGAACAACCCTGATATACTTAGCAAAAAGTCTGTAAGAGACAAAATGAACAACATGGCTAGGTATTAAAACATAATCTCTCTCATTTACTCTCCTTCCCTACAAGGAGATTATCTAAATCATTGGGCTTTGGATTCAGAATCCAAAATTGAAGATTCTTCGGAGTCTATGAAATATTAAATTGAGAAATTCTAAGTGCGGGTTTAGTGTTTGTTCAATCCATTCTATTTTTTTCAGTTAGTTTCAGACAGCGCAGTCAGCTTTGGTAGATCCAGGTGGAAGCAAATTCTACACCGTTAAGAATGTCTGGTTCAGCTGCTTTTATAAATGCTGTTCTTAACCCACTGTGGGGACCATGACTTTTGTACTTCCGACCAATGTTTTCAAGTCCTTCGCATTTCTTTGTACCATTTGTGTAATTTCGCATTGGATGGAGACTACAGTGTTTGGGTTATTACTACCTAATGTCATGTTTATTCAAAATTCTATTTTTGATTGATTCAAGAATAAGGTATTAATTTACCTTCCTTCTGGAAGGCAACCCTTTACCTATCTTTCAGATAGAAACAGTCTCCTCCTCTCCTCTCCTTTCCTCTCCTCTGTCTCTCCCCATCAAAAGGGCGAGAAATTGAAATGAGAGGAATGCCTGATGGAAATAAGATGCACTCCCAAATCCCTAACTATTTTGGAATTCTTCTGTAATCCACTCAAACAAGGTGCGCAAGGAGGTCCAGTTCACCTACAAGATACTGTATAAGGTGATATAATAAATTAACGCAACAGAAAAATTAAATCCACTACACATTGCAAGGTAAGTGGTTAATTCTAGAATTATGACTATGTTCTTATAAAGGCCATAGGAACCTCTGAGTAAATTTGTGTTAAATACCAAAATTAGGTAGAAATGAGTTTTCCCTGACAAACATTCTATTTACTTGAGAAGGTGGGAGTGGCAGACCGCATAGTGTGATGAAAAGAGCATCAAAGAGTCTGGAGTCAGACCTGTCCCCTCCCCCCCCCCCCCCCCCCCCGCCCCCAGGGAAATCACCTCTTTGCCACTTCCTGGCTTGTGAGTTCAGAGAAGACACACCGTCTCTGTAAGCCTCAGTTTCCTCACCTTGCAGAGTTATTGGAAGGATTAAAGATGAGGTATGCACCTTATAGATTATCAGGCATATGGTAGGCAGGAACTGTCACTGGCTGTGATATGTTTTCACTGTATATTGTGTTAGTCTACATCATGATGCTGTATATGAGAATCGTGAAGGACAGCAAATACCTATGTTTTGTATCTTTTGTAATGTGAAGCATTATTTGGGGCCTTGGACCTTTCCCACTTGGAAGTTTTTGGGGATACATGATGTGGTTTTTCTTTGTTTCTCTTTCTTTTTTTCTTTTTCTTTCTCTTTCTTTCTTTCTTGTTCTTTCTCTTTTTCTTTCTTTTTATCTTTCTTTCTTCCTTCCTTCCTTCTTTCCTTCCTTTTTTCCTTCATTCCTTCTTTCCTGTCAAGCCTGTCACTCTGCTTTCTGTCAGCATACATTCTTAAAACAATCCACAAACTCCTAATCACATATAATGTAAACATTTACAATACTCGTGGCTTAAATCTCTCAAACTATACAACTGACAAAGGTGGTATTTGAAGAAGGAGTAATTTAGAAAGAAATCATAAATTATAGGAGGAGGGGAAGTTAGCCATGCAGGTATCTGGGGGAAGAACAGGCCAGGCAGAGGAAACAGCTAGTGCAAAGGCCCTGAGGCAGAAGCATGCTTGGAGTATTCAAGGAATGGCAAAGAGACCAGTGTGGCAGGAGCAGATAGAGTAAGGGGGAGGGTGTTAGGTGATGAGATCAGAGAGGCAATGGGGTCAGATTACACAGGGACTTGTAAGCTATTTTAAAGACTTTAGCTTTTACTGGAGGAAGAGGTGTCATTGAAGTGTTTGGAGCCAAAGCATGACGTGATTTGATTTTCTTATAAAAGGAGCCCTGTATTATTCTCTGGGTTGAGACTAGTCTCTAGAGAACCAAGGGTGGAAGCTAGATGAGCAGTTAGGAGGCCATTGAAATAATCCAGGAGAGAGATGAAAGTGGCTTAGGCAGAGGTGGCAGTGTGAGAAGTGGTTGGGTTCTCGGTATACTTTAAAGGTTGAGCCAGGAAAATTTGCTGATGAATTGCATCTGAGAAAAAGAAGATAATTAAGGAATACAAGCTTTTGATGCAAGCAACCCAAAAGATAGAGCTACCACTGAAATGGGAAAGACAGATGGCATAGCATGTTTGAGTGAGAAGATCAAGAAGTCGATTTTAAACACATTAATTTCAAGATATTTATTAAAAATCAAGTAGGGACACTGTGTAGGTTGTCAGATGTGAGTTGAGATCATAGTATTTTGTAAATGCTGCCCCAAATTCTAGTTTTCACAAGCGTGCAGTGGACCAAAAAGGTTTTGATTATAAAAATCCACCACTGACAATGAATATCCTTGGCCCCCTCACCAGCCACACCATCTCTCTCTTCCCTTTCACAGCCTACCTTCTCCAGAGTTGTCTACCATCTCTGTCACCTCCCACTCATTCCTCAACCCACTCCACTCAGGCTTCCAGTGTCATCGCTCCACAGAAATTGCTTTTGCTGATGCTGCTGGTCACTGTCCATGGTGCAAATCCCCTTTTCAGTTCTCAAAATACTTGATGTCAACATTTGACACTGTTGACCATATTTTCATTGAAGTGTGCCCTTTCCTCAGCTTCCGTATTTTCCTCCTTTCTCTCTTTCTCAGTCTCCATTGCTAGTTTGTCCTTTTCTACCCAATCTTTAAATGTTGGACTTTCTAAGGACTCTCTCTTACACCCTGTTCCCTTCTCACGTTATCCTTTTTTATTTTCACTTTCCTTTTTTTTCACCAAAAGTCTAGTTGCCGTCAGTCACCGTACACATGTGCCCCTATACCCCTTTCACCCTTCTCCCTTCCCCTTTCCCCTCTGGTAACCACCAATCTATTCTCTGTATCTATGTGTTTGTTTGTTTGTTTGTAAGAGATTAATTTCCAGAATATATAGAGAACTCATACAACTCAACAACAGAAAATAAACAATCACACTATTCTTTCACCCTGGGCAGTATCATCCATTCATAGTGTCAAATATGATCCATAGGTGGTTGACTCAGAAATATGCGTCTCTAGCTGAGACCTCTCTTCTTAGCTGCTGATCCAGGTTTGCACCCCATTTCTCTACGTTGATGCCTCCTAGGCATCTCAAACTCAACATGTGCAAAGCCATACTTTCACCCCTGCTAAACCTGCTTCTCTTAATTATCACCTTTCTCATAAAATGGCACCACTATCCAGCCAGTTAGTTACTTTTACCAGAAATTTGGAAGTCATCCTTGACATCTCTCTCTCCTTCATCCTTCATATCCAATTAGTCACAAACTGCTAAACATATCTCATATCTGCCACCTTCAACTCCCTTGCCTTTGTCTGGTATCCTCTTTTTGCTCTGCGTATGGCCGGCTCAGTCTTGTCTTTCAGATCTCAGCTCAGAGCGGTCTTCCCTAATCACCTTATCTAAGACAAATCTCCATCAGTTACTCCATATCCCAGCCCGGTGGAGCTGCTCTTCTGAGCCTTGGGACACCAGCGGCAGCTGGGCAGGACTCCTCTTCAGAGGTCTGAGCAGCAACCTCATAGGGCCACTTCTCTGACCTCTTAGATGTTAGTAATGCCAACCCCTTCCTTCTCGTTGCCCGAACCCTCCGAGTGCTAGCTGCTTCTTACAGCTGTTGTCTGTGCTTTGCCTCAATTTTGCCTTTTCGTTCTTTCAGCCCTCCACTACCTGTGTAATTAATTCCCCATATTAAAACTTCTCTATTAAAATATCTAGGGCAGTTTCTAGTTTTTTGTCCCCCTTCTGAAGAAACAACTGCCCTTGAATTTATTTATGAATTCTGCCTTTTTTTCGAATTTACAATATTTTTTTACTTATGAATTTCTTTATTCTACTTTCCTTGGTTGTTTTTGCTAGTGGTTTTTTTTTTTTACTTATTAGGTTATTTAATTCATTTGTTTTCATCTTCTCGATTTAGTAATGAAAGTGTTTAGCTTATGGGATTTTTCTCTCATTACCGCTTTAGTTCTTTTGATTATTATTCCTTAGATAGACTCTTTTTATTTATTTATTTTTTTGATCAGGAAGATTGGCCCTGAGCTAACATCAGTTGCCAAACTTCCTCTTTTTGCTTGAGGAAGATTGTCGCTGAGCTAACATCTGTGCCAGTCTTCCTCTGTTTTATGTGGGACGCTGCCACAGCGTGGCTTGATGAGTGGTTCCATGTCTGTGCCTGGGATCAGAACTTGTGAACCCCAGGCTGCCAAAGCAGAGCGTGCCAACTTAACCCCTATGCCACCTGGTCAGCCTCTAGATAGACTCTATTTTTGGCTTTGAGATCTTCTTTGCCCCAAGAGTTGTTTGAGAGTTTTAAAAGTTCTATATAGTCAAGGTATTTTAGTTTCTATGCTTGTTATTAACTTAGGTCTCGTTATTTGTGGTCAACAAATATAATCTGCGTGATGTCTACTTTTGGGGATTTATTAAAGTTTTCTTTGTTTATGCCTTTTTCCTTCAATTCTAATATATACTTTCATTTTACTGTCCTTTTTATTAATTCTAAGACACATTTTTAATGTCTCAAACTGGGCATCTTATCAACAGTTAATGATATCTTACAATTATCATTGGCAGCATTTTTACTCTCTTAGTGGAACGTAAAATACTATTAGATCTTACAATGTGATAGCATCTTAAATTTGATGAATGTGTTTTGTTTAAATCATTTGAAAATTGTAGCATTCCTCACAATCTCTATTAGAAGAAATTTGACAACTGTTAGGTCTTTTTCCTACAGCTACTGTGAATCATTGGTGTATCTTATTGTTGATGAAATCTTCTCATAGTCTTTCTTATAGCTTTATGGATACATGAAAAGAAGAAATATTTCCTGTTTTCAGAGTATAAAGTTCAATATATATGTCTTCCATCATGTTAATTATTAAATCCTCTATAAAACCTTGCTTCAATTTCGATGATGGTGGTAGACTTGGTCTGTCTTACTGCAGAGTGGGTCAGAGTCTCCAACTTTTGAGCATGTTATTGATTTCTTATTCTAGTTCCTTCAGGTTTTTAATTTATGCATCTTGAATATATATTATTTGATGAATAAAAATGTGTTAGCTCTTTATTTGAATTGTATCTTTTATCATTGAAAATTGATTCTCTTTGCCATTTTAATGTGTTTTTTAAAATTCAACCTTATAGGATATTAACATTGGTGACTTATTTTCACCTTGTTTCCATTTGCCTGATGGTTTTGCCCATTATTTTCAGTTAAATTTCTGTATATCAAACTGTTTTTGTAGTAATTGGATTTTACCAGGTTCCCCATTCCTTGTTTTTTTTTTTATTTCAGTTCATCTGTTGGTTGACTGGGTTTTGTCATCAGGGGATTTTTTTTCAAGAAGAGCTGTGGGTGTAATATTCTCTGAGTTTTTGTACGTTTCAAAATAACTTTCTGTTTTTTTTAAATATCTGGACAACAGCTAGCCTGACTATAACATTATTTGGTCATTTCCCTTCCCCAGCACTCTGACTACCTCGCTCTACCATCTTGCGGGACTGAAGGTTGCTGTGGAGAAGTCGGAAGTCTCCCTGATTTCTTTTCTTTCTTTTTTTTTTTTTTTTGAGGAAGATTAGCCCTGACCTAACATCTGCCACCAATCCTCCTCTTTTTGCTGAGGAAGACTGGCCCTGAGCTAAAATCCGTGCCCATCTTCCTCTATTTATATGTGGGACGCCTGCCATAGTATGGCTTGACAAGCAGTGGGTAGGTCGGCACCTGGGATCCGAACCAGAGAACCCTGGGCTACCAAAGTGGAATGTGTGAACTTAACTGCTGCACCACCGGGCCAGCCCCTCCCTGATTTCTTCTAGCTTTGTTTTACAGATGCCCATAAGATTCGATGTATTCAGTGAGGTTTACTAACTTCACTATATATGTCTGACGATTTATCATTCTAAATCACTTTTTTCCTTGAATTTAGTGTACACTTGATTCACAGATTCTTGTCTTCCTTAATTTCAACCAAATTTCTTTTAACTTTATTATCGAACATTTTCTTCTCCTCTAGGTTTTCTCTCCTTTTCTTCTGGAGTTTATTAGTATTCTTTTGTCTCTCTTTCATAGCTGTCACTTTTTTCCTATTTAATTTCATTTATTTGTCCTTTTCCAATTCGTAGTGAATAATTTTTTCAAGCCTGTCTCCCTATTACTCACTTTTGATATCAGTAATATTTATTCTACTTTTTGTCTTTCAAATGTGGTGATTCTTTTCAACCATCTGAAATACTTCATTTTCAAAACAGATTTTTAAAAATCGTGGTGAATATGCCAATGTTTGATATAATCGGGTTGGGGATATGTGGGTTGTTTATTATTCTCTATATTTTTCTGTATGCTCAGTTTTTTAAAAATAGACTTTCTTTTTGAGTGCAGTTTTAGATTCACAGCAAAACTGAGAGGAAGCTACAGAGAGTCCCCATGCAGCCCCCACCCCCATGCACCCGGACCCTCCTTGCCTATGAAATCCCAGCACCAGAGTGGCACATTCCTCACGATCCATGGACCTACCCTGACACGTCCTCATCATCCTAAGTCCGTAGTGTACATTACAAATGTGGTTTTTGTTTCTATAATTGTTTTGTTATTGTTCATATTTCCTGAGTCCTGCCAATGCATTTTATATCTCTTTCTCAGCATCTTATCATCCCTTATTATCTCTTCCTTGAACCCCTTTCCTTTTCCTCTTTAAAAACAATCTGTCCGTGTATCATTTATGATTGCATGTTTCTTCTTAATTGAGGGCAGCTGCACTTTTCCAGCAGTGCATTTTTTACTTCTCTACGTCTCTCCTAACTTCACATGGATCCCATCAGTAAATCGCACTGGCTGGAACTTCAAAATATCTCCAAAATATCATCACATTTCATGCCCCTTTGCAGCTAGGAGAGGTCAGGTCTGGCCCAAAGAGGAAATTTCTCAGTGGCTCTCAGGAAAACCTTTCTAAAACAGGAGAGACAACACTGGCATGTGGCTTTTGCCTTTTCCTATTTGCCCTTCCTCCCTCTTTGCCATTGGAGAAGCAGCTTGGTGCCTCAGAGGCAGCATCCATTTACCACCATAAGGAAGATAGCCGTACACACCAATAATAAAGCAAGAATCTATAAGAAACTGTATATAGATGACATCTCTGAGCAGCTCTATCAGCCAGGAACTGTCTACCTCCATACTTCCTGTTACTTGAGGAAAATAAATCCCTATTTATTTATTTATTTTTATTGAGTTCATAATAGTTTACATCATTGTGAAATTTCAGTTGTACGTTATTTCTTGTCTGTCACCATATAGGTGCTCCCCTTCACCCCCTGTGTCCGTCCCCCACCCTGCTTCCCCTGGTAACCACTGAACTGTTTTCTTTGTCCGTGGGTTTGTTTATCTTCCACATGTGAGTGAATCATCTGGTGTTTGTCTTTCTCTGTCTGGCTTATTTTGCTTAGCATAATACTCTCCAGATCCATCCGTGTTGTTGCAAATGGGATGATTTTGCCTTTTTTATGGCTGTATATATACACCATATCTTCTTTATTCAATCATCAGTCGATGGGTACTTGGATGGTTTCCATGTCTTGGCTATTGTGAATAGTGCTGCAACGAACATAGGGGTGCATATGTTACTTTGGATTGTTGATTTCAAGTTGTTTGGGTAGATATCCAGTAGTGGGATAGCTGGGTCATATGGTATTTCTATTTTTAGTTTTATGAGGAATCTCCATACTGTTTTCCATAGTGGCTGCACCAGCTTGCATTCCCACCAGCAGTGTATGAGCGTCCCTTTTCTCTACATCCTTTCCAACATTTGTTGTTTTTGGTCTTGGTAATTACAGCCATTTTGACTGGTGTAAGGTGATATCTCATTGTAGTTTTGATTTGTATTTCCCTAATGATTAGTGATGTTGAGCATCTTTTCATGTGCCTGTTGGCCATCTGTATATCTTCCTCGGAAAAATGTCTGTTCATATCCTCTGCCCATTTTTTGATCAGGTTGTTTTTTGTTGTTGTTTAGTTGTATAAGTTCTTTATATACTTTGGAGATCAACCCCTTGTCTGATAAATGAAAAATCCCTATTTATTTAAGCTACTGTGGTCAGTTTTCTGGTACATGCAGCTGAACACCATCTTGACTGATGAACACCACACATACGGTATGTATTAGTTTCCTGTGGCTGCCATAAAAAGTACTGCAAACTTGGTGGTTCAAGACAACAGAAATTTATTCTTTCACCATCCTGAAGGCCAGAAGTCCAAAATCAAGGCATCAGCAGAATTGCTTCCTTCAAGAGGCTCTGAGGGAGAATGTGTTCCATGCTTCTCTCCTGGGGTCTAGTGGCTGCCAGCAATCCTTGCATTCCTTGGCTTGTATATGTGTCACTCTGATCGCTGCTTCTGTCTCCACATGGCCTTCCCCTCTGATCACCAGTCACTGGATTTAGGGTCCATCCTAACCCAGGATGATTGCATCTAGAGATCCTTACCTTAATTACATCTGCAAAGACACATTCTAAATAAGGTCATATTCTGAGATTTGAGCAGACATATCTTTGGTGGGTACTATCTAACTCTCTGCACATGCACATATACATATACATATATACATAAATGGAATAGTATACATGCATTTTAATTTTAGAACAGTCCTTTTCTTTATGTATTTATTTGTTTTACTTTTTGCTTGATTCTTCTCTCTTCCTCTCTTCTTATATCAACCTACATCATACTACTCCCAAAATCCAGGTTAATCTATTGTGTATCATTTTATTTTTATCCACAGACATCTAATCCTATGCAGACAGAATGTATACACCCACATGCACAGTATTGGTTAGCTATTCTGCATAATGAACTACTCCGAAACTCAGTGATTTACCATGGCAATTACTTATTATTATAGTTTGTAAATGATGAGATTAGGCTTTGGTCAGTTTTGGCTGGGCTTGCTCATGCATCTCAAAATCAACTGGGGTCTCTGTTCTAGATTAAGTTTGTCTAGAGTAACTTTTATTTTTGCTAGACTGGCTCTACTTCACGTATCTCTCATCTTCCTCCTGGGATCAATGGGCTAGCCCAAGAACATCCCTCCCATGGAGATAGTGGAAGTACAAGGAGGCAAGTTCAATCACACAAGCACTTTTTCAAGTGTCTGCTTGTGTCACAGTAGCTAACATCCCACTGGCTAAAATCATAATCAATGGGTAGGGAAATCTATTCCATCTCTTGGTGGAAGAAACTATGAAGTTACATGGCAAGGGCATGGATACATGAAAGAGCAGAAAATTGGGACCATCAATGCAATCTATCTCATAAACATATATGATCGACAAACACATATGCCTTCATTTGGTGAGTGTTTGCCTCACAAAAATAGGATCATATTATGTAATTTGTTTGCATCTTGCTTTTCTCAGTGACACCTCATGGAAATACCTGCGAGTCATATTATTTTCTCTGATTCAGTTTTTGAATGGCTGCATATTATTTCATCTTGTGAGTCTACCATGATTATTGAGCCATCTCTTTTTTGATCAATATTCTATTTGTTACCTTTTTCTTTTTTTGGTCGTTTCTAATAGTACAAAAAAAATCTTTTTAGGGTAGTTTTTGTTTTTTTTAACAGTAATTCTTTTTTTTTTTTTTTTAAAAGATTGGCACCTGAGCTACCATCTGTTGCCAATCATCTTTTTTTTCCTTTTTCTTCTCCCCAACCCCCCCCCCCCCAGTACATAGTTGTATATGCTAGTTGTAGGTCCCTCTGGTTGTGGCATGTGGGATGCCGCCTCAGCATGGCCTGATGAGTGGTGCCATGTCCACACCCAGGATCTGAACCAGCGAAACCCTGGGCTGCCAAAGGGGAGTGCACGAACTTAACCACCTGGCCACCTCTTTGGGGTAATTTCACAGGAATAGATTTCTTGGGTCAAAAGATATGTGTGTTGTTATCCAGGTTTCTTTTGAAATAAGGCTGCAATGCTTCACTTTTATCAGCAATTTATGACATTTTCCCCTACATTGCTGCCAAGAGCGGGTGGCATTGTTCTTTATTAATCTTTGCCACGTTGTTGTGTATAACATGATATTCCATTGCTTCTTCACTTTTCATTTCTTTAAATACTCACAAATTTGAGCATCTTTTCATAGAATTTTGCCATTTGAATTTGCACTTCTGTTACTAGTCTGTTTATAACCTTTTCTGTTTCCTGTTGAGTTATTTTTTATCTTCTTGTCAATTTGTAAGAGCTCTTTGTATATTGTGGCAGTATATTATAATATGCCTTCCATTGTCTTCTGGGTTACAATATCTTTCCAGGTCTTTGTTAGTTTATTGACCTTGTTTATGGTATCCTTTGTCATGCGAAAGTTTTGTTTGAGGCAGTTTTTTGCTCAAATATTTATTGAATTAAATGGATCTAGAAACACTGCTCCTGCAGCTAAGCCAGTGTAATCAGCACTAGGTTGGGTGAGGGAGGGGATCATCTCCTGACACTGCCTGGAGCTTCCACCAAATCCTCAGTGAATGCAAAAGAGAAATGAAATAGGGCATTTCAATTATACATCTGAAAAACTGAAAAAGGAGAGAGAGAAATGAGAAGTCACAGGTAAAGGACATGTGATTGAGGCCCCAACAATTGTCATTTAACAGAAGAAACCCCACTTGAATTAATGAGAGTGGAAGGAGGAGCTGAGCTAGAGCACTGTGTTCGTTTCCTAGGACTGCTGTGAGAAAGTCCCCCAAACTTGGTGGTCTCAAACCACTGGACTTTATTGTCTCACAGTTCTAGATGTCTGGAATCAAGCTATTAGCAAGGTTGTTTTTTCCCTGGAGGCTCTGAGGGAAAATCTGTCCCATGCCTCTCTCCTAGCTTCTGGTGGTTGCCAGCAATCCTTGGCACTCCTCGGCTTGTAAATGTGTGACTCCAATCTCTGCCTCCATTGTTGCATGGCCTTCTCCACCTGTTGTCTTCACCTGACCTTCTTATAAATACACCTGTTATTGGATTTAGGGCCCACTAGAATCCATTATGATCTCATATTAACTTAACATTACATCTGCAAAGACCATATTTCTAAATGAAGCCACATTCTGAGGTTTGAGGTGGACAAGGATTTTTCAGGGACGATATTTAACCAAGTACAGTCCACTCTTTGCCTGCCCCGCCCCCCCCACAAAGCACATCCATCTCATGTGCTAAATACATTCCCCAATGTCTTTACTTATTCCAGCATTAACTCTAAACCCAAAATATCATTTAAATATCGTGAACTCAAAAAGTTCCAAATCTCACCCTGTAAATCATTTAAATCAGGTCTAAGTTAGATGGGGTATGATCCATCCTGGGGCTAACTTCCTCTTCATCTGTGGGCCTGTGAAACTAGAAAATAAGTTATCAGCTTCCAAAATACAATGACGAGACAGGCATAGAATAGAGATTTCCATTCTGAAAGGGAGAAAATGGTCCTGGAATCCAGGAACCCTTCAGTGGAGAGCCTGATTCTGCCCCACCACTGAGCTTCTCATCCCAGATAGAGTGGTCCTATCCACCTCCACTATCAACAACTGGCCTTGTAAACTAGACACGGTTTTGAATCTGGATAGCCAAATATATCTATCTTTTTCTTTATAGCTTCTATGTTTTTAATCTTGGTTAAAAATGTTTCCCCTAACCCTATACTGTACATGTAGTTGCCTACTTTTCTCTAAAGATTCTAGTTGTTTAGTTTTATATCTACCTCTTTAAATCTTCTGAAATTTATTTTCCATATCATGGAAGACGGAGTCCATTTTTGTTTTTTCCAGATGGATATCCAATTGTAATGTATAGCTTATTTTAACGAATCCATAATTTCCCCAAAAAGTGGTTTGAACTATGACTCCTGCCATTTATTAGTTTCTTATATATACAGGGATATGATTCTTGATTCTCTATACTTTTACACTGATTGCTTTGTGTTTTCTTATGTCAATATCATATTGATTTGATAGAAGTGGTTTCTGCTATATTTTGACACTAGTAAAATAAAGTCTCCCCTCACTGACTTTATTTTGTGAATGTATTCATTTGTATCCCCCCCAAAAGTCCATGTGAGGGTATAAAATGAGAGTATTGAGCTGCACTAAACATTTGGTAACCACTAGCGAAAATTAAATTAATTAAAATTAAATAAATTAAAATTAATTAAAATTAAATTGACTAAAATTTAAATTAATTAAATAAAATTAAAAATTCAGTTCCTCAGTTGCATTGGTCACATTTCAAGTGCTCCACAACCACATGTGGCTGGTGGTTACCATACTGAACAGCTCAGAAATAGAACATTTGCATCATTGCAGAAAGTTCTATTAGACAGCATTGGTCTAGAGTATTTGACATTTTTTGTTTCCAAGGATGATTCTTCTGATATAAATTTTTCCTCTAACTTGTGTCATATATTTCTTTTCTTCTCTTTTTCTGTTTTTGCTGGTGTGAGAGTGGTGGTGGTACTAATATCTTATCTGTATATAGGCCATGCAGGTCCTTCCTTAATTTTGCTTATCTTTAAATGGTGGTGCCTCTGGGAAAGGCCGCTACTTAATAATAGTGTGAGGAGGATTTCTACTTCCATTCATGACAGAGTAACTGGAAATGGACTTACCCTCCCACCATAAAAAACTATAAAACTGAAAAAATATATGAGACAACTTTTCAGGCTTTGGAGAAGAGACAGTACAGGAGGGTAATTCTTGAGAGGATGGAAACACAGGAGGTGAGCCTCGAATTCACATCAGCTTTCTGCCTTAGGGTGCTTTTTGAATCATGGTGCAGACCAAGCAGGGTGCTGCCGTCTCACTGAGCTGAGGAGATCAGAGTTTGGGGCAGCTGAAGCACATGGAATTTTCTCACTGTTTACTAGAGAGGAGGGAGCTGAGCAGAACAGGACCTAGATTAGCCAATATGTTTTGAGATTTAAAAAAAATGGTGGCCTCACATTCTCCAATTTCAAAGATTACTATAAAGCTACCAAAATCAAGACAGAAATCAAGGCATAGAGGGGCCAGCCTGGTGGCGTAGTGGTTAAGTTCTTGTGCTCCGCTTTGGTGGCCCAGGGTTTGCTGGTTTGGATCCCAGGTGCGGACCTACACACTGCTCATCAAGCCATGCTGGAGCGGCATCCTACACATAAAATAGAGGAAGATGGGGGGCTGGCCCCGTGGCTGAGTGGTTAAGTTCGCGCACTCCGCTGCAGGCGGCCCAGTGTTTCGTTGGTTCGAATCCTGGGCGCGGACATGGCACTGCTCATCAAACCACGCTGAGGCAGCGTCCCACATGCCACAACTAGAAGGACCCACAGCGAAGAATATATACAACTATGTACTGGGGGGCTTTGGGGAGAAAAAGGAAAAATAAAATCTTTAAAAAAAAAAAAATAGAGGAAGATGGGCACAGATGTTAGCTCAGGGCCAATCTTCCTCAGCAAAAAGAGGAGGATTGGTGGCAGATGTTAGCTCAGGGTTAATATTCCTCAAAAAGAAAAATCAAGGTATAGAGAAAAACAAATAAATTAATAAAACAAAATATAGTACATAAATAAACAGAGAGGTATAGCTATAGATACACAGTCAATTGATTTGTGGTAGAGGCCAAGACAATTCAATAAAAGAAAGGAAAGTCTTTTCAAAAAGTGTGGCTAGAACAACTGGTCATCCATATGTTAAAAAAAAACACCATACAAAAAGTTACTTCTAGACAAATCACAGACCAAAGCAAACAAGCTAACACTGTAAACTTCTAGAATAAAATGTAGGAGACAATCCATGACTTTAGGGAGGCAAAGATTTCCTAATCAGGACACAAAAGAAACTGATGGTTAAAAATTGTAAATTTTGCTTCAGCAGAAGTAAACCCTTCTGTTCATACAAAATCAGTTAAGGAAATGAAAAGGCAAGCCATAGTTTGGAAGAAAACATTCACAATAAATATGTCTCACAAGGGGCTTGTATCCAGAATTCATAAAGAATGCCTTCAATAATAAAGTAACAAGCA
Organism: Equus caballus; assembly: GCF_041296265.1. NCBI lineage: Eukaryota > Metazoa > Chordata > Mammalia > Perissodactyla > Equidae > Equus > Equus caballus. The sequence goes on along the minus strand of NC_091715.1, from coordinate 32,086,250 downwards.
GCCCAATTTTAAAATCCATAAGATGCTTGAAAAGACACTTCACAAAAGAAAATATATGAAGGCCAATAAGCACATGAAAAGCTGTTCAACCTTATCAGTCATCAGAGAAATTTGAATTAAAACCATAATGTGACACTGCTTCACATCCTCTAAAGTGGCTCCAATTTAAAAGTCTGACAACACTAAGTTTTGGTGAAGATGTGGAGTAACTGGAATTCAACATTGCTGTCAGAGGATGAAACAGTACAATCACTTTGAAAACTGTCAGTTTCTTGTAATATGAAACATACACTTGTACTATGAACTTTCATTCCACTCCAATTCATTCAAGAGAGATGAAAACCTACATCCACAAGAAGAGCTGTATAAGAATGTTTCTAGCGCATTTAATAACTGAAAACTGGAAATCATCTAAATGTCTATTAACAGAAGACTGGACAAACAAACGTGGTATACTCACACAGTGGAATACTAGTCAGCAATCAAAAAGGAGGAATTGTTCTTTTGTTTGAACTATATGAATTAATTGCTTGAAAAGAATGAATTTGTTTGAAAAGAATGAATTGTTTATACGTGGAACAACATGGATCAATCTCAGAGACATTATATTGAGCAGAAGAAGCCAAAGGCAAAGGAGTACCTACTCTGTGATTATGTTGATATGACGCATAAGAAGAAAGAAAACTAATCTATGGTGACAGAAACCTGACCAGTGATTGTTTATGGTGGAGGGAGGGGAGAAGAGACCTTAGAGATTGACTGCAGCAAGGCACAAAAGAGCTTTCTTGGTGATACAAATGTTCTATTTTGTTCCTGATCCGGGATGGTGATTGCAGACGTGCATACATTTGCTAGAGCACATTGAATTGTAAACTTAAGATTTGTGCCGTTTATTGTAGGCAAATTTTACAAACAAACAAACAAAGGGCACATTGTGAGGAAGATGAAAAGAACTATACTGTGGTAGCCTGCAGCTTTAAATCAGAGATGATGACTTAGAAAACTTTGCAGCGGAATCTGTATCTCTTCCCTGGGGGTGACCTGTCTTTATCAGCTCTTGGCACACCCCTTAAGGGGAAGGTATTGTTCACAGAGAAGATTGGTTGGTTTAACTTTTCAGCTCACTGGAATTTTTTCTCTCATAGACATAAGTTTTTTGGTTTGGTTTGGTTTTCTTTGGTTTCATTTGGTTTTTCTTTGCTCTCTGAGTGTGGCCACCAGCAGCCTTATGGCAAGTTGTTGTCACCTCTGCCTCATCTAGAGGGAGTTTATCTGGGCTGGGGAAGACAAAAAATGGCATATCCATGGTGTCTTTTCTTCACTGTCACTTTCCCTGTAGTTCTTCAGGGTGGAAATAAGTCTACACAGTGATGACCCCTATTTCACCACGGCCCGCTCTCTCCTGCAGGCCATCCTTAGCAGTACGTCTAAAGGCTTGCCCGTAGATGCCTCAAACCTCTCTCACTTTTGTGCAGAGAGATTGACACCTTGCTTGAGATCTGGAGAGTTATTAGCTCCAGCATCAGCCAATAACTTCTCCCAGGTTTCATTGTACTTGGTAAATATCCTTCACTGTTTGGGTTGTAGGAGCCATTTCTTATTTTCATTGTGGATGGAATTTTCTTCTGTTTTCCTTCATTCAAATCTGTGAGCCTGGCGCAAAAGAGTGTAACAATTATACCTTTATTTCACCATCTTTTGTTGGAAACCCTGAATCCAGTGTGAGGTTTTAGAAATGAAGACCTGGCCCTGCCCCTTCCGTAGTTAAAGCCTTTGACTGGCCTCCCATGGCCATTCAAAGATAGAGTCTCAAAGCCCTTGAGGTAGTTTACAAGGCTCTATGTGGCCTGGCTTCTACTTAGCTCTCCAGTCTCATCTTGCTTCTGGCTTTCCAAATCTGGGATGCCCCAGTCATTCTCACTGTCTTTTATTCTTTTAAGATAACATTTATTGTTCTTTTTCAAATTATTAAAGTAACTGTATTCAGTGGTGGAGGACTGGGAAATACAGAGAAGCATAAAAAAGAAATGAAAATCATCTGTGATCACACTTCCTAAAAGATAACCGCTGATAATGTTTTTATATTATTCCAGTATTCTTTCTCTCTCTCTTTCTTTTTTGTTGGTGAGGAAGATTGGCCCTGAGCTGACATCCATATGTGAGGTATAAAGAATGATGACACAATGAACAAAAATATTACTCACCACCCAGTTTAAGGCAAATACACTTGCTTTTGATGGTTCTTCAAAGTGGCTTTTATCAAAATGATCACAATTGGAATTAACTAGCCCTAGGATTAAAATGCCTCAGTGTAAAGAAGACAAGGGTTCCCCCAGTGCCTTGGAGTGCAGCAGGCTCTTGCCTCTCCAGACAGTCACCATCAGTTGGTTGCTGCGAGTCCAGTTCTGGTGGCTGCATCTCGGACGTTGCCTTCCCCAGCCTCAGGAAACTTCTGCACTGAGAGAAGCTAGAGAAATCAGAACACGGCCACCTCAGTGAGGTCCACTGAGCAGTCTTGGGAGCAATGGCATCCAAGTGGATAGTGACTAGGGGATATGCGGGGTCTGTGCTGCTGGCAAGATCACGATGAGTGCTCTAGGTGCACAAAGCAAGGACCCAGGGTAGCCAGCGACAGCATCTGTGGTGGCAGCAGGAAAACTGAAACAGCTAAGGTGAGGGACAACTTTAATTGCTACTTACCTGAGTGACTCCGAGTCATTCTGGAAGAAGCGAAAGGACATTGAGGTCTTAGGACCCCTGTGAGGTTCAAGGGGCTCAGCGCCAAAGGTGTTTTGTTCCCACAGCCATTTTTACCCACACCCTCATCTGTCCAGCCCCCTGGCTAGGGTGGGCTGAGCAAGTAAGGATGAATCAATATTTAGTCAAATGCAAGTTTCACTTCCCAGACTCGTTACTTCAGCCAACATTCCCGCCACTCTCTGAAGTTGCATGAATTGTCCTCAATCAGACAGACACTTCCAATGACATGGGGAAGCAGCACTCAGAGGTGATGACTTGCCACCACCAGTGTCTGTGCCTCTTCTCCACCTCTTGCCACCCCCAGTAATGTAGTTCAGGACCCTTATCATGTCTTGACTGAATTATTGCAATAATCTAAACAGCATCCTCGCTTCCAGTCTGTCTGCTATATTTGCCACCAAGTTGTTTCCTTTTTAAATTGTTTTTAATTACCTAAAACAAATCTATATTTCCAAAGTCAAAATAACATAACGATTTATGTCCAGAAAAGTTTCACTTCAATTACTGTCTCCTCTGCCCTGCTTTTTCCCTCTCCTCTATAGGTAAATATTTTTATTAGTTTTTCTTTGTCCTTCTAGTGATTTATTTCTTGGCAAATATAGCAAAAATGTGTGTCTGTACATTTGTTTATTAGTATTTTGTCCCTTGCTTAAATATAAGATGGCAGAGCAAATACACTGCTGTGTCTTTTTTTCCTTAATGACGTATTCTGGAGACATATTTATGTATAGAAATCATCCTCATTCCTTTTTATGGTGGCTTACTATTCCATTGTGGGGAGGTACTATTCTTTTCCAACCAGTCTCTGTATTGAACATCTGGGTTATTTCAAATCCTTTTATTGACAACAAATTTAATGAAAATAAATTTGGTAGCAGTGTCACTCCTCTGCTCAAAAATCTTTATAGCTTTCCATTGCCTGCAAAATCCAAATGCCCTAGGAGGTCTTCTAAAGTCCATCACAATCCACCTGCCCACATTAGTTTCTCCCTCCATCCACCTTGTACCCTGTGTTGCAGCCACAGTGAAGCTCACCTCCTCCATTCCCCAAATTTACCCTGCACGTTGCTCATGCAGTTCGCTCAACTGAAATTACTTTTCCTTCTTGTCCCTCCCCTTCCACTTCTTCCCTCCATGTTGGTTGAAATTATCCCTCAGTCCTTAGAAGAAAAGTGATCTCTCCAGGACTCCTTCATTGATTCCTGTCTCCATCCACACCTTCCCCCCAGTGAAATTAATCACTTCACCATGGTGTTCCCAAAGCATTGTGCTTGTATTTTTATATTTCATTTTTGCAATTTACATCATGCAGTGTTTTCTGGTTATTTATGTACATTTCTCCCCCCCTCCCCAGTAGATTATAGAAAAACAATTCCTGCACAGAGCTTTTACATGGCTAAGTGCTCAATACATGGTCGTTGAATTGTTTGTTTTTATTAAATGTCTGTAAACATAAAGCACACATAATAACTGGGGCCAACGTTGCTTATGGCTTTGAAAAACAAATGAATGTCACTCATCCTTTTACTTGCTTTGTTTTACTCTACTGGGTGGTGCATGAGGGCCCAAAGCAATTCCTGAAGAAATAAGGATTCTCTGAACAACGGAAGGTTGTTATTTTTGTTTGTACAGCATATTTATGTAGTTTTAAAATCGCCGTGCTTTGACACATCAGCCTTCCTCTTAATAGCTTTTTGCCAACTATACTAAATTTCAAATTAAGTTAGTTAGGTTCTATCCAGAAAGACTGCCAAGCACTTGCAGAGTTCAAACGGTTTACTGACAACTTAAAATCAACATTCGAATGTAAAGACGAATTATCACTTTCCAATGAAATTGATATAGCGGATTCAAACTATTTATGGGGCCTCTTTAATATGTGTACAGATCTGATCTCTTGAAATCCACTAGAAAGTCCTTGGAAACATTTGATTTACTTCTTTCTTTTGTAAGAAAAACAGTAAAAAAAAAAAAGCCCACAAATTTTATTAAGCATCATAAGAAAGAGTTATAATGAGGGGCCAGCAGGGGCCAGCCCGGTGGCACTGTGGTTAAGTGTGCACGTTCCGCTTCAGCGGCCCGGGGTTCATGGGTTCGGATCCCAGGTGCGGACATGGCACCACTTGGCAAGCCATGCTGTGGCAGGCGTCCCACATATAAAGTAGAGGAAGATGGGCACGGATGTTAGCTCAGGGCCAGTCTTCCTCAGCAAAAAGAGGAGGATTGGCAGCGGATGTTAGCTCAGGGCTAATCTTCCTCAGAAAAAAAAGAAAGAAAGAGTTATAATGAGGTCTTTCAAGGGAATTTTATCAAAATTAAGACAATGCAGTACAAAATTTCTGATTCTAGAAATAAAAGTCTTTCTAGACTTTTTGGAAGATCCCCAAAGGTCACATCAACACTGATGGGATCCAGTCAAGTTCTAATTAACATGAATATTTTTGGTGGGTTAACAAATGTTAGTTCTGGTGGGTGACCTATTCAGTCCATATATAAAGCATCAAGTCTATACCTTAAAAGACTTGTAATCTCATTAGATATATAAAAACCTCTCAATGAGAGAACTGTCAAGGAATCTGTGACCTTCTTTAATTCACCACCAACTTGGTCCAGGATAATGACCACGAAGATAAGTGGATCCCAGGCCTAACTCTAGCACAGGACCTCCATTTATAGCATTGTTCCTGTCACTTAATACATATTTAGTGAGTTAACAAATAGCTCTTAGAGATATTATGGAGGAAATAAATAAACAGCTGGACTTTGTGGTAGATTGTATGTGGGAGGCAAAGTGATGAAGTGATGAAGCCGGGAAGCTGAGGGGCCCTTTGATGATAACACTGATAGCAATTTCAGGAAAGGAATATTATCTCATTTTGTGATGGATTAACTTTCAAAAACCACTTTAAACCACCCCCAGAAATTGTAAATTTAAAATAATAAAAATAATAATAGTGGATCACGTCTTAAAGGTAAAGAGCCTAGGCGAAGATTTAGAAATCATAGAATTCCAAGCAACGGTTAAAATTGAAACAAATGATTTCATCCACGGGCGAGACTGCAGCCGGAGCAATTTTAAACAGTCACTGAGCAGCGTTGTTAATGAACACTGTTACAAGAACATTTTTGTTGACCTTATTAGGGTTGTTCTCTCATTAGTAGTTGCTCCACAGAGATCAGTAGTAAAGATATTTCAGTTCTGAGCAAGCGCCATATTCACGCCAGAATTTCAGAGGCTCCCCAAGTTGTCTGTTAAACTTGAGATCAGATAAAATATGGTCGACTCATATTCCATTCCGTGTTTCAAGTTGACGTTTTTCTATAAACGTTGATCGGGCTGTCTCTAAGGCAAAGGAAACAGGAACTTCTTGGGAATCAGGGCTAATCTGGCTGAGGTTTACGGAGGGGCTCTTCCAGTCTTGCATTTAGATCCCTCCCTGCCTTCCTGTAGCACAAGCTGTAAAGCGCTCCAGAACCCCGTGACGAGGAGAAATGAGAGGCTCTGCTCAGACCGTAATCTCACTCTAAACAGGTCTCCGGTGAGGGCTGGTGAGTGGCGATACATCACACAGCTCTCTCCTCTAAAGGCGCCCAGTGTCACCTCCACAGTGCTCCCTGCTTCACCTGGAAGATAGGAGAGCTTCCAGGGAGCGCCGGAGCGAGGTCCCCCGTGTGTAGCACGCTCAGTGCATTAGCTGCTGAGCAATAGGCCTGGCCTGCAGCCTAATTATTAGCATTTGAAAGTCAGCTGCTGGGCAACTGCAGGAATGGCTTCTATGACATTTAAAAATATGGATTTTTCTCCTCCTTCTTACTGGACAGGCCTACTGCATATTAGTTTCTGGATATATACTGTCAGCGCGATTGAAGCAGCCATCCCCACCATTACTCCTGTGACTATTGATCACAGCAAGGATGAGGCCCATTCTTCCAAGGACAATAAACACTAAATACATATTGGAAAATAAGTAAAAGAATTATTCATATTACTATCATTATTTAACACTAATACAAATATTATATTTCTTTAAGCATTTATGTGCTAGGTTCTATAAAAAGCAAAACCCTATTACTAGAGATAGTATCCCTGCCCATAAGACGTTTTATATTCTGTTTAGATAAGGCAGACGGGTGTATTAGAACTGTATCTCACAATTCAATCAATAGGCCACAATGATTCATAAAGAGAGAGAGAGAGTTCACTTACAAGTATGACCTTCCAGCCTCTGAAAAAGCCTTCAGAGTTCCAAGGATTTGCTAATATGCCTTTAAGAGAGTATTTTAGGCCGGACATATCATTGAATGCCGGAGAATGTGGGTTACCTTTCAGAGAAGGAATTTCCTCCACGCCCTGTCCGATAAATGAACCTAGACTGAATGTGGCTCTGGGGAGAGACAAGGGGTGACTTACGCCTGATCTGCCATTTTCCTGCAGTCACCGACAGATTCTGAGATAAGTCACATCTTGAGGATGGTCAGCGCTGTCGTGTTTCTCCTTTCTCCATGGAAGCCTAGGACCGGTGCATCCACTGAGCCCTCAGCAGATCATGGAAAGGAAGCATCTGCTACAGAGAGGCACTCGGTGAGATGGTTTGGAGCCTCTCTTCTTAACCCTGGAGAACCCACTCATCAAGGGCAGGTGCTTGCCTGATCTCTGGCTCATTGATTTGAGAGTCATTTTGTACTCTGGCTGCAAGCAGAAGATATACACGTTTGAAGTTATTCACTTCATTGTCCTATGTCTCAGCCTCTTCACCTAAAAAGCTAAAAGAAGAGTAAGAACATCCCGCACAAAGCGGCTGTAAAAATGCAGTGAACACAAATGTTCAAAAAGCACTTTTAAGTAAAAATAATAATAATTTACATCTATAGAATAATTTATACTAGGAAATGCTTTGTAAATTACTTTGCATACATTATATAGGACATTTAAATCTCAAAGCCAACCTACAAAGTGTACAAGTACTTTACAAGTGATAAGTAACTAGTACTAAGAGCAGATCAGCTTAAAAACTAACTTTACAGGTGACATTATCTTAAATAAATGGGAAATCATTCTTTTAGTAATTTAACATTGGCACCCATACCCCAGAAAGATAGACGATTTGACCTCAGCTTTAAAGTTGTCTTCATTGTTAATTTCCATAAAAACCTTAACATTTGTCTAATTACAGGGTTCTGCATCCATTGATCTCACTAATTCAACTGTTTTATCTGAGTGCCTCTCCTGAATTGATAAATCTAAATTGCACATTTTCTAAACTGCTAAGCTCAGGAGAAATCTTTGAAGGTGGCCCAAGTGACTGCTGGAGTCTTTTACACCCGTCTAGCACCATCTACTGTAACTTTGTAATATTGGATTCACCATTCTTTACTTCAAGCCATCGTGTTCAGATGCCTTTACTCTGTCCCGGCATTACTCCGTCCACCAAAGGTGTGTATCCATGGTTAAACTGAAAACCAAGCAATTTTGGTGGCAAAACATGTAAAAAGGAATCTGAACTTCATGACATGGTGCAATTTTATCAAGGAATAGGTTTCTTGGATCTTCTGGCTTATCTTGAAATCTGTTGCATAAGCTATAATTCTGCCAGCAACCTTCCTGAAAGGAATGAGTAGTTACATATGAAAAAACTGTGAAGCGCTTGCAATTGCTTTGTCCTAGAAGAATGTGTGTTCACATGACCCACACAACTTATTGTTTTATCATTTATCTGCCTCCCTGGAAATAACAGGACATAAAGAACATGAAATCAATATTCTTTTCTACTTGCCCAGCACAAATGAAAACTTACTTGGGGTCAATAGTCCTTTCTGAGGGTTTTAGGTAATGTTCAAAAATACCTCTACTATATCATAAATATCTATATATCTATATGATAAATCCAATTCCTTGCTCCCACAATCCAATACTAAAAGAAAGAAAAGAAAATATTCCTACTTTGGTTTGAATATTGGAAACCAAAGACTTTCTGCCTGGTGAGTTTTTGATAAGTGAGGAAACATCCTGAGTCAGATCCTCAAGACTAGTTAGGAGTTACCTAACTAGTTTTGTGATCTTCAAAGGAGTTTCCTTGTCACCAGTCTCTCTGCAGGCTATTTCGTGTTTATGTGCTGCTGCAATGCTGCAACCATCAGGAGATGGTGTATGCATCAAGAGACAAGTCCAAGAAGGTTCCAGCAGCACTATTCATGATAGCCCCAAACTAGAAACGATCCAAATAGCCATGAACAGTAGAATGGATAAATGTGGTGTATTCACACAAAGGCATGCACTAGAGCAATGAAAATGAATGCACTGCAGCCACCACAGCAACCAAATGAAGCTCCCAAATACAACACTGAATGTAAGAAGCCAGACACACAAAAGAATATATACTACATGGTTGCATTTATATAAAGCTCACAAAACAAGCAAAGTTAAACTATGTTTAAGGAGTGCATACCTAGGTGGTAAAACTGTAAAGCAAATCAGTGATGTCATTATCATAAAAGTCAGGTTAGTGGTTACCTTTGAGGGGTTGATATAGTGACTATGAGGACGCATGAGGAGCAGACCTCTGAGGCACTGGCAATGTTCTATGGTGCTTCCATGGGTGTTTGCTTTATGGTAATCCCCTTAGCTATACACTTGTGATTTATACACTTCTCTGAATTTCTGTTATATTTCACAATTACAAAGAGAGTTTAAAGGCAAATAATGAAAACCTTGCTATGTGTCTCCATTGCCCACCAATTCCCCATCCTATTACTTAGAGCTCCCCATATCTGCTCCCAGCTCCTAATCTTGTTGGGTTCCCTCTTCCTCCCATCGTGTACACCATTTTTTTTTATCATATTATACTCTTCAGTGACTTTGTACTTTTTCTACTTCTGTGTCTAAATGCCTATCCCCTTCTTCCAACCCTATTCCCACCTATCAAACCACTGAATTCAAGCCCATCTTTTAATGCATAACCAAACTGAGACTTCCTCTGTGAAGTCATCCTTGAACTCTTTGGTCAAAGTAATATCATCTGCCCCTAATTCTCATTTCCATTTGAGGCCCTCTTATAGCAACTACCATATTTTCCTTGGTCTGGTAGTGTGTGTGTGTGTGTGTGCCTCCTCTTTGTCCACAAGCAAAACACTTTTGACATGGTAGATGCTCAATAAATGTAGAATAAATTCATTCTTCAATAGATGAATGAAAATGATTGTCTATTTGGCTGTTCAGGACCTAAAATACCTTTGCAGAGGCTTGTCCACAGAAAAAGGGTCATCATTTGTTATGGGTACACTGAAGAATAACTCAACCCAGGCAGTAGAGTTTACTGGCTGTTATGAGAGTTGGGTTGTGCTGTTCTGGGAACTGGCCTGCAGCCCTTAACTAGGTTATACAGGTCACTCTGTGCTGGAATTGTGACCCAAATTAGTTTTGTGGAGTGTATCTAGAAGACTCAAGAAGCTACTTGGTAATTTGTAATGTATCTGTGAAGACACTCTGCATGTGAGTGAGCGTTTATAGAGATCACACATAGAGCCACCACTTAGTGAGCACGTATATTAGTGTGGGAGGGGGCAGCGTGTGTAATCACTCTGTAAATTACTTTGTGAATCCACAACTTACAATTGTGTATGCTATTTGGTAGAATTCAGAACACCTCACCCTTCCTTTCCTTCCCAAAGTCTGTGGATCAGTCTGAGGAGAGAACGAAGCTGGGCATTAGAGAACACTCTTAAGTCTACTTACAAAGCAGTTGGTGCCATCATTGGTTGGCTGTTTGTGTGCACAAGGGCATCCATAAGTTAGGCATTCCTGAGTCAAGAAATACCTACAATGTGAGTGTGTATGTTTGTGTATATGTGTTATGGCTTATGTTTGGGAACCTGTTCATTAGCAAATGAGTGTCTCTATTTTGTTTGACCTCACAGAATCATGCAAAAATAACGAAAGTGTCACCAGATTTTGAAGGAGGGCTTATAGTAATGTAAATGTTGACTTAGGTAGAACTTAAAGCTAAACAGGAAAAACAAAACATTGAGCCACTTAGAGAAGATTCTGGAGAACTTTGCTTGGGTGACTTTGAAAGGCACAGAAAGTATCTTTGGATGAAGGGTGCTGTTAATCTCTTTACCTCAAATCAGAACTAATTGTTCAGATTTAGGTGGGAGGGAGAGTTGACCTCGGTGGTTATTGGGCTGGGCCATTAGTAGAGTTATAGGATCACAATTAAGTTAGTTCTGCATGTGGAATCTAAAATACATTATACACATATGAAGTATTAGATGCAAAGTGTAGTTAATGGCTAACAAATGTTTGAAATTCAAAGCTATTCCAGGAAAGGAGGAATGAAATGAGTCCATGTTATATTCATTAGGCAAATGGCCTCAAACATTTGATATGTTTCCCAAACATTCTGTGAATTGCTGGCTTTAACATGTTGCAATTTTGTTGGTTAAAAAATTATCGAGAAAATTCAATAGAAGCCATCAAAATGACATACCACACAATGATCAACTTAGAAATAGGAGAACACCCCCTGTGCTTTTTCTCAGGTCCTAGATGAAGTCTAATTCAGGAAATGAAGTCATGTGATTAGAAAATATCATTAACTTTCTTTGTTATTATGTCATGTTAATTTTTTATGGTTTGGATAGTTTCTTTACAAGTCCCTTATGCAAACCCTAAACCCAAATAGTTATCTCTGTTTTTGAAAGATTTGGAACTGTCACTGAATGTTATCTAGCCGTCCATTAGGAGATAGCAAAAAATAGGGGGTTGTTTGGTTTTACCTTGAATTTGTTAGTTTAAAAGTATTGCAGCTGCATTTTTCATTGGAGTTCTCTGAAGAAATGTGGAGTTTTGATTTTGAATTTAAAGGCTTTTCTTTTAGCATTGTCATTGGCAGTTTACAAGTATTTTTCAGCTGTGGATGCTGGAGAAAATGAAAAAAACCACAATAAAAATAATTTTGTCCAGGTGGTACATAAATCAGTTGAGGAAATACAGTTCTTTGTGGCAAATAAAAAACATATGTATTACCTAGTGCACTGAAATGTTATTATTCATCAAATGAATGTTATAGATGTGTGAGGATTTAGAGGCGTGAGGAAGAAGAAGATTAGAGTAGAACATAGAGATATCGCATATTTTTGCCTAATGTGGAATAATTGTAAACAAACACGTGAGGAATTGCACATGAATGAGGCAAAGCTGAAGTTCATTTCAGGGGTATATAGGGATTTACCCATTAGGAAGATTATCTGCTATTTCCTCTTAATTTATGATTGGTTGAATACTGCTGAATTACTATCAAACTCCAACTAGAGAATTCACAAATAGAAACCACAGTGTATACAGTATTAGCTAGAAAAATACTGGATTACCAGTGTAATCTGGCAGCAACAGGAATGTCTAATTATATGTATGTGTGTATATTTAGAGCATATGTATATGGAATACATCTTTTGTTTACTTGGCTAATTACTAGGATATATAAATTGCTTTTCTAACCTGAAATCAGACATTCCCATCTATGTCCTTTCTGTATTTATGTCTACAGATTGTGCTATATTATTTTACTTTTCCTTATTAATGTCATTTTATCATTTTCTTATTGTTTTATGTGTATTGCTTCCCAATTTACTTACAACTTAGAAATGGTTTGAAACTTCTTTTGTAACCCCCTTCAACTATTCCCATAAAGTGTTTAATACACAAGACATGTAGGTACTTAAAGCTGCTTTTACACAAATGAATGAATTTATTTATTTGGTTTTATTTACCATTGAGTTATCTTAGGAGATTAGACAAAGAGTTCAAGGAATCAATGCAAAAATATAAAAAAACTTGAGAATGTTATAGTTTGTTGGCTTTAGTTATAGCAATCATTTTAATATTTTCTTCAAATCTTTGTGCTTTTCTTATATTTTTATGCCAATTTTGCATCAAAGCTAGTTGTTTCAGGCTTTACTGAAAGTAAATGAAAATATAATTTTGCTCCTTTTCTATGACATTTACTAAGCAGAAATGAGCTATTTCAATATTAATTTTAAGATAAGTTTTATGCATTATTTTTGTACTCAAAATATTCCTTGATTTAACCAGATTCATTATAGCATATCCCAAGATCCAGCATCTGATAGCAATGTTTTTTAAATGGGAAGTTTCTAGTTATTTTTCTTTTAAACTTAAATCTATAAATTATTTGTTATGAATTTAATATTGATTAAATGAAGACTACCATCATTTACTTTTTTAATGAACTTGATATATTTATCACTTAAAATGGAGGTTTGACCTAAGTCATTTGTTGATTGAATGCACATTTGTTATGTACAAATCATTTCTTCTTTCATAATAAATTCGGTCTTTAAATTTTTTCCTCTTGGGGCTGGCTCTGTGGCCGAGTGGTTAAGTTCGCGCGCTCCGCTGCGGCGGCCCAGGGTTCGGATCCTGGGCTCGGACATGGTACTGCTCGTCAGGCCACGTTGAGGTGGAGTCCCACATCCCACAACTAGAAGGACCTGCAACTAAGATATACAAGTATGTACGGTGAGGTTTGGGGAGATAAAGCAGAAAAAAAAAAAAAGAAGAAGATTGGCAGGCAACGGTTGTTAGCTCAGGTGCTGATCTTTAAAAAAAAAAATTTCTTCCTCTTCTTCTTCTTGACCTGCAAATCATAAAGGGCACAGAGGTAAAAGAAATAAATATTCAGAGGGTTATGAACATTCTGAAAAATAATCTGAATTAGCACAGATCTGTGTGAATGATGATCTAAAACAAAACCAGAATGTTCTTTCTCACGTAAGAGTGTTTTACATTAAGACACATGTTTGTTCATCTCAGCACCCAGGTCAGACTATGGCCAAAAAAATATTCCATGATTTAACGTAATTAATTAATACAAGTTAAAATTGTCACATACACAAAAATCCTATCTTATAGCATCAGAGCTCTTGATATGAACCTGTCATAGTGTGACAGTTCAGACTTAAGGAACATGTGTTAGCCCCTGTGGTTGTGCCTGAGTGTGTGGACGTGTCACATGGTCAAATATCAAATGGGGGCTTGATCGAAATAAATAGTCTCACTTGACTTGTCATGTGGTCAAACTGCATGTAATACTGGGTTTTAAAAGTGAAACCAACTGGTGAGCAGGATATGTTGGCAGGAGTACTGATCCTGAGCCTAGTTTATTGCTTAGAACATGGTCAAACAAACTGAATCAATGCATTAATGTTTGAATGAGGCAGGAATCATTTTTTAAAGAATTAAAATTGGCCTATTGCCCTTCGCAATTCTGGGTCCTCGTTTACAAACAGAGAATAATATCGATTTTGGAAGTGCTTTAGAAAGTCTTAGTTCATAGCTCGTGTGTATTTTGTGGGTTGTGTGGGGAGGGTAATCGTGACAGGGCACCTTTTCCACTCTGTTTACTTTGGGGACCGGAAAAAGAGTGACAAGTGCTTCAAGGAACTTGGGAAATCAAAGAGCTGACAGCTTCTTGGTGGCTCAGGGCACTCAGGTTTTATGACATTTTCGACATTCTCTAGTTAACATAAAAAATGTCACAACATGTCAGATCAGTGGTCCGCCAATCTTGTGTTCTGTATCCGAAGATGATACCACTCCTTTGTAAGAATGTAACAATTTGCATCCATGACATCATCCTCAGAGGTTAGGGATGTAACGTGAACCTGCCTAATCCCCCTTAGTGAACTGTTAAGGTTCCGTTATCCATGAATTGATCCAAATTCTCCTTGACCACATTCAGCTTCTCATCCTGCCCAGCTCTGCAGGTATAATGAGTTCCATGTGTTTACTAGTAACTGCATAAACAAATTCTCTCATGTTTGTTCTAAAACCACGCCCCGTAAGTTTTAGGGCACACTGTCCATTCTAGACTTTCATTAATAAGTCCGTATCCATGCTGGCCATAACTTTTTGATATCTTACATGTTGATCCTATCCCCTGTTTTCGGGGAGAATTGTTGTACAAAAGAATTAAGATGCTCCAATACAGCCTTTCATATCTAAGCCCAAATAACATACACCCATGTTTGTAAAGTTCTGAAAATTCTTTCAGAATGAAAGCTTTTCAGTGTTAGATTTTGGGAACTCTCAACTCTCTTACAATAGATTGGTTCTGTAACAAAGAAAAAGATTTGGTATGCAAACACTCGTAGCCAGAGCACATACAGACCTTCCATAATTCACTCAGATATACCAGTCTAACTCTCAATATGTGATAAAAATTGATTATCCATTTAAAGTTGTTTCATGGTCCATGCATGTGTTTCCACCGGTGTTTTAAGTGGCTTTACACAGAGTGAAATAGCATTACTTAAACAGTAAAGTATAAACATAATATGGCTCGTTTATTAAGGTCCCAATGCTGCAGCTGGAAGGTATCCCAGGCAGTCCTGATGCATAGAAAATGTCAACGTCCTTGACTTCATAGCTGCTGAGACAACTGAGACACCTCGATGTGGACCATGACCCGTCTCACCTTCCTCTTTAGCAATAGATGAGACTCTGTGCTTTCATCTTTCCTTCTAATTCAAGCCCTTTCTTGTCGGTCATGCATTGTTCACAGGAATTGTTTGGTAATAAGTGTTGCAGCTAAAATTTCAGAGTGGGTTGAAATCCATTTCAATGTAAACGGTTGGAGTTGTCATCTTTGTTGATGGTTGTTGTCAAACGAGGGAGTGTGGTCAGCAAGATCATGGGAAGATAAATAAAACTATTGAGTTTTTGCATAAAATACTAGTAAGTTTTCCCAAATATGATCTCTCCTGAGCCTTGGCTATATCCAAAACACCAGAGGTGCTTGTAGCAGTGGACATAATGCCTCACCTGGATCTCCTCGACAGTCACCATCCCTGTGCAAGCCAACCAGATGGCTTCCAACTGACCGCATCTGCAGCTCTTTGCTTCAGGCTTTCTCTGATTGCCAGAGCCCTCTGGGTTCACCTGAAGTCAGGCTGGCAGTGCCAGGGAGTCAGTGACAGAAGTTCAAATACCCCAGCTTATTTGTATCTTGGGTGGAATATTTCTAAGATGTGATCTTTACTGTCCCCATGAGTTCCTAGTGGGACTGACCCGTGGCTTCTCACGGTGGTAACCTACTCAATGCACATGCCTTTTTGGGCTTCTCCCCTTCCTCACTCCCCTATCATTCCTTCCCAGAATTATCTCTCAAATAAACTCCTTGCTTTCACATTTTTGTCTCAAGTTTTGATTCTGAAAGAATCTAACCTTAGACATTCTTTAAAAAATATATGTTATCTGGCTCAACATCAGATCAACTGAATCAGCATCTCAGGGGACGGAGATTCATACTTTTAACACATAAAAGTGATCCTCATGTGTAGCCCAATTTGGGAAACAGTAAACCATTTCACCGCAATCCCTGTCTCTCAGAAGATCTCAACAGTGAGAAGGGGAGCTAGGAACGGCTTCCAGAACATGGCAGCCATCAGTGAAGTGGTACTCACAGTGTCAAAATATGGCTTCCCCCACCTTCAGTCCCACAAACTCTAGGAAATTGTCGGTGAAGTTTGGATTAAGGTGACCTGCCCTCGTATTTTTAGACTTTCAGAAGATCATTCTGTTTGTTTTATTTCTCACTTGGATGCCATAGGCTAAGCAGAAGGTTCTGAGTTGCCTGCAGACGAAAATCACCAGGATGTACTTAAAACTGAACTACATATTTAGAATTTACTCTGGTTGGTCTCAAGAAAAAGGATGGTCTTCTACTATGCCTTTCAAGTAAAAAGCCTTTCCTGCTTAACAATGAAGAGTAATACTAACTGAATTGAGGGGCAAGAACCTCAGTGTGCCTACTAATATCTTTTAGTAACTAGAAGGAAAAGCTATCCAAAGCCAACCCCAAACCTGGCCAAAACAGGAGTAATGAAGTATTGATGGTTCAGAACTTACTCAGGCCGTTTCTGGCTCTGTCACTGTAAAGCTTTAAGAATAATTTTGAGAAGTCTGAAAAAAATCACTTTGAAACCTAAAGAATTAACAAATTTTCTGAGGAAAAAGGTAGAAGCAACTATGTCTATTTACTCGAGGGAAGACGCTACTAATGGGGGATAAGAATAAATTGTCATCAGACTGAGTCCTGAAGAATCTGTAGGCTTGTTTTAAGCATATATATATATATTTATATATTGTTTTTCTGGGAAAGATTGGCCCTGAGCTAACATCTGTTGCAAACATCTGTTGCCAACCTTCACTTCTTCCTTTTTTTCTCCCCAAAGCCCCAGTGCATGGTTGTATGTTCTAGTTGTAAGTCCTTCTAGTTCTTCTATGTGAGCCACCACCACAGCATGGCTACTGATAGACCCAGTGGTGTGGTTCCATGCCTGGGAACCGAACCTGGGCCACCAAAGTGGAGTGCGCCAAACTTTAACCACTATGCCATCAGGGCTGGCTCTTAAGCATATATTCTAAATATGAATTTGTTCATTTAATTCAACTCATGACTTTGTGTTTCTAATATGGGTCATGTGCTATGCTAGAAGCAGGGATTACAAAGGTGATTCAAGTGTGACCCTGGCTTTTAATAACCTCACTGTCTAGTGGACAAAATGAACATCTAGTTTTTTGGGAATATGAACTGCTAAAGTGTTGATTCCTGTAATGACAGAGTGCTACATAGCAACAGAGGACACAGTGGTTAGTTAAGATAATGTATGTAAGAAAAGGTATGCATAATTGCTTTTAAGCTGTAAAGCACTACATAAGCATTATTATTGAGAACAGCTGTATCTGGAGAAGGGCAAGGGAGGCGGTCAGAGAAGGTTTTAGAGAGAAAGTGATTTTTGTGCTGGGGCTTGAAGAGAGGGCTTTCAACAGGCAGGGGAGAAGTAAAGGTAATACAAGCAGTGGGCCCAGTGTGGATCGAGCTTGGAAGCTCGTGTTTGGGGCCTGTTGCTGACTGTCCATCAAAATCTGCATGTTCCAAACATTTTCAATTCTCCCCAAGGCTGCCAGCCCGGTCCTGCCTCCATCTCCCTCTCTTCAACATCACAGCCATTCATGTGAACTTGCTGACTTTTCCTCACCACCTCAACGTCTCTAGCCTTTTCTACCTTCTCCTCACCGATCTCAGAGATGACATGCTCAGAAACTATAAATTCAGCCCATCTGCTGACATCTTTGAGACAGACACTCTGCTCTTAGACCAGCCCCTTCCTCTGTGTCCATGATCTCATCCACCCCGGTCTTTGTGATTTTTTGAACAGTCCCTCAACCCTGTCATCTTAAGTTTTTCATACTCCACTGATTTTTTTTGCTTTTTTTTTGAATTGCATATTCAAGTTTCCCCCCAAATATTCCCCCAAATACCCCTTTTTAAAATTTTTTTAAAGATTTTATTTTTTTCCTTTTTCTCCCCAAAGCCCCCTGGTATATAGTTGTATATTCTTAGTTGTGGGTCCTTCTAGTTGTGGCATGTGGGATGCCACCTCAGCATGGCTCCATGAGTGGTTCCATGTCCACGCCCAGGATTTGAACTGACAAAACACTGGGCCTCCTGCAGCGGAGCGCACGAACTTAACCACTCAGCCACGGGGCCGGCCCCCCAAAATACCCTTTAAAACAAAACAAACAAATCCCCAAAATGCCCTTCCCTCTACCGTCCTTCTCCTATGAAATACTAGCCCATCTCCCTTCCTTCCTTCGCCGGTCTTCTAGAAAGCTTGATCTAGACCTGCTGCCTCTGCTTTAGTACCCACTCTCTCTGTAATTTCTTGAAACCTAATTCTGCTTCCTCATAACCAAACTTTCCCTATCCCACCTGGTTGCACTTGCTTCAAGGGTTTAGCGGGGACCCTCTATGGGTTGTGCAGCCCCATACCAATTGGCATTGCACGCATCTCTCTGCTTTTCTCTGGTCTGTCTTTCTCCTCAGCTTTAAGGGGTGGAATTCACTCCTTCACTCACTACACATCCATGGTCTATCCTACCCAGTTGTTCTGCTGAGTGCCAGCTTGATGCACATACAAAAGAGGCCTCTTTTCCCCTTAAGGCGCTCACTCTCAGATGCCAACACTCACATCAATGTGTTGGAGTAAAAGTATGTGCCAAGGACTCCTGGAATGCTGAATAGGCAGTGATGAAATGAGTCTGGGGGTTTGAAGAAGCTCTCGGGATGACCCCTAGGGCAGTTGTAGCCTAAATGACAGTGTAGACACTCATGCCCTTAACAGAAGTCGAGAAGGCAGGAGAAGAGACTCTAGTTTGTGGATGATGAGTTCAGATTTGACTGTGCTGCGTGTGAGATGGCAGCTGGATATCCAGGAAGTCAAACCAGTCTGCCTGGCACAAGATACAGACTAAAGAGGTAGATTCGGTAGTCACCCGCGAGGGGGTGGCTGACACCGGGAGAGTGGGCGAGCTCACCGGGAGACAAGGCTATAGAAAATGAAGGGAAGAGAACCAGGGGCAGAGCTCTGGGGTGAAGGCAGAAGAGAAGCTAGAGATGCCCTGAAGGAGGGTGTCTTCCCTTCTTCCACACCCCCTTCCACACCATCACGAGGTGGATGGATTTGAAGCCCAGATCTCTTCGGGTCACTTCCTTGCTTAGAAACCCTCAGTGGCTCCCATATTGCCTCCCATATTGCCAAGATAGAAAAAACAGTCTCCTTAGCACAGACCCTTCAAGGTCTAACCCCTGTTGTAGCTTACCTTGTCTATCACCCGCCCTGGCAGAGGCGTGCTCTAACCCAGTGGCTCTTGACCTTAAACGTAACCAGAATCACGTGGGGGGCTTGTTACCACACAGCCAGCCAGGCCGCACCCCCAAAGTTTCTCATTCAGTAGGTCTGGAGTGGAGCCTGAGAATTTGTATTTCTAACAATTTCCTAGAGATGCTAATGCTGCTGAGCAGACCACACTTTAAGGGCCACTGCTCTAGCTCCTGCAGGCTCCTCTGGTCAGGACAAAGTTCTCTACCTCTGTGTCTTTGCCGATGATATTCTATGCCTAATTCCGCCTTCTCTTCATTGCCCCTGGCAATGTTCAAAAATGTTGTGGCCCAATTCTCCTTGGTGGCTGGCCACCCCGATTCCTCCCTCCGTCCTGCCATTAGTTATTCTGCACCTCTGACAAGGCAGGGACTCTTCTATATTTGATTTGCCAAAGCAATTCAGAGAGCAATACAAACTCAGCCCTGAGCCCCTGCTGGACGGGGCCAGTCTTGATATGTTGACGTGCTGCCTGCCCCGGTCAGGACCCTGGGTGGTCCCAAGGCTTGCAGGATGGGGGAAGGAAGGGGGAACAGCAGCTCTAACTGTGAGGCTCTGGAGAAAGAATGATTCAGGGACTGATGGTTGACAGTATTCGTGCATTTGTCTTTTGTCCCTGTCTAGAACACAGATTTCTTAAATGCCAGAGTAGAATTCTCTTTCTATTCTGTGCTGCCTACAACTGCCTTGTACATAAGAGGTGCTTATTCTTGAATGAATGAAATGAGGAACAGCGGTGTGTCTAATTTGTTATTTGCTTCCAAGTTTATTTAAACAGAAGAGGCCATGACAGATGACATCTGTGCCATATACATTTGTCACATTTATGTTAACATGCAGCTTTTGAAACTACATTTCATACTATCTCCACTATCTTCTGTTATTCTCCTGTTTTTATCTGATCAATTAGGAGGTAGCTTTTGACCAGCTGGCCATTAGGCAAAGAGACATGTATTTACCTACTTGATAGAGCCTGGGAGACTGGGACAATTCAAAATAGGGCATTTCTAAACAATGATTTTAAAATTTAAGACATTAACTTCACATAGAACTTTGTTTTCCAAAAATAAACAATTTTTTCTTTTAAAGAACAGCTCAGTGGATTTGGATTTTGGGGAAGATTTTTATACCAGACTTTTTCAGATCACAACACAGTAACATAGCACCATTTCGCCATCTAGCGTTGTGTGTCAGTATTGCCTGTGAGGGAAGCACTGCGGTTTTTTTCAGCCTTTATTAAAGCTCGCAGAGACGTCTGCGTCTACAGGAGTTAAATATGTCTTAGAATCCCAAGGATCCTAATTGCTAAAAAGTCAGTCTTCTTTCTCATCCTCCCCTTCTCAAAGTCTTTGGCAAACAGCCAGGCTGAGCTAAATTCAGAACATATCGCAATTGTGTCCTTAGACATCACCCACGTGCATCTGCTGGGAGATTTCCTTCTTGGGAGTGGGTGGCAGAGAGGACAGCGCCAACAGAAGTGGGTCTAAGTTGCTCAGCTGCAGCAGCCATGAGAACTGAGCCTGGCTTGAGTAGTAAACCTCAGTTGACAAGAAGACCAGGGTAAAGGGTACACAGGCAGCATTGGGAGCAGTACTACCAGCGTTCAAATCCTTGTCCTGCCATTTACTACCTGTGGGACCTGGGGTGAGTGGTTTGGCCTCTTCGCACTTCAACTCCCTCACCTGTGAAATGGGGATGATGCTACTACCCACTCATATGGCTGTGATCACTATTAGATGAGTTCATAAGTGTAAAATGTGCACGCCCTCTCTTGACTGCACAATCTTTGATTAAATCCTTGCTCTATGACTTATTACTTTTGTGAATTTAGGCAAATTTCTTAACCTCTTTCAGCCTCAGTTTCCTTACTTGTGGGGATAATACTTTGCGGTTATAAGCAGTAGCACACCTAATGTGTTTGACACCCAGAGCTGACCATTCTTAACACTCTCTCCCTCTATATGACAAAATCTTTCTCAGTAATAATCATGAAATGAAATAAATGATTATAAAGGCCAGCAAAGAAACACAGACAGTGAAAATTGTTCTTTTATTGAACTCTCATTCTAGTAAAAACATAAAATGAAATATAAATAAATACTACTACAAAAAAGGAAAAGGAAACTGGCTTCACATTTTTATTTATGTTAATGTATTTTTTGAGGAAGAAACCACATGAGGAAACACGTCCAATAGAGTGAACACCACGTGGCTCAAAGAAGGATTTTCACCTAGAAGGACAGACTGATGCATCTTAAGTTCTGTTTCGTTTTCACAGTCACTGTGTATCATTGCCTTTCTGAATTCACCCTTTGAATGCGGGAATATGCGGCACCACTAGGACTGGAGATGCAAACCGCACCCAAATAGAGCTCAAATGATTCTGAACCCGCGAGAACTTACCCTGGAATCGAATGTGTGTGGCTGCGTCCAAACGTGTCAGCGGCCCACTGTACAGGTGGGGCTCTCTGCATCATCTTTCATGCAGAAAACAATGTTGATTAAAGGGTAAGCAACGAAAACGGGCTCATTTGAATCTCACATTATGTACTGTTTAAAACTCAACAGGAACCGCAGCAATTTTAGAACTGAAACCAATGAGATATTTGGGGGCAACAGGAGGAATATGATCAATGGCGTGGTTTAGAATTGCTTCGACGTGTTGATAATGAAAGATACCAACTCGTAGTAGGTTTCATTATTATTGTTAATTTCTTGACAAACAATGCGTCCTCTTATTGCCTGTGCTTGGCACCCACTGCTCCCACTGCCCTGCCCCGGTACCCATCGCCTGCAAGAGTTCAATGGGAAAAGCTGCCAGGACAATACATTCAAGATTGAATATTTAACATATCCAGTATTCTTCTTCCGTGACTTATCTTCTCATTCCCCTCCTCCTACCCACCTAAAGCCTACTCTGCACCCCCCATACATACATACGCACAAATAAAGAATTCTGAGCCTTCAGCTAAACAGACAGTGAATGACGAGCTAACCAACAAATGCAGTGTTCTATACTGTTTGATGATAAGTAATCAACAGCTTAGGCTTTCATTTGGAAACAGAGGCCTTCTCTGGATTTCCTCTCAAGACATCCCTCAACACCAAAATGTAGAGTTGTTCCGAATTGTCTTGGCATTAGGGTGTGCAAGTGCCATTCCAGGGTTTGGTCCATGGTCTGTCATTGGCCTCTTTGCTCTCAGATCTATTCCCAGCCCTACATATCCTCCACTTGGTATCACAAAGCATTCATTTCCCTGGTTTTGGGGCAGGTTTGGCCAATAGGAGGCAAAAGCAGAAGACTGGAGGAAGAAAGGAGGAGTGAAGCCTGGCCATTTCCCCATCCTCAAACTACCTAAGACAGCATCTCTGCAATAGCTCTCTCTCCTCCACAGAGACAAATTTCTTGAAAAGTCAATGAAGCTTAAGCTCCAGGGCCTCTCACTTGCACAGGCCCCTTCCAATGCCCTGTGTGTATAACTTTTTAACAGCTTTATTGAAATATCATTTACAAACCATAAAAATCACCCATTGTAAGTGTATGGTTCAATAGTTTTGAGTAAATTTATCGAGTTGTGCAACCATTACCACAATCCAGTTTTAGAACATTTCCATCACCCCAAAAAGTTCCCTTGTGTCTTTTCAGTCAGTCCTGGTTTCCAACCCCAGGCCTTGGTAACCACTAAGCTACTTTTTGTCTCTACGGATTTGCCTATTCTGGACATTTCATATAAATGGAATCGTACAGTACATGGTCTTTTATGACCAGTTTCCTTCACTGAGCATCCTGTTTTCAAGGGTCATCCATGTTGTAACATGGATCAGTATTTCACCCTTTTTATTGTCGAATAGTATTCCATCGTATAAATATTCCTCATTTGGTTTTTACATACACCAGTTGCTGGAGCTGAGTGTGAGTTTATATTTGTAATTTTGCATTCTTTGTCTTAAAAAGGGTTCCCCAGATTGTGTAAGCTTTGGGCTCTCCAAACCTGGAGCTGCCTCTGCCTGCGGCTCCAGTTCTGTAGCCGGGAGCCTCTAAAGGGCCCCCAATGAGCCTGCCTCCTGGTATTTATGCCTCTGGTAATCGCTTCTCCTTGAGTGTGGGCTGGACCTAGTGGCTCCTTTCTAACGAATAGAATATGGCTAAAGTGGTGGGATGTCACTTCCAAGATTAAGTGACAAAAAGACTGTGACTTCCATCTTGCTCTTCCTTTCTCACACGCTCTCTCTCAGAGCCCTTGATCTACAGGAAGAAAGCTGCCATATTGTGACTACGTCTATGCAGAGGCCCACGTGGCAAGGAACTGATGCCTTCGACCAACATCCAGTGAAGACTTGAGGCCTGTCTACATCCAATGAGTGAGCTGGGAAGGAGACCCTTCCCACTTGAGCCTTGAGATAACCCCTGCCCTAACTGGCACTTTGATTGCAGCCTCATCAGAAGCTGTGAACCAGAACCCGCCAGCCAAGCTGCTCGCAGATTCCTGACCCACAGAAGCTGTACGGTAATAAATTTGTTAGTTACAGCTGCTAAGTTTGGGGATAATTTGTTATGTGCCAATAGACGAATGCTATCCCCCACCTGGCAGCCCCTCTTTCCATGGTCCCAGCACCTACCTGGCAGCCTTCACCATGTCCCTAGTTCCTGCCATATGACCCTAGCTTCTGGTCTCAGGTAACACTACCTCCTCCCACGTCTCCCCATTCCCAAGGGTAGTAGCACCTTTCTGCTGTGGCTAAGCTCTGTGTTGCCTTATGGGCCCCTCTTTGGCTTCTTACTCTTCTCTGACCCGTGTAACCAGCTGCTGGTATTAACATCCCTCTTGTTTGAAATACCTAGAGTGGTTTCTGTTTCTAGCATTGCAGGGGGAAACATTTCATCTTCTATGACATGTAGCCTCACTTGAGCCTTCACGAGTCTGTTTAGAGAAAGAAAAAAATTAGCGTGGGACCAAGAGTCTTGTAGGTCCTAGAATCAGTCTTCACAAATAAAATAGGTTAGGACAGAAAGCCACCCACTGAGCTACCAGATAGCACAGCAACAGTTCTGAGAGGTGATGACAGAGTGACTGAGCAGGTCTTCTCAGCATTCCGGTCTGCCGTGAGCATTCTGGAGTAGGGAGAGAGGGTGTGTGAGCAAGAGCGTGTATTCTCCAACGGCAGCAGCCGTCCTTGGGATTCCCCTTTGCAGAGTCTCCCTGAGGCTCCAGACGGCTGAGGGGATGCCCAAGGCCTGCAGGAGGGCCGACATGATCATGATCATAGAGGGCCATCTACGCCTCCTCTGGGACCT
This sequence comes from Equus caballus, assembly GCF_041296265.1. Lineage (NCBI taxonomy): Eukaryota > Metazoa > Chordata > Mammalia > Perissodactyla > Equidae > Equus > Equus caballus. The sequence continues at coordinate 32,061,451 of NC_091715.1, read as the reverse complement.
GAGCAGCCTCACAGAGGGCTCCATACTGCTTATGTTGTGGCCTGGCTGACATGGGAATGGAGTCCAGCCGCCAACATGGTGACGCAGTTTCTACAGACTGCTAGAGGGCTGGGGCACCAGCAAAGGCAATGCATCCTTTTCCCCCTGGTAGATGAAGAAGCTGCTCTTTCCTAGGCCGACCTGGGAAATTGAAAAAAAGCCTTTGGACTTGGCTCCTCATCTTTCAATCCCTAGCTTGGTCAGGAGCAGGGGCTGTCCGCCAGGGAACTATTTTCCTCGAAAACTCTTTTTGCTTCCAGCCCCTAGCACTGTTATTGCCTCCTTTGGGTGGGGACCCAAGAGTAAACTGGGCAATAGAGATAGCCGCTGGCATCTTGTGGCCCCTTAAGGGTTTTGTATCCAGCACAACCAGCTATCATTCTTCCTACACTCTGTAGCCCGTGATTCGCTCTCCCCTGCTTCTGGCGGCTTCTCCCTTTCTCCTGCGCTGTTCCGTGGACCAGCACCTTCACACCCACCCCCCAGCTCTGACTAAGGAATTGGCAGGTTCTTCTGACACAAGTGGGCTCAGCAGCTCTCCCTGCTCTGCAGAGGTGATGAATTGCCTTAGAGTCATCATACCACTTTCAGCAGTGCAGACACCCAGCTGACAGGGGGACCGACAGAATGTTGGCAATAGGCAAGTCTGATGTCAGAAACCCTATGCGGAGTTTGTTTCTGAGTGTACAGTCTGAACAGAGAGAAAAGGAGGACAAAGAGAGAAATTAGGAATAAAATGGCTAGGAGGATTATAAGATTGATTTCCCTCTAGCTGCAACTGTCAGCTGTTTGGGGAATCTGAGCCAAGGCCTCAGCGAGAGCTGGAGAGAAGTAAAGAACAATGGCTCATAAGAAAGACGGCGCCCCTCCTCTACAGACCACTGCTGCTTTCTCTTGCTGGAATAGATTTCACCAAGCAATTCAGGATTGACTCTCATCATTTACATCTTCATTAAATATTAATTTGATATCCTGTAATTGTTCATTACTTTTCAATCTGGGCTAGATTCTGTGAGGCACTGTGCTGATTTGCTCTCCTCGTGTTTGGGTTCCTGATCTCTTTGGGGTGTCCTCATTGAAGGCTCTTGGGCGCGGGGCTTGGGTCCAATGCAGGGTACACGCTCAGAAGCAAGGGGGTCACTCATTGCCCACCAGTATGTTTGAGGGTTACTCCTCACATGATGATGGGGAGGAACGAACATTATGCAGCCTCTCAGGGCTCTGCTGGTGAATTACAGATCACTTTGTCCTTTAGCCTGTTAGCACATCCATAAATTACAGCACAGTCCCGGCAGAGCTCACATGGAAAACGAAAATTTTAAAAAATCTTTTCTAGTGCCTTTAATTTGGGGACCGCAAATCAATTAGGTTACCAGTCGTCATAAACAGCCACACCATGACATGAGCAGTATGGAGCCCTCAGTGAAGCCGCCCACGCCCCAGAGGATGTGGGCTTGGCCCTCTATGATCAAGGGCCATTCTGATCATCCTAAGAGATCCAGGACACAGAAATTGCGCACCAGTGGCAACTTGCTGCACATTTTGTCAGGCACAGTAAAGGAAAACTGGGCTTAAGTTCTATTGAGATATATGAAAATGAGAGAGCTCCCTCAGTGTATTAGGTATAGCGCTTTGTGCTGCATAGAACCAAATATGTGACTACAATTGCTTCAACACTACGATGCTTCTTATTTAATATACAAAAAAATCCAGAGGTGGGTCATGTCAGGGTCGGTTCAGTGGCACCAAGGTCTCAGGCTCCCTCTGTCTTTCTGCTCTGCCCTCCTCAGGGTATTAGCTAGGTTTAGACTTGTCCCCTTGAGGTTGCAAAGTGGATCTCATGGTCCCAGGCATTGAATGCAAACACAACACGGTCCAACTGAGGAAGGGAGGTGTTTCCACTCGTGGGAGATTTCTTATTAGGGAGGAAGTCTTTCTAGAAGTCTCCTTCCTCAGTTCTCATTGGCCAGAATTGGATCATGTGTCCATGCCTTAGCTGCAAGGGAAACTGGCATTTTCAGTCTCTGGGACGGGAGGTTCACTGCCATCGAGAAAGGAGGAGGAAATGGCCTTTGTGCTTATAATCAGCAGTGTCTTCCACACTTCAACTTTTTTTTTTTTTGCACTTCGGTGAGGAAGATTGGCCCTGAGCTAACATCTGTTGCCAATCTTCCTCTTTTTTTTTCCCAAAGCCCCAGTACATAGTTGTATATCCTAGTTGTAGGTCATTTTAGTTCCTCTATGTGGGACGCCACCACAGTGTGGCCTGATGAGCGGTGTGGTTCTCCAAACCCACAAACCCTGAGCCACTGAAGCAGAGTGCACAAACTTAACCACTCAGCCATGGGGCCGGTGCCTCCATTAAACTTTTATTGAGTTCTTAGAACACGCTCAGCACTCTGTTAGGCACCTTAGCATGCTCTACATTATTTCTCTAATTAAGCTGTAATAAAGTTAGAATGATCAATGAATTACCTTCTGGGATCTTAGAAGCCACTTGCTCATCTCTTTATCTCTGCAGCCTTAGAGTTGTTCATTGGCAAATAAGAATCCTATCCAGCTTCCTCTAATAACCAAGTGAACTGAAAATTGGTATTAAGGAGAAAAACTGAAAAATCCTGTCAACATGGGTTCAATCTGGATTGCTGAGACTCAGATTTTCTTTGTTTCCAGCAGAGAGTTAACCTAAAATGGAGACTGAACAGGCCACTCTTAACATTCAGGGAAAAGTCACAAGCCAAAAGATCTTAATTTTTGTTCTTTCAAGTTGGGTAAAAACCAAAAGTGGCCACAGATACAGACTCGCTGCAAGGAAGGGCTCAGAAAGCAAGGGCCCACATACTGCCGTGTTCCAGTTTATTAGCCTGGTTCAATCCCACCGGCTGGGCTTATTCATTTGAGGCCAGTGAGATTACACTGCCACTCACCTATGTTTTGCATTGGAGTTTCTGTCAACAAGCAATCAAGGCTCTCCAGATGTTTCACTTGCTATAACAAAGCTACTGTCACAAACAATAGCGCACAGATGTTCCCTTTGAAAAGCAGATTAAAAATGTTTTTGTTAATGTTTTTGAATTATCAGATGAATTGTGAAGACTACAGAGGCAACATCGGTTTCAGGAATATCTGCTTGAAACATAGATTTTTAAAGAATTGATTAACTCTAACCTCTTTGGGTAAGATTAATCAAACTTCAACAAATAAAGTAGAAAAATAAACAGTGGCTGTTTCGTGGCGTAAGACTGAAGTGGTTAGAGATTATGAAATTTGCTTTTCAGGGAAGGATTTCATTCGTTTGACTGTTTCATTTTCTTTCCTATCCTCTATCTCCCCCGCTGTATTTCACATAGAGTCTATTCACTCCTGTGTTACCTGGAGTCTTCATTTCTGAAATGGTTTTGTTCTCAATTTGCTAATTCTCTCTGAAGTCCTGAATGCTCTTTCCACATTGTCCTGTTGTTCGCCATAGCATTTCAGAGCTTTGCCATTTCTGATGTAGGCAGCTCTTTCATAGCCTTATTGTTTTCTTATTCTCTTTTAACCTTGTTTTGTATTATTACATAATAGGTTTTGTGTCATATTTGTCCGCTGTGCCTTCATTATCTGTTTGCATGTTATTTGATTCATTCCGCTTTTTCCTTATAATATCATTGTAAAGGGTTTGATCACAATCTGTTTCTATTGCTCATGTTTAAATGAGGCGTGTTTTCCCATGCTTTTAGGAGAAGGAGTCTGAACAGAGAGTGGATAAACCCAAGCATCTTTCCCAGCTTCCCTGCTGGAGGGCACCCTCTGTGCTTTGACTCAGAAGCAGGGCTGGCCTCATGGGTGTGTGGCCTGTGCAGTTGCACAGGGTCCTGCTTGGGTTTCACGCTCTGCTGGTACTGTCTTGACATTTTTAATAATTTGTGAATAAGGGGCCCTGGGTTTTCATTTTGCACTGTGCTCTGCAAATTATGTAACTGGTCCTGCAGAGGAGTATTTAAAAACACAGCCTCTTTTGGTGGCCACCTGCACAGTCCTGAAGGCAGCCTCCTCTAGACTTCTCCTGGCCTCTACGTGAACCTTCTCTCTCTCCCACCAGTGTTTCTGGCTTGCTCAGTTTGGATTCCACTCCCAACATTATTTTTTCTCCGGGAGGGTCTCAATTCTTCTTGATAGGGTATGTTATTGGGCATTTCTGAGCTTTTCGTGGGCTTCCTTCACTTTAGGACCCTGTGATCTTCCTGCAGCCCCTTAGTGGGTCCTTATAGTCCTTTCTCGACTTACCTGCAAGTGGAAACTATGATGACATCTCTCAGGTTGTTCTCAGATATGCTTACTGAACACTCCACTCAAAGTGGAATACTTCTTTTGGAAGTATTTCTTGGCAATTTCTGTGTTCTGGGTCTCCTAGGATGATCAGAACACCCTTTTATCCTCCCTTTATTAACCTCACACAGCTACTCAACCCGTAGGCGTCCTACTGCTGTCAGGACCCACCCACTCATAGTCTGGAGTTTATGGGCATACTTGTCACTTTTGTTGAAGATGTTGTGCATGGTTTATTTCTTTTGCCATCCTAGCTGTTACAAGAGGATTTGGAGAGATTAAAAAACTACATTGTCATCAGGATCTTGCCCCAACTAAGAAGCCATAAAGAATTTTTAGATTTGATGTACTTATTACAGAATCATTAACCACTAGCTAAGTACTATACCAGACTTTCAAAGACTGCTTTCTAGAACAGTCTTTATCCAGGCACATATTATCTCAGAGGCTGAAGCATAAAATAGGAAGAGAAGTGGTGTAATCTAATCGGCAGGGCACATGTGGTCTCATTTAAGCACTGAACATTAAAATGATTTTCAAATTTGGCTTAAAAAGTAAAAACTTTCACAGAATCAACAAAGTTCTATTCGTGAGTCTTGTTAGCTAGGAATACAAATATATTCATTACATTCTCCAAATCTCACAAAGTAGTAAACCCTGGGATAACTAAAGCAGAGGAGAGCTACTCAATCTAGAAAAAAGACACCTAGAAAAAAGCACACCATTATTTTTTTTAAATCATTTATATTGTAAATAAAACAAGGCAATAATACATGATTTTCACTCATCATATGCAGCATTATTTATTTTGGCAGAATAGGACTGAACAAGAAGGGCCCATATCAAGAGTATTTACAATCACGATTCTTGATATTTCAACAAAGGCCCTCTTCTTTAACCAAAGTTCACTGTCAATCATTCATTCACCAGATATATGTGAGATCTACCATGTGCCAAAGATGGTTAGATGAAATGACAGAGCCCCTGCTTATTGGAAACTAGGCAGGCAGCCTTGGAAGTTCTCAGAAAATGTGATGCGTGCTCAAGCCGGGACGAAAAGAGGGAAACCTGCATCAGTTTAGGAGGTCACGGAGGCCTCGGTCCCGTGCTCTGACGTCGGTTCCTGCTATTTTCCAAAGCCAAGCTGCCCTCCTCGCTGAACTCAATCACATTCTTCTTCAAGTCTTTACGATTCTACTTACCCGTTAAGCCTTGCCTCCTTAATAGCATTTGATAGCGATCTTTCCCTGTCTTTGAATTCTGAAGTCCGTAACACACTGTCTCATATTTGTCTATGTGTTATGGTAGAATCATTCTACAGTTGTGTTGTTTTTGTGTCTATTTGTATATTGCTTTTCTGCAGCTGAATTATAAGCTTTTTCCTGATAGAAGCCATATCTTCTATTACCTTTTATCTTCTCTAATATTTACTGTTATACTGGGCACACAACAGACACTTAATAAATGCATGTTAAAGAAGGGAACAAATAAGTGAGTACATGAAGTTACAGAGCTCAATTGCTGCAAACTAAAACAGAGGATTTGGTTATGTTCAGTTATGTTTGGTTTGTTACATGAAATTCGATAAAACTGGTTATGCATTCTTCAAAGTGTGGGAGAGTGGAGCTGAATGTGAGACTTAAATGATGCAACCATATTGGCTTTCTTTGGCAAGGTAGATAAGGATTCTGGTGCTAATACCAAACGTACCATCAAGTGAATTAAACTTTTAGTTCAAAGTGTACAGCTTTTAGAGCATAAATAGTGGAATCACGTGGTGGAAAGAACATAAGCTGGGGAATAAGGGACACCTAGAGTCAAATGCTGAGATGTCATTCACCAGCTATACAGCCCTGGGGAAATTAATGAGCATCATCCAATCTGCCTCATGCCTATACACGTATTTGGTGTACAATTATAGGTCTGCATGTTTCTTGATATACTGTCAACTCAGCCCAATATAATAGCTTCACAAGTCTCAACATTGTGTATCACTTGATACTATAAGCTTTGCATTGATGTTCTAAAATTGGATGAGCGCTGCCAAAGTTTCTATAGTTATGAGACAGATTTAGAGAATGAGTCTGTAGCTTCCTGTCACATAGACAAGATCTTTCATCCCAAGCCCCAGTCATGTGCAATTAGAATATTGTTTGGAAATGGTAACATCTGAAACGTTTCTAAAAGACAGGTCTAACTCTTAAACTTGTCATACATGCAACGCGGTAATCATAGGCTTGAGAACTATAGAATTTTGTAGTGAGCTTGATGTAAAAAGGAACAAAAACAGAAACACCTTTCTACCATATCAGTGAGGCGTCTCAGCCTGTGATAGAGAAGAGGTAGATAAAGAGATAGATAAAGAAAGACTCACAAAGAAAGACTCAATTCATTAATTGTTTGCCATCGTCCTGCCAATACAGCTTCTCTTATGCCGGCAAGTTCACAGGACAAAGATCAGAGGAATGTTTAATAAAGGAATGAGTTTATATTTCAGCTATTTTCTTGAAAGATTATGGAGCTAATGAGAATGTTTAAATATACTGACAAGAAAGAAAAGTAAGATATTTTTAAGAACTCTTATTTTCTCTTCTACCCTATATTTTATCCTTGCCACCAAAACCTCAAGCTGAGCTCCAACTGAGAGCTCACCAGTTTCATTCGTAGATGTGTAGACCAAATGTTGCCAATTAAATCCCACTCTTCTGACGGACGGCTCAACAACACAATGAAAATAGCAACAGCAACACGTGGATGATGAAATCATAGGAGATAGGATCTCAAGCAAACAGGAAAAATAACCTTTACTTCTTTTTAGAAAACTTTCACTCTCCATCTGTTCTCCAAAGATATACGCATTTGGTAGGTGCACATGCGCATGCGTGAGCAAATACTAAAGTCAAACGATAGATGATGTTAGGTAGGATGATGATTTCTACATTGTCATTTTTGCCTGATAGGGAGGTATTATTTGACATTTTGGAGACATTATTATAACTAAGTATGTGGTCAATTTTTGTACGTATTCTCAGGTGTTTTTGAGAAAAATATCTATTCCCAGGTTGCTGGATTCAGTACCACCCATTCCATTAAATCAAGCTTGTTAATTGTGTTGTTCGACTCTTCTATACACTTACTAAGTCGTCCACTTCTTGATCTACATTTTTCTGAAAGAGCTGTGTTAAAATTTCTTACTAAATGTGGAGCTTTTAAATTTTCCATGCGATGTCATTGATTTTTTGCTTTTATATATTTTGAAAATCTATTGTTAGATGCATACCAGTTCATGACTGTTATATATTCCTGTTATAGCTTTCCTTTTATTACTATGTAATGAGGTACTTAATCTCAAATAATGCCTTTTTGCCTTGAAGATTATTTCATGTGACATAAATATTGCCATGTCTGATTTCTTTTTGTTATTCTTTGGTTGGCATATCTTTCTTTTTTATCCCTTTACTTTCAACCCTCCTCTGTCATCATATTTAATGAGTTTTTCTGGATTAAAAAAAAAATCTGGGGGCTGGCGTAGTGGTTAAATTCATGTGCTCTGCTTTAGTGGCCCGGGGTTTGTAGGTTTGTATCCCAGGCGCGGACCTAGCACTGCTCATCAAGTGAGGCTGTGGCAGCATCCCACATCAAACAGAGGAAGATTGGCACAGATGTTAGCTCAGCGACAATCTTCCTCAAGCAAAAAGAAGAAGATTGGTAACAGATGTTAGCTCAGGGCCAATCTTCCTCACCAAAAAAAAAAATCTGAAGTGAGAACATTTTTGTAATTTTTGAGTTGAATTCATACATATTATTGTGATTATTAATATATTTTTATTTATTTCTAACATCTTATTTTGCATTTTCTTTTTACCACGGCTTCTCTTGGTTTCCTGCTTTTTTATTGAATTGATCTTTTTTTTTTTTTTATCACTTCCTCTTCTTTTATCTTCTGGTTTGGAAGATATCATTCCATTTCTATTCTTTTAGTGGGCACCCTTAAATGCTTAACACACATGCTTGACTTAAAAAGTTAGTATCTTTACCCCCCTCCTGAACAAGATAAGACCTTGAACACAAATTCCAAGCACAATCCTCCCATCTTCCATGTTTTTGTTGTCTAGTATTTAGTTGCTCCTTGTTTTTAACCTCCTATCACTCATCATTATTATTGGTTTTGTAGTTAACATTTGCTTAGATTTGAACTCCATGTTGATCAATGACAACGCACATTGCCTCTTACATCCTACTTCTTTCTGGGTTCAGTTTCCTTCTTATTGAAGTATATCTTTTAGAGATTTTTCAGCAAAAGGTCTATGAGTGGTCAACTCTCTCATTCTTTGGTTTTCTAAAAATGTCTTTATTTTGCCTCAATCTTGAATGTAAATCTAGCTGAGAATAGAATTGAACAGTTGAAGATAGTATGCAATTGTTTTCTGACGTTATTGTTTTGATAATAAGTCTGTTTTCAGTCTAATTTTTGTTCCTTGGTCTTTTTTCCTGGTTACTTTCCAATTTTCTCTTAGTTTTTGGTATTTTGCAGTTTCACTGTGATGGTCTCTACCCCATTCTCTCTAATGTCTCCTTCTGGAACTCTTATTGGATGTATGTTGGACCTCCTCATTCTCCTCTCTCTGTTTCTTATTCAGGTCTTTATCATATTTTCCACTTCTCCATTTCTCTTTGCTGAACTCTGAGTAATTTTCACAGGTTTGTTTTCAGCTGTGTCTAACATAGCCATCAAGTTTTCAATTCTAATGATTCTATTTTTTCATTTTTCTTTTTCAAATACTTCTCTTTTTTCATAATGTCTTTTTCTTTCATTACGGTTTTGACTCCTTTTATCATTTTAAATGTCTCACTTTAAAGTCTCATTTTATTCATATAGCTTAAAAATTAAAATAACATATTCCTCCTTCAATAAGTAACTTGTTAGTTTCCTGTGTATCCTCCCAGTGTTTATTTATACAAATACAAGGATTTTTAAATATATATTCTGATTTTCTCACTTTCTTACTATAGGTAGCGTCATATACTATATAAAGAGTGTCCTGTTTCACTTTTTGCACATAAAGACATGGCCTCATTCTTTTTTGCAATGACATAACATTTCATTGTGTGGATATACCATGGTTAGTTTAACTAGCACCCTGTACTTGGGTTGTTTCCAGCCTCATACTCTTACAGATAAAACCGTAGTGAATAACTTGTACTTATGCCATTTTACATTTACACAGGCATATCTATGAGACAGAGTCACAGAGTGGGATTCCTGGGTCAAAGAATAACTACATTTGTAATTTTGATAGATACAATCCGATTGTTCTTCATAGGCGTTAGAACATTTTGTGCCCCATCAACAATGCATGAAAGTGTCTGGTTCTCCACAATCTCACTAACAGAGTGTGAGTCAAATTTCTTTAATCATTTTCAACATACCTCACGTGTAGTCTCCTTCAGATTATTACATTATTTGTAGTCCTCAGTATCTTCTTGCATATTGTCTGTGGCCATCTCCCTCATTGAGAATCATTTCTTCTCAAGTTCATGACTTGTGTTAGTGAGCATCTCTTTGCCAGAGATTTTCTTTCCCCTTTTTCTGGTTATCTCTTGCTACAAACAAATTACTCCAAAATGTAGCGGCTTAAAATGACTATTTTATGTCGCTCGCAATTTTGTGGGTCAGACATTCAGGAAGGGGTTGACTGGGCAGTTCCTGCTTGAGTTCTTTGATGTTCTTGTCAGATGCCAACTAGGCCTGGAGTCATCTGGAGACTTTCCTGGGTTAGACATCCAAGATGGCTCACTCACAGAGCCGGCAGTTGATTTTGCTTGTCAGCCAACAGCTCAGCTGACATGTAGGTGGAGTGCCTAAATGTGAACTCTTCAGCGTGGCAGCCTCAGGATGGTGATACTTTTTTAAATGGAGGTTTAGGCTCCAGCATAAACATTTCAGCAAACAAGGTGGTAGGTTCAAGACCTCTTAAAGCCTAGCCTCGGAAATCATGTAGCGTCGCTTTAGTTGTGTTCTGTTGGTCAAAGCAGTCACCAGCCTGCCTGGATTTAAGTGAAGGGACATAGATCCCACCCCTCAGTGGAATATCAAGAATATTTTGGGCAATACTTTTTAAACCACCATACTTCTGAAGTCCCATGTGTCCAGGATTGCAGAAGGATCCTTACAGAACGTGTTTCCATTTCCCTTAGCCAGGTGGCTCAGAGGTTTGGTTGGTCTGGCACCAGTTTTTATATTGATTTCCAAGCTTGGGGATTCTCATACCATATGGATAGTGAAAATTCATACTCCACATCCAGCTGTGGCACAAACCTGTGGCTTCGTTTTCTTACAGGAAACTTTTTATTTTTAAATCCGTCTAGCATTGTGCGCAGAGACGACCTCCTTGTTAAATCCTCGGGCCAATCGGGAAAGTTTGTCTAGTCCACCTTCACTGAGGGCACAGCTCTTTTGGAATTGCAGCTGTAGGAAATGAAATAAACTGCAACTTGTTGTCTTACATGGACCCAAGGCCACATCTTCTGTCCTTATATGGCCATTAAATCCCTACACTTGGCCATGGAGACCTATATCTGGACCTGAGGCTGCCCTCAATCCCCATCCCAAACCCATGGAGCCTTGCTTTTGATTCCCTCTTAGTTTTGCACTTGTAGGGATTTGCTTTCCTTTATTTTGAGTTGTTATATGTTTAAAAATTATTGTTGATATATTATATCCAGCATCTCTATGTTTGTAGTGGGAGGATCACCATAGTAACTCAGTCCAAGATGGTCCCAGAAGTCCTCAGTTTTCAATGTTTGAGGTTAAAAAGAGGGGAATTATTGAATGACCATCTTTGAAGGTAAGTTTAAGAGGCCATCACTAGTGGGCAACAATAAATGTTTTCCCTCCGCTGGCAGGCTTTCCTGTAAGGGCATCTCTTTCTTATTTTCTGATGTAGTTCGATGGACAGATGCCATTTTAGCCAACCTCGAATGGCAGCTGAAGCATGTGTAGTCACTGCCTTTTTGCTATCCTGCATAGCTATTCTTCTTGTCGTAGATTTGGCAGGATAATCAATAGGACCCAAATGGCAATCAATTTCATGTGATTGCACTTGGTTTCCCATCGATTTCAATGCTGACTGTATGGCAGAATAATGAGGGAAATCTGATGCCAATCATTGCCTGTGAATGCCACTGCACATCTTTCTAGGTGACTGAACAGCGTCAAAGAGATGGAGAGAGAGAGATGTGCTGATAAAAAGACAGAGAGGGGACAGAGCAAGCCCCAATGCTGAAGATGAAGAAAAAGATGTTAATAGAGATGTGAAAAGGAAAGCCTGAATTATGACACTCCTCTGATCCAGAACACCACTGCAAAACCTTGTGGGGTTGGTACAGTGGAGGAGAAAATCAGCCTCGGGCCCACATAGCCTGAACAAGATTCCAAGGTATGTTTCCCTAACAATCATGATATTTAATGGCTTAATCTTAGTGAGGAAATCTTGGTTGTAAGTTTGCGCTTGAAAATGACTAGTCTAATCACTTTTTGACCATCAAATGTCATTTTCTTGAAGCCAAAAATCACATTTTTATTTACCCACAAAGAACTCAACTACTCTCCCATATGAATTCTCAATGAATAATTGATGGAAATATATGTTGTACCTTTTATGGATATCCTTTTCTAATCTATGGACCTAATAATGTATTACTATTCTCCAGACTTCTCCTGTCAACATTGGCATCCTAGTTTGACATATGACAGAGCCATCATACCAAGCGAAGGATCACAGTAGATCCTAATAAGGAGGCAAGATTAGCAATACAATAAAACACATTTAATTCAGATTTCTTCTATTTAGATTTCCTCTAAAGGATAAGACCTACTCCACCCTCGTGTTATTTATCTCTGACTTTGGCAAAAGTTTTATGTAGAATATATTTTTAAATTTTACTTATATTTTTTGGAAAGGAAACATATTCACAATAGCCAAAAGCGAAAGTGATAGGGAAAGACACATATTAAGGCATATCCCTTCTCCCAGTGTCCCCATCCGCCCCTTCTTTCCTGTCCCCTTTAGGTAATTGGTCATATTAGTTTATTGTGTTCCAGTGCTTCCTTATGCAAATACAAGCACATATGAATAATTATTCTTCTATTCTTCACTTCTTATACAAAAGGAAGCATACTTAGATGATGTTCTGCCCCTTTTCTCACTGAATGTACCCTAGAGATTTTTTCCACATCCATACATAGAGCAGAATACCTTCATTCTATTTAGGCAACTGCGTATATTCCATTGGGTGGCTATGACAAAGTTTCTTTAACCAGTCCCTTCTCAATGGGCAATTGGGTTGTGTCCAATCCTTTGCAATTACAAACAGTGCTTCAATAAATAATCATGAACACACGTCATTTCTTACACATGCAGGTGCATCTGTCCAATAGGTTTGAAAGGTAAACACATTTGTAATTCTGATAGCGTCAGTTTGCCTTCGATATGGGTTAGAACATTTGCATTTCCATATGTAATGTATGAGAATACCTGCTGCCCCACAACTTTACCAATAGAGTGTGTTGTTACGTGTTTAGATTTTTGCTAGTCTGAGAGGTGAGATTTTCACCAGTCAGTGTAATTTTAATTTGCATTTCTATAATTATGTCTGAGGTTGGGTATATTTTTACATGTTTTAGGGGCCAATCATATTGCTTTTTTTGTGCATGAACCATCTGTGTATATCCTTTGCCTATTCACCCATGTTTCTTGAAATGCTTTTATGGTTTCTTTTTTATCTTCTTGTTTCATTTTTACATTTAAATCCCTGATTCATTTGTTGTTTGCTCTAATGTACAGTTGCACAGTTTGAGGAAGAGATCCAACTTTGTATTTTTTCAGATCACAGCCCAGTCACCCAAAGTCCTTATGAGCCTATCAATTACAGATGCCATCTTTATCATATATTAACATGATATATCTGGCTTAATTTATGGACTTTCTATTCTCTTCCATTGGTCTCATTCTTTATTTCAGCACTTTTTCAATAGCTGAGACACCCCTGTATGTTTTAATTTCTGGTAGGGGCCAGTGTCCTTGTATCGTTCTTCTTATTCAGAATTTCACTGACTACTTTTGCTTATTATGTAGTGAATATTTCTTATAGTTTTGTTTGTGATCACTTACCCTTGGATGTGAAGACATGAAGGATGAAGCAGACTTCTGCATATATCATAGGAACTCCTTTCTATAGATGATCTTTTCTTCTTCTTAAAAAAATGACAACTGAGGCTGAATGAAATGACCAAACTTAGATGGAAAGTTTTCTTGTGAATCTAAGATTAACCTTGCAGTGGCCAACATAACCTAATGGAGGCTTGCTCTGAAGAGTTAACTTATCTCACCAAGTAAAATAAAGTAGGTGAGCCCACAGTACTCAGAGCCCCATCTTCTCAGCTCTGAGGATGAACTAAGCCAAAAAGACATAAACCCTGGCTTCTGTCTAACAGCCTTGAGGGAAAGGGTCCAGGAAGCAGCTGTTTGGCCCTGATGAATGAAGGTTGGGAGAGATGCCATGACATTTGTGAGTGAACCCTGCACCCAGACTGGGGCAGGTGTTATGTGCATCCCATACCCTACCTTAAGCTCTTCCTTCCTCAGGCTGGAAAATGGTGGCCCAAGGAGCTGGGCATTGAGGAGCAGGAGGAGCCATTCCTAGCCCATAAGGTGAACCACAGGCATTCATCCCAGAGAAAGCACATCTGGGCATACCAGCCTGGGCAGGCACGGGGGTTTTGGGAGGTGAGGAAAGACATTCAATAGGAGGGTATACTTGATCTAGATCTTGAAGAGTGAGAGGGAGTTTTCTGCTAGATGAGTTTGGAAAGGGCATTCCAGAGAGGGGAAACAGATAGCACAATAGCACAGATGTTCAGAGATGCACAGTGCATTCTGGAAATGGCAAGCGGTTTTGTGGGGCTGTAATGAGGCACACAGGGGCATGGATGGTGCCTGTGTAGACAGATCCTTCACTGTTCTCTATGTCAATGCCTCAGCCCTGACTTTAACTCTTTTCTCTAGGCTGTGGAAAATCACTGAAGGAATCTTTATTTAGCCTTTTTTTATTATAAAAATCTTACTTTCACATAGTAAAAATTTAAATAGCATACATAAGTCTTTCTTGCCTCCACTCCTCTTTTCCAAAAAGAACACTGCTACAATTTCTTGTATATATTTTCAGAATTTTCTCTCTAGAAGCATGTAAATATTATGGGTATCTGTCTTTTTAAAAAGGAGATTGTACTATGTTGTTCTGCAACTTGCTTTATTTTTTCACTTAATTGCTAAGCTTTTCTATAATTGCTCTCGAAAAGCCACACCATTTGGGGGACAACACCTTTTTCGAAATGGTATAATGACTTTTTCTCCACAAAACATACTAAATAAATGCACTCTAATGAGAATTTTGACACTGCCGTTTCAGGCAAAGACACATTCACCAATTTACTTGAATAACAGTTTCTAGTGAGAGATTATCATACAGAAGTCATTTGAACGACGTGTCATGTTCGGATGAAACCAAAATGTTTTGTTTCGTATATGTAGACCAAGCAAGAGGGATGAAACGGCAGCACCTTGCACACATCCTCAGTCTGTAGTTGATGTGTGCTGTTTCCAGGTGATCAAAGCACTCGTGTTTAGCCTTTACTTGGCCCCCATGATGTTTTTCTATGCTATGACTTTATTTTTCAGAAGAGTTTCAGGGCCAGATAACCATTAGCCTACATAAAAGTGAAGACAATGGTGGAGAAAGCAGAATTCACCTTCCAAGGAACGAGTCCATTGAGCCCCACTCCATCACCCACCATCCGCTATTAGGTCTCTTCCCCTTTGGGTAAGCACAATGGACCCTCATTAAGTGCACACTTGCAAACTGATTTTTATTGCCTACACAAACTTGTTTTTCATAGTTCAATTGATTTATTTTTCTATCTGCAAAACATTTCGGGGTATTTGAGGTTGGATTAGAACACAACACAATTTTCCCAGTAAGATTAATGTAGGTCGTTTTCCATGAAACGCCTCTTCACTTAGTGGCCAGGCTTTCAGGAACAAATCAGAGTCTTTAAGGGAGGATGTAGAGAGTCTCTATTAGTGTAGATCATGGCCAAGGCCACAATAGCACACCCTGGTTTACACCATTCGGTTCATGACTTTCTAGTGTCCAATGTCTGCAGATTCTATAGTGGCTCTAACCAGTCCCCTCTTACTGGATGATCTATATTTTGTTTTTAAAAAAAGGAAAAAGAAAAATCAACAATAAAAAATGCTGCAATAGAGATCCTTTTATACACATCTTGAAACACTTGTGCAAGAATATCTGTAGGAGAAAATTCTAGGAGTGGAATTGTTGGGTCAAAGAGTGTATACATTTACAATGTGAAAGCGAATGCCAAATTGTCCTTGCCGGAAGACATACCAATTTACACTGCCATTAACGTCGGCCAAGAGTCCCTACACCCTCACCAATGGAGGACCATAGCAAACATTTTCAGATGTGAAAAGCAGTCATTCATCTGTTTTTAGACGCATTTCGTTAAATGTTAGTGAAGTATAAGAAAGAGAACATTTTTCACGTGCTCATGGTTATTTGCAATTTTTTTAATTTGAACTGCCTCTTCATGCCCTTTGCCCATTTTTCCATTAACTTGTTAGCCTTTCTTTCATTGAATTGTAAGACTTAAGGATTCTAAATAAGGGTGAGATACAATCACATTTTAGAAAGTTCTTTTGCTATATAGCACCACGTTGATATTACAGTTTATCATCCACTTGACTAATGCACCCATATTGTAGTGATTTGTGAAGAATCTGGGCGTAGATTTCCCTGAGGCTCTCTGAAGGAGAAAAGCTTCTATAAAAGTATAAAGTTTTTAGAATCTCATAGGCTAAGTCTCACTGAGGCAGAATTTTATTCTTTTTTTGAAGTCTGAAGGTTAGGCAGAAAATAACAGCAACCAGGAAACTTGAAAACAGAAAGAGCAGAAAAATTGTACCTTCTGAAAATAAAATAAAAATTTGATTTGTCAGACTCTTTCAAAAGTAGAAAATAAAAGATACACCAGCATGGTATTAATTTCTCTAGAACACTGCTTTCATTTCTCTCTGAAGGTCGGAAACATTTCTTCCTACTCCTCTTTGGAGAATACACACTTGGTAACTGCTTGTTAATGAAGGCAATCCTTTTCCTGCACTGAACTTTCCATTTTCTCCTATACAGAATCTGAACTCCCCAGGTGGGCATTCACACCTTTTCAGTCCTGGCTCTGAGCTACCTTTCAGTAGGATCTGTCTCTGTTCTCGAATGTGAAGTGGCTGCTCCATCCACAGTAGACATTACATTGTCCTCTTCTTGGCCTTTGTTGTCATGTTCCCTTTCCTTGGAGAATCTTCCACTCATGGCCCATCTGGCTCTCAAGGTCAGCCAGGTCCTGCTTCTCTTTAGAATCTTGGTTCTCTCACTCCCACAGAGTCCTCTAGACCTCACCCTCCCCAGCTGTTTGCTTTTTCCTTAGGCTTCCACTGAACCTCTTTCATGAGTGAGTTGTTTCCCCAACTAGATTATAAGGTTCTTGAAGTCAAGAGTCTTGTGGTATATTTCTTTGTGACACCCTCACCCCATAGGGACTATCACAATGCTAAGCACTCAAGTGTCTACTAACTGAACGACATGAGCAGGACCTTAGGATGCTTCTAACCTGTAATGTGAGGTCCTTCTCGGAACTTTCCACCACAAGATCCTTGCTTCTGACCATTCCTTCTCTGCCCTAGCCTAGTGTCCCAAATTCTCCACCTTCCCTTCAATGCTGGGGTACTCTGATCATTCAATTCTTGCCCTTCTGCTCTACTCATCCTCTGGAAAAATCTCATCTACTCTATACTGTCTGCAACCAGTGACTTAAGAGTGTAGCCTAAATAACCTTTGGAGCCAAACTCAGGCTCACCTGGCTGATATTTACATGCCTGCCAGACATCTGCACCTAGATATCGCTGAGGTACCCAAACTCAACCTATCTAACACTGGACTCGTTGTCGCCCAACCCTGCACCCATTCCTGTGCTCTTCATCTCCGCTGGTGGCTCCACTACCCTGCCAGTCATCAAAGCTAGAAATCCGAGAGTCATCCTTGATTCTTCTTTCACCTGCACCCCCTTCCCATATCCAGTTAATTACCAAGCCCTGCAAGTTTGAACCCCAAAATGTAACCTCTTTCCACCCCAGCTATTAGTGCCTTAGCTAAGGCTTGCATCATCTCTGGATAATTGTAGCCACTTTGTAACTAGTCTCTCTGCCTTAATCTCATGCCCCTCAAATCCTTCCAGAATGATCCATTTCCCCTGCCCAAAACAGTTCCCCAGCTCTTTGTTGCCTACAGGGTGAAGTCTCCAATTCTCAGCCTGGTGTGTAAGGCCCATAGAGCTCTGTCCCTGTCTATCCCTCCTGCTCTGTCTCTCACAACTCTCACCGAATACAGCAGCAACACACAATTGATTGTGGGACCTGCCCACCCACCCACCAACACACTTTGTCCTATTCTTGCTTTGCCTCTTGCTCCAAATATCTGCCTTGCCTCTAATGCTCTTCCACCTTCTCTTTACCTGGCCACCTCTATTCATCCTTTATCACTGGACTCAGGGTGCCCTTCCGCAGGGAGCAAAGCATTTTCTGAGATCTGATTCCTCCCATTTCTGTCCCCTACTCCCAGCTAATCAATACCCCATCCAAATCACTGATTTCACATAGAATGCAGTATTGTATTTATTTATGATATTTGTCCTTTTCTGTATCTGGCTTCCCACTCGATTGTGAGCTCCATGAGGACAAAGTTCATATTTTATGCATCGTTAGTGTGACACATATTAAGTGTCAAGTTTGCTGAATGAAAATTCCTCAGTGTGTATTTCTCCTCAGAATTGGAGGAGACAATCGCAGTGATATATGGATGAAATTGTTTAGGGTATTTCATAATCCAGCTTCTATTACCTTATAAAAGGTATATCTTTGTGGGATCATGTGGGATAAAGTTTTCAGAAATTGGCATGAATGCCATAATTTATTACATATATTTGATACTTGTTTATTTGTTCCTTTGCGACTTTTCCTGGCTAAACTTCAACACGGTGTTACAGAGTGGAAGAAGTGAAAGCCATGCCTGTTCTGAAATGACCATGGTATAGGTTAAATGTGTGTGGCAATGGGCTGCCTTATAAAATCAGATTTATTTGGACATTACTTCTGAGATGAGACCACAAGTTGCCAAGTGATGAGGGTGACCACAAGCATATGCCAGAATAAAGCAAGTGGCTGCCAGGATGAAGAGGATTATGAAACTGGACTTGGAGAGAAACAGAAAATGAAACAGCATTGCCTCATATTCATGCAGCTGCTAATCATGGCTCCTGGATCAGTTTTTCTTACCAAACGGTGACTTAAGCATCAGAACAGAAACCGAAGAGAAAATTAGGCAATTTCATCTTGGTTTCTGGTTCTTAGCAAGGCAATATGATAAATTCAAATTCAACTTGTATAGGAGGCAATTATCAGCAGTCTGTCTCAAGTCACTTCAAGCGTGAAGGGGTTCTTGGGGTGACCTGTTGGTCAATTTCTGTCTGCTTCTGCCTCCTAGGAGTTCATTTGGAGTTGCTGACACTCTTAACCTGGAACAGTTTTGGGCCTTTTGTGCAGGGAAGACAATTTTCCCTAGAAATGAAGAAAAGAGAACATCTTTGTGTCCAGGCCCTTGCATTTGAAAATTGGAATTTATGGAGTATGTTTCATTTCTTTTGTAGCTATCTAGTAACTACCCACTCCTGAAAGCCTCGATGAACCTGTAAGGAACTAGATTAGCTCTTACTTTACCTAAGCCTGGCCATGCCCTCGAAAAATATTGTGGCTTCTTGATTCTGGTAGAATGATTGACACGTTGGTTTTATTACCTTTATCCTCGCTAGAATTATTAATAGTTCGTTGTTCCACTTGATCTTCCTTCCCTGTTAATCTTTGTGAGATTTGTGGTTTGTAATCGATTTGTAGCTAGCATTCTCAAATAATGCAGTTTTCATTTTACATTAATCAGAAATGGAATGTTATTGGGTGAAATACCCCTTAGGAGTATAACGAAAAGGACCCATTAATTTTCAGAGCAAGAGGGCTAATTACTCCCCTTCCCTTTAAGTCTGTATTAATTGTTAATAAATTTTTATAGAATTGAGTACACGAAGCTAATTTTGATTTCTTCTTTCCAGGGTACGGCATATCCGAAATGCGTGGCCAGAACAAGAAAACGAGCTTTAGAAGTTCGGGTGCTTAATAAATATGCTTTATGATATTGCAGCTTTTAAATGAGGCAAAATTGAAAGAAATTAGGGGCTCCAAGAGGGATGCACATGTTTTGTTTGTTTGTTTTGTTTTATTGAAAATAACTTTGTTTGTTGTTTTTGGTTTTTTTGGTTTCATTTTTGTTTTTGTTTTTGTTTTGAGGAAGATTAGCCCTGAGCTAACTGCTGCCAATCCTCCTCTTTTTGCTGAGGAAGACTGGCCCTGAGCTAACATCCACTCCCATCTTCCTCTGCTTTATATGTGGGACGCCTACCACAGCATGGCTTGACAAGCAGTGCCATGTCCGCACCCAGGATCCGAACCGGTGAACCCCGGGCCGCCGAAGTGGAAGGAAGGGAATGCACATGTTTTTAATTAAAGAGACTGTAGCTGGGCGACCTGAACATTCTCTGAGTGCACACACGAGCAATACATGGGAGATACTTTGTAGCATCCTTATAGAAAATAAAGAAGAGGCAGTATAGCACAGTGGCTAAGTGCGTGGCACTGGTGCCAGTCTGATTTGGTGAGAATCCCAGCTCCACTGGTGTGACCTTGGGACAGTTGCTTAACCTTCCCGATGCTCAGTTTATTAATCTGTAAAATGGGGATGAGAGTGCTTCCTAATTCATATCATTGCTGTGAGGATTAAATGAGATAATGTATATAAAGTCTTCAGAACAGTTCCTGACATTAATGTCATCAATCGAGGTTAGCTATTTTTAGTATTAAAGGGCATTCTCATATCTGCACTCCCATGTTCACTGAAGCACTATGCACAATAGCCAAGAGGTGGACGCAACCTAAATGTTCATCATCAGATGAACAGATAAACAAAATTCCACACACACAGTGGAATATTTTTCAGCGTTAAAAAGGAAGGAAATCCTGTCACATGCTACAACATGGATAAACTTTGAGGATATTATGCTAAGTGAAGTAAGTCAGTCACAAAAAGACAAATACACTGTATGATTCCACTTATACGAAGTATCTAAAGTAGTCAAATTCATAGAGATAGAAAGTAGAGTGGTGGTTATCAGGAGCAGGGGGAAGAGTGAAATGGAGAGTTGTTGTCTAATGGGTATAGAGTTTCAGATTTGCGAGATGAAAAAGTTCTGGCGATTGATTGCACAACAATGTGAATATACTTAACACTATTGAACTGTGCACTTAACAATGGTTAAGGTGTTGGGGCCAGCCTGGTGGTGCAGCAGTTAAGTCTGCACGTTCTGCTTCGGTGGCCTGGGGTTTGCAGATTCGGATCCCGTGTCCGGACATGGCACCGCTTGGCAAGCCATGCTGTGGCAGGTGTCCCACATAAAATAGAAGAAGATGGGCACGGATGTTAGCTCAGGGCCAGTCTTCCTCAGCAAAAAGAGGAGGATTGGCAGCAGATGTTAGCTCGGGGCTAATCTTCCTCAAAAAATAAATAAATAACTAAAAAGTTTAAACAATGGTTAAAGTGATCATTTCTATGTTATGTGTTTTTATTTTTTACAAAGAGACATTCTCTTCTGAACGTGAAAATTCATTAAAAACATATTTATAATATGAGCACTTTCTGTGTGTCTGTTAACACTTAAAAGTTTAAAAACAAAGATACTCCCTTTCTTCAGTGACTTGAGCTTGCAACCTCCAAGCCAGGAAAAGCACACAATTGCTTATGGAAACAAATGTCTAAAATATGAACATATACAGAAATGACTATTCACTCAAATAGAAATGACTATTTAGCAAACAGCTGTGGTAAAAATTCAAAGAATTCAAACATTCTTCATATAATGTGGCCTGAATACACTTTACTTAAGAAAATGTGACACAGCAAAACAGAGACAGAATTCTTGCTAACTTGCACAAGGATTTTACTCACTTTTTTGATCAATCACACTTAGGGGAAGGCTCAGAAGAAAAACTCAGTGACACAAAATATGTCTTTTAAAAATTAACGAATAACAATCCACATACATATAACAGTTTTATTGAGATATAATTCACTTACCATACAGTTCACCTATTTAAAGTGTACAATTAAGTGATTTTAGCATATTCACAAAGCCGTGCAACCATCACCACATCAATTGTAGAACATTTTCGTCACCTCAGAAAGAAACCCTGTACCCTTTAGCAGACATTCTCCAATTCTCCCCAACATCCACCCCGCCCCCACCCCTAGGAAACCACTGATCTGCTTTCTCTATATATAGACATACCTATTATTTATATTCATACAAATAGAATCATTCAATATATGATCTTTTCTGACTGGTTTATTTCACTTAGCGTAATGTTTTTGAGGTTCATCGATGTCGCAGCATGTACCATTATATATTTTCTTTTTCTTACCAAATAATATTCTATTGTATGGCCATACCACATCATATTTATCCATTTATCAGTAGATGGACTTTTGGGCTGTTAGGAGTAATGCTGCTGTGAACCTTTGAGTACAAGTTTTCTTGTGAATAGACGTTTTCATTTCTACCTGGGTGGAATTGCTAGGTCTCTACGTACATATTTGACACACAATAAATTGCACATATTTAAAGTGCACAATTTGATAAGTTTTGACATAAGGATACACTGGTAAAACCATTAGCACAATTACAATCGTGAACACATCTATCACCTCCACCCCAAAATTTCCTCATACCCCTTCGGCCCTGCCTTCTGTCCCTCCCTATCCCCAACCCTGGTCCCAGGCATACACTGATCTCATTTCTGTCACCAGGGAGAAGTTTGCATTTTCCATAATTTTATATAAATGGAATCACACAGTACATACTCTTCTGTTGTCTGGCTTCTTTCACTCATCGTTTTGAGATTCATTCTCGTTATTGTGTGTATCAATAGTTCATTCCTTTCATCACCTATCCAGTGTATAAATATGCTGCAATTTGTTTATTCGTTCACCCGTTGATAGCCATTTGTGTCATTTACGGTATTTGGCTATTACAAATAAAGCTGCTGTGAACGTTCATGTACAAATATTTGTATGGACCCATGCTTTTATTTCTCTTGGGTAAATAAATACCTAGGAGTTTAATGGATAGATCATATAATAGATGTTTCTTTAACATTTTAAGAAACTGACAAAGTATTTTCCAAATTGGCTGCACTATTTTACATTCCTGCCTGCAGTGTATGAACATTCCAGTCAGTATGGTAAATCAACACTTGGTATGGTAAATCATTTTAATGTCAGACTTTCTAATAGGTAATTAGTGATATTTCATTGTGGTTTTAATTTCCATTTCCTAATGATTAATGATATTGGGCATATTTTCATGTACTTATTTGCCGTCTGTATATCTCCTTTGGTGAAATGTCTGTTCAAATATTTATCCATTTTTATTGGGTTGTTTTCTTATTGAGTTTTGTGAATTTTTTTTATATGTTTGGTACACATGTGCTTTTTCAGATTCACACTTTGTAAAGATTCTCTTCCAGTCTATAGCTTGTCTTTTCATTCTCTTTTCAATGTCTTATCTTAGAAATAACCTAACCTAAGGCAAATTTTTCTCCTAAGTTTTTTTCTAGAAGTTTTTTGGTTTATGTTTTACATTAGGTCTGTCATTCATTTTGAGTCAATTTTTGTGTGCAAGGTTTGAATTAAAGTTCATTTTTTTTTTTTGCATGCACATATCCAAGTATTCCAGTACCATTTGATGAAGAGGCTATCCCTTATCCATTTCATTGTTTTGAGCCTTTGTGAAAAATCAGTTGGTCATGTATGCATGGATCTATTCTGGACTTTCTATTCTGCTCTATTAATCTCTTTACCTATCTGACTCCAATACCACACCATTTTGGTTACTGATGTTCTGTATTCTTTTTTTTTAAGTAATTTTATTGAGATTATAGTGGTTTCTAATATTGTGTAATTTGGGGTGTACGTTATTATTTTCTGAATACACTTCATCATGCTCACCCCCAGGAGTCTAATTTTTATCCGTCACCATCCATATGTGCCCCTTCATCCCTTTCGCCTACCCCCAAGCCCCGTCCCCTCTGGTAACCACTAATCTGTTCTCTTTAATCCATGTATTTGTTATCATCCACATATGAGTGAAATCATGCAGTGTTTGTCTTTGTCTGGCATATTTTGCTTAACATCATACCTTCAAGGTCCATCCATGTTGTCACAAATGGGACGATTTTGTCTTTTTCTATGGCTGAATAGTATTCCATTGTGCATATATATGTGTGTGTGTGTATATATATATATATATATATATATATATATATATCACATCTTCCTTATTCATTCATCTGTAGAAGGGCACTTGGGTTGCTTCCACATCTTGGCTATTGTGAATAATGCTGCATTGAACATAGGGGTGCATAAATCTCTTTGGATCATTGATTTCAAGTTCTTTGGATAAATACCCAGTAGTGGGATGGCTGGGTCATATGGTATTTCTAGTTTTAATTTCTTGAGAAATCTCCATACTGTTTTCCATAGTGGCTGCACCAGTTTGGACTCCCACCAGCACTGTATGAGCATTCTCTTTTCGCCACATCCTCTCCAACATTTGTTGTTTCTTGTCTTGGTGATTATAGCCATTCTGACCCATGTAAGGTGATATCTCATCATAGTTTTCATTTGCGTTTTCCTAATAATTAGTGATGTTGAACACCGTTTCATGTGTCTGCTGGCCATCTGTATATCTTCTTTGGAAAAGTATCTGTTCATATCTTCTGCCCATTTTTTGATCGGGTCATTTGTTTTTTTGTTATTGTTGAGTTGTATGAGTTCTTTATACATTTTGGAGATCAACCCCTTGTCTGATAAATGATTTGCAAATATTTTCTTCCAGTTGGTGGGTTGTCTTTTCATTTTGTTCATGGTTTCCTTTGCTTTGCAAAAGCTTTTTAGTCTGATGTAGTCCCATTTGTTAACTTTTTCTTTTGTTTCCCTTGCCCAGGTAGACATGGTATTCGAAAAGATGTTGCTAAGACTGATGTCAAAGAGTGTACTGCCTATATTTTCTTCTAGTTTTATGGTTTCAGGTCTTACATTCAAATCTTTAATCCGTTTAGAGTTAATTTTTGTGTACAGTGCAAGACAATGGTCTACTTTCATTCTTTTGCATTTCTTGAAATCAAGTAGTGCTAGCCTTCCAACTTTGCTCTTTTTCAGAGTTGTTTTGGTTATTTTAGCTGTGCATTTCCATATGAATTTTAGAATCAACATGTCCATCACTACAAAAAAAAGCCTGCCAAGATTTTGACTAGGATTACATTGAACTGATCAATTTGAGGGGAATTGACATCTTATCAATGTTGAGTTTCTGAACCATTAATGAGATATCTCTCCATTTATTTGGATCTTCATTAATTTCTCTTAGTAATATTTTTTAGTTTTCAGTATACAGGTCTTCTACATCTTTCATGAAATTTATCACCAAATATTTCATATTTTCAATGTTGTAAATGATATTTTTAAAATTTCAATTTCTGATTATTCATCGCTGACTTACTTATTAATTTTTAGTTTTTGAGATTCCATCAGATTTTTTACATAGAAAATCATGTTGTCTGTGAATAAAGATGTTTTTATCTCTTTCTTTCCAATCTAGAGGTATTTTATTTCTTTTTCTTGTCTGACTGTCCTGGCTAGAACTTTTAGAACAAGGTGGATGAGAAGTGCCAATTCCTGGGATAAACCCTACATATTAAAACGTATTACTGTTTTTATATATTGTTGGATTTGGTTTGCTGCACTTTGTTTAGAATTTTTCTATCCACCTTCATAGGGATATTGGTCTGTAGTTTTTTTAATATCTTTTTCAGGTTTTGGCATCAGAGTAATGCTGTCTTCATAGAATGATTTGGGAATTATCTCCTTTTTTCCATTTCTGGAATACTTTATGTAGAATTGGTATTATTTCTTCCTTAAATTTTTGGTAAAATTTACCAGTGAAGTCATCTGGACCTGGAGTTTTCTTTGTGGGAAGAATTTTTCCCCTTCTGCTTGCTTTATATATTTATTTATTTACTTAGTTATTTCTGTGATAAGAACATTTAATGTAAGATCTACCCTCTTAGCAAATTTTCAAGTATACAATACAGTATTGTTAACAATAGGCTCTATGCTGTACCCTAGATATCTAGGACTTATTTATCTCCTATAAGTGAAACTTTTAATCCTTTGGCTAATACCTCCCCTTTTCCTCCTCCCCTCAGTCCCTGGCAACCACCATTCTCTCTGGTTCTGTGAGTTTGACTATTTTAGATTCCTAATACCAGTGGTATCATGTAGTATTTGTACTTCGATGTTTGGCTTATTTCACTTAGCATAATGTGCTCCAGCTTCATCCATGTTATTGCAAACAGCATGATTTCTTTCCTTTTTAAGGCTGCATAATATTTCACTGTTTGTGTACACCACATTTTCTTTATCCAATCATCCATCAATGGACATTTAGGTTGCTTCCATGTCTTGGCTGTTGGGAGTGATGCTCCAATGAACATGGGAGTCAGATATCTCTTTAAGATTCTGATTTACATTATTTTGGAAATATACCCAGAAGTGAGATTGTTGGATCACATAGTAGTTCTAGTTTTCATTTTGTTAGCAACCTCCATACTTTTTTCCATCATGGCTGCACCAATTTACATTCCCACCAACAGTGCACAAGGGTTCACTTTTCTCCACACTCCTGCCAAGACTTACCCTTTTTTTAATAGTAGCCATCCTAACAGCTGTGAGATGATATCTCATTGTGGTTGTGATTTGCTTCCCTGGTGATTAGTGATGTTGAACACCTATTGGCTATTTGTATATCTTCTTTGGAGAAATGTCTATTCAGTTCACTTGTCAACTTTTTAATCAGGTTATTTGTGTTTTTGCTATTGCGTTGTAGATGTTCCTCATGTATTTTGGATATTAACCCTTTATCAGATGGTTTGCAAATAATTTCTCCCATTTCATAGGCTGCCTTTTCACTTTGTTGATTGTTTCCTTTACTGTGCAGAAGCTTTTTAGTTTGATGCAATCCCACTTATCTATTTTTGCTTTTGTTGCCTGTGCTATTGGTATCATATACAAGAAATCATTGCCAAGGCCAATGTCAAGAAGCTTTTTCCTCTATGCTTTCTTCTAGGAGGTTTATGCTTTCAGGTCTTATGTCTTTAATCCATTTTTTTGTTTGTTTGTTTGTTTGTTTTTTGTGAGGAAGATTGGCCCTGAGCTAACATCTTTGCCAATTCTCCCCTTTTTGCTTGAGGAAGATTGTTGCTGAGCTAACATCTGTGACAATCTTCCTCTTTTTTATGTGGGATGCCACCACAAGGTGGCTTGACGAGCAGTGCTAGGTCCACGCCCTGGATCTGAACTTGTGAACCTCAGGCTGCTGAAGCACAGCACGTGAACTTAACCACTATGCCACCAGGCTGGTCTTCTTTAATCCATTTTTTAGTTGATTTTTGAATATAGTGTTAGAGTCCAATTTCATCCTTTTGCATGTGGCTATCCAGTTTTCCTATCATTTAGTGAAGAGACTATCCTTTTGCCATTGTATGTTCTTGGCACCCTTGGCAAAGATCAGTTGACCATATATGTGTGAGTTTATTTCTGGGCTCTCTATTCTGTTCCATTGGTCTATATTTCTATTTTTATGTCAATACCTTACTGTTTTGATTTCTAGTGCTTTGTAATATATTTTGAAATCAGGAAGTATGATGCCGCCAGCTTTGTTCATGCTCAAAACTGCTTTGGCTATTCTGTGGTCTTTTGTGGTTCCATATGAATTTTAGGATAGTTTTTTCTATTTCTGTAAAGAAGGCCATTGGTGCTTTACTAGAGATTGCATTGAATGTGTAGATTGCTTTGGGTAGTATGGACATTTTAACAATATTAATTCTTCCAATCCATGAGCACGGATATTTTTCTATTTATTTGTGTCTTTATTTCATCAGTGTTTTATAGTTTTCAGTGTGCAAGTCTTTCACCTCCTTCATTAAGTATTTTATTTTATTCTTTTCGATGCTATTGTAGATGGGACTGTTTTCTTAATTTCCTTTTTGGACAGTTCATTGTTAGTACATAGAAACAACTCATTTTTGTATGTTGATTTTATATCCTGCAACTTTGCTGAATTTGTTTATTAGTTCTAATAGTTTTTTGTGTGTAGTCTTTAGGGTTTTCTACATATGAAATCATGTCATCTGCAAAAAGAGGTAATTTTACTTCCTCCTTTCTGATTTGACGCCTTTTATTTCTTTTTCTTGCTTAATTTCCCTGGCTAAGAATTCCTGTATATGTTGAATAGTAGTGGCAAGAGTGGGCATCCTTGCCTTGTTCTAGATGTTAGAGGAAAAGCTTTCAGTCTTTCACCATTGAGTATGACGTTAGGTGCAGGCTTTTCATATACGGCCTTTATTGTGTTAAGGTAAGTTCCTTCTATACTTAATTTCTGATCCATAATCAGATGGGTTATCCTTTGTGCAACTAATCCACCACCTTCTATGCCTAATTTATTAAGAGTCTTTGTGGGAATATTTTTAACTATAATTTTGACTTCTATAATATATATAAGGGCTATTCCTGCTAAATTTATCTTCTTGAGTGAACTTTGATCTTTTCTGTCTTACAAGAAATTTTCATCTTAGTTTTCAGATATATTTATATAAAGTAGTTTTAATATACTATTATTATTCCATGTATTGACGTCACCTTGCTCATTCTGGATATTGGTCATTTGTGTCTTTTTTTCTCTGATTATTCTCACTACAGGTTTATCAATTTTATTGATCTTTTCAAAGAACAAGCTATTGCTTGGACTAATTTTGCTTATTGTTATTCTGTGTTTTATTCCATTGATTTCCACTCTGATCTTTGTTATCGCCTTTCTTCTGCTTATTCTAGGTTTAATTTCCACTCCTTTTTCTAGTTTCTTCAGGTGGAAGTTTTAGTCATTAAGATTGAAATTTGATTATTTTCTAATCTAGCCATTTAGTGCTTTATATTTCCTCCTAAGTACTGCTTTTGCAGTATACCACAAATTTGAATGTCTTTTGTTTTCATTAAGTTCAAAATATTTTCTAATTTTCTTTTTCATTTCTTCTTTGAACCATGGATTATTTAGAAGTATTTTTAGTTTTGGAATATTTGCAGAATTTCCAGAGATCTTTCTGTTATTGATCCTTACTTAAATTCCATGTGATCAGAGAACATACTTTGTTTAAGTTTGAATCATTTTAAATTTATTGAGACATTTTACTTTGTAGAAAATCAATTGTTGAGAGAGGGGCATTAAAATCTCCATCTATAATTGTAGATTTGTCTATTTCTCTTTGTAGTTCTGTCATATTTGTGTGATTTATTAGGTGCGTAAACTTTCTAGATTGTTTGCTTTTTTCCTGATGACCCCTTTATCGTTATGAAATTACTTCTTTAATATGGGTAATAGTCTTTACTCTGTAATCTAATTTGTCTAATAGTGATATAGTCATATAGCTTTTTCCATCCTTTTAACTTATTTGTGTTTTTATAGTTAAAGTGTGTTTCTTGTAGGCACTATATAACTGGGTCTTGCTTTTTTATTCAATCTAATAATCTCTACCTTTTAATTGGGGCATTTAGAACATTTACATTTAATGTGATTAACGATATGGGAAGGTTTAAATCTTTCATCTTGCTACATGTTTTCTTTTTGTCTCATCTGTGATTTGTTCTCTTTTTTTCTATCTCCTTTTATATTGAATACTTTTTAAATCCTATTTTATCCCATCTATTGACTTTTCAATTATAACCTTTTAAAATTTTATTGGTTGCTTTAGAATTTATAATATACATCTTTAACTAATCACAGTCTAACCTTTAAGTGAGATTATACCACTTTACACATAGTGAGAGTCTTACAATAGCATTCTTCCGTTTTTCCCCTCCCAATCTTTGTGCTATTGTTGTTATACATTTTATTTTTACATATACAACCCACACTATGTTGCTATTATTTTTGTTTAAAGTTATTTATATTTTAAATATTTTTAAATAACAGAAAAAAGTCTTATATATTTACCCAAGTAGTTATTTCTGGTGCTCTTCATTCTTTTGTGTAGATACATATTTCCATCTAGTATCATTTTCCTTCTGCCTAAACGACCTCTTAACATTTCTTATAGTGTGGGTCTACTGATGATGAACTTTTTCAGATGTTATGTCTGGAAAAGCCTTTATTTCCCTTTGCCTTGAAGATATTTTTGCTGAGTAAAGAATTCTACATTAATAGTTTTTTTCCTTTCAGTCGTTTAAAGATGTTGCTCCACTATTGGCTTAGTCTGTTCCAGCTGCTATAACAAAAATATCATATACTGTGTGGCTTAAATAACAAACCTTTGTTTCTCACAGTTCTGGAGGCTGGGAAGTCCAAGATCAAGTCACCAGTAGATTTGGTGTCTGGTGACGTGTCTGGCCCTGGTTCATAGACAGCCATGTTTTTGCTGCAAGCAACCTCACCTGGTGGAAGGGGCTAGGGAGCTCATTGGGGTCTCTTTTATAAGGGCACTAATTCCATTCATGAGGGCTCCACTCTTATAACCTAATCACCTCTCAAAGGCCCAACCTCCTATTACCACTACCTTGGGGTTAAGATTTCAACATGTGGATTTTGGAGGGACATCAACATTTGGTCCATTGCAACTTTCTTCTCACATTTTTCTTTTCAAAGAGAAGTCTACATCATCCTTCTTTTTGTTTCTCTGTGCATAACCTCTTTTTCCTCTGGTGAATTTTAAGACATTCTATCACTGATTTTGTGCCATTTGCTTATGATGTGACAATGTAGTTTCCTTCACATTTTTTGTGCTTGGGGTTTGTTGAGATTCTTGGATCTGTACGTTTATAGTTTTCATCATATCTGAGCAATTGTGTATTTATAGGAATACAAAAATATCCAGTACTCGCTTCAGCAGTGGGAAATAATTAGCCCTAGAATAAACATGGCTCCAGTCCCCCTAACAAATCTTAAGACTTTAAGAGATTAAACGGTTTTGAAGTAACAGAACTATTTCTCAGACCCTTTTAAGTACTCTGCCCAATGCTCTGAGAACTTTGAGTTTTTCTAGTCTGGTTGATGGAAGCAGGCACTATTTCTAGACCCGTGTGAGCCCCAAGTACAGTTTCTCTCTAACATTTTGGGTGCTTCTCTCCCCAGCCTCTGGTAGTTTTCCCACACACGTGCACCAATCTCTATTCTACTGAATATTCAAGGGAGCTCCTCTGTGATCTCTGGAGTTCTCTCTCTGTGCAGCTCTCTCCTCTCCAGGATGCTGTCCTGCAAACTGTAGCTGCTTTGGCCTCCCTGGGCTCCCAGATTTGTCTGCTCAACTCAGGGATTCTGCCTCAGGAAGCTCCCTCTCCCTATATCACGACCTGGAAACTCTCTCAAGGCAGTAAGCTGAGGGAATCACAGTGCTCACCTCCTTTGTTCCCTGTCTCTCAGGATTATTGTTCTCCTGCGTCTGATTTCAGCATTTTGAAAACTGTTGTTTCATATATTTTGCCTGTTTTTTTATTGTTTCAGGCAGGAGGGTAAATCTGGCCCCTTATATGCCAGTGGAATCAATAGTCCTTTATGTATACTTATTTCAAAACCAAAATAATTTCTTTCCTGTTAATCCTTCCCTGGTAAATGAGTTTTTTCAATATTACTTTGTTGTATTTTATTTCTTGTTTTTGTTATTCCTAGTTCTGCAAATTTATAAGTAATATAGTCTGCATTTTAAGTCAAGCTTTCAAAATTGCATGAGTTTGTCTCTCACGCAATGACTCATGCAAAGATGGAAAAATATTTAAGTCTAAAAAACGACGTTCACTTCTGCAAATTTTTCCCACAATGGTGTATATGCATGGCATCCCATAAACACTGTGTGGATGTTGGTGGGCAGAGGGCTGGAGGCTGGGTCTCCCTTGGAGGGATTGCCATCTGGTTGGGGAGATCTGACTTGATTCCCAATTGTCTTTGTTCCAAGGAATCCTCAAAGGACCAAGATGGTCATTGGACTGGCCAATCATTGAGCTGTATCAAAGTGATTTTGAGAGTCTTTAGAAACATCTAGTCCCATCCTTATCATTTTGTAGATGAGGAAAAAGAAGTGTAAAGCATTTAAGAGACCTACACAAGTCTCCCAGGAAATTCTGAGACCTGAGCTGAGACTTAAGTCTCTGGACTCCCATCCTGGCAGTACTTCCACATGGCACTGCTCACTAGATATGGCTCTATTAGTGCAGTGGTAATATTAGCACTATTATTGCTGATTGGCATTTAATTAACCCTACTTTTTAATGTCACCCTTATTGCTTAGAAGCAATTCAAACTTCGGGGACTCTCAAGGATATGCCCAATTTGAGAGTGGAAGAATGAGGCACTTCCTGATACCAAGGCAGAGTAGTCTAGAAAACTAGTCAGTGGTGAAAAATGAGTTTGGAATATTCCACAGGCATTTAACTTGAGGAGTAGAAGTTCTCAAGATAAGTTTTTTTTTCACTTTTCCTTTTATTTTAAAAGTTTCATTGAGATTTAAAATACATACAGCAAAGTGTAAAAAAATTAAGGCAGTTTGCATTTTTACTATTTCTACATCCATCTAACCACCACCCAGATCAAGACAAAGAAGATTCCAGAAAGCTTTCAAGAAAGCTTCCTCGTGTCCCTTCTGAGTCAATACCTGCCCCCGTCATCACTACCGTGACTTCAATGACTACTGATTAGTTTTATCTGTTCTTGAATTTCATATTAATGTAATAAAAAATGTGCCTTATTTTGTGTATTCTCTTGCTCAACATTTTGTCTAAGAGATTCATCCATAATATTGTGTGAAACGAGTTTATTTCTTTTATCGCTGAGTAGTATTTTGATCTATGAATATACCAGGTTATTTGCCCATTGTCCTGTTGATGGATACTTGTTTCTGGTTTTGGGCTATTGTGAATAAAGCTGCTGTGGACAACCTCACAGGAGTCTTTGTTGACCATATGCACTCAATATTTTGAGATATATACCTAGGAAGATCACATTGTGAACCATATCTGAGAGCTCTATTGAGTTACTTAAAATACTTAAAATGTAAGTATTAACTTACACTTTAACATTATTGGTGATAAATTTTTGCCCTTCTAATTCCCAAGGTGTTATTCTAGCTACCAGCAAGCAGAGGATGCCATTCATAGCCTCCTTTTCTTCTCCCCCAAGCAGAGTCACTTCTCCAAGCTATCAAAAGTTAGGATCACCAGAGGCTGGCTCCATAGCCTGGTGGTTAAGTTTGGTGTGCTCCACTTTGGCGGCCCAGGTTTGGTTCCCAGGCATGGACCTACACCACTCCTTGGTGGCCATGCTGTGGCGGTGACCCACATACAAAATAGAGGAAGATTAGTACAGGTGTTAGCTCAGGGTGAATCTTCCTTAAGCAAAAGGATGAAGATTGGCAACAGATGTTAGCTCAGAGTGAATCTTCCTCACCCCCAAAAAATTAGGATCACTGGCAGCAGGAGGGCCCTTGCACATGCTCCAAAGCTCCCTTGGAGGGGTTCAAAAGGGGTCCTGGTTGTCCTTCCCCTGAGTGGAGTTGGTGGTATATCAGGGATCCTCAGAATATGCCAAGGGAAAAATCAGATTTGTTTTCTTATGGAAAAAACAGGAAAAAGGGAATATTTTATTTCCTTCAGCTGAAAGAGTTATGGAGCAACACAAAATTGGACAAGTGAGAACCCATCAAAGTGATTGCCTTCTTTCTCTCTAGTGAGAGCACCTTGTCAAGCTAGGCAGAGGGACTTCAGGAACTCTGGCCTCATGGCTATGATTCTTTTCCTATTTGAAGAAATAAAACCCCCAGAGCTGGTTCTCCTGTTGCTGGGTTTGCTTCCCTCTGTGCCACACCTTTCTAAATCAGGCACTAGGCAGAAGATACCACTGAATTAAGATAGATGTCCCTGCTCTAGCCACTAAGTTTCATAATAATCTTATCTTTTTATGAAAAAGCTGCAAACTGTTTGCCTGAAAGGCAACAGATGTGACTGATTGATCCTCACCTTCTTGTCTGTCTAGATTAATTTTAACATATAGTTGTTTTGAACTTTAAATAATATCTCCCCCAAATCTCACAGGACTCTTTGGGAAAGGGCACATTTATCCTCACTGCCCGGCCCCTGTCTGGGAAGTTATTAATGACCCTTTCTCTTTTTCCATGAAACTCTTTGGAAGTTAGTCTCTGCTAGGCTGCTGATTTGAAAGGTAAGGGGACAGGCTGTGAGTGGGTTTGGAAGACAAGTGGTGGTCACCCTTAGGCTTTCCTGGGGGAATTAAAATTTACAACCTCATCTTTAAGAGACTACAGAGATAACCACAATAAGGTAGTGTTGATGTTGGAATGGAAATAACTCACTAGCAGCTTCTAGGCTGACAGCTTAGACTTCCATCACTGTGTTTCAGCTGTGATCCAGAAATCAGGCTGTGGGTGAGTGTCAGTCTAGAGAAATGCCCTGGCCCCTAGACTTTTCCTCCCAACATGGCTCAATGATACAAACACATCCTCAAAGTTGCCAGAAGGATTTTATTTACTTAAAACTCACGAGGAAAATACACTGGTGGCCTGGAACACGTGATCTGAGAAGGTCCTATATAAAGGAAAGTTTTTTTAAATCCTATTTTCTCATTGGCTTATATTATGATTTCAGAGCCATCGTGACTGCATATTTGGTACATTTCCCATCGGCGGTGATGCCCAATACGTTGGCTTTATGTTTCCTTCTACTCTTAGTCACCACCACCCATCCCAGAAAAACTGTGACATAAGGAATCCCTGTTTTCAAAGTTTCAAAACCTTCTTGAAATGTAAAGTTAAAATTTGAACAAAACTAGAGACTGCCTAGGCTTGTACCTACCTCTGTGGTCAGGTCCGATACCTCCAAAGCACCTGCCCCCCAAATACCTTCCCAATGTTTGCACAAAGAATCAAGAAGTGCACATTCGGAAGATTAATAAGCAATGTCTATTCCCAAAGATCTATGTAATTAACATAAATTATATAGATTCCCAAAGATCTATATAATTAACATAAAATTTTTTGGAGGGGGTTATTGTGATTAAGTCCATTGATTATCTGAATCCTTGTTTTGGTTGATACAAAAGTAATGGTGTTCCTGTCTCTCCTTACCCATCACTATTTTTGTTCCTATGGGAGCATGCCTTCCTTATAATAGTGAAGGTATGGAGACACTACCATCAGGAAGATAAAAAGAAATTGGACAATCCTCAAACCAAATCACCATTTCCTGCATTACAAGAATCTTATGGCATACAGATTTGTGTAACTCATAGAAGATGAAAGTAGAATGGTGGTTGCCAAGGGCTGGGGGCAGGAGGAAATGAGGAGTTGCTCTTCAATAGGTATAAAATTTCAGTCATGCAAGATTAATAAGTTCTGGAGATCTGCTGTACAACATCGTGCTTATACATAACACTGTACACTCAAAATTTGTTAAGAGGGTAGATTTCATGTTATGTGTTCTCACCACAATAAAAAATAAATAAATAAAGCTTGCTAGGAAGATTGACATTCTTAATTCAAAACTATTTTATGGACTAAGGATTGTTCTAGGGCAAACAATCAGGTTTTGGACTTCTTGTCTCTTCCTTGTAAGAAGGCCCAGCACATACCTCTAACAAAGAAGGGCCAGAGTCTCTTTAAAATGAAATGCTATTATGTCAAAAGAACTGGGTGGATATAGAATCACTTGTAGTAATTTATCTGCAAGTGGATCGGCTACTCTACATTTACCCGTTGACCACATGTGCACTGGTAGACAGGCGATGGGTATTTCTATGATTGATTTGCGTGAAATGGTACTCGTATCTGGAGCAGGAATTCCAGCTTTGCAATCTAAGCACATTCTGGGCATTTTCAGCTGTCGAGGTTACTGGGTTTGGAAGATCACAATTCTTGGAAGCCTCAGTACCTTCACATATTAAATGAAAAGAATGTCTATCCTCTTAAGGTACCGGCTTAGATTTCCTGATTGTTATTATGGGCAGACATACACGCTCCATAACCAACAGTTCAGTGTAGCCTGCTTCAGCAAGAAAAGAGAACTTCACACCCACTTCCTCCTAACTCAGCTCCACTTGTTTGGTTAAAGCAACTTTGGGACCATGGAGAATTTAACACATTGGAATTTTTAAAATACCGTCTGTGCTTGCCCATTTCCATGATTCAGTTTTCATTTTAAAAAATCAGAAATGCCTGATGCAGACTGAATTTGTCGAACCACATTTCTGGGAGACAGAGGGAGTAAAAGAAGGAAGAAGTGCCCCCAAAGAGTGTCCTGAGTGTTCAGGCCCCTTCTCCCCTCCCTCAACATTCCCCTGCTATTTGCTTTATGACAACAAATGCCGAAGGCCATTCTATTTACTGCCTTCAGCGGTTTCAGCTATCCATGTGGTTTCCTCCCTGGAGGAATTTCACAGATAAATTATTGCATACAATTACATAAAATAAATTTAAACTGGATAGGGTGAGTAGCAAGCAGGCTAGTCTTTCTGAGTGTTTCTACTGAGTTAATCCCTGGTGAAGAGGGAAAATCGCTGCATATAAATGAGATCACACTGCTGTCTAAATCAGCTGATAAATGATACCATCTGCTGGAAAGGAATTCTCAGTGCCCTCGCCACTCCCCCACCCACTTACAAGAATAGCCATTCTCCATTCATTACGCACCAGCTTCCATATGCAGGGAGGGTATTGGGCTGGGGCGGGGTGGGGAGCTGTCAGCTTTCTCCAGGGGTAGAGGGTTCCAGCTGATTGACTTACGCGATAAAGTTGGTTCTCTGGGTGGCCAAACAGCCCACATTTTCAGGACTCCAATCATTCTTAGGGCTCCGTCTGTGGCCTAAATCAGTGTTCTCAAACTTGGCTGCACATTAGAATTCTCTGGGGAGCTTTCACTCCCAGGTGATTCCAAAGCATAGCAAAGATTGGAAACCAGTGGCCTAGATCAGTACTTCTCAAATTTTTGTGAATACGAATCCCCTGGAGATCTTGTTAAAATGCAGATTGATTCAGAGTTTGGTTGGGGCCTGAGCTCCCAGGTGAAGCCTACAGTGCTGATCTAGGCCACATTTTGTATAACTGATTCCTCTCAGGAGCGTCATAATGTAACTCAGTGATTTCAACCTTTTTCTTAAAGCTATGAAACCGTTTCTGCACATCCAATCTCACAGGAAAGCCCTGTATATAACACGTAGAACTGGTGTGGTTCCGAGGGTGAAGGGCCAGAGCTAGTCCACAAAGCTCATCAACCATGATTAGAGCACGCACGTTCCTTGATACTGTACACACCACGAACACTGTTATGCCTTTCTGCATGAAGTTAATTCTTCTTTGCAAGGGAACAGCTATACTTAGAGATTAACTGAACTTCTGGAAGTGTCTTCAGGTCCTTATTTGGGGGACATTTTTAGCCTTGTTCGCATAACCATAAATGGCTCGTTTCCATACATACACACAGCCACCTGTGGCCACACTGCCTGACCCAAAGCTTCAGGTGGACTTCAGCCTACCTTTAATTAACTCAGATGAGATGGCGTCAGAGCCTGAATGCCCAGGCTAAAAAACTAATTCAAACATATACTGAAAGTCGGACTGTTTAAAGTAACGTCATCAACGTCATCTATTTTCCTTTCCTTTCTCAGACACATCACTAATTTCATTCATTTGTACATTTATCATCCATCTGCTGCTTAAGTTCCATGAGAGCAAGTGCCTGCTGCCTTGTCACCACTGTAGCCCCACATTTAGAACAGTATCTGGCACATAGTAGGTGTTTAATAAATATCTATGGAAGGACTGCATAAAGAAAGTCCACCAAATATTCTCATTTCTTTTAATCCAAACCAGACTGATCCGGACCTTCCCTTGATTTGCATCCAAGTCAGCCTCACCACTGCCACCACTCTGAGTTTCTATCCTTTCAGTCCTGTGGTTATTAGCAGCTGAATTGTACAGACCTGTAGCTCCAAAGATACGTGTCAGCTGGCTAATTGAGGATGGCAGTCACTGGCATATACATGGTAATTGAAGCAATAGGGATGGATAAAATTGCTCAGAAGGAGAGCATGCAGATGGATCAGGCTTGAGCTCTCATTAACAATATTTAAAGAAGAAAATTATTTCCTATGCTTCATCATACCTTCCCAACATGCCCCACTCCCCTGTATGCAAACCTGCACAGCCAGACTATTACAAATTCCTTCAACCATAACACGATTTCTAGATGCCTACTATTCTGAAGAGTACTTTGGACATATTCAGTTATCAGCTTATCAACGTCTTCTTAAAAATGTAATCTTGTTACCAAAGAAATTATAAATAAAACATCCATCAACCCCCCTGCTCCATTTCTTTAACTGATCAACCATCATGTAAAAGAATTAATCCTGGGGCCGGCTCCGTGGCCAAGTGGTTAAGTTTGTGCGCTCCGCTTCAGCGGCCCAGGGTTTTGCCGGTTCGGATCCCGGGCGCGGACATGGCACCACTTGTCGGGCCATGCTGAGGCGGCATCCCATATGCCACAACTAGAGGCACTCACAACTAGAGTACACAACTATGTACTGGGGAGCCTTGGGGAGAAGAAGGAAAAAGAAAAAGAAAAAAGACTGGCATCTGTTGTTAGCTCAGGTGCCAATCTTAAAAAAAAAAAAAAAGAATCCTCATGAAGTAAAGGTAATAGAAGAAAGGGTAAACATCAAATACCAAGTCATTTATTCTTAATGCTTTCTCTTCAGGGTTATTTTACCAAGAGGTGTGTGGTAGTAAAGAAATGAGATAATTACTAGTTTGTTTTCAAGAGAGAGTAGACATGCAGAGATTAGAAAATCTTCCAAGATAATGGAAAAATAGCTGATATATTTGAGAACTTGAAGCATTTGATTTTGCTGACCATCAGAAATTCTAACTCCTAAAGACAAATATTCAAGGTGGTGTCAAAAAAAAAAAAAACCCTTGGCTAATCATGAAAGAAAGGGAAAACACCAAGATCAATGAGAATGGAGTGACCACTTGTAAAACAGTCCTCTTCCTTAATTTACTTATTATTCTCTGGTGAGTTAACTGTGTATGAGTCATCCACTAAGTCCCAAAGGGAAGCAAATCAAGTAGCGTTGTGGCAGGCAGCATCTAAGATGGTCCCCAATGAGTCCAGCCTTCCGGTATTTACACCTTTGTGTAATCCCCTCTCCTTCTGCATGGGCTAGATGTATTCGCTGACTTCTAACAAATAGAGTATTACAGAAGTGATGGCATGTCACTTCTGAGGTTAGGTTATAAGAAAGTGGCTTCTGTCTTGAATACTTGGCTCTCTATCTCTTGGATTTCTCATCTTGGGGCATGTCAGCTGCCAAGCACCCCTATGGAGGTATAGGGCAGCCCTATGGAGATGCTCCCATGGTGAGGGACCGACACTTGTCAACAATCACTTGAAGGAGCCCGGAAGCTGATTTCCCTCCTCCAAGTTGAGCCTTCACAGGAGGTCACAGCCCCAACAACTAGAGGCACTCACAACTAGAGTATACAACTATGTACTGGGGAGTTGCTTAACTGCAACTTCATGAGAGATCTTGAGAGCCAGAGACACCCAGCTAAGCCACACTTGGATTCCTGATCCACAGAAACTGTGATAATAAATGTTATTTTAAACCTAAGTGATGGGGTAATTTGTTACAAAGCAATAGATAAATAATTCAGCCGTATTCACAGACAATGTTATATTGGCCTTTCACAATCAGCTGTACAAACCTGAATTATTCTAGTAGAAAGATTAGTAGCTTGTACGATCTGCTATATACATAGAAATCAATCAACTGCTTGAAGACACATTTTCTTATTCTTCTTCACATGTCCCATGGTCTAAATCCAGTAGGTCTTCAATAAATTTTCTTTGAACTAAATTATATTACTCCACGGAAACATCAGACACTAGGCCAAAATGATCCAAGAACAGATAACTCCTCCTAGCCCTGGCATGTCTCTGCAACAAACAGGACTGGGTAATAGGTCAAACTTTCTGTGCATGTATTACCCAGTCCTGTTTGTTGCAGAGAGTTACCAGGGCTAGGAGGAGTTCATTTATCTGTTCTTGAACACTTTTAGTGTTTATTAGCCTATTTGAACAAGTTATGTTGGAGGTTCTACTAGGAGACAGAGGCCACCACTTTCTCTCCTCCAAGAAATCACAATCTGGGGATTCTGTCAGTCTAAATGAGAACCCAGGTTGGATCATACCAGTACTGCTCAAGACATGTAGAGTTATTTATTTTGAGGACAGTGGGAGAAACTATGACATATCCATGAGATAAACATAGTAATACGTTAACTGGAAAACAAGACATGAGGCCAAAGTAGAATGCCACAAAATTCTAGAAATAAAACAAATAGGACTCGAGGAATAATGAAAATAAACCAAGAAAATATATGTAATTAAGACTAGTTAAGCTTCTGGCACACAGTTTAAGGACCTGGAGTTCATTCATTCAATATTCATAAAGTAATTTGAGAATCTAAAAAGTTCTTAGTTCTGTGCCAGTCACTGTGGGGATATAAAGGCAGTACTGACATTGTCCTTGCCCTCAAGAATACTATTAAAAGATCCTAACCAACTGTAGTCAAATTATGTACACAAGAAACAATTAGAGAACAAGAAGGCAACATGTAATATATTGCAAATAATAGACTATAGGACTTGGCAACATAGCAAACTGAATAAAAAAAAAGTGAAGCCACAAACACTAGTCAGAACCCAGTATTTGTACTGGGTAAAAATATTTTTAAGAATTAAATATACATCTAAAGACAGAAAGATGAATCTCCAAGGACAGAAACAGAGAAACTTAAAGCTAGAGCAATAGGCTCATGAGTTGTGTTCCATCAATGACCAGGGGGCAGGGGGTGAGGTGGGATATTGGACCTAGTATACTCCTCAATACCTTGAGGGTTTAGCCCCTACAAGAGGTCAAGAGACATATCCTTGGGCCCACACTGAGCAAAGATCTGTATCTCAAGACCCTGCATGAATCCAGTGAAAGGAGGAAGAGAAAAAAACCCTACAGAAATAACAAGCACGTACAGGTGTGAAGTCAATTTATACTACCTATGTTGTGTATGATTCCTCAAGCTGAGAAGCTAATATAAAATCTGGTTCTAGATCAGCAGAACTCCAGGGGTTGCCTGGCTAAACAAATGCAAAATCTCTCTGTAGGGACAATTCTACAACCTAGATGGCATGGTACTACCACAGAAAAACCACAGAATAAATGTATTGTGGTAGCCTGGAACAGAAAAAAGACATTGGAGGAAAAACTGGTGAAATCTGAATAAAGTCTGGAGTTAATAGTAATGGACCAGTGTTGGTTTCTTAGTTTTGACCAATGAACAAGGGTAATGTAAGGTATTAACGTTAGGGGGACTGGCAGGAAATCTCTGTATTATCTTTGTAACTTTTCCATAAATCTAAAATTATTGCAAAATAAAGTTTATTAAAATCCTCACTGAAGAAAAGCTTACTTACAAAAATTACAAGCACAAGAAAACAATCTACCATGAATGATGTCAGCAAACGCAACATTTAAGAGGATTAGCACCCACCAACTTTAGATATTAGAATATCTCAAAGAATGAAAATAGTTGAGGATTATTAGAGATAGGATAAGAAGTCAGTGAAAGAGGAGACCACAATGAAAAAAACCCCAAAGTTTTAAAAAATAAAATGAAAAATAACTCATTGACTATTAAAAATAACTAGACAAATTTGAGAAGATAACCAGAAGGCATAACTGAGGAAATTATCCAGGATGCTCTACAAGAAATAAAGACATGGAAAAAATAAAAGATTCTCAGTGACACAGAAGATAAGAATTAGAAAGTCCATCATATATAGGAGTACCAAAGGCTAACAAAAAATCTTAAAGGCAACTAAGGAGTAATGACATTACTAGGGAGAAATGACAGATTACCCAGAAATGAACAATCAGACTTATAAATAATAGTAAAAGGCCCGAAATACCTTCAACTGCCAATCTAGAATTTTATCCTCAGTTAAACTATCTTTCAAAGGTGAGGATGACATGAAGATT
Source organism: Equus caballus (assembly GCF_041296265.1). Classification (NCBI taxonomy): domain Eukaryota; kingdom Metazoa; phylum Chordata; class Mammalia; order Perissodactyla; family Equidae; genus Equus; species Equus caballus. Next base: position 32,019,609 of record NC_091715.1, on the reverse strand, counting down.
TTTCAGACAAAGATTGAGATAATTCACCACACACAGATCCCTTGATGAAATAACAAACAAAATATTTCCTTCAGTAAAAACAAAACTGAACCCAGAAGGACTGAGATGCAAGATGCAATGGTTAACAAAACAAAAAACTGGTACACGTGTAGGTAAGTCTAAATAAACTTAAAAACAGTAACAGTCATGATTCACTTGGGGAGATGGTAGAAACAAAATGTCAGGCAACAAAAACACGGCAGTTCAGAGGTGACTGGAATTAAAACACTCCAAAGTCTTTGTGTTATTTTGGAGGAAGATGGAGATTCTGATTAACTTCACATTTCAAGTATGCATGTTAAGGAATTAAGATTAACCACTTAAAGAATAAACATGTTATTATTAAGGAATAAACATGTAATGTATAATTTACCAAAAAAGAAATATAAAAATATCATAATTCAAGGGAAGGCAGGAAAGAAGAAAAACAGGAAAGAAATGAATAGTCGACAGAAAAAATAATATGGAGAAATAAAACCAAATATATCAGTAATAAAAATACATAACTGGATTAAACTTTTTGTGTAAGACTTTCTCAGATTGAGCTGAAAAACAAAGTGCAGTTATATGCTGTTTAAGAGACACATCTAAAATATTACACAGAAAGGCTGAAAGCAGAGGGATATAGAACAATACTCTTGGCAAATATTCATCAAAAGAACAACAATTATAACAACCATAATATCAGACAAAATGAACTTTAAAGGAAAACTCATAATGAGGGATAAAGAGGGTCAGTCCATAATGACAAAGAAAATAATTCAATGAAACATAATCTTGAACTTGCATGTCCCTAACAATATAGCTTAAAAATATATAAAGTGAAAATTGACAGAATTCACACTCACAGTGTGAGGGTTTTTTTGGATTTTTTAGTGAGGAAGATTGGCCCTGAACTAACATCTATTGCCAATCTTCCCCTTTTTGCTTGAGGGAGACTGTTGCTGAGCTAGTATCTGTGCCAATCTTCCTCTATTTTATATGTAGGACACCACCACAGCATGGCTTGATAAGCAATGTGCAGGTCTGTGCCTGGGATCCAAACCCGCAAACCCCAGGCTGCCAAAGCAGAGCACATGAACTTAACTACTACGCCACCAGCCAGCCCACAGTGGGAGATTTTTAATGCATCATTCTCAGAACCTGATAGGTCAAACAGATAAAATATAAGAACACAGAAAATTTGAATAACATTCACAAAAGTTACTATTTGGCTATATTTACAAGCTTATTCTAACCCCACACTCTATAACAGAAGACACAATTTTTAAGCACACACAGATCAAATGGTGACCACATACTATGGCACAAAGCAAGACTCAACAAATAACAAAGAATTTTTATCTTAGAAACCAAGAGTGTTTTTTTTTAACAAAAAGGCAGCTTCAAACTCTACACATTTGAAAACTTTAAAAAACAATTCCTAATTTATGGTTCAATGCATAAATCCCAGTGGAAACTGCAAAATGTTGAGAACTGGAAGACAACAAAAATTGTAAATCAAAAATGATATGTGCTGAAGTAGCACTTAGAAAAGAACTTACAGTCTTTCTTTTAGAAGAGTTAAAAATATTAATGAGCTAGGAATGCAACACAAAAAGTTAGAGAAAAAGTTAGAGAAAAACTCAAGGAAACTCAAAGCAGAAGGAACACAAGAGCAGAAATTAATGAAATAGAAAATAAACAATAATCAAACCAAAAGGCTGATTCTTTGAAAAGACACAAAACAAGATGATTGAAAAAAAGAAAGAGAAAAAATATTAGAAATGAAAAAGGTAACAATTCTAGATGCTCTTAAGATTTCAAAAATAAGACATTACTATAACAATTTCATAAATTTGAAAGAAGAAATGGACAATATTCTAGAAAATAACTGATTTACAACATGAGGCACAGAGAGAAATTGCTATGTTCAATTAGGACTGGAATTACCAGGATGAATATCACAGAAGAGGTGGTCTTTGAAGATGGGAGGCCTTGGGAGAAGGCAAGCCAAACAGAGAAAATGAGAGGAAAAGCCGGGGTTGGGAACAAGCACGTGTTAAGCAGAGTAAGACAATCTCAAATAAATGGGATAGAAGTGGGACATAAGGTCAAAAAGGTAAGCTGGAGTCAGATTCTAGAACAGTGGTGCCCTACCCTGGCTGCACATGAGAATCACCTGGGAAGCTTTCCAAAAAAATTTCAATGGCCAGGCCAAACCCCAAGAAATCAATCTCTGGGGTGGTCTATGATTATAATCTCGAATCTATTCAACATAAGTTTTGTGCAGAGGCTTTTAACACTGACAAATGTGCTCAAACAATAAGACTAAAATCTTTGATTTATTTTCTGTTACTTTAACCCTGATAAATTCCTTAGACTGTCCCAACATTTCTAAATGACATGATTCAATTATTTTCTCCTCCCAGCCTCAAATCTTCTTATATTTAGGAGGTGTAAACTAATTGTATCAGAATGAGCCCAACACAAATAAAAAGCAAAGCTCTTTCTAAAACCAAGCCACAAATAATGGAGGCACTATGAAATCAAACACTGTTCTTGCTAGGAAGAAGGGACTTTTGATATTTAAGAGTATCTGTGTCACTGCTTTCACCTCCAGAAATGTGGTTAATCAAGAACTGACTGGATTGGAAGAATTAATATTGTTAAAATGGCCCTACTACCCAAAGCCACCTATAGATTCATTTGACAGAATCCACAGTCACAATGGGGAATCCAATCCCACTAGGGATGGCGATCTCTATCAAAATTCCAATAGCATTTTTCACAGAAATAGAAAAACAATCCTAAAATTTGTATGGAACCACAAAAGACCCTGAATAGCCAAAGAAATCCTGAGAAAGAAGAACAAAGCTGGAGGCATCATACTTCCTCATTTCAAACTATATTACAAAACTATCCTAATCAAAACAGTATAGTACTGACATAAAAAGAGATGCATAGACCCATGGAACAGAATCAAGAGCCCAGAAACAAACTTTCACATACATAGTTAACTAATATTTGACAAGGGAGCCAAGAATACTCAATGAAGAAAGGAGAGTCTTTTCAATACATAAATGGTAGTGGGAAAACTGGATACCCACATGCAGAAGAATGAAATTGGACCCCTATCTTACACCACTCACAAAAATGAACTTGAAATGATTAAATACTTAAACACGGGACCTGAAACCATAAAACTTCTAGAAGAAAACAGAGAGGAAAATCTCCTTGACATTGGCCTTGGCAACGATTTTTTTTCTTTTGAGGAAGATTAGCCCTGAGCTAACTACTGCCAGTCCTCCTCTTTTTGCTGAGGAAGACCGGCCCTGAGCTAACATCCGTGCCCATCTTCCTCTACTTTATATGTGGGACGCCTACCACAGCATGGCGTGCCAAGCGGTGCCATGTCCACACCCGGGATCCGAACCAGTGAACCCTGGGCCGCTGAGAAGTGGAGTGTGTGAACTTAACTGCTGTGCCACCGGGCCGGCCCCCAGCAACAATTTTTTGAATATGAAAGCAAAAGCAGAGGATTTGAATAGACATTTTTCCAAAGACAATATGCAAATGGCCAACAGGTATGTGAAAAGGTACTCAGCATCACTAATCATGAGGGAAATGTAAATCAAAGCCACAACGAAATATCACCTCACACCTGTTAGAATGGGTATTATCAAAAAGACAAGAGATAACAAATGCTGGCAAGGATGTGGAGAAAAGCAAAACCTTGTGTGCTGTTGGCTGGAATGTAAATTGGTGCAGCTGCTATGGAAAACAGTATGGAGGTTCCTCACAGCTTAAAAATAGAATTACCATATGATCCAGCAATCCCACCTCTGGGAATATATACAAAATAAGTAAAATCATGATTTCGAAGAGATATATGCAACCCCATGTTCACTGCATTTTTCACAATAGCCAAGATATGGCAACAATCTAAGTGTCAATCTACAGATGAGTGGATAAAGAAGATGTGGTATATATACAGTGGAGTATTATTCACCCATGAGAAAGAAAGAAATCCTGCCATTTGCAGCAACATGGATGGACCCTAAGAGCATTATGCTAAGTGAAATTAGTCAGCCAGAGAAAGACAAATACTGTATGATATCACATATATGTGGAATTCAGAAAAGCTGAACTCAGAGAAACAAAGAGTGGTGGTTACCACTGCCCGGGGGCTGAGGGAGAGGAGGAGATGACAGTCAAAGGGTACAAACTTCCAATTATAAGATCCACAAGTCACGGGGCTCTAATGTACAGCATGGTGACTATAGTTAACAATATTATATATTATATATATATATGTATTATATATATTCTTGGAAGTTGCTAAGAGAGTAGATCTTAAATGTTCTCACCACACAAAAGAAACAATAATTATGTGAGGTCATGGAGGTGTTAACTGACCCTATTATGGTAATCATTTTGCAATTTATCAGTGTACCAAGTCATCACATTGTATACCTCAAGCCTACACAATGTTATATGTCAATTATGTCTCAATAAAGCTAGAAAAAAGGGAAAGACCATACATGAAAAGGCAAGTCACAAGCTGGGAGAAAAATATTTGCAACAAGTACATCCAAGAAAGGACTTGTATCTAGAATAAAGAATTCCTACATATCGATTAAGACAACTGAAGTTTTAAAAACACAAAAGACTCAAACACCTCATAAAAGAAGACACCAAAATGGCCAGTGACAAAATGAGTGTCCAATATCACTAACCATAAGGTGAAGGCAAACTGAGACAGCACTACACACTCACAGAATGGCTAAACAGTCTGAGAATAGCAAGTATCGGTGAGGATGTGGGGCAACTAGAACTTTTCTACACCATGGTGGGGGTATGAATCAGTATAACCACTTTAGAAAAATGTCAGGTAATACCTTCTAAAGCTAGATATACCTTATTTCCGAGCAATTCTACTCGTGTGTTTATGCCCGGCAAAAAGTACATACTATAATGCTCATTGTAGTTCTATTCGCGGTAGCCCAAACCTGAAAGCACCCCAAATGTCCAGCAGTAGAATGGATAAGTTGTGCTACATTCATACAGTGGCATCTTATACAATGAAGATGAGATTATGTTTACGTGTATCACATAACTCTCGCAGACAAAATGAATGAAAGAAGGTACAGGAAACAGTCCATATTGTATGATTTCACTTATATGAAGTCCAAGAACAGACAAAACTAGTCTATGGTAATGGAATTCATAGTGGTGGTTACTCTTGCGGGGGTGGTTACTGACTGAGCAGGGGCAGGAGGGAATCTTCAGGGGTGCTGAAAATATTCTGTATCCTATCTGGGTGGTCATTATACTGGTTTGTGCATATGTAAAAATTCAAGCTGTATACTTACATTTTGTGTAATTTACCATATGTAAATGTTATACCTCAAAAAAAGAAGAAAGGTATTTCAATTGGTTTCTTTTTCATTTCATTTGAAGGAGGAATGTACATCATTCACAAGTTATTCAAGGTTGAAACATGAATATTTTACAGTTTTAATGTCAAATCAAGCTTGGTCCAAATGTTTCACACTGAAAATATATAATGATGAGACTGGAATATGCTTTAGAAAGTGTATAGTTTTCTTGCTTACCAAAGTACACAATATATTAATATACTAATGAAAGCATAGTTTGCAAAAAGGTGAACTGTGGGTGGGGCCCTATTTAGGATTTTACAGAAAAGCCTCATTTCAATATGTAATGAGATAGAAATTTAAAAATGAAACTGAAAAGTTTTGAGCTACAAAAGTTTCCATAGAAGAGATCCCCTTAATTATCTACAAACGCTGACCTTTTGAAGAGGGAATGTCTGAAGGTGTGGGGCAGTGCCCTTTCTACGTCCTTTAGGGTTTAACTCATGCAGAGTTCAGGCTAATGAATCATATCATTCGAATGCCATCTCCATCCTAATTACAGGTTGTTCTACAGAGAAGAGAGAGATCTACTTACTTGGGAACAGATCAATGTATGCTTTCACCAGTTTTTTTTTAAGGATGATTCATTAAGAAGGAAAAAACAGACTGTAGATAATATATACTGCACCTATTGCTAAAATGCTCTTTAAATCAAGTGTGAGGATTCCAGACTTTAGTACAAACCAGGGCATTGGGATGACTGAACGGTATAATGCCGTCTCTTTTCTAGACTGAGTTTATCCAATTCAGAGAAGAACAAAGGAAGGGGAGAATACATGCTCATTCGTAACTATGAAGGAAAGAACAGATACTCACTTCCTTTTTTTTTTTTTTTTTTAATGATATCCAAACTTTAAAAACTCAGCTGAAATCTTTCTGCCTCTAGCCTGAAATAATGTGAAGGTTCTATTTTTCAGCCAACAATATATCCTGTTCATAATAAATGATTCAAGTTTCTGAAATATCCGTAAAAAAATCTAACCCTTCAGCTTTTACACTGCTTGATGCTATTTTGGTAGGGTGGGGTGGGTGCATGTATGGAGGACTGTGTCAGGGTGTAAGGTGGCCCATCTCCAATCCCCTATGGAACAAGATGGAATAGAAGTACGTGTTTAAAAAGTTGTGCAATAACCAAAGAACAAAACTGGAACACAGCAATTTGTCATGACTCTATTTATTAATACATGTATCACAAATGTTCACAATATCAACGCATTCTTGTTGGCATGCTAGACAGAGGCATTATTTTTTAAGATCTTTTAAAAATATTTTGACTTTTGTTCCCCCTTCACACTCATTTTTAAATTGATTTGATGAGGTCCTCGAGGTCTATAATGTCAATGCAAAGAAAAAATACAGAAAGAAGTAAAATAACACAAAAGCAATTAATTGGGGAAAAACAGAAGTAATATTGTCACAGAAGGCAACAATACAGCTTTGTAATAGGATTACACAGGTTTCAACTGAGAGGCATAGATGCACTAAACTGTCTCTATATACCCAGGCAGGTAACAATAATGGGCAAGGAGGCCACCTAAAGCTCAACAATTTCCTTCATGCATCACACATGCTTTTTTCTCCTCGTGGATAATTACCGATGTATCTCTTTACAGGTCCTAGGCAGCCTGAAGAAGGTAGGAAAGAGCCTTAGTAAAGGGAAAACCAAACCAAAGGAGATTAAGCCAAAAGAACAGAGCAGTTTATCTATATCAGGTGTGGTATCTGTCAATCATGATGAAGGGCTAATAGCCTCCCACACTACATGCAGGGCCCGGCAGGGCCAGTGATGGTGTGATAACCAGTCACCTACAATGAGCTGCAGTTGGACCAAGTACAGAATGAGGAGTGGGCACGCACAGGGCCTCAGGTGGGGTCCACGAGGACTAGATGCAGGGAACCTGGCTACACTCTGGCACAACAGGGCTTCACAAAATGGAATGCTACACATGATGCGAGCTGAAAGGCGGAGCAGAGACTGTGTAGGAGTGTCAGTTGGGTGGGGGGTTAGGGGAAGCAGGGCAGGTGTATTATGTACTGTGCTCTAACGTTCTTTGGAAGTCTTTCAAGGATTGCTGTAGTTCCTTTTTAAAACAGGTCTCTCATTCCATCGTTCTTGAAAGACTAAGAGAGAAATTAAAACATGTGAGTGACTCAACATGAACAAGGACTTAAAACAAGGTAACAAGCTGAAAAGAGCATTTACATGTTTTCCACAATAGCAATGATCACATATCTCTCACCTAGCACCACAGAAATGAGGTTTCAGTACGTGGACAAGTGCCACCAAGATCAGGTAGTTAAGTGGCTAGGCAGTACCTTTGCCCATTTGAAGGGTAGTATGTGCCCCGAAGGGAGAACCCTGAAATTAAACACTCGCCACCACCACTCACCTTCTTACACCATTTCATACTGGTTGGCCGTGATGAACCGGGACAGACAGCAGGCCAGCAGCATGCCAATTAGCTGTTGCCAGGAAGAAAAATGAGAGTAAGAATCTGGAGTCACTGAACGACACCTCTCTTTGATGCCCTCCTCACCCCCACCCTGATATAATTTTTAACAACTGAGAGCTTTTGTACATGAATGAGTAAAGGGCACTAGAGAAAAAGAACAACCCTGATTTCAATTGTGGGACCTGAGACTTTAGGAGTCTATCAGCTAGTGGGGGACAGCTGGAGGTTCTCAAGCTGGCCATAAGGTTCCAGCTCTAGCTCACTATGGCCACTCAAACACAACTTTTGACACACCTTAGTAGTATTAAAATGTGTTCATATGTTATGAGAGTAATGAAAAAAATTAAGTACCACAGAATTGGTGAGAGATTAACAAAAATGCCAAAATTTAATTCAAAACCATAAACACATGCATTGGGAAGATATTTCAACATAGTATGATACCCCAGCCACACCTGGCTGATAGAATCATATTTCTTTCCTCAAGAAAACGAGACACTATTCTTGACCAGGTGAGTTTGCCAGTGAAGGAAAAAAAGTCATGGCTTGAGAGAGGTGGAAGCAGGGAGAGGAAAGGAGGGTTTTAATTTCTCTTTGTCTCTAAGCCATGTAGATATCTTAGGCCTAAACGGGCCTATTTACACCCAAGGCCACCTCCTAGTTTTTCAGGTCCTCAGAACAACCAATAACAGGGTATCTTCACCTCCTCAGAAGACCTCAATCCTCTACCTGTCTTCGTGCCTTGACTTAACCTGTAGCACGGGTGGAGCTGATAAAAGCGGTTGTGACACTACAAGACATCCTTAAGCACAGCTGTTCTGCTCGTTGGAAATCAAAGTTCTTATTCCTGACTCTGGAGGATCAGCATTCTCTGGACAGGAGCCCAACTGTGGGCTTGAATCTAGAGGCCGGCAGCTTCTCCTGGCTAAACGGAGTCCCTTCTCCTTAAACAATTGGCCATGTTTTATTTGATCAGAGGTGGGAATGACTTTTAGAGATAATCTGGTACAGTGTCACTTTAAGTGTGACTCCCGGACCAGCAGCACCAGCATCACCCCGGATCTTGTTAGAAATGCAAATTCTCAGGCTCTACACTGACCTCAGAATCAGACACTCCGGCGGGTGGGGACCAGCAATTGGTGTTTTAACAAGCCCTCCAGGTGAGAGAACCACTCGTCCAGTCCATCCAGTCACCTTATCTTACAGGTGAAACACCTGTGACCACACCGGCTCCCACTGTTGGTCAGGGCAACACCTGAACCCTGTTCGCCTGGCTCTCCACCCACCTGTACAGGTTCCAGTCCACCTGGGTACCTGTCCTGCTGAAATTCCCGATTCTTCCTTTCCTTTTTAAAGTTAAAATTGTGCCGTGAAATATGCAAACTATAACCTCTGTCAGGTAAGGAAAAATCACAACCTTATTGGTCTTACCCTATCTCCTGCCAAAGCTCTGGCCAACATCACTTTGTGCCTCAAAATACATGGTATCATGCATGTTCCAACAAATGGCCAAAAGAACCATGGCTGTAACCTCCAGAATTTCACGCCAAATGAGAAACTAAAATCCACCACCATGAGTACAAAGACTTTGAACCTTATAGCTTGTCCCTTTTCATCAGAATTGCCATTTTCTGGGACCAGAACACACTTGATACTCTCAAAAATCAGATTCCAGACAAAAAAACAAGTATTAGAGGTACACAGCACATTCAAGCATATCAAGTTATTTAATCCTTACCACATTCCCGTGCAATATTACCATTCCAATTTTCCAGATAAGAAAATGGAGTCAGAGGAAGTGAAAGAATCTTCCCCAAACCACACAGGTAACCCACACAGAGTTTAAGGTTCTGCTCTCTTCCCCCAGCCAAGAATATCCTCCTTTCCCACCTCAACCCCCACTCCGGGGCCTAGACCTCGTTCCTTTCCAGAACAACTCCTCTGTCTCACACCACCAGGCATTCCTCCCCGCCTTACATTGTATCCTTTAGGGAGAAATTTCCAGTGGGCATCTCTTTGATTTCAAGTTCCTAGACTCCCCTTTCTTTGTAAAGCTCATCCCTTTAGATTTTTCTGGTAGACCTCCTGTGTATTTTAAGCACTTATAATAGTCACCATTCCACACTTCACGGTTTGCAGTGCTCCTGGCTTCCATGGCAATTCATGAGCCACACAGCCAGAAAATTCTTTAGAATGCTTAAATATTTCTTGTATCTGAAATCTCTTCTTTCAAGGAAAAACAGCATGTCCCTCCACCTTTTGTTCTTTCCCCCAAAACAGAAACAGCATCATTCTTAAGCACTGGACATATTTTCTCACAAAAACAACAACTTTAAAAAATATAGGTAAAAATAAAAGCCATTTGTTTTTAAACTTACTATATTTTGTATTTCTAGGGCAAGAACAGACCTTCTTCTGTTTATCCATGGAAGACAGATTTTTCAAAATTTTTTACCATCTACTAAGAAATTTATTTCCTAAAAATAGTCCTGAACTGAGGTACAAACAAGCTATGCGAGCACTATTTTACATATATTGGCTTTTATTTTATTTAATTCTAGTGCAACAAAAAGTAGGATTTGGGATATAGTAGGCGTTTTGAATTATTCACAGGGTTACTGATTTCAAATTTGCTATAGTGTTTTCATCGCATTTGAGAGAAAACCTTGATCTCTTATTTCCATAAATATCAAGTTAACGGAAAGTCGGGGGAAGCATCCTGTACTTAATACCAATTATTACCCGATTATTTCTAGGTACATAATGGAAAGCCGGTTCAGCTTAAAGATGTGGCCTCTTCCTCAGTCTGAGTCAGTACAAGATGCTCGCTTGCCACTAGACCCAATTAATCTGCAGACAGAAAAATCCACCCTTATTTAGATGAAACCTTTTAAGTTAAATATACGTAAAAAGTGCTTCAAAGCGCAGAGGTATGGGACTCTGGGCTGCCCTTCAGAAGCACACTGACATTTAATAAGGCTGAAGTATGTGGGCATTTGGACCAAGTTCTGCTTTAAACCCTGGAGGAAGACAGTGAAAGGAGAGCTTGTCTCTTATGCTGCAAACCTCTCAGGATGGAGACCCCAGAACCACCACTTACCACTCCCGTGGCTGGTGAAATGCCTTATCCCACACAGCCAAAGGAGTTGAACGTCAGTTTGTATTTGGTTGACTAAGACTTTGTAATTAATTAGCCTTCATCTAATTTTTTGAAGTAACATCTTATTTTTACCACTCTCTGCCTTGTCAGTGCTATATTCTGCTTTCTTTTGGGTCATAAAAACCTCTGGGAAGTCGTTCTGCTTCCAGAACTGAGAAGCCAGAGAGGGAGAGAGAGAAGAAAGGCCCTCTGCTTACAGAAGGCCGACTCCAGGCTTTCTCGAGGCACCTCCACACAGAGAGCTGAAAGGGTGGGCTAACACAAAACTCTAGTAACATGGATTGCATCACTCGGGCTCTGCAAATCACCAGCAACAGGGCGGACTCCAAGAGACGGGGCCCAGGTCAGCAAAGACAAGAGATGTAAAAGGCGACAGGGCAAGGGTATTTTCCTCTGCGATCACCATGGGAGGCAAATGCGGCCCGATCCCTGGCTCCCTGAGGGGCAGGGAGAGGACAGCAAAGAAAGCTGTAAAGACAACTTTTGGAACAAGCAGTGTCAAGCAACAGGTCAAACATTTAGATCCTTATGATGCCTGTGGACATTTTATGTTAATGACTTAACTGGGAAACTAAATAAAACTTCCAAGTCTTTGGGAAAGTGCCAAGGAATCTGGTTTGAAATAAAATGGTACAAACGCTATTAGGGATCATCTCAGGTCCTGAAAATACTAGGGGAATAATAGTTCCGTTAGCCTTATTTGGCAGCCATGTCTCATCAAGGCTACCAAGAGCTTTTGTCCTGCTCTCTACATAGAAAAGGTAAACAAGTCCCAGAAGAACATTCCTGGCCCATAACGAATCATCCCAGCAGCCTATGGGCCCTAGAGGAGGCCCTGCAGGGGCAAGGGTCAGAGGATGGATGGGCTGGAGGAGGATTTGTACTTCTTGATAAGTACCTTTTTCCTGTCAATTCCACAGACTCAAACCCTTTTGTTATAAAGGCACAAAATGAGTTCCATTTAGGTGCTCCTGAGGCAAGAACAAGGGTGATCTTTGGCAGAAATGTTTAATACAGCAGAAGTCAGAATTGTAATCCTGGATCTACGCAGCCACCCAACCTCAAGCAAGCCAGTCAACCCTCTTCTGCTGGAAAATAGCTCTATCTTCCCCACTCAGGACTGTAATAGTTCATGATATGGGGGATTAATCAAGCCTAACGGTTTCCAAGTCCAGCGAAGCCCTGTGTCTATTTACATTGGATACCGAGGCCCATGACCACCACACACACACAGCAGGCGGCCAAACAAATTGAGAAGCAGTGTCACAAATGGAGCAACTCAAGTATCCAGACACCCTCACTCTCAGCTTGTGGGTGGGGGGTGGTGGGGTGTGTGTCTCTCCAAGCCCTCCTGAGTAAAAGAGCAGCTGCCAAAGATGCAGGGAGGAGCTACCCAATCAAAACAGACTCAACCTCCTGCTATAAAGGTATAGGGCAGCAGGCCCTGCCCATCAAATCCAGACAAATGGGCTTTCCCTTGAGAGGGCAAAGGCAATGGGAGTTTGTGGAGAGAAGTATTAAATGCCTGCCAAAACCCTGCTGTCCAAAAACAGAACTCAAGGGCTTTAAGTTAGCTAACAGGGGACCAAGTTCTTGCATAGTCTACTAAAAGGCTAGACTCAGCTTACATTTCCCTGTACTTTATACCACCTTTAATTTCTCAGACAACAGATGTGCAAGGCCAGTTTGTTCCAACAGATGATAGCGTGGAGGTCACAAGAGCAGGCAAGGAAAAGGGCAAGAAGGTGGAGGGCATGTGAGGAAAGGCAGGGAGAGCTCTGTTCTTTCCTACCCACTTTGATCTCTCTGTGGCCTCTACTCAGTAGAGCTTGCTTTACTATAGGAAGGCCAAGACATAGGCCATCATGACTGATTCATCAGTACCAGCCAACATTTGCTAGTTTTGCTATGACACTGGTCCTGAAGTTGTTGAACACACGTGGCTAAAGCTTTGGTTTTGGGTCATTGACCAGGATCAGTAAGACTGGTTCTTCTTGAACAGGCATCAGGTAAGTGGCCACCACCGTCTCAGAGAGGCCCTGGATCTACTGGCATCTAGAAGCCAACTTAGCTTCCAGGAACCCTGAGGCTGCTGGCACCATTAAAAGTCACAGTGCCTAGTGCATCTGGCTAATAAACGCTAGCCATGGCCATTCCTTTCCTCGCCCCAGGCTGAGCATGGCAGGTCTCAAGTCTCTGCCCCACCGTACCTGTCTGGCCACGTGGGTGAATGGTACTGACTGCGCAGTGCCACTGGCCTTTGTGTTTTGTTTCTTCATCCCAACAACTCTGTGGTACCATGATGAGACCTAAACTCTCTGCAGAGAGTTTCTGTTTGGGGGTTCCTTGGGGCCAAAGCCCCTCTCTCTCTCACTGCCCAAGAGGGCCACAAAGGAAATTCAACAATCCCCACCTCAGGGACTTCTTTAAGGCAGCACAGAGAAATTAATGCTCATCAGGCCAGACAACCATTTGTCTTAGCATAAATGCCTTCATAGGGATGTGTCAGTGAGAAGTGGAGGAGAGGTATTAATCAGATTCCCTATGACTTGGTTCACTTCACTACTGAAAACAAGATTGTCCCCCACTCCCTCACGGCCACGTGGAATGTTCTTGGATGATAAGACGTTTCACCCATGAGACTCCTGGCTCTTTGAGCCTCTCTCCTCCCCATGTAGAGTACCGGCATCACGTCCCTTTATGGTTCTAGGACAGCCATTAGGGGAGACTTCAGCAATATTCCTTCCTCCAAGGGGACACAAGTCTGTCCTGTAGGTGGGCGCTGACCTGCCGCTGCACATGCATGTGTAAAGTATGCTGTATGGAAAAGCTGTCAAGTGCATCCTGCACATCTGCATTGAACACGAGGTCCAGGATCCTCTAAAATGTCCCCTGGCCATTACAGACATGTCACTGAAGTGTTATTTCTGAAATATGATAGCAGTCAGAAGAAAGTTCAGGGCAGCAACTTCTTCTGAAACGTCTCTGAAGACTGAGCTAATTGGCACTGTTTGTGGTGTCACTCTGGTTTGTCTCCATGTTGGCATGTTGAGGGTTTAATTTACTTCGTGAGTGCAAAAACAAAGCATGGCAAAAGAATTTTGAAACTGCCACAAGAAATATAGACTCGTGTTGGTTAAGTCCACATGCTATTGCGAGATGAAGTGTCACACAGGTTTTTGTAACCACTTGGAAAGAAAAGCTTGCCAACTTATTTAAGGCTAAGCCCTCTATTTGCAAAAACTACCAGGCTAATGTCCTATTCCTTGACCTAAGTGATGGTTTCACAGGTATGCTCATTTTGCGATAATTTATGAAGCTGTGTAATTATAATGTATGTAGTTTTCTGTATATGCTATATTTCAATAAAAAAGGTTTTAGGAACAAACTTGAATAAAATTAAGGTGCATCTGCATTGCTCAGCAGGAAAGAAAGAGGTACGGGGGGTGGGAAAAAGTAATTATAGCCTGAGAGAGCCAATACAGAATTCAGGCAGGTGAAATTAGCACCATGGAAACATTACATAACATGAATCGGGCTTTGTTGGAAAAATGATCTGTTGGTCTGAAAAAATTCTGAGTTAAAGTTTTTTTTAAAGACTTGAATTTAGAAACAGCCATGTTTCTTTTTTTATGCTTTTTTTTTTTTTGGTGAGGAAGACTGGCCCTGAGCTAACATCTGTTGCCAATCTTCCTTTTATTTTTCCTCCCCAAAGCCTCAGTGCATACTTGTATATCGCAGTTGTAAGTCATTCTAGTTCTTCTATGTGGGATGCCACCACAGTGTGGCTCGATGAGCTGTGTGTAGGTCCATGCCCAGGATCCAAACCAGTGAACCCTGGGCCACCAAAGTGGAGTGTGCAAACTTATCCACTCAGCCACAGGGCCAGCCCCTAAATAAAGTTTTTATTTGGTTGTAAGTATCTGTGTTGATCCTTCCATCCATAGCAATATTACAGCAATGATATATCATTTGGCTGGGAGATCAGAAGCCTGTGGGACAGTACACTGCTCGGCGGAGGTGGGCAAAATTTCAGCTTTAGCTTAACATTGTTCCATCCTTGAGTGTGTGTGGTTTGCCTAGTTAGTATAGTTACCTCTCCCATTGCTTTTAGAGGCTGGGTGGACATAGAGATAGAAAATTTAACATACAAAAATTCATTTTCCTCAAGAAGCAACAGTCAAACCTGGAAATTAAAATAATGACAAGATGAAGTTTGGCAAATTTACGCTTTCTTAAAAGGGAGAGATCTCATGCAAAATCCGCAGGAACTAAGAACAAGAAAGGGACAGGTCAACCAGGAAAAAAGCTTCCCCCAAATCCAGAGCAGCCATTTGATGCTTGGAGTTGTTTATGCTCCAATTAAGCCAGCACTTTGTTCAGTTAACCTCCATTTGACCTACAGAAGAAGCAAGTTGTTTTTCTGGAGCTAGTCATTAGTTGAACTGTAACCGATATTCCCTTGATGGCAAAACTTCATTTAAGTTGAAAAAGGAAAATCAATAAACAGATGACCTGAGGACTAATGAGCAAGGAGCTCTGACCCCATCTATCAGCCTTTCCCAAGGCACAGGGAGGCAGGCAGCGGATCTGGAGACAAGGGAGGGAAATGAGAGCCAGGAGGCAGGGGACAGGCTAGACCCAACTGCAGGATTACAGTAGGCTACCTGGGAGAACGCGATTCCAAAAGCCACGCCAGCGATGATTCCCATGTTAGTCTCCATGAAACTGGTCACCAGATCATAACACCCCTGGAAACAGAGAGAGAGAGATGGTCTCAGAGACATTTTAGCCAGGCCTGACTGGGCTGTGTCAACTCGTAATACTCCCACATCCACTCCAACCCTTATTCAGGAAATGCGATTGCAATTCACCCTAGGAACTTAGTAGCATTCTTTTCAAACTGTAAAAAAAATAATGAAAAATTTGAAACATACGAAAAAGTACGGAGAGTAGCACAATGAGCCCCCAAGTGACCCTTCCTCTAACATCACAATTAACATATGGCCAATCTTGGTTCATTTCAATGTCTTCAATTCTCATTCCCTGGCTGGATTATTTTAAAGCAAATCCCAGATATATACTTTCATTCACAAATGTTCAGTAGTAAAGACTAAATTTAGCAAGAAATCTGTAAGATCTGTGAAGCAAACTCTGTAGAGATACAAAAGTAGACTTGAACAGATGAAAAGGCATTCTACATCCTTCAACAGGAAGACTCAGCATCATAAGCAGAGTTACCAGCATTTTGACAACAAATGACAAAATCTTGGACCAAGTGAAAGCATCTGGTTAGAGGGAGGTGTTTGAATACCAGCCAACTTTATGGTGTTTTGGGCTTCTTCCTAAGGAGACTATTAAGTTTTTTTAATAGGGAAAAGCTATGTTCTAGAGTCATGTTTTTCCCACAAATTTGCCATGTGACCTTGAACAAGTCGCTTCTCCTTTCCGGATGTCAATAACTTTATTCATAAAATGAAGTGAATTTCCCTTTAACATACTATGAAATCTCTAAACATTGTGATTAAAACCAACACCAATTTTACCAATTTCAGTGTTAGTTTAAAACTGATAAAGTTAATCACCTTTCTTTAAAATAAATGATCTTGCTGGAGTTCAACAATGTTGACCAATCTGTTGTTATTCTGGATTACATTTTATCAACTTGCTCCAGGTAGGAAACACTAAATTTTGTGCGTTACACATAAAGCAAAGGCAAAAGCTGATCGACTCTTCCTGTTAAATGCCTGACAGGTCAAACACAATACGTGTGTGTGTCTGTGTGTATTTATATGTATGTTTATTTGAACCTGGACCAAATCAACCTAGACTTCTGAACTGACATATTAGCCTTGGAAGATATGTTCTTTTTCCAGGTTTCTGAAGAAGGACTTCAACTTGAACATATAAAGTCTGTGGAAAATCAAGACATTAACTTAATAAACAGGGTAAAGAGGATTGCTGTTTCTCAAGAAAGGCGCACTAAATTGTAATAACATCTGAAGAGCAAGAACAACAAAAAGCATGTCTCCCATTTTTAAATTTAACAATTTAACATTTCTCATAGCTTGTAAAAATTCTGCCAATGCTGTATCTTCTAATAAGTGCTATTTTATGCATTCAGTCTGTTTGCAGAGGAAAGGGCACATTAACTTAGCAGCAGTGCTTTGACACATGTTTTCAATGCAAGGGACAAACTATACTCCTTGGTTACCTGATGCAAATTTGAAGGCCAGGGTGGGGGTGGGAAAGGAAATACATTATTGCTCATGGGGGGACTTGAAATTTGATTCTCTCTTTATAGTAGAAGCTTGCTTGCTGATTTCATTTTCACTAGTAAAACTATATATCACACTATTTTTCAAAAGGTAGTGTAAGGGAGAGCAGGTTGGGTTAGGAAGAGTTCAAAGCGAGAAGAGAAGCGGATACTCTAACGCTTTCCCAAATGCTAACGGCTAAGATAGCATTTCGCCGTGCTGGCCATCATTACTGTATGTCCTCCCCACAGCAACAGTCGGGCAGAGGAATGAAGTTCAAACCGGCACCAGTGTCAGGCCAGCTCAAAATATGGAAACAAATCCAATGACAAAAACCAGAGAGAAGGGAAGTGGGTTATCTTCTTACTCCGCACAATAGTTTGGCATAGATTTTCTTTTCTGTGAACTTCAATTCTATATGTAAGCTGAACATTTTTTTCTAAAGTATGATTTCTACTCCTCTGTAGGAGATTTCAGAGCCAGTCACATTTGACAAGCCCACTGCAACCAGTAAGAGAAACCAGAAAAATGAAGTGCCTGGTAGTAGCACAACGGTGGCAAAATTGTTCTAAACCTTCCTGTGCAGAGTGGAGCTCTTCCCTGAGCAGCGTTACCCGGGAGTTTGTTAGAAATGCAGACTCTGAGGCCCCACTCCAGACCTACTGAGTCAGAATCTGCCAAATCCCTGCGTTATCCATTTTTAATGAATTTTAATAAATGTTAATATTTCCAGATGTTTCACATGCCCGTTAAAGTTTGAGAAGCACTCTTCTCTAAGAAGAGTTCCCCTACTATTTTTTTTACTCCAAATAAGAAAGCAAATTAATGAATCATATCAGTAAGAGGGTTACTTAAAAATGAGAAGACGAAAGGGATTTAGCGTCTTTGTTGTTGTTGAAACAATAAAAGACCAAGGCTGAAATAAATGCTTTCTCTCTCTGGATTTATCGCTGTTATTCATCATGCGGACCCACAAGCCCATTTTCCACGTCTCAGCATAGATCTGCAGACTTCAAGAACTGCTTTGATACTACAACTACGGGCCATGTTTGCATTCCACCTCAACTTCTCCACTAAACCATGATCTTATCTGCCCACAACAATCTCTTTTAATTTCCTACAATGAAAGCCTGGTTGTCAGGTGTGAGATAAATCTACAGAGACCTGCTCTATGTCCTAGAAAACACCCAGAAACAGAACAGGTAATTTGCTCACCCTCTCAGCAGGTCTAAATCAACACAGTCGCCAATGGAAAACATCTGTGAGTGGCGGACTTTCAATACTAGGAGTAGACGGCTAGTGCCAGACAGGTTCTGGGAAGAGGTATCTTGGTAGCTGCCAACCAGAATAACTCTCTCTCTTCCTCTTGCCCTTGCTCTTAAAAAACATCAAGGAATTCCTATGGAGTAGGGGCCCAGTCAATGCTATTAGCCAACTGAACCTGCAGACATTTCATCATCCTGCTAGCAAAACCAAAATAAATTCCATCCCCCAAACAAAACAATAAATATCCCGTTTAACTGCTCTCACCTCCCTCCTGCTCTCTCCCAGTTAAATGTAAAGGCAGGTTTCTCAGGCTGCCAGGTAAGAGCCAAGAGTCATCCTTCTGTGCTATCAGAACAGAGGGTTCAAGATAGCAAAAAATCGACCAGGATTTAGAGTGTGGGAGTGCTTAAGCCTCCTGGGGGAGGGAGTCAGTAGGGGAGGGCACTAACCTTTTTGAGTATCTACTATTATTATCTTCACCCCATCCCCACCTTTTATAGATGAGGCATCTGAGACTCAGACCTGAGAAGTAATTTGTCTCAGAGGTTTGTGTGGGCCTCTTAAATGAGAATATCTAATCAAATCATTAGATAAATTTCAGTTTTCATTTATTTTTCTCCACTGAGGGAGCTAAGTTGGAGAGTATAAGGAAAGTGAGGAGAGAAGTTAAGCACCTCTTCCGGGTATTTGAGGTGCCCAGGAAAATGTAAAGTGGAATCGTGGGAGGAGGCAGGAAGTGAGGTCAATTTGTAGGTTATCAGTGAAATGAAAAAATGCTATCCTATCTTTCTTTTTGGACATAATTGTAAGGATTATATAGATGCACTTTGGCATATGCCTCTAAACTTGCTTTTGAATACAAACAAAAGATCTTCCCTACAAGGACCTGCTGCATCATTTCTAATAAAAGCCATAGTGCGGTCTAGTGGAAGACAAACTTCACCATCATCGTCATGGCATTTACACTACAGTGAGCATTCTGCATTACAGTTAACATTTATTGTGTCCTTACTCTGTGCCAGGCACTGTGCTTTAGACACTTTATCTCGTTCAATCCTCATATCAATCCTAAGGGGCAGGAACTATTATTATCTCCATTTTATGGATGAGAAAAAGACGACTGAGAAAGGTTAAGTAACTTGATCAAGATCACACAACCAGCAAGTGGCTGAGCTAGAATTTAAACTGAAGCCTGACTCCAGACCCCATGCTCCTGACTTCTAGATCCTCAACTTTCACAAAAGAAAAGGAAGTTTGGGTATTAAAAAAGACTTATCAAGGTTGACGGTTGCTGCTGCTACAAACAACCTCCTCGGGCTCTGTTATACCAATATCTCACTGCCACAAAGCACTTCTTGCCACCTTTAAATCAGAGCATCCATCGAGTGCTAGGTATGCTCCACACTTCAGAAAATGGCAGCATAACGACACGTATGGGTGCTCAGCAGGGATACTCAGGAAGAAACCAGAAGTCATCTTACTGATGAGAGGAGAGGGAGGCCTCAAACTTTGGGTTCACAAGAAAATTCCAGTAGGAACAGATGTGCTCTTACTGAACATCTTGCCTCACTCCACCACTAGCAAAGTAATAAGACGAGAATGACGAAAAGAGCTTCTAGAATGGCAGCAATGCCTTGCAGCATTTATGCTACAAATACCAACAATAAATGGGTAAAATACAGAAACCATGTCTTAATATTCTGAGAGGATGGGTATCCTCTATGAATTATTCAGTAGTTGGCCTAGATCACATAGAATTTTGAAGACCTTCTAAGGATAGAATTTCGTATTAGTAAGAAAATAAAATTCACCTAATGGCCGCATAACCACACGTAAACTCAATAGTACGGTTTTTTTCCTCGTTTTACAAAAACAAATGTTCTATCTGGCATTTCTTTAAGTGTTTAAGAATACAGATAGCCTTCACACACAGTTGGATCATGTCTTCATCAGATTCTCTGTAAAGTGGAATACAGAATTGATTTTCCTTTCTCTACTTAAGTTTCATTTCTCTCATTTCCACTACATACTAACTTTCGAATTTCTTCCAGCCAGATTTTTTTTGTTCTAATTTCTTTGGGAGTCAGGATGTTGACAGTGAGTTGAATTGGAGTTGTTGATTTCTTTTCCTATAGCAGAGAACTCCCTAAAATAAAGGCCACCCTCCTAGCAGAAGCAGATGCTGCCTGTCAACTCTACTCCCCTTTCACGCTAAGGACTGGCACCCAGCTGGGAATAATTTCTTATTTAGAAGGCACATTAAGCAGAAGAAAGACACACAGAAAGAAGAAAGGCAACGTTCTCTGACATCAGCACCAGGGTTAACAGGAACCACTTGCTAAACCTTCCTAACTATGCCTGGTAGATTCTTGCTGAGGGAGAGGAATGTGAGGCCAAGCTGAGTCACAGCTTTCTCCTTCAGAAGTGGGCAGCCCCAAGTGCCTCTCGCAGGCAATAAAGGACCACAAAGGAAGATTCCCGACTCTCTCCTAGACTACCATTTCTAACCTATTTGTCATAATTTCACAGAAACAAAAAAGCCCTCCCTAAATATTCACCACTGATCTCATCAGGGCCGAGAGGAAGCCAGTACCTTTTGGTTAACTTTGGTGGCAGCCACGGTCAGATTGTGTAGATCCTGGGGATTACAGTCGGTTTCGTTCATGCAGCAGCTCGGGGGGATGCCATGCTCCAGGAAGTAGGGGCTGGTGCTCCAGTTGGTGTAGTTCTGCACACCACAGCAGCTCAGCTGTTAACGGGGAAAGGAAAAGAATCAAAGTGCAGCAGTTCAAAGACATTGTGGTCTCCTCACTCAGCGCCCTGCAACTTTTAAGAGAAACACGGGCCAAGCCCCTAAGTCAACAGGCACAGCTTTGGTGAGCCAAGATGAGCTGAAGCTCCACTAACAATTATACTCACTGGGAAGCCTCTTTGAACTCAAAGAAGGAAGGCAGTCCTAGATTACACGTCATCTTGGCTTTCTTACCACCTCTACAAGGCAAAGCAGTGCCTCTCTGGCCTGGCTAAGCATCAAAATCACCTGGGCGAGTTAGGCGCTGTTAAAGGTACAGAGGTATAGATCAACTAAATCAGGATTGTCGATGGGGGAGCTGAGGCAAAAATAGTTTTAAAAAACTCTCCACACGATCTATACTAATAGGTAAATAAATGGTTTAGGAAACAAAAAGATGCACATAGAGGGAGAGAGCGAGCTGGCTGGTAAACTACAGCCTACCAGTTGCCTGTTTTATAAATCGGGTTTTATTGGGACACAACCATGCCTATTTGTTGACTTCCTATCTATGGCTGCTTTTGTGTCACAAGAGCAGAGTTGAGTAGTTGTGACAGAGACTGACGGCATGGCCCCCAAAGCCCAAAATAGTTACTATTTGACCCTTTCCAGAAAAGATTTTCCAACCCCTGGCATAGGGAATATTAAAGCAAATGGGCCAAAAATACAATTGATTAATGAATTTGGGTAAAAAGTAAACCATTCCTTATACTATTTTTGCAACTTTTCTGTTATATTTGAAATTTTATCAAATTAAATTACCAAAAAATAAAAATGCCGCTTCTAAAGCAAAAGAACAACAAGAAAAACCCCAAACACCTCCCCAGGAGACCCTGAGAGGCAGTCAGGCTTGAGCACCAGCACCTTCCCCTCCCTGCTCCCACCCACGTGTCTCCAGGCAGGAAACATCTAGTTTTCTCATCTCCTCTGCAAGGCATGGGGCAGCCTAGGCCATTCACACATCTGCAGATCCTCGGTTTCTCCTCAGTCCACTCTCCACCCCCACTACACTGCCGAAGCCAGTGAACACAGCCCACCTGAGCTCTCCATCCAGCATCAAGACACCATTTCCAGAATGCCAACCTTTGGGAGCCAACAATAAGCAAGGCTGTCACAGACTCACTGCCTACCTCTTTTCCAAAGCTTCAGAGTTTAAGGGCAAACTAGCTTTCCTTGGGATGCTCACAATCCTTACTGATGAAAAGCAAACCAGAGGCAGCAGTCTTTCTTGACGCTGATTACCTGGATAACTGGACCCTGGACAAGCACTGGATGTCAACTCTTGGAAATCAAACTGGACCAAGAGTTGGAGAACAGGAATCAACAGCAAATGCTACTGGCCCAACATCACTGGCAGCCCATAAATCTAAGGCCAGACCTTGCAGATAGTTGCCAGCCCGGTCTCTCTCCCTGGAACTTACGCTGCGCTGCACATGATCCACTGCCCGGCTCCTCTCATCATTGCCATTGTAATTCTGCATGGCATCCGTGTAAGTCCTCAGGAAGGTGTCCTTGATCTATGGAAGACAAGGAGGAATGTGGTTCTGGTCCACTGCAGCCCAAATGGGCTCAGATTCATACCAAATTCCACCCCAAAATAGCCTCTTCTTCAAGTCTCTGAATAAATGTAGGCCAGGGAGGGAATGCCCTGTTTTCTGAGACAAAACAGCTCAGAAAATTCACCAGGGGTTTATTAGCTCAGGAATTTAAAAAAAATTTTCCCCTCGCCTCCTATCCAGAGGAAGCCTGCCTTGTTAAATGACCCATTGAAGTGGCTAGTCAGTTTCTGAAAGGGCTGTCACGGTGAGCTGCCAAACCTCAGGCTTGGGTCTTCCAGTTACTTTCTTTGAAGTGATTAATGCCCATCTTTCTATAACTTTTTCTGCCCTTACTCAGAAGAAAGACAAAGGACAGGCCACTGGGGGGCAGGAAGACTGATGTTTTGCCCAGAAACAGATCCCTATTCTAGCATACAGTAGTGGGGCAAAACCAACTTTCACTTACCTGTCTTTATTGAGGCCAAAAAAGGGGCTAAAGCACAAGAATTTTTGCTGTTAATAAATAGTTAACAAAACCCTTTCTCCTTCTCTATGAACATATCTGACCTTGGCTTAACTTTCAAGCTCTGTTCCCCTGGAAACCTGCTGAAGGCAGTGCGTCAGGTAGGTTACCAGGCAACACCCTTGCCGTCTTATGGTAAAACTACCCTATGATTGGTGAAATGATTCTGGACTGGGAGGACAGCAATTGACAATAATTACCTAGTGGGAAGCTTAGGGCTAAATATAGTGACTCTCCTGGCTAGGCATGTTCCTTACTGAGATACTGGATGCTATGCCCATGGGACAGTTATGAGAGCTAGAGAGGCACTGGTTTCATGGAGCTCCTAAGCCAAGTTGCCTACCACACACAGCTGTGTCCTCTGACTTCACTGCACCTGCACTGGCTCTTAGGGGTGGGAATGTGTACACAGAATAGAGTCTGGACCACTTTGAGGACTCCAGCTGAAGAAATAAGCCCACTGCTGCCCTGTTGGCAAGCTGTGCTTCCTTTATTCTATCCTTCTGAGTAAACGGTGCTAAGCAGGACCTATTGTCATCATGTGTGTTTGACTGTTTAGCCAAATTCAAGACCAGTACTGGTGGTCAAAGAGTGGCACTGCTACCCCCACCCACCACTCTCCGAAGTGTTTCAGATGAAAAGAGGCTAGGTAGATAAGGATGTCCAGGCCTAGGTATCAGGAACCATTAAGAGAAAACTCCCTATGTGGAACCCAGTCATAGCAACATACAGGAGGAAAGTGGGCAAGGGCCGAGGTGGGGGCGAGCCAGGCTGCGCCTGCAGTTCACACATGCAGCGGGGGCACCTCTAGGGTTAACAAGGCCGTGACTTCATCAGGTTTCACCTTACCTGAGAATAAGAATGAGGGATGTAGTGCTAATTCCAGATGTGGTGCCATATGAAATGGGTTCTAGAAGTCAGCCTTGGCATCTGAGCTACCACCTCTTGTAAAGGGAGAAGCCGTGGCAATAGGAAAGGGGCAGACAGTGCATAAGCAAGCTTATTGGGAAGTGAATTTGGCCAAAGCACAAAAGCAGGGCCTGGCACAGATGATGCCAGACTTTCAAGAGCCACAGGATCACTCTACCCCATCGGCATGTTTTCTACCCGTACCTTGCTATTTTTTTCCTTTCATGTGTGTGTATCTATTTCTGGCTTTACTGTTATTTTCGGGGTACAATAATGGATTTTGGGGGGGAGTTAGAACTTTATTGCAGCGGATACACTTTCTGACCTATCATCAATATACACAACTGAAAAGTGATACCACGGCAGCTACAGACAGCATGAGAACATCTGTTGTCTAAACAGAGCAGCTATGGTGATAGTACATAGGTGAGAGTACATGATAGTACATGGAAGGATGGCCACACAGCTGGCAGTGTCCTCAAAACTAGCAGTTAAGATCACAAAACATATTCAAAATAATTTTTCCCCAGCTTTAGAAATCTAAAATTGTACATGTAAACTAAAAACAAAGCGCTGTGGGGGTTTTAGATCATGACTGTCTTCTCTCTTTTTTCCTCACTATTATGCAAAGCAGCAGAGCTTCTCCATTCTGGCATCGGGATTTGATCCCTGGGTGGCAGGGCGTGTCCCCAGGCGCTCTGGGGAGGGGAGAGGCCAGCACAGGCTGTTTTGGGGAAATCTAGCACTTTGCCTGTGGGCCACAACTAGTGTGGCTTGCCTTTGCAGTCTCAGAAACCTTGTTACACAGATACAGACTTGTCCCTTGCTGAAGGGGCTATTTTAAAAGGCGTATATAATCTATGTGGATGGCCACTGATTTAAGACAAGGTGGAGAATTACTTTATGAAATAGCTATATAAAGAAATAGAATGAGGATCAACAACTCAAGTTTCAAGTTTAGTGAAATTCCTGCATTTAGAATTTCATTGGCATTTTGGCCATATTACATGACATTTGGAAAATAGCAATACCGCTGGAGATGCCAGCTAGCCTACATGCACCCTTTACATATTTCAAGAGATTTCAAAAATGTTCCTCCCAAAGACCCTTTAACTGAGTTCTCCACTTTGTGTATACTCACCTCATGACGAAACACAAACCCTGAAATGCCAGCTACGAGCTCAGCCAGGAACACCAGGGACAGAAACATGGCGTACTGAAAATCAAGTGGACAAGGACAAAGTCAGATACATCAGGATGAAGAGGAGTGCTTCCTCGGGGTAGGTTACTTCTTTTCAGACGGAATTAGACAAATCCTCATATCCCCTCAACGAAATTTAGGAAAAGCTTAAAAATACTCTTTTCCAGATTTACCCACATGAGCATCAATATAGGAATGTGTCTGTTGAATATGCTTAAGCATTTTGGGGCACACAGGCTGGGGAGAGCTCATCCAGAAACTAGCATCATGCTTGTCAGTCCAGCTCAACCAGGAGAAATACGGAAGGGCTTTTTACAACTAAGGTATCCACTATTTTTAACATTAGTATTCTTGAGCTAGAAAGTACCCTGGAGGTCATAGGACGTAGTTCTGCCCTGTCTGGGGGCCTTCATACCCCCTCCCTCACGATGGTCATCTGGCATCTGCATGCGCCCTTCATCCAGCATCTGCAAGCCAAGCCCAAGCCCTCCACCTACCCCTTACAGCCCATTCAGTTTTCAAACTGTTCCCATTGCTGGAAAGATTTCCTTTCCCTTGGCCATAGTCTGCCTACTTCCACTCACTGGTGTTGGATCTGCTTTCAGGAGATACAAGAACCAGCCCGACTTATCTTCCAGACAACGGCTCTTCATGTGTGAACACAGCAATGGTGTGACCTTGCTGCTTCTCTTCATTCAGGCGAATCCCTCCAGTTTCCCTAAGCACATCTTATATGAAATGGCTTCAAAATCCCTTCCTTTGGAACTGTGCATCCCTCCCATCCTGACAGAAAGACCAGAACGTGCACAGGTGGACATTCTTTCTCAATATGGTGGTCAGGCCTGAATACAGCAGTTGCCAGTGGGCTGCTGACCTCTCTCGTTCTGCATACTACGTGGAGTCGATAGCCTTTAAAAAAGCAAATATGCTACGCTGCTGACTAACAGTGTTTGCGGGCATCTAAAACCCTTAGTGCCTCTTACTCATTTCACGCTTCCTGTACTTTCCAAGTTGATTTTGTGTGTGTGCGTGTGCATGCCTAAGTTCAGAGATATTACATGGTACTTATGAGACATTAAGGCTTCACATTTTTGTGACTTTGAAAAGCAGATAAAAGGAAAGAGAATTGATTCCTTTCCTACAAGGCATATGTCTTACAATCTGCTTCTTCTCATCTCAAAATGAAATACAATGGTCCTGAATGTTTGGAATGGCCCTAGATCATGCTATGGAATTTGGATAGACTGCACATGGCCATATTACTTACTTGTAAAACGTACATATGTCTTGTAAAGTATACATATGTGCATAGGATCATAAATTATTTTTCTCAGCTAGTGGCATATATATTAAAAGGAGGAAATACTGGCTTAAAATGCCAGTTTCGTTCAAAATATTACCAAAAGTTTCTACACACACTTAAAGCACAGTCACTAAAATATCGAACACACAGTTATGAGTCGAGCGCCCCATGTACATGACTTCTCTCTCTCAACTTGGTACAAAATGCAATTAGAAGCATACTTTATGCTAGGGAGAGTCTCACACTAGGCTTAGACTCCCCCAGAAAGTCCCGCAGGAAAGTAACTGTGAGGAGGCAGATGGGAGAAAGGACATTTGACTCTGGTCACAAGTCCTCCCAGGTTTGAGTCCTAGCCTTGCCGGGACTAACTCTTAGGAGGGAGGCAGACGCTCTGGTCCTCCAGAAAGAGGAAACAGTTATTTTCAGTTGTTTTGCAATGAAGGAGGTTAAATGAGGACCGTAAAATTCTAGACTGACAGTTCATCAAGTGACTTCTGCTCTCAGCCAGATCAGCAGTTTCCTGCCTCTGGGAAGTTCCCTGCTCCCAGGAGCTGCTTCTCCTTCAGAAGGCCTTGGCCAAAAGCCTGTTGGGAAGAGCTTGTACTAAATACAGGTGACAGGGTTCCAGTTTTCTCCAAATGAAAATATTGTAGTAGAAATAGTCCTGGTTTCGGAAAGAGACATATACAGGTTCCGATCCCTGCTCTCTGCACATGAGCTGTGTGAACCCGGGCAGGTTACTTAACCTCTAAGTCTTTATCATGTGATACAAAATACGACGTGCACTTCATGATGGTGGTGAGGAATAAAGAAAACGTAGTATGCACCCAGTACAGCATCTGGCAGGTAAGAGGAACTAAATGATAGTGTTTTTTTTCTTTCTTTTTTTTTTTTTAAGACTGGCGCCTGAGCTAACATCTGTTGTCAATCTTTTGGGGTTTTTTTCCTTCTTCTTCTTCTCCCCAAAGCCCCCCAGTACATAATTGTATATTCTAGTTGCAGGTCTTTCTAGTTCTGCTGTGTAGGACGCCGCCTCAGCATGGCCTGATGAGCAGTGCTAGGTCCGCGCCCAGGATCCGAACCAGCGAAACCCTGGGCCGCCGAAGCTGAGCATGTGAACCTAACCACTCCGCCATGGGGCCGACGCCCATAAACGATAGTTTTTAAAAGACGAAAACCAAAAGCAAAACAAAACTCAAAAAACTTCTCTCCAAAAGGCTCACCGGCTAGTGAGCTCACAACTGTTAGGAGAAAATGGCAGTGTGGTGTAAAACCACCTTCGGAAGACGCTGGAGACGATTCTTCCATTGTCGTATCCACTCGTGCGCCCCTCTTTGGTCATAGTATTTGGGCTGGAAGAAAGCTTGGTGATTTAGTCCACTACTGTTCTTTCATAAATGGGGACAAAGGCCCAAAGAGATTGCATCCTTGCTACTGAAGACTTAAGCCAGTTAGTGTCAGAATCAGTCTGGTCTCACGACCAGGTCTCTCCCTTCTTGTTTGGACAGATGGATGTGTAGCAGTCTTTCTTTTCTATGCCTCTGAAGTTAATTCTCCCCTTGCTACTCATTGTACTGAAGAAGAGGTTCTCAACACTGGCTGCACAACAGAATCCCCTGGAGAGCTTTTAGAAAATGTGATGCAAGGGCCTCACCACCATCGATTTTGGTTCAACTGGCTGGAGATGGGACTCTGGCAAAGGTGTTTTTCAAAACCTGCTCAGGCGATTTAAGCATGTGTCCAAAGTTGAGGACCACAACACTAGAATGAAAGAAATCCTAGTGCTTGTAAGAAGCACTAGAAGGTAGACTCAGGGTGCTAGCACAGAGTAGCAGGTGACAGCAGCAGGAGTGCCTCAATATAGCCTCACTATGGCTTTTCCACCCACCCGGAAGAATCAGTGGTGGCCTGGGCATCAGCCTCCTGCATGGTCTGCAAGACAGAGAGTCGCCAAATCAAGCACTACTTCCACGAGGTTCCCACCAAAGAGACTGACCAGTGCCAGTTTGGAAGGTGGCTCCTTTGGAGTGAATGGCCCTCACACCCGTATCTGTCACTAGATGGTGTTCAATGTTACTATCACCTAGGGCTAAACGACAAAGGACAGGCAACACAGCACCGATGGAATCTCTGCTCCCCCTTTCACAGAATAAGACGTCTGAAATAAATCCTTTTAAACAAAGTTTTCTTTTGAGGAGAGGCCTTTGCTATCTTTTATATATAAAATCCTTTAATATTAACTCTTGTTAATGAAAAGCATGGACAGTGAGTAGGGAACTAGGCAACCAGTCTACCAAAAAGTTCAGAATCACAGGAACAGCCTTTCAGCAGCCTGCTCTTACCCTTTGGGAAACATCACTGCTGTGCCTGTCCTTATTAGAGTAAAGGCACCCAGCACTGGTCTGGTAGCCAATACTGGGCACTGCATCAACCCTCTGTTGAGTGGGGAAGCTCTGGCTTAGCTCAACTCCTACAGCCCTGAGCCAGGGTGTGCAGGTTTAGAGAAGAGTGTGTCCTCGCATGCAAGCACGACCAAGCTCAAGGAGGCAGAAAGTATTTCTCCAGTGGGAACTTGGAGATGAAAGGCTGCTTATGTTCGGGATGCTGCTTGCTCGCCAAAGCTGCACTCTCACAAGAGAAGGCTTGAAGAGGTTTCTAAGGCAGAGTTTAAAGGTGGAGGGGCCAGCCCGATGGCATAGTGGTTAAGTTCGTGCGCTCTGCTTCAGTGGCCAGGGGTACACGGGTTCAGATCCTGGGCACGGACCTATATACCATTCATCAAGTCATGCTGTGGTAGCATCTCACATGGAAGAACTAGAATTACTTACAGCTAGGATATACAACTGTGTACTGGGGAGCCTTGGGGAAAAAAAGGAGGAAGGTCGGCAACAGATGTTAGCTCAGGGCCAATCTTCCTCAAAAAAAAAAAAAAAAAAAAGTAGAACAGGGCATCTTGCCAGGAGGATATAAATGGCCTATTGGAACCACTGACCACTGCTTTGTCATCATCTACCTCGAGGGACCAGGTCTGGATTTTTTGTGGCAGGCTGTGTTCAGGGTTGCTTTTCCCTCTAGAGGATTAACGGGTAGATTAGGTAAGAGTCTGGACTAAAATTAGAGTCAATGAATATTAACGTCTTGTCTATGCCTTCAAGAAGGGCCACTTCACTTTCACGTGATTTGTACTTTTACAAAAAGTAACTGAAAAAGCAGTATTATATTGTGACTTACCAGTTTCAGCATCCATGGGCTTCCACGGCATGTAGCAAAGCATCCAAACAGGCCAAAAACGACAATGGTGGTGCCAGTTCCGATGAGCACATAGGGAGCATTTGTGGAGTTCTCAGCAATAAGGGAGATATAGGTGCCCAGAGTGAGTTTGCCCCAGACTCCAACAGCCAGCAGGATCACCCCAGTGATCTGAAGAGGAGGAAGAGGAAGAAAGGAGTGTGAACCTGCTGCTGAGAGAGGAGAGAGTCAACACAGAGCAAGGTGGCCTGAATCTGAAGACTCAGATTTCCATAAGCAAGATGGCACTTGCTGCTGTAGGAGTCTTTGAAGCAGAGGGAAATGTTGGAGACCATTAACTAATGCCATCACAGAGGAAAGACACTTTGATTTTGTCCAATTAGATCTGTCCCTTACACAATTCCAAATGCAGTTACTATCCTAATTGGAAGTTAAGGCAACAATGAAGAATATTTTTTAAAACTGCTTACAAAGAGCCTTCCCAGGTCTGGTCTGAAAGCTGCTAGCCAACACTGAGCTGGATACAACCCCAGCAAGAACGTCAGCCACACTCTTCAATAGCATGCGTGTATATAGTATGTTTTAGGGACATCTTATATGATGTTCTAAGGAACAAGGTGATTTTCCTTGACTATGATCACAAAAATCTCTACAAAAGCAAAACATTCAAAATATTTTTGAATCCCTACTGATATGCTGCCTTACTTACTTTATTCAATATAAAACAACAGAAGAATCTGAATAGTTCCTGGAATTAGCTGTAATATAATTTGTCAAGTCCAGCTGATCGGTCCAAAGGAAATCCCCACAGCACATCTAAACTCTAGAACCTTGCATCAATCAGGCCCTCACTTCAGGGTATATTCTCGGGGCTACATGCTATGCCTTACTCTCCATCCCCTGCAGGCCACATACTCCAGCAGCTTTAGCTGCTGAGGCCAGCGGTTTGACTTTGTGATTCTATCTCCCTATCAGGTCCCTCCTCCAGTTTGCCGATGGCTTAGCAACTCATTCAAACTGACAGCCCTCCAAGTGCCACCGTTCTGATACCTTATGAGGCTCAAAAGAAGCCTGGGTGGTCAAGGAAGCCCTTCCCTAGTTTTGTCCC
Source organism: Equus caballus (assembly GCF_041296265.1). NCBI lineage: Eukaryota > Metazoa > Chordata > Mammalia > Perissodactyla > Equidae > Equus > Equus caballus. The sequence goes on along the minus strand of NC_091715.1, from coordinate 31,988,392 downwards.
ACCCTATCACCCAGTGTCCCATACCAAATGCATCAGCTCCCTGTCTAGTCCCCCATTCAAGTGAGGAGGCAAGATGAAAAACTGGAGAAAACCAGTATGACACAAATGAATACCCACCTCAAAGATACCCCTGTCAATCAACACACTGTTCCTTAACATCTGTAAGTGAAACCACCAAATACATGCTGCACGCGGAACCAAATGGCTGGGGCAATAAAGATGTCTAGGCCTCTCCTCTTTACACTGAAAACTCCTGCAGTTTGGAGCCAAACTCCACCATCAGATTGTTTCTCTGTGCAGGCGAAAGAACAGATCCTGCACCTTTTCCCGTATCAGGTGAGAGTGGGCTCCACCTATTTGGGGGGAAGGGATCAGCAGAAACAACAAGAGGTTGGTGATACTCCCCTACCCCCACCCATAGCCTCTACTTTCTAGACCCATCACCAGGAAAGACAGAACTAAAACTTTTAAATCAGAAAAAGATCGAGGAACTAAGGCAAAGGTGAATGACTATGATGCAATGTTGAGGAGAAAGTGTTTGACACTAATATTTGGGATAAGGTGGCTCAGTGGAGGACTGCTGCCTGTGAAAAGTTCCAGTGGGGATGGACTTAGTGAGCTACAACGAAGAATACACATGCTAGAGTTCTTAAGTCCTCTGCTGACACCTGGTGGCTGCTAAAGAAAGTACCTCCCTTGAGCAGCCTCTTCGGCCATAGTCCTCCAAATGGAAACATAAAATGCTTTTCATGCACTGGAATCAAAACTTAAGATTCAACTCTACTCATTAGGGGTAGGAATGCAGTGAACATTAGGTGGAAAGGACAGTGCCTGAGCTATCTTTAATTACTCAATGCTTAACACAGTACCAGGCACAGAGCAAATGCTTAACATTCACTGACAAATCCACTTCATTTCTCTGGGTCTTCGAACCTCTATTTTATAAACAGTCTCTAAAACGCCAAATACTTATGAAACTTCTCATCAGGTAAATACTGTGCGGTACCTTAAAATGGCACCAAAGAGAAACTTTCTCCTCTTCTTCCCACTCTACCATTATCTGTCTAAAGCCGTAAATATCATAATGTAAAGGTATTGAACAAAGACAAAAATTCAGCTAAACTAGTCATGGCATAGGCTGAACATAGGTCTCATCTAGAGACTTGTAATTTCATGTGATTGCCCCCAAAGATTCAGTAACACTTCAGACATACACTGAGCAGCTGCATTCTCTATACTACTATTGCCAGTCATTATTGGAATGTGATTGCTCTAATGAAACTGTATACTACCGACCAAGTATGAGAGTCTGATATTGTCTTGTATTACTGTGACCAGTGATCTCATAAAGTTCGCTTATTACCATAACAAACATTATATGCAGTATGTTAAAGTTAACACAAATGCTCATTTTAAGGCAAACAGTTATTAACATCATTTCTTTTCTCTTTTCAAACAATAATTTCTCCAAATGCAACCATTGCTTTGTGTACCATATTGCATGGGAGAAAAACCATCCAATATCTTGACCTTGACCAAGTCAGTCATCCTCTAAGGAACTCCTCCTCTGAATGACGTGGAGACTAGGAGAATAGGCCCCTTCCAACACCTTAGACCAGGAATCTAAGAACAATCCAGAGAGGAAAGGCCTTCTCCAGTGTTGCTCTTCTCATACTTAAACATTCCTGATGGACCAACTCTGTGTTTGGAAGCCTGAACTCCACATATGCAAGGCCTGCACACACCAAACCTGCGCCCCTTCGGCCTCATCTCCCTCACTACTCTTTATGCACTCTATGTAGTTCCAGGAAAACTGAGGTATTCTCTGTGAACTTCCTGTACTTTACTACTTCTCAACCTTTGCTCATGAGGATTCTCTTAACCAGACTTCTCACTCTTCCTATCACTACCTGTCTACATCCTAAACTCTTACGGTACACTACAGCCACTCCTCCCAGCCTCCTTAAACAGAACTTACTCTGTACTATGCCATCATTATGCTGCACCCTATCCCCCTCTCATGCACATCCAGGACTGTGATCCCCTTGAGGGCAGGAGCTGTGTGTCCTGCACATAGTCAGTGCTCAGTACGCATCGGCTGAATGAATGGATAAACAGCTGACTGCAGATTTGAGAAGGGGAGAGAAGTTTCATGTTTGTCATCTACCTGCAATACCCTCTGAACCTCTTGGAGGAGCTATCAGAAACGCTAAGAAAGCCAATCTGAGCAGGCATTGTAATGTAGGGAAATAACAATGCTAAGAACAAAGAAGAAAAGATTAAATAGACAAGGGAGAAAAAGGTCGGGCTGCAGTGTGCTCTGACTGAGTAAAACCATATTTGGTAGTGGCAGTGGTGGTGGGCTTGGGGTAAGTATCGGAAGAAATTGTCATGCAATTTAAGGAGAAAAAACTACAAGCAAAGGGCTAAATATCCATGAAACACAAACCAGTATTTTCTCACATTTTTCCTACTATAATAATGCTTCTTACCAAGGATAGGAAACATAAAGAGACAAGCCAAAGACGAAAGTCACTGTTATCTATACGATTTTTTTCTTGGTTCCTATCAACATACACACACACTCACCCAGACATGTACCTTTACAGGTATCCACACAGTGAAAAGCAAGGAACATGTTTTTTTGACATCTCTCTTCTGCTTTTGGGTGCAATGAGTAGGTTGAGAGCTCACCAGTGCAATTTTGTGTCTGAGTTCCTCAGAGACCTTAAATTTCTAAATCCATCAGTGCATCACTGATTTAGTTTTCTCATGGAAGTTTTGCTTGTTTCTCAGAAGAATCAATTCAAGCAACCAAGAGTGTGGCTGAGGAATGGACAGATCAGAGCCCATAGATAAACCACATGAGTGGTGTGGCGAAGGCCCCATCAGCACCTTACACGCTCCTATATCAACCACAAGCTAGGAAGACAGACCTAGCGCCTGCCAGCAGTAGCCAAGCTAAGGCTCTCAGTCTCTTTTTATTCTCAGCATCTCATGGTGGCTTGACATTTCCTATGTGCTTACAGTGCAGCTCAAAATACATGGATAGGAGAGTACCTCTGGCTATTTCTAATTTAGGCTTGGTAATGAGGCTGAAAAAACCATAATGGTAGCATCAGAAAAAGTAGATCAGAACTAGAAAATGTGATAGTTCACATTACTTTAAAATTACATTGAAAGAAAATCCCAGGTAGGTTTGCCAATATACCAAGGGGTGTCCAAAACGCTCTGAAAGAGACTTACTGAGGCTTATTTTCATCCTAAAGTGAATATTGGGGGAGCAGGCAGCAGAGATAAGCGATTCCTTTGCTCCTTCCAGAGCAACACAGCTAATGCTTGGAAGGCTCCCTACTGTCCCCTGCAGCGTGTCCTGATCCTCAGAGAGAAGCCAGGGATATAGTGCTTCCGGCTTTCTCCCGTGCCCAGAGGCATTTTACTTGAGCCCACTCCCTTTTCTGCATGCAGCCCACAGACCTTCTGTTTAAACGGCAGCGGCTCCTCTAACGCCCATGAAAGGTCGCGCAAGGTTTGGGTCTGACAGTCAAGTTCATAATTTTTTTCTTTAATTGCATGATATGCTAAATATGAACTTGTGTCATCATTAGAATAACATGTATATGTTCATGTAGAAGTGGGGCTCATGAACCACGTATTATGCAATTAACGTAAGAAAGACAATAGAAAATTGAATTATAGAAGCACAATCTATCTAGAAGGCACCCCTTCTTAAGAAGCCCTATGGGATAGAAAGCACTATGGGATCTAAAACCAGCCAAAAGAAACAGACATGAGAAATCACAGCCACAAGTCTTAGCTACACAGCAGTTTAGGTGAAAGCCACAATTCAATCCTCTCAGAGGTGTACAGGTTAATTCACCCTCCATGATGACACGCAGAGGTATCATGAAATGTTCTTCCCCTACTCCAGATGATTCTATAACTCAGGAAAAACACATGACAGAGAAACTCCATACACATCATCAATAATTAAAACACAGGGTCCTTGGAAGTTAGATTTTAAGCAGACAAGTAGCCAGTAAACGATGCTTTCAGCTCATCCATACTTGAGCATGTATGCTGAGGAGACGGCAGGGGAGGGTGAGGTTTTGCGCAGTGTTCCAACCTGATTTTGTAGAGGTGGATAAAGCTCCCAGAAAGGCACAGAAACCAGCAGCTTCCATAAGCTCGTGGTCTTCTCTTTAAACTTGAAGAAGTAACAGTGTGACTCTGTCATTTATAACAAGATTTTATTATGAATTATTTGTGTAAATACTTAATGTTTTAACGTAGACTAAGAACCAGAATTTATTGGGGTTTGTCAGCAGGCCTTAGTACTTACTCCAGATGAGTGGCAGAAGGAGACTCAGAATATCTATGGCAAAGCTCCAGACTGGGAGCTAGGATACGAGGGCTTCAGTGGAGTTTCATCACGAAGCAGCTGTGTGACTTTGGGCAGATGACCTAACCTTTCTGGGCCTCAGTTCCCTCTTTAGTAAGATCAGGAGGTGGAAAAACTTGACTTCCACTGCTTCTCCCTAACTCTAACATTCTAATACAACAAATCTGAATCTCAAACTTGACATGCTTATTCACCCCGAAATATATTTACAGATATGCCATTGGGCAAATAAGCCAAGAAAGTTTATTAGGTCCTCCCTGTGACTGACAAACCATCAGCAGTGGGAGTAGGAAAATCAGCTCATTTCTCGACTCGAACGAAGCCTACTGTGCTGCCAACTTTCTCAGGTGACAAGTGGTTCCTGGAGAAAGAGAGGGAAGGAACAATGCCGAGGGGATCACGCATTGTAGTTTTACACAGGCATCCAAAGATTCATAAGGTCACTGGCATAACAACAAGCTTTACTTTTTATATGAAGATGCCACTGTCATCTTAAGGGCAGTAAGACACATGCTTTGAGCTGTTTCTTTCTAGGCAAGTATGTTAGCCAATTCAATCCCTTTGATCCCTCCCTTTTATGTCTATGCGCATGTATGGGTGGATGTGTATGTGTGTGGAAGAGACACATATTCCATGGCGGGGAGATTAGTGGTATCATAAAAAAGGGATAGGGAAGTTGAGAAGAGGGAGAGAATTGAGATGATCTTAAATGCTGATTTGTCAAAACTGAGTTTGAGAACCAATAGGAACTGTTGGGTTTGAGGTAACCAAAGGCCACACAGGCAACACGTTCAGAAGGCAGCTGTGGATGTGGGACTGGAGTTTAGAAGGGAGTCAGAGGTACAGGTAAGGGCTGAGGCCAGAGGTGACAACTGAGGGAACAACGTGTCTAAGGAAACAGAAGCAGAGGATGGCGGGAAGGACAAGAGCTAAGGTTTAAAGAAGACAGTCATCAGAACGTGGGAGGACAATACTGGAAGACGGGGAACAGTGAGGAGACACAGGACAGACGGGACAAGTCTATAAAGGCAGCTGCCAATAGGAGAAGTAGGAGACAGGAAAGAAAAGGACGTTTTTCTCCTCTAAAGACTTATAGGAAACAAAACACCAGCACAGTTCATTGACCCCAGGTATGCCAATGAATAGACACAGTACTCTATTTATATACCCAGTAAAGCCCATGAAGATTATATTTATATTTTGTATTTAAATATGTGTTTCATCCTATTGCCAACTCATAGAATTCAATTTCCAGGAGCTAAGCTGTGAACCTAGAGCAATTTGTCACAAAGCCTACCTTCTATTTGGATTTTTTCAGTGACCATATAGCCAGGGTCTGAAGTGCAGACTGTCTAACAGGTCACAGATGCTTTTGAAAATATGAAAAGGGTTTTGAATGGCACTATGAAGAGTCAGGAATTCCAGCTCCGGCTGTGGGCCCACCATAGGCTCTTCTTCACCTGTGTAGTGAAGCAGCTGATCATCTTATACGAAATGGCTCCAAGAATGCTTTGAATCCAGCAAACAACGCTTCCTTCTCCCAGATGTCTTCAATATGCAACGACCAGCTTGTACCAGTCATGTTGCACATCTGTGCCCTAGTTCTTCATCTGTGAAATGACAGGACTGGCCCAGGGAACATCTACAGGGGTCCTTCCATTGCTAAAGTTTTACATGCTTCTTTGAATTGCCAAATGGTCCTCAGACGGTCTAAGATCAAGCCCAGCTGTCAGCTAGGATGCAGACCACACTGGTCAACAGCATTACCAAGGGCCTGTGCTGGCTGGGGTCTGTACTCAGCCTGGGGAAGTCTAGTTGGGGAGTGGCTCAAGCAGGTAGCCGGCTGGAGACTGAATAATCTCTAATGTCCTAGAGGCCCAGGAAGTGGTGGAAATCGATCAATATGGGGACAGTACTTTCTGAATTAAAAACTTGTTCTGAACATGGTAGATACATTTGAAATAGGCCTATTACAGAAAATCAGAGCTACACAACTGCTAAAATCATAATAAAGAGCACTTTATTAAAATAGTCTTTTACTACTTGAATAACTAAACCCCTCTGAATAAGGCCCAAGCAGTACCACCTTATAATTAATTCCACTGTTCAACGAAGGGTCACAGGAAATTTCCAAACATGTTATTAGGGATTCTAAAGATCCCACTAGGAAATCAGAAAGAACAGGCAGCCTTGAATTGGTTTGCCATTTCCTGTATATTACCCTAAAAGATTCTGCACTCTAGGTTTCCTCCCTCTTAAAAAAACAAATCCCCAAAGAAAGGCCCCAGAAGCAAAACAGAATTTCACTCCATGCTTATTAGCACATTGAGAAACGTTCCATTACGTCAGGGAAAAATTTTCAGAGCAGCTTATTCTGAGCCTTTTGGCATTACTTTTTATTCATAAGTATTGTTGAGTTCTCCTTGCAAATGTTCAAAACAGGGCTTAGGTTTCTGATTTACACTAATTAGGGAGTGTCTTGCTCCAACTTCGAATCTCTAAGAGCGTGTAAAAAGGAAGGTGAGAACAAACCAGAGGTTAAGACTGTCCGGATGTAGCTCACACCTCTGATTTCACTGATGACCCAGATACATAAATAGATGGCACATAGGTGAATGCCTATTAGGAATTGGGGCTGGCAAAGCCACTTATGAGGAGATTTAGGTACTTAGAAATCAGGGCCAGCTGTAGTGGCTGAAGCGACAGAAGCTTAATGTTTGGGGGATTCCCTCTATGCCACACCTCCTCCATGGAACCCCCAAGTTGATCTCTCTCGTATTTAAAATCTGTTAGCCCAGTTAACACACAGAAAGGCAGGTGAGTGCCAGGAGCACCAATAGACTTAGCACCGTTAGCAGGCAGCCAACCAGCTCAAGACGTAGGTAAACGTAGGACTAGACCAGTGCTGTGAAAAGATGCACCAATTCCACACTAATAAGAAAAGATACTTTAAAACAAGATCGTGTCAGTTTAAGCTTATAAACAAGAGCTACAACTATATTATTAATGCGTGTTGACAGAAGGTTTCTGCTGACCACACATTTATCCTGTCCTGTCTTGTTAATTGTGTGTACATCAAGATTTGAAGAGTCCTATGGGAGGAAGTAAGGTCCTTTACCTCCTTTGTATCCACCAAAGCCTCACCCACATCCTGTGCCTGATTTTCCAAGACAAAATGTCACTCAGACATTCTGTCCTAATATCCATTTAAGTAGAATCACTGCTTGTCTGACTATGATTCCTGACTTTTAATTTGAAAGCCAGACACTGTGCCTATAGTGAGTACACAGTGGGAGCTCAATAAATGCAGAATGAACCTGAGTGTTGATCTTTTCTTCAAATCCAGCTCCCTTACAATGGCCATGTCCTGGGAAGTTATGGGATGGGAATGAACCTGGATAAACTAGTTCTGACACTTATTCCATAAATGTGAACCCAAATGTCAACCTGGGACTGAGGAGCACATGTCTCTCTCATGATTATGTCATTGAACAGATTTAGCTTTCCGGGAGTTCCATTATGTTCAAAAGGGAATATTTCCTTTGCATAATTTCTATATAGGATTATCATCTTGAAAATACCAAAAACAAAACCATAGTCCTACATATACACATGTACACATGTGTAAAAGAAACAGGAAGAAGCTAGAACTCAGATGGAGAAGAAATCTCTGAAGGCCTTTGCTCTGTCTGGCTATGTGTTGATGAGGGGTGAGGGGGTGGGGTGTTTTGGGGAACTCATGCCTCCTCTCAGGTGAAACTGGAGCTGATAAGACATAATGCCAGAAGAGGATCTATTATTAAGTGAGTTAAAACATTGGTGAAAGAAACATGCATGCAGTATTGAATAACAAGATTCTTCTTTTGGGGGGGGAGGGTTGCTGATGAAGATTTGCCCTGAGCTAACATCTGTGTCAATCCTCCTCTATTTTGTATGAGGGTCACCACCACAGTATGGCCACTGATGAGTAGTGTAGGTCCACGCCCAGGACCCAAGCCTGCGAACCCAGGCTGCAGAAGCAGAGTGTCAAACTTAACCATTAGGCCACGGGGCCAACCCAATAACAAGATTCTTACACAGTGAGGTGGTGTTCTCCTTTCAGTGGTCCTAACTTTCTCATGAGATGATTTAAGGGAAATAAAACCACTTGTTAGTTATTTAATTAACTTTCAACATGTAAGTAGCCACACTGCACACATATATGACACTGCCACCAAACAAGACATACAGGGAAAATTCAGATGTCTAATAGTGACAGGGTACTGCGGGGAAAAAGTAACTTTAGGTAACACTTGTTCTTGGCAATAAAAACCAAATCAGTCATTTCAGAAAAGCACAAAGAGGACACTTTGCCATCTCTCCCACTACCGCTTGGGCCAAGCTATCATCTCTGCCATCTCTCTTTGCCTCTACCCTTGCCCCCATGTTCTATTCTCAACACAGTGGCCAGGGTAATCCTGTTCAAACCTAAGTCCAATAATATTACGCCTTTGCTCAAAACCGTTCCACATACCCCATTTCTCAGAGCAAAAGCCAGTGTTCTCACCCTGGCCTACAAGGCCCTACTTGACCTGCACCCTTCACTAGTTCCTCTGATGTAACCTCCAGGGGCTCCCCCCTTGCTTATTCAGCTCTAGCTTCACAGGCCTCTTTGCTGCCCCCCAAACACTCCTGGCTTGGTTCCTGCCTCAGGGACTTTGCACTTGCTCTTCCCTCTGCCTGGATTCTGAGATATCTCATTTCACCAAGTCTCTGCTCCTCAATGTGCCCTCTCTAATACCCCATTTAAAACTAGAACCCTGCCCCTTCAGCATTCCTTACTTGTTCCCTTCCCTGCTTTATTTTTCTCCACTGCACTTATTACCTTCGAACACCATTTACTTTACTTGCTTAGTCAGTCTTCCTAAATGAATGTAAGCTCTTGAGGGCAGGGAAGCTTGCCTGTTTGATTAACGTATCCTCAAAGCCAAGACAAATGCCTGCTCATAGTAGGTGCTCAGTAAATATGTGTTAAATGACTGAACACAAGATGACAGGCAGCGGAGCAAGTGTGAGCTTTGGAGGCCATAAGATCTATCATCACTAGCACTGCACTAAGGAAGCCAAATAGTGGACTTGATTCTTACAAGGCCCAGGCGGTTGCACTCAGATAAAAACCTGTTCTTGGGCCAATTCTCTTCTAAACCTGCATGTTGCATCATAAATGTCTGCTTTTGACCACAAGGGGGACTAAATGAAAAAGCATGGGAATGGTTCAGTCTAATCCATCACCACTAATGGAAATGTAACTTGAAGCTCTAACATCCTATAACTCCATGAGGTCTGTAATTGATGGTTAGGAGTCGAGAGAATGACCAGTGCTTATACCAGCAAGATTTCCCTTTCAAAAATTGTACAACAGTGTGTGTGTGTTGGGGGGAGGGGTTACTATGTGCTTAGCACTATGCTAAGTGCTTTAATGCTTAATCTAACTCAATCATCCTAATAACCCTATGAAACTTGCCTGAGGGCATCACCACTAAGTGGCAGAATGGTACTCAAAGTCCTGGCCCTCAACCACTGCCTTCCCTTAACGTCCCTGGAGAAGGTTCTGTCTCCCCAGTCCTCTACTCCTAAGTCTGCTATAAGGAAAGCTCAGAAGCTAGCGTCATTCATCCTGGCACTGATGTCAGGTTGATTCTCAACCCTGAGAATTTGGCTGCCACAATTAAACAATGAAATCTGCAGGTATAGTCACTAATTTATTTATTTAAAAATGTTATCCATTATTTCTCCCCTTTCAGGCAGGAAAATCTATAGAAATGGAAACATGTTCTGCTCCAAGCTACAGCTTGATACTTTAAAAACCAAGACGAGGAATAAATATCCTGATGTATATGTTGGGATGAGCCAGAAATGTTAAACATCACAAACATCAGACACAAATCTACAAGAGGACTAATCTAATGAATCAGTAAAGCTTGACATACAAACAGACAATTGTAGCATATTCTGGAAAACGTTTAGGAAACTAAAGTACTCTGGGTTTGGCCCTGAGAAGAAAATCAAGAGGCCATGGCTGAAATATATATGAGGAGAACCCACTTTGGCGCTGTGCAGTCATCTGACTTTCAAAGTAGCTCTGACCCAAAGGGATGGGCTGAGTCACTAGCTAAGGCAGTGGTGTCATATCTGCCTGCCCCACAGCCTGGAAGCGGGACGTGATCAGTCCTTCATAAACTAAGGGCACAGTCCAGAAACATAATTAACTGTGTGTGCGCCTGTGCTGAATGACATTTACTGAGCAGCACTATGCTCCTTAGACACGTCATCACATTTCTTCTTAATCTCTGTTTTGCAGATGAAAAACAGGCTTGGAAAACTGAGGCTTTGAAAGGTTCAGCAACCTGCTCAAAGTCACAAAGCTAATAAGTGGTACATCCCAGAGTTAAATTCATCTCCATCCGACTCGAAGGCAGTTTCCCCAACCATCATGATTCTCTGCCTCTGGCGTCAGTGTGGGCAAAACCGGGCAGCTCCTAGGGCTGAGGTCCTCTTTGCCCAATATTACCCGGTCCCTGGCCCTCTCCCCCAGGTAGGTGAGTGATGTAAAGAGAAGCCCATTTTCTTTACACTGCCTAAGTGCTTCTTCAGAGCGAGTTATGAGGAAACCAGCATTCTGAACCAATTTCCAGGAGTTTTTAGGCAGTTTCTAACTGTCAACATGCAGGAAATATGAGGAAAGGCAGGGATGGGAAGAGAGAGACTCTACAGATGGACACTGTGAGCATTAGTCTTCTCCCTTCTCCTTTCCTGGGATAAGCCTCCCATGTCCCCTACCAGGCATGCTCCAATTTATGAATGGCATTGTGTTCCAGATTATTTATACATTACTTGTTTGGAACTCAGAATGCATTTTCCTTTGAAAACACTGTTAGACATGATGCCTATGTTTCTAGGCCTGTCCTCAAAGTCTATACTTAAGCCACTATTAGGGAAAGTTATAGGGAAACAAATTTTTGTCTCAACACAAAGAAGAACTTTCTAATAACAGGCATTGCCCAAAATGAAGTGGGTTGCCTGGGAAGTGTGACAGCAGAAGGTAAACAGCTTTCTGGGCATTCCCACAGCGTCTCAAGAGGCAACCATGGGACAGAAATCCTATGGCTGGGAAGCCAGCAGGAAAGGCAGAATTGCCTGGAAAGTCATACTGATCCTGACTATTGTCCTGGAAGCCTTGTGCTTTCCTAGCCAATTATCTCCCTGGATTTTCATACATGAATGAATAAGAGCTTTAGCAACACAGAAACCAGGGAAACCATTTTCCCAGACTCCGAGTTATATTTCCTTTGATCTCCAAAAGGAAGTGACAGGCCACATAATTTTGTCACATATAAAGGAATAGAAATACCTATTCAGTGTAATGAGGTTGCAACTAAACTGAGCTGTGTTCTTTAAAAGGGGATATGCACTTGAAGGAACGTTTGCTCTACTAATATAATACTCTCTTTTCCTAGGCACATACACTCTCCACCATTTCTCAGCTAGAGTCAGAAATCCTGCCTGACTTTAAGAATCAGTGAAGCTGGTTAAAGATAAATTTACAAAAGCTATAGAGGCAACCTTCATGCTTTTAACATAGAGATAAAAACCTGGCATACATTGGAAGTAAAAAAGAAAGAGTGCCTAATAAGGTGCTATTAGTAACAGTATACTGCACCATAAATCTACTCCCTATAAAACAATTACATAGCTCCTTAGAAAAGCTATGTTATTAGCTCCTGGTTATGGGGGCAAATACAAATCCACTTTTTACCCCTGAGGTGACACAGCTGCCACTGTCGAGCTCACCCTTGCGTGACGCATTCTGGTTCTACTTGCTCAGCCCTCCTGCCCCATCGCTGCCCAGCCAGGTTCTAATTGCCCTTCAAAGCACAACTAAAATGTCCTTTCCACCAAGCGGCCTTTCCTGACACTGCAAGACAGTAATCATTTTATCCTCCTCTGAACGTACAGGATTTTCCACATACATCTTATGAATGGCATTCTACCTTGTTTTCTAAGGCTTTGCAAACACCCAACTGCATCCCCAGTAACCCACTCCCCGAAAACAGATGAGTCCCTTATGGGACTGTGTTATTAGCTATATATGTCCTGTGGCATCTAGCGCTTGCTTTTAACCATGATCAGAAAGAGTGCTTTGATAGCAAATAGATCTCGTCTAGGTCACATCAACGGGCACCTCACTTTGGCCCCTGATGTTGCTGAGAGGGCGGGCACAGGATGGGAGAGGTGGCTTGGAGGGCCTGACAAGTAGAAAGGACTGGAGAGACACCAACAGTCAAGCGTGACACCAGCATTAAAGGCTGTTGCATTATTTTCATGTTGTGCTTAGAAACAGATACATCTGCTGTGGTCTTAGGCAAATTAGAAGTTCAGAAAAGTACAACTTGGTAATCAGCCCCCCACCCCAACTCAGATGCCACCAATGTAAGCCCCCTCCTTCGATGTGAGTCACTGTCAGCAACTTATTTTTACAAAGCTAGGCTTCTCAGTAAAAAGTAGAAATCCTTCTCCACTGACAGTGATCACTGAAAGCAACTGGCCCACTGATCACTCTTTAAAGGAGCATGTGAGGGGCCAGAACAGCTGAGCCCTCCCTGTACTCCACACAAACTAATGACCAAGGACATTCTTTCCTGAGCACAGAGGAAGCCACTGGATCTTACCATATGTTTGCACTCAAAGCCAAGAACCGTTCAAAGTCCTGGCACATATTTTAAGTGACTGTGACCATGGGACTGCACTGACTCGTTGGCAGGGTGGACCCGCAGGCACAATGGGTATATTCTGACCTCTGAGATCAATGGGTATTGTTATTTTTGCTAAACTATTCTTCCGACTCATTTTGCCTTGTGTTGCTCAATCAGAAACTATTGTAATCATGGACAGCATGGCTACAGGGAAAAGCCATACAAGTCACCTTGAGCAAAAGGGGAGTTTCCTGAGGATCATGGGCATCTTGGGATACACAAGCAGCTGGCACCTCCAAGGATAAGAGCTACCCTTTCCCTCCCTTACAGCAAGGGCTCTGTGATGTGCTTCTCTTGCATATCTGCCACATTCTTCTTGTCCAACCAGGCAGACTAGCTCTCTCTACACAGTGACAAAAGCCTCCCAGTAGAGCACCTCCCAATTCAAACATCCAACAGAGAGTGATGAGCAGCCTTGGACACTGATTTCAAATTCTTGGAGGAGAGAATCTGAGGGGGCTCATCTCAGGTCAGATGACCTCTCCGATGCAATCAACTGTGATGGGGCCAGGGCCATGGCCCTATGCCCCATCTTATCAGTAGGAGCTAGGATAACAGATGCTCAGAAAAAGCTGTGAGCAAGGCAACCCACTGATTACCATGCCTGCCACTGAGAGATTTGGCCATCCCTTTCCTCCTGGAATAAAGGAGAGAACTATGAAGCAGTCTACCTGTTCAGCCTCACTTTAAACACTCTATAGTCTGTGCAGCACCAGAAAATTCTAGTAGAAGACCAAGTCACTGCCTCTTGAGATAGCCCCATCACCAGCACAACCTTTTGCCCAGAAGAGGCCCTGGGGAAACCCCACTCAGGTAGCAAGAACCAGCTTACACAAGTGGAAGTCCTGGCAGCCTAACTGGGGTGACTAAGGGGAGGATGCAGCACTGGCAACTCCTGGCAGGCTAGATCCTTCCCTCAGCTCCTCCCCAAAACATAGCTCAGGCCCTTGTCCACATATGAGCATCGATGCCAAGTGACCTCGAATGAATGAAGACACTATAGAGTAACTGGCCTGTTGCAGAACTCACTCTGCCCTAAGGACCATTCAAAGTAGTTCTCTCTCAAATCATCCAATGAAGTTGGCAGGATCCTTCGGACACTCTCACGCCTACATTGAGCCTTTCACCACATCTGGTAAATACCATCCCTCTTCTGACTTGCCAGCTCAGCCGACAGTGGCTTTCACTACTGCAGCAGGGACGCCACCAACATGTGGGTGAGGGCTTGGTTACTGGGAGAAATATGGGCAACTATGGACAATACAGTAGAGCAGGAGATGTCACACTGTGTCACAATCTGTTAACATATTCATTTGAGGAGTAGAAAGAGCCTGAGGATCAGGCATATGAAACAAACACCTTCCAAAATGCCAGAGGGTATTAGTAAAAATTTTTCTTAAGTAAATGATATAGTAAATAAAAAAGCAAGCCTGTTTGGGATTGCACCAGGGGTCCTCCTTACACAACGGGAATAACATAACATTGGCATCTGTTGATTCTTAAGTCACTTAAATTGCAAAAGCTTAAACTAACCTACAGTAATAGAAATCATGAGTGACTATCTATGGAGGGGACAAGACTGACAGGAGGGGGCACGACGGGTGATGGAGATGATCTTTATCTTGATTGAGATGTGTTTTGATGGAGGACCTCAAAACATAAGCAGAAAAAGAATGAGTGAAGAAGTCTTATATAATCACTAGAGATAACAGGAGGAAGAAAAAGCCTCTTGGATTTTATGTAACAAGTTAAAATATCTCACATCTGTAATGTTCTTTACAGTTTATAAAGTATTTTCATTCATAAAATTCCATTTAACACTGGTAATAATCCTATGAGGTCCACATAGTCAGCATGCCCTGTTGCAAGATGAAGAAGCAGATTCAGAGAAAATTTTAAGTGTTAATCAAAGTCCCACAATCCGTAAGTGACCAAGACAGAACTAAAACCCAATGCCCTGACTCACAGGCCACGTCCTTTTGACTATGCTGTGCCAGGAACTTTTACAAATGAGCTTTCCTGGTTACTTGGTTTAATTCATTTTATTTTGTATATCCAAATTGTGCCTGACCTGGTCCTCCAAACTGTAAGTTCCCCTGAAAAATGAGTTTATTAACAACAGAATCCAAATGGACAGGAATCAGAGTTGACAATCTGGCACAAATCACAGGATTCCCTCCATGCTTAACATCCAGTGTCTCAGGCTCTTCACTATTCATAACCCTGAGAATAAGACTGAAAATCAAAGGGCTAAAATAAAACCTATTCAATTAATACTGCTCTAATTATGTCACTTTGCAGACTGTAGTCTTGATCTGTCTTGAAACTTTCCAGGTGTCTATCTTATCATCTTACCAGCACGCAACCAGTTGAGGTTAGGACCTGAACCATCATGTTTTATATTTCCAGTAGCACCCAGTATGGTGCCTGACTTATGGCACCAACTCAAGAAATGCTTATTTGCTCAACAGATTTGGTACCTTCTAGAAATTAGTAGTGCTAAAAACAGAATCCTGTGACACAAAATTCTGTATCACAAAAACATATTTCAGTAAAACTCAGGATAAACTTACTATGATGGTTTGTGTATTAACTGCATGTGTTCCCTCCCTTTAATCCAAGTGGGGGAATAATTGACAGAGCTTAACTAAAGGACTCTAGCCAGCAAAATCAACCTGTAGAAACTTCTGTGTTAGAAGAGAGCAGTGAGGACAATGTTTTAAATGTTTGCATTTCCAGCTGAGTGTAATTAGAAGAAAATCTATAGTCAGGACAGCCCTTTCCAAACTTCAATGCCTATCTTCTCCCCCAGAGCACCCTTAATTCTCCCTGAAGATCAGATGGTTTTCAGGCTGAGAAATCTTCAAGATACACATCAGTGCTGTTCTTTCAAAGGGAATCTAAGTGCCCACCTCAGTGAAGGACCATGAACTGAGACACCCTGCTCTCCCATGGCCACCAATCTCTCGCGACCTGAAGATACAAATATCCCAGCAGTAAAGAAGGAAGCAATGAAGTTACTTGATTGCACATGTGCTTGTTCTCTCTCTTAAGGCAGAATTTTAAAAATTGATTAGCACCCCAAATCTAGCACTTTAACACAATTGTTTTTAAATTTAGGGACATTTCACTCTACATGATTGCATATAATTACAGCATATAAATCACACATCATTACGCACTGGAACTGTGAAGTCGGTTCTGTGCATAGCTTCTGTGAAGAGCTTCTAAACTTGTAAACTTATATTCCTTTTGGGGAGCACAGAAAAGCTTATGCCCGCCTTTAAGATTATTTGGAATTTCAAAAACTCTTCCAAGCAATGGCAACTGTCAACACACTTTCTCCAGCTCCACCCATCTCTCTTACCTGGTCTCTGACATCCCCTGTCGAGAACCCCTGTTTTACATGCACCCCTCCCTCCCATCTTTCTACTCTATTCCACTGCCACCTCAGGGAAAAAGTGAAAACAAACGCCATCCTCACAAAATCCCGCAGCTATACATGTTAATTTGTGTGAGTCAAATTGCCAAAGAAAGTTTACGACTCAAAGCCACAGCCACATCCTGTTGGCCACACAATCCTGCAGCCTTTCCTCCTTTAGTGAACATGCAATACAAACGATCTTAGAGCAAAAGCTCTGCAGTAGTGTATCTCTCACTTTCTGCCAGAAGACTTTTTCCAATGTTTTAATCTCTTTACAGCCTTCATTAGAAAGTGCACCAACTATTACTAGATTAAAAATCAGAGTTTTAAGTCTGTTTGACCAATAAAAGTCTGGAACTTGCCAGGTCAGTAACTCACTGTTAGGTGACTGACAAGAAGTACTCAATCTTAAATTAGGCAGACACCAAAAAAACTTCCCACGCTTCTGAGTTCTTCATGTGCACAATATAGCTCTACTTTATTTTTCACAGGGTTAATGAGTGGTTTAAAAAGATAGTATGTCTCATGTGCTCAGCAGCCATCCAGGCCTGGTAAACAGGGAATGTAAAATAAAAACTGTGGTTATCCTATTGTTATTTTATTATTAATATTGTTATTATTAAGCTCTTTCAAATATTTCCACAGCCATGAATGCTACCAAAAATCTCTAGTGCCTAGAACCCTTTTATGTTCTGAATTGCCTTTGGGAGAGTCTTTTATTCTGTTAAGTTTCCAGACAGTTATGAATCCAGAGATCTGCTCTGGCTTTCAGGGAAAATAAAACATATTGTTTTGCAGCTCGAGAACACGATCCCCTCACTTTCTGCACAGCCATTTCTGCCTTACTTCTCAAGAGAGAGCTTGTTTTCATTCATTTTCAAATCTGTGATAACAGTTGTTTTAAAGTGAGCTCTTGGAAGAGGCACGACATTTGTCAGCTCCTTCATCTGTAGGTCTACCTTAGGATTACTCTGTGGGGACTCTGGTCAAGGGGGTCAGGCCCAGCCAGACAGCAATGGGCTCACAGAGCAGCAGGACTAGAAGCTCCTGGGAACCAGCAAGGGCTTCAGAGATGCCCCCCTCCCACCACCATCACAGGAGCAATGAGCGGCCTGAGTGGGCTCAACCTGGTATTGTCAGAGCATGAGCATAGATAAGTGGGGTGACTTCACCAGAAATACTGAGGCCATGACATTTCCTAAACCTCCACTGGATATATTAGAAGTTGCCCACTATCAGCAGAGAGAGAATGAGAGACAGGAGGCAGCAGTAGCCATGAGAACAGGCTCAAGGGCAGTCTTCCTCCATTAGAATAATCGTGTCTACACCACTTACCATTTGGGAGACCTTTGGCAAGTTACCTGTATGTATACCTTCCTTCGTCTGCAAAATGGGCTCAGTGGTGACAGTATCTCCTTGACAGGGTTGATGGGAGGATTAAATGAGTTAATACGTGTGAAGCACTCGGAATACTACCTGGTGCATCAGAAGCATTCGATCGAAGTTAGCTATTATCTTTATCAACATCATCACCTAGTCTAACCCCTACAATTTTACAAATGAGAAGACTGAGGCCCAGAGAAGCAAAATATTTGCCCAAGATCACACAGCTAGCAGAGCCAGGACTAGAATCCAAGTCATTCATTCATCCATACAGACTTCAAAGTTTTCAAAATATGTCCTTTAAAGGCGTCTAAACAATTCCTATTGCAGAGGAGTTGTAAAAGAGTTTCTGAGAACATGGGTAGATTTATCAGGACTCTTTGTAGTGACAATATTTAATATGTTCTGAAATTCAAAAATCATCAAGGAAATGCAAAGGATACAAATCAAAAGGGATGCTTGTTAAATTACTGAACGAACATACAGTATACTGAATGAAGATTTATTTTAATGTTAGTGTACTTTCTCCCCATTCCCAATCACTGTCATCCGGTCACACAAGGTTGAAAGAAAGATTTAACATCACAGAACGCCACCAGAACAACAATGCTGCTGTTTCTTAAACTCAAGGTCAGAAGCATCAGCACTTCTCAGCAAAATGGTCCCCAAAATAGGTGACTCAGAATAATTCTAGCCTATACATCACCCTATTGAATCAAAAAATCTCTCTCCTGTGCATAGTTTACTGAGGTCAGCACAGTTTGGGAAGAGGGGGGAGTTTGGGCTCCACTAATTTTATCACACTCACTGGAGCCATCCATCCTACCCTGAGAGCAAAATTCATACCATCGGATTGAGAGAAGCACAGAGCATTCATGAGGTGCTATGAACTCCAGCAAGGTACCTTGTTGGTCTTTGAAAGCAAAGATACCAGTCTTTCTGCCCTTCTTTCTCATCATCTTTCATCCATTACTATCAGAGCAAAACTGGTTTAAATTCCCACTTTTCCCTCCCCAACCTATGCTTTGTCTCCTTGTCACCAGTTTCTTTCCTCTCACGCCCAGCTTCCCTCCTGACAATTTTGCTTCCCTTAGCAAAATCAGGGAAACTCTAATTATTACAGGCTAAAGTTCATTCCATATTATAGTATTAAGTACTTTCTCCTGAGTCTTAGCAGGCAACCACTTTGCTGAAAATGTCTCCCTTGTGACCTTTTTTGCATACTCTTTTATATTTGAACAAATAGCCTCAACTCTATACCTTCGCTCATACATTCTTTCCAACCTGAAAAGCACTCCTTGCCACCTATCAATATTCTACCCATCCTTTCAAGCCCAACTTAGGTCATGTTTTATCCCAGGATTTAAATCCTCTACACTCAAATCTGATGTTGCAACAATACCCAATCAGCTGCAACTCCCTACATCCCATCATGCCACTTTGTGTCTTTACTCGTTGTCTGCCTGGACATCTTAAAGACTCTGTGCTAAGAACCCACCGTACAACTTTCCCTGACCTCCACCCTATTCTTTTCCAGCAGAGGTTCTCTTCCCCTTCTGTACTGCTCTTCACCTTCACTTACATAGCACTGCCATGTACTAGGAACTCTTATAAGCATGTGTATGTCAACTTAGTTAATCCTTCTAACAACCCTACCTTCCATGAGGTAGATTCTATTCTTACTCTCCATTTTACAGATGCGGAAATGGAGGTACAGAGTGCTTAAATAAGCTGCTCAAGACTACATGATCAGTAAGTGGCAGAGCCAAGATTTGAACCCAGGCAGTAAGGTTCCAGTCTATGCTAACTACTGTCTTCCAGCTGCCTACTCTTGTATCTGTTTCCATTACATGATTACACTGTATTTTAATCATTTACGTGTGTACCTTCTCAGTATGAGAGAGGCCTCATAAGGTCTGAGGGGGGACTTACTGAACTTTTTATACTCTCAATATTTGCTGCACTGAAGCCAAATTCTCTGAGCACCCTAGATTACAAAGGTCACCCTGTTTCCACTTATAGTGAGATGCTTATTCTGTCCTTGTTTCATGTTTTAGTTCTTAGCTCTCTAAATAGATTATAGCTGGATGGTAGAGACAACCTTTCAGCCTTCTCTGAGTCCACCACAGTACTCAGCACAGTGATGAGCAAAATGTAATTGTTCTATAAATATCCACTAAAACACTGGGTGGCTTTTTCCTCCATGATGGTGTTGTCCACTTGCCCTTAATCAACATCCTTCTGCTCACTTCCTCTATTAGTCATGCTCACCCTGAAGCCTAAGTTCAGTCTTGAGATGTCCTAGCTACAGCTACCCAATTTAATGCTACCTATAACCTTGAGATGTGTTCTCTTTAAGCCCCAGGAATCACTGAAGACAAGTTACACTGAAGACAAGTTACAAATCCACTCTTGCAAAACAAATGCACACGCCAGAGCATGCCAGAGACAGAACAAAAAAAAATCCCTGCTAATGGCTTTCAGGAAAAAAATGTGACAAATATCTCCTGTATTGGTACAGGACTCTTCATACCTAATGGAAATCAGCACTTTATACTTTGTAATGAAAATTAAGGGGCAGCATAGGGTGGCAGCTAGTGGAGACGGCCCTCACAAATCCCAGGATAAAATGGTAAAAGGGCTTTCCAAAAGACTAGAAGGAGATGATCCAGGAGAAAAGCATTTCTTTCCTGTGCCCTTTCTAACCCCTCCTTTACATCCTACCTCTGCCATTTGGGGTCTGAGCCTCAACCTCTGCTCTGTAAAATGAAGATAATATCTGCTCCATGGGGACAAAATGGGAAACACTGAAACAAAATGGGAAAGCGCTCTGAAAAGTACACCAAAGAAACAGCACCACAGAGAGAGCCCTGCTGTTGGGCAGAGCTGACCGCTACCTCCTTCAGAGGGCTTTCAGACTGCTTTCCTCATAGCTAACTCTGTCAACGTCACCCTGAAGGTAAAAATAAGCCAGAACCTAGGTTCAGTGAGCTGAGAACAAAGTACATGCCTTCACAAGGCCAGCTGCATTACCAGTTTCAAAAAATTTTCTTTGTTCTTCAACTCCAAACATCTGGAAGAAACAAATCTTCACTTGAGAAAGTTGCAGACAGCTGAAGTACGTAGAGGGGGCTGCACTCTGAGCATCAATCACGCTGCAAACATATTTGGGACCTCTCACTGGGAGGCTGTGCACTAGTCTCCAAGGCCAAAAATTGACACACAAATTCTCTAGCACACAGACTGAGCATGGGCTTTGCCTTTCATTTGACCAGACACATAACACGGCTCCCATGACTACCTAACCTTGGACCTGACCTTGGGCGAAGCCTCCCTTATCTCATGTGTCAAATGGGGATAACATACCAATCTCACGGAGCAACAGTCAGGATTAAATGAAATATAGCTAAAGTGCTTAGTTTTAGTGCCTGGAACTTAGAAAGTGCTCAATAAATGTGTTGCTCACCGCTGCTATTTAACCTCCAAAGCAGAAGCAGCCTCAGCTCAGTCTCCTACCTAATGTAATTTGAGAAGCAGGAGGTGTGATCTTGCTCTAATCTTTCCTTCCCATATAAATGTCAGAGTCTCTGAGCTTTCACTTTGAAAGGCATCTTTTGTACTTAAATTTTAGCATTTTGAGAGAGAAAAATACCCTTAATAGGCAATAAAATAACAATTCATCTCAAAGTGTAAAGTCATTTAATCAAGTCAGCCTTGGCAAAATGGGGGTTGGGAGCTTGCTCAGACTAATCAAGAGTCTCTCTCCTATCCCACATAGGAAATTCCAGGCTTCTCCTTGAACAGTAAATGCTGTGGACAAAGAGCTTTGAGGGTAAGATGGGCCTGGCCTCCAACTCAAGCTTTGTCAGACAGGGACTATTGTAACCATGAACACCAGCTCACTGAGCCTGTTTCCCTATCTGTAAAAACAGTGATAAGATGCAATCTTGGGAATTGCCCATTTGATCCCATATTTTGCTTTTATGCTATTTATGAGTTTTCAAAGGGGGTGGGGAGGAAGCCAAGAGTAGAAACATGCCGAATGTGGAGCACAGCACAGAGCAGGGGCTCAAGAAATGGTAGTTTCCCTTCCCCTATAAGGAAGGCACTCTCCACATCCAATCCTGGTAAACCAAGTTTCATTTACCTTCAGACTTTTAAAATGCAATGAAAATCCAATTTTGATATCAGAATATTTTAAACCTACTTCTATTCCTCTTGGCTTCCTCCTCATCCCCTTTCAAAACTCATGAAGGCATGGAACATATCTGTTGTAGAATAAAAGCCGTCAGTTTTTGCTTGTGTATATATTTTCAAAAAGCCTATTCCATTCATGACTGAGGCTTCTAAAAGAATCACTCTGGCAAATATAGTCAAAATAAATGATCCTCCTATAAAATTACTTCATAGTGATTACTATGAAAGTGAAGGAAAATATTCTCACCCCTCAAGGACAAGAATCATTGCAGAGATGAGGGAAAGGTTGAGCCTGAACTTGAAAGTGCCAAAGCAGACCTAACTGATGAACACAGTAGGTAAGTCCTCACCATAACTAAAGAAGTAATAGAACCATCCATTGAGAATTGCAATCCAAGAACAGGTCATATTTATACCTGACAACAACAAACCAATATGCAGCAGAATGTGACATGCCACAAGAAGGACAACCATGTGCCACATGGGTACAGAGAACAGGAACTCACTTCTCACTAGAGGAAGCAAAAATGGCTTCAAGAAACAACTTCTAGACTATGGCCTGCCAGATGGAATAGATTCTGATGGCTGGGGATGGGCAGGAGAGAACATTCCAGGCAAGAGGGAATACGCAGTCACCAAACAAGACAACATGGCGTGTGAGTGCTGGGCTCACGTGCTAGACTCATTGGTACCCCTTCTGCAGCACTCACTTAGTATCAGACCTTGCATAAGTTACTTAACTTCCTTAAGACCCAGTTTTCTTCTCCGTAAAGAGGGATGATGATAGCCACCTGAGAGGCTTGTTAAGAAGCTCAAATTAGACAATGTGAACTAAATCACTTAGGCCCACGCCTAACAATCAATGCCCAATAAACTGCAGCTGCTGCTACTCTCGGTCTCATTCTCCTTCGAAAGACTAAATACGCCTTTGAGGAGACTTTCTAGATGTGGCTCAGAAGAGCTTGCTAGAACAATTCCTTACCCATGCGGGGGGGGGGGGGTGGTCAGAGGCAAAGGGGGTTGCATAAGATAGCTAAATGCATTCTCTGCACACACTAGGAAGCCCCCACCTATTAAAGCACGAAAACGAAAGGCACCAAAGTGTGCCCTTATCCCCAGAGAAGGGCACTGCTTGCTGTCGCTTTAAACTCCTGCATTCTAGAGAGAAGCATCAATTAACCAAAATGCTTACCGAGTGTCATGCTGGGGTTCACTGAGTTCTTATTAACTGAGAATTGATAGAAAACCAATTGTTTAAACTCATAAAAACCCCCTAAGTCCATGAGTATATCCTTTGCCCCAGAAAGTTTGGTGTGGTCATAATTTAATCTGTCTTTGATGATTTAACACCTAGCAGTGCCCCAAGTCCACATAATTAAGGCGAGTTCCACACAATTGAGGCTTTGCAGAGCAGAAGCTGGGCCAACTGCAGAAGCAAGTTGATGGGAGTGGGAGGTAATTTGAGACTAAGAAGATAGGCCCTCCAAGTCAGGGGCTTCAGACTTGACCAGGATCGATCTACAGGAGAAATAAAATTTATACTGAAACATCATATACACAACTTAAATGAGGGCTTCTCAAAGCAACACTTACCCTCACTATGGGTAATTCTGATACTTTCTACTGTATTGAAAAATCTTTTTATAGGTAGCACCCAGATTGTACCCTAGAGAGCCTGCCCTGTGTTTCTGGAGAAAGAGCACCATGTAGAGTGAAGGAGATAAGTAAATACAATTTTAATAAAAAACCCGAAGATTAAAGATGGCAGCATTCTGCCAGAATTGGGGAGTCAGTGGGAAGGGAGGTATAGCTCCCTAAGGTACAGTTCTTAGGGAGCTGCCCTTTCTTCCCCCGCACAGAGTTAGCCAGGGACCCATACCATGACCTACAAAGTTGGGGCACATAGGTGGAATCCTTAACACTTTCCTTTAACAGACCAGTCAAGGGTGGGTCACCCTAGGGAACTCACTGGAGGCCCCAGGTCTCATATAACAGCCGGCTAGCCCTTCTGGGGCTGAGGAAATCTGTGACCTTGAGGGGCCTAGAGCATACCCTGATCTTGACACATACTTCTACTTCGGAATAAGCCAAAAATCACTGCAATGTGAAAATACATTTCTGCATTACTCAACTGTCACAAATGTCTGTGGGAACCCCAAGCACAACAGAGGCACTTCTCCACAAAAGCAGCTTCTATCAACAAGGAGCCTACTGTGTCACATGCCACCTGTGTGGCACAGCATTGCCATCCAGGGAAAATAAACTCCTTGCAACTAGAGAAAACCATTGGCAGCCATCCATGCTGGCAAATTGCTGTGTGCATGTGCACATGGAAAGATTTCCTATCAGCAGGGGCTTGCTCTCCTGTGAGGAAAGATGGCTGTGTTTCAAGAGGCACCAGGAAGAAAACACTGAGTTCAGTGTCCCCAACAATAACTAAGCAGCACAGGAAGGAAAATAAGCTCCGCTGAACCGGGCCACCCAAGGGACCCAGTATGGAACTGAGGCAATGACTGCCATGACATTTCTAAGTCTAGGGCCACAGATACAAGATTATGTATCTCTTCGATATGTACATGGCCTTGAGCATATAAAACAGAAGCCAACTGGGGGAGGAATCTTAGAGAAAGCAAATATATGCCATGGTGCACAAGGCTAAAGCAACATCAGAATTGTATTTGCAGGAACTCACAGGTCATGTGAATGAAAAACAGCCTTATGGAATTTTACAGGAAGGAAATCTACCCGTTAGAATACCCAAAGGCCAATGTGCAGAATACCAAAAGCAGCAGTAAGCTGAAATCCTACCAGGACACAGGAACTTCCAGTGTGGTCAGCTAAGGAAAAACCTCCCAGAAAGTCAGGATGCAACAATGAACCTGGATTATGAAGGGGTAATTTCTTACAGCCACATGCTTTGTGACACCTTGGCAATTTGCCCTGTGTTCAATAGGACAATAGTTTTATTAGAGAAAGTACTGGAAAAAATCCCTGCCTGGCCCTCATACTGACTCTGCTAGTCACAAGGGGCACAGGCCTGGGGTTCCCGGCGAGGCCCATCCCACCAGGTGCCTCAGCACTGTCCTCTACCGTTGGTGTCAGCTTCCACTTCTGCTCACCACGATGGCCTTGGGGCTGGAGTTCCCACTTTTCCCATGATGCTCTACTCTTTGTGCTAATTCTCATCCAAAAATTACCTCAGAGATTTGCTTAGAGGCCTCACTGATTCTGAGGGCAAGAAATTTGATTACGAACAGGGACAACTGTTTGGAACAGAGGGTAATTTGCAATTTTAAACGTTTCTGTATGAGGAAAGAATGAATAATAGTTATTCACTCAACGTCAGATAATGGTTATGAAACAATTTGAGCAAGGGAAAACAAAATAATACAAGAAACACCATCTGTCCTACTGCTAAGTGGTTTGACTTATTAAAGAGAGGAGAGGGCAGGTATACTTAGCTATTCTAATCAAGAGCAAGAGGTTTTTGCACTATTTGGCTCAAATGTGGCCTGAGACTGGGGTACAATCCATGTAAATTTTTCAAAATAAAATTTCCCTAATTAGCAAGTACATATAAATTTATGGGATTGCTGGCAAGGAATTTTTCAAAACTTTTGTCTGAAAATGAATAATTGAATCCTTTGCCAGAAATAAGAAGCCTGCAATGAACTCCAGGGGGTCTTATTCATAAACTAAGGCCTGCATGGCACCCCCTGGAGTTTGCAATGGGGCGTGCAGCCCACCTTACCTGGAAGGGCTCACACAGCTAGTGTAACAGTGTTCTAGAAAATGGGTTAGGGTCCCACTCTGCAATTTACTGCTATGAGACTTTGAGCAAGTTACTTATTCTCTGCCTCACTTTCCTTATCTGTTAAATGAAGATAATATGACTACCTTCTTCACGAGGTTGTACTAAGAACTAAATGAGGGGCATCTAGTAAGTGTTCAATAAATACTATGTATCAGCATCACTATTTTAGATTATTCCAAAGCTTGCCTGACTTTTCTTTCTGGCAAGGATATTTCTAAAAATGAAATATCATTAATCCTTGTCAACAGAGGATAGGAAATGGTGTCTATTTCATAAGCGATTTAACCAGAGACACAGAGCATCTTCCTCAGGACATGGAAATAGTACAGCCGCAAGATTCTTTTATGACATTGCCTCTGCCCCCCAAAGTCTTGGCAAAGAGACATTCCATAACATTTTTCTTCCTTTCAAAGGCATCTCAGCCTCTACCAGAAAACCCCTCCACCCAAGTTAAAGTAGAAAATTCAAACTAGGTCTTGGGGTATGTTTCCTTTAAAATTAATTTAAAATTGATTTCATCAACTAGATTAATTAGATCTTTTCTCTTCCAACCTTCAGAGTTGCAGGTAAAGATGTAACTTATTTTCACAGAGGGAAGTCATATCCTATTTGGAAGTACCCCCCAAATACACATCTGCGTAACACTGCTATCAAACAAGGAGAGGAAGGAGAATCTGAAATGGCCGTAACAGGGTCTGCACAGAGTCCAGTCAGCAGATACTGAAATTCCAGGTTTCACTGCCTGAAAGTTGACCATGGAGTCAGAACCAGGGCTATGGCCCTGCCTGGTGGGCCACATCCTGCTTCTCTTGTGGCCTTTGCCCTAGATAAGTGTCCTCACATTCATTCGTGGGGGAAGGGCTTACTTCCTGCATCCCTGCTGACCATGACTTCTTATCAGCTTTTGCATGCGAGCAGCAGACGTTTAGCAACATGAGAGGGCGGAGGTTCAAAAGTGCTAGTTCTGGCACCTCTGAGTCTCAATTTTCTCATATCCCTGGCCTATCTCACAAGGCAATGAGAGGCTAAAAAGAAGTTCTGTGAGGACCCTCTGGATCCTGCAAAGAGCTGTATCAATAAATGTAAGGTCCCTCACAAAGGAAAAAAGTCTGGATGCTGAGAACAAAGTCCCTAAGTAGATGGAGGAATTGGTAAGACTGCTACCATGGCGGCTTTCTTGTGTGCACTTCTATAACTCAGCCCATCTGAGAGAGAGAGGGAGTAGAGCCAGGGGCTAGGTCAGATTAACGGGATGGAGATCTGCCAGGTGAAACAGAGAGCAGGGGAGTCAGAGCCCTCACGGGGGAACAAGGTGAGTGCCAAGTCCTGCAAACACTGGTTCTGCTTTAAATCATCTTCCGGACAGGTCTTCAAAATGATATGGACAAACCATTTACAAAATCCTACAGTTATTCACATACACACGAGTTGTGGAATGATAGGGGAGAGCGTGATGGTGTTTATCTTCTAAAGCCTTACACAGGTCTGTTGGAGCTTTTAGATTCTAAGGGCATGTGCCAATTTGACTTTTCCTCTCCTCTAATTAGATACCCCAGTAGTCTTTGCTGTCAGTTACCTGATCTCAAGGACCTTTCAGTTACTTCTTTGCATTAAGAACATCTATATACGTATTTAATAGGCAAACCAATTCAAATTAAAAGTGAGAAAGACTGATTCTAAAAATGTTGATTTGTATCCTTTCAAGTATTAACCACCATGAAGTAAAATAACAATGCTATCTTATATCAATATTTTACTAATATGAATGAATTAGTTCTGACATAGGCATCTAGCAGTCATCTTAAATATAGCAAACTTTGAGGACAAGAGTTAGTTAACAAAATTTTAAAGAAAATTACATTAGCAAATTTGTGGATATCAGCTAAGAACCCAGTAAAAGAGATCATTAAGATGATAAGCATCTTTTAAACAAAACGGCAATACAACCTACAGGTATTAAAAATATTAGTCCTTCTATGGCCTACTTTATTCAAATTGAGAAAGCATTTGGAAATGTAAAAGCAAAACAGATTAAGAAACCAAATGGCACTAACCCATAAATATGAAATGCTCAACTAGCAATATAACACAATTAGTCCACGTTGAGATGAATATCAAAATCTCAAATTCTATAACAAATGGATAAAAAGTCAAAGAAAGTGCTTTCTTTGTGAATGTGTATGTTGAAGGAAATCTTCATGATTAAGCTAGCCAGTTAGGTTTACTTGGAGAAGTAGCTATATCTCCACCTCAATCAACACTGTAAATATATTAAGCAGTTAACAAAAAGTTTTTTGACGTAACGATTGTTTTGCTGAAAAAATTAGAGGCGCCTTTAAAAATTAAATTTATTACCTATCTATAAGAGTTCTGTTTTTGTGGTCCACTCTGTAACCATCATTTGCATACATAGCTTCTATTATTGGACTACTTCCTTTAAGGCCAAATTCAGGCATTACATAACTTTATCAGGCCTTATTCAAAGTACGTATCTGAGGGATGAATGAATTAGGAGGACTGGCTTTTTAGTAGAAAAACTAAAATCTTCTCCCTGACAAATTGTTTAAATTGAGCTGACTTTAGCATCAGGAGAACATTATGGACATCTTTAAAAATCTCAAGGTTTATCACGTGTAAGTATAAGTAGACTTATTCTGCTTTGCTACCCAAAGCAAACCAAGGCCAAAGGATCGATGTTTCAAGAAGGCATATTTAAGAAAACTTCTTTGTACTTAAACCTATACCACATTGCCTTAGACTACTTGGTGGGGTGGTATGCTCCGCATCTCTGGAGGTTAGATGCTCCTTGATCCCGGAAATGGCAGAAGAGACTTTGCAGTAAAAGATAAAGAAAAAAAAAAACACTGGACCAAATGACCTCTAATCTTCTCTTCCTGTATGGCTGCATATCCTCCTAAGGTTTACCCTCCTACAGGTTATCTTTCCTCCTCTTTATCAGTTAATGGCCTGGTTCATATTCTTGAGCACTTCAGTGAAATTTTCTCTCATTAATAGTGATGACAATAATGAAATCATCACTCAATATTCGAGCCTTACAGTGTTTCCTCCCCGATAAGAGCCATTTTGTAGATAGTCACATGTATAACACTTGGCAGAGATACCCTCCTGACAGTGTAATGCTGACAAATGACAGTCAATGAATATTATGGCATTAAGTCATGAAATCAAACTGGACTTCAACTTTTTCCAAGATTAATTAAATGCCAGTAGGCCAACCATTTCAAACCCTCATTTCCATTTTCCTGATGGCAGCCAGAAGGAACTCTTGAAGGTCCAGCAGCTCAACAGAATTAGTAGCTGAAATTAACTCTGGTTCTGCTTGTTAACACAATTCTCTTTGCCTTTGGCTCAAATTTAACATTTCAACAATTATACCTTTCAGAATATCTTATAACAGGGTTGCTCAGAAATAAAATTTTCTAAAAAGGTTTAATAGCCACTGATTACGGAGTAGTTGGGTGTAGAAGGAGCATTTTATGCAAACCAAACCAATAAATACTAACTTGGAATCCTACAACTCTGTCCAGTGGAAGTTTACCAATTAGCACCATCATTGTTACAGGCACAAAATGAAGATAAATTGTCTGGGGTGACTTCAGAATGCCATACTGTTGAAACCTTAATGGTATTAGCACAATTAGAAGGTGAGCAGTTTACATCAATTAAGGCAGGTGTAATTCTAGAACCAATCCACTCAAGAATGTTCTCTAAATGATGTGTCTTCTCCATAGTTTAACACAGTCATAAGACCTACAAATATAATTGCATAAGATATATCAAGGATTTGCCAGAGCTGAAAAAGCCTTTGGAAGCTTTATACCAGTTGAAAGCATTGTTCTGGAGAAGTAATGTCACGACATGAAAGCCAAGTGTTTAAGTAAGTACATTCAGATTTACACTAAGATATAATGGATCACAGAGCCAAGAAGCAATGGCTCTTTCTTCAATCCACATCTCCCAAATTAGGGGAGCAATACATGAGATGTCTTGAAACTGTAGCAATTACTCCATTTTAAATCTAGGATTCTGGGGGCTGGCCCTGTGGCCGAGTGGTTGGGTTCGCGTGCTCCGCTGCAGGCGGCCCAGTGTTTCGTCGGTTCGAATCCTGGGCATGGACATGGCACTGCTCATCAAACCACGCTGAGGCAGCGTCCCCAACATGCCACAACTAGAAGGACCCACAACTAAGAATATACAACTGTGTACTGGGGGGATTTGGGGAGAAAAGAGAAAAAATAAAATCTTTAAAAGAAAATCTAGGATTCTGGAAAAACATTAAAACAAAGAGTGAAGCTATACACATTCAAATGGTCCCTGTGCAAACAGGTGAAGAACTAAAATTCCCAAAAGGACTGTGGCCATTCAAAGACATCCATGCCAATCCTCACCAGTTCTCCTTTAAGTTGTTCCCAAACTTCCTGCCATAAAATGCACTGAGACCACCACCATTAGGACGCCAGAATTAAAAAAATTAATAACTAATGTTTAAAGATTCAGATGAAAAATATTTACTTTCAAGCTTGGTGGATTTAAAAAATAAAGAAAATAAAATCAGTTCATGGTCAAAAAATTATTACACCAAGAAATAATGAAGAATTCTAGCAAACTGATAATTTATTATCCAATTTAAAGGCAAAAACTCTCCCTGCCCGATTCTGCCCCAAAGAAATGTGAAAATGGGAAACACAGGCTAAAAGGCTAGTATTCAAGATTTCTCCAGTTTGGGGTACTCTCTTTCTGCTCTTGCACTGTGCAAATGTTGGACATGAGCAGCACTGGGCATCACAGATGGGCCATTTCTGCACAACTGTGGTTGCTGTATTGCAGGGGTCTTCTCAAGATGACTCAGGAACACAAAGAGATCATCTGAATCTATCCTAGACCACACGAAAAAGAAAGCTGTAAAAGTTCAAAGAAAAAAATGAGTGAGATTAAAAAAATCAGATAAGCTGGCCCCCCAATGTCTAAAGGTATACAGTACATACAACACAATCATTACATCAGAATAGTAGAGATAGACACAAAAACTGCCCTGCATATATTTTGTCCCCATTTGTAAATATGTTTGGATGTTAAATCACATTGTATTGAGGATCTTTCTAGATCCAATAAACAGTTTTCACCTGGGCATACCAATGTGGCTTAGTCAGTCCTCAACATTAGGTCCAACTTTGAGTCTAGATGGAGGTAAATCCACTCCCACCATGTTAAACAGAAACATAAACTAAAAAAACCCCATTTAGAATAATATTTCTTAGGAGACGCCT
Source organism: Equus caballus (assembly GCF_041296265.1). Classification (NCBI taxonomy): domain Eukaryota; kingdom Metazoa; phylum Chordata; class Mammalia; order Perissodactyla; family Equidae; genus Equus; species Equus caballus. Next base: position 31,957,092 of record NC_091715.1, on the reverse strand, counting down.
GTGCATTTACCACCTTTAAACCCATAGCTCATCAATTTTCAAAAATCATTAATATAAAGACAGCTACAGACCAGAGAGGTATATCCGCTACATGTTTTCTCCTGGAAATAAGTACACATTTGGCAATAAATCAAAATCATAAACGTAACAGCACATGGCAACACTTTTTAGACTACGTGAAGGACATAACCATTTTCTAAATTAACTTGGACATTTTGGATTGTAACTAGGCATAAAATAACTAACTTAAAATGATCACTTTTTGTTCTTTTCTCCTTTGCAACATTCTAAATTTTGAAAATGCCTCATTCTCCTTCTCAAGCCCAACCACAAGAATCCTAAACTTTCCATAGTACAATATTGTAAGCTAGAAGCCAAACTCATTCTGGCCATAACCACACAATTAGGCCAATTCCAGAGTCCCTCCGCCTCCTCCCCGTGCAAAGAAAAAAAAAAGGCCAATGCCATTTATTTATTTATTTTTAATTTTTATTGAGTTAATGATAGGTTACAATCTTGTGAAATTTCAGTTGTACATTATTGTCAGTCGTGTTGTAGGTGCACCCCTTCACCCTTTGTGCCCACCCCCACCCCATCTTTCCCCTGGGAGACACTAATCTGTTCTCTTTGTCTGCATTTCTAAATTCCTCATATGAGTGGAGTTACACAGAGATTGTCCTTCTCTAACTAAGCCAATGCCATTTAGATGAGAATGGCCTGGTTTCCAGAATTTAGACAAGGCTATAAAGGCACTCCATTATTGTAGGAGAACAAATAGTAAATTGAGCAGAGACCTTAAGATGAAATAAATTTGGGGATAAAAAGACTGTGAGAAGGCCTCATTTCTGAAAGTCCTACATACAATGCAACGCTAGCCAGACGTCAGGGCATTAGGTCCTCAGGTCAGAGGAGCATAAAGCTGCACTAAACTCTAATGCTCTTAGACATTTTTGCCCTGAGTATCACACCTTCTGCCCTTTTTCGTAAGAGTGACTGAAGCGGTTAGTCTTTAATCGTGCACGATCAGCAGCCACAGGAACACTGGCCTGCATCACAGTCAGGCTGACTATTTCTCCTGAGCTTTGCTACTCAAGGCTCTTTCAGAAACAGTAGTGGTTCTCTATAAGTTCTCCTCAAGGCTACTCAAAAAGCAACAAGGTGATGAAGTGAACCGCGTGATAATTATGGACGCAATTTAAGCACTTCAAGTGTATTGCCCCAAATTGAATCAAAATGATGCTGCTAATAACAAAAATGACAAGAGCTGTGGGGGAAGATTCTCCACACCGTATCATATCACCCTTTAATGCTGTAGGTCTGTGCTATCCATTACAGTAATCAATAGCCACAGTGACGCTTGAGACTTGAAATGTGGCTAATACAAACTGAGATGTGCTCTAAGTGTAAAACACACACTGGGTTTCAAAATTTTAACATGAAAAATAAAGAATGCAAAATATTTCATGCATTTCACCCCTTTCTTTTTACTTTTTAACGTGGGCACTAGAAAATTTAACATTACATATGAGGTTCACATTATATTTGTATCGAATAAAACTGTCGTAGACTTTCTTTAAAAAGAAAAAAAAACTATCAAAGGGAAAAATCACCTGAAATACATGGCATAGTTCTTCACTCTATCTATGCTACTTAGCGTAAGCGCAAAGTCTAAGGCCTAAATCTTATTGGCCACTAAAAATAACTATAAAAATGCAAAACATCCTGCATTGCACTAATTTACTTAGGTCAGAGGTTAGCATTTTTACTTGGCATCATGCAGCAGGTGTTCTTGATCTCTCTCATTATAATTCCCCTCTCCCTGCTGCTAGTCCTGCATCCCAAGAAAGCCACTAGGCAGGTGGTCTAGAAAAACAGGCAGGGGAAGCAATGGGGTACATAATTTAAAAACCCTGGGCCCAAGCCAAGCTGGGTCAGAGCTATCAATCACAGCAGAGGATGGTGGCTCAGGGAGAGAGACCGAGGACTGAGTCCCCGAGTCAAGCTATAAGAGCTCCAACCAGAGGAGCCATAGACAACGCTTTAGTGTCTCACTAGAGCTATGACCTTTGTTCCCAACCCCTCAGGGCACTGGAATGACAGTCCCCATCCTGATTCTGATAAATCCTGCTCCAGGCACCAATGCTCAGTGACTGAGGCATTTCTTTAAACAAATAGGCAGAGAACAGGCTGGTTAGAATTTCTGAGCTTTGGAAACTGTTTGCCAAGTTTCTGTAATTTATCTGTGTTCAAGTAAATTTGTAAACAAGTTGGCCTCTGGTCAAAATTTAAAACTTCACAGTAGGAAACCACATTGTCAACAGTGGGCTCATACTAAGCTACATTACTGATTTCTAAAATAAATAAATGGGCAGTAATTTCTCATTACAGATCTCAGTTTTTGACATATTCCATATGTCAGTTTTATAAAACAAAGCTAAAAATACCTTAATGAATGGAGTTACTTTTAATGATGCCATCAAATACAAAAAAAGTACTCAGTAAATGTGAAATGAGAATCAAGTCAACAAAAGGAAAAATATAAATGCTTGAAGTAACCCAGCTTTCCAAATTCACCAAGGAATGGTCAAGTGGGCAGAGGTGTTAAAAACAAGGAGACTATTTAACTGACAGCTGAATACAAAATAAGAAGCTTTGACATTAAGCTCTAATCCTAACCTGAGATGAAACATAGAGGACTAAGGCAGATAGTAAAACATTGAGTACGGAAATTTTCATTGTCAACTTGTCAAATTTACAGTCAAGATGTGTGACATCCATCTGGAAGCCTCCACAGATGGGCACTATGCACCTGGCCACACAATACCTAGGTAAAGGCTCTTTCTCTGCTCAGTAAAAGAGGAGTGCACATTTTTTTAACAGAATTGCCTCTGCAAGTGCTCCCAGGATGAAAAGGCCATGTTTGGTACAGTCCTTCTGGAACCATGTTCATAGTCACAAATGGGTCCTCAGAGGTGTGACCAGGATCACTCCAGGAGTTATTTGCATATCTAACTTGGGATCTGCAGGACACTCTTGAGAGTCCATTTACCAGCACAGTCTCTCCTGCCCCTTGGGGGGCATTGGGGAGGGGCATGGGAAGAATACTTGAGATTAATGGCAATGGATCTGTTTCTGGACACCAGCTAGGAGGAGGCAATAGAGTCCAGACTCCTGCATCTGAGAAACCTCCCCTAATCAGTAGGGAAGTTCACCTTCAACCAAGGTAGGTCAGAGAGCCAGCCTAGAGCAAGCCAGCCTAGGAGTGAGACAGGTTTGTTTCCCAGATTCCAGTTCAGAAGGCTTTGAGCAGGTTCTCTGAAAGAGCTATGAAGTCCTACTATGGCCACCAGAGGACTTAACAGGGGCTAGGTGGAGGACACTGCCCTCTAGAGGAGCCAAGCATTACTACTGATTTAAGTATTCTGTGCCATCTGATTTGGGAGAGTCAACCCTGCCACACACGCCCTGGGCAAAAGCTACTCAGTTTGATAGTCTCCTAAGGATAAAGGAAGAACTTTTTTTCCCCAGAAGAACTGTGGTTGGAGTCACTGAAGCATTGGTAGGGGTTTAAGACATCTATACAGACTTTACCTGGCAACCTGACTCCAACATTCCTCAATGAGGATCTGATTATGTTGGCTGGGCTTACTCACCTGTTGGGAGCTGGCTAGCTATCAGCTGATCTATGCACACCTACCACCACATCTTAAGTTCATGGTTCACAAAATGTTTTCAAATGTATTACCTCATTGTAATCTAACAATCTGTAAAATGTTAACATCCCAGTTTATACACGGGGAAACTAAGGCCAAGAGGGTAAGTGGATCATACTCTTCCTGCGAGGGCTCAGACTGCCCACCCCCGCATCCGTCAGAGGCCTGCTGGAACTAATGCTTCTACCAGCCATACACCATACCTGCTTAACTTACAAGTCATCCTTGCTCACCCCTAGATGTAAACCCTTCTAGTCACTGTCTCTTCAATTCCTCTCCTAACCCACTTTCCCAAAGTGTGATGGAATGCAAAAATGGCCCCAATTTTTTATCCCTCCTTATATCTGTACCCTGTGCCATATAACTTTGACTTACTCTGAGCTTAGCTATGTGACTTTCTTGGACCAACAGGACGTTAGTAAACATGACCCAGGCAGAAACTTGAAAAGCACTTGAGCAATTGTGCTTGCTCATGTTCTTGTCCGCTGTCATCACTATAATAAGGTCATGCCCAGGCTAGTCCACTGCCAGGAAGAATGAGAGATACATGGAACAGAACCAAAGTTACCCCAGCATAGATCAGCTGATGGCCAGCTAACCCCCAGACATATGAGTAAGTCCAACCAAGATCATTAGAGCCACCTAGGTGATCCCCATCTGACTCTAGAGACATGTGCAATAAATACTTACTGTTGTATGCCCTCGAGGCTTTGTGGTTGATTGTTAAGCAGCATTAATATGGCAAGAGATAGCTGATACATACTGCAAACTCCCTCCAGTCTTCCCATAGAAACTCAGTTCCTTTGATGAGGAATAAGCTCCTCTCCTGCAAATGTCCCTTTCAACTCCTGGCCCTCTGTAGAACCCTGCTCTTCTCTGAGGATACCACGTCTTCTGTGGTCTTTTCTCCTACACTCAACACACTCATGGCCATGAAGCTCGTTAGCATTTTTCTCATGACTCAATGCCACTTCCAGACCCTTCCACTTGAAAACAGCCATCCCTTCTCCCCTGATGCTGAGACCATCTGGCTATACCATATACCACACTCCACCTCTTCCTATTAAAGTACCAATCCCTTTATATTTTTAAAGATTGAGAGCAGGTTGACAGTTTCACTCTCTATGCCATGCCCTATCATCCACAGTGACTTCTTGCCTTTAGCATCTCAGTCCTGAGGTATTTCCCAATAGCAATGATCTTCATCTCCATTCCACTGCTGCCACGCACTCCTATGGCCACACCATAAAATTTGTCAACATCTGGAAACACTCTGCCTCCAGAATAGTAAGTTAAAAATTCCACTCTCTGCCCATACCAAAATGGAAAAGAACCATTTTTCCAGCTCCAACTTCTTTAGTGGCATTATACTTATTCTTCAATCAGTCAACCATTTATTCAAAACCTGCCACGTCCCAGGCACAATGCTGAGCACTGATGAAACAGCAGTGAACAAGAAACACAGTCTTTCCAGAGACAAATTCACATGATTTCCATCCTTAATGAATTCTTGATGCTAACCACTATTATCTCTTTTGTATCTTTTTCCCACTCTTCACAAAGGCTTTTTCAAACATTATCTCCTCAAACCACCTACCCTGCCTCATGAAGTTCCCAAAGATGACTTCTCTCTTCTACATCACAAAGAAAACTGAGGCCATCAGAAGAAAATCACCTTAACTTCCTGCCATACCTCTAAGTGCACCTGCATCCACACTTGCTTCCTCCTCCTTCTCAAAAGTCAAAATCAGAGATGCGTCCTTTCACCTGTTCAAGACTAACGCTTCCACTTGTGCTCTGGATTCCACACCCCAGGATCTCTGCTCCATTATTTTCTCCTCTCTACTTAATCATCAGCCTTTCCCTTTCCACTGAGTCATTAACGCACAGCAGTTATCTTCCGGTAGGACTAGCTGCTCAAACAGATATTATTTTTCTTATTCCTGTAGAGTTACACTGTGGATATTTGGTAGGTGGCCATCCAAAGGTGCTCCTCACCGGCAGATGGCAGATGGGGAAAGAATGGAGGATGAGCTGGGGAAGCCAGGCCTGGAGGCGGCATGCATTACTTCTGATTTCATTGCATTGCTTAGAACCCAGCCACATGACCATACCTAACTTCGAAGGAGGCCAAGAAAGGTAGTCTAGCTGTGTACCTAGCAAGAAGATGAAATGCATTTTGGTGAATCCCAGTAGTTAAGCAAAGGTGTTTTGGGATCAGAAAGATCACATTCAAATCTCAGGCCTGCAACTTACTGGCTGGGTGATGGTGAGTTGATCTCAGGGTTTAGACAGTTTAAGGGAGGCTGATAAGAATCTCCTAAGCTGAACAGGGTAGGAAATGTACCTGCTCCATGCCCCAGTAACTGGCTATGTACACGTAGCTAGTGCTCCAGAGTCTAGAAAAGCATAATATTTAAAGGCAAGGGGGGAATTGTTTTTCATTTTCATATCTTCCACAAATAAGTAAAAGATACTGAAAATTCCAAGGAGGATCTTGTCTCTTCCAGAAAACAAAAAATTAAGACAGATGTCTGCAAAGTATTTTTGAGTCTCTATTACAGGGATTCTCAACCCTTGGTTGCACATTAGAATCACCTGGAGAGCTTTTAAAAATCCTGATGCCTGGGCCACACCCCAAATCAAATAAATTAGACTTTCTTGGGGTGAAACCCAGGCATCAGTGTTTCTTAAGCACCCCAGGGGATGCCAATGTGCAAAGTTGAGAACCACCACCTTAGAGGAGACACTCGATATTATATTTTTGCTTTTTAATTTGAGTATGCAAGATACAAAAAGATTAATATACTACTTATAATCAGGCAAGATAATTCTGCCTGGATCATTTGTTTCTTCTTGCCTCAATCTTTTAGGCTCTAGGAACTATTTCTAGGTAATTTTTCTTAGTTTAGAGGACATTAATAACTGAAACCTATTTCTGAGACCTGTGAGCTTACTAAACCCTATTAAGATCCCACTAAGAGAAGTCAACCTTAATCAAACAGCAGAGAAGTTTCTCTACTCCTAGCACAAATAATTTAAGAACCTAAGAATGAATATAATACTTTGCCCTTCCATAGCACCTTTCATCATGAATTTGTTTTTACATGTCTCAAGAGATGTGCATGGTCAGAACCAACCTGGCAGCAACATTTCCTCTAGCTGGTAGGCTTGATACAGCTTTATGATTCGAAGTTTTAAGTAACAGTGCTCTTGAAGGCTGAGGATTGTGGTTTACTGGATAGAAAACAGAAATGCTGAATGGAAAACTATGGCTAATATATTATTGGCTTGTACCTCTTGCCTGGAGGCAGCCTGGGATATTCTCTCTCTATAAATGACCACACTGGAGGGCTCTGAAAAAAAACACCCAAGAACTCACATAGCTGTTTGCCAAGAGAACAAGAATCCACGCAAGCTGGCTGTGAGACCTTGGGCCTGTGTCCTCAGCCTTAAAATAAGCAAAGCAGATAACAATGTGCTTCAGTTCTAACACTAACATACTTATTTCTCCTCCAGGTGACTCTACCACAAGCAGTGGGTGGGGACGAAGAAGAGCATGGAGAACTATCCAGAACATTATCTTGGAGAGGAAGAAGTGGGAGCTTAAAGCAAGGGTGCAGCTGTAGGTAGAAGTGTTTGAGGGGAGAAGATGAGTTCAGATTAAGCGCACACCCAGTTGGAGATATCAAAGTAGAGAAGGCTGTGGGATAGGAGTTTGGATTTCAGAAGAAAGTCTGCGAGGTTTTAGGATTTAAAAAGTCATGAGATGGGATGAGATCCCCAAGAGAGTAAGTATAGAGAAAAGAGGCAGACTGAGACCTGAGGCCTGCCTACATTAACAGACTGGGGAGAAGAGGAAGCAGTAGGAAAGGAGGCTGAGAAAACCAGTGAGGGATAAGGAAAACCAAGACAACAGGGTGCTTTGGAAGCCAAGTCAAGAGAAACTCCTAGAATGTATGGCAAGCTTTAATATTCTCAGCAATTGCAATTCAATCCTCTTCTTGCTTAATTGGAGGAATGGAAGCTGAGCTCCAGGAAGGTCTTTGATCTTACTTACAACGTGGCATTAGTTTCAGTAGCTTGTCTCACCATTCCAATGAAAGCCAAGTTTCCCAGAAACCGCAGGGTATGCCAGTAATATTTACAAAGGGGAAAAAATAAAACTGACGGTCATCACACTTCAGTGTTTACAAAGTGCTGCCTCACACGGGCTCTTCTTAGAACTCCACAACCTCCATTGAGACTTGTTCAAAGCCAGCCATCTGAGGCTGCAGAAAAGCTAGATGAGGACCTGGCTCTTCTGACCTCAAATCTTTGGTTTTGTCTCCCACATCATATTGCCTACTATGTAAATGAGGAGAAAAGCAGCTACTTCTTATCCTCAGTAAGCAAGGCTGTCCGAAACACAGAGAAATAAGTGCACAACTAATATCTGCATATCGCTTTGTGGATCACACTACCACACGCTCCACATCAGGGAAAAAAGAAAAGAACCAAGTCTGCACGGAACAAGTTATGAAAACCAAAATTAAACACAGGTATGAGAAATAGGCCTTTTTTTCTTTGCCTCCCACAGTCTTACTTTACACTCGATTGAAGGTGAATTGCCAACATAGTTATCAATTCCTCCACTTTTCCAAGTAGGACTCAATCCTGATCTAATGCAAGATATCACGCACCAATCAGAGTCTTAACCGAAATGACAGCTATTATTTAGGGCCAAGTAAACTCAGTTACTCAGAGCCTTTCAGTTCCAGGCAAATCGAAGAAAGCTTACATCCTAGAACTAAACATGAAAAATTTCAAATTCTTTTAAAAAATTTATTTCAAGACCAATAATCAATATACTGTGGTCTGGCCAAAGCCTGCCAACCTAAAAAAATTTAGACTCATTTCAGGGACCCAGAAGTAAAGTATTATATTAAATCATGTTTTTTGGTGGCTTTATAAATTAGATGTTTATGGACTACTCGCTATAAAAAACCAGATGGTGGATTGGAAAGGCAGAAGTTACTTATCCATACAGCATACTCTGGATTAAAGTTCTGCATCTGCATCTGCTTGTGAAATAAGCCTCTCTGGAAAATAATTACATCAGCAAAACCAAGTGGGACGGGTCAACGTAATCGCCGTCAGAGTTTGGACCCTGCTTTCCTGAAAGACAAGTAACATAGCAGTTATTCCCGCTTTCTCAACCGGAAGCTGCTGCATTTTTGTTTTTAATTAATTTCTGAAAGATCATAAATGAATGTAACACAAAATTTAAAAGACACAAAGGGATTATATGGTGAAGAGAATCTGCCTTCCACCCAAAACCCCTAACCTTCCAGTTTCTTCTCCTGGAACCAGCCACCATTACCACTTTGTGTTCAGAAGACTGAAATATTTTGACGAGAATTCCTCTGATCTTCCACTCTTTTCTTTATAGTCTCAGATCTTATTACTTTCCTCTTTGTCCTTTCTCTAGCTGGGTTTTCGTTGTGTTGTTCATTTAAGATATGGCATTCAAAAAACACCATGAAAAGCCAGGGTATATCAGCTCTTCTCTTATAGCTATAAAGGCATTATCTTATTGAGAGGCTCAAGTTTGGTTTACTAGGATTATTTCCTGAAAGTTAAAAAAAAAAAAAAAAAACCTGCCAATGACAAAATAAGCAGGAACACCTGCCCAGGACTTTTGAAACTGCTGTGTCAAATGAAGGTTAAAAAAAAAAAAAGCATTGTGGGGCTGGCCCAGTGATGTAGCAGTGAAGTTCGAGCACTCCACTTTGGAGGACCGGGGTTCGCCGGTTTAGATCCCGGGCGGGGACCTACACACTGCTTATCAAGCCATGCTGTGGCAGGTGTCCCATGTATCACACAGAGGAAGATGGGCACAGATGTTAGCGCAGGGCCAATCTTCCTCAGCAAAAAGAGGAGGATTGGCAGTGGGTGTTAGCTCAGGGATAATCTTCCTCAAAAAAAAAAAAAGTATTGTCTTTAATAAAAAGTAAACTTCTATGTGATGAGCTAATCTTAAGAACCAGTGAAGTAGTATGTTCTAAGGGTAAATTAAAATGTCTAAATGTCTTTCTAAACCTATGCTATCCTTGCTAATATCCAGTCCTCATACTTAAGCCTTCTCACATCAGGTGTGTTTGCTTCTTACAGACAGTAATTTTTTGGTAATTGACTGCCACAGGGTCCAACACACTTGGTTGCCCATATCATGCCTCCGGGATCTGTGGGCTGTCCTGATCTATCTGGAGGGGAGTTCATCCCTAATCCTGGCAGGCTGTAAGTACATATCTAGTATTGGCTTCTACTCCGTGCCAGGCATTGTGCTACATGTTGGGAAAAGAGCAATGAAAAACACATACCCTGCCCTCCATGAGTCAGCAATTTCAGGACACCAAGGGGCAGAAACCAGTCACGAGTTTTCCCACTCTTTATTCCTTACCAAAAGCCATGCCAAGACATACTCAGACCCCACCTACCCGATGTCTAGCATTCTGCCTGATGGTAAGTTCCTTCACAGCCCTGAGCAGTCGTGGATCCTGCAGCCAGGGTTGCTCCCTGGAAGGCTGAAGGTGGACACCAAAGGAACTGCCCACTTCTTATAGCCAAGTCTCTACAGGCCAGACCAGGCCACTGCTGGAGTTGGTAAGGGAGGCTTCTGATCACTTTCATAACTTTTTTCTAGACAGAAATTGTAGGTCCATGGTAACAACACTTAGGATACAGAATTTTTAAAAATCTGGCTGTCAATCTCAAATAGAAAAGGCAAGCAATTTCTAAACCAAAGACTCTAAGAAGGGGACTTTCAAATGTCACATGTTCTCCTGTGCTGCAGATTCCAGGCCTATCCACCAGGAAAGGACTCAAAGACCAAGGCAAGGCCTTGCTTGACAACAAGACAAGAGTTAGGTCTGGCTGTCCCATCTGCTTCCATGAGAAGGAGAATTCTTTACTTGGTGGTGGTCAAGGTAGTGAGACCCAGGAAGACGCTTTTCCTGATGGCCCGTTATCACTGATGGGTTAGAGTTGCAACTGAAAGGTAAGGAGAATGTCAGAACCGTGTTCTTGCAGAAATACCCTACACCACTCACAGCTCCCCTTCCTGTTTTTCTGCATGTCCCATCATTTCTCTACTAAAACACAGCTTCCACCTTGCTACACAGGCAGACAAGTCCAACCACCCTTGCCATGTCCCTCAGGAACTTCCAAATGAGTCTGCTTAACAATAAAACATCACACTCATCTCTCTAGCACAGAAGATACCATTGTCTTAGAGAAAGAATGGGAAAATAAATTATCTTTAAATTAGGAAAATCTGAGTAGCTTCATTTTTGGTTTGGATAGCTGTTTCAGTGATTTTTCTTTTTCATTTCATCTCCCAATGTAGGCTTTTAAAACGTCTGTATTTATTACTTTCTACAACCCCAAAATAAAAAGATGATGTGTACCATGCAGGAAAACCCCAAACTATCCTAAAATTTCAGTCTTAAATTGTATAAGATTTTGCAGTTTAGTCTCAGTATGCTGTGTGTTGGCAACTCACGAATACAAAATAGAGAATGTCAATATTGTAGAAGTCACAGCACTGCTCAGATTTCCAGTCTAAATTAAGAACTAAGGGTTATGAATCTAAAACAAGATGTTCTGCCTGAAAACAGGCTCCTGCCTTTCACACAGCTATCAGCCCCCTGAAGGCTTCCACAGTTAACTCAAAACTCAAAAGAGGCAGCGAAGGATCATTTGGGAAAGATACAAAGACCTTTTATGTAGCTTTCCGAGAGAGGCTCAAGGCTGAGGCCATGCCTTAGCTAATTAACACTGATAACCTTCCCCATCTCAGGTGCCCTTTGGAGTGTAAACAAAGTGAGGGCAGGAAGAATATCTCCTGCAAAAGAGAACAGCACACTATGGCTGTGTTCTTTTAGAAGGCACCAAGTACTCCAAGTAGAGTGAACACAGCAGAGGCTGGGCATCTCAAATTCCAGCAGGGCAGACTCTGGTGCTACATTCCCGGTGCGAGCAGGGCCCGCACAGCTGCCATGGCTGCTGCCACCTTTGCCTCCTGGTCAAGCAGGAGGCCTGGGACATCCCAGGGACAGCAGTGGCCACCCACCTGGACATTCTTATCATTTTAGGCTCTTGACACTAGCAGAAAACTGTATTTCAGGGCTGGCTAAGATTTCAGAATGAGTGGTAACTTGACATTGCCAGCAAAACGGGCAGGTTCTGAGATATAACCTTAGAGCAAAGACAAGACAGGGATGAAATCTTTAGTAAGACACAGGTGTCAGAGGAGCACAATTTGCTCAAAGCCAGCATTTCAACACAAGGAAGCAAAGCCATCCGGCTTTCAGTATAACACAACTACGTGTCCAGTCTGTGCCACCAGGCATATCCCTCCACCTACCACCACCACCCACAGAGAGAAGACTGACCACCCAACCCACTTCCAGTTCCACACAGCCAAGATCTGTGTCCATCGTCCCTTGAAGCCTCTGGACCTAGCACTGCATCGTTCAGAGAATTAGGTGATGGAAAAAATGTCTTCCCTTTAAACTGCCGAACTCACAGAAAAGAATTCACATGAAGGCTCTCCCGCTAGCATGAAATACCACCATTTTCAAGGTAGCTCTGTGACTAGGGGTACAGTCTGGAAGCAGGAACTGAGTGAAAGACTGAAGGACTGAACCCTCCTTACTCTCCCACCCTCACTCTCAGACACAAAAGAATGCTCCCACTGGAAAGCAAATCAGAGGGAAATTATGTCTTAACCACTGTGACCTGACGGTAATTTCCAGATACCCTGTATCAAGGACACCCACTCATCCGTCCCTCTGCTTTTTCATACAGAGAGAAAACCTAGTAAAAAGGAAGTCAGCTTGCTGACAGTCTGGGGCTTTTCTGAACTTCCCCATCCACCGGAAATGCACAAGCCATGCTGGCTGTTCTGTCCAGGGAGGAACAGCATTTGATGGAGCAGAACAGCTGCTGGCAGTTAAAGATCTGCAAGAAAGCAAACGTATAATGAATTGCCAACTTAATGAGCTCTGACTTCCCTAACGTGCTTATTGAGGTCTCTGTACTCCTGTTTAAAATTCACGCTTCTTGCTTTCCCAGTCTGGCCCACCCTACATCCCTCCCAATGCTGGCCTAATTCTCCCAGTCTCCCTTCCTCCATTTCCCTACAACTGCACCACGAGCTTTCAAGGTTTACTCCTCCTCCACTGCAAACACCCTTTCCTCAGTCCATGTGAACTATTTTTATGATCAATTCGGCTAAGTCTCCTTCCATAACTTTGGTCCTTCTCCCTGGCATGAGGAAACAAGTAGTAAAGATAGAAGATGATGGTGAATTTTTTCCAATATCCAATCTTCCCCTGTCCTCACCACACCCTACAACAAAGAAACTATTTGTCACCCATCTGGTCAAACGCATGGGTGACCCTCACAACATGAGGGTTGATTTTCCTAAATCAGGGGAGAGGAACAGAGAAAGCAGAAAGGAGTATGCCAGGACAAGAAGAGCAGATAAACAATGGACCTAATACATAAAGTATTTCTCAAAGTGTGGTATGAAACCTTCCTGCTGGACCAAAGCTTTGGAGGTCTGTTCAAAATGCAGATTTCTGAGTATAACATCAGACCAACAGAACCAGTCTCTCGGTGGGGAGGGGTGTAAAATATGTTTCAAAGGAAAACTCTGCATTGTCTCCCTCTAGATTATCAGGTTCCAAGCTTTTGCTGCCTGCACTATTTTGCAAATCTCTTAGGTGACTGATAGACATAAAAACTGTCATTGTCCAGTTTTAATTGACTTCCCTCTCCCCTGCAGAAAAAAAAATCAGTTTTGCCTCCATTTGCAATTCAATTCCTTTACTCAGTATAAATTTATGCTTTTTGGCTTTTTCCCTTTGAACTGCTTATAGCATCTGACAGGTTCCCTAAAATGAGTAAAATAAAATCATTAACGTGATCATTTTTATAGCTGCAAGAAAGAAACTTTACTTTTTTCTGAATGTGATCCTTTAACAGTGGTTGCATCCAGGAATCCCTATGTAAAAAGGTACGCCCTAGGTGATTCTTTAGCACTACGAAGCGGGAAAACCAGCACACTGGCAGGATTGACGAGAGAGAGCTCTCAGGCCAAATGTGGTCAGCCAGCTTCTTTTTGTAAACAAAATTTTCTTGGAACACAGCTACACCTATCCATTTACTTATTGTCTATGGCTGCTTTCAAGCTACAATGGAGAAGTTGTGACAGACCCATGGCCTGCAAAGTCTAAAATATTTACTATCTGGCCCTTTACAGAAACACTGTGCCAACACCTGCTCTAAGGGAATAGCTTTCAAAGACCCGTATTTATCAAGGAAATCTTCCAGAGTCACTTCGAGGCAATTAGGGCCAGGCTGGCCGTGGGGATCAGCCATGCTACAGCAAGCTCAGTAGAAATACTGACACAGGGTTTGCACCAGCACTCTAAGGTGAAAGGAGGTACACAGAGGCTCAGGGGAATTGAGCAGGGCGGCTCTGAAGAAACACATTTTGTGTAGCAAGAGTGGCCCAGCTCAGTATGTTATGAAAATTTCTTCATACACCTATTCAGCAAGCACTTATGGAGCACCTACTCCTACGTAGAGCATGCAATGGGTGCTGCACAGATGAATGAGGCAGGAACTCTGTCCTACAGGTGACCACAATGCAACACATCATTATCAACCATCACTGCGTAGCAGTTAAGACAAAAGCTCTGGAGTCAGACTGCCTGGGTTTAAAGTCTGGCTCTACCACTTACTAGCTGTATTACCCTAAGCACACTAAACTCGCTGTGCCTCAGTGTTCTCACCTGTAAAATGGGGATATTAATCTAGTACCTAAGTTAGAAGGTTGTTGTGAGGCCTCAATGAGTTAATATAGATAAAACCGTTAAAACAGAGGCTATCAGGTAGTAAATGCTGTCAATTAGTGCTATATTATGATTAGAGACCCCAATTACACACCAGTTGCTGTAGGAGACCCCTCATGTGCATTCTCTTTAAACCTTACAATAACCATGCAAGGTGGGAATTATCCTCATTTTACTGATGCCTAAAAAAGCCCAGAGAGGTCAAATGATTTTTCCAAGAAGGCAAGGTGTGGGCAGAATTGAAACCTCCAGCTCCAAAGTCCAGGCATTTTCCAGTATAAGCCCCCTCCAGCAAGGTCTAAAGGGATGAGGACCTCGAGATTGCAGGTCTGTGTTGACAAGGTCTTCTAAATTTCTGATTCAAAAGCTGACTTTGGTAAAGCAGATTTTTCTCATATGAGACACCTAAATATTTTCCTTTGGGTAATAAGAATGGAAGAGATGATATTCTCATGATGAAAAACGTTAAAAATAAATTAAAATGTAAATGAAAGCATTTTATTTCTCCCAAATAAAATACTCAAGGCATACGTTATCCATCATTTTCTCTCCTAGGTAAAGATCTAGTTAAATTTGAAAGCCAATACAATACAAGCAGTTTACAGAGTGTCCTTATAATGTTCTTTTCTTTAGAACTTGAGGGAACATAAAAAGGCCCCAAATGTGCATTTTAAAAGCAGTTGAAATTAGTCCAGCACTCTTTTAATCCCTTTGAATGAAAAGGGTTCTCTCCATAGAGACTAAAAATAATTTGGCTCAAAATGCTATATTAAAATGGAATCCCAGCTAATTTCAAGGGTTCATAGGCAGAAGCAGGTTGATATTACTTTGCATTTTTTAACAAAACTTTATTTTAAGCTATTTGTGTTTTATATTACATTCTTCTAGGCAAAGGACTAGCTACAGTGATGGGAAAGAATATCAACAGAATCGTATTCTTAACAAGCCAAGCAGCCATGCTTAGAAAGTTCACTGAAGCTGAAACCTGTTGGAAGAATGATAATGCTCTCAACATTCAGAAAAAAGGTCTCACTGTTTACCAATATTTCTAATACTCTAATATTCGAACCTATCTAGTCCATACTTAAAACTATAGGCAACATTTTAGCTGTGAGGCATAATTGTTTTGATAAATTGGTCTGAAAAATTTGGTTTGAAAAATGCTTGCCAAAACTCGTAATAAATAATTAAATCTGTAAATTATGGCTGTATTTATTTTGCAAATCAATGGCTTCATACTGTTGCAGAAAAAAAGCAAAACTGCCAATAGGGAAATGAGATGCTAGTGCTCATGACATAGAATGGGCAACGAGTTACCTAGCCTTGTGGCCATACAGAAAATAAGTCCTTCATTACAGCACAGTCTCACCAGTAGGACACACGTTCTACTGGGTGGGCCAGA
Source organism: Equus caballus (assembly GCF_041296265.1). Lineage (NCBI taxonomy): Eukaryota > Metazoa > Chordata > Mammalia > Perissodactyla > Equidae > Equus > Equus caballus. The sequence continues at coordinate 31,941,073 of NC_091715.1, read as the reverse complement.
AAACCATGCACACTTTGTTCGATGGACAGATGGCACAATAGTGCCTATGAATGACCTTCAGCTACACACCAAGCTAGCAGGGAGGCATGAGGCGCTGCAGCTGGGGAAAGCAGGTGCTTCTCATGCTTTGTGGGTGCCCCATCCACTTTTCAAAAGCCCAGTCAAGGTTACTCAACCAAATACATGCCGGAATATTTTTCTCCTTCAAAGTCCAATTAACTCAGAGATCCTCATAGAATTCACAGACATTAGTTCAAATCAGCTCCTGGTCTAAGGAAAAGAACTGGGCTTGTTAAAAACTTTCACAGGGTTTCAAGACCCAAATCTTGGAGTGGATTCAGATCCCAGCACTGCCACTTTTTAGCAGTGACCCTGGTTGCACTGCTTAATCTGAGTGTCAATTTTGCCTTTTATAAACTAAGGATAACATCCATTCCTATTTGCATGTCTACATACGCAAAGGACTCAACAGCACCTGGCATAAAGGTGTTCGATAAATGGTCAGAAATCTTGTTATGGGACCTGGCCTTTGGCTTCAAATGGTGAAAAATATACTGGATTCAATAATGTAAAAAAGAAAAGAAGTTCCAGTGCCCAGGTTAAGTTGGCGGACTAAACACACGCATCTAATTTCACCCTCTTGTAACCCCACTAAGACCACACAAAAGAATTGTTTTTTTTTTTTAAGGACAAACCTAGGAGAAAAGGAGAGGGGACAACAGCAACAAAGTTTTGGAAGCTGTAAAGCAGACAGATGAATGGTAACCAACTCAGCAGGCGAGGAAAAAAACAATCTCAAACCATCAGGGAGGAAAGCCGAAAATGGGCACCAGGCTCCTCTGGAACTGGGGATAAAGAGGATGGCGAAAGCGCAAAAGGCTGGAGAGAAAACTGTCTAGAAGCTGCTACTTCTAACTCCTCACTCCATTCCACTGAGTGGCTGGCTGTCCCTTCCCTACCCAGGCAAACATCCAGAGGATTATTTCCTGAAGAGGGTAAAATACAGGGCATCTGGCATGGGAGGCATAGTTGGGCCATGGGTACTCTGGTGAGAACAGGGGCATTAAGTGACCAGACAGATGCATGCTGAACCCTGAAGGCAGAGACAGCCCCCATCCCAGATCTCTTCCCCTGGGAGCTGCCAGACGGAACACCTGACCCACCCCTTCCAGCAGGAGACTGGAAGGCTTCTCTAGCGCATCTAAGCCACCCAGGGGGAAAGACCTAAAGATACTGACATTGGAGTTTTCCAACAAATGCCCGACCCAGACCACCCTATAGTGAAACAAATTTGACAAGCAGCACTCACCTGCTCAGAGCTTCACAACAGCTTTCTAGTCCTCATCCAAGGGTCACCAGAGCCCCTTGAAAAGCCTCTACCAAAGAAGATAGAGATTAAAACAAGCAAACGGGAAAGAGCAACATGGAGGGAACAGAGACTTCAGGGCTAGGAGAAAACAGGCAAATATCCATCAATGACATCCTTGGAGAGAGAAGATATTGTATCCATGAGGTAAGAACACGATGAAAAACAAAACCCAGAAAATTAAAAAGCCAAAACACTCTCAGAATTGAAAACTATTATAAGAAATTAAAAGCAATAGAAGTGTTAGAAGATATTTTCCAACAATTAGAATACAAACAGATTAAAAATAAGAGAAAACGGAAAGTCAAATAACTCCTACGGAGACTCTAGCTCCTGAATGTTAGGTGCAGAATGAGAAGAGGAAAAATGGAAAATAAATGGAATATTCAAGAAAAATTTCCAAAACTGAAGGAGGTATCAGAATGAAATGGCACATAGTATGTCATACACCATCTAGCACAGTGGATGAAAACAAGCCCATGCCTTGGCCCTTACTGTGACATTTCAGATCCCTTGGGACAAAAAGCTTTACATGCTTCCAGGCCTATGAGGAATCAGAATGGCTTCACACTTCTCAACACCAACAGTACAAAGGACAATGGATCAATCTGTTAATTTTCCTCTGGAACTTTGATTTCTAACTTGGAATTCTATTTCCAAACAACCAATCAAGCGTGATGGTAGAATAGACATTTTCAGGTGTGCAAGCAAGGTCTCAAAAAAATTTACTTCCTACATATCCTTTATCACAGTTACTGGAGGACGTGCATCACCAAAACAAGCAAAGAGGACAAGATAAAAGGAAAAGCAGCTGTAACACAGGAGAGCTCAAGGGAAGCCCCAGAAGAGAGTGAAGGATGATCCCAGGATAACAGCTGGGCACGAACAGAAGAGAGCACCAGTCCAGACTGGAGCAAGGTGAGTCCAGAGATGAGCACACATCACAAGATGCTTGCTACCATTAAACCTGGGGACAGAATGTCCCATTGAGTAGGGCCTAGATCCTTTCTGTTGCTTTTCTGGACCCCAGGCTAATGGCAGCCCTGCTCTCCCCACCGTGCTCTGCTGCTTGCATCGGCAGAGGACTCTCATTTCACTCCATAGCAACATTCTGCTTTGACCTATTTCTGAGAGCTGGACGCAGGCCCCAGACAGCTGAAAAGCAGGAAATGCAGAACTGCCCCCTCACCCCCTCGACCCCAGACCATCTTCCTGCTGGGCATCTAGCACCTGGCCCTACACTACAGCACCGTCAGAAGTCCTGACGGTGGGGAGCCCCATTTTTCCACGGATTCACTCATGGCTCTGCTCACCAACTTCCCCAGAATAACCACGTGGAACCTAAAGTCAGACTTCTCCCAGAGACTTGGCTCAGCTTACCTTCTCTTGGGACCTTCATCGAATAGAAGCAATGTCACCCTTTCCTTACACAGCTAGGTCTGTCCTTGCTGCTTGGTTTTTAAAACCAACCAATATAGTGTTTAGGGATAAATACATACATGGGGACACTAAAAAGAAAAGAAAACGAGCAACACAAGTCAGGGTAGTGGTTCTCTCTGTAGCAAAGGAGTATCATGCAACTGGGGAAGGGCACTGGGGAAAGGTCTTTAAAGAGCTGCTATTGTCCCAGTTCTTAAAGTGGAGGGTGGGCATGCAGATGGTTATTATTCTCTATACTATAGCTACTAAAACGTTCTTCTGTATTTAGGATACATTTTACAATTTAAAAAATTATTTGGGTCACAGATATTACAATTCCACAGAATCTGTTTCATTTGTCTCTGTTGTCCCCCCAAACAGCAGTAAGCAGAGTCTATTCCAGTTATCACAATCCTTTTATGTGCCCCAAGACAGCAGTCACAGAAATGCAATTGTAGAAGACACTTTGCGACAGGAACAAATAGAAATGGGACCCTCCGTAATTAGCTTTTACATACAGCCATAATGAGAACTGTCCTGGTGCTCCTCTACCAGTGGGATTCCCACGAGCTAACTACTTCTGAGACATACTGAAGAGTCTAGCCAGAAGAGATTGTGCTCACCATTTCCCTGCCATTTTTTAGTCTTGTTTGAACAGACTGACAATTCCAAAATAAATACCCCAACAACAGGTTCACTTCCCGGCATGATTCAGATGAAACAGCAGAAATGTTTACCATTAACTACTGACCCATGTTTGGTAGATTTCTTTAAATGCTATGTATGCTATGCACACATCACCATGACTGAAAGTCATTTCTCTTGAAAGGCATTTTGCTATTCAATTTCACAAAGCTGCTCCAATAGAAACACTTGTTCCAAATTCTCACGTGCTCCATGTTTCCCTTATACATCCAGTCAAAGAAAGAAAGAGAGTTCCACAGCTCTCACAGAGGACTGAAGATGCTGCAGCCCAAGCCTCTCGCTGCTGTTCAGCCATCTAGCCGACACATGGCCTTCCTTCCCTACGACCAATGATTTTCTGTTACCTCCTGTGGGATTCACCTGGACGCTGAGGTAGAAAATCAAAACCAACTGGGCTCCGATTTGAGTAAGGCCATCTATTCCACTCACCTAAGTAATAAAGTGAAACAGCTGGCTAAATTATAGTAACACAACTGGATTCACACCCCGGACTTTTCTAAAATATTGTCAGAACCAGAATCTTCAGAAGGAATCCTTTATCCCACACTTAAACTGCCTCCACTTGAAATGAGATTGCTCCTTTATGAATTAAGCTCACCTCTTAGAAGACTCCTTGAAGTGAATCAAGACATGGCCAGGTGCTTTGTCATCAGATCTTTCTGATAAAGTAATGGCCATCAGTAACGTATCTTCTCCTAGACCAGAGCTTCTCAACCCTGGCTGTGCACTGGAATCACCGGGGAGCTTTCAATATTGCTGGTGCCTGGGTCTCACTGATTTACTGGGTCAGGGGTGTAACCTGGGCTACATGAGTTTGAAAAGTTCCCCAGGTGATTCTAATGTGCAGCCAAGGGTGAGAAGTATGGTCTACTAGAGAATAATGCTGACCAGTTTCTTCCTGTCAGAACTATAAGCTAATATTTCCTAAAACCCATCAGTGCTGTAACAGCGTGTATGCTTATATATGCCAGCAGCACAGCTAAGTGATTAAGATCACAGAATCTTGAGTCAGCCTGTGTGGGTTTGACTACCGGCTTTGTCACTCACTGGCGAGGTATCCGTGGGCAATTTACATAACTGCCCTGTGCCTCAGCTCCCTCACTTGTGAAATGGGCTAATATAAGTACCCACACCTCACAGGACAGTGGGTATTAAATTAGTTGGTATTTATAGAATGCTTACAACAATGGCTACGACACAGAACATGTCTTAGAAATGTTTGTTAAATAAAATATTGAGCCAGTTTCTAACAAGCCCCACAGAGAAACTAAAAAAGAAACTGGCAATTGTGTTAACTAAAACAATTCAGAATCAGATAAAACTTATGTCAGGATGCCAACTGCACATTTCTGGGACAAAAAATCCCTCAAATTTTCTGCACCACCTCTTATTTTTACAATGGAATTTTATCCAGCTCTGGTGAAAGGAGCATTTTTGAGGTCCAAGAAGGAAATTTAACATAACACAGCAACATTCTTTCTTGCTGTGTCCACCCTTCTCTCTTCATCATTTCAGACATCCGTGTCTTTGTTAATAACTTGGTGTGAAATCTGAGTACTGTATTTGCAGGAATTGGAAAGAACAGCTTTAGAATTCCAAGTTTTTCTTTTCAAAGGAATACATGTCTGCCTCACTCAGAAGATAAAGAAGTATTTCTTCAAAGGGTTCTCTGTACCATTGTAGGAAATAGAGGTTCCTGAATTTTTCTAACTTTAATTTTTTTAAAAGCTATATGTCAAGCACCACGACAGAAATCCATTAATTCTAAAAGATATTTAAAACAGGAGATCAAAACTGAATATAGCCTTGAAATGTATGTGTGAACAGATACTTGGCTACACGAGCATTTCAACTAAAGAATAAATATAAAATAGTATTTGAGAAAAGATATTTTCATACATGCAGCTCCTAAATACAGAGGAAGACTGACAGTAAACATTTCAGAATCTCGCCCACTGTCTTCCACTAATAATAGAACTGGTTCATCAAGGCAGTGCATAAACGTTGCAGAAGGGTTGTGTGAAGAGACAGCTCCAAATAATATCCACCAGCAACACTTCAGATACATTCAGTAGCTAATGCTTTCATTCAAAAACCAACACTTAAATTCTCTAATGCCATGATGAAGTACCTCCTTAAAAATAGTAAAAGTTCATTTTGAAACATGCAGATTACTAATCAGACACTGCTGAGTGAGTGTGGAAACAGGCCCGACATTTCTACAGGGCAGTTTGGCACTGGCTATCAAAAGCATTCAGTGTGTGTATCCTCTGACCCAGGATTCAGCTTCTAAGGATTGGATCTTAGGAATTAACTGGACACACACGCAAAAATGCACATACAAAGAAGATCATTACATTGTTTAATACCAAAAAAGGGACAAAAGTGTCGTCAAGCACTGGTTACCTAGAGGATGGTATATTCATGCAATGGAGTCCTGTGGCATAGAAACGTATTGAGCGAAATGGAAAAATATCTGTAATAAAGTTAGCAAAAAATACGGGTTAAATTATTTGGGTAGCAGGACTCTATTTTCATAGAAAATAAGAACACAAACCATAGCAAAACGTATGGAAGGCTATACACCAAAAGGTTAAAGGAAGCTATCTCTGATTAACAGAACTGTGGGAATTTTTCTTTTGGGGAGTAATTTCTAATTATTTAATTATCCATGGCTGGTACAATTAAATGAATGAATAAAATATGAAAAAAGTTAAAAATGTAATAAAGATATATTGAATAATAAAATATATATAATAAAGATGACAGCAGACCACTTTTTAACTTTTCCCTCCTTTCTCAAGGGCTGTATATGACAAGCTTCAGGAATAATACCTAAGAAAGGAAAATATCACATGGCTCTTATCTACTAAGAAATGGCCAGAAAACAAAGGCAGTAGGACTGAACATTTTAAAACTAAATACTGTCTTCTAAAGTGAGGGCTCCCCACACTGGATTCTGCCGTCAGGGTGGTCGGCAGTGAAGTTTTTTTTGGAACATTAGCTTCTCAAGACCCTAACTGTGGTATATGCTAACAGTTTGGTTACCCTCACTTTGTTCTCTTTAAATGACACCTCAAGAACTCTCCTGGAAGTGTGAATTGCATATAAGAAACAAATGTTTAAAGGAACTAAAAGCTTAGAGTCCCTAATTTACTTGGACATTTATTACAATTCTCTTACAATTCATCTTCCTCCCCTTTAATTCTCCAATTGTCCCCTATTTCCTAAAGGCTGGGATCCTTCCCCACCAGGGACCAGGCTAAGCCAGGAAAGATTTAGAGGATGCCAGAGTGTGGGGATGCCTGGAAGCAAAAAGATGGAGCTTTGAAGCCATTCAAGACTCACTTGGTATTCTTAATTCCAATTCAGAATTGGCTTCTCCTCTTTCCTACCTGTTTCTCTCAAAGCTAAAATTAGATCAGAAACCAGTCCTTCTATAGATACTAAGCATAGCCATGATTTGGTTGCTGCAAGGTCAGGAAGAAGGTGAGTCCCAAAGACTTCTGAGCAATTCAATGATCAGGGATCACTTTGGGCCCCAAGCACATGCCTCAGGTGTCAGAACATGAAACCACAGAACTGTAGAACACTAGAGTTGAAAGTGGCTTTCTAAAATTTTTTTTTCTGTTTCCATTTGTTTTTAATTAAGGTTATGAAAGTTAACATCCTTGTGAAATTACAGTTGTACATCATTCTCAGTCATGTTGCAGGTACACCACTTCACCCTTAGTGCCCTCCCCCCACCCCCCTTTCCCCTGGCAACCACCGATCAGTTCGCTTTGTCCATATGTTAACTACCCCCTATGAGTGGAGTCATACAGAGTTCGTCTTTCTCTGTCTGGCTTATTTCACTCAACATAATACCCTCAAGGTCTATCCATGTTGTTGTGAATGGGACGACTTTGTCCTTTTTTATGGCTGAGTAGTATTCCATTGTATATATATACCACATCTTCTTTATCCATTCATCAGTTGCTGGGCACTTAGGTTGGCTCCATGACTTGGCTATTGTGAATAATGCTGTGATGACCACAGGGGTGCATGGAACTTTTGGAATTGCTGATTTCAGGTTCTTAGGATAGATACCCAGTAGTGGGATGGCTGGGTCATAAGGTATTTCTATTCTTAAATTTTTGAGGAATCTCCATACTGTTTTCCATAGTGGCTGCACCAGTTTGCATTCCCACCAACAGTGTATGAGGGTTCCCTTTTCTCCACAGCCTCTCCAACATTTGTCACTCTTGGTTTTGGATATTTTTGCCATTCTAACAGGTGTAAGGTGATATCTTAGTGTAGTTTTGATTTGCATTTCCCTGATGATTAGTGATGATGAGCATCTTTTCATGTGTCTATTGGCCATCCTTATATCTTCTTTGGAAAAATGTCTGTTCATGTCCCCTGCACATTTTGTAATTGGGTTGATTTTTTATTGTTGAGTTGTGTTAGTTCTTTATATATTATGGATATTAACCCTTTGTCAGATAAATAACTTGTGAATATTTTTCCCAATTAGTGGGCTGTTTTTTTGTTTCAATCCTGTTTTCCCTTGCCTTGAAGAAGCTCTTTAGTCTGATGAAGTCCCATTTGTTTATTCTTTCTACTGTTTCCCTCATGTGAGGGGTTACGGTGTCTGAAAAGATTCTTTTGAAGCTGATGTCAGAGTGTACTGCCGATATTCTCTTCTAGAAGACTTATTGTTTCAGGACTAATCTTTAGGTCTTTGATCCATTTTGAGTTTATTTTAGTAAATGGTGAAAAAGAATGGTTGATTTTCATTCTTTTACATGTGGCTGTCCAGTTTTCCCAGTACCATTTGTTGAAGAGACTTTCTTTCCTCCATTGTAGTCCCTCAGCTCCTTTGTCAAAGATTAGCTGTCCATAGATGCGTGGTTTTATTTCTGGGCTTTCAATTCTGTTCCATTGATCTGTGGACCTGTTTTTGTACCAGTACCATGCTGTTTTGATCACTGTAGCTTTGTAGTATGTTTTGAAGTCAGGGATTGTGATGCCTCCAGCTTTGTTCTTCTTTCTCAGGATTGCTTTAGCAATTTGGGGTCTTTTGTTGCCCCATATGAATTTTAGGATTCTTTGTTCAATTTCTGTAAAGAATGACATTGGAATTCTGATTGGGATAGCGCTGAATCTGTAGATTGCTTTAGGTAGTATGGACATTTTAACTATGTTTGTTCTTCCAATCCATGTGCATGGAATGTTTTTCCATCTCTTTATGTCGTCGTCGATTTCTTTCAAGAAGGTCTTGTAGTTTTCATTGTATAGATCTTTCACTTCCTTGGTTAAATCTATCCCAAGGTATTTTATTCTTTTTGTTGTGATCGTGAATGGGATTGAGTTCTTGAGATCTTTCTCTGTTAGTTCATTGTTAGCATATAGAAATGCTACTGATTTATGTATGTTGATTTTATACACTGAAACTTTGCTGTAGTTGTTGATTATTTCTAATAGTTTTTCTATGGATTCTTTACGGTTTTCTATATACAACATCATGTCGTCTGCAAACAGCAAGAGTTTTACTTCTTCGTTGCCTATTTGGATTCCTTTTATTTCTTTTTCCTGCCGAATTGCTCTGGCCAAAACCTCTAGTACTATGTTGAATAAGAGTTGTGAAAGTGGGCACCCTTGTCTTGTTCCTCTTCTGAGAGGGATGGGTTTCAGTTTTTGTCCGTTGAGTATGATGTTGGCTGTGGGTTTGTCATATATGGCCTTTATTATGTTGAGGTACTTTCCTTCTATACCTATTTTTATTGAGGGTTTTTATCATAAATGGATGTTGGATCTTGTCAAATGCTTTCTCTGCATCTATTGAGATTATCATGTGGTTTTTGTTTCTCATTTTGTTAATGTAGTGAATCACGTTGATTGACTTGTGGATGTTGAACCATCTCTGTGTCCCTGGTATAAATCCCACTTGATCATGGTGTATAATCTTTTTGATATATTGCTGTATTCGGTTTGCCAAGATTTTGTTGAGGATTTTTGCATCTATGTTCATCAGTGATATTGGCCTGTAGTTTTCCTTCTTTGTGTTGTCCTTGTCAGGTTTGGGGATCAGGGTGATGTTGGCTTCATAGAATGTGTTAGGGAGTGCTCCATCTTCTTCTATTTTCTGGAATAGTTTGAGAAGGATAGGTATTAGATCTTCTTTGAATGTTTGGTAGAATTCTCCAGAGAAGCCGTCTGGTCCTGGACTCTTATTTTTGGGGAGGTTTTTGATTACTGTTTCTATTTCTTTACTTGTGATTGGTCTATTCAGATTCTCTATTTCTTCCTGATTCAGTTTGGGGAGGTTGTATGAGTCTAGGAATTTATCCATTTCTTCTAGGTTGTTCAATTTGTTGGCATATAGTTTTTCATAGTATTCTCTTATGATCCTTTGTATTTCTTTGGTATCTGTTGTGATTTCTCCTCTCTCGTTTCTAATTTTATTTATTTGAGACTTCTCTCTTTTTTTTTTTTTTTTTTTAGTGAGTCTGGCTAAGGGTTTGTCGATTTTGTTAATTTTTTCGAAGAACCAACTCTTTGTTTCATTGATCCTTTCTACTGTCTTTTTTGTTTCAATATCATTTATTTCTGCTCTAATTTTATTATTTCCCTCCTTCTACTGACTTTGGGCTTTGTTTGTTCTTCTTTTTCTACTTCCGTTAGGTGTAATTTGAGGTTGTTTATGTGAGCTTTTTCTTGCTTATTGAGGTGAGCATGTATTGCAATGAATTTCCCTCTTAGCACTGCCTTTGCTGCATCCCAAATCATTTGGTATGGTGTGTTTTCATTTTCATTTGTCTCCAGATAATATTTGATTTCTTCTTTAATTTCTTCAATAATCCATTGTTTGTTCAGTAGCATGTTGTTTAGTCTCCACATTTTTGGCCCTTTCCCAGCTTTATTCTTGTAGTTGATTTCTAGTTTCATAGCATTATGATCAGAAAAGATGCTTGATATTATTTCAACCCTCTTGAACTTACTGATGCTTGCTTTGTTTCCCAAGATATGGTCTATCCTTGAGAATGTTCCATGCGTGCTTGAGAAGAATGTGTAACCTGCTGTTTTTGGATGAAGTGTCCTATATATATCTATTAGGTCCATCTGATCTAATTTTTCATTTAATTCTATAGTTTCCTTGTTGATTTTCTGTCTGGATGATCTGTCCATTGGTGTTAATGGGGTGTTGAGGTCCCCTACTATTACTGTATTGCTGTTGATGTCTCCTTTTAGCTTTGTTAATAGTTTCTTTACGAATTTTGGTGCTCCTGTGTTAGGTGCATATATATTTATAAGTGTTAATGTCATCTTGGTGGAGCGTCCCTTTTATCATTATATACTGCCCCTCTTTGTCTTTCTTTATCTGTTTTGCTTTGAAGTCTACTTTGTCTGATATAAGTATGGCAACACCTGCTTTCTTTTGTTCATTATTAGCTTGGAGTATTGTCTTCCATCCCTTCACTTTGAGTCTGTGTTTGTCTTTGGGGCTCAGGTGTGTTTCCTGGAGGCAGCATATTGTTGGATCTTGTTCTTTGATCCATCCTGCCACTCTGTGCCTTTTGATTGGAGAGTTCAATCCATTCACGTTTAGAGTGATTATTGAAACTTGGGGGCCTACTGTTGCCATTTTATCACTTGTTTTCCAGTTCTTTTGCATTTTGTCCTGATGGAGAGCTGTTACTTTGTGTTATTGTCCTTCTGCTTATCTCCTTTGTTCTGGATTTTGTAACCCCTTTCCTTTTTTTGATTTTTCAGGAATTAGCTTCTTCCTGAGCATTTCTTGAAGAGGAGGTTTTGTGGCGATGAACTCCCTTAACTTTTGTTTATCTGGGAAAGTTTTTATTTCTCCATCGTATTTGAAGTATATTTTCGCTGGGTAGACTATTCTTGGCTGCAGGTTTTTGTCCTTCAGAGTTTTGAATATTTCATTCCAATCTCTTCTAGACTGTAAGGTCTCTCCTGAGAAATCTGCTGATAGCCTTATGGGGTTTCCTTTGTAAGTTATTTTCTTCTGCCTGGCTGCCCTTAGTATTTTCTCTTTGTCGTTGACTTTTGCTAGTTTCACTACTATATGCCTTTGGGTTGGTCTTCTTGCATTAATAAAGTTTGGAGATCTATTGGCTTCTGTCACATGAAGTTCCATCTCTCTTCCCAAGTTTGGAAAGTTCTCACCCATTATTTCTTTGAACAGGCCTTCTGCTCTCTTCTCCTTCTCTTCTCCCTCTGGTATACCTATAATCCTTATGTTGCATCTCCTACTTGAGTCGGATAATTCTCAGAGAGTTTCTTCATTTCTTTTTAGTCTTAGTTCTCTCTCCTCCTGTGTCTGCAGAATTTCTATATTCCTATCCCCCAAATTGCTAATTCTGTCCTCCATATTATCGACCCTACTGTTCAGAGAGCCCAGATTTTTCTTAATCTCCTCCATTGCGTTCTTCATCTCCAGTATTTCTAATTGGTTCTTCTTTATAGTGTCAAGCTCTTTTGTGACACAGCTCCTGAACTCATTGAGTTGTCTATCTGAATTCTCTTTTAACTTGTTGAGTTTTTTAATAATGGCAGTTTTGAAATCATCGTCATTTAGGTTATAGATTTCATTGTCTTTGGGGTTGTTTTCTGGGTGCTTATCATTTTCCTTCTGTTCTGGAGACTTAATATATTTTTTCATACTGCTTGATGGCATGGATTTGTGCCTCCGCATAGAGATAGAGTTTAGTCACTGCTTCCACTTGTTGCGACTGGTGTGTGTGGGGGGGGCAGCTGTTTAGACTGCACCAACCAGGAACCCTGTCAGCTGTTACTGACTGGACCTGGACCCCTCCTCGTAGTCACAGTGGTCCTGTGGGGTCCCTCATTGGTTGTGGGGGCAATTGCAAGGGGGCCTCAGGCTGCTGGTGCCTACTGTTGCAGCCCACTTGGATGCACTCCCTCCTTGTGGTCTGTAGCGGTGTTGTGGGCTTTCCCAGCAGCCAGTAGCAGGATCATCTATAATCGCCGCTTTGTCCCTAACAGAGCCCACAAGATCACACTTGTCCACTATAGGTCCCAGCAGAGCTATGGGTATCTTCTGCAGTCTGTTGTTAGCTCACCTAGCTGTGCTACTTTTGCCCCAGGGCCTTCCCATCTTGTGATTGCCAGTCGGGACCTCTCCACTAGTGCTGTGCAGAGGCTTTTGCTGAGGCTGCTGTAGGAACCTGGAGTTCCCCCCTGGGCTACGTAGCCATTTCACTGGAGCTCCACTCTGCCCCACTCTACTCTCACGGGATCTCTGGGAGCCCCTTGCCTCATCTGGGACATGGCCAGAGTCCGTGGGCCTGGCGGTAGCTTATAAGCTGCTGCCTTGTGGGGAATTCTGCTCTAGGGAGCTTCCTGGTGTTCTGAATGCTGGGTGGGGCCTCCCTGCCAATGGCAAGTAGAGGCCCTCCCTGCTGGGGGGGGTGCGGGACCCTGGAGCGTCCCCCCAGGCCACAGAGCCGGGTGTTGGAGCTCCACCCAGTCCCCAAGCATGTCCACGGGAAGTCTGGGTACCCCCTGCGCCAGAGACCGTGGACCCAGCAGCAGCTGGTGGTCTGGTGCAGTGTCAGGGAATCCGCCCGCTGGGAGCTTCCCTTTGTTCTGGATCTGAGCGGGGCCTCCCAGCTAATGGCGAGCAGAGGCTTTCCCTGCTGGGGGGTGCAGGACACCAGAGCTTCCCCCCGAGACACAGAGCCAGGTGCTGGAGCTCCAACCCTGTCCCCAAGCATGTCCACGGGAAGTCCGGGTGCCCCCTGCACCAACCCGTGTGCCAGAGACCGTGGGCCTAGCAGCAGCTTGTGGTCTGGTGCCATGCCAGGGAATCCGCCCGCCGGGAGCTTCCCTTTGTTCTGGACTCTGGGCGGGGCCTCCCTGCTAATGGCGAGCAGAGGACTTCCCTGCCGGTGGGTGCAGGACCCTGGGGATTCCCCCTGGGCTTAGGTGTAATCACGGGGGGGCTTGAGTAGGGCTGTTGTCACCTGTTTCCACCGTCGCTCCGCTGGTGAGTGCACACTCCCACCCTTGGTGTGTGGCGATGCGCTATGTGGGAGTCCGCTGGAAGAGAGCCTCCTGCAGGAACTAGGCTGTCTGGGGGTCAGGGGTCGGAGAGTTTTCACCTATTTCCACCTCCTCCTTGGGGTAAGTCCGTCTGCCTTCCGATGTATAGTAGCACAAGACTCTTAGGTGTCTTGAGATGCTATCTGGATATCCTTTGTTAATTGGTGAATGTCCAATTAGTTATAGATTCGACGGGGGAGAGACAAAGAGGACCACTCACTCCGCCATCTTGGCCCCGCCTATTAGCACACTCTTATTGCAATTGTCCTCTTAATTGGGTTGGTACCCAGTGTAGCTGGTTGCTAGGCTCAGGGGCGTATAGTTGTGATAGGCCTGAGGCCAACAAGGCTGATGTCAGTTCTCTTAGGAGTGCAGCTGAGTAGGGCTAGCCTTTGGCATGGAGGCACTCAGTTGTTTCAGGCTTTGGAAGGTGGGGCTGATCCTTTTTATGGCTATTTGTGAAACACAAGTCTTCTGCCGCTGATAAGCCTCACCCCCCTCTGGACCACATACACTGTCAGCACAGTCCTGGTCAGTGCACACTTCTCAACCCCCTGGAGCGTACCCAAATGCCACACTGCAGAGGCCCCCACCTCTGCCCCAATGCCCCCCACAGTTCACCTGGTCCTCACACAAGCCCTGCCCACAGAGGCAGACACCTTTGCCTGCCTGTAGAGGATCAAGGCACTTAGTCAATGCAGGCTGAAAAGTAGCCTGAGGGCTTGCTGTTAGGTGGGGCCAGTCCCTAGGGCGGGTTGCCTGCCCTGGCTGAACTGGATTAAATCTGTGCTCTAGTGGGTGTGGCAGACCCCTGGGCTAACAGTCCAAGGGACGCACCTCAATGGCCCCCACCTGTGTCCATATCAGCACGCCTGGACCAGCTCAGAACAATGGCCCCCACCAATGTCTCAGTCTCCGGAGAGGATCCTCCTCTCACCAAGATGCCCCCAGAGCCCACCAGGTGAGTCTCGTTTCACCAAAGGACAGTCAGCCTTCTCTCTGGTGATTTTAGGTTGCTGCAATGAGTGAGTTTGTGCGTGGGCCCTTTAAGACCCAGATCTTTTCGGCTTTCGGCCGATAGCTTTTCTGAGGTGTCCTCGCTGCAGTTAATAGCCAGCAAAGCCAGATAGTAAGACCCCCCTCTCAGTTGGGCTGAGTCCGAAGGATGGCTATAGCAGTATTGCCCCTGCTCCGGACCTTACTCCTCCAGGGAGGGCTCGTACCTTAGGTTGGCTCCCGCCTGGCCAGCTGAGAAGCTCCGCTGCTCCCAAAGGTGGCTTTTTTCCTCTCTGGCCGGAGTTACTGCCTCTTCTGCTTTTGTCAGGACTGTCCCTCGTTGTGGGGGTTCTTTTTATCCAGTTTTCAGTTTTCAATCCAGGGTGATTCTTCCTAAAATTGTTGTAACCTGGTTGTGTTTGTGGGAGGAGGCGAGTTCAACGTCTGCTCACAGTGCCATCTTGACGAGAACTCCCCCTGGCCTTCTAAATTTTATAGATGAACGTTACTAAAAGTGTGGCTGCTCAGCAGCCATTGCTTCGGTGCTTGTTAGAAATGCACATTCTCTGGCCCCACCACAGACCTACTGAAGCAGAAGCTCTGGTGGTGGAGGCCAGGTATCTGCATGTTTGCAAGCTCTTCAGGTGCTTAAGGCTAACCGAAAACTACTGAAAACTACTATTTTAGAGTAAGGAACTGAAACACAGTGAGCATATAACTGTCTTCACAAAACTAGAGAAAAAAAAAGCAGTTATTCTAAGTGAGACAACTTAATAAAGCTACATTATTTTCCCCTGTTTCAAGATCTGCAATATCATACCTTCAGGTCTCTGGATTATCTGTCATTCCTAGCTGTCTTTTCCCTTTTACATCACTACACTTGCAGAAACAGTGGCAACCCATACAGAGCAGCCCAATGCAGTCTCTGGAGCATGAAGAAGCGTTTAATTCAAACTCCTTTTACAAATCACTGGATTAATTAAATTCATCATACACAGGAGTTCTGGGATGTCGACTGCATGCAAATCATTTAACAAGCTAAACTGCAGACTTCGACATTAGCTCCCAGAACATCGGAGCTGCAAACACTAGAAGAGGAATTTGACTATGCATGAATCTACAAGAACTGCAGCTCCTTATCTTATTTTCTCAGGCTGTTCTCCTCTATATCCACACAAGACTCAGGGAGGAGCTCTGAACTGCAGGTAGTTCTAACTCACAAAAAAGCTGGGTTCTCAAAAGACCATTTCTAAGACATTTATTTGAAACTTGGACGCATTTCCTCATATAAAGTTATAAATGGTCTTAGAGGTCCAATCACAACAGATTTACCATAAAACTGATACCATAAAAAAACTAATCATTTAAAAACGTTTCCACTAGGCAAAAAAGTATTCCAAGCTCCATTTTAGGTGTATCTTCACAAAGGCGGCTTCTCTACTGACAGTGGCTTCCCTTGGTGTGGGAGTCACAGCAGTACCTTCTGGTGAAGCAGAAATACTGGAGGCTGATGTCTTTTGTTGCATTCATCACCCCCACGTTGTAGACTACCAGTATTATGGACTTCGCATTCAGGATTCCAGGACCAAAAGATCTCACTTACCACATCAGTTCCTATAGTAGAAAACTCTGAACTACTACCCGGAAGAAGGCTGTAGCTCTAGCTCATTTAGGAACCAAGACCAAAGTCAAGTGATGCTTTATCTTGCATATTTTCCAACTTCCCCTCCCCCTTCTCAATTGGGCTACACGCTGCCTCTCTGTGGTTCTATTCTCCATTTTTCTAAAACAGTCCTACTTATATTTCTTTTTTAGAAAGATTAATTAAATGCATAAGATATTGATATTTTTAAGTAACATTAAAGAAACTCCACAGCCCTTAGCTGTTGCTCCCGATTCTCCCATTCCCCCCAACTCTAGGCAAATACTAATCTACTTTTTGTCTCAATAGATTTGCCAATTCTGGACATTTTATATAAATGAAATCATATAATATATGCTCTTTTATGATGGGCCTCTTTCACTTAGCATGTTTCAAGGTTCATCCATGTTGTTGTATGAACCAGTACGTCATTCCTTTTCATTGCCAAATAATACTCCATTGTATGTATATATTGTATTTTATTTATCCATTCATTAGTTGATGGACATTTGGGTTGTTTCCACAATTTGGCTGTTATGAAGTCTGCTGCTATGAACATTCGTGTACAAGTTTTTGCGTGTCATTTCTCCTGGGTACATGTATATGAGTGGAATTGCCTGATCACATGGTAACTCTAGATTTAAGTGTTTAAGGAACTGCCAGACTGTTTCCACGGCGGCGGCACCGTTTTACATTCTCACCAGCAACGTATGAGAGATCCAATTTCTCCACATCCTTGCCAACACTTGGTATTTGTCTTTTTTATCATCAACATGCTAGTCAGTATGAAGTGGTATCAGAGAGTAGTTTTGATATGCATTTTCCTAATGGTTACTGATATCAAGCCTTTTTCAAGTACTTATTGGCCTCTGGATATCTGCTTTGGAGAAATGTCTATTCAGACCCCTTGCCCATTTTTTAATTGTATTACTTGCCTTTCTGTTACTGACTTGTAAGAGTTATTCACATATTCTTGATACAATTCCCTCTTCAGATATATGATTTGTAAAAATGTCTCCCATTCTGTGGGCTATGACACTCACTTTTTTACTTATCACACTGGATGTGTCTCATTACATCATTAGATATATCCATCTACCTATTCTCTACTACTCCCCAATTCAGCTGGTTGCAGCCACATACTAGCTGGCCTTCTCACTGCGGTCCCACCTCAGGACCTCACCATTGCTCTTACCTTAGCCTGGAATGCTTCTAGGGCACATGGCTTATGCCTTCACTTCATTCAGGCCTCTGCTCCAATGGCACCACCACAGAGAGGCCTTCCCCCACCCATCTCTCCATTCCTTTACCCCTCTTTTATATAAGTGCTGTGAAAATATATCAGTAATTGATATTTGTTTGTCAGAAACTTGTATTTGTTTGCTTTTCTTTGATTACTGGTTAAAACAAATGTTTTCTTAAATGTTTATTGCCAGCCATATGTATATTTATATTTCTTCTTTTGTAAATATTCTATTCATGACCTTTACTAATTTTTCTATTGGCATATTTGTCTCCTTTGTTAATTTTTAGGAATATTATCCCTTTGTCTACTATCAATAATTTTCCCAGCTGTGTTTTCCTTGTTTATTCATGGTGTTTGCCATCTAAGAGTTCTTCATTTTAATGTAGACTAGTCTATTATTCTTTATATTTACTCACTGCCTTTGGTGCCTTCTCTTGCCAAGAATTCACAAAAGTGACTAGGTTTTACACTTAAGACACTCTTCATAAAAATCCCCTGGCCAGACTGTCCTATGATTTCTCGTTCCAAAAGCACATTCATCACACCAGTGCAGAGAGTTGGTTTTCCTCCATCCCCAGCTCTGATCCTTCATCCTAGCAACCAGAAACTCTGCTTCCATTTTACTGAAAGGATTTGGCAACTGAAAAGTCCACTGTGGGAGACTATTACATTAACACCCCCAATAAGTCACACCTCCCCATATCCAAGCCCTTGTATAGTCTTCCCTCGCACAATGACTCTGGGCTTGGTGATGTGATTTGCTTTGGCTGGTGGGACTCTGGAAAACATTACATAAATAGAGGTATGAAGAGTACATGTGTACTACTTCTGGGAACTCTACTGCTAAGGTGTGAAAAAGTCCAGGCTGGCCTCCTGGGGATGGGAGAGAATATGGAGATAGTGCCTATTGCTATTAGGAACAACACAAAGCAGCTTTCCTGCTAATTGGAAGAAAAGAACATCACTTTTAGTTAGAAATTACCCATATTCAAACAGACAATAAGTTTATGACACTTGCTAGTTGCACTGACAAGAGAAATGAGGCTCAGAAAACACGAAAACATTGCTAAATTATACTTTCTCAGGCCTTGTATTTATAGGTCACCAACTAGTAAGATTCCACTCTTAGCTGGGCTGGACAGACGTGACAGAAACAGCATAATATCTCTGGAAGTTACAAACAGCTGGCAGAGCTTAAGAGCTTCCCTTGCAGATGGAAGAAACAGAACAAAGGGCCAAAGAAGAGAAAGGCAGCCAGTAAGCCTTAAGCGAGGTGCTTTTCACAAGTGTGCCTTCCATTTCTGTGCTTTACAAAAAAAGAAAGTAGGGGGTGGGGGAGAAAAACAAGATCAAGGGAAACTGAAGACCCTTTGTCTGCTTAGGCTTCCCAGCTGGGTACATAGCTCACCCAAATATCTATCCTCTCCTGCTTTTACTAAAAATACGTGGAATAGCTCTTCCAGGAGCAAAACATATCACTAAGGAAACAGGGAGACACTCATGATATAGTTTTTTAAATGACTTAGGAATTCAAGCAATACTCTATTCCTCTCTCTGGACTCTGCCAAGAAGGTAATTAAAGCTCCTGCCTAAAGAAAGATAGAATTCAGATAGAATTTTGTCTGTTCACATCTGATACTGGGAATCAGCTGAAATCTAAAGTGCCTCAAAACCAGCTCATTGTGAAGGCAGACATTCTGGCATGAAAACTAGAAAAGGCTGCCACCAAAATAAATGCACATTGTCTTGCACCAACTGCTACTAGAAAGACATTTCAAGGATTCTAGCAGAAAAGCGAATGTAGGACTGACAAGAAATTGAGCGTGAGACCAAGTCTTGTTAGGAGAAATGTAAAACAAAATCATTTTCAAATGAAGGGTATTTCTCATAAAATTGGAAGACAAGGCTCTTTTTCTGTGGTATGCAATATGGAAGCGATAGATGCATATTTTTCTCACAAGCCTCACACAGTTGCTTTTCTTTAAATAGTGCCCTTTGCTTTCTTCCTGCTGCCAAGAAAATGTAGGACAAGCTAATATAAGCACCACAAAATGGGGGACTCCTTTAAAGCTGATTGCAATTCACCTCCACATCTCCAGTACTTGACTGACTCAAATGAGATAGGCTATTTGTGCATTGTTCCCACTATTTTCTCATTTGCCTAATGTCTATTGTCTTTGAATTCGCCATTAACATTACATTTTATATTTGGTCATTTTATTCACCTTCTTTCCAATATGAAATACTTAAAATTCTTACATATGTGCTTGATTCACCTTCAGGAGAGGATAAAGGGATGGAGGCTCCCCCGATATTTCCAAATAGGGATTTTTTTTTCAGTGTGGCACTCAGTTAAAGAGAATTGGATAAGTCATATCGAAATCCTTGGTTCATGGCCACTCATCGCAGCCTTCTTCTTTGTGTTTATTATATTAACACACATAGACACACACAAACCCACTACCTAACACGAAGACTAGAATATAGACAATAACTTACATCTCTCTAGGGGGTCACCCCCATCCCCTACCCCTGCCTCCTTCCTCCCAAGGTAATCACTATTTGGAATCCTGTATTTAATGTTGATATATTCCTATCATCTAATCTTGGGAGACTTTCTTTCACTTACATTAATAGATTCATCCATAGTGTTCTATATTGCAATAGTTCATCCATTTTGACTGCTGTATATTGCTCCATGATAATCAGGGAAAGGGGGAATTAAAATCTAGATTATCAGTGCTTTGTTGCAATAATTCATTCTATGTTCTTTACTTCTTAACAAACAAATGCCACACTAAGCATTACTTGTTTTAAAACAACTGACCATATAAAACAAGTTGCTACTGTTATAATTGCACTTCACAGCTAATCGCTTCACCCTCAAACTTTTCGTAATTTCTAGAATTGAATGCTCACTATGTATTCTACCCTGGGTTTCCTTGAAGATTAGTAATTTCAGAATTGGTACAGATCAGGCCTGTTGAAACAAAGCCAGTCTATTATGACACTAATTAAATCAGACTCACCCCTAAATTCTCATTTATTCAATACTTCCAGTGACCTCATGGCCAGACACTCCTATAAAAGGCACCAGTGACACCAAAGTAAACAAAACCAGTCCTCTCCGTCAAGGCTCTCACTGCCTAATGGAGGAAGAAAAAATTCTACACTCTCAATACAAGAGGTAATTTTCGGCATCTAGACCAGGAGGTGACTGCCTGGTAGATGAAGAAGAAAAGAAAGCAGAGGGACAGATCAAGCAAAAGCACAGAGGTGGGAGAGTATCAAGTGGTCAGGGATCTTCAAGCAGAGTGGCAAGGAAGTCAGAGGTCAAATCTCAGAGCATCTTGAACTTTATCCCAAGGTAAATAGGAGCTACTGAGAGATTTCACAGAGGAGGGATTGATTAGATCTACTATAGGAGAAAGTGGGCTGCACTGGAGAAGGGGCTGTGGGAAGAGCAGCTGGAACCTCAGTCTAGGATCCAGGCAATAAATGATGTCGACCTGGACTGTGGCAGCTGCATGGATCATGGATGCAGGAGAGGAGGACATGGATTTCTATGATATTTATGCAGCAAAGTTGACTGAAAAAGAAGACACAGACCCAAAAGAAAATGAGCTTAACACATAAATTGGAGGTCTAAAAGCAAGTGCAGTACAAGTGTTTCACATGCCATGCCTGAAAAAATGCAACCTCACCCAGAGGAAGAGACAAGCCTCCCTATCATACTCCTTCAATTCCAAGAAAGCCTCCAGATACTGGTGAAGCATGTTTTTGTAAATTACCAAGTATCTTTATGTGAAATTGTGCTCACAGAGTACAACTAAGCATTTCTAAGTTAGTCTCACCATCATCCATAAAAGAAAACATGATGTCCAGTTAGAATCCTACTCTAATTGTTTTTTAACCATACAGTTGATTCTCATTATTCACAGCAGTTATGTTCTAGAAAGTCACCACAAACACTGAATTAACAAATACTAACTTATTGCTCCTAGTGGAAATACAGAGTTAGGTTCCTGAGAACTTCAGGTCACAACAATTTTATTAACCAATCAATACATAACGTTGTTTTATGTGTTTCTGTTTAAAGACACCTATTTAATATACATTGTTCGTTCATTAACATTAACTCATAGCCAAAATTACTATAATATACATGCCTGAAGGAAGCTTATCTAATACATGTATTTTCTCCATAAGGTACATCACAGACTTCTTACACTTAGCAGCACTAGCCAGCACTTCAGCACGACACTTGGGAGACATTTTAAACATTAAAATCACCAACGACAAGCAGAAAAATGGGAACAACATGGCACTAAATAGACTGCGAAAAGGCACTTGTTTACAATATAAGAGCTGAAAGAAGAAGGCAGAGCGTTGCCTCATTCAGCCTCAACTGGCAACATGTATGTCAGGTGACTCAAAGTTTTTGCAACTCTGTGCGTGTCTGTGAATGACTGTAAAAACCCTGTGAGTATTGATTTGGGGATTACAAGTGGATTTTAGCAAGGAGGCAAATTCGCAAATACAGAATCTGTAAATAATAAGGATTGGCTGTATCTCCAAGAGATCACTTCCTCCCTTGAGGCATCAAAAGATACTTTAGCAGGTAGGCAGAGCGAGTCAGTAACAATATCAAATCTTTAGTTATGTGCTTTCCCTCAATGAGTTCAAAAGTGTCTCTTTAGACATATTATCAAAATGACCCCTTTGCTCATCTCCTGTGAGCCTGGAAAAACCCAGTTATAAATCAGTTTTTAATTGTGAGAAAATCAAAGTTTTGGAGAAGGATGTTCTTGTTTCAGAAAAAGAAATGAAAAGGACCAGTAATAAATCTTAGATGCCCTGATTCCTAAAACACATTGTCCATCTTCTACGTTAGTGCTTTTCAAACTTAACAGTGCTTGCGAATTCCCTGGGGATCTTGGGAATAATGCAAATTTTGATTCAGGAGGTCTGGGGTGAGGCCTGAGGATTCTTCATTTCTAACAACTCCTAGATGATGCTGATGCCACACATACTTTGAATGCAAAGCTAATCAAGAAATTCATCAGCCCCAACATGGACCTACATCCAATAGATGATAATTATTTAGATTAAAAAACAAGCATTTCAGTTTAAGATTATGTATTAGACACTAAAAAGCAACTATGCTTTCAGAACATCAACAGTTCCATACACAAAATAGTCTAGAGTAAACAATGCCATTCATTTTCCTACCTATCAGTGTTGTAAAGAAATAAAAACAAAGTATGTTAGGATCTCAGTATTGCTTTCCTATTAAGACCTTAGATTTGGGAGTATTCTTCTCTTCTTCCAATGCGCCATTCACAATATTAAGGAAGTAAAGGAACAGTCACCTGAAAGGTATAAAACGATTCATTTCCGGGCAGCTGACACACAAGTGGGCAAAGAACCACTCGTCCATTTTATCATGCAGATAAGGGCCGATATTATTAGGAAGCTGTTATCTGAAGATAAAGGCGTTGGCTTCTCATTTCCTCTGTGCTCTTATCCCCAGATACACACTATAAATCAAAGACAACTTTGCGAAACAAAGGGCAGTAGAAGTGCATATCTGGCGACCTGTCATTTTGGAAGGAAATCTGGCACCAAAGAGCCTGTGAGAAGAGCAGATGGATGCAAAACCCCCATGGGAAATTTGACTTCCAACATATAACTCAGAGGAATATTAGTCTCCCACAAAGATTTGCAGAGGTACAAAAATAACAAAACAGATAAGAAGAAAAGTGTGTTCACTCGTGCTTCAGAGGGGCAGACACTCATGGAAGGCAGAGAGTAAGAGAGGCCTTTGGGATACTGGATGCTGATCCTTCCAGGCCACTGATTCCGACTTGACAGTTTGTGTTTAACAATTAAAAAATTCAAAATTCCATTTGATAGCAAGCATAGGGTACTCTACCACTAAGCAAGTCTGATTTTCCATGCCACTTGAGAACTATCCACAGTTGTCTTTTTTTCTTTAAACCAAGTTCCTTTCAGCACATATGGTACCAGTTGCTTTTAAGAAGAAAAAAATAACTGTCTTCAACTGACGATGTATCACTAATGTAATACCAGTTTTGTTATATTTTTAAACTTGACAAGACAAAGATAAAATGCAGAAAATTATACTTCAATGAGCAAATCTCAGTTCAAGCTACGAATCAAGGCCATTTTAGAACATGTAAGAGAGTTCTATGAAAAGAGATATTTAAAGAGGGAAGAATGACTATAGGAATCTAGTGCTCAAAGGACGAACGTTAGACATTAGGAGGATGCTTGAAATATGAGACACATAGGAAAAAGACCTCACCTATATTCCTACACGAATTTATTTTTGCTTCACTCAAAACCATGAGAGGAAGGAAATGCAAAGAAAAACGGTTATTTTCTGATACAAATCAGAAATTCTTCACAAACAGAGGGACAAAAAGGGTTATTTGTCCCAGGAATTCCACTTCTGGGAATCTATACTAAGCAAACATCTCCAACACAAATACTCATGCACAAGATTATTCACCACAAAATTGCTTGCAATTACTAAATATTGGAAACAACCTAAATGCCAATATATAAGAGAGTGGTTAAACTATGGCATAGCCACACAACAGAGTGCTATGCTACTGTAAAAAAGAATGAGGAAGATCTCTACTGATATGGAATGATTTGCAGGATAAACTGTTCAGCAAAAGAGGCAAAGTACAAGAATTCTATCTATGGTATGCTACCCTTCATATAAGAAAAAAAGGGATACAAGAAACATTCATATATCTTCTCATTTGTGCAAAAGAAATAGAGTTAGCATGAATCAGAAACTAAAGAAGTTGGTTATCAAAGGGGGTGGATGGGAAGGGATGGAAAAGGAGGCAATGGGAAGGGGTAGTAAGAATGAGGAGAGAGTGAAACTTGCGAGTATACCTTTTTGTACAGGCCTGACTCTGAGAACCATAGTAATGTTTAAAATACCAAAAATATAAATAAAAAATTAAAATCAACTAGGATGTGTGTGTTTTAGAGGAAGAGGGCAAAATGGAATACAAAGACTAATGAAAGATTCCAATTGTATCACAAGTGAATAACATGACCACACTGAAGAGGATGGGAAAGGAAAGTTAGCCTTAGCAAGTATGGAAAACAGCATCTTGACTTGATACTGTAAGTTAAGACAAAAAAGAACTGTACTGTACTTAGAACTGTACTCTAGTTAGTAAATGTGTTTCTCAAAAGGGTTTGGTTTAGCAATTCTGAAACTACTTTTGTGTATACTAGTATTAAATAAGTAAATATACACTTACATATATTATAGACAATGAGAGCCAGGTTTCTGACCATCAGAGAAAGAAGCCTAGAATGAATGATGTGGTGCTGGATTAGAATCAGAAGTATCAGTACAAGCTCATGAAAAGATAGATAGATAGAAAGACAGACAGATAGATAGGAAGAAGACAGATACAGACACGTGTTTGCATGGTTAGTATATTTACATATATGTTACATATATGTCCTAACCACTTGGAGGGCCTAGAAGCAATGACATTCCAGTACCAAATGAGCACACCAAGGGCCCAGGCTCTAATTTCTAAATACCATTTTGCAATAAAAGGAACCAAGAAGTGGGCGGGGACAGACAAAAGATTTGCAGAAATATTGGCCAGAATTTCCCAAAGTTTGTGAAAACAATAAGCCTACATATTCAAGAAACTCAACAAACCCCATGCAAAATATGAAGAAAAGTATACCAAGGCATATCATAATCAATCAAACTGCTCAAAACTAACAATAAAGAAAAAAACCTTAGAAGCTGCCAGACAAAACAGAAATGTTACATATAGAGGAAGAAAAGGATGACATATTTCTCATTAGAAACAACACAAGCTAAAATTCAGAGGAGCAACATCATTAAAATAGAGACATCAAAAAACTGTCAACCTAGAATTCTAAACCAGTGAAGATATATTTCAAAACCAAGAGTGAAATAAATAACTTTTCAGACATTCAAAAGCTGAAAGAATTCATCACCAGCAAATCTGTACAATAAAAGAATGTTGAAATAAGTACTTCAGAAAGAAAGAAAATGACACCACATAGAAATATGGATCTACATAAAGGAATGAAGGTTACCAGAAATAAATACCTGGGTAAATATAAGATTTTCTCTTATTATTTAAATGTCTTTAAAACAAGACTGCTTAAAAAAATAAAGTGGTGTGATGTTTAAAACATACATAAAATAAAATGTATAAAACAATAGAAGGCTAGGAATGGAGAAATGGAAGTACTGTATACTATTGCAAGGTTCATATAAGTGAAGTGGTATGCTATCACTTGAACAGAGACCTTGATAAGTTAAATATGTATACTATGAACCCTAAAGGAACCAATAAAATCAAAAAGAATTATAGCTAATAAGCCAACAGATAAAATAGAATCATAAAACATAATAAAAAATAAGGCAGAAAAAGGGAATAAAGAAGAGGTGGAATAAATAGAAAACACTGCCAGATAATAGATTTAAACCTAAGTATATGAATAATCATATTAAATGTAAGTAGTCCAAACACCCCAGTTAAAAGGCAGAGATTGTCAAATTGGATAAAAAAGCAAGACCCAACTATAAAGCCAAATACAAGAAACATACTTTAAATATAAAGGCACAAACAGGTTAAAAGTAAATGGATAGAAAAAGATACATCATACACTAGTCAAAAGAAAACTGGAGTAAGTATTAATATTAGGAAAAGTAGATTTCAGAGCAAAAAATATTACTACTGATAAAGAAGTTCACTCATAATTAAAAAGGGCTCAATTTATCACAAGAGAACTTAAGAACGGAGCATCAGAATACATGAAGCAAAACTTGAGAGAACTTGAAGGAAAATTAGAGAAACCCAGAATTATAGTTGGAGATTTCAAAAAGACTCTTAATTGCTAGAACAAGCATTGAGAAAGTTAGTTAAGGATATAGAAAATGTGAACATTATCAATGTTGACATACATAGAACATTCCACCCAACAAAAGCAAAATACATATTCTTTTCTAGCACACATGGAACATTTGCCAAGACCATGTTCTGGGCTATTAAACAAGTCTCAATAAATTTAAAAGGGATTCAAAGTCATATAAAGTATGTTCTTCCCACAAAAAAATTAATTTAGAAATAAGAGAAAGATCTCTAGAAAATCTCCAACTACTGGAAACAGAATAACACGCTTCAATCAAATGAGAAGTCAGAAAGAACTGTGAACTGAATGAAAATGAAAAAACAACATATTAAAAATTTGGGAATGCAGCTAAAACAGTATTTAGGGAAAAATTTATAGCACTGAATGCCTATATTAGAAAAGAAGAAAGGTCTCACATCTACTACTTCAGCTTCTACCTTAAGAAACTGGAAAAACAAGAGAAAATTGAACCCGAAGTCAGTAGAAGAAAGGAAATAAGATCAGAACCAAAATCAATAAAATAAGACAATAACAAAAATAGAGAAAAATCAATGAAACCAAAAACCTGCTCTTTGAGAAGATCAATAAAATCAATAAACCTCTAGCTGGACTGATCTGAAAAAAAAAGAGAACACAAATTGCAACATGAAGATTGAGAAAGGAACTATCACTACAGATTCTACAAATATTGAAAGCATCATCGGGGAATATTATTAAAAACATTAAGCCAATAAATTGATAACCTAGATGAAATGGACTAATTCCTTGAAAGATATAAACTGCCACAGCTCACTCAAAAAAACTCCAGAAAACTTGAATAGATCTAGATCTATTAAAGAAATTGAATTTATAGTTAAAAACCTTCCCACAAAGAAAACTCCAGGCCCAGATGGCTTCACTGGTGGAATCTACAAAATATTTAAGGAAGAATTAATACCGATTCTATACAATCACTTTCAGAAAATGGAATAAAAAGGAAGAACAAAGTTGGAGGACAACACTTCTTTATTTCAAGAATATTATACAGCTTCAATGATCAAGGCAGTGTGGTATCAGAGTAAGTATAGACAAACAGATGGAGCATAATAGAGAGTACAGACATAGACCTATACAAATATAGACAACTGATTTTTGACAAGGGTGCAGAAGCAATTTAGTAGGAAAAAAGAGAGTCTTTTCAACAAATCGTGCTGGAACAACTGGATATCCATATGCAAAAACAAATGAACTTTGATCTACACTTTGTACTATACACAAATATCAAACAAAAGTGGATTATAGACCAGAATGTAGAATATAAAAGTGTAACATTTCTGGGGGAAAATATTTGTGACCTTGGGTTTGGCAAAAATGTCTTAGATATGAAACCAAAAGCATGATCCTTAGAGGAAGAAATCAATAAATCAGACTTCATCAATATAAAAAACTTTAGTTCTTTTAAAGATACTGTTAAGACAATGAAAAGCAAGCCACCAGCCAGGAGAAAATATTCGTAATTCATATAGCTAACAAAGGACTTGTATCCAAAAATATAAACAACTCTCAATACTCAATTGAAAGAAAATAACCCTCCAAAAAATAACGGGCAAAGATTTAAACAGACACTTCACCAAACAACATACGTAGATGCAAAAAGGCACATGAAAAAATGCTCAACATCTTTAATCATTAGGGAAATACAAATTAAAACTGCAACAAGATACCAATACACATCTATTAAAATAAATAAAATTTCAAAAACTTACCATGCCAAGTGTTGGTGAGGATAGGGAGAAGTTGGAACTGTAGGTATGGATGTAAAACAGTACAACTACTTTGGAGACCAGTTTGGCAGTCTCTAGAAAAGTTAAACAGATACCTACCATATGATCCAAGCATTCCATTCCTAGGTATTTACCCAAGAGAAATGAAAGCATATGTCCATAGAAACATTTGTAGATAAATATACAAAGCAGCTTTATTACTAAGTGCCAAAAACTGAAAAAAACACAAATGTATGCCCATCAACAAATGAATGGGTAAACAAACTGAGATATATCCATTAAATGAAAAACTACTCAGGAATAAAAATGAATAAATTTGACATAAAATAAGAAATGAAATTGAAACAAAAAATGAAATAATTACACATTACAACATGGATGAATCTCAAAATAATTGTGCTGAGTGAAAAAAGCCAAAGAAGTACATACTGTATAATTCTACGTGTATAAAATTCTGGAAAACGCAAACTATAGTGATGGAAAGCAGATCAGTGGTTATCTGGGAATGGGGAATGGGAAGTGGCATGATGACAGATTACAAAGGACACAGGAACCTTTTGGCATGATGGCTATGCTCACTTTCTTAATTGTAGTGATAGCTTCCCAGGTATATACATATGCCAAGATTTAAATTGTACGCTTTAAATATGTTCGGTTTATTGAATATCAGTTATACCTCAATAAAGTTGTTAGGAAACAATCAAGCAAGCAAACAAATGTGTGTGGCAAAATTCTACCTTTGATTTCCACGTTTATTGCATGCTCCCAACCACTGCAATATAAACTCCCTGAGGGCAACGACTATTTTACACATTCACGGCCAGGCTAACAGACACGAAGCATCCCCAATAAACAAGCCCATGGCACTGTAAAACTAAGGAGAAAACTTCTTAGAGATTAAAAAACCGTATTTATTAGGAAACTTTGATCAAGGTCTTAAGAAGCAAAGACTAACAACTTTCTGCAATCAGTAGTGATGACCTTAATACAATAAAGTAATATTCCAACCCAGCTCATAAGGTGTGAGGCAATTATGAAAAAGGGGTGAGGCAGGGGTCATAAAAGTGCTGGAGGAAAGAAGAATCTAGATCAGACCAGAAATCTCAGCCACAATGCCTTAGGATTATGCCCACTTAGGTCCTTAGAGAGAAATAAATGGACGTCATCGGCAACCTACTCTATAGCATTATAGCTTATATGAATTTACTTTTTTATTATATCAAATTCAAAATGTATATGGCTTTTACCTCATAAATTACAAGAGGAATGACAAATTAGGTAATCTGCAACAAAAACAAAAAAATGGATTGACAGCTTTAATTTATAAACACTAAAAAAAAAACACTAACAGAAAAATGGCCAGAGTAAAAGAACAATTCATAAAATACAAATCGAATTTTAAAGTTTCACTTATAATTAAGTATATATACCACTTGGCATTTTTTAAATCTATGAATTCTAAAATTTTTAAAATCTTTGTCGATGGCAAGAATGCTGTAATTGACATATTCTTATAAAATTGGCAGGCAGATCTTGGTAAACATCCTTTCTGAAAGCTCTTCTAGCAAAAGTTTTCAATATTTAAAAGTATTCATACTTTAATTCTACCATAAGGAAGTTAGCTTAAGCATATAATGAAATGTGATGTCAAAGATTTAAGTGCAAGACCACTAATCACAATCTTATCTTAGTGAAAAACTAGAAACAACCTACATATACAACAGCAAGGAAACTGCTAAATAAATGAACCTCAGGATGGAAAAATACATGGCCATCTAATGCTATTTTTAAAGAATTTTTAAAGACATGGGAAAATTCTGAGTGAATAAAAAATATCAGCACACAAATCTGTTTAGCACAGCATGATCCCAAATCTGTCTCACTCCTCCCGATTTTGAAAGTTTTACACTACTCTTTAAGCACTTTCCCCAAATTGTGATCACTTAGGAGCTCAATGCCAATCAGGTGGCTAACCAACAAAAGGCGTGAGCACCATCAAACAGATATTCTGAACTCAGAAAATCCAATCCATCCTTCTAATGCTAACCTGACCTGAGCCTGGGGGTTAAATAACCACAAATCCATTAGCAAAACATTCTCTGTGTCAAGAGGGACAGTGAAAGTAGGTGGTAGAGAAGAGTAAGTAAGCAGTGAAGAAAAGTAGACACAAATTGGGAACTTAAAAATGCCCAATGTTTTTGTCCATGTTCTAGTCCACTATCAAGAATAAACTGGGATCATTCTATTAATGGCTTCTTTCAAACAAAAATAAGGTCATTCCTTTGGGGCCAGCCCCATGACTAAGTCGTTAAAGTTTGGCCTGCTGGGCTTCAGCAGCCAGGTTCGCGGGTTCAGATCCCCATTGCGGACCTGCTCCACTCGTCAGCCATGCTGTCCGTGGAGGCATCCCACATACAAAGTGGAGGAAGACTGGTGTAGATGTTGGCTCAGGGCTAATCTTCCTCAAGCAAAAAAGGAGGAGGATTGGCAGGAGTTGTTTGCTCAGGGCAAATCTTCCTCACAAAAAAATAAATCAATAAAAAATAAGGTCATTCCAAAATATGACTTCTTCTGGAAAAGACACTCACTCTTGGAACTCAATTGCCAGTGGGTAAGATGGTACCTTGGGCTAAGAGGCCAAGGAAGAAGGGACTGAGAACAAACATCCCCACAGAAAAATCTTTTCTTAGCATTTGAAATGTTATTCCAAAAGAGTTCTGATTTTCTCAAGTTGAAGACTGTTTTCATCATAAGTGTTCTGAAATACTACGGTTACCATGAGGGGCGACACAAATGATCCCAAGATTACATGGTGGAATTGGCAGAATTGTTCAACATGACTTCTTTCTCCAGCAATTCTTGATTGGTACATAAGGCCAAAAGGAGAAAACCAGCAAGCACAGCATTTTAAATTTGCGGGTACATTCTTTTTTTTCCTTTTCACAGAGTATCATCTCAGTCCTGTTGAGAGTTGGCCTAAAATAAGCCCACAAATAAAACCAGCAAGATTCCTGTGGTTATTCTAAGAGATAGCCTATAGTATTAAAATGTAGTTAAATACCTTAAATATTGCAGTGCTCCAATCCTTACCTCAGCTTTTGCTGTTGTACAGGAATCGTTTTATTATCATTACAGCACAAGAATATAACATAAATCAAGAGTAACTGCTGACCACCTTTCCACCTAACTTTTCTGTGTTTCTCTTGAGACACATTAACAAACTCCCCATGAAACCTG
This sequence comes from Equus caballus, assembly GCF_041296265.1. Classification (NCBI taxonomy): domain Eukaryota; kingdom Metazoa; phylum Chordata; class Mammalia; order Perissodactyla; family Equidae; genus Equus; species Equus caballus. Next base: position 31,909,670 of record NC_091715.1, on the reverse strand, counting down.
GAATATGAATACCACCTTGACTGGAAGGGGAACAAAAGGGGCAAAGAGAAAATACCTGCCAAGCACTCAGACTCACTTATCACTCCAAGTCTCATCTCAAATCATCTCCCAGGCTCCAGTTACAGCAATTAGTGGTCAAGGAAAAGCTCCCCATCTAAGAATGTGGTTCAGTAACATAAGCAAGGGTTTCCATTCACTTTACCGCAGACAACTGCTACTACTTACCGAGGTTATATTCAACCACCAAAGTAGCCAGCATTCTGGAAATTAGCCTTGAAGACAGAAGGAGATACTCTGTGTTTCTTTCAAACATCCAGTTTTATTTTAACCTGCATGAACTAAAAAACCTAGAAAATGGAAAGGAAATCCAGAAATTTGTGGACATAAGACTTGGTACTTTATGATGGAGGCTAATACAGGTTTCCCATTTTATAATGTAGCAACTATCCTCTAAGCCAATCATTCAGAGGTCTAAACATGACCTTCCAAGTAAAATAAAGCACCCACTAGATTCACATTAACATAGAGTAAAATTCAGAACTCAGCTCAAGGGCATTATCCTTCATTAATTACCATATACATTCTATCTATCAGTCACAAGCTACCAACCAGTACCGGAATTACTTTGTTTTCTTCTATCCTAGTATATAATATCATTTAATGAATGCATACTTGAAGCTACAGAATTAAAATTTAGACATATTAAACATGACTATAGCGGTAGTTGCACAACTGTACACATTTGTCAAAACTCATCGAATCCTACACTTAAAATTGGCAAATTTTATGCCATATATATATGTACATATAAATAAATCTCCCCAACAAAGCTGATTAAACAGTATTAGTCATATTAGAGTCCCATGGAACATGAATGTAAACTGATAATTCATTCACAAAACATGGAAATAACAGTGACTGGGGAGGAAACAGAGAGAAAGAAAGAAACTTGTTTACCCAAGAGTAGGGTTTCTCAGCCTCAGCACTACTGACACTTTGGGCCAGATAATTCTCTGTTGTGGGGGACTGTCCTGGGCATTGTAGGATGTTTAACAGCATTCCTGGCCTCTACCCACTGGATGCCAGTCGTACCTTCCCCTTCAGTTGTGACAACCGAAAATGTTGCCAGACATTGCCAAATGTCCCCTGGGGGGAAAAGCCACTCCAGGTTGAGAACCTCTGCATTAGATCCTTATAACAAGATCTATTATGTAAATTTAGCTAAAGCTAGTGGTGAAAGGCAACAATCCCAGAGAAAGGAAAAAAATGGAGAATGTTGATGACTTAAGGATTATTTAGGACACTTTCAAAAACAAGTAACCAATACAATCAATGGCCTCCTCCAGAGCTAATGAGCACAGGTAAATCTGGAAACAACTCAAGTACATTTTTCCAGGAGTCATCATTATACTTATGGGTTAGGTTTCACAGCCATAAGTCATCACCGTTGACCAACTCTCTCAATAACTTCATAAATTGGTCATTTGTCCCAGTAGAACATAAAGGAATAAAAGAACTGATCATATACTCAGAGGACAAAATGCAAATATGCACCAGACTTTTAATAAATGATTTTTCAAGGAACTGACTTTTTAAAACTCAAGTCCCTAATTTCAACATTTAGTCAAATTAAAAAACATCTACACCACTTCTGCCTACTAATTAAACAAAATGCATATTAAACAAGGCCGTATGTGAGACAGACCATGAGCAAATAGGTAGTTTGATCTGTTCATCTCCTAACATATGAGATATCCAGTTAAAAGAAACTGTTTAATAATTCCACATTTCAAAATACATTCCAAGGAAATAATGCCAAAAAGAAATTAGATCAAAAATATTCAAAGCATTCCTGATACTGCACAACTCTCAATTCTGCACACTGAGGCAAAGCAACAGAAATAACACTTTATCACACATACACACACATGATGGTTGAAAGAAACTTGACTTTTCAGTCCCATGCCTGGTCTCCAAACCACTGAGGGGATCTCAAGGTAGTAAAGAGGGCCCACTGGGCATTTTCAGAACTTTCAAAAAAAAGTGCCTAGGCTCCAGGTAGTGGTGCTAAGCTGCAAGTTTCAGAAAAACAAAGAAACAAGCACAGTCAGATAGATGAATGACCCAACTAACAATTACATATTTTTGTATTATATACAAGTTATTTGTATGCAAATATTATATACGAATATATTGTACACAAATACAAGCAATAACATTTATTAAAATATTCTTAAAATGCAATTTATTAATCAAAAATTCTCAAATCATAGGCATTAGGGAAAAAATAAGATGCCTTTTTATGGGGAAATGAAATATGACCCCCAAATTGATATAAGAATGGGCAACAAACGTATGAAAATATACACTTCTTCTTTATTAACCATAGAAACACAAATTAAAAGCACCATGATACTATTAAACATCCACCAGATTGGAAAAATATTGAGAAGTTTAACAAGATCAAGTGTCGGGGAAGATGTAAAACCACTAGAATTCTCACCAATCTATAACCACTTTAAAAAAAAGTTTAGCAGTATCTTTTAAGATGCACCCACATCTTCACAAATGTTCAATAAGAACCAAAAGAATTTTCATAACAGAATTACTCATAAAAGCAAACTAAGGACCACCAAAACGCGCAATAACAGAATGGATAACCTGTGGTATATTCATACAATGAAACACCACACAGCAACGAAAAAGAACAAATGTAGCCCCAAGTGGCAACATGGATGGTTAAGTGAAGGAAGCCACAGAATACATGAAGTCTTATTCAATTTACATAATGTTCAATAATAGGCAAAAACAAAAGAAAGAGAAAAGAACTAGGCTATTTAAGAGTGCATTCATAGGTGGTACAACTATTAAGAAAAGCAAGAGATGGTAAATAAATCTGTATAGTTTCCCTACAGAGGAGAGAAGTGAGAGGGGAAGATATAAGAGAAAGGGTCACTCAGGAGGCTTCTGGGGGTACTGATGATGTTCTATTTCTTAACCTAGGAGGTTAACTACATGAGTATTTGCTTTTGAATTATTCTTTAAACTGTACATAAGCATTTTCACAGTTCTTTATGTTTCTCCCTCAACATAAAGGCTTAATTTTTCAAACACAAAATAATACAGTCATTTCGAAACATGCAAGTCCGCATCTGAATAACATTAACTGGAAAAAGCAGAACTCAGTGTGTTTAGAATGATTACAATTGCATAGATACGAAGATACAATGACAAAGACCACAGGCTAATTGGAAGTGATGTGATAAAGTCATGCTCATCAGGGGCTTTTCCTAAAGAGTGCTTAGGTTCATAATTTCAAAACTATTTGATTGATGTCACACAATAGATTAAATCTAGAGCTGGTGGTGTCAAAAAAAATCATTATGCAAAAAGAAGTCCAATTGACAATGGGTTTAGAATAACCACAAGTCTCTGAATTGATGTTTATCAATTCATTTTCAGAAGACACACATACAAAGTTGATTTGAGAGACTTAAGATTGTATACACAAGTCTAGATCTACAACTGATATTTATCAGCCATGGAAAATTTTGGGTTGACAATTATATTTCATGACAAAAAGGTTTTATTGTCATTACAAAGCAGGGTACCGTATTTTTTTTAAATTAGCAGTGATAATCATAAAAGTAAAGACAGCGATTGTATGTGTGAATAAACCATGAAGACACACGAGTTCAGATAAAAGAAATGAGTGGAGAAATTTTCAAAGGTAGATGGAAGGGAAATGAGAGAGAAGGAAAGGACCATGCAAGTCTCAGGAAATGGCAGAATAGCCCACCCTAATTTCATTAGCTCATTCCAACCACAATCATATTTAACAACAAAGTGCTTTATATATATCATGCCCATCTCTTAATTGCCCATGTGTAGATTAACCAAGACAGTCCTTTTTCATTTCTACTGCACTGTTTATACTCCTCCTTTAAAAAATAAAAAAAATCAGGTTTGTGTTTTTTCCAACTAAAAGAATTAATAATTAGGAAGGCAAATCTGGTACTGCTGTCAATGGTGGGCGGCGGGGGGGGGGGGGGGGGGACACGGCAGCAATCCCAAACAGTAAACTGACTTCTAAGTTATCTGCTTTGGCACAGATAATTGGAACGATTGGGTTAACAATGGTCAGGAAATAGCAAAAAATACAAACTGAATTCTGCATCATCTAGATTCAAAACTATGGATCCTCCTTATTCTTCAGGCCTCAGCTCAAATGTCACCTCCTCAGGGAGGCTTTCTGTGATCACTCTATCAAGTAAGGCCCTACACCACCATTCTATGAACTCTTTCCTCCGGAACACTTATCACTATTGTAAATTATCATATTTGTTTTCTTTTTATTGTCTATTTTCCTCACAGAGCATCTTGTTCATTCTGTTCACCAGTAAATCCCAGAAACTGGCATATGACAGGCACTCAATATTCCCAGAATATTCCTCGAGCAAAGGCAATGAACAAACAGGGAAGACCGACAGGTAAGCAAGTAAATGATTACTATACAAGTACCGAAATGGATGGGCAAAGTTCAAAGATGGCATAGAAGTAGGAAACTGACTCCAGAGTGGCAGGGAGAGGCTGTCAAGAAAGGCAAGGTTTCCTAGAGAATTTGACATTGGAATTAAATCTTGAAGACAAGTGAGATTCCTTAAGCAGAGGGAGGAACTGGAGCTGATGACCAGAAAGGAAGCTAGAAAGATGAGCAGGGGTGTAGTGAGAATCATCAAGGGTCTTTTATCAGCACACAGAAAAATTTGAACTTAGCCTTGTAGGTAACCTGAAACAACTACGAGTTTCTATCAGATTGCTTTGTTTTAGAACAATTACTTCAACGGAAAGGTGAGATGAAATGAGAAGGGTGGAGGTAGGGAAAGCAGTTGGAAAAATGCTGCAATGGTCCAAGTGAAAGGAAAAACAAGGGCAGTGAGCCGGACAGAAGGAAAGCAATGTGAGAGCTATTTAATTAAGACTTAGAACAAACAGGGCTTGGTGATTCATGGGATACGAGTGAAGGTGAGGGCCAGGCAAAAATTCAGCATTTATAACATAAGCAATGGATACAACAAATACATATACGAGGAAAGGAAATTGGGGGAAGGTAGGAATGAAAGAAAAGACAAAGACAGACAAACTCCGTTCATTAATTGCTGGAGGGGGTGTGGAGGGCTACCTCACATACAAAAAACGTAACTTTGCACATTCCTCTCAATTTAGACTTAACCTGAATGCAGCTTTTTCTGTCTCTCTGGCTAATGGCCCCATCTAGAAATAGATTTTTTTAAAAAAAAAAAACCCTCTAAAATCCTTATTAGTCAAACTTTACAATTATAGGGACCTGATGTAGCGGGAAGTCAGAGGCCCCAGAGCTGAGTTAGAAAAATGTTGCCATGGTTACATAAGAACGCTAGATTTAAGCCAGGTTTATTGAAGCTAGGCCCCAAGTCAACAGGCCCTAAGGTTCAAATCACTTCCTTCTGCCACCTGATAGCTCTGGGACAGGAGAAGGGTATTCCAGTTTGGGTGATGGCAGATGTAGAACACTTGTGCATTAACTAATACAGTTTAAGGAATAATTTATGTTAACAGCTTTGTATTCATAACGTATGATGAATTATTATCACTGTTGTTGGTATATGACCACTCTTACAAGCAGAAAGAAAAGGAGGCCCATCTATAGGATGTAATTTTAGCAGCCTGGGAGGAATTTCCTGTTTAAAACTAGAACTTTTCCAATGCACTCTAATGTCTGAAATTTTTTCGTCAGAGCTAAGATAGCAAATTACCGTGATATAAACAAGAATTCCTCTTGCCATATATAGAAGTATGAACGCCCGGTCAGATTATGGCTGGAAAGCAAGTTCAAGGGAGCAAGCAAAATCACTTCAGCTGACAAACTTTTACTTGGCAGTTGTGCCAATGAGCTTTATCTGTGTGTCCATGTGTGGCTTAGATAACTGTATTTAAGCTAGTTTCAGCTCCATAGGAAAATGCCTGATGATTCCTGCTGCCTTCAGCTTTGTTTCTTTAAAGTAAAGAAAAAACTGCATCTCCAGCAGATTTTAATGCCTTGGCTTCTGTCTTATTCAAAGTGGTTGGGAGCTTACAGCTATAAGAGACAAGTTCATATCCTTACCATATTTCACAGCAGCAGGAGAAATAATACCCATGTAGTTTGGGCTAGTAATTTAGAGTCTTTTAGGCATATGTATATACATATATATACATATATATATATACATATATATACATATATATATATACATATATATACATATATATATATATACACACACACATACACACACACTTTTTTTAAAAAATGAGAGTGGAGAGACTATCTACCCCCATGAAAGTTTTCAGGATTTCTTATGTCTTGCCCACACTAGCCACAAACTGAAGAGGGGAAAAGACATTTATAGATTCAAACCTTTAGAAGTGAACGAGCAGTTGCCCAGTTGTTCAGGAAGAGCACTGAGCCTGATGCCCCTTAGACACTGTTCAGCATCCACTATTTGTGAAGCAGCATAACTCTCATTTGGGAAACTGGAGTTTGAGCTGGGAGGACAGGAAAAAATGTGAAAAGATGGCCCTAGCCTCACTTTTCTACAAAAGAATCATGTAGGATAATTACTCCCACTGAAGTTGTAAACTTTGACCTTTCTGGAAAACCAAGGCTTCTCCTTTGTTCCTGAAGCCTTGGCCAGCTCATAGGAGCCAAGGCTGGAACCGATGAGGACTTGTGCCTCAGGGCAGTGCGGATTCTCAGAGTATCCTCTAACCCATCTACAAAGGTCTACCACGGAGAACTGTGCCCCTGGACACTGAGCACCAGGCCCAGTGCATATGAAGTCCAAATGGAAGCCTTACTTAAACACGACCTTGGGCCAAACTCTGGACCTGAGCTGCCTCTTCTCAAAACGAGCAGCAGCAATTACTACCTCAACAGGTTTTTGTGAGGATTAAACAAGATAATGCAGGTGAAGTGTTTAATACTATCCTCGTCCTTCAGAAAATGATCAGTAGTCATAGTAGTAGCTTTTAATAGTAACGACAACACCACCACCATCACGATGACCTAATAGTTAACTACATACAGTGGGTACTCCCTTACTGCTGATAGGACTATTCGTAACTCTTGCTTTGCTCCATATGGACCACTCAGCACTTTTCCCTCTTCCAGCAATAAAAATCCACTTTGAGAAAAACCATTTAAATCAAGAACAAAAATATCTTCTCTATCTCAAACCACTAAATAACATACCTATCAGCTAACAGGGCCCATGTCTGCCTTGGATTTTTTTTTTTTTTGCTAATTATGGAAAACAGGACCAAAATATACAAAGAGCTTAATTGTTTCATGATCAATATGCTACACTAGAAACCCTCTCACTCAAGTGGTAAGGAGCTATATATACCAATGTTCACCAAAGCATCACTTCTTACAAAGAAACAGAAAACAAGTGTCCGCAGGCAGGAAAATGGATAAATAATGATATATCCATGCAAAAAGCAAACTAGATCAGAGGTTGGCAAACTTTTTCTAAAGAGCCAGATAGCAAATATTTTAGGCTTTCCAGGCCGTATAGTCTCCATCACAACTACTGAGCTCTGCTGTTTTGGTGTGAAAGCAGCCATAGATAATAAGTAAAGTTTATTTACAAAAAGAGGTGGCTGGCTAGATCTGGCTCATAGTTTTTCAATCCCTAAACTTGAGCCACATCTATCAACATAGAAACATGTCAAACAATGTCAAGTAAAAAATGCAAGTTTCAAAACAATATGCATGGCATGATTCATTTATACAATGTTTAAAGATCTGAAAGCAATACATTATAATAATTACGGATATGTACATATTAGTAAGTATATAAAAATAGGCTCGACTGATAAACTCTTCATTTATGACAGAGAAGGTGACATATGGGAATCAACTGTAACTTTTTCTTATTTCTTTAAAAACCAAATACCCAAAGCAAATAAGGCATAATGCCAAGATCTGATAAAGCTGGGTGGTAGATACACAGATAATTATATTATTTCCTGTCTTAGTATTATATCTGAACTATATTGAGAAAAATTGTTTAAACGTACAATAGGAACAAGCATTTTCCTTTATTTTGAAGAGACAAGGCTTAAAACTCAAGTTAAATGTGTGTTTGCTCTGCACCAATTTAATCTGATCACTAAAATGGACTGGGTCCAAGAACTGCTGTGTTATAAATGAGATGATGTGGTAAGAACAGGCACTCCATCTTTGAGAAACAAAAGAAAACTATATACTATACAATGCCCAGAAAAATTTTGCTTTTCAAACAGCATTTACTGTTTTCCTAATTACAAAAGTAATTGATGCTATATGTAAGGGGAGGGAAAAAAATGGAAAATAAAGAAAACCACAAAGAAAAAAGTAACCCATGACTTATGTTACCACCCAACCATAACTATTAACATTCTGATGTGGGTCCTCTTCCAGGATTTGTTACGTGCACTTTTTTCCTTACAAACATGGTATACCATATATACATATTGTTTTGTAAACAGCTTATTTGAACAGCTTTTTTATTAGAACATTCATTTACGTACCTCTCTTTTCCTCTATTTTTATCTCAAAATAATTCGCATGCCATATACAGAGTTCACTCTGGACATCTTAGTTTAAAAGACTTTGATCCGAGTTTCCAATGATATGGAGAAGTGCATTGCACCTCCATTTGTCATCTAGACCCAATCAAAGCCTCCCAAAGCACTCACTGAGCCACCACTCAGAGCTGCCTGTTCTAAGCTGTTTATAAAAACTGTCAGGCTAGCTACTACCTCTGTAGACCGTGACTTATCTTATGAAAAATACTACAAAGCAGTTACTTGTTTGTGCTAAAAACATCTCTGAAGGATATAAACTAAAACAAGTGCCAGCCTTACCTCACAAAGGGAGCAGCTGCTGTTAAGGAGATTAATAAGTAACTTGCTCGAATGACTTGCTCCTACCCTGTCACAGAACCTTCACCCCTTAAATACGACTTACTGGAAACTCAGGCTTCCATTAGTGCTGCTGGCTGAATGCTTCGCTACGCCTATTATCAGCAAACAACTTGGCATCAATTGCATTTAGAACTCTGGGCCTCCTGTGCAGTTGAAAAGAATACTATTTATGATATCATGCCTCTTCCATGAACAAATGGGCTTTTCTCAACTTTGCATCTCCATACCAACCTCCTCTTTTAATTCCAAAACTGCCTTTCTAATGACTTCAAAGATCCACCTAATCACCCTTCTTGGTTTTAGTCAAGGAGCTTTACTGTTAGGAAAAAGGAGGAAACAGCAGGATAGGAATCACATCCACTTGGCCATATCTGACCAGAACCATGAAGAGCCACTCTTCCAGGCCAGAAGGGAAAAGCATGGGCTGCTGCAGAGCTGTCCAGGAGCCTACATCATCTACTGGCCAAGAGTTCACTGGTCCCACTCAGCTCTCCACCACTCCCAATGACTTAGGTTTTCCCTTTCCCTGCTACTTCTGCCTGTGTTTCTTTCTCCTTCTGTCCCTATGGCAGCTATGTCTCTTGTATCTCGCGATCAAATGCCCAAAAGAGAACTGCTCCATCCAGATCTCACAAGCCTCGTCATCTCAAGTTCCTCTGAATAGCCAACAGGCAAATATCCCAGGGTCAGTTCCTTTCCCCCCAGTCAATTAACTGTGACCCTGGTGTATGGTGGGAAGGGTCAGGAAGTACAGGTATGCCAAAACTAAAGAATTGTCCAGGGCCACTTTTGTCAGCAAAAAACACAAGGGAGCAAGCTTCTGAGACCTGGCCTTTGAAATTTACTGGTGTCTCAAACTAAACATATGCAAAATGGAACACATCACATTAGTCTCAAGCCAACTTCTTCTAAGGCCTGCATTTCCATGAGGGCACCACCATCATCCAGGTTCTTCAAGCACATAACACTAGGGTTCTCACTTATTCACAAATATCCTTGCCACATCATAAAGTGGCTTTCTGCTGTCCTCTATTCTTCATTCCCATTGTCCCCTTTATTAGACCTTTGTTCTTTCCTAGTTAACGTGGATTCGTCACTTCTTGCCTTTCTCATTCCAATCCAACCAACTTACTGTTTCTAGATTAGACCTGTAAACAGCTTCCAAAGTTACCACCCCCTGCTCAGAAATATAGCCTAACCCCTCACCTGCCAGACAAAACAGGTCCAAGGCCCTAACCCAAGTCAACCCACAATAAGGCCTGTGCCCACTTACCTAGACTCATCACATGCTTTGTCCCTTATTACAGTTAAACTTACTCCTGTCCCAAACACAGAAACCATTCTGCTTTCTCCACACCTCTACTGATGTCACTTCCTCCACCTGACAGCCTTCATTATCCTCTCAGAACACCACTTGTCAAAATCCCATCATTCTCCAAGGTCCATTCCATCCACACGCCCTTTCCAAACTCCCCAGCCAGATGAGCTCTCTCCCTGGGTCCCCTAGCACTTAATTTAAACTTCTAGTGCTTCTAGTCCAGTGCTATCCAATAGTTACATCAGCAAGCCACATATCTAACTTTAAATTTTCTAGTAGCCACATTCAAAATAAAAAGAAACAGGTGAAATTTATTTTAATGTTTTATTTAAGTCAATATGTCCAAAATATTACCATTTCAACATGTAACTAATATAAAACTTGAGATGTTTTACATTTTTTTAATATTAAATCTCTGAAATCTGATACGTATTTTACACTTTGAGCACATCTCATTTTGTACTATCCATATTTGAAGTGCTCAAGGGGCTGCCTTATTGGATAGTGCATGACTAGCTCTTTTAAGCTAAAAATTGTGAGGCTTGTTTCATTCCCACTCCTATAGGCCCATATAAAACTTTAAACTTTAATTCTTGAGGCTAAGGATTATAGCTTCCTTATATTGGTATGCCCTAGAGTAGGAGTCAGCAAACTATAGGCCATGGGTCAAATCTGGCTGGCAATCTCTTTTTGTAAATAAAGTTTTATTTGAATATAGCCTTGCTTATTCATTTACATTTGTTTACTCTGCTTTCACATGACAATGGCAGAGCTGAGCAGTTGCAACAGAGACTGTATGGCCCACAAAGCCTACAATATTTATTATCTGGCCATTTACAGAAATGGTTTGCCAACCTCTTCCCTAGAGCAGTAATTCCCAAAGTGTAGCCAGTGGGCCAGTGCTGGTCAGCAAACTGCTATCAGTCCCAAATGGGGAGGAGCTTGCATCAGTAGGTAAATAGATTTTTTGTAACAAGATTTTCTTAATGAAGAAAGCAGTATATTAGGTAACCATCTCGCACTAGCCCCTTATCTCACCACAACTGTTTGATTGAATTTATTGTACCTTTTGCCATATAATTAAAAAAATTTATAAGCAAATACATTGATTTTTTAATTGAATTGCTTCTGAGTCTCCAGCTTGGTTAAGGCCGTCTCTCTGACTCCTATATTGCACACATGATCTCTATATTTTCTGACAGGATTTTGTTTTGCTTTTATATTTAAGCACTTAACCAACTAAAAGTTTTAGTATAACTTAAATAAGGGCTCCAATTTTATTTTCTTCCACGTCTCAAGTAGTACCAGCCTCATTTAAACCTAGTTTTCCCTAACAAAAATGAATGTCTCCTTTCATACATTAAACCATACACACTAGAATTTATATCTGGATTCTCTATTGTTCCACTGACCTATCTGCCTATTTCTAAGTCAACATCATACTGAATCAATTAGTGGCTTTATAGTTGTATTAATTATGTATTGCCACATAGCAATACTACCACAAATGTAGAGGCTTAACAACACACAATTACGATCTCACAGTTTCTGTGAGGTCAGGAGTCTGGGCACAGCTTAACTGAGTCTTCTGTTTCAGGGTCTCGCAAAGCGATCAAGGTGTCAGGTGGGTCCAGTCTCATCTGAGGCCGAAATGGGGAAGGATCCGCTTCTAAGTTCACTTGATTGCTGGCATCATTCTGTTGCTTTCAGGCTGCCAAACTGAGTGCGTCAGTTTCTTGCTGGCTGTCAGCCAGAGACTGCCCTCAGTTCCTTGCCTTGTGGCCCTCTCGATAGGGCAGATCACAACATGGAAGCTTGCTTCTTCAAAGCCAGCCAGGAACAGAATCTCTCAGGAAGATAGACATTACAAGCTCATCCAATGTAATTATGTATGTGTATTCACATACATCCGAACAGCTCTGTTGCATTCTATTATTAGAAGCAAGCCACAGGTCCTGCCCACATCCGAGTGGAGGAGATGATACAAGGGTATGAAAACCAGGAATTGGGCATCATGGCAGCCATCTTATAGTCTGTCTGACACAATAGTATATTCTGATAACTGGTAAGGCACATACTTCCTTTCCCCCCCAAATCTCTCTTGATTTCTCAGGCATTTATTCTTCTACATAAGCATTATTATCAAGTGCCAGCCCCCCCCCCCCAAAAAAAAGTCCTGCTGGAATTCTATTTGGAATTGCATTAAACACATTTTTAGAAAACTGATATTTTTATGATATTAAATCTCCCCAATCAGGAACACAGTGTCCCTTAATCCGTTCAGATCTTACTTTCTAAGATTTTAGTTTTCTTCATACAAGAGTCTTGCCTTTCTTATTAACTTTATTCTAAAGTAGTTATGATTTCTGTTGTTAGTGAGATTGGAATGTTCCCTCCCTCTCCTTTTCTAAGGCTATGCTAAAATAATGAAAAGCAATTAATTTTTGTATTTTTATCTTGTATCCAACCACATTACCAATTCTCTTATTTTTTTCAAACTAGAATCTATTGGGCTTCTTAGTATACAACAATTGCATCCATGAAAAGAGAATTTCACCTCTCATTTTTCCAACATTAAGTTATTTTTTCTCTTATTGCATTTGCTAGATAAACCAAAATCATAAATAATAGTGGTAAGCAAGAATCACTGTTTAGTTCCCAACTAACTCCAACGTTTTTAATATTTTACTTTTTGTTTGAACAAATATTTACTGTTGGTTTTAACATTTGTTGAATGGAAATAATCTCTGTTAATAAAAAGAATAATGGTAGATACTCTACTCTCAAGGAAGTGGAGTATAACTTCCCACTCCTTAAGTGTGAGCTAGGCATAGTGACTTTCTTCCAAAGAGTACAGTGTGGAAAGGGAGAAAAAGAGTAACTTTACAGGAGAAACCTGAAAAACTATCTCAGCCAGGAAATCAAGGTCAACATCAACTGTGATAAGTCATGTTGATAATATGTACTCTTCATACGATGTGATGAAACTGGCACTTAACCTCTGTGGTCTTCCTCTCCAAAACACATAACCTCAGTCTAACCATGAGAAAAACATCAGACAAATCGTAATTGAGGGACATTCTACAAAGTACACGACTTCTGCTCTTCAAAACTATCAAAGTCATCAAAAATAAGGAAAGTCTGAGAAACTGTCACAGTCAGAAGAAGTCTAAGGACACATGACTACTAAATAGAATGTGGTAGCCTAAATGGGATCTTAGGTAAAACCTCAGAAAATCTGAATGAAGTATGGACTTTAGTTAATAATGTAATAATCTTGGTTCATGAACTATAACAAATGTACTATATGAATGTAAGATGTTAATAGGAAAAACTAGTTGTGTGGTATATGGGAACCACATGTGCTATACCCACAATTTTTCTGTAAATTTAAATCTTCTGTAATTTTAAAACTTTAAGTTCTAAAATTAAAAGTTTATTAAAAAAAGAATAAGGGAAGTCATCAATTCTTCATTTGATTTTAAGTGACAGGTTTATATTTATTTATCCTAGATAAGGAATACCCTCAGGCCAATGACAGAGCTATACTCAGCGACCTAAACTCAATATATATTCTTGGTTCCCATTCAAACCCTTCTGGAATTCCACCTCTCTTTGGTAGCAAACTATAAAACCCGAAAAGTTAATGCTTAATTTCCAGGATAAGGAGTGTTCTGATCAATTTATTCATTTAACAAATAGTGACACAGTACCTCCCATGTTAAAGAAATTAAGAAAAAAGCAACATTCTACACCATAAGGAATAATGTTGCCAAAATACACATGTGTCACACTTTACAAAACACTTGAATGTCATTAACCTTCAATACTTGACTGAAGTGCATAAGCACAGATATCTTCAATTCTGAAGAGGAAACTGAGGCTCAGAGGGATTATGTGACTTGCCTAAGGTCACACAGCAAATGTCCTAGCCAAGACTTCAAAAGCCCAATTTCAAATCCCCTGTAACAGAAGGCAATAGTTAAAAGAATACCAACTGAGTGATATAGTTTCGAATATGAAACAGAAATCGAGAGAAGCGAGAAATCCTCAAAAGCTTCATTAGAAATAGAAATTGAACACAAGCAGAGATGAGGACATGAAAGGGATATTGAGGAACATTTACCACCCAGCCTCATTATCAAGCTTTGGGTTACTTTTCAACCCAAAGGGATCTACCTGTGGGAAGACCGGGTTACAATCCCTGGAAATCATACACTCTCAATTAGTATTTGTGAAATAATTAGAACAATGTGAAGTGACCCAGGAATTCTACATATCACCATGATGATGTTTGGAGAACGGGAATTGAGGTGCAGAAGCAACCTCATTTCACTGAGAAGCAAAAGTTGGTAGTCTGAGGCAAGAATAAAAGTCTCTACACTCCTCAGGGAAAGAAGATTGATTATTCAATAGGCATGGTAACTAGTCACCACTAGCATCCACTTTTAAACCTATTTGATCAATGCCAATTCACCTCAGTCTAATTATCAATGACAACTCAACTTGCTTCAGGGAATATACTTCTGGAAACCAATTACAATGACAGCCTCCCACAATCCACGGGCAACCAATCAGCAGCAGACACTGCAGCGAACATGCTTCTCAGAGTCAATCAACAACAGTTTCACCCAAATAGCCATGGTTCTAAGGTCAACCATGTAACCAAAGCAATGCCCAAATACAACCACACTTCCAAAAATGGATTAGCAATCTGCTTCACTCATAAACTGGGCTTAACTAGCATAGCTCCCTTAACTTTGGCAAGTAATCAATTCTGCTTTTTGTTTTACACATTCGATGACAGTCCAATTTTTTGATAGAGGGCAAACCAAGACTCTTCCTAACTTCTCAGTGCAACCGTGAACAGAAAGATTCCCCCTAAGGAATGGAAACTACTGCAAACTCCAAGAGTTCAACTGGAGACGCTTGCCAGAGATCAGTTTAGTGGGTGAGAAAAATACTGGATTGGCTACATCTTCCTTGTGGAACCTTCTTCTCCAACTAGCTTTATGGTACCACAGATAACATCACAGGAAGGCATTCATGTGGGAAGAAGTTGTTTATAACAAGCTGCATCATGGACCACAGAGCCGCATCCTAGGACTCAGAACCACTTTGGGAATGGTTTTAAAAAATACATACCCAGGCCCTTCTCCAGATCAATTAAAATTGAAACTTCATGAGGTAAGACTGAACATTTGTGCTTTAAAAGGCCCTTAGTGATTCTGATGAGCACTCCTCTAGTTAGGAATGACTAGCAAGGTCTCCTAAGAGTGACAAGGCCATTTTGGTTTACTTAAAGACTGTAGAGACCTAGCCTCGGACTTTTGGGCAAAGCAGACCAAATCAATAGGCCAGTGCTAGACACTCAACAGCAAGATATTCCCTAGCTATCTCCAGATCCAGAAGACTCAAGATGAACCAGGCCTGCTATTATATACTGAGTTCTCTCTGAATCAACAGTTCTCAATCCTACTTGCACAGCTCAATCACCTGTGAGGTTATCTTGAAAATATGAATGCTGGCACACCACTCCAAACCAACTGAATCAGAATCTCTTAGGGTGGGGTCTAAGCATATATTTTAGGGCTCCTTAGGCAATCCTGCTGTGTAAACACGGTTGAGAATCACTGATCTAGATTGCACCTGACCCACCCATCTTCTAGTATAAGGCACCTGCAATTTCTCCTAAAACAGATGATGATGAAAAATACCTTACAGAAGGCAATAAAGAAATTCTTCCACAGTAGAACTGTGATCCTTACCTCTATGTCCAAACTATGTTACATGCTTACGTGTTCAACTGATCAAATAACAGAAAGAGAAAACACCAAGAAAAACCCTCTCCTATCTTTTCCCCCTATATCCTTTTCTCGATGAATGCTGGGGCTCTATATAAAAGACGACAAAAATGTTCAGCCAAGAATGAAAAGCATTCTGTCACGGCAAGTGAGATAACAGCCAAAAAAGGAAATTCAAGAGCAGTAATCCAACGATCTGCTCGCCGTGAATAGATAACCCAAACCAGAAGCTGCTGTAAAGGGACCAAAGAAGGAAAAAACATAAGAATATATTTTTAAAGTCTGTTTCAAATCGGTTTAGCAGTGCATTAGTCACCTATGTCAAGGGTTTAACATGTTTAAACAAAGAAACGCAGTCAAAGATGACTTTCAATTCTCAGCACCTTCTGAGGTGCTTACTTAAAACAGTTTATAATGCTGAACAGTCAATGAATCATAAGTAATATAACTCATGGTAGGGTCAAATCAAGAACTCCAGCTATAATTAAAACTAAGAAAAGTATTTCATTCTATTTGGACAAAAATTCAGATAGTTTCTAAGCAACTACTAAGTGGAAAAGACTTAATGTTCCCCAAATGCTCTAAAAGGTAGTGCACATATCCTAACTGCATATTGCATATGCGAAGTAAAGATTAAATAAGAATAGCCTCTTCATATTATAATGTACAAGTCCTATAATAAGCATGAAGGGTTATCATTGTAGGAACAGAAAGCAGCAGGGCGATAAGCCGTTTAACATCAAGCGCCCCACCCCCCACCATACTTTGAACTCTGCTGCTTCCACATTAAATTAGTCCAGCAAGGTCTGAATTAGGTCAGAAAACACATGGGCCTTCACCTGGTGGGAAGAAATTAGAAGAGCAGAAAAAGCAGCAGCAAGCTTCAGAGCTTCATTCCCAGTTGTCCAACTCCAGTCCTTGATGACTAGATGACCTTAAGGAGGACGTGCCTTAGTAAGCCCGTTCCAACCCAGAACGCTCTCCTTGACATCCAAAAGCTTTTTGACAATTTAAAAGTAGATACCAATATCTACTAGAATAGCTCAACTACTGCCATTTTACAAGCTCCATTCAATCATTCACAATCAACTGTGTATTTAATTAGTACCATGCAATGTGGAGATACAGATATAAAGGCCTGCCAGTTAAAGATGATGGATTGAACGCATCCGTTTACCTTGGCAATGCCCCAAAACTCCACTGAAATGACACTAAAAGATTTTTTTAACCCACGATAACAAAGAGAATGAAAGAGGAGACAACTGCAATGACATTTTGAAAGCTGTGAAAAAGCCAAATCTTATGGCAGCTGTGAGAAAAGCCAAAAATAAAATATGTGCACACTAACTAGCACCCCCAAAAGGCAGCTCCACGCACACCTGGAACTAGGGATGAAAGGGGGCTAAAATAAGGAGGATTTAGTAAAAACCTTTTTGAAAAGTAATTAGATACCCTCCAACTTCCATCTCTGGCCTCTCCCTCATTTCAGCACAGGTTCAGCGATTTCCTTTCTAGGGAGGGTGAAACAGAAGGTCTCTGAACTGGGGAATAAAAGCAGAGTGGGCATAGATTCTATACTTGAAATAGGAGCTTAAACAAAGGTTTAGAGACTACATGTGGAGATACCCATATCTCTAACCTTCTTCATCCAGAGAGAAGACTGGAAGATTCTTCTGTAGGAAATCTGATCAGACCATTGGAAAAGACCCAAAGATACTGACCTTGGTTCCAAAACTCAACTGCCCAGACAAATCACCTAACTTAGAAGCCACAAACTCCCACTTCATGCTAGGAGCTTCCAATCAGCTTCCTAGTGCTCTAACAAGAAACAGAACAGAGAGCAAATGCTTACCAGAACTTGAAGGTAAGTCTGTAATATTCCAGAAAACAGAGACTTTTGGAGGGAACTATGCAGAAAGAAGCAAACTTTAAAAAAAAATCATTGATATTGTCAGAGGGATTTTAAAAAGATATTACACTTATGAAACAAGAGCAAGAAGCTAGAAAAAGGAAAATTCGGACCTCAAAAAAGAGCTCCTAGAAATCAAGATATAAAACAAGTGAAAAAAAGCAATAGCAGGCAAGATAAAGTGGAAGAGATCTCCCAGAAAGTAGAACAAAAGGACTAAGAGGTAGAAAATAGAAGGGGAGGAAATTCAAGGCTCTATCTAAGAGGGCCAATGTCGAAAGGGAGAGAACAGAGAAATGAAGGGAAAGAAATTAAAAAAATAGTTCAAGAAAATTTCCCCCAACTGAAGGACCTGAGTTTCCAGATTGAAAGGGTGCACAGGGAAAGGATGAAAATAAACATACAATAAGGCATGCTATTGTGAAATTTTAGAGCAGCAGGAACAGGAAAGGGTTTCCAAAAGCCTTCAGAGAAGAAAAGCAGAATTTAAAAAGAATCAGAATACCATTTGATTTCTCAATGGTAACAAGAAGAGCCAGAAAACTGGGGGTTGAGGGGGAGGCAGCAACATTCTGAGGGTAAATGATTTACAAACTAGAATTCTATACTCAGCCAAACTATAGGGGCAAGAGCAAATTAAGATTTTTACACCTGCAAGGCCTCAAAAAATCAACCTCCTATGCACTCTTTTCCAGAAAGTTACTAGAAGATTTGTTCCACCAAAATGAAGGCACAAATCAAGAAAGAGAAAGACAGGACATCTAGGAAAACTGAGGATCCAACATAAAAGGAGACAAGATTCCCCAGCATGCTGGTAAAGGGAGATTATAACGATGTCAGCTTTTCAAAGGTCCAGAGAAAACTAGTCCAGATTGAAGGTCAGAATGCTCTAGGAGAAATGTCTCCAATAAGAACTGACACTATGTTTGAACATACTGAGTGAAATACATAGTTCTTGGGGAGAGTATAGGGATAAATTACTGGTGAGCATGGAAAACAAACAAAGGATATAAAATAAGGCAAATTTTTTTTTTCTGGTGAGGAAGACTGGCCCTGAGCTAACACCTGTTGCCAATCTTCCTCTTTTTGCTTGAGGAAGATTGTTGTCCCTGAGCTAACATCTGTACCAATTTTCCTCTATTTTGTATATGGGACGCCACCACAGCATGGCTTGATGAGTGGTGTAGGTCTGCGCCTGGGATCCAAACCTGCAAACCCCAGGCCACCAAAGTGGAATGTGTGAACTTAACCACTATGCCACCAGGCTGGACCCCAAACAAGGCAATTTTTAACTAAGGGAAAACAAAAAGCTGTGCATTCATAATATACACACTACATGGCTCAGTTGTGAAGAGACTTACCCAGTTGCATTAATGTAATCACTGACTACTGCTCTAACCAAAATGACATCTGATAATGATAAAATGATAAATGATATATTGGGGTCTACCCCATATCGGAAAGATGTGAGTATGGGAGAAAGGGGTAGGAGAGCTAAATCTTCATCTTCCGTAGTGAGAAGACAATATATAACACCTAACACTGAAAAAGTCAAGAAGCAGTGGAGTAAGTACATTACTTAAAAATGAAGGTAAAATGCTAAAAGCAGCAGCTAGTAAAAGTTGGTAAACATTCTACTGAAATACCTGGTGTATGAAAGACATTCAATGACTGTTGAATTGCACTGACACACAAAATAATAAGTATAAACTTTAGCATGTGCCCAAATTCAAACATTATGTAAAATGTTAAAGACTGCTCTTTAAGACTTTTTCCCCTCTATTTAACCCAAGTACCTAAACTTTCTGGGTGACAAAAGAAAAAGAAGATATTGACTATTATTTTTTTAAAATCTTACCCCCCAAAAATTAGTGATGCTTCCCAAATGAAAAAAATTAGCCATATTTCACCATAAGAGAATTTGATAGCACTATTGATAAGCTAATTACCTCCTTGGATAATCAAAGACATCAAATCCAATATACACTGGAATGAAGCAAGGAATACTTGTCCTCACAGTATCATTTAGTGAATTCAGATGTGGTGGATTTAAATCTTGGCTTTGAATCCAGATGAGTGTTTAAAATACATTAAAAAGCTTATAAATCAAAACAGAGGTTACCCTGTAAGGAGCGTATTTATGAAGTTTTCTTGCTGGTTGTTGAAAAATTTATGTTTATTGTGAAGGAGGGATATTACATTTTACATTAGGACAAGATAGATATCTTTTTTTATTCAAGCTTAAATTAAATTCCAATTAAAATTTTTGATAACTAAAATGTCTGGCAAACTAGCTGATCATAAAAATATAATAATTGAACTATCATTAGGATAAGCAAGTCTTAATGAAGTCCTCTATCCCACATTTCCATATATCAGTGTCAGGAACACATTTACGTTACCACAGACAGACTGGAAATAATGCTGTTTTAAAAAGCCTCCCAATTGAGATGAGTTGAAATAAATAAATGAGTCCAAGAGTAGTTAATCAAATTTCATTTATTCATTCAATCATGAAGTAAATACTTCCTGAGTAAACCTACTATGTGCCAGGCACTGTTTGCTAGTCTTTAAAGCACAGGATAACTTACTCCTAGGTGTGTTTCTTCCTCCTCTTCGATAAACCTGAAAATGAAACATATAAATCAAGGAAAATAAAGAATCCATTTTCCTAGCATTCAGGTGATGTTATTTAACTGGAAGACAAATCATCCTATCCATTTAAACACTATTATATAAAAAACTACCTACCTTTTGTCTTTAAATGAAGAATGATGGTACACCATAGAGGATGGTCTTCTTCCTTGCAATTATGTCGCACATGCTCTGGTATCGTGGTTCCAAACACCAGAAAATATAGTGAGTTTTGCATAAGACTCTATTTTTCTTCAAAGGACTTACTATTATGTAAAGTCCGACAGGGCAGAAGTTGCTGGCACCGTTAACACCGTGAGCCAGATAATTCTTTGTTGTGAGGAGCTGTCCCGTGCCTTATAGGATGTTTAGCAGCACCATGTCTCTACCCCCTAGATGCCAATAGCACCCCACTCCCAGCTGTGACCTAAAATGCCTCCAGACATTGCCAAATGTTGGAGGAGGGGAGCAAAATTGTGCCCTGTTGAGAACCACTGCTTTAGAGGAACACCTCAGAGAGGTAGAGTGATTGTAGACAGAAGAAGAGGCCAGATAAAACACAAATCTCCCTTTCATAATTGTAGGCTTCTGCTTTAGTGTATGCTTAGGTACCTCAACCAGTTGATGCTAGTGGTCTACCACCATTTTAAGCTCAAATGTCTTCTATTTCTAAATGTAAACTGGGGTAAGAGAAGAGAAGTAGTTCTATTAAAACGATTCACAAAGCACACAAAGAAAACAATTCTGCCTAATCGTTCCTCTATCTTCCACTTAAAAGGATATCAAGGTTATCTTTTTTGCTAATTACTTAACATAACCCCAGAAGTTCTGACAAATATTTGAGTCTGCGGCAGACATAGCCCTAGGTGCTAGAGAAAGATAAATTTATCAACCGCATTTACTGAATTGATAAATCACTCCTATAAACAGCATTTTCTTCATGATCTTGAATTTGGCAAAGGATTCCTAGATATGACACCAAAAGCACAAGCAACAAAAGAAAAATAGGTAAATTGGATTTTATTAAAATAAAAACGTTTATACTTCAAAGAACACCATCAAGAAAGTGAAAAGACAATCCACAGAACAGGAGAAAATATTCGCAAATGATATATCTAGTAAGAGACCTGAGTCAGAATATATAAAGGACACTTACAACTCAATAATAAAAAAATGAATAACCCGAATAAAAAATGCGTAAAGGATAGGAACAGACATTTCTTCAAGGAAGATATACAAATGACCAATAAGCACACAAAAAGATGCTCGACATCACTACTCATCAGGAAAATTAAAATCAAAACCATAATGAGATACCTACTAGGATGGCTAGAATCAAAAAATCAGATGATAATAAATGTCAACAAGGATGTGGAGAAATCAGAACCCTCATAGGCTGCTGGAGGGCATATAAAATGGTCCAGTCACTTTGGACAAAGAGTCTGGCAGTTCTTCAAACAATTAAAAACAGAGTTACCATATGACCCAGTAATTCCCAGCAAAGAGAACTGAAAAGATATGTTCACACAAAAACTTGTACATGAATGTTTATAGCACTGTTATTCATAATATTCAAAAGGTAGAAACAACTCAAATGTCCATCAACAGACAAATGGATGAACAAAATGTGATACAGTCATACAATGGAGTATTATTTGGCCATAAAAAAGAATAAACATGGATGAATCTTTGAAAACATTATGCTAAGTGAAAGAAGCTATTCACAAAAGACCACATACTATATGATTTCATTTATATGAAATGTCCAGAATAGAGAAATTTATAGAGACAGAAATTAGTGATTGCTTGGGGAGGGAGAATTGGGGCGAAATGGAGGACGACAGTTAAAGCCTATGGGGTTTCTTTTCTCTGGTAATGAAATTGTTCTAAAATTGACGGGGGTGATGGTTGCACATAGCTGTGAAAATACTGTACAAAAAAACCCACTGAAATGTACACTTTAAAAAGAGTGAATTATATCTCAATAAAGTTGATTAAAAAACAGCATTTAAAGAACAATGGACAACACAGTATTTGGACCACGGTTTATTAACAAAAACGTCTTATTTAAAATACCCTCACATCTGAAGAGATCTTTTGGTTGCAAAGTAGGAGATGATTACTGAATGCTATTTCACCTACTGAAAATGCTCCAGGTAAACATTTTATTTAAAACTATAAAAATCTTGAAAGTAGGAGAAAATTAAAATGCAGGCACCAAGGAACTTCAGAGGACAGAAAATGCAGTGTTTGTTTAAGATGTATTAGGGGGCATTAAGTAGTTAGATTCGTGCGGGGGGGGGGGGCGGTGTAAGCAAGAAGATAATAGCTCATAGGAAGAAGCTCAGTCTAGAAGACTCCCTTCCTTACCAGCCTGCAGTGAGGCTGAAAGAACTCCGCTCCTCCATACATACTGTATACCTTATTATTCAGGAAGCTAAAAATAATCACCCATATGATTTGCTCCAGTAACAAATAGAAGTTAAGTAAACACTAAAAGGTCAAACACAAACAGATTTAAGGAAACAAATGAAAAGCCAAACCAGTCCCCAGGAATGGCTACTGGGAAGTTTCACCAACCAGCACGCATTATTGCGTTCCCCAGGCAGAACAGAAGATGTGATCCGCGCATAGCTCACAATCCCACTACTGAAATTTTTCAACCTGTGTCGTTTTCCATCCAAATAAAGTCCGTTTCTGTGTTCGCCTTGTGTGATATGCCAGTTAATCTAGCCTATCTCACTGCAGAGCTCTTGGTTTGCCAGGTCCCCAGAGTCCACAGTTTCCCCGACCTGAAGAAGCACTAACGCCAGCGACAAGGAAATGCCCGCGGGGGTGGGGTTGGGGAGGCATTAGGGATATTTTTTTATCCTTAATCAATCTCAGCTCCTGCCTTGGTCATTACAAGCAGCCTGGTTCGCCATCAAGTCTGGGTACCTCACACAGCACTGTGCCCAGTTCCAAACCAAAATTAGGGCTAATTTGGGGGAGGGGGCTGGCAAGGAGAAAAACAACTAAAGGCGGGACTGGCTTTTTCTACAGAGCCTCAGGTTTCAAAATGACTGCCTTGGAAGGTGAACTGACCCAGATTATGGAGGCGGGGGGCGATAGACATTCATTCTCCTGTAGGGTGGCTGTGGCTTAGTGTGGGAATGGGGAACTTGCTGGGGCGGGGGGGGGGGGGAACTACACGGAAAGAGAAATAACGGGGAATGGTCTTTCCGTGCCACCCACTCTTCCAAGTGAATCACTGCAGTGTCAGCCCTGCACTGATCCCACGAATTGCCAAACAGGATGAGGTAAGGCACAAGCCCTGAGCCCCCTCCCCCTCCTCCCGCGCACAGAAGGGCGCATCCCTCCGCGAGGTGCACCACGCAGCCCCCCGAGGCCTCGGCTGAGGGACTGACGTCACCCTTCTGCATTGAGCTTCAAGGACTGGTAGCATCACCGCTTAGATGGAGAGTAGAGTTGGGGCGCTTCTGCTGTCACCAAACGGCGGGGGTCCTCCCCCAGGGCTCTGCGGACTGGGTTCACGCAATGACACAAAGACCAGATGAAGAGTGGAAGGGAGTGGGAAAAGGATCATAAGACACCTCTCTCGGGTCGCCGAGAAAGCTCAAAGATGCCCCTGGTTTATGTAAAACCCTCTGCCCTCCGTGCATTTCAGCGCGACGGCGGCGCCTGCCCCCCACCGGTGCACTGGGTGGGCTCTGGTCGCCCTTGCCCAGCCAGGCAGGCACAGGGCTCCTGGCGCCTTCCTCTCGCAGCCCCGCGGGGCCGGGAATCGCCGGGAATCTGGGATCAAACCCCGCGCTCCCACGCCCGCCGCCAGCCGGCCACAGGTTAGCTCCAAGAGGCTCCGCGAACAGGCTGGTAAGGGAGGGCGGTGAGGGGCGTCCAGAGAGGAAAACAGACAAACCCGCAACTTTCCCCAGAGACTGACCCTATTCCACGAGCCTAAAAAATCAATCAAAGAATTAAAAAATTTTGGGAAAGGTCGACAACCTGCAGTCACCGCCGCCGCGCAGCCCCTTGCAGCCTGCGCCGGGCGCGGTCCAGGCTCTGAGCAGCCCCAAGCCTGCGCCCCGCCATCCTGCAGCCCCGGCCCAGTCCCCTGCGCCTGTCTCCTTAAGGAGGGGGCCAAGGTTTGATTTTGGCTTTGGGTTTTTTCCTCCCCCTTCTTTCTCCAAGCATCACTACCCGGACTGACGGACGGCGGCCTGGCCACCGGCCCGGCGTGGCCACTCACCCAGAAGACGAAGGAGTAGATGATGAGGAGGGTTTTGAGACAGGTTATCACAGGTTTGGTCTCCATTCTCCTCGATGCCATACTACAGAGCTGCGGCGGCGGCGGCGGCGGCGGCGGCGGCGGGCGGCGGGCGAGCGCACGGGAGGGGGCGGGGGCGGGGCGGGGCGGGGGCGCGTGTGCGGCGAGAGGCCCCGTGCGCGTGCGTGAGCGCGCACCCTGCAGGGCGCCCGCGGAAGGAGCAGTGCCTGGCAGTGACTGCGCATGCTGAGAAGGCCGCTCGCCTGGGCAAGCCCGCGCAGCCTCAGACTCCCAGCCGAGGAGCCGGCGGGGCCCCCGGGAGGGAAGGGGCCGGCCTGGGGGATGGGTCGGAGGTCAGGGCAACGTCTTCCAGGCCGCTAGGGCACGCAGGTTTCTGCTTTGTACATAGTAGGGCTTTACATTTGCGGTTCTGTCTGCATCTGGCTACACGAGGTTTATTGATATCCCCGAAAAGCAATCACGTTTCTGCGTTTGGACGCCCCACCAGCCCTTCTCAGATGGAAGTGGCCCAGTAGTCCTGTTCTTGGAACAGGGAGGCCTTGTCTGTGCCAGGAACAGACTGTGACAGGTGGCCGGAGATACAGCTGGAGGGATGGTCAGGAACTCAGGAGCTCAGACAGACACCCCAAATCCTCGTCACCACAGGAGCTCCATTTTTTAGATTTCCTCACATTTGGCAATGATGAAGCCGATTGACAAGAAGTTTCTGTATAAAGGTACCACTCTTCCTGCACATAAAATGTTTGACAACAAAAAATGTTTAAAGTGCCTGAGAATCATTTTTCCCACCCTAGCAAGCACAGACTACTCCACACCCGGGAAAGAGAGCTGTATCCAGGTCAAAAAATAATGTTAAAAAACAACTCGGAAGTTCCTCAAAAAACTAAACATAGAGTTACCATATGACCCAGCAATTCCACCCCTAGATATATACCGAAGAGAAATGAAAACACATGTTTACACAAAGGCTTGTACATGAATGTTCATAGCAGCACCATTATCATAGCCAAAAAGCAGAAACAACCCCAAAGTTCATCAAGGATGAATGGATAAACATAGCGCATCCATACAATGGGAAATTATTTGGCCACAAAAAGGAATGCAGTATTGATACATGCTACAACATGGATGCCCCTTGAAAATAAGCTAAGTGAAAGAAGCTAGACACAAAAGACCACATATTGAATGATCCATTTATAGGCAACGTCTAGAATAGACTGATCCGTAGAGACAGAAACAGATTAGTGGTTGCAGCGGGGCAGCAGGAATGAGAAGTGACTGTTAATGAGCAGGGGGTTTCTTTTTGATTTGACAAAAATGTTCTGGAATTAGATAGTGGTGATGGTTGCACAATTTTGTGACTGTACTAAAACCCACTGAATTGCACGCTTTAAAAGGGAGACTTTTATGTCATGTGAATTATATCCCAATAAAAAAGTAATGTACACTCCACCCAGATTTCCTGTGGCTGGTTTGTAGAGGAACACATAGTATAGATTGTGTCAGAGATTTAGCTGAATTCCTGAGAGGCTGCAGTCAAAACCAGCAACACAATCACAGGCTAACTCAATTGTGGCTGATGTGAAGGATACCTTTTGTGAAAGAGGAAAAAATAGTCAATAAGGCTTGAGAAAGCCTGCCAAAGTCAGTTGTTACAGGAGTAATTATAACCTCCAAT
The DNA here is from genome assembly GCF_041296265.1 of Equus caballus. Lineage (NCBI taxonomy): Eukaryota > Metazoa > Chordata > Mammalia > Perissodactyla > Equidae > Equus > Equus caballus. The sequence continues at coordinate 31,883,048 of NC_091715.1, read as the reverse complement.
GAGTTGTACATCGTCCCAGGTCAGTGAGGTCATTGTATAAACAGGACAAAGATATGAGGAAGGGGAGAACCCACCTAAGGAAATGATCAGCCATAACAAAAGGGTACGTGAGTATAGAGGGGAGTGGACAGGAATATGGGTGCAGGTGAAAAAAGAGGAGGAACAGATTGGCAAGGGTTCTGTTATCCAGGAAGACCCTGCACAATGATTCTGAACTCTAGTTGCTCATTTGCATCGCCTTGAGAGCTTAAAAAAAAACTATGCCTGTACCCAAATCCAGGTAGCCTGAGTCATTTGGTATGAGGTGAGCGGTCAGCAGTTTTTAAAGTTCTTCAGGTGGTCCTAAGAGGAATCAAGAGTTGAGGGACACTCTCCCTACAGCAATGAGCTTAAACCCACCTTCAGAAAGGAGCTTTCTCCTCCACTTTTACAGTCCCCAAGCAGCAGCAGGAAAAGGATACTGAAGACTTCAAACCCAGTGGGTACCCTTAGCCCAAAAAGGTCTTGCCCGTGCATAATTCCTCTGTAGAGGGGTCAGAAATCTCAATTTTGAACCCATCAGGGACACTGCTGAGGGTCATAGATAATTTCGTGAGTTAATATGATATTCACAGATGGTGCCCATCAGCTCAGCTAACTCACATTTCACAGTTTGTCTAGAGCTTTTTTAGGATATCTATTGGGTCCAGATTCTTGAAACCTTGGACTGTTCCAGCAAAAATGAATTATTTAAATATAAAGATAAATATGAATATTCAGTAATGTAATTAATGGGTAAATTAACATAGCTCATAGCTAGATTCTTTTTTTTTTTAAGCTAGATTCTTGCTACTTAAATTGTGATCTGCGATATAATAGGGTGACAAACCATCCCAGTTTTCCCAGGGCTGAGGGATTTCCTTGCACTCTGGATTTTCATTGCTAAAACTCGGGAAGTCTTGGGCAACCCAGAACAAGTCGGACACCCTCTCCCTGAACTAGCAGGATTGGCATCTGCTGGGAGAGCTCGTTGAAAATGCACAACCTCGGGCCCCACCCCAAGCCAGTGTTAACAAGAATCCCAGGGGATTTAGATGCACAGTAATGTCTGTTAGCTTGTCATGGATTAAATTGTGTCCCTTCCCCCCCCAAAATATATTGAAGTCCTAACCTCAGATTGCGACCCTATTTGGAAATAGGGTTGTTGCAGATATAATTATTTAAGTTAAGATGAGGTCATACTGGAATAGAGTCAGCCCTTAATTCAATATGACTGGTATCCTTAAAAGAAGAAGAGACACAGGGAGAGGGCCTTGTGAAGACACAGAGACACTCAAGGAGAAGGCCATGTGACTGACTGGAATGTCGCACCTGCCGGCCAAGGAACCCCAGGGATTGGCTGTCACCACTAGAAGCTAGGAAGAGGCAAGGAAAGATTCTATGCAGTCTCAGAGGGAGCATGGCCTGCTGACACTTTGATTTCAGACATCTGGCCCCCAGAACTGTGAGAGAATAAATTTCTGTTGTTTTCATTCACCCATTTTGTGGTACTTTGTTACAGCAGCCACAGGAAACTAATACGTGTTTAAGATTCACTGATCCCCAGCTCCTCAAAATATAACCACAGCTACCATACCACCCAGCAATTCCACTGCTAGGAATATACCCAAAAGAATTGAAAACAGGTGTTCAAACAAAAACTTGTACATGAATGTTCACAGCGGCACGTGTCACAACAGCTGAAAGGTGGAAACAACCTAAAGAAATGTCTATCAGCTAATGAATGGGTAAACAAAATGTGGGAAACCCATACAATGGAATATTATTCAGTTATAAAAAGGAATGAAGTACTGACACATGCTACAATATGGATGAAGCTCGGAAACGTTATACTGAGTGAAAGAAGCCAGACGCAAAGACCACATGTTGTGTTATTCCATTTCTATGAATTATCTAGAACAGGCAAATCCATAGAGACAGAAAGCAGATTAATGATTGCTGGGGGCTGGGGGAGGGGGAAGGGAAAGCGACTCTTGATAGGTATGGGGTTTTCTCTTGGGGTGATGAGAAAGTTCTAGAGCTACATGGTGATAATAATTGTACAACATTGTGAATGTACTTAATGCCACTGAATTGTACACTTTAAAATGGTTAAAATAGTAAATTTTATGTTATGTGTCTTTTATCACACAAACACAAATAACATATAACCACAGCAGGTCCAAAGGCCCTGTGGCCTGAAAGAAGGCTGCACTTGGGGAGCTGACAGAAGGTTAGCAAGGCTCAATAGCAGAGGCAAATATGGTGTACAGGAGGCTGCAGAGAGGTCAGTCCATCCAGGTCCTATCAGATGATAATAAGAATTTTAATATTTTGCCTAAAAGCAAAGGGGAGCTTTTGATTTTTAAAGATTTTCTTTTTCTTTTTCCTTTTTCTCCCAAAGTGCCCCCGGTACACAGTTGTGTATTTTCAGTTGTGGGTCCTTCTAGTTACGGCATGTGGGATGCCACCCCAGCACGGCTCCACGAGTGGTGCCATGTCCGCGCCCAGGATTCAAACTGGCAAAACCCTGGACTGCCGAAGCAGAGCGCGTGAACTCAACCACTCAGCCACAGGGCCAGCCCCAGGGAGCTTTTGATTTTTATTTGCCTTAAATTCAGCAAATACTTCAAGGAGAATTGGACCACCACCAAAGGTCCTACCTACCTGGTCTCTGCTCCTACCGTTACCCCCTCAATCTGTTGTTCACATAGCAACCAGAGTAATCTTGTTCAAACACAAATCATATCATGTCACTCTCTTGCTTAGAACCCTCCAGGGGCTTCCCACCATTGCACAAAGAATCAAATTTCAACTCTTTACCCTGACTTAGAAAGTGTACGTGAGCTGGCTCTGATTTCCTCTCCCATTACTCTCCTTTTACCCCTGGCCTCAGCTGCTCTGTCCTTCTTTCTGTTCTTCCATCAGACTTCGTTTCACTTGAAAGCCTCCACACTGGTGGGTCCTATCTTTAGAATGCTCTGCCCTCTAAACTCTGAATGGTTGGTCCCTTCCTTGCTGTCATTCAGATTTCAGTATAGCTGTCACCTCCTCAGAAAGGCCATTTTGGATGAAAATAGCCACCCAGTCACTCTATGTTCTAATTCTCTGTATGGCACGTATCTAACATTTTTTATTCATGTGCTTGTTTTGTTGTCCACCTCTCCCACTAAGCTCCACATGGATGAGTATTTCTGTCTGTTTTGTTCACTGTTGTATCCTCAGCACCTAGATACAGTAGCAATTCAAAAAAATGTTGACCAAATGAATGGTACATAGTAGTCACTCAATAGATGATCGTTGACTCATTGAAAAAGTGTGTGATACTTCAAGTGGACCTTGAAGTATGAATGAGATAATAGTAGTCTTTGAGGAAAGGAGGAGATCATTGCAGGCTAAGGAACATCATGAACAAAAGGAGAAAACTTACTCAGATTAGCGGGGCGGTGCACTAGAGGGACCTAGGGAAGGAAAAGATGCAGAAGGTATGTTGGGCTGTGCCGGAGGAGGGCCTTGCTCCGGCCAAGTTAGACTCCCTCGTGTAGGCTGTAGGGAGCAGTGGAGAGTCTCTCAGCAGGGGAGTGACGTGATCCAACCTGTGTTTTAGGAAAGTAATTTGGGAAGCAGTATGCAGAAATAGAGGGTGCAGAAGGAAAATACTAGAAACATGAAAAGAATTAGGAGGTAACTGCGATAACCTAAAGGGGAGTTAATGAGAGCTGGACCTCGGAAAGTGGCAGTGGAGCTGGAGGAGGGCTCAGAGCAGTGCATCTCAACTCTGGCTGCACTACAGTTCGCTGGGGAGCATTTAGACTTATGGATGCCTGGGCTCCATCCCCCAGAGACTCTGACTGATTCAGTCTGCGGTGGGGCCCCAGCAATCAGTATTTTTTAAAAGCTCCCCAGATGCTCTAGCTGGGACGGAAACCCCTGGGACAGAGAAAAGAAATTGTTCAGAAGCCAGCCCTCAGGACTGAGTGGATCTGAGTAATGAAGAAAAAGGAGGAATTGAATATGATTTACCTGTAGTCTGAGTAAACTTGGAGGACAGCCTTCAAAATGCATAATCCCCATATATGTTACATTCAAACAAGGGACTAGCTTACAGTTCTTAGAAAGTATATATATGAAGAACTTTTTTAGTCACAAAGGGAAATTTTTATTATAATATTAATAAAAAATAAAACCATAGAAAAATGTATTTGCAACATGACCTCAAATATGTAAGAACATAGAGAAAAGAAATTGGAAGAAAATGTCTCTGAAATTTTCACTCTAGTAGCTCTGGGTGGTGGGGTTATAGGGGATTTTATTTCCTCTTTTTTATATTTACTCTATTTCCCAAAATTTCTAAATGATCATATATAGCACTTACAATAGAAAAGAATATTTGATAAAGGGAGCCCTCCACCCAAAAGATTAAACTATTAAATTTGGGGGACTTAATTGGGGAAAACCTTGAATTGTTTTGAGAACTTGCTTAGATGAAATTTGAGCACATGTCCATTCATCTAAATTTCTGTATTTCTTAATATATCTGTGTTTTCAGGGTCCCTACCTGAGCACCCAAAATGACTTTTACCCTGGGATTCAGAAATGCCTGCAGGAGTGAGACCAGACCTGCTAAACATGTGTTTGCAAAAGCCACTCAGGAAAGCACTCAACCAAAGAGAGGAGAGAACTGAGGTCTGCAAATTTGGCTTAAGGAGGCTTGATAAGCATCAGAGGGTTAGGGTTGTTGCGAGGACAGCTCGATAGAGACATGAGGTGAATGATACAGGCCCTCGCCTTTCTTCCATATGAATTTACCCCTGAGCCTTGGGGGAAAGCAGATGCTAAAAAAATGGTGTTGGAAAAACTTGGACAGCCGCGTGCAAAAGATTGAAAGTAGACATTATCTTATACCATACACAAAAATTAACTCAAAATAGATTAAAGACTTGAATATAAGACCTAAAACCATGAAACTTCTAGAAGAAAACATAGGCAGTACGCTCTTCGACATCAGTCCTAGCAGCATATTTTCAAGTACCATGTCTGACCAGGCAAGGGAAACAATAGAAAAAATAAACAAGTGGGACTACATCAAACAAAAAAGCTTCTGCACAGCAAAGGAAACCATCGACTAAATGAAAAGACAACCTAACAATTGGGAGAAGATATTTGCAAACCATATATCTGATAAGGGGTTAATATCTAAAATATATAAAGAACTCATACATATCAACCACAAAAAAACTAACAACCCAATTAAAAAATGGGCAAAAGATCCGAACAGATATTTCTTCAAAGAAGATATACAGATGGCCAACAGGCACATGAAAGTGTGTTCAACATCATTAACTATCAGGGAAATGCAAATCAAAACTACAATGAGATATCACCACACTCCTGTCAGAATGGCTATAATTAACAAGACAGGAAATAACAAGTGTCAGAGAGGATGTGGAGAAAAGGGAACTCTCATACACTGCTGGTGGGAGTGCAAACTGGTGCAGCCACTATGGAAAACAGTATGGAGCTTCCTTAGAAAAACAAGAATAGAACCACCGTATGATCCAGCTATTCCACCAAAGAACATGAAAACATAAATGTGTAAAGATACATGCAGCCCTATGTTCATTGCGGCATTATTCACAATAGCCAAGACTTGGAAGCAACCTAAGCACCCAGCAAGGGACGAATGGATAAAGAAGATGAGGTGTATATACACAACGGAATACTACACAGCCATAAGAAATGATGAAATCTGGCCATTTGTGACACCATGGATGGACCTTGAGAGTATTATGCTAAGCGAAATAAGTCAGAGGGAGAAAGTCAAATACCGTATGATCTCACTCATAAATAGAAGATAAAAACAAAAACAAACAATCACATAGAGACAGAGATTGGATTGGTGGTTACCAGAGGGGAAGGGGCGAGGGAGGAGGGTGAAAGAGGTGATTAGAGACATGTGTGTGGTGATGGATTGTAATTAGTCTTTAGGTGGTGAACTTGATGAAATCTACACAGAAATTGAAATATAATGATGTACACCTGAAATTTATACAATGTTATAAACCAATGTTGCCACAATAAATAAATAAAATAAATCTAGATTAGAAAATTTCCATAAAGATATTGGGAGCACAAAGTTTTGTAACCAATATAGCTTCCATAACAAAAAATTAGCAGGGACAAAGAACACTGTTCTCATTTCAACAGAGTGACAGTTGAATGTCTCAGAAGATGAAGTGGAAACATAGAAGACAGACAACTTTCCCAAACAGCACAAGCTAAAAGAAGGAAAAGGCCAGTGCCACTTAGTAGCAGCCTTACATTTGTGAGACTATAGTGGCAGCACTAAGTGACAGCTAGCAAGTGCCACCTCCCTTCACACTGGGGACTTCCTAAACATGTTGGGAGGAATTTGCAAGGGGTTGAAGTTCTTCAATTTTGTTTTTTTTTTTTGACCTGGCAATTACTCCTCTATGAACTTGCCCTACAAAAATAAATAGATGTACAAAATATATCTATAAGGTTACTAATTGCAAAATTCATTATTGGAATAGTGAAAAATGGAAGCAATATAAATATTCATCAATAGTGTGTTGCCATTTTAGTCATTCATTCTACAAAATTGTTGAGCACCCACTATTTGCCAGGCACTTTTCTAAGCAGTGGGGCTACAGCTGTGACCAAACCAAACCAGGTCCCTGTCCTCAGGGAGTTTGCACTTTACTGGGGAAGACAAATAATAAAATAAATTTTAGCATAACCATGGTATAGAATTCTATGATATAGTTTTTAAATATCGGATACATTTAACTGTATTAAAACAAAAGGTCCATCAAGATATAACGCATAATATATAACTTTTTACTTATAAAAACAAGTGACAGAAGAGCATTATAATATTCTCCTTCTGTGACTATAATAAGGAAATGTATTACAGCCTTCATAGGAAAAAATCAGGATAAATATATATGACAGACTTTGAATCATATGAGGTGGAATTTCACCTCTGAAAATGCTCATTTGATTTTTTTACAAGTAGTATTACATTTATAATAAAACACAAATTATTAAAAAGAAATGGTGTGTATAGAGGCTAAACCCTAGAAACACTTTTTGAGAAATTGTTATTGGGATCTTATACTTATCCTGTGGTGATTGGACATAGGGAAATGCAGGTAAAACTTTTGTGTCTTTGCGGATACAAAAAAAATTATAATTATGATGTAAGAATAATCCCTTCAGATCTCAACCAAATGGGAATAGAATGTGAAGACAAGAATTTTTGAGGTCAACTGTATGATTAACGCTCCGTGTTAACAGAACTCCAGTGTTCTCCCCTTCACGATGATATGATCTACTCTTGGAGGCACAGAGCAGAGCTAATTAGAGCTGCTCTGGTTTACGTATCATTTGTTTATTGCTGAGCTCAAGGAGGATACACCCCTTCATAAATACCCTTCTTAGAAATTAATTATCATTGTCCATTGGGTTCAAAAACTATCTTATTGATGGCTTTGCTTTCCACATTTGTTGTATTTCAAAAGAAACAATCTAAATATCCAGCAACGGGATTAGTTAAATAAATGATGTTATTGTGCAGTATTTTTCACTTGGCTCTCAGCTATACTTTCAATGCTTTTCTCTGTATCACAGAGTTAGAAACCAGCAAACTACATTTTTCAGATTCCTCTTCCAGCTGCCTTCCTGTTCCGTTTGCCAATGGAAGGCACTGGTGGGGAGTCTATAAGGTGGAAAAAAAGAGAAGCCTTTTTGTCTGTGTCTAGCAGTCCTTCCAACAGCAGCAGCAATGACTACAGGCAACTATTTGTTCCCAAAATATCTGTGGCAGTTTTAACAGCATTAGTAAAGTTATAGACTCCTGGGTTTCTATTCAGTGGTAGCAGCACCTCCAAAAGAGGCAGCAGTAGTCCCTCTCACAGATCAGCATCAAGTGCAGGGTCGCGGGCTCCAGCCCAGGAGTGCTAGCAGCTTTCTGGTCGCTAGGTAAGACACGCTGTGATCAGTTGTTTGCAAAACTGGCCAAAATTCTTTCTCTCCCTGTTTCCATGCTCTTTTGCAATGTGACTTTGCAGCTTTTCCCATAAAAAGCGGAATCTATTTCTCTACTCTTTGAATCTGGGCTGGCCCTGTTCCTTACTTTGAAGAATAGAATACAGAGAAAATGGCATTGTGATAGCTCCAAGCCCGGGCCTCAAGAGGACTCACAGGCCTCTACTCACTCTCTTGGAGCCCCAGGACTGCCATGAAATAAGCCCACACTAGCCTGCTAGAGAATGAGAAACCATGTGTGTCAGAGTCTAAGCAGTCCTCTTGTCCCAGGTGAGGTCCCAAATATGTAAGGGAGCCCAGCCAAGATTAGCAAAGCCAACCCACAACCAACCACGGATGCATGAGGGAGCTCAATTGAAACCAGAGAACTGCTTCAATGAGCCCAGCCTAAATTGTTGACCACAGAATCTTTTCTTAAATAAACTCTGGTTTTACACGAGTAAGTTTGCAGTGGTTTGTTACATAGCAATAGCTAACTAATACACACCTTTCTCCTTTTTAAAACCACTTTTTATAACTTTATAGTTATTAAGTCCATTTCTACACTAAATGCATAGAGTGGTTTCTGTTTTCCTGACTGGATACTGACTGTTACAAATGGTATGTCCATAGAATGGAATTCTAGACAGCCATCAAATTAATGTTGAAGGAGAACACTTTGACACAGGGAAATGCCCACAGTATGTTTTTGTTTTTTTTTTTAAAAGATTTTTTATTTTTCCTTTTTCTCCCCAAAGCCCCCCAGGACATGGTTGTGTATTTTTAGTTGTGGATCTAGTTGTGGCATGTGGGATGCCGCCTCAGCGTGGCCTGATGAGCAATGCCATGTCTGTGCCCAGGACTCGAACCAGTGAAATCCTGGGCCGCCGAAGCAGAGCGGGCGAACTTAACCACTCGGCCACGGGGCCAGCCCCCCACAGTATGTTAAGTGAAAAAATGAAATTATAAAAAGTACATATAGTATGATGCCAATTTGAAGATACACACATACATACACACACACAAATAGTGATAATTACCTCATGATCCAGTATCTTATCATTTTGTGATTTGTTCTTTTATTCTTCACATTTTCTGCATTTACTAAATGTTCTGTAAAAGCGGGTATTTCTTTTGTAAGTAGAAAAAATTTATTTTAATTTTTCATTTTTCAGGACATCTAGATTAGTATTTGGTTTGGGGGAGCCATGATACCTTCTGTAACTCCCTCTTTAGCAATATATTCAAAATAACATTTTTTTAAAAAAAAATAACTGAAAAGAGAACAGTGTCTTACCTCTGCTCACAGCATTCCAAGCTCCATCACAGTCACCCTTGTGGCCCTGTAATCCATAATCACACAGGAGTATCTGAAGTGGGACATAAACCATTTTTTTTTCTTTCTGCCCTCTTTCTAAATGCTCCAAGTCACCTTACCACACAGAGCTTCTGAAACACCCTCCTGACACGGACCCCCTACATGTGCCCAGCTCTCGATAATTCATTCAGCAGGTATATGAATCTTTGATTATTGATAATCTTTTATTCAAAAGATGTTATGCTATTATACTGACTCCAATACCTGTGATAAATACTGTATTCCTGAGACATAAAAGACATAATTGATGGAGTCTTAGCTCAGAAGAATTCAGCCAAAAAGATGATAGTTCCAGGTATTCAGGTTCTGTGCAGTTTTGTTTTGTTTTGTTTTGTTTAGCATTTTTAGCCATTTGTATCATAATGTTTATTGACCCTATTTTTGAAATCCAAATATTAATCAGCATTCACTGACTTCAGTAGGAATAGTCTCTACATAATGGTGACTAATCTACTTTAGTTAGATTCATTTATTAGAGACTTACCTTTGCTTGCACTTGAATAAACCAATACATAAAAATGAGTATGTTGAAAGTCCTATCTAGTTACAGTGAAATTTACTTTAGATATTCAAGCACGAGGATGTTATCTAACCCAGGCCAGAGCCCCATCTTATTTAAATGCATAAGTGGCTAAATTTAAGGTGAAGACTGGGCTAGCATGGCTAACGTAGGGCAGAACATTAAGCTGATCATCAATGAGTTAATCTCTGAATTCAGAGGACATACACAACCCTGGCCCTAAATTTCCTTTTGTTAGCGTTATCCCCCTCAGTGAGCTGATGGCTTCCAATAATTGGATTATGTCATGATCATAATTAGAAACATTTATTGATTCACTTGTTGGCTTAGAATTTGAGCCCATCATTCTGATGTAGAAGCCTGCAGTCTTGACAACAGGTTTTGGAGTCAGACTGCCTGGGTTCCCTCCTGGCCTCGGCCACTTACCAGTCTTCACATCTGTAAACGGGGGATATTAACAGTACCTACCTTATTGTCTTCGCATGAGGCAATATATGTGAAGTGTTTGAAACAGTTCTGGCATAGTGGGTGCTCAATAAATGTTAGTTGTCATTGTAATAACACTGTGTCACCTCCTCATTACAAAAGTTTAGATCTAAAACGGACCTCAAAGATGATTAAGTTCACTGTTTTTCAACTGCAAGTCACAACCTGTTAATGCATTATGAAATAAATTTAAGGGCTTACTTCCAGTATTTAATAACACAAATAAGAAGATAATCAAATAGAAATTATCAAAGTGCATTGCATGTAATAAGTAAGTGTTGTTTCATGAAACATTTGTTTTAGAGGATGCAGACATGATTGAGCCCTGCCCCCGTCACCTCATGTGATGGTCTCTTTTGCTGGTTCTGCCCATCCCCCAACTTCTTTGTGCTTCTCTCCCAAAGAATCTTCCCTGTAGTTCTTCAGAAAATTACCCTTCAGCTGCTGGAGACATATTAGCCCAACGTATTTGAGTTATTTATCTGTTGCTCAATAACAAATTTTTCAAAAACCTAGTGACTTAAAATGACAAACATTTATTATCTTACACAATTTCTGAGTGTCAGGAATCCAGGAACAACTTAGCTGGGTGGTTCTGGCTCAGGGTGTCTCATGAGACTCCAGTAAAGCTGTTAGCTGTGGCTGCAACGTTATCTCAAGGCTTGGCCTGTGCTGGAGGATCTGACTTCAAACTCACTCATGCGGCTGTTGGCAGGCCTCAGTTCCCTGCTGGCAGTCAGCTGGACGCCTCCCTCACTTCCTTCTTATGAGAGACCATGTCACAGGCCTCTTCATATTACTGCTCATAAAATGAGACCTTGCTTCCCCCAGAGGCAAGGATCCAAGAAAGAGCGAATACAAGATGGAAGCCACAGTCTTTTATATCTTAATCTCAGAAGTGACACACCATCACTTCTACCATATTTCATTGGTTACACAGACCAACCATGGAACTCTGTAGGAGGGAACTACACAAAGGAGTGAATACCATGAGGCAGGGATCACTGGGAACCAACTTTGGGGACTGGCTACCACAGGTACCTTGAGTTGAAATGGCTGGGAGGTTGTGTCCTGCTGGGGTGGCCTGTAACCAGTGATTAACTAGGGATGAAATACGAAACACCAGCTCTCTTGTCTCAAGGCAAGTCAAACTCTGTGGTGTATTTTTTGCTCTAGAGCTCCCCATGGGATCAGGCTGAGGCTTCACTTGAAATCTTACCCCTGGTTGATTTCTACCCCTTTCCTGCTCTTCCTCCTCTACTCCCATACCAGTTTTTCCTGGGAGTACATCCTTGATAAATCACTTGCACTCAAATCCTTATCTCAAGATCTGCTTCTGGGAAACCCAACCTAGGACAAGGTGGTGTGTGTGTGTGTGTGTGTGTACTCGGTCAAAATAAAACATTTTTTACTCTAAGTCATGGTCAAAAACGTTGAACTAAGAAAAAAACACAACTCTGATCTACATCAGTTCTTTCATTTTACAACTGAGTAAACTACAGCCCAGACAGGTAAAATGATTAACCCAAGATTACCCAACCCTTTGTGGCTAGATGAACTCTTGGTTCTAGTTTGACTTCCTACACTTAGCCTCTGGTTGTAAAATCGCTTCCATTGGATTCATCTCCAACTCTGCCATTTGACAGTTGTGTGACTTTAATGCAGTCCTTCTGGGCCTTAATCCCTTGATCTTTAACGTGGGGGTAATAACTACTCTCAGTAGAAAGAAAAGATTACACAGAAATGAAATCAAATTCAAGCTTCGCTATTCACTGCCCCCTGCCCAATTTTTTATTGTGATAAAATACATATAACATAAAATTTACCACCTTAACCATTTTTAAGTATACAGTTCAGTGGTATTAGGTACATTCATATTGTTATGCAATCATCACCACCATCCATCTCCAGAACTCTTTTCATCTTGCAAAACTAAAACGTTACACCCATTAAACAATAACCCCCATTCCCCTCTCCCGATAGCCCCTGGCAACCACCATTCTACTTCCTGTCTTTATTATTTACCATTCACTGGCTTTTTGACCTTAAGCAAATAATACATTTTCATTCCCCTCATCCTGAGTGAAAAAAGACAAATACTTTCTAGTGTATAGTTTATCAAAACACCTGGTATAGGGGCTGGTCCCGTGGCTGAGTGGTTAAGTTCGCGCACTCCGCTGCAAGTGGCTCAGTGTTTCGTTGGTTCGAATCCTGGGTGCGGACATGGCACTGCTCATCAAACCACGCTGAGGCAGCGTCCCACATGCCACAACTAGAAGGACCCACAACGAAGAATATACAACTATGTACCAGGGGGCTTTGGGGAGAAAAAGGAAAAAAATAAAATCTCAAAAAAAAAAAACACCTGGTATATACAACCAACGGCAGCTGGAATTACTATCAGGTACATAGAACTGCTTTGTAAACTATAAAGCACCATAAAAATGTGAGTTATTGTGCTTACTGTTACAACACTACACCTAAATAGCACCCCAAATTCTGCTTATTCATACAGGGTTATGTATCAAAGCATTATCAATTTTGACCAACCTCATGTCATTATTTAAAAGCAAAGCATGTTAATAGCATCACCAAGCTTGGTTTCCTGCTTTTCTTTGGAAAAAAGCAAATCAATTTTTCTTTCGGGAAAATTATCTCAAAACTCTTTTACTAAATGAGTGCTTTTATATTTTAGGTAATTTTTAATTATGTGGAAAAGCATAAAAAGATAAATCATGAATGTGTGAGGATTTTTAGTTCTTTGTATCTCACAAAATGGTAATATTTCTGACAGTAAAGTAGAATTTAAAATATTTAGCCTCAAGGAACCATTCTTTGAGTCAAGAAGTGGAATGATTTTATAGTATGTATTAATATGAGCCTATCTCTCCATTTGGAGCTAGCACCACTCTGTCCTGATGGATCAAATCTTTCAAATTTTTAAGAAGAGATAGTTAAAAGGAAATGTACCATGTAAACAGAAATTTTAACAGAAACCAGAAGAAAAGATGTTTACAAATGTAATAACTTCTGGCCTATGTTTAGAAAAGAACCTATTTGTACTTGGGTTAGGCTGTCTGCAAAACAGAAGAATATACTTGCCTACACAGGGCAAAAATAAAGCCTGATTCTGGCTGAGGGACTGAAAATCTAGTTTGTTTTGTTTTGTTTTTGTCTTTTTTTTTTAGCTAAAAAACAACTGAATTCATTGAAAACTATGGCCCTCTCTGTAAAGAAACAAGCACCCATATACATTTCTGGTGGAAAATAGTATATCTCTCATGAAAGGCAACTTGGCAATATTCATCGAAATTACACATGCAGTTTGGAACCGGGAATTCCACTTCTGGACATGTACACATGTGTACATACATGTCACTTATTCTGTCAAGTGTTTCTTTCAAAGCCGAATAGATTACATGGATAATATAGAGTCTCTAAGCACTTAGGGGGACTTGGAAACCTTTTACAGGCATCAAAATGAACACTTATCTACCACACATGTGCACACACACATATATAAAAAAATGTACGTGCAAGGCTGTTCATTGTAGCTTTATTATTTTGGTAATAGTTAAAAGTTTGGAAGCCAACCAATGTCCATCGATTTAGGATTGGTTTAAGACATTATGACACATCCACACAATAAAATGCTATGCAAATATGAAAAGATGGAGGATGTTTTTTATGTGCTGATGTGCTACAAATTCTAAAATATATTATTAAATAAAAATGGCAAGATGCAATACAGTGCATATGCTAACTTTTGCGTACCAAAGGAAGAAATACAAATATTTATGTTCAAACCCTGGTAGGACAAACAAACAAAATACCCACTTTCTCAAAGCTGGAGGTAAAATAATAAGATGCACGTGTTCAATCCTCCTCTTTATATAAGGAAATGTACTAATAATTGAAAAACAGTGTTTCCCAACATTTGGACTTGTCTTGCGATTGTCAGACATCGGTCTCCCAAACCCAGAGGCAAATGTGAAACTGAGTGTCCCCCTTGAAGCCAATTATGTTAGATAGATGGTGTGCTAAGGATTGAAAAAAATCATTACTTTCGCTCCATCCTCTTCGCAAGTCCTTGGGCATGTGAATGTATATGGAATTTACTGGTTTTTCTCCTCCTTTGAGGACTCAGCCAAAACTGAGGCAGGAAGAGTTTCATTTTAATATCCTCTTATACAGTTTTACTCTTCACTAGCAGAATACAGAATTGAGCGCGTCAGTAGCAAGTCATAAAATTGTCCTGCACATCTTACCACATAGGTGATCAGTTATCTCATTTAGTAAACCACAATTGAACAATTATTCTCGTCCCTCTAGTCCCTGCCACACCTAACACAGAGTCCCATTTAACAGATGCTCAATACATGTTTGCTGAATTGAACCACTTGCTTTATTTTATATTGATAAATTCAGCCAGATGCAGATAAAATGTTAAAATGATTTACATTTTAGTTGTGAAATTAAAATTTAGAACTACTACCTTCTTTTTGAAATAAGAAATGCTTATCTCAAAAAAAACCTTAGTATATCATTTTGAAAAATATGCTCTTATGTTTTGATTTCCAATCCCTAGATAATTGAGGCAAAACAATTTTCAACGCTCCTGGAATTTAAACGAGTGGTAGAGACATGTGTTAAATGTCTTGATTTGTTTTTTCAGGATATGTTCAGTCATCTTGGGTGTTTTTTTCTTTATTTCTTTCTCCTGATGCAAGTTGGTGGTCAAGATATAATTTTACAAGCTTTCTAAAGTAACTAAATTATTGCCAGCTATGGACAACTGCAATTGCCTTTTCAATTTCAAACCTTACAGCTCTACCAACACACACCTTTGGTGTGTTCTGTGAATAAAATCAAATAGTTGGTGATAACTATACTATTGAAAACATAAAATCTAGGTTCCAGACTAGGAGAAAGGTTGCAGACTAGAAGAAAATATTTGCAAATTATATATCTGATAAAAGTTTTATATCCAGAATACATAAAGAACTCTTACAACTCAATAACAAGACAAATAACTCAATTAAAAATGAGGAAAAGATTTGAATAGATATTTCACCAAAGAAGACATACAATTGGTTAACAAGTACATGAAAAGATGTTCAATATCATTAATTATTAGGGAAATGCAAATAAGAAACAAAACTTTACACCTACAACAAGTGTAGCTACAATCAGACAGAAAGACATTAAAAAGTGTTAGGGAAGATAGGGAGAAATGGGAACCTAATACACCAGTGGGGGGTATGTAAAATGGTCCAGCAACTTTGGAAAAAGTTTGGGAGTTACCATAAAAAGGTAAACATGCAAATTTACTATGTGACCCAGCAATTCTACTTCTGGGTATCTACCCAAGAAAAATGAAAACAATATTCACACAAAGACTTATATGGGAATGTTCCTAGCAGCATTATTTATAATAGTCAAAAACCAGAAATGATCCCAATGCCTATCAACTGGGGAGTAAATAAACACATTGTGGCATATCTATTCAATAGAATTTTATTCAGCAATAACAAAAGTACTGATAAATGCTACAACATTGATGAACCTCAAAAATACTTTGTTAAGGGAAAGAAGCCAGACACAGAAGACTACACATTGTATGAGAATTGGAAAATCTATAGGGACAGAAATTAGATAGTGGTTACCTGGGACTGGGAGCAAGAATGGAGATTGACTAAAAGCGGATATGAGTGGTCTTACTGAGGTGGTGAAAATGTCCCAAAACTGGATTTTGGAGATGGTTACAAACTATAAATTTACTAAAAATCATTTATTGTACACTTAAAGCAAGTGAATGTAATGATATAAAATTACACCTCAATAAAGCTGTTAAAAATGTTTTAAAAATTCAGGTTACAGATATTCTTTTTGACATGTTATCCTGAAATTTTTTGTAACTTAATTATCAAACTTAGAGTTGAGGATGTGTTTGCACATCTCTTTTAAAATTAAGGAATATATGTTTATTGAAGAAAATTCAGAAAATATAAACAAGAGAAATCTTTCTATAATTCTGCTCCCTGAGCTAAATAGTCAATATTTTGGTATATGCCTTTTGTAGAGGGCATCCATCATAGTCCTCATATTCACGACTGCCCATTAGCTTTTGGATAGTCTTTCTATTGCGGGGAAATGTGATGGTTTTAAGATCTGTCCCCAAATTCTTAATTCCTCCCATCAAAAGTTGGAGTCTAATCCCATCTTCCTTGAATCTGGTTGTGCATTTGTAGTTATCTCAATGACTAGAGGGTGACAGAAATGATGCTGTGTGACTTCTGACTCTAGGTTATAAAAGGCTACACCACTTCTATGTAGTTTTCTCTTTTGGGATGCTAACCCTTGAAACCTAATCATCATGTTGTAAAGAAGCCCAGGCCCCTTTGGTGTCAAATGCTGGCTTCCCAAATATCACCAAAAAAACACATTGATTAGATGGAGCTGAATATATTTCTTAAAGCACTACTTCGCTGAGTCTGAGAAAGTCTCAGAGAGGGAGGACGATATATCTGGTCATATATTGAGAACTGGGAAGTTGGTTTAAAGCGGGGCTTTCAATCTAGAAGCTTGATTAGGTTTGCATAAGGATCTTAGGATTGGTGGCCACAACCAGGCGAGCATTTTGAGGCTAGAGGCTCAAAGAATCTTGGTATGTAAACTCGTCTATTGAAGAGAGATAGGTCTTTCAGGAAGTTCCTATAAAGAAAATTTTATTTGCAACTTTTATCTTCCTGGGCAACAGTCTACTGGAATACTAAAGTGTTGTCAACAAATACAATGGAATAGTACAGTCAGGTTAATGTAGAAAGTAAGGTGAGTAGCGGTAAATACTTTGGTTCTTTAGGAGAGGACACATATAAGGGTCTGGCCAGTGGTCCCAGGTAAGGTCACAGCCTGAAAGCTTGCAAGATGCATGAAACTGCCAGGTCCCAATTGGTGGGATCAGTGGGAAATTATAGGTTAGGTCAGTGATTTTCAACCAGGGGTGATTTTGCCCAGCAGAGGATATTTGACAATGTCTGTAGACATTTTTGTTGTTGCAAATGGGAGGTTGCTACTGGCACCTAGAGAGTAGAGATCAGGGATGCTGCTAAACATCCCGCAATGCACGAACAGCCCCCTCTTCTCCAACAACGAATTATCCAGCCCCAAATATCAATAGTCCCAAGGTTGAGAAACCCTGGGTGATATGTATATAAAGTATGTCCAGAAAATAGAGGCTGACCAGCCCTGCCATGTTGCATATAGAGCAGAGGTCAGCAAACATTTTCTTTAAAGAGCCAGATAGTACATGTTTTAGGCTTTGTGGATCATATGGGCTCTATTTCAACCACAGACAATACTCATAAATGAGAGTGTCTGTGTTCCAATAAAACTTTATTTACACAAACAGGTCATGGGCTGAATTTGGCCCACAGGCAGCAGTTTGCCAACCCCTGATATAGAGATTAGCCTGAATATTATTGCTACAGTGGTTTTTTCATTTATTGTATGAGGCAGATCAACAACTATTTCCCTGTTTATTAATGCTTTTTATTTTGCAATAAACCTTTTCAGTTACAGTGAGCTAGAAAAAATGAAGTGCATGATTATTAATGACAAATGAACTGAACTTCTGTTTCTTAAGAAAGTTGATCATGGACATGTAATTTCCACAAAATATTTGGAGACATTTACCATCCCCCCTGGGAGCCAAAATAACATAATTGACTATAAAATCCAGGGACATAAATCTGTGAGAGCTACATAAACATCTATTTTGAAACTTAGTAATTTATTTAAGAAACCTGGACCTGAGGACAACAGTTTACCGTGTGCATCTTCAAAAGGTGTATTTATATATCACTCCATAAAGTGCGACTTTTCACTTAGATCAAATCATCATTTTACTAAGTTAATGTCATTCCTTTTTATTCCAAGTTTCCATGTGTACATATTAAAAATGAAATGATAGATGTTATTGTGTTAGCCCCATTAGCAGCAGAACTGCAAAAAGAACTAAGTGAGTCAGTGTTCTATCAGTGATATTGGAAGCTTCAAATGGAAAATCTGTTAATCTCAATGATGGTTCAATTTTATTTTCACCCACTTCATGAAGTCAAAGTAAAGGTTTTGGAAGTTCATTCTGTCAAAGGGAAGAAAACAGCATTATTAATAATTTAATTGAAAATTCCGCTTCAAACTTCAACGTCAAAGGAATGGTTATTTGTTTTGTGACACAATACAAAAATAATATTTTGTGAAGCACAGTGTCATGGTAAAAACAAGGTTTTTACTAAGTGAAGATGCCTTTGGAGCAAAAGTGCACTTGGAATTGGTTGAAATGCACACAGGATTCAAAACTGAGTCCAAAAAGCTATAATATTTTAACAATCAAAGTTAAAAAAGCAGTTGTCAAAATTCACAAAGAATTTATATACACACACACACACACAAACACATTAACTGGACTAAAAAACTTTTGTAATAAAGTTGATGTTGAATACAAAAAATATTTCAGCATGGTAGTATATGGTTTTTCTCAAGCTGAGGAAAATGCATATAGGAAAGACTGGGAAAAATTTTAAAATTAAAATACATTTTAGGTATATTGCAACTTTAAAATTTATATTTTTGCCTCCTTATTCCCTAGAAGGCCATAGTGGGCAACACCAAAGTAATATTTACATGAAAGTAAAATATTTATTCTGGCAACATTTATATGAACTGAAAATTAAATTTCTCTGTATTTCCATCTTCTGATGACCACTGTCTCTATCTTGCTAATACAGTGGCTTTCCTATGATTTTTGCAAGAAGTCACTCTAATGTCACTCTAAGTCACTTTTATATGTGTAAAATATGTACCACAAAATGATACTCTTCAACACTTGTTCTAGGCTTTTTGCTGACCTTTAGAGAAAGTACTTGGAGTCTTAAGAAATCCAATGAGAGACAGAACAGGTCACTAATGAAGAGATAAAATGATGGTCCCTCTCTGCTGCTCAGAGCTATTGTTGAGATGAATTTAATAATGGGATCACTGAAAAGGTCATTAAGCTCCAAATATAGTCAATTATGAACCTGCTGAGAAAGGAGAAAAGGGGCTTTTCTGGCCTTCCACTACTCTGCCCTCCACTACTCTCCCCTCTCTGCCCTGTGTTCTCTCTGGTAGACATTTGTTGTCTTCGGCTGCCCAGAATCCACTGCCCCTTCCCAAGAGTTCCCCAATTTTATTTTGGGGAATATCTCTCCCTCATTAGGGTGGTCTTAGTGTAATATAATTCCATGTTCCTGTCTCACCCTTTGGAAGCCAAAGGCATTCAGGCTTTCCTCCTCTTGCCCACTTCAAGCAAGAGTCAGGATGGAGAAGTTGACCCCAGCTTGACTAATATGATGCTCTCTCTTAAGATTTTGAATCTTGAGCAATTGATGCACAAAAACAACTGAAAGCCATGCATTAGTCACTTCTTGCTTTGAGATGGTGGCTGTGATTCTGTGGCCTATATCTATAAAGTGACGTTGGTTTCTGCAGACTCCCAAACCTGACTTTCCAACCTTCTGCCTTCAGTTAAGCAGAGCTTGTTTTGGTTACTTGTAAACAGCGAACGCTAACTGATACATCCTTGTTTAGCAGTGCTTTCCTGGGTGAATAACTTGCCCACCCTGCTTGTCTCTTAGGAAGTCATTTCTTGCTAATGGTAATTTGCACTATGATGTCAAGGACTTAGTGTGTTACTCTTCCTAGGAGTCTTAGAATGGTGAAAGGATCTTGAGGAAGAAGGCAGTAACAAGCCTTGAAGGGTAGATGTTCAGACATTTGGTTCCCATAAGACTATACAGTGAAATGCTACCATTTATTGAACACTTTGCTATAGGTGTGTCACCGTGCTAGGTAAGCACTTTACCAACAATTCCCATGACAACACTATGAAGAAGGTATTATTATGCCCATTTTATAAATATGAAATAAGAGGCTTAGAACAGTAAAATAATTTGTACAAGGTCACCCAGCTAATATTTGAGGGAGCCAGAATTTGAATCTATGCTGTTTGACTCCAAAGTCATTTTCTTAACCACTAGCATGTAATGCCTCCCTGTATGATGGGAATCATCTTGAGAATGAAGGACTTTCTCTTTTAGTCACTCTATATGCATGCTTTATCATGTCTGTGCGGAACTGGCCCAGCACATACACCCAAGTATAACACGCCAGCATGGAGGCTGACATTTCTTTCATGTATGAAGCTGCATAGGTTAGCTGGGCCAGGCCAGCGGTGCCCTTGTCCAGTTGTTTCTGTCAAGCCTCAGCTATTATTTTAACATACTACTGAGGCATAATTTACATACAGCAAAATGCATAGATCTTATATATACAGTTTGGAGAATTTTAACAAATATATAAATCATGTAACCATCACCCAGCTCAAGACACAGAACATTTCCATCTCCCAGAACCACCCTTTATTCTCCTTTCTAGTTAATTCCTTCACCCACAGAGACAATTTTTAAATTACCATAAGCTTTGCTTGTTTTTGGACGTCATGTAAATGGAATCTTACAATATGTACTCTTTTGTGTAAGACTCCTTTCACTCAACCTAATGGTTTTGAGATTAATCCATGTTGTTGGATGTATCCTAATTAGTTCTTTGTATCGCTCATTGATTGTATGAATATACCACAAAGCTTTTTGTGTATTCATTTTCCTGTTGATGGACATTTGGGATATTTCCAGTTAATGCCTAGTGTGAAGAAAGCTGCTCTGAACATACTTGTACAAATCTTTCTATGCATTCATTGTATGCATTCATTTCTTTTGGTTAATATATATTTAGAAATGGAATTGCTGGGTCATAAGGAAGGAATATATTACATTTTACTGGAAGCAACAAGGATATACAATTTTACATTCCTATCAGCAATGTTTGAAAGTTCTGGCTACTCCACAGCTTCACCCACACTTGGTGTTTTTGATATTTTCCATTCTGGTGGGTATATAGTTTTATCTCATTGTGGTTTTAACTTGTACGTCTCTCATGACTAATGATGTTGAGCACCTTTTAATATGCTTATTGGCAATTTGGATATCTTTTGTGAAGTGCCTGTTCACCTGTTCAAGTCTTTTGTTTACTTTTTTATTATTGTTAGCTGAGTAGGAAAGCATGCGACACAACACTTGGCCAACCACACAGACAATCTGCATTCTGTACACATGACAGAGATCATAACCACCAACTCAACGACACTCAATATTTACCCAAAGCTGAGTTTTGGTTTTGCTCAGCCTGTGTTTTGCTCAGCCTGTGTTTTGCTCAGCCTGTATCTTAACTAATATGACTGCTAATATATTGTCAGGAAATAACTCCTACAAATCTGACTTTACAGCCTTTCTTAAGAAATTGGAAACACTGGGCCTACTTTTCCATCTTGGTAGTATCACCTAAAGCTGAGTAGTGGCTGCTCTCTTAGATGGTACACGTGTTTTGCAGTTTAGCACAGCCCCAGCTCCTCGCACTCCCACTCCTTATTGTCTTATTTCCAATCTGCTTCACTCATTTACATTACCTGCGTAGCCTCTGAAGGTATGGGGGAATTTTCACTCTGGTATCAGAATCAGGCTGGCCTTTTATGAGCAACTGGTTTACTATTTGCTTATGAGTGTTGTGAATTAGATAATTCTTTACATTTCCCTTTTAACTCTACAAATGCACAAATTCGTAACTCAATAGCAAGAGACATGCATTTTCTATTTAATCTTATTCCAGATTTAATCTTTTCCCTATCCTTATCTTTCTTGATCTTGAGTTCCTCATTTACTTAAAATATCTTATTGTAGACAACTTTATTTAAACATTTTTTGGGGCAAAGCAATGAATTCTGCCTCTGCATATCTATTAGAAATGATTTCTAAGAAAGTAAAGCTAGCCATTAGCTACAGACCCCAAGTAACACATTCTCTTCTCCATTTCAGAGATGGTCAAGGGAGAAGAGGTGGTAATGAAAAAAAAAAGAGGCCCCCTCATCATTTGACATGGGTGAGAAGATTCTCAGCAGGCCCTAGGCCTAGAGCCCCTGAAGAAAATAAAACCTCTGGTGTAAAAAAGAAGGTACAGAGTTCATGCACATCTGGTCAAATCATATTACAAAATACATTTTATCTCACTATATCACAGCTATCAGAATGGCTGAAATTCAAAATAGTCATAACACTAGCGAGGATGCAGAGAAACTTGATCATTCATACATTGCTCATGGGGATGTATGGTACAGCCACTCTAGAAAAGAGCATGGCCGTTTCTTAAAAAACTAACCTGTGCCTACCATGCAACCCACTAATTTCACTCCTATGCGTTCGTTCCAGAGAAGTGAAAATTTACACTCACACAAAAAACTGTACATGAATGTTCATAAAGCTTAATCGTAATATCCCCAAACAGGAAACAACCCAATTGTTCTTTAATGAGTGGATGTTTAAACAACTATGGGACATCCATACCGTGAAATACTACTCAGCTAGAAAAAGGAACAAGCTAATGGTATGCACAACTTGGATGGATTTCCAGGGAATTATGCTGAGTAAAAACCATAATCTCAGAAGTTTACATACTGTATAATTTCATTTATATAACATTCTTGAAATGACAAAAGCATAGAATTGGGGAACAGATAAATGGCTGCCAGGGATTGGGGGTAGTGGTGGTGATAGGAGGGAGGTGGGTGGAGCTCTGAAGGGTGCATAAGAGATCCTTGGGATGGAATTGTTCTGTATCTTGACTATAGTAGTTGTCACATGAAACTACACGTGATAAAATTGCATAGAACTAAATACACACACACAAATTATGTAAAAACTGGAGAAACCTGAATTAAATTGGTGAATTGTATCAATGTCAATTTCCTGGTTGTGATACTGTGCTCTAGTTAGACAAGACGTTACCATTGGAGGTGAAGAAACTAGGTGAAGAATATATGTGATCTATTATTTCTTATAATTGCACGCAAATCTACAATTACTTCAAGGAAAGAAGTTGAAAACGTACCATTGTTTATACAAAAGTATTGATTAAAACCATAGCTTCAAGCCTGTGGATCTAATATTACAGCAAAAGGATTTAGGTAATTATGTAGAGTTCAATATAATAATATATATCAGTCATTATATCCCCTATCAGTCTGGCAAAGAGCCTGTTTCAGTTGCTATGGCTGTGTAACAAATTACTCCAACACTTGGTGGCTTGAAATAATGACAACACTTATTTTGCTCACGAATCTGTACTTTGAGCAAGAATCAGTGGGGATGGGTCATCTCTCTGCTCCATTTTGGCATCAATTTTGAGGGTAATACTTGAAGACAGGCATCGTTCTGTCTTCAAGGGGCAGGAATAATTCACAAACTCATTCATATATTTAGTGACTGATGCTATCTGGTTGATGCTGAGTTCTCAGCTGGACATGTCAACTAGAACATGTATATGTGATCTCTCCTTGATGGCTGTGCTTCCTTATAAGATGGGGACTGAGTCAATGATGAGAGTCTCCAGAGAGATAGAGAGCCTGATGGAAATTCAATAACCTTGATAACCTGGCCTCAGAAGTCATGCAGTGTCACTTTTGCCACAGTCATAGTCCTGCCCAGATTTAAGGGGAGTGAACATAGACCACATCTCTTGATACAGGAGTTTCAACGTCACAGTGTAAGATGAACACGCTGGAAGGGATATATTGGTGTGGCTGTCTTTGAAAAATACAATTTAGTACAGGGCCTGACACAGAGTAAATGCTTAATAAACATTTTTAATGAATGAAAGGAGGGAGGGACACTAATCCAATACACACCTTCTTACCTCTCCTTGCAGTACCCTTGCCCTCTTCTCTGCCCTACTGGGCAAAGACCTTCAGTCCCATTTTTTGCGACTCAGAAATCTGTTCACATTTCCCTCCTCTCCCTGAGTATAGTGACTAGTATGGTGGCTTTGCAATGTGTCAGCTTGGCGAGGCTGAACTACATACTCCAGGAATCTCTTCCTTAAATGTTTCTGGTTACAGTGGGCCACAAGAGAGATTCTTCTGTGAGATTTGGAGGGAAGAAGAAAACAGCAGCCATTTTGTAGCTCACACATACTGTCACCAATCTGCTAACTCACCTCCTTGGAGTGAGACAGCAGCTGGACTTTCAACTCTTCCACCTTCCCCTGGCTCCTCCTTCAGCTGCTTCTACTCCTGGGCTAGGTGTGTGGGTTTAGCTATATGATGAAGGGTCCCCAGCTAATACAGGACAACCATTCTACTACGGTCAGAGGCAACAGGAACTCTCATAGGTTTCAGCCCAACCTTGTGGTCTTCAGCTTGTGCTTGTGGGTTCCAACTCATTTTTGCTTTCCCTCACTTCATATTCATCTTCCCTTCCCCCACTGCTTGCTCTGTGGACTTTAACCTCCAGCATCAGAGACAAAGACAGCAACCTTACAGAGAGTGCTTAACTAGCTTTCACAATTGTGTAAGGTCAAATCCCTGTAACAAATCCCTTTTGTGTGTGCGTGTGTGTGTGTGTGTGTGTGTGTGTGTGTGTGTAGTGGTTTTGCTTCTCTGATTGAACCCTATATGATACAGAATTTGACATCAGAAGTTTCCAGATCAAATATGCAAATTCCTATGAATTTTTTAAACAATTTATTGAGGTTTAATTGACATACATATCAATTTTTCATTCATCCAACATTCAACAAATATTATGTCAAGCCTCTTCGATACCTCTATTCATCTAGTCTTTTTATTTTCAATAAAGACTATTTCTTTAAAAGTATGACTAAGTGTGGTTTAACTTTTGATATTTTTGAAAGACCTTTAAATAAATAGATGTGAAACTAAATTTTTCTGAGAACCTAGATCCCATTTTTCTGTAGGGGGAAAGGTTACCAGAGACATAAGATTTATGTCAGGAATAGTCTTGTTTATCTGGGGACTCTTAAAGACAGAATGGAATGCTGGAATTTCAAGCTGTGGGAGAGCTGTTTTGATCTCAGGTAGGGGCGGGGGAGGAACATTTCTGTACATCCTATTATTTAGCTTTCATGTATGCTGTGTCTCATGTAGTGCCTCCTGAGGAGCTGGAGAGAGGAAAACAGAATGAGAGAACAAAGGGCCTCTTCACACCTCCCTCCCACATTTCTGGGGTTGGGTATTCCTTAGTCCTCTGCTCTGAGGAAGCGGAATTGAGCTGATTAGGTAACTCGTACAAAGTGGTCTCCATCAAACAATCTCGTGATAGTCTTATTGACAAGGGCTACTTAGCTGCTTTTAAACTGAGTAAATCACAATTTAAAATCTGTTGCACAGAGGGAAACATTACTGTGACTCATTTTTCCTTGAAGGTGGATAAGTGTCAGCTCATGCATTTTTAGGGAGCTCACATTTCTGCGTAGATGTGTCTATTTTGCAATTTAAATATTTCATTTATGTGACTGATATTAAAAGGCTGCAGTACTCTAACGCCACTGGATGTGTGAGACCCCTAGACTTTGGTTAATAATGTATAACATTCACAGTACCTGGAAGTTATTTTCTTGAAGCCTAAATTTTGAAAGAAAGCATATCACTTTGCCAGGGACTCTTTCTGACTCTTCACACATCAAAGCATTCCAGTGAAGAAAAAAAAATACCTAAGTGTTGTCTAAATTAGACCAACAACTATATAGACACAAGTTCTAGACAACTGGGACACACTGGGATGACTGTCCCAGTTGTTAATGTATTGAAATACTTTCCTATTGGTTGGTGAAGAGATGTTGCTCTGAGCTCCACAAGCCCGCCTACCCGCAACCGCAGTCACCTCTGTCCACCCCCCAGAACCCCAAACACCCCTCCTTGACCCAGCAAATAGAGAGCTATTGTTCATCTCAGCAGGGTGCCCTCAGGAGCTACCCCAATACTCTGGTAAGTCTTTAGTCTCGTGCCTGGAGTATATATAGCCATTAAATAGTTTTAATATCTCTCCTGCACACAGATGAAATGGAAAGGGGGCTGGCATGGAAGGTGGGAGATTTAAGTTGCAGTCCTTGCTTAGTCTGAGTCTCAGTTCCCCCATTTATGAAATGGGGGGGGGGGGTTGGACAAGATTATATCTAATGACCCTTTGAGTTCTCTTCTGGGATTCTATGATTTAGAAACATCTGAATGTTTTCCATTTTCATCTTGGAAGTCTGGTGTCTTGCAGAAGGAAAAGAATGGCTAAAAGGAGTTGCATAGCTTGTTCTTTAGAACAAGCTATGAGGAAGGGGAATTGAGCTGATTAGGTAACTCGTACAAAGTGGTCTCCATCAACCAATCTCGTGATAGTCTTTTAAGGCTGGCCAAGCAGTGGGACTTGTCAAGAAAGAAAGGCAGTGGAAACACAACAGGGAACGCTGTAGAAAATCCCTGCATAACCATGCTGAGAAAAGCATTTGCAATTCTGATTCTGAAGCCTCTCGAAAAATTCATACTGGCTCTGGAAAGTGCTCAGAGAATGACAGCTAAAACGGCTGGAAAAACAGGGGGTCTCTCTGTTGGAAGGCAGATGAAAAGATTTCATATTCTTCTACCTGGAAGGCAAGGTCGAGTAGGAGATAGAGTCAAAGACTATACATTTTTGAAAGACTTAGAGGGATGAACACCAACTTATTCATCAAATCTTAAAAGCAGCTCTTAAAGATTGAAGGGACTAAATTTACAGGCCTCTCCCCTCTGCATCCCTAACAGGGGTGTGAAGTGGGGATGACAAGCTTATGAAACTTGTTATCCCCAATAAGTACTATGAGCTATTTATGCTGATTCAAATAAGATAGATATTATTTCATGGTGACAAATCCATAACATATGCAGAAACACTGACATTCAGGGCACATGAGGGAAGACAAGTCTGACTTCTTCTGAGTACGGCCACTGTCAACAAGAGGCTCAAATGACACGTTGGTATGCTTCCACAGGGACAATTCATTTTTCTCTTTTTTCTCTTTTTTTGTTTTGAGGAAGATTAGCCCTGAGCTAACATCTGCTGCCAATCCCCCTCTTTTTGCTGAGAAAGACTGGCCCTGAGCTCGCATCCGTGCCCACCTTCCTCTACTTTATATGTGGGATACCTACCACAGCGTGGCTTGCCAAGTGGTGCCATGTCCACACCCGGGATCCAAACCAGCAAACCCCGGGCCGCCGAAGGGGAACTTGCGAACTTAACCACTGTGCCACCAGGCTGGCCCCTCTTTTTTCTCTTTATTTTTCTTTATTTTATTATTATTTTTTTTTTTGAGGAAGATTAGCCCTGAGCTAACTACTGCCAGTCCTCCTCTTTTTGCTGAGGAAGCCTGGCCCTGAGCTAACATCCGTGCCCATCTTCCTCTACTTTATATGTGGGACGCCTACCGCAGTATGGCGTGCCTAGCAGTGCCACGTCCACACCCGGGATCCAAACTGGCAAACCCCAGGCCACCAAGAAGCGGAATGTGCGAACTTAACCACTGTGCCACCAGGCTTGCCCCTGTTATTATTATTTTATAGAAGTAATGAATGGTCACTTCCAAAAGGAATATTTGAACAGTCCATAAGACTATGAAATGAAAAGTAAAATTTTACCCTGCCAACATCCTTCTCCCTGGAGGTAACCACACAAATAGGTGCCTGTCCATTTCTCCTTATAAAAAATATGTGTATCATAGTATACATACAGTTTACTTAATATCTTGAGTACCCTTCTAAATCAATACATATAAATTTACTTAATTCTTTTTAGTGGCTGCATAATATTCCTTTGTATGAATAAGCCACAATTTACTTAACCTACTAATAAATATTTAGGATGTTTCCAGCATTTTTCACTTTTGCAAGGTCACAATGAATATTTTGGTATCTTGCATATATCTTATACCTTGGTTCACTTGTTTGTTAGGGTGCTTCTATACAGTAACTTTCTGGTAAAAGTACTTGCTAGATTAAATTATATCACATGATACATTTTGATAAAATGGCCAAATTTGTCCTCCAAGTTATGCTCTAACCAACTATTTATAAGTGTTCCATTTTCCCTACACTATCACAATATTCTTACATTTCTATGTTTTCATGCATCTTCTCCCAGCCAAACAGAAAAGGATTCAGTTAAATATATTCCTACTCTCCTAAGAGCACAGATGTTATGAGGATAGCAAAGTGATATAAATAAGCTTGGGGACTTGGAGAAATGCCATATAACAATATCTCTACTAGCCAAATGGATAAAATCATGAAGAGTTTGCTGATGAATTTCATTTCCAAGTTCCCAAACAGGGTATTTAATCTGAATCTTATTTTTAAAATTTATTTTATTATCTATCTTATTCTATTATCTATTTAAAAGAGTATACCTTAGAAGGTATAAAGAATGAACAGCTGTGTAGAATCCTCTTTCTTTATGGCAAGGAGAGGTTGGGTTGAATAGAATAATGGCAGTTTTCATTTCCATTGATCTGATCATTATGGAGATCACACACTCTCCCCTTTTGGTATCCTTCTTTGCCTAATCCTCCCCCTACCTGTATTCAGTAAAGTGATTAATAGAGCGCATCCATTTTAATTTTGTGACTGTTTTGAAGGAGTTAATTTCAGTGAACATTGTGGGTTTGTTTGAATTCAAAAGCTAAGGGGTTACAGTTTTATACTTCCCAGGATTATATGCATATTACTAAGAAACAAGGCCTTACATCCAAGGAATAAATTCCTAGTTGTGAACTTTTCAGCATTACAAAGCAGATGGGAATGCATATGATAGAGTGGGCCTGCAGGGAGACCCGGGTGAAGGTGTGTGTGTGTTGGGGAGGTGGGGCAGTGGTCCATATGCTTCTGAAATCCACCTGCTGTTCCAAGTTATGCAAATTGATGAAAAAATGCCAGAGCTAGGAAGCTGGCTGATGGTAAGAAATAGCTCCTTTCTTACCTTCGCCGCAGCCTGCAGCATATGGCCCCAGAAACTGTTATAGGCAGGAAGAAAAGCGGGATGTCCCATACTCGAGCCAGTTCTCTCTCTACTCTACCCTAGCTGCATCCTACTACACCATAGAAACACAGGCCTTCACGGGTCTCATCAAGAAGGGGATGTTTTTCAAGCAAGAATGTGGAGCCTAGGGGAGAAATTTCATCTGGCTTATAGATCTGGGCATTGGTTCGACACTCTTTGGCACTTTGGGTTTTATTACCATGGCTACACTTCCCACACCCTGTGACTGTGAGCATTCACTGGCTTCATGTTGCCTTTTCATTTGAACACCATACAGCATTTTTAAGCCCCAGTAGTCAGAGGCATTTGTTTGCAGAACCTAATTCCCATGCTATATAAATAAATAAGTAAATAAATAAATAAATAAACATCACTTCCTTTTTTGCAAGGCTGCCAATTTTGTTTTCTTCAAGGAGCAATTATGTCACTGCCAAAACCACACTGATAAATAATCTCCCTGTATTTGAATTTTAAAATGAAGCCCTCCAGAGGGTCAGGCTCAGAAAGAACCAGTGATAGCTTACTTTGCTGGACTTGAGCTCAATTTAAAATTCACATCTTAATAAAGAGAACTTCTTTGTTTCTATTTTGGAGTGAAAAAGAGAAAATAATGATGAAAGGGAGTTAAGACTTACCTTAGTAATTAGGGAGTCCCAATAGATTAGACTTGCTAATGGAAACCCAATTAAAACACATTTTTGAAGGATTTTGTTAGAACTTGTAAAGACCCCAGAGCTAGTTCTAGAATGTCAGCCTTTTTTTCCTTTCAAGTTTACAATTATATTTTTGTTGTATGTTGCATACCAAGTAGGACTAGAGGAAATCAGTCCCTATTAACCAATTTTTAGACAATGTTCAAGTACCTAGCACTTTAGAGCCAGATATGGCCTCAAAATTTCCTTGTAGTCCACATGGCATGGCCCATCCTTTTATTAGAGAAAACTATCATTAATAAAAGAATCTACATCGCTTCATTTATGTCTGAAGATCTGAAAATGCTGTACTTAGTAAGTTCACAGCCTCACTGCCAACAGGCAGGCACCTGCCAGGTTGGGAGGGTACAGCCATCTGGAACAGCATAGAACAGGGTGAGGAAAGTTTTTTCAATTTGCTGAGAAAGAAATTACTGAATAAAATGTGCGAGATGGAACTAAAAAATGAAGGCCCCGTCTATCTACCTGCTGTTCTTGAACAAGAAATAATTTAGTCCTTCGGTTATTTTCAGGGAGCTTTGGGAAGGAAACTCATTTCATAAATCCCCATAGCTACAGAGATTGCTGCAATGGTTCTCATCACACCCAATGCCCCTGGATTCCTGTGGACCATCACATGGCTCGGTTGACTCTGACTCACTGATACATGCTGCTGTGAAGCACCTTGATGTCCTCACTGCTGCTAAGCCCAGTGTGTGAGTTTGAGAATGATGGATCCAAGACGAAATGGCTGCCTTGGGCTCATTACAGGTATTAACACTCTCAGTTTTACCTGTGGCGCAAGTCAGAAGACTGGAGTGGTAAAGGTTACACACTGGACCCAGTGTACTGTCAGTCTGAGAATATAATGGCAAGAGCCTTTCATTGAATCTACTCTTAGGATCCTGGATTCTCTATGGGGTCTTCATGATGCCAAAGCAACAAATGTTCAGTTCAGTGATTAATCCGCCAAGCTGGTTGTCTTAGTTTTGCTTCCCCCAGAAGCAGAACTCAAGACAAGTATCCAAGTACAAGTAGCTTATTTGGGAGGTGATTCCCAAGAATACCATTAGGTGAACGGGGAAGCGAGTCAGGGAAGATAAGGAAAGCAGTAAAGGGTGAATTTTCCAGCAAGATACCACTGTGGAATCCCAAGGGAAACTTCGAGAGATAATGTAGAACATGGGTCAGCAAACTACAACTCGTGGGCTGTCTAGTCTGCTTTCATACAGCCCATGAGCTAAGCATGTTTTTTATATTTTTAATGGTTAAAAAAATCAAAAGAAGACTAATATTTCATGACACCTAAAAATTATATGAAATTCAAATTTCAGTGTCCGTAAATAAAATTTATCGGAACACAGTCATGCTCATTCATTTATGAATTGTTTATGGCTGCCTTCACTCTACAACAGCAGAGTCGAATGGCTGCAACAGAGATCATGTGGCCCACAAAGCCTAAAATATTTACTATCTGGCCCTTTACAGAAATAGTTTGCTGACCTGCGATGTAGACATGCACCTCAGAGTTATCCCACTTGAAAGGTTTGAGAGCTGGAGTTCTTATCCAGCAATTTCCATCCATCAGTGTATGAGGGCTGCTCCTGCAGGGCCTTAACTTCCCAGCCCTCACAGCCTGCCCTGCAGAATATTCAAATATTTTGAATCTATGAAAATTCATTCTCAACTCCAAATGATACAATTTCACGTTTTTCCTAATTAAACATGAAAACACACATTTTGTAAATTTCTAGTTTTCTAAAATCCTGAGAAAACTCAGTGCCATTCTGGGCCCAAGAACACAGAATGAATTAAGTGTTTTTGCCCATGTGCCAATTACGGATTGAATTAAGCAATCTAACAAGTTATATAGAAGAGCATTAGGTTCAAAATACGCTGCCTCTGTGGAGCGGGGCTGGTATGAAGTACATTTTCTCAATCAACAACAATCCATGATAATGGGTAAGTTGAAGCTGAGAATGTCTTAATTTCACATAACTTTACCAAATAGATAGTGAGTTATTTCAGTTAGAATGATATCAAAACCTAAATGGAGATTAAGTGACATATTTAATTCCATAATTAACAATATTTTGCTTTTAAATAACTGAAATTGATGAAACATAAAAGACAGAAGCATTGTCCAAGTAATTATAAAGCAACATTGTCATCTGCCAAGGCAAAACTTGTTCTGGTTCTGGATTTTAGACCCCACTCATTCCCAAGGTTGTATATCTTCTGCACAGGTGCTTTTTAAATGAAGCCTGAATTTAGCCAATTTCATACAGCCTTATGCACTAATTTACTTAAATGGTCAAACACCAGGAAACTCTCTCTCTTTAAAAGTGACAACAGCAGCATAGCTTAAAATTCAAAATGAACAATTCAGAAAAGATTAAATTGCAAACGAAATCATTTTTATATTCAGAAACTATTTCAAGTTCATCTCTGGTCACTAAAACTAAGTACAATTGTTTCCTCCAATAAAGTTGTTAAAGGTTCTGGAGTTTTAGATGTTGTTTATCTCCCAACACACCAGTATATCGTTAAAGAGAAAGAAATCTATTTATCTAAGCCCAGATTCAATGTTAGAACAAACTGTATACTTTCATGATTGTGTGCATGACCCTCTTATTTCATACTGTACATGATAGAGAATTCCAAGATTAAGTGCTGCCAAATTTCATCCTGCCTGCATAAACTTTCCCCTGCTAATTTGAAGTTTAGCCTTTCTGTCTTGCGATTCTCCCACCAAAAGACAAGCCTTCTGTGCAAAGCTATCCCAGTTTTCCTGTCTTAGGAGGAGGATGGTTGGTGACAGCAGGATAGGAAACCACTAATCTTATCTACAGAGGCCTGCTTCTATTTTCCTGGCTTGCTATATCTGTTTTTGCAAGCTCAGAAGGCACTTTTCCTCCCACTATTTAAGGTGGTTCCCGAAATTCCACTAATTCATTCAGCTATTTATTCATTTCATGAATCTTTGAGCTCCAATAATATGTCAGGCAATATCCCCCCAAATCCTCCTGCCACTTCCCCCCAACTACCACACACACACACCCCTTTGACTCACCTCAGGTAAAGCAGATAGGAGGCTGGAGGAATACATGCACTGTGCTGGGGTCTGCCACATTACCACAGCCACCAGACCACAGGACAGATCTCCACAACTTAAGATGGTAGAACGGGGATGTGGGTGTTGACTTCAGCCTTGAGAAATTCGGGGTTGAATCCCCTGAAAGAGTTCTTCAGGAAACCAAAGTGATTTTACCAGAATTCTTTACCTTCTGGACCCTGAAGGTGATTAGGCAGTTGAGTAGGCTTGTCAAAAGAAATAAAAGTTATTAAGCATAGCGATGGGTTGGAGTTCCAGCTAAGATTTAGGCAACATGGCTTTATGGTTAACGAGATGGTTCTGGGAATGGATGACAATTGCAGTTCAGCTCTATCCTATAAAATCAGTTTTGTAATCAATATTAGGAGAATATTATCTGTGTCCTCCATTAGCCCAAGCAGTGTGGTATGTGGCCATAACAGTATCGGTTCTGTTTCTTCTCCCCTTTAAATCATACCTAAATATTTTCCTTGGGGTTCTATCTTAGGCTAGTGGATTTGCAAAAAAGTTTCTCTTTTCTTAGTGTACCAGTATTATGTTTTTTCCTCTTCTATTAGATCTTTTTCTTTTGAACAATAACTAGCCCTTTATTTCCGTATTCTTGGAAGGAGTCCATTATATTATGCACCAAATCTCACTGATACCTGTGAGATCATACATACCTCAGAATATTAAAATATTAGATTGCCTTTTTATTGCCTTTAATTATGACTACTCCTTGGGTTGTTATATAGCAGGAGTAGCAAACACCTGGTAAGCAACTCTAATCTCTCCTCCCTGCACAAGGAAGGCATTGCTAATCAGACACAGCCCTCTGAACGTGGCGTCGGAATATTTCTCAACACAAGTTCAGGAAGCCTCTATCAAGATGAAGTGTATTTGCTATTCTTCGTATATTAAGCTATGAATCCTGTTCTTAGGGGTTAATATCAAGAAAATTACTTTGGAGATAGGTTTGAGCTAGTTTTTAATTTAGAAGGGATGAAAAGAAAGAAAGAGAAGAGCAAATAGAGCATTACTCATATAAAGCAATGTTTTTCCGAGGAGAATGCTTATCGGATTTAATTTCCATTCCGGCAGATGGATTCTAACGTTTAAACAGAATCTCTTGGGTTTGAAGAGACCTCTTGTGGGTCATTTAGCTTATATCTCAGTACTACCACAAGATAGATCTCATTATTTTCCTTAAATCCTGTCTTAAAAATAAATGGGTGCCTAATGAGTCTTTAAATAGTGATTTTACTACCTCCTCTGGATGCATGTGCCATAACTTCTGTATTCTAATAGCTTCATTGCTTCCGTATTTTAATAGCTACCAATTATTCTCTAATATTTATCTAAAATTTCCCTGTAGCATCACAAGTCCATTGCTGCATCCTCTATGCTCACGCTGCCTTTAAGATTTTAAATGAATCTAGCAGGCAGTCACAACCAGCAGCCATTGAATAAAAAACATGAGCTATGGATGTTATGCATGAACTGGTCACCATAACCCCTTTGGACTTAACAGTTGTTCCTGAACAGTTCCCATTTTGAGCCCCATCTCCCCTAACTCCAAAAGCTTGGAAGATGATTGGCAACCATGCATCTGGCCCTTTGGACTTAATATTGCTATTTTGGGTCTTGGCTTTTCTCACTTGTTTGCTCCTCCATTTCTCCATTTGTTTGCTTCAACCAGGAACCCCTCCAGTGCTTCTCCCTATTATTCAACCCTGACACTCGCCTAGGGGTAATTCAGACAAATTCTTCTAGGCTCTATTTAGAATGTTGACATTAGAGCATGATTATGTCTAGACTGTGCATGCCTGTCTATTAATTAGAGTCCTTATCACCCATAGATGGAGTGGGAAGTTATCTTCATGGTATGATTTGAGTGGGTAGCCTCCATAATCAAAAATTTCTTCCCTACTCAGGAGAAGTGCTGGAAATTCAATCACTAGAGAGCTTTTCTCTTGATTAATCATAAGGCAATCCAAGATTCTCTTTTAAAATGCTGATGACCTAGAAGGGTTAACCCATCAGGTCAAAAACTCTTTAGTATGAATTAGATATTTTTTAGCCCACTTTCTTCCGAAATAGGTGATAGTTGAGCATAAGTAGTATAATAGAGTCCTTGGAAGACGCGGTCCTGAAAAGGAAGAAAAGAGAGCAAAGTCATGTTAGAAAAGCACCAAAAGAAAATTTTGCCTACTTCACCATGTGGTCATGGGCTACCCTGCAGTCAACTCTCATACCCACACAAGTAAGACTTTCTCATTGTGTTTCTTAAGGCTAGGTTCCACATCAATCTCTCTCTTACTTATCAAGTGTTCTTTATTCATTAATCCTACCTTTGGCTGCCATCTTCATGCCATCTTATTATCACGACCTGGGAGGCCTTTCTTCTTTTCCACTGTCCATCAAATCTCAGCTTCTCCTCAAGGCCAAGATCATTAAATAATTTCCATAGAGCCTTCTCCCAGACTTCAAAGCTGACATGCTATCTCCTTACTCTCAATTTCTTTAGCAAAAATTACTCTAGGGAGTGAAAATAAAGAGGAAGCAAACTATGTTCACTGAGTATCCAGTATGTGCCAGGCACTATGCTAAGCATATCTCATAAGGTATTTCATCTTAATATTCACAACAACCATATGACATAGGTGTTATCTCCATTACATAATGTAAGCTGAAATCAGAAAGGATCCGTAACTTTCTAAAATTTAGGAAACCAGATCCAAAATCCCTATCATTTCTTTGCCTGTCATTCTCATGGGAAGTTAGCCTACAAATATAGCTTTGTAGTGATATTTTTTTATGTGTGAGGAAATCCCTCTGTAATAGTATTTCCTACTCTCTTTTACTTAAAAAATGTAAAGTGTTTAAAAAGTGGAAAGGATTAAATACAATTAAGCTGAGGATTATAGAAACTCAAAAGGGAAAGGCACAGGGATTGCTATAGCCCAAAACTTGCATTTTATGCTAAAATAGTTCCCGCCTTCTGATTGGCACACTGTAACTCATTTGTGGAAAGCTATGATGTATGGGTTCCCTACAGCCTTCAGAGTAGCTCAGTGTAGCCTAGAGGAACTAAACCCCTCTGGCCAATTGCCTCTGGCCATGAGAACTTTCCTCTATTTATCCCAGAACGTCATATAAATATTATCACTTTCTACGTGTGCTATGATATAGAAAAGGGATAAAATTATCTTTCTAAAGAACTATTCTTATAGAGAAGGGTTTCAGAGTAGTATCTCCTTACTTGTGGTGGCCATGCATGACTTTCTCAACTGACAAAGGAGACTTAAGGCAAGTGACATTAGTTATATGGCCACCTTGTTTTCTTGTAGCATAAGCTTTGGACTACAGAGGGGCTAAAATGAAAATGGGAAAAAAAGATCCGTTTTTGTTAAAGGAAACTGAGATCTTCCTAGAAAATTGCCCTGCACCTAACTGGGCAAGTTAAGGAGAAAGATGTTATGCCTTGTGTTCTTAAAGTAAACTATTAGACTAGAGCAGTCTGCAAGATTCTATTTCCAAAACTGTCAACATTCACAAAATCTGTCCAGCTAATGCCACTCAGCTTTTTACTATCTGGATGCCTGGAAGGTCTATGGATAAGATGGAGTAAAACTTTCCTGAGAAAAGAATATAAATAATTTATTAAGGAATTATTGGTGACAAGTAGCTTAGATTTAGCATTGTGACACTTTGCCATAGTGTCTATTTTTTTTACTAGAGTCATTCCAGCTTTCCTTTTATTAATATTTGCATAAAAATATCTTTTTTACTTTTATTTTATTTATTTACTTTTTTGAGGAAGATTAGCCCTGAGCTAACTACTACCAATCCTCCTCTTTTTCTTTTGCTGAGGAAGACTGGCCCTGAGCTAACATCCATGCCCATCTTTCTCTACTTTATATGTGGGACGCCTACCACAACATGGCTTTTGCCAAGCGTTGCCATGTCCACACCTGGGATCCGAACCGGCGAACCCTGGGCCACCAAGAAGTGGAACGTGCGAACTTAACCGCTGCGCCACTGGGCCAGCTCCCTCTTTTTTACTTTTAATATACCCGTATCACTATATTTGAAGTGAGTCTCTCATGGACAGCATATAGTTGGGTCATGTTTTTTTAAATCTATTCCAACAATCTCTGATTTCAACATTTACATTTAATGTAATTACTGATGTTTGTATTTAGCCTTACTATTTAATTATTTGTCTTGTGATCATTCCTTCTTTTTTCTGTTTCCTTTTTTCTACCTCCTTATGGATTATTTGAACATGTTTTAATATTCCATTTTATTTTTCCTATTGTGTTTTTTACTGCCTCTTTGGTATTTTTAGTGTTTGTTTTAGGGATTATAATATACATACTCAACTTTTCAGTCTACTCAGAATTAATGTTTCACTACTATAAGTGGAAAAATATTCCACCATATAGGTCCCTTTCCCCTTCCCCCTTTATATTGTACTTGATTTTTATATAGTAATCTACATAGATCAAAAACTTCATCGGAAAATGTCACAAGTTTTGCTTTCAATAATCAAACATATTTTAAAGAACTCAACAGGAGAGAATATTCTATTTACTCATTTATCTACCATTTTGTTGCTCTTCTTTAATTCCTAATGTTCCAGGTTTCTTTCTGATAACACTTCCCTCCTGTCTGAAGAACTTCCTTTAGCAATTATTTCAGAAAAGTCTGCTGACGAGGGACTTCTGGTTTTCAGTTCTGCATGTAAGGACCTTGGAAGTCACCTACCTGTCCTAACAAGTAAAAAGCTGAACAGACTGAAATATCAACTCTTCTTGGATCCATAAGAAAGAGGAGGACAAAAGGCAAACCATTGTCCTCAAGATTGCAGAGAAAGACAGGTGAATAAAGGGATTCACAGCTTAATGGAGCAGAAACCCACCAGTGGAAATCACTGCGGGAACCAGTGCTGGGGTAGAGAAGCCTGAGCTGTAATTGACAAATTGCTGGAGGCTCAGTGCTGAAAACTGTGAGAGTTAAAAACTCCAGGGGGACCCACTCATAAGGGGGCCCCTACAATATTGTGAGATTTACCTCCAGGACCTCAACCAGGTTCCCACAGTAAATATCAGAGAAAAATCCCTTTGAGTTTCTAGCAGGGGAAGGGAAAAGGAACCATTTTTAAATATATATACCAGAGCACTCTGTTCTTCTTAATAAGGCCTGCTCTCAAGGGAAACTAGTTAACCAGAGCCTAATTTTCTAGAGTATTATCAGAGCCTATCTGACCTGGAGAAGTAAAATACCCAATTCCAGCCCACTCCAGCCATCATGTCCCACCTAAGAGGGGAGGAAAAAAACTGAGAATCACTTGTGAAGTTTATAGTCCAGAGACCTAGGGTCACTAAAACACTGAGACCTAATCAATCATAGGACCATAGTATGCTTCCCCTCCCCCCACACCTCACCACCACATTACTAAAGGCCTATTTACAGCAGTTTCTTTCACCTGGTACATCATATCTGGCTATCAAGAAAAAGTTAGAAGGCATACCAAAAGGCAAAACACATAATTTGAAGAGACAAAGCAAGCATCAGAACCAGACATGGCAGGGATTTGGAATTATCAGACTGGGAATTTAAAACAACTGGGATTAATATGCTAAGGGCCCTAATGGGTAAGGCAGACAGCATGCAAGAACAGATGGGCAATGTAAGCAGAGAAATGGGAATCCTAAGAAGGAACCAAAAATAAATGCAACAGATAAAAGACACCGTGACAGAAATGAAGAAGGCCTTTGATGGGCCTATTAGTAGAATGGACACAATTGAAGAAAGAAATCTCTCATCTAGAGGATATATCAATAGAATGTTTGAAAACTGAAAACCAAACGGAACAAAGACTGAAAAACACAGCAGAATATCCAGAGACTGTGGGACAACTACAAAAAGTGTAACATATGCATAATGGTAATATCAGAAAGAAACAGAAGAAATATTTGAAACAATACTGACTGAGAATTTTCCCAAATTAATGTCAGACACCAAACCACAGATTCAGAAAGCTCAGAGGACACCAAGTAGGACATAAAAAATCCATACAACTTGGCATATCATTTTCAAATTGCAAAAAATCAAAGATAAAGACAAAGGCCTGGAAGAAGCCAGAGGAACAAAATACCTTACCTATAGAGGAACAAAGGTAAGAATTACATCGACTTCTATTCAGAAACCATGCAGCAAGAAGATAGTGGAATGAAATATTTAAAGTGTTGAGAGAAAGAAAACCCCACCAACCTAGAATTCTGTACCCTGCAAAATTACCTTTCAAAAGTGAAGGAGAAATAAAGACTTTCTCAGACAAACAAAAATTGAGGGACTTTGTTGCCAGTAGACCTGCCTTTCAAGAAATATTAAAAGAAGTTCTTTGAAAGAAGGAAAATAATATGAGTCAGAAACTGAGATCTACATAAAGATAGGAAGAGCATTGAAGCAGGAATAAATGAAGGTAAAATGAAAATTTTTATTTTTCTTATTCTTAATTTATCTGACAGATAAGTTTGTTCAAAATAATAACAGCAACACTTTATTTGATTATACATGCTTGTGTGTGTGTGTATATATATATGCATGCTATGTGTGCTTATATATAAGTAAAATGAATGACAGCAATGCTACAAGGTATGAGAGAAAGGAATTAGGATTATTTTTCTTATTATAAGGTATTCCCACTACCAGTGTAGTGGTATAGTGTTATTTGAAAGATTTGGATTAGATGTAAATGTATTAAAAAAAAAAAAAAGAAAGATCTAAAGTCAATTATCTAAGTTTCTACCTTAGGAAACTGGAAAAAGGAGAGCAAGTTAAATTCAAAGTAAGAAGAAGAAAAGAAATAAGAATTAGAGTTGAAATCAATGATATTGAAAACAGGAAATCAATAGAGAAAATTAACAAAACCCAAAGCTGGTTCTTTGAAAAAAAATCAATAAAATCGATAAGACTCTACCAGGCTAACTAAGAGAAAAAGAGAGTGGACACAGATTACTAATATCAGAAATGAAAGAGGGACATTACTACAGATCCCATGGAAATTAAAAGGATAATATGGTAATAATATGAACAACTCTATGCCCACAAATTTGATAACCTAGATGAAATGGACCAATTCCTTGCAAGACACAATCTGCCAAAACTCACACAGGAAGAAACAGATTATCTGAATAGGCCTATACCTGTTAAAGAAATTGAATCAACAATTAACAACCTTCCAAAACATAAAGCACCAGGCCCAGATGGGTTTACTGGTGAGTTCCACCCAAGATTTAAGGAAGAAATAATGTCAATTCTCTACAATCTCTTTCACAGGATAAAAACAGAAGAATTATTTCCTAACTTACTCTATGAGGCCACATTACCCTAACACCAAAACCAGACAAAGACATTACAAGAAAAGAAAACTACAGACTAATCTCTCTCATGAACATAGATGCAAAAATCCTCAACAAAATATTAATAAATCAAATCCAAAAATGCATTTATAGATTCTACACCACAACTAAGTGGGACTTATCCCTGGTATCGAAGGCTGGATCAACATTTGAAAATCTATTAATGTAATCCATCACAACAACAGAATAAAAAAGGAAAGGGCAGATGATTACATCAATAGATAAAGAAAAAGCATTTGACAAAATCTAACACCCATTTATGACTAAAATTCTCAGCAAACTAGGAATAGAGAGGAACTTTCTCAACTTGATAAAGACTCTGTACATAAAATCTACAGCAAACATACATAATGGTGAGAAACTCAAAGCTTTCCCACTAAGATCAGGTACAAGGCAAGGATGTCCCCTCTTACTGTTCCTTTTCAACATCATACTGGAAGTTCTAGCTATGCAATAACACAAGAAAGTGAAATAAAAGGTATGCAGATTGAGAAGGAAAAATAAAACTGTCTTTGTTCACAGATGACATGATCATCTAGGTAGAAAATCCAAAAGAATCAACAAAGAAACTCCTGGAATGAATAAGCAATTACAGCAAGGTTGCAGGATAAAAGGTTAATATATAAAAGTCAATCACCTCCCTATATACCAGCAATGAATAAGTGGAATTTGAAATTAAAAACACAATACCATTTACATTAGCACCCCTCCAAATGAAATACATATAACGCTAATAAAATACGTATATGATCTATATGAGGAAAACTACAAAACTCTGATAAATGAAATTGAAGAAAAACTAAATAAATGGAGAGAGATTCCATGTTCATGAATAGGAACATTCAATATTGTCATGATGTCAGTTCTTCCCAAACTTGATCTATAGATTCAGTGCAATCCCAATCAAAATCCCAGCAAGTTGTTTCATGGATATTGACAAACTGATTCTAAAGTTTATACAGAGAGGCAAAAAACCCAGAATATCCAACAGTATTAAAGTAGAAGAAAGTTGGAGGACTGAGGCTACTCAACTTCAAGACTTACTATAGAGCTACAGTAATCAAGACAGTGCGGTATTGGCTAAAAAATAGACAGATCAATGGAACAGAATAGAGAGCTCAGAAATAGACCCCCACCCATATAGTCAGTTGTTCTTTGACAAAGGAGCAGAGGTAATACAATGGAGCAAAGATAGTCTATTTAACAAATGGTGCTGGAACAACTGAACATCCACATGCAAAAAAAAAAAAAGAATCTAGACACAGACCTTATGCTTGTCACAAAAATCAACTAAAATGGATCACAGACCTACATGTAAAACAAAACTATAAATCTCCTCGAAGATAACATAGGAGAAAATCTAGATGAGCTTGGGTATGGTGATGCTTTTTTAGATAGAACACAAAAGACATGATCTATGAAAGAAATAATTGGTAAGATGGACTTCACCAAAATTAAGAAACTTCTGTGAGAGACAATATCAAGAGAATTAGAAGACAAGCCACAGACTGGGAGAAAATATTTGCAAAAGACACATCTGATGAAGGACTATTATCCAGAATACACAAAGAACTCTTAACAATAACAAACACTCCAATTGGAAACTGGGCCAAAGACCTTAACAGACACCTCACCACAAAAGATATACAGAAGGCAAATAAGCCTATGAAAAGATGCTCCACATAATATGTCATCATGGAAATGCAAATTAAAACAACAATAAGCTACCACAACACACCTATTAGAATGGCCAAAATTGGAACACTGACATCAGATACTGGTGAGGATGTGGAGCAACAGGAATTCTCATACATTGCTGGTGGGAATGCAAAATGGTTCAGCCACCTTGGAAGACAGTTT
The DNA here is from genome assembly GCF_041296265.1 of Equus caballus. Classification (NCBI taxonomy): domain Eukaryota; kingdom Metazoa; phylum Chordata; class Mammalia; order Perissodactyla; family Equidae; genus Equus; species Equus caballus. The sequence goes on along the minus strand of NC_091715.1, from coordinate 31,840,520 downwards.
GGCAGTTTCTCACAAAACGAAGTATATTCTTACTGTACGATCCAGCAGTTGTGCTCCTTAGTATTTATTCAAAGGAGCTGAAAAGTTATATCCACAGAAAAGCCTGCATGTGGATGTTTATAGAAGCTTTGTTCATAATTGCCAAAACTTGGAAGCAACCGGTTTGGTAGCACTGTGGATTCTGGTCTGTCTTTGCCAATCTGCGTGCTACCATCTACTTTGCAGTCCTCAAATGGCTGCTCTCTGCATTCTCTCCAGGTTTTATAGCTGCATCAAGTGGGATAAACAGGGCATAGTTACCCCATTTTACTTAAAACCAGAACCTCTTATTTCTTTTATATCTTGCTAAAAATATATCTCTGTATTTATTTACAGAGTCTCTTTTGTTATTTTTACAACTGTTTTCCTTGAAAAAGCCTCCTCAACTGCTGAGTAACAGTATTACCTTAGGTAGAGTGACCCAGAAGCAGAGAACGAGGCAGGGATTCTTACTGAGGAGTGTTCTCAGGAGGAACCTCAAAGGAAGGAAGTGAAGCGAGCGGGAAAGGCAGGAGAAGCAGCTAAGCAAAGAGGTGGTGTCAGCAGAAGGCTCCCATCAGCTTGATTCCACCGAGAGCTCTAGAGCAAAGATGGCACCACAGAGTTGTCTCCCTTGAGGCAAAGGAGTTGGTCTTTTGCTCTTTCATACCAATCAGTCATTGGCTGTGTTGGCGGGTACATAACCTCTTAGGCATCGCTGGATGAGGTGGCTCCCGTCAGCTGAGAACAATTCTCTAGAGAAGAGTGCAGCTGTGAGCTGTTAGCAGCCAACACTCACAACTGCTAAATAGAAGATAAATAGAGCTGATCTTGGTTCTGGGCAAGATGGAGCCAGCAGCTGGGGGATGGGTGCACTAGACTGGTAAAGAAGCTCCGGGTGGGGCATCAGCACCATCATTATAAGGATTAATCACACATTTCAGTAGTGATAGTCACTGAATGACACCATTTCCTTCCAAAACACAGAGAACCACTAACTAGTGGCGGCATTGCAGGAACCATGCCTAAGCTGAAATAATTAGCCTCTAGAGCAATTGTTCTCAACATTTAGCGTGCATGAGAATCGCTTGGGGAACTTGTTACAGATTCAGATTCCAACACCAATCAGAGATTATTACTCAACAGATCTGCGACGGGAACTGCATTTTAACAAGCACCTCCTCGATTCACTTTGAGATTATGTAAGTGGTCATACAACCCAACCCACTTCAATGATGGCAAACATCACTTTGTTTTAATTTTGTCTCCCCCAATAAATGTGAAGCTCCTGCGTGCAGAGGTTAAACTGCAGTAGTTTCCCCTATAGTGATGTTCCCAACCATAATTTTTTTGTGCTGAATGTTTTTAAAAAGGTCTTATCAATTCACTGTTCCAGTGATCCAAGTAACTATTTAATGGGGGGCCTGAAATGAGATGGTTTTGCACAAAAGCAAAATATCAGAGCATGAGCCGTACAAGTTGTGGAATCCTAGGAGGCAATAGAGGCAGCTAGCCCCGTTAGCAGTGAATCATAATTTTTTAAAAATAATCTTCAGATAGCCCAGGGGTATCAGAGACTGACTGACACAAAATGCCCATCTCTGCCAAGTGCCTAGCACCACAAAGCAAAACATATGGTCAGGATGGGCCTGGGAGAGTAGCATCTGTTTGTACAGCTGTAATTGTCCATACAGATTGGGGTCAGCATCAATCATATCATCTTTCACTATAAAGGACAGAATATTGATCAGTACCTGTGCCTGTCTAACAATACCAGGTTCACTTTGGATGCCGAGACAGTCTAAGATCAGAAATGAAACCATATTTCCAAAGGGACATAATAAAACAAAAATTAAGATGAGAAACCAGCAGACTATCAAGTGTTCTTTTAATTCCTTTGTAAGAATTAGGCTGCATGCTGTGAGAGGAAAGGATTTACTAAGAATATCTACTTAATAAGATAAAGTATCTTCCCACAGAAAATCTTAAAAAATAAGCAGTTATGCTCTTCTGCATTTTTGTTCTTCATGATTTTATTAGCTTATCAAACACACAGTACTGCACACTTAAATAGGGCAGCTATTTTATCTATTCTTGAAGATCAAATGAAAGCTATGAGGTTTGTTCAGTTGCAATTTAGGAAATCTGACATGTAAGGAAGCATGTTCAAATTTTATGGGCCATTAAAAGTACAGATGTTTTAACGATTACTCAGATCAAAATGTCATTTATGGTCATGACAAATAATAAGTGGTTTGGGATTTGTTATTCTGAAAGAGGGTATCATTGAGGCTGACTCTTAGCCAAGGGCATGTTTATAAATATTTCAGCTTTACAAAACGGGTGAAGCACCTAGTTGTTTATATTCCCTTAATGACTGACTCTTTGTCTGCTTCTGACATATAGTTAAATGAGCGTGTTGTTTGCTGATAAATCCTCCCAGGACTCAGGAGGTCAAAGTAAAGAACCAGTGTTGTGTGGCAACCAATGATCATCTGTCTTACTTCCTTGAGGAAAGAGAAGCCCTGAGCTGAGACGATGAACAGTAGGCAAGAAATTGATCACTGGCATTAGGGAAGATAATTTTTCTGGCTTTATTTATGCACTTGTGTAAGCAGGCAGACTAGACTAGTCATGCCTCTGAGAAGAGGTAAAAAATGATTGGGGATGAGTTAGAGAACTGGCCAAGGAACTGTAATCCCGGGAGGCCATTTTGTCTCCTGGATTTAATAGTTTCTGGAGGAATCCAGAGACCATGACAATGAGTGTGAGTGAATTGGACTAGGCCTTGTGTTGTAGGCTTTCTGGGAAACTGACTCTGAGATAGAGCATAGGAGGCAGGATGCTTACTAGAGTGTGCCCTTGGGATCAACACCTGGGGAAAGGAGGGGAAGGAAGTAGGAGTGGGCAATGGGACCTAGGATGCAGACCCAATAACAGCTTCAGCTGACCCACAGGGAGCTCTGGAGCTACAATGGCCCATCAGAGTTGTCCACAGTTGGGCCAAAATGGCTGGGAGTTTATATTCCTGCATTGATCTGTCATTCAACATGGATGACCTCAGCAGGTCATCAAGGAAACCACCTTTTGGTCAAGATGGCTCTCTGCAGCTGAGACAATCTCTGAAGGGGCTAAGAGCTGAGGGTTGTCTACCACCAGGATTCCTAGCAGCTGGGAAAACAAGCACTTCATTGAAGAGGGATCTGAAAGTGGCCACTACACCTGGTCAAATTTGGGCTGTGGCTTATCTGAGTGATTACACCAGGTAATGGGAACCCAAAAGAACTGCAAAGCTAGCTGTCAAAGGCAAGTCATGCCACCTGAATTTTGTTGCTTCTGCCTCTAAAAATCATTTTATTTTGAGATGTGACAGGGAAGGGCAGAAGTGAAGAGTTCTGGACCTGGCCCTAAGTCTGTCTACAGGGGTGAAGCAAGCTAGAGTGTAGTCAAGGGTAGAAGTGACTCAGGCTGAGGCTGTCCATGGAGCATCAGAATGATGAGTGGGTATGTCATCCAAGTCCTTCAGCAAGAGTCAAGCAGTCAATATAGGGCATCTAAAATGAACCAAATGTCAGGTGGGGGTAACATTTGGAAGCCATGCAGTCTGTTGGGCTGTAGGGAAGGCAAGGCACTAGGACACAAATGATAACAACTACCCTTTATTACGTGCCTATGTGGACCAGGAACCCTGCTAAACACTTTACACACATCACCTCATTTCACGCTTACAACTCTGTGTGGTAGGCATTATTATCTCCTTTTTTATGGGCAAAGAAACCAGTTCAGAGAGAAACATGCTCAAAATTATACAGCTGATAAGTGGCAGAGATTATGGAGACAGACTGCCTGGGTTCAAATTCTGGCTCTTACTAGATGTGTGACCTGGGGAAAATTACTTAAGCTTTCTGCTGCTCAGTATCTTCATCTTTAAAATGGGAATAATAATAATACCTACCTCTTACAGCTGTTATGACCATTAAATGCATTAAGATCATTAAAGTACCAAGAGCAATGCTTAACACAGCTTAAGAGCTATGTAATTGCGAACTAAGTGAATAGTGGGCCTAACTCTAAAGCCTGTGTTCTTGACTATTATGCTACCCTGGCAGGACTCTCATTCTTGGGATGTGCAAGGAGACAGCTAGGCAGCCTAAGTGCTAGGGAGTAGCTAAGATATTAGGCAACTAATCATTCATTCACTTATTCACAGATATTTACTGGGCACCTCTATATACGTGCTAGGCATTTTTCTAGGTACTAGAGATAAAGCAATGAACAAAACAGCTAAAGTGTAAGCCGTCATAGAGCCTATACTCTAGTGGGGAGACAGGCAATAAAGTAAATAATAGATAAAAAATAATGTCAGGTAGTGGCAAGAGCTATGAAGGAAATGAAAACAGGGTAAGGACACAGGGAGCTGTGGGGGTGGGGCTGGAGGGAAGGAGGAGACTGTGTTCTTTCAGAAAATGAGATCAGGAAAGGCCGCTCTGATGAATTGCCATTTGGGCAGAGACCTGAATGAAGTGGGGGAAAGAGTCGGGCAGTAATCTGGAAGACAAGGACAGACAGAGAAAATAGCGAGAAAAGCAGGCCCCCCCGAATTGTCCTGAGTTGGGAGTGGTGTGCTGCCCTTAGGAGATGAGAGCTCGAGGGAGGCGGTCTTCTTCAACGGAGGCAATCTCCAAAGTGGGCTGACAGCTGAAGGCCATTGCAACAGCACTCCCGACAGCTGGGGGAATAAATGTTTCTTTCCCGGAAGGCCATCTGGGTGGCACATCCAGCTTCTACCACCCTGTACGTGCTTCAGTTGCTTGTTCTACTATTTGGCTTACTTGTGGAAAAACATATCTTTGCCACTAACAAATATATGCTAAATATTTTGAAAATTTCATCAAAGTTCTCATACAAAAGCACAAAGGTTGAAATGTGACACTGGGTGAAAGTAGCTAGAAAGACAATGTAAATATTGGAACACTGATTCCTGAATAACACAGGGGAAAGGAGCAAAAGATTAAATCTGAAAGTTCTTTGGAAAGGAGTACTTGGCAGATGGGTGATTTGAAAATGTGATACCGTGGATTCTTCTGCAACTTGATAGCATATCAGCACTGCCCACATGCTCTAGAAACCAAGTGAATGAAGAAGGCTGTCATTAGAGCTGGATATTGCTTTGTGATTCTGGCAACGGTTTGTTCTTAGGCCACGTTCCGATTTCCCGGTTTCTGAATTCTAACCAGTAATTGCCATTACAGTGTGTTTGGGGGGATGGTTACCAGAGATTGTGGCAAGAAGATAGACTTCTCTGCCTTTTAAGGCATCTTAGTCATGATTTTGGCAGCATAGGAGCCTTCAACTTAGTAAAGTGAGCAGCCATTTCCATGGCAGAGAAATAAGCTACTGTTTGACCCAGAGAGGGAGCTTTCGGCTGTTTTTCGTTGACCTGAGCCAAGGGAAACAAGATGACAGATTGGACAAGCAGCATACCATGCAATTTATGCCCTTCACGGACTGTCAAACATTAATTTAATTTAATTTTAATCATTACCATCTGGTGCTTATATAGAGAGGCCCAGATAGATATTTCCTTATCTTGAGCTGGTGAACAGTGCTGTGTTTTGGCCTGCGGCCATGTCCATATACCCTGAGGAGGGGGTAGGGAGACTGTGGGAGGGGACATCTGTACTGACGCCAGACATGCAGCCATCACCAGCCCCAGAGGTTGTAAATGGGACCTGTTGTTCGTGCTGGTCCCACCATGGGTCAGTGGCCCTTTCTCCTGCCCCACTCATGGAGGCATCAATGCCGAGCCGTGTCTTTGTATCCCTGGACACTGGCAAAGAGGACTGGCTGGGGATGGTGTCTGGATGAATTGGGGCATCGGACTCTGTGGCTTAAACCTCTTGAGCAGATAAAGTGACCAGTAGCCACATTTAATCTGTTCATCAGGTAATTGTTAAGCATTGACAATGGGGATAAGGACTGGAATCAAATGACCTTTGAGGTTTCAGCACCCCCGAGCATCTGTGATTCTTTGTGTCGATCACAGTGCCAGGCCCAGCAGGGAATAAAGAAAAGGATAAGGAAGCATCCCTTCCCTATGAGCTAACTTAGTCCTGGAAGGGATTTTCCCTTCTTCCCAGTCCCCAGACTGAAGCTCAGATTATTGGTGGCTGGTAGTGGGTAGAAGGATTGCCAATGAAATCCCAAGGGAGTAAGGGAGGCGGCCTGGAGAGAGAAGCCCTTCATTTTCCTGAATTTTAATTTCTTAATTGCAAAGTAGCTTGGTGCCTACCAGGCTGGAGAATGCCATTCATCAAGCCAGTTCTGGCTTCAGGAGACAAACACTGAGCCATGTTTGTTGCTTTGTGGACCAAGATCATATGACCTACTGGAGAGGAGAGAGCAAGTTTTCCCCTTTTCTTAGAAAATAGAAACAGTTCTCTTTTTTTCCTGATTTTTCCGCAGTAATTTTAGATACATGCTCATTGCCCCCAAAAATTCAGATAATACAGAAAAGTAAAAAGTAACAAATTGGTCAGGCAAAGATACAGACCAATGTTAACTTTTGGTATATGTCTTTGCACACACACGCATACACATATATATTTACAAAAATGGGATCATGTTATAGGTAATGAAAAGCAAAATATCTTGCTGGGTGATTCTCTTCTCCAGCCAGATGTCAGCATGACCAGTAGGAGCATTCAGGGCCTTCAAGCAGGGAAGGGAGAGCGGCGTTGCAAAAGTTGCCACTTCAAATTTCAAGGCTGGATGTTCTTTCCAGCTCAAGCTGTGTCTGTCCAACCCACGTCTTGGCAACCACTAAGGGCAGACTTGCCAGCCCTTCTGAAACATGAGGCCACCTCTATTCAGAATGTGAATCTTGTTTCTTTCTATGAAACATTACATTTTTCCTTTTAAAAAGTAACAGAAAGCACTTTTCATCATGGAGGGCTAAAGGGCAAGTGCGGGTTGGAAGAAACATTTGCAAGAGTTAAAATGGAGTATGGTAAGTAAAAATTATTTTTTGTCTTCTTTTCCTAACTAGACAGATTTTTTCTTTATGTCAAAAGAGAACACTATTCCACACAGAATCCATTTTGATCCACATGCATCAAAATTCACAAGATGTGATCCCCAAGTGTATTTTGTCCCAGGTAACCATGTGGCGGAAGCTGTCTCCTTGGGGGGGACTCCACTTCTGGAGAGTGACCAGAGAGTAGAGGCCCAAAGAGCCAGGCCATGTGAGGAGTGGTGGAGGAAGCCAGGCTCATTTCAGGGAAGATGGGGAGTCTTAGATCAGTGGGAAGGTGGGCTAGGCTTATTTTATATTCTTCTGGAAGTTAGAACCAGAATGAAAGGATCAAACTTATTATGAGGCAGAGAGCTGATACATGAGATTTGGGAGGATGGGGAAGGAAAAAGAGCGAAGGCAACTAATATTTATTTAGCACCTACTATGTGTCAGAAGTTGTACTAAATTCCTTATACTACTTTATTTAATCTTCACAGTAATCTTAAGAAGTAGATAATATTATTCGTATTTTATAGCTAAAAAAAGTAAGACTCAGAGAGGTTAGGTAACTTGCCCAAAGTTACACAGCCATTAAGTGGAAGAGTCCGGTTCAAACTGAGGTCTGCTTGGCTCCCAAGTGCCTTTCTTTCCCCACATCACACTCTCTGAAAATGGAATGGGTAGCCCTCATGAGCTAATGTGTTCCTGGGAACCTGGGTGTATTTAAGCAAAGACTAGATGATTACTTGTCAGAGATGTGCTTAAGGGGATTGGTGCATTTGTCCGGAGCTGGAACACATGGTTTCTAAGAATCCTTACAACTGCATGTTCTAACAAGGTCTCTCTAACTAAAACATGTCACTTTTGCTTGTCTGCTAGGACACCCCCTGTAGTCATGATTAGAATTATGCTTTTGGCTAAGGCACCATCCTCAGGAAAAGCAACTGAAGATATATTCCCATGAATGTTTCCTTGGAGGACCAACTCCAGCACAGATTGTTGGTGCCCTATCTGTACGACCTCAGCACTCATCATTCCCATACATGCCCAGGGGGTCCTGCCACAAGCACCAAAACTCTCCACCTGAGGGGGCTTTCTTTTGGTTCTCAAAGAGCAGGCCAGAAGTGCCAGAAAGTTAACATCCTTGGGAGCAGTCCTCAGCCAATGACAGATGGGATTTGAAGATAAGTATTCCAGCTTCCTTGTCCTTGTTTAGGATAACCCTAAGGCACACCTCATAGTCTCCCAGGGTCCCCTAGTAAGATTGCGTCCTAGTTGCCCATAGGGGTAAGCTGCTCTTTAACACACCCTTTATTGGTTTTCTTCCTCTTCCTTGTCTCATTTACCCTCATGCCTACTGGTTCTTTCAGGGATCACCTCTTAAACTAATTGTACTCAAATGCTTGTCTCAGGGTCTGCCTTTGGGAGAACCCAAACTAAGACACCAACATTATTTACCCATCAGCACAGGGTTTCTCAACCTCAGAACTATTGGCATTTTGGGCTGGAGAATTCTTTGTTTGGGGTGGGGGGCACTGTCCTGCACACTGTGGGCTGTTTAGTAGCATCCTTGGCCTCTACTCACGAGACGCCAGTGGTGCCATCCCCCTGTTATGACAACCAGAAATGTCTCTAGGCATTGCCAAACGTCTTCTGGGGAATGAAGTCAGCCCTCATCGAGAACTACTGCCTGTTTGAGGCGCCATGGGAAGCACAGGAATGGTAGGTTTTGCAAGGCAGACCTGTTGGGGTTGGCTGTGGACAAGCTTCTCAGTGAGCCCTGGAGTTTAGTGGACATCACAGGGGGAATGAGGAGACTGCGTGTATGTGTGTGTGTGTGTGTTTTGGGAAAGAGAAATGATGAACCAACTCTTTCTGTTTCATAACTGTGCCTGGTGCCAGGCTGTCCATTGTCCAATACAGTTGAACAGCTCAGAACTAAATTGTACCCCTTACAGTTCCTTCTAGAAAAATGACAAACACACAGAGACCATTTCGCTGTTTGTGTAATATCGGTTTTCAGGTGAGTTCGGTTTGGATGACTGGTCCTTAAGCAGCCATTTCACAGCCTGTCAGTTTCTGGGTTGCTAGAGATGTTTTGACTTTTAAGTACTTGTGTGCAGCTATTAAAAAAATCAATACTGGGGCCGGCCCGGTGGCACAGCGGTTAAGTGTGCACATTCCGCTTTGGCGGCCCGGGGTTCGCCAGTTCGGATCCCAGGTGGGGACACGGCACCGCTTGGCAAGCCATGCTATGGCAGGCGTCCCACATATAGAGTAGAGGAAGATGGGCACGGATGTTAGCTCAGGGCCAGTCTTCCTCAGCAAAAAGAGGAGGATTGGCAGCAGATGTTAGCTCAGGGCTAATCTTCCTCCGGAAAAAAAAAAATCAATACTGTATGTGGTTCCAATATGGGGAATGTGGTCAGAGTAGAGGGTCTGATAAAAGATGCAAATACTTTCTCAGCTGGAGCTTTGGGGCTGATTTGGCTTGGTATATGTGCACATGAGACCCCTGAAGAGAGTTACAGATTTTCAGGGCTGGTAAACGAGATTACAGACGTGGGCTCCAAAACCCCTCTATTCCCTGTAAATAGAAGTAGCAAAGAGGTATAAATATAGGTTAACATCCATGATAAAGTCTTCATTTTATCCCTCAGATTCCTGTTAAGAAGGTACTAATTGAGGTTTCTCATTTCCACTGTACTCCAATACTTTGCGAGGTCAAGTAGGGAAGCAAGCTGCTGATGGATACTGTTCATGCCCCGCTCAAATCCTATCAGATCCCTTTTACCTGTTTGGTGTGCTCAGTACCCAGTTTCAGTGTGCTTTTCTGCTAATGACTAGTACCTGAGACCTTCTTCGGCTTTCCCTTGGGCTGTTGGAGCTGCCACCTGTACACAGAACCTGGGAATTTATATCCCCTGGGGAGGCCCACGGCCAATAGGCGGGAATATGAAAGTCCAGTTCTCTTGCGTCATGTTGAAATAAACTCTAGGTGGTGTCATTTACACTCCAGAGCTACACCTTGGGATGATTATGAAGCTGAGACTTTTCCTGAAATCGCAACTTTGTTTCTTGGTTTCCTCTTTCTCTGTGCTGCTTTCCCCACTCTCTTTTGGTCTTTCCTGGGAGCGCTTTCCCAATAAATCACTTGCACAGGAATCCTTATCTCAGGGTCTCCTTGTGGGGAATCGGATCCAAGATATAAGCATTTCAAAGTCTACATTTGAGTTGGAGAGGAGGTGAATTCTACCATTTACATGGGTTGTTCTGTAATGTTACCCTCTCCTATAAGATAGACATTCATTAGAAGTTTCTTGCTCTAGTGGATGATGATCTTGGGCTGGAGAACTGAGAAAACAAATAGACCCCTGCCACCTATGGACTGCTCCTTCTGCCTCCATAGCCCACAGGGCCACAACGGACCTCAGGAGGTGTTGTTGAATCTCACTTAGCCAAGGGAAGTAGGAGAAGCTGGCTTTGCTCATGTTTTAAACGAATTAGATCTTAGATACCCAAAGCTGTGCCTCTGTGCTTTCCTACTTGAAAGGACATTGTCACAGAGGATACGTGATTCAGCAAAACAGGTCTGCAGTGAGGACACTTGGATTAAAAACATATTGGGGGGGGCCGACTCAGTGGCATAGTGGTTAAGTTCACACATTGGCAGCCCAGGGTTCACAGGCTCGGATCCCAGGAGCGGACCTAGCACCACTCATCAAGCCCCTGAAGCATATTAATTTTAACCAACTTTATTGAGGTGTAATTTACATGCAACAACACGCACAGATTTTTAAGTGTATGGTTCAATGCGGCGTCCCACATAAAGTAGAGGAAGTTTGGCACAGATGTTAGCTCAGCAACAATCTTCCTCAAGCAAAAAGAGGAAGATTGGCAACAGATGTTAGCTCGGGGCCAATCTTCCTCACAAAAGAAAAAAGAAAAAAGGAAAACATTGGGCTAAGTCTCTGATACTTACTAGGGTTTGAGAGGGTCTCCACAATTTTATTGCCAAACTGATTGATGATACAGCACTATTTTTTGAGTGCTTTCTACTTGTTTGGCAGTGTTTTCTCATGCATTATATTATTTAATCCTTGTGGTATACTTGTTAGATATTAACATTCCCATTTCACAGGCACGAAAGCTGAGGCTCATGAGGTTATTTAGGCTACCCGCCTAAAGTCACACTCATAGTAAGTGGCAAAGCTGGGATTTGAGCCCACATCGGTCTGATTCCGACAACTATGTACTTAACCACTCACCAGAGTATAGTTAGAACACTGGCTCTCTTCTCTCCAAAGTGATGAGGGAAATATTTGTCAAAAAGGCAGAAAACTATCTCATCTGAGGTTTATATAGACCTTTTTCTTTTCCAAGAAGACTAAGTAAACGTATAGGAAATTGAAATATATTAAATGGGCCTGGCATGCTGCAATACAGATAGTATGTTATATGGTGAAGTTTTCTCTAAGCTTAGCATTTTCTTATTACAAGGTCAATATGATGATTAATGGTTTGGGCACAAGGTAAAAAAATGATCATTTTCTTTGCAGTCATTGGAGGGTATCGCATCTAGTGTAATTTCTCTATTTGGGTATGTGCTAGGATTGTTCTTGGGTTTGAATTTTTGTTTCTGCCCCTCCTCCCCACCCCCAGCCTCTCTTTTGCCCTAGAATCAAGGCCAGAATGGCTGCAGAACTACTCCTGTTTTACCCAATTAATTCCCTCCAGGATTGAAAAATGTGCTATTCCTGAATTCTAATAGTTTTTGCAAAGCTCAGATGCAATATGAGAACACTTTTGGACGACAATCTTCCACGAAAAAAAATTAACAATATATCCTGTATTTAGATACAGGATATGTATTCATATTTTAGCTAATGCAGTGAAGGGAAACTGCAGATCTCTTTGAAATTTTTAAGATGTCAATTTTCAGCAACAGAGAAAATAAAATTTGAAAGTAGCTGCAAAAGAATGGATTTTTATTTTCATTTACAATTAGGTCCAAAGTTTAGAGCAAAACTCTCCTCTCTGGGGTTTCAAATATTGTTTACCCTGAATAGACTATGCCTTCCTGTTTGATAGAAAACACATGAAAGCGTTCTAATTGTGAAGCAGCCCCAGGCAAGTGGTATTTAGAAAAATAAAATGCTAAGCATGGAATCACAAAGCTGGAAGAGACCCTACGAGAACATCTAGTTCTGCCCTCATCTTCCAACTGAGAATGGTTAACTCATCCTGTATGGGTTATTTTTTATTTTGGCAGGATTTATAAATCTACGTTTTAATGTTTAGTGCTTACTCACATGACATGTTTCAGTTAACAGTGGAATATCTGGGTAATCACAAGAAGCCACTAGTACCTAACAAAGCACTTGGCATGTAAACAGTATTCAAGAGAACTTTTATTAGAAGGAATAAATGCATCAACAAATGAAAAAATGAAGGCTGAATAGTCGAAAATTTATGGTGGGATTCTAACTGGTACGATTAATGGAAACGAATTATGTGCGAGTTCTGTGTCTTGCAAACTCTACCCATTTCACATTCCACAGCGTGGATTTTGTCCTTCTCAGTGAGCAAGGTGACCATGTAATGTATATTCCAAACAAAGACCCTTTTGAGCATGAAAGGGGGTGCTATTTTTTAATTGATTAAATTTAGGGGGCACTATTAATAATTACACCAAGACAACAGGACTGCTCTTGGCAAATTGGAATAGTCACCGTCTCAAAGAGGGATTAGGAGCAGGGAAAAACATATTTATACAGGCTCCAAAATAAGAAACAAGGGAGTTTTAAACCGAAATGAAGGTTGGAAGAGTTTCACTCTCAACACTTGACATTCTTACCTTGGACGTTCTTACCTCAGTTTGGCATTATGCTGAGAAGTGGGGCAAAATGACAGATAAAGACTCCTTTCCAATACTTAGGAAAGAGAGAAGAATTAGACTCTTATCAAAAGCTAGACTGAGAGGGAGTGCACCCTGCAGACTCCCAGATCTCTTTCTTGCTTCAACAGTGTTGGAAAGGAACAGACCGGATGCTCCCTCCCTTACCCGTCACTCACCACCCTCTAACCCCACCCCTTCCGCGGCAACTTCCGGCGCCATCTACTTGCCTTCCTCCTGCTTCCGGGACCAGCTCAGGCACCTTATTTTGTGGTGAGCTCCTCATTGCTGACCAGCCATGGGCACCAGAATCCGCCAGACCTATTGTGCCAACGTGGAGGCCGCCGTCAACAGCCTGGTTAACCTGCATCTGCGGGCCTCGCAGACCTACCTCTCTCTGGGCTTTTATTTCGAAGGCGACGATGTGGCTGTGGAGGGCGTGGGCCACTTCTTCCGCAAGTTGGCTGAAGAGAAGCGTGAGGGCGCGCAGCGTCTCTTGAAGTTTCAAAACCAGTGGAGCAGCCTCGCCCTCGTCCAGGATGGGGAGAAGTCGTCCCAAGATCAGTGGAGTGGCAGCGTGGATGCCATGGAAGCCGCCCTCGTCCTGGAGAAGAAGGTGAACGAGGGCATTTTAGATCTGCATGCTCTGGGTTCTGCCAACGCAGACCCCCATCTCTGTGAGTTTCTGAAGAGCCACTTCCTGGAGGAGGAGATGAAAGTCATCAAGAAGATGGGCGACCACCTGACCAACCTCCGTAGGCTGGCCGGCCCGGAGGCCGGGCTGGGCGAGTATCTCTTCCGCCGGCTCACCCACAAGCACAACTAGCAGCTTCCAGAGCCCAGCAGCCTTTGAGTGACTCCTCTGCATTCCCCCGACATCGGGAGTTCTGCCTGAGCCTCTTTCTCCAGCCAGGAGGCAACTTTCTAACCACCTTGAAACCCTCGCCCAAGGCCTGGGACCAAATGGAAACAAATAAGGTTCTTTTCGCAGAGGGGATAAAGGTTCTTTTGCAAAGGTTGCGAGGGGGAAAAAAAAGTATGCAGAATAGCATGAAGCATTTGTAGTCTGTTTAATTCTCTAGATTTTCTAAAGAAGCTGTTCCTGACTTTTGTGAATCACCTGTGTATGTTGAGAATCTGGTAAACTGTGTTTTGTCTGTCACAAAAACTCACGTATTCATAAAATGTTGCGTTCAATTTTAGGGATTTCATAATTTCTCTGAAACCATCCTGGGTACTGGATCAAACTCTATTGTTCTAAAATTTAACTTTGGTTTTGCCTAGCAGAGCAGAGAGCCGAGTACCTTGACCATGTGATGTTGTGTCCCCCCCATCCCGACATTAATGACAAAATTGCTTTTCCTGACTTTCAAGTTGGTGTGATGTCATCTGCCTATGTTAAATATAATAAGAAAGAGCCCTGTGAAATCCATCTTTGTGTCTCCCATTAGGTTACAACTGAGAACACTGATTATTACACCATACACTGACCTCTTTGTGAATCCTCTTGAGAAATTTCTTTCTGGTCTTAGGAATAACAGTGCTTCACTTGGGTAATTGGTTTGCTTTTGTTTCATGGACACCATAAATGATGTAACTAATTAAGTTTCCTTTTCTAACTGCCTGATACAGAGTTTCGAGCGAAATATGTGGTCCACCCAGAGTAAACGAGTAGAATTGTATAAGCATTTTTGTGTAAGCTTCATTCCTGATTCTTCTGTTACTGATTTCTTGGTGTGTTTTGTGGATTCTTTTAAGCCACCTTAAACCCTTTCTGGAACAAGGTTGTGTATAAAGAGATAAATAAAGTAAACTTTAAAAAAATGGCTCTGCAATTCATTTTAGAGAAAAGAGAAGATAACTTTAAGGAAGTGCTAAGGGAGCCGAAGTGATTAGAATGGAGGTGGGTCAGATGGAGGTTAAATTCCAGAAGCCAAGAGGAGAAGCAGTCAAATGTAGCATTCTTTTAAAAATATGCTTCATTTTTCTGGTGAGTTGTTTTCTGCTAAATCCATACGTTTTTGTCCCACAGATATCCTCTTAATAATTGTGTATTCCTTGCACTTTGAAAAGCTGGAGTTATAACTTGTTTTCAAACCACAGAAGTGGAAAAAATCAATTCTTTTCCTACAGCAGCTTTCCTTCCCCGAGCAGGAAGACCAAAAGCATGCTATCATTTCTTTTATCCTACAAGGGTCAGAGGTGTACGAATATTTTACAGAGATTTGGACAACGGTTTTGCTCAGTTAAGCAGGGAAGTTTATCTTCCTGTTTTCATGCAAAGTCTTTTGATAATAAAAAATAATATAGTGGAAAAGTTATTCCTAGAGAAAGAAGTTTTGCCTATTTGCTGGTAGTTGGCAGTAAGAGATAGAAGAAAGCAGTTAACCATGCTGAGATTTGGATTAAAACTCAGATCTCTGTACTTAAATGTATACTTCAAATCAAACTTATTTTCAAATTAGCACTCAAATATAAACATAGAAATCTGAGAAAAAAATCACTTAAAACTATGAGATCAATTGGAAGACTATAATTTGGAGTAGATTATTTGGGAAGAAGGATGCTAACATTTGTTCCCAAGTAATGACATTGTATTTGTCAAACCATTACTAATTAACATCTTTTAATGTCAAGAATGAGCCTGTAGGAGAAAGCTTTATTAAAGTCTCCCAAATAGGCTGAAATGTTCTTTGGTCATCAAATAATTTCTGAAAAACAGCAACTTGCTGGGCATACAATAAATGATTCAAAGACGTGTGGATAAAATATTCGTTTGGCTTTTAAAAACAACTTAAGGTTCTTGGCAAATTTATTTGTGGAAAAAATGGAGATTTGATGACATTAAAATTCTAGAGATTAATTTGGAAACAAGTCCCACAGTGATTTCCTCTATGGCTAACCACTCTGTGTGTGTGTGTGTGTGTGTGTGTGTGTGTGTGTGTGTGTGTCTGTGTCTGTGTCTGTGTCTGTTTGCAAAGAGAATTATGATTAATGATTCCTGTAGGCTATGACTAAATTCTTTATACCAGCCTTCAAGCCTCTCCTTGGTCTACCATGTCTAGTCTACCTTTTAAATTCAATTTCCTACTACTTCCCTATTGTTGGAAGTTTTAGGGGGTACCAATTGCTCATCTTTCCTTTCGTCCAAGTTCAAATCAGAACAGACACAAGAAGCCAAATGGAAATCAAGATAACCTTTATTGGTGGTAAAACCAAATTGGAGAATGTGTTAGGGCTTCCTATTGCCACATCCTGAGTTAAATTCAACCACTCAGTTCCAGGAAGAGAAGCTGAAACAGAGCAGAAACCAGGCTGGGCTGGCCAGAGGCAGGCTCAGCCTTTCCTGGTGGCCCAAGGGAAGTGGGGAGGACACGGCAGGCCCCATTGCCTTGTCATTGCAGTGACCCTGTACTATGGCTAATGTGCACCAAAAGACATCAGGCTCTCAGAATTCTCCACATTCACTCCAATGCCCTCCTGTTAGGGACTAGAGTGGAAGTTTCTTCTCTTTTATATAAGTGTGAGGCCTAGGAGATAAAGGTCTCCTGCAAAAGACCGCAGGAGCCCTCTGCCATAGCCAAAGTGCTCAGTTTGCCGTCCCAGTACCTGCAATTTTCATGTGATTCCTTTCACCTGGAAGGCTCGTTATACTCCTCTTCACCAAATCACTTTTCAGCCTAGTTTCAATCTGCTTGCTTCTGTGAAATCTTCCCTGACCAACCCAACTCAGTCATCTGGCATGGATTCATCTTCTTTTAGTTGTCTTATGGTACCCACTAGACTATAGGCAAGTTGGACTCTGGAAGGCAGTGCAGTAGTTGAATGATGGGCTCTGAGCCAGACTGCCTGTGTTCAAATCCTGCCTCTAACTCATCTTGGTCCAGTCTTTCCACCTTTGTTGGTCCCGGCTTCCTTATCTGAAAAACTGAACACGAGCATAATAAAGATAATACTATCCAACTCATAGATTTTAGGGAGGATTAAATGGGATAAGCCATGTAAAATCCCTAAGTCATGGCCCAGTCAGTACATGCTAAATGCACAATAAATATTAGCTATTTTTATCAACTGACCTTGTATCCAAGCAGAGCTTAATAAAGAGCTATGATGGTAGCATCTCAAAATAAGCTTACTTCTCAGTTTCAGGAAAATAGGTAACTTTAGATTCTAGAATCTTTCTTAATGATCGTTCCTCCCTCTAAACAGGCCCCAGGTATGGAAGTGAAATGCAGGAATTTGCTCATTTCTTGGATGTGATGGTCAGTGAGTAGGAGAAGAAAAAAAAAATGAAGGAGAAACACTCTCTCTTCAGCCAAATAAGTGGAGCCATCTTATTTAGGACCTGGGATTAATTGTTTTAATTACCACACTGCTAAAAGCGGGCATGACGACATTTTAACCTCTCTCAGGAAGGACAAGCCACACAAAGGGGTCATTTCAGAGCCGAAGCTAATTAGCTACTAGCTGCTACTCTTACATAGTTTCCAATTCTTGGGAGTCTTCTCTGCCCACTCTTTTCGCCCACGTGTCCTCCTCCTTCCACTTCGTGGTAGCCTTGGATATGGCAGCGTGAGGGAGCAAGGACTGAATAGGCACAGTGAAGACTCCAGGCATCACTGAGGCCTTGAACTTCTCTTTCACTGTAGGGCCTGTTTAAAGCTCTTGCTTTTGGGGTACTATGTAGTTGGTTTTCCATCTCCAGAAAGATGGACAGTCTTAGAGGGTCGGGTTAAAAATGCTACTTATTTAGAAGAGGGAAATGTTTTTACTACATTCACGTCATGTCATTTATCTCCATAAGCCATTTATCCACCTTGATGAACAATTTATTTTTCACGATAATAATGAAGGAGGTACTAATCCATGGGGGAGTGGCAGGGGGGACACATTAGGAAAGAGTTTTGAATTAATGTAAGGTTTCAGCTGAGTATAAACTCCACAAGAAGCAGCCGTCCTCCTCAGGATTTTAGAAATTCTGATGGCTAAATTAGGGATCATAAGCGGAAGCAGAGAAAAGTCTGGTTTTCACCAGGAGACCTCAAAGGCCCCTGAAGTGCACAAGGTGTCAGGTCAAAGTCAGGGGGACACGGGTAGAGGCAGCTATTCTGGGATTTAAAATCAAGTACATATTCCTGCTAAAAAGTCATACCATGAATCTAATAATAAGAAAACCCCAGACAGATCCAAATTGAGGGCATTCTACAAAATAACTGGCCTGCAATTTTCAAAAGTGCAAAGGTCGAGAAAGGGAGAGGAAGACTAAGGAATTGTCCCAGGTTAAAGAAGACTAAAAGGCATGACAACTAAATGCGTGATCCTGGATTGGACCTGTGTAGCAGGAAAAAAAAAACTTATAAAGGACATTGCAACAATTTATAAAATTTCGACCTGAACCATGGATTGGATAATGGTATTGTATCAACATTAAATTTCCTGATTTGGATAATAACATGGTAGGTAGGTGGGAAAATGTCCTTGCTTTTGGAAGACACACGTTAAAGTATTTAGGAGTAGCTGGGCACAATTTCTCTAACTTGCAAATAGTTAAGAAAAACAATTAGTGAATCTCTATGAAGGGTATACTATTATCGCAACTTTTCTGTAAATTTGAAATTATATCCTAAATAAAATGTTGTCCCCCAGAAATCAATCACAGATAATTTAGACCTGTAATTACTGCAGCTAGTATAATACCTAATTTATACTAAGAGCTCAAAAATAATTTGTTGAATAAGTATTGTAATAGCTTTCAAATGACCCTGTGGACTTGGATTTCCAGTCACAGGGCTTCATAAACAATTTAACTACCAGAAAATTCCAAAGTCTTTGTTTTTTTCCTCAATATAAATTACATGCTTTCAAATTTATCTAACCCTCATCCCCACAAAGGATGTCAACAATTTTTTTTTAAAAAGAGAGGGGCCAGAACAGGGAGGCAAGGAAAAGGAAATCCTATTATTTTATCACTACACAAGTGATACTGCTGCTGGACTAAGTATTTTAATTTTCCAGACTTTATGGTTTTATATCTTCAAAGGAGAATCTGTGCTACTTGCTTTCCTGGTGAAAAACATTCTTTCTTTCACCATTGTATCCTTTTAGTACTATGCAGACCTTTAGGGTTTAAAACTCCTGTCAACCTGAAACATCACAGAGCAGAATAGAAGATCCAGTTTTATTTTCACTTTTATTCCCTTCTTTTCAGCTCTCATTCCACACTCGTGAATGCTATCAGCACCTGTACATATAACCTTTCTTTGGGGCCTTCCTCTCCTCTCATCGTCACAGGAAAAAATCATTCCCTGAGATTCAGAACTTATCTAATGTTCACAACCAGACCTCGATGTTATTACAGACTGGTCAAACCTTCACAGCCAGCCCATTTTGATCTGTTGGACATAAGCCATCTCACAGAACACCAAAGTCAGATAAAGCTACTCTGAGACCATGATACAATGAAACAAAACAAGGTCACTTAATAATTTTGTCTAAGCACAGGCAAAAATCAAAGTCACCGTGCCTCTCACAAAATACCCAATCATAGGATTGCCCCGCTTTCTGATAGCATCTAATCTAGAGCAAATCTCTGCTTCCTTGGTCCCTCCCCCAAATCGTCTATCCAAAGCCCAAATCCTATAATAGTTTCTTTCTAACATACTCTTACTGAGACACCCCACAGTCCCTCATGATGTGTGTTCCTCTCTGCAATGAGTAAAATTCCAACTTGTTTAACTACAAGTGTGTCTTTGGTCATCTTTGGCTGAAGGGCAATGGCACACTATTCTGGGGAATATTCTCCGTTCTATCTACAGATATTTGAGAGGTATTATTAGGGGTATCCAAATCAAGTATGCACAGCCTCTTGTTTCATCTAATCAGGTAGTATTTATTGGTCATGTTCATTTATTCATTCAAAAAATATTTATTGAGCATGTACTCTAAATCAGGCACTGAGCTAAGTGCTGTGGATATAAGACACAGTTTACGTTCTCTGGTGGGCAGGACTAACATATAAAAGTGTAACTTCTGTACAGTATGAAAAATTGTATAGTAGAGGTAAGAGGCAAGTAGTGGTTTGCAAAAGAGGGCAGGATTACTCTGCTTGGAACGTGAAATGCTTTTATGAAAGAAAATTTGCTTAGCTGATCTTGAAAGATGATCAGTGTTGATCAGTTGGACAGGAGAAGACGAGGTATTCTAGGCAGAGAGGCGGCACTTGAGGTAAATGGAATGACTGAAGTGCTTGGAATGAGAAAGTGGACTGGAAAGAAGTCTGGAGGGGAAGTCTGGGCAAGGCCCAGATCACGGTGGGCTTAGTGGATTTAATCTCCCAGCAGCAAGGAACTTGCCAGAATTTATGGAGGAAGCAACACAAATATAAGCTGTGGCCCATGCATTCAAAGAGTTTACATTCCTGTTGGTGATGTGAAACTTACACTAAAAAACAACCAGAAAATAACACAAGCAATATAGAATTATAGCACCCACATCCTCTTCATCTACCCTGGCAATTGCTTGTAAATAGTGCCCATACAACTCTTTGCCAGAGGGC
Organism: Equus caballus; assembly: GCF_041296265.1. NCBI lineage: Eukaryota > Metazoa > Chordata > Mammalia > Perissodactyla > Equidae > Equus > Equus caballus. Next base: position 31,820,036 of record NC_091715.1, on the reverse strand, counting down.
ACTCTGGCCAAAGGAGCATGCTTGGTCTGCATGTGGGAGAGTTCAGAAGTGTTAACTTTCGACCTTTCCCTCACGGTGACCTTGAACCAATAAGGGATGGAAATTCATGTATAAATATCTCAGTGTCCTCAGCTCTCAGCAGGACAATTCTGAGGCACGTTTCACACAGCATCTCAGAAAGTGCCCAATGAAATTGAGCCCCAGTTTCCCATAGCAGTAACCCTTTCATTTACACACATTGTACTGATTTTCCTTCCTGCTCTAGGAACTTCTGGAAGAAGCCATTCTTCTCCCTTTTCTCCTCCGTCCAGTATGCCTCACCCTTCTGTCCCCACCACCTTGCTCCATTTATTGCTTATTCCCTTGCCCCTACATAGGTACCAGTCTACCCTCATGGTGTTGATGGCCCCAGGAGAGACCCAGCCTGGAATGCCCGGCTCCCAGGCAAAGCTACTGCTCTTATTCCAGTCTCAGTTAAGCAAGTGAATTGGCTGCTTGTCAACTTTCAAACAAAATCATCACATTTTGGGGGCACTGAGACCGCTGCCAGTCACTGTAGCTTCCTAAATATTCATAAATACAACAGCTGGGGCTTGGTAAACACATTTTTCCAGACAGTGGTCACTTGGAATTCTGTGAGTAATGACAGCCTTAGTACTGGGCTTGGCTGTAAATTTCTTCATCTAGACATCCAGGTCATGGACCCTCTGAGACTTGAGAAGAACATTTGAGCCTATTTCTCTGAAGCGAATCTTAACGAGCCGGATGTCTATTCTTGAGTCAGCTCACATTCCAATTAATATTAGCTGCTTACGTCAGTAAACCTGTATTTAGCATGACACCTGTTGCAAAGAGGATCATGTTTCTTTATGCCTGTAATAACAATTTAAATCTCTGAGTGCAGTCAGAATTTGACATTGACTCTATTCCTCCAGCAGTGTTGACTGGAAAATCTTTTTGGCATGGTGGGATAGGGTGGGAAATAAAACCAGAAAAAGAAAATGGAGTACGATACTTTTTTTTTTTTGGTGAGGAAGGTTGGTCCTGAGCTAATATCTGTTGCCAATCTTCCTCTTATTGATTGAGGAAGATTGTCCCTAAGCTAACATCTATGCCAATCTTCCTCTATTTTGTATGTGGGACACCATCTCAGCATGGCTAGATGAGCAGTGTGTAGGTCCACACCCAGGATCTGAACCAATGAACCCTGGGCCGCCGAAGCAGAGTATGTGCGAACTTAACCACTACACCACTGGGCCACCCCAGAATGTGAGACCTTTTTAAATGACTGGCCAAAAGTTAGTAAGATGTTGAAAGTATATATTAAAAAATAGAATTTAGTAAATAAGCATGCTATAAAATCAACATATAAAAATCAATAATGGAGATTGTGATTAAATGAATATATATTTTTATTAAAATTCATTGAACTGTACACTTAAAAATCTGTGCGTGCTGTTGCATGTAAATTACACCTCAAGAAAGTTGATTAAAATTAATATACTTCAGGGGCCAGCCCTGTGGCCAAGTGGTTACGTTCTTGCACTCAGCTTTGGCAGCCCAGGGTTTCACTGGTTTGGATCCTGGGTGCAGACCTAGCGCCGCTCATCAAGCCATGCTGAGGCAGTGTCCCACATAGCAGAACTAGAAGGACCTTCAACTAGAATACATAACTATGTCCTGGGGGGCCTTGGGGAGAAGAAAAAAAGAAAAGAGGAAGATTGCCAACAGACATTAGCTCAGGGCCAATCTTTAGGAAAAAAAATTAATATACTTCATATACACAAGCAATAACAAGTTAGAAAATATAATGGAAGAGAAGACCTCATTTAAAACAGCAAAGAATAAGCCAAAATAAATAAAATATAATACCTAGGTGAAACTTACTTTTAAAAAGCCCAAAAGCTATGTGAGAAAAACTGTAGCACACTTCTGAAATACGCAAAAATACACATGAACAAATTAAAAGACATACCATGTTCTAGGTTAGGAAAATTTATTATCATTAAGGTGTCAGTTCATCTTAAGTTAATTTTTATGTTTGCATAATGATGAAATATTTAATAGTAATAAACAATTATTGTTAATTTATGATGTGATAATGGTATTGCAATTATATTAAAAAGAATTCTTTTAGAAAAACATTTTGAAATATTTATGAATAAAATAATACAATTATCTGGGATTTGCTTCCAAAAAAAAATCCAGTGGTGGGGAGAGGAGAGAAGTCGTTAAGGGTATAGATGAGTCAAGATTGCCATATGTTGATAACTGTTGAAACTGGGTCATGGTATAAGGGGGTTCATTATACTACTCTCCTTGCTTTTCTATATGTTTTAAATTTTTCATATTAAAGAGTTAAATAAGCAAAGTGTAAAGTGATCTGTTTTTAAATTCTATTTACAGATACCATAGTAATTTTCTATTTTCTCCCCTTATAACAATTGATCAAAGAAACAAAATCTCAAAATGTAAATCAGTATTTCCCAAAACCAAAATGAAAAGAAAGAGATGAAGGAAGGAAGGAAGAGTAAGGAAGGTAGGGAGACAGGGAGGGAAGAAAGAAGAAAAAAGATATATTTGATCAAATAAGGTTAGAAAATATTGCAGAGATTTTCCCAGTCTTGTAAATTCACAGCGCACATTAGCCAGTGATTCTTAACCAGGTGAACATCAGAACTAGCGAGAGAGTGACATTTTTCCTCTTATTCCCTAGATCTGGGTGGGGCCCAGTCATCTGTAGGTTTTAAAACTTCCCCAGGTGATTCTAATGTACATTTTTGAATGAGAGTCACTGGGAGCATATAAAATGCCCAGAAAACGCCTGCAGTCAAGAAACTTGTTTGCTATTGCTTGCCTTGGTACTTCCCAAACTTCTGTGACCAAGGAACCCTTTTATCATATACCACCTTTTAAGATCTCCCCCAAACCAGTGTTCTGTAACAGGCAGCAAAAGGCAAGCTTAAACTTCCTTGAAAGCTGTCTATACAGTAGAGTTTGGATTAGATTACCTCCAAGGTATCTGCTAGCTGTAAAATTTGCAAATTGTAAGGCCCAGATCGCCAGGGATGAAAAGTGATTGCCGACATAATTAACTTGCACCTTTGTATTCAGCCAAATGAGTCCATCAATCAATAACATACCAATAAGAACAATAAATAATAAAATAAAAAATAAAAAACAATAAACAATAATAATAATAATATAAATGTGCTCTTAGTCCATATTTTTGATAATTTTCTGTCTTCCCAACTCACTCCTCTATCTTATCTTCCACCTTTCAGCTCAAATATATCATCTGAGTAACAGCAGTAAAATCTTTCCAATGTATTTTTTACTTTTAATGGAAGAGATAGAATTTATGGCACTACCTTACAAATGAAGCTCCGCCGATAGAGTATTTATAGCTTTCAAAGAGAAAAATTTAAGAAAATACCTATTAATTGACCCCTCCAATTAAAAAGCAAGTCAAAGGGAGCTGAGCCCTTTAGGAGTTAACGGTTGTTGCTAGAGTGACCAACCATTCTGGTTTGCCAGGGACTGAGCTGTTTCCTGGGACACAGGACTTTCAGTGCTAAAACGAGAACAATCTCAGACAAATCAGGACAGTTGTTGCCAACCACTGTTTGAAAGGGATAAAACAAGGTGTGCGTTTTTCCCTGTGGGTCATCATTAAATTACCTTTATCTTCTGGACTTTCTCTCCTCCTATCATAATAGTGGATGTCTCAATGACCATGGCTCAATGTAATCCATTCCATTATTACCTTTTCTTGCTGTGGAAGTTGGAGGGCTGCATATTTTTTAATATTGCTTCTACCTTCTCTGAGTTTTAATCTGTCATCGCATGGCAACAAGAGGAATAAAGAGTTGTAGAAAGCACTCTTGGCTGATTTCCATTTACATGACAACTGTGCTATATGTGGGTGGGGATACAGGGACAGGGAGAGGCACACGTTGGAAAACATGATGTTAACTGCAAGGCACTGAACATAACTATGCTTATCATTGCGCAATAAGCCAGCTGGTGCCCAATTTGCGTTGTCCCTTATTGATTGATTAATTGATTGAAACAAGCGCAAAGCCAAAGGCTTATTTTGGATGCGTTAAAAAATTCTTTACCCAATCCTCACTCATAATTTATTTATTGTTTACGTGGTTCTAAGGGCACCAAGTACAAATCACGCTGGAAATTTAATGCTTTTCGAGCGGTTTATTGCCATCATTCCAGTTAAGTTTATTGGGCTATAAAATCACTAGAGGTGATAGATTATTGATTAGCATTTCTATTGGTAAGTCACTGAGCCAGAAGTTGCCAGTGTCATACAGAATAACAAGACTGACTCCTTCCTTGCTTTCTGGGCAGCAGTTTTGTTTTTTTTTTAATACCACAAATTTATTACCTCCCAGTTTCTGTGGATCGGGAATCCAGGCACAGCTCAGCTCAGCCCTCTGGCTCAGGATCTCTTCTGGGCTGCAGTCAAGACGTGGACCGTGCCTGTAGTCTCACTGGGGAAGGATTCACTTCCAAGCTCACCCCCGTGGTTGTTGACAGGATTCGGTTTCTTGTAGGTGTTTGGACTGAGGGCCTCAGTTCCTTGCTGGCTCTTGACCGAGGGCCACCCTGAATTCCTTGCCACACAGGCCTCCTCAGCATGGCAGCTTGCTTCCTCAAAGCCAGCAAGATGGTCTGCTAGCAACAGGGAAGCCAGAGTCTTGTATAACTAATCATCGAAGTGTCATCTCATCACTTTTGCCATATTCTATTTGTTAGAGGCAAATCACTAGGTGCAGTTCACACTTAAGGGGAGGAGATTATGTATGGGCGTGAATACCTGGAGGCAGGGAGCATGGGAGGCCATCTGAGATGTCCACCTTCCATTTAGCAGTTTTGGAAGAAGCTTAGCAAAGCGGTTGGCTGAGATGCCTCTGAAGCCTTGTTTGGATCTCTGGCATTGCCACCTACTAGTTATATAGCCTTGAGAAAGTTACTTAACCTCTCTAAACTTCGGTTTCCTCATCAGTTAATTCAGAATAATAATAGTACCTAGCTCTCAGGGTGGTTGTGAGGGTTAAATTTAAATGAAATTAATAATGTGCACATTTAGCATGATGCCTGGCATGTGGTTGGTACTCAAAACTATTACTTTCTTAGCCAGGATTCCCTAGTAGCACGCTGAGAGACGGGCAGATGGGCTAGGGAGCAGGGAAGTAGAGGAAGGCAAGCAAGGGTGGAATCTTGGCAAAAATCCTACAAGGGGTAATGTCAGCCTGATCCTGCAGGGGGCTCTCAGTGTGTTAGCCTTCCAAGTTATCATCTTGAGCTCAGGCAGCTGTGCTTTACACCCCCACACTCTATATCCTCTGGATAACAACCGTCCACCTCAAGGCAGAGTGGGGGGATGGAAACTCCCGGCACTAGCCCTCTGACCTTGTGGGCAAAGCAGCTCCAGTAGCCTGAGGGCAGCTCTCTGAAGAAAAGCCACCACAGGGGCTGGCCTGGCAATTCAAAGGACACTGACATTGGTGGAGGGAGGGCACATATTAGTAGAATGCCAAAAAGGGATCTGAGTGGAGCACTGATATTATCCAATATATTACCCAATTAAAAGATGAAAGTTCCAGGCTGAGTAGTGGGATAAAACAAATTCACATAAAACTGCAATTGGATGCAAAATGTAATAATAGCTGTCACTGAAGTTTCAGATGGGGACTAGGCAGAAGTTTCAACCAGGTCTTTACAGGAGAAGATAGAAGGCATCCAAAACGATACTGAGTATTGGTCAGGATTTTAACAAGCAGAGTGAGGGAAGTGGTACGGAAAAAGACAAGGAGATAGGGGATCTGGGGACAGGTTTAGGGAACAACAAATAATTCAGTTTTCTTGTAGGGTATGGTAAGAGCAGAGGGAGAAAAGCCGAGCATAGATGTGTTGAGGACAGATCACAAAGAAGCTTGAATGTAGGGATGATAAATTTGCACTTAACTGAGAAGGAACTGGGAAGCTAGTGAAGGTTTTTGAGCAAGTAAGAGATCATTGCTCTACTTTAGGAAATTAATTTGACTTTGATAAATTTGATTGTTTGGAATAAGAAAGGAAGTGTAGGGGAAGAGAAATTAGAAGCTTATTACAAAAGACAATATGAGTAATCGTGAGGGTTGGGAGTAGGGCAGCAGTAGTGAGAATGGAATATGGGAGAAGATACAGATGTCGCAAAAGCAGAGAGTTTACAAATTTGGCAATTAATTAGATAGAGTGAGGAACAAAGAAGAGCCTTCCAGCCTCTGAGAAAGGAGATAATTTGTGGAAAAACATAATGAATTTACCTTTGGACCTGTTGAGTTTGAGATGTTGTTGGATTATCCAGGGAGTAATTTCCATCAGGAAGTTGTAAACACAGGAATAGAGCTTGAGAAAATAATTTAATTGTGAGACATAAGTTTGGTAGATGAAATTATGGAATTGATGAACTCACCAAGGTCCAAGTGTGGGAAACATGTAACGACCAATGACAAAGTCTTGGAAAGCCTTTAGGAGCAAGAGGAGGAAGATCAGTGGAGAAGACAGAGAAGGAGCATCCAGAAGTCGAATGAGGAGGCTTCGGTGTCATAAAAGTCAGGAGAAGAGAAAGGCTCAAGGAAAACGACATGAAAAGATGGAGATAGACGAAGAGGAATAGGTAGAAAGGGACAGAATGGGACTGACCATTAGCAGATCATCTGTGACACTGGTGCGTGGTTTCAGTAGGGCAGCAAAAATGGAATCCACACTTTGAGGGAATAAGCAATGAGCAGGTTATAAGACTTTTTTCAAGAAGTTTGCAGTGAGTTTGGCAGCTTGTGGGAGGTAGGATATAATTATTTTTAATACAGAATAGACCTAAAAGGGGGAAGGGACAGTAAAACAGGAGTAATTAAAAATATGAATGGATAGAGTCAGATCTAGAGTGTCACTAGAAGAGCCTGAGGTCAAGAGAATATACGTATTCTTCCTGGCCCTGCTGGCGCTGATCAGGGAAATAAACTCATTCATTACAGCTTCCTGTGGTTGATGTAGCTATCATCCCCCCTTCTTCCCTTTAAGCTTAGAATCTTTCAAATTGTTACTCAAATAGTGTCTTTAGTGAAGTGTCTAATTTCGGATGAAGCTTGGCATTTGAGAGAGTAATTTGCAAAAGATGACTACATCAGGGTGTGGAATAGCGGATGCCTGACGAGCAGTGAAAGCTCGCAAATCCACCCACCACACTCATCATCATGGAGGAGAGCAATCACCCTGAACCAGAATGCAATTTCCACATCTAATTTTTGGTTTCTGTGTTAACTAAAGGTTACAGTAACCAGCACGCAGATAAAATATCCTTCAACTGAACTTCATGTGCCCGGTCACTCTTTATACCTCTAAAGGTAAGGATTTGGGGACAAGTTTGTTAGTCAAAGGCTCTAAATAGAACCAGAAATGAAAGAATCTTAAAACCACTCACTATATTATTTTTATCTTCAGTATATTTTTGTTGTCGTTGTTTGGATTTCTTTTCTCAGACATCAGGAGAAGGGATGTGGGGTTCTAAAGTGGGCCTGGGAATGAAGAAAGTAAAACTATCCCTGTGACATTATTAGTGTTTGCTCAGACTATCATCTCAGATTACAAACAGGCGTTAAGCTTCTTAGATGCAGCAAGACCCTACCTTGTGCAGACAATGACAACGGCAGCTGTGTTCCTGTTAAGGGCTTAGTGGTGGTGCTGGTGACCTTTAAAAGCTGTGCAGAGCCATGCTACCTGTGCAGCCGCTTTCCTGCTGTTAGATTTGTATATGCCATGGTTAAGAAACTGGGAATTAATTTAACCATATGGTATGTGCACGAGGTGGTTTCTTTTCACCAATCTGTAGCCCACAAGAAAAAAACCTAAGGACCAAATGATGGAACAGAAAAAAAGTTCAAAAATACAAATCAAGAAAACATTGCTGAAGTGATAGGAGGCTTGAATCTACAGATGGGAACGGCATACTGTATCCCAGGAAAATCTGATACTGAATGAGCATGCCAATTATTACCCTCTCAGCTTCAAACGTACTTTTCTATACTCTACTTGGTGATGCTGGGCCTGAGACTCTGCAAGTGACGTTTTTCGTTTGCCAGCTGGTTCCTTGTTAGGCTCTGCCAATAGGGGGCACTAGAGAGATGTCAGAAGCCAGGAGGAGAGACCATCCTTTCTTCTGTTTGCTTGATACTCCCCATCAGCATAGACCCAGCAAAAGTACTTTGTTGGTTCCTGTCTCCAGCTTCTTTTGGTATTTGCATAACTGACTGATCTTGCCCCTTCAAGATACAGCAGCAGCCAGAAGTGCACACTCTTCAGAGGTCTGAAGTTCAGCTCTGCAGCATCTCTTCAAGCTTCTAAGGTAACAGCACCAGCCAGGTAGCACCCCTTCCTTGGGAATTGGAGTCCCCTCCTCCAAGCTTCTAGGTTCTGATCATCTCTTCCCTTTGTTTTCCCAGTCTTAGAAGTGATAGATGTTTCCTGCAGGTATTATCTCTGGGTTCCCCTAGTGTTCTCCTTTTGTTTTTCAGTCTTCTCACACCTATGCAAAATTCCCTATATTAAATCTCCTCTGCTGAAAGACCTAGTACATCCATTTTAATGATTGGACCCTGACTGATAGAATGAGCAAGAACAAAACATATCCTAGTAAACTTTCTAGGCTTCAGAAATAAAGAAGGTACCCTGTGGGCATTAAAACATAAAGATAGAGCCACCTACAAGGAAAAAAATCAGGTTGACTTCTGACTTCTACACAGTAATATTCAAATCTCGAAGATAGTAAGTATAGCAATGCCTATAAACTTCTAAGGGAAAAAGAGTCCTAAGAATATTATAACCATCTAAAATGTTGTTCAAGTATTGAGTCAACAGATAAATATTTTCAGATATTCAAGAATTCAGGAAATACATTTCTCTGAAATCTTCTTGATGAAACTAAAATAAGAAATGTTTTCAAACAAAAGATGAATGGAGACTATGGCAAGTGACTTGGCAATAGTCATTAACTTCACTTAAGTATATGCCTAAAGGTAAAGTAAGATGGTAGACTGCAAATGTAAAATATGGCAATGAAACAATAAAATTACTAACAAAACTCAAGAAGTAGAGGAAATACATCTTCTTACAGATTGTTGATCATTTGTAGAAATGCAAGTAACTTTTATACATTGTTTTTTTTAGTTAAGGAAGTCTGCTAAACTCTTCTTAACTCTAATAAGTTATAAACTCTGTGAGATTTTTCTACACAGATAATCACATCATTTGCCATAATGACAATTTTTCTGCTTTTTCAATTCCTATACATTAAAAATGTTTTTCTTGCTTTATTGCACTGGCTAGGAGTCCATACAATGTTGAATAGAAGTGGTTATAGGAGGTCCCCTTGTCTTTTTTTTCTGATCTTAATAGTAATCCTTTCATTTTGTCACCATCAAGTATAATAATTGCTATCAATATTCATAGACGTCCTTTATCAGGTTAGAGAAGGCCTTTTTTATACCTAGTTTGCTGAGTGTTATGATCATGAGTATATATTAAGTTTATCAGACCCATTTTCTGTATCCATATAGATTTTCATCTTTAAATTGTCAATGTAGTGAATTTCATTGATCAATTTTCTAATATTAAATTAATCTTGCATTCCATGGCTAAACATGGCCATATTTTTAAACATTGCTAAATTCAGTTTGTTAATATAGTGTTCAGTGTTCCTATATCTATATTCATCAGTGAGAACAGCCTGTAATTTTTCTTTCTTGTACTATCCTTGATTGGTTTTGGAATCAAGGTTGTGCTAGCCTCATCAAATGAGTTGAGGTATATCTCGTCTTTCTCTGCTTACCTTATGGTCTATCAGATAATTTTTTATAAATGTTCCCTATGTGCTTGAAAAAATGTGTTTTCTCCAGCTTGGGCATGCAGTGTTCCATGGATATGCATTGGACCAAACTTATTGATTGTCATATTCAAATCTTCCATATCTTTGCTGATTTTTCTGCTTAACCTAATTCCTGAGAGAGATGTGTTAAAATTTCCCCATCAAGGTAGTGGATTTGTTTATTTCACCTTGTTTCATATTCTTATATATATTAGGTACATACGAATTTAAAAGTTTTATATTATCTTGATGATATAAAATATGGAAGAAGATAAAAACATCTTTACCTGTCTCCTGAACAACACAAGGGCTCTAGCGTTATCTCTAATGGCCACTCTCCATACTTACATGGTTGTCCAGTATTTTAGTTCCATATTATTTTCACTTTAAATATTAAACACTACTATCTATATATTCACTTGTTTTATTGTTTTATATACTCACTTTGGATTTTATCTATTGTCTTTTCTTCTTGCATTTCACATATTACATCTGAGATTATTTTCTCCTGCTTGAATAACAGCCTTTTAGGATTTACTTTAATGAGTATCTGTTGATAAAGATCTTTAATTTTTGTTTGTCTAAAAAAGTTTTTTATTTCATTTTCGTCCTTGAAATATAGCTTCTGTCGGTAAAAATTTCTAAGTTGACTCAGAATATTAAAGATATTCTGAGATTCTGGCTTCAATTGTGGCTATTGATCTAATAGCCATTCCTTTATAAGCAATTGTTGGTTTCTTCTCTCTGGCTGATTTTGTTATTTTCTCTGTCTTTGTTAATCCACAGTTTCTTTAGGCTATATGAAGGTGTGGATTTCTAATTATTTATCCTGTTTGGGATTCATTACGATTTCATAATGAGATTTAGTGTCTGTTAACAATTCTGGAAAATTCTCATTCATGAGCTCTTTAAATTGTTCCTTTCCTCCATGTCTTTCATAGCTTTTATCTCCTGTCTCTGGACTACATTTTAGGTAGTTTCTTTAGATCTCCCAGCTGGTGCTGCCCCAACACATTCTTCTGATGGCTAAGCCTCTTTCCTCCCATGCTGCAGTGGTGCAGCAGGACTGGAGCTCCCAATTGCATCTTCTCTCTGTTCATGTGGGACCCATCTTCTGTCCCTCTCAGGAAACATGAACCTAACTGAGGTTTGTTCCTGGAACCCTCTCAGCCTGGTAGTCCACCACCTTACCATCGCCTCCCAATTCTCATTTCCCTCCTACACCAGTACAGGGACAGTCCAGCAAGTCTTCCAGCTAAGGAGACATCTAATAAGAGAGTGAAATTACAGTCTCCTTTTCTAGTAGGTGTCCATAACTTTATGAGGAATTCTCTTGAAACCCTCTTCTTCGCTTTGAAAAAGGGGAGCATCCTCCCCAAACCCAATCAGAGAAAGCGTGTATAGTAATGGCGAAGGGTCAAAACAGCTCACTTTACAGATCCTAAAGGGCCATGAGCTGTTCCCTAGTTCTCCCTTTATATTTACTAGGAACAGAATGGAGTAGGGTGGGTGGCAGTGGTGTCTGTCTTTTTGACCTCTGATTCATCTTCCTTGCAGGGAGGCAGCTAGCTCCAACTCTAGCAGGCTTGATGAACTTAGATTTAGGGTACTAATTAGTCTTTTGTCATCAACTTTGGGCCTTAACTGCAATTCCAGGACAACAAGAAAATCCCGCTCAACATCAAAGCATTATTTTTTGAGAAAAGTTGATCAGTCATTGGGCTACTCGACTGATATTGTCAATTGTATTCCTAACCATACTTGTTAGTGCACCGTGCTTAACTCAAATAACTAAATGAGTATGTGTTTAGAAGAATCATAAAATCTTTCTGAGCTCCTAGTTCTGATATAGGAATTTATCTCTCAATTTCTAAAATTAGATCTGCTCTAAAGAATAGTTCGTTGAACACTTTAGGATGTATGAAACTTACAGAACTCAGTACACCCTAGGCTCCTCTTGGGTATTCCCCCCAAACAATAGCAAACAAACAAAAACTTCAACTTCTGGTTAGCTTTTCAAATTAGAGTGAGTACAAGCACAGTCTATCGATTGTCTGGGATGAACACACACTGCCATCATCCATTAACAGCTCTAATTAGGGGAGCCATCAATTAAAGTAAAGCAGGCCTTGGGCTAAGAATAAACATGACAGAAAACAGTCATGATCTGCTAATTATCTATCACTAATGGACGTTAGTGAGTTGAAGGACATTATGACTCTCATAAAAACAATGAAATATTTAAATAAAAAGATACGTGCTTATTGTAAAGCAAGTTAAACAAGGCAGAAAATGATAAAAAAGAATGTAAAAATCTCCACAAATCCCCTGACCTGGGGATAAATGCTATTAACATTTTGGTGAACATCCTTATAGCCATATAGTAACATCCCTTTAAAAGAATTACATTTTGTCATTGTTTGCAGTCTCTGTAAGATACATTTTAGATGCTTCTCCATATTCTTCATGACCTCTTCACATCCTTTCACTTTATAGAAGTAAGATAAATGATTAGCCAGTGTCGTTTGTGGATACATGCTGAGGAGTGGTAGTGGGGGCAATCTCCGGAAACCTGGGATGTGAAAAAGTTGTGGAGAATATTGACAAGCATCCAAAAATTTCGAGAGTTGCCCATAATTTTAGGGAAATTCCCCAACTTTGATAAGGAAGACCATATTTAAAGGCACAACATTAGCAAGTCAGTTTTGCCCTGTTGATCTGATGCTGGTGTTAAATCAGTGGTAACTTCTTTTTGGATTTCATCGGTGTGGATCTTCATGTAATTGTCTTTATGGTGTCTCCTTTAATTGCCTAAGCAGGACTGCCACCTAGCTTCAGTTGCTAAGTTTTCAGAATGTCAGAGCTTCCATCAGATAATAATGAGTGGCCAACTTGAAGGTTCCTTCAATTGCCTTGATCGCTTATCACTTCAAGTGCCTTTATCCCAGGGCAAAGGAGCTCTTCATTTGGACTATTATAGTCCGAGCATTATTATATCATCACTGCAGGCATTGAAGATTTCAGAGGAAAAAGTAGAATGATTTAGAATAGATTAGAGGATAACAAGAATGAGAAGGCCCTTTGGCCACCCAGAGGATGGAGCAAGCGGAAGTATGCCATGGTCCTTGGTTAAGGTGGCAGGCAAGGGCATCCTTCTTCCCCAAGGAGATACTGAGTTTCATACATCACTCAGAACATCAGGTGCCTTGTAGCAGAAATAATTGTTTGATGACTATCAGAATCAGTGGTTCTCCATCCTGGCCGCACATTAGAATTACCCGGGAATCTTTGAGACAATATCAATGACTAGGCCCAACCTCAGAGATACGGATTTAATTAATTGTTCCAAGATGTTTCTCAGGCATCAGTACTTTTAAACTTTTTAATGACTCTCATGAACACGCAGGGTTGCAAATCCTTGGTCAAAATAAATAGAAGGGAGAGAAAGTCTCATTATATCTGTAGTTTAGTTTGTGCAAGATGTCAGTATGAGCATCTTTTGGGGAAGGAGAAATGAAAAAAAAAAAGGTAGGAAATTTTCTTATTTTGGTCATTTGTACTTTAGTGCTGTTTTCTTATGTCTAGGATACCCATACAATTTATCATCCAAATCAGGACTCTTGTGAAAGTGAAAGGGGTAGCTATTAACAATTATGCCAGGACAACAGTTGTTAACTGTAACCGTCTAGGCAAACTGGGACCAATTGTCACTGCTTATAGCTATGGCCTGCCTCTCCTCTTGGTCTCAGTAACAGCCCAAAGTTAAGCTATGCGGTTGTTGATGTTTTAATATTTGCCCATTGGAAGACTTTCAAGTTAGTTTTTAAAAACATGTTTTTATTGCGTCAAGTTTTGGCAACTGGTTTTTGGAAAGCCACTTTTTGAGGGATTTAAAAAATCGACTTTCTCGAGATTCTTAGTTCACTTCTTCACCACCACTTTGCAGGAGAGACAGGAAATGAAACCCACATACGTTGCCTCTTTTTTTTTTTGCCACTGTGAATACTTTATAGGACCTCAAGTCAAAGTTTAATGAGAGAAAAGTTAGAAACTACTTGCTGTAATTAAGTTTTTAGTTTGTGTGTGGATTTTGCGTGTACATACCGGGTCCATTTCCCATTAATAAGGATAATTAAATGTTAACTGGACTTACCACATTTGTGAATGCATAGTCTTAATTAATTGCCTTTATTGATTAACTTTGTTCTTCTGGCCAAATGAAATGTCTATGAAAGCTCTCTAAAGAAGTAGAAGTGTCGTATAAGCGGAAGGTACTATTATATCGCTGAAAGTTTGGAAGTTTGTATTTTAAAACAGAGAGAATCCTCGCTTTCCAGGAATGATTTGGCTCCATGGGTTTTCAATGTGTTTTTTAACCTGAGAACCATTTTAGCAAATGAAATGTTATGGGGAAATTCAATAGATAAAACAAATTAAAGACCAGCTGCTTGGTTGAAGTGAGAAGAGGCGATGGGGATGGGATGAGGGGAGGGGCCTGGGCCTCTCCCGTTCAGTCCACCCTCCCCCCTTTTCAGGATAAGGGCACAAGAAGAGAGGAGTAACTTTGGGCTTGGGAAATCTATATTATAGTCCTAGTTTCAGTCCCAGATTTATGCTGCAGTCCAAAATTTAGTTTACTTCCAGAAGTTTCCCTTTCAATTGAGGGAGGATAATTGATTCTGCCATCTGCCTGCCACTCAGGGATGATATGTGAGCCAAAGGTGATAAATATGACATGCTTTGATTTCTGCCAATGACAATTTACATAAATCTAAAGTATTTTATGTTTGTATAGTAAAATTATTACTCATTTAAAAAGCAACAGGCCCAGAGAAAGAAAAGGAGATAGAAGTTTAGCTGTTGAGTTAGACTAAAGAATATTTTAGCAAGAATTCTGCTCCCTTTATATCTTTTGTTATTCATAAAGCCTAAGTGACAGGTCTACAGTTTTTTGGGTTTTTTTTAAAGATTTAATTTTTTTCCTTTTTCTCCCCAAAGCCCTCCAGTACATAGTTGTATATTCTTCGTTGTGGGTCCTTCTAGTTGTGGCATGTGGGACGCTGCCTCAGCATGGTTTGATGAGCAGTGCCATGTCCACGCCCAGGATTTGAACCAATGAAACACTGGGCTGCCTGCAGCAGAGTGTGTGAACTTAACCGCTCGGCCATGGGGCTGGCCCCAACAGGTCTACAGTTTTGTTTTGTTTGTTTCTTTCAAATTTCCTTCTCTTACAGCCATTTGTCCATTAACTGTGAATGGATTAACAAATTGTGGAACATCCACACAGTGGAATATTATCCAGCAATAAAAATAAATGGACTTTGGATACACACAAGAACAGAGCTGAATCTCAACAACGTTATGCTGAAGGAAAGAAGCCTGACACAAAAGACCACACACTCTATGATTCCACTTATGTGACATTTTAGAAAAGACAATCTAATCCATTGTGACAGAAAGCAGATCAGTGGTTGCCTGGGGCTGGAGGTGGGGGGGGGGTCAACTAGAATGAGGTGCAAGGGAACATTTAGGGGTTTTGGAAATGTTTGGCATCTTGATTGTGGTAGTTACACAGGTTTTTGAATTTGTAGAAACTCATCAAAATATACACTTAAAATAGATGCATTTTAGTGTATGTAAACAGCATGTCGATTTAGTTGACTAAAAAGTTTTATTTTCTTAGGGCAAACAGTTTTTTCTTGGCACTGATGCCAGTGGAACAAGATGAAATATTATATTGAACTAGTCCTGTGCAAGACGTAGATCAGTTGGTCTGCTTTTATCTCTGAGACACTGTTGTATCTGATTCTAAAAGCTTAAAATCTAGATGTAAATATTATCATTGTATCTACTTCTATGTTTACTCCTTGTTTCACTTTATCTTCCGATTTATTTTATTTTCCCCCATTTTTAATGCTTGCTATATTTTTATGTTGAGTTGCATCCATGCAAGTTATGTGAAATCTTTCTAGTACAGAGTTTAAATTTTTAAAATAAAATAAACTTATTTGGGTTTCTTTTATTATAGACAAAAGTAATGTGTATTTTCCCCTCACTATATTTATACACATACTAGTACACTCACACACAATTACTAACCATTAATATATTTAGAAATCCAATGAAGTTAGTGGATTTGAGAGGCTCTCTCTTAACTGTGATAGGACTAATAAGTGAAATGTTTGTTGTTTTCTATGAATCCTCCCTAAAATAGATATAAACATGATCGAATATGACTAAGAGTAGACACCCGTAGTGGAGAAAGCTGGCAAGAGATAATTCTAGACAACTCACTAGAAAAGTATGGTGTGGATTTAGCTATTGTTTACCATGTTAATGGCGATGGACATTAAGCTCTGCTGTGGTATTTAGAAATACTCAAAATCAGCTGTTCTTTCCTAGAAGCAAAGCTGTCTCATGGCATCAATGAAGTGTGTTGTTCAAAGGAGATTTGCTATTGGGAAATGCGCCCAAAGAAAAGTAAATAAATAAAGTTTTAGATGGGGAGTTGATGAAATAAATCTAGGAAGAAACTTTATTCAGCACTTTCATATCTTATATATGAAATACGTAAGATTTATAAAGAAATATGTACCTGTAAACCAAGAATAAGGAAATCAGGCTAAAAAACACATGATTCCATTCGAAGGTACAGATGGTGCCCATATGTTACTGTAATAGGAAAGGGAAATGCAGATATGTTAATGAAATTAAAATTACCTAAAATATCGAGTTCAAAATTTGTTCAAAATCCAAAAAACAGAGCTAAATAAAAGGCGAATAGTAAAATACAAAAATCTGAATCTAAATCTAAAATGGTATAATATAAAGACAACCATCATCTATAATTTCCGTATCAATTAAAATGTGCTTTGTTGTAAGTTGAGTACTCTTCCTTTAAACTGTTTTTCATAGACACAAATGCACTATTGGCAAGTAAATTAATTTCTTTCTCTTCACTACAGATATTCATAAAGGAATAATATTATCACACAAACACCTTTCTTTCCTTAAGTTAAAAGCAGAGATGAACTAAAATTGTTTCAAATGTTGAAAATTTGCAGCAAAACTATGGCATCAATATTATGCCTGCCCTTGGCCTTGGCCCTTCAAAGTGTGGTCTGTGGAAGCAGCATCAGCATCACCTGGGAAAAGAAATGCAGACCCACAGGCCAATCCTACACCTCTTGAATAGGAATCAGTATGTTAACAAGATATCCAGGGAATTTAGATGACTTTAGTTTGAGGAGACCTGTCCTAAACCATCAATGTCGCCAGAATTATTCAAGAAATTGCTAGGGTGGCCAACCATCCCAATTTGCCCTGGACTGAGAGATTACCCTGAATTTAGGACTTTCAGTGCTAAAAACCAAGAAAGTCCCAGGCAAATCAAGCTGAGTTGGTCACCCTAAAATTGACCAAAGTTCAACTTTAGCATTGAGGAGGAAAAAAATATAAATGTGGGGAAATTACACTCTGGGTCAACGTCCATTAGCGTTAGCTCTTCTCTCATAGTCTGTTTCCACTCACTAATTTTAAGCATTAAGAAAGTAATCAAATGAGGAACAGCTCTCTGCTCCCTGAGATGTTGAGATCTTACTGCACTTTAATTCCTCCTATGAATCAAAACATGGAGTCCAGGTTCAAAGGCCTGAGAGGTAAAATCTGTTCGCTTTCTCAGTAAACTTCTTGCCACAGGGTTAATACGCTGGATAGTTTCAAGCAAGATATTTTGTTCTATTTCTTTCTTGGTTTCTCATTCAGGATTGTTGAACTGCACCTCTTGCCTGCATGTGATTATCTTATAGTTGCAAAACCTCTAAGGAAGGCCACCTGGGATAAAACTGTTTGCTCTCATTAGCTGGGAAAACAAGGCTCTGTTTATTCCTCATGCTAGTGTCAGGGGGATGCTGGTTTAATTCCAACACAGGTCTAGGTGTTGATTTCACACAAAGGGATTAGCTTAGGCGTCTGTGAAAGTTCCAAGGCAGCCTCGTAGGAGACATCGGACTCAAGACTGTGTGACTAGGGAAAACTGGGTGTACAAAATACGCCGTAATTTTCTTTTAACACACGTGATTAGCAAATACTTATGAAATCAAATCAAGTAAATAAAATGCTGGTGATGCCCTCTAATTTACTATAGACGCTGGTGTTTATTTTGAACTCATGTCTGATAAACGTCCCTTTTGTACAGTGCTCACCTCCGTGAACGTGGGGTGGGTAGTCATTCGCTGAGGCAGATGCTGCCAGTGCTCTGCCCGTAACCCCTCTGATCTCTTTACCATTTTTCTGCTTCCTGGATCTGTGTGGATTTTCATGCCCAACAGCCAGCAGCTACATCTCTTAGTTGGCTGACTGCCCTCAGGTAGTTGGAAGCTTATTTGCCTGGAGACATGGAAAGCTAGAAATGCCTGGGTATATACATCCCCTGAGAACAGCCCTTAACCAGTGACTGACAATGAAGAGAATTAATATTCCTGCTCCTTTGCCCCCTGATGGGGACAATTCTTAGATGTGTTTTACACTGTCTCCATAACTCCCCTATGAGATTGACCCAAAGCAACATTCCTTGGAACTTGGCTTGCTTACACACTTTGGCTTGGCCTCCTTTCTTTCCTTGTCCCATTTCTCCATTTGCCTGCTGCTTTTTCAGGAAATACCTTTAATAACTCACTTTCACCTGAATCCTTGTTTCAAGGTCTGCCTCTTGGGCAACCTAACCTAAGATACTCATGTTACATGATTTGAAGAGAAGCCAACTCTTTTCTGTCTCAAAAACACAGAGGTTTATACAAATAGATATGCAAATATCCCTCAAGCATATGCAAAGATGTTCTGCCTTGATCGTGATAAGAGAAATGAAAATTAAACTTACACTGAGATACTATTTCTCATCTGTCAAAGGGGCAAAAATTTCAAGGTTTGACAACATACTGCATTGGGGAGGCTATGGGGAAACAGGCACTCTCATTCCAGAGCTCCTGGAACTGCAACTCCTTTGGAGAAGAAATTGTAACATCTTTTAAAAATTACGTATGCATTTACCCTTTGAACAAGCAATCCCACTTCTAGAAATCTAGCAAAAATACAAGATGACATATATTTAAAAAAACTACGTGTAATGACTAAAGATTGGAAATAACCCAAATGTCCCTCAATGGGAAACTGCTTGAACAAACTATGGTGTATCTAACCAATGAAGAACTAGTTAGGGTTAGAAAGAAAGAGGAAGATCTCTACGTACTGCTAGAGAATAAACTCCAGGATAAATTGTTAAAAGCAAAATAAAAAAGCAGGGTGAAGTAAAATGTGTATACCTCACTACATTTGGTATAAAAAAGGTCTTGGGAGACACACACACACACACACACACACATTTGCTTCTCTTTTCAAAAAGAAACAATGAAAGAAAACAAAAAACTAATGAAGAGTATTACTTACAGGAGGAAGGAGGGGATATGTGGGCAGGAAAAATGATGGAAGCTGGAACTCTGAATGTGCCTTTTTCTACAATTTTGACTTTTGAATCACAAATTGTTTTACACAAATCAGAGGCAAAATTAAATTAGAATAAAAAGCAAAGCAACCTTTAAGATATAAAACAAACTTTAATGATGGAGCCTAATTATAGATCAATATAGTGGCATAACCACGGAAGAATTACTTCAAATGAATTTAAAATGCATCCCTTCTATATCCCTTTACATTCTTGGAGGAATATGTGCTAAAGATGAAATAATCTCAAAGAAAGCTTACGCTGCACTCGATAGTCTTATTTTTAATAACAATATTATTCTTGAGACTATGATATGTGAAGTAGGCTACATCACATTATTAATTATGTTAATTTAATTAGGAATAAGTATTTTCACTGTAAGAGAAAAAATATACAAATATAAAATCAAATAAGATTCCCGTAAGCTTAAGTTTGCCTTAGAAATACCAGTATAAAATCATGATTTGTTTTTTCATTTTCTAAAAATGTACATATTTCCTAATTCTGTTCACCAAAAATATATAGAAGCAATGAAAACCCAGTAGGAACAAGGACTCTTAACATCCCAATTATGGTCTCTGTATAGCATTTGCTACAAAAAGGAATCAGAGCTCCTTAGAGTAATGTTTAGTTCCAAGCCTGGAGCAGGAAATGTATAAAAAGAATTTGAGCTATCATGTTGTTCTAGAAAGCAAGGAAGCTATCAAAGTCTATAGGGTCATAACAAAAAGTTTCCTGCTGGTGAAAGATGGGACAATTTGAGCATCAAAAGGAATAATGAAGCACACCAAATATATAAATATCCATGATTTCACAATATTTGAAAAAAAAAGTGAGTTTCTTTGGAAGTTACTAGAACATTAATTCATTATTCTAAAATTGAAAGAATCAAATATTTATTGTTTCTTGTACAAGCTACATTTTAGAGTAACTACATAGCTGATGTACATTTCTAGCAGCAATCATCAAAAGTTGTCAAAATTATTAGGTGGACGTCAATGGGGACCTTTATAATGGAAAGATCAGGCTGACAATACCTGAACCCCCTGTCATCAGTCAAGTCACAGAAGGAAACAATATGACCTTATTGTCATATAAGCCAAATAAGATAATTGAGGACAATTTAATGAAAGGACTGTTTACCAAAGTATGGGCATGGTTAAGGAAAACCAACATGGAATGATGAAGTAGCCTAGGATTTGCATGAGCTGGGGCCATTAACCCTAGGCCTGAAGGGGTAAAGAGAAGGAGCAGTTATTGGAAGCTAAGAAGAAAACTGTAGCTGTAAGAGAAGGTCCCCTAATGAAAGCTGTGGCCTGTGATAGAGAAATGTAACCACTGACAACCTGTGGCAACCCAGCAGGGAGCAACCAGGGGAATAAATGCCTTGACTTCACTCTCTTCCCATCCTATGATCTATAGGTGTCTACCATTGGATAACCAGGAGCCAGAAGACAAAGGAGTCTGTTGGTGCAGTCTATAAAAGTCAGCTCCTGGGGCAGAGAGCAGGATGGAGAACAGTGGAGAATAGAACTGGAGGGATAAACAAAGAATGTCTGACGCACAGTCTGGATCTTTAGTAGACCTGAACAAGAGACCAGACTTCATAAGGATGCTCCCAGCATTCAGGATTTCTCAATTTCTCCCTTATGTTGAAAACCAATAAGAAGCAGGCTACCGTGGCAATAAATTCCAACAGCGTCCTCAGGAGGAAGGCTGCAGTGACGCTGTTCGTTCGGCCCATTTACCAGCTGGCACTCTAAAACACCTACAGTGAGATTCAAGATTTGGTTAGAATTCGGAGCTCCAGGGACTCTAGAGAAAGATAAAAACTGTAACAAATTCAATCTGTCTGGCCCCCTGCAATTCCTTTCAGTTGATTTTAAACATTAATCCTCTCTGACAAAATCTTGCCAAAACTCCAAATCTTCCTTCCTCTCCAGGAATTATCTTCCAGAGCTCCTGTGCCTTCTAACCATGAAAGGACATAATGATTTTTGTCACTTAATAACTAAGGTGACCATAACATACAGTTGATCCGCATAATTCACAGGTACCGTATTTGTGAATTTGCTTACTCGCTAAAATGTATTTGTAACACCAAAATCAGTGTTAGTGGTTCTTTTGCTGTCATTCACATACACATGTGGAGTGGGGAAAAATTTTAGTTGCTGGCTTGATGTGCCTATTCCTAGCTAAGGTTGAACATGACGATCTTCTGCCTTCTTGTTTCAGCTTTCATACCATAAACAAGTGTCCTTTTGTGGTCTATTTAGTGCCGTGTTTTCCCTGTTTCTGTGGGGTTTTGTTGGTGATTTTGCTGTTTAAAATGACCCTCAAACATGTAGCACTGAAGTGCTCTCTAGTGTTCCTAAGCACGAGAAGGCTGTGATGTGCTTTATGGAGAAAATACCTGTGTTAGATAAGCTTCATTCAGGCGTGAGTTATAATGCTTTTGGCCATTAGTTCAATGTTAATGAACCAACAGTGTATGTGAAATCAGGTATCCTTAAACAGAAACACAAATAAAACAAAGTTACATATTGATCAGTTGATGCAAATATTTTAACTAAAGCCTTGCAGGAACCTAACCTTGTATTTTCCCTAGGAGGGCTGTTTCATTATTTACTAATTCAATGTTTGTGGTGACTTTACAGAACATAACTACTATGAATAACAAGAATAGACTGTATTAAATGAAAGAAAATATAATACGAAGTGAAAGATGGAATGCCTAGTCAACAGGTGAAAACTGGGACTAGTAACACTGTAGTGTGTTGCAGCCAGCTTCCATTAACCAACTCCACATTCATTGACGCCATTTTGGTAGCTTGAAATTGGCCATTGTGGTAGTATTTACACCATGAAAAATGGCAGACTCTACCAATCAGAAAGCCAGTTGTTGAACATTTACTAGCATACCACCGAATATAACTCTTCCTTTCTGTAAATTTCCCCTCAAATGCCTTTTGTTGAAGTATAGGAATCACAGAAAAGCTGCCACCAATGATCTCACCTGCCTGTAGCACTGGAGAGACCAATTCTCAGGTGGATGACTGGAAGTGTGTGGCAAAAATCCTATGATTACTACCTTTGTCTGCTGATACCCATGTGCCTGCCACTGAGGAGTAATAGCTCTCCTTCATTCCACCTTCAATTTCTCTCATAGCAAAATCTAACTGGAACCTTGATGACAAAGGAATCTGGGAAATACGGTTTCCAGGATTTCAGTCCTTGTGGTACAAGAAAGAACTTAGAAGGTAGAGTTGATACTGAGTATCAGTTAACCCTATATGACATGAAGGGAAAATAACTCTGGTATTAGTAAATATCAGTAAACTATTCAATAAATATTTCCTATGTACCAGGCACTGTGCCAGGGGATTTTGAGCAGTATTTTCAAACTATGGGTAAAAATCGATCATAGGTTGTAATATTAATTTATTATGTTGTGTCTAATGTTATTTTTTAATAAAATTGAGCAAAGAAGGATAGATCAGAAATATTGAGGGCACCACACGTAGTGTGAGTAAATACTGTTTGTTAAACTTTTGTCTCAGATGGATACATATGTGTCTACTTGTTTGCAAAGTAAGATGCATTTCTTACTGTTGACTACAGTCTAATCAACTTTAAAAAAGCATAGCTTTAGAGCAAGGATCAGCAAACCTTTTCTTTAAAGGATCAGACAGTAAGTATTTTAAGCTTTGAAAGCCATATGGTCTGCGCTGCAACTACTCAGCTCTGCCTCTGTAGGGTGAAAGCAGCAGAGGTAATAAGTAAATGAGTGGACATGGCTTGTTCCAATAAAACTTTATACACAACAACAGGTAGATGGCCTGTAGGATTTGACTCACAGACCATAGTCTGCCAACTCCTGATTTAGAGCAGTGCTTCTTAAATTATATGTGGTAAAGCACCCGCTTTTTGTTTCTGTTTATTGCTGCACAGGATGTGTATACAGCTCATACCATATGCAAATCATCCAAATGAGTTCAACACCACCCAATCTGGCCTATGCCTTGCTCAAGAAGGTGAGTACAATGATCATGCACTTAATATGGCAATGTTAAATTTCTAGAAAATATTGTAAATACATACTCTCTGTTCGTGTGCTCATCTTGTTGCAGACTGGTAACAAAGAGTTCACAGACCAGAGACCAGCTCCATTCCACGAACTACTTTTTGAGTAGTACTGCTTTGGAGAATACAAAGACATAAAAGACACTGCCGTTGTATTCAAGAAGTTTATGAGCTAATGGAAGCAGACCTGTTAACAAACAATAATACAATGTAGAATACAATATGTGCTCTAATACAAAAACTAGCTCACAGCACATGAACATATTTTTCCCAAACTTGACCTACCTATCTGAAATGGCCAATTGTGCTTGATATATGTGTGTGTGTATATATATGTATACCGTGTCCAAAGAAATTATTTAATGCATACCGACCCTTATTAAGACTTTTCTATTTGATAATAATCTGCATGTATGTATATATAGAGAATTTTCTATCTTTTTGTTTTGAAAGCTGCTCTGTGAAATTTAGAAGGAAAAAGTCGTCTTAGAGACATTATTATGAACAATCCTTGGTGAATGAAGACTTGGGAAACATTCAACTCAATTACTGCTGTAGTGTGGCTGACCAACTAAAGACAGAGGCTATTGTTATTTTCATGTCAAATGGCTTGCTTCTCTCTCCAATGAGAACCATTACTTTTTATATGCTAGTAGTGAAAATCATTAGGAAATATTTTAAGATTTATAAATATGTATTATGGTAGATGAGAGTCAGAGGGAGTGTGATGGAGTAAAAATTCTTGACACTTGAGAGTTTCTGGACATTACTTTTCCCATGCCCTTCAAAATGAACTGTTATATCGCTCTTTCCTTTTTCTGCCCTCCAAGGAGGGACTTCTAATGACAAACTGGTTTGAGAGCTTCTGTGGTGAGAGTCAGAGTAAAATGGTGAAGCAGAGTGTGTTGACAGGTGTTTCATGGGATCATGAGATGCTAGATGTGGACAAAACATCCATGCAAGCATGAGTTGCTAATGTTGAGGTGTTGGTTGGAAGGAGAGAGATGGGGGAGCACCTGTGGTGTGTGATGGGAGTGTGTGGGAGAGAGATAAAAAAGGGAGTTTTAGGGCTTAGTGCTGAAGACTGTGTTTCCCATCATGGATTTGCTAAAATATAAGTAAAAAATGTAACTGATTTAAAATTTACCTTTGGTTGTATGAAATATGCTCTTTTGAAAACAACACATGTGACAATGATTTTACAACACTAATATTGTCATCTTCAAACTACTAATATTAACTAGTAACATTTTATTTTGTCCCTTTCATCCTGAAGATACTCAAAGAATGTTTGAAGCTGCATCTTCAGAGTCTGTCAGAGGTACTAAGTTCTCTTTCGGTGAATGCAAAACCAACATGGATAATATTGAAAGATTCCTGTGAATCAGATTTGACACTTTATTTTGGCCATTATAACCTGATTCAGTTAAAATTGGGAGATATTTATCCTTCATAAGAATCTATGGAATGAGGAAAAGATAAATAACATCATCGTAATTTTACAAATGGGTGAATTGAGGTGCAAGACATTAGATGCTTACTCAAGGGTCACTTGGTGAATTGGACCTTCTGATTAATTAAATTGTAGATCTGGCATGAATGTACAGTATCTTCTTGTCCCTAAGAGAATGCCCAGATGATTTTGGTAACTGGATCAGCTACGGATGTAAGGCTGAGGGGAGGATCCAATCAGCCTACCGCTGTCCCAGCAGTCTCTTCAGCCTAACATCCTGCCATGAACGCCAGGATGCTCCCCAGAGACATCACTCTCTAGGAAGGATCACTTGAGACTTTTTGTGCTTTGAAATAGGCTTCACTCCTACCTATATCCTGGACCTTACCTCCAGGTTCTCCTCTCCCCGCACATTACCCTAGAAGAATCATACCCTCAGCTTTAAGTTGGGCCGACATCGGGGGGATTTCAGACGGTGAAATTTTAGGAAATAAGATTTTTATTTTGCTGTTTTGAGGAGCAAAGGCCCAGGACATATTCTAGGACAAGAGTGGGCCAGAAAGAGAACCGAGTATGAATTTTTCTTGAGTTTACTTGTTTTTTATTATGATGTGAAATAGAAAGCTTAAGATTATTCTTGGTAACATACTCATGAATAAATGGGTCAGGGAGGAATCAGCTCTGCCACTCATAAGAGAGGAGGATATCGCCAGCCTCTGAAACCCTCCCCCATGGGTCACAAATCTGTTAGGTAGATATTGTCCCTCTCCTCGCCCGCAGAACATGATAAATGTCACGGAGAAAGTTCAAGGTGGTTGGGGAGTGCACATTTTATAGAAAAAGTCTGTCTAAAACCTGAAATGTATGTATTTAATTTTCTCCAGAAATGATTTGCAATTGTCTTCCCTCATCACTGCATTTTTCAGGATGGAGAAAGCCATTGTGTTTGTGGTACACTTTTTCTTGGAGTGACTGATAGCATTGCAACTTGGGTGATTCAGGAAGGGTTTTTATTCTCTTTAATATATTATTTTAATAAGTAAATTTAAATCAGACTGTTTCTCCAGCTTAATTGCTTTTATGACATTCTACTGAGCCCCCGCAGTTTATATAATAAGGCTGACTCTCTTGGAAGGGTGACCTGCCTGGCCAGAGGGAAGAGAAATCACTGTTGAGCCTAAACTTGTTCCCAGTGTTGATTCATCTTTCCGGATGCATCAGCACAATCTTATTCGCCTTAATCAAGCATATGGCAAGAATGAGACCATTAATCTGTGTCAAGAGCTCTTCCAAATTCTGTTCCTGGTTCTTCCAAGGCGGGAATGCAAACTCAGCATCTGGTAAATGGGTCACAGGCTTTTTTAGGTCACAGGCCTTTTGAGTGTCTGTTGAAAGCTCTCTTGATCCAGGTCCTCTAAGACAGGATTAGCCGTGCAAGAGAGTTATTGAGAGAAAGGTTTGTGAGGGAAAATGAACGGGGAGGGCAGAATTGGGGAGGCTAGGGAAGCTGTCAGACTGAGAAGGGTATCTGATGTGACCCCCTGTAGAAGAGAGAGGGAAGAAAGGAGGGTTAGGTGGAGTGTCTTAGACTTCAGTGCAGATTTAATAGAGCTTGACAAGGCTCTCGGGGAGTCCTCAAGCCAAAGTTGCCTGTCAGAGGAGTCCCACATCACCCAGGAACACGCCTGCCTTAGTATCCCTGCCATATCGAGTCAGCTGGGAGCTGCTGGAGGTATTGGTTAATTACACTCCCGACAGTCAAAGGTCTAAGAGGGGCACCCCCATGGCCACCAGTTTACTCCTTGCACTGCACAGATCTACTTCACACAAATTCAGGGAACGGATACTCCATGGTTCCCACAGGCCTCTCTTCCTCAGAAAAGGCGGATTAGTGGGACAAATTACACTTGCTACAGTCAGTCTTGGAGCTACAATTGGTACTCATCCTCTGCCTCCTCCACTACCCATTCTAAATTTCTCTCGCCCTTTGTTAGTGTTACTGGCTTTACCTGGTGGTCTAACCCAAACCTTCATTCCTGAGAGGTCCGAGCCCTTGGAAATCATACCCTTCTGAAGCTTGGGGTTGCTACACTCGCCCATGCAGTCATAATTGGGTAAGTGAGTACCAAGAGGTGCCCGAGTGTATCACCTGAGTAACACACACATTTCTCCCTGCTGCCATTATAAAGCAGCCCTACTTCCTTCTGATGATCAGTGTCAATTTCTCTTGCCACGATTGTGACTCCTCTTCTTGCCTGCTGGTCCCTAGGCACAAGGAGTCCAAAGTGTCCTGGTGGTAGCCATAGCTTATAGTTCAATGGGACCCTTCCTGTATCACCTGGCAAAAGCGTGCCTTCATTGAGGACCATGACCACCAACCCTGTTGAGCCCAGAGTTAATGGAACTGGAAGCAGAGAGTCCTTCGGTAGTAAGTGGGGCTACCCATGCTTCCACCCCTTGATCCCTGGATCCACATATTATTCCTATTGGGGACACAGCACCAGATAGAGGTTTCTGATTTAATATACACACCGTGTCCTGAAGGCCACCCCCTTCTTTCAGAGTGTTGCCTCAAAACCGGCACTTTAGTTACTCCTTTCAAAATTCATTACAGTGTTCTATGAGGCTGGCTGCTCCTGGTTATTGTGGTGTGTGATATGACCGGTGGATCTCGCGGGCATTGGCTCATTCCTCCTTTGCTGTAAAATGGGTCACCTGTTCAGTTGCTATGTTGCACAGGATTCCATGCTTGCGGATCAGGTCTTTCCCTGGATAGTGGTACTGGCTGAGGCTCTACAGGCAAGAGAGGTGAACTCATGCCTAGAATAGGTATGTATCCTTTTGAGGACAAACTGCTGGCCCTGGACACCAAGTGACCAAGAGATAGTGCCATATCTGGGAGTTCAGTATAGGTCTCTGTTGCCAACAGGTTGGACATTCAGAGGCAGCAGTAGCTAGATCAGCTTTCTAAGTGGGAGTCCATTTTATTGGCCTAAATCTAGGCCACTATGGCCACTTCATGAATATTCCCATCGTGATAGTTCTGGGGTGACTGATGACAAAGGCTAGCTGATGTCAACTAGCTGAGTAATTTTGCCTACTTGGTTGTTTGGTGCCTCTTCTGTAGCAGACATTTACACATGATGCAAAGATTTTCACATTTCGTACCCACTCTCATATTTCCATCTGCATGCCTCTACCCCAGAACCCCTTGTTTCTGATCTTCTAGTCTTCCCTTCCAGGCCATTGGCCCATGAATCTAAATATTCTATAAATCTAAATATTCTCACCTCAGACCACTGTTCCTTCCACACAAAGTGGATGACCAGATGCACCACTTCAGCTCCACCCCTTGGGAAGATTTTCCCTCTCATTGTCATTCAGGGCCACTCCTGACTGTGGTGTAATGTAGCCACCATCCATCTTCAGCTTTCACACACACACACACTGAGCCAAGTCATCTGTAAACCAAATAAGAACTTTATTCTCCTCCTTCAACTGTTTGTATGAGAACCCTCCTCCATATGGCTATAGGTTCAAGCCTTGGTGGGGCACTGGTACAACTCTTATGGGTGACATGGGAATCTGGGCTACCTGCTCTTGCATTTTACTTGTGTCCTCTCGTCTTGTTTGGGTCCTATCCTGGATGTGCCATTTCCATGTTATTATGGACTGATGCTAGTTCTGTCTGATTTTATGACGTGATGATTCAGAAAGAACCCAACTCAGAATGGGTAACTCCAGTTGTATGGCTACTTGGTGCCCATGGTCAAATGTTTTATCTTTGCAAGGGCCCAGTAACATACCAGGATCTATTTCTCAAAAAGCATATCATTTTCAGCTGTGGATGGCTTGCCCTTGCTCCAGAATCCCAAGGCCTACAATGTTTCTCTTCCTCTGGAGCTTGCCACAAGCTCCATACTATATCTTTTTCCATCACTGACATTTGTAACACCATGAGGTCTGCTGGATTGTATGCCTTAAGTGGCAAGGTTGCTTGTGTCATACCCTGGACCTGCTGCAGAACTCTTTCCTGCTTTGACCCTACTTAAAGCTGGCAATCTTCTATGCCAGAGTAATATTCCTGGGAGTGGAATGTGCTGCCTCCAGAACCCAAAGAGTTCTACCACATGCCATGCTTCCTTGTCTGTGGTAGGAGATATAAGACTCAGCACTGCTTCTTATTTTGGAGCGGGTATTCCGGCATGCCCCTGACCCCTAGACTCCTCCAATAGAATCACCACTAATGAAATCTTTAGCAATTAAATCACCACTTTGTGCCGGGGACTATCTGTGCCCCACCTACCAACCAAGACAGTGTCATCTTCACCTGAAGGGCAGTGAATGACCACGTTCCAACTCCACATCTTACTGCCCATATTCTCAGACCACTCCTGGTACCACTTATGTAGTCCAGCTCCTACGAGAAGTAGATGCTATAATGGAACTAGCCATGCAAGAAATTTATTAGGGACAGTGCCAATGAGGGAAAATGGGGAGGGAACTGGAGGAAGCTGGAGACCTCAAAGGAGATCTGACTCTGGGTGAAGGAGAAAGAGAAGGGAGGAAGAAGGTAGGAAGGTTGGGTGGAAGCATCTTAGACTGCAGTGCAGTTCTGAAGGAGTTCTGCAAGGCTGTCAGGGAGTCCTTGAGCCAGAGGTGCTGTCAGAGAAATCCTGTGTCCTTGGCTTGGAGCAGGCTGTGGGAAGCATGGCCTTGGCATCAACACAATGATGGATTTCAGAGTGCAGGAGCTGGGACCATCAGTCATTTATGGTCCTTGCAGTAGGAGATCTGAGACGTCTGTTTTTGTGGCTGCCACAAAAGCTTTGTTTCCCTTCACAGAAAAAATACTAACATACACATGTAAAAATGTGTCACTTCATGGGGTTCATGGACCTTCTCAAGTCCTTTCATTGGATCCCACGGGTGGTTAAGAATACCTGTTTCTGGAATTTATTGCCGATGCCATTTAATGAGAATAGACTGCTGTGGGCTTTTGTCTGAAAGATAACACCTCTTCAAAGGACACTATAAATTCCTTAAGGATGTATTATAGCCTCTTTGTTAAAAAGGAGGGAGCCTATATCCTCTTAATATAATGCACAGTACTATATTCGTTGTAGATCATCTGAATATGTTGGATGGGTACCCAATAAGGATTCCAGCCAAAATAGTCTCATTTGGGGAACAGTTTTAGCAGTAGGATTGGGAAGCAGCCATGGCTTTTCAATCTTGAAGCCCTCTCTTGTTTTGTAGATTCGCAGAGATTTGGTGAGTCTACCAATTGCAGAAGGCCCAGACCTTCATTCTAATAAAGAAGATGCCCAATTTCTTTAATGAAATAAAATGTTTTCAAAATGTAAGCCCTCTTTGGTAAGCAGCGAGGTTAAAGCTGTGCAGTGGAATATATTCCAAATCCAGACAAAGGATGACCTTGGGCAACTCACTTAATGCTGGTGCTTTGGATTCCCTTGCGTTTCTAATGTTTAAACATATCAATACATTTATTTATTTATCATTTTAATTGAGATAAAATTTACATACTTCAAAGTGCACATATATTAAAAGAACAGCTCAATGAATTTTTACATACAGCTATGTGACTGCCAATCATATCAAGATATACAACATTTCCAGGACCCTCAGAAGCCTCCCTCATGCTTCTTCCAGTTAGTACCCACCCACATAAAAGAAACCACTGTTCTGACTTCTATAACTATAGATTAATTTTGCCTGTCTTTGAACTTCGTGAGCTCCTTTGTGTCTTCTTCCGCTCTGCATTATGTCTGTGAGATGCAACCATGTTTTTGTGCATGACTATACTTCATTCATTTTCATTGCTGCATAGTATTCCATTGTGTGACTATATTATCATTTACTGACCCATTTTACTGTTGATGGATATTACAGTTGTTGCCAGTTTGGGGCTATTATGAAAAAGCTGCATGGATTCTTGAACATGTTTTTTGATGGACACAAGCGCTCATTTATCTTGAGTGCATATCCAAGAGTGAAATTGCTGGGTTATGGGACATAGGTATGTTCAGCTTTGCTGGATATTGCCAGTTAGTTCCATAACATGGTTGCACCAGTTTACGCTCCCATCAGCAAAGTGTGAGAGTTTTAGTTGTTCCTTATTCTATCCTAGCCTCACAAACAGTAGGTATTGTAATTCCTTTAAATTTTAGCCATTCTGGTGGAGATTCTCCACTTTTAAGTAAGACTAACTGAGCTATTGTCAATCAGGAAAAAGGCACATCAGTACTCTCAGAACCTCTTAGAGAGCTTGGGATGGTTTTACCCTGCTAGATACACAGGATTGTGACATGGGTTTATTTTACTGACTATTTATTACAGCACTCCCAGTTCTTTGGAAGTGGACCTATAAAAATAACAGAAGAGTTTTATAATTACAAAGGCCCTTAGAAAAGCCACTGGAAATGATTCCTGGAAACTGCAAATCGAGTCTATGGCCTAAATTAAAGTGGTACTAGGAGGGAAATGACCACTTCAGGGACCAGAGAAGTGGCCAGCCTCAGAGGAAGGAATGGATCATTTATTTTACTACTGAGAATAACTATCCACTCTTACTTAAATATGTGTAACTTCTCAATGGCATTTAAAGGATTAATTTAATTATCAAAGAACTTGGACTTAGGTCAGAGAAACAGAGATGTTTACATTCATGAGGCTCTGCTGTTATTGAGCTTTCACTGATGAAAGAGGAAGGACAGGGAGGCCATTTATAATTATAACGAAGAAGTTTCCCCACTTTATTCTACTCTCAGACCCATGAGCAGGAAATATGTCTGTCTGATCTATTAATCTGCAAATCAAGATCTGAAGACAAGAAATATAGATCCAACATCTCCCTTAATCCTTTCCTTTAGCTATTCTTACCCTATAAAACTGCCATGATTTGTCTATGGGGCTCCATTTCTAAAGGCATCAAAAGAATTTAAAATGAACAAGCATTTATTAATTGCTTTCTTTGCACTAGGTAAGGGACTAGGGATCCTTGTATCTGTTATCGTAGTCATGCTTCACACCAAGTATCTTGCTTACGTTCTGCTCATCCCTGGGAAGCTGAGAGATTATATTTATATGCTTTAAAGATAGAAGTATGGAGCAAAGAGGTTAAGTCACTTGCTTTTACATGTTTCCTGATAATTTCAGGTTCAAAGTTTATCCTTTCTCTTTGACTTTTAGATTCAACTGCCAAGTCCTGTCAGTTTTCTCTTGGATCAAGTCTTCCACTTCCACAACTGCTGCTCTAGATCAGGGAACAAGATAGTCACAAGATTTGTTTCTCAAATAAATCTACACAGTATATCACCAGATCAATCTTGATGAAACACTGCTTTCATTATGTCCCTCCCTCACGCCAAAATATTCAACGGCTCCCCAAAGCCTGCAGGAAAAATTGCAAACTTAGTAGCTTATTGCTGAAGGAGCTCCTCAGTTTTGCACCAACATACTTTTCCAAATACCCCTACACACAAATCCTCCATTTCAAACAATATAGACGACTCACTACCGGCCATCCAACAAGATTTCCCATCTCACACTTTTGCTTCCAGTCCTGCCAACCTGAATGCTCTTCTCCTTTTTCCTTGTGTATCCAAATGTTGCCAGTCCTTCGTTGCTGGAGTCATATCATCCACTGACCGGAAGGGTTTCCTTATCAGTCCTACAGGAAATGTTTTCTCCCTTCTCTGAAGTCTTGTGACATTTCACAGTTGTATTAAGCAGACAGCAAATTTCTTACAGAGTAACAACAGAATGAAAGGTGGCATGGTAGATTTGAAAATAAATTATATACTCCTTGAACTGAAAGAACTCAAAATGTGAGATGACAATATAAATGGAAAATTTAATTAGGAAATTAAAGATACATTAGTAACATTTTTGAGTGTGTACTATATAGCAGGCTATGCACTATTTTCCCTGGACTTGCACTTTTATTTCTATAAATAGGCACTATCATTATCTTCTTTTTACAGATGAGGAATCTGAGGCTTAGAGATGCTATGAGAGTTAACCAAGGTCATCCAGCTAATAAGAGGAGAGGTGGGATTTGAATAGGCCATATTCTTATCCCTTAGGTTATAGTGCACTTAAGATGTGATCTCATGTTCCAGTTGCCCCAGGAGGAAGACAGGGAGATTGGGGGCGTGGGGTGTGTGTGTGTGTGTGTGTGTGTGTAACACTTTGAAGGACTAATAGGAAAGTGAATACAAAGAAGCAGAGGAGGGCAGGAATTCACAATGGAGGAATAAAAAGATGGAGTGAAGCCCAAGCCAATAAAATAGAGCTTAGGATCCTGGAGCTAGTTCTGTCAACATTTGTCTCCCAAGTCTTCCTTTCATAAACAGATCTGTTGTACATTCTTTCTTTGTTTTTTTAAGATTTTATTTTTCCTTTTTCTCCCCAAAGCCCCCAGGTACATAGTTACATATATTTTAGCTGTGGGTCTTTCTAGTTGTGGCATGTGGGATGCCTCCTCAGCATGGCTTGATGAGCAGTGCCTTGTCCGCACCCAGGATTCGAACCGGCAAAACCCTGGGCCGCCGAAGCAGAGCGTGAGAACGTAACCACTCAGCCACAGGGCCGGCCCCTGTTATAGATTCTTAAATGGCTCAAATTCAGTCAGATATTTGGTTCTCAGCTTTAAAGCTATGGAAATGCCATTTTATTGGTTTGTCAACAGTTGAGTAGACTTTAAGGACGAACTCATACCAACCAAATATCTAAGATTGTTGGATAAACCAGGTAACTGTATTTACGTATAATGATACTGTTTTACCATACACTCAACTTATAGCTGTCTTACAAAACACTCCTAATGGATATGTCCTATCAATGGCTTCCCATCGCATTTAGAATAAAAACCAAAATTCTTGCCTTGGCCTGAAAGGGCTACATGGGCTAACTCCTGTTGAACTTTCCAGACTTGTCTTATGTGCCTCTTTCGCTTGCTCACTACACTCTAGCTATACTCATCTTCTTCCAGTTCCTTGAAGAAGCCAAGAGCTTTTTCACCTCAGGGACAACCTGTACACTATCCCCTCTAGCCGGAATACTCTTCTCCATTCTTCACTTAATTATATGGAGATCAGAAATTAAATACCTTAATTTCTTTTACTGACCTTAGTTAAAGAAATGTAATTTTTACAATTATATTTAATGAAAAGCCTTGAGGGGAGATAATCTTATTAGCATAAGTACTTTGAGAATTAATTCAAAGTGTCATGTTGTACCAGTTTCAGGAAGATAACGAAGAGAAGTGAGAGGACATTGACATTCCAGTGACCACCTAAAAAGGCACTGTTGAAAAAATACCCAGTAGGGGCAAATGTTTTTAAAGATAAAGATATGTACTCTGTACCTTGTTCATGGGATAAGAAATTCAGAGAGATGCTCTATGACAAGGCTTGTAAATACAAAATGTCTAGGGTAACCACTTCTGCTTATAAAACATGTTTGTTCTAGGAACTTGTAGTAGTTCGCTTAAGTGATAAAATATTTTTGTAATAAGAAAGAGAATGGGCTCACTAAGCAGTAAATGAATTTACCAGCCCTACAGCTCAACCTACAGCTGTTGAAGAACTGGCATCACCTGAGACAAATCTGACCCAAATCCAGTAAAGGCCTGGGTCCCCAGTTATGCTCATCAGTCAGGACTCAGTTTTAAGCTCACCTTCTCTGAGAGGCTTTCTCTGGGCACTGTATTTAAAGCAGCACTACTCAAATTTTGGAAAATCACTTGGTAAAACTACAAAGGCCCAGGCCCTCCCTACTTCAATAAGCCAGGGCCTCTGTAGTCTTTATTAGCTCTCCAGGTGATTCTGATACTCACCAAGGTTTGAGAACAACTGATCCAAATGTGTAGGCTTCCTTTAGTCCCTTTATTCGCTATCAGAGCATCCCATTGGTTTCCTTCACAGCTCTTACCACAATATCTATTTACATGTGGTTATCTGTCTCCACTCCTAGACTATAAGCACCATGAGGACAGGAATCATGCCTTTCTTGTCAATTACGGTATCCTCAGTGCCCAACACAGTGCCTGGCACCACGCTGCGGCTCAAACAATAGATGGCTTGGTTCACATTGAATGAATAAAAAGAGATTTCAAGACGGATTTTAACCACAGTTAGTGCAGCCAAGACTTGCTTTATAGAAGTGAGTC
Source organism: Equus caballus (assembly GCF_041296265.1). Taxonomy (NCBI): domain Eukaryota; kingdom Metazoa; phylum Chordata; class Mammalia; order Perissodactyla; family Equidae; genus Equus; species Equus caballus. The sequence continues at coordinate 31,784,884 of NC_091715.1, read as the reverse complement.
ATTAACTTTTTATTTTCTATCAGAATCTTTTTGAGGAATGCTACTAAATATTACACATATAATCAGAGTAGAGTCAGCTGTGCTGGTGTAACCAGGAATGAGTGTTCCAGATTTCTTTCCACTTGGTCTCCCTTGGATCCCTGAAGGCAGTATAGGACCTTGCTTCACAATGGGTGGTCCCTGGACCAGCAGCAGCAGCAGCTGGTACAAGAGGAATGGTGGGTAAAAGTGCTGACACCTTAGCACTAATCAAGGCAGTAGAAGCAAAAGTCATTTTATTCCTCACTGTCACATACAGGCAGTTGTTTAAAAAAGCCAGATTCATTTATGAATATCCTTGATGAAGCAGTAAAAATAATTAACATTACATTTCAACCCTTGAGAACGTTTCTTTAATATTCTGTGTGATGACATGAGAAGTAAGCATTAAGTATTTCTGTTGAATAACGAAATATGATGATTGTCTTGAAGAAAAGCACTTGTGCAATTCTTTGAGTCGTATGTTGAACTAGCTGCCTTTTGCATCGTACCCCTATTTCAATTGAAAACAAAAGGCAACAACTGACAAACTATGGTCATTAGAACTTGGGTATTTGCCAGATATCTTCTTGAAAATGAACAAGAACCTGTCACTTCAAGGAAACTAACTGACAGTATTTGTTGCCAAAGATAAAATTTGAGCTTTCAAGAGAAAATGAGAATTGTATAAAATTTGTATCTGCTTCACAATACTTAAAGATTTTTCTAATGAGATAGGTGGTTATCTAAGTCCATTTGGGCTGCTATAAATGCCACAGGCTGGGTAGCTTATAAACAGCAGACATTTACTTCTCACAGTCCTGGAGGTTGGGAAGTCGAAGACCAAGGTGTCAGCATGGTCGTATTCTGGTGATGACGCCCATCTGGTTTGTAGCCCGCGCTTTCTCACTGTGTCCTTACATGGTGAAGGGGCTGAAGAGCTCTGTGGGATCTCTTTTATAAGGCACTAATCCCATTAATGAGGGCTTCACCCTCATGACTTATGCACTTCCAAAGGCCCTACCTTCTAATGCTATGATCTTTGAGGTTAGGATTTCAACATATGAACTTTGAGAGGGACACAAACATGCAACCAAAGCAGTGGTGATATTAACAAATGTGATTTTTAAATTTTACATAATGTAATGTGCCATCATTTGGAAGATCTGCATAATTCAGTGAACTAATATTTTCCAAATGAGCAATGTGGAATCACATATGGGTAAATGACCTATTCAAATTACAAGATAGACATGAAGTTTAATGTAACAGTGTAGAAAAGCTCATTGCTGTGGTTTCAGGTTTCACATTGCAACTAATCTTTAAGGAACTATCGCTTGTGGAGTTTCAGTGCAACATCAAAGAATATCCAGGATTATTTGAAAAGGCTATTAAAATAGCCCTCCCCTTTCAGCTACTACTTATCTGTGTGAGGCTGGATATTCTTCCTATACTTTCTATACTTCAATATCCTACATAGTGCCACAGATGGAATGCAGAAGCAGATATGAGAATTCAGCTGTCTTCTATCAAGGCAGGCATCAAAGACATGTAAAAATATAAAACAATGTCAGCCACTCTATTCATTAACTTTGTTTTGGAAAATATATCATTTACATTAACCTGTAATAGGTTTACTATTGTTATTTTTAAATGAATGAATCAATCAATATTTCTAAAATTTCTCCGTTTTAATTTCTAATGTGGCATATGCTGATAGATATATCCCACATGAACAAAAGCTCTTTGAGATCTTCATAATTTATGAGAGTATAATGAGGTCCTGAAACCAAATGTTCGAGAACTGCTGCCTTAAGAACAGTTCGAAAACTTCCTTTGGGCAGTTCTAGCCTTAGTCAAAGATGGATAAACCCTGGCAAGTTCTTCCTAATTCCTTTCCCCTTTTATCAGCTAGACACCAAGTTTGACAATTGCCAAATGCCTCTGGTTCATTTCACGTAAATATACATTCTCGTCATGCTTTCCTAAGCAAAGAGTTTATTCAACTTGATTAGATTTTTGCACCTTGGCATCCATGATTTGGTTTGGCAGAGAACCAGGTCACTCACCTGTAGTATATTCACAAACCAGCTCCCAGAGAGGGAGAGCGCAACTGAAGTATCAGCAGCTGGGTTCTGCCAACTGCAGAAGACAAGCTCATTCCTTGCACTCTTTTGGACACCAATTATTCGACTCAATATATTTCTGATGACGAGATATAATTTTGTTATAAAAGGCCAAAGAAAAATATAAAGTGTTAGAAACAACTGATCAAATGAAAGGGGACTAATATTTATTTAGCACTTGGTCTAAGCCAAATACTCTTACATGTTACTTCTTTTAATCCTCCCAACAATGCTATGAGATAGGCATTGTTATTCCCATTTTACAGATGAGGAGAGCAGCGTTAGATAGCTGTTATGCAGCAGAGGAGGGATGAAACCCAGGCCTCAGTGACTCCAAAGACAGATTAATAGTCAGAGGATCTGGGTTGTGTCAAATGCGTTATGATGGTGCTTCACGGATGTGGTGATAAAAACACCTCGAGTAAGTCTTTAGAATTGCCTCAGTCTAATGATTCTCAACGTGCGGCCCCTGGACCAGCAGCATCAGCATCCCTGGAAACTTGTTAAAAATGCAGATTCTCAGGCCCCGATCTAGACCTGCAGAATAAGAAGCTTTGGGAGAAGCCAGGAAGCCAACCAAAAGGGCAGAACAACTAAACGGCTGCCAGGATTGCCAATGTATAAAGGTGCTAAAATATCACAGAAATATATCGGAAATGTTGTGTCAGTTAACTCAGGTCTGCTCTTCTCTGGGGGAAAGTTGATTTCCTATTCCACGCAGCTAATAAATTCCTTGTTATGAATTTGGACATGTGACGGGAAAATAATATTTATGTATAATGTTCTGCTTCCTTCCAAGAAAGGCTAATCCTGGTAACTGGAAATGTTTTTGCTTGCAAAGCACGAGCTCTTCACTATTTGTCTAATGGCCTCTTACCTCCCTACTCCTCCCTTGACTCCTGAAGGATGATCAGTACAGTACAGATCTCCGAAGAATCCTATTCACGGATCATCTTAGAGCAGATCCCCTAGAAGCGGAGCCTGACGTGGGGATTCTTGTGCTAATGATTTATTGAGGAAGCACTCCCGGGAAAACGGAAGCTGGTTAAGCAGCAGGGGGAGCTAACCAAGAACGTGGTTCAAACAGATATCTGCTCAGTCTGATCCCATGGGCAACTCTGGAACATGAATTTCACCAGAGTCGGTCCTGTCTGGAGGGAAGGGAGCCAAGTTTTTGTAAACCTCTCTACTAGTCACTCACTGGCTGAGGACTGTGGGTGGTGGGGTGAGGATGAGAGTCTAACCTCCTGGGCTAAGTGGTTTCAGGTGGCTGAGCGTAGCTTTTCAGAAAAAGGGACAGCTGTGAGCCATAAGCAGCCAACCCCAACACAGCTGGGGGATGGGCAAACCCAGGTAAAAGGGATCTGAATGGGGCACCAACAGCATCTACTACATGGATGTTTTTTGCATCTCTGTTCATGTCCCTGGATTTCTGTATCCTTCCCTGCCTCAAGTGTGAACTTCCTTCTCTATCCTTTGGCCTCACACAACTATAGTCCTGGATCATCCAGCTTCCTAGTCCTCACTCAGACTAGAAGGTAAATCAAATCAAGTGGCTACATTTGTAGGATCCCAGATGGTTTGCAGAGGGGTGTTGAACACATGCATTATCTCTCCCTATAGAATATATTTCTATCCTAGGAACATTTTGTTGCTATTTCCTATTTTCTTCTTTTGTAAAATGAAGGATAGTCTGGATTACTTCTAAACCTCGTTCTAGTTTAAAAGTTCATTTGCCTAATGATTTTGCTCCAGAAGGCAGTTGCGCTTACATTTCCTCTGGGAATGGGTTTCACCAAAACGTTGATTAGAAAGTGAGCCTGGAGTCATTGATGTAACTCAGACACTATTAAAACTATGAAAAGATTTAGTCCATATCAGAGAATTCACTTTCATTTGCTCTGACCAAGATTCTTTTATCAATACTCGATGTTAAATTTTCTGGACAATTATTAGGGATGAATTTCTTTTTTTTTTAACTTGATTTTTTTTTTTAAAGATTTTATTTTTTTCCTTTTTCTTCCCAAAGCCCCCAGGTAAATAGTTGTATATTCTTCGTTGTGGGTGCTTCTGGTTGTGGCATGTGGGACGCTGCCTCAGCATGGTTTGATGAGCAGTGCCATGTCCGTGCCCAAGATTCAAACCAACGAAACACTGGGCCGCCTGCTGCGGAGCATGCAAACTTAACCACTTGGCCACGGGGCCAGCCCCGGGATGAATTTCTTTAACATATTAAAGAACTTCAGAGTTAATCTCAAATTCCTGCTTCAATGATCTGTGTCGTGTCTTTGCCACACAAAGACGGACAGATACTATCATTTCCATTGTGGAGTCTTAATGAAACTGTGGCAGAAACGCAGGCAAGACACCAAAACCACCACTGAAGTAGCCCTATGTGTCTTATTTTAATCAAGGACAAGGTGATATTGAAAAAACTTCCTGAGTTAAATAGTTGATGGTAGGGCCACCCCTATCAGATACTGGCCCTTTGTGTGACTTAAAACAGAGCACCTATTCAGGTTTATGAAATACTGAAAAGTGTCCCCTCTAGGTGGACAACTTACAAAGAAGTCGTTCTTTCTTCCTGACCGGGAGGCCTGTGAGGAGGCACAAGTGTTGGTTAGTGAAGTGCAGCAGGTTTCAACCCTCACTCACACCTTTCACCTGAGACCTTTGCAGAGAGCACAACTTGCATGTCAGTATATGGTGGCCCTGGTTGTAGGAGTCTGATCATCGTGACTTGACTGGTTTTCCATTCTTTGATATGACCTCTCATGTTTGTCAAAAGACATCAATCCTACAAAATTGATGAGGGGTGCCATGTCTCAAGATGTGCCTCAACCATCTCCATAATCTAGACATTGATGAGTGCTTCCAAGACAAAGAGGCCCAAAAGGATGTATTCTGGATAGCCTCTCTGTCTGTATTCTTCTTTCATTCTTATCACATGAGAAGACTTGCCTTGGAACTTTGGCACTGAACCAAGGGGCCCCTGCCATTTTAACTGAGGTTCTAGGATCACTTGCTTGTGTAGGAGGTCTAAGGTGGCATTACTATGCTAATCTGTGCAAATCTTTCTGCCTGGGGATTTTACAATAGTCAACCCATTAGCACAACATCCGTTAGAAACATCTGACATTGAATTCTGTTTCTAAAATTCCTGGAAACTTATCACTGGAAAAAAAAAAACCCAACAACTGATGATTCTTCCCCGACATTGAAATCATTGCAGTGTAATCAGTTAATGTGTTTACTTCCAATGTTATAGTGGAGAAAGCCTGGAAGAAAGGAACTCTTTGGCTAGTTATATTAATTAAGTGGATAGGGTCTGTTATGTACACCAGAGACCCAAGGGTCATAGTTGAAGCTCTTGTTAATCTTTGTCGTTGCAATAATTACATTGGAAAGGGAAGGGGGGGGGGCTAAAAAAAAACCAGGAAAAGATAGAAATAGCTTTGGAAAAATTAGGGCTAAATTTTCCTTCCCTGTTTTCTTTATTCCTGATAATATAAATAATGTCTTCTTAAGATGAAATGCTAAGAAAGCAAATAAATTCCTACAGGTTTGGGTTGAGAAGGACATTAAATGGTGTGTACATAAAAAAGAAAGCTTTGGGCCTTTTTGAGGTAAGGTGACTACATTTTGGCAAGAAAATGATTACACGATCTTTCTGATTGAGGGAAGAAGATTATACCTTCCGGTTGGTTCAAAAAATAACCAGTAAAGAAATGAGAGCTCATTGCCATGGGGGACCATTTAGAAAGTCGGAGGATCCTCAGGATCACGTCCTTTGTGTGTAGGCAGTCTGAGGGACAGCCTCCACAATCCACATGGCACCTCTGGTTGAATTGTTCCTATACTCTCTGATGAAAGAAGAAAGATAATCCACTAAACTCCACTCTTTCTTTCTTAAGTGCTCCCCCAAAATTACCATAGACATGAAAGTCACCTTTGATATTTACTAGAAAAATTATTTTCCTGTAACACTCTGAAACTCTTTTTCCCTACAAAATATGTTTTATTGCATCTTCATTGCAAATCTAACTTGTAATTCATCTCTTACTCACCATTCAAGTCATAGCTATCTGCTGAAGAATATGTCAACCGGCCCGGAAGCATTCTTCTAACAGTAGTGGTGGAATTAAAGGTAATTCCCTATTTTGTCCTCTGTAAAATACATTCTTTTTTTTAAAACTCCACTTATGGGATTTAACATTTTAACCAAAAAATTTCAAATTATACCATAATAATTCAACAATACAAATTTTGGTCACCCACGAGAGACATCTAGCTTTCATTTACATGATAATAATCCAATAACGCAAATTTTTATTATTCTGAAGAAAAATTGGAGGAAAAAATGGGCTAAAATGTGTCAAGTAGTGGATTTATGGAAATATCCAGTGTGCAGTATAAGTAGATGCATGATAAGTACAAACATGGAAAAAGGAAATTGCTCCTGCTGGGGTATTTGAACCTATGAAAATGTCACTCTCTAATGGAGCTTACATTCCTAGCCAGGTGTCTGTGGTTTTACCATTTGCTCACAAAGACTTCTTTAGGCTTGTAACATTAAGTATTCATCACAGAGAAGAGATGTGTGCTTTTGAAGGACCCTTCTTCCCACAAGTGACTGGAAAAACTCTAGAGTTTGGGCGCAGTTAGAGCTATTGTCTAAGAATTTCATCACTTGCCTCCATAGGTGAATGTCTGTCTACCTCATTTGCCTGAAAATTGTACTACATCAGCAAGATGGATCATTTGGCTTCCTTGTTGGTCCTGGGGGATATGAACACAGCCCGCAGATCTACCAGCAGCTGACTGCCTGGTAAATGTTTACTTATAAATTAGCATGGGTGATAATTTATTAAGGTAATAAGCATAGATTACATTTAATGGCTTAGACATTATGCATTATGAACACAGTATTTTATGTTTAGTTGAAGCAAATGTATATGATTATTAATATGATACCCAAATGTAACTCAGAATTATGAATTAGAGAGTTTAAACCAAGTCAAGCCATGAATTACAGTGCATCAGCACTTAAATTAAGGGCTTCAGGAAGGTTTCACGATGGCAAAGTAATATCATATTGTTCACCTATACCATGTATTAGGATGTGTTCATTTCTTAGATTTTCTTCTCCTTCCCCAACAAACTGACTCATTCTGTTACTGAAGAACATCGCTTCTCGACAAGCATCGCAGCATCAAAACTTTGGCTTCTGGAGCTGAGGTGAGTAATCTGTCAGCAGGGACACCATGATAGCCTAGGATGACACAACAAAGAGAGAGAAAGAAAGAAAGAAGTGGACATTAGCAAGAGTCTGCTTAGGGACCTAAGGAAGGGGAACTGGGCTGCAGCTTTGAAGGCCTATGGTTAAAATGTGTTTTCCCAAGGAAATGATAAGGGGACAGTTCCAAACTAATATTTATTTTTATTTGGATAAAGGAAGGTCAGGAGGAATCAGGCTGACCCCAAAACATACACAAACATCTTGCTTACTTGGGCCATGTTCCAGGACTAGTGGGCGAGAGAGTTGAAATGAGACACCACGGTGGTAGCCATGATTGGATTTTCCAGTCATGAGTGAAACCTAGGTATTGGCTGGTTTTAGAGAAATATAATCCCTCCCGTCCTCATGTTTATACTGTGGTTTAGTCACTTGTAACCTAGAGAAGTTTAGAATAAATCAGATGTAGAGTAATGAAAGTAAATTATTTGGGCTAATGAATAATGTCTATTTGAATCTGGGTCGTCGTGAAAGAATATTTATAACCTAGAGTACAACTTCCCATTAGGCTGTCAGCCTCAAATGGTAATTTTCACTTTTACTCTTCCCAACTTCCACAACATGACAATAGTAATTATATCACAAACAATGACGATAAATGTTTATTGAGTGCTTACTATGTACCAGACTAAGTGCCTTATCATGTGTTAGTCAGTTAAGAAATATTTGCCAGGCACTGGGATAGGTAGCGTGGTGAGCTAGAGAGAAATGTTTATGTATTATGTCATTTAATGCAAGAACCTTCTAAGGTAGCTTCTGTTGTTATCATTTATAAATGAAGAAATCAATCCTGGAAACAACAGATAGTACAAAAGTGAGTTTGGACCCAGGTTCCTCCGACTCCATTCGAGAGGTAGTTTTGCTGCCTTTCAGGTGCTTGCTCCTTCCTTTCGACTGTGAAGTACACGCGTTCCTTGCCTGTAGAAGTGCCAGGCTTACATTTCAAAAGTGTTCATTGAATGTATTCATTGAATGTTTACCATGTGCTGGGCCCTGTGCTCAACGCCTTATGTGCATAATAGTGTTTGCTATCCTTTCCTACTGTGTGAGGTGGCAAGAGCTGTAAAATACAGATGAGGAAACTGAGGCAGAGGGATTTCCCTGAGTGCTGCTAGGAAGGGGCGCCTCTGCACCTGCCTGTCCTAGACCTTGACCGCTATGCTCTGATGACTCTCACCTTATTTAATCCTCCCAACCTTATGAAGTTGTTTCTATTTTCATCCCCATTTTCATACGAATAAATTGGGTTTAGAGAAGTTACAGTACTTGCCCAAGATCACAGAGAGAGCCAGAATTTTAATCTTATTTCCAAAGCCTATTTTCTACAACCAATACCCTATATTGCCTTCAGGCTACAAAAATGCATCGAGCACATATTTAGAGTATTTGTCAGGCACCATTCCACTTAAAGCGAAGAACATTATAGACGAGATCAATGCTCTTATGAAGGAGTTTTTAATTATAGTGAGGGAAACAGGCAACAGACAAAAAAGAAAATATCAAGTAGTGATAAATGTCCTTAGAAAAATAAAATATGGGATAAAGGAAGCTGGGGAACTACTTAAGAGTGAGTGGCCAGGGAAGACCTTTCGAACGGAATGACATTTAAGTTGAGATCTGAATGACAAGAAGAAACTAGAAAGGCCAAACTCTGGGATGAGAACATCTTCCAGGTAAAATATTTTAAGCTTTTTATGGGTTCCTGAGACCACATCTCAGGTTTGGTTTTGATTTTAATGGTCATTGCATGTGTCAAATTTATTTTCAAATGTAAAAATCTCAAAAAATCAGCGTGGTGTGAAGTTGCCAGATTTAGTTAAATAAATAAATACAGACAGACAGACAGTTAAATTGGCATTTCAGATCAACAACAATTTTTTTAACTCTAAGTATGTCCTAAATATTGCATGAGACATACCTAAACTAAACAATTACTTGTTGTTTATCCGAAATGCCAATTTAACTGGGTGTCCTGGATCTTATCTGGCACCCCTAACTTGGAGAGAAGAGACAGTAAAATACTGCGAATTGCATTTGTAATTATGTTGTGTCTCTAAAGGTTATCCTGATAGCAGTACTTTTTTCAGGGTCCCTTTCAGTTACTTTCAGTCCACTGTAAAATTTGTAGGCAGAAGCAGAAACCCACTTGACTTTTTGAGTCCTACTGCCTTACTGATTATTGAAAAATACAAAAGCAAGCTTTGTGGAGAGGAGAGGGTATATTTTTTTTTAAACCAAGGGATCCAAAGGTCTGTGCACTATGGAGAGAGTGATGTGATTACTAGAGTGTTCTGAACAGCATTCCTGGAAATCACCAAGCATAGAAGCCTTAAAAAGCTACTCTGAGAGCTAAAAGAATATGCTTTTGCTTTAAAATGTTAAATACTTTTAGAACAAGCCCTTCATCTTATTTAGTTATATACCTTACATCCATCAGTCATTACAGGCATCTCAGAACTTGAGGATAGATTTTTTCCTTTTTAGCCTTCTTCCATCCTAATTTTAAATTAAATTGTGTGTGTGGAAATCATTCCCTAGACAGTGGCACTGTCCAATAGAGCTTTCTGCAATGATGGAAATAATCTATGTATGTGATGTCAAATGCAAATAGTGTAGCTACCAGCCATATGTGGCAACTGAGCACTTAAAATGTGCTTAGTATGTCTGAGGAATTGAGTCTTAAATGTTCTTATATTTTAATTAGTTTAAGTTTACATTGAAATAGCCACATGCGCCTGAAAACAAGCATTGTGCCATGAGGACATCCCAGAAAAATTTATCACAGCGGTGCCGAACCTAAATGCCATTCTAAATAAGCTGTTAAGAAGAATTTATTTGCCTGTAAAATAGGAATTTAGACTGGACAATCTCTAGGGTCTCATCCCACTTGAAACTGCTATGCTTCTATGAATTGTACAGGCCGTGGGGGGACTGCACAATACTCATTTTTTTCATCTCCAATGCCTGGCAGAGGGCCTGGCATACAGTAGATGCTCAGTATACGATGGGTGACATGAACTTAACTCAATGGGACCACCAAATCATCTAGCTCAGGGCCATAAAGAGTGTGGCATGTGTGTCACCACCTCCCTTCCAGAATCCATGTCGGGTATTACTAGTCAATTATGCCACTCTTTCTATCCAAGACCACAGGCAGGCTTAGAACCTTCAGAACATAGGACTCCAAATAGCCTGTTGAGGAGATTGAGGACCTAAGATTAAAACTCATTTGCCATCTATGTAGCTTGATCTGCTTATTTTACATGTGAGCAAACTGGGACCTAGAGAGGTAATGCTTATCCAAGATGACACAGCTGACTAGTATTAAGGACAGTTCTAGAATTCAAGTCTCCTCACTCCCAGCTGAGTATTCTTTTTATTTTAGACTCTTTACCTTCATTTTAACATGGCTACATCTCTTGCTTTCTTTAAAATATATTTTCCCCTAAGAACAGTGAGTACCTGGGGAAGGTGGAAGATAGAGAGATGATGGTAGGACTTAGATGAATGGAAAATGGATGGGCATAAGATTTCACTGAGTGTATGCATGTATATATATATATATATATATATTTATCATTGTAAACATTTCAACCATGTGAATACATTATGTATTTAATGTTTTAAAGTAAATTCAATTTAAGATATTGTCTAAAAAACTCTTTAAAAATTCATAAATGCAGAACATCTCCATAAATAATATTTTAGAAAGCGTTCTTTTAGCTTTTCCCTCCTGAGTTTCTACAAAGGGCCTATTGTAACAGATTTAGGTTGATTTGTCTTTGTAACTTCAACCGTCTTCTGATAAAGAATAGAGCTCAAGGAAAAGTTTTTGCTGTGGCTTTTCCTGAGGTATATGGTTGGCGAGCTCACATATTCTTTTTTGTCATCTAGATCTTTGCTCTCAAAATGTGGTCCACAGGACAGCAGCATCTGCATGACGTGGGTGCTTATTAGAAATGCCAAATCCTGTGCCCCATCTCAGGCCTACTGAATCTGAATCTGCACTTTAACAAGATCCCTAGGTGATTCAAATGGACATTAAAGCTTCAGGAGCACTGGTCTAAATGACATGGCAACTGCCATTTTGGCCAAAATGAGTGTCCTCAGGTGGCAAGCTGAAAGGTACAGTAAAAAAAAAAAATCATCCCTCTTATTAGGTATGACAAATTTAGGCCTGATATACAACTTTCCATTACAAAGGGAGTCATGATTGGTTTCCAAGCAGTCATAGTGGAGCTCGAACCTCTGCTGGTCACTGTATTAGACCAACAGTGAAGATGATGGTGGTGACAATAATTATAATAACAATATTTACAGTGATTAGATACCACACTAAATGCTTTACATGTATTATTTTAATGCTCACCATGACACTATCTATCCCCACTTATAGATTAATAATTAGCAGATAGTTCTTTCCAGCTTGTTTTTCTCTACTCCAGAGGCTGAAAACTATAAACTACATTTCCCAGACTCCTTTGCAGCTAGGATGCTGGCATGCCACTCAGCTGCCCCTACTCAAGATTTGGAGCCATAAGTGAACAACATGCAGTGGAAGCCATCCTCTGGGAGATTGGATCTTCTGGTCCATATGCAGGTGGCAGTATCGAGTTCAGCTGGAGCAGCTATAATGGAGTATCTGGCATTTAGTTTCAACAACCCTAGGTACAAGGCTATGAGTGGCTGTGTCACTGGTGTTTCAGCTACAAAAGAACCACAGTGTTGTTGGGCAATCTTCCTGCCTGTGTTGTTTCTGAACATGTGGGATCCAAGAATGATTCACTGCACCCTCTTTCCCCGGAGATTCTGGGACCTGCTTAATACCTTTTAATAAATTCCTTTCCATTTATCTACCTAGAGTGGATTCTATTGTTTGCCAGTACCCTGGCTGGTATAGTAATTGAGATCAGTTAAATCACTAAAAGCTAAAAAATGGTGGTACTAACTTAGGGTACTTGAGTATTCAGTTTTCCAAAGGAGAAGGTGACGTTTGAGATATTGTAAAACAGAGACGTGAGGTTAATATTTCCTAAAATAGCAATGATAAAGCTGAAACCAGTGGCATTATATTAAAGGGACCAACAGTCTTTAAGGTTAGTTTTGCTGCAATTCTGGAAATGTTCTACACCTAAAAACAAAGGTGTCTGTATGGCCAAAGTCAAGTAGAGAACCAAAACAATTATCTAGGCAAGTCATGAAAGGAAGAAAGAGAGTAGGAAGGAAATAAGATTTCTGTAAATGCCCATTTTGTGCCAGGCACTAAATTAGGGGCTTCTATAAACATTAGCAATGGGATTGCAAAATAAGAATTATACAACTTAAAATGGCCGGCAGGCAATGGCAGCTGGTGCTCAGGCTGACCGAGAGCAGTAAGAATTTTTATTAAAATGGGTATATTTGGAAGGAGATCAGTTTTACCCCATTAAAAATATATTATAAATGCTAATAAGCAATAATAATCTAGTATGAAGTTTCTGGGAGAAAATAGATGTCATATGAGCAAGTAATGCAGGTGGGTAATCTTGATTGCTTATTACTTACCAAAAGCCATGAATGACCAAGTTGAGGCCACACAGAGAACTCCTTATTATCCTCCATTCCCCATTTCTTGCTTACCATGATTGTCCACTTTCTGTTTTCAGCCTCTGGGAATACTAGTGACCGTGGAGAATAAAATACTTCATCGTCCACTTCTTCCGGCTTTCTGGGCAAGCAGTGTAAAAATGTCCAGTCAGAGGCAGCAAGTTTAGCAGTCTAAAGAAGAGATGGGGATAAGGCTGTGTTTTGACTATTGTATATGGCTATCACATCTGTCTTCTTCAATATTTAAAAATATACATATGGCCTGGAGTGAGAGATCCATGCAAAGGAAGAGACAAAGGGGCAGAGTGAGCATTTAAGGTCAAGGCGCCCAGGGAAAATGTATGTGATACTTTCAACCTACAAAACTTTAGTCATTTTTTTAATTTGAGAGATCATCACTCTAAATTAAGCCACTAACTCAGTTTTCTGGTACTCTGTCTAGTGGGATAGTGGGCATTTCAGTAAAGAACTCTACTAGCATAATATATGGCTGACAGCAAAAGTCACCAATTGTACCTCAATATACTTTAAAAGTCGCTTTTATGTGATTGTGTTATATTTTGAGTTTATCTCCAAATTATGGTTTTTAGCACTTGAAGCATACTTCTTCACTAGTTAAAACCATTTTGAAAAAGAGCACTGAGATAGGAGTGCATTAAATAGGATTATGGGCACTACGCACTAGATGTTTCATTCTTAATGCAAATGTGCTAATGGTTTTAATTTTCTCCAGCAGGTAAGTCCTGAAAGTTACATTTGTCCATCTATTTCCATCATTCACTTACAGATTCAAAACTACATTCCCTCATAATTTCTTACCTCAAAATCACTGCCTTTGTACTAAAATTTTGTTTTACCACCCACCCTAGTTCTCCGTTCAGAACATTTTGAGTTTCTAAAATACTGGCAAAGTGACATAGGAAAGGAATAACATTTGGACCAGTCATGCGTCAGTGAGGTGACCATTCTTCAAGCATACAGCCCCAGCACCAGAAAAACGTCTAAAGTTGTTCAAGGTGAGTAGGAGGTAAGCCACAGGGAATTGAAAATTTCTCCATGCAAATATTGGCCATATATATGACAATGGATTAGCCAAAATAAATAAATAACTCCTATAACCAATAATAAAAGGGCAAAAAATAGAAAATGGGCAAAGGTTATGATAGTGATTTGTAGAAAAAGACATGGAAATGGCCAATAAACATGAAAAGACATTTCATTTCATTAGTAATCAGGGAAATGTAAATTTTAAAAAGCACAAGATACAGATTTTTAAAAATTCAAAATGTAAATAGCAACTAAGAATGGAGAGAGTGTGGAGGGAGTATGAATTGTCAATCCTTTTCGGATGGGCACTTTAGCAGCATTTCCCATATTTTAAAAAGTATATACCATTTCACCCAGAAATAATTCTTCTTGTGATCTATTCTCCAGTAATACTTGCACAAAGAAATATGTATTATAAGGGTGTTCATTGCAGCATTGTTTGTAATTGAGATAGTTGGAAATAGCCTAATTTATGAACAGGAAACATTTTAACTATATTATGGTCCACTCATACTTTGGAATTCTATGCAGCCATTAAAAGAATGAAAAATATCTAAGTGAATGGACAAGAAAATCTAAGATTTGTAAAGTGAAAAAAGTAAATCAGAATAATATGTCGAATATACCATTTATGATAAATCAGTAGTTGTGTATATGTGCAGGCATATGTAAATACACAGAAAAGGTCTGCAAAGAGACACATCAAATTGTTAAACAGCGGCTACCCCTGGGAATAATCATCGTTAAGGGGATGGGGTGAAGACATTTTTACTTTTCCCTTTTCAAACTTCATTCTATTGACACGTACGAATAAGGAGCTTGTATTTATATAATACCTTATCAATAAAATATCTATTGCAATCACTTAATTCCTTTCTCCACCAACACAGATTAGTTGCTCTGCTGATGAAATCCCAATGTACACCTGACTTTTAGGGTATTCCTCCAGAACGGTGGTCCTCAAAGTGTGACCCGGGAGCAGCAGCATTGTGTCACTCGGGAACTTGGTAGTATGCAAATTGTTGGGTCTCACCCCTCACCTACTGATTCAGAATCCCTGGGGGTCCGGGGTCCTGCCAGCTGTGTGTTAATAACTCCTCCAGGCAATTCTAAGACCTGCTCAAGATTGAGAAGCACCGCTTCAGATTTTAATTAACGGCATCAGATTAGATGGCACTCCCCTGGGAACGCCCTGGAGGCAGTTAGCAAAACCAAACTGGATTTGAGAGTACTTAGAAGACAGAGGCAAAGACTAGCTAAGGAATGTAATTATGGGGCTTTTCTTAGAGGAGAAATCAGAACAAATTGCATGCAATAGAAGTAACCTAAAGTCCTACACACACAAAGAGGAAAGCATTCCAATGCCTCCATTGCTGTGAGAGCGAAAAGCTTGCTTCTCTCTTCTGCCTGGGTTTCAAATTCCTTCATCCAGGACAAAAGTGTCTTTCCAAAGGACGCAGCTAATCTTCAGGAGGAGAGAAATCCCTGGGGGATAGTCAGCGAGTCCTTTATAGGGAATGAAAGGACAGTCTGCTCTCCCCAAAGTGAATGAGTGATTAGATGGTTCTGGCCTTTCTAAATGGAATTAATGAACCTTCAGAGAGGCATCAATTGGTACCTTCATCGTAACCTGGTAACCTTGGAAAGCCTGGAGCCGCTTTTTCTTCTCCTCTTCTTGTCCCATGCTTATCCAAGTGTCTGTAATTAACACATTGCCTCCACGAGCCGCTTCCAGTGGATCATTCGTCAGCGACAGCTGGGTATTGTTCTGGCATATACAAGCACGCAGGTTAAACAGCTTCATGGGACAGAGAAAGGCAATTATCTCTTTACATACAAAGAGCATACCTCCTTGGCATACTGCTCTGCCAGCTTGGTTATATTGGGATCCGGCTCATAACCCTGGAGGGGGAAGAATTTAACTGTTATTTAGGTAAATTTTATTATATATGCTTTCTTATATATGTATTATTTTCCTTTCAACAATATTCCTGCTCTCCTTCCCTTTTTTGCTTTAAGTTGTAGTCCAACCATACTCAGCAGAATATAATATTTACAGTTAGAATTTCAAACCTTAATAGTGTGTTTTGGAATTTAAGAAGGTAATCAATTGCCCCATTATTCTTTTATTATCTTTGATCTCTAGCCATAAAGACAAACAGGATGTGGTGCTTTCTAGCTGTTGCTGGCACCTCTTCTTGTTTCTCTAAGAGCTTAAGAGGACTACATACATAATTCTATAACCTAATGCATTTTTGTCTCCGAGTTTTTTCACGAGCTTTTTTTTTGTAATGCTTTTGTGTCTGAAACGCTTTTCCCCAGCCACTCTATATGAATAACACTTTCAGGTCTCGGCTTAAATGTTTCCTCCTCAGAAAAACCTTCCTTGACCACCCCAGCTAATTACTACCAGTTCACATGCACACATCTTATTCTTTTGCACACACCAGCAAGTGTTCTGAGTGCAGGGCGCTTGCTTTGAAATGGCATTTACACAGCAAGGACACTGTTTTTGCTAAAATATATTTGTTTGGGATGCTTTGGGGAGGGCAGGGTCGGGACTTGAGTGAGGCAAGCGAGGTGCCTAGGGCACAAAACCTAAGCTGACGCTCACTGTCAGAGTCGTGCAAGCACAAATTTTGCACCACAGTCGCCTTGCTTGCTCCCCCTAGTCTCAACTCTAGGTGAGGAGACGTTATGAGAACAGCTAAAGCTGGCCAAGCTATTCCAGACCCCAGGTAGTCCCTCTGCCTCCATCCTCACCCTCCAATCTGTTCTGTACCCAGCAGCAAGAATTGTTTTCTCTGAAGCCTTCAATGTTTACTACTTGTTTCTTGAGTCGAAGCTAATTAAGAGCATCAAGGCTCCCCGCCGACAGCCCCTGCTTCTGTCTCTTTTAATTCTTCTCAACATCTTGCTGCAGGAAAGCCAATCTTATTATCAGCCCTGTACATGTCTTGCCCTTTTCTGCCATCACAGCCTTTCACTCTTGAACACCTCCCCCTCTGTCCCCTCCTGGGCGTCTTCATTGGAACATGTCAGCTCCTCCTTTGTCAAAACTCTAGCCCAGCCTCGCCTCCAGACCCTCCATATGGAAGTCTTGTCAGTCCAAACGCCATAATTATTCTCACCTTCCTCCATCCTTCTCATTGTCCTGAATTCTTAGCGTTTATTATGAGTTGGTTTTTATAAATTCTCAGCAGGGCATTGTGGTGGACACTGTGATGTGCCACTCAGATCCCCCTTCATGAACAAAGGACTTATTCCCCAGCTGCTGGGCGTGCTCCTGGAAGATGGCTTTCGGCTGTCAGCCCTCTTCGGGCACTGCCTCAGCTGCAGAGAGCTGACTCACGGAAGGTCACGGACCCTTCCATAGTGACCTACATTTAATGACTGATTCACAGGAGGGTATGAAAACCTGACTCCCTCCTCTCAACTCTGGACAGATCTGAATGGCCCTCTCAGATCTAGAACTCTAGAAGGTCAGCCAAGGCAGTTGTTGGGCCTACGTCACAGCTTGGCTTCTCCCTCTGCCCCTCTGCTCTCTCCTGCTTCCGTCTTCTCCCTTCCACAGGTGTTGATCTCAAGGGCATGCCTTAATAAACATCCCGCATGCTAAGCTCTGTCTCAGAGTCGGCTTCCCAGTAAACTCAACCCACAACAGACATGTTCAGGGTTATTCATTTAATATTGTTTATTTGCACATGATTATCTACCATGGGTCCTTTTCTCATTACACAATTCTTAAGGAAAGAAACTCCTCAGATGTTGATGATGATGGCTGCAGACATTTTAGCACAATTACCACCCTCAAATAGCCATAAATTCTGGAGCTTTGTTTATTGGGACTTGGGGAAGGTGGTTAATAAAGGCTTGATAATTTAGTAACTAATGTTGTGACTATTCATCCCGGTAAACATAAATGAAGAGACTTGGCTATTACCCACTGTGCTTCCTGCTCGGAAAATGTAACCTTCCCTTTGGAGAGCAGGCTTTATACTCGCCAGGTATAATCATTCCTAGAGAAGGAATCAATACATACTTAGAGAACCAAGCGAGAGGTTGGGAAATTAGAAAATCATCCGACCTTGCATGCACTGGGCCATGACTGAGCATACAAAGAGGAATTTTTCACTCACAGCTCAGCTTTCCATACTAAATCACTCATTGGCTTTTACGTAAATCTTCAAACCAGACAATAAGGTGATTAACAAACCCAGTTCAGTCTAAATATTCACTTAGAACAATGTTAAAATTATTACCATCAGTAGTTTATGGGGCAATTTTACAATCAAAAACAAAATTATGTTTTCTTGAACATGTAAGTGTTTCTTGGGTAAAGAATGGGGAAATAGATTAATTATGGCCTTGGAAACTTTTCAGTGCTTTTTAAATTTACAATAAATCTCCGAGCTTTATCTTTAAAGGAAATGGGTCTACTTATAAATTTATGGAAAACTTCTGCACTATCAGACTTTCCAGAAGACTTTTTAAAACTTCCTCCCACCAAGATTTAACCAGGTTTTAGTACTCTTTATCATTTAAATGAGTTTCTGCATAAGAACAATAGTGAAATTACTCTGTAATATTGGAATTTTTTCCTTTGACATTAACAAAACATCTTTGACGTGCAATAAAATGTTTAAATCATATATTTTTCCAACAGAATAAAGCCTTACCAAAAATACCTTATAGTAGGGAACAATTATTGTTAATGTATGTTTTATCTGTAAAAACTAAATGCGATAATTGTTTGCATTAATATGGAGCCTTTCATCAAACTAGATTTGTAGTGAGAGTGTGCTAACTCTTTCCATAAAGTGCAAAAGAACCACCTAAAGCACATGTCAGATCCCACACTTTATTTCAGTCCATGTTGAATGAAAGAGAATTATCCGTTGTAAGAATTATCTTGCCGTTGCCGAGTCCCCAAAATTTACATAATAGGGTGGCTTCCAATACATGCTGTTGCCTGTGCCTGCCATTGCTTCTATGACAAATGTATTAGGTAGACTAGTGCTCTCCAAAAATTCCTTCCCAACCAGAACTTCAGATTGTGACCTTATTTAGAAGTAGAGTCTTTGCAGATGTAATTAGTTAAGATAAGGTCATAGTGGATTAGAGTGGGCCTAAATTTAATATGACTGGTGTCCTCATAAGAAGAGGGACGTTCATACTGAGGAACACAGACATAAAGGGAAGAAGATGGAGGCGGAGATTGGAGTGATGCAGCCACGAGCCAAGGAACACCTGGAGCTACCAGAAGTGGGAAGAGACAAGGAAGGATTCTCCCCTAGAACCCTCAGAGGGAGTGTGGCCCTGCCAACACCTTGATTTTGGCCTGCCAGTCTTCGGAACCGTGAAACTATAACTTTCTGTTGTTTTAAGCCACCCACTTGGTGGTAATTTGTTATGGCAGCTGTCGCAAACTCAGGCAGCAAGGTGCATTGACTCAAACTGGTTCAGTGAGAACACTAGGGAAAAGCATTTTGGTTGGTTTGGTTTTGGCAGGATGCAGCAGACAATGCTGCTGCTCTACCCAGATGCCATCAGAGGATCTCCTTCTACAGCTTTGGCTCCCTCTCCCCATTTCAGTGTGCTTTCAACACCTAGCACTCGCAGCTCTTCTTCAGAAGACTCCCCTCTGGCTCCCCTGCTGCTTTCCCTGCCAAAAGTGCCAGGGGGGCCACCACCCCCTTCCCTTTCTGTCCTTGATCAATAACTGGTTCAAAGGATGAAAGCCAACCTTCCTTGCCTCAGGTTGGGACAACTCTGGGGCATAACTTACACTCCAGAGCTTGCCTGTGGGATCAGGCTGAAGCTCCCTTCCATGGGACTGTGCCTGACTTGGCACTATGGTGACAAAGTCATCCTGGTTTGCCTGGGACTCTCCCAGTTTTACCACTGATAGCCCCGTGTCCCGGGCAATCCCTCAGTCCCGGGCAAGCCTGGATGGGCTGGCCCCTGTAAATGGCACTCTTGCTTGGATTCTTCCCTTTCTCTTTCCTGCTCCCCCTATTCCTCTACAGGTCTCCTTTTGGAGTACTTCCTTGATAAATCACTTGTACTCGAATCCTCCTCGAGGGGTCTCTTCGTGGGGAACCTGTCCCAAGACACTGGTGGGATCGGGAGTGAAGAGTGCATGAGAGTCTCAAGGATGTGGTATTTCCTATTGGAGAAATTCATCTATGAAGACACATTGTGTAATTCACGTTCCCAGTGATTGGCAAATAAACATCTCAAACTCAAGAAGTAGAAGCAGGGAGGAAGTTGTAGGCCTCACGTACTCACCTCTGGATGCCTAAGTATATCAGAGTGAACCAAAGCAGTGACTGTTGAGATACATTAAACACACGCTTGGTCAGAAACACACTGGTGCACAATAATTGTGAATAGCTGTCTCTTAATGAGAGGGTCAGTACTATCTTTTACTTTGCTTCTGAAACAGTTTCTATTTAGGGGAGTTTTCTCTTCAAAAGACTCCTGATAGGATATAGTAGCCAATGAGAAACATAAAGGGGAAAATAATTCAGTAGAGATGGGGTATTTAAAAGATTCTGTGGGTATCCTTCAGGACTGGTTAGTATATGAGTCTCTTGTAGGGTTGATTTTTATCCTCTAAAAGGCCTATTTATTTTGTATGAGCCTGGGGGTATCTTAACTTAGGGCTTCTCCTCAGGGGATCTGCACTTTTCTATTTTGATGTATTTATTTATGTATTTATGTTATTATGTAGGTAAAACATTTACGTCTTAAGAAATTCAAACCACACAAAAGCATATATCATGAAAATAAAGTCTCCCTCCTACCTCTCTCCTTGAACACCCCAGTTCCCCTTCTCAGAGGCAACAGCTATTACCAGTTTCTTGTGTATCAAAAGAGTTGCTGTGGACCTATGAAAGAAGTCATGCTTCTCGTACATTCTGTGAGAGATTAGCAGCAGGGTAGGAAATATGCAGGGTCATCTTCACAGCCATGTGGGACTCAGGTTGAAAAGCTGAAGAGCCCCTGGAGTTGAGTTTTGAAACACTAAGCTGGTGTAGATGCCATCACTGTGACCTTCACATTAGATTATTTTTCTACCAAATTGCAATCTTAGAAAAATGACAGCATCTTCCCCATGCTTTGGGAATTCTATGCTGTCTGGATTTCATTGCTTTCTTCAACCTTGGTGGTAGCAATGCACAAGGATGCCAGTCATCATAATGGCTGGTTTCAGGGCATTCAAAGGGATAATTTAGACATACTTTTAACACAGACTCACAGGATGAAGGCATCAGCCAAGACTATCTCTTATTGTAGAGGTGGGAAATTGGGCACTGAATAGGCCAGACAGCTATAATAGTAGGGCTTGTATCATAACCTAAATTTTTTGGCTTCACCTGTGCTCTCCTTGAATGGAAGAGAGATTTGTTTTCACTGGGTAATTGCATGTGGGGATGATTTAAGAGGGGGTTAGTTTCAAGGCAGAAAGTTTCCCTACCTTTGGAGTAGCCACCTGAAGGTGCATTCCGACTTTTGCTGCACTCATCATGATGGAGTGCAGGATGTTGTTCCCATCCCCAATCCAGCTGAGGGTAAGGCCTTTCAGAGAACCATAATGTTCCTAAAAGGCAAGGGAGGGAGAAGATTACAGCCGGGAGGAAATCCACTTACATGAAACAATTAGTAGGGTTAAAATAAAGGAAACAATGTTCACCTCAATCTTAACGCTTTGTTGGAATGAATAAACTACTGATTTTTTTTTTTTTTGCATTATACAGAGCAATTCAATAACATGAATGTACAATAAAAAAATAGCAAGATGTCCTAATATCTTAAACCAAGACATCATATGAACTCATACAGAGATTCATATTTTCATATATTTCAAGTCCAAATCTTTGTTGTATTCATTCATTCATTCAACGAATGGAGCACTATTGATGTTCAGACACTTTCCTTGGCCCTGGAGATATGGCAACAAACAAAAGAGACAAAAAGTCACCACGTTTATGGAGCTTACATTCATTGGTATAAGAAAGGGGAAATACAATGCATCTAGAACAGTGTAGCACGGTAGTTGACTATGTTCTCACTTATATAAAGTTGAAAAACATGCCCACTAGTACTCTTGTTTGTTTATGGATATAGAGATGTGTAGTTAAAGTATGAACACATGCCTGAGAATTATAAATTCAAACATCAGGATAATAATTTCTTTGTGGGGTAGGAGGAAATTGGATCAGGGAGAGTTACACGGTGAACTCCAGCTCTATCTGTAATATTGTATTTAAAAACAATAAAACATTCTAAAGTAAGATTTGACAAAACTGTGTACAGGGCACATAGGTGTTTATTTTTCTTGAAGTGTCTATAGATTTCATACATTTTATATATTTATAAAGATAAAATTAAAAAAGAGAAAGGCTAAGCAATTTTGGAACTACTAGGTGGCTAAGCTAGGATTTAAATCCAGGTCCATCTGATTTAGATTCCATACTCTTAATAAACTGCTCTTTATTCACCCATCTCCTACTTTGAGTATTTCCTATATGAAGGCATTGCACCAGGTCCTGCAGGGGACAGTATGGTGAATAGGACATTTCGCTGTCCCTCAATGAATTTATAATCCAGTAATGATAAAGCCCGAGGGGGGAGTATTAAAAGATCTGGTGTTTATGTAAAGCCACACCCACAAACAGCCAGTTGGTATCAAACATCGTTGTATCATCCTCTCTGCATGCATCTTATCCTCATCACCAAAGAGTTTCATTTTGAATTTAACCTCATATTTACATATGTGTAGCTTATTCAAATGAGGAGGAATACTGGACCTATCCAGTTTGCCCTGTCTCCCCAGAATAGTCCATAGACACAGAAACCATGGTTGTCAGGATTCCCAGTGGCAAGACCATGTACATTGGCTGTGGCAAACCAAACAAGATGAATTTTCCGAAGTTATTCAAGTTCCTGATTTGGGGGGACATAGCTAAATTTGAGCCTCAATCCTATAAATTCTGCATGTTCCTTTTTTTTTTTTGGAGGAAGCTTAGCCCTGAGCTAACTGCTGCTAATCCTCCTCTTTTTGCTGAGGAAGACTGGCCCTGAGCTAACACCCGTGCCCATCTTCCTCTACTTTATACATGGGACGCCTACCACAGCATGGCTTGCCAAGCAGTGCCATGTCCGCACCCGGGATCTGAACCATTGAACCCCGGGCCACCAAAGCAGAACGTGCGCACTTAACCGCTGCGCCACTGGGCTGGCCCCAAATTCTGCATGTTCTTAACTCTAGTCTTAAACAGTTTATTAAAATGATAGAAAATGGCCTCTTTCTCAGAAAGTGATTTAGTAATTGGCCATTTTGAATATTCAGAGCTCATTCCGCCAGTCTTCATTCCCAAGCCACAGAGCCTGATGTATGTAGGATTACATAAAGCTTTTCCATCCTGTATGCTCCAGCATTCCCTGTTAATCCATGTGTTAAATATGGCACCAAAAAGCAAAGCGATTGAAAGAACGGGGCATGAGAGAGGGCCTAAAAGAGGTTGGGAATAGAGTTGAGAATAGAAGGATCTTATAATCTGTTTTTAACAATGCCCCCTCTTCCTTGAATATCTAGTATGCACACATATGCTATAATTCTTTGCCAAGATGATATTTGAAAACAAAACACCAATATCTTGATTTAAATTGTTCCATTTAGAGCTACCCAGGAACTATTTATTGATTTTGCTCTTGTGTAAGGCAAAGAAATAAGCCAACCTGGAGCGTGAGGTAATCAGCCAGGATCTGAATAGGATGATACAAATCTGACAGCCCGTTGATGATTGGAATGGATGCTTCTTTAGCCAAGACGTCCAGATCTGATTGTTTGTACACTCGAGCCAACACTGCATCTGTCATGCTAGACAACACACTGCAGCAAACCAAGAAAAGATCATCGAATTACGCTTAATAATTCCTTCTTTAATACAAGATCTTAAACAGTAATAAGAAATGCTAATGAATTAAAATTTTTACTGTTACAACTACTATCAACGTGACAGATTTAAATGCTAATATTAAACATATAGTCATTACAGAAACCAGATATTGTTCTACTGATGTCTTATCCAGTGACCACTGATATTACTATTTTTTACAGAGACAAGAAATCAATTGTGGGCCTCACAGTCGCACTGATGAATTATAAGTGATAAGGGGCAGTTGGCAAAGTTCAAATGGACAAGACCAAAAACAAGATATACAGAGAAACATTAATGACCTGGCATGTGGTTAATTTTCTTTTGCATCATCCCACAGACAAATATACAAAATATACACTTCACTATAGAATTGAAAGTACCCATGTGGCAGCCATGGAGGTGCACGCACAGATTGCCTAACAAAAGAGAACCTTCTGGGAGGAGTGCTATTAGTTGACAGCCCCCAGCTGCTATACCACTGGGATCAGCTGCAGTGTTCCCACTGCGGTCACACTCTCCCCAGGCTTTTCCCATCAGTGACTGACCACGGTACCAGAGCTGGGCCATTCTGCCTGAAGTGGTACTTCTCTGATGGGTGGTGTTTGCCATGGAGATCCCCATTGGCCTGGCCAAGACTTGCTCAGAGCTCTGCTGCAGACTGAGGTTCTTTCTATCCTGGCCCTTCCTTCCTCCTCTCCTTTCCCTGGGGTCAGACCTGCACTGTGGTCTGAAGGCTTTCCCTGCCTGCTCTTGCTTCCTCTCTCCTTAATCCTTCACAGTTGTTGCCCCTAATATATATCTTGCATGTCTAACTCCATCTTGGAGTCTGCTTCTCAGTGAACTTGAACTGACAGAGTCAGCAATGAACTCTTTCAGGAGCTGAGCCTGAGAAGGCATTTGGCCCTTGTCCCTGCACTCTGCATAGCTATCAGCATCTCTGAAAAAGACAGGAAGTGCTCAACACCATGCAACAGAAAAAAATCCACCAAGAAAACAAGGCAAATCAAATCACGGCCATGAATTCAAACAACACACAGAAGGAGGAATAGTATTATTCTCGTTTTATGGCTGAAGGACCTAAGACACAGAGAGGTTAATTAACTTGCTCCACATCACACAGCTAATTAAGTGGAGGACCTTATACTCAATTCACAGTCAGTTTAATTCAAAAGTGCATGTTCTTACCATTACAACACATTGTCTCAAATTCACAGATGATAAAAATCTGGAAGGAGAGCCTGGGATCCAGATTTTCAGTTCTCTCCACGTGTCAGAGTGATAGTGGTCCACCAGCTAAAGCTTCAGCTTTACAAAAATAGTAAGGATGGGCTTTTGTTTACAATCTTGGTTTATTCTTGTTATTTAAAAGGAAACCCCCACAGCAGAGGCTTCTAACCATTTCAGTTTTTTTTTTTTTTTTTTAAAGATTTTTTTTATTTTTTCCTTTTTCTCCCCAAAGCCCCCCCAGTACATAGTTGTATATTCTTCGTTGTGGGTCCTTCTAGTTGTGGTATGTGGGACGCTGCCTCAGCGTGGTTTGATGAGCAGTGTCATGTCCGCGCCCAGGATTCGAACCAACGAAACACTGGGCCGCCTGCAGCGGAGCGCGCGAACTTAACCACTCGGCCACGGGGCCAGCCCCATAACCATTTCAGTTTTAAGGAACTCATTTAATAGCAAAAATGTTTGGAAAGCCTCTCATGATAGTAGTATCAAATATATAGTCATGATTATAAGGTATCCAGTTAGTCTTGAGTTCTGATTCTGGCTCTGTAACTTACTACGTCTGCGACCTTGGGCATGTTATTTAATTTCTGTATGACTTAGTTTCGTTATCTGTAAAACAGTAATAGTAATATCCATCCCATTAGATTATTGTGAGGATTACACGAGATAACCTATATAAAATGCATAGTATGGTATCTTGTTTGTAGTAAGAGATCAAAAGGTAGTAGATATTATTACCATGTCAAAAGAGAAAGCACAAAAACTAAAGCTAGTATGTATTCAGTAAGGTCTTCATAAATTTGTATTTTAATCATGTGTATTTGGAAAATTAGTCCCTCTTATATGTCTAAGACATATTATTTACTCAGTCTATAGAAAAGTGTTGGTGCTTATAAAATTGAAGGGCCACTAAAAAAATCTCCTTGCCCCCAGGGATTAGAGGATCAAAGATTGAAAACCATATTTCTATAACAGTATTTTCTAGACTCAGATTTTTTTCAAATTTTCTTAGATTTCTCATTCCCATAGTTCTCAGATTTCCAGATTTCATGGATCAGGAAAATTTCCAAAAGCATGTGGAGATCAACATAAGATTCCCAACTTTTTGTTGAACAAATTAAGGGCATGAGAAACAAGCAAATAAATACATATAATACGTTAATATCTTTATTTAATGAAAGAAAGGACATTTTAACACCAGAAAAGGTGTGAAAGACCTAATCTCAGAGAATGATCCTTGAAATGGAATTAATTTAGCTTTATGAAATTCACTCTATTGTCTTTATTTTTCTTATTTTACCACTTCTGCTGAAAAGTTCTCATGGCAGGGCAACAGTGGAGAGTCAAGATTTGGGAACCAGTGCTCTGAGCTATCTATGCACATTGTATATTATAGCGTGCAAGAGGTGAAGAAGAGAGTCACGTTAGATTTTCTCTTACAAAACAGGTGATGTTTGATGGTTGACTGAGAGGGGTTTTCAAATTTTGCTGCACACGAAAGTCACCTGGGGAGTTTTAAAAACTCTTGCTGCCTACGCCATGATCTCTAACAATTACATCAGAAAAATAGAATCTTTACAGGTGGGACTTAGGGATCAGTAATTTTAAAAACTTTCCAGGAGATTCCAATGTGCAGCCAAGGTTGAGAACCAAAGCTAGCACCTCGCTCCTCAGATCAACAGCATCAGCATCACCTGGGAGCTTGTTAGAACTCCACAATCACAGGTCCCACCTGTATTTTCTGAATCAGAGTCTGCTTTTTTTTTTAGGAAGATTAGCTCTGAGCTAACATCTGCCACGAATCCTCCTCTTTTTGCTGAGGAACCTGGCCCTGAGCTAATATCTGTGCCCATCTTCCTCTACTTTATATGTGGGATGCCTGCCACAGCATGGCTTGCCAAGTGGTGTGTAGGTCTGCACCCAGGATCCGAACCGGCGAACCCCAGGACGCCGAAGCGGAACATGCAAACTTGATCACTGCACCACTGGGCAGGCCCCAAAATCTGCATTTTTAACAAGGTTGCCAGGTGATCTATTTGCCTATTAAAGCTTGAGAGTCCTAATAAAGAGAGAATTGAGGCCACCATATTTTTGAAAGCACCATCCATTCTTTTCTGAGCACCCTAACCAGGCCAAAAAAAGAAAGAAAATCAAGAGACGGCAGCCCACAAGGAGGACCTTGTCCACGATGTCATTGGCAGGGAGTGCTTTCTAGTTCAATTGAAGGAAAAAGGCACCACAAATCTGAGAAATGAATAATAAGGCCCCCTCATTAGAGTGAGCAGCTCCCCTGACCTGTCTGATGCCCTAAGGCAATGGTTCCCAGACTTGAGTGTGTATCACAGCTAAGTGAAAAACCAATAAACTGCAGAGGCCCAGGCTCCTGAAATAGGGTTGAATCTGCGTCATTGTATTTTCACCGCGTTTTCCAAGTAGCTCAGATAACTTTCCAAAGTTTGAAAACCACCGTCCTAAGGCATAGGCTATCATGTTGAAAGAATTTTAAATCTTCTCCCCTTTCTTCAAGATCTTAATACAAGTTCCATTCCCGGTACAGATATACGGATGCTTCATACTACAGAATGCAGGATTTTAACTCTATCACAGGAAAGTAACTTAGATGGAGGTTTTTGTTGCTAGTGCTGTTGAGTCGATTCCAGCTCCTAGCTACACTGTGTACAGCAGACAAGAACCCTGCCGGGTCCTTTTGCCCCATCCTCTGACCTTCTGGTGCTGTATCAGACAATGCTCTGCTGCTATTCACAGGGTTTTCACGGCTAATTTTTTGGGAAGTGGGTGGCCAAGTCCTTGTTCCTAGTCTTAGTCTGGAAGCTCTGCTGAAACCTGTCCACTATGGGTGACCCTACTGGTATTTGAAATACTAGTGGCATAGCTTTCAGCATCACAGCAACACACAGCTGCCACAGTACGACAACTAACAGACAGGTGGTGTGGTTCCCTGACCAGGAAACAACACCAGGCCATGGCACTGAGAGCACTGAATCTTAACCACTAGATCACCAGGGCTGGCTTAGATGGAGGTAGATATCCCAATAAGGTCTAGAATTATAATCAATTATCAATTCCCTATTTCAGGAGAATTGGTTAATTTTATGATACCAAAAATCCTATGAGAGAGAGGTAGAGGGGTTTGACCCCAAAGGACTTCTTTAAATATGTATCATTTCCTAAAGTTTGTACAGATAGGATAAAAAAACCTAGATTAACCATTGCAGTTGGCCTTCTGGAATCTCATAGTCAGAAAAACAGATTTGACTTCTTTTGTACCCTCTCAAATAATTTTAGGGAGCCAGGACAATGTGCTGCCAACTTTGTAGGGTTTTCGTGAACTTTACAACGTGTTGTTGAATTTTACTAGATTTCGTGTGTATCACATGTAAATGTTATCTTAACCTCATCGATGAGGAAGCCAAGGCCTTTGAAAACCTTGAAGAAATTAGAGCAAAGTTAGGAGAGAATAAAGAAAGATAAAGCTGAAAGAGGGAAACACTAGGGGAATGAATGGAGAAGTCAATGCCCTATACACACGAGTATCTCAAAAAGATTGAAAAAGGGCAATTGCTGAGGTTCCCTCCCTTGAACAATCCCGAGAGCTCTCGAAGCAAAGCAGTCAAAAGGCAAGCGTACATTTACTTGCCCTGTTTACAATGTGGAGCTGGTATCCCTGAACCTCTATGGTGTAACCTCATGGAACAGTGCCTGGTCTTCTCCACTGAGGTTGCCCAGCATCTCGTAGAACAGAGGTTCTCAGCCTTGGCTGCACATTAGTATCACCTATGGAGCTGTAACAAATCCCGATGCCATATTCTGCCCTTTGGAAGGTTAAATTAGAAGCTATGGTGGGGGATCCACATCCATATTTTTAAAGCTCCCCAAGTTATTCCAATATGAAGACAAGGCTGAGGACCACTGTCCTAGAAAATATAGAGAGAGAAGAGGTGGGAGGGGAGTGAGATACTCTGCTGCTGGGTGGAACAATGGATCAATGTAGGGGAGGAAAGTCTCAGTACTTGTTGGAATCCCATCCTCTAAGAAAAGTTGGGATAACAATATGACATGTTATACTGGGAAAAACGAGCTCTTATCCACTTCTAAAGGAATCATTTTCCTTTCAGCTCAGTCACTATCAAGAGCAGTCCCATGGCAGCAGCAGTAGCTATAATCCACCCCCTCCCAACACTTGTAAGCATCCTTAGTGCCCGTATTTTGATCTTAATATTGTTCTATACAAAAAGGAAACTGGAAACCATTAGAGGAGAGTCAATTCCATGCCCTTGGGCAGGGTAAAAGCAATCTAGGTCTGTAACACCCCGGTGTTGGCAGGAAGCAAAAGTGCTTTTAAAAATGGCAGGGGCAGTGCTAAAAGGAAAAAAAAAAAAAACAACTTAAAGGAGCTCCTATTTGTCAAGTTGTGATGATTTATAGTAATCAAAATCATTAAATTAAACAAGTTGTGTTTGTACAAGGCCATGATGCTTGTAAAAGAAGAGTTAATATAAAGAAAATGTACAAAAATATGATTGTGATGTCAAAGAAGAATGACTATTACCAGTACATTGAAATTTATTTACTTAAGTAGGAAAGTGTTTATATATAACTATAGATACAGATCGAAATTTTGTGGGTTTTTGTTAAATACATTCCTGTTCATAAAGTACAGGCATGTACCACTTTTCATGTGTTTAAACCACAAAGAATTAACATAACTTATAAGCCAAATATCCTAGAAGTAGCAGAAACTATAATATAAATGGAATGGACAGGCCTCATCAGCTTTCATGGTCTTATATAAGGTGAAGTCCAGGAGGAGTCCAGCAGTGAACTAGCCACCAGTTGCCACACACGGTTTCCAATTAGAAAAACAAGACAACCATTTATTCCAAAATAATAACATAGCTACCTGTCCTGAAGAAGAAATCTAAGTTTTCAGATTCACTTTCCTGTCTCTCTGGGAATGAAACCCAGCACTTGATAATCCAACTAATTATAAAACAATGCCAAGAAGAAAGTCATGTATTTTAAAATCTTGAAATCAGGCCAGGTTAATACACCATGAAAATATTACAATGGATCTTGTACTCCTAGAGATTAAAAACAAACAAATAAAACTTAAAGAACACTTCATGTTTTAATTTCCTTAAAATATCAGAATTTATATGAAAAACAGAAATAAAGTTGATATGGTAGACAGAATAATGCCCCCCAAAAGATATCCATGTCCTAATATCCAGAAGCTATGAATACGTTACATTACGTGGCAAAAGGAATTTTTCACATATGATTAAATTAAGCATCTTGAAATAGGCATATTATCTTGGGGTGAGCCTGACGTAATTACAAGAATCCTTATAAGAGAGAGGCAGGAAGTCAGAAATGAGAGAAGATGCTAGCTATGCTGCTGGCTTTGAAGATGTAGGAAGGGAACCCTGAGCCAAAGGATATAGGCAGCCTCTGGAAGCTGAAAAGGGCAAGGAATTGGGTTGTACCCTGGAGCCTCCAGAAGGAACACACCCTGTGGACTCATTTTAGACCTCTGACATCCACAAGTGTGAGATAATGAATTTGCGTTGTCACTAAATTTGTGGTAATTTGTAAAAGCAGCAATAGAAAACCAATATAGACCCCGTGATAAAAAGTGAGACGATGTGATAAAAATATATTCAGCCTAGTGGCCAGCAGCTGTAATTCATCCTGAATTTAGCAACCGTTCCCGTAACTCAACCAAAATTAAATGGTCAGCAATCCAATTAACCCGAATTCCTAGCCTCCTGAGACGATATCTTTTTTTCTTTCCAGTCTGGTGGAATTACTACATAAACCCTGAAAAGGTATAAAAATGGCCTCTTGTCGAATTCCTGACAACCCAGCAATGTACAGAAGTTAAATCCCAGGACCAGGTAAAGATAAGAATAAAACTAGGGATAAGAATGTGAAACCAAAGTAAATCTATGGTATGAACAGCATCGTGCCCAGTTTTGTTGTTAAAATATTAAACAGCTGTGTATCAGTGTGCTATTTTATGCGTATCTTTTCCATCTTAAAATGTTTAGAGCGTTCAAGGAAATCGGAAATGCTAATACTAGGCTTGTGATTACCTTAAATGTTTAAAAGCATTTGATTAAGTTTGCAATCAATGTTTAAGCGGTTGAGGAGACTTGTTTTGTTCATTTGATATGCATTTGATTTATTGGCTGTATAAGTAGTATGTGAATATTTAAAGCAATCGTTCTGAAACTTGAACACGCATCAGAATCACCAGGAGGGCTTGTAAAACACAGCCAGTTGTGTTTCTGATCCAATAGGTCTGGGCTGGGGCCCCAAAGAATTTGCATTGCTAACAGTTCCCAGGTACTGTTTATGCTGCTGGCTTGGAAATCACACTTTGAGACCCACTGAAGAATGTTTGCTATTTTATGTTTAAATATACGCTAAATGTCTGATAAATTCATAAGATTAATATATTGGACTGTAAATAAAGTACAAAGAGTAGGAAATATTTCTATAGGCACAAAAAGCCCCTTGGACATTAAAGCATCTACGGGCTAAAGGGAAGACAACAAAGCTTGATAGAAATGCCCCTTCAATCCTTCAGCCACAAAAGCCAAAGGTGAAGTGGAATCAATGATATGGGGGAAGAAGAGCAGCTCCCAGGTCGTTTTCACACTGGAACCACTTGAGGAAACAAAAAGATATTAAAGACTTTTAAATGGACAATTAGTTCATATTATTTTGTCAATGATGTTGCTTTCTACTTTATGTTTAAAGTTGCTGTAAATCTTAGAGAAATCTCCATTCTTACTTTTCCTCTTCTAGGCTCCTAAAAACCTTTTTAAGAAAAACCTTTTCACTGGCAAACTTGTAACTAGAGCTGGACTTATAGGCCCATTAGCAGTAAACTGGGCTTTGTATAGCTCTCCATCAATTTAAAACCCCAGCTTTAAACACTGTAAGAGCTTTGTTGTATGTGCTGCAAATGAAAGGTTGACAAGTTAAAAATACTCTCTGGCTGTGTAATGACTTTTCATTTTAGTTTCTTTTCATTTCCATTGAATATATAAGAGTTCTGGTTGCCTTCCGGTGGATTCCTGAGGCTTTGCAGACAATCTTAGGCATCTGTCAACAATGGTGGAAAAACAGCTTTTGCAAAATTCAGATTACCTACATTTAAAGTTTCTCACACATATCAGTTTCTTCTGGATATTTAATAGCCAATATTAGGATTTTTAAAAATAATTAACAAGTTAAAATATTCATTCAACATGATTTCGCCTAAATGTTTAAAACGTGGTCTATTTTTCCCTGTCATCTCTTTTCGTACGGTTTAGAAAAAGGAGAAGCATGGCATAGGACTTTAAATGGAAAGATGGTTCGGGAGATAAAATGTTAACACTGATTATTTCTGGATGACAGCAGTATTGGTGATTCTATCTATTTTTTAAATCTCTTTTAGTATTTCCTAGCGTTTTCCACCAAAAGGAGTATTACTGTAATAACCTGAAAAAGTCGCATCATTCAAAAAAGGAAATTTCTCCCAAACCTTATTTAGAAAGTAATTGAAAATGAACTAGGGCTTTTCAGAGCAACGGCTAATTCTTGGTGTTGGTAAAGAAGTGTGCAAGATGAGCCTGGAACATCTTGCCATATCAAAAAGCAAGGGAGTTATCAAAGACTAATAGAGTTATGTCAAAATGACCCAGTAGCCAACTTGAAGACAGATCACATTGGCCAAATATGGGACAATTTGAGCATCAATAAGAATAATAACTTCAGTGAATTGAAATCTTCAAATATATTAAAATACATGAGTTTCTAAAGATCCTGAAAAACAGAAGAACTTTGAGAAGTGTCGTAGCAAGACCAATTTCAACTCAATTTCAAAGAGAACTTTCAGTTAGTTTGTATAAAGTCTCACCAGAACAGTCAGGCTGTATAAAAATGGAACAAGATAGCTCAGTATGGAAAGAGTGTCCTGATACTGGATACTCTCACACAGGCTCAAGGATGATTTTGAAAGAATAGTGTAGGGGAGGCAG
Organism: Equus caballus; assembly: GCF_041296265.1. Lineage (NCBI taxonomy): Eukaryota > Metazoa > Chordata > Mammalia > Perissodactyla > Equidae > Equus > Equus caballus. The sequence continues at coordinate 31,751,580 of NC_091715.1, read as the reverse complement.
GAAAAGGATGGTTGATCTAAATAACCCACAAAGACTTTTCTAACATTGAGTTTCTATCATTCTTTGATATTTTTTCCCTTTGGTATAAGATCAAAATTTGTTTAGGAATTAACCAAAACACTCAGAAGGCCAAAACAAAACAAAAAACCCCATAAGCAAAGTTCCCCATGGCCCCAGGAAGGCCTGATGCAGAGTCTGCGTAGTTGGGTGGACAGATATCCCTGCCCCCCCCCCCAAAGAAGGCACCAACAGTGCGCCGGACCAGATCTTAAGAGCAAGCATGGATATTGACGAGACGGACAATCACATGGCAATGCTGATGCTTAGAAGGAGTTGAGTTGTTCCTAAACTATTGGAATATAGTGAACACGTTCCAAAAGCCAAAGGTAAACAGAAATTGTATTCTCTTAGGGTCCTGCCATGCATTTTTCCTTTTGTCCTCATCCTGCCTTGAATCAGACTATGTGCCCTCTAAATTCCAGTTTGTTATCAATGATGTCTCCTATCGGTTGAATAGCTGACTGGAAAAAGTGGGAGGGATTTTTGGCTATGCGTAATGACACCATTGAGAACCCTGTAATCATTAAAAAATGGACATTTCCTGTTTTTGTGTTTTTATTGAAGCAAGCCAAGGCCTTAGAGGAGACAGATTTTATCCCCAATGTCAATTACTCAAGGAATAAACTTGCTGACTGAGTCTCCCCCCAGGAAGGAGAATATTCCAGTACTCTGGTATCTCCATCCAGGTTATAATTTTAGTTATATCAATATAAGAATGGTGAGGAAACAAGATAACACCTTCAGCAAACCTTGATGGGCTCCTCTCAAGTGGGCTTGTGTTGGAAGAAGCCCAGAGATGTTGAATGAAATTGCCATATGCGATTTATTCACGAAGGCTTCTATAATGGTTGGATTATTTTGATTTAGATGTTAGTTCCCAGTTTTGAGGACTCCAGAGATCAATGGGTAGGGCATAATGGTATTCAAAATGACCTCTTCAAAATGTGCTGTAGGAATTGCAATGATAGGTCAGTGTATGCTGACTAGGAGACCACAGAGATGGCCAGAATGGGGTCAGAGCTTGTCCTAAGATTGAGTTAGGCCATAACTTGATTTAATCAACATTACTTGAGTTTCTTCTGGGTGCCTGTCCTTTACAAGCATTATGTCATTTATCCTCATATAATTCATTGAGATAAGTATTCACATCTCCATTTTACAGCTGAGGAACCTGGGACTCAGAAGCAACTGGTCCAAACCACAGGGCCAAAGTGGTCTAAGCTGTGACTTGTACTGAGGCCCAACCCTGCTGCGAAGCCCCTGCTCTTTACACTCTGGCAAAATGCCTCTGACCTATGCATATATCACAGCTCATGCTGCAAAGGACTGGATTTTGTTATCATTTATGCAACGACATACAACTGCCATGCCTGCTAGCTTCTTGGTGACCTCTGTAAAGATTCATGGGGATATCATATTTCCTATTAGACACCAATTTATAAGTACCTAATTAGGTATATATTTCCAATTAGATGCCAATATTTTAAAACATTTTACTAAGAAACCTAAGAAAGATTGCCCTTTTTTGGTCTTAATATCATTGGTATAAATACCTTAATAACAGTATTCTAGCTTTTTAAACCATTCCTTTCAATGTGACAATGGTTCACTCCTTCTCTTGAGGACTGTGTCTCATCCACAAATCCCTCTATAGCTTCCATTATTTGAGCTATCAGAATGGCAATGATTTGAAGCCCTTCCATGATGCTGCAGGAGCATGTGGATATAAGGTTGTGTAGTGGTTTGAATGGTGTCCCCCAAATTCATGTCTACCTGAAAACTCAGAATGTGACCTTATTTAAGAGAAGGGTCTTAGCAGATGTAATTAGTTAGAATGAAGTCATACTGGAGTAGGATGGGCCCTAAATCCAATGACTAATGTCCTCATAAGAAGAGGAGAGGATACACAGAGACATACAGAGAAGAAGCCCAGGTGAAGATGGAGGCGGAGTTTGAAGTGATGCAGCTACAAGCCAAGGAATGCCAAGGATTGCTGAGAGGCACCAGAAGCTGGGAAGAGGCAAGGAAGGATTCTTCCTTAGAGCCTTCAAAGGGAACGTGGCCCTGCTGACACATTGAGTTTGGACTTTTAGCCTCCAGAACTGTGAGAGAATAAATCTGTTGTCTTAAGCCCCCAAGTTTGCGGTAATTTGTATACGGCAGCCTTAAGAAACTAATACAGTGGTTTAGGCTGATTTTCCTTTCTACTAGTTTTATATTGGCAGAACACACTTTGGCAATCACTACCATAAGTACATTACATCTATAGGGAAAGTAATTAGAGTAGAACAACGTTACATTACTTGGTTTTATATGGAGCCTTTCATACACATGGTTCCTGAAGCTGCATTGCTAAGTACTGTATTAAAGTGAAAATGACTGTGAAGCTATTATGTACCTTTCAATAGTGGACTCAGAGCATTAGGCATGAACAGCTGTCATTATGGAAGAAACAGAAAGCTTTGAACCTGGAGTGATAATGTCCCACTGCTGTTGCTAAGTTCCATCCAATTTTAAACTTCCAAAGAATTAGTGATCTAAGTCATGCTAAGGTGTCACTTCTGGTGTCACAACTAAAAGGACAAGCCCAGAGCAAGGAAAAAACTAGAATATCCAACTCTAAACCCTAGTAGAGCACCAGACAATTGACAGAGAAAACACCCTCAAACCTGAAGCAAATTTCACTGAGTATATATATTCTGTGTTTTCTGATATGGTAGGGGGTAGAAAAGAGTTGCTAAGAGAGACTTCTCAGAAGAAGGATGTGAGCAATGGTTTCTTCTATCTGGTGGGAGCCTGGCCATGTAGGGATTGACACTGAACTGAGGAAACAACTCAAATCCTCCCATGGGTACAGGATATGCTCCTTCACCAGTTAGAGTGTACGTAGGTTAAGGGCATTTAGCAAAATTCAGAAGAGAGATGGGAGCCCAGTTGTGCAGAGAAGAGTTAACACAGCAGTATTGAGATGGCTGTCTTCGAAAGGCCTGCTTACAAGCCCTTGGCTGGCAACCAGGAACTTAGACTTTGGGAGGGCTCCCACCATTCCTAAAACTAATACAGGTGGCCCACTGTGCCTAACTTGTTTGTATAAGCACTATGGATTATGCTGAACACCTGCCATTCTTCTGGAAGTCTGGAATTTGGGTATGTGCCAGGCAGAGGGTACCAAAGTGACCAGCCCCCAATAAAAACCCTCAGCACTGAGTCTCTAATGAGCTTCTCTGGCAGACAACATTTCATGTGTGTTGTCACAACTCATTGCTGGGGGAATTAAATGTGTCCTGTGTGACCCCACCGGGAGAGGACTCTTGGAAGCTCGTGCCTGGTCTCCCCTCGACTAGGCCCCGTGTGCATTTTCCCTGTGCTGGTTTTGGTTTGTGTCCTTTTTTGTGATAAATCTTAGCTCTGAATACAACTACATGCTGAGTCCTGTGAGTGCTAAGGCGTCATCAAACCTGGGGATGATCTTGGGGACTGCAGACCCCCAGCTCCTCCACAATCTCAGCCGACAGCTCCACCTCAGGGCTCCCCTTCACTCCCCACTAGCACCCTCAGATTACACACCACTCAACTCAGAATTAGCTAAGGAGAACTCACCCAAATATTTTGAAGAGTGAACGGGCTTTATTATTGTAAACAAGAAAGAAAAGAGCAATACATTTTATTTTGAATGTGTATTTAGGTTTTTTACTCCCTGATCTGATTTTATTTTTCCTTCCTTTGGTGGCTGAGACAGGACCAATTTGTAAGGGTACTTTTTTTTAATTTTCAGATTTAAAATATGTTTATTTGCAGATTTTAAAACATTGCTGGCTTTCCTTCTGTTTCTGAATACATCAAGCTTGTTCTTGCCTTAAGCTTTTATCCAGCAGTTTTTTTCTGTCTGCAATGCTCTTCCCACAGCTTTGCATAGCGGGCTCTGTCCTCAATGAGTTCTTAACTGTCACCTCCTCAGAGAGGCCTTCCCTGACCACCGATCTAAGGTAGCCCCCGCCCCACACCCCCACAGATCACCGTGCTTTAGCATCCTCATAGCACTTATTTTAACCTGCTATCCTATTTATGCTTTATTCATTTGTTTGGTGTAAGCTTCCTCCCTCCAGAGTATAATTTCCACTTGAACGAGGAGTTTGTTTGATTGGATCAGCATTTGTTATCAGTGCTAAAACAATTCCTGGAAGAAAAACTAGGCATTCAAGAAATAGTTTTGAATAAATGAATAATTAAATCATTTGAATAAATAAGTGACACTTTGGAAATTGCGTGTAACAGCTTTCGGGAGACTGGTCTAATTTTGATTTTTTTCAGTGCGAATGTTGCCACATCCACTGTGTTTCCCCTCGGGTTCTTCTTCCACCAATGTGCAGTCACGTTTTTATCCCACCAGGCCCCCAAAGCAGCCAGAAAGGCAGATGGAGAATCCACGCCGTCAATCAGCGTCAGGTGCGCACTATTCTCTTGATTTGAAAGGGCCAGCAATGTCATTTAAACATCATCCAATCTCTTCGCATCTTACAAAGTTTAACTTCTACAAAAAGCAAGGAGGCAATTGCTCTGGAATGTACGGTGCCTATCGGCAGGGTAGATGTCATTAAGATTCACTTCCTTGCTTCTCCTGTTCAATTGCTTCTGTGAAAAGCAGTGGATTTCTCTTCTTCAATTTAGATTTCTTGAATTTCTGAACCTCTGCCATATCTTGTTTGTCAGACATTTTGGCAGACTAAGTAGTAATGGGGTGCACAGAAGAAAGTCAGATTTCCACAGTAGCTACTCTACCCCCCTTTCTGACATCCCTCATCTCCCATGCCAGCCTTTTCTGATATCACAGTATCCTTATTTTCCTTGTAGCTTGATGATTTCCTCCTGCCCCTCCCTAACTGCACCTGTCCTCAAGGTTTAGCCTTCTGCAATTCTCCCTCAGTGACACCGTGGAGCTCATTTTCTACCACTGAGTTTGTACTTCTGTTTCTCCAGCTCTCAACTTCACTCAAGGTCTTTATCTCCGATGCCTTGTGGTCATTTGTCCTTGGAGATTCAACCTTTAATGCAATATGTCCAATTCCTGATCTATCACCTTCTTCTCAAAGCAGAAACTCCTTTCATTTTCCTGCTTGTGCTAATATATACATGTATATTTTAAGAATGACAAATCTGAAATCATTTTGCCTCCACTATCAATTTATGCTTCACAATTAGTTATTGTGAAACCATATAAATGTCTTATTAGCTGTCCCTTCTTTACCATTTCCTTCACTATGACACTAGCCTAGACTGCCAGCACAACAGCACAGGATTACTATACAACCTCCCAACTCGGGGTCTCTCAAAGTGTGGTCCAGCCACTCTTGAAGCAAAGTCATTTGGGTATCTTGTTAAAATATAGATTCCCAGGCACCATTTGAACCCTAACCTGCAGAATTGGAATTTCTGAGTGTGGAACCCAGAATTCCGCATTTTAACAAGTTCCCCAACATAATTCTCTTACTAGTTTTAGAGCCCTTGAAATTAATCTGTCTACCTCCCATTTCTACCCTGGTCCAAATTACTCTGTATCTGTCTGCATATGGTTTACATTGGGACACACTTCTGTTTAATGACTACAACTTTATATCTAATACCTTTGCATGCCTTTGAGAGTATAAAGTAGATCTTAAGGATCAGAACTCTCTCCCTGTATAGAAAAGGAAACTAAGATTCAGAGACATTTCACCTATGGAGGTCACAGAGTAGGTAAGTGGCAAAGCTTGGACTAGATCTCAAGTCTCATGACTTCCAAGCTGTACAGAAAAGACACAGCAGCCTTGACTTTGAAAGTTCTGCTTGTAAGGTTGGCCCTTGGATGGCATCTGGAAACATCTATTTGGGGAGGGGTTCCGCCATTCCCAGGACTTATAAAAGTGGCTCACTGAGTCTAAAATGTTTTTACAAACAATATGGTTTAAAATGAACACCAGCTTTCCTCCTGGGAGTCTGGAATTTGGGTACATATCAGGCAGAGGATGCTATGTGACTGTCCCCCAATATAAACCCTGGGCACTGAGTCTCTAAGGAGCTTCCCTGATTGACAGCTTTTCACATGTGTTGTCACAACCTGTTACCAAGGGAATTATCTGTGTCCTGAGTGACTCCACCAGGAGAAGACTCTTGGAAGCTTGTACCCAGTTTCCCTTAGACTTCACCACATGTGCCTTTTCCCTTTGTTGATTTGTGTGGATTGGTTCCTTTCACTGTTATAAATCATAGCCTTGAGTATGATTATATGCTGAGTCCTGTGAAACCTCCTGGTGAGTCATCAAACATGGGGGTGGTCTTGGGGACCTTGTAACACACGAGCCAATGCTTTCCATAACTTATTTCACTTTCTCTCTCATGAACTATATAGAAGAGGCAGTAGGGGTAGTCAAAACTGCATGATCTTTAAAAAAACAGCATGATTTAAACCCTAATTTAGGTGCTAAGCTCCATTAATTCTCTGAGTCAAGGTTACATTGTCTATAAAATTGGGCCAATAATATTTACTTTGTAAGATTTTTACAATGATTTAGCAGTAATAGTACAAGAGATCCATAGTATACACCTTTTAAGGAGGAGCTTAAATCTTTTTTTGGATAAGAATGAATGATCAGAAGTAATTCTATAGATCCAATTTTATGTATCCATGTAGCAATGGAACAAATTATATGGACTAAGAGGTCCCAATCACGTTAGAGCTTCTGAGCAGATTGTTTTTCTCGGGATCTGTGTAGAGTTCTTGTAACTAAGAACTTGCAGTGGGAATTGTTGTCTGGAGAGTAAGCACAGAAAAAAATATGTTTACACTCGTCTTCAGCTTTCAGTCTAGGCTTGACTATTTTTCTCTTGCTTTTGGGGTCCTGCCCACTCCACTGATTTCTGGGCCCTGACCTCTTTCTGGTTGCCAATCTGCACTCCTTAACTCTTGATTGGATGCCCAGCTGTTCCTCCAACTGTATCCTTTTCCAACCACTAGTTCACACACGACGCATTCACCATCATTCACTTGGTCCTATACGGAGGATCCCCGCTGAAATTTCTCTCCGGGCTATGCCCCTGGCTTCATCCCTTAACCAGATTATAATATCTGCTCTTGAATAAAGTATATTTCACTTTTGTGGAAGCAGAATTATTAGGCAAATATAATCCCAGTCAGTGGCAGCATATTTGGAAGGAAAACTCATTTATGTTTGTTTATTCTTTTTGTCCCTCACGTCTAGAAGATGAACACAACACTTTTTTCTTGGTATTAACATTGTCCCATCTGAAATAATGTAACTAAGTGTTTAAAAATGAGTTATTTGAAATCTCTTCAGCAATTCAAATGAGGCAGATTCTTTAGTATATAATAGGGTAGCTGCCATGAAAAGCAGACAATGTGTGCAAAGAGTTACTTTATGGTGCATCATTTTCAGAAAAAAATCATCAGTCTTTGATATCAAGGGCAAAATATTTAACAAAGACATTTGCTCTGGATTTCTCAACCAGGCATGATACAATGGTGAGAACATTGCACGGGGAGTCAGAGGGCCTATGTTTCAGTCTTTTTCTATAGTATAGTGGTTACGAGCCTTTTCCCACCTCTACTTTCATCTAGGTAGGGGTGAGCTACCAGTACTTGCCAATGGAATGTGAGTGCAAGTAATCGTGGTAATTCTCTGCTAAAGTGGCTTTGAAGGAAGTATCCCTTCTCCATGCTCTCTTCCCCTAGCTCCTGGCTGGGTGTTGACACCCAGGGTGACCTTGGAGGCCACACTTTAAAGACGATAGAGCTACTCTCATCCAGAGTCCCTGAATGGCCACATAAATAAATAAATTACCAATTAGGAACGTCTGCACTATTTCGAGCCATTGAGATTTTGAGATTTTGTGTATAGTAGCTAGTATGTCCCTAATTAAGCTGTTTTACCTCTTTATGCCAATCTGTTTGGGTTGTTATAAGGATTAACTGAGTTATCACCATGACTGACAGATAACAAACGCTCAATAAACGTTAGCTGTTAATGTTATTGCCTGCTTTGGTGCTAACTAGTTGTGAGTCATTGAACATATCCATTTCTCTGGCTCTCCATTTCTTCAATTGTAAAATGTAAGAGTCGTTCTTGATGATTTCCATGTTTTCCTAAGTTTGAAATTTTATAAACAGAAAGCTCTTCAATTTGTTAAGAAAAAAATTATCTTAACCCATAGAAAGTGACCAGAGGATGAGGGAGAAGCATTCAGAACATCAGATAAAGAAGGAAAGAAGGAGAACAGAGAGCAGTACAAGGACACTAAGAGAAAAAACCATATTTAAAGAGAAGCATATTTTCTTTTTGAAATTTATCCTTCAAATCTGAAAGAAGCTTTAGAGAGAAGAAGATTTACAAACCGGGCTGTGTCTGTGAGACTTTCATTCACTCCCAAATGAATATCTTGTGTGGTCAGAAAACAAGGGTGTCCTCCCAGAAGTGCAAATCCTACAATAAAAGAAAGAGAAAAAAATAACTGAAATAGGAAACAAAATGATGAGGAATTGGCACCATCTCAATTGAATAGTCAAAATCTTTAAAGCTCTCCAACCTCTTTGATGGGGAATTTCTACGCAAAGCAAAATGAGGAGCTGAGGGAAGTAGATGGAATTTTTTTGTATAAGCACTCAACTCTCCTCGGATGTGTGCCTGTTTCTCCACCCTCTTGTTCAGAACCTGGCAATAATGGAGCATTGTTCCCTTTTGGAGGCTATGCCTGGTTTCGATTCTTTAAAATATATAAGAATGTCCATGCAGGAAAATGGAAAAATAAACTATAGTGTGGGATACCATAGGTTACAATGCAATGCTAGTCAGTAATAAAAAGGAATGAACAACTAATGTACACAACATGTATGAATCTCACAAACATGAATGAAAGAAGCTGGACACAAAAGAGTAGATGATGTATAATTCCATTTATATGAAGTTCTAGAACAGGAAAAACTAACACAGAGCGGCAAAAATTGAAATAGTAGTTGCTTCTGGAGATGGTGATTGACTGGAAAGGAGCATTGGTGAACTTTCTGAGGTAATGGGAATGCTTTAAAGAACTTGATAGAGTTTGTAGGTTACATGGGTACATGTATTCTTCAACACTGATTGAGCTATACACTTAAGATCTCTGTGTTTTACTATATACACATTATACCTTAACTTTTTTAAAAAATTGAAAATAAAGTAAGCATTGGAATGGCAGTTTTGGGTCACGAAAAGTCAGCAAAGTCAAAGGGTGGTTCTACTGTTTTATTTATCCTCCAACCAAGACAAAGCTAAGCACCGCTCACATATTACCTCACCACTTTCACCCTCCACAGAATGTGAGATTACTGCGGACACCTGAGCAGATAAGGCCTCCTGCCCCACCCTCACAGCACACTCCGTTAGTCTGAGGAGGATGACACAGAGAGCAGTCTGCCCTAAGCTAAACTCTATGGGCACAAGCAGAGCCCTTTTATCACACACCCTGGGGCAAAATTATGGGAAATTGTGACATCCTACCAGAACTTTACTGTCTCATTTGAGACAGGTTCAATAGGCAGGCTTTCTTCAATACACGATGTTAAGGCAAATAAGTATAATTACAAAACTGAGACTTGTTCAAGGAATTTTGCAAACATTATTTTTTTCCTCCTTGTTGTAATATACCTAATTTATCTTTTGGGAAATTTACCACAGTCACAATTTTCTAATCCCGTATGTTTCCCATGAGAAAGGAGAAAATCATCAATTGCGTGATGCCTTGTGGGAGGAGGAATTTTAGACCCATGAAGGGGAATTTGACTCAAAGTCTCATGAAACACCCCACTGAAGTCTTAATGCAATTTGAATAATGCAATTTGAATATGGATGGGCATTAAATGCTATTAAGCAATCATTTCTGTTAAGTGTGATGATATTGTAGCTATATAGGAAAATATCCTTGTTTATTTAAAATATGCATGCTGATGTATTTGGGGATAAAATGTAATTATAGCTTTAATTTACTTTAAAATGCTTCAGCAACAAAAATGAATAGATAAATCAAAGGAGAAGCATATTAACAGTTGTTAGATTGATGTAAGGGGTATTGATGTGCTCATTATGCTAATGTCTCTACTTTCTGTTTATTTGAAATCTTTCTTAATTAAAAGTAAAACTCAAAAAAACCCACAACAAAACAATAGTCCTCATTTCTGTTACCGCCTAAAATGAAATAATTATATTCCACCCATTTTACACTTAAAAGTGTTCTCTTAAGTATTCCCAGACCAAATGGTTTTTAGCTAAAGGCCACTGTGTTCTGACTCTAGCAATGACTATTCACAGAGTGCTACGATGTGCTGGCACTTTATAAACATTCTTCCACTGAATCCTTCACTCTGACAAATAGCACAGTAGATATTATTATAAGAATTTTTAGACAGAGGTTCTGAGAGTCAAAAAAAACTTGTTCAAGATTGTTTTTAAGAACCTACAGCCCTAGGGCTTGCTATAGGGGAGCCATTCCCCCCCCCCCCCCCCCCCCCCCACCGAGCCAGCTTACATTGGGATCTACAGAGACAGGACAACACAGTGGAACTGGACTCAGTCTTCTTCATCTGGAAAATCAGGCAGTTTGCCTAGCCGTCAGATCAATTGCAGATCCGATGTGCTATACCCCCAGGTAGAATCAGAGAACATGAAACACACTAACACCCTACTTGCCATGGGTTCTGTTCTGTAATAAACCCACTAACATATCAACACTCTACCTGCCATGGGTTCTGTAATAAAGATTCTGACTCCATTTATGATGTTTGACTGCTACCAGCTTTCAAGCCATCACTCTCCCTTCTTCTTCTGCCCTGTATCTGGGCAAGCTGATAAGAAAGTGCAGATGCTCCCTCCTTGGGCACAGCAGGAGGATCAAACTACAAGACTGTGCTTGGGAATCCTCACCCCGGCCCCACTCCCCAACCACAACGAAAGCCCAGGCCAGTATCCTTTCCAGGCTCTCTAATACCACTTTCAGATGAGCTTAGGAGACAGCCCTACTCTTCCCAGAAAGACACATTATGTGAGGAATAAACCTTTTCATACCGTCTTAGTACATGTGTGGCGTCTTCACTGTCAACGATCAAACCAAATTTTGGTGGGAGGCACATCTTGTTTTTGTGGAGTGACCGCAACAGGTCCTGGCCTCACAGCATTGTTCTGAAATTTACTCATTCTAAAATTATGGGGGCCGGCCAGGTGGTGCAGCAGTTAAGTGCGCAGTTCTGCTTCTCAGTAGCCCTGGGTTCGCCGGTTTGGATCCCAGGTGTGGACATGGCACCTCTTGGCATGCCATGCTGTGGTAGGCATCCCGCATATAAAGTAGAGGAAGATGGGCACAGATGTTAGCTCAGGGCCAGGGTTCCTCAGCAAAAAGAGGAAGATTGGCAATAGTTAGCTCAGGGCTAATCCTCCTCAAAATAAATAAATAAATAAATAAATAAATAAATAAATAAAATTATGCACCTGGTGCTGTTCTAGGCACTGGGAAAGGCATTATAAACAACAAGGTACAAGTCCCTGCTTACACAGAACTTACACTCTAGTCAGGAGAGACAGATAATGAACTGAATGAGTAAATTAAGTATCTTGTGTATTAGATGTTGTTAAGTGTTATAAGAAAAATAGAGCAGGGAGGGCGGATAGGGAGTGTAAGGAATAGGAGCTGTTGCTTTAACTTGGTCAGGGAAGCCACACTGAGACATACTGGGCAGTGGGTAGCGCTTGTTCTGAGGTCCTGAGGAAGGGTCATGACTGGTGGGGACAAGGAGGTTGCTGTGGAAGGTACAGAGTGTGTGAGGAGGAAAGTACTAGAAGGTGAGGCTGCAGAAGGAAGGTGGGGAGTGAGCAACAACTTTGACTTTTGTCTGAGTAGGATGGGAAGCCATTGGAGGGTTGGAGCAGAGGAGTGACATGATTGGACTTCTGTTTTAATAGAACACCTGTGATGGTGCAAGGGCAGAAGAGGGGAGACCAGTCAGGAGACCATGGCGACAATTTGGGTGAGAGTTGATAGCTCGGACGGGGGTGATAGCAGCTGAAGTAATGAGAAAGTGATTGGATTCTTGATGTATTTTCAAAGTAGAGCCAGCGCTCAGCTGATGACCTTGCTTCCTACCTCACTGAAAAAATGGTAGCAATCAGAGAGCTTCCAGATTCTACCACCCCATTTCCCCACCTGTCAGCATCTGTCCCCATATATTCTTCTCTCCTTCCCGTTAAGCGTAGATGAATTTTCCATGCCCATGTATAAACTAGAAGCTATACTCCCTTGCTTACTCAAGGATGTTGCTCTAGCAATTCTTGCCTTTCTCCCTTGCATTACCTACATTTGGAATAGGCTAGTCTCATTTTTTCACTCATTAATAAAAAACAAACGCAAACTTTCTCTTGTCCCTATTTCCCTGCCAGGTATCCCTTTAATTATTTGCTCCCTTTGCAGCAAAACTCTTTGCTTTTTCTTTCTCTCTTTAGTTCCTCTTTTCTCATTTCCCTCAAACCTATTCCCATGAGGCTTTGGCCCTCTGACACTGCACCAAAACTCCTCTCACCAAGGTTACCAATGACCTTCATATTGCTACATCAGGGCCTTTTCAGTTCTCATTTTTCTAGACTCAGCAGCATTTAATAAAGTTGTTCACCACCTTCCCCTTGATCAACTTTCTTCACACATCATCCAGGACACCACCCCTTTTTGCTTTTACATCTACTTTGGTAGTTGCTCCTTCTCAATCTCCATTGCTGGTTCCTTCTCCTTTCCTTGACCTCTTACTGTTGATGTGCCCCAGGACCAGTCGTTGGTCCTCTTTTCTCCATCTACACTCATTCCCTTTATAATTGTATCCACTCCCATGGCCTTAAATACTACCAATATGCTGATGACTCCCAAGTATCTCTAGGCCGAATCTCACTCCCATACTCCAAACTAATATCCAACTGCCTTTGAACATCTTTGCTTGGGTGTCTAGTAGACACCTCAAACTCAATCCTTCTAAAACTGAGCTCCCCATCTTCCCTCCATCTTGCTCTACCTGCTCCATCCTGCTCACAGTTGCTCAGACAGAAGCCTTGAAGTCATCCTTGACATCGCTCTCTCACTCGATACAACGGGAATCTTGTTGGCTCTCCCTTCAAAACATACCCAGAATCTGTCCCTCTTACCCTTTCCACTGCTACCACCCTGGCCCCAGCCTCTATGTCCTAGAGCTACCTATTGACAGTTTTCACTGCTTCTGTCTGGTCTCTACTCCCCACCTCCGCAGTTTATTCTCAGCAGAGCAGTCAGAGAGATCCTTTCAAAATGCAAGCTAGATCACGTCCCTCCTTTACTCAAAACTCTCCAAAGATTCCCCATTTCACTCAGAGTAATAGCCAAGTCCAAATAAGGGAGCACGTGTTTTTTTCCTCAGTGCCAGGCACATTCTTCTCCTTGCTGAGAGCACTTATCACCTTCCAACATACCACATCATCCCCTGATTTATTTTATCTATTGTTTATTGTCTGTCTACCCACTAGCATATATGCTCCCTGAAGGCAGGGATTTTCCTCAGTTCTGTATCACTCTCAAGAATCCAGAACAAACACTGGTACATAGTAAGTGCTTAACAAATACTTGTTGAATGAATATAGGAGGAATTTTGACTCTGGAGAGAGGACCAACTGTTTTACTTGCAAATGTCTCCTAATTTTGTTAACAAAAAGAACAGAATTTTCTGTTTTGTGTGAAGGAAGCTAATGGAATTCGGTGATGATTACAATCACTAATCACTCCAGCATTTAATCTGTTTCTAAACAGGGAAAGTCACCTAAACAAATATAAACACTGCACCTTCATCAAGAAAGTATTTATTGTGTACCTACTGTGTGCCTAGCATAGGCATGAACGTCATTGAGGGGTGGGGACTATGGAGGAGGGTTTCAAACAAAGTTTAAGATCTCTTGGCAGGTCTGCTCCAAGTCATACTCTTACTTTGTTTTTTAATTTATTTTTTTATCGAGGTCACATTGGTTTATAACATTATATAAATTTCAGCTGTACAGCATTATGTTTCGACTTCTGTATAGACCACATCACCTTCACTACCGAAAGTCTGGTTTCCATCCGTCACCGCACAAATGTCCCCCTTTACCCCTTTCGCCCTCCCCCACCCCCCTTCTAGAAGTCATTTTGCTATAACAACCCAGGATTAGTTTGTTGCCTTTTCATTTCTCTCTTTGTGCTATAAAGAAGATTCAGGGCTGGCCCAGTGGCCAAGTGGTTAAGTTCACGCGCTCTGCTGCAGGTGGCCCAGTGTTTCATTGGTTCGAATCCTGGGCGCGGACATGGCACTACTCATCAAACCATGCTGAGGCAGCGTCCCACATGCCACAACTAGAAAGACCCACAACGAAGAATATACAACTATATACCAGGGGTCTTTGGGGAGAAAAAGGAAAAAAATAAAACTTTAAAAAAAAAAAAAGAAGATTCACATCAAGCCTGGGCTTATGAGGTAGGGATAGGAATCGGGGTCACAGAAAGTGTTAAGAAATAGGAGTCAAAGCCTACAACAGTTCTTGAAGGAGATAAAATGTAAGTTCATTGCCTCTGTAATTTTGGTCACTGATCAAAAGGAAGCCTCAGACCCCAGTCCAAAAGCACAGGTCAAGCATTCGCCAGTTTATCAGACCTGGATGGAGATAAGGGTTTCAGGAGGGTGTCAGAGCTTCTGAGAAGCCACCAGGAGCTGTCATCGCTAAGGAGAGGAGAGCAGAGGGATGGGTCTCTACTCTCTCTTCACCCTTCATCCAGAGAAGTCTGCTTTTGTCTGTTTCATTTGTTTACGCATTCACATCAGATTTTTTTTGAATGAAGGGTTTCTTCTGTTAATATCTTAACTTGCGTCTGGGAAAATAAAAACACATCTTGTTTTTTACTATTTCTTTTTCTCACAGATCCCTGCAAGGTTTGGAAGAAGGAGTAAAATAGAACTCATGCCCTGGAAATATGAGGGCTCTGAGGGCTCTTGCTGGTACAACTAAGGCAGCCATTAACCTCTCTGTGCTTCACTTTCATACCTGCAGAATAGTACCATGATTTTTATATTACCACCTTTGTAAAAATGATGAATTTGAAACAGCTTGGAAAGCACCAGCTTCTATTTCACCTTGAAAGTCAAATACCAATGTTAAATAATGAAAAGAACCATCTCTTAGGATGCTCTGTGCATTTTTCTATCGGCTACTGTGCTCATCGAGATTAATAAATGTATCCTTCTATCTGCTCAATTAATTTGCAATAAAAGAACGTAATCATCAGTAGACACACAGGAGAATTGCACGGTTTGCCAGGCAGGCGTACACAAAGAGTGGGTGAGGAATGAATGTCTACAACTACACACAGTGACATTGATACATCTCACAAACATAATGCTGAGTGAAGGAAGCCAGGCACAAAAGAGCATATGCTGAATGGTTCCATTATAAAAAGTTCGAAAACAGGCAAAATTAATCTATGATGTTAGGAGCCAGGATAATAGTTACCCTTGGGTAGGGGGAGTAGCAACTGGAAGGAAATACAAGGGAGAGCTTCTGGGTGCCATTAACGTCCTGTTTCTCTATCTGGGCATTGGTTAAGAGGACGTGTTCACTCCAAGAATTCATTGAAGTATATACTTAATGATTTGCCCACTTTTCTGTAGGCATGTTACACTTTAATGAAAATATTAAATGAGCAATTAATATAGCTTAAGTTGAGTGGAGAATTGTATTCTGTCCGCTGATTTAAGTAGAAATACTGCTGCATCTCTGCAACTCAGGCTGGGGATGGAAACCTCAAGGACCGTCCTGTGAGGCTCGCCCCATCCCAGAGGCTGGCACAAATCTGGCGCAGTACTAGACAGTTTTAATTACAACCTATTTTCACTCTAAAAATCAAGGTAACAGGTTTTGATGAAAAATTGTGCCAAGGGGCAACTATTAAGATGCACATGTACACAACAGAAATGCCCTGCCATGCTTTTGGTTGATGTTTACCATTTCTGTAAGCATTTAAAGCAGCTACTTATTCTGACTGATTCGCCTCCTGTTGAGTTTGGCAGGATGCCATATGCAATTAGACCCATGGGAATTTATTGAGTATAATGATGACTACTCTGTGAACCGTAACTTTTTATGGTCATATGTTCCTTTTCTCATGTATTTGTTGTTACAGTTTGCAATTTTGTGCAGGTTTCAGAGCACTTCTTTATAGAAAACCATCATTTACCAGAATGCTTAATGTCACCTTTAGAAAAAATTTTACTGGAGTAAAACATGACTATTACATGTCCGAATTAAATTAGATACTTAAAAATACATTTAATAATAGCTTCCAATCCTGGGTCTGCTATTTATTAGCTATGTGTCCGTGGACCATTTGCTAAACCTGTTTCAGCCTAGTTTTCTCAGTGGTCTCACCCTCATAGGGTTGTCATGAGGATTAAGTGAGATAATCCATGTTATTAATGTAGAGCACTTGGCACAGAATCTGCACCCAAAGGCTTATTAAATCTTCACTCTTGGGGCCGGCCCCCGTGGCCAAGTCGTTAAGTTCACACACTGCTTCGGCGGCCCAGGGTTTCCCCGGTTCAAATCCTGGGCACAGACATGGCACTGCTCATCAGGCCATGCTGAGGTAGCATCCCACATGCCACAACTAGAAGGACCCACAACTAAAAATACACAACTATGTACTGGGGGGCTTTGGGGAGAGAAAAAGGAAAAGTAAAATCTTTAAAAAAATAAAAATAAATCTTCACTCTTGGTTTTATTAATAGCTTAACTACCACATATGTGAGTGGTAAAACCAATCACTTATTCAGGGACACTTGATATCAAAAATAACATTTGAACAGAAAAAAGTGGTAGAAAACACCAACAACTACGAAAAATTCAATTTAAAAAACTTAAAATGGAGAAATTTCTATGTATTCATCAATTCTTTTGATGACTTCAGAAAAGAACACCTCTCTTAAGCACTAATGATAAAAAAGAAAATAAAATTCTGCCCAACTCATGGAAGACCAGTGTTGAAAGGGAGCAAAACTTGAGAATTACTGACTGGTTTATGCAAGATTCATTTTTCCTTTCCTGCATGTCAGATGTCAAAACGCTCTCTTAAAGGAGCCAGCTTTAAAGAATAGAATGTTCTCATCTGTTTCCTTTCTAGGACTTTAAAGATTAGATGACACTTATATGTTTCCCCTCTTCCTCCTTCCTTCTCTCACGGGGAAAGAGGAGTACCTTAGTAAGAACAGTGAACTTGAGATCTGAATCCTGGTGCTATTAGTATTAATTGAGTGAACTTAGCAAGTCACTTAATCCCTCTGAACTTCATTTTGTTATGTATTTGATGAACCTCATTACCGATCATTACAAGGCAAGAATTATACGATGTAGTCGTTTGCTTCTAAGTCCTAGGAAGCTCTGATACTTGTAAGTAGGATAAGATATTTGAAAAATCAAACAACGTGTTTTTGTTTGTGGTACCCCCTCCTGGATCCTATCCATTTGCCCATTTGGGCAGTCATATTACTGATTCAAGGGAGGTCTGATAGAGCAGAAATGCGGAGAGAAAGAAAAGAGGTGATGTGTGGCTTATGAGTTTCAAAATAGACTTTTTGAAACTCATTACAGAGATAATAGTTTGAGAAAAAAAGAAATTTTGAGTTTGAACAGCCTAGGCTTCCAGGCACAAACAATTGATTTCAAAGAATACGTGGATAGTCAGAGCCAGTTTTTCTCCCTGCTTTATGACCTGGCCTCCAATACTGGTAACTGGGAGGGAAAGAAGAGGAGCAAGAGAGAAGAGACAACGGAAATAGAAATTGATGGACCTTTCACACTGTACCTGCTGTCTGTCCACCAGGCCAAGCACTGAAAGGTGAGGAAAATGACGGAAATTTCAGATGAGTTTGGGGAACTCCAGAGCTGTGAACATCTGTGTCTTTCTTTTAAGACAGAGCTCCAGGAGATAGCAAATGTTATAGAACTCTCTGGCACCCAGCATGAGGAAGGAACGATAGAGTAGAGAGAAACTTGCAGGATCTTTGTGCCCAGCGTGGCATGGAGAGCTGCCAAAAGGTCAAGAGAGCAAAACCAAGAGATATCTCAGGTCTTGTGATCAGAGTGAAGCAAACCCCACAAGGGATGGGAGACAGCCAAGGTCCAATGGGGATACAGAAGTCCCAGCAGATTCCAGTATGGACATTTGATGATGATGTTCTGATGACCAATGACCAGATCCCCATGGCCCTAGACGTCTAGGCGTCCAGATACTCTCCAGGACTTAACCATGACTGTGGGGAAAGGGAAAGGAGATCCTAAATTGACAAAGTCAACCCTGAAATGACTGAGGATTGCCTAACGTTGCGGAGATTTGGTTTCCACCATGCAGCAAAATTGGCGCAAACAAGAAAAAGTTCTTTACATGTTAGAAAAATACACATTTCTTGCCCACATGAGTTGGAGGCCTTAGAATTTGTGCCCGCTTACATTTTGTACTGACCATACGGAGTTATTTGGGACGTCTACGCAAGTCCTCGTGGAATTCCTACAGATGAAGCTAATCTTTCTGCTTGCAGCTTCTATGAGAATTGGAAAGCGCGTTCAGAGGCTGGTAGGGCTACTCTCAGTGACGATGTTTTCCCTTTGTGGTTACTAAAGAGACAAATCCCCGCACTGGGCTATTCCTCCCAGGTCCTCACCCTCCGGCCCCCTCTTCAACACAAGTGCTGGTTTGGCTGTAGACTCACCTGTTTCTGTGGACAATCGTGTTCGAGTACTTCTTTTTTCAAAAATCATGCCTAGGGACTTCCCTTGCAATAAAGGCAAATACTGAAAATCAAGGACAAGAATACAATTAAGATGAAAAATATATTTTATATCCAATATCAAGGATTATGCTCCAAAACTTATTCTTTGCATTATTAGAAAACATAGAATAATTAATTACTGCTTCCAAGTAAGCATTCAAAATGTTAATTTTGAAAGTGAGTTTCAAGTGTTTTTTCCATGTGCTGTACAAATGGAACAGAAACTCCCATAGCTCACTGACATGTAATTAGAACGTATTATTAGTTGATCTGGGTTCAACCTGAACATTTGCTTCAAAGTACATTCATATTTCATATGGGAACCATCTTCTCACTTAAATCCATGGAAATCCCTATCAATGTTCAGTCACCTTGAAGATGCTTGACTGGGAAGTGTTTTCTCAGCTAGGAACATGCTACTCTATCACAACATGGGGTATTAAGATTCCTAAAGATGAATCCCCAGAGTTTCGGCTACACTTTCATCACGCATCCTCGTGGGAGTGCAAAGGCTTTTCTGGAGGTCATTTGGAAACAATCTGGAGAGTCTGGGTGTGGGGTGGGGCTCTTCCTCCTTCCTCTTTCTGTAGATGGACTTCCTGATAGGATGCCTTCTGGAACAAATAGATTCCTGTCCGCTAACCTCTGTCACATACAAAATGTGAAGCACCAAGGCCTGGGATCTTGGGGGAGCTTTTCTCCACATTTCAGGTCTTCCATAGGAACGTCAACCCATAGTAGTTGGAGTCACTCCTGTTTTCAGTTTGTTCTTAGGAACTTGGAGAGCTAGTGAACCAGATAAGAAAATCAAGGTGGTGTAAAACGTTCTCAACCTGAAACCAACTCTTTAAAATGCTTTTAAACAAGCTTGGAATAGGAAAATGCTTTCACAATTAAGCAGTCTAAATGAAGCTGCTGCATTAATTAAGCGTGTTTCAAACATAAATTGCTCAAAATGCAGAATAATGCTTACAGCTAAGCACCATATCCCATCTCTTCTCCTACTTGGTTACCATTTAATTGTTTCTTGCTAATCTAAATTTTTTTTAACACTGTCACATCATCGTGAAGTTTTTGACATTATCCTAATTATTGTAGATCTGATATTCATCCACAATTGAAATTTGTTGCTGGAAAAAAATGTAGCATCCTTATTTTTAACTTGATAGAAAACACAGGGAAAAGAAAGGAGGTATAAAAATAAAATCTTTCCGGAGAAATGATTCCTTTGGTTCTGATCCAGTTAATAATGCATTTCAACATTCCACATGAAAGAACTGCAATGGCTTGTCATTGAATAACTGATTTTTATGCTTTTTATATTCCTCTACACTCAGTGATAATCAATTACCTTGACTGTGTGGTTTCATTACTTAGCTACTGTTTAGGAATTTTAATGTGTTTTCCTTTCCCTCTTTTTTTGGAAAAGCTGTCTTTAAAAAGGCTGATTGGTAGTAATGGAAGGTAAGATGAAAATGCTACATACCTCTCCTTTCTGTTTAATCCTAAATTTCAGATCTGCTGATAGCCATAGCATATACTTAATTTCTTCTCCTGTAAAGTTCTTCAGCGTGAGGAGGTCACGGCCCTTTAGCTGTACTTTATTTTGTAGTGGTTGTCCACATCTACAAAGAAGTAAAAGCAAGAGACATATATTTAAGGGAAAAAAACCCTTATCCTATGGTGAATCACTGTTTTAGTCTTGAAACAAAACATAGTAAATAACATGTAGCCTCGCGTGTCTCTGCAGTGTTAATGCATGGAAATTGATGAAGCTGTGCTTTACATTTTAGATATCCAGTAGTTTCAGTGTTGAGAGAAAAGAAGAATTTAAGGAAAGAGGTTGAATTCTTACTTGCTGGAATAGCCATATGAGTGCCTTTGCCAGTTACTAGCTATGCAACTTCAGGCAAGCTACTTAACCTCTCTCTGCACCTAAATTTCTCACCTAGAAAATGAGTATAATAATCTTATAGGGTTGTGGCGAGGATGAAATAAATTAATACATGGAAATAAGACAATGTCTGGTGTGTAATAAACATTTGATAAATTTTAGCTATTATTACTGAGATCATTAAATTGTACAATCAGAGTTTGTGCTGTACATACAATAGAAAACAATTTCATTCTTCTTTTCCCCTACTGCCCTTCAAATCTATTCTTAGAGATTTGTTCTTTTTACTTGTCCCTGGTCAAATACAATGGGCCCTGTAGCTTTTCTAGTAACTTTCAGAAAATAAAAAAAAGTCCTCTGCTTATTTTACTCCCTCAAAGAGTCCCAGTAAAATAATGTATAATAATAATAATAATGATTTTTTAAAACTTTAAGAAATGTACTGCAAGTTAACATCTTTTTCCTTGCAGTTCATGCCTAATTCAAGGTGGCCTCCTCTATGGGGACAGCGGAGCCATGAGTCATTTCCTCTGTTGCCCTGCCTTCAGTTCCTCCAAGTAAAGCCAAGGGAAGGTGAGGACGGAAGGGCCAGGCGAAGGCTGGTTCTGTTCTAGCAATCTGGCATTGGTGTAGGTGCTTGAGGCTGACTCTTTCTCTTGGGGGATGCTTTTGAGGGTCCTTTGGAGAACTCTCTCATCATTTCTCACAGCAGTCCTTGATGGCAGATAATTATATTTCCTCTGCCCTCCAAGGGAACACATCCAGACTCTTTTTGTTGAGATCGCCCATCCCTTCAGGAGGTCTGTTGTTCATGATGTGAAACAGTACCAGGCTAGATCTCTTTCTCATTCCGTATTGGTTCATGGGAAGCCCTTCATGTTCTTTGCTCTGACAAGAGTCAGGTTCATCCCAGTACAGACTCCTCTCTTATTCTGCTGTCAAAACAGCTAGCCAGCCAATTCCTCCTACTTTAGATTTCCCAGGTATAGGCCTGATATCAGTGTACTGTGTCTCCAAGCTCTCCCATCGAAGAGATTGGTGCCTTTGGAGCCACTTTCCCCCGTCTTGAGGTGAGGGATGAGTACCCCTCCATTTGGGACACAGCATACACAATGTTAACTCTTCAAAAATCCTCCTCAAATCTACAACCCATCTCTTGGTTTCTGCAATCCATTTTAGAAACTGGAGGTGATCACCAATGGGTTGCTAAACTGACTTTTGTGTATCTCCTCTGCAAGTCCTGTTTTAGTGGTCTAGCATCTCACTTTGGCATGAGGGAAGAGTTGGCACCTATTGGGCCTGGGCAGAAACTGAAAGAGAAAGAGTCTCATTTTAACATTGTGTTACATTCTGATGACAATAATCGTTATTTGGGGCAATCAGTATAAAATGGACAGCATTTATTCTTTCAGTATTCCCAGTGTTATCCCTATTAACAATAACTGGTATTGTATACCATTAGAAAATGTGAATAACCAAGGGCAAATTGTGGTTCACCACATGTATTAAACATTAATTTTACTAGGAGTAAAACAACTGTCACAAAATGATCACGCTTGAACTCCAGCTTAAGAAGCGCACTTGTGCTACTTGAGATGAAGAATAAATTCCCTGGTGGGATTTATATATGTCTTTTTGCAATGATGACAAGATGACAGGTAGGAAAATCACAAATTCACTCAATTTGTTGTTTTCACTGCATGATATCAAATAACGGACAAATGAATGTTTCCCTAAATATCCAACTTACTAGCAGAGTTGATTGCTTCATTTAGTGTTCAGTAGGTGAATAGATTTTTTCAGTAGAACTTTTGTGAGATTAAATCCTTCAGAGAGTCTAGTTAGTAAGGAAAGGAACTTCCATAAAGATCAAGGGTTTGTGGGTTAGTTGGCTAATGGTTGATTGATTGATTTAATGTAAGATACTAACGACATATTCAACTCCAATTGAAATTAGTGTTTTCAGCTTATATGTGGATCGACATCTTGGTCAATATTCCTATTTCAAAGATGTACTATTGTCATCAACTTTTAAAAATATGTGATTCATAGACTCTTCAAATGGAAATTTCTTTAAAGAGGCAGTCCTGAATTTTTTTATTACAGACTTCTAACATTAAAAAATTTTGAACATGGATCAACAATGTATGTTTACTTATTTATAATATATGTGTCACTTTCCTAATAGATTATGTACATAACAAAACGTAAAGAAAAATAAATTAAAAATTTAGACTAAGAAGAACCAAATATTTTAAAAATAAATTATAAATACACAAAAATATTTTGCTGGCTAAAGAAGCTTCTAGAATAGACCTTTTACTGGAGCTGTAGTAAAAAGCTTACAAAACTGTGTCCAAGATCTGGATAGTAGCAGTCAACAATTTGATAACTTTAGAGACATAGCATTTAGGAGGAAATTTGTTTTCAAATATATTTTGGTTAGACTTTTGGTTCTGATAATACTAATTAGTGACAATATTAAGCAATACTTGGAATATACAAGTACTGATATTGTTGGCAAGTAAACCCTTTGAGTGATATTTGTGCATTTTTTGACTGGAAAGTTCATGCATTTTTCAACTCCAGTTCCAGAGTCAACTGGATCCTTCTGGAGATCTGTAAACAGGTTTAACATGTCTGGCCTGGCAGCTTAATCTTTCCCAATTCACATTTAGGGTAGCTTTGAAAATATTTTTTCTTCTGAAATAAGGTCCAAGCAACATCACAGAAGATAAACTCTCTTGACTTAGTGTCTTAAAATAACACATTAATATTCCATGGCTTGAGACTTCTTCCAATATTATTTTAAAAGGGGGAAAAAAATTTGCTGAAAAATCCCATTCCCTAGGATTCAAGGAATTTGGGAAATATCACTATAGTTGTCGAACTCACATCCATCAACAACAGGGAAACAACCATGAGCTAATTTTGAGGCCTTATTTTTTTGCTTAGAGTGTAAGCTCAGACTCCTGGTTATTTTGGAGCCCACAAAAGCTGAGTCTCTAGTCTGCTACACTTAAGGGATTCTTACCCTCCCCTACTCTCAGTTCCTGAAGGCTTTTGTCTACAGTAGTCCCCCCTTATCAGAGGTTGCACTTTCCATGGTGTCAGTTACCAGTGGTCAACCACAGTCTGAAAATATTAAATGGAAAATTCCAGAAATTAAGAATTCTTAAGGTTTGTTTTGTTTTGAGGAAGATTCACCCTGTGCTAACATCTGTTGCCAATTTTCCTCTTTTTGCTTGAGGAAGATTTGCCCTGAGCTAACATCTATGCCAATCTTCTTCTATGTGTATGTGTGTGTGTGTGGGTCACTGCCACAGCATGGCCACCAATGAGTGGTGTGGTCTGCACCTAGGAACCAAACCCAGGCCACCAAAGCAGAGCGTGTTGAATTTAACCACTAGGCCACAGGGCCAGCTCCTAAGATTTCTTAAGTTTTAATTGCATGCCTTTCTGAGTAGTGTGATGAAACCTTGCACCTTCCCACCCCATCCCACCCATGAGAATCATCCCTTTGTCCAATATATCCATGCTTGATACACAACCTGCTGGTCAGTCACTTGGTAGCCATCTAGGTATCAGACCAACTGTGGTGGTATCTCAGTGCTTGTGTTCAGGTAACCCTTATTGTACTTGACAACGGCCCCAAAGAGCAAGAGTAGTGATGCTGGCAATTCAGACATGCCAAAGAGAAGTCATAAAGTGCTTCCTTTTAGTGAAAAGGTAAAAGTTCTCGACTTATTGAGGAAAGAAAAAAATGTATGCTGAGATTGCTAAGAACTACGGTAACTTTTATTACAGTATATTGTTATAATTGTCCTATTTTATTATTAGTTATTGTTAATCTCTTACTGTACCTAATTTATAAATTAAACTTTATCGTAGGTAGGTAGGTAGGTATAGGAAAAAACATAGTATACATAGGATTCAGTACTATTTGTGGTTTCAGGCATCCACTGGGGGTCTTGGAACATATCCCCCACAGATAAGGGGGGACTACTGCACTCCCTTCTAAGTACTCACTTTCATTTAAGAGAATATCATAGATCTTAGAATTGTCGTGTTGTTATTGTTGAATCTCAAGAAAAAGAATTGGAAATAAAAGGGAAATGAAAATTTTTCAGGGAACTAAATTTTTCTCCCTCCTTTCCATGAAAGGAAATAGGAAAATAACAGTGAAAGAGGAGGACCAATGACACCTTTAGCTACTTCAAAAAAGCTCCGACTTCCAGCTTTTATTACCCAAACAGAAGACAGATTGGGAGAGATAGAAGGTCTCTGGAGCTTTCTCAAACTTATCTTTATGTACTTCAAGAAGTTTTTAAGTTGGAGGGGGCAGTTAGGGTTGAGGTTAGGGTTAGAATTAATGTTCTGCTGTTGCGATCACATTGTGAAATGCAGCTTTTCTTATTTCTCCATTGACAGGGTTTAAAGATAAAAAGAAGACATAAACATCCTGCTTGAATCTTCCCTTTTTGTCCAGACCTTTCATTTTAAAATTTATATAGCAACAAAAACCGTATTTCAAATTCTTTTTCTTAGACCACAATTGATCAGATGAATACCTCTTTGTGACTCCAGTCTCCACATGGCAGCCGCCGACAATGTTGCCCTCACTTGTGTTGCCCTGGGATCACAACTCCAATAAATGTTAGCAGATAAGCTTTTTTTTTTTTTAATACAGAAAGTTCTGGCTTTGCACGGTAGTGTGGGACTGTAAATAACCATTAAATCTGAAATCATGCAAAGCGACCTTAAAAATCAATGGGAAAAATTACAATTGTTCTGTAACTTTTAAATTTTTTTCTCAAAACATTAAAAACTCTATTATTGTCAGCTATAAATGCGTAGGCAAATGAGAAAAATAGTAGAATTGATATATGTCTAGTACACTGTAATTTAAAACATTAGAAATATTGAGAATTATAGTGTTTTATTTCTTTGTAAAAATAGTCCAGTAGTTTGAACAGTGCACGCCATTTTCTTATCATGTAACTTACAACACGGAGCAAACATCTTTTCTATGCTTTGGTGAATTGTCATACTCCTTTCTAAGTATGGATCAACTTCCAACATTTTATCCTTTGCTCTTTCAACATTGTGAAATATCTCTGAGAATTCCTTTAATGAGAAGTGTTTTGCTGGTGCCACTTCCTCTGGACCATTTTCATGTTTTTGTCACAACCGTTTTCCTCATTTATGTCGATAAGTTTGTCTTCACTAAGTTTCTCGAGCTGCATAGCTAAAGCCTTTCAAACAGTAGCAGGGTCAACAATCCCACCAGCTATTTCTTCTATAAATACATTTACATCTGATTCAAATTTAACCGCCATTGTTATTTTTTTATTTCTCTGTTGCACTTTCATCTCTGTTAATTTCCTCTTTCAATTACCCATTTTTATAAAATGTCACATGGGTTTATCACTGGGAGAAAAGAAGGCAGCACAACTATACTCTTTGCTGTCTATGTGAACTGAATAACATGCACAGTGAGCAATCATCAACAGACAGAAAGAAGTGATGCGACTGGTCACTGCTCATGATGTGTATCTCTTATTTACATAGTAATTTGTGGACTGAAGCGCTAGCAATGAAGCTTTTACTTTATGCAACCACCCACAATTGATATACCATGGCAACTGAAACTTGAACTGCCTGCTTGGAAGACTGGCGTTATTTAACTGTGGTAACTGAAATTCCTGCATACTGGGACCATGCAAAGGAAGGACTGCCTATTCTCCAAATGCTTTCCCATTGTAGAACTCTTTCATATACCATTCTCTCTGTCCAGAACACTCTGCCCTCAGCTCTCAAGCCTGGCTCCTTCTCATTCGTAGGCTGGGGACTTAAATATCACCTCCCGTGAGATCCTTTCCCTGACTATACTAAATAGTCTTCACTTTGCCTTCATTTTGTTCATAACACTTTTCACAATTTTTAATATTTATGTGTCTGTTTGTTGCTTACTTTTTAATCTTCCCATTAGATTATATGATCCATAATGATCCTTCCTGTCTTATTCATTAATATAAACTCAGTGTTTATTGTACTGCCTGGGATATAGTAAGCATTGTCTGGGATATAGTAAGCATTCAATAAATATTTCTTAAGTAAATGGATGAATGAATGATAGTATGTCGCTGTGGCAGAAGTAAATCAATTTGTATAAGAAATTCAGCAAATTTCTGGGAATGAATTTAGAGAGATTCATCATGATGGATTTTCAATGTCCTGACCAAGGTCTGCTGACCCAAAAAACATACCAGAAGCCCCCAAAACAGAATTCATGTCGAGGCCAGGGCAAGGATGGGCTGCGGCCCAGGCTGAACACAAGGCCTAAGAGTCATGAAAGAGAATTGATTGTGACCTAATGTGTGGCTAAAGCTGAAATTGCCCAGCGCTCAAAAGCTCTGGTACAGTATTTGCATTACTTGGAACAGTAGTTGGACATATACATGTGAAACAAGAGCGTTATAACATTGGCTCCTAGGCACAGCAGTCTGAGTCAAGTGCAAAACCTGGAAAACTGGTGAAAGGATCTGGTGGGACAAGTTTTTGCTCACAGTACCATGACGGCCAAATCCGAAGTCTGGTAATGGTGACCATACTGATATTTTGGTTCTGTCTTTCCACGAACCCCTTTGGACAGAATAAGTCCCCAGGGTTCTTGGGGACAAAAAGGGTAGAGAGATAGATACTATACATCTGGCCACACTGGCATATGAGGGCTTGAGTAATTAAGTGGAACTTTTTCAAAAGATTTCCCGTCAGTTGGTGAAGGGGGTCACACTGTTTACACCACCGAAAAATCATTAGCATCGTCACCACCTTTCTCAATTCTATCCAGAAGGTGGAGCAGGAAATGTTCGCTTGGGAAAGAGGGCTGTTTTTCATAGATATCAAGAGCTAACCAGGAAAATTTATCACTGGAAGGAAAGCAAACACAATGGTTCTAGTTTAAATTCCTATCCTGTTTACTATCTCCTCATAGACCTCCCCTTGGCTTCAAAATGGTGCTGCCACACCTCTTTCCTAAGCTGCTGAAAGTTAGAGAAAAGTAGAACAGCTCCACAATTGTACTATGTTGAAATGCCTCCTCCACAGGCCCCTTTTTTTCTGGTCTGTATCAAGCATTTCTTGCCTTCCTGCGATAGACCCCCACTCGGATTAGCCAGGTCAAACCAGTGGCATAAATGGCTATTAAGTTCTCATAGAGACCGCACGCCTCAGTTAGAGACAGCCTCCTCCTGTTCACGAGCACCCGAACCAGGGCCAGCATCACTATTTTAGTGTTTCCATAAAACTGCTGGGTCTTCTACTCAAGTGTGTCTCCTTAGTAAACCAGACCCAAACCACATTATCGTTCTTTAGCCAATGCATAATAGGGAGGATACAATATTGGAGAAAACACTGGGAACCATGTACAGATTTTCCGTCAAAACTGTCACTGCAGTTTGGTTAAAGCCAAAGCTTTGGAAAAAGGCAAGACTAGTTCCTTACATCAATTTTATCCCTTGAAAAAATAATTACAGAGATTTCTCAACCCCAAATCACTGAATGCTAAGAAGTTAAGCCAAGGTAATAGTAGACCCTTGTGTTAGCTTTACCCAAATATCTTCCTAGCTAGAAAGTGGAAGAGTATTCTCTATTGGCAGAATGAAACCTTTCATTGCTAGAGTCTATGTTTTCCAATTCTGGTAAATTGTTTGGAGTATGAGGGGGGACCTGGATGTGTGCCCTTGTATAACTGTATTTTGTTGGAAGAGGAAGTGCTTGATTCAAGTAAAATGTGGCCAGTTAGAAACAGACTTTGCCAGAGAAGGAAAAAATTCAGTGTTAAATGATATTTTGATCCCCATGGAGAATTCGAGATAAAGAGTTTAGCTTCTGGAGTCATAAGAGAAGGCCAGTGGGCCTTATGGTTGAGATTTTGGTCTTTCTTTAATGTTTCAGATTGATGCAACAGTTAAGGCATATTTTCTTTGTGGTTTTCTTTCATTTACTGAGGTATTTTGGCTATATCTAAAAAAAGGATACTGTGCAAGGGTAGATTGGCAAACTCCATCAATTTGGAAGGATCAAAGTAATCAAAGCAATGGAATGAAAAGAGCAGTGGCTTTACATATTCAAATTCTAGTCCTAGTTCAACTATGACCTTGCGAAGATCATTTTCCATCTTTACCCTCAGTTCTTCATCTGAAAAATTAAGAAAATGCACTAAAAATCACTGATTCTTCGTCTTTGCTTCCACAACACACATGAAGTTTATAAACACAGGATTTCCCTCTCAACAAAACTGGAAAAAAAAAGAGATTTCCCACTGGCCATACTGGAGCCATCTGAATTCTCAGTGGCCTAACTTTAATTTCATCCTTTTCTTTTCATCTCAAGAATGTACATTGCAATGCATGCAAGGAAGAGTGACTTTATTTTCACAAAACTCTTGAATCTGATCCTACTGATTTGAAAAATAAAGCACAAATCATTTCCAAATTTCTTTACATTATTATTAACAACAATAAGAAGAATTTATTAGTAAAAATTTACTTGCAACCTTTCTCACCATTGCCACATAGTACTCATATGTGATATAAATTACTACTGATAACTGGGTGACTAGGTCGTTTCTAAGATAGCTTAGATTGTCAATATTCTAAAATTGTAAAACTTCCCCTCATTTGAAAATTGAAGAGTGAGATGAGGGTTAACTTTGTGCAGACCTACTATTAAAGGGCTGGAAACCCAAAACTATTGAAAATCTGTAGCTGCCTCTATTTCTTTTATCTTAGTTAAATTACTAAATTGCTAAAAATAACAAACTAGAATTAAAACCCAAATTCTACTGTTGGCCAAGGGAAACATCATGATCCCATTCCATTCTGGGTCTCAAGCCTTCTCCAGTTTTCTAAAGCCAAGAAATGTGTTTTTAAAAAGGCATTCATTTTAAGTTATAACAGAAAATGTGAGTAATCAGAGGACTGTTTTCTCATTTCTATGCAAGAGCGTGGATGGCCTGTAATCACTTTGTCTGTGTGTCCACGTGTGTATAAATGGGCACGTGTGTGGGACGAAGGGAACATAATGAGTTATGTAAGCCCTTGGAGAGGTCTGGAATGAAATACCTGAATACCAGTCACCTCCGGCTCCAATCTATAACCTCCTCAGAATTGGGTGGCTTAGCTCAATATTCTCTGAAGAAATTTCTATTTGTGAGATGAAATTGAACTGCACTTACAAATTGGTCTTCTCTGATAAAGAAAGAGATTTTTTAGTGGTTTCTTTAAAAGCTATAAGTGGTTCCCCTAATAGGCAACAAATCATAGGACACTGTCTATTACCCCAACACAGCCAGGCTCTAGAGCCTTGTTTGTGAGATGAAAAGCCTATGGATTGGGTTTTTTTGGGGCAGTCTTGGTGTCTGATCCTATTGATTTTGTAAAAAAAAAAAAATTGACTAAAAATGAATGATCCAGGAGCCTGCATGAATGGCTTCAGTCTCACTTAAGCTGTTATTTTATCATGTGCATAGCTATCTGGCTGCTCGCTTCAAAACTGTGCAGTCCCTGTTTTGTGGCATTGCCAAACCCTAACCACATATTTCCTATCACTCTCTAGTGTTAAACTCTTGTGGTATGTTTTGTAACAAAGATCCTCCACCCTTCCCAAGAGAGGTGGGAAAAAGAAGAACTCAAATCTCTGTGGAAGGCTGAAAATCAAAGTAAAAATACAATACAGACAGAGTTGACAAGGAGCTTTTCTCTATTGTTGAGAGGTTGTCAAAGGCCATAGGTCTGATTGGAGGTCAGCAATTCTGAATTCATCTAGCTGGAAGGTGGTGTGGCTAACTAAAAGAGTGGGAAAGAAAAATACCCATGCCACAGAGAATGACACCATTTCAACGTGATCCATTTCTCAATAGAGACTCACACTCTTAAATTTCTAATAACCCGGGTGATTCAAGGCTTTCATATTTTCAAATAGCAGGCATGGATTTGCACTGATTGAGCTACGCTTTTGCCTCAGCCCCCATTCACTGTGAGAGATGGCTAGTCAGGATTTTCAGAATTGTAGTCTGGCTACTGGGTATAGACAATAGAGTATTAGTAAATACCAAAAAAGCTCAAATATTTGGGAGAGGATTTTCTTGCAAAAATTTAACCTGTAATAATTGTTTTAAAAAGTCAGTCATCACTGTACTTTTCACAGAAGAGTATATGTTTAAGTTCCAAGCTTTGGTTATTCATTCAGTTGATTATTTTCGGCTCAGTGAGGATTCTTTGTTAAAAACTATGGAATAAAATTTCATCACACTTTTATCTGATGTAACTCAGTGGGATGGAATAATAAAATAATTAACATTCGTCTGTCACTTTACAGTTTTCACACACATCGTCTCGCTGATTATCACTAGACTGTGAATTCATGTGTCTGGAATGAAATATCTTATTTACCTTATCTGCCACTGGAACTCCAACACTTGTGTAGGAGGTGGCACAAAGCAGGTGCTTAATAGGTATTTATTAAATGAATGATTGAACCACCTTGTGATGTAGGCAGAGCACAGACTACTCTTTTTCCCATTTTATAGGTGAAGCAACATTACAGAAAATTCTAGTGACTTGCTCAAGGTCACATAGTCAGCAAGTGGTGGTGCCAGACCTTGCACCTAGTTCTTTGGACTTCAAAACCTGAGCTTTCCTCCAGATTCTTGGTGATGTGGCCTAACTCTGGCACTAATTGGTAAGCCCCATAATATCTCTGGGCCTCATTTACCTTATCTATAAAATAATAGAAGGCATTAATCTGTGGCTTTGAGGTCTGACTGAAGTCAAATACTATGGGCTTAATTTACAGTATCATTTACAATGTCATTCTGGCTTCTGAGAGTCTTATATTCCCAAAAAAGTGATGCTAATAGTGGAGTCCAGAGAGCCTAGGGCTGTCAGGTGGCCCAGAGAAGGGAGGCCCAGGGCCACTGTCACAGGTCTACTTCCTAACAGTGGGAGAAAACTTCAGACTAGAAGCTTCCTCCTTTAGGGAGTCAGTGAGGTTGTTTTGAGGTTGGTTTAGGTTGTAAAGAGGCTCTGCAAAAATTGTCATTGTTAACATGCAACTACTCTAGAAGCTTTCTGGCAATGATGTCAGCATTTGGTGGCTGCTTCCCCGGTTAACTCCCCACCCCTGTCCCCTTTCCCACAGACACACTCCACACCATCTCCCAGCACATGCTCAATGGCTGTAAGCAGGATGTAGCTTTTACAATGAATTCGTTGGAGACAGCCTCCTTTTACATGCTACCAAGAATTTGAGGGGTAGATTTCAAATTTGGGTTTTATTTTTAAAATATCATTATCTTCATCACATATAAGGTTCCTTTGCAGCAGACTTGCAAAGACTTATCTAGTTGTTATTTGGGATCTGCTTTTTAAAGAACTGATGAATGCCCACGCCCTAGGCTGACATATTGTTTTCAAGCAAAACCAAATACAAGCTGAAGGCCTTGTGTAAATTAGTTCCTCTAATTTTCTTCAGCGAGTTGCTCGTTTAGAATGCACACAAACAGAAGATGTCAAGAACATTTAGTCTGTTACACCTGCCGCAGTTATTCCCTCTCCCCCACCCCCAGCCCACAATGAAATCTGATTACAGAGGACTGAGAGATGAAAGCTCAGCTGGAATTAGAGACAGCTGTCTCAAATAAGGGTGGAACCTGGCACTGCACCCTCCGGAAAAAGGCCTTTTGAAGCTGCACTGCCCTGCAGAATAGAATTTCATTTATCACCATGGTTGCTAAGTCAGACTCAAATCTCTGGCCATCACTTACCGAAAATTTCGAACCATGAAATTGGGACCATTTCTAAGAGCTGCATTATTCAACAGGATCCTCAAATTAAACAGCATCTTCTTTTGATAGTGAAAAGGATGACTTTATGTTCTTGAAAACACCTCACCAAGCTAGCCGGTGGGGTCCACCTAAAAGCTGAGAATGCTTTCGATTGCAGTGAGAGAGCAAAGGTAATGTTACCCGTCAACTGCCTTATCAAATGGCCAGAGTACAGGAGTGTTTGGACTTTAAGCCAAGCTCCACCACTGTGTATTTTTTTTTTGAGGAGAAATCCTGACTTTTTTGGTGCCCAGACTCCTCATTTTTCATAATATATTTACACTGTCATGCACTTGTGCAAAATCAATTGACAAGTACTCATTGAGCATATAATATGTGCAAGGCGCTGCCGTGCTGGCTGCTGTGAAGGTGCATAGAAACAATTCATTCAGAAAATGTGACTTGGCAGTGCAATACCCCAGACGTAGACGTGACAGCCCTGAGTATCTCCAGTGAGATCACTTTCTTACCTCCAAGTCCCAGCCTTTCTACAAAAACAAATAGAAAGAAGTGCCCTGGAAGCTATCTTTTGGTGGCAAGAAGTTAGAGAGGGGGTAGAGGTATAGTAAAAAGATCTCAGTACTGGAGCTTCCATTGTGCCTTGCACATAATAGGTCTTAAAAAAAATTGTCACTTATTAATTCTAGCAAGAACCCACAATCAGTAGATGTGGGCAGGGGGGTTCCATATGCTCCCCCACCCCCCGCCGGTAGCCTCTCCAGATCACTAAGGGGCCATCCAAAGCTTCACATTCATTCATCCACAGTTATAAATTGGATATTTTCAAAATCTATTCTGTGTCAGATACTGGGCTAGGCCGGAATTTCAGAGAAATTCAGGTGAGCTCACCTTTGTAGAGTTTACAGTTCAGTAAGGATGATAAGATTTGTGAATAAATATCCATAATACAAGCCCATAGGAGAGGTCCAGATAAAGCGATACCACATCACAGGGAAGGGGGAGTGCTCTAAGCTGGGAAGGTGGGAGGCAGAGGAAGAGGGAACGAGGTGGGGGCTGCCTCTTCTGGTCAATTTATGTGACTTTAGCAAACCCAGGCGCGCACTTGCTAGCAGTTTATGTAACGCAAGAAAAGTGTTATTTAAAAAACAACTTTGGCCACTTCTTGGGCAGGGATGGTTGTGATGTCGTAACTAACATCGGCAGGGAAATAAATCTTGACACTGTTCCTCTACTTATAGAGAATGATGTGAGACAAAGAGAGGGAAAGACTGAAATTTCCAAACCCCTGACAAATCCTCTGTTCCAGAAAGAACATTCCAGGCAGAGACAAGTGTATGCAAAGCCTTGGAAGTAAGAGTGTATAGAGCGAATACTCCAAGTGGGAGAATAGATGGCTGCTTTGTTTGAAAAGAACATAAACCATCCTTGAAGAAGCAAAATAGGCCAGTTGTTGGATAGATCTCAGAGGATGAAATTGTTTTATGTAGTACAGGGAAGAAAATGGAATGTTTGCAGGGAGACTGAGGCAGAGGAGGTCAAATGGCATGCCCGTATCTTTAGTCAAGTGTGCTACCTGTACAAACAACTCGTATGAGTAATGCTTGGGGAGAAACCAAGAAGCATCCCCAGTGTTATGGTAGAGAATGTGGGCAGCACTTCTGAGATGCCAAAGCAACTCATAAACCCTTGTAATTCTATGGAGGTCCTGCAGAGGGGACCAAGAAAGATTGAAACCACCCATAACTCCCAGAAACATTGGAAGAGAGGAGCTACACCATAAGTGAGACGAGGTTAGAGGCAGTTTCACTGAATCACAAAAGACAAGATATCTCACCTGCCATGTGGGTCACATGTGGAAAACCACCTTACGGGGTTTGACATTCATCCTCAGAATTCATCCAGGTGCTCTCATTGACCCACTCCGTGACTCCTAATTCCACTTTGACTGCCTGATTTGGCTCCCTACCTAGTTCCCTTTGCTCACCCAGCCCTCCATTCACTCATTTTTGTCTGCCACCAACAGCAATTGTGCCGGGTGGGCTCTGAGGGATACAGAGATAAACAGGAGTGATGAGTTCCTTCCCACATGGGGCTCACCCTTTGAAACAACTCCAGAGCATGACTTCTGTCTCTGCCCCCTGAGCCTCTGCATTCTAACCTAGGGGAGGGGCTTGTTCCCTGCTCATTTGCTTCACGCCCCAGGGGACATTCAGCATGGCTTACTCCTCATCCAACTTCCATCATCGGGGTTGGGGGTAGGAATTAGATGGGGTTCCTGGAGGAGGTGGCACTGATCCTTGATGAATTGGGGAGAATTAGGGTATTGTCAAAACTGGAGGGAGCTACAAAGGATATTACAGCACAGGAGGGAACTTACGAGTAGACCCCAGAGAGAGGAACAAATAGGGTGTGTCGGGGTAACAACAAATGGTTCACAATTCACCCCATCACTGACCATTTAAATGAAGCCCTGCCACACTAAGCAAATTATGAAAAACATAGAACCATGAGTTTCCAGGTCCTGTTCATATCCCCTTTGCATTCAGTCTTCCCCTATATACCTGTCACTTCTTAATGCAAGCACCCAGAGCTGTCTGCCGGAGGATAACTCCCCTTACTCCTCACCCCTGCGTGGGGGGTAACTATGAGGCATGTTTTACACACTCCCCTAAAGGTCCCCTGAGCCTCGATTGTCCACAGTACTAACCTGCTCATCAATGGACCCTGTATTAAGTGCCTTCCCTACATTGTCTCACTTCCTTCACTTCCTTACCAGTTCTTCCTGGGATCAGATTCCAAATAAATCACTTGACTCAAATCCTTTTCTCAATGTCTGCTTCTGCGGGAACTCAGTCTTGGCCCAGATCTACCTTCTCAACAATTTTTCAATGCTCTGCTTCATGTTGTCTTCCCCCAGGCCCTGCTCTCATCTCTGATTTGGTACCTGGGCTTTCAGTGTCAATGTTGTTGTCTTCCATACCATATGGAACCCTCACTCTCAGATTTAGTCCTGATTACCCTGCAACTGGCGGTGTGCTAGTAAATGTTTAATAATCAGCTCTTCAAAAAAAGAAAGAAGCTCTAATTTGTGGCATTGACCGATTTGTGTGGTGTAAATGTTCCCACCGTGGCCAACTTCAAGCTACTAAAGTGACATCACTGAACACAGAGTTGGGAAGAGAGGTGTAAGACTGGCTCTTGCAAACCATTGCAGGCTGGCTCCAGCACACCACTGCCTACAACTACCACCCAAAAAAGGAGGATTCTCTCAAGGTTTGGACAGAAATATTTGAGGCAGGTTGTTGAGGGCCCTGAAAGCCAGATTATAGAGTTTAGAATTTAATCTATAGTCAAAAGAAGATTATTAAAGTTTTAGAGCTGGGGCAGAGGAGGAGACATATGTCATTATCTGCATTGAGTTTTGAAAACATTAATCCAGCACCATTGTGTAAGTACAGTGGGGAAAAAACAGAGGCAAAGAGACAGAGTTTATTGTGTTATGACAAGGGCATGAGCACATACTGGGGCTGTGGAAATAGAAAACAGTGAATGTATGCAAGAGAGATTTAGGAATTAGAATCTACCTATCAGAACAATTGATAACAATGTTGAGGGAAGGGAGATGGAGAAGTTAATGAGACACCAGGATTTCAAGTTTATGTTGTCACATTTGAGTCTAAAATTCCAAATAGCCAAATGTTACCATTGAGGATATGAAAAATGTTAGTTTCCTGGGCCAGCCCCTATGGCCTAGTGGTTAAATTCAGTGCACTCATCCCACAACTAGAAGGACCTGCAACTAAGATATACAACTGTGTACAGGGGGGGTTTGGGGAGATAAAGCCGAAAAAGAAAATTCAGTGCACTCCACTTTGGCGGCCCAGGTTCTGTTCCCAGGCACGGACCTACTCGTCTCTCAGTGGCCATGCTGTGGTGATGGCTCACATGAAAAATGGAGGAAGAGTGGCAACAGCTGTTAGCTCAGGGAAAATCTTCATCAGCAAAAAATAAGAATATTGGCAACAGATGTTAGCTTAGGGCAAATCTTCCTCAGCAAAAAAAAAAAAAAGAAGTTAGTTTCCTGAAATTTAAAGTTTGTAAGCATCATGTATGAACTTGCAATATTTCTTTGAAATTGCTACTGTGCTTCCCTAGTGAAATCCAAACACTGAAGAGGGAATTAATGTGATGGAAAGAATTCTGGGAAGGATGTTTGAATATCAAACGTGACCTCTGTCTGCGTCGCTAACTGATGGTGAATTTGGCCAAGTCGCTTCACTCCCCTAAGACTGTGAGTCCTCATCTGTCCAACTAAAGGTTTTATGAAATGAACTATTACACCACTTTGGAACATTTAGGGTGCTAACCAAACATGAGGTACAGTGTCTAAGAGCCTTGGCATAGCTATTGCCAGAGACCTATTGCAAATTTGAGCTCTGTACAAATAAGACATATGGCTGTTACTGCAGTGAGAAGCTCCGTTTATTTCAGAGTGTTACTAATTACGTAACTACATTTTATAGCTGGTTGTCTGGAATCTTAAAGATCCGAAGAAACCACAGTATTTGCATGCAGTACACACTTTAGTTAAAAGCTCTGCAAGATTGTTGCTGGTGCTCTGTCTTCCCCCAGATATGAACAAAGAAGCATATATCCCTGTTGGAGACCAGTAGTCATCCTGTGACCACGACGAGAAGCAGCCTTAGAATGAAACTATGGTTTGGCCAAGTGGAAGAAGGAAGGAGTCTTGGTCATTTATGACATCATTGAGTTGCAAAATCAACCAACCTCCTGTCTCTCCCCACCACAGACACCTTGTTATGTAAAATAATAAATGTCCTTTTTGTTTAAGTCACTCTGAATTGGGGTTTTTGTTACTCACAACCAAATGTATGCTAACTAATACATAACTTGGCTTACACTTTTGAAGGTTTATTTCTCATGTAGCAACAGGGAAAGAATGATGTCCTTCAAAGATGTGGGTTCTAGTTCAGAACTTATTGTTTATTGGTTGAATGACCTTGGGCAAGTCAGTTTCTTTATCTACAAATGGAAACGATATTCTTTTTTTCTCCTTTATTTTTTTCTTTTGTTTAAATGAATGTACTTGATATGTTTCGTTATCTTTAAATTTTAAAAATTAGCATACAGGAAACTTGACCTTTTTTTTGGTGCACAGCATTATGAGTTTTAACTCATATATGGATATGTGTAACCACCACCACAATCAGGATACAGAACAGTTCCATCTCCTCCCAAAACTCCCCTTTCAGTCCTTTTGTAGTCACACCCTCTTCTCACCCCTAATTCCTGTCATATTGATCTTTTCTTTCTCCTTTATACTTTTGCCATTTCCAGAATGTAACATAAATGGAGTCATACAGTATGTAATCTTTGAGACCGGCTTCTTTCACTCAGCATAATGCCTTTGAGATTCATCTGTATTGTCGTGTTTATCATTAGTTTGTTCCTTTTTATTGCTAAGGAGTAGTCCTTTGTATGCATATATCATACTTTGTTTATCTATTCCCCATTAAAGGACATTTGGGTTGTTTCCTAGTTTTGGAACTTATAAACAGAGCTGCTACAAACGTTGGTGACTAGGTTTTCGTATTAACATAAGTTTTATTTCTCTAGGGTAAATATTAGGGGTAGAATGGCTGGATTATATGGTAGGTATATGTTTGACTTTAGAAGAAACTGCCAGAATATTCCAGAGTGGCTACACATTTTCAGCCCTCTCAGTAACGCAAGAGAACTCCAGTTGCTCTGCATCCTTGTCAGCACTTGAAATTGTCAATATTTTTCCCTGTTGCTGTTCAGATAGGTATATAGTGGTTTTTAATTGTGGTTTTAATTTGCATTTCCCTAAAGGCTAATAACATTGAGCATCTTTCCTTGTGCTTATTTGCCACCCATATATCTTCTTTGGTGAAGTGTCTATCAAATCTTTTGCCTAATCTATTTTTTAATTGACTTATTTGTTTTCTCATTGTTTTGTTTTGAGAGTTCTTTATGTATTCTGGATACAAGACCTTTATTGGATATGTGATTTGCACATATTTTCTCCCAGTCTGTAGCTTGTCTTTTCATTCTCTTGATAGTGCCTTTTGCAGAGCAAAAGTTCTTAATTTTGATAAAATTCAACTTACCATTTTTTTAAATGATTTATACCGTTGGTGCTATATCTCTGAACTCTTTGCCTAACCCAAGGTCACAAAGATTTTCTCCTACTTCTGAAACTTTTATAGCCTTACGAGTTATATTTAGATCTATGATCCATTTTGAGTGAAGTTTTGTCTAAAGTATGAGGTTTAGTTTGAGATTTTGCAGGGAGTGGTATATGGATATCCAATGGCCCTTAAGAACTCTCTATGTCCTAGGTTATATCCAATTTGCTGAAAAATCCAAAAAATCCTTTTGTGTTCATTGTCTTTGGAATGCTTCATAAACTGTAAAGCTGTGTCCTCTTTTAAGAATGTGTTCTTATGTGGCTTGGATCTGAATGAGAATTAGCAAAAGCAAATAAATTAGAATTATGATGGAGAAGTAAATTACCCATCAGCTGGCTACTATTTTTCTCTCCACTTGGGTATATGTCACCCACAGAGCTCCTGCTTTACAGAGAATTTGAAAGTTACTTTTTAATTAACAGATGGTAATGGGACTTTGTCAAAATATTGATTCTTGCTACATCACTAGTAGAGTAT
This sequence comes from Equus caballus, assembly GCF_041296265.1. Lineage (NCBI taxonomy): Eukaryota > Metazoa > Chordata > Mammalia > Perissodactyla > Equidae > Equus > Equus caballus. Next base: position 31,712,191 of record NC_091715.1, on the reverse strand, counting down.
TTGTTCAAACACGCAGGCCCTAGGGGAAATTGTGAAATCAGTAAAGATTATCTCTGGTCCCCTTTCCACCCCTTTTCCCACCATACCCTTTCAATTAAGGTATATAAAGAAGGTAGACTGGGTCCCACATGAAGACCAAGTTTCTGAACGAGAGCATGAAATGCTGATCATCAAATTCAAATGCAACCTCTCTTCTCTCTTGTCATAAAAACCACATTTTCATTGAAGTCATTCTTCTGTTAATCATTTACTCTGGCAGTTGTTGATGTTAAGCAAAGCCTAAAAATGTTCAGAGCTTAGACAGGGACAAAAATCTCAAGTTTTCATGCCTGGTGCTTTTTGTTTTGTGATATGGTACATTTCAGCATTAGAAGACAAGATTAGAAAATGCATACACAATTTATGAAGTAGGAAAAGGGTAAATAAATATGGTTAATGATCCAACCTTTATGTCAGAGGCAGATGAGATGCAAAAGGTGAGGTTATCTTTTATGGGTGCCCTTTTGTTTGTTCAAGCTCCCACCCAGAATCCTAGAGCCATCTCTTTCTCCATAGGCTGATTCCAATTCCTCCCCTTGGAAGCACAGAGGTGAAGCTGTGCATAAAGGAGATTTATTGGCAGACCAAAGTCTATCAGGCATTAAGCAAATAGGGAAATCACAGAAGTTCAAAGTTCACCGATGTCTCAACAATCATCCCTGAGGCTCCCTAGAGTTGCCATATACTTCTAGAATTTGAGTGATATGAGAGTCCTGTCAGGCTATTGGCATTGCTTCCTGATGCCCAGCACTTGGTCTAGAAGAACTGTCCCAATAATAATTTCTATAGCAATGTTCTCCCCTTGAGCCCAGGACACGTATCCTGAATGTCCTCCAAAATCACTGCTGGTGAATGCCTTCTCTGTTCATTTCTAGCTTTTGATGAAAGCTGTAATCATCTTTGTGGTTGGCACCTCTCTCCAGACACTATTTGGGAAGTCCTCTTGATCTGCCCATGATTGTCTTATTTGGCCACATCTGCTAAGCAAGAGCTCTGACCTCACTTTAGACTACTAGCTAAACACAGCCTTCTTCCCTTAAGGCTGCTCCACTGGTAACAATTCTGTGACCTGTAAAGCTGGGACTTACCCAGAGTCCAGGACATAAACTATGGGAATTTTGTCTCCAAAACCAGAGAGAAATAAGCCCCTTTTCTGGAGCTTTGTTGATGATTTGGAGCCTGGATCATGGAGATTGGGCACTCACCATTGCCGATTTCATTCTCCAGAATTCTCCAACTGGAGTTCAGTGTCCTTTCTTCCAGAGACCCAGGTCATCCTTGATTGTTACCCAATGTGTTACCTTTAAGGGATAAGCGCTTCATCTGGAAAGCAGTATAAGGAAAATTAATCCAGAGATTTACAATTGGAGAGCTATTTATTGTGAGCAAATTCCTCAGCCTAAGCCTCAGTTTCCTCTTCTGTTGGTGGTACTAGAAGCTCCTATCTCAAGGCTTCGTTGTGAAGATGAAATGTGATAATGGATATAGAGTACCATAGCTTAGTACGTGGCTCAGCATTCAACAAATGTTAGCTTTTATTAGTTACTAGCATCAGTACAGGTGGTGAGAGCCCCATCAACCCCATCACAGTTGTTGGCTTATTGTAGTCACTTTTCTAGAAATAAAAGTACTGAGGTGTTGTGCTTTGCTTCGCCATTGTGCTCTAAACTAATCAAAAATAAGAAATGAAAACAATGTTTCCCAATGAAGACCTACGACGTGTTTTCTTCACTCTTTCCCTTTTCCCCTTAAATGATGGGAAAACCGGGGACTTTGTTCTCCCTCAGTACTTCAACTGCCTAACTTTTCAAGTTTCTAATCTTTTATTGTCTGATAGTGTTTTCCTTGTGTAACCCTGCTAACCAAACTATTCCATTTGAGATAGAAATGAGATAAAGTAATTAATGATTGTTAAGCGCTTTTAAAATACAAAGGACTCTATAAATGCCAAGAGTCATTGTTGCCTTCCAGTACAACCAAACAGTATAATAAAAATGGATCATAAAATCTCTTTGCTACCATGGCCACTACTCTTTTTGCCAGTTAAAATGTACAATTATAGGCTTGTTCAAAGAAATGAGGGACATGAAAACAGTTCAGCCATTTTCTAAAGTAGTCTTCCCCAATCAATGGAACACAGAATGACTCTAGAGACATTAGCAATATATTTTGCAAAGTCCATATGAGTATAACGCATCACGATCACCTTTAGTTTCTAACGATATCACTGATTCTTCTCCGTACCCACAGCTCTTTTCCTGCAATGAATGTGCTGTTGACATCTCTCCTGCATGTATTAGTTAGTTTATATCACTACCCGGTGATTTTTCTTATGCACCATACATCACTGCAGCAGGACACTGGACAGAGATAAATAACCCAGGTAACCTTGCATTAGGTAGATGGGAGAGAGTAAATGCATTGTTGAGTTTAGAAGAAACTGTTTGATCAACTTAAAGTGGCAGCTATTTGCTATTTTTCCTGTTATAATTCCAAATAGGACAGCATTTTAAACTAGCCAGGTATAACTGCCAAACCTGGAAGCCCACCTAGTTCTTTGTATTGGGAAAGCCTGGGGACTTTACTAGGGTTCTACAAATGGTTAAGACATATGCAGGGATGCAAAGAAGTGGGTTTCCATTACAGGGTCTGAACACATGCATGACCAGGATTCAGGGTTGTTTCGGAACCAGACTCATATAAAAGTGTTTAACAATTTTGAAATCGACCACAGTCTTCAGAACATTCTGTGCTGTTTTTTCCTTTTTCATCCCGACACTGCCCTTTGATTTGACAAAGTAACGTTGGCACCTGACACTATTCCTTAACTTTATTAAGCGAGTATAATTAAAAGTTATTTGCGTTCAATTATTTGCTTATCTGTTTCTTTGATTGTGCTTTCTCTTTTCATCAATACCAATTTCAGCTTCATTTAATTAAAGTGGTGAAATAATTAGATAGATAAGAGATTTAAAGTAAAACTGATGCATCAACCTTGATAAGCCCCTAAGGCCTCCTGGAATATTAACTTCCTTTATCACTGTTCTCACTAAGGTTCACCTTGATTTTTAGACGCATTTTAACTTTGGAGGGGTACTGAGGAAGTTATTAAAATCAACATGAAGTGTCAAAAGGCAAGGAAGCTTAAAAAGCTTCAATATCTAATATTATAGGAGGAATTCCATAAATATTATGACTTGCTGACATATGTAGAAGTTTTACATACAAGGAGAAACTTGGTCAAAAATGATCGTTTAAGACTACTCATTGGATAAAAGGAAAGATCTTAGACTATACATTTATTAAACTTTTAATGTAAGCATAGCATCTCCTTTACTAGATTCTTGAGAGGTCTGAGGTCATAGAGTATTAGACATAGGTGGACCCTGAGTATCTTAGTCCAACTCTCTCCTCCAGAGAACCAGAAAATACAATGACTTTCTCAAAATTAGGTGAAGGAGGGAGAAAAAGAGAGAAAGCAAGTGAGAGAGAAATAGAAAAATGGCTTCTAGACTCCTAGTGAAATCTCCTTCCATTACTGATTGACAGAAAGGGAGAGGCTTCCACTACCCAGCATCCAAACTCCCCTCCAGTTCTCCTTGTGTGAGTCTTAGTGTAGAATCTTAGTGTAAAAATCTTCCTTCCCTCTCTCCACCCCCTGCAAAGCCAAGGCATGGGCACATGATCCAGCAGATGCTCTCACCTGGGGCTTTGAATCTTGAAGGACTAAAGAAAAAGAGCCAGGGAGGTGAGATTTACAATGCTTCTACCAGCATTTCTGGCTGCGTCCAGTAGCGTGCACTCTCTTGCCACGGTGACTAGGCCTAGTGGTGGCTGTGGACTACAGCAAAGTCAGCAGCAACATCCTAACCCAATCTCCTGCTGCCTCACCTCCCTAGTTCCCCTGCCCCTTTGTCCAAGCATCTGTCTCTAGACTGTCTGTTAATTCTACGAGTTCCCTGATTATTTCCCACTAAATCCTTTTGTTCTCCCCAAGAACTCTGACCGATTCAGAAATCGGTACCACAAAGTGAACTGCAGGCAACCAACCCTTGGGGAAAAGTGATAAAATCAGGATTGGTTGACTGACATTAACACTCCTCCTTAGAAATACAGTGGCAAAACAGCTGATGAGACAATTGCTTATGGTCACCTGGAATGCTGACTGAAAGTACGATTTAAGGAGAATAATATGAAGGCCACGAGGAGTTCAATGACAACCAATGAGGAAGCTGCTTCTTATTATGAATAGCTTAATGGCGAAAGAAGTCATTTGCCTCAACTGATCTGAGATGGTCAAAGATAAACTCAAACTTTGGTTTCATTCTGCGTGCTGATGAATTACAATACCACTGGTATCCACAGACCTAACAGGTCTCTTAGGTGCATATTGTGGCATTATCTGGGTTAGACTGAAAGCTGGAAAATTGACGTGGAAATATACGAGAGGATTTAGAGGACCCTAAGAATGCTGAACCCTTAATTTTTATTGACTATCCCTTGCAGCTCAAGAAATCCCTCCTAGCTTGTCTGATGAAACTGTTCTTCCCTTGACTGAAGATGCTCTTTTACTTGAGAGAGTAACCTGGCAAGATGAAGCCAGTTCTCTTCACCTTCCCTTCCCCCCACCAATTCCCAAGGTTGTCAGATTTCTGCGAGACCCTGGGAGGCGGGTGGCAATGACAGTCAAAAGCCAGAGAAGGCCAAAGACTCCTGGATTTCTAGTTTATATTGGAAAACCTCTGGCAAGTGTGTCTGGGAATAGAGTATAAGGATACCTGATCAAGGATAAAAAAATGTAATTTTGGATTGGTCTGGATCCAGCAATTCAAGATTCACTGTAGATGGAGCATCTATATTGAATCCAAGGGGTAAAGAAGGGAAATGCTCCTGATGGACAAAACTTCAAACAGTACACCCCATTGGCATTTTACTTGGAAGGAGAGAAGTCCTGAGACATGGATCTATATCAATTCATGAGCAGTGGTTAATAGTTTTGCCAGATGATTAGGGGCATGGAAAGAACCAGATTAAAGACTGCAGACAACCAGGTTTCAAGAAAAATGTGAGTGGACTTCTCAGAAGGTGGAAATATTGATGTCCCTTGTGAATGAACACCAAAAAGTACACAGTCTGTGAGAGTCTCATGTGTGTCTTATTACTCTATCCATTAAAAAATGTTACACTGCATTTTAGGACATAAATATAAATGTTTCCTGTATGAATAGCAGCTAAAAAAACCAACACTGTATTGAGGAAAACATATTCAATGAAGTTTAGGTATTAACAACCCAAGAGGTTTAGGTGGTCTATCAGGAAAATATTGATTAGGATATTCTATTGGATGAGCTTAGGTATATATTTTTGGCTGCCTAGCATTTGAACCTCCAACTAGATTTGAGGATCTTAGTCCTGCTCTCTTGTCTAAAGATCTAGAGAGATAAAGGGACCTTCCTAAGATCAGGAAATGGGGGAAAGAAGGAAATGAGGGAGAGAAAGAAGCTGAGAACTGGAAATTAAAACCAAATCTCTGGGGGCCAGCCCTGTGGCCGAGTGGTTAAGTTTGCACACTGTGCTTAGGCGGCCCCGGGTTTCACCGGTTCAAATCCTGGGCGCAGACATTGCACCGCTCATCAAGCCATGCTGAGGTGGCATCCCACATGCCACAACTAGAAGGACCCACAACTAAAAATACACAACTATGTACCCGGGGAGCTTTGGGGAGAAAAAGGAAAAGTAAAATCTTAAAAAAAAAAAGCTCTGTATTCTTGTCTGATAGTCTTATGGTTGCAGAGTAATAAAGGAGATTTAGGAAGTCATTTGTTAATGGAGATTTGTCTTTTTTCAGAGAAGACAGAGACCTGCCTTCTTTTTGAGCTCTTTCCAAATATCTACATATCCCCAAATGTGTGAATCTTGAAAGAAGGCAGCAGCCCAGTTCCCACTGGGGAAGCCAAAGGAGGCAATATTCCCTGTTTCCACCCCTTGGCAAAAAGGGTGAACTAGTGAGTGAACTAGCCTCAGCCAGTCGGATGCTCCCACCCAAGACTTTGGTCTCGAGAATGTGACCGAACGACAAAGGGACAATGAGATTAGAAGAATGGAGAAAGTAGTGGCTGCACCCAGCAGTGATGTCCTAGCCAGGTTGCTCCTGCTGGGTAGCCTTCCTTGAGCTCTGCCGTTTTTTTGTGAGCCTCATTCCCAGTTTTCCCACTGATTCTGTGCACTAGCTGATAGCCTCAAGTGCTACATATCTACCCAGGAAAGCTGATTTGCATGGGCAACATCAGTGAGCTCTCAAGTCTTCTGTCTTCTGGTTAGATTTGGTAATTGGAATCCGCAGCTGGAGAACGAGGAAGGGAGTAGAGCGAAGTCGGAATATTTATCCTCCTGGTTTCTCATGAGGTCACCTTGGGTTGGCTGTTCCTCACTAGAAAGTCACTGTTCCTCTCAAAGTGGCCTATTCTACACAGTTTTCTTCTTCCACGTTCTAATAAACTCTCCAATCCCTTCATTTCTTTGGGCCAAGGGATAGTAACAGCTCCACTACTGTTAGCCCTGGGTCCTTGCACTAGGCCTTGTGGTTGCCCCAACCCCCTTCCAACTCTTTGAAATTAGCTCCTTTGTAAATAAACCCTTCTCGGATTATCCTAATAAGAGGGTGCCATCTGTTTGTTGGAAACCTGACTGGTATGCCTTCAAGCACATTCATTTTCCGGTTAACTTTGTGCCAAAGAAATCCAAAAGACAGCATTCTAAGAGGAGGGGAAAGAAGAACAAAAGTCCAGAACTGGAATCAAAGGTGAAATTTTCAGTGAATACTAATAAAAGAGATTGAATGTACCCAAGGGACTCTGTTAGGAAACGTCATTCACGGAAAGGCATAGATGAAAATAGCTCCAAATACACTTAGGGAGTCTGCAAGCTTGATTCCCCATCACAAAGGGCAGCGGCTAGCAGCTGATGTAAAAGGGAGCTTCTGCTCAGACGTACAATTGCTGAACAGTCAGGCCATTCTTCTTTAAGTGTCTGGACAGTCATTAAGTCCTCCTTCCTTCCCTCTCAATTCCTACAGTGTTTTGCACATATTAAAACGCACGTAGGTTCTCCCACATCTCCTGCAGTTTTCTTCGGCGTCAGAGAGACTCAGCTACACGATGTTTGGAATGGTGCGGGATGGAAAACCTGTTAATCTGGCTCCCTCTAGATGCACCAAGTGTAACTGCAGGGCTGCCTCCAGCTTCATTAGAACAGTACGTACGAGGTAATGACATTTTAAAAACACAAACCATGAAACAAATAATGGGGATTAAAATTATTAGGGAAAGTAAATAATATGGAAAGAGCTTACTGAAAGCCAGGCACTACAGGTTTTGTACACATCATCTCATTTAAACTGCACAATCCTGCAAATTAGAAGTTATCATCCTGATTTAACGGACGAAGAATCAGAGGCAAAGAGTTGCCCAGATTACTCAGGTACTATGTGATAAAGCCAGACTTCAAAACTCTGCTATCCTAAGCCTATTTTCTAAATTGAGGTGTGTGTCCCTCGGGAGCTGCTCCAGACAATCCATGTTGGTGGAGGAAATAAAATATTAGAACTTTCACTTACGTTCATTTTTTATCTCATCATTTTCAAACATTTTTGTGTATGTTTTACAATGTACATGATATATCAGTACAGTAGTGTATTTAAAAATATGTAAATACTTATGTACTGCTTCTGCTAGGTAGCTTTTCTTGATCTCTGCCTTTGTTTTGTCTGAGCCTCATTCCTCAACCTTCTCACTGATTCTGTGCATCAGCTGATAGCCTCAAGTGCTCGATATCTACCCAGGAAGCTGATTTGCATGAGTGACATCAGAGCTCTCACGTCTTCTGGCTTCTGGTGGGTTATGAATAAGGATGTGTAATCTAAAAAGTTTGAAGCCCACTGCTCTGTGCTCTTTCAAGAGGCAGTAGAGGGTAATTGTTAGGAGGATCGATTCCGGAACCAGACTGCATGCGTTCAAACGTCAGCCCTACCATGTTTTAGCGGATAGAATTTAACCTCTCGGTACCTCAGTTTTCTCTTCTGTAATATGCAAATTTAAATAATTAATAGATAGAGTGCTTAGACCAGTATCTGGCACATATTAAGAGTATAATAATCTAAGCCATTATCATCACAGTACCTGATCCTTCTAAGTAGTCACCCAGGAAATTACCTAGTCACACACCTACTGCCACAGACCCCTCACAACTCTTCTTTTGGAGCTGTCTCCTGAGTTAGTGAGCCACCCGAGATCATCAGATCCATTTCTTTATAGTCACCCTTTATTTGTCACCCCAAAGGATTTTTTTCTTCTTGAAAATATTTTATATTTTTCATTCATCTTTAAAATTATTCTTGGAAATAAATCTGTTTTCTAAAATTTAATAGAAATGTAAAGATTAAGGAGTTTCACTTCTGCGACTTTGTACAAAAACATACCCCCAAGCTCCAGAGTCTCTCTGAAAGAAGAGGCGAGGCAGGTTCTCAGCAATGCTGGACTAAGTGGCCTCTAAAGAAGGGCAAATGTCTCAGTTATGTCTAGCAAAAATAAGGCTCATATGACTGCAGAAAATAACCATTTTCTTAGAGCATGTTATAATGGAGGGGGTCCAATCATCAGTGTCAATTAAAACGAGGTTTGACTCCTGGTTCAATGTTTGCTAATAGAATCACTTACAGATCATTAACATCTGTAAAGTGACTTAATTCCTTGCTTGCAGGTTTGGGGTGGGAGATGAGCTCAATGAGGTAGAGAGTCAGAGGATGCAAGGTCTTGTAGGCAATTGTTAGGACTTTGGCTTTTACTTTGAGTGAGCTGGGAAACCATTGGAGGGTTTTGAGAAAGGGGAAAGCGTGTCATGCCCTTAAAAGGATTGCTCTGATTCCTGGATTGGGAATGCTGTTAGGATGGTGGCAGGGGCACCAATTAAGAAGTGATGACCGCAGTCCAGGTGAGAGGTGATGTTGTTTCAGAACAGAGAGGTAATAAAGGAGGTAACGAGATATGATGAGTTTACAGATATATTTTGAAGCTAGAACTTTCTGAACATATATTTAAAGGGACAATGTAGGTAAAAGGCCTCGATCAGGTCTCTGGCATACAATGAAAACAATAAAGGGACACAATTGTTACTACTTTATGCTCAAAACTTGTATAGTAATCAATGGATAACAAGTTTGTTCAGAATTGGTATGAACTAGGATCTTCTAAAATAATTTTTTCCTTCCACATGTATTTTAATTTTTCCTCGATAAGCAGGTGGCATAGCCCTAAGAGCTAGGGTTCTGTAGACAGACAGATATGGGTTCAAATCTTGGCTCCACGTCTTACTGTTTGACCTTGGACAAGTTACTTAATTCTCTGTACCTCAGTGTCTTCATCTGTGAAATGGAGAGACTCAATAAAATATACCCTAGACAGTTTTATGAGGATTCAATAAGTTAATGGATGTGAAGTACTTAGAACTGTGCCTGCCAGATAGTAAATGCTCATTAAACGTTAGCTATTATGATTGTCAGCTTCTATTAGTTCTTGGTTTATTATTTTACATTTTGAAACTTTAGTTTTGGTTGAATAAGCAAATTGTGTTCATTGTAAAAGATTAAAACCATACAGATATGTATGACTTAGAAATTAGAAGGCCTCTCTAATTCCACACCCCAGAAGGAACTATTATTAAGCAGTATAGTAAATATTGGTCCAAATTTTTACCTATGCATATAGCACACCAATCCATATATGCATATATGATAATTTATTTTTTATAAAATGCGATAGTACTCTACGTATTATTTTGCAACTTGTTTTTATCACTTAAAATTTGATCTTATATATCTTTCCATATAAGTATACATAAAACTATTATACTGATTTTTGTGGTTGCATTGTATTCCATTGTATGGAAGCCCAATAATTTACTTATTCATTAGCTTATTGAAGTCATTTAGGTGTCTTTAAATTTTTTACTCTAAGAAACAGTGCTGCAATAAACATCCTTGCATATATTTTTGGTGTAAATTTGTATATTTCTATAGAAAAAATTCTGGAAGAACTTATCTACAGAAGTGGTTATAATGAGTAAGAATTTTATGCCTTTTTGATAAAAATTATAATTTGTATTGCCAAATTGCCTTTTGAAAAGGTCATACCTTTTTGAATTCCCACAAACTGTGAATGAAGGTGCTTATTTCTCCTGCTAACTGGATCTTGGCAATCTTTTTAATCCTTGCCAATATTATAGGTGAAATAAATAAATTTTATTTGCACTTTTAATAGTAGATTTGATTGTCTTTTCAAATGTTTGAAATTTGGATTCTTTTTGCATAAACTCCCTATTTTTGTCCATTGATCTTTTTTGGTTGGATTCTTTTTATTTATTTTTCCTTTTCTCCTCCTTAAATTTGAAAAAAGCAAGCCATTGGCTGGAAGAAAATATTCACAGTACATAAACTGACCAAGGACGCCAGGGCCTTATTCAAAAGAAATTTAAACATTTATGCACAAAAAACCCGTGAATATCCATAGCAGTTTTATTTATTAGAGCCCAACACTGGAAATGATCCAAATGTTTATCAACAGCTAAATGAATAAATAAATTAAGGTATATCTATAAAAAGGAACAAATTATTAATATACATAGTAACATGGCATAATCTCCAAAATATTTTGCTGAGTGAAATAAGCCAGACACAAAAGAAATTGTACAAAAGACAAAACTAATCTATGACTGAAGAAAAACCAGAATGGTGGATTTTGCCTAGAGAGTGAGAGTGGGAGAGGAAAATGTTTATCTGGCTTAGGGTAGTGATTACATGGTATAATGATATATACATCTGTCAAAGCTCATTAAAGTATACACTTTAATGGGTGCATTTATTTTATTTAAATTGTGTCTCAATTAAGTTGACTTAAAAAGAAAAAATGTTTTGCTTCTAATTAAAAATATTTCAATTGAGTGTTAGAATATAGAAAACAATCCAGGCATGTGTTGCTTAATGAATGGGATGTTCTGAGAAGTGTGTCATTAGGCGATTTTATTGTTGTGCAAACATAATAGAGTGTACTGAAGGGGAACAAAATTTTCCACTCCAACATGTGTCTCTTTAACATGAGGATTATTTTAGGCTGATTATTTTTAAGAAATAAAAGACTTAGAAAGTTTTCCTTGTTACCTCCCCCATAACTTTCTAAAAGAATTCAGATTAAAACCCATCTCAGGAAGTGAGCTATCACCTTAGCATAACATGAACTGGGTGGTAGATAGGGAGGAACCTAGAAAAGCCTGTTTTTTGGGCTTCCCTCTGAGTTATTCTGTTTCCGTGTGGCCAAACACTTGTTTTCCAAAAATTTGCTCCTTTTCACCTACTGTGAATTGCCTTTCTTCCCTTTGAGCTCCCTGACCCTCCCATCCCGAACATCTTCTTTTGTCTTTAGCTGAGGACAGTGTTTAAGGTGATGGCTTTGGCCATTTTGGTGAGTTACTCGATTTTCCTGAGTTTCTTCCACGTGTACATGTTATTAAACTTTTGTTTGTTTTTTTCCTGTTAATCTGTCTCATGTCAATTTAATTCTCAGAGCAGCCAGAAGAACCTAGAAGGGTAGAGGGAAATTTCTGCATCCCTTACAGTACTTACACAAACCTAGATGGTATAGCCTCCTACACTCCTAGGCTATATGGTACTAATCTTATGGGACTACCGTTGTGGTCCCATCATTGACCAAAACATCGTCATTCAGCAAATGACTATATAACAGTCGCTCCTGTATCCACCACTCTGATTGAAAAGATGTTAACAGTTTGCCATACTTGTTTTAGATCTCTGTTCTTCTTAAAGAAGCAAACCATTACAGATACTTTTGAGGTTTCACCATTCATCCCTCACCCTTCCTTCCTGTCCCAGAGGAAATGACTCTCCTTAACATGGTGTACACTATTCCCATGAATGATCATATTCTATATATGTATATCTCTATACAAATAGTCTTCTTTTCATGTGCTTAAATTTTTTTAGACAAAACAGCATCATACAGAACATGCCATTTTATAATTTTATTTTTCTCAACATTAAGTTTTTGAGAATTTCTCATTTCCATACATGTAAATCTGATTCATTTATGATAACTGCCGTATGATATTCCTCTGTGTGAATAAACAGTCCATCCATTCCTCTACTGCTGGACATGTAGGCTATTTCCACTTTTTCCTAGGATAAACAATGCTGCGATGAATATCCTCATGTATGGCTCTTTGGGCACAGGTAGTTTTGGCAAATTGTTTTCTAACTGTTGCACTAATTTATACTTTCTCCAGGAAGCTTCCTGTATTCCTAAATACTCAAATACACTTAAAGTTATTAATGTTATTATTTTTGCCAATCATACGAGTATAAATTGTCATCTCATCATTACTTATTTTGCATTTTCCTTATTTCCAGTGAGGTTAAACATCATATGTTTATCGGCCTTTTGGATTTTCATCTCTGTGAATGCAATACCTTTTGCCCACTTTTTATCTTATACTTTCGTGTTTTTCTTATTGATTTGTTGGTATTCTATACATATTCTGAGTGCTAGATCCTTTATCCATTAAATTGCCTATAATCACATTTACCAGCCTTTTCCTTAATCCTTCCACAAACTAGTTCTTATGCTTTTCCACAAGTTAAGCCCTTGCTACATAAAGTGTAATCCATCAACCAGTAGCATCAGCATCATCTGGGAACTTGTTGAAAATGCAAATTCCTTGGTCCCACCCTAGATCTACAGAATCAGAATCTGAATTTTAACAAGACCACTAGATGATTTGTATGCACGTTAAAGACTGAAAAATACTGGATTAAATGATTAAGAAAGGTGAAAAATTTCTTCCCTGGGGATAATAGCTCAGAGGTCCCCACCTACCCTCTTTTTCTTCTTTATAAATAAAACTCCCTGGCTTTGGATCTGTGCGTCCTCAGTTCACATATCCCGGAGGCACACTACAAAATTTCAGAAATCAACGAAGCCATTAGAATCGGATTTGTGAATTTGGATATTTATGGGATTTTATAGTGGAGTTTTCGAAGTGGAGACACATCTGTTTATCTGATTCCAAATAGAGAAATAAACATCGATGGCAGCTGCATTGTAATGCAACTCCAAATACAGGCCTTGGAAGTTTTGTTGAAGGCTGTCAAGGAACTAGCTAGGAAGCATAATCCATCAAATGTCTCCCTTGTTCATACATGCCTCTATTTTTAGTTGACATAAAATGCTCCAGAAATGAATAACAACTAGAATTAATAGAGGGAATTGCCAAGAGTTGCACATGTTGTCAGATGGGTGATGACTTCTGTATATCAACATGATTTCCTGAGACGTATATGAGTGGTTGGCCATGTATGAAGGGGACACTGAAAGAGCACACAACTATAAGCTCAGAGGCATAAAATTATACCTTAGAACTCTCTGCCTTCTCCAACACGAGGGAGGGGACACCACAGGCTGAAACCATCTAGCAACAGGGATTGTGGCGAAGTATTTACTACTCACTGAGTGTCACGGGAGCTCCCACATTTCCCAGCCCCTCTGCAGCGCACAGGGGCACAGAACACTGGATCTGGCCAATGGGTTGTGAGGAAGAGAAACGTGCCGCCTCTGCCCTGAAACATTTAATTTCCTGCCCCCTCTCTCTCTTGCCCTGCTACAGCAACCAAAGGGGTCCGGAGTCACATACAGTGTAGCTACAAGATTGTTGAACCTCTATCAGTTAGCCTGGGCCCCTGAGTGACCAGGTGGAGCAGATACCCCCACTGACCCACACTGGACATGTAGCATGAGTGAGAAAGAAACTGGTTTGCCTTAAGTCACTGCAATTGGGCTCTTGTTTGCGTTGCAGCATAACCTGGGTTATGCTGACTACTACAATGAGCATAGCCAACTCTGCCTTATTAACAAGAGCTAACACAGTTGAGTGCTGCTCTATTCCAGTCACCAAGCTGTAGATTCTAATGCATTATCTACTATCTCACAACAACCTTCTGAGACAGACAATAGTATTATCATATATTACATATATGATATAAATATATATCATATATGTAATATATGATATAAATATATATCATATATATCAATAGTGTATAGATATATCATATATATCAGTAGTATATTGTGAAAGGAGACTTTCTTCCTTTCTTCTTTTTATGCTAGAAGAGTGTCTCTCCTTCTAGCCAAGGCCAATCCCTCTACATGAGATCTGGTTGCTGTTTTTTCCTCCCTAACATTATTGATTATTCCTTCACTCTTCTAAATCTATGCTTTCTTCCCTTCTATTCAGTTTGCCCTTCGGCATCCTCAAGTTTCTCCAAGCTTAACAAAAGCCCTCCAGCCACCTTCTGTCCTCCAACTACTATCTCCCCTCCTCTCCTGTCCCCTCTCTATCTCCTGTCTGTAAAGCATTCATCCTCACTTCTTTCGCTCAGCTCCTCCCACTCTCTAACTACTCCAATATTGTTTCTTCCTCCATCACTCCACCAAACGGCTCTTTTCAACACCATTAATGATCTCCTCATTGCTAAATTCAGTGGGCATTTAGTTTTCAACTTACTTCGGTTCTCAGTATCACGTGACCCAACTGACCACACCCTCCTGTTGAAACCCCATTCCATAGGCTCTCTCTCTCTGGTCATTCTCTCTCCTTTTCAGCTTCATCAACTGTTGCTGGGTCATTAAAATTTGGGCTTTGCCATGACTCTTCCTAGCCTCTCTTTTCTGCTCATTCTATGGTCACTTTCCAGGCTTTTCCCTGGTAGTTTTTCCCAAGGCCACCGTCACTACATAGACCTAGGCATCCTCCAAATATGTGCCTCCAACTGGGGCTTCTGCTCCCCCATTACGTGCTCAGCTCATCACCTCCACTTTGGTGCCTTAGTCTGCTCAAGGGTGAACTGTCATGTTCTCTCACCCAACCTGCCTAACTCCAACCTCTCCTGCTCCTTCCTCAGTGTTCCCCATCTCAGTAAATGGTGCCACCTTCCCCCTGTTGGCTTATCTCGGAAACGTGGGAGTAGGCTGCATCAATACCATACCTTGGGGTGTGCTAAGCACCAAAATGTGCTTTACTCTATTTTGAAATAAAAAACAAACTAAAGCATATCACAACTAAAGTAAGTCTTCAGAGATTCTGATTTTCCCATAGTGACTATAATGATGCTTTAAAAAGAATATCCAATCCTTTTGAAGATCATTTAGGACCCCTTCTTTGATGTTGCCCTAAGAGCTATTTGGTAGTCCTACCCTGCCTAGGAGTCAACAGTCAGACACTGTTTGCTGTTGATTCTACCTCCTAAAACGTTTTCAGACTTGCCCGCTCCTCTCTGGTACCAGTACACTGTATTCCAAGCCAGCGTGACTGCTTGTCTGAATTTCTGCAATCGCCTCTGAACCCTCCTCTCTGCTCCAATTTATTCTCCACAAAGCAGCCAGGCAGAATGATTCCAGGAATACACATTACTGATCCTGTCAATCCACTGCTTAAAAAGTCTCAGTGGCTTCCCATTGTCCTCAGGATAAAACCTCAGGTCCTTGACAGGCCCAAGACCCTGCCACCTTGCCATGAGCCAGTGTCACCTCCTTGAGCTCTGGAAAGAGCAAAGCTCCTTAGGAACCTTTGCTCATAAGGATCTACTCTCTGTCCAGAGTTCTCTCACCCTCCCGGTTTCCCCTTCTTAAGTTCTTAGCTTTAATGTCCTTTCTTCTGATAAGCTTTTCTTTTTTCTTTTTTTTTTTTTTGAGGAAGATTAGCCCTGAGCTAACATCTGCTGCCAATCCTCCTCTTTTTGCTGAAGAAGACTGGCCCTGAGCTAACATCTCTGCCCATCTTCCTCTACTTTATATATGGGACTCCTACCACAGCATGGCTTGCCCAGCGGCGCCATGTCCACACCCATGATCCAAACCAGCGAAGCCGGGGCGCAGAAGCTGAACGCGCGAACTCAACCACTGGGCCACCGGGGGGGTCCCCCATAAGCTTTTCTTAACCCCTCACACCAGGTCAATGTTCCTTGTTAGATACTTTCTTAGTACCCCCCACTTTGTTTTGTAAGCAAATGATTATTTGTATATTGGATAGTTTAATCTCCCCTCCAAATTTTAATGGTAACTCCCTGAAAATGTCGGTAACATGCTCTAGTACACAGGAATTCAGGGATCCTTGAATCCAGCTTTCATTCTAGAGCCCATGCCCACAACTACCACATGTACATAAATCTACTCATCCTAGAAGATGGCTTTTTGCCTGTTTGTTTTATGATTGCCAAGTGTTGATGCACGGGACACTAGGGTTCATCTCTGGGCAAATTCTAGAGCAATAATGTTCTGCTGTTGGTGAATCTCTTTGTGCATGTTCTGTCAGTAGTAGATTGTATACCTCATCCTTCTTCTGTGGGAGGACACAGCGGGGCTGATCAGATTACAGGCGGGACTGGCTAAACAGGACTCCAGCTCTCCCCCTGTATAATTTCCCCTTACAGGGCTGTAGTAGGACTCATTCATTCAATAAATATTTAATGAGCATCTAGCATATTGCCCGGTGTTGGTTTAGATGTTGCGGATACAAATGTGATTTACACGTTTAGCAGAGTACCTACCTCATTTAGAATTATAGATGGTCACTATTACTAGGATTATCACAGTTGTGTGTCTACGTTTGCCTGTGCCAAACAACTTGAGTGCCAGAGTATGTGGCATTTGTGACGTTTGTCACTATTCGGACCCAGTCTCTGCCGGGCCGGGACAGCCACCAATGTACGCGTGCGCATTAAGGGGCATCACGGCCCCGCCTGGCCGCCCCTCCCCTCCGGGCCACCAGAGGGCGCGCGGCTTCTAACGCTCCGCTCGCTGCGTCTGCGCCTGCGCCGCGCCTGCCGCCCGGCCTCCCCTCCCCCCACCTGCGCGCGCCCCGCCCCGCCCCCCACCCCCCCCCCCCCCCCGCGCGCACTAACGCACCGCCTCCGTTGCCCCTAGCGGCCGTTTGTTGACGTCCTGAAACGCGGTCGTCGCCGACGCCGGAGTGTAGCTATGAGGGCTGAGGGGGCTTTCGCGGCCCGCGTCGGGGCTGAGGCGCTGCCTTAGGCCCGGCCGATTCGACCCGGCTGTCTTCCCGGCCCAGGCGCAGGTTTCCCTCGCCGTCCTCGGCATGGAGGAACAGGAGAAGGTGGTGCCCGGTGAGTCGCGGCGGTGGCGGTGGCGGCGGGCCGGGAGGGAGGGTCCGCGGGCGGGCGGGCGGCCAGGCCCCGCCTCCGGGCCAGCCCCGTCGAGGGACAGGCTCGGGCCGCGGCCGCCGGGCTGAGGCTGGAGCTCGGGCCGCGCCCCCGCGAAAGACGGAGGGGAGAGAGGGGAAGGGGGACAAGAAGGGAGGGGGTGCCTTTCTTCTTCATTTTAAATAAACTTTCGATGAACTTTCTCGAAGGCAGGGGCGGTTTTTACCTCCCTATAAACTCCCCAAAGTGCCTCCTTCGAAGTCCCTAGTTATGTACTGAAGGCTGTAAAGAGTGGGTGCCCGGGGCGCGTGAGGTAAAAGAAGGTGGGGAACCGACTTGCAGAAAAGGCGAGAAGAGGGTCGGTTAGCGACGGTTAAGACTCTTTCCCTTGCGCTCCAGAAATACGTTTGACATTGTGACCCGGTACCGCCTCCATACTGTGTAACAGAAATAGACATTTCACGAAGCAGTAACTAACTCTAGCTACTTGGGATGCGCTCAGATCTTTTCTATAGTATGTTCCTTTAGAAATGGTAATCTTGACCCACTAAATTGATTTTCTGACCCGCTAATGGGTCTCGCCCAACGGTCGTGGATTAGAGCAGAATCATGCGTTCGCTGAAATACCTGTTCCGTTTTCTGCCATGCTCTTGGCTCAAACATGATTAGATTCCTGCCTCCTGGAGTTCAAAGCTTAGTGAGAGATATAAGAAAGTAAACAACGTGAAAATGCGGTTGATAGTTGATTCGGGGTCGGGGTGGGGAGGTGTGGCGGGGGTGGGCCCAGAGCAGAGACGCCAAACACTGGCTTGGGGTGAGGTTATCAGGGAAGGCTTCCTGTGGAGGAGCAGGACAAAACAGTTAAAATTATTCATTCTAGAAAAGTTCAGAGCCTCTTCTGGCCTCCTGGATCTCAATTATCAGTTTGAACTGACATGCCTCACAATTGTTCTCAAAAGTTTTCCATAGTGACTAGTTTTTTGCACCTTAATATTTGTTATTAATACTTATGTTTGCTGTGTTTTCCCTTCTCCTAACCCATTCCTTTATTTACACGTGATCATCCTCCTTGAGATTTCCTCAAAAGTTGGCTCTGGTCTCCTGTTTGGTGATGGGGGTGGGGGGAGAGTTTAAATGGTTATTGGGAACTGGCCGGGGTTTTGGTATCTCTCCAAAATGGTATGGGACCAAAACAGTTTGTGAATACTACTCAGATCAAGTAGTATTTAATGACTTAATCTAAGAATGTTGAGTCTCCGCATCCTGCATCCTCATGGTGCTAATGATGAAACTCACTACTGTGCTGTTTCTGTATGTGGAGTAAAGCCCTCAGTCAGGGGCTAGACCCTGAGGTGTTAACCTGCGGGAGTGGGCACTGATTCTAACAGCTCATTCAAGGGAGCAGATGGTCTCCCTGGTGACAGCAGCACTATTGATAATCAAGGACTTCCTTCCTTGTGATAATATATTTCTTACTTTACTCTGGTAAATGAATAATACGTGTTTATTAGATTTCATTAATCTAGAAAGAAGTCTGAGCAGTAAGACTGAATTAAGATGGAAGAAGGAAGGCGTAAACGGTGCTAGAGCAGAGACAAAGGTGTCACGAGACATGGAATCTGTATAGATAAATGACTTGAAAAAATATTTGAGTAACAGGCAACATGGTAAAAGTTGTAAAATAGAAACTGTTGTATATTTGCAGATTCGGGTGCTGTGTTTACATTTGGAAAAACTAGATTTGCTGAAAATATTCCCAGCAAATTCTGGTTTAAAAATGATATACCTATATGTCTTGCATGTGGAGATGAACATACTGCTGTTGTTACAGGTTAGTATTAAAATCCTAAACGATGTTAGTAATACTTAAAGAATCCTAAATATTGTAGATGTACTGTGTTTGAAACATGTTGAAAATATACAGAAAGTGTTTTCTTTACTTTGCCAGAGAATTCTTGACAAATTGATTTATCAAGAGAGTCTCTTAAATTTTAAGTTCCCTTAGTAAATATACTAGTTCCCTTAGTAAATATAAATTGTTTTCTATACACCTTACTTTCTTGGAGTAAATCTATTTTAATATATCTGTGTAACAAAAAAAACCTGTCCTTGTATAATCTTAGAAACTTTTTACACCTAACAGAATCTGGCTACACATGGATGGACAAGGTAGCTTGTTTCAACATGGAAAACCAATGACAGCTTTTAAGTATAGTTATTTTATTGCTTTGTGATGGCTTCATCTCACATTATGTTGAAAATGCTTCAATTTATTATTTTTTTCTTCCCACCAGGAAATAATAAACTTTACATGTTTGGCAGTAACAACTGGGGCCAGTTAGGATTAGGATCAGAATCACCTGTGAGCAAGCCAACATGTATCAAAGGTTTGGGGTCTTTTCTTTATCACTTTAAATACTTAAACTATATAAAGTACTTTTATATTAATTGTGTGGTTCTTTATTATCATATTATAAATAATAAATCCTTCAGTTCTTTATTTGCTGATATTTACTTGAATATTATTGACGTTTAACTCTATTGTTTATGATATTCAAAACTACTTTTATGTTAGAGAGTAAAAATCACACTGATTTTAAACTCAGACACCACAAAGGAGGTAATGGTTCTATGGTATTGCACTTGGACATCCTTTTTTTGTTGTTGGCCTGTTTGTAAACCTTCTTAAATATTACTGTTATTGTATATCAAAGAACAAACAATATAATATGTTAGAATTTTGAGCTCTGTGTCATTTATTAGACTTGTGGACATCATGCTTCTGTGTAGTTGCTAGTTTTATAAAACACATTTTGCCTTGCTGTAATGTAGTGAGTAGATGTGCTGAACAAAACATTGGGACTAGGGGTTGATTAGTACTAGTGTTCTTACAAGAACAACGGGACAAAATATTTTAAATCAGAACTATCCCAGAAAATATGGGACGTACAGTACCTTTACAAAGCTTTCTCACTATTATGTGCGAAACTTCTGTTTGGTTGTGACCTATGAACATTAACTAAACTTGAATGGCGATGGAGATTCCTTAGGATGTAGCAAGAACAGTGTTTTTTTATTTTCCTAGCCAAACCCTTAATTTCAGCTCAGAATTTCAGTGTAATTTATCATGTCCATGCTAATTATAGATGTTGTTATGGAACTTTTGAAGTATTTCACTTGGTCAAAAAGTATTTATTGAGCACAGTCTACTAATCCCTTGGGTTTATTCACAGCTCCTATGATTCTTACTCTCCAGTATCTAATAGGTGAGCTAACTGGATTGTCTAGACTATGGGATCCCTGAGACCAGGGACTCTGTCTTAGTGATCTTTGCAGCCCCTTTGCTAAGCACTTAGGAGATGTTCTGTGAATGTTTCCTGAATATGTAAATGAATGAATGAAGAACTTTAACATAGATGTATGCCTATGAATACTGGCCTTACAGTGTTTCACTGCATAAAGTAGCAGACTAGGAAAAAAATCAGATTGATGAGGAGGCAGCATAACAATGCAGTGGATCTCAGCACATATCAATTACCTCTGGAGTTTTTAAAAATATATAGATGCCTATGTCTTACTTCAGGTCTACTGACGTAGATTCTCCAGGGGTGGGGCTGAACTATCTATATTTTTCTCAAAGCTGCACTGCTTATGATGTATCACTAGTTCTGAAAACTTTTGATTTATTAGTTGAGCATTGACTTTGAGGTCTGACAGGACTGGATTTAAATCTCAGTGCTACCACCTAGTTAATATTTGACCTGATTATCATTTTCATAACCATAAAATATTTTAATTGTCATATTTTATATTTTTAGCTTTAAAACCTGAAAAAGTGAAATTTGTTGCCTGTGGAAGGACCCACACCATAGTGGCAACAGGTATAGTACTCAATCTGTATGACTTTCTGCCACATTTGAAGACTGAGGTCTCACTCCACTAACATTTGCGGCTTTGTCAAATTGATAGAAATAGTACCTTGGCGATGGTAAGATTAGGATTTTTTAAAATGTAAATGGTTAGAACACTTGTTTTCCTTTGAAAATATGCAGACAAATGTTAAATGGCTGAAGAAAAAGCTTCTTTTCTTGGATTATGTTGAGGGACAGCATCTCCTTATCTGTGCTCACACCTCTTGATCTTACTCTTCCCTCATCTTTTCTGAGGATAAGTGGAAGCCACCCCCAGAAGGCTATTGATGTGGATTAGCACAGTTCCAATCAAAATCCAAATAGGCTTTGTGTGTGTAGAAATTGACAAGGTGATTCTAGAGATTATATGGAAAAGCAAGGGATTCAGAATAGCCAAAACAGTTGTGAAACTAACAAAATTGGAGGACTAGTACTGTCTGATTTCAAGACCTACTGAAAAGCTGCAGTAATCAAGACAGTGTGCTCTTCAGCAAAAAGACAGACAAAGACTAATGGAACAGACTAGAGTCCAGAAGTAGACCCACACGTGTATGCCCAACTACTGTTTGACACAGCTGCCAAAGCAATTCAATGGAGAAAAAGTAGTCTTTTCAACAAATGGTGCTGGAGCAGTTAGACATCCAGGCCCTGACCACCAAGCACTCTTCCCCACTTCCTTTGCCACACACACAGCTGCTTCTGGCTTCAGGCTGTTCTCACTGCCTGGGCTCCTCTTCTCCTTTCTGCCCTCACTCCTACTTTTTCCTTGCTGAAATGTCTCCTCTTTGTATTCAGATTCTTTTCTTTTAGGATCCAAGATGTGTCTTACTTCTTCCTTGGAGCTTTTTCTTCTATTCAACTTTTTACTAAACTTTTTACTACTTTTTGTTCTAAAACTATTCAACTTTTTACTCATGTAGTTCTGTGAACTGCTTTAGCATTCCACCAACTGTGGTTTGCTCTGTATGTGTTAAATTGTGCGGTCCAATTCCTCATGGCTTGTAGTATCTTCCATTTGAAAGCTAGTCTTGTTTCCTCAATTAGGTTTCATTTTTTTCTAAAGTGTTTACTTATTCAAGTTGATTTTGCCCTCAGTTTCCCCTATAATTTAGCTAGGCTTTAACTTCATGTGCATTTTTATGACAGATATAACTAATTTTTAATATGTGTGTATTTATTAAAATATTCATTACTTTAGAGCCTACTGGCAATGTTTATTATCTAAGTATGATATACTTCTTATTTGATTAAGAAAGTACTTAACAAATGTTTATATAGTGCTTACAGTGAGCCAAATGCTGTTCTAAGAATTTATAATGTTAACTAATTTAATCATCATAACAATTATATGAAGTAGGCACTATTATTATCCCTGTTTTACAGATGAGGAAAATGAGACACTGGGAGGTTAAGTACAGCTCATTCAAGGTCACACAGCTGATAAGTGGCAAGCCAGAATTTGCACCCAGGAAGTCTGGCTCTGGAGTCCTCTCTCCTAAACACAATGCTATACTGCCTTCCTATTTAGCTAGAAAATTAAAATAATTATACAACATAGAATTTTTGTGTTTCTAATTATATTCTTCTTGAATTTGCCTTATTTTACTTATTAGTTACCTATTGTATCTTAGTTTTAATGGGTATTGAATTTAAAATTAATGAACCACATCTCTTTTTAAATAGTTTGATTTGGATTATAAACTAATTTGGAAATTACTTTCATCTTTTTTGCTCTGAATTAATAAAGTGCTGCATGAGCAAGAAAATATATTCCACACATTCTGTAGATTCCAATTGCTACTTAAACTCTAGCGTGTTTTATAAAAATCTCACAAAAATGTATAGCCTTGCTTGTTTTGCTTTATTTTTGACACTGAAATGAAATTGTTCATCAAATTATAGGATAATGCCAGCTTTCAACTTTCTTCGCTGTTAATAGAGGAAATACCTGGTATACACTGGCCTGTCTCATAAAGATGGTGACTACAGTATACTGATGTTTTCTTTTTTCTGTGTGCAGAAGGAGGCAAAGTATATGCAACTGGAGGAAATAGTGAGGGACAGCTGGGACTTGGCGATGATGAAGATAGAAATACCTTTCATCGAATTAAATTTTTTACATCCCAGCATAAGATTAAACAGCTCTCTGCTGGATCTAGTAGTTCAGCTGCATTAACTGGTGAGACTTTTCTCTATCTCAAGCTGGGACACATCTCTTTCCTTTAGACTAGGGTATACCAACTCAGGAAATTGAAGATGGCGTTGATGTTTAGTTTTCTTTCATTGACTATGTGTTTTCAGAAGACATTTAAAATAGAACTTTAAATCATGACATATACTTCAATTTTATTCTTATTTAGAGTTAGAGGTAAACATACATTTAGAAGGTAATTTTTAAATAAATTCTGACTTACACTGTCCATCTATTCCTTTAGATATTCTTAAATATTATCTTCACCGTGTGTTCTGAAAGTTATGCTTACTTTAATGAAGTTGCTATCAGAAACACCATAGCAATCTGTTGGATATATGTTGTTAAAATATAATTTATAATGGTCTTCACATCTCTCTACCCTCTCTATCAAAAGCCCATATCAGTAATTTCTTTAAAATTTGGAGCCAAGGTAAAGCTGGTCTCACTGAAGAAGCTGCTGGTGTGCTTCTTTGTTCCAGTCGGGAGAGCTGTGTAACTTTCGGTGTTGCTCTAGCTGTCGGGAGAGCCAGAGTTGGAGCTACAGCTCTCTCCCTTAAGTTCTGTCAGCCATACAGTTAGCATTTTCACATCCTTCTTTGGGTTCTTATTTTTAATTTTCCTTTTATTTGCCTTATCATTAAACCACTTCAAAGATTAAAAATTTTAAATTAATTAAAAGATATAAGTCTTGATAATTTCTTTCTAAAATATTTTTCCTAATTTGACTTTTTCTGACATTGAAACTCTTATCAGAAAGAACATAAGTTAGCCTATTTTTGAGATGATATATATTTTAATTACCTCCTGTTCTCTGAAGCTAAATTATGTGTTTTCAAGAGTAAATTGTCAAAAAAAAGCTAGTGAGAGGCGTTTATGTTTTTCTTCCTTTAAAGCATCGTTTCCACGGTGTTCCCAGAGCAAGGTCTTCTAGGCTGTTTTGGCCTGGAACTTGCCCAGGAGATGTCCAGTGTGACTCATGCTGTCCTTCAGTTCAGTTGCAGGCAGCCTGCTCGAAAGGAGGAAACCATTTTCTGTTTAGAGACATTACAATAAGAAAAGGTTATCATAGGAAAAGATATTCTGTCTTTGCTATTGAGATAAAAATATGGACATGACTAAAGTGAT
This sequence comes from Equus caballus, assembly GCF_041296265.1. NCBI lineage: Eukaryota > Metazoa > Chordata > Mammalia > Perissodactyla > Equidae > Equus > Equus caballus. Next base: position 31,687,644 of record NC_091715.1, on the reverse strand, counting down.
TTACATCAAGGTATTCTCTGTCCTTTATCATTATCGAAGCATTTCATAATAGAAATTGAACTCTTAAGTAGCTAGCTGGTATAAATGACTTAGTAATACTTTTCTTTCAAGACACACAGTTTTTCTAAATTAAAAAATAGTCTGTTGGAAATATAATAACCTGATAGCCCTGCCACTTTTTAAAAGCTTTTTTCCTCCTTGTGTTTTCTTTATAGAAGATGGAGAGCTTTTTATGTGGGGTGACAATTCTGAAGGACAAATTGGTTTAAAAAATATAGATAATGTGTGCGTCCCTCATCAAGTGACCATTGGGAAACCTATCTCCTGGGTCTCTTGTGGATATTACCATTCAGCTTTTATAACAAGTAAGGCAGAACATTTTGGATTCATCATGTTATCTCCCATTTCTAAGTTATTACTAAATTAATAATAAAATGTTATAAGATTCTACAGTTCTATAGAAATAATGCCATAATGGTCCATGTAATGAAATAATTTTGGTCTGCTTTAGGTCACAACATTTCTTCATTTCAATGAGAGTTTAGAATTTCCACCTCTCTGACATGTCACCTTTTTTAGTGAATATTAAGTCTGTTAGAAAAACAAAATTTATATGTTAAAAACCCTTCTAAATTTTGGTTCTCAAACTTCTTAGACTCTTTGGCATTAAAAACAAGACCTATGGGCTACTTTCTCCTGGATCCACTTGCCTCGGTACTTTGACCTACTCTACTCTTGTCCTGCTAATTTGCTTTTACTGTTTCTATAAGTCATAGACTTTAATTGTGGGAACAGGGATGAAGATTAGATGGAAAAGGAAGAGAATTCAGTATGGGATATAATTTCCTTTGTTGGGACTTTTCTCAACATCTCCAATTTCTCCCTTTCCTGGAGTCACTGGCAACCTTTTCTACATTAGTTAAGATATTTGAAATGTTGTACTCTTAACTGTTATAGTCTACATCTACACTAGTAACAATAGGAGAAGTATGATCATGGCTTTTTATCTCATTGATGGTTTTTCTAACAGTAAAAACACCTAGGGGAAATAGCTTTGTGGCCCCTCTTAGATATCTCTGTAAATCTTTGTTTTATATATTTACTCCTTATTCTGTACACCTCAGATTCAGGTTTAGAAAGTGCTGATTGACCCATTCCAGTGCTCCTAGCTTTACCAATGAATTGGTAGCAGCTTGGTACCAAGAGAAGGCATACTCCGACTTGGCTGGTATTGTTCACCCCTGTATCACTTTGTGCCTTGAACAAACTGATAATCAGTATTGTCAAATGAGGGAGTAGGTGAATGAATGATCAGTTGGTTGTGTTCCTTGGAGCAATAGCACCCTACCAACTTATTGACAACTTTCAGGCTGCTGGGGTTGGTGTGGTCTGTGCTTACTTTGTTTATAAAACAAAAAAGAAAAAAACACAAATGGAAGAACAAAAAAACCAAAAAAGGTCTCAAGCAAAATCATTGTCTTATATTTGGATTTTAATAAAACTATTAGAATCAATTTTATGACTAAACTCTGCTTTAGCCGGTAGAGAAACAGGTAGAATTGTCCATCTTAACCAACAGGTGTTACATTGAGCTTTTTTGTTTTTGTGCCTTTTAAAAACAGTTAAAAAACAGCTTTATTGACATATGGCTCACATGCCATACAGTTCACCCATGTTAAGGTGTGAGGAGTAGCAGGAATTTACAGACAGTAGTGGAAAGAGACTCATCTGGACTTAGTAACTCTCTTCATATGAAAGTCAAGAAACATTAGAAAAAAGGCAAAGGGTGCTGACTTACTGAGCGCCTCTTCTGTGCCAGTGTTTTCTAAACACTTCATAGAAAACTGTGGTTCAGAAAACTTTATTTTCTGTGCTGATCAATTCAGAAAATCAGTACAGCTGTGTTTGCAGTATTTGACCAAGTTTTAAGTGGCACATACCATGTGTGTTAGATGTCCCACAGCTTCCCTAAGTTCTGATTTGCTAAAAGGACTCTCAAACTTCAATAGCAGGTTATATTCATAGCTAAGATTTATTACAGCAAAGGATACAGAGCAAAACCAACAGGAAAATGATGTTTATCTTCCAGAGAGGTCCAGCATAAACTTCCTAGTCTTTCCTCTTCTGAGGCCGCACAGGACGTGCCTTCTCTTTGGCAGTGAAGTACAGGGATGTGTGTACAATGGCTCTGCCTAGGGAAGCCCACTCTATCCTCAGGGTCTGAGGCTTTTATGCAGGGGGCTGGACACCTCCAGCTAGCAACTAGTCACAGAAACTGAAACTCAGGTCCCTCAACAATGAAACCAGGTGTACATCATCAATGTTGATGTTTGTACAAAGCCACTGTAAGAACCGAAGCTGGCATAATTCATTGTTCCAGGTGTGCATAACAAAATCATCAATCACCAACATAAAAAACACTCCAAGGGCCACATTCCCAGGGGTTGGTCAACGGTCAACCATGGTTCTCTTAGAGACATGCAAACAATAAGCAGCGAGATATGCTGTGTTACCTCTTTCTTCACACCAATGGTGATATATTCTGTGTCATTCTTTATTTTAGGTTATATATTTACAAAAGTTTTAAGTTCCTGCTTTATAGAACTCATAGAAATGAATTAAAAAGTTCCTGCTTTGAAGAAGCTCATAGTCATAGGGTGATAAATGTAGTAACAGAAGCAAATCAATAGCGTTAGTATGGACAAAGCAGTGACTAAATGTCACAAGTTCCTTGATAAAATCTTTCTGTAGGAAGTGCCATCTAACTGAGTAAAATCTGCTATCTTAAGGCTCTCTCAGCATGTTTACTTCACATGTAAATGAGTTTTCTAAAACAAGTTACATAAAAGCAATTATTCAACAAGTATTCATTAAATGTTTAATGTACTAGACACACTTCTAGGTTCTTGCAGTACTGTAGTGAGCAGGACAAAATCCATGTCTGCATGGGGGCTTAATGTCTAGTCATTTTTCTTTATTAAAAGTAAGTAGGAGTAAGATCATCTTCCCTATGTATTGTGAGACAGCTAAAATAATTTTTTAGCTGTTAGTAGTGATAGTTGTGAATTCTTCATGAAGATTTTGGATTAGAATAATCAAGGGGAAAAGAAAATCTAGCTTTATTTCCTTACCATACAGTAAAAATATCTCAAGAAAGCTCACATTTATTAAGTTGTCATTGTCTATATTTTTTATTGAATGTACGAACATATACCAAAAAGACCAGTATTTTGTTCCTGTTTATGTGGTCATTGATCACTGTTCTTTTCCTTCAATAGCGGAGGGAGAATTGTATACATTTGGAGAACCCGAAAGTGGGAAGTTAGGTCTTCCCAGTAAGCTGCTGATCAATCACAGAATTCCCCAGCTGGTGCCCGGAATTCCCGAGAAGGTGATCCAAGTAGCTTGTGGTGGAGGGCATACAGTGGTTCTCACAGGTACGTGTGAGCCTTGCTGCTCTGTTCCTGCTTCCTGTGGTGGCTACTGACAAAATTTTTTTTATATTCTTTTTTTTTATTGTGGTAAGAACATTTGACGTCTGATTCACCCTCTTAACAGATTTTTAAGTGTGCAATACAATATTGTTATCTCTAGGCACAGTGTTATTATGTGGCAGATCTCTAGAACTTAGCTTGTGTGACTGAAACATTTGCCTGTTGATTAGCACCTCCCCTCTCCCCCATTCCAGCCCCTGGCAACCACCATTCTAGTCTCTGCTTCTATGAGTTTGACTGTTTTAGATATGCCATATAAGTTGGCCTTGCATCCTTTTCCATTAAAAACCCCACTTTATATTCCTGTAGTTAATATACATTTCTTGCCTATGGAAGAAATTTTTAAGTAGGAAAAAGATGAATCTTGTTGAATTGTTTTTGCTAACGTAGTTGACATTTTCGTGATCTTAACATGTTCAAGTGCCAGAGAATAACATTTTTTTAGCTCATTTTCAAGAACAAACTGTTTTCCTCATATATATGTATTTCATATTTATCTAGAATTGACATTTTTTCTGAAATACTTTCTTTTGGAGAAGTTCCCTGTTGGTACTGTTTTCTACACGTCATTGATAATTTTTTCTTTGTGATATTTACAACGTCTAACTTGGTGATTTCTTTGTGATTTTTTATATTTCATCATAGTAATTCATTAAAAAATGTTAAGATCTTAAATTACAGATAATAAAAGAAAGAACCTTAATAGTAATGTCACTTTTGGCTTCTGAATTTTGTATTTGGTATGACATGTCATTTTCAGGATTCTAGTCAATATATTACAATACACTTACTACTTGAAAATATGCTTGCTAAATTGAGGCTCCCAAATTTGTTCAGCATTGGATTTATTTTAGATGAATAGTGTCGAGGTGATGCAGTTAGGTAGTGGATTATTATGATTTTTTTGGTCAAAAAGAAATTAACAGTTTCTGAAGTCACCACTTAATCTTTAGTAACCCAAAGCTAGAAGTGTTCTAGACAAATTTTTAATAATATCCAATTCTCAGATGATAATCCTTGCAAGGTGATTGAGCAATATTTTATCTTTCAATTTTCCTCTCTTACATAACTTTTCCTTAACTTCTTGTTCTAGTCCCAGTCATGCTTATTGACCTGTGGTTTCCCAGAATTACAGTTTCCAGATGGAATCTTTTTGAAGTTAGAAATAATTTTTTCAAAGCCTTCACTCTAAATTTTGAAATAATTCTGAGGTTTAAGATTTTTAAAAATTTCTTCTAATAAAATAATTTTTCATATAATTTCAAAAAGATTTATTCTAGGAAGTAAACTTTAAAATTAATCTTTATAAATTATCTGAAAATTCATTCTGTAGGCAGAAATGCAACTTATTCTTTATGTGCTATGTATTTTCTATAGTTTATACAAAGATTATAGAAAATTATTAGATGACTGGAGGTTATTTTGAAGGACACAAATGTTATATAATAATAATGTCATTCAACTACACATTATAAAATATTTTCATAGAAATAGGCTCCAAGATAATCCATGATACTTTTAATTATACTTAAAAAATGCACCTGAGTGATATTTTCTTGTAATATTATAGACATTTAGCTTACTGCAAACTTTGTTCTGAGATTGAAAACTGTGTTGCCAGAAATTGATTGTTTTCTCCAGATTTTTGCAGCCTTTGGGATCTTGCAGACTAGTAAAGTTTTTATATTTTAAGTCTTTAATTTTGTAAAAAGAATATGAGGACCAAAAGATGGTTGCCAACTTCCACTTTGCATTTGATGGACATTACAGAAAAAAGTGCAATCTGTTTTCACCATTATATCATAAAATAAGGGGCATCTTCAAAACAAAAATTAAAAAGCTCTTGGTTTTATAATAAAAGACACACCTTCAAATTGTATAAATTTATCTGTATGGAAAATTCACCACTTTGCCTATTTTTCACATTTCTCCATGGATCTGTGAGAGCTTTATTATGAGCCAGCCCTGGTGAGAAACCTGTGTTCTGGAGCACAGTGTGGACAGAAATATTAAATGTTTAGTCCTAACTGATGAAGAAATGGACCTGAAGAGTGCATTGATCATCAGTTTGGCTAAGTACTAAATTGAATACCTAAGAGTTATAGACTACTTTGCAAGACCTTAAAGGAAAGAATAGCTAATCATCTGCTAATCATCTGTTCTAGACATCCCCTTCACTAAAGGAAAGGACTTGGATTAGATGATTCTATGGAGGCCCTCCCCAGCTTTGTTTTTCCTTATGTCTGTAACTCTGGTCTTAAAATCTGTTTGGGTATCATTCATTAAAATACTTTAAAGATAAAATTAGTTAATTGCTGATGAATTTATTTAAAACATAATATTTACACTTGACTGTGTTACGTTCGAAAATACAACTACTGGTTGTAGTGATGGTTGAGGAAACAATGGACTGCTGTTGAGAAAAGCCAAACTAGAACTTAGCACACACTAACTGAGGCAGAGTGATAGTCGTAATTTTGTATGTCATCCACGGCAGTTACCAAAAGGCAAGAAAGTCTGGTCATGAGTTGGAGTCCACAAAGAAATCTGCATCCCAAGGAAAATAAGAATTTATCTTTTCCAGATTATGTCTGGACAAACTTAAGGTCTCCATGGGGCAAGAGATTATAATTGTGAAATCAAACGTATTCTGTGAAATTAGAGCAATATTGATCTGACGCCAGCTAATAAATCTGTTTTCCTAATACAGTATTATTTATTAACATTGAATTGCATTGTTAAATGTTAAAAAGGCGATATGATGAAAAATTATATTAGTTGATATGTGTAATGTCCTTAGATAAATGAGTCTTAGGTCATTTTAAAAAAAAGAAGCTGTTATTACCAATTAGCTAAGCACCTGAAAGCGAACCTAACAAGATAAGGAGCAAAACTTTTGTAACAGGATTCAGGCTGCCTAAAGGGCCTAATTTCACAGGCTAATATAAGACAGCCCAAGAAACTTAGAGTAGTTGTTGGCCAGCAAGCGATAGACAGTTGTTTTAATTCATTCAACATTCTACTGTTAAGACTGAACATTCAGAACTTGAGATATGCTGTGTGATTATTAAACTAAGAGAGGTAGTTTTTACACCAAAAGAAGGATCTGTTTTACCATTGCCTCAGTGTGGTTTCATATCCTTGACACAGCATATTTTCTTTAAGAAGTAATATCTATGTGTCTTATTTATGAAATATTCTTTAGACAGAAAAAATGTAAAATTATATGACAACAGATAGTTATGTGTTCATCAGTATCCTCCATTGTCAGAATAAGATGAGTTGATTAATTACTTTTTAGAAAAATGTTCTTTACAACTGAATGTTCTATTATGTTTTAAAATCTGCCTGAATGTTTTCTCATTTAGTCTTCACAGCAACTCTGTTAGATGGGAATTATAACATCAGAGAATTTAAGTAACTTACATACTTGCCGCAACTATTAATAGTGAAGGTTTGGGCTCCTGCCTGAATCCAAAGCTTTTGCTCTTCCCTCTGTAGCAGGAGAGGCAATGTATTCAATTATTGAGAAGTAGACTAATAAATACTGTGCTTCCTAATGCAGGGGCCAGCAAGAGTTGTGTGTCTGAAAGAACCCCTTCATCACTACTCATTTATCCTGTTGTAGTGCCTTTCCATTTCTCAAGAATACAGGAGCTAATATTTATAAGTTATTGGAGGTCCTTTGGAATCATTTAAAAAAATAGTAATATAGAGGAAAGCTTCTTTCCCGCCTTTCATTATTATTGCATTTCCTAGTAAAAATTCTAGCATATCTAGTGTAGGTTTTAATTCTCATGCAAATGCTCCTCTGAAATTGTTCTATAAAATAAATTATTCTGTTAAACTACTTTTAAAAGTAAGGAGTTTTTCTGTAGGAAGCACTATTCATTTTTTTTATTTAAGGCAGTGAAAGGAATTAGCTTAATGACAATTGATACTTTTTAAAGAGCTGAGTGATATTTTAGGTAGTTCACTGACTTACCTGTCTTTAGCAATTCCTTTTATGGTTATATGTAAAAGATAAAATCAGACCCATGCCTTAATTCTTACAATTGTGTGCCTTGTCATTTTTCTCTCATTCTGGAGAAATGTGTACCTAAATATTAGGTATTCTTACATGGGTATTTCTTTCAGAGGCACTTAACCCTCATTTTAAAGGTTGAGTATCAAGTTTTTCTAGATATGCAGGTGACAGCGTTTGCTTCCCCACAATGCTTCTATTCTGTTTGCCCATTCCCTTGCAGAGAACGCCGTGTACACCTTTGGGCTGGGACAATTCGGTCAGCTGGGGCTTGGCACTTTTATTTTTGAAACTTCAGAACCCACAGTCATTGAGCATATTAAGGATCAGAAAATAAGCTATATTTCCTGTGGAGAGAATCACACAGCGTTAATAACAGGTACAGATCAGAATCTCTATTATATGTTTATAGAATTGGGTATATTTTATTACAAAATAAATACTATATGGAATGAATGTATCTAAATTAAGCAAAAGAATTAATAATAGAGAAAATGGAATTTCTTGTCTAATATGCCAAAATATAAAGTTGTAAACCCCTTTTTAATATTTTAATTCAATTTAAAATCAGTGTAAGTGATCCAAATATTTAGAACCTCAAAATATGTCAATACTGTCAGAGGTAAGACCATAGTAGTATACTTTGGCAGAAAGCTGGAATCTTTCTGAAATTGTATCATTTTGTAAGCTCTTACCTTTGCTAAGGCCAGAGAGAAAAGTCTTACAAGAAAGAGCTTACTTTAAAACAGTCTCCCTTTTCAATCTGACAGAGCTACATTCCAGCTGAGTAAATTCTTATGATGCTTTTGCCACCAGGAGGCGTTTTCAGGAGTGACTCTTTCTTACTTTCTCCACAGTGATAGAAAGGCACCTCAAAGACCACTAAGTGAATACCTGGGTCCTCTAGATCTTCCATTCTGTAGTTTCTCCTTTATCCAGGAAGATGCTACTCTGGGCCTACTTCTCAACCTCAGAAACTAGGTGGCCCAATATAGGACTCAATAAAGATTCTCCCCTAAAAATGACTCACTCACTTACCTGTAGGTAATTGATACACTCCACAATTTTGATTGCTTCAAAATGAAAGGCTCTGTAATTTCACTATTTCTTGCTTATATTTTCTATCTAAAAATGAAGTAAGGCATTAAAAAGTCAGAAATCATATAGTATTTTGAAATAATCCAGATACTGATATTTCTACATTTTTTTTTCCTTCTTTCTAAAAAAGCTACTGCTACGATGTAGCTCATCTCTAATGGTATCTGGTTAGGGGAACTAGGAATAAGCAAATATAAGGTATTACCATACACTGTTCCTTTTTCACCAAAGAACCTTTCAGAGAGAACTACTTGCCCGTTTTCAAGTATTGATGTCCTTGTAGCATGAAATAGAACTATAAAGAATTATTATTCATTCACAGTCCCAGAAGAGTTGTTGATATGTATCCCTTACTACAGAGTCTTAATCTCAGTTTTTCTGTTCTTACTGCCATTTTTTCACAAACTCTAAATTGCCATTGATGGTAAATATGTACTTTTTATGGATCATAAAAAATACAGTTAGATTATTTGGTTAAACTTTCATAGTACCTTTCCTCCTGATGAAAGAAGTTATAGCACAAATAATTGAACATTAACTTTGTTTGCCTTATTTCTCATGAATTCTCTCCAGAGGACAGATGTTATGAATTTTGTTTTCCTCCAGGCCTAGTGAGAGGCATGTAGCAAGTTATCTGTAAGTTCTTGCCGGTTTCCCATTATAGCCAGTGGCTTGTTTTAAAAAGCTCTCTGAGGTTGGAAGTACAGTCAGGTAGCTTGGATCAGAGTTTATTTTTTCTAGTTAAAGGTAATCCAGTTAAAAGACAAACCTTAAAAACCATTTTAGATGAAGAAATCAGGGTCAGAAGGAGGAAGAAGGGGAAAAGGTGATAAGGAGTATGTATAAAGAAAGGAAATAAATACCTAATAGTAGGAATTATGAATCTAAATTTGGTGTCTAAACATTGGTTATTGCTTATTTATAGGGAATCTATTTATTTTTGAATATTAATTTTTGAACTTGCCACTTTACTGAATTGTTAGTATTTCTAATCATTTTTCAGTCAATTCTCTTGGATTTCCTTAGTATGCAGTACTTTGCCATCTTAAACTCTTAAGTCCCCAAATGTGATCTTATCATTTCTCAACTTAAAACCATTCATTTAGCTTATTATTTCCATTAAGATAGAGTTGAAAAATCCTTCATATGAACTAATAGGATCCTCTCTGGTGTGGTTCCTTCTTACCTGTTCAGACTCATCTCATACCTTTCTCCCCTTTGCCCTCCAGGCACATTGGTTGCCTTTCAACTTGACTGTACTGTATTTTCTCTTGATTCAGAGCCTTTGTATGTACTGCTGACTCTGCCTGGAAAATTCTTTCCTCCCTTCTTCATGTAGCTAAACTGTAATCATCCTTTAGGCTTCAGTTTGAAAGCCTTCCTTAATCCCTGGACTAGAGGGAGATCCCCTCCTCTGCACTCAGACTGGCACCCTTTCCTTTACTTCTCCTTACGTGGCACTTACCCAGCTTGAGATGGAGGGTATGAAGGAAGGGTTTGAGGAGTGAAGGTTCAGAGGAGTTCTTATGGCTGTGGGCAAAAGGGTTGACTGGAGAAAAGCAACAAGATTACTCATCTTGATCATGGGCCCAGGTGTACAGCAGACCCCAGTATTGATATAGGGACTAGTCAGCATGGTTGATTTATGGCATTTCCTTCAGCAGCATTCCACAGCCCAGGAGCAGAATTAGTAAAAGAGACAGTTGGATTGATCTAAGTCAGTACCTCATCACCAGTTGTGACTTTGTCCCCCCCAGGGGACACATCGCAGTGTCTGGAAACATTTTGATTGTTATAACTGCAGAGGCAGGGGATTCTATGGGTATTTAGTAGGTAGAGGCCAAAGATACTGCTAAACATTCTACAATGCGCAGGACAGACCCACACAACCAAGAATTATCTGGCCCCAAGTGTTAATAGTGCCAAGGATGAGAAACCCTGATTTAATCAATGACCTGAGGAAAAAAGAAAGTAGATTGTTTTGGGAAGTAAGGGGTCAGAATACAAAGATCTCCTTCCCCTTGAGAAGAATGTGTGTATCATGAGATCTCATGCTGGATTGCTGCTGTTCCACACACTGCTCACACGACTACGTTTCAACTTCACAAACCACCAGTGTGGGATTGCAGAGACCGTAGAGAGTATGGAAACATCCATGGATCAGGGTATATTCAATGAAGAATTTGAGGGGAAAATTACTGTGTAAGTTATATATTTGTCTATTTACAAATAGATCCATACAAGTGATACTTTAATAATTCTTTTCTTTTTTGCATTTTAGATACAGGTCTTATATATACTTTTGGAGATGGTCGACATGGAAAATTAGGACTTGGACTGGAGAATTTTACCAATCAGTTCGTTCCCACTTTGTGCTGTAGTTCTAGGAGGTTTATAGTTCAATTGGTAAGGGCATCGCATTCCCCTGTTTACATTTTCATATTCCTATATTTGAGTCTTTCAGTATTCCGAGAAAATAAGTACTTTTATGTTTGTATGAAAGAATATTATGGCTATGTCTAATAATTATACTCGTTTCCTAAGAGCCAAATGTTAGACATCATGCCACTCTGAAAGTTTGTCCCTTTCCTAATTTTCTTCCTTTAACATCTTTCTTTGTTCCCTAAACTTCACTCTTCTGCTTCGTTCTCATATGTCTCTTGAGAGCCAGGACTGCGTCCTGCCTGGAAACTTTGTGTCTCCTGTAGCACCCAGCAGAGTGCCTTACTCACAGTAGTTGTCTATAAATATTTGTTGAATTAGATACTGCTGAGACTCTCAAATCCTGTACAAGAGAAAATGTGATACTAAAGAGTTTTGAAAATATGTTTTATTGGCTAAATGTTATTTGGATAAGAAGGTATTGTTTCAGTGTCAGCCCCATCAGGCATTGTATCTCTATTGTTTCTAACACTTTTGCCAGTTAAGAACTATAGACTTGAAAATTTTGTTTACTTGGTGATGATAATATCACTTGAAATTTGTTCTCCAAAGACTCAGTGCCTCGTACTATGGAACGCTTCCAGTCCTTCATTTGCCATCCATTTAATGAATCCTTGCTCTGCACGAGATACTGGGCTGAGTATGAGGAATACAAAGCATACAGTGATGAACAAAATGACCAAATCCTCATTCACTAAGCTTATAGTCTCATGGAGAAGATCATTTTAAAAAGTGCTATACCAAAAATAATATGTTTTAATCATAGTGTTTAAAGAATATATATTGTAATTCGTATATGTGTGTGTCTATGTATAGAGAGGGAGAGGGAGAAAGAGACACACACACAGAATCAGTCTATCAGTCTAGGAAGTCTACTAAATAAATGTAGCTGAAAACTGTTAAAAACCCACTTGTGTTTGAAGCTGATGTGGATTAATTTATCTGTGGATTTATGCTACAGGTTGCTTGTGGTGGCTGTCACATGCTGGTTTTTGCCACTCCACGACTTGGTGTGGTAGAAGAACTTGAGTTAGATGAAATAGAAGATCCTTACTTACCTGCAGCGGCTTCTCTACCCATCAGTGATCTGACCTCAGGAGACACACTTGAGAGAACTTTATCAGCCCGCGTGCGGCGAAGAGAGAGGGTACAGTTGTGGCCTATGCTCTATAATAGTACTGTCTAGCACTGCAAAGAAAACTGAAGGAGAACATCCATTTTCTTTTTAAATCAAGGAAGAGTCTTCTCATGAATTTACTAAATGACTAGAGTTGTGGGCTTATAAACTTTTAAAGCAAACTCAGAGTTAAGCTGTTAAACGCACAAATTAGAAAATTCAAATTATGGCGAACCTTCACTTATAGACAGTGGTACTTATCTCTATCTTATCACCTCAGGTTAAATGCTGAGTTGCTTTCTCAACTGTATGTGGATTGACCTCTTTGCTTTTATCTGTTAGTTATACCTCATGTGCAGTGGAAGGCTATATACTATAAACAATGAAACGTGGAAAACAAAGAAATAAGGACTTCAGTTTGAGGGAGGGAATGTTTTTTCTCAGTTAAATTTAGAGATTCTCATTATGTATTTTAAAATTATTATTTCAATGACACATTTTTTAAACAAGAAAATACCAAATAATTTTTAAAGGAGACATTCCTTTTTTAAAAAATTCTAAAATTTATTCCTTTTGAGGTAAAGGTTAAGTTTAGCTTTTTATTATGAAAAAATGTATATGGAATGATTGAGAAATATCCCATAGGTATTTTGTAGTTGTTTGTTTGTGTCTCATGGGTAATTTTTTATCAGGGGAGGTAGAGAAAATACACACACTTTTCCCCACCATGTGAAAAACAGGCTTCCAAATTGACAATTTAGAGCAACTTAGATATAGAGACAACAGAACAAAACATTTTTGAGCCTGTGGGGATTATTAAAAAGTGAATGTTGTGGGATATTAGCCGACTTTGAAGTGTTTCTCTCAGTATTTTTAGCAAGTGCAGGGTAGTTTATGTCAATATTAAATATATAACATCATCTAACAATTTATTTAACCTGTTTATTTTAAGGAGAAATCCCCAGATTCTATTCAAATGACACGAACACTATCTACAGTGGAAAGGACTCCTGTACCACCTGTTTGTGTTTCCCCCCATCCAATTCCTTTCCATATGTCTGCAAAAAATCTGCCAGAGAAAATGATACCTGCAAAGGCGTGCCTCTTGCAGCCAGTGGAACCAGGTAACATTTGCTACTCTGCCTGATCTTAGGAGAAGTGTACCTTTTATTCCTGTTATTTTCATGTTTATCTTAAGATGTTTTCTCCAATTTATTAAATTGTTCCCTTCCTGGTTAGAGACTGACATCTCTCATTTGAACTCAAATCCAGGAATACTCTTAGAAATAGAAAGCATCATCAGTGACCCTAAAAATCCCATATAACACCAGCAGTGTATCTTTACAGAGCAGTGCATGGCATACATAGTACCTTCTCTTACATTATCTCCTTTAAACCCTGAAGCAACTCCATGAAATAGCTGGGAGTTATAGTCTTCATTTTTATAGACGAGAAAATCAAGGCTTGAAGAGATTGAGAGACTTACCCAAGGTCACTCAGCTTATAAATAAAGTGAACAGGACTCGAATGCAGATTTTCTGGACCCATGTGAAGTTCTGCATTTATGTATAAGGCAGTACAACATAGTGGTTAAGAGCACAGGATATGGAGTTAAATTGGTCTGAGCTCAGATGCCAGCTCTGACATTTGTTAACTATGTGACTGACTTTGGGAAAGTTAATTTCTCTGAGACTCAGTTTCCCTATCTTTGAAACAAGTTTAATAATACCTATTTTAGAAAATGTTTGTGACAATTAAATGAGGTAAAGCGTATAAAATACTTAGCATTGAGACTAGCACCTCTAGAAACCCCTTAATAAACATGGTCATGGTTATTATTAACACCTCTACCTCACTTCCTACTTAGACATAGATTTCATATTTTAAATTGTAATCACAGCTCTTTAGCTATTATACACCTCTTCTAAATAATTTTGTTTACAGACATTTGTGTATCTTAGGAGTGTATAGATGTTACTGCAGGGCATGTGCTCAGATGATAGGGTCAGGACAAGAAGCCAGGACCAGGAGATCAGAATAAGCAGTAGGTTTGGAGTTAAGAAGCTATCTGGGCATCTGAGATTAAGAACCATGGCACAGATAAGTTTTGTATCTTTGGGATTAGGAACCTGGACAAAAAGTTGTAACAATAAAGGATCAGGAATTCAGGCAAGAATTGTGGGCCATGGGAATGAAATATTATCTACAACCAGGACCTTCATAATGAGCCAGTTTCCTGCATCTCACCCACAACTTTTGTATGTTTCCTTCTGAGATAAAAATCACGGGCCCTCTTCAGCCCAGTATGCAGGAAAAGTAGATTCTGACAACAGTGTGTACAAGGAAAAGAGAAGTTTATGGGTTGGGGGAAGTTGTTTCCCACTTCAAGAGATTTGAATGTGAAGATATACAGAATTTTGTAGCTAGATCAAAAGGAAAAGCCATCTCCTGTCTTTTTGTGACTTCTAAAACCATCTTAATAAAAAGTAATTTGAAAGTTATAGCCAACATATAATGTGACTTTTTCTAAATTCTTTGCAGACCTCAGTGTTTATCTTGGAGGGAAGGAGGTCAGGGAAGACCTTGCTGAGAAGATGACATTTAAGCTAAAACAAAGGATAAGAAAGATAGTTACACAAAGAGAAAGGATACATGCATTCCAGGCAGAGAAAATAATATAGACAAACACTTGGAGGCAGTTTATAAGAAAAGGAAAGAAGACCATTGGGGCTAGAGAGTGAGAGAAAAGGCAGGACAAGTTGATGTTGAAGAAAGAGACAGTGAAAAATTATTCACGTTTTTATAGGCTGTGAGAAGCCTATCTGATTTGTTTTTCTTAAGTGCAATAGAAAGTCATTAAAGAGTTTTAAACTGTGAAGAGATGTGCTCCAATCCAATTTACATTTTAAAATGATCACTTTGCCTCTGTGTGGATTGTAGGGAGGCCAGACTAGAGGTAGGAAGAATACTTAGGAGCCTTTCACAAGAGATGATGGTGTATGGACCAAAGTGTTGAGATGGAGAGAAAGGGGCAGATTTTAAATACATTTTACACATAGAACCAACTGAACTTGCTAACTCTGTTAATGGATTACACATAGATGTGAAGGAAAGGGAACAATCAAGGATGATCCCTAGGCAGGAAGATGGTTGACTGGTTTGAGGGAAAAAATTAAAAAGTGAGCTTGAGATAGCTGTGAGACATCTGAGCAGAAATATCAAGCAGACAGTTGAAAATGCAAGCTTAAAGTTCAGAAGAGTGGTCTGCATTAGAGATATAAATTTGGAAATCATCAGCATAGAGATGATAGTTACAATCCATGGAAGTTGGTAAGATCACCTATTAGAGAGTAGAGTAGGAAGAGAAGAGAGCCCAGGATTTAGCCCTGAGAACATCTAACATTTAGAGGAGAGGGAAGGAAGAGCCAGCAAAGAAGCCTTCCTCAGGGTTAGCCAGTAGGGTAGGAGGAGGGAAATTAGGAGAGAGTAGGGTCATGAATTCAAAGTACTACTCAAAGTTCAAGGAAAAAGAGCTCAAAGAAGCATCCCAGTGATTTGGCGTCATGGGGATTACTGGAGATTTTGACAAGAGTAGTTCCAGGGGAAGATCAAGGCAGAAGCCAGTGTTAAGAGTTGAGATGTGAATGGGAAGTGAGGAAGTGAAGAAGAGAGAGGGTGTGTAGATAATTCTTTTGCATATTTTGGTCATGAAGAGGAGCAGAGAAGTGGGCAAGCAGCTAGAGGGAGATGTGGGCTCAATGGGAAATATTAGAGCTTATTTGCATGCTAATAGACATGACCCAGTAGTCCTAGAGAGGTTGATAGCATATGAGAGTGTATACCTAGAGGTGTAAAACTCTTGAGGAGACAGGAGGGGCTAGCATATAGAGCATCTTTGGTAAGAGGAAAGATGCATCCTACATTTTAACAGGAAAATGTAGGTAAATACATACATTCGTTGATGAGAAGATAAAGCAGATCAGGTCTGATGACTTCTGTTTTCTCAGTCAAGTATAAGGCAAGGCCATGAGCTTAAATGATCTAATTTCTGTTTTCCAAACCTCCATTCTCTGCCCTCTCCAATCTATCATGCTTAGCACTATGTTAATCTTCCTCAGGTACAGCTTAGTTCCCGTCTGCTCCAGTGTCTTCAGAGGATCCCTAATTTTTTGAAAATAAGTATAAATTTCCCCATATAACTCCCACCTGCTTTTCTGACTTTGTCTCTCGATAGTCTTTTTCTTATAAACTTAATTTAGGTTACAGGTCTGCAAACCATGGCCCGTGGTCCAAATCTTGCCCAGATGTCTGTTTTTGTAAATAAAGTTTTATTGGAACCCAGTCATGCACATTCCTTTATGTATTGTCTCTGGCTGCTTTCACACTACAGTCACAGTTTGAGTAGTTAGGACAGAGACCATATGGCCACAACGCCTAAAATGTTTGCTGTATGGCCTTTTACCGAAAAAGTTTGCTGACCCCTGATTTTGATCAAACTGAGCTCTTCACAGTCAAACATAGTAGAGAGCCTGTGAAGTCAAGACAGACCTGAGTTTGATACTTGGTGCCAAAAGGGTCACTGAACCTTAATTTATTCATTTGTGAAATGGAAATGTAATACTTACGTCTCTTGTCATGGGGTTAACCCCACATGTATAAAAAATATATTTCTAGCACGTGGTAAGCCTTCAATACACGCTATTCTGCTGCTTCCCTTAATACTGGGCTTCATTTTCTTCCCCATCTGCCTCCATCTCTGCCTCTCAGAATTCTACTCATCCTTCCCTGCACCTCCTTAGGGAAACATTTCCTAATTCCCGACATTCAGATGTGATTTCTCATTCCTCTATATCATGTATTTTATATTCCCTTCTAGAATATAAGTTCATTAAGAATTAGCGTCACTTAAGTTGATATCTCCTGCATAGTACCTCACATGGAATAAATGCAAACTGATGATTTGCTCATTTGAATTGAATGAATTTACAAGGGAGAGATCAGTGTGGACAGGCATTTTTAGCAAAGACTTCATTAAGGAGCTCCTCTAAAATAAATATATGGCTGCTAAACGGGGGAGTATAGTAATTGAGAAAAATGTAAGGTCAAGTAGAGCTTACAACTCTTAGTTATCTGCTTTATGATGTAATAGTTTGGCAGTTTTCCCTGAAAGTTTCTGAGTGCTTGTGCTCATTATCTGTTGCTAGATAACAAATGACCCTAAAACTTAGCAGGTAAAAACAACAAACACTTATTATCTCAGTTTCTGAGGGTCAAGAGTCCAGGAGCAGCCTAGCTGAGTGGTTCTGGCTCAGGGTGTGGCATGTAGTTGTAGTAAAACTCTCAGATGCAGCTGCAGTCATCTGAAGGCTCCACTGGGGCTGGAGGATCCTCTTCTGTGTTCACTCACACGGTCATTGCCAGGAGGCTTCTCTTTTTCAGCATATGGCTTCTCCCTAGGGATGCTGACAACATGGCTTCCCCCAGAGCAAGTGATCCAAGAAAAAAAGAGAGAGTGTGTGTGGGGACCAAGACATAAGCCACAATAATATCACAATTATGTTTGCTTTATTTTATTGGCCATACAGACCAAACTGATAAAATATGGAAGGGAACTACACAAGGGTATGCATACCAGGAGGATGTGGGTCATTGGGGTCCTTTTTGGGGACTGCCTATCACAACGTTTGATACCTGGGTAGTATTTATCCCAAAGTAGTGTTTCCCTGTTCATATGAATAAAGTAGTTATCTCATCAGCATCAAAATCTGTAAACTTTCAAAAAGAGATTTTAAAACCCATTGTCATTGTGAATGAATTCTGTTCAATTCCCTTAACATGAGGTTAAAGGACCTTTAGTAAAATTATATCTGTACTTTATATTACAGAATAATTTCTGTTTATTGCCCAGTTGTCTTTCACTTTTCCACTGAAATCTCATTTTCTCTTTTCCCTTTTAATCATTCAGATTATTTTCAAGATAAAATGACCAAAGGGAAACAGACAGACAATTCTTCACCAGCAGTGGATTTGGGAGGCCTTGGAGAAACTACTGATATCCTAAATATGGTAATTGTTTTCCTATTTGTCTGTCTAGATATAAGTTTGCATTTTAGTTCATCATGTATTTGTGTGTGTCTATGTGTATATGTACTTCCTATACTGCTATATGCATAAAAAAGCTTTTTTTTGTTTTGGTTTCATTTTTTTATTATTTTAAAATCAGCTTTGTTGAGGTATAGGTTACATACAATAACATTTATTTTGATCCTCACATCAGAAGTATCCAATTAAGAGTTGATTATATTACTACCTGAACTGTTTAAATGTTTAGAATGCATAAATATGTAATCTCATATATAGTCTTTATTCCTTTTAGAACATAATTTTTTTTATTTATTTCAGACACATATGATGAGCCTGAATTCCAATAACAAGTCATTAAAATTATTGCCAATTCAGAAACAAAAGGTATATTGAGAGTAATTTTCATTATGGTGGGTAAGAACAGTTTAAATTGTTTTGTTTTCTTGAAAGGTTTCTGGAAAGAACATAAGAAAGGTAAGCATTCACTTACTTTAGAATTTAGAAGACAGAGGAATACAAGGTAGATAGCCTCCATTTGGGCTTGTTTGGTTGGTATGTATTTTCCGTGATGCAACTAGAGTGACAGAATTTCATTGCTGAAATTTGCTCTTTGGAGTCACTAACAAGTCATAATAGCCATGCTTTCTTACCATCAAGGCAAAAGATTATTATTACAGTTCGTAAGTATTGTTAGAGGCTACTGTTTATCGTAAGAGTGGCTCTCAGACTTCGGTTGAGTATGACTTTGGGTAAGTTACTTTGCTGACCTTACAGGATGATATTAACATCTTTTCTAGCTCTAAAATTTTGTGAGAATATTTGATAGTTGCTTTTCCAATGTTTAGAATGAGCTTTAATTTGTCAAGGAATTGATAGCATAAAAACAAGATTAAACGTTTGGAAGAAGTTAGTTGGAAACTGCAGGGGTGATAAAGAGAGACTTGAATAACAAATGAATAGCAAGAGGAAGGAATAGTCTGTGGTTTTCACGACCCTGGAGAGATAAAGGCCTGCCTGCCCTAAAATTCTTTGCTTTTCCTGGCTTTAACACCAGTAGGGTGAAAGGATGAGGGGTTTGGGGGTTAGAAAAATAAATTGGAGAAACGTAAATTGAAGGAAGAAGGCTATAGAAAACATTGTTTATTTTTCTAGTGCCTTTGCCACATTGTTAAGCTAAAATATCCTTAAAATCAAAGTCACTGAAATGTGAGAGAATCTTTCTAAATTATAAAAATTTAGTTCCAATCCTCATTAGTCCTATCTATATTTTACTGAGAGGCATGGTGAATAACAGTATTCCTTTTGAATATAGGAGAGCTGTTTTCCTAACACAGTTGTGGAAGTTCAGTGAATGCTGAGTGACTTATTGACTGGCTATACTTACAAGCAGACATCTTTCCTCTGTCTTTCCTTCCTCTCGTCTTAGACTCTGCCTCTTCTGTGCTTCCTTATTGTGCTAGGGAAATAAAGGCACGTACTTAGAAATCATTTTTGGCAACTGGGCCTCTGTCTCTCCTAGGGCTCTTGAAAGAATCATGACTTTTTAAAGAATAGGACCTAGAACAAACAGAAAAGGAACACCACTTCCTTTCATTCATTTTTTATTTTATTTTTTAATTTTAATAATACATCTTATTATTATTAACCCACAGTAGGTAAAATATTATCATTTCGTATAATCAGTATGAAAATTATTAATGAGATATTTTGCATTCTATTTTTGGTAAAAAGTCTTTGAAATCTGGTATGTATTTTATTTATAGCATATCTCAGTGGGAACCAGACACATTTCAAGTGCTCAATAGCCACAAGTGGCTAGTAGGTACCATATTGGATAATTTCAGTCTAAACTACCACTCTTGTTCATATGGAATGCACTTCCTTTTAAACTGATATGTATTTTCTACTTCACATGGTCCTTTTAGGTAGAAGCCCTACCAGGCCTACTTTAGCAAATAAAAAAAGATTTATTATACTATTTTTATATATTTTTAACTTATGCTCTTTTCGTAATTTCTTCAGCAAAAAATGACCTCTTCCCAGGCCTGGCGCTCATCACAATTTATAAAACTTGAGTTAGTGAGGTTTTCCTATCCAGAAACCCAAAGTCATTAAATAGTTCAACCCATTAGCTTGTAGAATTTAGGTCAACAATTTGATTTTTGCCTTATTTTGTCCAGCAGGCAATTATTTTCATATTCTTAATGTAGCATTCAAATCTCAATGTTTAATTTCATAGTTTTTATGAAGACCTTACATTTTACCTTAAGTATTTTTTCCTCATAGTGATTTTTTTCATGTATGCAAATTATTATAATTAAAGAATATAATGGATAAAAGAGGGTCAACTCAAAGATTTTGTTTTGAAAAGACAAATATATTATTATTTAGTATACCAATAAAAAGATTTCATTTGTAGTTTTCATTTCAGACTTTTTCCCTAGAAATAAGCTATTCATTTTTTCCAATTTTTAAAAATTTGATATTTTCATTTATTTTCTTCAATTTTGTAAATTTTATGGAATCAAAAGACCAATCAAAATTTGACAATCAAAACAATAGAGAAGATAGAAAAAATTAAACTGGACTGCACTGCATGCAAGGGAAGTGTACATTTTTTAGCAGTATTTTGCAAAATCAGTTGGGAATGTATTATATTTAGGAATTGATTCAGATTAAGAAAAGAGGCAGAGAATAAATATTGATGGTACTGTGAGTAATGGCAAATTTAAGGCAGGTAGTAAGAATTTGTAAGTTAAACACAGGTACCTGTTACTAAATCAAAATTAGATGTACCATAGACTGAGAGAGTGGCATAAATTATCCCCAAAGAAAACAAAATCTGAGCAAAATGTCTGGTAAAACTGGATAGTATTATTCTCCTAGTGAAACTTATAATAATGCAAAATATTGGCAGTATTTTGTAGTAGATAAGTTACCTTTGTCAACTAATAGTAGTATGACGATTACTTCAAAAATTTACAGAAACAAGAAAAACTTGAGGAACTGAAGCATGATACAGCACATACTGAAACTGATGATAGTAATGAATCTGAAAGTGAAGCGATACCCAAAAAAGTGCAAGAAGGGAGACCATATAGACAGTTTTTGGCAAGAGGAACATACATGATTCAAACAACTATGAGTATGGAAGCATTTCCAGATGAGGACCTAAGTGATGACTCAGACCAGGCTGGACCTCAGTCCAACACCAGTGCACAGGGTTTGCAGGGAGAGATATGTAGGCGTGAAAGTAAGCATAGTCTTTATCCATGTGGTGGTAAGAAAATAAAGAAAAGTTATGGAGGACACAGTCAGAAGGATTCAAAAGCAGAAGAAGTAGTCCCTGAAAAGGAAACTAACCTGGCTAAAATGTCAGGACTGAAGAATATAAGAAAAAGTGAAGAGAATATTAAAAATATTAATGCATTCTTTGATAACATACCAAATAGAGACTTTAATGTTGAGGATGAAGAAAAATATTTTATTAAGAAAAGTAAAAGGAACAAGCAAGATGTGGTTTGTTACAGTGAATCTTTAGAGGAGTCAGACAGTTACTTGGAAGGTGAAAGTGAAAGTCAGCAGGGTGATGGCTTCGATCAGCCTGAGTCGGTAGAATTTAGTAGTGGAGAGGAAGAGGATGATGAAGTGGAAACTGACCAAAACTTGTGGTATAGCAGAAAATTTATTGAACAAGGACATGAGGAAGAGACTGAACACAAAATATGCAGATTCATGGAAAAATATGATTTTAAGTGTGACCGCTTGTCAGAGATCCCAGAAGAACAGGAAGGAGCAGAGGATTCAGATGGGAGTGAAGTAGAGGAGGAAGAAGTAGAGGCAAGTAAGGAAAACGTGAAGGTGCCTCGAGGAAAGGAGGAGGAAGCAGAGATCCTGTCAGATGACCTTTCAGACAGCCCAGAGGTGAGTGAAGGCAAGGGAGAGTCAGGGGAAGAAGCGGAGGATGTGCCTGAAGGTGGAGGACATAATTCAGGAGTGGAGCAGAGGCAAAGGGAGGATGGGGAGGAGGAGAAGGACAAGAGAGGAGAAGGTGAGAGCCCGGGTAAGGAAGAGAAAGACCTAGAAGAGGAGGAGGAACAGGAGCAAAAGGAGAGGGAACAAGGCCATCAGGTGGAAAGAAACAAAAGGATGGAGGAAGAGGAAGGGGAGGAACAAGGAGAGGGGGAAGGAGAGGAGGAGGAAGGTGAGGAGGAAGAAGGAGGAAAAGAGGGAGAAGAGGAAGAGGAGAAGGGAAAGGGAAAAAAGGAAGAAGGAGAAGAGAAAGGAGAGGCGGAGGAGGAGCAAGAAGGAGACGGGGAGGGGGAGGAGGAAGGAGAGGGAGGTGGGGAGGAGGAGGAGGAAGGGGAGGGGGAGGAAGAGGGCGAGCAGGAAGGAGAGGGGGAAGAAGAGCAGGAAGGAGAGGAGGAGGAGGAAGGAGAGGGGGAGGGGGAAGAGGAAGCAGAAGGGGAAGAGGAAAGAGAGGGAGAGAGGGAGGAAGAAGAGGGTAAAGAGGAAGAAGGAGAGGAGGAGGAGGAAGGAGAGGGGGAAGAGGAGGAAAGAATGGAGGAGGGAGAGGAGGAGGGAGAGGAGGAAGGGGAGGAAGAAGAGGGGGATGGGGAGGAAGGAGAAGGGGAAGGGGAGGAAGGGGAGGTGGAGGAAGAGGGGGAGGAGGAAGGAGAAGGGGAAGGCAAGGAAAAGGAAAAGGAGGAGGCAGAAGTAGGGGAGAGGGAAGAGGAAGAAAATGGGAGGAGAGGAGAAGAGGAGGAGGAAGAGGAGGGCAATGAGGAAGAGGGGAAATACCAGGAGACAGGCGATGAAGAGAGTGAAAGACAGGGAAGACAGGGTGAAGGAAAAGAGTCTAACAAAGTGAGCAGAATCAAAGGATCTGTGAAATATGACAAAGATAAAACGTATCCAAAAAAGTTTACTACTAACACAGAGGGAAAGGGGAAAGAGTGTGAAGTACAGAGGTTCAAAACGCCAGTGCAGTCAAAACAACTTTTAGAAAATGGGCCACCAGGTTCAAAACAATTCTGGAATAATGTATTACCACATTATTTGGAATTGAAGTAACAAACTTTAAACTTGACCTGATTATGTGCAGCCAAACAATTTGAACGCCTTACACATAAGAGGCACTCAATACATGTTATTAAATTGATTTTATGTCATGGTTACTTTACATGTGGTACAATAACGACTGATAAAGACAACACAAGACACTGGTAAATTTTGGCTCCTCTTAAACTAATATTTTGGTGTATTTTTCCTCCAAATTATAAATCATAAGTACAAAATATCAAAAGATCATAGCAGATCATTAACATATGTTTCTCATTAAAGACATTTAGGAAACAGGAGTGCACTATAAGAGTATATTGTTTGTGTGTACAAATCGGTCCCTTTAAAAATGGCACAGATCCTTAAGGGCTATAAAAACATCTAATTTCTTATAAATATGTTAGCACAATATTTTTCAGTCTATGATTACAATTTTCCTACCACATAAAATAATTTTATAAGAATGGATAGTATTCTAAAGTTAAAATAAGGAATTCACATTAAAAAAAATAGTGCTGTCTTTTTAACTTTTATGTGTCCTTTTTACGACAATCTACCAAGTGACAGCTGGATTCAGAGCTTAGATCCTAATAATGTGATCTCTTTTAGTTGTTGTCTAGGCAAATGGCAGTATATCTATGACATAGAGATTAACTTAAATGTATGTTCTGGAAGTATGTAAAACTTTAAGTATTTATTGGCTAGGCACAGTTACTCATTGGGCCTTAGTTTCCTCATCTGTAAAATGAAGTGGATCAGATGATATAACTATAGTCTCTTGTAACTCTTAGATTCTTTCATTCTAACAGACTGATTTACTCTATCATGTTTGTTATGTGTATAAGAAATGTTTTTAAGGAAGAAAAACTGCACTAAAATTTAGCTTTTTATAAAATATTGTTCTTAACTCTTAAAAAGTTATGACAGCTTTCATGTCTTTTGTCTTCTGTACTTCTGTATTTCTAAACTCTTAATTTCCGAGCTTTAACTATACTGTCAGAACCTTCCTTCCCAGTATCTCTTGTGTGCCTTCAATGTATTCTTCATGACTATTCTGTAATTCTTTTTTTGCTTGTCAGAATGTTTCAAGTAAAATAAAAATTAAATGTATACAGTCATTGATTGTGAAAAAGAGAAACTAATATTAGATATTGAATTTTAGAGAGACTAGATTTCCACCAGAGTAATTTCAGTTTTTCCTTAAAATTTTCATTGTACATAATGCAGCTAGTTTGATTGTCATTTATTCATAGCTCCCTTTTCAACTGAGTTCCTTCCCCAGTCTGTTCCATATCTTGGACACGAAGGATTTCTTATACTGTCTTTTATCAAGGAGGATTTTGATGGTAAATTTCCTGTGAATTTTATATTGTTGAATTCTTTACACATTTGATTCTCCATGAGTGAGAAGGAATATGAGGAGAAAGACTAGAATATGAAGTGGAGAAATCCCTAGGAGCAATTGTCAGTTCTGTGCTTGCTGCAAGGATCTCTGGTAGCTTCCCTCAACTAAGCAAATATGCTGATTTGGGCGTTGCAGTGTTCTACCAAATTCTACCACATTCATTAGTGTCAGTAGAATTGAACTAATATTTTTTTGTTAATTCTTGTGCAAAACGTGCTTGTTTAAAAAGTAGACCTAAGATGATTAAATAAAATGGATGACTGAGGGCTAAAAGGGAGAACTTCCAAGGAGATGAGAAACTCTTAAATTCAAGTTATTAATCTTAAAGGTGTGGGCGTACATCTTCCACTGAAGAGGTAATTAGCCAGCAATACTGAAATGATGTTCTTAAAATATGCCCATCTGGGTATTTGAACTGGTCTAGACAATCGTTTTTAAACAGCATTTCTTCACATTTCCCTGGCCAAAAGTTTTTTGTGCTCTTTTGAAAGCAGTAATTCCTGCAGGCGTAGTGTTCTGATCAAAAGAACACTGGCCTAGTCATTTTGAGGCCTGAATTAATACTTGGTTAAATAGATTGGAAGAACTGGTTCCTTCTTTATAGTCCCCATCTGCCGATTGATCAGGCTTTTACTGTAGTTTATCAGTGATCATTTCTGAGGCAAGTGTGAGTAGTGTATGTAGAATCCATTGAGTTACAGTTCCGAATGAGGACTCTGGCAGAAAAATACTTTAAGGTAAGCTACAAAGGAGTACCACAGAAGCATCTACTGCTGCTGAACAGCAGCACTCGAGGTGAGTGCAATTGAAATGTTTTCTGTTATTTCACTATAGAAATAAACTTTCTGTACACGTGTATATTAAAAATAAAATGCCACCATGGAGGAAGGTGCTGTAATTCTTTCCTTCTTTCTTTCCATTGTGAAAATTAAATGTGATATGATATGCCTAGTACCCAACACCTTAATATTTGGTACATATTCATTCAACAAATATTTGTGTACCAAGCACCAAAAAGAGAACAGAAGCTTCCTCAAATCAGATGAATCTCAAGAAGTGGGGGCTGCTTACGGTCAACCTCCTGTGACCCTCTTACCTGTCAGGGGTATTAGGTAGGTCTAGATTTCTTGAAAGAATACCAAGTAAAGAGAGTTCCTGTGACTCTGCCTTAACTAGTGCTTAACAATGCCCTATTGTTTCTTGATACCCCAAGTTCTTAGCCAGGACTGCCCAAAGATAAAAATGTAATCTGAAAACAAATTTGTGTCTTTCCTCCATTAAATCCTTTAATTAATAAGAAGAAAATGATTTTGTGCTTTGGGTATGCAGAGAGTAAGATATGGTTCCTGATGTCAAGAAACTCTTGGCTATTTCTATAGGCTGACCAGAAAACTTAACAGTGCCATAGAGTGCTTCAGAAGTGGCGCTTCAGCTGCCACAGAGAAACACTAGGAAAAGGCTTCTAAGGAGTGATGATGAAACGTGAACTGAGTCATGAAAAGTAAAACCTAACCAGGCAAAGGGGCAGCAGGCTTTTCAGGCTGATGGGCGCCATGAGAGTGGTTTCCTGTGACTGCAGCCTAGAGTATTCTTTGGTCCTGGATAGAGAGGCAAAGGGCCTTAGCTGTTTGTAAACAATGTTACACAACAAGAGTAAGATGATCACACTTGGGCTTTTGAAAGATCATTCTGGCAGCAATAGAAAAGGTAGACTGGAAGGGAGTGGGAGCAGAATGAGGGACACCAATTAGGAGGCAGTTATAGTAGGCCAGGTAGAGCCTGAAGAGGGGCTGGACTCGGACACTGGGGATGGAGAGTTGGGGACGTGTATTGATTTAGGGATAGAACTGGAGGGCTTAATAAAGAGGTGTAACTTGGAGGGAGGGAAAAGGCCAAGCCTTTCTTCTCTATGGCCTGGAGAACTGGGTGGAAAGAGTGCCATTCATCAAGACTGAAAACAGAGGAGTAGGGGCAGGTTTGGGAGACTGCTTGGCGCTTGTTGATCCAGGCGATGTTCTGCAGGCAGGAGATACACGTCTGGGTCTGGAGCTCAGGAGAGACTGCTGAGTATCACCAGCTTATGTGTGTAGTTAAAGCCGTGGAGTTGAATGAGAGGCAGCATTCATAGTGTGACGAGAGAAGAGGACTAAGGACAGAATTCAGGGAAACCAGTAGGTAAGGGGAGGTTGAGAAAGGGAAGCCTGAGAAGCAGGTGGAGTAGGAACACTTTCTAGGAAAGAGAGGTGCTGCCCAAGCCAAGGGAGGAGCAGCGAAGGGCTGCAGAGAGGACCTGGGAGAGACCCAGCAGAGGGCCTAGACAGAGCCCACTTTGCCAGCAAAGAGTGAGCTCCAGGAAGTCTGCTTTGCAGAGAAATAGAATCAGAACTAGACTTTGAAAAGTAAATATCAGACAAAGAGTGCTGCTGGCATATTTCTCGATTTAGCAAGGGAGATGTATATTCTAGAGACTTTGGTGCTCTGGGGGAAAAAAATCCTCAATTTTTATTTGCTATTAATATGCACAGTGGTACATAAGAATAGGATGTTATTGAAGTGAGCTTATCAACAAAAAAGAAATCTGCAATGCTTTAAATATCAGTGCGGGGAGTGGGGGGGTGTCAGGGGTGGGGAGGGGACTCTGTAGGCAGCCATTATGGTCTTCAAATTATTTGGGCAGAGTTGGGAAAGCACGTGGGCTCTGGAGTCCAGTAGGCCTGAGTTCAAGTTCTAGCCCTTCACTGATAAACTGTGTGGAAACTTGGAAAAGGTGTTTTTTTGTTTTTTTTTTTTCAGTTTCTGAGTCTTATTTCCCTCTTTTAGTAAAGGAAGGGGTCTCCTGATAATTAAACTAGTTAGCACATGAAACACATCAGGGGAACTCAGCAAATGGTAACCTGTGAGACTAATTATCCTCTCTGATCATATTAAGTCAGGTGCAGTGTTACCCTCATGACTCTCCAAGTCACTGGCTGATGTGCATGAGTTTAGTCCTGTGAACCTGACTTTTGTTTAAATACAACATAGCAACCCCCCAAAAATTGGCGTATGGAAATAGATCTGTGGGAATGAAATGAATTACAATAACGCAATAACCCTTCAATAGGAGGTAGAGTGAAACTCTACTACTACACACCATACGTGAGCCAAATACTGCCCCTCCACATTTGAAGTGTGATGCAAGGCTGATCGCAGTCACATGGTTAGCCTAAAATTTAGATGTTAGTGCTCTCATGGGACCACAGATTTCCCCTCTGTGTGCTAATGTTTTTATCAAAATAGTTTAAAAGTTCACACATAAAGTGTAGTCATGGATCATACATTTGTTTAAGGTAAGGAGGAAAATTAATTTTCTAAGGGAAAATAATAGAGTTAAAACAGAAAATGAGAATAAAACTGTATGCCAGCAAGATACTCTGTACCCTGATCATTACATTCATTTTTGCAGGCATGCTTATCAGAGTCAAACTGGAATGTATTTAGTGGTGAAAAGACAGGATTAGGAATGAAGTAAGGGACTGGTGCCTAGAAAGAAGGAAAAATTTAGAGATTGTAGAGTAGTGTCATTAGAAGCCAAGAACTGGGAAGTCACAACTGGCAGCCCATGGGTGCAATCTGGCCTGCAGATTTATTTTGTTTGGTATATATCGTGGTTTTCTAAACATTTGAATCAGTTGCCAACATTGAAATATCAGGAGATTTTACATTGAAAAACTGTTTTTCAAACTTCTCTGGGAAAACCTGAGAGTCTGGGAGCATCGTGCCCTGTGGCATCACTGGCCTGCAGCCCAGCCAGGTCACCCCTCCACTTCCCTACCATCCCAGGGCTGCTCCTGACAGGCATCTTCCCTCGCTTGCTCTGGCTACTGGGCTCCTGGCAGAGAATAAAGGAATGTGTACAAGAGGGTAGAACAAATAAGTGAACACTTTAAATGAGCCATTTTTAGTGATAAGATGTGGGACAATATGGCAAAAAGTGTCCAAGCTTCTTTTTTCACAGTCCTCAAAGCACACCAGGGATTCTATCTTACTTTTTATGGAGAGGCCTTTACAAAATCACTTATATTTATATACAAATACTTATTGTTTGCTCACGTTATTGTCTCTGTAAATAATCTTTTTAATCTTGATGTAAACCCTCCAAGGTAGGTGTTGCTAATGTCCTTTTCCCATTTTACAGGTAGACGGTAAAGTAGATTAATTAGATGCCTTGCTGAGGCCATGAGTAATGGAGCAGTGCTTAGGTCTTTGAGTTTAACGCCCTTCCCACTCTCTACTCCTGCCTCGCTCATTTCTAGTGTAGTCAAAACATGAACTTACATATTAACTCTTCTTGTCCTAAAAATAAACCTTCAAATTGAGATTTAAAAATATATATTTTCCCACCTGATATGACTTAGATAAATGTTTTATGCTCTATTAACCTATTTGGAAAACATTCTCTACCCTATATGATATTGAGGTATGTCATGAATCCAGATTTGTAGCACAAAATTTTATACTTTATAGTCTTTTTTTTAACTTTTAAAAACTCTAAGTTAATACGCACACAGAAAAGTGTATATCTCATACATGTATAGCTCATTGTATTTTCCGCAAACTGAACACATCCATAGAGTCAACATCCAGATGAAGGAAAAGCACAGTGTCAGCTCCCCAGACGCTCTCCTTCAACCCCCTTCCAGCCATTTCCCATCCCCCCCTTGGTGACCACTAGGCTAACTTGTGATAGCAATCTAGTTTTTAAAGTATGCAGTATAGTTGCATTCTTAAGCAAACTGAAACCTCACGAGGAATTTTCGGTTTCTTGATGTCTCCCATAAGAAATTTAAAAAGTGTTCCCTGGGCCAGACCAAGGACTGCAGCTCCCTGTGCTGTGTCTGGCCAATGAAACAAGGGTCCTTTTGTGGGAGCCTGGCCCATTCACTTCTTTGCTGTGGTCCTAACCTAAGATGCATTTCCACGGACCACTCCAGACTGCCTTTTTACATCTTTTGTGGTTCTGGTGATGAGAATGTATTTAAACTTTATCCTTTCTTTTTATAAAATGACAGTATTCTGCCAGTCTCTCCTAAACTGTTTTGGTTTGAAGGTAAGTTCTATATGTGATTTAAAGTAGTTGTCCAGCTGTGTATAGGTTAATTTTAAGTGTGCTTAATTAGTGCAAAGTCATGCAGTTGATGTGATTGCTAGTGAAAAATGTCATTTTTCTAAGAGCTTTCTCAAATTTAGAATATGATACAGTTCCAACAGTTCTTCATTGTTATAGATTTTCCTAAAGTTAATGAGTAAAATTGTAGTTCATTATAAAAGAGATGAGTGTTTTGCTTATTTCTAAAATAAGATAAAACTCCATGTTCCTTTTTACAATAACATGATATCCTATGATTACTTTAATACCTTAGTTAACTAGCATGATCAGAATTGACCCAAGTGCTAGATTAGCCAAACTCTCCAAGTAATGACTTTTCCAGAACACAGCTCATTGATGCTCCCTCTGGGAGATAGATAGACGGAGTCTGTAATTCTGTGTCTCAGGAGCACTGTTCTTTCTAGTTGGTCTTCATTTATGTGCATTTATTAATATATCAACATCAGGCATAAGTCTTGAATCTAGTAATCTTGCTTCCCATTCCCTTCCAAAGTAAAGTTGTCTCTGATCATTTTAGCTACCTATAATGTGCATCTGGCTAGGCATAATGTACAATATAAGTCACTTAAAGGGGAAATCATGCAGAAAAAAAGAAAGCTTTAGAAGTTCTTGATAGTCGCTACCTTGTAGTTAACCCTACCCAAACTAAACATGCAACACATCCTTTAATATAGCTGTCTACCCTGCTACCTGTTCCCCTCTTGTGCTTTCCCCTCCCACGTGCACTGTCTCATGACCTTTGATTGACCTAAGTCAAGCCCTCCCAGAGTAACTTCTGAAACCCTTTTCTAAATCTCAAGGCTTCACTTCTGCATTGCTTGTCCTCAGTGGGAATGCTATTAGGCCACACCCTTAGTGCTACTGGCCTGAGGATGACACTTCACGTCTGTTAACTAAGGTGTGAAATACAAACGTATTCTCTCTCTAGCCTAAACTCTCACATTTTGTATTTTTGCCAGAAGAAGGTGAGTTAATTAGTAGAGGCATTGTTTTCAAATCACCCACTAAAGATTCTGTTGGATGTTAGGCTTATCCTTACACAGACAGTCACTAGGAAGGTGACCACGAGAAGCCAGTTACAGTATTGAAGCGGTATAAAGGGCATATATGGTCTGAGGCAAATATGGCCAAGGCGAACTTTGTAAAAACGTTCCTCAAGGGAGTGAATGGCACTGATTACTTACTGTCTCACCTATTTTAGGGGCCATTATACCTTTAGTGAAGCACATAAATGAAAAGCATAGGAAAAAGTCCAATAAGGAGCCTAATTTCTTAATGACAAAAAAATAAGCAATATTCCACCCCAAATATGAAACTTCAAAATAATCTTAGTATAGAATACAGGATTAAACTAATTTTTTTCTGCTTATTCTTAGTAAGCATTACATGATTTGCTATCACTTTATCAAATCGGTAGACTGGTTGTTATGTAATTTGTATTAGCTGGACAGGAGCCAGATGGACTAAGTTCTGCCTCTGTTTGGTTTTCCCTCTGCTTTAAATAACCAAGAGCAGACCACTTAAACTGCCTATATCCCTTTATCTTTTTCCTGGAATGTAAGTAATTATACTTTCCTCTCTCTTGTGAATATCAGTGAATTGTACTTCTGAAGTGATTCTAAATCCCTGTGTTTTGGAAATGAACATAATATCTAGATATGATTATGTTATAATGCTA
This sequence comes from Equus caballus, assembly GCF_041296265.1. Lineage (NCBI taxonomy): Eukaryota > Metazoa > Chordata > Mammalia > Perissodactyla > Equidae > Equus > Equus caballus. The sequence continues at coordinate 31,656,092 of NC_091715.1, read as the reverse complement.
CAATAGATAGAAAGCTTTTTAACTTTTAAGTTTAAAAGCATTCTTTTTTTATTTTTTTTTAAAGATTGGCACCTGGGCTAACAACTGTTGCCAATCTTTTTTTTTTGTTGTTCTGCTTTATCTGACGAGCGGTGCCATGTCCGCACCCAGGATCCGAACCCTGGGCCACCGCAGCAGAGCACGCGAACTTAACCACTCGGCCACGGAGCCGGCCCCTAAAAGCGTTCTTTTGAGGCAGCCCAGAAAGCATATTTAATTTTTTTTCCATTTTAACCTTGACATAGATGCTAATAGAATTTTGTGAATCCTCATCATTGAGAATGTTGAAATAGAGCAACATGCATAAAGTCCTTGGTAATATAGTAAGTTGATATGTGGCATGGACTATGCAATATTTTATTTCCTTAACTTCAGTATTTGAATTCATATTCTGTGTGTTCTTCGAGATGGTATAAATTATTTATGTCAGCAATATCAAATCTGTTTTTTAAAAAAGAAAATCTTAACTCTTCCCTGATATCGATTTTGTCACAGAGTTGTGAATTTTCAGAAAATGAGGACCTAGAAGACGTGGATGAGGGAATTGGTGAATGTGCGGAAGGTGGGAAGGAAGCTGAGAGAGAGAATAAAAATGTTCCTGCAGACGACCCCAGTGAAACCAGCGACAGCTCGGCTGAAAAGGTATGGGCAACCGCTGAACAGGTATGAGGACTTGTACTTGAATCCTGAGATCCTGCGTAAGAGCAAGTGTCTGAGCCCCCTGGTCCCTGCAGAGGGCAGACTCTAACTTCCTTTGGGAGCAGAAACACTTCTGTGACTGACTGTTCATGTGCTGTAGAGAAAGCTTAGGTAAACTTAGGAATCAGGCACACTTTGTTTCTAGCACCCTTTCTACACTTCTTGGTAGCATTCCGTTCCCCAAAAGTGAAAATCAACTGATAGGGGGCAGAATAGTACACTGTTGAGAGGTTAACCGAGAAGGTCAGCACTGGGTCCTTGCAATGATGAAATTACAAAGTTAGCAGCCCTTCCTGGTGACAGAAATGGGATATATAGGGGCCCGCATACATGTGTATATTTACACGCACTCGGATAATGAAAATTGTTCACAGCAGTATTTGAGGTTGTGATCAGTTCTGCACAGATGCAGTCTAGAAGAAAGTACAGGAGGAATAACAAGAGGTATCACTGAGGAAGAGAGAGTCATCCTGAAAGTGGAGCTATGGGTACCAAAAACATCATCTCTATTTGGCAGTTTTGCCTAAGAGTGAGCCTGCTAGGGGACAATTGGTAGGCTTGAAATCACTTATTTGCTAACACTGCTCTGGGTTAATTGCAGAGGTATGGAATTCAGAAACCCAAACTGAATGACACTGCATTGATTCATTTCTGTTTTCATTTTTTGAACCTTTTGCTCAGAACACTAAGTTAATCATACCTTCTTGTTGGTGAAACACTATCATCATAGGTCTGTGCAAGTCTCCTCTCTTTATTTAAATTGATTCTCTCTTAGTCCCATTCCCCTTTTCCGTAATATAGACAACCATTGAAACATACTTGTCTCTTTTTTGGATGTGTACTTATAAAACATGTATTGTTTTGTGTGCATATAGTTTTGATTTACAAAATGGTGTTGTGCTATAGAGTTCATTCTCCTCCTTGATTCCTTCTTTATCCAAGACTCCTTCCTCTCACTGAGAAGAAAAATGTTCTGGCAGTTACTGTTTTCTTTCAGACGGAGAGGAAGATTCTGTTTATAAACAACGTTTATGAGTTCCGGTTAAGGTGGTCCCTAAATTCTTTAACATAGAATTCATTAAACTCTAATTTGACATTGTAAAATGTTGGGCTAATTCATATACCAGTTAATGTTCCTGAATCTTCTTTGAGTAGAATTCTTGAGTCACACAATTTTTTTAAATCATACAATTTTAAGTTAGGAGGGACATTAGCAATCACTCAGCATCTAGGCAAGAGCCCAGCTAAGTGAAGTAATTGTCACGTGTTTGTGTTGTCAGCTAGAGGCCAGCTCTGGAACCATGCTTAAAACCAAAACTGGGTTTTCTACCACAGCACAAAGATGTTTCTTAATATATTATATAATTATATTGTATTTATCTACAATTACAATACAAAATATTTATTATATTGTATATTGTTTATTGTTTATAGGACAAAAAATCCAACCAACAGAAACGGGCCCTTTATGAATACAACGAAAATCCAAAAGGTGTGAGCACATTCAACTTTAAAAGTATACGTTTAAAAAGGCTAGATACATAGCGTGCATACGTATGTACATACATATGTGTATATATATGCTGTAATCAAGTAATTATAGCTTACACACGTATTCTCTCTTATACTTTCTGCTGTCACATGACCCTTATAACAAGCTATAAAATATGCAACATAGGCTTATTTGTTTTCATTGATAACCACCACAGCTTCTTCACGTCAAAATATTCGCATTACTCGTGCTGCTCCTGTGTCAGTGTTAAGTGGTTTAGGACAGCCTTTTTACTACCTTTTTTCTTCTTTTAATCAGTAGTGTTAAGTTGGACTTTTGCCCCAAATCTCAATTTGTATATCTCGTAAGCACTGCGAGACCCCAGTGCTGGTGACCAAGCTGGCCTGGAGCCACAGTGGGCCATCCAGGTATTTCCCTTGGAGCCCAGACCTGAGTTTTTGATCTTACCTCAGGCATTTAAGAGGAGTCCTGTCAGAGAACAGGTGCCACAGAATAGAGGAGACTGTGCTTGCCCTCGAGACCTACATTTTCTACACCCAAATATCTATATTTTTGCTGTATGACCCCTGTATTATGTCTCCACATCACCACATCACAGTGTGCTTTTTACTGTGTTCTCATTAAAAATAGCTATCACGGGGGCTGGCCCCGTGGCCGAGTGGTTAAGGACCCACAACTAAGAATATACAACTATGTACCATGGGGGGCTTTGGGTAGAAAAAAGGAAAAATAAATAAAATCTTTAAAAAAAAATAGCTATCATGATAGTGGATATCTGATCCGAACTTAAGCAGAAGAAGGAATAGTTCCCTTAATCCTTTTTCCTTATAACTTCTGCAGAAAGAGTAGTGAGTTTTAGACTATGTTAAGCAAAATGTTAAAATATTTATCATCTCTATTCTTAGCATATAGCCTAAAGTGTTAAAATTAAGTATTGGATGATAGAAAATTTAAAAAGTGCATATGCTTCATGAGTATACTTTAAAGATCATTATTTGACTATATAACATGTGGGTTAATTTGAAACACCAAAAAATAACATGTCCATTTGAGTAGAAAGAACTTAGTTATAACTAGGTTAATTTTTAAAAAAAGGTCATTTATGTTTTACAGAAGTCTTCCCTAACGTTTACTGTTACCTTTATAGCTCTATTTGGATGTTGGTTGTCTAAATATTTACGACATTGGTCAGGTCATTCTGGGCTTTTTGCCTTAACTCAGCCCTTCAGGAAGTATGCAATGTAGACCTTGTCCACTACCCGAGTGGTATGTTCTTTTAGTATTACCCTGTGATCAGGGTTGAGATAGTTTCACGGAAGCATCAGGACTTTTCTGTTTCTCATTAGTTAGAAAATATATTTCTAAATATATCCTATTGTAGGAAGCATGTGTAGCCATGCAAAGAGCAGTTCTTCGGAAGTCCTGGGATATAGTGTAGCAACACCCAGTAAAGAAGTAAAAAAATCAAAGGTAAGTGAAATGAATTTTTCATTTTAATGTTTAGACCAAAGTATTGAATTACTCCTTCTACTTTTTATATGGTGATCCACATAATTTAATCCCCTTAATATGGGTTTTTATGTCCTAAAATGTGAAGAATTTCAGGTGATGTTTCACATTTTTAGGGTACATATTTATTTATTTATTGGACTTTAAGATTACGAGTCACGTTGCTCTGCCAAAATTTAATAGCATGTTCCTTTCAATCATCCTGTTTATGCTGATTCAACATATAATACCAGATACGTAAAAGAACTGTTGCTTAAATTATGAGTATAATAATCATGAGAGTCTAAAAGAGAGTAGAGCAAAGCCAAGAAATAGGATGAATTAAAAAATAGAGACGATTGTGCTTAGAAAATCCACTTTAGAAACTATTTTCTATTTTGCTTTCCAGTGTATCCTTGGTACTTAGCATAGTTCCTGGTACATGGTAAATGCTCAGAAATATTTTTGGTTGACAATGAGTTGCAGAATGTAAGGGAATAAGAAAGGGGAAAGGATGAAGGTAAAACCAGGAGCCACCCTTCAAGTAGTAAACAGCCTGTCTTTGCCATCTTTGGAGGTATATGCCACTCTGAGATTTCTTTCAGAATTACTTCAGAAATTTCAAAAGTTATTTTGGCCTAGATCCCCATATTGTTATCTTTTACTAAAAGTTATTTCATGACCATTTTTATCTTTATAAAAATTGTCTTATAACTTTGGATTATTATACCCCAAAGATAGTTGTGACCTGGCTCAAAGGATACTTTAGAATTATTATCCTTCTTAGAGTTTTAACATATGTATTGTCAGAACATTTGATCAAGGTTTAGGAACTTTTTAGATTCTCTGTCTAGTAGAACAGAACATTTAACGGGTATCTACTATGCTTCATAGCATTCCCGTGAATAGTTTTTCCAATTATAAGAGCTCAAAAAAGGCTCTAGAAAAAAAAATCAGATGTGAGGGAGAAAGATGAATAGTAAAGGAGTCAGGAGACGTAAGAACCTAAGGAGAGAAAAAGTGAAGCGAAGCAAACACACCTCTGACCAAATGAAAATGCGTATTCTAGACTACGTGGTCAAGTTTCAGGACCTTCTCAGGCTCTCCTGTCTTCAGCATTGCCCACAGGTGTTAGCATTTAGAAACACAGGACAGGAGAGAGGGCTGAACCGAGGGAAGGAATGCCGTGTGGGAGGCAGAGTGGCAAGCGCCTGTAGGAGCAGGCCAAGCCAGGAGCCCGAGTGCCAGTGCTAGTGGATGGGACACAGATGAGGTTGGGCCAGCATACAGAGGGCTGCAAGTGCCAGGCTGAAGAATTTGCTCTTAAACTTTGATTCTGCTTGAATCCTCATTTATACCTAATGTAAAAACGTATTTCAGTAAATACACATTTCATTTGTTAAAGATGAGAAACAAAAAGTAATGGAAATTATATTTAAAAAGTCCAGCAGTAATCAGTGTATTTCCTACTTAAAGAATATGCTATTATTCTACATATTTTAAAAATGAAATAGATGACTTGGATGAGTTTTTTTCCAAGCATTCACACATGACACTTTTTTATCTACAGTGTCTCTAACCTATTTATACCTCCAAGCCAAACAAGTCAGACTGTTTTTAAATCTTGGAAAATAAAGGATGCATTAACTCATATCAAAGTAAACACAGGTTTAAGATTTTGCATCGCCCCCCCCCCCCCAAGTTAGACAGTCACTCCAAAGATAATCTGAAAAAAAAAGAAATGAAAGAATTGCACTCTTGGTGTCTACAAGGCAGAATTCACCATTCACTTTTGTTTTGGTGATTTTAAATGTTTCAGAGAGCCAGGTTAGGACCTGTGATTTTAGTTGGCAGCAGAAATCTTTTGAGAGATGATTGTTGTATATGGAAATTACCAAATATTGCTTTTCCAAACTATAGTCAAAGCTGATTATTTGAATCCACAGTTAGTGACTAAGAAAAATGTGTTATTGGCTTAAATTCTACCTAAGTAAGCTAATGAAAAAAGCAGTAAGCTTTTCAGCTATTAAAAATAACTTCTTTCCATCATGGAATTAGTTCATTCATGTATTTATTTAGCATACATTAATTGAGTATCTCTTATGTGCCAGGCATAAGGCTAGAAGCTGCAGATACCGAGGTTAAAGATCCATTGCCTTCCCTCAGAAACTAGCTGGAACATGGCTGATTCCCTGGATAGTTCCCCATGTCAGTTCACAGTTCATAGATTCTTATCATTGCCACTGCCATAAATAAACGAGGCTGAGATGAGAATTTCTCCACCAAAAAGTATGCCTGTGGATTCTTGCCTTTCCTCATGACTACCTTTTCTCTGATGCTACGCTTTGTTCACCCTTGCAGCCACAACTCAGCACATTCGCCTCAAGTACACAGTTAGCTTTACTCTATATTGTGAGGTAGATTACATATATGCTCTCCTGTCACTGGCGCTTTTTCCCAGGCTTCAGACCTGAGACAATCTCTTTCAGGCCCACCCAATAATTACTCCCCTGCTTTTTAAAAATAGCTTTTTTGAGGTATACTTGAACTATAATAAACTGCACATGCTTAAAGTATATCATCTGATTAGTTTTGACATATGTATACACTTACACAACCGTAATCACAATCAAGAGAGTGAACAGTGCCATTATTAGCGGAAGGTTCTTTGTGCCTCTTTGTGATCCCTGTCAACATTCCCCACCCTCCTGCCATCCTCAGCAAACCACTGATCTGCTTTCTGTCATCATACATTATTTTGCAAGTTCTAGATTTTTATATAAATGAAATCTTACACTATGTACTCTTTTTTTTTTTTTTTTTTGGTTTGGCTTCCTTCATTCAGCATAATTATTTTGGGATCCATCTATGCATGTATCAATGGTTCATTCCTTTATATTGCTGAGTAATATTCTATTTTGAGTTAATGTTTTAAGGTACGGATTAAGGTTCTTTTTTTTTTTTGCATATGGACATCCAATTGTTCTGGCACCATTTGTTGAAAGAAAGACTACCCTTTCTCTACTGACTTGCCTTCACACCTTGGTCAGAAATCAGTTAACTTTTCATGTGTGGGCCTATTTCTGGATTCTGGATTCTGTTCCTTTGATCTGTCTGTCTTGTGCCAGTACCACACTGTCTTGATTACTGTAGCTTTGTAATAAGTCTTGAAATCAGCAAGTGTTAGTCCTCCAACTTTGTTCTTTTTCAAACTTATTTTGGCTATTCTAGACCTTTTGCATTTCCAAAAAATTTCTGAAGTTTTAGAATCAGTTTGTCAATTAACTGAAAAAAAAGTACCTGCTGGGAGTTTGATTGGGATTGCTGTGAATCTACAGATTAGTTTGGGAAGAATTAATGTCTTTACCATAGTAAGTCTCTTAACTCATGAAGGTGATATTTCTCTCCATTCATTGGTATCTTCTTAAATTTCTAGCAATGTTTTATAGTTTTCAGTGTACAGGTCTTGCACATATTTTGTCAGATTTATTTTATGTCTTCTGGTTTTTATTCCCTGATTAACTGGTTAGAAGTTTATCAATTTTATTGATCTTTTCAAAGAATCAATTTTTGGTTTCATTGATTTTTCTGTATTTTCTATTTTATTTATGTCCACTCTGATCTTTATAGTTTCCTTTCTTCTACTTACTTTGGGTTTAATTTGCTTTTCTTTTTCTAGTTTTTTAACATGAAAGTTGAGGTCACTGACTTGAGATCTTTCTTATTCTCTAGTAGAGGTTTTTCATGCTATAAATTTCCTCTGACGTACTTGATATATTGTTTTTTTCATTTTAATTTAGTTCAAAATACTTTCTGATTTCCCTCTTTGATTTTTTTTTAAGGTATGCTTTTTGGTGGGGAAGATTGGCCCTGAGCTAACATCTATTGCCTATCTTCCTGTTTGTTTTTTCCTCCCCAAAGCCCTATACATAGTTGTATATCCTAGTTATGTGATTTCTTTTTTGACTAATGAGTTATTTAATTCCAACATATTTGGAGATTTTCCAGAGATCTTTCTGCTGTTAATTTCTAATTTAATTATATTGTGATTGGAGAACATACTTATTATGACTTGAGTCCTTTTACATTTATTGAGATGTGTTTTATGGCCCAGAATCAAGTCTCTCTTGCTAAGTGTTCCATGTGCACTTCAGAGGAAGGTAGAGAAGAATGCTGCTGCTAGGTGGAGTGTCCTGTCAATGTCATTTAGGTCAAGTTGGTTGATAGTGTTGGAAGTCTTCTCTATCCTTCCTGATTTTCTCTCTGCTTATTCTATTATTCTATCTGTTATTGAGAGAGGAGTGTTAAAATTCCTAACTATAATTGTAGATTTGTCTGTTTCTCCTTGTACTTCTATTAGTTTTTGCTTCATGTATTTTAAAGCTGTTATTAGGTTCTGTAATGTTTAGGATGGTTATATTCTCTTAATTGACCCCTTTATCATTATAAAATTATCCTCGATAATATTCTTTGCTCTGAAATCTACTTGGTTTGATATTAAATAACCACTCTAGCTTTCTTTTGATTAGAGTTATCATGGCATATCTTTTTCCATCCTTTTAACCTATTTGTGATTTTATATTTGAGGTGCATTTGATAGTACCTCATATAGCTGGGTCTTGCTATTTTGTCAAACCTGAAAATCTGTGCCTTTTAATTGGAACATTTAGACCATTTATATTATATTTAATTTAATTATTGATGCAGTTAGGTTTAAATTTATCATGTTACTATTTATAGTATTCTTCTTTATACCTAAAAAATGCTAAAGTTTATTTTTTCTGATATTACTATAGCTGTACTAGCTTTCCTTTGGTTAGCATTTGCCTGATATATCTTTTTTCCTTCTTATACAGTATCTCTTATAAGTGGCCTATAAGCTGGATTTTTAACATGCATAGCTAAAATCTAAAGCTTATCAATGTTCCTATCTTTTTTCCCCAAAAATACCAGGATCTTAGAAGAAGTTTCTCTCCTATCATCCCTTCCTTCCCATTTTACATGTTATTGTATCCAGTATATTAAGTTTTTTAACCTCACCAATCAAATGTTATTATTATTTGTTATACCACTTTCTTTACTCACTGTTCCTTTTTAAGTTTCAAATATCCTTTCTGGGATCCTTTCTCTTCTTCCTGATGAAATCCTTTGGAAGTTCCTGTCAGAGATTTCTTTTGTAGTTAACTTGTTCACTTTCTGTTCACTTGAAAGTGAATGATAGGATAGTATGGCTGGTTGATGGTTATTTTCTCTTACTATCTGTTCCCATTGTTGCTATTAATAAATTTGCTTTACTATAATTACTGATAACTTTGTGTATAATCTGTCATTTCTCTCTGGCTGCTTTTTACATTGTTTGTCTTTGTGTACTTCAGTTCACTATGAGATGCCTAGGTGTGAATTTTTTATTTTAACTTTCTTCTAATTTATTATCACTTTTTTTATGAGGAAGATTGGCCCTGAGCTAACATGTATTGCCAGACTTCCTCTTTTTGCTTGAGAGAGATGGTCCTTGAACTAACATCTGTGCCAGTCTTCCTCTACTTTGTATATGGGAGGCAGCCATAGCATGGCTTGATGAATGGTGTGTAGGTCCATGCCCAGGATCCGAACCTGCACACCCTAGGCCACCAAAGTGGAGCATGGGAACTTAACCACTATGCCACTGGGCCAGCCCCTATCCTCTTCGTTTTTGCTTGAGGAAGATTAGCCCTGAGCTAACATCTGTGCCAGTCCTCCTCTACTTTGCATGTGGGATGCCTCCACAGCATGTCTGATGAGTGGAGTAGGTTCACATCCAGGATCCGAACCTGCAAACCCAGGCAGCCAAAGCGGGATGCGTGGAATTTTAACCACTCAGCCATGGGGCCAGCCCCTATTATGACTATTGAATCTGAGAATTCATGTCATTCATCATTTTAAGAAAATTCTCATTTATTATATATTTGAATCTTTCCTCTCTCCTCTTTGGACCTCTGATATAATGAAACTTTTCATTCTGTTGTCCACATCTTTTAATATTACTTTCATATTTTCCATGTCTAAGTGATATTCGGGGGAATTTCAGAGCTTTCATCTATTTCAGTTTCTTTTCAGCTGAGACTAATGTTTTTAAGCTACCTATTTTTTAATTTCAATGATTATACCTTTCACATTTAGAAGTGAAATTCTATTTTTATTCTTTTTCAAATCAATCTGATCTTTTAAAAGCTAATACCTTGTTTTGTGCTCATGTTTTTTATTCTAGTCCTTTAAATAATTTAGGCATATGTATTTTATATTCTGTATTTAGTTATTCCAATGTCAGACACCCTTAGGAGTCTAAATCTGTTTGTTGGTTTGGCTGACTTGCTAATACTGTCTTGTTTCCGTATGTGTTTTGAAAATCGAATTGTGAGTTCATGTTCCACAGGGACATTTTGTGGAAATCCTTTAAGGCTTAGATGAGGGTAAGTCCATTCACAGAAAATTTATATTAGCCTCTCTTAGCTCCCTGGTGTGTTACCATTCCAGGATCACTTTCAGTTAATTTCTCAGTTAAGGCTGTCCCACCCCCACCAGTAATAAAATGTGAACCCTAAACTCACATTAGGAAAACATTGTTCTCCTTCCCTCAAAGCCTAGGCTGAGAGAGGCATGTGATTTTGTTATCTCCCAATGTTTATAGGTGGACTTACATTAAGGGCATAGTCCTTAGAGGGTCCCCACTTGATATAGGGGTCTCAGTTCTAATTCTCCACATGTCATGAGACCAAATCTGTTACAATCCAAGGGTTTAAGTTATGACATCAATAAATGCCATTTCAGTGCTCACTCACCTCTGAGGCTTCCTATTCCCTCTTCATTTTTTTGGCCCACAGGGATTTCCTGTCATTTTTTGTGAGCTTACCTACACATTATAAAATTATAGTTTTTACGCTTATTCAGCATTTCTTGATATTTTGTAGTGGCAGAGTTTTTCACGATAGGTATTCCTCCACAATAGCAGGAACAAGAGTTCTCCCATTTTAGTCCATAGACCGTTTTTCTAGGCTCTGACTTTTTCGGTTACAACTTTTCACCTCAATTCTTCCATTCTTTAAAGATAAATTAAGGTAAACTATTATTATTAGTACCATTTTGATTTCTGAAGGAGCCAAGTTCTCACCTGTTTTTTGTTTTTGGCATCTTGTCAAAATCGTTGTCAGTCTTTAAGAATCCTATTTTATTGCTGGCTGAATCCTCAGAGGGCTTAAATCAAATGGAACTTTTTTGGGCCAGCCCCCTGGCACAGCTGTTAAGTGCACATGTTCCACTTCAGCGGCCTGGGGTTCGCCGGTTCGGATCCCGGGTGCAGACATGGCACTGCTTGGCAAGCAATGCTGTGGCAGGCGTCCCACATATAAAGTAGAGGAAGATGGGCACAGATGTTAGCTCAGGGCCAGTCTTCCTCAGCAAAAAGAGGAGGATTGGCAGCAGATGTTAGCTCAGGGCTAATCTTCCTCAACAAAACAAAACAAAACAAAACAAAACAAACAAGCAAATGGAACTCTTTAGTCATCATCTTCCTTGATCTCTCCTGCATGTGCCCTGTTGGCCACTCCCTTCCTGATGTATTTTTCTTCCCTGACTTCTGAGCTAGCTGCCTCTTTTTCCCAATTTTGTTTCTAAAAGCTCAGTTCCCAATGCTGGCTTCCCATGCTCTGCCTGCCTCTCACACTTGCCTCTTCCTCAGTCTCGTGTCTTCTGTTCTCTCTTCCACTCTCCTGGAATCCCTAGGTTATGGGGTCTCCTTTCTTCTCTTCACCTATTATCTATACTCTACCTATTGCAGCCCTGGCCTCCCCCAAGCAGCAGACCCATATATCCAGCTACCTACTGAGACCCCTGGGGTTCACACTGCCATCGTTTGGCAGCACTTCCTGAGAAGTTTTGATGTAGAGGAATGGGAAGTATGTTGTCCTCTGCCAGAGTATGGTAGTTTTCATCTTTTTTCCTCTTATAACACAACAAAGTGGAATACTAAATTTGTTCTTTGAAGAAAAAATGATGATATATTACCAAGACAGTGACAGTGTTGAAGATTAAACCCTAAAAGATCTTGTTTTAGGAAAGAATCATGATTGCTGTTGGTAAAAGATAAAAGGCTGACAGATGCTAAGAATGTACCATTGTACTTGTGGTTCCCCATAAAGATGTGATGAAATGAAGTTAAGACTTGTTGGAAATTATACCCCCTAAATACTATTAAGTGAATATTTCACTTACTGAAATGAATTGTTTGTGTGTGTGGTTTTTTTTTTTTTAGATTTTCTTCTTTAAAAGGATGTCATTGACGTGTCAGAAAAGTATGCAGAATAATAATGAGCCACTCCCAGTGATAAAACCAATAGGAGATCAAATAGCTTTTAAATCCAATACCAAAGATGCCCAACAGAACGACATGGGGCAAAATCACCCGGATACTTCACCCCCAAATGGGGCAAGAAGATCAAAATCTTGTACAATACTCTAAATATATATTTATGTTTTCATGGTCACCAAGCACATTGTACCAAGCATGTTGTAATTTATACTTGAAAAACATTATGACTTCTGAAGGAAAGTTTCTGACAAACTTTTAAAGATATAAGTTAATAATATGTTTTATTTGATTTGAATATTACGACCAGTTTTGATATTTATTTATGCTAATATATTTTTGACAAACAATTTCAAAATATGTGTATCTCAAACTTTCCTTCAAGTGTTGTGGCCTTAACTGTTCAGTGTTGCAGTAAAAAAATATATTTTTATATGTGAAAGTTAAATTAAGATACTTCATAGCTTTTACTAAACAATTTTACTTCTTTGTAATTTCAGAAGACAATATTTGCAATTTCATGACACTAACAGTTTTTATGTATTTGCAACTTTTAAAAACTGAGTCAAAATTGTTTTGATGAACATATTTTAATAAACTATATCTGGTCGGTTCTACTGTTTAAATGGGTGAATATGAATAAAATTTGGAGGTACTTGGAGTTATCAGTTGACAAAATGGGGGCAAAAAAATCTTATTTCAAAATATTGAAAGATGCGAAATACATTTACCTCTGAGTAAAGAAAATATCAGTGCAGCTGTGTACACAGTATATCTTTGTGGGGAAACTGTGTTGAAATTTCTTGACTTCCCGCTCCTTTTTTAGGGAGGTGATTTGGCATGAAAACATTGCAGATTATATGGCATGATCTGGAGTGTTTGACCATGCCACAGATCATCACCATAGGAGAACCAGACACAGCCAGGCTTGCTCATTTCAGACGTCCCTAGCATTGGCAGTGATAACCAAGGTTGGCTCCATCACACAAGGCTCTGCCACAAAGAATAGGAAGGGTAAAGCTGTTAAGTCTACTCTGATAGAAACATTGCTTTTCTATGCTCTCACATACTAATTTATTGGCACATAATACCTTCATTTTCCCCATTCTAGCTTCTGACTAAAACATTTTATTCTTCAATCACAGCAACCATTGCTCCATTTAAACAAAGAAAAAGAAACTCCATCTGTGTGTTTCATGCCCAGGGGTTGTAAGGATGTTAGTCTAGAGTAGATGTGATTTTGAAATCGTACAAAATAGCCTTCTAAATATTACATTTAGTGGAATTCTAATTTTATTAAAAGTAAATTCAATGAAAGTTTTTACTATTGCCACTATAGCACTGGTACAATATTGCAAAAATACTTTGCCAAAATTTAAACTACAGGAGCTAAGTGGAAGTAAGCTCACAAATAGTACTAAGACATGCCAGTTGTGGTAGGCAGAATTCTAAAATGGCCCCCAAAGTTCCCACCTGCTGGTACCTGCCCTGAATAATCCCTTCTCCTTGAGTGTGGGTGGGACCAGTGAACATGATGACATATCACTCCATCGCTTAGGTTACATTATATGGAAAAGGTGAAGGATTTTGCAGATGTAATTAAAATTCCTAATCAGCTAAATTTGAGCAAAAGGAAAGTAATCCTAGGTAGGCCTGCACTAATCAGGTGAGTTCTTTCAAAGAGGCTCTGGAATCAGAGATGGAAGAAGTCAGAGTGGTTCAAAGAAGTAGAGATAGTCTCCTGTTGGCCTGAAGAAGCAAACTGCCATGTTATAGAGAGGGCCGTGTGCCAGGGAATGGTGGGAAGTCTCTAGGATCTGAGGGCCTCCATCCTGCAGCTGCATGGCACTGAATTCTGCCAACAACCAGTGAGCCTGGAAGAGGAACCCAGTCCTCAGATTAGACCGTTATCCTGGCTGATGACTTGATTGCAGCCTTGTGAGGCCCTGAGCAGAGGACCCAGCTAAGCAGTGCCTCAGCTCCTGACCCATGAAAACTGTGAGATGATAAATATATGTAGTTTTAATCCACTAAGTTTATGGTAATTTGTTATGCTGTGATAGAAAGTGATACCAGTTTTCTTCTGGGTAAGGGCCTTTCTATGTGGCAGCTTCCTTCATCAGAGCCAGCAAGGGAGAGAGTCAGTAGAGTTGGCTAGCAAGACAGGGGTCATAGTCTTAGGTAACATAATCATGGAGGTGACATCCCGTTACTTTTGACATGTGTTGGTTAAAAGCAAGTCACAGGCCCCATCCACACTCAAGATGAGAGCATGACACAAGGGCGTGAAGACCAGGAGGCCAGGATCACAGGGGCCATCTTGGAGCCTACTTGCCATACCAGTCCTTTGGCCAGTCATTGAAAAAGAAAAAGGGACAGATTAGAGAACAAAGAAAGGATTAAGTCAAAGCACTTGGAAGAGGTGAAAATGAGACAAGCATAACCAAACTGATAAAGTATTACTGCTTAGTCAGAGATGTCAGAGCAAGTCGAACTTTTCAATAGGGTGGTTTGTTGAGGATCATCAACACCAAGAGTCAATTTTAGAGGCACAAGTAAATACTTTCATGAAAACATCATACCAGCCATCTGCCCTTGGGCTATGAATGCTTGTATTTATTTTCTAAATTTGGTTTTATATTTGGCTTTTACATTGAAGATGTACTTACTGAGAACTTCATATGTTCCAGATACTGTGCCGGAAACTAAGAAAATAGAAGTCACGGTTATGTGGGAGTAAAATGAAGAAAATACATTATCAGTTGGCGATATTAGGGCAATTTAAAAACCCAAGTTTCCTAATTGGATGGAAAGGTGATTACTGGACCCTAAACTTAAACGAATAAAAAACTAAGCCAACATATTTGAGAACTCTAAAAAAAATGGTCATTGATAGAATTGAATAGAAAGATCAATTTGTACTAGTTTCAAAAATAAAAGGAGTTACATTTACTGATAACCTTATAGCTTTAAAAAAAAAAGGTGAAATGATTTCTTTTAATCCCAAAACTACCTATCTTCATTATCTTTTCCATTAATTCCTCTTTCCTTTCTATAATACTGTTGCTTTGGACATTTTTTGCTGATCTTTATGGCACCTGAAAATAGAATGTGTTGACTTGAACATTAGGGGTCATTGACATTGTTCAGATTATTATGGATCAAACATTAAATGAATATTAATTTACAAAACATCAGTAGTGATAGGATTTTCAGATATTATGAAAGAGCATACAAATCCATGTCAAAACATTAAAGATAAAGGAAGAATTGGTAGTCACTAAGACCCTCCTATATGTGAAGAAGAACCTGTACGGTTCTGGAAAGGTGCTTTTATTAGTTTCCTAGAGCTTCTGTAACAAAGTACCATAAACTGGGTGGCTGAAAAACAACAGAAATTTATTGTCTCACAGTTCCGGAGGCCAGAAGTCCAAAATCAAGGTGTTGGCAGGGTCATGCTCCCTCTGAAGGCACTAGAGATGTTCTGTGCCTCTCTCCTAACTTCTGGTAGCCTCAAGCATTCCTTGGCTTGTAGATGCATCACTCCAGTCCTGTGTCCTCACATGACATTCTCTTTATGTGTCTTCACATTGTCCTCCTCCTCTGCATATCTGTCTCCATTTCTGAACTTCCCCCTTTTATAAGGACACCAATCATATTGGATTAGAACCAACCCTGATGACCTCATTTTAACTTGACTACCTTCTTAAAGACCCTATTTCCAAATAGTATCGCATTTTGAGGTACTAGGGCTTAGGACTTCAACATATGTTTTAGGAGAGACAATTCAACCCGTAACAGTGCTTCAGTTTGAGAGCTACAGCTCACACAAGAAATAGCCTCAATTGTTTATAGTCTCTAGTCTCTTACATTCTTACTATTGCTCTCCAAAAATGTAGAGACTCTTGCTAAATGCTAGATCTTTAATGATAAAATATCTTTCGTGGAGATACTTTGTGATGTTGAAACTTCCATTTAATGTATCATCAGTTACATCAAAGCAGGAATTGTAGTGGGGTTATCTTTTCCAGGATCCCAGACACAGTGGGCACATATTAAATGTTAAATGATTATCAAATAAATTATCATATTTGCCATTGTAGAATTTGGACAAGGATTTTTTTCTTAGAAATTTTGTACACACATACTCTTAAGTTTAAACTCATTTTTTGAGGTATTTACCATATGGTTCATTACAGTACAATTCTACTACCCATAGGCTATTATAAAACCATAGAGGGAAAGAAAGTCTTTCTGTGAGCAGGAAGGAATCTTCCAACAGAAATAGTGTACACCATCAGAAGCATCCCAAAGAGGGGAAATTAGGCCAACTAGTTTTACAATCATCAGGGTTGACAACAAGAATGAAACCAAAGTTATTATCACAGACCTCTACCCACAGGATACCCAAGTAAGAGCAGAATTGGAGATGAGACTCTGAATAATTATTTGAGGATGAAAGCAGACTGATTTCTTTATCATGCTCCTGAACTTCAATTAAGCATTTTTCTTCCTAATTTGATTTTATGAGGCTACCAAAATTGAAAATATTTCCATACTTAAAGTTTTCTTTTGCCAGGGCACATGGTTTAAAGATTTTTCATCTGATAGTAGCTCTTTAAAAAGCTTACATATCTTTTTAGATAGAATTTTAAAATGTGCTTTATATTTTTTTCCTTGTAAGGGTAGGAAATCAATAAAGGAAAATAGGAGACAAATCAGAAGATTAGAAAGTCTTCATCTCAGGAACAAGGGGGATATTTTATTGAATCGAAGAAAAACTGCGTTGTTTAAATCACAACTAAAAAAAACTATTTTCAGAGGCTAGATAGGTAAGCACACTGGAGCTGCTGCAACTCTGTTTTAGCTGGTAATTGCTGTTTCCCAGTACTGGGCCCAGTACTGCCAGACCCTCAGCCATTTTGAAAAGAAGCTAGAAATCTGGATTTTTGTGGTCAGCTCATTCATGTGCGTGCGTGTGCGCACGTACATATAAATTTAAAGAGAGCCAAAGTATAACTACAGGCCAAATTTAGCCCAAAAGGAACAAATTGTGACCTCTGTTTTGAACAAAGTACGTTAGTTTGGCAAGAGAAAGTAGTTTATAAGGAAAAGTATGTTGAAATAATTAGGCCCCGGATTTATTTTAATTATAATCTTTCCTAGTTTGGTCTCAGATTTTAAGCAAGAAATGAGAGTTAAAGCATTAACTAGAAAAGTGATCATTCTACTAAGGTAATTTTTTTGTTGCACACGAATGCATACTACGCCTTCTTGAGAGTGGGGAGTTGGGGGGATGGTGGAGTGCAACTATATTGAATACAATTAAGTAAGATGTTTCTGCTGAAAGAAACTGCATTAGAGTTAAGAGCCAACAAACTAACAGGCTTTTGATAAGCAGTCCCTCCAACAATTGTGACGGATGGCTACTTTGGCATAATGTCACTACACAATCCTAATCACTGAAAATGTCAGGAAATGCTCTGCTAACCCTAAAATTATTTACTAAAACGACAGTAGGAAAACGTATCTGGCCAGGCCAAGCTGCATTCCCAAATAGTTTTACTTGCTTCCATTTTCATCTGGTAGGTATAATACATATATTATGATATAGGAGATGTCCTAAGGTGAGCAGGGGACTAGAGAGCTGTGTCTAACTTTAAAGAATGTATAAATGACACCAATATCTTTTTTATTTTTACTTAAGAAAAATCTGGTTCAATGGCAAACATCCCTCCTAAGGTAAAAAAAACCTTGTATGTTCTAGAAAACGTTTTGAAGTTCCTCAGAAACAGTCTTTCCAAGTAATTTGTATAGAATTTGTCAAAATAGTAGTACACTACCTGTTAGATTTTTACATATGGGCCTGAAGGTTATTACAACAGAAAAGTTTTCTATTGTAATATCTTTGTCAGTTGCTTAAAATCATTAAAATTCTGTCCATAGGAATGTTTGATTTCATATTTGTAGGTAACATATTTTCCAACTTGGCATCAGATTTATATTAACTTCTTAATTATTATAATTAATTTACTACATATAGTAATTAACTACAAAAATTATATAAAAGTGTAAACCAATTTGGGAAAACTTTAGGCATCAGATGGATCTGTAAGTTGATTTTCCTCAATAATTACTAGGCAATATATGAATTCAGAAATTAAAGCTAGAAACTTTATTGTAAATATGAAATCCCGTTATTAACATTAATCTGTTGTGGTTTTATAAACTTTTTATTGGGAGACTTTTCAAATATGCAGAAAAATAGGAAGATTAAAATAATAAACACCCATGAACCCATCACATAGATTTAGGTTTTACACTTTGCTCTGTTTGCTTCATGTTGTACCCAGACATCCTCACATTTAAACCCTAAATACATCAGTATGCATTTCAATGACATTTTTGTACATAACTGCAATGCTAGTACCTTATTTAACAGGTTAACAATAATTTTCTAATATCAGCTATTTGCTACTCAATCTCTTATTCAAGTTTCCTTTGTTCTTCTCAAAATATCTTTTACAAACTGGTTCATTTAAACTGAGAGTTAATCAAGGTCCATGCATTATATTAAGTTGTTGTGTCTCAAGTCTCTTTTAATCTAGAAGAGTTCTTTCCTCATATTTTTTTTTCGTGACATTAACTTTTTACAAACTGGGACAGTTGTCCTGTAAAATGTAATCATATGCATTTAAAAGGAAGTCTGTAGTCTTCTGCTAATTCCTAATAAGTGGCTTAGGCCACCCTACCACTGGGAACAGATAGAAAAATTGGATGAAACATATATAGTTAACATTTGGAAGTATCAGAGTCCTATCAAGATAGTAAAGTATTATGGGGCCAAAATTTGGGAGGAAGGAAACCCAAAAAGATGTGCCTGGCGTATGGGGCTGCTTTTCACCAAGAGATATTAGTTGCTTCTAAAATTTAACATGTTTGAGGAATTAATGCAAAAGATTGAAGATTTTGGTAGAAAACTGGAAGCTATTTAAAGAGGACTAAATATAGTTTCTAGAACTAAATACAAGCAGTGAAATTAAGACGTTATTTGGGCTTATTAATAGATTGATAGAATTGGTAAACTGAAAGAGCAGAAGAAAATACTCAGACTGAAACACACAGAGACAAAAGGATGCAAAATATAGAAAAAGAGTTGTTGAGATGTTTGTGGTACTATGCAAAGGCCAAATATATGTGTAGGTGGAATCCCAAAAGGAGAAGAGAGAATGGAACAGAAGTAATATTTGAAGAAATAACTTTTCAGATCTTTTCAAAACAAAAAGATATCAGCTCCAAGATTCAAGAAGCAATGCAGGCTCCAAGCAGGAAAAATAGAAACCTGCACGGATGCAATTCAGAATAAAACTATATAACACTGTGGTAGAGTATGACTCCATTTTTTATGTTTCTTGACAGCTTTTAAGTCCACTTCTCCCTATTTCCCCTCTGTCCACATCTGGGCAAGTTGGTAAGAAAGCCCAGGTCCTCTCCTTTGGCACCAGCTGGAAGTTCAAACCTCAGCCTGCAGGTGGGACCCCTCACTCCAGCCCCCTTCCCCGACCACGGTTGAAATCCCAAGCCAGGCTTCTTTCTGTGTTTTCTCAAGCCATTTTCAGACCAGCTTGGGAAACCTGTCCTGCTCAAACCAGTAAGCCGCACTCTGTGTGTAATAAACCTTTTCATACCTTCTGGGTATGTATGTTGCCTTGTCAGTAAGGACATCAGAAGTAAATCTTGTGTCGAGGGTTCATTTCACCTCCACGAGGTGACTACAACACCACCACAGATAAGAATATTGAAGGTAATCAGGAGAAATGTTATATTACCTCAAAAGGAACACTATTAAGATTTATAACTGACTTCTCAACAGAAGGAGTGAAATCCAGAAGAAAATGTAATGTTTTTTTTAATGTGCTGAAAGAAAACTGCCAAATTCGAATTTTATGTCCAGAGAAAATTTGTTCAGAAATGTGGGTGAATAAAGACATTTTAAGACACAAACTGGTATTTGTCACTAGCAGGCATACATAAAGTGCTACTAGAGGTGTTTGTTACTCTAAGGCGATAGTTCTCAACCAGAGGAGCTTTCCCCCGCCCCACCTCAGGGGACAATTGGCAACTTTTGGAGACATTTTTATTGTCACAACGCAGGGGGGTGGTTAGGGAGTGGGGATGCTACTGGCATCTAGCAGGTAGAGGCCAGGGATGTTGCTAAACATCCTTCAGGGCACAGGAGAGACCCCAAAACAAATGCATTATCCCTCCTAAAGTGTCGATAGTGCTGAAGTTGAGAAATCCTGCCCTAGAGAAAGGAAAACTTGGGTTCACACAAAAACCTGCACACAAGTGTTTCATAGCAGCTCTATTCACAATCTCCAAAACCTGGAAACAGCCAAAAATCCTTCAGTGGTGAAGAGAGAAAACTGTATTGGGTCCATATGATGGAATACTACTAAGCATTAAGAAGAAATAATAGTATTGATATATACAACAGCATGAGTGAATCTCAAAAGCATTATGCTGAGTGAAAGAAACCACTCTCAACAGGTTACCCATGCATGATTCCGTTTCTATGACATTATCAAAACGACAAAACTGTAATGATGGGGCACAGATCACTGGTAGCAATGGGTTGCGGTGGGAGGAGGGTGTGACTGCAAAGGGGTAGTATGAGGTAGTGTTTTTGGAGTGCTGAGAATATTCCGTATCCTGATTTTGGTGGTATTGCCTGCAACCCTACATGTGTAAAAGTCATAGAACTGTACACCCCAAAAAAGTCAATTTTATGATGTTAACTTAAAATACAATCAGAATATATTTTAAAAGATCCAACACAGTCAAATAAATTATATGGACCCAAAACAATGAGGCCTGAAAATCTAAGTTGATCTAAAGGTGAAATTATGTTATCTTAGAGAAGTAGTTCTCAGCCAAGGATATGACACAGGGAAGTTTTTCAGCTGTAACTGCCTATGCCTTACCTGATTCTAATTCACTAGGTCAAGGCTAGGCCCTGGCCGTGTCTTTTAAAATAGCTTCCAAGGTAATTGTGATATAACATCAAGCAGAGAATAATTGATTTGAACTGACAAATTACTACAAAACTTCAGAATGTTCTCTCTCACAAGGAAAATACTATAATAATTAACAGAAATTTCCACATTGTTTTCTCTGAAAGATACTGGTTGTATTAGTCTGGGTAGTTTAACTGCTGTAATAAAGATGCCCCAGATCTGAGTTGTTTAACACAATAAGTGTTTATTTCTTGGTCATTTCAAAATACACCAAGGGAGAGTGGATAACCTTGTTCCACACAGTAATTCAGGGATCTTGGTTCTTATTATTTGGTGGCTTTGGTATTCCCTTTGAGGCTTGGCAGCCTCCAGGCCTGGAAGTTGTATATGTTACTTCTGCCCACATTCCATTGGCATTCAATAGCATGGGTCCAACTTACCACAAGGGAAATTGAAAACTGTAGGCTAATTGCGAACCCAGAAAAACAAAGAAACTGTCACAATAGAATATACTTACTCTATGTGCCAATAGAGGGCATACCCATGTGCTTTCAGTTAATTGAGTGGGGGACTATGGAATATTTTATACTTTTTATAATTTAAAACTCATTTTAAAACAAGTCCAACAGCATTAAACATCCAAGTTTCCAAAGCATAGTTGTGTGTTCCTTAGAATACGGGAAAATACAAACAGAGTTTAACTGAATCCCAAATTCCCTTTTGCCAATAAAAGTACACATTAGGTTCAGATAAGATGACACAATTTGGCAGGACTCTTTGACATTTTCCGTTCCTTTCCAACTCCCAGTAAGTCTCTTGCATGTGACCTCCAAGAACCCAGGATCTGGTCTTCATGTATATTCAAGGTCTGGTGCCATATTTATAAGTCTCTTTTTTGAAACCTTTTGGGCTTCAGAGGCCTCCCACCCCATTTTTGCTTTTGATAACAAGGACTTGCTGACATCATCCCTGATAGTCTCTCTTGTACCCCAGCAAATGGCCTTGTCCGCTAGGTTTTGTTTGTCAGCTCTGCTCTTCTCCAGAGTATTCAATGAAGATCCACACAGATGCATTTCCTCTCTATCTCCCACACAGATAGTTATGCAGACTTGAAAAAGATACACTCATTAAACATTTAGTATATAAAAATATTATCCATAGCCGTAACATGTGTACCATATGTCTTAGCATATACAATAAATTGGATGTGGTCAGTGGGATGGGTGTCATAGAGGTACTCCAAGAAGAATGCACACATGGAATACCACTTATCCCATTCTTCACTCTCCACTTAAGTGCTAGAAAAATGCTTCTTTGGCTTGTGTGGTAGTGATGGCAGCAGCATTTGCGTGTGTAGGGAGAGGTAGAAAGAGGAGGAAACAGAAGAACAGAAACTGTCTATGATTTACTGAGATAGGAAGTTATCCCCTATTAGAAGGGCCTGAACAACAAACAAATGGGATAATCCATACATTTTATCCATTCCCTATGTTTGTAACAGACTGCATTTGCATTGATTTGAAAGTAAGTTTTGTTTCCAAGAAGAGAGAACTTGCAAGGGATTTTATGCCTCCTCCTTTCTGAAAAGCTGAATAGAGTAACATAACTGGATAGTATTTTGGCCATCTTTCACAATCATTAGTAAGGGGATTACTTCAGCCACAAATACATCCAAGTAAGTGTTTTCAGGAGTCAGAAGAGAAAGTACTTCAAAAGACCATACCCCAGTCTTCAGCATGAGGTCACTGTCAGAACTACATTGTAGGGTTATGACTTCTTAGTGGCAGGATTTCTTATTTAGATAAGCAGCAAAGTTTACTTTCATCAAGGATTGAAATATAAGACACAGGGCTCAGACAATGTGTGGGTGAAGCAATGAGAAAAGAAGTAGGGAGGTTGATAAAATTGATAAAGTTGATAAAATTGATGTCAACTAGGCAGTGGGTGTGTGGTTTGCAAGCCTATATGTCACTCGTTCCCTAAAATTCCCCATGCTGTAGATACTGCATTCTCAAAGGGAGGCCTAGCAGGGCACTTTCTTCAGGGTTGGTGTCCAATACTAAGGGGAATAATCATAAAAGAGAAAATTGAGGGGTTGGAAGAAATGTGACATCTTATAAACCATAGGGGACATTGAAAGAGGCCTTGAAGGGATTGAAATGGCCAAGGTTGAAAGAGAAATGGAAACCCAAACAACACAAACATGGACCCTCTCTCTGAACTATTTGGCTCTGAACGTAGCTGAAAAAACTAAAGGGATTTGGTTTTATAATATAAGCACAGGACACTTTCCTTTAAGAAAATACCTGCCATGTCCAAGTTTCTGAAAATAACATAAACGATTTTATCAATAATAAAATAGCCTGCCAAACCCTCTAAATCTTAGAGAAAAAAATCTGACTTCCCAGAGACTACTGCATGAAAAGTTTTAATTCTTCTTATATTTGTAAAGGGCTCAATGGTGTTGGCAAATTGTTTTTGTATTTCAACAATTAGTTATTAACCACTTCAAAACTTTTCAGAAAAACAAAGCAGTGGAAACATAAATAACATTTGAAAATTTTCTCTATCTTTGGAAATAGTCCCTTTCATTAAGAAAAGACTAATAATTCATCCTATATAGCTGCCAAAAAACAGAGCTCAAAAACTGACCAAATGATATTTTGAACAGCTTTGTTAAATTTTTTATTTCAATTATTAGATTTTTCAACTCTAAGATTTTCCTTTGGTTCTTTTTTATGATTTTTGTTTCTCTATTGAGATTCCCTATTTATTGACTCATTATTAACATATTTTCTTTTAATTTATCAAAGAAAGTCTCCTTTAATTCCTTGAACCAATTTACAACACCTGCTTTGAAGACAGTCTCTGCTAAGTCCAACATCTGGGTCCACTCAGAGTCAGTTTCTATTAACCACTTTTTTCCTGAGTTTGGGCTACACTTTTCAGTTCCTTTGTATGTCTAGTAATTTTTGATTAAAAGTGGACATTTTAGGTAATATTTTATATAACATATTCTAATACCTCTAGATTGTTTTATTTTTCTGAAAGGTTTTTGTCTGGTCGTTTTGCTTGTTTGGTGTTTAATAACTTATTTGAACTTAAACTGCAGAATCTATCTTCACCCATCTCCAACTCCCACTATTTTTCCTCGCTCCCAGAAGCCAGCTGCTGATATCTCTGTTCGGAGTTTTAGTTCTTATTTTTGCATTTAAGCCCAACTACCTAAACATTGCCTCTGTGTCTGAATAGCAGTTAATTTGGCTTCAATAATTAATTGTTCAAACAGCTGAGTCCATAAGGCTTCTACCCTCTGCTGATTGAACTGTGTGTGGTTAAGGAATGCATTCAAAGTTGCAGCCAGTTCTCATGTTTCTCTTGGCTGTCACTTTTCCCAGGATCTTTTGGGTCTCCCCAGTGTCTTTAGTTTGGCAGTCCACCAAGGAGGTATGGAAAGCTTATCTCAACACTTCTATGGTCCTCTGATTTCCAGGATCTCCCCATTAAATATCTGGCTATAATCAACATCCACCTTAAACCAGGACTTCAACCTTGGGCTGGCAAAGCTGGGATTTCCCCCATCTGTTATAAACCAAGTCCATCACTTCTGTCTAGGAAATCTGTGGGTTTTCATCCTTGCCCCTTTTCCGTCACAGGTGTTACCCCCAATAAATCTCTTGCACATCTAACTCCATATTTGCATCTGCTTTCCAGAGGACCTAAACTGACACAGTAGGTAGCATAGTGAAATGGGCCATCTACTTTGCAGTTTTCACTGATTAGGTGTCTAAACTAGAATTGGATGATCTAGAATCATCTTCATTCATAAAACTGAGACTGCTCTGGAGCCAACAACTGGTCTCTGTCCAGGTCTACTGGCTGAAATGAAAGGTACTATTCAATGCTTGAAGGAACCCAGGGGTGAAATTCCTCCTGTGGAAGGGAATGAGGCAATCATATGGGGAGTAATTCAATGGTCATTTGAATTTTTGTCACCAACCTGAGGTGAGAAAGCTAGATTAGGAACCGAAAGAGGATCCACAGGGAACACTATCCTGACAAGGCCTGAGCCAGGAGGAAAAAAGGAGCATGTTCCTAATAACTTTCTAAGATTTCCTATTTGTATCAAGAATTGCAATCAGCTACTAGTAATAGACACCCAAATAGAGTGGCTAAAAGCACAATGGTTTATTGTCTTGCATAAAACAGGTTCACAGGTAGACAGTCTACACTTGATATGACAACTCTACAAAGTTATCAGGGACTAGGACATCCTAACTTTTTGCTCAGCCATTCTCACTATGTGGCTTCTGTGCTTAAGGTCATCCCATGTCCCAAAGTGGATGCTGGAGCTCCAGCCACTATATAATAGTCTAGAAAAGAGAATGGAAGGAAAGCAAAAAGGGTCCTCCTGACAACTGAGTCAGCTCCTTGAAACAACTTTCCCAAAAGTTGCATACACCACTTCCACCAAATCCCATTGGTTAAAACTTCATCATGGTTCTGCAACAAGGGAGGCCAGGAAATGTAGTCCTTTATTCTGGGGAGCAATGTGCTTAGTTAAAAATCAGAGTTCTATTATTAAACAGAATTCTTTGCCACAATGATCCTTCAGTTTAAAAATCCACATTGATCTAGTTTAAGTTGAACAATGTGGCCACAAAGAGAGGGTAACTTGGGGTGACTTTTTTCCTTGTGGGCCCCTTAGAGACAGGAGGGCTGATTCAACCCCTTTTGGGAACCATGGCATGGAATCACCCGTGACCATCAGGTGCTGTAGCAGAGTCCTGCTCACTACCCTAGAGACTGTGGAAAGAACCCAGATGTGAGACTCAGTAGGATGCAACTCCATGATATCATTAAAAACTTCTTTTCTTTTGGAAATCAGAAATTAGAAAGGCTCAGCCACACCTACGTTGCAAAGAGGAGGTGATTCTATTATAAATTTCCTTAACCAGTTTGGTCGTGGGCAATCATGGCTCCCCAGGCCCACCCCTAAATAGTTACTGACTGTTTTTTTTTTTTTTTGAGGAAGATTAGCCCTGAGCTAACATCTGCTGCCAATCCTCCTCTTTTTGCTGAGGAAGACTGGCCCCGAGCTAACATCCATACCCATCTTCATCCACTTTCTATGTGGGACGCCTGCCACAGCATGGCTTGCCAAGCGGTGCCATGTCTGCGCCCGGGATCCCAACCGGCGAACCCCGGGCCGCAGAAGCGGAATGTGCGAACTTAACCGCTGCGCCACCAGGCCAGCCCCCTGACTGTTTTAAAATAGCAAAATACAATCAACGAAATTGGCTGTGAAAATCTACTACATACAAACTCTGATTTGGTAACAGCCTCTCTTATGCACACACACATGCACGCACGTGCACATGTACACATATTCTAGTGAAAATCATCCCAGATCCAGAATTGAGTCTGATAAACCACAGTTGTACTTGCTTGAATGCCTTGGCTTTATTTACCCAAGAAGACGTCTTCGCTGAACACAGGGGGCAGAATTTAGATGAGTAGGCAGGTTATGTTTTGCTTCCGATTATTCACGGAATGTGAATATATCATTTTTCTAGATCAGAAGTCCTGTGTTGATGAGACATATAAATATATAGAAGTGATAATAATTGACATTAATGAGGTGTATATTGTATCAGACACTTTCTTGAATGGGAAGCATTCAGCAAAAGAGACTGAAGACTTGGTTTTCCCCATTCTGGACACCACAATCTTGCCTACAGCCATCGGGCAGAAACACATAACACATGGAAGAAGCATTTCATCCAGAATTTTATGAAGACAACCTGGAAATTTACTGAGAATCATAAATGTATATATTTCATTATAAAGTTAAAGCATTATTATCTACAATAATTATAACATTAACATTTAGTAAGCATTTATGCACCACATACTGTTCTAAATGCTTTCTCTTTATCACCCCATTTGATCTTCACAACAAGCCTATGAGAAAAGTTTTATTATCCCCATTTTCAGAAGTAGAAATGGGTCACAGAGAAGTTAATTAACTTGCATAAGAAAACACAGCTTGTAAATGGATTTCTGACTTTACAAAACGTGTGCTCTCAACCACAACACTTTAAATTATGTACAGCACTGTAATTATTTAATTTCCCGCGTTCATTTCCATTTTTTTCTCTCTGAAGAATTGATGAATGTCCTTAGCCAGGTGTGGCTAAGAAAATGGTTTTCATTTTGATCCTGTTTTGGTTTACTTTACTGAAGTTCTGGGTGTCGCATTGCCATCCCCACTGGAGTTTGTATTAAGTTAGGCTACATATATTAGCTTTGTACAGTGTCCACTTAGCTAACCCTGAAATATGTCTCCCAGAATTTCCTCCCTTCTGTGGTTCTGGCTTCTGGCTGGCCACAAGAGAGTGTAGAAGGTACAGATGACGCAGCAGCCGTTATTCTCTGAAGGTCAGTGTGAGGTGCCAGGCAATGCTGCAGAGTCTGCACGTCGCTGCTGATATGCTGACTTCCTTTGTTATCACGGGAGAGCAGCTGGGCTGCAGATTCTTCAGCTCCTGCCTGACCTCCTTCAGGTTCTTCAAGTTCTAGGCCAGAGGCATATACAGGTCCATGACAAAAGGTGCCAGCTTCTACAGGTCCCCCACGTCATTAAAGCTGGACATGGTGATAACAGATGGTTTCCTATTGTCTTGGTGGGTTCCTGTTTGTCCTTGCTCTCTCTCACTTCATGTTCAGCTTTTCTTTCTAACGACTAGCCCTGCCACCTACAGTGACTTCAGGCTCATCTCCATATGGAGAGACAATGGCTTCCATACAGTTCCTTACCAACTTCCACCATTGCCGAAGGTCTAATCCTTATCATAAATCCCAAATTTGGTATCACTTGCAGTCATTCTGCTCTCCTAATTGAACCATAATGGACAGACCCATTTATACTATGATAATGAATTAACCTCAAAACCAGTGGCTTAGCATAACAAAGGTTTACTTTGAACTCAGGTTGTAAGTCCAACATGAGCCAGCAAGGTGGGTGTTACAGGTGGCACTGATCTACATAGTCACTCAGGGACACAGGCCAAAGGACATGCTGGCATCTCAACACTTGGGGTTCCTGATTGCTGAGAGGGATAAAGAGAGGTACTGGAGGGCTCTTAAATGCTTTGCTTCAAAAATGGCAAAAGGTACTTCTTCAAGCCCTTCGGCCACATGACTCCATTTAGCTCTAAAGGGGACTTGGAAATGTGAAGAAACATATGCATATTCATTGAGCAGTATATGTCTCTGCCACAGTCGGCTCTTCTGTTCACCAAATATCCCTCGCTTCCATGTTCCCTGTAGTGGATGCTTGTAGTGGTGCCCCACCTTGATGCCTTTCACCCAAGCAAGTGCACACATCCCCAGCTGCTCTAAGTGTTGGCCCACAGCTCACAGCTGCTCCCTCTTCTGGAAAGTTGTCCTTGGCCAAAGGAAAGCCTCCCTGAACAGAAGGTGATGCCTCTATCCCTGTGGTGTAGACCTCAGCCAACGACAGAATGACATAGTGTTCCAAAGGCCATCTCCCTTGCTTCAGAGTGGGACTAATTCTTGTGCTCCAAAACTATTCCATAATATCAGACTGAATTTATTATATACCTACTACCACATTTTTGCTTAGATTTTCCCACTGCCTTATCTTCCTTCCCTAAATTCCTTTATCCTGAGAACATGCCCCTAATAAATCACTTGAACAAGAATCTTAGACTCTACTTCTAGGAAATCTGATCTAAAACATTCCCACACGTAGAACAGTCTCCACCATTGTCCAAGGGAGCCCACGAAAATACCATCTAATCAATGAGTCTAACTCATAACCCTGCATCTCTGGGTAATAAATGGTAATCACATCGGGACCAGTCCTGGTTCTTCTTGGTCTGGAAGACTAACAGAAAGACAAATTATCTGGCCGGCCTTCCAACATACACCTAACATATAATGGCAGGAATAAACATTCCTATTTGGAAAAGGGAAGATGGGAGACACACAGAAGCCACTGGAATGTAGCAATTTCAAAACCCTGCTCTGCTGATGATTGGAGACCCCTATGCTGAGACTGCAGGACATCCTGATTCTGGCCCTGATTTTCTCTCTATGGGGAACTCCACTGTCCACTGTTCTTCATGGTCCCTGGATCTGCCCTCTGGCGGGTCTTCCTTTTCCGTTATGGTCCTCGCCATATCTGAAGTAGTTACTAAAAAACATATATGCCTTCCTTGAGTCTATATAGCTTTCTCAGCTGCCCTTAGAAGATTGGGGATTAAAATTAAAATTAGAAGATTGGTTGTAAGTCTTAAATAGTCAAAGGCTTGTTTTGTTTGTTTTTCACCCAGGCTTGTGGCTTCTCTAGCAGTACAAGACTCTTAAAAGCTTATGAGACTTCTCAATGGGTGAATGGATAGATAAAACGTGGTATATCCATGTAATGAAATATCATTCAAACCATAAAAAGCAATAAAGTACTGACACATGCTACAATGTGGATGAACCTTAAAAACATTATGCTAAGTGATAGAAGTCAGATTCAAAAGATCACCGATTGTATAGTTCTACTTACATGAAATATCCAGAATAGGCAAACCCGTAGAGACATAAAGTAGATTAGAGGTTTCTAGGGGCTAGGAGGAGGAGGGAATGGAAAGTGAGTGCTAATTGGTATGATGTGTCTTTTTGGAGTAATGACAAGGTCCTGGAATTAGATAGCTGTGATGGTTATACAACATTGTGAATATACTAAACACCAGTGAATTATACACTTAAAATAAACCTTAATACAAACTTACTAGAGTCCTTAATATATGACTAGTCAATTCCATGTAGCACTCACACCCACAGTTCTTTTTGGAGCATAACTAACAGATCTGGCACATTTTTTGGCTGTTTTCTAAATCCCATGTATTTCTTTCTCTTGATTTACTGGTGAGGGAATCTAGAAGACAGAGAAGGCCATAATCTTTTTTCTTTTTAAATTTCTTTTCATTGAGATGACATTGCTTTATAACATTCTATAAATTTCAGGTGTACATCATTATATTGCAGTTTCTGTGGAGACTACATCATAGTCACCACCCAAAGACTAATTACCACCCATCACCGTACATATGTGACCTATTACCCCTTTTGCCCTCCTACCTCCCCCTTTTCACTCTGGTAACCAGCAATCTAATCTCTGTATCCATGTGTTTGGTTGTTGTTGTTGTTGTTTTTATCTTCTATTTATGAGTGAGATCATATGGTATTTGACTTTCTCCATCTGACTGATTTCACTTAGCATAATACCCCCGAGGACCATCCATCTTGTCACAAATGGCAAGATTTCATGTTTTTTATAGCTCTGAGTAGTATTCCATTGTGTATATATACCACATCTTCTTTATCCATTCATCTGTTGATGGGCACCTAGGTTGCTTCCAAGTCTTGGCTATTGTGAATAATGCTGCAATGAACACAGGGGTGCATATATCTTTATCCACTCATGTTTTCATGTTCTTTGGATAAATACCCAGCAGTGGAATAGCTGGATCACATGGTAGTTCTATTCTTAATTTTTTGAGGAATCTCCATACTGTTTTCCATAGTGGCTGCACCAGTTTACAGACCCACGAGCAGTGTATGAGTTCCCTTCTCTCCACATCCTCTCCAACACTTGTTATTTCTTGTCTTCTTAATTATAGCCATTCTGAAGGGTGTGAGGTGATATCTCATTGTAGTTTTGATTTGCATTTCCCTGATAGCTAATGATGTTGAGCATCTTTTCATGTGCCTGTTGGCCATCTGTATATCTTCTTTGGAAAAATATCTGTTCAGATATTTGCCCGGTTTTTAATTGGGTTGTTCTTTTGTTGTTGAGATGGATGAGTTCTTTATATATTTTGGATATTAACACCTTATCAGATATACAGTTTTCAAATATCTTCTCCCAAGTGTTACATTGTGTTTTCGTTTTGTTGATGGCTTCCTTTGCTGTGCAGAAGCTTTTTAGTTTGATGTAGTCCCATTTGTTTATTTTTTCTTTTGTTTCCTTTGCCTGGTCAGACGTGGTATTTGGAAATGTGCTGCTAAGACCAATGTCGAAGAGCATACTGCCTATGTTTTCTTCATTCAAGTCTTTAATCCATTTTGAGTTAATTTCTGTGTACGGTGTAAGATAATGGTCTACTTTGATTCTTTTCCATGTGGCTGTCCAGTTTTCCCAACAACATTTATTGAAGAGACTTTCCTTTCTCTAGGGTATGTTCTTGGCTTCCTTGTCGAAAATTCGCTGTCCACAGATGTGTGGGTTTATTTCCAGGCTCTCAATTCTGTTCCATTGATCTGTGTGTCTGTTTTTGTGCCAGTACTGTGCTGTTTTGGTTACTATAGCTTTGTAGTATGTTTTGAAATCAGGGAGTGTGATACCTCCAGCTTTGTTGTTTTTTCTCAGGATTCCTTTGGCTATTTGGGGTCTTTTGTTGGCCCATATAAGTTTTAAGATTCTTTGTCCTATTTCTGTGGAAAATGTCATTGGAACTTTGATAGGGATTGCATTGAATCTGTAGATTGCTTTAGGAAGTATGGACATTTTAACTTTGCTAATTCTTCCAATCCAAGAGCACAGAACGTCTTTTTGTTTCTTTGTGTCTTCTTCAATTTCTTTCAACAACGTTTTATAGTTTTCAGTGTAGAGGTCTTTCAGCTCTGTGGTTAAATTTATTCCTAGGTATTTTATTCTTTCTGTTGCAATTGTAAATGGGATTGTATTCTTAATTTCTCTTTCTGCTACTTCATTGTTAGTGTATAAAAACACAACTGATTTTTCTCTGTTGATTTTGTATCCTGCAACTTTATCATATTCATTTATTATTTCTAATAGTTTTTGGTGGATTCTTTAGGGTTTCTATATATAAAATCATGTCATTTGCAAGTAGTGACAGTTTTATTCTTCCTTTCCAATTTGGATCCTTTTTATTTCTTTTTCTTGCCTGATTACTCTGGCTAGGACTTCCAGTACTACGATAAATAAGAGTGGTGAAAGTGGGCATCCTTGTCTGGTTCCTATCTTAAAGGGATAGCTTTCACTTTTTCTCCATTGAGTATGATATCAGCTGTGGATTTATCATATATGGCTTTTATTATGTTGAGGTACTTTCTTTCTATATCCATTTTATTCAGGGGTTTTATCATAAATGGATGCTGTATCTTGTCGAATGTTTTCTCTGCATCAGTTGAGATGATCATGTGATTTTTATTCATCATTTTGTGAATGTAGTGTATCACGTTGATTGATTTGTTGATTTTGGACCATCCTTGCGTCCCTGGAATAAATCCCACTTGATCACGGTGTATGATCTTTTCAATGTATTGTTGTATTCAATTTGCTAGTATTTTGTTGAGGATTTTTGCATCGATGTTCATCAATGATGTTGGCCTGTAATTTTCTTCTTTAGTGTTGTCCTTGTCTGGTTTTGGTATCAGGATAATGCTGGCTTTGTAAATTGAGTTAGGAAGTCTCCCCTCCTTTTCAAATTTTTGGAAGAGTTTGAGAAGGATAGCTATTAAGTCTTCTTTGAATGTTTGGTAGAATTCCCCAGGCAAGCCGTCTGCTCCTGGACTCCTATTTTTTGGGAGGGTTTTGATTACTATTTCGACCTCCTTACTGGTTATTGGTCTATTCGCATTCTCTATTTCTTCTTGACTCAGTTTTTGGAAGATTTTATGATTCTAAGAATTTATCCAGTTTTTCTAGATTATCCAATTTGCCATCATATAGCTTTTCATAGTATTCTCTTATAATCTTTTGTATTTCTGAGGTGTCCATGGTAGTTTCTCCTCTTTTGTTTCTGATTTTATTCATTTGGGCCTTCTCTCTTTTTGTCTTGGTGAGTCTGGATAACAGTTTGTCAATTTTGTTTATCTTTTCAAAGAACCAGCTCTTAGTTTCATTGATTTTTTTCTATCGTTTTTTAGTCTCTATTTCCACTCTAATTTTTATTATTTCCTTTCTTCTACTGATTTGGGGCTTCATTTGTTCTTCTCTTTCCAGTTCCTTTAGGTGCATTGTTAGATCATTTATTTGAGATTTTTCTTGTTTATTGAGGTAGGCCTATATTGCTATAAACTTCCCTCTTAGTACAACTGTTGCTGTATCCCATAAATTTTGGCATGTCATACTTTCATTTTCATTTGTCTCCAGGTATTTTTGATTTCTCCTTTGATTTCTTCCTTGACCCAATTGTTGTTCAGTAGCATTTTGTTTAATCTCCACACATTTGTGGCTTTTCAGTTTTCTTCTTCTTGTTGATTTCTAGTTTCATACTATTGTGGTCAGAAAAGATGTTTGGTATGATTTCAGTCTTCTTAAATTTATTGAGATTTGTTTTGTGGCCTAATATGTGATCTATCCTGGAGAATGTTCCATGTGCATTTGAAAAGGATGTGTTTTCTGCAGTTTTTGGATAGAATGTTCTGTATATATCATTTTCTTGCCTTATTGCACTGGCTAGAACCTCCAGTACAATACTGAATAGAAGTGACAAGAGTGGACATCATGATCTTAGGGGAGAAACGTTCAGTCATTCACCATTAAGTATGATATTAGCTGCAGTTCTTCTGTAAATAAATGTTCTTTATTGGATTGAAGAAGTTTCTTTCTAGTCTCAATTTGCTGAAAATCTTTACCAGGAATTGATGTTGGATTTTGTCAAATACTTTTTCTGCATGTGTTGAGATTATCATAGAGTTTTTCTTTTATGTTCTGTTAATGTGGTGAAATACACTGATTGAATTTTGAATGTTAAAAATAGTTTGTATTCCTATGATAAACTCCATTTGGTTGTGATGTATGTTTTTATATTATATATTGTTTGATTCAATTTGCTAAAATTTAAAGAAGTTTTACATCTATGTTCGTGAGGGAATTGGTCTATAGTTTTCTATTTTTGTAATATCTTTGTCTGATTTTGCTATCAGAGTAATGTTGACCTCATAGAATGAGCTAGGATGTATTCTCTACTCTTCAATTTTCTTTAAGAACTTATGAGAATTGGTATTATTTCGTCTGTAAATGTTAGGTAGAATTCACCAATGAAGTCAACTGGGCCTGGAATTTTTCTTTGTGGGAAGGTTTTTAGCTACGTATGTTGGCTCTTAAATGCTAACGCTTAGGAATGAAGCATCACACTTCTCATAGCGAGAACCAGCCACATGGTTCTGCCTAATTGCAAGAATGCTAGGAAATGTAGGGGAGCACAGAGATATTTTGTGGTCAGTAAATGTCTGTGCCATAGGTCCTTTCAGAAATTTTGTAGAAAATCAAGTCTACATAAGTAATTGTTCAAAGTTTACTTCAAAGTCCTGAGATGTAGCAACTATTTACTAGGGGGGTTCACTCCCTCTAACACTCTGCAAAAAGCCCATGGCTTTTATCGTGTAATTATGGAAATAAGATCACTTCCTCTGTGCTGTGGCTCTTTTCTTTGTTCAGTGGAAACTCAGTTTTCTCCTCCTATGGCTTCTGCTCCACATTGGTGAAGGAGAAGGTTTTATCCAAGTTAGGCTTTGGCAGAAAAAATAATTTCTAGATTGAATCCAAGATGAAAATGGTTCCTTGGCCTTATGGAAACACAAATACCATGACTCTTCCTGTCTTACACTATAAATATTCCAGTGTCTGCCGCAGCTTCTCTTGGCTGCAGCACCGTTTAAATATTTCATGTCCACCAATATTGGGGCTATGATTCCCACAAAAGTTTGAAATTTATTAATATTTTCTTTTTATTAACACTAATTCCTTAGGCATATCAGATAAGCTTGTTTGATCATAAATTAAGAACTTATTGGAAATTATATCACTCAGGGCACATGCCAAGATGCTGCAACAGAGACCAACTATTCAGTGGCTTGTTCAAGATATATGTTTCTCACTCAAATCACAGTTCAGAAATGTGCAGTCCAAGGCTAGTAAAGCTGTTCTGTGATCCTCAGTATGGGGCTTCTGTTTATTTCATGGCTCAAAATGGCTTGAGTCCAGTTCTCATTATCTCCCAGCCAAGATGAAAGGGAAAGGCTCAGGAAGTTGGAAATAGCGTATATTACTCCTACTTACCTCCAATAATCAGAACTTGGTCTTATGACATCAAATTGCAAGGGAGGCTGAAATAGCATCCTGAGCTGGGAATCCAAGTGCCTAGCTGCAGCTCAGGAGTTCTACTGTTAAAGAGAGAGACTGGATATTGGTGGAAAGTGAGGATTTGAGGAATGCACAATATGGACAGGAAGGCAGAAGAAAAGGCTTGGAAACAAGCAAAAGGAGGGCAGCTGTAGGTGGGAGTGGGGTGCATAGGGAATTAGGCACTATAGGAACCGTCAAGGCACTGCTATTGGGTTAAAAAAAAAGACTCCGACCATTTTGTCATTTTTCTGTCGCTGGTTCTAGATTCAAGGTCAAAATGACCAAGAAAGGGTGCCTTCCTTACACTATATTGGGGAAATAAAGAAGAATTAGATGGCCGTTACCTTGTGAAACCCCTTGGGTGTCCATAGTTGCAGAAGGAACCATTTGGATTTCTCATACCACCAGATTTTTCACAATAGGAAGAGGTAGTTCCCCAGAAAGAAATTGGGGCACCATTTGGAAGGGGAGTTGGGCTATCACAAAACTTATATGTACCATATCAATCACAAAATATTTACTGGAATATTGGTCCCATCTAGTTTATTTGGCCATTCCATAAACAAGAGTGTAGCTACTAGAAGAAAGAAGTCACTTCATATCCCATATGCTGCCAAGATCTAGGTTTTACTGATGCTTTCTTCGTAATGTTTCTTGTACCTATGCCTTCTTTCTCATTCTTTATGTTTTCCAAGCCTTATCATCTGTTGCCTGAACTACCCCTCCTTGGCTAGGATGCTTGGGATGCAAGTTAGAGAAAACACTAACTTAGCTGATTCAAAAAGTGAGGAGATTTATTACCACCTCTATCAAGCAGTCCAGAATTCCAGGTAGGCTCCAGGCATCATGAATCTGGACTCTGGCTCTGTTTCTCTTGTAGTTCTCTTCATTTCCCCCTTCTCCATGTGTTGGCTCCAGTCTCAAGCTGGTTGTGAAATGGCTGATGCATTCCAGGCATCACATCCACATATAAACAACGTGAGTGGAAGGAGAGGGACTGCTGTTTGTCTTCATGATTTTTTTTAGGAGTATAGTGGATACTGCAAGGTGCTACTTATATCCTTCTTCAGGATTGGAGGACTTACTCTCCCAGCTGCTGGGAGTGTTTCCAACAGAAGGCCTTCAGCCCTTTTTAAAAATGCTTTTTGCTGATGATAACTAACTTACCCAAGTTGACATTTCCTTCCTGGGAGCAGCCCATATCCAATAACTGTTTGTCACAAGCGTATAAAGGCCCAACCTCCTCACCCCAACTCAGAACAACTGTACAAGACCATCTTCAGAGTTCCTTCTTGGGTTGGCTGTGGCCTTCCCTGAGACTCCATCACAGCTGAACTTCTCCCTCTGCCCCCTTTTGCTGCCTTCTCTTTCATCCTACAGGTGTTGATCCCAAGTCTACTCCTTGATGAACCTCCTGCATGTTCATCATTATCTCAGAGTCTGCTTTTTAGGGAACCTGATCTGCAAGAACCAAGTGAGGAAATCTTTCTCAAATATCCCCTCACATCTCAATGTCCTACTGTGTCACATGCACACCCCTAAATGGATTCCTGGTAGGGAGAACAGGACTGTCATGATTGGCTTAGACAAAGTAGGATTTGCTTCTGGAGTGGAGAATGGAGTCAAACTCCTCTAATTCTTGTGGAGTAGGGGTGGGAAATGAGCTAAACTGGGCTTCTGCCAGCAATGAAGATGAAAAGAATGGATCTTCATGACTGGCAATCAGCAGTGTGTGAGGCATCAACTTCTCCCTCTGGATTTCCCTTCTTCTTACTCATGGCACCCACTGCTGCAGTCATCTTCCTCAGAGACTGCTTTATGCATATCACTTTCATACTTAAAAATAAAAAAAAAAAACCTTAAATGGATATCCACAGATCATACGATAATTTTGATCTTTTATTTTTCTTGCTCCAAACCACCCAGAGAAACATCACATGCCTGTCAGTCTCAAGGTCTTACTACTTACCATTTCACTACAGAAGGGATCCTGGAAAAGAAGGAAAGAAGAAGAGCACTCCCGGCAGGGTGGTGCGAATTAGGCTCTACAGAAACAGGTGTTTTTGAGAATCCCAGGAGGCCATATTGCATTCTCCTTGAGAGTCACTCACCTATAGGTTCTAGGCACTAGGATCAAGTACATAGCTTTTAGCTTGCTCTTCAAAGACCTATGTAATTTGGCTCCAATTTTCCTTTTCAGTTGTTACCAGCAAATTGGGTTCTTGTCGTCCCCCAGGATAGAAATCAAGAGAGACAACAAATAGGAGTAGAAAATCAAACGTTTATTAGCTTGTGCACATGGGAGGCACAAGGGAGCTGGTGTGGAAAGGAAACGGGCAAGTGACCAGCTCGTTAGGGAGTGGGATTGTGGGTCTTTTTATTAGGCAAAGGCTGGGGAGGAGTGCCTTGTCGTGGTATGTGGAGGCAGGGGTTTTCTTGCACTTCTGCTGTTGTTCGACATGCCACCACATGCATTGTGTATATCATTAGCATGCTAGCTCTCCACCCCTGGACATGATTTTTACTATGGTAATGGGGCAAAGGTCACCTCAGTCAACTCCTGGGTGCTAGGGTGCGTGCATAAGCCAGGGAAAGTCCCAAAGCTGCAGAATGTGGATCTTGGTGGTCTCTATCTGATTCTCTCAGCTTCCAATTGGTTAGGGACCTTATCTTGTTAGGCCAGGGGTCTTGCAGATGACTCTATCTCATTAGGCTGGTTCCTGTCTCATTCCACAGTGAGAGATTTTATCCTCCTTAATCTTAAAGATCATGGCTGAAGGTCTCTTCTTCTGAAGCTACTTCCTGCTGACAGGAAGCGTTGAGAAGAGGGCCCTATATCCAGGAGGAGTAACAATATTTTTGAGCTTGTTGCAGGGTCCAGTAGGAATGAGAATGAGGACCAGGTGGGTCAGCCATTGGAAGTGGCTAGAATCCTTGCATGACCAACAGTTTAACATGGAATTGTCAGAGCCTAGAGGACACAAACTTGACAAGACGGTTAAAGAGACAGGGACCAACAATTAATAGGGATAGGATGATTACCAGGGGTCCCATGAAAGGAAGAACCAGGGGAAGAATGGAAGGGCATCCTTGATCAGTGACCATGCCCGATTGGGGTCTGTTCCTTGGTTATATCAGTGAAGCCAGGAGGCTTGTTTATAGATTTCCCGGATGTTGGTCTCAACCTTTCCTGAGTTATTAATATAAGTCATTTCTAGTGAAACAAAAAGAAAAATAAGGTTAATGGTGGGAGCAAATTATAAACTACTTTTTGAGGCCCGGGAGTAGCCAGACAAAAATATTTCTAGATGTCAGAGTTGAAGCATCTTTTATAGTTTGAAATGTCTCTGATGGTGTCATTCGGGTGTTCAAGTATTTTTCTGAGTGGTTTACACAGCAACAGACATGAATCTCTCTTAAGTTTATATCAAGTTGTCCAGCTTCAGTTTGCAGGACTTCAGGAAAAAGGCAGGTTCTGTTCTCAATGATTCCAAATGAAAATGATGTAAAAAAATTTTAAAACATTAATTTGGAGATTTGTAGCCAGATATTTCAGGAGACTAGAAGAATTCAGGATCCAGTCCAGTTAACAGATATAAAACAAAACATCAAAGACAATTATCAGAACTAGAACCTAGCATCCATGAATGTGCACTATAGTTTCTATTGAAACATAATTTATTTTTCTCTGTAAAATTACCCTCATTTTTACCAAAGATAGCAAACTAAGACTCATTGGCTTGTAAGATAAGTCTAGTTTCAATAAACTTGGCCCAATTATTTACATAAGCACAGTAATAATAGCAATTGATTACATAGGCTTTTTCAAATCTGCTTTGCTGCAACTTTTTTTTCTTCTTCTCCCCAAAGCCCCCCAGTACATAGTTGTATATTCTAGTTGTAGGTCCACCTGGTTGTGCTGCTGAAACTTTTTATAAGGAATCTCAGATTGAACTTTAAAGGCCTTTCAAGGCCAGGAAAACCAAGCCAAGGACTTGTCATCAGACTCTGCCTGCAATACCTATAGACTTGAGTGAATTCCTCTCTTCTCTTTTGTCATTTGCAGACAGTTGTTGTTTTACTCTGATGCTTTTGCAAATAATTTTTGTCTTCAGAGAGATTCATGGAAAGGACTCTGATGCTTACTCTAGAATACAGGTTTTCTGACAAACTTTCAGCTCATAAAACTGAACTGGGTAAGAAATTACAGAACTCTAACAGAGAAACTGATGACTTCATGAAACTGCTAACAGAAAACTAAGATCAAGAATTGATTACACAGGACTGAATGAACTGGTGAGGATAATTATAATTTATATCACTTTTCATTTGAGATATTGCTGATTTTTTGATGTTTTGTTTCATTCAGATTTGAGGAAACCATTTTCTCTTTTCCTTAAGCTAACTATGGCTTTTAGCAATTTGGTAAAATTACACCTTTGTATGCAGAATTGAAACATTTATTTTTTCTTCCTAACTGATCCCTCCCGAATTTGGAAACTCTTAGTGAGTGAGTATTGTTTTCATGGCAATACAATTATTTGCATAAGTTTGGTCAAATGGGAAAGAACGCTCACTGTGAAACAATGCTCAGTTATTCATTCAATCAAAGTGACAACAGAAACAGTCAAGGGAAAACAGAGCTGAAATAGTCAAAAAAAACTTCCACTTGAATAGAGAGACCTCAGTCTTTTTGCTCATAGTAAATTATTTTAACAAAACATAGATTTTTCTTTTAGGTAGACTTACTCAAAAATAAAGAAAAACATTTTATAACCTCTTTATCAAGAGCAGACTAAAAGTTTAGGAAAATTATCTTTTTAAGAGAGAAAGCCAAATTCTAATTTTGCACCAGCTTACTTTTGACATTAAAAGTCATTCACTTAATTGACCTTGCATAAAATTCTTCTTAGGGATTCTTTCCAAAAAGCTTCTGTAACTTTTTTTCACATTTAGAATTTGTCCCATTCCTTCTTTTTTTTTCCTCTTAGTACTTTAGGACAAATTTATCTTTCTTAACAAAACAAACAAAAATATTTCCATTCTTTATACCTTCTTTACTGAAAAAAATGTAGCTTGCTTTCCTTGAATGCAAAGATGTTTTCCTTATTAATTTTTAGTAGCTTTAATTACATATATTAATCAGAATTTTAACCCTTAAAGACCTTAGTGAAAACTAAAAAGTAAGCAATTATGAACTGTCATTTACATTAGCATTCTGTGACTTGGCAAATTTATAAATACTTTTTATACTTTCTAGAAACATGCTACTTCATAGTACAATCTTTTAACAAAAAATACAAGACATCTTTACTAATAAACCTAAACACTTTTTAGTTTCTTTGTAATAAGAAGCTAAAAGTAGATAAACTTAGACATGTTTAATGATAATGTTTCTGTATTTTATCTTATTTGAAAAATGACCCATATAATCAATGAATTTTTTATCATTCAATTTTACCTAGCAAATCTTCAAAGTTTCAAGTTACCAGAGAGATTTTGGAAGTTATCTTAAATATACATGTCATAACACATAAAAAGTTCACCCAACACTTCTATCTTTTTCACATCTATTTAGTTTACTTGTTCCAAGAAATTATTTAGATTGCCTACAAAACACCATGAGACATTAGACAAAATTAGCCATAATTTTAAGTTATTATTTTTGCTAGCCAGTTTTGTACTAGAGATAACATCAGCTTATATTACCAATAAATGTAAATGCAGCCTTTATTCTGTGTCTGCATCATATCCAGTGCTGATAACTTTGAGGACATGTCCATTTTGATCAAACCAACAGTCTTACATAAGCTGTCACTTACCAAAGATTAATTTATATCATGTTAACTTGAAATACATTTGGGTTAGCTTCTACTACATTTAGAAATAATTTATGTAAGTGCTTACTTTAAGCCAATTGAATAGAGCTCTTTAAAAATTATACCATCTGGAGGTAAAATATCACACATATATAACACACATATAGACACACATACACAGAGTCTCCATAGCTATTGTTTTAAAATTACTGCCATGTACCAGGTACAGTAATACAAGGCTCTCAAGATATGAATCCAGATTTTGTTTTAAACCTTTTTTACTAATATTTGTGGAGAAGACACTCAAGATGTTAGATTTTTGGCAAGGATGCTCTTATGGCCGTTTTTCTTTTTTTTTTTTTCCATTTTTTTTCCTTCAGTCTCAGGAATTAGTGATGGGCTAGATATTCTCTGGAGGGTTTGCAAACTCTTTGAGTTAAAGGTAATGCGTGGAATCTGAACTCCCTCTAGAGCTGCATTTTCAGTCTTACAAGGATTTTTTTAAAAGATGGCTGCTTTCGATTTTTCAGAAATTGGGTTGTAGCTTAAACGACATTATAGGTTGATCTTCCTGTCCAACTATATCACAAAGGCACAGAGAAACCACTTAAGTTTTCTCCAAGATGGAGTTTCTGGGGCATAACCTATTCAATTGAAAGTGTTTCTAACTAGTTAAAATGCACTCAAGGGTTGTGTCTCTGGGGATGCGTGGTGTGTTCCCCATGGTAGTAAAGCCTGTGTCCAACTGACAGCAGGCCCAGAGAAGGGTGCAGAGCCTGATTTCAGGCATCAATATAGTTATAAGATTTAGTCAAGTCCCACTCAGCCTGGGCACTTAGTCCCTGAGGCAGCACGAGGTGAGCCAGGGAGGCAAGAGGCAAAGGCCTGAAGCAGACTGAGGGCTTGGGCTCCCAATGCTGTGGTTGAGAGTTAAGGCCCTGGCAGAAAGTTTTTCATTTTTACAGAAGATCCAGGTTCTGCTCAGGTCCAGCCTGAAATTAACCTTGACTTGGTGGCAACAGAGGAGGTGACAAATGAGACAGACAAAGAAGGGAAAGAGGCAATCAGGCTCTTCCCAAGGGTTATCAAGATAAGGGTCACACAAACAACGGTTCCCATGCCAGGTCATATAACCCCAGCAAGACAGTTTACAGAATAAATTACAGGTCTCCTGTACCCATAACTGACTCAGTAGGCACCTAAAATGCTCAGCAGGCTCTTGGCAGGAGACAAAACAGGGTTTCAGATTGTCAGCCAGAGGACTACCCAACGGTCAACCTGGAATCACTCCAGGTGCCAAAAAACCGGAGGAGAACTCCCTGGGGTGGAGCACAGACTCTACAATACCAGAGACTGCAGCCTTGTCAGTCAGAGGACTGACCCAGGAGTCATCCTGGAATCATTCCAGGTGACCAAAAACCAGAGGAGAGTAGATTCTCCTAAACCAGAGGCTGCACCTACAGACTTTTACCAGAACACACAGACAGACACCAAGAAGGACTGAGACAAACAGATTCCCTCGAGCTTTCATAAAAATCAACCCTAACGGGCGTGAGGCCACAGGATTGGGATGGGTATGTGACTCAGAGTGTTCCTCGTTGCAGGGACATTTGCTTCCATTCGGGGAGGGGGGTGGGCGGTGGCTAGTGCAGTCTACCCCAGTCTGTGACTGACTAATCTTTTCATGCAAGTCTTCGGGTGGTGAGCACCCTATTGGCATTTAAGTGTTCGACTCATGCCAACAAATGCTGCCAGAGGGGGGCAAACTGATGAAGACAGATAAAATACAGGTTTGTTAGCATTCGAGGAAGAAAAGGGAGGGACAAGGGAGAGAGGCAGAGAGCATTAAAGGGAAGGAGAGAGAGAGAGAAAGAGAGAGGGAGAGAAAGTGAGAGAGAGAGAAAGAGAGCTGGCTAGTACAGGGGGTGGCGG
Organism: Equus caballus; assembly: GCF_041296265.1. NCBI lineage: Eukaryota > Metazoa > Chordata > Mammalia > Perissodactyla > Equidae > Equus > Equus caballus. The sequence goes on along the minus strand of NC_091715.1, from coordinate 31,613,068 downwards.
CTCACAGCCTCTGAAAAAGGACTCACCAAAACCTGGAGTCCAAAGCAAAGGTTTGGTTGTGGCCACTGGTGTCTAAATTTTGGGGAGTCAAGTCGATCCAGTGTTGAGTCCATCTGCTCTTCGATTGAGACTCAGGGACGTCCCGTCTGGGTCGCCAGAAATGTTACCGGAGCATTGGGCTCTTTGTTGTCCCCAAGGATAGAAATCAAGAAAGACAAACAAGAGTAGAAAAGTAAAAGTTTATTAGCTTGTGCACAAGCACGGCACAAGGGAGCTGGTGCGGAAAGGAAAGGGGCAGGTGACTGGCTCATTAGGGAGCAGGATTGTGGGGCTTTTTACTTGGCAAAGCCTGGGGAGGAGTGCCTTGTCATGGCGTGTAGAGGCCAGGTTTTTCTTGTGCTTGCACTGTTGTTGGACATGCCACCACATGCATTGCATGTATCATTAGCATGCTAGCTCTCCACCCCTGGGTGTGATTTTTACTATGGTAATGGGGCAAAGGTCACCTCAGTCAACTCCTGGGTGCTAGGGTGCGTGTGTAAGCCTGGGAAAGTCCTGAAGCTGCAGAATGTGGATCTTGGTGGCCTGTATCTGATTCTCCTAGCTGGCCAATTAGTTGGAGCCTTATCTTGTTAGGCTAGGGGCCTTGCACACAACCCTATCTCATTGCGCTGGTTCCTGTCTCACAGCTGCTTCTCCCACTGTCCCCCTACATGACCATTCTGCTCCTGTCTTATTGCAGTGCACATGCCCACTGTCGTGTTTCTGGTCACATTGCTCCCTCTGCTTCCATTCTTCAAAATCTATCTTAAGCCTCATCTCCTCCAAAATGGTTTTCCTGACCCCTCCAGCCCACTTTGACCTCTCATTGACCATACCACCTATAGTGTCACCCAGCAGACTCTCAGAATTCACAAAGGCCTTCTAAACCTCTAAAACATCAAGTGAAGATATTTCTATATGCATCTCCAGCTTTTTCCCTAATCACATTTCAGTAGTCAAGTGATTCCTGGATGGGCACCCAACAAGTTAATGCCACAAAGACACAAAGGCTCAAACACTTTGAGAACATTACCAGACAGAAAACAAAAGTCTATTGGGATGTAGACGCTGGAGAGTCAAGACCCTTTCAGCTAAGAACCAAAACCTTTGAGATTCAAATAAGTGTCTCAATAATTTCTCACAAAAATAAACACAGGGAATATGGAAACCTTGAATGCCAATAGTCTCGGGTAAATTCTTGAAGTATTCCATGTTTGAGCAACTAGAGTGTAGAAACCCTGTGGTGTAACTCCCGGTATGTCCAAAGTGCCTTTGCACATAGTCAAATTTGATAAATGAATGTTGAATCATCATTCATCATGCTTTGAGTAATTAACTTTGTAGTGAGAAATGTCACCTCAAATAAGCATTAAGGGATTACGTACTTAAATATATTGAAGTGTTCATTTAAGCATTCGTGTGGGAAAGTTTTTAAACTTTGTGCAAACAATAGGAATTCATTCATTTATTAATTTACTTAAGTGTTTTTGAGTACCTCCCATGTACTCTTTGTTAGTGTTATAAATACAATGATGCGCAAATAAGACAGTATCTCTAATTGTGTCAAAGTAATCATAGTCTATCAAGGAATACAGATATTAGTCAAATCCAGGTATGTATACAAATAGATAAATACCGTGCTGGATTCAAACAGTTTCCACAAATTGGTACACAAATAGGAACATGCTATGAGGGCCATGTCTCAGTTATCTATTGCTGCATAATGAATCATCTCAAAATTTAATGGCTTAAAACAACAATGATCATTTGTCTCACAGTTCTAGGGGTTAACTGAGTTCAGCTAGGCAGTTCTCGCTCAGTGTCTCATGCAGTTGCAGTCCCACAGCTGGGCTTGGAGTAATCTTGAAGGCTCCCTCACTCCATGTCTGGCAGCTAATGCTAGCTGTTGACTCTGATCTCAGCTGGGCTGTCAGGTAGTACACCTACACGTGACCCTGTGTGAGGCTTCTGCACAGCATGGTTGCTGGCTTCCAAGAGTGAGTATCTCAAAAAGAAAGACTAGACCAAAGCTGCATCACCTCTATGACCTAGGTGTGGAGGTCACACAGTGTCATTTCTGGCATAGTCACAGACCTGCCTGATTCAAAGGGAGAGAAGATAGAGCCCATGTGATGGGAGGAGTGTTCACTGTCACATTGTAAGAAGAACATAAGGGATCGGGGGTCTTGTTGCAGCCATCTCAGAAAATACACAGCATATAAGACTGGTAGACTTAAACTTATCTACTAGGAAGTCTTGGAAAGCTTGCCTGAAATGTCATTTAAGAGAGATCTGAAAATAAGGAGATGCTACCTAGAATAAGGAATAGGAAAAGCAAGCAGAAGGAAGAGTATGTGCAAAGACCCTGAGGCAGAATGGAACAGACCACAGACTGAAAGGTCAGTGTGACTACCATACAGAGAGGGATGGGAAGGGTGGTGAGAATTGAAGCTGGATAGGTAGACAGGGTCCAGAGCAACAGAACCTTGTATGCTATGCTAGGAATCTTTCATCTACATATTCCAGTAATCATCGAAGGGTTTTAAGCTGGTGAGTGACAGTTTGCTCTGGCTGCAGCAAGTGGAGAGTATACTGAGAATGCAGGAGAGGCAGGAATGAATGCAGGAGACCACTTAGAAAGTCTTTGATAGGAATCCAGTTGAGAAGTGACGGGATGTAGCACGTGTCAAGTGGGTAGCAATGAGGATGGAGCAACATGGCTGGATTCAAGCACCATAAGGAGGAAAATCAACTGGACTCAGCGATGGGTTGGGTGGAGTGGGAGGAAGGAATCAAGGATGAATAGTGGTGCCAGTCACAGACACAAAGAATCTAGAGGACAACTGGATTTTCAGGTTAGTGGTCCTGAATCTATCCAGTATATGTAGCGTTGGAGATGCGTTTGAACAATCAAGAGAATTTATATAGTAGGGTTAGGAACATACTGGAGAGCGTAAGGGTACACTTATAAGTTCTCAATGTTAAACTGGTAATTAAAGCTCCGCGGGTGGATGAAGTCACCTAGGGAGAGAGTATAGAGAGTCTCATGGAATTCAACATTCAGTGGTTCCCCAGAGACTGATGGGTGGCCGAAGAGACTAAGAAACCTCCAGGGAGTTTGGAGGTATGATAGTGTGGTGTCCTGGAAGCTAAAGATTGTCAGTGTCGCTAGAAGTGACAAGTAGTCATTAGTGTTGAATGCTTCTGAGAAGTGTATAAAGATGAGGACTAAAACATGTCTATTGGTATATACAACATGCAAATCATGACAGCAAGAGTTATTTCAGAGGAGCAATGTGAGCAGACCCAGATTCAAGCAGGTTGATGGAGGCAGAGAGTTTAGACAATTTTTTTGAAAGGAAAAGAAAGAGTTGTAGAAAAACTATCTAATATGCCCATCATGCAATAGCATCCATTTGAGAATAAGATATACCAAGCATTGGGTTTCATTGTACCAGATCATACACCCAAGAGACACATCACCGTGTATTGTCCTTTTAAAGAGAAGAGAGTGTGATGCAAGTGGGGAAAGTGACTATATCTTATATGTCCCAGACAAACAGAAACTGGATCCACTCCAGCAGAGAGAAGGACCAGAGCAATGGAGGAAAGCTTCAAGCAGCCACCTGAAAAATGTTACTGTAGAGTCCCAACGCTGATAGCTCAGAATCTTTATTCAGCTTGGGTGTGTTCAATTCTTGTGGGTCTTTGTGCAAGTCTGGTAACTTTTCCATGCATCAACTTTTCTTTGGCTGTTTACCAGGGTCAGAGAAAGGCTGATCCTTGAAAAGTGCTTGGAACAAAAAGTCCAACAGGATTTGACTAAATGAAGCATTTGATTAGTTATCGCTAATAGCATGATGCAACCCAGGAAGGACTATTAACTCATTGTTTCTAAAGTTGGCTTGCTTTTCTACTTGGCTGGAGCCCTCAGAGCTCTGGCCAAACAGCAGGGTTTCTGTGTGTGCTCTGGCCTCCCTGAGGACCTCACAATGAGCCAGAAACTCTCAGCATCCAAGAGAGGTCTTTAGGAAAAGGAGGGGAAAGGGCATGGGCACAACCACAGGGAGAGGCAGGCTATACTGCGCACACGCATACAGGGCATGTGCGTTAGCTGTTCTTCTCACAGCTCGAAGCCCTTCTTTAGCTTCCAGGACTAATTTTCCAGCCTGTGTCCTCACAGTGATGCCGATCTTTGGGTTGATTATAAGAAAGTAAATGAAAGCTTTCCCTCTCCTCCAACACATTCTTCTTTGACTTGAAACATGTGACAAGGCTGTTACCTCCAGCAGATGCTTTCTGGATGAATCAGCATTCTAAAAGACTGAGGCCCCAGGATGTGCCAACATCAACAGAATCAGCGAGGATTAAGAAGAGAGTGGGGAGGCAGTCCAATGGATGCAGCCTTCTGCAGGGGGTCACTTGCATTATCTTCAAAGTTGGCCGCCCAAGAATTTCGTTGGGAACAAAGAGTGAAAGGGCCAGAACTACCTCTGAAGGGTCCTGAGCAGACCCCAGTGGGCTGAGGACTAGGGTCTTCTTTGGGAAATCAATATCAGAATAGTTGGATGGAGGCAAATCTCTGAGGATAGTCTTTATGTCCCTACACTAGTTATACTCCTTTTCAAATACATAGCCTCTGGTATGCAAATTGATTGTTTCCTCATTACCACATTAAAGTATTCCTACCTCAGAAGTGTCCTGGCCCCCTGCTTCTCTGCCCCTCTCTTAGGCCAGGAGACTGGTGCCACAAACCACATTACAACCCAAGGTGAGGGCTTTGAGGTTATGGGGCTCAATCCTTAAAGGAAAGAGATTATACCACAGGATCTGATGTTTCCTCACTTGTTTCATTTTCTGTCAGCCTCTACTCCTGGGTCTTGTTCCCTTCTATATATTTCCATAGGTCCTATTGGGGAACTCAGATATCCCCTGTCAAGACCCAGAAGCTATGCCACAACTAGAAGGACCCACAACTAAAATATACAATTATGTACTGGGGGGATTTGGGGAGAAAAAGCAGGGAAAAAAAGATTGACAACAGTTGTTAGCTCAAGTGCCAATCTTTAAAAAAAAAAAAAATCCAGAAGCTGATGTTTGCTATGGCTCCCTTCGCTTTTCCCTGGTTGAGTTGTATATCCTTTCTTTCCTTTGATTCACTTTTCTACAATGTCCTCAAGGATCTCATCCACTGCAGTGACTCCAGCTTTCTCCTCTATGCAAGCATTTCAGATCTATACCCCTCTCCTCATCCTTCCTATTGAATTTCAAATTATCGTAGCATTAGGCATCTCTACATTGTTGTTTCACCTGCATTGCAATCTTAACATGTTCAAAACTAAACTCATTTTCTCCCCATACTGGCTCCTCACCTTTATCAGTCCAAGTTCAACCAGAGAAGCAGAATCAGAAGGGGATGTGTATCGCATAAGGCCAATATGGATTTGCTTCCGGGAATTGCTCTTATGCAATTGTGGGAGCTTGCTAAGCAGTCTGTGTATGGCTGTTGTCTCTAAGTCTAACGCTGGAGCTCAAAGTTCACAGGGCAGACAGTAGGAAAGGAAAAATGTAAAGTGAAGGGCCAGGTCAAGAGCAGGTTGGAACCAACAAGCACGAGCTGGAGCCTCTTGAGGAAGAACTGGAACTCATAGTTCTCGTTGCCTCTGACCTTGGTGATGAGGGTCTCCAGCAGAAGTGGGGCTCTTTATCACAGAGCTAAACACACACACCTGGCCTTGGGGCTGAAGAAGCTGAAGGAGGGTTAGGTGAAAGTAGAGCGCTCGCAGGCCCAGCTGCTGCTCCACACCAATGAGGGAAGTCAGCAAATCAACAACATGTGTGAGCTACAAAATGGCCACTGCTTCCCTTCCAGCCTCCAAATCTCCCAAGAATCTCTCCCTGTGGCCGACCCTAACTGGAAACAAACAAGAGAATGAATTCTGGGAAATGTAGCTCAGCCTAGCCAAGTTGACAAAGCCATTAATATCCACCCCTAGTCAACTTGGCATCCATACACATCTCCTTAAAGTATACTTAATCTCTGAATAAAGACAATACCAAAGTCCTACTTTTGCCTAGCATGATAAAACTATCCCACATACAACCCCAAAAATGCTAACCTTTTCCCCAGAAGAGAATACAAAGTTCCTTTTTTTGTCCTTGGGTGATATTCATTCTTTTCCAAGCTGATTCACACACTTCCTTTGCTATAACTTAAATACTGAAGATGTAAAGTTAAGTATTTACTAATATATTTTGTGCTAGATGATAAAGAGATGAGAAAGGGAAGAAGATAAAAATATCTGGTGCAGATATAGCTACACAAACATGTTTGTATTAAAATAAGGAAGAAATATTCATAACTATTACAGTCTTTGTCTCTGCAATGGTCACATGGTCATAGCTGATACCTATAACTACCTTCTTCCTATATTCTACCATTATAGATTCTTTTTACCGTCAGCAAGCACCTCAGCTGCTTGCTGATCTTGGTTCTTTGCTTGGTGGGATAACACAAACTTTCACTCTCGAAGGCTCTGGGATATTAGCAGCCCTGCCTGAATTGGGTGGTTGTAGTTTGCTGTTGACTTTAATCATAGGACATGGGAGTATTGAGAGGCACCTTTGAGGATTTCCTGCTTTTCAGATATTCTCCTTCTTACCCCCATTGTGTAATAGTAGCAACATAATTTCTCTCTGATAGTCAGGATTAATCACCCTAGTCAGACAGTAACTGTCTGCCTATTCATTCCCTTCTCTGCCTGTTCATTCAGTGGCATGAAGCACCCAAGTGTGCAGGCAGCAGTCTCAACCTCTGTTTCAGTGGAATCATTGTAGGGTCCTCTGGTGGAACCTTTCCTCCCTTTGGAATTAAGACCTCTAGACCAGCAGAGCCTATGCATCACAGGGATTGGAAATAATATTTGGTTAATGGATCACTAGAGGTAATAGTGAATAGTGCCACTCCCATTTTCACTGCTGTACTCATGGATCTATGACTATTGGCTACGCAGACACAGCACCACATATTGGATGCTGACTCAGAGCATACACAACATCCAGGAAAACCTTGCCCGACTGTGCAAGGTGTTGCCACTTAGCTGGCGCCATAACTATCTCTTCATAAGGATGACAGAGAACATGGTAAGACCAGTGAATTCCACGAGCATGGGCCCATTGCCTCACTTCATTTGCTGTGAAGTGAGTTCCTTGATTGGAAGCAAAGTGTGTGGAACACCATGATGGTGGATCAGGTCTTCTGTAAGACCCTGAATGGTAATTTTGGCAGAAGCATGTGGACAGAGAAGGAAAATCCACATCCAGTGTAAGTGTCTATTCATGTAACCAGGTAGACTGCTTGAAGTCGTGCCTTCTGGGACACTTTGCCCTCACCGCTGACCTTCAGGGCTGTCATAGTGTAGGGCTATAGTGCTGCCACTCTCCACTTTCAGTGGTGCCTGCATGCCACGCAGAACTATCTGTAAACTAGGCCTGAGGTTTTTCCTCCTCAGTCAACTGATTACAGGGAACATTCCATCAGGCCAGAGATTTGGGCTGGAAGAGAGAAGGTAACTTAGCAGAAGTAGGGGCCATGGGCATTTGGACTATTTCATAATGCAACTTACTTGTGTCTTCAGGGCCTGCTCAAGGCTGATTACACATCCATCACTTCCATTTGATGATGGAGTGCTGCTATGCACACCCAACTTTATGCCTTGGCCAGTTGGACAACACTCAGTTCATGATGGGCTTACACACCCAACTTTATGCCTTGGCCAGTTGGACAACACTCAGTTCATGATGGGCTTACACAGTATCTTGGTGGCCCATGGTTAAGAATTCAGTCTCTACCAAGGCCCAGTGTTAAGCTAAAAGTTGTTTCTTAAAAGGAGAGTCGTTGTCCACAAAGGATGGCAGGGATTTGCTACAAAATTCTAAGGGTCAGATTTTGCTTCACCTATAGGAGCTTGCCACAGCCTTCGAAATGCTTCTCTGTCTGCCACTGACACTCTGAGCACTACTATATCTCCTGGGTCACATGGCCCCAGTGTCAGAGTAGCTTGGACAGAAGCCTAGGCATATTGCAGAGTTTTCTCTTGTTCTGAGCCCCACTCAAAACTGCCATTTCTTAAGTCACATTCATATAATGCCTAACCAAGGAGGAAAATAAGAGGGATTCTTTCACCCAGCCTCTGTTTTAAAAATCTCTGAGCAATCTGATTGGCCTGCTGGCACCTGTGCCCACTCCTCTAGTTACAATGGCTACAGTTCTCCTACTGACCCAGTATGGCTCATGTCACCACACCTATTACCAAGATTTGGAGTGTCTGTGGTTGGCAGGCCCCCTGCAAAACCACACGAGCAGTTCCCTAAGTGACATTTTTCTGGGAATTCATCATCAGGTCTAGTAAGGGAAATGGCCTTTCCCAAAGGGACATAACGCTCTGGTAAAGTCTTTCCCCCTGTAGAGTAGTTCTTTGTAAGGGGAAGTCTCTGAGCATATTTCAGAACGATTACCCTTCCTCTCTCCCTGCCAGAGCAGGAAGGAGCTTTCTTGGATCCTCATCATGAAACCCTGCTGGGGTTCTTGGAGGTAAAGCCCACAGCAGTGTGGGGGGCCCTGCTATGACTTCAGCCCCCAGGAGTTTCTCACTCTCATATTAGTCTACACTCAGCTTCCAGCAATTTTTCTAAATTGCCATTTAAGTGTTCCTACCAATTTATGGCTCCCGCATGTCTTCTGCTGCAGGTAAGCAGATCTTGGCTGTGACTGTCTGCATATGCTTGTCTTTCCACAGAGTGACTAGTGGCGATTTGCCCTGAAAACTCACTTCTCTATTTGGTCCAAGAAAAGTCATTGATTTTTCTGTTTGCCCAGCTTTTTGTTGTCAGGACAGGAATGATGACTTCCCAGCATGCAGCAGTTGAACCCCAAAGTCATTAATTTCAGTTTTTTAAATCTCTGCCTTCTTACATTTCACAATTCTCCTTTTGACCTCCTATTCCTAGTTTATAAAAGCATTTTTTTCTTGAATCTTTTACTGAATACAACAAATAGATATTTTCTAAAATAGACTTTCCTTGTTTTTGTAGCTTATTATTTTCATAAAAGAGATGTTTTCCTTTGAAAAATGAAATATTCTCTTTCCCTTACGCTGCAGATTTTTTTTATCCTCTAGAGCTTGTGTTATTTCATCCTGAATATTTATCCTAAAAAGAGAAGAAATCTCTTTAAGCCAGTGGATTTTAAACAGATACTATTCTTGGACTGGCCTCAGCTTTTTTCATCTTGACCTTGAGCATTCTTACCTTAACCCTCCCAGATCTAGATTTTTAATAGACCCCAATGAGCAAAAAAGTACCAGCCCAACTCACCCTACCCTTTTGGCATTCGTTGAGCATGATTCCAGTAGACTGAGGTCAAATCTGCTTGTCCTTCTAGTCTCGATTTCTCAGAAACCTGGAGAGGCCGGCCTGGTGGTGCAGCGGTTAAGTTTGCATGTTCCGCTTCGATGGCCTGGGGTTCGCCGGTTCGGATCCAGGGCATGGACATGGCACTGCTTATCAAGCCATGCTGTGGTAGGCGTCCCACATATAAAGTAGAGGAAGATGGGCACAGATGTTAGCTCAGGGCCAGTCTTCCTCAGCAAAAAGAGGAGGATTGGTGGCAGATGTTAGCTCAGAGCTAATCTTCCTCAAAAAAAGAAAAAAGAAGAAACCTGGAGAGTCTAGTAGAGTCTGTAGTTTGTACAGATGCAGTCTGTAAAAGACTAAATCCACTATAACTGTGCTACTCAAAGGGTGGTCTCTGGACCAGTGCTGCTCTCTGTCTTTTTTCCATTTTATTTTTCTAGTGAGTCATGTTGATTAATTTTACAAAAGCATTGATCAATGATGCATTGGAAATTTTTTAAAAATCCTTCTTTACCACAGAGAGTTTGAATAGCACTGCCCTGGGATGCATCACTCCTGAGTGTCTCCTCGACTTTTACTCCTCTGCCAACCCATTTCCCAAGGTAGGGTGAGCCAGCAACGTTCCTCTTAAACTTCAGACCCTTTGCTCTGAAAGAATGTGGAAAAAGAAGAACTGGTTTGAGAGGGTAAGAGAATGACGGGGTGTGGGAAGATGGTAGGGGCATAGGGAGGGAAGGGCCCTGAGTGATGTTCTCAGAAAATCTCTCTCCTGCAGTAGGTACGTGGCTGCCAGTTTCTTATTCAGCGCTGTCTCTCAGTTGACAAGCTCAAGGAAGAAAGCATGGGTGAATCCTGGGAAACCTTTTCCTTCCTTCTCCACTGTGGGTCACTCTGCTCTGCCTCAGGGGACAACAAGACTGTGTTGTTCACTCCAACCTCCTCCACACTGCACACGGTAGAAAGACGCCCCCCCTCCTCCTGCCAGACTTTGATGTCTGTGTTCCCTTCTCCTCACCTCTGGTGCTTTGCCCAGCACTCAGGAATGCTTCAGAGGACAGAACAGGCATTGGCAGCGTGGCCCTGAGGTGCCTGGCAAGTCTTTCGTAGCCTGTAGGCAACTAGGATGCACTCTCACAGGTACTACTGTGAAGCCCTGTTTACTGTACCTGTGTGGTTGGTTTTGAGATCTAACGTACGGCATCATATTGATCCTTATTATCTTTCAACGTTCAGAGTCAATACAGCATTCCTGCCTATAGAGAAATTTGGGACCTATTTCTTAACTGCCTATCTTTGTGTCTTGTGCTAACAGTGTCTTTTTCTTATTTATCTTTGTGAGGAAGATTGTCCCTGAGCTAACATCTGTGCCCATCTTCCTCTATTTTGTGTGTGGGATGCCATGACAGCATGGCTTGATGAGCAGTGTGTAGGTCTGTGCCTGGGATCCAAACCCGTGAAGTCTGGGCCATCCAACCCAAGTGCAGTGTGTGAACTTAACCTCTACACCACTGGGCTGGCCACAAAAGTGTTTTTTTCCAGTTCATTAACAGTTATGTCAAGCAGGACAGGAATGAAATCATAGCTCTGTGGCACTCCCTGAGGTACTTCTCTTCCAGTTTCATCAACTCGTTAACCCATCTGAATCTACTTAAACACCCTATTGTCTACCAAGAGATTGTGGGATGAATTGGTAACCTGTTTCCCCTACCTTCTCTCTGCCCTCATCCTTTCTATCAGAGAGGGGCCTGGAATGATAATCATAATAATCATCATCATAATAAATCAGATTGGAGTTTGCTCTATGGTAGCAAAGAGAGCAACTCTTAACACAGAGTGTGGTGTTTCTTGAGCTTACTCCAGAAGTGACACAGGACAGGAAGGCCACTGGGCAGACTAGCCTGGACCTGGAATTTGGAGAATGGTCTCTGCATGTTAACCCTTGCTCATGGGTTTAGAACAGTGGTTCTCAACTGGTGGCTACTTTTCCCATAGAGGAGAATTGACAACATCTAGAGACAATTTTTGGTTGTCACAACTTGGAAAATGAGGGGGTGCTACTGACATCTGGCACGTAGAGGTCAGGGATGCTGCTCAACGTCCTTCAGTGCACAGGGCAGCCCCGCTCCCCAACAAAGAATGGCAATAGTGCCTAGGCTGAGAAACTCTGGCTTAGAATTTATCCCATTCTAAAACCAGCACCACTGAGCATAGGAGAACAAAAATATGCATCTGGTCAAACTCTAGGCCACATCCCTAAAGATTCTAGTGTCACTGGTCTGGGGTGAAGACTGGATATGGTATTTTCATGAAGCTCCCCAAGGGTGACTCTTGGGTGTGGACAGGATTGAGAAGCGCTCCCTGGAGAATCTGGTCTGATGGAGGCCACAGAAGAGCCTGACCTCCCTCATTCTCTTGTGACGGGAGGGTTATTGAAGGGTTGCTGGCTGCTTGAGGAGGTAGCAGCAGTGGAGAAATTCACAGGAGGTGGAGAGAGGCCCCAGAGCACTGCAGAGGATAAGACAGAAGTTCAAGGCAGGGGCTGTTGTGAGAACTGGGAAACAGGGCAGGCCCTCAAGATAAAACAATTCAAAAACCTTCTGGATGGATGTTCCCAGGGCCCTTAGTCTAGCTAACAGACCAGACTGCTGTGGCAAGGAGAAATGTGCCCTTTCACAATGGATGTGGACCCTGCCAAGGCACAGGGCTCCTTGAACGCAGAGGTGGCCGGATTTCAGCTCCCACATGCCCCTTCTTCCAGGCGCTTTCGTGCAGTGCCCAAACTGCACAACGTAACGCAGCAGCCCTGTTTGGGATTTGCCTCAGCTAAGATCACCGGGCAGGAAAGCCCACAGGCAGGAAAGGGACGAGGTCTTGCCTTATGGGTTTATAAAAAAAAAACAAAACACATTTGAGAAAGCCTCGAAGAAGAAACCAGATCCGTCCTGCAGGCAGCCTAGAAACCCTATCCTGATGCCAGGCCACAGGGTGGAGGCTCCAGGCTGGTCGTGGTGTCCTTGGGGTGGCCCAGAACAACCCAGGAAATGGGGAAATCTGGTTGCAGGAAACTACAACAGCTGGATTCCCGGGGCTGTGGGTGAGACAGGGAACTTTCTGTGCCTTGCGCTCGCCTATCAGCCGATCCTGGAAAGAGAACCTCAAGCCCCATCCCAAACCGCAGTGCGGCAGACACGCGCCGGTCCAGCCGTCGATTCATTCCTTTACAAAAGAGAAACAAAAAAGCTGTTGTTTGGACGTTGGCGCCGGCAGAACCACACACCTAAGTTCAAATCCCCGCTCTGCTTGTAACCGTGAACCTGGGCAAGTTTCTAAGCGTCGGTTTCTTCTTAGATAAAATGGGTAACACCAAACTTGGGGCGTGGTCGTGAGGGTCAAACCAGCGAACGCGGCCATAATAACCAGCCGCGATGGGCCGCTCCGGACCCCGTCGGTTGTCTGTTTCTGTGCGATTCTCGCAGCTTTCTGCACAGACGACATTGTGCGAGGGATCAGGGAGGTGGTTGGGCCCCCACAGTGTGTGTATTTGGGGTGAAAGGGAGTGCAAGTGGAGAACAGAGAGATACTTTAGGATAATCTGCTTTGCTAGGGCACGCTTCTGGCGCTCTCTGGCCCTGGGGTGGTCAGCCTCGCTTCCAGAAGAAGCGCTGGCACAAAAGGAGGGGGGTGGGTTGGAGCCCCGAACCGCGCCAGCGTTCCGGGGAGGCGGAGGAAAGAGGGCAGGCCCCAGGCGGGAGGAGGGAGAGAGGCGAGAGGAGGAGTTTTCCAGCTCGGCCTTCGCTCGCTCGCAGCGCAGCCCCTTGGTCTCGTCCGTCTCCTCCCGCCCCCTGGAAGCGCGGAGCCGAGCGGAGCGCCCGCGCGCCATGGGGAGCCCCGCACTCCGGCCCGCGCTGCTGCTGCCGCCGCTGCTGCTGCTGCTTCTGCTGCGAGTCCCGCCGAGCCGCGGCTTCCCAGGTAGGGCCGGAGGCGGGGCAGCTTCGCCAGCTGGCCACCGGGGACCCTTCCCTCGGGACGAAGGGAGGTGCAGGGGGCGCCTTTGTTTGCGCCGAACTCGTCTTTCGCCGCCCCAGGGAGGAGGTGACGCGGAGCAGGGCTCGTATCTGGGCACTGGGAGGGGAGAGCCGACCGGCAGCCCACCGCCGGGCGCCTTCGCGGCGCCGCGAGCCCGTGTACCCTCTGCGTCTGAGGTTCCAGGGGACCAATGAAACCCACGTTGGCGTTGGAGGCTATGGAGAGAAGTTTGGCCGCGGGCTAGTTTCTCACCACCCAGAGTTTTGCCTCTCATACGGTTGCTCACGGCCAAGGCCCAGGGGGCTGGCAGCTTTTCCTGGAAGGAACCCCTACCCCCTCCCACTCGAGGTCCCAGGCCACCCCGTGGGGCTGCAGGGCACAAGCCACGGTAGGGCGACTCTTGTGAACAGCACAGGGGGGCCTCTCCCGCATCCCCCAACCCCCCTTGCTGGGGATTCCGAGAAAGTCTGCGCCGCTCGGTGAGAGGTGCCAGCTGAGAGTGGTGACATGTGGCATGCGCTTGGTTAGCCCCAGGGAAAGAGGACTACACACGCGCGGCTCCGCTAGGCAGGAGGTGTGGCTTCTTGTTGCCGGAGGGCTTGGTCTCTAGCATTTGAGGGGCCCCTGGTGTTTATTAGAGCTCTCATGGTGGTGACAAAACTTTCTTTGGAGATGCCCTTTAAAATGCTCCAGCTAATGCCCTCATCTGGAAGTCTGAGGTTAGCAAAGAGCTTCAGAGGGGCAAGACAACCTGGATGTACCCCTGTCGCCCAGGAATGGAGAAGAAAGCCTTGGGCGCATTTTAATTTAGTGTTAGTGGGAACGTGGGTGACGTGGACTGTAGGGCGTGCAGATATTTGGCTTTGCGTTCAACCCTGTGGGCAGTTTAAATCTGAGGTCTGAGAAATGAACCTACGGAGTTCTGGGAGAAGGATGGAGGGGTGGGGAGGGTTCCCAGATAGTGTGCTTGGGAGATGTAGGGATGGCTGCTGGCAATCCTCTGCACATCCCCAAATGAATGAATGAATCAAACAACTCTGTAAAGTGATAGACAGGAACATTTGTGTTTTGCGCTGACTCTTGTAAGTTTTAAGCTGTTTGGTAGGAACAGATTTAGGGCAAAGCGGAAAGGAGACTATCTCCAGTGCCAGGCAGTGCGTTTCCCATGGCTGGTGTGTTAATGCCCCCAGCCCCTTTAGCAGGAGTCACGGTAAAATGAACCTAGAGCCAAAGGGGAAGTCAATACTGGACAGGAAGCAGGAGGAGAAGTTGAGAAGCTAGAGGCAGCCTATCACGCTGAATTGGGAGGCTGCTCTGAGCTGCCTGTGCATCTGGTGGAGCCTGTCTCCGCCAAGGGGCCTCTTCTCTTTTTCCATCTGACCTCCCCCCTACCCTACCTTACCCTGCCCTCTGCTCTCCTTTCTCTCAGCTTCTACCCTTATACAGTGTAGCTTGCTGCCAGGGCCCAGACACCCACAGAATCATGGAACCTGTGAAAGAGGGAGAAGTGGATCTAGGGCCCCATCAGCCCCCTGATTATGTAAGCTTCTGAGATTTAATAGCAAGTCTGTCAGAGTGAGAGTAAATCATTCCCATTTCCACTCCTAAAAGGTCTCTGGAGTTCCTCCATCTTTAAATTTGATGCAGCTTTTCTGGCCCTCTGGTTTATTCTTTGCAGCCTAACAAGGATGCAGTGTCTCTAAAAACCCCCACGAAATGTATGGAAAGTTTCTAGCAAACTTGTCTGTGTTTGGTTGTGTTTGTATGCCTATAAGAGATAGGAGTTTTTACTCCTGGCTTTGTTTGAAATTGAAGTGTCATTGACATATAACATTTTATTAGCTTCAGGTGTACAACATAGTGATTCAATATTTGTGTATATTGCAAAGTGATCCCCACAATAAGTCTATTACCATTCATCACCATACATAATTACATAATTTTTTTTTTCTTGTGATGTGGACCTTTAAGATTTATTCTCTTTGCAACTTTAAAATATGTAATACAGTTTTATTAACTATAGTCACTATGCTGTACATTAAGTACATTACATCCCCAGGACTTATTTATTCTATAACTGGAAGTTTGTACCTTTTGACCACCTTCGCTCATTTCACCCACCCCTCTGGCCACCACCAATCTGTCCTCTATCTATGAGCTCAAATTTTGTGGTTTGGTTTGGTTTTTTTTAGATTCCACATATAAGTGAAATCATATGGTATTTATCTTTCTCTGCCTGACTTATTTCACTTAGCATAATGCACTCAAGGTCAATCCATGTTGTTAGAAATGGCAGGATTCTATTCTTGTTTATAGCTGAATAGTATTCCATCGTAGATATATACCACATCTTCTTTATCCATTCATCCATCAGTGGACACTTGGATTGCTTTCATATCTTTTTTTTTTTTTTTTTTTTTGGTGAGGAAGATTGGCCCTGAGCTAACATCTGTTGCCAATCTTCCTTTTTTTTCCTCCCCAAAGCCCCAGTACCTAGTTGTATGTCCTTGTTGTAGGTTGTTTTAGTTCTTCTATGTGGGATGCCCCCACAGCATGGCCTGATGAGTGGTTTGTAGGTCCACAGCCAGGATCCGAACCAGTGAACCCTGGCCTGCCGAAGTGGAGTGTGTGAACTTAACCACTTGGCCACGGGGCCAGCCACTGCTTTCATATCTTGGCTATTGTAAATAATGCTGCAGTGAACATGGGGATGCATACATCTTTTCAAATTAGTTTTTTCATGTTCTTTGCATGAATACCCAGAAGTGGAATAGCTGGATCATATGGTAATTCATTTATAATTTTTTGAGGAACCTCCATACTGTTTTCCATAGTGGCTGCAGCAGTATCTGTTCCCATCAACAGTGCACAAGGGTTCCCTTTGCTCCACGTCCTCGCCAACACTTATTTCTTGTCTTTTTGATAATAACCATTCTAACAGGTGTGAGGTGCTATCTCTTGTGGTTTTGATTTGTATTTCCATTTTTATTCTGTTCTTAAGTGAACTCTTGAAACCTCATTTATATCTGAGATTTTGGGGGTTCACTCCCCCTGCTTTTGCAAGCAAGGCTAAAGATGGACACTGAGCACCATAGCCACTAAAAAGCCTCCGTGAATCTTACGCCTGGAGAAAACTAGTAAAGTAGTGTGGTTTCGCCTGTTAGGGAAGCCGAGTGAGGTTTTGCTAAAAAGCCAAACCAGACCACATCAGCCAAAGCAGTCTTCTGAAAGGCCACATTTGGAGATAAGTATTAGGAACTGAACACCTGGCTCAGGATATACAATTAAAGCCTCACCAGGAGCAGGCTAGGCTAGAAATTTCTATCTGGACTTAAAACATGTAATCAGCTAACAAAATTACTCTGCATTAAAAAGGAGAATGCTGGGGAGAGCAGGACACTTCCATCTGGCATTTTCTTCCTAAAATCTGGACAAAATAGACTGCCTGGGTTATTTTTGCTTTTTTTTTTTGGTGAGGAAGATTGTTGCTGAGCTAACACCTGTTGCCAGTCTTCCTCTATTTTATGTGGGATGCCTCCACAGCATGGCTTGATGAGCGGTGCTAGGTCCACACCCAGGATCGGGGCCGCAAACCCAGGGCCACCAAAGCAGAGCAAGTGAACCAGCCCCTAGACTACCTGTTTTTATAGAACTTGAGTCACATTTTCTTTCTTCTTGGTGATTACTGCTTCCTACACCTGGAATGCTTCCCCCGAGCCACCTGTCTGTCCAAATTCTGCCCATCGTCTACTGACACCCCGTCTTGGATGAAACTTATCCTTGATCCCGTGAGCAGGAAGCTTCTGCCTTCCTTTAAACACCCACAGCACTTCGTGTCTCTCCTGTACTATTTGTCATACATGCCATACATTATGATAATTTATGCACTTCTCTATACTTCTAGATTCTGAGCTCTTGAAGGTAGAGCACCGCTACGCCTTGCCTTTCTTTGTATTTCCCACGGCGCCTAGCCGAGCACCTTGAGCCAAGTAGATATTTGTGGTTATCGAGTTAATGGTTCCTTGTGACTCAGGTGATGGACCATCGGACAGAAAAGGAGCTGAGAGAAACATGTGTGCGGGTAAACAGGGCTTTGTGCCACCACGAATCTACACACCTGGGGACTATGGCTTGCTGGCTATAGAGGTTGCTTTTAAATCCATGAACACCCTCTGTTTAAGCAATAACCTTCTCTGTTGGGGGCTGTAAGACGAGAGACTGACTACAGCCACAAGCTGGAGTTTGCATTTATTATTTTTGTTGGCCACTTTGCCACAGCCCCTTCCAAAGTGGTTGAATGGTTTCCTTAGTAAACGCAAATATGTGTGCTACATCAATTCTCCTTTCAGAGAACACGACTAAAATGGGTAATTGAAAGTGAAGATTGTGTTTAGACAGAAGAAGGTTTACCTTTACCGGGCTATAGCATAGTATGAAATTGTAGCAGCCAAGTTATGATTAAAGAGTTCAAGTTAAAGATTCATTTCCAAAATAGCGATGTGAATAATCACCTCTCCTGAGTTCCAGTTCGTAGAGAGTTTCTCAAGTCAGCCCCTCAGTTCTCAGCTGTGTGATTTCTTGACCATCAGCTTTTATGGGCCATTGTTTTATGGACCATTGTTTATGGTGGTCTTTGAGGCCTGAGTCTTTCTCTTGGATATTTGAATCTAGTTCTGAAATAGAACCCATTTCTGCCTTCTCTAATGAAACCTGAGCTCTACCCAGAGACTTGCTTTTTAAAATGGACACTGAATGCTGGAGTGCTTGGGATACCAGTATAAAGAAGGTAGGGAATTCCTTCTGTCAGTAGCTTTCTATCTTACGGGGAAATAGATACCAAGTTATCTATGGTGGTAAATGTTATAACCCACATGGGTTGACAGGCCCTGGAAATACAGAGAGGAGCCATGCAGGAACACTGGGCCTGGATGTTGAAGAATGATGTTGATAGAGGCTGATGCCAATGATAGCATCACTACAGGCCCAAGGAAGGTTAAATTACCAGGTCTGTGGGCTTCTTGAAGAACATTTTGAAATTGGAAACAAAAATCTGTGAGGGTGTTCTTTTTCTGGGGAGAAGGCCTATCCCAATTCAAAACCATGACTCACTCATTCCATGAGAGAATGTACACTTAATGGGCATAGAAATCAACATCCAGAGTAGGATGAAATTGCCAGAGTAGGGAAACTTTGATTGAACCAATGAGCAGGTGGCCTCTTGAGTTATAACCAGCAGTACAATTTCCTGTTCTCCTCATTTAAAAAGCAACACCAAATAAAGCAGACATAATCATAGATTATAATCGCCTTTAGGCCCAGGCTGGCAATTTGTTGTACCCTTCGCTTAGCACAGTGTCTGGGACCTGGGCGCAGAGCTTTAGTCAATATTTGTGGATTAATTGATCGATTGAAGTAATTGTGACGGGGAAGAAACACGTTTTATTTCAAATATCCCTGCAGGATTTAACCGGGATCTCCAAGATGATAATTCCCAAAGAAAAAGTAATGCGAACTAGCAAAATGTCAGAGGAAATTTGCACTACCCTGAACAAAAGACCCATGTGGACAGGCAACAGGTCAGAGCAAATCACCCTAGGACACTATCCTAGGAGACTTAGAAACTCCAGGGAGTGCTGGGGGCAGGATTCTCAGATAAAGATTTAAGGATAAAGCTTGTGCAAAAGAAGAGTCATTGGTAGCATTGCTAAGCTCCCAAGTTGTCCAAATGATAATTGGTTGCACCTGGATCTTACGGTTGCATGGCACACTCTGGCCTCAGAAACCTCTGGAGCACTCATTCCCGAGCTGAATGATTCACTCACCCGTAATCCTTAGCTCATACTGGATGTCTTTTTATGCATTGTTCTCCAGGGAAAAGATAAATGGGTTTGGACATAATGGCTTGGATTATCCCAGAGGTTTGGGGTTGTAAATTGAGTATATTGGCTTTAAAACTTTTTTTTATGAGTAATAGACAGATCCAAACATAGAATGTGGGGGCAGACTTTCTGCCTTGGCTTTGAAATATTGTTGCACTCTTTCTTCTGCCCTGCTCTCACAGTGACCTTTAGTGTGATGGGTCACATGTACCAGCGACTTGTTTTCCCTGCTGTCACAGGCTGTTTGCGGTGTCTGTCCAGTTGTGCCTAATGAACATCTATCTCTTCGATGCTGATTGCACCCCAGGACCTTTGGACAAATGACTCTGGCTTGCCACTTACTGTGTGGGTGGCTGAGCTGAATGACCCTGCCAGTTTGAGGGATCCAAGAATGTTGAACACTGGTTAAATTAGGGCCACAGGGCGAGAATTGAGCCAGGGTTTGGCAGGCCCATTGTGGAGTGGTGAGGAAGTGGTGGCGTGGCCACCTTCTGAGACTCTGCCCCCAGAGTGGCCATTCCTTATAGGAACTCTGACAGACTTGTTGCCACTGACTCAGCATTTGTCAAAGGCTCCAATTCCTTTAAATATCCAGTGTTGAAATCCTGTTTCCGCTTAGATTCTAACTCAGCTTTCCAAGGGTTAGAATCATAGTGTTTTGCTATTAGCTACTCATGGATCTGATGCCCTCGGCCATATGAGCGGGTCCTGGGGTCTTGTTCATTTTGTGTCCTCATGGCCTAGCAGAGACCTGGCTCTCAGGAGGCTCTCAGTGGACCTGTGGAATGAAATCCACCAGGGAGCATGTCTCTGCCAGGCCTGACATGCTGGATGGGTGTCTCAGGCCCTATCTAGATTTCCGCAGGAGTTTCTCGTCCACATCCAGGCTCCCCTGCATGGGCCACCTAGTTCATGGAACTGTGGAACCTCAGACTGGGAGGGCGCCCGAGACATAATTCTCTGTGTTTTAGAGATGAGCCACTGAGACTCAGTGAGTTGAAGGAATTTGTCTGGGGTGACACAGGGAGTTAGAAGCAGAGCTGGATTTAGAGCTCAGTCTGATGACTCCAGAATTCCCTTCACTTTACCATAGGCATGTATTGAATTCAATTTTTGAGCAGCCACTATGTTTTAGGCACTGTCCTGGGCACCAGGGATAGGCAGGCAAGAATCCATGGCACTGTGTGCACCCGTGGGGCCCCTGTCTAGGGTGTATTTCAGCATGGTTGTTCATATCAACACTAGGCTGCAATCTCAGGGTCTCCTACCTGAGGCTGCTTGGATGTTCCTCAAGGGTTCTGAGAAGTTGCTGTCCCGGGGCCAGTCCTTGTACCCTTTTGTCAAGGTCCCAAATACTCCCTCTCTACACCTCTTGCTCTGAGCTCCCCAACTGATGTGTGATGACATTTTTAATAGCTTTATTCAGATATAATTCACATACCATGCAATTCACCCATTAAACCAATTCAGTGGTCTTCAGTGTATTCACAGTTGTGTGTCCATCACCGCAATTTTAGAACATTTTCATGACCTCAAAAAGAAACCCCACACCCTTAGCCATCACTCCCCAATGCCACCCCCCCACCAGCCCTAGGCAACCACTAATTAATTTTCTTTGTCTATACATTTGCCTGTTCTTAACATGCCATATAAATGGAATCATACAATATTTGTCCTTTTGTGACTGGCTTCTTTTATTTAGCATAATGTTTTCAAGATCCATCCATGTCATAGCAGGTCTCAGTACTTGATTTCCTTTTTATAGTTGAATCATGTCCATTGTGTGGATAGACCCCATTTTATCTATCGTTTCATTGGTTCATGGACATTTGAGTTGTTTCCAGTTTTTGGTTATTATGAGTAATGCTGCAGTGAACATTCATGTGCAAGTTTCTGTTTGGACATATGTTTTCACTTCTCGTGGGTATCTACCTAGGAGTGGAATGGCTGAGTCAGATGGTAACTCTCTGTTTAATCATGTGAGAAACTGCCAGGTTGTTTTCCAAAGGGGCTGCACCCTTTTACATTCCCACCAGTAGTGTATGATGGTTCCAGTTTCTCTACATCCTCACCAACCCTTGATATTATCTCTTTTTGATTAAGTGATATCCTTTTATCTCAGCTTGTTAACAGCTTCTGTTCAAGGGTTGAGTGACAAAGCAGTGTCTGTTCTGCCAACTGTGGCAGGATACTGGCAAGAGTCACCTAAGGATGCCTGCCACCCTCTCACTGCTGGCTGCAGGGCCACTGCTAGCCCATAAGGCGCCTTCGGGCGAATTAGAAAAAGATGCCCTGTCTGGGCACATGTAATTCTGTGGGCACAGGGCTTGGTCAGGAGACAGACTTTGGGCTAATTAGGAAAAAGATAGAGGCAGGCCCAGGACTCAAGACTTGAAGAGTGGAGGGCAGGATAATTTGGAACCCGCCTGCTCTTTTGGTGGGTGTGACGGTGAGTGCAGTGGTGTAGGGAATGCCGCGAACAACCCTGTGGCAGTCCTGGATGTCAGTAGCTTAGCCCCAGGTGGGACAGAGCCATAGACCCCATGTTCTTTTACAGCTTCTGTCTATTTAAAAGAAGAACAAAACAGAAAGCTGCGCTGGCATGTCAGCAGCATCTTTGCATCCTTGAATTCTCGGATCACTGGGAGCGAGTCAGAAATGCAGAAGCTCAGGTCACGCCCAAGACCCACTGAATCAGCATGTACATTTTAACAAGATCCCTCCCAATGATTCTTACACATAGTGGAATTGGAGAAGTGCTGATCTGATGAATGAGTTCAGCCCTTTGCCAAGACGGGGCAGTTTGCCTGTTTATAACTGCCACACAATAGCTCCCTTCCTCTCCTCTCCCTTTTCCTGTTGGCATTGCCTTCATCATTGCATCCTCTAGACTTCCTTTCCTAAGTCCCTGACATTCCTGAGATAAGCACGCACAGGCTTTAGGTTTCTACTCCCTTTTCTAACTCAAAAACAGACCCGAGCCCTAGGGCGCTGTTGACTTCATCTTCTTTGAAGTCCTCCTGCCTGGCCTAACCTTCTAGCAGCGGCAAAGTCTGTCTGCAGTGGTTGGTAACAGGTCCCTTGCAGGCTTTGCCCTGCAGCTAAGCTGTACTTTAGAACTAACTTCAGCTCGGTAAGAAAACCATACCAGTGTGATCTGGGTTACTCCTGTCTCTCTAGCAAGACCTTGTCCTGGGACTGAGGATTACTGAAACTGACCAACGCTTAAAGACACAGGGACTACACGTTTGTAGCAGAAACCAATGCCACTGGGGTTAGGGAGGAGGGAGCACCTTGGAAGATGAGTGATATTGACACCATTGGGAAAGTCAGGAGAGCACACCCAGCCCCTCACATTAAGCCTCCCAAGCCCGCCAAATTGGGCAAGTCAGGAAGACTGAGCTGTTGCAGCACTAAGAGGGGGCCTCCTACCTTTTCAGGAGATTGGGTGGGTAAGCGGTTCTCAGTCCAGCAATGGTATTTGGACAGGCTGAATTAGGATGACCTGGGGAGTCTGATGAAATAACGTTTGCCTGACCCTACCTCTGTGTACTCTGCTTTGGCAGATCTGGGGTGGGGACCAGTCATCTAGGGCAGGGGTCTGCAAACTAAATCCAGGCGGGCTGAATATGGCTCACCACTTGGTTTTCTATGACCAGTGAGCTAAGAATGGTTTTGAAAATTTTAAATGGTTGAAAAAATCAAAAGAAGAAGAATATTTTGTGATGTGAAAATTGTATGAAATTCTAATGTCAGTGTCATTGGAACAAAGCTGTGCTCGTTTGTTTGGGTTCTGGCTGTGGCTACTTGGTGATACAACAGCAGAGTTGAGTAGTTGTGACAGAGGCTACACGACCTACAAAGTTGAAAGTATTCACTGTCTGGCTCTTTACAGAAAAAGTTTGCCAACCCCTAAACTTGGGCCTTGCTGCTCAAAGTATGGACTGAGAACCAGCCTCACCTGGGAACTTTATAGAAATGTAGACTCTTGAACCCCACCTCAGACCGATGAAATCAGACTCTACCTTTGAACAAGATTCCCTAGGTGTTTGGGGCTGCTTCCTCTTCACCGTGAGGCTCAGCTTGGGACTCATCGTGGCCTTAGCCAAGGGGTCTTTTAAGAGGTCTAGGCCAGAATGCTGTGACTAGCATTGTACACTGTACTGCTAATTTATCTGACAGAAAAGTGGGTGTCTCATTCTTTGTGTTTGAGACTTGGTAATCTCCTCATACCTTAGACCCTCTAGAAACTAGAACCCTGTTTTATTCTCGCCAATTCTTGGTCAACGCCTGGTGTTCCAATGCAAGGCTGGAGGTGAGGACTGGCCTTTTCTACCTGCTGACGGACTTGCGTGCTGCCTGGATTTCTGGGCAGCAGACTCTGGTCTCTCCAGATCTGCTGCCCTGCCAGGATCCGGCTATGTGATGTGGCCCACAGCCCTCTGCTGCCCCTCACCCCAGGCCGCTGCTGAGGGCTTGGTTCGGACATCTGTCTGTTGTTGATTGCTCTTCCTTCAGGAGCCTGTAATCTTTCAGCGGGTCAGGACCAGCCCTGGGCTTTGCAGGTACCCATAGGAGAACATTCCCAAAAGCGACTTCCTTGAAGCATTGCTTCCAAGAGAGGTTCACAGATGTTCTATCACAGCAGAACGAATTGTAAATAAGTTGGGAAATGCTGGGTTAAGTAGATTTCTTTATTGCTGGACTGCTCAGGGTCATTGATATGCTAATGTACCTTGTTACCTTCTGGGAGAGGACCACAAAATCTCAAACTGTGCTCCCCAGACCAGCAGCCACAGCAGCACTTGGGAATTTACTAGATTTGTAAATTCTCAGGCTCCACCCCTGAGCTACTGAATCTGATTGTGAGGAAAGGCGGGCCCAACAATCTGTGTTTTTTTAAACTTTATTTTATTTATTTATTTTCTTAAAGATTTTATTATTTTTTCCCCTTTTTCTCCCCAAAGCCCCCCAGTACATAGTTGTATATTCTTCGTTGTGGGTCCTTCTAGTTGTGGCATGTGGGACGCCGCCTCAGTGTGGTTTGATGAGCAGTGACACGTCCACCGTGCCCAGGATTCAAACCAACGAAGCACTGGGCCACCTGTAGTGGAGCGCGCGAGCTTAACCACTCGGCCACGGGGCCAGCCCCAGCAATCTGTGTTTTAACAAACCTTCCAGGTGATTCTGATGCACACTCAAGTGTGAGAACCACTGGTGTGGACATTTTCAAATTATTTTCTCAGAGCATCTCATTAGACTAGTGTTTCACATTTGTTGTTTTTAAAGGGGACAGTGTTTTTGGTTTCAGGACAGGACATTTGGGAAGATGACATTGAATTTCCTGAAGTATTTACTGGTGGCAGTGATCACTGCAGGCTCAAGGGGGCAAAAACTAAAAAAAAAAAACAAAAACCTTTGGGTAGCATCATCTGTCTCACATCTGTTCTGCTGAGCAATCATGTGCATACTTGGTTAAAGGATGTTTTCTGGGGCTGGTCTGGTGGTGCAGCGGTTAAGTGCACATGTTCCGCTTTGGCGGCCTGGGGTCCACCAGTTCGGATCCCAGGTGCGGACATGGCGCCGCTCATCAAGCCATGCTGTGGCAGGCGTCCCACATATAAAAAAAGTAGAGGAAGATGGGCACGGATGTTAGCTCAGTCTTCCTCAGCAAAAAGAGGAAGATTGACAGCAGATGTTAGCTCAGGGCTGATCTTCCTCAAAAGAAAAAAAACAACATTTTCTCCATTAAAAGCCACCAACTTTTGGCTGTTGGAAATGTATTCTTTAAAATGTGTTTTTATGTATTAAAAATGTGAAGAAAGCTGGGAACAACCCTTGGGATGTAGATAATTTCTGTCCTCCTCTGCACACTGCCTCCCTTCAGAATATTCTTCTTTCCTCTACAAAATTTCCTCATGCAAATTCCAAACCCATCTTTCCAGGCCAGTCAAATCCAAATGGCTTTTGCTGGTGCCCTTGCCCGCAGCGAGTAACCCTTCTTTCCATGGGAAAGCCTCTGAAAGCATTCAGATCTGAGGAAGTGGCCTTTCCCCAGGTAGTGCCTCTCAGCGCAGGGCCGCTGTGCATTCCTTCTCAGAGCTCAGCTCACTCCCTCTCATTCCAGAGCTTCCCCCTTTGCTGTTCGCCATCAGGGCCAGTGCTGTAATGGCCTTAGACTTGTGGGCGAACACTTTTCTGAATGCTTTTCATTTTTTGCTATCAGAGAGTTTGTAAATGCTGTGTTGTCTCTTAGTTTGAAAATCCCAGTGACACTGAGGCTTGAGGGTAAGGTAAGAGGAACCACTAAGTTCTGTTGCCAGATCCTTGCTTTTTGTGTAAATGGAGGTGAGGCCTCCAGACCTTAAGAGCTGATGTGGATGGGTGGGCTCTTTTTTTTTTTTCTGAGGAAGATTAGTCCTGAGCTAACTGCTGCCAATCCTCCTTTTTTTTTGCTGAGGAAGACTGGCCCTGAGCTAACATCCATGCCCATCTTCCTCTACTTTATATGTGGGATGCCTACCACAGCATGGCTTTTGCCAAGTGGTGCCATGTCCGTACCCGGGATCCAAACCGGCGAACCCCGGTCTGCCGAGAAGCAGAACGTGTGCACTTAACCACTGTGCCACCGGGCCAGCCCAATGGGTGGGTTCCTGATTTGGTTTTGCCTTTTGAACAGAATTGTAAAGAAGCAGAATCACCTCATTTGCCAGGAAACAGAGGCAATTTGATGGCCCCCAAATGTGAACGTGGTGCAAGAGAGAGTTCTTCTCCAGCTCAACGTCTCCATCGCATGCTCTCCAGCTCTCTGATTCCACGTGGCCTCAGCCAATGCCTTGATCTAGGACCCTCTGCTCAAGGCCTGGCTGCAGACTCCCTCCTTCCTTGGATTTTGACTGTCTCAGTTGACCCCTGTAAAGGGCACTTGAGCCTTTGGAGGAGCATATGCCATTGTTTTATTCTGCTGTCTGGTTTTACTTTAAAGGCTGGACTTATTTTTGTCTGTCTGTGTTGAATGTGAACAGACCTCAGGGCTTTGGGAATGCCTCTTGGTGGGACCAGGCATTTGTTGAGGGCCCCGGCTTTGGGCTGACATCCTCAGAATTAGGTGCCTGTGTCTTCCCGTTTCTCCTCGCTTCCGGCTTTAGGTGATGGGCAGGGACACACTTTAGCCCTTCATAAAACAGAAGACTAAACTAAAAAGAGTATTATTTTTCCCTTGGACAAGAATAATGCCTCATTTTTAGCATTATCCTTTTAACTTCCTTTTTGTTAGCTGTGTAAAATATGGCTACAATGAAAATTTCACAAGCCGCATGCTCTCTTAACTGTCTTTGCTAATTAAAGGTGGAGTGCCTGAGGGTGCCATCGACTCTGCCTTTAGGGTCTTCTCTTTGGGGCCTTGGGCAGAAGAGTTTGAATAGAGGAAGGAACATTCTCTCAGGTGAAGCAGCCATAGAAGCAAGGCTGTCTCTGAGAGCTCATGTCTGGCAGCAATCATCCTCTCGGCAGTCCCCCATGTTACTACTAGTATTTTTTTTCTGGAGAAAATAAAGTTAAAATGGATATTTAAGAGTAGCTTTAATAGGGAAAGAAGTTACATAAGGTCAGTATTTGGGTGCAAGAGTCCCCAGTAGGCTGGAGCCCCAGTTGCCCGCAGCAGTTGCCCTGTAAGCCATATACTCGCGGCCTTTCCTCCCTTCCCTCTCTTCCTCAGTCCATCATTGTGCTTCCTGGGATCTCCTCCCAAATGAGCTACTTGCACCTTATCTCAGAGTCTGTTTTGGGGGGAACTCACACAAGCAATGGCTAAGCTAGAACTTAACGGAGATTTTGGTTTGTGATTCAAAGGTCTTTCTACCGCTGAATTGATTCCTGGGGCAGAGAGCTGCCTCGGTTAGTCAGTGAACCGTAAGGCAGACTTCTATGGGGCAGCTTGGGGAGTGAGTGTTTCAGTTATCTATTGCTGTGTAAGAAGCCAGCCTAAAACTTAGTGGCTTAAAACAGCAACCACCATTTATCTGCTCATGATTCTACAGGTTGGGCAGGGCTCAGTGCGGATGGTTCCCCTCTGCTCAACAGGAAGTTGGCTGGGGCAGCTCAAATGGGGCTGGAGGATCCAAGATGGCTCCACTCACATGTCTGACACTTCATCTGAGAGAGCTGGGATGACTGGGCGCCTCTCTCTACCTTTTTGCAGTCTCCTATTCTCTGTCTTCTCTATCTCTCCATGTTGCCTTTCTCTTCAGCAGAGTAAATGGACTTCCTTATATGCTAATGGCTTCCCAGGGGATGAAAGCCAAAGCTGCTAGGACACTTAAGGCCTAGGCACAGAACTGTGACAGGATCACTTCTGTCATATTCTATTCGTTAAAGCAAATCCCAAAGCAGGCCTAGATTTGGGGGTGGTGCTGGTAGTGGATAGACTACATCTTAAGATAGGAAGAACAGTATGCATGTGCAAGGTGGGAGGAACTGTTGGTGGCCAACTTTGCAAGCTACCCACTACAGGGCTGGTTTGGAAGAGCACGTTGGAAATGTGAGTTTAATTTCCCAGGATGTTTTCTGGATGCATTCTGATTAAATGTTGGACCCTAGTTAGCTATCCAAGTGTATTAGGCTGTTTAGACAGAATGTGGCATGCCCAGATTCATTGCAAATCCATAGAACTGAGTAAATCTGTAGTCCTGGGAATATCCAAAGTTCATTTCCCAGTGCTTACTGCTACTAGCACCATCTCCATCCTTTACTCCTTCACACTTCTCTCTCTTATTTTCATCAAAGGCAAAGACTTCATTAAAGAAAAGGTAGCTCAAAAAAGAACATAGACCTAAATATAAAATCTCTAACTATAAAACTTCTTGATGACAATATGGGAGAAAAATCTTTGTGAGCTTGAGTTAGACAAGGCTTTCTTAGATATGACACCAAAAATATGATTTATAAAAGGTAAAAAATGTACTTTATCCAAATTTAAAACTTCTGTTTTTCAGAAGACAGTTAAGAGAATGAAAGGACAAGCCACAGGCTGGAGAAAATATTTGCAAATGACATATCTGATGAAGGACTTTTATCCAGAATATATAGAGCTCTCTAAACTCAATAAGAAAACAAGTAACCCCATTTGAAGAGTGGGCAAAATATTTTTTTTTTTAAAGATTGGCCCTGAGCTAACATCTGTTGCCAGTCTTTTTTTTCCCTTTTTCTTCTTCTCCCCAAAGTCCCCCAGTACATAGTTGTATATTCTAGTTGTTGATCCTTCTAGTTCTGCTATGTGTGATGCCACCTCAGCATGGCTTGATGAGTGGTGCTAGGTCCGTGCCCAGGATCCAAACTGGCAAAACCCCTGGCTGACAAAGCGGAGTGCACAAACTTAATCACTTGGCCACGGGGCTGGCCCCCTGGGCAAAATGTTTTAACAGACACTTCACCAAAGAAGGTATATGAAAAGATTCTCAACATCATTACCCACCTACCAGCTGGATGAACTTGACCACCTTAACTTCTGCTTTCATCTGCCAAATGTGAACAATGCCACCTGCTCTCCTAAGGAAGTGATTTGTAGCGTATAATACAAATATAAGGTATAGTTATAACTCCAAGAAAACAACTTGCACACATTTCTGTTCCTTGTAGAGGGCTGACTAACCATTTTCTCTGACTCCCTCATTGGACTTTATGTGACAGACACCCACAAATTGCTGGCCATGACTGTTAGGTAACCACTGGCCACTAGCAATTTGAGGCAGATCATTTACTGTAAGCTCAAGTGGACATGGGTGTCTCCCATCATGCTTTTCCAAGCCAATCTGGTTTTTGGGCTCCCTAAAAAAATCTCCCATTGCCTACTTTTTCTGCCCTCAAGTGTCCTAATGTCCTTTCATTTCAAGGAACTTGCATCATTTGTGCCCTATAACAAAGGGCTTTAGTGTTTCGTGGTACAATCAATACCTAAGAGATGTAATTGAACCTTGATTTTTTTCTTTGAATTTATTTGTAATCAGTGGTAAAGTCTGAAATGTATTATTTTATATTCTCATATTACTTTTTCTCCAGGACCTAATGTTAAATTCGATGCTGATTGCTTAATAAAGGCGCTGATTACGTGAGGAGTAAGTAACAGAACATTTTTCATCTAGTTTCTAAATTTGGAAAAAGAAGCTTGGATGAACAGCTTCAGTGTCCCAAATAATTTTCCATTTTTGTGAATCCCAAAGGCCCCTCTTCATGCATTTAACATTCTTGAAATTCCTGAAATTAAAAAAAGAAAAATGGTGAGAGGAGCACACAGGGTCTTTTTCCTTAGACAGCTTTATTGAGGTACACTTGACATATAATGAACTCCCCTCAACTGCCTTTGCACCTCATTAAAAAATTAATTGATAGTTTCTTTGCAGGTCTGTTTCTGTGTTATTTTGATCCATTGATCTGTGTGCCTATCCTTTGCCAATACCACATTATTTTAATTACTGTAGCTTTGTAAATAGTCTTAAAATTGGGTAGTGTGCTTCCTCCAACTTTATTCTTTTTTTCCAAAATTGCTTTGGCTGTAAGTTTAATATAAATTTTAGGATAAACTTGTCTATATCTACCAAAAAAGCCTTCTGGGATTCTGATTGGAATTATGTTAAACCTATTGATCAATTTGGGGAGAATTGACATCTTTACTAAATATTTTGAATCTTCCAATGCACAAACATGGTATATCTCTTCATCTATTTAGGTCATTTTTCATTTCTTTCATCAGCATTTTGGAGTTTTCAGTATACAAATCCAGTACCTGTTTGTTAGATTTATACTTAAGTATTTCATATTCTGGAGCTATTGGAAATGTTTTTTTTTTTTTTTAAATTCACTTTCTAATGGTTCTTTGCTGGCATATAGACATACAAGTGATTTTTGTGTTTTGACTTCATATCTTGCAACCTTGCTAACCTCAGGCATTATTTTATAGATTCTTTAGGATTTTCTGCATGGATAATCATGCCATCTGTGAATAGGGACAGGTTTACTTTTCCCTTTCCAATCTGTATGCCTTTCTTTCTTTCTTATCTTATCGCTAGGACTACCAGTGTAACTGAGAAAGAGTGGTGAGAGTGGAGGTCTTTGCATTATTCCCAGCCATAGGGGGAAAGCACTCAGTCATTCACCATGAAGTATAATGTTAATTGTTGGTTCTTTGTAGACTCTCTTCATCAAGTTGAAGTTCTCTTCTCTTCCTAGTTTACTGTGAGTTTTTGTCACGAATGGATGCTAAATTTTGTCAAATGCTTTTTCTGTATCAATTGATAAGATCATGTGAATTTTCTTCTTTAGTCTGTTAATGTGGTAGATTACATTGATTGATTATTTTTATTGATTGATTTTTAAATATCAAGCCAGCTTTACATTCCCAGGATATATGCCACTTGGCGTTGATATAAAACGCAGCAATACATAAAAAGAATAATATATGGCAATATTTCACTCGGGACTTTTGCATCAATGTTCATGATGGATATCATCCTGTTGTTTTTTTTTCTTGTAATTCTTTGTGTGGTTTTGGCATCACTGTAATGCTGGCCTCATAAAATCAATTGGGACGTGTTCTCTCCACTCCTACCTTCTGGAAGAGATTTTGTAGAATTGGTGTTATTTCTTCTTGAAATATTTGGTAGGGTTCACCAGTGAAATCATCTGAGCCTGCAGATTTTAACTACAAATTTAATTTCTTTAATATTTATGGGGCTATTCAAGTTATTGATTTCATCCTGGGTGAGTTTTGCTAGTTTATTATTTTCGAGGAATTAGTCCACTTCATCTAAGTTGTCAAAGTTAACTGTAGAGTTGTACGTAGTATCTGAAGTGATACCCCTGCTTTATCCCCTCCTGATATTGGTAATTTGTTTCTTCTCTTTGTTTTTCTTTGTCAGTCTTGCTAGAGTTGTATCAATTATATGAATATTTTCAAACAACCAGCTTTTGCTTTGATTGATGTTCTCTATTGTGTTCTCTATTGTGTTGTTTCATTGATTTATGCTTTTACCTTTATTATTTCCTACTTCTTGCTTTGGCTTTATTTTGTGCTTTAATTTGTTAAGGTGGGAGCTTAGATTATTGTTTTGAGATTTTTTCTCTTTTCTAACATAAGTGTCTGATGCTATAAATTTCCCTCTAAGCACCACTTTAGCTGCATCCCACTGCACTATTCTCCTCTCCTTCTTGAAATCTGATGCTTTGAATGTTAGACCTTTTGATCTTGTCCCACAGGTCCCTGAACAATAGAGAAAAAAGATTGAAAAGAATTAAGCAAGAGGAAGACAGAGAAGGACAAAGAGCCATGGGTGATCACCCCACCCTCTTAAGATCACAGCTTCTCCAATCAGAGACAAAAGTTCCCCTTACCTGGAGTGTTAGGTACCTTCAGGCCCCTGCTGCTACTGCGATAGCTGCCATGCTGTCACTCCTGCCCATTGCCACCACAAGATTACCTGGGGCACAAGAGAACAAAGAAAACAAACAAAAAAGAAAACTGGAGGATTTTCCCCACTCTCTCTGAGCGTTCGGAGTCCCCTTTCCCACTCTTTGAGCCAGAGCTAGAGGGCTTCTTCTGGAACTCTCTCTGCATGCAGTGTCCACTTCTGTGTTTGGGCTGACTTAGGGTCAGCCCAGGGGAAAGCCACCACCAGTTCAGTGGTACTTCAAATTCTGTCTTCTTCTTCACTCTGCCTGCTAATGTTTCCTTTTCAGAGTCCTCAAATAGCTGTTCAATGCACTCTGTTCAGTTTTTTTAGTTGCATTCAGTAGGAAAGACGAGGTGGAGTGTGATTACTTCATCTTACCCAGAACTGGAATCTTGTGATCTGTCTTTTTAATGTTACATGGCCTTTTTCATGGTGATCAAATAGGTGATTTCCTTCCTCCCTTCTTTCTTTTTCTCTTTTGTTTCTTCTTTTCTACGTTTTCTTGACTGTGGTAACAAGTGTATTATTAGGCCTTGATAAATAACTTTTGACTTGATTTTGTTGCAGATGGTGAAAATTCTTTTGCATGGGGTTTTATAACTATTATACTTTAGAGAAATGATTGGAATGCTTATCATTGGAAAACACTTTCTTCTTTCCAAAGACACATCTACCAGGATGAGAAAAGAAAAGAACCACAGTTTAAAAAGTGGGGAATACTGATCTTATGAAGTCACTCTGAAAGTTCAAAAGGGTAATATATCTGTATCTGACACAGGTATAAGTTACTTTTGTTCCTTAAAGTAAACCGTCCAAAAACTTTTTTTACTAAAAAAACTAAACTTTTTTTAGTTCCATCCAAAGCCTTTTTTCACAAAGTAATGCCATTAAGTGCATGTTAATAATTAAAGGACTGTAACCATGCAAGAACAATTATGCATCAAATGAGATATGTCCTTCCTTTACTTTATTAGATAGCTCATCTGAGTGGTGAATCAACAACCCTATCTTTAGCCTGAGCAGTGGAAATTGTGGAATTGGGGGAGATTCAGTAAAATGTGATCTTTCATGCAGATGAAGCTTCTGGTAAACTTTTCAATTGCTTTTCTTTTGGCACTTGTATTGGTATCATCAAACATTAAACAGCTTTAAAACATAAATGAAATTATGTCCACTCATGTATAAAGAGTGAACTGTGAGGAACTGTGGCTTCTTTTCCACTGCAGTCGGATGACTGAGACCCATGAGTGGGTCATGTACTAGGTGGCCCTAGCCCAGGTGATTGGCTCAGCTTCTTATTCCACCCAAGCTATTTCTAATTGCAGATGAACCGGCCACACATTCTTATTTTGAGAAGACGTCTGGAATGGACTGCAGCTTAATTCCAGTGATAGCTGAGGCTCAGAAAACAACATTTGCATTAACTTTCAAGTTCTGTTCCAAACATCAGCAAAAGCCAAATCCCCAATTTAATAGGCTCTTTGAAGTCTTCCCTTCTGAACCAACGATGTTGACATGTAATGCATCATTAGCTCATAAAAACACTTCAGGAATATAAATCAGGGTTGAAGTCTAAAATAGAGCCATGCTGTTTTCAACTAGAGCATCTAGCCCTGGTATCTGAGACCTTCTCTCCTTTTCTCCAGCCACTCTGTCATTTATCAGTCCCATTTCCCTCCTCATCTGTGTCTTGCTCACACTCTTGAAATCAACTCTTTCCCTCTGATATGATGCCTGTGCCTTAATTTAAAAATCTTCGATAGAATTTACCAACTCCACGTTTAAACAGGAAGAAACTAAGGCTCTGAGAGATGGTGGGGCTGGCCACAGTCACACAGCTAGGTGGCAGCCGAGGTGGGTGAGGCTTCCTGGCATCCGACTCCATCGTTTTACTCCTAGCCTTCTAGAAAGGCACCGTACTGATTACAGAACCTCACCTCTGAAGATATCACACTGAATTTTTAATCCACTTAAATGAAAGAGACCACCCTGAGTTTTTAATTTGCTCACAACTTACTTTCCGCACTTTTTGAATATATGAAAAAATCAACTTGTGATGATGTTGGAAGTCAGGATAGTGGCAGGATTCTGGTCACGTTCCATGAGTGCTTTTACATGGGTGTGTTCAGTGTGTGACAATTCATTGAACTGTGCGCTTGTCTTTAAATAAAACATTTATAAGTAGTATACAGAAGAAGGATGACTCTGGCAGTGGACAGGCTGGGAAAAGTGTGTAAGAGGAGACAAGTGGCACATGTGGCATGATCCCTGATTTTTTGCTTGGGCCTCAGAACTTAATATTCTACTAATGCCTTTTATTATGCAACAAGTCGCCGTGTCTCATCCATCTTAAAAATTCATTTTCGTCTTAAAGCCCTTTTGTTCTGCTCTCCAGGGTACTTTTGCTTCCTGGCGCCTGCATAATCTTTGTACCATTAGTGCTGCAGAATCCTACTTAAAAAGAGGCATTTGCCACAGCCGAAAATCATGGAGATAATCATGCAGTTATCTTGGCCCCCACCCCAGGGTACTTACTTGTTTAATATTTGCTGTGCATGCTTCTAACAAGCCAGGGCACATCTGGATTTATAGTTTCCCTGTGCGTCTGTGCTCCAAGGCTCCAAACAATATGTGTGAGAGAGTCTGTAGCTTATTTTCTAAATGACAACACTGAAACCTCTTGTTTTTCTCTCTTTTTACATTGAATCTGAGACATGTGGAATGATTATTGTTGGAGGCTTCTCTCTCTCCCGCCTCCTCACCTTTCTTTTACAGCAGGAGGAGTAGGAGCCCACGTTTGTAACCACTAGTGGACTGAAAGCCATAGATCTTCCCTCCTCCCCAGGGCTGATGAAATGGTCTTTTGTAGGTGTTCATCACTCTGCCTTTTTATTATTTCTCTCTCTTATTTTTAGAGTCTTCTTTTGTCCCTTCCTCCATCTTTCTGCCTATCCCTCCCTCCCCAAAGGTTGCTTCTCAATGATAGAAAACTCAATCTGGGGTCTGTGTGTGAGACATTATTTGGTATTATAAGTTCACAGAACCACAGAATCCTAACCTTGGAAAGGGCCTTAGAGCTCCACGCTACGCCCCAGAGCGGGAATCCCCCATCTCAATTCCCCTGCCAGCATCCTCCAGCCTCGTGGGAACACTTCCAGGCTCAGTGAGCTTTGATGGTGTCTCAAGATGGTCTCCAAGCCGTAGAAAATCCTGCCTCAAATTGAGCTGAAACTAGCCTGTGGATAACTTCCAGACATTGGCCCTGTTTTTCACTTTTGCAATTATACAGAGCGAGCCTCTCTCCCTATATTTTCATCCAGGAGAAATCAGAACACAGGGATTCTATCTCCCTTAAGTCTAATTTTCTTCAGACTATAAAGCTAAAATTTCCCCACCATTCGACAAACTTTTAACTTATCTGTTTATTTATTTACTTGTTATTAAAGCTAGCCCACATTGCTCACTTTTTGGTTTTTCTATCATATTCCATCATGTCAGTGTCATTCTCAAAGTGTGGCCCCAAGAATTGGCCTAAATAGCCCGGTGTGGTTGGTTCAGTCTAGATTAAATTAGCCTTGTGGAGTTTAGCCTCTGTCCTCTTGCTGGTCCCTGTTCCTTTCTCTTTTTTAGAAGCTGCTTCATCTGCTACCTTACAATGTAGGCAACTAGCTGACTACTCACTCCCAAGTCTGCCAGGGTGGGGCCCCCTATCCTGGTGTAGCTTAGTGTGAGAAGAGAAATACAAGAGTCCGTGTTTATAATCTCTATTAAATTTCTCCTTGTAAGTTTCCAATCAGCTACTGCCTCTGACGATGTCTTCAACTGTCATTTTTGCCTGTTCGTAGCCAATGCTGTTGATGCCCTGCCCTGTCTCCCCTCAGCCCACCTCTGCATTCTCCTGCAGCTGAAGTAGACAGTTCCCGCTCATGCAGACAGCTTCTCGCCTCAGACCTTCCTGTGTCTCGGAGGCTTTGCCTGCAGGCTTTCTCCAGTGCTGTGGGAGCTTGCTCAGCAGGAAGTTCTGGAAGAGGAGAAGATTTAACACCCTTGGTACCAGCCCTCAGCCAAGGAGAGACAAGAGTCAGTGGATAAATTCCCTAGCTTCTAAGTTCCCCAGAGGTTGCTCAGTGGGAATGAGTCCTGGTTGCCCCCAGCAGCGGCCTGCTCAGTAGCACACCTTTATGAACTTGTCTCTTTCTTAGCTCATTTCCCCTCCTTTCTCACTGTGCTTCCTGGGATCGCCTCCCAAATGACCTACCTGCCCCCAAGTCCTTGTCTCAGGGTCTGCTTTGGGAGGAGCAAAACTAAGATCCTGTCCTTTCAACCTTTTATCTTCTGCAAATGTATTCTCCTTAATTTTTCTTTCGCTCATAGAACCACCCAGAGCCCTACAGCACGTCTCCTGAGAGGGTGTTACCCATTAATGGCTTGTAAAATCTGTTTAGTGGGTCATGAGCAGTGCCTTTTCAAAACTAGAATGGAATAGAATAGAAAATATGAGAGGGCATCACACCTTATGTGTTGCTCTGTGAAACTTATTTTTCAGTCATGTAAATATATATGTACTGAGTCACAAGATACAATTAATTTCCTACCGTGGGTTGTGTTAAAAAATAAAAAGTTGAAAAGTCACTGCTTTTGCGAACACAATATATAAATCAGTATTTCCTTAGGGTATTTACAACCACTTAAGATATTACCATCCAGTCACAAGGATATCAAATGAGGGTGGATGGGCCTTTATGCAGTCGAGATGTGCTGTATCAGAGGAGGCATTCTCTTGAGTACACCAAGGAAATGAAGATTAATTTGGCCCAATTTGTTCTTTTTGAACCAAAGCTGATTCCAAATTATCACCATTTTAAAAATTCTTCCTATTTTTCTGTTTAATAATGTGTTATAAAGCTTAAGATAGAATTGAAGTGTTTCGTGTCTATGGTTTCCAACTCCATATTTTTACTGCTTTGAAAATTGCCCATCCTTAGTCTTTGACACTTCTTTCCTTCTTTTTTTTGCTGAGGAAGATTCGCCCTGAGCCAACATCTGTTGCCAATCTTCCTCTATTTTGTATGTGAGCTACCACCACAGCATGGCCACTGACAGATGAGTGGTGTAGGGCTGCACCCAGGAATCGAACCTGGCCCACTGAAGCGGAGTGTGCTGAACTTAACCACTAGGCCACCAGGGCTGGCCCTCTTTCATACTTCTTTGATTTCCTTTAATTTTTCAGTGATTATGAGGAATAATCCCCCAGTCTGCCCTCTACATTCTTTCAGGCCCTGGGATATAGTTTCCCTGGATCTGGAAATTTGAGCTCGGGTAAGGCAGCCAGCTGGGGACTGACTGCTCTTGTTCCAAGCCCTTCTTCCTACTGTGTGGCTTTTTCTAGTCTGATGATGGTTCATCTCCAGAGAAGGGACGGAAGCACAGCAGGGGCTGAGAAAATCTAGTTTTAGTCTGTTAATCTGTTAATGTTTCCACAGCTTCTCAAGTACTGTACAGTTCATCTTTATGTTCTTATCACTTTAAAACTCCTCATTTATATTAAAATAGATGAATCTGGGCAGTTTGTGTCATAACAGGATGAGCAAGATGTTATCCTCATCTAGTCACTAATTTGGCGATTATTCCACATGCCTGGGAATAGCTGGTGATGTCTCAAGTTGCCAGATTCCTTAGAGGGCATGACTGCTGGGGTCCTGAAAGCGGGCTCACACAGCAACAGCAGGGTCAGCACAACCCACCTGGGCTCTGGGCCTGCTCCACTCTCCGCCCCACTCCCAAACTCATCCCCTTCCTGCTTTCCTTTCTTGATACGGCCCCTATTAAATAATTTTAAAACTAACAGTGGGCCATTAAAAAAATCTGAAAGGACTGACAAACACAAAATATAAAAAAGAAGGCTTGGGGCCAGCCCAGTGGTGCAGCAGTTAAATGCGCACGTTCTGCTTCGGCGGCCCGGGGTTCGCCGGTTCGGATCCCGGGTGCGGACATGGCACTGCTTGGAATGTCATGCTGTGGCAGGCGTCCCACATATAAAGTAGAGGAAGATGGGCACGGATGTTAGCTCAGTGCCAGTCTTCCTCAGCAAAAAGAGGAGGATTGGTAGCAGAAGTTAGCTCAGGGCTAATCTTCCTCAAAAAATAAATAAATAAGAAAAAAGAAAATCAAATCACCTTTAATCTACCACCCAGAGATAACCACTTTTAATATTGGTATTTATCTTTCTAGGCTCTATTCTTTACATACATACATCCAATTGAAACAATGTTATTTACCCATCTATTTTTGAGTAATCTGCTTTCTGTAAAATTAAACTTTGTGGTGGACATCTTTCCATTCTAATTAATATTTTGTAAACAAAATGTTGGCAAAAATTTCAAACACTCTGAAAAGTTAGACATTTTTATGGTGAATGATCATATGGTACCAACTAGATTCTACAATTAACATTTAACTATACATGCTTCATTGCATATCTATCCATCCCTCCATCCATTGATACAGCTAGTTTTTAATACATTTCAACCTTATAGACATTAGCACCCCTATGCTTTAGTCTGCATACTATTATCATTTCAATTACTATTTGTATCGTTATTTTTTATTTTTTTTTATTTTTTTATTTTTTTCCTTTTTCTCCCCAAAGCCCCCTGGTACATAGTTGTATATTCTTTGTTGTGGGTCCTTCTAGTTGTGGCATGTGGGACGCTGCCTCAGCTTGGTTTGATGAGAGGTGCCATGTCCGTGCTCAGGATTCGAACCGCCGAAACACTGGGCCGCCTGCAGCGGAGCGCGCGAACTTAACCACTCGGCCACGGGGCCAGCCCCGTGTATCGTTATTTTTAAGAGCTATAGCACAATTTATTTAACTAGGCCCTCTTGATGGATATTAGAGTATTTTCAGCTTTTTGTTAGTATAAACTCCATCACAACAAAAATTCTTGTTTATGCAAATTTATCTGATTGTTTCCTTAAGATGAATTCTGGAAGTGGCTGCCTCAAGGTGCATGTGTGTTTTAAATGGTTTTCATGTGTATTGCCAGCTTGTTTTCCAGAGTCTTCCCAGTTGCATGTCTATAAGCAATGTATAAGACTATTTCCCCATACTCTAACCAACACTAGATATTACTGATCTTTTAAAGTTTTTCTAATCTGTTTGGGAAAATATATTTTATGAATTTGATTTGTAAGCCTTTCCCCTTTTGTTGTTTCCCAGACTTCAAATCCCTTCTCATCTTGCCGTGGTGATCAGTACTTCCTGGTCCTTCTCCCCTGGGCAGTCTAGATGCGGAACTCCAGCTTCCCATTGCGGGGATAAGAAGTTCCCTTGTCTGCTTGGGTAACTTCATGGTCTAGGCCTTGCGTGCATTTGACCCTGAGCCACAAGAAGCCTTTTCTGTCTGCGTCAATACACTCTCATCAACCCTTTCCCTGGTTTATCTGACCCACACAGAAAGTTTCTCATGAACATTGATAATGGCAGTGGGAGAATATTGACATACATATTAAAGCAAGAAAGTTTTTGAAGGAAGAACTTTAGACCATCCTAGAGGTAAGAGGTTGAGAACAGGCTGGGATGGCTGTGTCTCTGAACTTTGAGTTTTCACTGGGACACTTTCAGTCCTGGAGGCTGGTGTCTGCATCATATTATCTTTTGAGAGCATTTCCAGATCTAAGACTCTCTAATTTTATTGGCAAAGCATTCCTTTTAGTTGAGGCCCCAATGGCCATTCTTAAGAACCTCTAGGATAAACA
The DNA here is from genome assembly GCF_041296265.1 of Equus caballus. Classification (NCBI taxonomy): domain Eukaryota; kingdom Metazoa; phylum Chordata; class Mammalia; order Perissodactyla; family Equidae; genus Equus; species Equus caballus. The sequence goes on along the minus strand of NC_091715.1, from coordinate 31,573,506 downwards.
AATTCTTATAATGGCAAACAAATGAGAAACCAACCTAACAAACAATTTTTTGGCATCAAAGACATTATAATGGCTCTGGTTTAAAAAATGTTTTTTTTTAATTAAACATTGAGTAGAACAAAAGAATGCTTATGTAATATGGATAAAGTAATACAAAACAACAATAAATACCTCTCTGCTTCCCAGCCAGTTCAATAAAAAGAACATTACCGAAAGAGAACATAAGCATTACCTTGAAGTCCTTGCTATGCCCCTCCTGGATTCTATCCATTTTGTCTCCTCAGAGGTAACTAATATCCTAACTTGGGGTTTATCATTCCTTTGACTTTCTTTATGGTATTAGTGAATATGTGTATATCTCTAACAATATAGTATTTAATTTTGCGTGCTCTTTACCTTTGAATAAATGGACTCATACTGAATTTATTCTTTGCAACTTGCTTTTCTCACTGCACATTAGATTCTTGAGGTCGGTTCGTATTGTTGCATGTGGTTGTAGTTTGTTCCTTCACATTACTATATAGAATCCCACTGTGTAAATATCCCATAGTTTATTCATGCTACTCTTGATGTGCATTTGGGTTATTGTTAGTTTATTATTATTATTATTTTATTTTTATTTTTATTTTTATTTTTTTGAGGACGATTAGCCCTGAGCTAACTACTGCCAGTTCTCCTCTTTTTGCCGAGGAAGACTGGCCCTGAGCTAACATCCGTACCCATCTTCCTCTACTTTATACGTGGGACACCTACCACAGCATGGCTTTTGCCAAGCGGTGCCATGTCCACACCCAGGATCCAAACCAGCGCAACGGGTGAACCCCGGGCCACCGAGAAGTGGAACATGCAAACTTAACTGCTGTGCCACCGGGCCGGCCCTCATTAGTTTTTATATTATTACAGACAGCACTGCTGGGAAGATTCTTGCCCATTTCTCTGGAACAATGTGCAGAAATTTTTCTAGACTAAATACTTAGGAGTGGAATTGCTGGATCACAGTGCATGCATAACTTTGACTTTGTTCAATAATACCAACTTACTAAAGACATTGTACCAATTTGAACTTCTACCACCAATGTGTGTTTCCACTGCTCAACATCCTTGTCAATGCTTGATCTTGTTATATTTTTAAATTCTTGCTGAACTGGTTGGGTGTAACATGGTATCAGCGTGGTTTTAATTATTATCGTTAATGAGATTTTAGTAACATTATAATAGCAATAATAATGTAGTTATGAATTCTCAAGGGAGAGTTTTTCATTTTCCACTCAGTGCCAAGGTACAGGACAGGAACTTTTCTTTGTAGCCCCAGTACATGGGATGGGTTTATTTCTAGTTCACTCTTTACACTGAGCGTGTAGACCTTTGGCGTATCAGCTCTACGTGGAGCGTGAGGGAAAGTGGGAAGTCTCCTGTGAGACTGCCAATCTCGAGTGGTCCCTGGAGTTGGTCTTCTGTAGGTACCAGTCTGTGGTATCTTCGCCAGTCTGTGGATATCAAAACTCAGTTCCGGCCGTTGTCCTCCAGATGAAAGTTAAGCCTCAATATCTGCTTACCTGACCAGGTTTCTGCTTTTGTAAAGGTTTTGGCCTCTGAGTATTTCTTACTTTCTTGTAGACTCAAAGCAGATTTCAAAATTTTCTTTTAAAAGTTCATGCAGAATTTATAGTTGATTTTTGTGTGAGCAGTCAGGCGACAATGGCTCCCATACTGCCTGAAATAGAGTCCTAATTCCTTGACTTTGAAATTGATTCCTTTTCCAACCCATAGTTACTTTTTTAAAAAGTTATTTTATTGAGGTCATAATAGTTTATAACATTGTGAAATTTCAGATGTACATTATTATTTGTTGGTCACCATATATATGTGCCCCTTTACCCCTTATGCCCACTGCCAACCCCCTTCTCCTCTGGTAACCACTAATCTGTTCTCTTTGTCCATGTGTTTGTCTATCTTACACATATGAGTGAAATCACGCAGTGTTTATCCTTCTCTGGCTTATTTTGCTTAACATAATACCCTCAAGGTCCGTCCATATTGTTGCAAATGGGACAATTTTGTCTTTTTTATGGCTGAGTAGTATTCCATTGTGTATATATACCACATCTTCTTTATCCATTTGTCAGTTGTTGAGCACTTATGTTGCTTCCACACCTTGGCTATTGTGAATAATGCTGCAGTCAACATAGGGGTGCATAAGTCTCTTTGAATTCCAACCTATAGTTACTTTTAAATGTTTTTCATGGGATTGGACCAGAGCAATCTGGTAATTTGATGAGTTGAAGGACACTTGTACCTCCTCAAACTGCCCTCCTTAGATTCATAAACTAGAAAATTCTCAGTGGAGATGGCTACCCCATCACTTGTTCAAGATTTTACAATACAGGGGCCAGCCTGGTGGCGCAGTGGTTAAGTGCGCACATTCTGCTTTGGCGGTCTGGGGTTCGCCGGTTCAGATCCCGGGTGCAGACATGGCACTGCTTGGCATGCCATGCTGTTGTAGGCGTCCCACAAATAAAGTGGAGGAAGATGGGCATGGATGTTAGCTCAGGGCCAGTCTTCCTCAGCAAAAAGAGGAGGATTGGCAGCAGTTAGCTCAGAGCTAATCTTCCTCAAAAAGAATAAAAAGATTTTACAATACAACAGAGTTGCCATTTGCTAATATTTGAGAATTTTTGTGTGTGTTTACCAAGGGTGAGGAGGAAAAGCCTGCGCAGGATGTTTCCCATTTATTCCTGTCTTATTTTTTCCCTTTGCAGTTCTTTTCTCAGCATTTCATTGAAGAGTGATAGTTCTAGAAGACATCAGCATTCATGCTCTAAAAATGCCCATGTCTTACTTTCCCGCTGCATCCTTAAGGATGAAAAAGATCCCATACCTGGTTTAATTTTGCTATACAGAATTTGAATATGACCTGACTACTATACATTTAGGATAACTTTCAAAGACCAATACCAACAAAACAATTACTGATAACTTTTGTGAGGGGATGCAAAATAGTGTGTTTGTATTTTTCTTTCTTTTTGGATAGGCTTCTTGTGAATACATTGATAAATTAAATACTTTATGTAAATCACCCAGGGCAGTGCCTGGGGTAGCGTCTGTTCACTAAATAGTAGGTCTTTCTTCCCCCTTACAAGCCGCAGACACTTGTGTTAGGGCTCACTGCTGTCTGCTTTGGCCAATAGGGTCATATAAAGTGGGGCTGCACAAAGCTGCTCTTGCATGATGAGAGGTTGGAGGACTCAACTGCTACTTCATTTCATTTACCTTTTACTTGGCTATTTCCTTCTTACCCTGGACCTGTATCTGCTCAGCAGGGAGCTGGAAAATTGCTCAGAAAGACACGGCTTTGGCAAAGTTCCCATAAAGGTGTATACTTCCTTCTACACTGGCCCATGGTTTCTGAGAATTGGCCTCATCCCTGCAAATGGGGACTTGACCAGCACCACCAGGCCCCTCCCTGCAGTCTTGCCTTGACCCTGGGGCTTACTGATGACTTGAGCCGCTGGAGGAAGGACAAAGGGAGCTTGTCACTGCGGGCTCCTGTCTTGACAAGTTGCAGCATCCTTGAAAGCAGCCAAGACATAAAAATGCTAAATGGTGTTTGCATCTGGAATTTCTGGGCTTTGAATTCTTGAACCAGAGGACTCTCAGTAAGAGAAACCAGGATGCACGTATAAATATCCATATCCACATTAGTCTCTTTGTTAGACTCTAGGTCAGCAGATCAAGACTGCCAACTATCAGGATGATTGTACTGGGAATAGAATGAGCCTGAATGCTATGTCCCTGGGAGCCGGGGGGAGCAGCAGATGTGGGATGTAGCAGGCACTGGAGGGAGGAGAATGTCTTCCTCTTTTAGTGGGCACTGAGTCACCCCCAGGCACATCCAGAGTTCAACTACATTATGTCTTAAAATGACTCTTGTGGGCTCTCCAGGGGATCTGATCAATATTTATAACATGACTTCCAAGGGAAAGTCAAATTAAAGTTACAAGCAGCTAATTTATAAATGCACTTGGGGGACACTGCCATCTGTAGGTGAGAGACAATTGGGCTTCCTTGTCATCACTGCCTTGAAATCCTGGCAGGGTTACAGCCACCCTGTGCCTCTCTTTGGGCAGGGGGCTGCATGTGGTATTTGTTGAATAACACTAGAAGCCTGTTGATCCAATATATTACCCCCACTTGCCTGTTCTACTACATGAAGTTTCCCTGTGAGGATCAGAGGGTTCCCACAGTAAGGAAGCCATTTGGGGAACCCTTTGTATAATTGGCTGTGTTAAGGCATTATGTAAATATGAGTGTGAATAAATGCCTTAGTTGATATGTATAGCAAAGATTACTCTGTTTTATGATCAATTTGGGATCCCTAGATAAGTTGTATGCTGCAGTTATTTTCAAATTCTCTTAATTGGTACCTGCAGTAAGAAATATATTTTGCATCACAATCCAGAACACACACACACATACACAAGTACGCACACAGTATGTCATCAAATCTAAGACTCCATTGGTTGTCAGAGGCACCATTATTTTAGGTACCGCTGAAAAAGAAAAAAGTGATGTCAATTAAATTACACCATTCCATTGATTATAAAGGTCATCGTGAGTTCAGAGAAATTAAAAGGTAAAAAAAAGTGCTTTTTAGAATCAATGAAATATATGTATATAATATACATGTATATTCTGAAACAAAAGTTTCATAAGCCATTCCTATGTATGGTGGGTTATAAATATTTACTGTTTTTTTCCTATTCTGATCTAATATATTTTATTAAAAATAAAGTTGGTCCCACTAAATTTGTTGAACAGCACACTAATGTGTTTTAAATCTGAGCCACAGTATTGTTTTGAAATAGGGAATTGGAGATGATGTGCTGAAATTGATTTCTTATGTTTTGGTCATTCATTTCATTCACATGTGAATTGATGGACTGCTGTTTAAGTCAGAACTCTTGATGACAAGTGACAAAAACCCATCTTGAATTAGCTTTGGCAAAAGGGAGATTTTATTGTTTTATGTAAGGGCAGGGGTATGCTGGTGGGCCTGAGGAATACTGGAACCAAGAGCTCAAATACTATGGGATCTGTCTTTCTCTCTTTTGTCTCTGCTTTTCTCTGATGATTTCATTCTCATGGATTAGCATTCTCTATGAGATTTAACCTTTGTCATTGGCAACTAAGGGGCTCATATCTTCCTTATTTTACCACCAGAGAAAAGTCCTCTGAAGGATCCAATTATCCCAGCTTGGTCCCTGTGGTCAGGGGATAAAATAAGGCCATCTTCATTAGAACCATCTGGGTGGTACGGGGAATGATGCAGTTCTCCAAAAGGAGGGGTCTTGTTTCACTTAGAAGAACACAGTAGATGTCCATTCCACCTAGAAAGGGGTAGCACCAGGCTTTGTGTGTTGAGGCTTAGCCTCTCCCAACAGGTAGCACAGGGTCTGCAGATTATCATTTTGAAAACTGGAATTGCCATCAGTTCAGTTCCACCTTCTTTTTTTCCCCAGAGCTTGAGTCTCCCAGTGAAGACAGTAATAACTGAGCATAGCCGGTGTGTGACTGTCAGTTCAAGGGCACTGAATGGAAAATGGATGCTTTCAAAATCAAAGAAAGAAGCTACACAGAAAAGAAACCATTCTACCTCCCATCACAGGCAGAGCTGGCTAAATACGTTGGGCATGAAAGGCTTCAAGTGAAGTCCAAGTTTTCATCCCTGGATACTGGTGTTCCATCCTGTCAGGGAATCAGAGAATGTTCCAGAAGGACAAAGCCTCAGGTTTCAGCTGAGCAGGCTGCAGCTTGTAACTTACAGATATTTTCACAATGTTCATTTAAGGGCTGTTTTCTGGAAGTGTCTTTCCTCACAGTCTCTTCTCTTCTTTCTCTCTCTCTCTCTCTGCTGTTTAGTCTACTGTATTAAAATATCGTTCTACAGCTGTGCAATTCAAGCTCGCTGCCTACCATTCTCAGTACACACTGCTGCAATTTTATTTTATTTTCGTAGTATCTATCTTTCCTGAATCCTGTTATTCTCAGTTTTGCCATGATGTGCCAGAATTTTGTAAATTATACCACTGGTTTACTGCCAAGAACGATGTACCAGTTGCAGCTTTATTTGGGCAGCTTTCTTTAATCTTAAATACAGTATCTGTTTCTGTAAGTACAGCCTTCACTAAGGGAGATGGGTGTCTCATTTTGACACTGGTGGAATAGCTCAAGAAGATCAGTAGTATGTAGACTAAAGTCTCAAAGGGAAGAACCCTTTTGAGGGCCGGTCGGTGGAGGGGCACTTTGTTAGTTTCACTAGGGCAGTAAGAGGAAACAGAACCCAACCGTATTCCCTGACAAGTTTGATGTCTAGCTGGGAAGACAGAACCTACACACACCTGAAATGACTTCTGAAAATCCAAAGCAATATAAGATAATTCTCATTGAGAAATGTGAACAGAGCATATTGACTTGAGAGGAATTTAAAGTAAAGGTTAGAAAAGACAAACTAGAGGAGCCAGGCTTTGAAATAGCTTTTAAAGCAGGGAAGGGACTGAGAGGAGGGGAAGGGCTTTTCAGGTTGGTTGCGCAAAGACATGAAGGCAGAAACAAGTAGTTGTGAAATTAACAGGATTAACTGTCAGAGAGTTCAATCCTTGTTTCTCTTGTAATTGATATTCACTTCATTCTCTGAGCTGAGAGTACAGTTATGAGCAAGGTAGCAAAGAGTTGCTGCCCTCCCCGGGTTTACATTCTAGTCCCTAGATGATACCTGCCTCATGGGGTTGCACTGAGGGCTTAAAGAGGCAATGGAAATGAAAGACTCTGGTCAAGTTTGGAGTGATGCACCCTGCTGATTGCTTAAAGCTAGTTGGAGGAGGAGGAGGGCCAGTTGATTTGCTTGACTACAATGATCCTGACTAGAGTTTGAAGATGAGAATGTTCTGAGGAAACATAACTTGAAAACATGTACTGCACTCTTCTCCCCACTACTGTCACTCCCTTTTACACATGAGCAAACTGAGGCTCAGGAAGGGAAAGTGGCTTCCCCAGTCCAGACCATACAGTTAGTGGAGGAGCTTAATCCCCAGGCTCTTTCAATTGCATCCTACCAGAGAGGATGGCCATGGGCAGTTGAGGAAACTCGGTCCCTGTATGCCCAACGTGTTTAGCCAGCTCTGCCTGTGATGGGAGGTAGAATGGTTTCTTTTCTGTGTAGCTTCTTTCTTTGATTTTGAAAGCCTCCATTTTCCATTCAGTGCCCTTGAACTGACAGTCACACACCGGCTATGCTCAGTTATTACTATCTTCACTGGGAGACTCAAGCTCTGGGGAAAAAAAGAAGGTGGAACTGAACTGATGGCAATTCCAGTTTTCAAAATGATAATCTGCAGACCCTGTGCTACCTGTTGGGAGAGGCTAGCCTCAACACACAAGGCCTGGTGCTACCCCTTTCTAGGTGGAATGGACATCTACTGTGTTCTTCTAAGTGAAACAAGACCCCTCCTTTTGGAGAACTGCATCATTCCCCATACCACCCAGATGGTTCTAATGAAGATGGCCTTATTTTATCCCCTGACCACAGGGACCTGCTTGGTGTTTCATGGGATAGAACATCCATGTCCTGAACAAATTAGGGGAAAGCAAAGGCTTCCACCACTGCCCCTAGAAACCTTTCTCAGGTAGTCAAATATCTTTATTTTGAGGGAAGAAACAGAATTAACTAGACAAGGCTATTACCTATGGGTTTTCAAAATATTCTAAATCTCTGATTTTCCAATTATTTTGCTGAAGACCCAAAGGAAGAAATATGTTCTACTGTGACCTATTTTTAGGGTGAATATATTATTGTCCAATCCAGACACTTTTAAGTGTGAAAGAGAGTGCTATTGATAATGCTGGGACAACAGACACAAAATGGGACTGTCTCATGCAAGCTGGGGACACCCTAACACACATACATCTATATAATTGAAACAAAAGTTGCAAAAGGTAGTTTATCTTTAATATGTGCAGTGAACTCTAACATTTTAAATTCTGTCTCACTACAAAACTACTAGTTATGACCAGTTAAAGTGCGTCCAGAGTTTGAAATATACTACTCTAGTTGATTGTTGGTACATGTGAGGTCCTTGGGATGGTGACGGAGAAGAGAAGAGAGCGGAGTATGGGGCCGGCCCCGTGGCCAAGTGGTTAAGTTCATGCACTCTGCTTTGGCGGCCCAGGGTTTCACTGATTCACATCCTGGGCACGGACATGGCGCTGCTCATCAGGCCATGTTGAGGCGGCGTCCCACATGCCACAACTAGAAGGACCCACAACTAAAGTATGCAACTATGTACTGGAGGGATTTGGGGAGAAAAAGCAGAAAAAAAAAAAAAAAGATTGGCAACAGTTGTTAGCTCAGCTGCCAATCTTTAAAAAAAAAAAAGCGGGGTATGGTGAGGCAAATGTTTGAGATGTACTGTAAATTTGTTCATCTGGACATTATGGTGAATATTCTGCCCCAAGAAAAACACTGGTAATAAACATTTCCTTCAATCTATTCCCCGTGGTTAGCAAAAAGTTTAGATCGATTTTTCTGGATCCCCTTGTTCCACTTGGAACAGGCGTCTTCTCTGTGTACTTTCCCTGCCTTTTCTTACCCTTGGGCTTTCATCTGTTAATCTGCCCCTGATTTAGAAAGGTAATCTTTCCAAGGAAGAGTGTCTCATTTATAGTTTCTGGCCTTCTGCGTACTTGTTCTGGGCCTGCGTCTTGGAGTTGAAGCTGATGCTCTTGAAAAGCTAAATTGTCTTCTCTGCTCCACTCCTTCAGACACACACATTTATACCCAGTTCCTGGACATCTCTCCTCTGTGTCAAAACTTTGCTGAAACATAACAGAGTAGGTCTTGCCTGTCAGTCAAACATGAGACTCCATCCTGGGCTTCTTCAATGGCTCCGCATGTATTAGGACTTCCTGGCTAAGAAGCCATTGCAACTTTACCCATGGAGGAGAGAAGGGTTACCATTCTAGCTTCTGTCTACCCTTCCTCAGGGTCCACAAAATTGTTTGAACACTCATATTTGTTAACAAGAGCCACAAAAACGTGAAAGACTCAGTAGTAATCCTTCACAGCAATAACATAACTTTCTGTAGGCTCCCATTTTGTAAAAATCTTTAGGTCGTGAAGCCATATAGGGAACCATATGGATTTTCCTGCCTCAAAAGATAAACTATGGTAATAGCTTGAGCCAGAAAGTCACTTTTTCCTAAAGCAAATTTTGTCATCTGATCATCTGAATTCATAGACTAAACTTGACAACAGTTTATTTTACTAGAGAGGATTGAGTATGTGGCTTTTCCTCGTGGTTATTAAATTGAATATATATATATATATGTTTTTCTAAATCATAAATTGTGTAAGATAGTGTAGACAGAGGAATTTAAAAACACACACAGAAAACTTTGATAGCACTGAGATTCCTGACTATGCTAATGCGTAAATTCTTGAAAAAGTATCAGGCCAGATATTAGTTTGTAACATTTTAATATTTCTACCAGAAGCTCATTTACATGCATAGCAGCTCAAGGTAGTAGAAGCCTAAAATATATACACACTGAATTAAATAGAAAATGTGATTATGAACTATCAAATGAGAAGCTTGTAAAACAAACCCAGAGTAGTAGTAATTATTTTATTTTAATATAGTATTTTTAAAAACATATACGTATGCAATATAACCTTTACAGCAATCCTATGAGGCATGACCAATTAGGGTATTTGAGTTTTAGGGATATTCAATGGTGTCTTAACTTGGTTCCCTAGAAGCAGAGCCTGTGACTTGTTAAGGGACTCCTCTGAGGAGAAACCTATAAGTGAGGGAGGAAAGCAAAAAAGAGCAAAGCAAGGATACAGTCTCAGGTAAAATCTAGCACCACAAGGTGCCCGAATCCTGCAGGGTTGCACCCCCATTACCACCCTGCCACTGGAGACAAGGAGTCTGACTTTATGTCCCTTCATTTCAACCAAACATCGGCTGCCTCCAAGGAAGGGGGACGAGCGAGTGAAGTGGCTCCTGTCAGCTGAGGACACTTCTCTGGAGAAGGGAGCAGCTGTGAGCAATTAGCAACCAAATACTCCCAGCAGCTGGGAGATGGGCACACCAGTCTGGGTAAAGGGGATCTGAGTAGGGATCAACAGCCTCTATTGCAGTGACCCAAGAGAAGGCTGAAAAACAAAGGCTGAGAAGTACATAAGGATCTTCTGACTCTAAGCTAGATGCCCTTTCTTCTTCCCTTCCTCCTCCTCCTCTGCTGCCCCCTCCTCTTCCATCTCTCCTCCTCCTCCTCTTGCTTTTGAAACAAATACTGGTTTATTATGTCAGAATTTTCATGGGTCTGGATCTGGTCATGGCTTAGCTGGCTCAATGTTTCTCATGAGGTTGCAATCAAGTTCTTCGCTTGACCTGAGGTTTCATCTGAAGGCTCGACTTGTGTGTGTATGTGTGTGTGTCAGGGAAGATCTTCTTCCAACCTTACGTGATTATTGGCAGGCTTTGGTGCCTCGCCACATGGGCCTCTCCACAGGACTCCCTCATGACTTGGCAGCTGGCTTGCTCCAGGATGAGTGATCTAAGAGAGATAGTGAGAGAGTGCCCAAGATGGAAACCACAGTCTTTTTATAACTTAACCTCAGAAGAGATATGGCATCCCTTCTGCTATATTCTATTCATTAGAAGCAAAGTCAGTAAGTCCATTCCACATTCAAAGGGGGGAGTTATACAAAAGCATGAATTCCAGGAGACAGGGACCACTGGGGGCCATCTTAGAGGCTGCATATCACAGTCCACCCTCTGGCACCCAATGATTAATGTGCTTTCCACATGCAAAATACACTTCCCTGTCCCAAGGTCCCTAAAAGTGTCATCCCATTATAGCATCAGCTCAAAATCTAGAATCTCACTATCTAAATCAGGTCCAGATGGGGATGAGGTTCATCAAATGTACTTCCTTAGCTGTAACTCATTGAATATAGTTCTTCTCTATGTGTAGACCCATAAAACTAAAGCAATAAGTTATCTGCTCCCCATGCACCTAACCTACGGTGGTGGAATAGGCATAATATAACTAATATAGAGATTTCTGTTAAAAATGGGGTTAAATGGGAGGCACAAATGAGTCACTGTTCCACAGAAATTCTGACATCTAGCTGGCTAACTTTTGGTTGTTCCTTGTTCAGGCCTCACAGTCTGGAAAGAATTCTTTATGGCTCTATACTCTACCCTCAGGGCTCTTAATTCCACCCTCTGAGCTTTCTTTCCTTTTTCATGAAAGATAACACCTATTTAGAGCTAAGCAGCTCTGTGAGCCTGCTTCCTGATAGTAGAATTCTGGGAGTTCAAAGGCCTCTCCTCATTCTATAATGTCTCTGTCCCCCTCAGTCATGCTGGTGATATTTCTGCATATGTAACTCATTAAGAACTTTGTGGGTTTCCTGTGAATCTTCTTGGAGTTCACTCTGAGTTAGACAAAAGCCACATGCACAAATTTTGTAGACATAACTCTTCTCTGTTGTTTGATTGAGAGGATCTGTGAGACACATCCTTAATCTCTTTAAAGGACCTTTTGTATGACTGAAGGTACTCTGAGGCACGACCTTGATTTAACAAAGGATCTGACAGTCATGTCCTTGGCTTCATCCTTAGACTGTGTTTTCCTGGCAGTGCCCTGAATTCAATCTTTGTTCAGAAGCCATTCAAATGTCCTTTTTCACTTTATTGCAGCTGCAGTGTAACTCCTTTGGCAAATCATTTGCTAACACTAAATCATATGGCTCCCACAAATAAATACCCTATGGCTTCCAATAGTGAAAAATACCTTTTTCTAAACATCCAAATCTCTCGTGTTGTCACAGTTCAAATTTATTTACTGAAGCTGTAGTGAGTAGGATAAAACCATTCCAGACATGTGAGCATAAGGGCACATGATTTATGCCTCATAAGAAACTTAAAGGCAGAATTTTTTCTTCTAATGTTTATTGACTACCAATCTGAATCATATGCCAGGTAAAGAAAGAAAATTAGACATGGTTCTCACCACTGAGCAATTTAGAGACATGATTTAGCTCCATAGAATTTTTTAAAAAAATTAAGGCTAGACCTATGCTGTCTAGTATGGTAGCTACCAGCCACATATGGCTATTTAAATTTAAATTAATTAAAATTAAATGAAATAAAAACATTCAGTTCCTCGGTTGTACTAGCTGTATTTCAAGTGTTTAATAACCCCATGTGGCTAGTGGCTACCCTGTTGGACAGCACAGATAGAGAACATTTCCATCATTGCCGAAAGTTTCATTGGACAGCAGTAATCCAGAAAAAAAACAAGAAGATCTAATAAAAATAAGTATCCTTTTTAAAAATATATTTGTCTCCCCTCTCCCATACTAAAAAGAGTCAAATATCAAAGAGATACTACATACTTTTTCAATAAATATTCTACCATGCTTCATAATACAGAATGCTGTAAAATCATAATTCTTAATGTTTTTTTGGATCACAGACCCTTATTCAAATCTACTGAAAATTAGTAACTTTTTCCCCAAGAAATTGTATTCATGTACCAAAAGTCATGTCCAATTGCATGGGGTTCATGGACTCCCCAAAACCCTTCCATTGATCCTCTATGAGGCCAGGGATTCAGGTTAAGAATCTACTACAAAGTGAGTTTCATGTTCCCATTGACTTTCAGTATAAAATTGATGCAGTTTACTATTAAATACGATGACTTCTGTTAATAATAAAATTATATTTAGAATAATGATGATGAGGGGAAAAACAAAAATTTCTTGCCAAATATTAAGAATGCAGAGCTGTCTTCAAAATAACTAAAAAATAAACCCAACCCTTTGAGCTAAAAATATAACACAGAACCAACAAATCTGTCAATTTGGATCATGTATCACAATAAAGAAATATATAGTTTTAGCAAATTGGCCACGTTTTCCATTAGTCTCAAATGCTTCCTCCCTGCCCCCTTACCCACCTTAAATGAGAAAACTTTTAAGGTGATGGAAGCATTCTACTAACCTTCTAAAATCTAAATTCCTGATGTCATTCTACTACATAAATAGATATTGCTTAAGAGTGAGTTTGGTGCCTCAATGATGTTATCTAACTAGACATTCAGAATGAGAGGGTGGGATTCAGAAAGACCCTTCTTTGAACTTTGGAAAAAAGGAGTGGCTATTTCTTTGAAAATCTGTTGAATTAGATGAAGTTTCTGCAAGGAGAGCAGAATTATAAATGGAATTGGCTCCAGGTATGGCTGAGGGACAGAATCCTCCATGGCACTGAGTTTCTGATTTCTGAGCCAATGTGAAATTTGTATTTGTGTGGAAGAAGCACTGAAGCATTCTTTCCAGAGAGTGGTAATCCAAACCATATGAGGACTGCTTAATAGTTGTCATACTAAAACCTCAGTTAACCGGAATTCTAAAGGGGTTGGCATTTTGTAAATAAAGAAGAGTTTGTTAGGAAACCTCCCTCTCTTCTCCACTCCCCCACCACCTCTCTCTCCCTTTTTCTTCCTTTCTTTCTTTTTAACCCTGTGGAAAATCTTCCCCCAGTATGTATGAATCTCCTTTGCTGCTTCAGTAAGCTTTAGTACGTACAATTTGCTAAACATAAGTTAGTCAGTCTTTGATCTTATTGTATCTTTCAGGATGTCCATATAGTAGACTGGTCATTTCTTTAATTAAAGTTGAGGTATGAATTTAGGGTGAATATAAACTGGAAATTTTCAGGGGGAGGTGGCAAATATCCATTTATTTTCTTTTCTCTTCTTTTATCTCCTATCAATAGAAGGCAGTAAATTTCCCATTCATTTGTGTATCAGTTTGGGTGGAACAAACTGCAAGTAACAAACAATGCTACTCACAGTGACTTAAATTGAAAGGACATTTATTGTTGTCCTAACAAGAAGCATGGAGGTAAGATATCTAAGCTTGATTTAGTAGCCCAGTAAGGTCATCACAGACCCTGAGTTCTTTTTATCCTTCCACTCTTCCATCCTCAACTGAAAATCTCTAGTCTTGAGACATCCTACCTCATGGTTGCAAAATGGCTGCTATAGCTTCAGTCATTCATCACTACACAATAGCTTCCAAAGCAGGAAGGGAGAAACAAGGGCAAAAGAGTCTTCTCCTTGTGTAGTTCTGTCTTTTATCGGGGAGAAAATCTTTCCTCTAAGCCCCGTCCCCCCAAAGCAGACTTCTTTTTATTGTCGTTGGCTAATACTGGGTTTCATGCCTACCCGTGGAACAATCATTGGCAGAGGGGAATTTCTGACTTAGAGTCACCATGGTCCATATCCTGGGGAAGGGCACATTGCTGCTGGACACAACTTGAGGTCTTTTAGCAAGAAGAAAGAGGAGAGCGGCTGCTGGGCAGGCAACTAGCAACTTTTGCTGCACATAGATTCTTCATCTTGCTTTTACAGGGCATGCTCTTCCTTGGCATGCTTGTTATTGGACTACTGAAGAGGCCATTTGCTCTTTGCCTATCAATGCAGGGGAAAGAGATAATTAGTGGGTTGGGATCTAAGTGGAGGTGGATGGACCAATATAAGTGAGCTGCTCATCAAGTTGTTAATCAAGGTAACCTCCGCCAGAATTCCAAATGGAGAGAATCTGAAATGTCTGCCTTGCAGGCTCTAATTTCAGTGAAAGCAGTAGTGAGAATGCCTGGCTTTGGGTTTGAGTGAGCTATCCAAAGAAACAAATGCGGAAGAGAAAGGCTGCTTTATTTACCTCTGCTAGGGAGAGTGCTACATTAGGGGTGGTCATGCGAACCATCTGTATGTCTCCTTTTGGCTCATTATAAAAACTTTTCTCATGGTGTAACCTGGAGGTTTCCTCTCTTCAGGCAAACATCTACCACTTTTCAGATGACACTTGAGTTGAGCTTGTGGTCTTACGTTGAACTTGTGGTTTAACAACACATTTAGTTTACCCCTCATATCCCTGGAGGCAACAAGCGGAGTCAAGGCTCATTGTAGGAGGTACGTGGGTGCAGGTGATGGGGAAAAGGGAGAAAACTCAAAACCCAGAGTATAGAAGCTCGGTTTCTGACAGTCAGCCCTGTGCTTGTTTGTATGGTGGTCCTTTTAGACGTGTAACAAGGCTTTGGGATGTGAGGACTTACAATAGTGTGGAATGAATAATAAATATTGGATACCACAATCCACCATTTTTAGTCTCTACCAGTAATTTAATATGTTTTTGTTAAAAATTTTAGAGTAATAATATGCTCAATGAAGAAAACTTGCAAAGCGTGGAAGAAAGGGGGGAATTTTCACCCATTAATTTCACTGCTCCAGCGCAGAGGCTTATGGGATGTTCTTCCAGCTGCCTTCCCCATTTCTTTCTTTTCTTCTTCCTTTCCTCTCCTCCTCTCTTCCTTTTTAAAATAACGAAGTATTTCAAATACAAGGGAAGTATTCACACTATAGATTCAACTGATATTAACCTATTTACACATTTGCTTCAGATCTTTTATTTTTGTAAGAAGTAAGGTGTCAACGGCCCCTGTGTGTGCGTTTCTGAGTTCCTTCTCCTTCCTCCCTGTCCAGAGGAAACCACTAGTATGACGTTGATGTGTATCTTCCAATTCATTCTAAGTTTACTGCATATCTATAGAAAACATGTAGTATTTTCTGCATTTTTAAATTGTATATAATTGATATCACACTCTATGTTACTTGCTTTTCTTCACTATACATTGTATGTTTGAGATTCTACCTTGTTTCATATAGATCGAGTTCGCTCGTTTGAACTTTTACAGCTTTCTGTGTGTGAATACACCCCCATTTACTTCTAGTACTGGTTTTATACAGTTGTTTTTACTAATGGCAGTGCTGCAATGAACATTCTAGAGCATGGCTACTTTTGCACTATGCAGGAGTTCCGTAGGCATATGTCTAGAAGTGGAATGGCTGATTTGAAGGGTGGTTTCTAATGTAGTGCAAAATTTCTCTCCAACTTATTTATACCAACTGTACTTGCACCAGCAGAACTTAAGAGTTCCTGTATCACAGCACCCTGGCCAGTTAAATTTTTGCCAATCTGTTGAGTGAATTGGTATCTTGTATTGTCCTGATTACTAGTGAGGTTGAAGATTCTTCCATATTAACATTTTGTGATATTTGCTTCAAGTTCATGTTATTTTTCTGTAAAGTACCTGTTTATGTTTGTCATTTTTTTCTGTAGGACTATTTTCTTTCTATGTCCTGGATAGTAATTCTGTATTATATACACTGCAAATATTTTCTCCCAGTCTGGGTGTTGTCTGTAAATTTTGTGTCTTTGATTGCACAGAAGTTTTACATTTTAGTGTAGTGAAGTGTAGCAGTATTCACCTATATGGGTTATGGTTTGTGAGTTTTGTTTAATAGCCTTTCCCTGCCTCATGATCATGTGGATATTCTGCATTTTTTCCCTCAAACTTTTGCTTTCAAATTTAGGTCTATAAACTATCTGGAAATAATTTTGTGGTATGGTGTGAGATAGGACTCAGTTTATTTTTCTTTATATGCACAGACAATTAATCTTAGAATGTTTATTGACCTTTTGTCCCCATAGATTAGTAATCCCACCTTATATTCCAAATTTGACATGTACAAGTGTCAATATTATGTTTATATATATATTCAGTTTCGTACTTCATCTTGTATATAGATTTCAGTATCTGCCTCTTTCCTTAGCTATATTTCATACACATTTCCCCATTCCAAACTTGAGTAGTGGCTATATAATAGTCTGTTGATATAAGATAATTTGTTTGCTCATTTCCCTATTGCCACATGTTTAACTTTCACTATAATAAACAGTATGTGATGAATGTGACTTAGAATGCTGTTGTACTGGTAAAGTAGGGCTGTGCACCCCAGGTGCACTTGTCTCTCCAGTAGATCTCAGTCCCTTCCCTTCTCTATGGAGAGTCCCCCCTTCATGAGTTGACACCTCTCAAGTTATTTCTCAACAAGCGAGTGTTGTTGTGATGGTCATGGAGATGCGTCAACTAGATCTTCCTTCAAGGAGGGACTGATTGTCTCAGCTGGAGGCAGTGCTGTTCTCAGACAGCCATCAGCTTTCAGCCCCTCCAGAGATTGCCTCAGGTGTTGGGAGTACTTCACCCAAGTTCACACATCCTTCCCAAGATGGGCCATATCCAATGGCTAGTTGAGGCAGAGATATAAAGGCCCAGCCATTTCAGCCCAACATGAGAGGCTGTCATAGGCTCACATCAAAGTTAAACTTCTCCCTCTGTCCAAACCCGCTTCCTTCTTATCCCTTTCCCAGGTGTTGATCCCTAATAAACATGCTGTGCACTAAATTCTATCTCCAAATCTACTTCCCAGTGAACCAAACTGTGACAGTTGTCTTCTTTGCTTAGAATCAGGAATAAACCCAGAGCCTCTCACTGCCTACATAGATTATATGCAGGCCAGGATGACTCGGGGGAAGAGGGAAGTGCTCTTAATAGAGACAGATCTCTTGACTCCCAGAAATGTGCCCTATCCCTAATTCTTAGGGAAATGCAAATCAAAACTCCAATGAGATATCACCTCACACCCATGGGTACTATTAAAAAGACAATAAATAACAAGGGTTGGAGAGGATGTGGAGAGGAGGAAACCCTCGTACACTGCTGGTGGGAATGCAAACTGGTGCAGCCACTATGGAAAACAGCATGGAGATTCCTCAAAAAACTAAAAATAGAACTACCATATGATCCAGCTATTCTGCTTCTGAGTATTTACCCAAAGAATATGAAAACAGTAATTCAAAAAGATACATGCACCCCTGAGTTCATTGTAGCATTATTCACAATAGCCAAGACTTGGAAACAACCTAAGTGCCCATTAACTGATAAATAGATAAAGAAGATGTGGGATATATATACAATGGAATACTACTCAGCCACAGAAAAGATGAAATTGTGCCATTTGTGACAACATGGATGGGACCTTGAGGGTATTATGCTAAGTGAAATAAGTCAGAGAGAGAAAGACAAATACCGTATGATTTCACTCATATGCGGAAGATAAGCAAACAAACAAACACATAGATATGAAGAACAGATTGGTGGTCACCAGAGGGTAAGGGGGTGAGAGGAGGGTGAAAGGGTAAAGGGGCACATATGTATGGTGACAGGTGGAAACTGGACTTCTGGTGGTGACCATGATGCAGTCTATACAGAAGCCAAAATACGGTGTACACCTGAAATTACACAATGTTATAAACTAATGTGACCTTAATAAAATAATAGAAGGGAAGGGAGGGAGGGAGGAAGGAAGGAAAAGAAAAGAAGGAAATGTGCCAAATGGAGTTGGAGAATCCAACAAGTCTTAGAGGAATTCCACTTGAACTCTGAATATGGAAAGAAACCGGGGTCAGCGTGGGAGGGGAGGGACAGTAGACTCTTAAACGTTTCCAATATATTCAAAATGTATTTTGGAAACTAAGCTTCTTTGAATTAGATGCATAATAAAGTTTATTTTCCATTATGAACGTAATACATGTTTATAGTAGAAAATTTAGAAGAGAAGGAAGAAGAAAAACATCCAATTATCAAAGTCTCTTTTATATGCAATGTTTATTTTGAATTTGATTGTTTTACTTTGTTATAAATCACACCATTTATATAATTTTGTTATAGCACATTTTTCACTTAATGTTATAAAAAGCTTTTTTTCCCTGCTATTGTATCTTGTTGTAAACATTTTTTTAATGGCTACATTATAACCAAGGAATGAACTACGGTTTATTTAACTATAATATCAACTATTTGGTCTGTTTATAGTCTTTTGCTATTATAAATGACACTGCAAAGAAAGCTTTGTGTAAGTTTTCTTTCTATATTTAATATTATTTCTTGGGGATAGTTTCCCGGAAGTGGAATGACTAGATCAAGGGGTTTGAACATAAGCTTTTGATTCATGTTGCTAGGTTGCTTTCCTGAAAGCTAATTCTGGTTTCCGTGCTCACTTTTTGATATGAAATAATGAACAGCTTGTGTAATTTTTTTACCTGTATCGGTGGCCAGAGACCAGGTGAAGAGACTGGAGCAAAGCTTCTCTAGTTGGGGGGTCCTTTCCAAATGGACATGGTTCGGCCTTCATCACCTCCCCTCTTTCAATTTCCACACTCAGCATCTCTCATCTGGAATACAAGTGGAGCAGGGACCATTACTCATTTGCTTATCCTGTACGGAGATTTGAATAACCTCTTACTAGAGAGTGTCCTTGTCTGTTATGGTTGCAGGTCCCTGTAGGTAAATGTGTGACTGGGTGGTGCTAACTCAACCGTCAGTGACCAGACTAGGAAATCTAGAGGGAAAGACCTCTAAATTCAAGATTACTGTTTTGAAGTTTGGGGTCTGGTACCACTTCAAAAATTAAAGATCTACTATTTACAGGAATTCAATATTTAATATTCTAAAAATGATTCAATTCTAACTTCCAAATGAGTTTAAAATTTAAAGTTAAATACAGACTTTTTCTCTGAGGCTGTGGTTTTCAAGGGTAGCAAGACTCATCAAGAAATTTTACTTTAGGGGGTCCGGCCCATGGCTGAGTGGTTAAGTTCGCGTGCTCCACTACGGTGGCCCAGGGTTTTGCCAGTTCAGATCCTGGGCGTGGACATGGCACTGTTCATCAGGCCATGTTGAGGCAGTGTCCCACATAGCATAACTAGAAGGACCTACAACTAGAATATACAACTATGTACTGGGGAGCTTTGGGGAGAAGAAAAAACAAGAATATTGGCAACAGACATTCGCTTAGGTGCCAATCTTTAAAAAAAAAAAAAAGAAATTTTACTTTAGCCATGCCTTGGTGAGAGGTTCTGAATAAACATCCAGATCTTGATTACTGTCCTCATTTCCCACAAATATACCAAAGCAGCTTTGTCTTTCTTCTGTCATTGAGATAAGACATTTGATTTGCCTCCTCATTCTTCACCCAAATTCATTTCACAAGATGGACTGATTTTCAGGTACCATAAACACCCAGTTCTACTGGGTTTTCTTGGACTGCCAGAGACACTATGGTCCATATATGAGTCACACGCTTTTTTTTTAATTAAAGTATAGTTGGCATGCAATATTGTATCATTTCAGGTGTACAACAGTGATTTGACATTTCTGTGCATTACAAAATGATCACCACAAGAAGTCTAGTAACCATGTGTCGCCATACAAAGTTATTACAAGATGATTGACTAAATTCCCTATGCTGTACGTTACATCCCTGTGATTTATTTTATAACTGGAAGTTCATACCTCTTAATCCCCTTCACCTATTTTACTCATCCCCCAGCTCCCTCCCCTCTGGCCACCACCAGTTTGTTCTTTGTATCTATGAGTCACACACATTTTACTGCATCTTCCCTGGCATGAGATTCGTATACATTGGCGTCTCCTCAGAGTGAAGTTGGCGTTCTCTCTGTCCGAGTCCAGAGTTTCAGTTGGCACGTGGTGATCCAAAACAGTTTGAGGCTTCTTTTGATTGACTCTGGCAATCTCAACCCAGCCAGGTTCACTCTGAGAGATGCCGTCCCTTCATGAATGGCCATAGAAGCTTTCCCTCTTGGCTCTGCGTTCTAATAGCCCCTCTTGCATGGACTATGGCAAAGCAATGCTTCGAAATATTCGTTCATATCATGTGGCTTTTCTTCCTGCAGTTTCTGTTCTTTTTTATTGTAGGATCTGGAGAGTCACCGCTAGAAGACGATGAAGTCGGGTATTCACACACTAGATATGAAGGTGAATGCTTTGCTTATGTGCTAATGAGGACCTGCTGATGCCAGGAGAACTTTCCTTTTTGCCCTGCAGAGCAGACTATAATAAAGTGACCAGACAATGCATTTAAGTTCTATTATCTCTCCAGAAAAAAATTAAAAATTAATATGCGTATGCTCCCATTAAGAAAAAATAAAGAACAATGAAAGAAAGAAAACAAAAAGCATCTGGAAATCCCTGAAGTGCTGTCCTTTAGCACCCCAGTGGTCATTTTATTCTCATAAGTTTCTTGACTGTCCTTACTTCTGCATAGCCAAGCTCTAGCTGATGAAAGTGAAAATCAAGCCATGAGTTCTGCCTGATTCATACATTACAGCCAGAATCGTCCAGAGTCAACTACCCAAGGTCAGATCTGGACCCAGTGCTGCTAATGTAGTGAGATGAATGGGGAATGAGAAAACTTGATTTTCATAAGCTCATTTCATTATGCTCTTTCTGAGTCTAGCTTGGCTCCTGAAATAATGAGTAAACTGTGTTGCCAAATGAAACTTTAATCTAATGGTAAAGAACTTCATCTCTACACATTTCCAGCAACCCATCCCCCCAGCAGGTATAAAAAGCCTAATCAAGGACCTTCTATTCAGGCTCAGGTAAGTATGTCCACAAATATTTCTACTGGGAAGGCATTTTTCTGAAGCTTAGGAAGCCCTGGGAAAAGTGAAGGTAAATTTAGATTATTTCTCTCCGAATCTGGTTCCTTTTACAGTGAAGGAATAATCTTTATAAAAATGGTTAATAAAGGTTCATTGTGGCACTTTGCCCAGTAAATTTGCCCGCATTCTGTCAAGACGACGCTGCCTTGCTCTGTTGTGATACATCGAAGTTCTAGGAGAATCAGGGAGTACTGGTCAGCCTTTGGTTGGACAGAGTCTTTCTGTCGTTTTCCACACAAGTGAATAGTCTTTCTAATATAATGACTGGTGCGTATGTCCAGGTGTGTTTTCTACCATATTGCACATTTGCTTATGACCTGTGAATGCACATACTCAGTCCTATCCACAGCTTCTATATTATTGTCTCAGAAATAACCAATCAAGCAAAGCACAAACTTATTAATTAGATGTTTGGGGTAAGGAGGTGTTCTGATTCCTAACACTTCTTAATGAATTGAGGGTTCTAAAACATTTTTAGGTTCTTTGAGTCCCTTGTTGAAAGATCTTCCTAAAACACACGTGTGCACATGTACACTAGGGGTTGTCGAGAGCTCTCAGATCATTTTTTCCCAGTGTCCATTCTTACCTCGCAGTGTCACACGTGTAGAAGGTAGACCAGATGGCCAAAATTTGTGCCTGCCCTAGAGCTTGCCCTGAATGTTTAAGAATAAATACTTGTTAGGAAATTGTTTTCATTTTCAATTTTTTCGTTTTAGAGGCAAACCATTGTTAACTGGGGGCTTAGCTCTAGATCCTCAGGCCCCTGCACAGTGTCTGGCACAGAGTATATACTCAATAAGTGTTTTCCAATTAAATTAAATTTAAGTAGAAGAAGAAAGTGAAATTTAACCAACATTTATTGTGTTCTCAGAATGAGGCAAACATTGCTTTTGAGTCTTTTACTTGGAATGCCATCACATCTTCACACTAATTGAGGGAAGGCATGCAGAGATATGTTGTTTTACCTAATTTACAGGTGAAAATAGGAAATTAGAGATTAGAGAGGGTTTAAGTGACTTATGCAGAGTCACACAGCTAGCGAACATTATATTACATTTGGGTCTGAAATCCGGATGTTTTAACTCAATGTCCAGAGTTCCCTTGTGGCTCCTTATGAGTCTGCTTCATGATGGAGCCTACCCCAGGAACCTCAGTTAACTGGAATGCTTACCACACTGGCCCAGGGGAATGGGAAACCTTTCCTGAATAATTGATTTAGATTTCTCCCTAAACAAACCCTGTCTTAATTGAGGCAGCATAAGAGCTTCCTTTCTCTAAATCTCTACGTTCAAAGTTTTGCTAATTCCCTTTAACTCATGGTGCTTGTATGCACTTCAAATTCAAGTCACTCACTCAATGTTTTAATTACTATCGCTGCAGGGCTGCCAGGCTGTCAAAATATCTTCCAAAGTTTTGTCTTGGAAAGTAATCTAAAAACATTCCATTTGCGAAAAAATGAAAACAAGGCTTTTTTCTACACGTTGACAACAGCACAGCTTTTGGATGTGCAGCCAGCACTGCTAGGAAGATTTGAAGACTCAGAATATGGGGCAACATCTGCTAATTGCCTGTTGGGTTGAAATATGTGAATTTGTGACGTGTGTATGCAGGTCATTCTTTAATGTACCTACTAGCCTTAAATATTTGGGTGCATTTGTGGAAAAGACAACAATAACGTGTGTGCTAAGAATTGCAGGTATCCTGCCTCGTATTAGTTTACTCTAAAATCGTGTGCCTCCTAAACTCATGCCAAAGTCCAGGAGCTGGAGGATGTGAGTGTTTTCACCACTTGAGTGAAAGACAAGTGAAGAATCGGACATTCTTCCAGTTTGTACATTAGTGGAATTGTGAGCAGGACCCAGAATGCAAAAAGGATTTGCCTTCAGCTGCAAGGGTTACAAGAGAAGACTACTCAGTTAACAGTCAGAAGAAGGAGTAAGGAGCTGGGCGTGGGTATGAGATGGGGAGTGGAGAGGAATAAAACAGAGTTTGAATCATACAACTTTAAAGATAGATGGGACTTTGAAAATATTTTAATCCCGTCCTGTCTCTTATAGATAAGGAATCTGGTTCCCTGAAAAATTTAGTGAATTGTGCGGGAGATGGAGATGGTAGTCAGAGTTAGAATGTGTGCTAGGCCTCTTGACTCTTTGCCCAATATTGTATCCACCATACTCCACTAGCTCACTATGTTTTCATCATCCCCCCTGCAGGGTCTCCTATATTCGCTCCCACCTCATCACCCTTCCCCCACCTCCCATAGGTATTTCATTTTGTCTCTCTGGAGCCCAATTCTCAGTCAAGGCTTCCACAGTTTGGCCTGTGAGATGGTGGGAAAAGAGGCGGTAAAGGGGGCCCCATTGGCAAGAGAAGACGAAGGCTAGAGATGGGCAAGTGCAGAACCATTGCAGTCTAGAAGGGGAACAGGGCAGGCAGGGAAACTAAGAGGAAGTGAGGCCGTGGGGAAGTTAGGGGGAAGGAGGGAAAGGATGATAAAGAGGTAAAGCGACAGTTTTTAAGAGATAACACCATGGAAGTCCTCTGGCAAACTATCAAAAGTGCTTCTTTGAGATTAAAAACACTAAGTGCATTTTGGAGTTTCTTTTAAGTGGTCTTTCCTATCACAGTTGGAAAAGAAAGGCAGAAAGAGAGAGGGCGAGAGAAATAGACCTCACTTAGTAGTCACAGAAGCCAGTACGTTCCAAATCTCAGTTTTATTTGAGTGGTCAGCATCTATGGATTTTTCCAGAATTCAGCTTAAGGACTTTTGATTATAGAAGAAATATCCACAGCTTGACAGTGAGAAACAAACATATCCCAAGGGCTTCTCATTTACCTGAGATCTTGAAATCTAGTTTCATGGCGTACCTGGAGCCATCACCATGGAAAGAACTAAACCATTTAAAATTGGTTCAGGAATTATTTTATACTTAGGAGAAATAATGGAGACATGTACGCATGCTGTTTTGTACTTTACTTCGGGGTCCAGATTTTTCTCATTTAAAAATGTTAGCACATACAGAGTCTATGTGTAAACCCCAGAGGAAGGAAACTTTGTTGAAGGAAAGTCTGTAGGCCTGGTGTAAGCTCCTGCAAATCTGTATCCACGTGGTCGAATTGAATCAGCTCTAGGCTAAGCCCTCAGGACATCACTTTTACCCAGAAAGTCCAGGGAATGCTGCTGGAGTCCTGTCTTTAGGACCCACTTGCAGCTGTCTGCAAAACATTACGTGATGAAAGATTAGCCAAAGGAGACATGAAGGCACAAAATCGAAAAGCAGCCTGTGCACAAGGCCTGGACGTGACTGTTGGTTTTGGTGGCTGAGAAGCAGTCAGAAACATTCTCAGAAGAGAATTCCTGGGAAAATCAAACAAGGTCTGTCCCCCTTCCTGGCCGCATGATGGCGCACGAACCCCACTCACTGACAGCTCAGGTGCTGGGGTGGAGCCAGGAGCCAGGCAGCTGGAGGGAGGGGGCTCCTGTTCATGGTATTGAGCCAGCAGGCTTGAGGGAGCTTGTCACTGGTTCCCATCGATTGTGCAGTGGCCACCATGGGAACTTCCCCACTGAGGAGCTAGTCTTGCCCTAATGATTTTATGGCTTTCAGAGAGCACCTTCCAAAGGCTCAGGGGAGTGGTTCTGATCCTAGTGTCATCCTAGCTGTGCTCTGGGCAACTGCAAGTCCAAAATTGAAACACTCTGGAACTTTGCCATTTTGGAAGGATGTCACTCTCTTACCTAAATGGAGCATAACTGGGGACATCAGCAAAGGGAGGTTGCTTCCCTATGGGGAGCAATTGTTCTGTGACTTTAAGCCAAAATTATATCCTGAGGCCAAAACCTTGAAATTGTAGCTCCATTCACATTAATTAAAATAGTACTGGGAGTTTTTATGGAGAATATGCATACAGACTTGGAAAAAATCTAAATTAACCAATTATTGATTCCTCTGCCACTATGTATGGATGGTTGGGGTTAGAGTTCACAATGATATCAATTGCCCTCAAGAGAATTATGTATCTAGTTAAGGAAAATACTAAAAAGAACAAGCATTTATTGAATGTTTACTGTGTGCTAGGCACTGTGCTAGGTGCTTGATATGCGTTATATTTTTTTAGTCCTTATAAGAGTCCTATGACATAGGTATAGGTATTAACTCAGAGAGGTTAAGTAACTTGTTCAAGATCACACAGCTAGTAATGGAGGAACGCTGTCCATATTCAGATATGTCTAACACCTAGTCCTGTGATCATAACCTCCCTACCCAGAGACACCTTAAGAGACATGGGGCACTATTTGGAGGTCCAAAATCCTGAATGCAGCCAGCCAGGGACTTCAAGAGTGAGGAGACACATTTTCTGAAGATGTCACTTCCTATTTCTTCCCTCCTTTGTTTCTGCTGCCTGTAGACACCCCGTGGTGCTCCCCCATCAAGGTGAAGTACGGGGATGTGTACTGCAGGGCCCCTCCAGGAGGATACTACAAAACAGCCCTGGGAACCAGGTGTGACATTCGCTGCCGGAAGGGCTACGAGCTGCATGGCTCTTCCCAGCTGGTCTGCCAGTCAAACAAACGGTGGTCCGACAAGGTCATCTGCAAGCGTGAGTAGTCCAGCCCCATGTGGGGTCCCCAGGGCCAATCAGAGTCAAAGTTCTTTTGCTCTGAGATCAGGGCTTTTTACTGAACATTCTGTGGTCTTTGATGAGAAAAACTCCCCTTGTGAGCAGAAGTCAGAGGGTTTCTAAGATATGGCGGAAGTGAGATGACACCTTTCAGACAGACGGGTGTGATCGGCTATTTAGGAAAGGGAAAGAGAACAGAGGTTTTGTTAAGCCAGCGGTTAATGTTTGTTCAGTAAGTGCTGGACCCTGAAAAGGTGTTGGGATGTAGAAACAAATAGGACACACACAGGCTGTGCCATCAAAGGCATCACAGGATAGCATCAGAGACAGCAGGGCAGAGATGTAAACAGTGGAATGAGTACATGAATGGTGCTAAGTCAGGGACTCATGGTAGCGGAGGCAAGAAGTGTTCTCCCAAGGAGTGGGCTTGGGGAGACCGGGAGAGTCACTGAAGAGTGATGCTTATTCCAGGAAAGGGAGCGTGCCCCAGGGGAGAAGACTGGAAGAGCATTTCAGGGGCTGACTTTTAGCTTCATGAAAAGTCACATCTCATTTGGGAAATTGCAAGTGGTACAGCACTGTTGAAGCACTTTTTAGATGCCATTGTTATTCAAAACAGCCACCATTTATTGAGCACCTATTGTGTGCCAAGCATTTCACATACATTCAATTTTTGCAACAGTGCTATGGATATGGGTGCCATTACTTTAACTTTATTTTTGGGGAACCCGAGGCTCAGGGCTGTAGCCATGTGATCCAGCCTATGCAGACTATGCAACTGAGTGTCTATAGTGGGCACTTGCGGTGCTTCACTCAGATCTCCCTGGATGCCCTTTACCAGTTCTCTGTGTCCATCTCCCAGCTTCTGAGTGCTTTACTCTTAATGGCTTGCACCTTCGATCTTCTTCAGAGGAAGCAGAGGCCCTGCTCCTTCAGGGGACTGCTCTCTTTATTCTGACAGGGACAGCATCCCCACGGGCAGCCTGTAGCTACCCCCATACTGAGTGGTAAAGGATTAATGAAAGCCCAGCTTCCTCGCCTGGAGGCGGGATGGACCGGTGTCATTCATGCTCCAGAGCTCCCTTGTGGGAGGAGGCTGAGGCTGACTTTGCCTGAGATCCCACCTTGTCCGGTTTCCTCACTTCCTCTGTGTTGCTTCCCCCGCCCCTAACTGGTCGCCCCTGGGAGCACTTTCTTATAAATCACTTGAACACAAATCCTTGTCTCAAGGTCTTCTTCTGAGGAACTCAGCCTGAGACAGCGGCTTAGCTGGGATGCCAACCCAAGCCAGTCTGATGTGAAACTTTGTGTCCCTTCTGTGTGACGTGCAACCATCCATTGTTTCTCTAATTCTATCCATTATATTTCAATGAACTTTTCACCCTATGCTTTCAGAGTTTCTGGACTCTGAAACTCTAGGGACAAAAACTAAGAAATGCTGAATATCTGGTTTTCTCTTTTTCAGAAAAGCGATGTCCTACCCTTGCCATGCCGGCAAACGGAGGGTTCAAGTGTGTAGATGGTGCCTACTTTAACTCCCGGTGTGAGTACTATTGCTCACCAGGATACACACTGAAAGGGGAGCGGACGGTCACGTGTATGGACAACAAGGCCTGGAGTGGCCAACCAGCCTCCTGTGTTGGTAAGAAAATATCACAGCCTTCAGGAGGGACAAACTTTGGAAAGAGCAGGGGGTGTTCATACAGTGGATTTTAAAGGAAGCATCGGCATCCCGTGTGTAAAGCATAGGCACCCAGCTTTGCTTTCAGTAGCTCTCTTCATCCCTAGTCCTCTGGCTCGGCCCAGACCTAACCTGTCTCTATCCTAGAGCTGACTGCACAGCTGATGACTTTCATCTGATGTTTGTCTCTTTCATGGCTTGCTTGTTATTGAGGCAGCTGCAGGCTGGCAGGGGTAGGGCATGTTCCTGCTGCTTTAGTTCAGGGATCTGCCCTGTAGCATGGGCCAGTTGCTGACATTTGCAGGACAGTCCTGCAGAGAGCATCTAGGTGGCTTTCAGCCCACAGATGTAGTTCCTTTTTCGTGGACTCTGGTAGTCAGCAAGCGCTCAGTTTGCTAAGCTGGAAGGGATTTGGATATTTCACCTTGCTCTGAGTTTGTTGAGCAATGGTTCTTACTGTGTGGTCCTGGGAGCAGCAGCAGCAGCATCACCTGGGAACTCTTTAGAAATGCAAATTGTGCCTCCCCACCCCCTCAGACCTGCTGAATCCAAACTCTGGGAGTGGGGCGCAGCACTTTGTGCTCTAATGAGCCCTCCAGGGCATTCTGAAGTGCTTAAAGAGAGAGCCACTGATCTAAGGCAGTGCTCCTCGAGCCTGGGAATCGTGTTAAAAATGCAGATTCTAATACAGCAGGCCTGGGGTGGGGCCTGGGATTGTGCCAGACCGTGCTCTAAGGCAAGGGTTCCGAACCTCGGCACAGTAGACATTTGGGGCCACATAATTATTTGTTGTGAGGTCCTGTCCTTTACACTGTAGGATGCTTAGCAGATCCTTGGCTTTTACCCACTAGATTCCAGTAACATCTCCGCCTCCCAAGTTGTGACAACCAAAAACGTCTCCAGACATTGTCAAATGTCTCCTGGAGGGAGGGGGAGAGTAAGAAGAAAAATCACCCCCCCATACTGAGAAGCACTGGCCTGGGGGCAGTGGCTCCCCACCCTGGCTGCTCACTAGAATCACCTGAGTGCCTTTTAAACCTAGCCGTGCCTTGGTCCTGCCCTAGAGATTGTGACTCAGTTAGCCTGATGTAGGACAGCTGGAGGAGGCAAGTGGCATTATAAAAACTTCCCAGGTGGTTTTGATGTGCAGCTAAGATCCAGGACCATTGTCTGAGGGCAGCGGATCTCAGTGTGGTCCCCTGACCAGCAGCATCAGCATCACCTGAGAACTTGATCCCAGCCCGGCTCCAGACCAGCGGTATTAGAAACTCTGGGGTGGGGCCTAGCAATCTGCATTTCCAGGCCCTCCAGGGGATTCTGATGCTCTAAAGTTTGAGAACCTGCCTTAGAAGATCAAATCTGGGAAGAAGTTTAGTACCTTTCTACTCAAAATAGTGCCCTCTGATCAGCAGCATTAGCACCAGCAGGAAGCTTCTTAGAAATGTGGAATCTTGGGACCCATCCCAAACCTGGCAGACCAAAATCTAAATTTTAAGAAGATCTCCAGGGGATTCCTATGCCCTTTAGATGTTGAGGCAGACTGCTCTAGGACAGTGGTTTTCAACTTGGGCTGCCATTTAAATCTGAATCTCTGGGGCCCTGGTATTTTTCTGAAGCTCCCCCAAGTCGTTGAGAAACCTGTCCCAGGGGATCATTTACTCATAAACTGTTAGGGCTTCCAGGACTCACCCTTACAGAGCATTCTAGTCCAATCCCTCATTCTACAGATGAGGCCTCAGAGGTCTATGCTCAAGGTTGCATAGAGCCAAGCCTATGTTTCCAGGCTTTCAGGCCCAAAGTCCCTGAATCCAGGGAGAGCTCTGGCACTGAGGTGCTAAGGCAGCTGGCCTTGGAAGCCTGGCTCCTGTCCTGCTG
Source organism: Equus caballus (assembly GCF_041296265.1). Lineage (NCBI taxonomy): Eukaryota > Metazoa > Chordata > Mammalia > Perissodactyla > Equidae > Equus > Equus caballus. The sequence continues at coordinate 31,543,828 of NC_091715.1, read as the reverse complement.
GGATCTGCCCATCCTCCAGAAAACTGTTCAGCTCAGTCTGCTAATGTGCTTTACCCCTGCCCCCCCCCAGTATTCCTTCCTGATTGCTCAGTGTCTGGGACAGATACTTCAGGATTAAGACTGAAATTGGATGCTACCCTCTGGGGTCGGATGTGCAACAACTTCGCTGGCCTCAGTCCCAGTGGTGTTTTCATGATGGCACCACTGTTCACCGTCTTCTCTAGCAGCACCAGCCATTCTCACTCTACAGTTATGTGGTTAATGGCCTATAGCCAAGGGACCTGGCCCAAGATGTGATCAAAACCCTTCTGAGTTTTATATCAGAGTCACAGCCTGGACCTTACGTTGTATCCATTTGATGAGAGCAACAGGTCCAAATAATTACCCAGATGACTGACTCAGATTTATCCTGGGCTTCTTTTTTCCTAGGAGTTAGATAGGAGTTTGTATTGGTCAGTATTTGGGAAAACAGAAACCAGTCTAGGTATTTCAAACAGAGGGGAACTTGATGCAGGGTAATGGTTACAAAAACATAGGGAGAGCTAGAGGAAAAACACTGTTACCGGAGATTAGTTAGAGCAGAAAGCCATGCCAACCAAGGGCTGGAGGAGCAAAAGTGGGATAGTAGTGTTACCCAAAGTCCATAAGCCCACCTGTGATCCTGACACATCTGTAAATGAAGTCAGGAGCCCACACTCCTGTTGATATTTCAGAAGCCCAGGAAGCCCTCCCCATGAAGCTCCGACTAGAAGCATAATGGTGTCCACCTTCTTCCTGCCTTCTATTCTCATGAGAGTGCCTCTTGGCAAATCTATCTGGCACCCCGCTGGCAAAAGAAGTCTGGGAAATGTAATTTTGACACTATTAGTCCAGGTGGTAAAGGGGAGATTATAGAAAAACAGCACCAACAGAGTATTTGGCACAGCAACCATTTCCCAAGGTTTGAGATATTTCCCCCTGAATCATTGTAGTTCTCAGTGAAAAGAAGACTGAAGAGCAGTCCTCGTCAACTGGTGCAGGTAGAATGGTGCTGAGGCTGTGAACTCTGGACATGCTCCTCTTGAAGGACCTAAGGCCAGATGCTCAGGTCAGAAGGGCCCCTCACAGATAATGCGTTCATTATCCCCCCTGTGACTTGGTATGTGCAAGCTAGCTCTTCAAAACAACCCCCCAAATTTTTGAATCTCTTTTACCACACATTGGAGGGGGCAGAGGGGAGGGGAGGAAGGAGATGCTGAAAAATCTTTCTGCTAAGCAAGCATTGGCAAAGAGTTCTCTAGGGATCATACTGTCCAGATGTCCAGATTGTGTGCAACAGTGGAAAGAAAATGCTGATTGTTCTCAAAAAGCAACAAGCATGTCTGAAGCTGGACCAGATGGGCCTGGAACCTTTCCAGAGGGAGAAAGAAAGAACTAAGAAATGAACCCCAATTTCAAGGGATCTATCTTAGAGTTTGCCAGGACAAGGTTCAGGCATATTTAGGGGCGGGGAGTTGTGCATGCATTTAAGTGGGAGTGGCAAAAAGGGGACCAGTGAGCCACAAGAGAGCATAGAGCCCCCAGGAAAAAGAGAGAAATAGACAAAGCAAGCGGGCAATTCTTTCTTCGATTTTGGTGACAGATAAGCTAGAATTTGTATCCAGTGCATTTTGCTCCAGGGATGTCATTGACTCTTTCGTATTTCAATATATTAAATTAGTTTAATAACTGTGTGTGTTGGCAGGGCTACGGGGCCCTTGAGCGTAACTTAGAGCCTCAGCCTATTTAAGGAGCTGACACATGGTGGCTGAGTAGTTCCGAGATTTCCACATAACCTTGAATGGTGCATCTTGGCCAGAGCTGTGCTGAGTGCTGAGAAAATTGTCCCAGTTCTCTTCCAGACCCGGAGGAAAGAGAGAACACTGGGCTTACTTTTGACTCTGAGGTGGTCAGTTCTGTGGTCTGGCTAATTTGAAAGTGCCACGAGTTAAAATTAATTCTCTTATACAGACCACACTCTGGCAGTGGACTCAAATCCATGGTTATTTCTGAAACAGACATAGATAGAAATAAGTCAATGGAGGAGAAAAAGCATACTGTAAATTGAAGAAGGGTAAGATATTTAAAGAGCCACAACTTCCATTGATATAAAAAAAATAAACTTTAGAATGTAACAACTATTGTTTGGGAGGCTATTTCTTCTTTCTTTCCATTTTTAGTTATTTTTGGTTACATCGGCATTTAGATAGACAATGGACAGTTAGAATTACAAGTCCTCATCTAGAGACCAGATTTTGAGTAGATGCATGATCTCTCCTTTAGACCAACACTTTTTCCTAGGCCAAAAGAGGAAGAGAAAAAAATTAAGGAAAGTTAAAAAACCATGGACAATGAAAACTCAGCAAATATCTTTTGACATGCTGAGAGCCCCATTTAGTTGTTTTAACAAAGGACAGTGTACAAACAAACTTGGTTTTTGGCATAGCTCGCTGCTTGTTTTCTACTTCCTACGGAGTAGAACAGATGGAGAGTTAACACAAATGAAATTCTGGAATGAAAAACCTCTGAGATTTAAGATGTGCAAATTGATGGAATCTGCTTTCCCAACTATCTGACAGCTAGGTTTACCCAGTGTCCCATAGGGAAGGTTTCTGGGCTGCGCTGCATGATTTCCAGAGATTCAGTTGAATATACAAATGTCGTGGGACAAAGAATAAATTTATCAGTACATTGTTGTAGATTATCTTAAATTATGCTAAATTTTTCCTGGGTTGGAAAATACACATTCTTTTGCAAACTTTCAGGAAGCTAGCTTCAGCTTTGAAACAACTTGATTGATTGAGATACTGATCCACTTTTTACCTGGCATGATTTTGTTAGTACAAACTGAACAGGTAAACTTTGAGTGGCCCTCTCTAATAAAAACATATCACCAATGAATTTTTAGTTGGGCATCTTTCTGATGAAGATGGTGACTTTTAATTGTGGGATTTATTGCTTTCCTTCTTGCCTCTTTTGTCCATTGGAGAAAGTTTTCCAATATCTTATATGCTACTAATATCTTAGATGGCACTTCCCACAGGTATCACACTCTAGCTAGGGAAGCAAACAGTTGGGCAAGTTTTCAGTGTCCAGGTTTGTTCTGCCTTTGACAGTCATTCCCTTCCTGTGCCCCATGAAGTGATCGCTTCCTTCCTCCATCACCAACTTCAAACTATTTTATATTTGTATCAGTAATTGATTGCCGCACAACAGACCACCCAAAACTTAGTTGCTTCAAACAACCATGTCTTTGCTTGTGGTTGTTTGGGTTGGGAATTTGAGCAGGGCTCGGTGGAGACAGCTCATCGCTGTTGCACATAGTAATGACCGAGGTGACTGACTAGGGCTGAAGGATCCACAGTGGCTTTCCGCACAGGTCGGACTTCTCCCGCGGAGGTGGCTGTACTGGCTGGAGTTTGGCTGAGTCTCTTCCTCCTTTCATAATTTCTCATCATCTCCACATGACTTCTCTGGTCAGATAATTGGACTTCCTTAGATGGCAGCTGGCTTCCAAGACAGCCAAAGTAGAAGGTGTCGGACTCTTTAAGAGCCTAGGCCTGGGTCTGGCATAGGGTCACTTCCCTTGCATTCTATTAGTCAAAACAAGTCACAAGACTGGCACAGATTCAAAGGGAGGGGAAATAGGCTCCACATCTTGGTAGCAGGAGCTGCATGTATATAAGGGAATTATGGGAAGCCATCTTTGCAAAGAATTCACCACAGTATTCTTTGTTAGAAATCAGTGCTTGGAAATCATTAGTGAAATACATCTTGGGAGATGTTATACAAGATGCTATGTAGGAGTAATTTGAAAAAACAGGTGTGATCAGGTACTATTAACAAGGCCAAAATAATAATGCTTTAAACAAGATAGAAGTTCCCTTCTCATATAAACGTTTGTGCTTAAGCAGTCCAGGGCAGTGTCCTAGGTCCCAACTCCTTCTCACTTGTTGTTCCTCCATCCCCAGCTTGCAGCTTTCATCTCACAGTCTAAGATGGCTGCTTCAGCTCCCCACCACATCCACGTTCAAACCACGGTGGAGGAGGAAGGAAAAAGAGGAGGCTACACCCCCACCTTTTTTAAAGCACAGCCCAGAAGTTGCACACGTCACTTTTTCTCACAACCCATTAGTGGAACCCATCACATGGCCACATCTAACTTCAAGGGAGTCTGGGAAATGTAGTCTTTATTCTGGAAGGCCAAAGGCCCAGGCAAACTTCTTTTGCTATAACAGAAGGGGGATCAGATAGCAGTTGAAGGACCGCCAGCCTCTGCCACATTGACTATACAGATTGAGAGCAAGTTGGTGTGAAAGATCAAGGGGTAAAAGAAGTGAGAGAAGCAGCAGTTAAAAAGCCAGTTTGAATGGGATATGTAGGAAGGCAGAGAGGAAAGGGCATTAAATGGAGTCTGTTTGCTGTGAGGAGCTGTGACATTGCTTGACTTGGGATAAGAATATCATCTTGCCTTAGGATGAGGTAGAGAGGAGGGACCCCACAGCGGGTCAGGCAGTCTCAGATAGAAGTTACTGTCATGTTCTGAAGTGCCTATTAATCATATCTCTGACAGTCATCTTCAAACACAGATTTCCACTGGAAAACACTAAGCAAACATTTTAGGATGCAGGAAATTTATTGCCTTAGTTTAAAAGGTTTTTGTTTCTTGTTACCTGTTGGCCAGGACATTGTCCTGTTGAACCTCTACTATTTCTTACCACCTACCTGGTTAGACATGTTAAGGATTCCCAAGTACATTGTTCAGCTTTTTAGAGAAATAGTAGTTGATACAGTACGGTATATTTGTTTCTGATATTTTATATGTAGAGAGGAAACTAGAGCGCAGAGAAAGGAGACAGTTTGTCAGATGTCTCCAATGAATGGGGCAGAGGCCAAGATTTTCACAATTTCAGGGTTTCCACACAATAACTGTCTCTGTGGGCATCCTGACTCAACAGGGAATCGTAATTATGTTTCTATAGTAACTTTGTTCATTTCATTCATGGAAATTTATGATAACTTATAAAAAGCCATGATGACCACGGCTGTGTAATAATAGGCTTAGGTTTCTGGAGCATCTGCTGAAGGGCAGGCCAGCTGTCTCATTAGCTGAAAGAGACGGCATGATGCTTAGGATGCAACAGAATCCAGTCCTGCTGCTCTTCTTCACGGATTTATGGGGACGCTGTAGCAGGCTACCACAGAGGAATGTGTGCGCAGAGGCTGGAGGAAAACACTAGCAGCAGGCAGACACACAGAAGTGTTTGGCTTATTAAAATAATTTAAAAATATGTCTTAAAATCCCAGACCACAAAGAAATTCCAAAAGAGAGGAAATGCTTTCCAGTCTCTAAATGGGGATGATAATAACAATACTCAGTCTAGTGGGCGGTTGTGAGAATTCAATGAAATAATGCAGGGGTAGTACTTAGCATGGGGTGGGCATGTAGGAGGGTTCAGTAAGTATTAGCTCTTATTTTTAGTGATCTGTTTCTTCTTGTTTCTGGTTTGGAAGAGCACTGCTTCTGAAAAACTGAGTCAGTTTCAACTAATCATTATTAGCTGGGCAGGGACTGCCTTTGGGAAGCTCTGAGACTCTTTACCCAGATAACCTAATTTGGAGCGTGTTTGTTCACACTGTCAACACATCTAGTTGATACAGAAAACAACCCAGTATATCATCCAGATGTTTAGTTTACATGACAGAGACTAAGAGTATCTCTTCACTCTGACAATGTTGCTCCAAGAAAATTTGGTAACACAATGTAATTTTACATCGAAATCTCTCTCCTCAGCCCCTCCCCTTTTGCTTTAAATTTTTAAAAAATAAATATACTTTCTATGATTAGTGCCAGCTATATTTGACCAGCAGGGGGCAGGTATTGTATACTTGTCTTTCTGATTCGCCCAAAGCTGTGAAATGTTTATCTGAATTATCAAAGTATGTCTTGTATCACCTATCATATTAAAAAAAAAAGGATTAAAAACTCAACAACTGAAAATAGACACCTTGAATGCATTTAAACCAGCTTCCGTTTCATCATAACATTTATATCCTTTATTTTATCACTTCTACAAAGCATATTTTTTCACATTTTAATATCCCTGAAATTGGGATGCATCTCACAATTAATAGTGACTCAGATTCAATAAAATATGGTAGTTATTCAATTTAAGATTAGAGTATTACGGCTGTAAGTTCACACTCCATTGAAGCATGACATAGAATGAAAATGAATTTGGATAGCTGAAGGCAAAATTATTTAACGAATTATTCGTAATTTCTTACCCTAAATAAAATGAGAAGTTATTAGACAAGACATGGGAGAAAGTATCTGAAGACTTGACTTGGTACATTTAGTCTCTCAAAGATGTTTGTGATTCAGAATCAAATGACGTTTCATTTTCATTCAGTTTGTAGCAGCACTTAATAACTATCAGTTGATATGTAAAGCGATGCAAATCTAAGTTGTTAATTTGCTGTGCCTTCTTTAAATACATTCTCACTCTGTTCAGAATCATCAGGTGGAATTTGCAAACGTTTGAACTCCCCCTGCTTGTGATTTCACTTTACTATAATAAGATGAAATCCAACCCAGGGAGGAATTGACATCTCATTTATATCTAGCTTTGCTTATTGACCCATCTTAATAGTGAGAGGGCAGAAATTCTGTTACCACGTAGAGAAACTACTTGGGGAAATTTGGGAGGCCTTTGGAAGGCCAGAGCCAAGGAAAAACTGTTGTCCCCAAACACAAAACCATAGATGTGGTCCAATGGCAGTTGGAGGGGAGAGTGGACCCAGACAGACCAGCGTTTGTTTTAAGATACTGAGGACTATATTGGGAACAGGCAGAGCCAGAGGAGGGAGAGCTTGTTCCAGGGGTAAGTGCTCTGCTTGGGTTATAATTCACACTATCACTATCTACATGGCCTTAAATAAATCACTTAACCTCTTTGAGCCTCAGTTTCCACATTTGTAAAATGAGTGTTGGGTGGCTCCTTTAAGCCTCCATAACATTTACTTGTACCTCACCTGGAGCAGTGCCATTTTCTACCTTGCGTCATAATTCATATGTGGCAACATAATCTCCCTAATAGACTATAAGCTCTTTGAGGAGCACATGATTCTCTTGCCTTTGTGTACCCCCAAACCCAGCAGTTGGAATGATGCCTTGAGTAAGGCAGGCACTCACTAAAGATTCGTTGCTTTGTAGTGAATGGAACTAGGTGACAGCTCAGGTACCTTTCTCTAGTGTTCTGTGATGCTGTCTGTAAAGCAGGAGGGACTCGCTATAACTGAGTGACTTCTAGCTGGGTAACTGCCATATTGCCAAGTCAGTAGGCAGAGTTTGGAAACATGGGGAGGAAGTTGGTATAGCTAATAAATTACGCCACAAGACACCTAGCAAGGCCAGGTAATTGCAGGTTTAGCCATGCTCATGTGAGTGCTCAATCTTCAAAACTCAGCAGGAGAGAAGGGGCAAGATGAAGGGAAGGAAGAGAAAAACAGAGGGGTGAACAAACCCTTCAAAAATGGGGAACCACCTAGAGCTTCTGGCATGTCAAACGCAGGATGTTGAATCCCAAGTTGATAAGATATTTCTTGATGATGGTGAGAATACTCTGGTTATATTTCCAGATATGGAACCACCTAGAATCAAGTGCCCAAGTGTGAAGGAACGCATTGCTGAACCCAATAAGCTGACAGTCCGGGTGTCCTGGGAGACCCCTGAGGGAAGAGACACAGCAGATGGCATTCTAACTGAGTAAGTGCAGCTTGGCAGCTGGCATGATGTTGCCTCTTTTATGTGAGACATTTACTACCTAGAGAGGGGCAGTGTGTCTATGCTGGTCTGTTTCTGTGTTCAGACTCAGGACCACACTCTTTCAGCTAATCCTCGTTCATGCTTCATTTTTCTCCACAGTCATCCTCACCATCTGACTTACTATGTATTTGACTTATGTATTTGTTTATTGCCTGTCTCCACTACAGTATGTTTACTGCCACATCCCTAATGCCCAGAACCATGCCTAGCACATGGTTGGTACTCAGCAAATATTTGTTGAAGGAAAGAAGGGAAGTAGGAAGAGGTGGTGGGAAGAAGAGGGACAGGAAGAGGAAGCCAGCTGGTTCATTCAGGGATAGGATCACCCCCATCGCCTGCCCACAGGGCTCCTACTCATGCCCCCAGGCCTTACTAAGCTGTCACCTCCCTGGGTGGCCTCTGTGTCTCCCATGTGGAGCCAGATGCTGTCCCCCTTGTGCTCTGCGAGTATGGTTTAGTGCAGAACTTTCCACTACTTTTTTTTTTTTTTTTTGGCACCTGCTTCTTTCAAAACTTTGGATTTTTAATTTATTTTTTAAAACTGTGACCACATTAAACGTTTACAGAATAAGCTTATAAAATAAGAGAAAATGTCTTCTGCCTTCTTCCCCATCCCAACCCCATTCTCCGGACCAAGTGCATTAATAGTTTGACATACATCCAAAATGTTTTTAAAAACGTGTGGTTCCCATTGCTGAAGTTTAGCTGCATGTCGTTCTAATCCAGCATCTGGGCCTGTACCCTTGCGGCTCTTTGGTTGGCCTCCACGTTCCCTGAAGGCCACTACTTCATGTCAGCACATTCACATCCATGCCTTAAAGTTCATGGCCCTGTTAGACCTCCCCACTGAGTTTCCATCTATGGACAAAGGATACCTTTGACTTACCTCCTGGTGAGTCATGTAGCAGGGAAAGACTTTCTAGAATCCTATCAAACCCGGGCTATGCAAGAGAAAACATTTTTAAGCAATTATTAGCAATAACAGAACATCTACTAGGAAGGGGTTGAGTCTCACCGTTAGCAGGACATTTTGTTCCTGTCCTGATAATTTTCTCCCAGTGTACCATCTAAATAATATTACTAATTGTGTTCCTCCTTGTAACTCCTCAAAGATAAAGTTCAAACTTCATTAAGAAAATTATTTATTTGATGTCACATATACATGTCCCAACCCCCTAAGGAGAAACTTTAGGCATTGGGATTAAAAAATAAGTCAAAATTGACATAATCAGGGATTGGGCCCAGATAGGAAAAGCAGAGAAAGTTCTAGCACCCCCTGCGGGCCCAAATTGCCAATGACTGCTTGGACTATATTCTCTAGTGATTTTCCTTACAGAAAATTGCCTCATCCTCCCAACAGTGAGCCAATTCAGGTCCCCTCTGGAACAAAGGTGGAATGGGAGGAAGACTTGGGTCCCGAGTTCTCAGCCTCCTCCACCCTCTGTTCTACCTTCCAGTGAGAAAAATGAATGTAAACTCCCCAGGAACTGGGGACTTGCATTTCTGGTCTCAAACTGCTCTTCCAAAACAGAGTAAAGCTCAGGAAATTCTATTCTTCAAGAAATCTTTGTTCTAGTCAAACTGGCTTAATGGTTGCCCCCGTGTATCACTGCGTCCTGTGCAGAGCGGGTGCTCAACAAATGCCCTAACAATGGTCTTTGATCATTAGGCCCACAATTGCCTAATTGTTGTTAGTCCCATAATGATCATCTTTGGTGTTTCTGGTTTTTTTCCTCCTTGAAGTGTTATTCTAAAAGGCCTCCCCCCAGGCTCAAATTTTCCAGAAGGAGACCACAAGATCCAGTACACAGTCTATGACAGAGCTGAGAACAAGGGCGTTTGCAAATTTCGAGTTAAAGTAAGAGGTAAGAATACTGCTTAATGGCTTTTTCCCCTCTTTACAAGAGCAAAGGGAGGCAGGCTCTCAAGCAGGAACCTCTGTGAGTGCGCACTGCCGTAGGGGTACTCCCTTCTTTGGATTAACCTCTGATGAGGCTAGGGGAAGTGTGCCATCTTAATGGCTGAATTTCACACCACAAATCCAGATGAGGTCAGTGTTGGCAGATTATTTCAGGAGTCCAAGGCAGCAGTAAACTAGTCTCACATGAGCCCACACCTGGCTGTCCTAGAAGACTATTATTTGATAACTTTTCCATCCCTGGGCTTGGGTGACCATCTAAAGCCTCCAAGTTCTTCCATAAAGGAGGCTAGGAGCCCCCTCGCTTGGGCCACCAGACCATGTTCTTGGTGTTCCAGAACTTTGGTCTGCCTGAAAAAAATGTTTTGAAAGATTTACTTTATACCTCATGGTTTGGGCAGCTAATTACTAACCATCTTTACTCTTCTGGGTTCAGCCTCCTCATCTAAAACACAGGGGGCTAAACCAGTTGATCTCAGTGGTCTCATTGGTATGAATAGTGACCATTCCAAGGCCCACCTGCTGGCCAGATAGCCATCCCTGCCTCCGTACTCACTTCACAGGCTGATATAGAAGCCTGATTACAAAACTGGTACCTCTGAGCCCTCACCTTTCCTGGTTACTCTGTGGGGGGGAGGCTCAGCACTGAGACCCCTCTGGGCTTGTGTCCCTATAGTTAGACGCTGCGGCAAACTCAACGCTCCGGAGAACGGTTACATGAAGTGCTCCAGCGACGGTGATAATTACGGAGCCACTTGTGAGTTCTCCTGCATCGGTGGCTACGAGCTACAGGGTAGCCCTGCTCGAGTATGTCAGTCCAACTTGGCTTGGTCTGGCACGGAGCCCACCTGTGCAGGTATGTGTGCAGCCCTGTCTCTAGCCAACAGCAGACCCTGAAGCCCCCTTGGTTCTAGATTCCAGTAGAGGGAGGTAGGGTTTCATTCTACGCACTTGGAAAGGTTCAATGCCATCCCTCTTCATCCAATGGGTGAAAATGGTCCTTGGATCCCTGCTGCAGCTCACCTCGTCCACCCTCCTCCTTCGCCTCTGCCTGTCTTCTGATTTCTCTTTCACGTCCTCTTATGGAAGAAACTGGAGGTGAGAACCCGGGACTGGCCTTCAGTGACATTATGAAGCAGCAAAGTCTGTTCTAGTTACCCTTGTTCCTCCCTTCTACAAGGATCTTTTTTACAAAGCTAGTAAACTAGTGCATACAGACAATATAATGCCTGCTTTGCAGTGCTGGCTTGGAAGTCACACAGGCCTTGGGCATTCAGAATCTTTCTTCCTATGTCAAAGGAGGAAGATAATACCTACTATTAGAGTTGTTGTAGGGGTTAAATGAGGTCGTCCATTGAAGTGTGGAATAGAGCAGTGCCTGGCCCAGCGTAAGCCCTCAATACATGTCAGCTGTTATTACTGAGGAACAAAAATTGGGCTGGGTAGTGATAATAGTGTGAAATGTAGACCAGCTGGAAAATTCTGGACATACCTCTTATTTATATACTCCTGTTTTTGTCTCATTTCCTGGTCCTTTCTCATCTTTATGCTTTCCCTTTAATCCCAGCCATTCAGAGTTAGGTGAGAGAGAGAGAGACATGTACGTCATCAGCTAAATGCCTGAGGTTCCTCAGTTTCAAACATTAAAGTAGAAAGAACATACCTCCTTGCTTCCGGGTCTCACTTTCTGAGGCAGAGAGAATAAGGCCCCCAGCCCTGAGATATCCACATCCTAATCCCCAGAACCTGTGAATATATTACCTTATGTGGCAAAAGGGATGTTGCAGAGGTTATTAAGTTAAGGATTTTGAGATGGGCGGAGTAGCCTGGCTTGTCCAGGTGGGCCCAATGTAATCACAAGAATCTTTATAAGAGGGAGGCAGAACTGCTGTCAGAGAGCAAAAGATGATGGAAGCAGAAGTCAGAGAGAAGAGAGATGTCAAGATGTCAGGATGCTTTCCTGCTGGCTTTGAAGATGGAGGAAGGGCCATGAGCCAAGGAATGCAGGTGGCCTCTAGATGCTGCAAAAGTCAGGGAAACTTTCTCCCCTAGAGCATCTATAGGGAACACAGCCCTGCCAACATCTTGACTCTAGCCCAGTAAAACCCATTCCAAACTTCTGATTGCCAGGACTGTAAGAGAATACATTTGTGTGTGTTAATCCACTAAATTTGTGGTGATTTGTGACAGCAGCAAGAGGAAACTAATACACTTCTGCACTCTTTTTTTTTTTTGGTGAGGGAGATTGGCCCTGAGCTAACATCTGTGCCAATCTTCCTCTGTTTTGTATGTGTGATGCTGCCACAGCATGGCTTGATGCGTGGTGTAGGTCTGTGCCTGGATCCGAACCTGTGAACTGGGGCTGCTGAAGCGTAGTGGGCAAACTTAACCACTACACCACCGGGCCGGTCCCCCCAACTCTTCTATCAGTGCTTCTTGGGAATGCCTCTAGTATAAACTACTTACAATTGAATCTTTATCTCAGGGTCTACTTCTTATACATATGGTTCTGTGTGTCATCACAGGCTATGTTGAGTCAGAACAAGAGTTTCTGACCCATCTGGCCATTTCTGATTACAGCCATGAATGTCAATGTGGGTGTCAGAACAGCAGCTGCACTTCTGGATCAGTTTTATGAGAAAAGGAGGCTCCTCATTGTGTCCACACCCACAGCCCGAAACCTCCTCTACAGGCTGCAGCTGGGAATGCTTCAGGTGAGTCCTTGCGGCAGGGCCAAGGTGAGAAGGGGACCCCTAAGAGGAAGGGCCCAGTCATTTCATTAAAGGTAAGGGCCAGATTCAGTGCCTAATCCGTTTACTATGAGCTTCAGGAACTGGCACTTTAGAGTTAGCACCGTTCATTTCTGGTTCTAGGGCATAACCTGATTAACATTGACTCCCCAGGACTAACCCAATTGTTTTCCAACTTATAAGGTTTGTCATCACTAATAAGCCTAATTGACATGCTGTCCAGGCCCAGCCAAAGAACAATGTCTTTGCTGAACCTGTCTTGGATATACCTGGGCTGGCGCCGATCAATCAGTTGTTAGCCCAAAAGGCTGGATCAAGGAATAAGGGGAGTCCAGGAGCCCTCAGGCCCCAGATCCTGCCCCAGGGGACTTCCCTAGCTCTCACAGCTCCTCAGAGAGTGACAACAATCTTTTAGAACAGTGGTCCTCAAAGTGTGTTCCACGGCAGCATCAGCATCAGCATCACCTGGGGACTTGTTAGAAATGCAAATTCTCAAGCCCCATCCCAGACCTACTGGATCAGAATCTACATTTTAATTACACCTCCAGGTGATTCCTTAGCACCTTCAAGTTGGAGGAACATTTTTCTGGGAAATGTGCCCTCTCGGCTGTGTAAATTTTGTAGCTACTAAATGAGGCAACCAATGTCTTTGGGGGCAAAAACAGAACAAAACTAGAAACTGAAAGGATGGAACCGAGAACTTGCGTGATTTTGTCCTGAAGCTGGTTTGCAAGAAGAGTGGCCAACCTGACAATGCTAAAGAGGCAGGAAGTGTGCTAGCTCATGGACACGGTGCTGCGCTTTTTTTGCACTTCATTCATTTATTACAGTAAATAGAACTAAGTGTTGAGAATATTCTTGGTTTAATCAAAGGCTACAATTTTGCTTCTCATTTCAACATTAATGCAATGAATAATGATGTCTGTCTTCATTCTCCCCATTTACTTGAAGGCTTGTTCCCCATGAACTCCAAAGAACCATACAAAAATTTTTAGGCTCCTTTGATAGGATTCCAGTTCGTTGTGTCTTTTCTCTCAATCTCTGGCACCTTACCTCCATCCTTGTATCCCCTTGTCCCAGCTAGGGTCTTGCTCTTCAGGTAACACAATCTCACACCACTCTGTTGTGTGAGAAATTGGCCTTGCGGGCCATATTCCATGATACATTTCCTGAGCTCTTCTTATTCCATAGAAAAACGAATAAGCCAAACAACTTGCTTTTCCTCCATGTTGGCAAACCTTGGCTTTTGCAGGTAAAATTTTATTGGAACACAGCCACGCTCATTCCTTTGTGCACTGTCCATGGCTGTTTTTGCACTACAGTGGCACAATTGAATAGTTAGGACAGAGACCATTGAGCCCGGAAGCCTAAAATATTTACTCTCTGGCCCCTTACAGAAAATGTTTGCTGACCCCTGCCCTGGGCTGTCCCATTCTTTCAGGTACTAGCTGAATTGCTAATCAACTAGTTGAATAAGATATTTGGTATCAAGGTGTTTGTATGTGACCTGCCCCTGCTCAACATATTTATATTTGCATTTTAACCAGAGCTTTTAAGGAAAGGTTTCATTGATTTAGGTATTTCAGTTAGAATAATAAAAAAAAATATATTTTACCTTTTCTAGCTTTTCTACCAATTCAGTCATCCCATACAGGGATGTTGCAGTGAAACTGTAGCAAAAAAACAAATTGGTGTTCTAATAAAGTTGGAATATTTTTCCCATTTAGGCAGATTTGTCTTGGTTACTTTTTTGTTCCCTTGTTGCCATTGCAGCTTCTGATGAGACCTCCTGGCATGTAGTTGATGGGCCATGTTCCCGAGGCTCTTGCCAAGGGCCAGCTCAGAGGCTTGGAACCTTTTATGCTTGTTTTCCTGCCTCCTTTGGGTGTGCGGGGCTTAGAGCAGGGAGATGTGGAGGGTGAAAACAAGGGCAGATATGAGGACTCTGGAAATATTCTTCTCTCCTTGCAGAGACAAATTTAGAGTCCTCTGGGAGTGCTCTTGGATACTTTCTAGGAAATTTGGCTCCTGCAAGGTCTCACCCCATCTGGATGTACATAGACTGCCATTTTGCTTAGGTTTTCAAAATGCCATTGCCAAGCCATTTCTGGATGATTCCTCTAGGAAGGTATTTAGGTTTTATAGCCACCAGTTCAGCCCCAATTTCTCAACTATTTTCAGGACAGTGTGGAGTGGGCAAATAAACTTCCAAAAACAGACCAGCGCTGCTTCTGTCAGTCTGTAATTTGACATGGAAGACTCTTTCTTCCACTATTGTTTTTTTTTTTTTTTTTCCAGCAAGCACAGTGTGGCCTGGATCTTCGACACATCACCGTGGTGGAGCTGGTAGGCGTGTTCCCCACCCTCATCGGCAGGATAGGAGCAAAGATTATGCCTCCAGCTCTAGCTCTGCAGCTCAGGTAGGGGGAAGTCCTGTCCTTCACTTCTATCCTCTATAAATGCACTTTGTTTCTGATCAGGTTGCCTGATTTCTTTCTCTCCAGTATTGATTCCAGGTAACCTTCAATGTTTAATTGCTTTTATTCCAGGAGTATTATAACCTTGTTAATTGGCATGTTGCTGCTTCTCCAGATATATCATGTACTGGGTAATTACCAGGGTTCTCTTCTTTCCCCCTCCAACTAAGTGTTTTTGCTTTGTCTTTGTTCTTTTTTTCCCTCCCTTGGTGGGAGTGGGATGGGTAGGGGAGAGCCTGCAGGAAGGACTTAAGCAATCCTTGCTCTTATTAAGAGGGCAGGCATCCAATTAGCCTTTCCAGGCTTGGCCTCATTTTCCTCCATGCTTCCAGGGCACTTGTCCATACCCCCATTTTAACAATTATGTTTTATTTTGGTAACACTTATAAAGCCAGAACCCTGGTGTTTAGACTGTGAGTAATGGTACATTAAAGAAGAATTCAACATCCAAAAGGTAATTTCAGAACAACCCAAATTTTAATTTGTATCTCTTGACCATTGTGAAAAGGATAATTAGGCTAAAGCAAAACTCCTTAAAATCTTCCTTTCTCACCCATCTTTTTCTCTCACACACTGCAAGGGAGGGTGCCGATCTCTGTTCTACATAGTCTCTCAGGGCCCCAGGCTGATGGCGGCTCCACTATCTTGTAGCATCAGCATCCAGAACACATGGCTTCCAGATTTCTGCAAAAGGGGAAGAGAGAGTAAAAAACCAACCACACCCCTCTTTTACGCTTCACATTGGAGGCATAAAGTTGCTCTCTTTCCCAGTCCATTGGCAAGAACTTGTCACATGATGGGGATCAAACTTCAAACGAGGCTGGGAAATGCAGTCTATTCCTAGGAAGAAGAAAATGAAATAGGACTTGGCAAACCCTATTGTTACTGGCCACAAACAGCTGCTTTACCCACCACACAAGAGGGGCCAAATAAAAACTGGAACGCCAGGCTTATGGCAAGGAAAGGGTTTATTGTTATTATCAAAAGGCAGCCAGGTGAGGAGATAGGAGTTAGTTAGAACTCAGATCCACCTCCTCAAAGGAAGAAAGGTAGGGATTTTTATCTGGGGTTTTAGGTAGGGGAGGGAGAGCATGTGCTGGGGTTTTAGGTAAGGAAGGGGAGCGTGTGGCTTTGCTGACTGGCGCCTTCCCACTAGTGCGCATTTGGCCTTGAAGACTAAATTTCTTTTCCCTTGACTGTCTGGACTTTTCTGGTTAGTTTTCACCTTCAGTTTGCATTTGGCCTTGTGAGGCTGCTTGCAGGAAAGGGGATGGCAAGATAAGGGAATCTGCAGGGGGTGTCCTTGGTTGTCTGCCTCAGGGTGGATGGTGGATTCTGGTGCCAGGAAGCTGAGGAGTTGGGGTCTGGGAAGCTTCAGCCTCTTGATATTCTCTGGGCATCAGTTTCCCTGTAACAAACCTCAAGAACATGTAATTAGCCAAAACTTCAGTGTGAGGCCACCTGGGCTTTTAACAATTTGTCATTTCTATTTGCCTTGTGAAGTTCAGGGATACAAAGGTTTAAAAAAAAACAATATTTCCATATGAGTGTAACTTAGAGAAGCAGGGAAAGAGGATGAGTGCTTTTGGTTTTAACCCCATATGTACTGGGTTTAATGTAGGGGAACTGATATCAGGGCTG
The DNA here is from genome assembly GCF_041296265.1 of Equus caballus. Lineage (NCBI taxonomy): Eukaryota > Metazoa > Chordata > Mammalia > Perissodactyla > Equidae > Equus > Equus caballus. The sequence goes on along the minus strand of NC_091715.1, from coordinate 31,527,196 downwards.
GTATCACTATCACAGTTGTTCAAAGAGGGTCACAGAAATTCCTTGAGATTATGTGATAGAAATATGTCCTTGGCAAGCAGTGTTATAGGCTGACACACTATCTTCTTTCTCTCATTCCCCTATTTTTCATCTGCCTTTTGAACCATCCCATGTTTGATTTATACCTCTCTCCACCTAAAGAGAGTCTTCCCCGTCCACACCAAGGTCAAAAACTCAGAGGGTCAGGGATGGGAGTAAAAATAGAGGATGCTTGAATTCTCTTTAGTTGGCTGAAGGAGGGAGATGGCTGGGTATACTCCTAAGTTTTGATATATATATATATATATATATATATTTCTTGTCCTACTGGATTTGCAGCTAGCACCACCCTAGGGTGTTAACACTTTTGAGGTCAGTACCAGATCTTTTCAACATTTGCTACCCGGTACCTAGCACAGTGCCTGGCACCATGTTGGTGCCAAGTAAGTGGAGTAAATGACTCTAAATTAAAACAGCTTGACTATTCCCAGGGGTGATAGTAGCCTTTAAGAGTGTATTTGCTAATTACTCAAGTTGAAGACCACAAAGCTCAAGAGGGAGGACCATGTTGACATCCAAAATTTTATAATGAAAATTCTCAAAGTAAGTTTTATGAAGGTGTTGCTTATTTAGAACTACCTGCTCATTCCTTATGTCAATAATTTTTTAAAAACCTCTTGCCGAATTTGCTAAACGTTTTGCTTTGGATTGCAGATATATATGAAGGGAATCTTTATAAAATCTTGATGTGATTTTAAACTGTTCAAATTTGAAAAACAGAAAAATCTGAAGGAGAAAAAAACTTCTATCATTCAAGTATATATGTTGGAGCTACTATAGATCTCTGTAGGCTGAGGACAATTTAAGCAACAAGTAAGTTGCATAAATGAATTCTGCAGTGGTTCTCAAACTTTAGCCTGCAACAGAATCCCCTGGAGGGCTGTTAAAGCGCAGATTGCAGCCCCATCCCCAGAGTTTCTGATTTAGTAGGTCTAGGATGGGGCCTGAGAATTTGCATTTCCAGCAAGTTTTCAGATGTTGCTGATGCTTCTGGTCTGGGGATCACACTGTGAGAACTATCGGCCTAGCGTGTTACTAAAGGCTTCACAGTTTTGAAATGGAAATTTTGCAAAGCAGCTTATAAAAAGAGAGTCAATCATCAGTGTGTAGCCAGAAGATAGTTCAGGTAAGTGTCATGCAGAGATGATCACTCACATGCATTACCTAATGGATTTGGTGTCAGGCCGCATGTCCCCTTTATCGGACCTATCAGTGAGGAACAAGGGACTTGACAGATGGATGTTTTAATTTTTTTTCCATTTGAATTCCACCCTAGAGTCTAGCACAGAGGAAAAGAGCCAATTTAGGCAAAGAATGGAAAGCATGAAAGAAGAGAAGGAGAAGCAGAATGCCTGGAGAATCAAAAAATTCCTTGTCTCATTAGAATACTACTTTCAAATTGCACTGAAGCCATGATAAAACAATTGAAAGGCAGCAGCATAAAGGAAAGAATGGGTGCCTGGTGTTGCATGGTCACCACCTCCCTGCTTTCTTCATTTCTTTTAGATCTGGACATACGGGCTAATTCATGCTCCCTAGAAAAATTTCCAAGCAGTCTGAAGGATTAAAGGGACCAAGAATCCCATAATTTTTATACCCATATTAGTTTTTTATTGAGGTGTAATTGACATAAGTTTCAGGAGTACAGCATAATGATTCGATATTTGTATATATTGCGAACTGATCACCACAGTAAGTCTATTTAACATCTGTCACCATACAGTTACAAAATATTTTTTCAATTTCAAATATGCAATACAGTATTATTAACTATATTCACCATCTGCACATTACATCTCCATGTCTTATTTATTTTATAACTGGAAGTTGGTACCTTTAGACTTCCTTCACCCATTTCCCCCACCCTCTCCCCTCCTCCCCACCTCTGGCAACCACCAATCTCTACTCTGTATCTATGAGCTTGTTTGTTTGTCTTGCGGTCATAAAGTATTTGTCTTTCTCTGTCTCACTTATTTCATTTAGCCTAATACCCTCAGGGTCCATCCATGTTGTCACAAATGGCAAGATTGTATTCGTTCCTCTGGCTGACTAATATTCCATTGTGTATATATATATACAAATTTTCTTTATTGATTCTTCCAACAATGGACACTTAGGTTGTTTTCATATCTTGGCTATTGTAAATAATGCTGCTGTGAACATGGAGGTGCATATATATTTTCTAGTTAGTGTTTTCAGTTTCTTCAGATAAATACCCAGAAGTGGAATTGCTGGGTCATACGCTAGTCCTATTTTTAATTTTTTGAGGACCCTCCATACTGTTTTCCATAGTGGCTGCACCAACTTACATTCCCAGCAACAGGGCACAAGGATTCCCTTTCTTATACATCCTTGCCAACACTTATCTCTTGTTTTTTGATAATAGCCATTCTAACAGGTGTGCAGTGATATCTCCTTGTAGTTTTGACTTGCCTTTCCGTGATGATTAGTGATGCTGAGCACCTTTTCATGTACCAGTTGGTCATTTGTATATCTTCTTTGGAAAAATGTCTATTCAGTTCTGCCCATTTTTTTGATTGAGTTGTTTGTAGTTTTGCTAGTGAGTTATATGAGTTTTTTATATATTTTGGATATTAACCCCTTATCACATATGGTTTGCAAATATTTTCTCCCATTCAGTAGGTTGCCTTTGCTGTGTAGAAGCTTTTTAGTTGGATGTAGTCCCCCTTGTTTATTTGTTTCTTGTGTTGCCTTTGCTTTTGGAGTCAGAGCCAAAAAATCACCACCAAGACCAATGTCAAGGAGCTTGCCATCTGTTTTCTTCTAGGACCTTTATGGTCTTACATTCAAGTCTTTAATCCATTTTGAGTTAATTGTTGTGTGTGGTATAAGATAACGATCTACTTTCATTCTTTTGCATGTGTCTGTCCAGTTTTCCCAACACCATCTTTGAAGAGACTGTCCTTTCCCCATTGTATATTCTTGGCTCCTTTGTCATAAATTAATTGACCATATATGTATGAGTTGATTTCTGGGCTCCCTATTCCATTCCATTGATCTATGCGTTCGTTTTTATGCTAATATCATACTGTTTTGATTACTATAGCTTTGTAATATAGTTTGAAATCAGGGAGTGTGATGCCTTTAGCTTTGTTCTTCTTTCTCAAGATTTCTTTGGCTATTTGGGATGTTTTGTCATTCTGTACAAATTTTAGGATTGTTCTATTTCTGTAAAAAAAAAAAAATACCACTGAAATTTTGATAGGGATTGTACTGAATCTGTAGATTGGTTTGGATAGTATGGACATTTTAACAATATTAATTCTTCTAATCCATAAGCATTGAATATCTTTCCATTTGTGTTGTCTATAATTTCTTTCATCAGTGTCTTACAGTTTTCAGTGTACAGGGCCTTCACTTCCTTGGTTAAATTTATTCCTAGGTATTTTATTCATTTTCATGTAATTGTAAAAGGGATTGTTTTCTTAATTTCTCTTTCTGATGCCTCATTATTAGTGTATAGAAAAGCAACAGATTTTTGTATATTGGTTTTGTATCCTGCACTCGACTGAATTCGTTTATTAGTTTTAACAGCTTTTTTATTGCAGTAACATTGGATTATAACATTATATAGCTTTCAGATGTACATTGTAATATATTTCGAATTCTGTGTAGATTACATCATGTTCACCACTGAAAAACTAATTATATTCCATCACCACACATATGAGCCTAATCATCCATTTTGCCCTCCCTCCTCCCCACTGCCCCTATGGTAATCACCCATCCAATCTCTGTTGCTATATGTTTGTTTGTCGTTGTTTTTATTTTCTACTTATGAGTGAGATCATACGGTATTTGACTTTCTCCCTCTGACTTATTTCACTTAGCATAATACCCTCAAGGTCATCCATGTTGTCCCAAATGGCCAGATTTCATCATTTCTTATGGCTGAGTAGTATTCCATTATGTATAAATACCACTTCTTCTTTATCCATTCTCTCTTGGTGAGCACCTAGGTTGCTTCCAGGTCTTGCCTATTGTGAATAATGCTGCAATGAGCATAGGGGTGCATGTATGTTTATGCCTTTGTGTTTTCAAGTTCTTTGGATAAATACCCAGCAGTGGAATAGCTGGATCATATGGTGATCTATTCTTAATTTTCTGAGGAATCTCCATACTGCTTTCTATAGTGGCTGAACCAGTTTGCACTCCCACCAGCAGTGTACGAGGGTTCCCTTCTCTCCACACCCTCTCCAACACTTGTTTCCTGTCTTGTTAATTATAGCCATTCTGACCAGAGTGAGGTGATATCTCATTGTAGTTTTGATTTGAGAAGAACTACTAAAACACCCAGAAAAAAAAGTAACAAAATGGCAATTAATACATATTTACCGATTGCAGTTTTTTTATGTAATCTTTAGGGTTTTCTATATGTAATATCATGTCATCTGCAAATAGTGACAGTTTTACTACTTCCTTTCCAATTTGGATGCCTTTTATTTCCTTTTTTTGCCTAATTGCTCTGGCTAGGACCTCCAATATTATGTTGAATAAGAGTGGTGAGAGTGGGCATCCTTGTCTTGTTCCTGATATAAGAGGAAAAGCTTTCAGCTTTTCACCACTGAGTATGATGTTAGCTGTGGGTTTGTCATACATGGGCTTTATTATGTTGAGGTATGTTCCCTCTATACCCAGCTTATTGAGGGTTTTTATTATAAATGGATGTTGTATCTTGTCAAGTGCTTTTTCTGCATTTATTGAGATGATCATATGATTTTTATCTTTCATTTTGTTAATGTAGTGTATCATTTTTTTCATTTGTGGACGTTGAACCATCCCTGCATCCCTAGAATAAATCCCACTTGATTATGGTGTATGATCCTTTTGATGTATTGTTGAATTCAGTTTGCTAATATTTTGTTGAGGATTTTTACATCTATGTTCATCAGCAATATTGGCCTGTAATTGTCTTTTCTTGTGGTGCCTTTGTTTAATTTTGGTATCAGGGTGTTGCTGTACTCGTGAAATGAATTTGGAAGTATTCCCTACTCTTTTAATTTTTGGAAGAGTTTGAGAAGGATGTGTATTAGTTCTTCTTTGAATGTTTTGTAGAATTCACCATTGAAGCTGTCTGGTCCTGGACTTTTGTGTTTTGGGAGTTTTTTTTTTTTTTTTTTTTGAGGAAGATTAGCCCTGAGCTAACATCTGCTGCCAACCTCCTCTTTTTGCTGAGGAAGACTGACTCTGAGCTAACATCCATGCCTATCTTCCTCTACTTTATATGTGGGACACCTACCACAGAATGGCTTGCCAAGTGGTGCTATGTCCACACCCAGGATCCAAACTGGTGAACCCCAGGCCGCCAAAGCGGAACATGCAAACTTAACCACTGTGCCACTGGGCTGGCCCCTGGGAGGTTTTTGATTACTGGTTCAATCTCTTTACTATTAATTGGTCTGTTCAGATTTTATATTTCCTCATGATTCAGTCTTGGAAGGTTGTATGTTTCTAGGAATTTATCCGTTTTTTTCTAGGTTGTCAAATTTGTTGTTGTATAATTGTTCATAGTATTCTATGCTCCTTTGTATTTCTACGGTATCAGTTGTTATGTCTCTTTCATTTCTGACTTTATTTATTTGAGACCCCTCTCTTTTTCTTGGTGAGTCTTGCTAAAGGTTTATCAGTTTTGTTTATCTTTTCAAAGAAACAGCTCTTGGTTTCATCTTTTCTATTATCTTTTTAGTCTCTATTTCATTTATTTCCACTCTAATCTTTATTTCTTTCCTGCTACTAACTTTGGGCTTCGTTTGTTCTTCTTTTTCTAGTTCCTTGAAGTGTAAACATAGGTTGTTTATTTGAGGTTTTTTTGTTTCTTGAGGTAGGCATTTATCACTATGAACTTCCCTCTTAGAACTGCTTTTGCTGTATCTCGTAAGTTTTGGTATGTTGTATTTCTATTTTCATTTGTCTGAGGTATTTTTTTAATTTCTCTTTTGATTTTTTCATTGACCCATTGGTTGTTCAGTAGCATGTTGTTTAATCTCCATATATTTGTAAATGTTCCAGTTTTCTTCTTGTAATTGATTTCTGGTTTCGTACTATTGTGTTGAGAAAAGATGCTTCATATGATTTCAGTCTTCTTAAATTTATTAAGAGTTGTTATGGCCTAACATATAATTTATCCTGGAGAATGTTCCATGTGCACTTGAAAAGAATGTGTATTCTGTTGCTTTTGGATGGAATGTTCTGCATATATCTGTTAAGTCCATCTGGTCTAATGTGTTGTTTAAGGCAAATGTTTCCTTATTGATTTTCTATCTGGATGATCTATCTATTGATGTAAGTGGGGGTATTAAAGTCCCCTATTATTACTGTATTGCTGTCTATTTCTCCCTTTAGATTTGTTAATACGTGCTTTATATATTTAGGGGCTCCTGTGTTGGGTGCATAAATATTTACAAGTGTTGTATCCTCTTATTGGATTGACCCCTTTATCATTATGTAATGTCCTTGTTTGTCTCTTATTACAGTCTTTGTTTTAAAGTATATTTTGTCTGAGGTAAGAAGAGCTACCCCAGATTTCTTTTGGTTTTCATTTGCATGGAGTATCTTTTTACATCCCTTTGCTTTCAGTCTGTGTGTGTCCTTATGTCTGAAGTGACTCATAGGCAGCATATAGATTGGTCTTTTTTTTTTTATCCATTCAGCCACTTTATGTGTTTTGATTGGAGCATTTAGTCTATTTACATTTAAAGGAATTATCGATAGGTATGTACTTATTGCCATATTAAAAATTGTTTTTTAAACATTTTAAAAATTAGATTCCTTTCTCATTATCTTTTGTGTATCTACTATAGGTTTTTGTTTTATGGTTACCATGAGGCTTACATATAAAAACTTATGTTTATAATGGTCTGTTTTAAGTTGATACCAACTTAAGTGTGAACACATTCAAAAGGTCTACATTTTTACTCTCTCCTCATTTTGTTTTTGATGTCATATTTTACGTCTTTTAATCTTGTGTATCCCTTAACTTATGATTGTAGTTATAGTTATTTCTACTACGTTTGTCTTTTAACCTTCATACGAGCTTTATGAGTGATTAATTCACTACCTTTACTATATATTTCCCTTTACCCGTGAGATTTATACTTTCGTATGTTTTCTGTTACTAATTATCACCCTTTCTTGTCAGGTTAAAGAAACCCTTTTAACTTTTCTTCTAAGGCCAGTCTGTTGGTGGCCACTCCTTTAGCTTTTGCTTGCTGGGAAACTCTATGTCCAAGAATACAAGGTAGAGTATTCTTAGTTGGCATGTTTTTTCCCCAGTACTTTGAACTTATTGTGCTACTCCCTTCTGGCCTATAGAGTTTCTGCTGAAAAATCTGACAGCCTTATGGTGGTGCCCTTGTAAGTAACAAGTGGTTTTTCTCTTGCTGCTTTTAAGATTCCCTCCTTGCCTTTAACTTTTGACATTTTAATTATGAGGTGTCTCTGTGTGGCTCTCTTTAAGTTCCTCTTATTTGGAACTCTCTGGGTTTCCTGGATCTGGATATCTGTTTGCTTCCCCAGGTTAGGGAACTTTTCAACCATTATTTCTTCAAATAAATTTTCTGTGCCTTTCTTTCTATATTCTCCTTCTGGGACTCCTACGATGTGAGTGTCAGTCCACTTGATGTTGTTGTCCCATAAGTCCCTTAAGACATTTTTATTATTTTCCTTCTTTTTTCTTTTTTACTGAGTTGATGATAGGTTACAATCTTGTGAAATTCCAGTTGTACATTATTGTCTGTCAGTCATGTTGTAGGTGCAACACTTCATCCTTTGTGCCCACCTCCCGCCCTACCTTTCCCCTGGTAGTCACTAATCTGTTCTCTTTGTCCACATGTTTAAATTTCTCACATGAGTGGAGTCATCCAGAGATTGCCCTTCTCTATCTGGCTTATTTCACTTAACATAATTCCCTCAAGTCCATCCATGTTGTTGCAAATGGGATGATTTTCTTCTTTTTTATGGCTGAGTAGTATTCCATTGTATATACATACCACATCTTCTTTATCCAGTCATCTGTTGGTGGGCACTTGGGTTGCTTCCACGTCTTGGCTATTGTAAAAAATGGTGAAATGAACACAGAGGTGCATGGGACTTTTGGAATTGCTGATTTCAGGTTCTTTGGATAGATACCCAGTAGTGGGATAGTTGGGTCGTATGGTAGTTCTATTTTTAATTTTTTGAGGAATCTCCATACTGTTTTCCATAGTGGATGCACCAGTTTGCATTCCCACCAACAGTATATGAGGGTTCCTTTCTCTCCACAACCTCTCCAACATTTGTTATTATTTGTTTTAGTTATTTTTGTCATTCTAATGGCTGTAAGGTGATATCTTAGTGTAGTTTTGATTTGCATTTCCCTGATGCTCAGTGATGATGAACATCTTTTCATGGGCCTATTGGCCATCTGTATATCTTCTTTGGAGAAATGTCTGTTCATGTCTCCTGCCCATTGTTTGATTGGATTGTTTGATTTTTTGTTGTTGAGTTGTGAGAGTTCTTTATATATTATGGATATTAAGCCTTTGTCAGATGTATTACTTGCAAATATTTTTTCCCAGTTAGTGGGTTGTTTTTTTGTTTCAATCTTGTTTTCCTTTGCCTTGAAGAAGCTCTTTAGTCAGATGAAGTCCCATTTGTTTATTCTTTCTATTGTTTCCCTCGCCTGAGAAGACATGGTGTCTGAAAAGATCCTTTTAATACTGATGTCAAAGAGTGTACTGCCTACATTTTCTTCTAGAAGCCTTATGGTTTCAGGTCTCACCTTTAGGTCTTTGATACATTTTGAGTTTATTTTGGTGAATGGTGAGAAAGAATCGTCAATTTTCATTCTTTTACATGTGGCTTTCCAGTTTTCCCAGCACCATTTGTTGAAAAGACTTTCTTTTCTCCATTGTAGGCCCTCAGCTCCTTTGTCGAAGATTAGCTGTCCATAGATGTGTGGTTTTATTTCTGGGCTTTCAATTCTGTTCCATTGATCTGTGCACCTGTTTTTGTACCACTACCATGCTGTTTTGATTACTGTAGCTTTGTAGTATGTTTTGAAGTCAGGGATTGTGATGCCTGCAGCTTTGTTCTTTTTTCTCAGGATTGCTTTAGCAATTCGGGGTCTTTTTTTGCCCCATGCGAATTTTAGGATTCTTTGTTCTATTTCTGTAAAGAATGTCATTGGGATTCTGATTGGGATGGTGTTGAATCTGTAGATTGCTTTAGGTAGAATGGACATTTTAACTATGTTTATTCTTCCAATGCATGTACATGGAATGTCTTTCCATCTCTGTATGTCATCATCCATTTCTCTCAGAAAAGCCTTGTAATTTTCATTGTATAAGTCTTTCAGTTCCTTAGTTAAATTCACCCCGAGGTATTTTATTATGTTTGTTGCATTTGTGAATTGTATTGTGTTCTTGAGTTCTTTTTCTGTTAGTTCGTTATTAGAGTATAGAAATGCTACTGATTTATGCAAGTTGATTTTATACCCTGCAACTTTGCTGTAGTTGTTGATTACTTCTAAGAGTTTTCCAATGGATTCTTTGGGGTTTTCTATATATAAGATCATGTCGTCTGCAAACAGCGAGAGTTTCTCTTCTTCCCTCCCTATTTGGATTCCTTTTATTCCTTTTTCTTGCCTGATTGCTCTGGCCAGGACCTCCAGTACTATGTTAAATAAGAGTGGTGATAGAGGGCATCCCTGTCTCGTTCCTGTTCTCAGGGGGATGGCACTCAGTTTTTGCCCATTGAGTATGATGTTGGCCGTGGGTTTGTCATATATGGCCTTTATTATGTTGAGGTAGTTCCCTTCTATGCCCATTTTGTTCAGAGCTTTTTATCATTAATGGCTGTTGGATCTTGTCAAATGCTTTCTCTGCATGTATTGAGATGATCATGTGGTCTTTATTCCTCAGTTTGTTGATGTGGTGTATCACATTGATTGATTTGTGGATGTTGAACCATCCCTGTGTCCCTGGTATGAATCCCACTTGATCATGATGTATGATCCTTTTGATGAATTGCTGAATTCTGGTTGCCAAAATTTTGTTTAGAATTTTTGCATCTATGTTCATCAGTGATATTCTCCTGTAGTTCTCCTTTTTTGTGCTGTCCTTGTCAGGCTTTGGTATCAGCGTGATGGTGGCCTCGTAGAATGTGTTAGGAATGTTCTATCCTCCCTAACTTTTTGGAATAGCTTGAAAAGGATAGGTATTAAATCCTCTCTGAAAGTTTGGTAGAATTCCCCAGGAAAGCCATCTGGTCCTGGGCTTTTATTCTTTGGGATGCTTTTGATTGCTGTTTCAATCTCTTTCCTTGTGATTGGTCTGTTCAAATTGTCTGCTTCCTCTTGACTAAGCTTTGGGAGATTGTAGGAGTCTAAGAACTTATGCATTTCCTCTAGGTTATCCATTTTGCTGGCATGTAGTTTTTCATAGTATTCTCTTATAATCCGTTGTATTTCTGTGGAGTCTGTTGTTATTTCTCCTCTTTCATTTCTGATTTTGTTTATTTGAGCTTTCTCTCTTTTTTCTTTGTAAGTCTGGCTAGAGGTTTCTCAATTTTATTTATCTTTTCAAAGAACCAGCTCTTTGTTTCATTGATCATTTCTACTGCCTTTTTTTGTTTCAGTAGCATTTATTTCTGCTCTGATTTTTCTTATTTTTCTCCTTCTGCTGCCTTTGGACTTTGTTCTTCTTTCTCTAATTCGGTTAGGTGTAGTTTAAGATTGCTTATTTGGGATTTTTCTTGTTTGTTAAGATGTGCCTGTATTGCGATGAATTTTCCTCTTAATACAGCTTTTGCTGTATCCCATATGAATTGGTATGGCATGTTATAATTTTCATTTGTCTCCAGGTATTTTTTGATTTCTTCTTTAATTTCTTCAATGATCCATTGCTTGTTCAATAGCATATTGTTTAGTCTCCACATCCTTGTGCCTTCCTCAGCTTTTTTCTTGTTTAATTTCCAGCTTTATAGCATTATGTTTGGAGAAGATGCTTGTTATTATTTCAATTTTTTTAAATTTGTGGAGGCTTGCCTTGTTTCCCAACATATGGTCTATCCTTAAGAATGTTCCATGCATGCTTGAGAAGAACGTGTGTTCTGCTGTTTTTGGATGGAGTGTTCCATATATATCTATTAAGTCCAACTGTTTTAGCTTTTCGTTTAGCTCCACTGTTTCTTTGTTGATTTTCTGTCTGATCTGTCAGTTGATGTGAGTGGGGTGTTGAGGTCCCCTACTATTATTGTGTTATTTTTGATATTTTCTTTTAGGTTTGTTAATAGTTGCTTTATGAACTTTGGTGCTCCTGTATTGGGTGTATAGATATTCATAAGCGTTATTTCTTCTTGATGAAGTGTCCCTTTGATCATTATATATTGTCCCTCTGTGTCTCTCTTTACCTGCCTTATCTTGAAATCTGTTTTGTCACATATAATCATTGCGACACCTGCTTTCTTTTGTTTGCTATTAGCTTGGAGTATTGTCTTCCACCCCTTCACTCTGAGCCTGTGTTTGTCCTTGAAGCTGAGATCTGTTTCCTGGAGGCAACAAATTGTTGGATCTTGTTCTTTAATCCATTTTGCCACTCTGTGTCTTTTTATTGGAGAGTTCAATCCGTTTACATTGAGGGTGAGTGTTGATGCATGAGGGCTTAATGCTGTCATTCTGTTGCTCATTTTCCTGCGTTTCCTTTGTTTCTCATCCTGTGTGTTTTAGCCTACCCATTGACTTCTGCAATTTCTTATGCTGGGTTTCTTAGATTTTTCCTTATTGATGTTTTGTGTCTCTGTTCTGTTTTTTAGTTTAGTGGCTACCCTGAAGTTTGTATTCAGAATCTCGTGTATAATATAGTCCATTTTCTGGTGGTCTCTTAGCCTAGACTGTTTCAGGCCCTCTCCTCCTCTCCTCCTAAATTATTATTTTCATCTCTTATTCAAATTTGTGTTGTGAGTTTGTAGTTAGAGTGATAAGATTGTCCTTGCTTTGGTGATTTCCTTCCCTTTATCCTAATGCTATAGTTGAATATTTACTATCCTATTCAGATTCTATTTATTCGTCTACCTGCTCTGTTTTGTGACCCCTTTCTCCCTTTTTTTCTTATTTCAGTTATGAGAGCCTTCTTGAGGATTTCTTGTAGTGGAGCTCTTGTCACTTTGAAGTCCCTTACCTTTTGTTTGTCTGGAAAAGATTAAATTTCTCCCTCATATCTGAAGGATATTTTTGCTGGATAGAGTATTCTTGGCTGAAGATTTTTATCTTTTAAAGTTTTGAATATGTCATTCCATTCTCTCCTAGCTTGTAAGGTTTCTGTAGAGAAATCCACTGAAAGTCTGATAGGAGTTCCTTTGTAGGTTATTTTCTTCTGCCTTGCTGCCCTGAGTATTCTTTCTTTGTCATTCATTTTTGCCATTTTTACTACTATATGCCTTGCAGTAGGTCTTTTTACATTGACAAATCTAGGAGATCTGAAAGCTTCCTCCACGCACATTTCTCTCTCAATCCCTAGATTTGGGAAGTTCGCTTCTATTATTTCGTTGAGCACACTTTCTGCTCCATTTTCCTTTTCCACGCCCTCAGGAATTCCGATTATTCTTAAGTTGCATTTTCTCATTGAGTCAGCTATTTCTCGGAGATTTTCTTCAGTTTTTTTAGTTCTTCATTCTCTTTCTTCCCGTCTGGAGCCATTCAGCCTGTCTGTCTTCGATTATGCTAATTTGCTCCTCTATGGTGTCTACACGGGCATTCAGGGAATCCGTATTCTGTTTTATCTGATCCATTGTATTTTTCATCTCTAGTATTTCTGATTGATTCTTCTTTATAGTTTCAATCTCTTTTGTGAAGTAACTCCAGAACTTGAGTTGTTTCTCCATATTTCCCTTTACCTCATTGAGTATTTTGATGATAGCTATTTTGAACTCATCTTCACTTAGTTTACCATTTCCAAGTCCCCAGGACATACTTCTGTATTTTTATTGTTTTCCTTTTGGACTGGAGCTGTTATAAATTGCTGGATGGTAGAGGAGCAGTTTTTGCACATGATGCTATTATTCAGTTGCAGTTACTGCCTGTCGCCACTAGATGGGGGTTGAGAGCGTGTTCTGAGCCCTGCGCCTTCAGTTGTGATGGCAGTGCACAGTGTGGGTTGGGGGAGGTGGGGCACTTTTTCTTGCGTGCTGACCTGGATTCAGATCAGCTCTCACTCTCTGGTCTCCTGGTGCCCTGGCTTGCTGGGGTTTCCCCACACGAAAGCTTTCCCCCATTAGAGGGTTTCCACTGCATGGGCAGTGGGAGTCCTGGCCCCTCCCCCACTCCTTCCCTCAACTGCGGCAGTGATCCCAGTCTTTAGGGGAGGGAGTGAAGATCTCTCTTACCCAGTTCCAGCTCCTGCAAGGGCAGCTCCAGCCTCTTCGCCCTCCATGATTTGGCTGCTGTGGGTCTCCGACGATTTCTGTTATTAGGATTTTGTTGTTGTTGTTAGAAAGCAGTTGCTCTTTTTGGTTGTAATTTGGAGGAGCGAGAGTCCTTGGTGAGCTCACTCTGCTGTGTTGCTGACAGCACCCCATATCTGTTTCTCCTTCTTTTTTCTTTTTGCTGCTCTGATTGGGTGAGTCCCATTGCCCTGTCCTCGAGTCCACTTCTGCTTCATCTAGTCTGCTTTTGAACTCCTCTAGTATATTTTTTAGTTCAGGTATTGTATTCTTCAGCTTCGTGAGCTCTATTTGGTACTTCCTTATATTTTCTATGTCTTCATTGTTTTCATCCATTCTTCTCTCAAGTTTGGTGAGCAACTTTATGACAATTACTTTGAACTCTATCAGGTAAATTACTTATCTCTATTTCATTAAGGTTAATTTCTGAGGTTTTATCTTGTTCTTTCATATCATATTCCTTTGTTTCTTCATTTTTCTGGACTCTACCTGTTGGTTTCTATACAGTAGGTCAAACAAACAACTCTTCTGCTCTTGAATGAGTGGCCTCCTATAGGAGATGAACCTTATCATTCAACCCTGCCCTAGCTCTTGGTTGTCTCTCAAACCTTTGCAATTGTCCAAGCAGCCTATTTTATTTTTAATAGCTTCCATTATTTGAGGGTGTGTCAAGACCTGTATGTGTTCCAAAGGGGAGGAGCTCAGTCAGCCACTAGATTCAGGCTGATAGGAAGCCAGACCCTCCCTTAGGCAGCAGCTTTTAAAGTATGCAAGTATATATAGTCCTGTGGGACTGCAAGTGTAAACTCTGCTGGCCACCAGAGCCAGGCGATCTGGAGATGTCCCATGGGTGGCAGTCACAAAAATTGGGGCTTCAGGCAAGTGTATAACCTCCTTTCTTGGAGATACCAGTGAGCTGTAGTGAGGCAGAGGGAGAGCATAAAGATGGCATCTTCTAGCCTATGTTCCCTGAGAGTCCTTCCACAGGCTCCTAGATTTGCACCAAACCTGAACCCTGCCCCTGAGGCACTAAGACAAACAAATAGGCTTCTTTCACAGAAAGACACAGGTTGTGATTGTCTGCTGTCTGTGCAGTGCCCAGGGGGTGATAGCCTGCCAAGAACTGTCTCTTAGATTGGTACAGTCACAGGGGACCCAGGAATACAAGCCCTCCTGGCCACTAGAGCCAGATGATCAAGGGGTATCTGCTGGTCAGCAGTTGCAAAAACTGGGGTACTGGACATGTATAACACCTCCCCTCCAATAGATGCTGGTACTTAGGAGCATGACAGAGGAGGAGCACAGTGATAGCACCTGCCCTCTGAGGTCTCTGGAAAGGTTTATAGTCAGCTCTCAGATGTGTTTCATTAGAAGCCTGTCCCTCAGGCTGCAGCTATGATGATAAATTAATAGGCTTCTTTCACCAAAAGACTGAGCTCTTGGGTCTGTTGCTTCTTGCTGTATTCTGAGGTTGGTAGTTTAAGGAAACTTCTTCCATTGCTTACAGTCCTGTGGGGCCCACGGGCATAAGCACCACTGGCCACCAGAGCAAGGTGATATAGAGATGTCCCCTGGCAGCAGCCACACATATCAGGGTGCCACACAAGGGTTTAAGCTTCTTTCTGGAAGATACTGGCGAGCTGAGGAAAGGCAGAGGGAGAGTGTGAAGATGGAGCCACCAGCTAGAGTGAGGCAGTGTGGGAGTGTGAAGATGGCACCCACTGATGAAAAAAAAAAAAGACAGAGACAGAAAGGAGACAGACAGAGAGAAACACACACAGAGAAAGACACAGACAACAGACAGAGACAGAAACAGAGAGGCAGAGTGAGACTAAGAGCAAAAGAGCAAGAGACAGAGAAAGGCAGGGGGTAGATAGAGGAGATACAGAGAGACAAAGAGTCAGAGACAGAGTGAGACACAGAGAGTGAGACAGAGACAAAGGCAAGAGACAGACAGGAGAGAGAGACTGAGACAGAGCAAGACTGAGGAAGACAGCAAGACAGAGACACATAAATAGAGGGCAAGAGAGTGAGGCAAGAGACAGAAGAGAGCCAGGGACAGAGAGAGGCAGACAGGAGAGAGAAATAGACGGACGGAGAGGAAACCGAGGGAGCAAGAGAGATAGGAGACAGAGAGGGACAAAGAGAGACAGGAGAGAGACAGAGCAAGGGAAAGAGGGTGAGACAGCAGGAGAGGAGACAGAACAAGACAGAGACAGAGCAAGACAAAGATGGAGACAGATAGGAGACAGTGAGACAGACGGAGCAAGGGCAAGAGAGACAGAGACAGACAGGAGAGATAGAGGCAGGCAGAGAGAGGGACAGAGACAGGAGAGAATGATTGAGACAGGGTGAGAGATCATGAGAGCAGGACAGACAGACATAGAAAGAGACAGTGAGGGACAGAGAGAAGAGAGTGAGAGGAGAGCCAGAATGACAGAGACAGACAGAGGAGAGACAGGCAGACTGAAAGACAGAGCAAGAGAGAGGCAGACTGGGACAGAGAGAGACAAAGCAAGGGCAAGAGACAGAGGAGACAGAATGAGACAGGAGAGAGAGAGAGCAGGAGAGAGAGGAGACAGACAGATACAGGTTAGAGACAGAGTGACAAAGACAGAGGCAGACAGGGAAAGACAGAGAGGAGATAGAACAAGACAGAGACAGGAGACAGAGCAAGAGAGACAGACAGAGACGCAGAGGAGAGATGAGAGAGAGTGGGACAGACTGACAGAGCAAGAGAGAGAGACTGAGAGGGACAGACACTGAGAGTCAAAGATAGAGACAGGAGGGACAGAGAAAGAGACAGGAGGAGAGAGAGGCATGAGACAGAGACAGAAAGAAAAAAGGAGAGCAAGAGATGAAATAGAGACAGAGACTTACACAGAGAGACTTACAGACAGAGAGACAGAACACAGAGACAGGAGACAGTGACAGAGAAGGACAAAGAGTGATGAAGGGACGGAGAGCCAGAGACAGACACACAGGAGACAGAGACAGAGTAAGCCAAAGAGACAGGAAAGAGAAAGAGTCGGAGAGGGACAGGATGCAGAGACAGGAGAGGGACAAAGCAAGACAAAGGCCGACAGAGAGACTAAGAGGGACAGAAAGAAAGTGAGACAGAGAGCCAGAGACATGCAGAGAGATAGGAGACAGAGACGGGGGACAGAGAGAGCATGATAGAGTGAGAAAAAGAGACAGAGAGGGACAGAGGAAGAGACAGCAAGAGAGAGACAGTAGACAGAGGGACAGAGAGGGACAGAAAGAGGCAATGAGCGAGACACAGACAGACAAGGACAGATAGAGACAAAGACAGAGTGACAGCGAGCAAGACAGAGACAGGAGACAGAAAGACAAAGAGAAAGACAGAGACAGAGAGCAAGAGATCAAGACAGACAGAATGAGAGAGACAGACAAAGACAGAGCAAGGCAATAGAGGGAGACAGAGAGAGGGTGAGGCTGAGAGAGACAGGGCAAGACAGAGTGCGAGAAATCGAGAAAAAGAGAAAGAGCAGGGTGAATCACACAGGCAGAGACAGACAGACCGAGAGAGAGAGATGACACCTACTGGTTTAGCAAGGGAGAAGGATAGCATGAAGATGGCACCCACTGGCAAAAATAGAAAGAAAAATAAAGAGCTGGCGTCCACTGGTTTTAGCAAGACAGAAGGAGAGCATGAAAATGGTGCCCACCAACCTCCTTTCCCGGAGAGTACACCTGCAGGTCCCTGCTGCTCAGTCCAACGCTTTAATTATCCACTGAGCCTCCTTCACACAAAGTCTGGGCACTTTTCAAACAGCAGCTTTTGCGCTGTGCCTTGGGGTGAGCAAGGCTGCACGTGAGCCCTCTACCCCGTTTTCCAGTTTGTCGCAGCCCTTGTTGCAAACCCCACTGGTTTTTGAAGCTAGATGTTTTGGGGGCTCGTCTCGCAGAGAGAGGCTCCTGGTTTTGAGTTCTTTCCTGGTGGTGGGTTATCGTGCCAGGGGAAGGTGTGTGGGGGGGATTTGGTGAACCTCTCCTACCCACTTCCATGTGGTTTCCTTCTAGCTCGCCCAATATGCAGGAGTCGCTCAGCTACTTTTTAGGTTTTTTTCAGAGGAAATTGTTCCCTCTGTAGTTGTAGATTCAGTGTGACCATGGGAGGAGGTGAGTTCAGGATCTTCCTAAACCACTATCTTGAACCCGAACTTCCAATATTATTTGAGTCTAGAGTTCTCTAGAAGATTCTCCAGGAGGAGGTCATTCCAATCTGATGACAGACATTTATGTAACTCCAACATAGGGCTGGCACCACGCCTCCTCCTGCAGTGTCCCATCATTCATCCCCAAGATTTCTGTGGTCTCTTGGCCACGGTGGGATGCATTCCTGTGTCTGTGCTAGTCTGCTGATCTGACCACTCATCTCTGCTCATGGCGGTTTTCCCCTTTATATTCTGTGTCCATCAAGGCACAAGGTTCACGTGAAGAGTGTGTGTGGTAGCAGATGGTGGCACCGTGAGGGGTTTCTATCCTAGCCCCATAAGCACTATAACATCAAATGCTCCAATTCCTCATTAGTCACCCTTTCCCACAGGCTCCAGCCACCACAATGTTGCTTGGCCCTTTTCTCCATCCAGACTTGCATACTTCTCTACTCTTCTGTTTGCTGGGACACCTCCCTCTTGTGTCCTAGGACTTCTCCCCCACCCCCAAAAAACCTCTCAATACTCCTTGCAGAGCAATTTAGCTCTCTCTTCTCACCTCACTTCATTTACAAGTCATCTGCTCCTGAGCACCCCTTTTAGCACCACAGGAAACCTGATGGAGACATTGTAATGCTTTTTTTTCCTTTTATTTCTAGTCAATAGAATGGATTAACAATTTTGCTTCCCACTGGGATAAAATATAAATTATTCCCATCTTCCCTAAAACTCTTAAAAGGCAGAAGAAAGTATAGTCAGTTTGGATTTTGAGTAATGATTTTTTTTCCTTGATCCATTTGTGTGAGGAAAAAATATTGCACTTTAAATCCAGATGGCACTGTATATTCTGCCTCACAACAATCTCAAGAAATCTAAACTAAAAAGCAAAATCTGGAGAAGAAACTGGGTAGGCTCATTTTTTTTTTTTTCCTGGGCTCAGCTTGTTCGTTTGTTTGCTTTCTCTGGCTTTTTTCATCTAAACATGTTTGAATGGTTATAAAAATCATGTTTTTACACAGTTTAAATTCTAATGTGGTAGAGTAGAAAAGAACATTAGACTTTTGAAACCATGTGTAATTCTTTCTGAAATTATTTAAGGTACGAATTATAATTAACCCAGTCAATATGCTTAAGCTGTAAACCAAGTTCAGTCCCCTCTAACTGTGCAGTCCTGAGCTGGCTGCTGAATGGGCCAGAACTACAATGTCTGGAAAGTTATTTCAGTCAGCTTCACCTAGTCCAGGCTTTCTCAACTTTGGTACTATTGACATTTGGGGATGGATAATTCTTTGTCCTGTGCATTGTAGGATGTTAAGGAACATTCCTAGCCTCTCCCACTAGAGACCAGTAGCACCTCCCTCCCCAGTCTGACAACCAAAAATGTGTGCAGACATAGCCAAATTTCCTCTTGGGGGAAAATCACCTTTGTTGATAACCATTGACCTAGTGTTTATGTGGTTGTGCAAACCTAGTCTGCAAACTTGGGTTAAATCCAATTAATGCAAAAAAATTTGTTAGCATTGCTGTACATGCCTTGTAGCAACTACTGGTACAGAGCACCACTGCAGGCCTAAAGTCTTCCTGACCATTATAATCTAAGGCAGTGCTATTCAAACTTTAATGTGCATCCCAGTCATCTGGGGATCTTGCTAATAATGCAGATTTGAATTCAGTAGGTCAGGGTAGAGCATGGCATTCTCCGTTTCTAACAGGTTCCAATGTGATGCTGATGGTCCAAGGATCACATTTTGAGCAGTAGCAGGGGTCTAAAGGATGATTCAGTCCTTTGTGGTATAAGCCTTTCTCTGCATACAGTGTCACTATAGGGTGTGCGTTGGTCCGCTAGAACCCTTGGGAGTCAGGTTTGACATAGTCTTCTCTTTTTTCTTTGTCTGCCCTAGGCTGTTGCTGCGAATCCCACTCTATTCCTTCAGTATGGTGCTAGTGGATAAGCATGGCATGGACAAGGAACGCTATGTCTCCCTGGTGATGCCTGTGGCCCTCTTCAACCTGATTGACACATTCCCCTTGAGAAAAGAGGAGATGGTCCTGCAAGCTGAAATGGGCCAGACCTGTAACACCTGATGTGAGGGTTCCTCTCTCTGCAGTTCCTCTTCTCTTTCTACATAGTGCTATGCACACGGAAAAGCCTTAAAAATATCCTTGATGTACAGATTTTTATTTGTAATTTTTAAAGTCTATTTTATTATGAGCTTTCTTTGCACTTAAAAATTAGCATAATGCTTTTTGTACTTTTAAGTGTTCCCAAAAATGATATGAATATGATATTTACTCTTTATAACTCTTTACTCTATCATGGCTGGTTAATTTTGTAGAGAAATTAAAAACCTCAAGCATACACATGCTTTCAATGCATTGTTCAGTGTGACACATACCTTTCTTGTTTTTTATATAAAACCTTTAATAAAATATTTTGGAGCAAATTTATTAAAACTCATTTTGTTTTTCAAGCACCAGCCCTACTTGCTCAGTGTGGCCAGTGGTTTTAGGACTGTGATTCTTTGTGGTGTTTTAAGAATGGAAAAGGGGGAGAAACCTGCTAGAATTTTGAGGATTGCCAGGAAAATAGGTGATGTCATCAAAATGGCGGGCTGAGCTGACCGGGGACTCTCCCCTCCAAACTACAACCAAAGAACCAGAACAGCTGAATTTCAACCAATAACTCTAATAGAGATGGTCAGAGACCCACAGCAGCAAGACAGACAACGGAGAACAGAGACACTGCAGCTGACCTCAGAGGAGCTGGAACGGGGTAAGAGAGAGAGAACTTCGCTCCCTCCCCTAGAGACTGGGATCACTGCCATGGGTGAGGGTAGGAGCAGGGGAGGGGCCACGCAACTGGGCGATCGTCCAGGACTCCCACTGCGGGTATAGTGGAAACCCGCTAATGGGGGAAAGCTTCCACATGTGGGGACCCCATCAAGCCAGGGCCCCAGGAGACCAGAGAGCGAGAGCTGATTGGAATCCAGGTCGGTGCGTCAGAGAAAGTATGCCCTCACCCCCAACCTGTGCTGGGCACCCACCATCACAGCTGAAGGCTGAGGGCTCAGAATGCACGGCTCTCAACCCCCATCTAGTGGCAACAGGCTGTAACTGCAACCGAATACTACCATCATGTGCAAAAACCGCTCCTCTACCATTCAGCAATTTATAAAAGCTCCAGACCAGAAGGGAAACAATAAAAACACAGAATTAAGTCCTGAGGACTTGGAAATAGGTAAACTAAGTGAAAATGAGTTCAGAGTAGCTATCATCAAAAAACTCAGTGAGGTAAAGGGAAATATAGACAAGTCAACGAGTTCTGGAGTTACTTCACAAAAGAGATTGAAACTATAAAGAAGAATCAGTCAGAAATACTAGAGATGAAAAATACAACAGATCAAACAGAATACGGATTCCCTGAATGCCCGTGTAGACACCATAGAGGAGCAAATTAGCATAATTGAAGACAGACAGGTTGAATGGCTCCAGACAGAGGAAGAACGAGAACTAAATTAAAAAGAATGATGAAAATATCACAGAAATAGCAGATTCAATGAAGAGAACCAATTTAAGAATCATCAGAATTCCTGAGGGCGTGGAAAAGGAGCAGAAAGTGTGCTTAATGAAATTATAGAAGAGAACTTCCAAAATCTAGGGATTGAGGGAGAAATGTGTGTGGAGGAAGCTTTCAGACCTCCTAGATTTGTCAATGTAAAAAGACCTACTGCAAGGCATATAGTAGTAAAAATGGCAAAAATGAATGACAAAGAATACTCAGGGCAGTAAGACAGAAGAAAATAACCTACAAAGGAACTCCTATCAGACTTTCAGTGGATTTCTCTACAGAAACCTTACAAGCTAGGAGAGAATGGAATGACATATTCAAAACTTTAAAAGATAAAAATCTTCAGCCAAGAATACTCTATCCAGCAAAAATATCCTTCAGATATGAGGGAGAAATTTAATCTTTTCCAGACAAACAAAAGTTAAGGGAATTTGTAACCAAAAGTCCTCCACTACAAGAAATCCTCAAGAAGGCTCTCATACCTGAAAAAAGAAAAAAAGGGAGAAAGGGGGTCACAAACCACTGAGTGGGGAGACAGATAGAACCAGACTAGGATAGCAAATATTCAACTATAGCAACTAGAAGTAGATTTGTCTTTTTTTTCTTTTTGAGGAAGATTAGCCCTGAGCTAACATCCGCTGCCAATCCTCCTCTTTTTGCTGAGGAAGATTGGCTCTGAGCGAACATCTGTGCCAATCTTCCTCTACTTTCTATATGGGATGCCTGCACAGTGTGGTTTGATAAGCAGTGGGTATGTCCGTGCCTGGGATCTGAACTGGCAGGCCTTGGGCTGCTGAAGCTGAGCGTGTGAACTTAACCAGTTCTGAGCTGAGCTGAGCTCAGATTTGTCTTTATTTTTCTTTAACAGTAGATAGTGATTGCTATCCTGTGAATAGGTTTATATTCTATTTACAAATATGATTTTTTTTTACAAAGCACACTAGTAGCCACTCTTTGACTTCTGTCTCCCTCAGATGTATCAGATAAAGGTCAATGGCATGGCTAAGAGAGGAATGTTAACCAGTGACTAGTTTGGAGGCCACAAAAATTTCAAAAGATCATTTGTCACAATTAAGTAAGCATATATCAACCCACGTTGAAGCTCTCCTGTCTTTGAAAAGCCCATCTGTGCCCTTTGCCACCCAGCCCAAAAGGTCCATGTCTTGAAGATGAGGTGATGTTTGAGGAACTGACCTGATTTCTTTAAACCAGTCTTTCTGATGAACTTAGAATATTACAGGCACTTTGCCCAACAAGATACACATTTTGAAGAAGAATGAATGTACAGTGGTATTTTAAAAATAAATACCCAGAGTGATGCCAGCATCATGGTGGGAGGGTCACTCCTTTTTTTTCCTCCTCTTATATTTACAACCAACTGGACATCCATAACCGAACAAAAGCACCTATGCACAGGACACCTGAGAGCTCCATCCATCTGTGCATCCAAAAGTGGGTGGCTAGGACCTCCGAGGAGGCTATGGAGCCAAGGGGGTTGTGGAAGCAGCAGCACCAGCAGTGGCAGTAGCAACGTTTCTAACAGAGGAAGTGGAAAGTGAAAGAGGGTGAGCAAAAGTCTGCCAGGCTGTGTGGACTGAAGCTGCAAGGCATCCATTGCTCTTCAACAATACCCTTCATTTCTGAAGAGACATCTCTGTGACTTGGGGGAGAAAAAGGACAGGGAAAAGGCAGACAGAGAACTGAAAGAACACATTTCCTGCTGTCTGCCCTGGGATTCCAGCAAGAGTTGCACCCATGGACCTCTGGTACCCTCCAGACTCAAAGATCCCCCTACTGGGCTGTGGGACTACGCAAAGCCCTAAGTGCTAAGCACACATATCTCCCAACTCTTCTACCACCTTTTTCTTTTCCCTACCAGCTCCTTTATGTACATGATCCCAACCTCAGCAGCAAGTCAGCTCCTGTAAGAGAAAAAAAAAACTTCTGCTATAGCACTGCCATTTAGAAGACAAAAGAAAGGCTCCTACCTGCTAACCTGTTGAACTGTTAGAATCAAAGTAAACAATGTCTTACCTAAATAAGAAAGATGTTCCCTACTTCAAATGTGATGGCAGAGGCACATTTCATCAAGCACTGGGAAAAATCATGGTAATATGGCCTCACAAAAAGAAAATGACAATTTTCCAGCAACTGAACATAGAAGACATGGAATATTGCAATCTGATAAATAATTAAAAATAAATGGTATGAAGAAATTGAATGATCTACAAAAAAACTTGGAAAGGCAATTCAGTGAACTCAGGAATGAAATTAATGAAGAGAAGGAGTATGTTACCAAAGAGATTGAAATTCTAAGAACCAAACAAATTCTGGACCTGAAGAACTCAAAAAAATGAGATGAAGAAAGCATTGGAAAAAGAGGAGATCGGATGGAAGAGAGAATAAGCAACCTTGAGGGTAGGAATTTAAAAACGATTTGAGTAGAAGAGGAGAGAGAATTAAGACTTTAAAAAAGTAAAGCAACACTATGAGAACTATCAGACTCCATTAAGGAGCCAACATAAGATTTATAGGTATAGCAGACGGAGAAGAGAGGGACAAAGGAGAAGAGAGCTTATTTAAAGAAATAATAGCTGAGAACTTCCCAAATTTAGGGAAAGAACTGGATCTACAAATCCACAAAGCTAATAGAACACTGTATTATCTCAATGCAGAAAGACCCTCCCCAAGACACCTATCAAAACTGTCCAAAGTCAATGACAAGTCATTTTAAAGGCAGCTGGGGAAAAAAGACAGTAACCTACAAAGAAATCCCTGTTAGTGTCTCAGCAGATATATCAGCAGAAAGTCTATAGATCATGAGAGAACAGAATGACATATTCAAAGTATGGAAAGATAAAAATTGCCAGTCAAGAATACTGTATCTGGCAAAGTTATCCTTCAGATATGAAGGAGAAATAAAGGTTTTCCCAAACAAAAGCTGAGGGAGTTTACCACCACTAGATATGCCTTATAAGAAATGTTGAGAAGAGCTCTTCAAACTGAAATGAAGATATGAAAGTACATAAAACTCTGATTAAGGTGATAAATAGAATTAGAAAACTGTTACTTTATTTTAGAATAGTAAATTGACTACTTAATTATATCATAAAGGTTAAAGGAAAAGAGCATTATAAACAACTATAGCTACTACAATTTGGGAACAAAATCACAGCATAAAAAGAGAGAATTTTGGGGCCAGGCCCAGTGGCCTAATGGATAAGTTCTGTGTGCTCCACTTCAGCAGCCCAGGTTTGGTTCCTGGCTGCAGACCTACATCACTCATCTGTCAGTGGCCATGCTGTTGCAGTGGCTCACATACAAACAGAGGAAGATTGGCAACAGATATTAGCTCAGGGTGAATCTTCCACAGCAAAAAGACAAGATGATGGGCAATAGATGTTACCTCAGGGAAAATCTTCCTCAGCTAGGGAAAAAAAAAAAGAAAAATGAGATGATTTGTGACATCAAAAATACAAAAGGGGAGTAGTAAAAGGATGGAAACTTTATAGGCAAATGAAGATAAATTGCTATCAGCAGAAAAAGGGTTAATTTATCTGAGATATTTTATGTAAACCTAATGGTAACCACAAAGCAAAAATCTAGAGTAGAGACATGAAACATGACAAAAGGGAAGACTATCAAAATCACTATGAAAAACCACCAACTTAGAAAGTAGATAAGAGCAGAAGGAAAAATAAACAGTGGAGGAACAAAATAATCGGAAGGCAAAAGATACAATGGCAGTGGTAAATACTTACATGTGAATAATCACCCTAAATGTAAATGGATTGAACTTACCAATCAAAAGGCACAGGGTGGCCAGATGGATGAAAAAAAAAAAAAAGACCCAACTATATGCTGCCCACAGGAGACTCATTTCAGCTCCACAGACACACATAGGCTCCAAGAGAAGGGATGGAGGAGGATGATCCAAGTAAGTGGAAACCAAAAGAAAGCAGGCTTAGCATACTTATATCAAATAGACTTCAAGCCAAAAATGGTATCAAGAGCAAAGAATGCCATTATATAATGATAAAGGGATCAATACATCACAAAATATAACAATTTAAATATATGCAGTCTAAGCACCTAAGCACTGAAATATATGAAGCAAACAATAACATATCTTAAGGGAAAAATAGACAATGATACAATAATAGTAGGGGAATTTGATACCCCACTCTCAGCAATGGACAGATCATCCAGAAAGAAAACCAATAACGAAACATTGGAATTGAACCATACTTTAGAACAAATGGACTTAAGAGATATATACAAAATAGTCCATTCAAAAGCAGCAGAATACACATTCTTCTCAAGTACACATGGAACATTTTCCAGGATAGATCATATGATAGGACACAAAAGAGATCTTAGCAAATTTAAGAAGACTGAAATCACACCAACTAACTATCTTTTCTGACCACAATGATATAAAATTAGAAATCAACAACAAGAGGAAAAAGAAGATCTACAAATTATGTGGAAACTAAATAACACACTTCTAAACAACCAATGGGTCAAAGAAATAATCAAAAGGGAAATAAAAAATCATCTCCAAACAAATGAAAATGGAAATACGACATAGTAAATCTTGTGGGATGCGGCAAAAGCTTTTCTGTGAGCAAAGTTTATAGTAATAAATGCATAAATTAAGAAATGAGAAAGATCACCAATAAATGGCCTTACTCCTCAAGGAACTAGAGAATTAAGAACAAATTAAGCTCAAAGTTAGCAGAAGGAAGAAAATAATAAATATCAGAGTGAAAATAAATTAAATCGAGACCAGAAAAACAATAGAAAGGATCAATGAAACTAAGAGCTTGTTCTTTGAAAAGATAAAGCAAACTGGTAAACATTTAGCTACACTAAGAAAACAAGAGAGAAGAAAAATAAAATTAGAAATGAAAGAGGAGACTTTTTGTTTGTTTTTTTGAGGAAGATTAGCCCTCAGCTAACTACTGCCAGTCCTCCTCTTTTTGCTGAGGAAGCCTGGCTCTGAGCTAACATCCGTGCCCATCTTCCTCTAGTTTTATACGTGGGACACCTACCACAGCATGGCTGCCCATGTCCGCACCTGGGATCCGAACCAGCAAACCCCGGGCCGTCGAGAAGTGGAATGTGTGAACTTAACCGCTGCGCCACGGGGCGGGCCCTGAAAGAGGAGACATTTTAACTGACACTACAGATATAGAATCCTAAGAGACTACTATGAACAATTATATAGCAACAAATTATATAACCTAGAAGAAATGGATACATTTCTAGAAACATGCAACCTACCAAGACTGAATCAAAAAGTAACAGAAAAGCTGAACAGACTAATAATGAGTAAAGAAATTGAATCAGTAATCAAAAAATTCTGAACACAGACAACTCCAGGACTAGACGGCTTTACTAGTGAATTCTACCAAACATTTAAAGAATAATAATATTGGGGCCAGCCTGGTGGCTCAGCAGTTAAGTGTGCACATTCCGCTTTGACGGCCCGGGGTTCACTGGTTTGGATCCCGGGTGCAGACATGGCACTGCTTGGCAAGCCACACTGTGGTAGGCGTCCCACATATAAAGTAGAGGAAGATGGGCACGGATCTTAGCTCAAGGCCAGTCTTCCTCAGAAAATAGAGGAGGATTGGCAGCAGTTATCTCAGGGCTAATCTTCCTCAAAAAAAAAAAAAAGAATAATTGATATCAGTTCTCCTCAAACTCTTCCAAAATATTGAGGAGGAGGGAATACCTTCAAACTCATTCAATGAAGCTAGCATTACCTTCATAGCAAAACCAGATAAGGACACCACAAAAAAAGAAAACTATAGGCTAATCTCCCTGATGAATATAGATGCAAAAATTCTCAACAAAATAGTAGCAAATGGAATTCGAGAACACATTAAAAGGATTTTACACCATGACTAAGTAGGATTTACCCTTGGGATGCAAGGATATTTCAACATATGCAAATCAATAAATATAATACATCACATCAATAAAATGAAAGATAAAAATTACACTATCATCTCAATAGATGCAGAAAAAGCATTTTCCAAAATACAACATCCTTTAATAATAAAAACCCTTAACAGATTGAGTGTAGAAGGAACATATTCCAACATAAAAAAAGCTATGTACTGCAAACCCACAGCTAGCATTATACTTGATGGAGAAAAATTGAAAGCTTTTCCTCTAAGATCAGGAACAAGTCAAGGATGCCCACTCTCATCACTCCTATACCATATCATAGTAGAAGTCCTAGATAGAGCAATTAGGCAAGACAAAGAAATAAAAGGCATCCAAACCAGAAAGGAAGAGGTAAAATTGTTGCTGTTTGCTGATGGTATGATAGAAAATCCCAAAGAGTCAACAAAAAAACTGTTGGATTTAATCTTTGATCTCAAATTCAGGACACAGAATCAACATCAAAAATCAATTGCATTCTTTTACGCTAATGCAGAATTTGACAAAGAAATAAAACTATTCTATTTACAATAGCATGAAAAATAAAATACTTAGAAATAAATTTAATCAAGGAAGTAAAAGTTCTGTAAAATTAAAACTATATTACTTTGCTGAAAGAAATCAAAGGAGACACAAACAAATGGAGAGACATCTCGTGTTCATGGATCAGAAGAATTATATTGTTAAAATGTCCCTACTCCTCAAAGCCATCTACAGATTCAAAACAATCTACAAGGAACAATCCTAAAATTTGTGTGGAACCACAAAAGACCCCAAATAGCCAAAGCAATCCTGAAAAAAAAAAAAGAACAAAGCTGGAGATATCACAATTCCTGATTTCAAACTATGCTACAAAGCCATAGGAATAAAAACAGTATGGTACTGGCACAAAAATAGACACACAGGCCAATGGAACAGCATAGAGAGCCCAGAATTAAAGCTCAGCATATAGAGTCATCTAATATTCGACAAGGGAACTGAGAATACCCAATGGGGAAAGGATAGTCTCTTCAACAAATAGTGCTGAGAAAACTGGAGAAACACATGCAGAACAAGGAAATTGGATCCCTATCTCACACAACTTAGAAAAATTAACTCGAAATGGATCAAAAACTTAAACATTAGACCTGATACCATTAGACTCCTAGGAGAAAATGAAGTCAAGAAGCTCCTTGATATTGGTCTTGGCAATAATTCCTTGGATATGATGCCAAAAGCACAAACAAGGAGAGCAAAAATCAATGAATGGGACTACATCAAACTCAAAAGCTTCTGTGTAGGAAAAGAAATAAGAAGTGAAAAGATAACCTACAGAATGGTGAAAACTTTTGCAAATCATATATTGGATCAGGGGTTAATATCCAAAATATAGAAAGAACTCATACAACTTAATAACAAAAAAATATGATTAAAAAATGGGCAGAACTGGGAACTTGCCCCATGGCCTAGTGATTCAGTTTGGCATGCTCCGCATTGGCAGCCCCGGTTTGGATCCTGAGTGTGGACCTACACCACTAGTCAGCAGCCATGCTGTGACGGTGACCCACATGCAAAATAAAGGAAGACCGGCACAGATGTTAGGTCAGGGCAAATCTCCCTCAGCAAAAAAACAAACGAAAAAAAGAGCGGGTGGGCAGAACTAAATAAACATTTTTCCAAAGAGGACACCAAGATGGCCAACAGGCACATGAAAAGATACTCAACATCACTAACCATCAGGGAAATTCAAATCAATACCACAGTGAGATATGTCTCACATGTTAGAATGGTTATCATCAAGAAGATAAGAGACAACAGGTGTTGGTGAGGACATGGGTGGAAACAGAACGCTTATACACTATTGGTGGGAATGTAAATTGGTCCAACTACAATGGAAAACAATATGGAGTTTCCTCAAAAACTTAAAAATAGATCTACCATATGATCTAGCAATTCCAATTCTGGGTATATTCCTGAAGGAAATGAAAACAGGATTTTGAAGAGACATATGTACTCCCATGTTCATTGCAGCATTATTAACA
The DNA here is from genome assembly GCF_041296265.1 of Equus caballus. Lineage (NCBI taxonomy): Eukaryota > Metazoa > Chordata > Mammalia > Perissodactyla > Equidae > Equus > Equus caballus. The sequence continues at coordinate 31,497,959 of NC_091715.1, read as the reverse complement.
ATAGCCAAGATACAGGAATAACTCAAATGCCCATCAACAGATGAATGGATAAAAAAGATGTGGTATATACACACAATGGAATATTATTCAGCCATGAGAATGGAGGCTATTGTGCTATTTGCAACAATATGGATAGACTTTGAGCACATTATGCTAAGTGAGATAAGCCAGACAAAGAAAGATAAGTACGGTATGCTATCACTTATATGTAATATCTATACATTGAAAGAAGTCAAACCCGTAAAAAATACTGAGTAAAATGCTGGTTACCATGAGACTGGGAGTGGGAGGATAAGATTGATGTTTAAGGGTACAAACTTGCAATGAGTAAATTGCAGTAAATAAGGCCTAGAGATCTACTGCACAGTACAATAAATATAGACAATAGTATGTACTATAATTATGTAAAGTGATAAATACTGCTACAATGGCAATCATATTACAATATATAAATGTATCAAAGTAACAGGTTGTACACCTTAAATTCACACAATGTTATATGTCAAATTTATCCAAGAAAAATAAGTACCCTATACAAAAAATTGGGGGGCATTTCTAAAGATTAATTTATAGTTTCCCTTCTAGAGAACTGGTTTCTTACTGTGAATCTTAGAGGACTTTTCTATGTATTTTTGACCCTATAAAAACAAATAAGGGGCTGGCCTGGTTGCATAGTGGTTAAGTTCACACACTCCACTTCAGCAGCCTGGTGTTTGCTGGTTCAGATCCTGGGTGTGGACCTATACACCACTCATCAAGCCATGCTGTGGTGGGTGTCCCACATACAAAATGGAGGAAGAAGGGCATAGATGTGCTTCAGGGCCAATCCTCCTCAGCAAAAAGAGGAGGAATGGCAGCGGATGTTAGCTCAGGGCTAATCTTCCTCAAAAAAAAAAACAAACAAAAAACAAAAGGCAAACAAAAAAAACCCAAATAAACAACCCTCAATTCTCTTTGCTCATCCTATTTGATACAGCAGAACTTGTGTGTGTGTGTGTGTAGTGAAGGGGTAGGCAGTGAAATTGGCTGAACTGAAACTGAAAACTGTCTCACTGTCTCTGCTTTGGTGGATGGCAGCTGGAATCTCAGTTCCATCCTTTGAACCTTTGCTAGGCTGCTTGGAACCTGCCCCCATTCCTGATCCGCACGTGCATGGTTCAGCAAGCAGTGAGAAATTTAGGTAGTTTATATACATAATCTGGGCTCTCTTTCTCTGCCCCTCTCTCTGGCTATCTCCTTTCTGAGATATTCCTTCTGACTTTTCAGTTGCTACGGTTGCCCCTACCCTCTCCTCTGGTTCTTCAAACCAGTAAGACTATCTTCATTTAAGGCTCTCCACCAACCCTAGCACGGTGCATACTGCAACCTGCCCTTAGGCAAAACCCAAAAAGCCCTGATGATTCACATAGCATTTTTGCCCTCTTCCAAGTCATAACCACCCTCCAGTATCTGCCTGCTTTTTGGTCACTCTCCAAAGTCTTCAGAGAGGTGTTTTTCATATTTTGTCCTAAGATAGTTGTCTGTGGGAGGTTGGTCCAATAGGAGCTGCCTGACCATTATCTGAAGGCTAATGCAGCCTGAGCCAGAAGGTGGAGGAGTCCAGGCCATTCCCAGAGATCCTCAGATTTCACCACTATAAGCCCTCAACTCTTGAGCTTGAAATTAGATGAATGGGGTGGAAAATGAAGGGAAAAAAGGCAGTGAAGCAATTCAAAGCACAATGAAGAGAGGATTAATGTCCAGGATGTTGGTAACTATATTACACATCCACTCATGTATTAAAAATTCCCTCAAAACGTAGTGGCTTAAAACAATGTCTGGGGGTCAGGGACTTGGGAGCAGTTCAGCTGACCAATTCTGGCTTGTGGTCTCTAATAAGGTTGCAGTCATTTGAAGGCTTGACTGGGGCTGGAGGAGCCACTTCCATGATGGCTCACTCACATAACTGGCTAGTTGGTACTAGTCGTTGGAAGAGGCCTCTGTTCTTCCCCACATGGGCCTCTCCACAGAGTTGCATGAGTGTGCTCATAATGGCTTCTTCCAGTGGAAGCGATCCAAGAGAAAACAAAGTGGAAGTCATAATTTCTTTTATGACCTAGCCTCGGAAGACAAACAGTTCCTTCCACAGTATCCTATTGGTCACACAGGTCAGCCCTATTCAATGTGAGAGGGAAGTATACAAGGCATGGATACTAAGAGGTGAGGATCACTGGGGGCCAATTTTAAGGCTGGCTACTGCAGCATCTATAATCTTTTATATTGGAGAATCATCCAATGATCTTTAGGACAGGGGCAGTGTGTTAGATATTGCAAATAAGTTTGGTCAATATGTATTCGAGCCTTTTTAGCATGTAGATGATGAGAAACATACAAACTACATTTCCCAGACTCCCTTGCAGCTACTGTTTGAGAAGTGATTAAGATTCCATCACTCAGAGGATCAGCCCAGTGGCATAGCAGTTAAGTTCAGTGCACTCCTCATTGGCTGCCTGGGTTCGTGGGTTTGGGTCCTGGATGCGGACCTATACCACTCATCAAGCCATGCTGTGGTGGCAACCCATGTACAAAATAGAGGAAGATTGGCACAGATGTTAGCTCAGGGCCACTCTTCCTCAAGCAAAAAGAGGAAGTCTGCCAACAGATGTCAGCTCAGAGCCAATCTTCCTCACCAAAACAAAAAGTTCCATCAGTCAGATGCATTCAAGTGTGATTTGGTTTTGAAACTAAATCAATGTATGGAAAGAGAAGCAAAAGGCAGGGCATGCACATCACTGGAGATCCTGCCTGAGGCAAGGTGGCTCTTTTGGCAATAGTTGATGGCAGCTTCTTAATTGGGATCATGGCTTTGTGATGGTAGCAAGAATGGAGTGGCTCTAGAACAAGCAAATATAAGGGTTGCTTCCCAATTTGGTAGGCAAATTCCTGATTTTACAGCTTCTTGGCAGCTCCCTTGGCAGTCCCAGGTGTTTTAGGGAGTTGTTCTTGGGGTTCAGTATAAAGTCTCTTTCTTCAGCCCTTCCTCTCCAGTTAAGGAGGTAATCTTCTCTGTTTAATCTAGCTGTCATAGATTCTATCTTCTGCAATTAAATCTTGAGTGATACAGACAGCAAAATAAAAGCTGTAGTCTTCAAACACTGGATTTCTTGGACTTTCCTTCCTTGAAACTCTATAGTTGATAGAGATATTCAAGAACCTCTTGGAGAAATATCTCATAAGCCATAATGAAACCAATCAGCACAACTGACCATTTTTCTTCACCAATGCTTAATCATCCAGATGGAGGAAGAGAGAAGGCACATTGGAGAACTCATCTTGGGGTGGAGGGTTGTGGTAAAGGTGTGGTGGCAGGACAAGGATGAGGGAGTAGACTCTAGTATTGAGAAAATGAATCATGTGATGACCCATGAGGTCCAGAATTAGTCTGAAAAGAAATAAGGACAGTAATGGGGCTGATATATGAAAGAATATATGGAAGGGCTAGTGATCCTAATGTAGTTGAAGAGTGAGTGTAATGAGTGTAAAGATAGGAGGCATTTAGAATATAGAAGGTGACAGCCAGAGAAGGGAAGAAAATGTCATTGGAACTTTGATGTCAGGGAGATGGATGGGTTGTCCATATGGATGATGAAACTTCCTGGCTAGAGTTAAGGCAGAGGAGATAAATGAGGTTCAAGTTCCAAGGGCTTATATAAGTGTGGAGGAGACAACTGAATGTAAATAGGTGACCACAAGGGGAGGGTGGTGGAGAGTGATATGGTAGGTGGCAGGAATCTCAGAGAGAGAGTCTTTTGCTTAAATTAGGAAAGAATGATCAACTGGAAGGGGAAGTGGGGAAGTGGGAGGATATTCATACTACCTCTCAATCAAGAGATATTGGAGTATGGAAGAAAGAACAAAATCCTGTATGAAAAGTGATGCAGAAGAAAATCAGGATTTACTTAGGATTATCTTGAAAAGGTACCAAAGATAAAGGAAGGTTATTTTACTACAAAATGTGCATGTGTGGCAGTGGTCCAGAAGGCATCACAGAAAGGTCTGGGAGAGAGTTCAGCTGGGACACACTCAGAACAGTATGAGAATGAGAGGACAACAGAAGACTAATCAGGGATTGGCAAGACATCCTAAGCTTCTAAGTGGAAGATCATAGAAATAAGAGTATGGATGAACTTGACCGGCTTTGAGGTTCCCATTTCAGAGTACAATTGTTTTGGTGCCAGAACTGACTCTCATGGTGATTTCTGTGTAACCTGTCCCAAACTCTGAGGCAGGAAGAGCCAGGTCAAGCCCCCCACCATTGCCAGAACTGACCCCATGGTGGAGGCTGGGCCTGGCTCTTCCTGTTTTAGGCTCTAGGAGAGGTTACACAGGAATCATCATGAGTTCCACAAAAAGGTACGATAATTCCCTAGAGAGTAGCTGGTTCTATGTATGGGGCAGGAAAAAACTCAAAAGGGAGCCTGAGACATCTTGCTGTTGTCAGAGGGTAAGAATGCTTTCAAAGGTAACTGAGCTAATATTTTTTTAAAACAAAGATAAAGAACCTCTGCAAGTCAATAATAAAATACAAATAATAAAATATGAGCAAAAGATTTGATCAGACAGTTCACAAAGAAGACATATGAATGGGGCCAATGAGCACATGAAAAGATGCTCAACATCTTTAGGCATCAGGGAAATAAAAAATAAAAACCACAATAAAATACCACTTGAGTGGTTAAAATTAAAAATGTTCATAATACTAAGTGTAGACAGGAGGTGAAACAATGGAAACTCTTAAACACTGCTTCTAGGAGTGTGAAGTGGTAAAAGTACTTTGGAAAACTGGTGGTTTCTTCTAAAGTTAAACATACAACTTCCCTAAGACCCAACAATTCCACTTCTAGGTATTTATTTAAGAGAAAAGAAAATGTATATATGCAAAAGTGCTTGCAGCTTTATTCTTAATAAACTCTATGGGAATGGCCCAGGAGAATGTATAAACTGGCATGATGGAATACTACTCAGCAATAAAAATGAACAAATTGCCAATATGTGCAACATATAGATGAAATTCAAAAGCACTATCCTGAGTGAAAGAAGCCAGACTCAAACGAGTACATATTGTATAATTCCCTTTATATGAAATTTGTGAACAGGCAAACCTGGTCTGTAGTGACAAAAATCAGCACAACAGTGGTTTCATCTTTCAGAGGAGAAACTGATGGGAAAGGAGCACAAGGGACACATCATGGGGTGTTAGAAATGTTCTCTCTCCATAGGAGTGTGGGCTACACGGCTGGATACATTTTTTAAAGAAGATCCCACTGTATGCTTTAAATAGGATGCATTTTATTATAGGTAAATTACACTTCACAAAAAAGTAAAAAATCAAGGAATAAATGTTAGCCTGAAGAAAGGCCTAATAAAGCCCAAGTGCTGATTTAAATTTTAACGCTAAAAATATGATAATGATTAATGTCAACTGGATTAAATCTGACTCCAAAAGCAAAGGCAACAGAAGCAAAAATAAACAAGTGGAAGCTATATCACACTAAAAAGCTTCTGCACAGCAAAGGAAATCATCAACAAAATGAAAAGGCAACCTACTGAATGGGAGGAAATATATGCAAATCACATAGCTGGGTAAGTTAATATCCAAAATATATAAAAACTCATATAGGGGCTGGCCCTGTGGCCGAGTGGTTAAGTTCACGTGTTCCACTGCAGATGGCCCAGTGTTTCGTTTGTTCGAATCCTGGGCGCGGACACGGCACTGCTCGTCAAACCACGCTGAGGTGGTGTCCCACATGCCACAACTAGAAGGACCCACAACGAAGAATGTACAACTATGTACTTGGGGGCTTTGGGGAAAAAAAGGAAAAAATAAAATCTTAAAAAACACAAAAAAAACCTCACATAACTGAATAGCAAAAATAAAAAAATCCAATTAAAAAATGGGAAGAAAATCTGAAGAGACATTTTTCTGAAGAAGAAATACAGATGACCAACAGGTACATGAAAAGATGCTCAACATCCCTAATTATCAGGGAAATGCAAATCAAAACCACAGTGAGATATCACCTCACACCTCCTAGAATGGCTCTCAGCAAAGAGACAAGAAATAACAAGTGTTGGCAAGGATGTAGGGAAAAGGGGACCCTTGTATACTGTCGGTGGGAATGTAAACTGATACCGCCACTATGGAAAACAGTATGGAGGTTCTTCAAAAAATTAAAAATAGAACTAGCATATGATCCAGCAATTCCACTTCTAGGTATTTATCTGAAGAAAATGAAACACTAAGTCAATCGAAGTATAAGAAGCAAATCTGGCTTCACAGAGATATATATTTGGAAAAGAGACGAGTATTTTAATAGCCTATTTAGATAACTGTGGATATTTTTCTCTGACACTTCACCAAAACTCAGCAAGTGGTAGTTCCTTAAAGATTAATGTCAACGTGGAAAACTCAGGACTCTGTTGCATTAAAATCCATTGGTCTATCTTGCACTTTGAATGGATCTTCTACCCATGCACGATTTTGTAACTCATCCATTGGTCATTTCGAAAATATTGGTTCACTGAGTCAGGTAGATCTTCCAAAAGTCAATCAAATTTGTCATACAATATTAAAAAACCATATTAGTTAAGGTCCTCACCAATCTTATCAGAAAAGTCTCTAAGTATTGGGAAACCGTCACACACAATAGTGTATGAAAGTTTTCCAAAATTCGAATTTTTGCTTCAAATCTCAAATTTTATCATTGGCAATAAATACCGTCAGTTGTTTTCCCTGAAGTGACAGGCTCACTTTGTTCATTTTTGAGAAAATGCATGCCCAATCCTCAAGGCTGAATAACTGTAGTTTATCTGTCATTCATTCTTTAAAATAAAAATGGTGAAAAACGCAGCCAGTTCAATTTGCAACTCACACGCACAAGTGCTTTTCCTTGAGACAAACTTTGTACTTTAGTATGCGCAAAAAATATTAACAACAGATCTACTTAAAGGTCAAGATTTAATAACATTAATAATTTTTACTGCTTCATCAAGGACTTTTACAAATGAAAGTGGTATTTTATATTTTTACTGTGAGTGCATAAAGGCAAAGAAACACACTGCCTCGATTCATGCTAAAGCGCCTGCATTTTCACTCACCATTGCTTCTGGACCGTCGGTGCAAATGTTAACACAGTGTAAAAAGCAAAGAAGGAAAATAGCTTTGACATTGCTGACAGCCTGAAAAGGTTTTAGGACACCTAGGTGTCCTCAGACCACACATTGTAAACTGCTGCCTTAAACTGAAGTGCACTGATTGTTCATATGGTTCTGGAATAGTGACAGAGGTTTGAGTAGAAAGGAGTGGAAGCATAACAACAATTTGACTTTTTCTTCAAGTCCGGCAGGACTCGTGCAGAGTGCCCCTAGCAGCCATGTGCCTTGTAGAGACCCAAAGTGCCAGGGAAAATCCCTCCAAATTTGCTGCATCTCTTCCTGCTTTCTGCAGCTATCTTTCTTTTGATAAGTTCTATATCCTTCACTAAACTAGTCACAAATGAATAGTATAGGATGAGTGGACTCTTTTGACCCACCGAGAATCCAAACAGTAACATGGCACACATATACATTTAATCTTCTCAAGAAGTCACAAATACTTCCTTTTTTTCCAGCTTTGCTTGCTTTTTAACAACATTAAATTTGGGACTGGGAGTAACAGAAGAGATGCTGGAAGGTTCTCCTTAGCTTAGTGCCGGAAGGGCTGCCGCAGTCAGGGGTGTGTCTTTTTCAGCAGGACCTCCAACCACCACGGCCTTGGCCTACCAGTTCTCTCAATACCCTTTGCGTCAGTCGTTCTTAACCTTGAAGGCACATTGGAACTACTTGGGGAGCTTTAAAAGATACTAATGTCTTGGGTCCACCCCCCAAGATTATGATGTAATTTTTATGGGTGCAGACAGGGCATGGGGGATTTTAAAAGCTTCCAAGGAGATTCTCACTTGCAGCCAAGGGTGAGAATCACTGTTCTGGGTGAGGTGAGAAGGATGCCTGTGTAACCACTGATAGAAACACTTACCAAAGTCATTGCTTCTCTGCCTATGGCCAATGTTATTTTGTATTACAAAGTCAGAATTATGCTTGACTCATTAAAAATGTAGCACTGATTGCTCCTTAGGAAAAAGGCATAGGAATGATGCAAAGCATCCAGCTTTGTTAACCAGAATCCATTTTACTGGTGAATGTGCAGTGTCAGAATGCATTTCTATTATTTCTGAAGATGCTCAGGTTAAGGATTTGTTTTCCCATTTGTTCTATGGCTGTGTTGGTGCTTGGGGGAAATTTACTTTCTGTGCACAGAGTTTGGAATTTTGTTTTGTCTGTCTGTCTCTCCATCAGAAGCAAGAAGTTTCCCCGCAGGATGGTGTTGTGTTTAGGCAGCAGTACTCTGAGACTACCAAATTAATTTCAAATGGAACTAAAATGCTATCACCTGTCTGGCCACAGAGAAAATCTGAACTCCTCTCTCTGAGTATCTTCCAATGTGCCTCTTAGCGTCAAGGAATTCCATTTGACTCTTAGGCAGGCTGTTAAGTGGGTTTTTCATGCCCTCTGAGACTAACCATGGACTCAAAGGCTTGGAAAGAGGAGTCACTTCTTTCTTGGAAAATTGGAGTGGGAAGAAATACTCTCCTTTCTCAACAAGTGGCAGCAATTTTAGAAGATGGTCTTACTAAGGGACTGAGTTCCAAGGCCCTCTAGAGCAATGCTCCTTGGAGTGTAGTCCTACTGGCTGCCGGTCCCTGCACCATTTGTTACTGATTCACAAAGAAACAGGGATCGTCCCCCAGAATGTAAATCAACAATGTCAATAAACACATTATTTAGTGTGGCTGATATTTTTTGATAGCAAAACGTTCTCAGTGAAGGAAGCAGCTCATTGATTTACATTCTTTTTTCTTTTTTCCAAGGAAGATTAGCCCTGAGCTAACATCTGCCAATCCTCCTCTTTTTGCTGAGGAAGATGGACCCTGAGCTCACATCCGTGACCATCTTCCTCTGCTTTATATGTGGGACGCCTACCACAGCATGGCTTGCCACGCGGTGCCAGGTGCTGTGTCCACACCTGGGATCCGAACCGGCAAACCCTGGGCCGCCAAAGCAGAATGTGCACACACAACCACTGCACCACCGGGCCGGCCCCTCATTGATTTACATTCTGATGTAAGCTCCTTGTTTTATCACATAGTAGTGCTCTGAGTAGCATTGTGCTAGAGGAGGGCCAGAGGCAAGACACTTGTTCCTTTGTCTCTATGGGGACAATTAGGAATTAGGAAAAGGAGACCCAATAATTTTCTAAAGGCATAGTTGCTCTTGTGCTAGCATGAATAGCCTCAGTCATTGCTAAATTTCTGCAATAAGACAGCCTATGCAGTTCTGATTAGTAGTTTTGCTAAAGGGTTGTTAAGTTCTAGACAGGCAGCCTAGACTGAGTAATGTCTGAGGCTGTAAAGAAGGTTCATGCCTGTTAAAATAGGCTTGGCCAGAATATATGCCAGTTGTCACATAGAGCAGTAAATGTGAGTTAACTGCAACTCCTGAGGAACGTGACGCGTTCCCAGACTGGTGGACCATTCTCTTCTTGCAGAAGCTCTGAAGTCAGTTCATGAAGAGTCACAAACAACAGTAACTTGTACTGCTTCACAAAAAGCAAAATTTTACCTATGTTGGTAGCATTTGCTTTGGAATTATTTCATGAAAAATGAAATGACTAATGTTTTAGCCCTGATGTAACAAGTAGGAATCCTGCAAGGCCATGATCTTCTCATTGATTACCAGTCTCAAGACTGAGAAAGAACAGCTAAGTACTTAGGAACAATCAGTGTTGATTCTGCTTTTTGAAGTTCATTCTGAACAACACATAATCTGTCACACCACTACAGTGTATCTGTCTTTGAGAGGAGCTGCACTGTGAATGTTAATCATTCATTGATTCATTCATTTACCAGGAATATAGTGCAACTAGCATAGTTCATTGATCCTAAGATGTACATGTTTTTCACATTTTAACAGCTCTGAAGTGAGGAGTATCTTACAATCAATAACGTCTTTTTTAGTTAAAGTCCTGGTAGCAGCCAGATGGCAGACTCAAATGGGAATTGAAGAGGACACAATGAAAGGATTATTTATAACGCTGTGGGCCTGGTAAAGGGAAGTCAACAAGGGGTACTGAAGCACCTCAAACAAGCTAGCAGCATCAGAGAACATTTACCACCCCCTAGGCCTGTAGGACAAGGGGAGGGAGTGATTATACTGGAAGCCAGAGAGAAAACTGTAGGCACAGTTTTAGGACAGATCACCTAAGAGGAGTTGTGGTAGAGGAACACAGCCTTTAACAACCTTCAGCCTAGCAGGGAGGGAGCATGGGGAATAAAAAAGCTGAACTTTCTCTCCTCCTGTCCTCTCATCTCCTGCTATTGGCTCCAATTGGCAAACCCAATTGAAAACCAGAGGGCAAAGGAGCAAAGCACAGAGCAGTCTGGAAAATTGCAGAGAGTGAGTCTGTGAACAGAGAATATCCGGCACAGTTCATCCCTTTTACCCTCAGCATCTACTCTTTTCTTTTGTCTGAATAAAAAAATCTCACATCCCCATCATCTACTGCAGAAGTCAGCAAACTCCAGCCCACAGGCTGGCCATCTGTTTTTGTAAGTAGTTTTAATTGGAACATAAGCACACACATTCTTTTACATACTGTTTATGGCTGCTTTTGCTCTACAACAGCAGAGATAAGTAGTTGCGACAAAGACTGTATGGCCCACAAAGCCTGAACTATTTAGTATCTAGCTCTTTAAGGAAACGTTCTGACCCCTGACGACTGTATCATTGCAAAGTAATAGCAGTTCTGTCATACTCCCACATGAAACCTAAGACCTTAGCTACCACCAGTGCTCTTTATATAAGATAGTAGGAGGAGGAAGGGGTTAAGGAGACAGTTAATCAACATAGGGCATAGGTGCTTCAATCCCACTTCTGTACCTGGTCATGAGTTCGGAGTTGATAATCATTTGAAATTCTTACTCTCTGCCAGCACTTCAGCTAGATGGATTTCTTTACCTGGAGGATTGACCAAAACCTTCATTCCTGAAGGATCTGATTCCTTAGTGGCCCTGTTTTTTGTTTTTTTGCTGAGGAAGGTTCACCCTGAGCTAACATCCGTGCCAATCTTCCTCTATTTTTTAGTATGTGGGTCACCAGCACAGCATGGCTGCTAACAGAGCAGTGTAGGTCCATGCCTTGGAATTAAACCTAGGCCACCAAAGCGGAGCACACCAAACTTAACCACTAGGCTACCGGGGATGGCCCCAGTGGCCCTGTTTTTATTGGTTGCTGCAGTTTTCCACTGACCAGCACTACTGAGCAACAAAGTGCTGAAGTATGCCTCAATAAATCCCCTGAGCTCTACGCAGAGTTCTCCTCATAACACTTGTGTGTGAGCAAGTCAATTTCCTGTTGATAATCACCTGAGCAAGTACAGGTGGGCCCTTCTCTACCTGCAGGTTTAGAAGTGTGAGGAGCTCAAAATGTTTAAGAGGGATTCTTAGCTTCCAATGTAATAGAACCATACCTGTTGCCTATATCAGTTTCCTTCTTTGGGTACTAGAAACCTTAGGCTTGTTGAACCCAAGTTTATGGAGATATACAGGAAAAACTCCTTAAATAAGCTATTAAGCACAATAATGAGAAGGGCCACTCCCAGCTCCACATCTTCATCCCAGAACTCATGTGCTTTGGTTATGAGGGAGACAGCACAATATCTTGGCTGCTAGTTTAAAGCACATACTACATCATGTAAGATACCTCCTCAGCCTCACTAAGTATTGTCTATCAGATAATTCTGTAACTGAGCTTTCAGCAAGCCATTTCAATGTTCCATCAAGTCAGCTATTTTGGGGTGATGAGACATGTAGTAAGACCAATGAATTCCACAGCATGAACTCACAGATGTGCTTTCTTCACTGTAAATTGAGTTTCTTGGTTAGAGGAGATATTCTTTGAGGCTCAGTATAATGGTACATTCACATGACAGAGAGAACAGTTTATCTTTACTTCCTTATCTAAGAAAGGCTATCATCTCTCTTGCTCTTTGTTATAAGGTACTCCAGAGGGATCTTGATCGTCTTTATATATGGAATAGCATGCTGATCCATTGTTCTGAAGATGTTTTGCTATTCCAGATGTGCTATCTTTACTAGAGCAAAGCAATAAAGCCCCTAGTACATGATACCCACATAGTGACCAGGAAAATGCTTTCTTTTTAATTCCCATCAGCAAAAATAGTTAGAAGCAGGGGTGCCTGCTGTAGAGAGCACACAGAATCTTCTCCAGGCAACATAGCTCTTTAAATGACCATCTTTGCACATTCTGGGATACTTAAAAGGGGAATCCTTCTTGATTTCTGGCTACCCGATACTTTTTCTGCAAATTAGAGGCATTAAGATTGGATGGTCATTTTTTTCCATTCAAACAAATTAAGCATCTATTACTTTACCAAGTGTCAGTAATGCTCCTCAAATATGTGCGCAATACAAACCTACAATTCTATTTTGAGAGCCTACTCCCTAAGATCCTGATCCCAATTACTATATCAATTAGGGTCCCAGCAGGAAACAAATGGAACACTGAAACTGTGACACTGAGGAAAGATTAATAAAACGGCTATTTATAAAGGTGTGGTCAGGGTTAGTTAAGGGAAAGTAACAAGGGACAGTGAAGCTAGCAACAGCTGGGAGACTTCACCACTCATAGGCCTGAAGGGGTAAAGGAAAGGAGTGGTTACTGTAGCTCATAGGCTTGAAGGGGTAAAGGAAAGGAGTGGTTACTGTAGCTCTAGCCGTAGGAGAAGGCCTCCTGACAGGAGCCATAGCCCTAAGCAGAGGAATGTAGCCACTTTCCTTTGTGTCTCTTTGTGACAGCAGGAAAGAGCCAGGGAATAACTATATCAACCTCACTTTCCTCCCATCATTCAATCTCCTACTGGTACCTTCCTTTGGCCAAACTCAACCAAAATCCACAGGGCAAGAGAGCCCCATTGAAGCAGTTTATTAAGGTTTCCCCCTTTGGACAGAGAACAGTGTGAAGAAGGGTGAAAAGAAAATATGCACGGACAGATGCAGAACATCCAGAACAACGTCTTACAGTTATAATTGGCAGCATTTTTTCCTTTTTTTAGTGGTATGTAAAATACTGCTGCATCTTACAATCAATGATGTCTTAGAGTAAATGAATCCCAGTGTGTGCAAGGTGTCATAGAACTTTAGAGCTTGAGGGGAATTTAGATATCACTGACCCCAAGCCCCTAATTTTACAGATGAGAAAACTTGAGGCTGAGAGAGAGGAAATGTCTTGCTCAAAATCCACAGCAAGTAGCAGAGCTGGGAGTAGGAGCTAGGTCTCCTAACCATCAAACCTAATATTCTTTATGATGCACCACCCTCTTACAAGGCTAGATTAACAAAAATGTATTCCTGACTCAGGCCTCACATTTTTCACTGGCCTAAGCCAAGCTGGTATCCAAATGTTCTTCTCTATACCTGATTATCATCAGCAATACAAGAGCTAAATATTGACTGAAAATAGAAGAGACGTCACCTAGAAGATGTTTGATTAGTGTCATGGAATAAAGCTTTTAGGGGTTCTACTTCCTCAGGTTTAGAGGAGATTGCATCCAGATTCAGTTGGTCTTTACCGGAGTCAGCAGTTTGGAAGACTCACCTAGAATAAAAAATATCTGGGTCTTTCATTCCAAGTACTCCGAAACAAGGTCAGGCTGCACACCTGGGTAATGTCTTCAGGATAGTGACAGGAGAACACAAGAAAAAAAAGATGTTAGTAATCAAGCATATATTAGTGGGGGAGAACTAAAAATTGAGGAAGAAGGGCTCAAAAAAATAAAAAAGACAAGCAAATGGGGCATCTTAGGCCAATGTTCACATCAACTACAACCAACAAGCAATAGTCTTAAGTATCAAGGTCCATTCTGCCATATTCTCTACACCAATGCTTCTCAAAGTTTATTGTGCTTGTGAGTCAATTAAGGATGTTGATATAATGAGTATTCTGATTCAGTGGGTGTGGCTTGGGGGCCCAGCATTCTCCATTTCCAACAAGCTCCCTGGTGTTGCTAAAGCTGCTGGTTCATGAATCACACTTTGGAAAGCAAGTCTCTAGCTCATGACAACTGCAGAATTTCTCTCTAGGGTGCAGTTTGGTGAAGTACAAAGAGCATGGGCTTTGGGATCTGAACTGAGGAGCCCCATCTGGAGTGAGGCTCTGTTATTACGTACTAGTTGAGTAACCTGGGCAAATTACTTTACCTCTCTGAGACTCATGTGCTTTTTCTTTTTTCTTCCTTAAACACAGCTAATAAATTAGGTGACAATTTGGAAAGTACCTGATGCATAGTAGGTGATCAATAAATATCACTTTTGATCCCTTCCCTTGTCACTATCCATGATATATTGAGGGGAGGGCAAAGGGAGTGATGGTGTCAGGGTTCAGATTTATAGGAAGATAAGTGAGCAAAACCCAAAACGAGGGGTAGTTTCAACAGCAGAGCACCAAGAAGAGTTGTTCAACATGATCCTAGCCTTAGAAAACAGAAACCAGACACTCGTCCAATCTTGTGTGTTGATTTGCAAATGTGCTTTTCTCTTAAGCCAAGTATAAAAACAAGAGGAATAGGTGACATAAAATCAATGTTGAAAGACACACAACCCATGGGCTGGCCCCAGGGCCGAGTGGTTAAGTTCCCGCACTCTGCTTCGGCAGGGTTTCACGGGTTCAGATCCTGGGTACAGACATCGTGCTGCTCATCAGGCCATGCTGAGGTGGCATCCCACGTAGCACAACCAGAAGGACCTACAACTAGAATATACAATGAGGTACTGCGGGACTTTGGGGAGAAGAAGGAAAAAAAGATTGGATAAAGATATACAATCCATCTTCAAGTACTCAGGAATAACTTGCAATAGAACGCATTAGAGACATTAGGAAAGTGAATTTAATGAAAAAGACATTACACTTTGGAGCCAATACAGGGAGGCACAAAGCTTTGGTCTGAGGTACATATTCCACACATAAGCTTAGCAAGTAGGCATGTTAAGTATTGCTACTAAGTTTGCACTAAACATGGCAAGACAAGTAAACAGGAATGGTCTTTCATAGACGACAACAAAACCAAGAAAACTAGCAAAACGAATGCAGACCTTCCAACATCCCAAGAGAAGTTTTTTTAAAAAAATTGTTTCTTAGAATCCTTCCATCCTTTTTTCTCTCTCTCCTTAAAAACAAAGATACTGTATTATACACTTAAAATTTTAAGAGGGTAAATCTCATGTTAAGTGCCCTTACCACAACAACAACAAAAAAGAAATGAGCTATCAAGCCACAAAAAGAAATGGAGGAATGTTAAATGCATACTGACAAGTGAAAGAAGCAAGTTGGAAAAGCCTACATACCATATGATTCCAACTATATGACATTTTGAGAAAGGGCAAAACTATAGAGACAGTAAAAAGATCAGTGGTTGCAAGGCATTGGAATACAAGGGACCCTTCGGGCAGTGAAACTATTCTGTATGATAATGTAATTGTGGATCCGCGATATTATGCATTTGTCAAAACCCATCAAACTGTAAAACACCAAGAATGAATCCTAATATAAACTGTGGACTTTAATTACTAATGATGTGCCAATATTAATTCATCAATTGTAACAAATGTACCACACTAGTGAAAGATGTTAACAATCGGAGAAACTTGTGGAGGAAGGCGGCGGTACTATATGGGAACTCTCCGTACTTTCTGCTCAGTTTTTCTGGAAACCTAATACTGCTCTAAGAAATAAAGTCTATTAATTTAAAAACAAACAAACAATCAAAGAGATCAACTTCCTATCAGAGCAGGAGTTTAGGAGCGTAAAGTGGCAGCCAAAGCAGGTGGGTGCCAGGAACAAAGCAGAAGTGAACATACTCATATGTAGGTGACCAGCCTTTGGCACAGTTTGGAACATTACTTCCTTATTTCTTCCCCAAAAGAGACCTCATTCCAATGTCCCAGTGACTCTTAGCTGTTCTGAGGATACTGAATGTGTTTCTTCCTTCTCCAGCCCACTAAACCCTTGGACTCATCTTGAGGCCTGGAGAAAAACAGCCTGCCCATGACAACTACACTCGATCCAGGAATGGGGACCTAGTGCATTCAGAGTTGGCCCAATTCTTTTGCTGATGATGTGGTGTCCTTCTCAGAGTTTCTTTAAATATTTGCACAACATTTATTTTGAGGAACATATGCCTGGTGGGAGGAATACAAAGGAAATCCCCAGTGGAGGCAAACTCCTTTTCTGTATATTCTTAGCAATCCATGTCTGGCCCAAATACACCCCATTCAGCCAAACAAAAGCCCTGCCTCTAACCAGACCTGTCTTCCTAGAATTTGTCAATCATGAATTGTTCTTCAGGCACGGGGTCCCCTCCTCACTTATCTGCTCAAGCAGACGTTATTTCTTTCTGCCAATGCCACACTCTTCCTGAGAGTGGTTCTCCACCTCATAACCTTTTCAAGGATGTGTAGTGCCCCTTGCAATTTGGCACCCTGGGAAAAGGCCAGGCAGCCACCACTCACCCCCCCCCACTCCCTGCCAAAACTGGCTCCATGCATTCAGATGCTTTGCAGGCAAATGACTGTGAGAGAGGTGGATTCGGAAGTGACAGGAAAGAGCTGAAAATTAATACAATATTTTCATTAATCCACGTGGAAAAAAGCATTTAGGGCATCTCCTAAGGTTCTGGTGTGCACTCTATCAGTCAGAGGGACAATGTAAGAAGATCTTTAGGAATTAAGGAGGACAAATTAATTGGGGGTGGTAGGGAAGGTCAAAAGCAAGAAGATACAGGAAAGTCTAAACATCTCTTTCTTCGTATCAACTGAAAGCCAATGATCTTTCTTTAAAAATGTCCATTTATGAATAACGAATACTAGGAAAGGAAAGAAAATATATTCCCAACCCCCAATCACTCCAACTACAGTTCAACCATAATTGACGTAAACTGCTTTGTAATGAAACGTCTCCCTTCCGTACGTGTTTCCAAATGAGACAGATTTAAAAAGTTTTATTGTTGGGACTCATCAATTCCCGTGGATTTGCACAAACAAGTTTCAACTTCCTGGAGACAAAATGAACCTTTGGCTAAACTGAAAAAAATGCTTGGAAGGAGCAATCAGATTCTTTCCCAAGGCAGGTGTATCTAACAATAAAGAGGTAAAAAGAAAATATACAGATTCAAACACATACCTAGTTCTCTGCCCTTCTATTAAGGAGACACCTTTCCTTGAGCAACTGCCAACGATTTACACTTCTGCTTTGACTATTATAATGAAATATTTCATTTGCTTGCTGTATTGATTTCTGCCTCAATCAGAGGAAAAAGAAAGGAGAGACAAGTCTCCTCTTGGGCTGAAATACTGGAGAGAAAAATATTATCTACCACATTAAATGAATGTTTCGTCATTTACAGGCAATACTAACTGTATATTCTATTCCCCTTTCCAAACAGGAAAGGAGCCCTCTACCAGAATAGTTTGATGAACTCTAGTGAGGTAAATGAGGTACATCTGCTAATCGTTGAAACGCCATGCCTTCCTTAGAATGCCAAATACTAGTTTGTATTTCTATGGAATTTGTTTTGATGGAATCGCAAATTTCCTTCTGTAGATAAAAGGCATAATTCTCAACAACATCCCTGTGAGGAAGGCAGGTGTGATCTCCCTGACATGGGTGATAGGCAATGGGCCATAGAAAGAGATGGTCATTACACGGGAAGAGGGTGTTAAGGAAAGGGGTGGAAAGATGGTTTGCTTGCAGGTTCCACAACCTCTTAACAAAAAACTAACCACAGTTTTTCTCTCCATCAAATTAAACACTTTTTGCAATATTTATTATCTAATCAGATGAAGTAAGAAATTTCAGCCTAAGGATAAATAAATTACTATCACCTGCAATGGGTAACATAGTACAAAATAAGGTAGGGTTTTTTTTTTGTATTTTTTATGTACACTGAAGACCACATCATTGTACATAGAATGATTAAGACCTAACCGAGCATCTAGGAAAAGAGGGGCCTAAGAAATCATGAACAGAGTGCTATAACTAGCTCACTAATAATGACTTTTTTTCTCCTACAGTGAGTTAAAATTTACAAAGTATGTTTACATATGTTACCTCATTTGATATCTTCAATTACTCCAAGGTAGCCCGATCATTCCTATTTTACAGGCAAATAGATCAAGGCCTAGATTGGATTATTAACTTGACTGAGGTCACATGGTTGGTGAGCAGTCAAGTCAAGACTTGAGCTAACATCATCTGAGTCCAAGGTCAGGCTCCTTCCACCTCACCAGGGTTGCCTTGCAATTAATAACGTCCAGGTTAGCCAAATCCAATCTGCCATCATGACACAGAGTTAGTCCAAATAACATAGTCAAGATAATTTGTCCTCTAATGTGGTGTTTCTCATACTGTGATCCACTTGTATTAGAATCATCCAAGAAGCTTGATATAAAGGATGGAGATTTTGTTCAGTAGGTTTGCAGTAATGCTCTGGACTCAATGTATTAAATTCACACTCCAGATGAATCAGATAATCCTTTGGAATTCTTTTTTTTTTTTGAGGAAGATTAGCCCTGAGCTAACATCTGCTGCTAATCCTCCTCTTTTTGCTGAGGAAGACTGGCCCTGAGCTAACATCTGTGCCCATCTTCCTCTACTTTATATGTGGGACACCTACCACAGCATGGCTTGCCAAGTGGTGCCACGTCCACACCCGGGATCTGAACCGGTGAACCCCGGGCCGCTGAAGTGGAACGTGTGCACTTAACTGCTGCGCCACTGGGCCAGCCCTTGGAATTCTTGACGTGACTCAATTTCCAAGGCTATTGTTCAAATCTTTCCAGATACAATTTTTGTTATAGTTTTGCCTGTGTAGAATTCCTCCTATTTCTTTTCTTTAATTTCAGAGGCCATAAAAGATACCATTGTAGGAGGAAAGCTCTTCTGCCAACTTCTAAACGCAATGCTCAGTTTAACGTAAAATATCCACGTGGAAGAAAAACCAAACATTGATCACAGCCCCAAATGCCATAGGCTTTCACTTGGAAGGGCTTCTTGGACTTTATATTTCAATCCAGTTTGCTTCTAAAAGTGGGGTTTGCCCGTATTTCTTCCACAGCTTTCTCCTCCCGCATCACATACCAACCTTGGGGCAGCAGGCGATGACGAGACTAATATCACCGTGAATCAGATGGGCTCAATTCTTCCATTCGTTACTTAAGTACCTAATGATCATTGGTTGTATATTTGTGTAAGTTTCTTAAGGAAAAGGAGGCCAAGAATACAAAGTCCCATCAAAATATCTTTGTTTTTGGTGGTTTTCTGACTTAGAAAATCTACATCCTGATGATTCCAGTGACAATAACAACATATGTGAAATGAGAGCTGATAAGCTGAATCTTCCACGTGTCCTGCAGGTGCTATTTACAAACTGAATGGATAAAGTCAGGCTTTTAAGCTTGCCCATTTCCCTTTACAACTTGTTTGATTCAACAGAGGGAAAATTGAGGGCTGACACCTCCAAACAAGGAGCAGGATGCTCCAGGCAAGGCCATGGTCTCTTCTGAGAAGTTGACATGCTGGGCCAGAGAGCACACTCCATATTTTTATCTACACTAAGACAGGCTGGGATGAATTGTCTAGGGTGGTGGCTACAGTACTTGTAGAGGGGCTGATTTTTAAAGACCAACCAGTAAGCGTATTCAGAGATTTTTCTTGATCTGTGTCAGCCCTGGTTTCCTTATCTGTTAACTGGAAGTTAGAAACAGTGGTCTCTAAAGATGCCTACCGGTCTAACATTCTATGCATTACTTTTCTTGTTATTTTCACTTATTCCACAAACATTTTTTTAATTACCCACTCTGAACTAAGCATGGGGGATGTAGCTGTGAAAAAGCATGAATATTGTCTCTGCCCTTATGAATCTTACTTTCTAGGGATGTGGCAGAGACGAAACCAACACAGGCATTAAAGGACTCATTACATGAATAGTGTATTATAATTGTGATGTGTGCAGTGAAGAGGAACTAGAGGCAGGCCATTGTGACCAGATTTCCCTGAGCAGGTAACATTTAAGATGTTGATGATTAATGGAAATCAGGCCAATGAGGAGAAGGAGCAAGAAGATTCCTCGCAAAGGCCATGAGATGGGATAGAGCCTGGGACAATTGAGAAGCAGAAAAATGCACTGTGTGGCTAAAGAGAAGGGAGGAGGAGGCAGCAACCCTCTTATGCAGGGCCTTGCAGACCGTGAGCAAGAATTTGGATTTTATTGTCAGGACAATGGAAAGCCGCGGAGGGTTTTAAAGCACGACCAGATTTGCATTTTTTAAAAGATCACCCTGAAGATGGACAGGTAGATAATGATAAACAAGTATAACTAATGGTAGAAGGTGAATATAGGTGGTGGGTTTAAGGGTGTTCACTGTAAAATTATTTCAACTTTTCTGTATGTTTGAACATTTTAAAATAACATGTTCAGAAAATCTGGCCATAGTATGGAGAATGGATTGAGAGAGGGGAAGAGTGGCTGCATAAATAGTAGCTAGGAGTCTTGTACTAATCATAGAGAGGAGTGATGGTAGCTTGGACTAGGGCGGTGGCATGGAGACAGCGAGAATTGGACAGGCTTTCGAGATATTTGGGAGGTAGAATCAATATGATTTCCTGATTGACTGTGTCTCAGGGTAAGGGAGAGACATAAATCAAAGAACACTACCCAGTGTCTGGCGAATGTAACTGGGTAGGATGATGGTACCAGCTACTGAGACAGCATGTACTGGAGGAGAAAGACATGGGTGCGAGGGAGAGGGTGGAATGAAGAATTCAGTTCTGAATGTGCTGAAAACATGAGATACCCTGTTGGAGATATCAGATAGGCAGTTTTTTTTGGATCTGGGTCTGGGGCTGAGAAGAAGGGTCTAGGTTGGAGATGTGAGTTTGAAGTTATAAGCACATAAATGGTCATAAAACCATGAGAGTACCATACATAGTAAGGCCTGAGAGGATGTATAAAGAAAGATGTAAAGAACAAGCACCAAAGAATCCAGTGTTTGACAATTATGTAGAGAATGGGCGAAGACAGAGGAGAGGGAACAACTAACGACACAGAAAAATGAGGCCTATATGATATTCCAGAAGGCCTCTATTGAGGGGCTTTTGGGTTGTTTCCAATCTTTTGAAACAAATACCTTTGTATGCACTCATTTCTCACATGTGTATCTATCTCTGCAGAATACTCAAAAGTGGAATTGATGTGTAATATATATCTCTGATTTTGAATGTCAAAGTGTTTATTTCTGAAAGAAAAGACTGCTTAGAAAAGCCACCAAACATGGACAACTTAGTTAACCATATTTAATGTGGCATTTGATAGGACTGGTTAAATAAATTTTATATATCCCTGTAAGGTAATACCCTGTAGCCATAAAAAGAATAAGGAGGCCAATATATTCTGATATGGAAGGGGAGGAAAGAAGACTGACTTTTGACAGTTTTGAACTATTTGAATTTTGTGCCATTCACACATATTACCTATATTTTAAAATATTCTTTGTACTTCTACACCATACTTAGTAAAAAAAAAAAAAAAAAAAGAAAAAAGAGTGACCTAAAGATCAATTTACCTTCTATTTCTGAGAACACCACCAACAGGATTCTGATAGACTTCCACATACCTGGGTTTTGTGTTATGAAAATACCCAGTTAGATGTTGAATTTTATGAACCATGATACAGAGAATTGCTTTAATTGTGGCAAAGGTCTGAACACATAACGTTCATGGTCGTCTTGAATTCAAGTTATAAATTTTGGATTTTGCCACTTTTATCATTAGTGAATAAATAATATTTTGTCTACTTTAGTGATGTCTCCTGACTTCACCATCACCATCCTCTCACCTCCCCTAAAAATGCCATTGAAGACAGAATGAGTCACATGAAGTCTGAAGACAATTTATCTTTCCACTATAGGAATTAGTGATGATTTTATTCTTTTTGTTTTCTATTTTTAAGGAGGGCAACATAGGGATATGGGTGTGAGTTTAAAAAATTGTACCATGTGGGAGCTAGCCCTGTGGCATAGTGGTTAAGTTCAGTGCACTCTGCTTTGGCAGCCTGGGTTCACAGCTTTGGATCTCAGGTGCAGACCTACACCACTTGTCAGCCATGCTGTGGTGGCAACCCACATATAAAATGGAGGAAGATTGGTACAGATGTTAGCTCAGGGCTAATCTTCCTCAGCAAAAAAAAAAAAGTACCATATGTACTAAACTACACTAGATCAATAAACTCAATTTTCTAGAATTAGCCTATTTTTGAATAATATTGAAAATGGATTGCTTATTCCTTTACTAAGACTAGTGCTAAATATATTCTTAAATCTGTTTTCAAAACTCAAGAAGAAATTTAGAATATGGAACAATTAGCCACAATAAGCCTGAAGATGATTCTAGCTTTCCTACTACTAAAATCCAGTTTCTATCCTTTTAAGGATTTTATATAAATTCAAGTGAAAAAATGAGTTGAGGGGCTAGAATATGACTCCAGAAGAAGACTGAGTTAGGTATGTTCCTATTCAAAGAATCCAACTCTGCTCCACCTTCCTCCATCCACATCCTCCTGTCCACCCCGATAAGCATAGTATCATGCCAAGGACTACACTGAAAAGAATGCTGGCCTAGGAGGCACATCCTGGATTTAAGTTTGGATACAGTTACAGCCTCTGTATGATCCTGGGCAAGTCATTTCAGCTCTCTGGGCTTCAGATTTGGAATCTGCAAAATGAGGAACCAGGTTGGAGCTCCCTTCCCTTTCAGCTTTTACTGCCTTCACATCTAAGTTTGGTGGCTAAAGCATATCGAATTCCAGGTGACAGAAAGTATGGTAGACTGAACTATTGGCCCCAATTCTTCATCCCTTCTTGCATCCTTACTCTTGCCATGGCTGCATTATGAGCAGACTGTATTTCCCTGCCTCTTGATTTTGGGCTTGGCCATGTGACTTCCTTTAACCAATGGGATATCAGTAGACATGACACAAGCAGGGGCTCAATATGTACATTATTTCTTATTCCCTTTTAGTTAATGGCTTAGAACATTTTATAAAATAAGTGTTAACAATAGAGCTCTCTAATAGCTAGGTCATAAGTAGGGTGATCCTACGTTCCAATTTTCCCAGGTCAATTCTGGGTTACCATTGCTGTAATGATTTAGCTCTCTCTACTCTCAAAAGTGGACTGATTTAGATTGTAAACTATATAGTCACCATAGAAAAACCTGTCTGTTCATCTTGAAAACTCAGCCGGTTAATCCAGAACTTTGCTACAATAACAGAGCCACCCCCTTGCCCCAGCAACCACCCCTACAATGCCTTCTTTGGCTCATGGGGATTCCCAGGATGAGGAGAGGGTAGCCAGTATCCCTTCTTCTTCCTCTCTAAGTGATCTACATTTTTAGTGACCCCCTTTACCTCAAACCATTTGAGGAAATCTAAAGTAACTCATAATTAGAAAAAGTTTGGGGACCCCCCATCTCAACTGTAGTTTCAGATAAACTTGCGCCATTTCCCTTATGGTGTAAAATCTATGAATCACCACGCAATTTGCTTGTTGACAGGACAGTGTGGTACACTTTCTATCATCCAATCAAGAAGGCGCTGGCCCATGGACATAGAGAGATACATGCTTTTTTAGACACTGGGCAAGATCCTAAACATTCATAACACTGACATCTCTCCCCTCATGTCCCAATACCCTCAAGTGAGAAATAGCAGGAAGCAGAATCCCAGGTCCCAAGCCTGTTACTGGTAGGAAATGGCAGCCAGACAGTCCCTGGAGGCCTCGTTTTGGTGCAGTGGTACCTTCAGAGCCTACACTTCCCCATGCTGGAACGGAGCATGAGTACACCCTCTACAGGAGTCCCAGGATTGTCAGCCATCTCCTGCCAAAGGCGTTGCTCTTCCCCATGAGAGTCCATCCAATCCACGTTCTTCCCATGGCTCACACCTAAAGAAGGGAAAGACGAGCATTACACTTCACAGATGAAATGTTCTGATCTCCTGGAAGGTACCTATCAACCTCTGAGGGGATCTTTTGACCAGAAAGCCCTTCACTGGCTTGTTCTCACTTACCATATCTAATGAGTAGTGTTAGAATGGAATATATCCTTTGCAGCTTGCACTACTCTCTTCTGCCGAGATGATAAGAAACAAATCTGGACAGCCCTGGCGGCTCATTTCTTTCCCACTTTGTAGTTTGGCAGAGAGCTGGCTCATCTGAACTGAGTTAACATGACAGAAGAATAGGCTGAATGGGCCCCGGGGCTCTCCCTTTCTAACTAGGCTACTTCTCTGACCTGAGTTTTCATTTTAGTGGTATAGATATTCTTGACTCTCCTTAATCTATAAATAAGTAGAGCATCATAGGAATGTGGTGCTTCTCAACGGGAATGTTGCCCATGGTGCATGCAGACCATCTACATCTGGCATAAGCTATGGGATAAGGAGAATTTGGGGGGGCTGCATGTGTTCTACTATTGTAATTTTCTTCCCAATTCACTCCGTTATAGTTGTGTCTTATGGCACCAGTGGTGTGTTTCCATGACCCATTTGAACAACATTGGATGCTATTTTTTTTAGGGGAAAAAATGACTTCCTTTCACTCAACTAGTTATGAGTAATGGCTGCAAGTGATCTACTGAGAAGACGATGAATCAAGTTGGTCTCAGAAGTCTTTCTCTCCCCTATCAGAAGCCTGTGCTGTCCTGGTGATCCTATCCTGAGCAAAACCTGAACTTAGGCCCAAGAAAGTAGTTGAAATTCAATTAGACTAAAGTGTAAATGATATTTTTTGAAAGGACTGAATATAAACATTATACATCCCGAGCTTCTAGCTGGAGGATACAAAGCTATACAGTAATACTTTTATTTTAACAATGAACAGATCCTTAGCTAAAGGATTAGGGCATCTGTGGTAATTTTAGGAATCAGCTAAGCTGAAATTACATATACACCTACTACATATCACACCTCCAGGAACCACTCCCCTGCTTCATGCCCAGTCACAGACCATCTCAGGGCCCCAAGGTCCCTCACCGCTTCCGGAATTCAAACGAACTCCTCCCAGAAAGATGTTGCTGGAAAAGGCCTCCTTGTCCCAGACGGTAAGTTCTAGGCAAACATTCTTTATATCCTGGGGATGCAGGCCACTGAACGTGAAAGTATGATTCCACTGAGGGTTAACACTCTTTTTTATGACCAGAGTTTTGTGCTTGGTGGCTTTGCTATCATCAGGGAGCAGGTAGCTGCAGGAGAACACACAGTCAAGCCATCAGTGAGACAGTAGGCAGAAAATGGCCTCCTTGAGTAGTCATTTCAATTTCCCATAATTCCCTGTGTGTGTGTGTTTGTGTGGTATGTGTATTTGTATTTGATTTTCTCCCCCAGGTTCTTATATGCTTAAATATGAATTTATTTTGTGGAATGGTTTATTCTTTAAGTGGGGCAATAGTATAAGGCCCATACTCTCCTTTCTAATCCCATTTTGGCCTTTCCCTCATCTGGAAATGAAAATACCTCCTGTGGTAGACACTATTTAAAGTCCTGCCGCCTGTCATCTTTGGCCCACCTCCAGGTTGACTTGAAGCCAGGATAAGCAGTTCCTGGCATGCTGACAGCTTTCCACGTCAAGCACCTGTTTCTCCCAGCTTCTCCAGTTAAGCACTTTGGTGTCATGTGAGCTGGCTCAGGTTACGTGCAGGAAACCCTGGGATACTGGGGATTCAATGTCCCTAGGAGCAACCCTCAACGAATGAGTTTTGGAACTTAATGAATGAAGCCTTCAGCTTCCCTGTCCCTTGAGGAGACAATCCTAAGGTACTTTCCACAGAGTTCCTTGTTGCTCCCCCAGTGGGACTGAGCCTCAGTTGCCCACAGTGGTAATACGCCTATTGGCATTTTTATCAGCTTCCCTCCCTTCCCTATCTTATTTTCTTTACTCTCTCGCTGCTTCCAGGAATCTCTTCTCAAATATAATATCTGCACCCCAGGCCTTATTTATTATGGTCAAAACACTATTTTTGACCACAGGAGAGAACTAGGCTCTAGGTACCTGATGAATCAGGGAAGGAGACATATAGGTATGGAATTAGTACATAAAAAAACATGAAAAATATCACAAAACAAATGACCTTAAAATGAAGATGGTACATAGGACACTGGAGACTTCATTTCACAGCCCAAGTAGAGACTGCTTATTTCCCAATATCCATTCTATCCTTATTCTTCTCTAAAAAAAATCCTCATTTTTTTAGTTAGACACAAGATTGCCCAGAATAAAGACTACATTCCCCAGCATCCCTTGCAGCTAGTATAGCCATGTGGCTAAGTTCTGGCCAATGGGATATAAGAACTAGTTCCGTATGAAACTTCTGGGAACTGTCTTGCTAGCTAGAATTTGGATGGCATAGCTGAAACTTGAGTAGCTGTATTGGCCCATGAAGTGGATACCGTAACAAGACAGGAGAAACCTAGGTCCCAGATAATGATACTTCCATAACCTGCCCTAGATACTTTACCTTTAGTCTTTGTTTACATGCATAAGAAAAATCTTTTGTCCTGTTTAAGCCATTGTTATGTTGGCTACAGACAGACTTAAAGTGATATATAAACTTTACATAAAGGTCTATTCTTGCTTTCTCATACTCTCTTTTAAAAATTGGGGGTCCCTTTAAAGTCAATTCAATGTTTACATATAACTAGAGAGAGAATTCACTAGAATGTTGCTGGCTGTTACTTGAACACAAGACCTGAAACCATGAAACTCTTAGAAGACAACATAGGCAGTAAGCTTTTTAGCAAAGGTCTTGGCAATGATTTTTTGAATCTGACACCAAAAGCGAAACAACAAAAGCAAAAATAAACAAGTAGAACTACATCAAACTAAAAAGCTTCTGCACAGCAAAAGGAAACCATCAAAATAAAACAAAAAAGCAACCCACAGAATGGGAGAAAATATTTGCAAATCACATATCTGATAAGAAATAAATAGGGGCCAGCCTGCTGGTGCAGTAATGAAGTTCGCACATTCCTCTTCAGCTGTCCCACGTTTGCCGGTTTGGATCTCGGGTGTGGACTTACACACTGCTTATCAAGCTATGCTGTGGCAGGCACCCCACATATAAAGTAAAGGAAGATGGGCACATATGTTAGCTCAGGGCCAGTCTTCCTCAGCAAAAAGAGGAGGATTGGCAGCAGATGTTAGCTCAGGGCTAATCTCCCTCAAAAAAAAAAGAGACAGATATCCAAAATTTATAAAGAAGTGATACAACTCAACAGCAACAAACAAACAATCTGATTAAAAAATGGACAGGGGGGCTGGCCCCGTGGCCAAGCGATTAAGTTCATGTGCTCCGCTGCAGGCAGCCCAGTGTTTCGTTGGTTCGAATCCTGGGCGTGGACATGGCACTGCTCATCAAACCACGCTGAGGCAGTGTCCCACATGCCACAACTAGAAGGACCCACAACGAAGAATATACAACTATGTACTGGGAGGCTTTGGGGAGAAAAAGGAAAAATAAAATCTTAAAAAAAAATGGGCAGAGGATCTGCATAGACATTTTTCCAAAGAAGACGTATAGATGGCGAACAGGGACATGAAAAGATGCTCACATCACTAATCATCAGGGAAATGCAAATCAGAACCCCAATGAGATATCACCTCACACCTGTTTGAACGGCTATTATCAAAAAGATAAGAAATAACAAGTGTTGGTGAGGATGTGGAGAAAAGGGAACCCTTGTGCACCGTTGGTGTGAATGTAAACTGGTGCAGTCACTATGGAAAACAGCATGGAGCTTCCTCAAAAAATTAATATGACTACCATATGATCCAGCAATTCCACTTCTGGGTATTTATCTAAAGCAAACAAAAACACTAACTCAAAAAGATGTATGCTCCCCCATATTCACTGTAGCATTATTTATAATAGCCAAAACATGAAAACAAACCAAGTGTCCGTTCATGGATGAATGGATAAAGAAATTGTGATACATACATACACCCCCCCCCCACACACACACACACACGCACACACAGAGGAATATTATTCAGCCATAAAAAAGAATGGAATCTTGCCATTTGTGACATGGACAGACCTCGAGGGCATTATGCTAAGTGAAATAAATCTGATAGAGAAAGACCAATACCATATGATCTCCCATCTATGTGGAATCTAAAGGAAAAAAAACAGCTCATAGATACAGAGAACATGGTGGTGGTTCCCAGAGGCAGGAGGCGGGATAAATGAGTGCAGGGGTCAAAAGGTTAAAAAAAAAAAAAAAAAGAAAAGAAAAGAGAAAACGTTTTTGGCTTTTTAAAAATAGAATAAAGATACTGTATTATTTCTGCTTCATAAATGTTTACCATGATAAAGTGAAAACTGTTTCAAAAGATGTTAAGTCTCATGGCAAGACCACAACGAGGCCATAGGGGAGGCACCATCCCCTCATCCCACCAAATAGTGAGCGGCAAGAGGCCTGAACAGGATGGCGGGGCTGGTAAGGTAAATTGCAATGGCAGGATCCAAATAAAGCATTTTTCTGTATTTAAAGCTACTGTGAGAAAGAGTGAAGGACAGATAGACCAGATTCAGGCACATACTCTCACCAGTGGGGTAGCCCCAGACATCTGTTTCTCCTTATTACTGGCCTTATCAAAGTCAGAATGTGTGAGGCTAAAGGCTTGACTCATGTCCTTGCAGGGAAAATGACACTTTTCTAAGAAGGATCAAGGAGAGGAACAACACTGTCATCTGACTCAAAGAATTATCCTCACGGCTGGCATCACGGGAATTTGTTTTTCCTTATGTGCTTTATGGTGCTCCGTGAGGACAGGGACCACGGCTTGTTTTTGAAACTGCAGCACTTAGCGCTTGGTACATGTGCATTTACGTGTGTGTTTGAATGAATGAAAGATATCCTTTCAGTTCTAGTTCCTCTAATTACAGGGAAAAAATCTCAAATACAAATCAAGAGGAATTTGTTGTTTGGGTTGCTAGGCAAGAATGTCCATTTAAAGGGCTGCATTCCCTCAAGTAACTGCCCTGTGCTCCACCAAGTGGGCATAAATGCCCAGCAGGCAGTCCTGGAGCTTCCTCAGAACACTCTCCAGTGGGTATCTCCAGTGAGGATGCTCTGACATCTCCACTTCCTACAATTTCCCCCAAGAGATCAAAATACCAAGGATCCAATGTTTTTGTTGTTGCGGCATACTGCCAGCACCAAATGACAACAAAGCACAATAAAAATATATTACACATAGAAAATCTCATTTTCTCCTCCTTTAGGAAACGAATCTCACAGGAAAATTTGCCAGTCCTGAGGGAAGTGTGACGGCAAATCGTGAAATATGCTGGAAGCAGGCTGAAAGCTAGAATAAGCAGTTCCCTCTATACTTGTATTGTATTAGATGTAAGAGCCAGCATTCACCAGCAGCTCTTTCTTAGTACATTTAGAGTAAGAACACAAAAGCCTCACAGCTACCACTGTCTCGTGGATCACGGATCCTTTCATCTCCCATTAAGTATTGTCTAAAATGAGCTAAAACAGAATTACCCCTTCACGAAGCTATCAGAAGTGCCTCCTGACTTCACCGCTGTCAAATTCTTTGCCTCTTTGATGAACACTTCTAATATTCCTCCAGAGATGACAGCCGACTCCTTCTTCTTTCCCCTTTTAAAGGTCTTCTTTCCTGCATCAGCCATCAAAATGAAACAGAGAGAGAGAGATCATGGGTTCCATTTCAAAATTTACAAAGGAAATCTGCAAAGATGTATTTCGTCTGTTCCTGAATCAGGTCTTTATATTACTGTATATTTTTTTATGTAAAAACTGTTTCAATGTTTTTATGCCATTGGATTCCTTCTGAATAGGTCTTTTATTTGTGTTTGTTGAAAAAGTGAATAAATTTAAAACTTTAAATGTTCCCCTACAGGGTATATCTTTTCATAGGGTATAAAGGAATAAAATGGAAAAGACCCTGAGAGCTGTCTGGCCACGTTTCTGCTCTCGGTGAGAAATAGCTACAGTGAAAGCCACACACAAACACCAAGACTTCAAAAAAGAAAATTCCGTAACTCCCTTTTTTGATATTTTAGTCTTGTAAACTGTCAACTCCATGCCAGGCCAGCTCTAAGGGCGATAGAGCCCAGGCACAATTACATTTGGGGATGAGAGAAAACTCTTCCCCATGACACACTTTTATTCTGGTAAAATAAACTCAACGTGAATAATAACTGCCGCCACCACTACCTTTATTTAGTATTCTTTTAAGCACTATACATGAATGAACTTATTTAATCCTTATAATAATCCTGTGAAATGAGGAAACTGAGGCCAGAGATAGTAAGTTATTTGCACAGGGTCACACTGAAAAGGCTAACAGTGAATGGAAGGACAGAGGAAGCTGCCTGTAAAAGTTGACCCTCTCTGGATTTTTCCTTTGCATGCTGTGTTCTAGGTCAACTTCTTCCTCAAGACTCCCTGAGTAGCTGTGAACGTCATAAATACATACAGCAGCTTTCTACACCTCTCCTCTCAGCAGACTATCTTCCCTCTCCCCAGTGGGGAAGATCCTATATCTTTGGGACTTCCAGGAAACAAATCTCACCATCAAGTCTGGTTTCTAACTATGAACTTTGTCCTTTCCTTGTAAGAACCCCACACCCTCCCCCATATATAGTATATACTTCTCAACTCTCCTCAAAAGACAGTGACATGTAACCTTTTACATTTCATCTGTGTAATGCAAAAGTAACATAGTCCAACCAATCCCTCACCCCTATTCCCACACTTCTAGAAAACAGAATGTCCTGGATCAAGGTCATTGATTTTGACCCTACCTTGAAGTTGTCCTAGTGGAAGCATCAGGTTCTTCTCTGGGGGAATGTAACGTAAAACAACCGTCAGCTCGCCTTTGTACTGAAGGCCAATGTCAGCAGCAAACTCCACCTGGTCAAGGGGAGAAAGGTGAAAAGAAAAAGTGAGAATGCTTGGTTTGTTATTTTGCAGCCCATGTCTGAATGTACAATATTTACTTGGTGGCTTAAATGGACAACCCTTTCCCATTCCACTATTTTAGTACTTATTGATTTAAGAGATACCTTAGGTATGAGAAAAGACAGGCTGGAAAACTCTATGAAGATATTTGCAT
Organism: Equus caballus; assembly: GCF_041296265.1. Classification (NCBI taxonomy): domain Eukaryota; kingdom Metazoa; phylum Chordata; class Mammalia; order Perissodactyla; family Equidae; genus Equus; species Equus caballus. The sequence goes on along the minus strand of NC_091715.1, from coordinate 31,466,612 downwards.
ATAATTTTTAACATTAAAATAAAAGGAATTTGAGAAGAGATATATAACACACATTCAGCCCATAATATTGAGTGCCTGTGATGCACTGAGGACTGGACCTTTAGTTTGGGATATGAGACAGGAATAAATATGCCACTGAAAAGAGCTCCAGAAAATACTTCTCCCTGTCTGTCCTTGATGTCTTGAGGCTTTCATAAGTGGCCAAGAAAGCAAAAGTAGGCGGTAATGCTTGATTCACATTGGGCTGCCGGCTACTAATTACTAAAAGCTGTATTGGTAATTCATATCATTAATATTCAGTGTGCAAAAACTAGTTCAAATACTGCTGGTGAGAATGTAAAATGGTGTAGCTACTCTGGAAAACAGTTTGGGAGTTTCTTATAAGACTAAACATATAACTACCATATAACATAGCAACTGCACTCTTGGGCATTTATTCTAGAAAAATGAAAGATCACGTCTACATAGAAACCTGTACACAAATATTCATATCATCTTTATTTGTAATAGTAGAAAACTGGAAACAACCTAGATGTCCTTCAATAGGGGAATGGTTAAACAAACTGTGGTACAGTCATACTCTGGAACACTACTCAGCAATAAAAAGGAATGACTATTGATACATGCAACAACTTGGATGAATCTCTAGAGAGTTGTGCTGAGTGAAAAAATTGAGTCTGAAAAGGATATATACTGTAAAATTCCATTTACATGACATTCTTGAAATGACAAAAAAGATACGGAATAGAGAGGCAGGTGGCAGAAGGGAGGTGGGGATGGTTATAACCACAAGGTAGACAGAAATACATGGTAAGATATTCTGTGCTCATGGATTGGAAGAATTAATATTGTCAAAATGTCCATACTACCCAAAGCAATCTACAGATTCAGTGCAATCCTTATGAATGTCCAATGGCATTTTTCATAGAAACAGAACAAAGAATCCTAAAATTTGTACAGGACCACAAAATACCTCAAATAGCCAAAGCAATATTAAGAAGAACAAAGCTGGAGGCATCACACTCCCTGATTTCAAACAGCATCACAAAGCTACAGCGATGAAAGCAGTATGGTGTTGGAATAAAAACAGACACATAGATCAATGGGACAGAATAGAGAGCCCAGAAATAAACTCACGCATATATGGTCAATGAATTTATGACAAAGGAGCCAAGAATATACAAGGGAGAAAGGACAGTAGATGGTGTTCAATAGATGGTGTTGGGAAAACTGGACAGGCACATGCAAAAGAATGAAAATAGATTGTTATCTGACACCACAGACAAAAATCAACTCAAAATGGATTAAAGACTTGAATGTAAGACCTCAAACCATAAAACTCCTAAAAGAAAACATAGGCAGCTCCTTGACATCAGTCTCGGAAGTGATTTTTTTGAATCTGACACCAAATCAAACGTAACAAGAGCAAAAATAAACAAGTAGAATTTCACCAAACCAAAAAGCTTCTGCACAGCAAAGGAAATCAGTAACAAAATGAAAAGGCAACCTACAGAATGGGAGAGATGTTTGCAAATAATGTATCTGATAAGGGATTAATATCCAAAATATATTTTTAAAAAACTCATACAACTCAGTAAAAAAAAAAAAATCAATCTGATTAAAAAGTGGGCAGAGGATCTGAATAGACATTTTTGCAAAAAAGATATACAGATGGCCAAGACGTACATGAAAAGTTCAACACCACTAATCATCAGGGAAATACAAATCACAACCACAATGAGGTATCACCTCACACCTGTTATTACGGCTATTATCATAAAGACAGGAAATAAGTGTTGGAGAGGATGTGGAGAAAAGGAGACCCTGTGCACTGTTGGTGGGAATGTAAGTTGGTGCAGCCACTGTGGAAAACAGTATGGAGGGTCCTCAAAAAATTAAAAATAGAACTAGCATATGACCTAGCCATTCCACTTCTGGGTATTCTTCCAAAGAAAATGAAAACAAAAAGATAGATGTACCCTCATGTTTGTTGCAGCATCATTTACAATATACAAGACAGGGAAACAACCTAAATGTCCGTTGATGGATGAACGGATAAAGAAAATGTGGTTGGTATCTATACCTACACACACACACACACACACGCACACACAAAATGGAATATCACGCAGCCATAAAAAAGAATGACTTCTTGCCCTTTGTAACAACATCAAGTGAGCTTGAGGGCATTATGCTAAGTGAAATAAGTCAGACAAGGAAAGACAAATATCGTATGATCTCACTTATATGGAATCTAAAAAAACCCATAACAAACCAAGCTCATAGATACAGAAAACAGATTAGTGCTTGCCAGAGGCAGGGGGGTGGGGGGCAGGTGAAATGGGTGAAGGGAGTCAAAAGGTACAAACTTTCAGTTATAAAATAAATAAGTCATGGGGATGTAATGTACAGCACGGTGACTATGGTTAATAAAACTCTATTGCCTATTTGAAAGTTGCTAAAAGAGTAGATCTTAAAAGCTCTCATTGTAAGAAAAAAATTGTGTAACTGTGTATGGTGGCAGATATTAACTAGATTTATCGTGGTGATCATTTCACAATATAAACAAGTATCAAATCATTCTCTTGTACTCCTGAAACTACCATAATGCTGTATGTCAATTATACCCCAATAAAAGTAAGTCAATAAATAAATAAATATAAAAGAGCACAAGGGATCCTTGAGGTGATGGAACTGTTCTGTGTCTTGGCTGTGGTAGTGGATACACAAAGCTATACATGTGATTAAGTTGCATAGAACTAAATACACACACACATACAAATACAAACTGAGAAAATCTGAATAAAATTAGTGGGCTATATCAATGTCACTATCTTGGTTGTGACACTGTACTACAGCTTTGTAAGATGTTGCCATCCTGGGAAACTGGGTAATGGGTACCTAAGATCTCTCGGTATTATTTCTCATACCTGCATGTGGATCTACAACCATCCCCAAATCAAAAGTTTAGATAAACATATTCAATGTGAATATATACCCAGAGCCTCTGTTCTGTAGGTCTCTCACTTGCCATTGAGTCAACTGAACTTTGATTTTTCATAAATAGGGTAGGAAAAGTAGAGTACTTTCTCAGGCTTTGCCTTCAGGAACTTGACTCCTGAACACTTAGACAAGGGTCGAGAACTGCTCTCCTGTGAGAGAGGGCAGATGGAAAGAATTCAGAAATGCAACAATTCACAGCAAAGCCAGAGGCTGTTCAAACCTCAGCAAAAAAAAAAAAAAAAAAAAAAAAAAAAAAAAGATTGAGACCATTACAAAGTAAAGGAATCCTTGTCTGACTTTCCTTCCTCTTGGTGGTGTTAAAATTATTAGTAAGGGTGGGAAAATCATTTGAAATATTTTATGCAACCTTCCTATCAGGGGCAAAAAATGAGATTGGATGGTGAAATAGACTATCCATCTAATATTTAAGCTGATTATTTTAGATCAAGTGCCTAGTAAAGGGACTTATTGTTTTCACAATTTCAGTAAATTTTAGTTTAAGTGAATGTCATGAATGGAAAATTATAATGCACCTTATAGCAGATTAAAGAGGTCACTACTTTTGATACTATAGTCAATGAAAGGTGAGGTATTTGCCCTCTCCCTTTGGCTATGAGTGGGCTCTTTGTTTGCTCTGACTAGTAGAACACAGCAGAAGTAACAATGTGCCAGTTTCTGGACCCAGGCCTTAAGGTTAACAGCTCCTACTTCCTCTTTTGGAATGGATATTCTTGGGATGCTCCCTCTGGGAACCCATGGTGTGAGACCCAAGCCACATGTAGGTAGTCTAGTTGGTAGGCATAGCTGAGTTCTCAGCTGGCAGCCAACATCCAGCGTGAGACAGCCAAGTTGAACAACCAGCCCAGTCAAGCCTTCAGAAGACTTCAGGCTCAGTCTACCATCTAGCTGCAACCACACGAGAGACCTTAAATGAGAACCACCTAGCTGAGTGCAGTCACTCCACAGAATCACGAGCGATAATAACATATTGTTGTTTTAAGCTACTAAGGTTCAGAACAGACCAGTGCAGGCTCTATTTGCTTTTGGTTGAGATCTTTGGGTAGGAAAATATGTTGGTAGGAAAAGTGATATGTGCAAGTGTCACATACAAATCTAGAGTATATTACTAGAGATCAAAACATGCATTATTGGGATTTATTAATGTTCCAGAGGTTTTAGCTTAAATTAAAATATACTGGTGACTTTGTATAAATACAGTCCTCGAATCTTGTGAGAGTAGAAAACAATAAAGATGGAGTCTCATGGTATTATAATCACATTCAAAAGAAATTCAGAGAAGGGAATCATCTTGCAGCCTGCACATATCCAATGTCTTGGCATATTTTTGGTACTCTTGCAAGGAAATTCCAAGGCAACATCCTCTCCTGGCACACCACCATTTTACATTATTCAACCAACTCCTGCTCAGAAAAAGGTAGCAGAATTCAATTCAATTATTCAATTCTACTAACACATATGGAATGCCCTCTTGCAGTTATGCTTTTAAGGCATTCTGCTAAGTGCTGTAGGGACACATAAGACACAGATGCTGCTTTTCAATGAGTTTTCAGTCTATCCAGGAGACATAATATTGGACAAAAGCTCTACTATTCTGCCCTTATTTAATTGACTCATCAGATTAATGCTCTCCATTCCCAATGAAGAGCAGGATCCTCTATACAATCACCATGAGTGCCTGCTCCCATCAGTTGAACTGCATGCTCACCAAAAGTCCGCTGCATTAGCTCCCCCCAAGCTCTTTATGCCACATATATTTGTGGTTCTAATTATATAATTTAATATCACATAAAGTGAAGAGTACAAAAAGACAGCTGTTACTATAAAAATTAACTTGGGCCAGACCGGTGGCCTAGTGGTTGGGTTCATGTACTCTACTTTGGCAGCCTGGGGTTTACAGGTTCGGATCCCAGGTGCAGACCTGCACACTGCTCATCAAGCCATGCTGTAGCAGCATCCCACATACAAAATAGAGGAAGACTGGCATGGATGTTAGCTCAGGGACAATTTTCCTCACCAGAAAAACAAAAAAATTAAGTTGAATACTTTAGAAGAGCTAAAGATTTGAAAATAAATTTGCCATTGAATTATATTTGGTCTTGAAGCTGTAAGAGGTGAGAAAAAAATATGAATATTTAGAAATATTTTGCATTTGGTTTACTTTGTTAATATTCTTAAGTTCTTGTTTCACTTTAGAGAAACTCAAACTAGAAATTGTTGATTATGATGCATTAGGGTTATAATTTATGCCAGGCAGGTATGACAGAATTTTAATCACTGAAACCACACTTAAACAAAATGAATGGTCCGTATATTAGAAGACTTGAAAATGAATGCACATTTAAGTTAAAATAAATGATTAAGAAATGTATTGGCGGTGTATGTTTGTACGTGCGTGATTTTTGTGACTTCCTGTATTAACTGACCTCCTATTGGTCCTGATTGCTGAGAGAAGAGGGCTGTTACTGTGCAGCAAGCTCAATGTCATATAAACAATGACAGTTGCTCCAATATAAGTACAAAGAAGCTACTGAGGGAAGAGAGAGTAATCCAGACTGGGAAAGATGTGGCCCTCGTCTGGTCCTTAAAAGCATGGGAGAGATGATGACAGATGAAGATGGAGTGAGAAGAAAGCTAGTCTGGGTTAAGAAAGCAGTATGAGCAAAATACAGTGGGGGCTGTGTAGCATGTGTTTAAGGACTGATAGCAAGTCAGGTGTGATTAGAGGTGTGTGTGCAGGGAGGTAGTAGCAAGGAAAATGGAAACAAGACGTCTACTCAGGGTTCTCTAGAAGACTCTAAGACATGAATTTATGTTACAGCGTTTTGTTAGGAAGGGTAGTGGGGAAGTGGGACCACAAAGCAAAGAGAGGCTTAACAAGGTTGTGACATCAGGCAAAGTTCCCCGGAGAGTTACTTTTGCTCAGGCCCATAGAGGTGCTCTGCAGACAAGGGAGGTGACACCGCAGAGCTGTCCCAATCAGAGGCAAGGGAGTGAGAGTGTTTATGCTCCTTACCCATCAGTCATTGATGGAGAGCTCTGCTCTCAAGCCCCACAAGTCTTAAATACCCAGGATATTTTGGCTTTCCATGACCACAGACCAAGCCTACTCCAGCAGGCTGAGGGCTCCTCTCCTACAAAGATTGGCAGGTGTGGGCTGCTGGGAGTAAAAGTCATGGGGAGCCACACATGCATGAGAACAGGGATGTGGGTAGAGTGAGCACTGATATCCTCCTCTGCTACAGAAGGCTGGGTCACATTAAGGGAACACTGAGTGACAGGATATGCTTCAAACCATATGCAAAAGCAGCAGTGAGGGTATCTGACTGAGCAGGGGTCCAGCATAATCAAATAACACTCATTGCCTTCTGCTTTTTGAAAAGAGAGAGATTCACTTTCCATCAGAGTAGGAAGCAGAGTTCCCAGGACATTTACAGGTCTAAGGTAGGGTAATAAATCATGGACAAAAGTCTGCCAAAACTGCCAAATAAAGAGAGAGCCTTTTAGCTAGGTAATAATTCCCCAGGAACTTAACATCTACTCTCTGCCTGAAGGCGGAACAGAGGTTTCCTTGGAAAACCACTTAAGCTTGCTGTTGATTTTCAAAGGTCCTTGTTTTTATAATAGTACCTTCTGGGAATGCATGAAAGGCAATTCATACTGACAAACCCTTCCTGTCTAACTATCTAACATGCCTTTCAGAAAGATAATGAGTTGTAGCTAATAAACAACCCCACATCATGCAGTAAAATGGAAGTTATAGCATGAAACCACTTTACAGTACGACTGGCATCTTCAGTTCTTTGTCTGCACCAGCCTCTTTACTGGCTTAGTGCTGCAAGACCTAGCAAAAACAAGATAGGCGTCGAGGGACTTTCACTAACACAGAGTCAATAAGCAATAAGGCACTCTGTCTTTCTAGTATTCCCACTGCACAATGATGTCAGTATTTCCAAATGCTTAAGAACTATTAATTCTGATCCTCTATGACTAAGAAAATTACTCCCTGTAGCTCACACTTCACCTTCTCAACTGGATAATCCACAAGAAACATCAAGTCTTGGGCTGCTCATACTATAGCTGTGCCTGATGAAGTGACTATTGTGTTGAAATGCCTGAGACAGGAGACTGAGAATGAAGTGACACTTCTCATTAGCTGGCTGATAATCAACCACACAGTGTCCAGCTTGGCCTGAGGATAAGCCACCAATGAAGAAGGACGCAGTGTATAGAGCATTTTTTTGCACCTGTCCACTGCATTTTTGGAAGGCATGGTATCTAAGCAAGTCCGAATCTGCAGCCTTTCCTCTATATGTGCCAGAGGAAGCTTGGCAGAGAAAGATGACATGGATTAGAGACACTAACTTATGTGGGGTTCCCTAGAAGCTGACTCTGAGGTGAGGATTCTTATGCAAGTGGCTTATTAAGGAAGTGCTCCCAGGATAGACCAGTGAAGGGGTGGGGGAAACAGGCCAGGGAAGGGGAGGAAGCCAGGCAAGGGCACTGCCTGATCCAGCAGGGAGCTCTGGAGTAGAAGTAACATCTTGGACTTTTACCACTGTCAGTAAGGGAATTGAGTTTCAGGCTCCCCCATCTATCAGTTATTGGCTAAGGATTGCTTTGTGACATAAGCTCCTAGGAAATTCTGGCTCTCTGCCCATGTGGGAAGAAGCTAGATTAGCCTGAGAACAGTCTTCAAAAGAGAGTCTCAGGTGGAGGATATTGGAGGCAAAACTCCTAACCCACATGGTTAAAGGATTCCAAGGCGGGGCCAGCCAGGTGGTGTAGTGGTTAAGTTCACATACTCCACTTTGGCCACCCAGGGTTTGTGGGTTAGGATCTCGGGAATGGATCTACACAACATTCATCAAGCCATGCTGTGGTGGCGTCCCATGTACAAAATAGAGGGAGACTGGCAACAGATGTTAGCTCAGGGTCAATCTTCCTCACCAATAAACACATACATACATACATACAAAGATTCCATGGGGATCTGGCAGAGGACCAACGGAGTTCCACAGACATTAAACACAATCAGAACTCTTCTACCTTGAGCAGGCTCAGAGAGATGCTTCTCCCTTATGATAGAAAGTGAAACCCCTCAATGGCAATGTGAAGGCGATTACCTTGGAAAGTTGTTGGCCCCTAAGCACAGAGGATGCCTGGGAGAGGCCTAGGAGAGCTTAGATAACATCCCAGCACAAATCTCTTGACCATTTCCAGGAAACTTACTGGAAACCCTCCAAGCTGGTTTCCAAAGAGCCCCTATGTGCTTCAATATTAAACTTAGGACAGACAAATTAGTTTTACATACTAAGAGGCATGTTACTTGCGCTTCATCTGTATCATGCATCATATGATGTCTTGGACATTTTCTAACTATGATTCTATGATGCTCAACCATTATACATAAAGGAAACAAGATAGGAGACTGTTAAGTCATATTAAGTGCTATCCTTTAGGGTGAGGCTTTTCACTCAATTCTAGGAGATTTAGTGCTGTAATGACCAAATACTTCCTATATTTAATGTCCAGGGAATGTCATACTATTGTGGACTTATTTGTTGTTAATATTGTACTCTTATCTCTATCATATTTATGTTAGTTATCAGCTTGCAGTTATTTTATATTTAAGGATTTTTATTCTATTTCATCCACAGCCCAATTACACCTCCTAAAGATTTTCCACGAGTTACTTACACCAAGATTGAGGTCAACAGTTATAAAATCCCACCAGAAAGTTGTATTTAACTTCTGAGTCCCAGTCTCCTCATATAAAGTGGGGATAAGGATACCTACCCCACAGTGGTGGTTATAACCATTAGATGTGAAAAATACTGCCATTAATGATGATCAACATTTGTTGTTGGTGGCGATGATCAACGCTTGCTCTTGCTGTCTAGCATCATTCCTTTAGTACTACTGTACCTGGATTTCCTTTGGCACAATACCACCTTCAGGACCAGGGTATGTTCTGATTGCCTTAAGCCAGCCAATGCATCTCACATTCCTGGCCACTGTGATTAGCTCAGGATGGGCAAATAACGTAATTAGAATTAGGAGAACCATGCCCAGGGCACTGATCAGACTGGTGGAGGAGGAGGAAGTCTCCACTACCCTGGATAGTGTGGTACAAGGATGAGAGGCTTGCAGCTATTCCAAGAGAAGCATACCTGGAGCTAGCAAGGGTGGTCAGCACTGTGTGAAGTCTGAAAATAAAGCCAACACAGTAAAGAGAAACCAAGATACTCCAGGGCCTTGATAAGATTTGAACATCTGGATCAAGCCATGCTTGATAATCACTGGCCAATAATTTCCTTTTATCTTTTAAGCAGTATGAGTGGAAGTTTCTGTCAACTGCAATAGAAGGACTCCAAGCTAATATAAATACTACCTAGCATTTATTGAGAGTTTTACAATGTGCCTGACACAATACTGTGAGCACCACATAGAATGCTTATTCAAGCCCCACAGCATCCCTATAAGCTCTGTCCAATTATTATATCACCAATGAGAACACCAAGGCCTGGGAAGGTAAGCAATTTGCCAGAGGCACAGTTGTGAAGTGAGGATCTATCTAAAGAACAATCTTTGCTCACATAAATGTGACCTTATTTCACCTCACTTTTGACTTAAAAAATAACTCTGGAGAGACTCCAGTTGCATAGAGTGAATCCAAGGTACTGTTGGTCTAGTTTAGAACATTTTATATTGGCATTTAATTTATAGAACAAGCTTTGAGATTGTTTTTCTGAATATAACTCAAGACCTGGGTTATGCGTGATACACCACATTAACAAAATGAAGAATAAAAATCACTTGATCATCTCAATAGATGCAGAGAAAGTATTTGACAAGATACAGCATACATTTATGATAAAAACTGAATAAAATGGGTATGGAAGGAAAGTGCCTTAACATAATAAAGGCCATCTATGACAAACCCACAGCTAATATCACTCTCAATGTAGAAAAACTGAAAGCCATCCCTCTAAGAACAGGAATCAGACAAGGATGGCCACCATCACCACTCTTATTTAACATAGTATTGGAAGTCCTAGCCAGAGCAACAAGGCAAGAAAAAGAAATAGAAGGGATCCAAATTGGAAAGGAAGAAGTGAAACTGTCACTATTTGCAGATGACATGACTTTATATATAGAAAACCCTAAAGAATCCACCAAAAAACCTTTAGAAATAATAAACGAGTATGGTAAAGTTGCAGGATACAAAATCAACATACAAAGATCAGTTGCGTTTCTATACACTAACAACAAAGTAGCAGAAAGAGAAATTAAGAATACAATCCCATTTACAATTGCAACAAAAAGAATAAAATACCTAGGAATAAACTTAACCAAAGAGGTGAAAGATCTGTACACTGAAAACTACAAAACATTGCTGAAATAAATAGAAGACACAAAGAAATGGAAAGATATTCCATGCTCTTGGATTGGAAGAACTAACACGGTTAAAATGTCCATACTTCCTAAAGCAATCTACAGATTCAATGCAATCCCTATCAAATTTCTAACAACATTTTTTCACAGAAATAGAACAAAGAATCCTAAAATTTATATGGAACAACAAACGGCCCGGAATAGCCAAAGGAATCCTGAGAAAAAAGAACAAAGCTGGAGGCATCACACTCCCTGATTTAAACATATACTACAAAGCTATAGTAACCAAAACAGCATGATACTGGCACAAAAATAGACACACAGATCAATGGAACAGAATTAAGAGCCCAAAAATAAACCCACACATCTATGGACAGCTAATTTTCAACAGGGGAGCCAAGAACATACAATGGAGAAATGAAAGTCTCTTCAATAAATGGTGTTGGGAAAACTGGACAGCCACATGCAAAAGAATGAAAGTAGACCATTCCCTTACATCATGCACAAAAATCAACCCAAAATGGGTTAAATACTTGAATGTAAGACCTGAAATCATGAAACTTCTAGAAGAAAACATAGGCAGTATGCTCTTTCACATTGGTCTCAGCAGCATAGTCTCTTTTTTTTATTAATCTCTTTTTATTGAGGTATAATCGACATATAACTTTATATTAGTTTCAAGTGCAAACAATGATTTGATATTTGTATATATTGCAAAACAATCACCACAGTAATTCTAGTTAACATCAATCACCATACATAGTTTCAAAATATTTTCTTGTGATGGTAACTTTTATTTATTTTATTTTATTTTTTGAGGAAAACTAGCCATGAGCTAACACCTGCCATCAATCCTCTTCTTTTTGCTGAGGAAGACTGGCCCTGAGCTTACATCTGTGCCCATCTTCCTCTACTTTATTTGTGGGATGCCTGCCACAGCATGGCCTGACAAGTGGTGTGCAGGTCCACACCTGGCTCCAAACTGCCAACCCTGGGCCGCGAAGTGGAACGTGCACAGTTAACTGCTGCACCACCAGTCAGCAGCATATTTTCAAGTACCATGTCTGACGGGACAAGGGAAACAATAGAAAAAATAAACAAATGGGACTGCATCAAACTAAAAAGTTTCTGCAAAGCAAAGGAAACCATCAACAGAACGAAAAGACAACTTAATAACTGGGAGAAAATATTTGCAAACCATATATCTGATAAGGAGTTAATACCCAAAATATACAAAGAACTCATATGTCTCAACAACAACGCAATTAAAAAATGGGCAAAATATTTGAACAGATATTTCTCCAAAGAAGATATACAGATGCCTAACAGGCACATGAAAAGATGTTCAAGATCATTAACTATTAGGGAAATGCAAGTCAAAACTACAATGAGATATCACCTCACTCCCATCAGAATGGCTATAATTAACAAGAAAGGAAGTAACAAGTGTTGAAGAGGATGTAGAGAGAAGAGAACTCTCATACACTGCGGGTGGGAGTGCAAACTTATGCAGCCACTATGGAAAACAGTATGGAGATTCTCAAAAAATTAAGAATAGAACTACCGTATGATCCAGCTATTCCACTGCTGGGTATTTACCCAAAGAATATTAAAACATGAATGCATAAAGATACGTGCACTCCTATGTTCATTGCAGCATTAGTCACAATAGCCAAGACTTGGAAGCAACCTAGGTGCCCATCAAGGGACAAATGGATAAAGAAGATGTGGTATACAGACACAATGGAATACTACTCAGCTATAAGAAACAATGAAATCCAGCTATTTGTGACAACATGGGTGGACCTTGAGGGTATTATGCTAAGCAAAATAAGTCAGAGGGAGAAAGTCAAATACCATATGATCTCACTCATAAGTAGAAGATAAAAGCAGCAACAAACAATCACATAGAGACAGAGATTGGATTGGTGGTTACCAGAGAGCAAGGGTGGGGGTAGGAGGGAGAAAGGGGTAATTAGGCACATGTGTGTGGTGATGGATTTTAATTAGTCTTTGGGTGGTGAACATGACGTAATCTACACAGAAATCAAAATATGATGGACACCTGAAATTTATATAATGTTATAAACCACTGTTACAGCATTAAAAAGTAGTTTATGTGTTATGAATCCTGGTTATGAACCTCAAAAGTAGAATGCAGGAAACCAGATACTTCAGCTACTGGTCACTTTCTCACGTGAACCAAGGCAAGACCATTCCTGCTCACGTCTGAATCGTGGAGAATGAGGAACAGAGAGAATGCTCTGAGACTGATCTTGCTCTATGGATTTGTTTTTGCCTATGCGAAAACGAATGCTTTCTCTTTCTAATAGGATCATATAATATATTCCTTTTGTTTACTCATGGAGACTTTCAAATGATAAAATTTTAGTAAGTCAAATAATAATATATCTGCTTATGTGGCTTGCGTTATACCGACAGTCTGTATTGAAGAAGGATATCCAAAAGAATAAATTTACAATTCTTATATTATTCCAAAATTAGCTGCACTAATCTTTTCAGATTATCACTTGAAAACTGGAAGTCTTCAGATTCTTTAGGCCTGTGACATCAATTTTTCTCATAACTTGTCTCCTTGCGTAACTGTGTGACTAATCTGGAAGCATTTCCTACCTTGGGCTGAAGCACAAACCACTCATCACTTGGATTTTCAAAGTTCCATGAGTCAAAAGGAATCTCCACCTCCCCAAGAAAGCTGTTACGTCCAAATCGATCATAATGCCAGACTGAGAGCTGCAGAGTTCTTGTTTCCAGCTGGGTATGGCTGATGGTGTACTGCAAATGAGATTTACAACATCACACTCCACAAGAAGGGCTTTGCTCAATTCTAGGACGGGTTGAAATTTATTTCCACCATATACCAGATCACATGCATCAGTAATATGAACAAAACAAACATGAAAAACACTTTATTTTTCTTTCTTTCTGCTACAACTGAGATCCTATTCCATGAACTCATTTTATGTTAGACCTAGCACTGAAATATATATCAACAAATTATTTCGGGCGGAGTCAATCAACTTCAGATATAACATAAAAAGTGTTAGGTGATGAAGTTTGTCTCAAGTTTTATCCGTTTTTGATTTGCCTAATTACTATTTCAACATCTACTCTGTAAGTTCAAGATTTAATACATCAGTTCTCTAATTTCTCTGTCTTATTTTATTCATAACGAGAATCCCCAAATCCAGAAGAGTATTGATAGTGAGAAACTTACAAACACCAAACTTCATAAAGTCCAACCTAAGTGCAGGGGTGAATAGATATATACATAGATGGAGCAGAAAGAAAATATTGCTGGGGTAGCTTTTCCTTTTTCAGCAGAACGTTATCCAGGGCCACATGTCCACACACTCTCAACCCTACTTGTTCTATGCAACTACCGCCTGGGACTCGCTTCAGACTGACTGACTGACTGCTGATCTTGGATTTGCATCTATACCTGCCTTTTCTCTTCCTGGCCTGACTAACCTTGGCTCCCTGCTTCCTGAATTTGCCATGTCACTATCTATTCTGCTTGGGCTCATCTTTGCTATCCTGTTATGGTCACTGGATTCACCCTCTGTCTGTATTTATTCATCCTCATTTTGATTTATCTTGATATTGGTTCCTGCTTCCACACATAACCCCACTAACACATGTCCCCATCACCAACTTCCTGCTATGGTGGACTCTGACTTCATCACTCTGTGCACAGGTCTATAAATCTCCCTGTGACTAGCAATAACTTCTACATTCCAGTGTCTCCAGATCTTTCTTACCAGGCTAGATTGGTCCAGGATGGAAGAAGGGGTTGTTACATGGAAGCCCATGGGAAAAAGTAATTTCTCCACGATTGGGACCTGGCCATCCATATCTTATCTAGGCCACTTTCTCTGATATTTCTCAAATCCAGCCCTGCAGCTCCACTGTTCATTAACCACATGCCTAAATTTAGCCAAATTCTGAAACCTTAACAAGGAAAAGCACATATTCATGGTGTGTTAGCAGAACAATGAGCATGTACAAAGTGACCTGCTAAGTTAGTGTCAAAATTATGACAAAATTCTTTTAAGGGGAACTAGAAAAAATAGAGTTTTCCCAAGGGTGAAACATATTTTTTGACAAGATGTACCAGCTCAGATGTAATTTTGCAAGATCATCGCTACTTAAGGTGCAATTTCAGCAGCGGCAGAGAAATAGAGTAAGAGTGGTTTACATTTTTTCCTTTTGAAAAACTGTTAGAAAAGCCAGGGGTATTACATTAATTTATTGAAATTCTACTTTTCTAAAATATACGTAAGCCTTGACAGGCAAATTCTCTGTAGTTACTTCAAAACTGATGAGGTTGTGACAGCATCACTTGAGTTACTGTGAGAGAGTATTTATTTACCTTGAGTGTTTCATTGAATTCTGGATTGGTGCCTGTTCTGATTTTGGTCTTGCGCTTATTGTTTCTGGACTTGTCAGGGAGAAGGTATGACTTGACGTAACTGTAAATGATAAAAGATTAAAGCAATTGTTCAAAAACATCTACTTTGCAAGAAATGCTCAGGGACTCCACGAATAAAAGGGGCAAAGGGAATAGGTAAGTGAGCATAAGAGACAGAACCAAAGAGAATGCAGTCTACATAAAAGGATACCTTGCAATATAACCCTGGGCCTTCAATAAGAGAGAAGCAGTGAACCATGTGGTAAAGAGTATGGGCTCTGGAGTCAAGCCAACTGGTTTTGAATCACTCCAGGCCTCAATGGTTTCGGTGAACTCAAGAACTTAAGTTAACCTGTCTATGCCTCAGTTTCCTCATCTGTAAACCTGGGACAATAACAGTATCTAACTTACGGCATTGGGAGGATTAAATTGGTTGATACATACAAGGAACTGACATATTATACTACTCAATAAATGTAATCTATTATTATGATTAATGGTTTCATAAAATATTATAGGGCTATGCTCCTCCCCATTCAGATGTCAGGACTTCTGATGAGTGGAGTCAATGGTAATGGGTGAATGAAGAAAAATGGTAAAAAAGAAGAAATAGAAAATAACAACCTGAAGTCACAATAGCAATTCTACCCAACACCTTTCCTCGAGTAGCTTAGGAGCCTCTTGGAGCAGGGGTATCACGGCAGACTCAGAAATGTACAAGATTGAGGTGTACAAGATACTACCAGAGTCTTGAAACACATCTACTGAGGCTTTAGATGACATGACCCCTTTCCATGCTAGTCTAAATGATTATATTGACTCTGAAGCCCTCTGATATTTAGCTGAGAGGTAGGTGGACCAAGCTGTACTTGGAATCCATTCATTTGCCTATCTTAGGACACTAAAAACAGCTTCACTGAGTTGCTTACTGAACCTCGATCATTTATTACGTAGAAAAGGGGTAACAGAGCAGGCCTGAGACTGCTATCCTTAGAAATGCCTGCTTACAAGGTTGGCCCCCTGGGCTGGCATCTGAGAACTTGGATTTCAGGAGTATGTTCATCTTTCCCAGAACAGATATAAGTGCTTCACTGTGACTAAACTATTTGTAAAAACAATATGGCTTATGCTGAACACCTGCTTTCCTTCTGGAAGACTGGAATTTTGGTCTGCGACCAGTTGAGTCTCTAAATGAGCTTCCCGGGTAGACAGCATTTCACAAGTGTTGTCACAACTCATTGCTGGAGGAATTAAGCACATCCTGTGTGACTCCACTGAGAAAGAACACTTGGAAGCCTAAGCCTGGATTCTTCAGAACTTCGCCACATATGCCTTTTCTCTTTGCTGATTACGACTTCATGTGGAGTCCTGTGAGTCCTATTAGTGAATCATCAAACCTGGGAGTGGTCTCGGGAACCCCTGACACATCTTTATATCCAGCTCCCCTCCAACGTGCCATGGTCCATACCTGCCTTCCAAGGTTGACCCCCGGAATCCTGAGAGCCCCCACATTGCCCTTTGGAGTTGTTCAATTGGGCTTACAGCTTGGTAATTTTCTCTGGAGGGTTTCACAGCACAAAAATTGAACAGGATACTCTTATAGATCCTGGGGTGCGCCAATGCATCAGCCTTCTATCTCAAAGAGCTGCCTCTGTATAAACTGCAAACATGTCAGTCCAGAATCATGTTGAGTAACAGCTTTTTACAAGTCAGGTAACCACAGACATAACCATCATACATGCACTTCAGAGAATATTTAGAAGTGTGGCATAGGAGGAAAGCGACAATCATCTGAGAAGGCTCTGAATCAAGAGGAATGCTAAGACTCTTCTGAAAGAGAAACACACATACTGACAAAGGATGCAGTAGTTGAAACAGTCTGAGGAATATGCTATGTGCTTACGCATCTGTCCTCTGTTTCCTTTCATCTCCTATGGCCAGATTTCTGCAATTCTTGACAAAAATGTAGAGCCCGCCAGTTTTGTAGCAGTAGCTGATGCGGAGAAGGATTTCACCACTGACCTTCACGTTGCCATAGTCTCCTGTTTCACTGTAAACACTCATCATGCTGTTAAGGCTGGTCTGGAATAAACAAGATGAAAAGAGATGTCCGGTGTTTTTCTAATGATCTCTCACACAGAAGCTACCCTCTTCATTCACAGACTATTCCTGTTCTTTATAATGAGCAGGAAAGTCTAGGGTGAGGGAAGAAAGCAAAAATCACTTGTTTTGCTCATTTTGCTGTTCTTGTATGAAATCCAAGCCTGATAAGGGACAAGATCTAGGACAATTAGTAAGGAAGGCAGGAAACTTGCTGAGAGGGGAAGCATTGCCTTTTTGGGTTAGTGAATACCCCTTGTTTATTCATTTCTTCTAATGAATACAGGGTCATTGAGGCATTTCCATCCCCATCCCCATTTCCTAGCCCCATCTCTGTAGCTTTTTCCTTTTTCACTGGTAGACTCAAGGTCAAATCTACTTCAAGGTCCAGAATGCACTGATCAGGACAAAGAAAAGCTTATCTCATATTCTGGGCCAGCATGAGCCACAGGCTTCTCTCTCCGACACCCACAGAGAGCATACCATCAGGCTCTGGGAAGCCGTAACTTCACCTTAACAAGGGCATGCCAGGGGAACATCCTACACCCGCAGCTGCCCTGATTCCCCTGAGCAGCTGTGTGGCCACATGGGTAGTGTAAGACCAGGGCTTTGTAAACCTCTGTAAAATAGCAACCAACAAAATAGAACATTAAACAATAAAATAATACACCAACCAATAAATTAAATAAAAATTAAATAAGTTAAAATTTATAATAAAAAATTATAAATAAAAAAATTAAATAAAAAAATTCTGGTAGACCAAATCTACCAGAATAAATGAAGTTTATGACAAGACACTAATGATAAAGACACATATTTTAAATTAAATTTAACAAAATTATCTTTCAGTGCCAGGAGCACAAACTCTGTATCTTAGCAACACAACTGTCACAAAAGACCAGGTGGAAGGCTTTCATGAGTGATCTAGTAGTTTCCAAAGCCCTGTGTGTGAACCACTGGGAAATAAGGACTGCGGTGAGTGCAAAGAGAGCTTAGACTCTCTACTTTTTCATATATACCTAACAAAAGTCATTACATTCCTCCAATTGCTCAGAGTAGAGACAGCTCAAAGAACAGGATGTGTAGTATCTCTTCTAAGCTTAAGCCAAGGGCAACAGCAAACCAAAGATTCCATAATTATTTGGAAATTATAACTTAAAGAGAGCCAGTGAGTGACCTCATTTGTCTTTCCTATTCCCTAAACAACAGAATTTTCATGATAGCAGGTGACTTTGAGCAGTGCCTTTCAAACTTTAATTGCATATAAATCACCTGGGGATCTTATTAAAATGAAAATTCTGATCTATTCAGTCTCAGGTGGGGTCTGAGAATCTGCTTTTCTAACAAACGCCTAGATCTACAGTTCCCAAACTGTGTATCGAGGCATTCCAGAGCACCACAGTAAACTCACAGGGGCACCACAGGATATTTTAAAATGTCAAGGGAAAGACAGTGACATCTGTCAGACACCATGCAAACTACTAACAGTAGTTCACAGCGTTAACGTTAAATCACACCTTATTCTTTTCAGTGAAGTTCTATCCGCGTGAAGCTGAGTTTTTGGCAGTTGCTGTGACAAAAGAAAGTATTGTACAAAAATCACCATGGAACAGGAAATGAAAGTGGTGCTGTCCAATCAGATTCCAAGATTTGACAAGTCGTGCAGTGCCCAACAGGCAGACACATCCCAAGAGTAAGTATTAGGGGTTATTTAAGAATGGAATACAAACACTATTTTTCTTTTCAGTTTATGTGTATTATTTTTTCAAATGGCTACTAAGTTGTTAGGATACCAGTGCTTATTAAGTTTCTTTGACCTAATGACTTAATAAATGGGCTACTCAGGTGTTACTTTTGGCCTAGGAGTGCTATGAAAGAATCATTAAGACACTAGGGGCTTTGTGAACTGACAAAGTCTGAGTCTCTGTCCCAGGTGATGCAATATTGCTTGTCCATGGACTACGATTTGAGTTTCAAGGACTTCAAGAATAAGCTCTAACCCCTTCATGTGACATACAAGAAAACTCTGGCTCACAGAAATTGTTGGCAGCGCCAAGACATAAAGCAAGATCTCCAGATTTTTAGTCTGAGGACCTCCCACCATCTCTCACTACCTCCTTGTGTCACTAACTTGTGTCTACACCACATCCCTCTGTAGCCACATCTTCAAAGAAGGTTGTCTGTAAGCAGGGGCCCCCGTGGATGGAAGAAAATTTAAGAACCCACAGATGCTGAAGCTTGGGAGAAATTAAGGCAGTTAAGACTATTTTACTGCTAACCAAATTTTATGCTATTAACAAAGCCAATGCTGTGATTTAAAATAGAGATGTTTATTTTAAGTTATCTTGTTAATGGTATATCATTTTGGACCAAGTGTCTTTTGACTGGTACTCAGATTCTAATGTTTAACGAACACTCTTTCTTTGGAATACTTGGATTCTGATAATGGTATTTAGCTTTTAAAGGAGAACCTCTGGTTAATTGTACACAAGTCAGAATAAGAGAAATGCTGGAAAAATTGCCCACCTAATCAGATTTCCCATATCATGAAATTTGTGAAGTATGGTTGGAAAGAAGGAAAAGGAAAGATTGAAAACTCACAGTGTCTGAGTCAGCATCAGGCACATTTAGGTAGGTCCACTTCCTGTCAGAGCCCGCTTGAGAATTCTTTAAGGAAGTTGCCCAGAGGTCAAAAGGAAAAAGGGTATTAGAGCAACAGAAAGAAATCAGAGAAGCAAAGAAAAAGACTTATAGGCACATAGACGGGTACAAGGACACAGAGGCTCCTAAAGACTACCTCTCAAGGAAAGCCTTGAACACTAAAGTAAGAAGGGACTTTACTCTGTAGGCAGTGGAAAGCTATGGACGGTGTCTGAGTAGGAGAGAAAGCTGACTGGGTATGTGTCTCAGGAAAATGATTGGCCGCAGTGTGGAGGACAGTTGGGGAGTTGAGAGAATGGTGGCAGGGAAACGTATCAGCAGAGAATTGAGATAATTTATAGGCTTGAGCTGATGAGAGCCTGAACTAAAGAATGAAGACATTTTAAAACCTGGGTGAAGACCATGGAAGGAGGGAGAAGGAATCAGGAGCCTTAGGAAGAACAACAAAATTAGACCAAAAAGTACTCTGTGGGCAAAGGGCACACAGGAGACTATAATGACTTATAATTCACTATCATACATTTTCCCTAGAACATTCCTATCTCTTTTGGAAATGTACAGAAAATCAACAATACAAAGAAGAAACTTCCAGTGTGTGCTAGAGAACTGCTTACGGTTGACAGGCCACTTGCTAGACTGTGGGTATTTGCAGAAAACCCGGAGGACACTAAGTCATCAATGCCTTCTTCAGTCTCTTCCGAAGAGTCCTAAAGAAGGAGGGGAAAATCAGTGGTTTGGTTTCTTTCTTTCCTAGAAAGTCTTTTCACTTTAAAATTCACTTTCTTTTTTAAATACCTGAAAAATTAGATACAAATATCTAGAAATCATCCCATTCCTGGGTTTTTCTCTTTTGCCCTCCATTCAACCTGAATTGCACCACCAGAGCAGTGAGGTCTTCTTCATGGTGCTTGCTTTATGGAAAGAACATGAAATTTGGAATCACACAGACTTGGGTGTTCAATTCCTATCTCCCATCTCTCTAAGGTGATTCACTTTGGGAAATAAGTTTAAATTATTTTTTTAATTAAAAAAATGAAGGTGTGTGTGTGTATACTGTCGAGATGGGAAGATATGCCTTGAAAATCTCTCCAATAAAGTATTTTAGACGCTGGATTCTTGTCCAAAATCCCAGATTCTACTTTTCTTCCCCCTTTTTGTCCTACTTCCCCCACTACTTTTCATGGTTATTTAAGCAATACATTTTTATAGTAGAAAACTTCAAGCAATATAGATAAACAAATTAAAAACATATCTCTCATTAACATATTAATGATCAATTTTCAATAATTTTTACGGTATATATATATGTATGGTATGTATGGGATACGTGTATATACATACACACACACACACACATACATAAATGGATTATATCATGCATGCTGTTTTTTTTTATTATGGACAGCTTTGTTTTTTGCTTCTCCTCTCACCCCAGGTAAAACCAATATATTGCATTCTGTCGTACAAATTACATTCCATATCTTCCTCCTTGTTTATATGAAAAAACATATAAAATTGTGCACACACAAATCTGAGTAGTCATACATAACAAGTTATTTTAACAATAGTTTTATAGGTTATTTTTATTCATTATTTTATTATAGATCATATATGTAATTCTGTGCTTTCACTTTAAAAAAATCCTTTTACTATAAAATATGACACATAGAAAAGTACATAAAACATAAATGCACAGTATAATAACAATAGAAAGTGATCAAGCAGAAGGCCCCTTTGCATCCTGTCCATATCGCAAACCCCTTCTGCTCCACTGGAAATAATACCTTAACTCTTATGGTAATAACAGCCTGGCTTCCTCTATGGTTTTACTACCTAAGCATACATCCCTAAACAATTTGATTTTGTTTTGCCTGTTTTTGAACTTCATATAAATGGAATTAAATGTTATATATTCCTTTGTGTTTTGCCTCCTTTTCTCAACATTATAGTCTTAAGATACATCCAAATTGTTGCACCTTGCTGCAGTTTGTTCCCTACTGTTTAGTATATAATTATATGATATCCCACACTTTATCCATTCTTCTGTTGCTGAATATTGGGGTTGTTTCCAGATTTTATCTATTATGAACAAAGCTGCTATGAATATTCTTAAATATTTATCTTGGTGCACAGAAACACAAGTTTCCCTTGGGTACATAACAGTGAGAGAAGTTGTCGAGTCATAGGGCATGCATATCTCCATCTGTTTATCTACATATTTTTTTAAAGATAATGTCAAACATTCAGAAGTAGTCATACCAATTTACAGGCTGGCCAGCAACGTTTGAGAGTTCCCTTTGCTCCACATCCTTGCCTGCCAACAGTTGGTATTGTCAGATTTTTCATTTTTGCTAATCTAGTAGATATTTAAATTCTCCACGATTTTAATTTTCATTTCCCTTATTACTAAGTTGAGCAGCTTTTACTGATCATTGGCCAACTAAAGTTCCTGTCTTGTGAAGTACTTATTCAAGATTTGCTTATTTTTATATTGCTTTATTTGCCTTTTTCTCACTGATGAGCTCACAAGATAAGCTCGAGCACCCTGTAGTCCTAGAAAGTAAGAAAGTGCTGAAAACAAACTAACAACAACAAAAAACCCAACCCACAATGATAGAAGCATGTCAAAGGGACACAGGCGGCAAGTGAAAGAGCTCCCAATGGCCAAAGGTAGAAAAATTTCAGCACACACAAATAAAGTAGTATCAGATTATAACTGAAAATATAAAATAAATATCCATGAGTACATACGGATCTAAATAAATGACTGAATAATACGGAAGAAGAGACCAATTTCCTATACAAAATAATTCCAAGTAATTTATGTAGATATTTCATCTTCAAGGAGGTGAAACATAACTGCTCTAGTGTGGGCTGCACACAGTGACTTTCTTCCAAAGAGTACTGCGATGGAAGAGGAGGAAATGAATCGCTTTACAGCGGGGAAACCTGACAAACACGACCTCAGCCAGGTGCTCAAGGTCAACATCAACAGTGAGCATATACACTTGATGTGATGTGGTGAGCGTGGCACTTTGCCAATCCCTTTCTGATCATGAGAAAAACATCAGACAAATCCAAAATAAGGGAAAATTCTGCAAAATATCTGACCAGTACTCCTCAAAACTATTAAGATAATCAAAAGCAAGGAAAGTCTGAGAAATAGTCACAGCCAAGAGGAGACGAAGGAAACACAACAATTAAAATGTCATGCAGTATCTTGGATGGGATTCTGGAACAAAAAAAGGACATGAGGTAAAACTAAGGAAATCTGAATAAAGAATGGACTTGAGTTAATTCTAATATATCATATTGATACATTAATTGTGGCAAAAGTGCCATACTAACATAAAATATTAATAGGCAAAACTGGGTATGAGGTATATGGGAATTCTCTGTATTATCTTCACAAGTTTTCTATAAATCTAAAACTATTCTAAAATTTTAAAAAGTTTATTAACATGAATCCTTGTAAACCCGTGATTAATCCAGCTTAGTCATTGTGCTTTATCCTTCCTATACATGACTGAACTCAATTTGCTAAAATTTTGCTTAGAACTTTTCCATCTAGAGTCAGGAAGAAAAAGGCCTTGTCATTTTCTTTTTCCAAATGCCTTTGTCTGCTTTTAATGTCTGGTTTTCACTGGCCTCAATAAAAGATTTGGAAATATTCCCTCTCTTTCAAATGTCTCAAAAAGTTTGTACATAAGGACAAACATTGTATGATTCCTCTTATATGAGATCCCTAGAGGAGTCAAACTCATTGAGACAGAAAATAGAACGGTGGTTGCCAGATGCTGGTGGAAGGGGGCACTGAGGAGTTAGTATTTAACGGGCACAGAATTTCAGTTGGGGAGGATGAAAACTTTCCGGAGAGTGATGGTGGCGACGGCTGTACAATAATATGAACGTACGTTACGCTACAGAACTGTACTCTTAAAAATAGGTAAAATGGTAAATTTTATGTTATGAATATTTGTACCACAATAAATGTTTGTATAATATTTAGGATAATTTCCTTGAAAGTTTCATAGAGCTTGCTAGTAGTGATGTGGGTCTGATTTTCTCCTTATGAGAAGGCTATAAACTACTGTTTGAGTTTTATTCATCAGGTCCAGAAATTTCAGGTATTTAAAAATTTCTTGAGTCAGTTTTAATATATTTTTACAGAAATGTATTCATTTCATCTATGTTTTTAAAATTCTTGGCATATAATTGTTGATATTGTCTTTAAATCTGTTTTATCTGCAGTCATGTTCCCCTTTTCATTCATATTATTATTTGCTTTTGCCTTCTTGTTTCCCTTGACAATCTTTTGAGAGATTATCTACCTTGTTAGTTTTTTTTTCAAAGAATCAGTTTTTGTTTTGTTCTCTATTTTATCTTTGTTTGCAGTAAATTGACTTCTGTTCTTAATTATATCTTTATTTTTACTTACCTTGAGTTTAGTGTGTCATTCTTCTCCTAACTAAAATGTTAAATTCAGACTGAATAATTTTCAACCCTTCTTCCTCTCTTCTGTAAATATTTAAGGGTATAAAATTTTCCAAGTAAGACTCTTGCTGCATCCTTACTTTTTTTCTTCGGTAGTATTCATATTTTCATGTAGTTTTGGTTATCTTTATATGCTCATTAAGATTTCTTCTGTAACCCAATACCATTTAGTGGTATGTTTTTACTTTGCAAATTTGTGGGATTTTTAACTTATGTTTTTGTTATTGATATATAACATTATTGTGTTGAGGCCAGACAACATGATAAGTATGATTTTTAACAGAATTTAAATTCTGGGATACGATGTATACATTCTTTTGTTTTCTTCATTTCTTTGGTCTTAGCCTTTTATTTATTTTTTTCTTCCTTTTTTTTTTTTCCTTAAGATTGGCCCCGAACTAACTTCTGTTGCCAATCTTCCACTTTTTCTTTTCCTCCCTAAAGCCCCAGTACATAGTTGTATATCCTAGTTGTAGGTCATTCTAGTTCTTCTATGTTGGACACCACCACAGCATGGCTTGATGAGCAGTGAGTAGGTCTGCTCCCAGGATCCGAACCGGGGAACCCCGGGCCACTGAAGTGGAGCACACAAACTTAACCACCTGGCGATGGGGCCAGCCCCAACCTTTTATTTATTAAAACAATTTTACCAACTTCTTTTATAATCACCTTCACTTTTTTTAAAAAGATTTTTATTTTTCCTTTTTCTCCCCAAAGCGCCCCCTGCACATAGTTGTATATTTTTAGTTGTAGAGTCTTCTAATTGTGGCATGTGGGATGCCACTTCAGCATGGTTTGATGAACAGTGCCATATCCACGGCCCAGGATCCAAGCTGGTGAAACCCTGGGACTCAAAGTGGAGCACGTGAACTTAACCACATGGCCACAGGGCCAGCCCCAGCATTTATTCTTTTTTCTTTTTTTTGAGGAAGATTAGCCCTGAGCTAACATCTGCTGCCAATCCTCCTCTTTTTGCTGAGGAAGACTGGCCCTGAGCTAACATCCGTGCCCACCTTCCTCTATTTTATATGTGGGATGCCTGCCACAGCATGGCTTGCTAAGCAGTGTGTAGGTTCGCACCCGGAATCAGAACTGGCAAACCCCGGACCACCGAAGCAGAATGGGTGAACTTAACCACAGCACCAGCGGGTTGGCCCCACCTTCACTTTTTATATGCCTTGCAATAGTTCCTGGATTTCTTTCTCTTTTTAAGTATTTCATTCAAAAGTATTTTCAATGTGGGTCTTTTTATCTCATATCCACTGTTGCGATTGAAAACTCTGATATTAATTTGATCCTTGTGTATATAATGGGATTTGTCTCCAAAAGTTTTTAGAATTTTGTATTTGATATTCATAGATTTCACTATAATGTGTCTAGGTGTAAGTTGTTATTTATTTCTCATCTTTAGTACTTTCAAACTGAGACATATCTTTCTTTAGTTCTGAGAAATATAGCCCTATTACTTTTTCAAATAGTCCCTTTTCTATATTTTTATGTTTTGCTCTTTCTAGGTATGCTATTGCCCAGCTGATAGCACTTAAACTACTAGTCTTCAAATCACTTTTTTAAAAAAATACTATGAAAACTTTTAAACATCCACAAAAATAGAATAGTATAATGAATCCTTATAACTGATCCTCCAACTTTAACAATTATTAATATATTACCAACCTTTTTTCGGCTATTTTCCTTGCTTTTTACTTTTTTCCCACAGCTTTATTGAGGTATAATTTATAAACCATAAAATTTACCCATTGTAAGTGTACACCTCAGTGACTTTTAGCAAATTTACAGTTGCGCAAACATCAACATAATCCAGTTCTAGAACATTTCCATCGACCAATAAATTCCCTCATGCCTGTTTGCAGTCAATCCCCACTTCCCTGGAAACCATTAATCTGCATGAATTTCTCTGTAGATGTGCCTTTTCTGGACATTTGATATAAATGAAAATATACAATATATAGCCTTTTGTGTCTAGCTTTTTTCACTAAGCATGTTTTTAAGGTTCATCCATATTGTGTGTATCAGTACTTCATTCCCTTTTTTTACTGAATATTATTCCATTGTATGGAATGCAATGTATAATTTATCTATTCACCAGTTGATGGATGTCTGCATCATCTCCTCTTTTTGGCTATTATGACTAACGCGTCTATGAACATTTGTGAGCAAGTCTTTGTGTGGACATATGCTTTCATTTCTCTTGCGGAGCTCCCTAGGAGTGTAATTGCTGGATTGTATGGTAAGTTTATGTTTAACTTTTAAAGAAATTGACAAACTTTCTTCCAGAGTGCTTGTACCATTTTACCTTCCTACCAGAAATGTATGAGCACTTCAATTTCTCCATATCTTTGCCAACACTTCTTTTTTCTTATAACCATTCTAGTGAGCGTGAAGTGGTATCTCATTGTGGTTTAAATTTTTCATTTCTCTAATGATTAATGGTGCATCTTTTCAGGTGCTTATTGAACATTTATAAATCTTCTTTGGTGAAATGTCTATTCAAATCTTTTTACCCATTTTCTAATAGGATTATTTGTCTTTTTAATATTGAATGCAAAGTTTCTTTATATATTCTAAACAAAAGTCCTTTATCAAATATATGATTTGCTAATATTTTATTCCAGTCTGTGGCTTGCCTTTTCATTTTTGTAATGATGTCTTTTGAGGTACAAAATTTTAACTTTGATGGAATTCACTTTATCAGTTTTTCTTGAAAGCCTCATGCATCACACATTTGGAGTCATATCTAAGAACTCTTTGCCTAGCTTAAAGTCACTAAGATTTTCTCCTAGGTTTTCTTTTAGAAATTTTATAGTTTTAGTTCTTGCATTGAGGTATATAATCCATTCTGAGTTAGCTTTTGTGCGTGCTGTGTAGTAAGAGTCTAAGTTTTTTTGTTTTTGTTTTTTTTGGCATACAGGTATCCAATTGTCCCAGCATGATTTGTTGAAAAGACATCCTTTCCCCATTGAATTGCCAAAATTCAACTGACCGTAAATATAAAGGTTTATTTTTGGACTGTCAATTATATTACTTTGATTGTCTATGTTTACACCAATACTGCAGCGTGCTGGTTACTGTAGCTGTATAGTAAGTGTCAAAATCTAGCAGAAAAAGTCTTCCAAACTCGCTCTTCAAAATTGATTTTGTTATTCTGGATCTCTTGCATTTTTGTATAAATTTTAGAATCAGCATGCCCATTTCCACAAAATAGCGTGGGTGGATTTTAATAGGGTTGTGCTCAGTTTATGGACTCATTCGGAGAAAATATTGAATCTTCTAATCCATGAACATAGAATGTCTCTCCATTTATTTAGATCTTCTTTAATTTAGCTCAGCAATATTTTTCTAAATTTCAGTACACACGATTGTCTTACACTTTTTTGATAATTTTATTCCCAAGTGTTTTATTCTCTTTCATGCTATTGTTAATGGAATTATATTCTTCATTTCATTTTCAGATTGTTTACTGCTAGTATATAGAAATAGAATTGATTTTTGTATCTTAATCTTATATCCTGTAACCTTTCTGAACTTATTAGTTCTAATAATGTTTTTGTAGATTCTTTAGTATTTTCCACATACAGAATAATGCCATCTGCAAATAAAGATTACTTTCTTTCCAATAAGATGCCTTCCTTTCCTTTTTCCTCCATCTTCCTTTTTCCTTTCCCTTTTTTTCTTTCCTTTCTTTTCTTTCTCCCTTTCTTACTGCATT
The DNA here is from genome assembly GCF_041296265.1 of Equus caballus. NCBI lineage: Eukaryota > Metazoa > Chordata > Mammalia > Perissodactyla > Equidae > Equus > Equus caballus. Next base: position 31,438,779 of record NC_091715.1, on the reverse strand, counting down.
GGATAGAATCTCCTGTATAATGTTGAACAGAAGTGAGTGAAAGTGAAAATTCTTGCCTTGTTCCTGCATTTAGAGGGAAAGCATTTGGTTCCTGTTGCCATTGAATATGCTGTTAGCTCTAAGAATTTTGTAGATGCCCTTTATTAGGCTGAGGAAGTTCCCTCTATTCTTAGTTTGTTGACAGTTTTTTTTTTTTTAATGAATGGATGTTGGATTTTGTCAAATGCTTTTTTTGCATCTACCAAGACGATGTGGTTATTGTCTTTTATTCTACTGATATGCTATATTACATTAATTTATTTTTGAATGCTAAATTAACCTTGCATCCATAGGATAAATCAAAGTTAGTTATGGTGTGCAATTCTTTTTGTTACTGGACTAGGTTTTCTAAAATTTTATTAAGGATTTTTCCATCTATATCCATAATGGGTATTAGTCTGCAGTTTTCTTTTCTTGCAATGTCTTTGTCTAGCTTTGGTATCAGTGTAATACTGACCTCATAAAATAAGTTGGGAAGTACTTCCTCTTCCTCAATTTTCTGAACACGTTTGTGAATGATTGATATTATTTCTTTTTCAAACATTTGATAGACTTTATCAGTGAAGCCTTCTATGCCTGGGCTTTTCTTTGGGGGAAGGTTTTTAATTACTAATTCAATACCTTTACTTATTCTAGATCCACCCAGAATTTCTATTTTTTGAATCAATTCTAGTAATTTGTGGCTTCCTGGGAAATTATCCATTTTATCTAAGTTGCCAATTCTGTTGACATGTAGTTGTTTGTAGTATTAACTTATAATCATTTAAATTTCTGTTATGTTGGTAGAGATGTCTCCTCTTTCATTCCTGATTCTGGTAATTTTTGTCCTCTCTTTTTCTTGGCGAGTCTAGCTCAGTGGTTTTCATTTGGAGGTGATTTTGTCCCCCAGGGGACATTTGGTAATATCTGGAGACATTTTTGGTTGTCCCAAATGGGGGAGTGCTCCTGGCATCTAGCAGGTAAAAGTTGGAGATGTTTCCAAACATCCTACAGTGCACAGGGCAGTCTCCAACAACAAAGAATTATCTAGGCCAAAATGTCAATAATGCTGAGATTAAGAAATCCTGGCTAACTAATGGTTTGTCAATTATGTTGATCTTCCCAAAGAATCAACATTTGCCTTCATATATTGTAGCAGCTCTGGATTCTGATTATTTCTACACTGAGGGTTGCTGTTATCCCTTGTTTTTTGTTTTGTTTCCTTATTTAGTAACTTGGCTGGACCAATCTATGGAACCTGTTTCCTGCCCTGTGTGTGGCCAGTGATGTGTCTGCTCAGTTTTTTTTTAATTCTTGTTTTAATTTTTAAGCCCAATCTCCTATGGATCACCCTTGTATCTGCTGAGTTTAGTGGTCAGTTAATAATTGTTTAGAGGTTATGCTCAAACGCCTCTAGCCAGTGAGCCATCAACTCTCTGTCAACAGATCTGTGAGTTCTTTTTAGAGTGCATTCACAATCAGGCAGTTTTCAAGTCTCCTCCAGCTCTTATTTCCCACTGCACCTTCTCGTGTCTCATTTGTGCATGTGCTCAGGTTCACAGTCAGTCAGGCATGATTTGACAGCTTGGGCTCACTCTAGTTTTTACCCTCCCACAAAAATGTTTGGAGAGCTTGTCAAGGCCCTGTATAGCTGTCTCATTGATCAGATATCCTGTTAAATTTCTAGCTTGTTCATGGTCCTACTGTTTGCCCCAACAAGAGCCACAAATTCAGATTAGCTGAGCTGCTGGTCTTCCCAAATCCCTTACAAATTCTAGTAGCTTTTCCTTCTAAATCACTTAGCATTTTTTTGGTATTGAAGCATATTATAAGAAAAAATATATAATTTCATATCATATTTAATACTTTTAAAGATCATTTTATTTCCTTGTTATACTTGCCAGAATCTTCAAAACAATGCTGATTAATAATAGTAATAGTGGGAATCTCTGTTTTGTTCTTAATTTTAATGGAAATGGCTTTATCATTTCAACGTTTAAAATGACCACATAGTATGGATTTTCTGATAGTTACCATTTTAAAACCATATTTTAATGGTTTCTGTTAGTTTTAAATTTGTATTTTTATTAGATATGACTGCCAAATCTTGCCAATAGTTTTCTATTAACATAGTTTTATATTTTTTCCTTGAATATATTGAAATAGCAATTGTATAATACATATTCTTATATTCTTCCATTCATACCTAGAATAAAACTTTCTTATCCTCATTGCAATATTTTTTGATTCACTGCTAGGTTTCACTTAATATTATATTTCAAGTTTTGCATATATCTTCATCAGTTGGTTTAACTTTAGTTTCCTTTTCTAAACTATTTTTAAAATCAAATTTGAGTATTAAGGGTGTGATAACTTTCTACCATAAATGTGAAGATTTTCAGAGTTTTCTAAGACCAGGAATAGTTTAACAACATTGGAATTACCTCTTCTTTAAAGGTTGAACACAAGTAAGCTTTGAAACCATTTGAGCTCATTGCTCCCACCTTTTTTGTGGTGGATTTTAAAATACTTTCCCAGTTTTTTCTATACTACAGTAAATACCATTGAGTTTTAAAACTTCAAGTTTCCTGGCTTTCTTTGGAAAAACTGTATTAATGTCATTTAACATTTGTGTTATATCTTTTTTCCAAGGAGTTCAAACTGCATTATAGTGTGGGGGATCAGAATTTGCCACCCCAAAATGTGTCTCTTTGGTTTGATTATTATTATTTTTTTAAAGATTTTACTTTTTCCTTTTTCTCCCCAAAGCCCCCTGGTACATAGTTGTATACTCTTAGTTGTGGGTCCTTCCAGTGTGGCATGTGGGAAGCCGCCTCAGCATGGCTTGATGAGTGGTGCCATGTCCATGCCCAGGATCCAAACTGGAGAAATCCTGAGCCGCCACAGCAGAGCACATGAACTTAACCACTCAGCCATGGGGTCAGCCCCTGGCTTGATTATTTTTAAGAACAAAAGACTCAGGAAGAAACTTTGACCATCTCCCTAACTGCCTAAAATAATTTAAGATAGAAAGTCTGTTCCAAGAAGGAGATATCACCACAGATAACTATAGTATAATATGGACTAGGTGGGGTAGACAGGGAGGAACCTAGCAAGGCCCATTTGATCAAAGTCCTCTCCATGTCCCATTGTCTTTGCAAGGCATGGCGAACATTTGTTTACCAAACATTTGCTTTTCCACCTCCATGTGCATTGCTTTCCTCCCTTTGAAGTCCCAAACCACTACCCCCAACATCCTCCTTTGTCTTTAGCTGATGATGGTATTTAAGGTGGTAGCTTTTCGCCATCTTGGTGAGTTATTCAGTTTTCCTGGGTTTCCCCCATGTATACATGTTATTAAACTTTATTTGATTTTCTCCTGTTATTCTGTCTTAGGTCAATTTAATTCTTGGAATGGCCAGAAGAACATAGAAGCATAGAAAAAGATTTCTTTCTCCCCCACAATAGGAATTATAGAAATCAGAATATCAGGGGCCAGCCCCGTGGCCGAGTGGTTAAGTTTGCACACTCTGCTTCGGTGGCCCAGGGTTTCGCCAGTTCAAATCCTGGGTGTGGACATGGCGCCGCTCATCAAGCCATGCTGAGGCAGCATCCCACATGCCACAACTAGAAGGACCCACAACTAAAAATACACAACTATGTACCAGGGGGCTTTGGGAGAAAAAGGAAAAATTTTTTAAAATTTAAAAAAAAAAGAAATCAGAATATCAGAACATTAGAACTGGAAGGAACCTTAACAATAATCTAATTCAGATAAGTCTAGAAATATTTGGTTTAGGAAATTTGGAGATCCCTCATCTTCCAGGTTTAGATTGAGTGATGTGCTTTTAGCCAGGTATTGATACCCCCAACAGGTGTTTCCTTAGAGATAATCTTTACTCATTAACCTGATTATCTGTTACTTTTTCTAATCATTCTTTATTTCTTTTTATATTTTAGTTGTGAAGACTAATAAGAAGAGATTACTGTATATTCTCACTTTACTCTCAACTCATCTGCCCCTAAAAGTGGACAGGTTTAGAACAAGATCACGCTCTTTCTTCATGATCATTAGACTCTCTTCCACATCCAACTTACCAAGTCTTTGTCTAGAGCCCCAGGGACAGACTTGCTTCTTATGCTTACAGTATCCTCTAAGTCTTCTGGAAATGACCCACTCAAATCTAATTCAGATCGACTTCGGTCTGGAGGAAGCAAGAGAAAAGGGAAGATGTGAATCAGCTTATTTTGTTATTTTTCAGTGCAAATATTTCATCTTCATTCCAATTCCTTCTAGGCATATGGCATAGATAGTGTCATGAAGGCAATAGAGTTAGTAATTAGTAACTTCGTGCTGTTTATACTAACATACTTCAATTTTTTTAATAGTATTTTGAAATTTCCTTGGACTGAATTATCAACACGGATGTGTTCATTTCTCCTTTGATCAAAGGAGGTTAAATGCTCTACCATAAAATACTAATTTTGAAGCTGTTTAAGGCTTCTGCTTTGCTCATAGACTTTGAAAAATTCTCACAGAATGGGCCCTTAAGCTTAGAAAAACATACAACGTGAATCATTCTTAATTTCAATATTTTGAGAATTCATTGTATTTTCATATTTGGCATAAAATGCAATTAAATGAAATAGCAAGTTCCTTTCACACAAAAAGAGAGTGGCTACAGGTAAATTGAGAGGAAGTTCTATTTCTTTAGGCCCCAGAACATTCTTTCATGAGAAAAATATCTTGCTTTTGAAAATATAAATTAAAGGACAGTGCATGACTCAGTGATGCTGTGGACAGCTCGCCAAGACACGGACAGTTTATTTCCACAGGACAGTTAGTTCTATGTCAAGGCCCTGTTGAGATAGATATAGTTGCTTATAAATGAGAAAGATTGCAGAGAGCAATTAAGTGATTAAGTTTGACATGATAAATGGAATAATGCAGAAGTGCTTAGCATAGTGCCTGACACAGAGTACATACTCAATAAACAGGAGCTGTTGAACAGAAGTAGGAGAAGCACACTCTATAGCTTCTAGGCTAGTTTCAAACTTTTTATTTAACAGGTGAACAAATTTCCTAGTCTTGAACAAAATGCAACAATAACCACACACATTTAGAAAACCCTTTGGGAGCTGCCTGGCTAGGAGAGGCTCTCCAACTCAGCACACAGAATCCAGCCTTAGGCTTTACACAAATATCATCATTAGGTAACAGGTAACTTTTCATGTTGAGGATTTTGTCATGACTTTAATTCTACACATGGGACATAAACTTCATAATTATGACAGATTTCTCTAAAGAGTCTCCTTATTCATAGGTAATAAAATTGCAACATGAATAATGCCTGCTTCACAGGGTTGTTGTGACGATGAAGTATAATGATATATTTGAATGTACCGTTCAAATGAAAGGGGTTATTATTAATCCCTTAATGCTGCTTGCAAACAACTCCTTATTTAAACCATGGAATGGTTAATATGTCTAGATATAGGGAATTTCTGACCACTATATCCACTGAACTACCATTTCCTTAAACTCTTGGAATCAAGGAAATATATTTCATACCAAATGAGCCAATTATATTTCCTACACTCCTATATTGACATTGACATTTGATATAGCTCTGAAACTTGGCAATGATGACTGGCAAGAGGATACACTGCATAAATGAATTTTTCATGAATACAAGAGGCTCAAGGCATCACCTGAGTCCATCTTCAAGTAGTTCTCCTGGAATGGGCCTCCCACCAGGGGTCAAAGAATGGACGATTATTTTTCTAAGGCATGAAACACCCATTTAATGTCACACCGGGCAGTCAACTATCTGATCCGGTCATTTTTTACAACAGAGCAGTCATGCTGTAAATACCCACCTGATGAGAGGGAGGCCCCGGACACTGCTATGGAAGGTGTGCCAGAAGTGTTTCTGTGATGACTCTTTGTGACATCCTCAGAGGTGCTTTCAGTGGCAGCCAAATCCATGGAATTTTCAAAACCACGTTCCTTCTCACAAAGCAAAAATGAGAAAAACCATTATACTCACTGTAGCTTACCTTAAAACCCTTCCATATAAATATACTTCAGTGTAACTACATTTATATGTATGGCTCTTTAGGAGGAGCTAGTTGACATTTGGAAGACCCTCTTCAAGAGTCCATATAACTCTAAAACTTACTATCAATAATTACTTTCTAAATTCTATACCAAGAGGTTTGTTTATTAGCACAAAAGGTGTTTATATATGGTTAGCAAGAAAGATGATACAGGTACCATCAATCTTACATGAACTATGTAAAAGAGTCTGGCAAGCTTCATACGCTCAAAGTAGTACTCAGGCTTAGAACTCTGTTTGGTCCTAAGTTTGTCGCCATTCTCAACACCCCCTCTCCTCAACCACCCCTTACCTCCTCCACCCCCATTTAACAGAAGACCATGTAACCTTTTCCTTTTAGCAGGCTGGATGATCAGAACACAGTTGGTTACATCATTATTGGAATGAAACTTTCGTGCAAGGTGCTTATCAAAGTTCGTAAAAGGATAACGAATGGGGACTTCCCCAGCTTACAGGAATAAGTGACTTTTTTGCCTGCCTGCTTGCTAATAAATGTTTGTGCACATGGCAGAATTCAGTCTGAGATTTTCTTTTCTTGTACCATGTGATAAGGGAAAACTATGTCCCGGCTTTGCCTTTGCCTATAGGGGCTTGACCACTATATCACTCCAAGTTTGCCAGAGCATTAAAAACTAGTTTTGGACCTTTTGAGAACTGGACCAGGTTAAACGTCCATGCAAATGACACCGTGGTATAATAATAATCAAATCTAAAAGAGATTTTTCAATTCCCTCCTCCATAAAATCAAAAAGTGCCTTTCAAAGTCCTACAGGAAGGACTTTCCTCCGTGTTGCCCTATATTTAGCCCATGCCTTAGACATTAAGTGAGACTTTGATGAACTCACCCCAGAGAGATGTGCCTCTCATTTGTTTAGCATGCTAATCCATGCAGCTTCAATACACACTGTTTTTGGCCCTTGATTATTCTCCAACACATACTACCTGTAGCAAGAGGAATATAGCTCCCAATTCCTCTAATTGCCATACACTACCAAGGTTTATCAAAAGACCCTGACAGAGGTCAAGTGGATAAATTTGTTTAGGTCAGTTTTCAACACCTCTTCAAAAAGTTGTTCACACATGGAGTCCTCCAATGAAGCAAGACCAACTTCCTTAGTGGCAATTATGTTGACAGCGAATTTTTCAATTGGCACCCAAGGATTATCCTTCATATTGAGCACTACTTGGCTCATTAATATTGTACAGTCATTAACATGCAATACATACGCTGGAGATTCAGGATGTGAAGCCTAAAATTAACAAGTTACATCACAGCAGAGGACAGGTTAGAGATGTTCGTGTTCTAAGAGTTTTCCATTTCAAAAACTTACCTCTCACATGTTAAAGCAGAAAAGAACAGTGAAACAAAGAGATACTGACAAATGGGAGAAATTGAGAAGTTGTTACCTTGATCATCATCTAACTCTATATACTTCTTCCCTTCACCATGAAAGAGAAAATGTGCTTCATAAAGTACTGTGGTGTCTTATGTTTATTCAACAGAAAATATTTCTCTTTGTCTCTTTTTCTCTTAGGAAAGACTAGCTAGATCAGCTAGAATGCAAGAGTGAGCTCAACATAGGCACCACCTATATATATATGTACATAGACTCAACTCAATTGCAGGGAATGTCTGTTGGGGAAATCTAGGCATTGTTTAATAAAGAAATACTCCTGTAGAGGCTGTTAGTTTTGAGAATATTAGCATGTGACAAGGGTGATTCTTTCCCCTAAGTTTTTTCCTCTAAGTTTGAGAACAAACTTGACTAACTTACTGGTCATTGAACTGACAGTTTGCTGCTCCCCACTGGGACAGCTGTACTAGCTGTTAAACTTGTTAAAATACTTCTCTATCAGTTGGTAAACAGCACTACTCCCAGTCCATTCTGCCTTCCCTCTTCCCCTTACCCCCGCTCTTCCACAACCCTAGTTTTCCCCATAATCTGGGTCAATGCGTGGAAGGGTCCCCATGATACTGCTCCAGCCTTGTGCCAGCGTCTGTTCTGATTGCTCGGTGCCCCTGCCATACCAGTTACTAAATGATATTTTCAACATTATTCCTTGCTAGGTTGCCAAAGAAGTGAGCGTAATCATCAACTATCCACATGCTTTTCCGGCTCTTGAACAGTACTGCTTGCCGAGCTCAGAATAAATATTTAAGAAATTTTAAATATGCCTTATATCTTTTTCTTTTTTCAACTGGTATTTTCTCTCTCTCTCTTTATTTAAAGTTTTTATTTTTTCCTTTTTCTCCCCAAAGCCCCCCAGTACATAGCTGTATATTTTTAGTTGTGGGTCCTTCTAGCTGTGGCATGTGGGATGCTGCCTCAGCATGGCTTGATGAGCAGTGCCATGTCCGTGCCTAGGATTCGAACCAGTGAAACCCTGGGCCTGAGTGCGTGAACTTAACCACACGGCCACAGGGCCAGCCCCTAAACATGCCTTATATCTTATTGACAAGTACAATTTAGACTACAAGTATTTAAATATATCTATTATTATTATTCAATCTGTCTGAATGCCTTTTATATCTATATATAAATACAGATATATCTAAAATATCTATAGAATCTGATTGTTCACAACCTCCACTTCTAGCTCCCTGTTCCAAAGCTCAGTCTTCGTAATGCAATGGCCTTCTAACTGGCCTCCTGGCTTCCACGCTTGTTCCCCTACAGCTGCTTCTCAGCACAGCCCCCAGATCATGCATAAACAGAAGCCAGATCATGTCACTCCTCCACTCGAAACCCTCCATCTGCCCCCATCTTATTCAGAACAAATGCCAAAGTACATACAGTGGTCTACAAGGCCCCATCGGCCCCATTACCCCTCTGAACTCATTTCCTTGTACTCCCCTCTTTGTTCACTCACAATAGCCACACTGGCTTCCTTGCTCTTCCTTGAATATACCAGCCATGCTCCTACCTCAGGGTCTTTGCACTGGCTATTACTTCAGGGGCATTAAAGATATTTTAGGGGGCCGGCCCCATGGCCAAGTGGTTAAGCTCACGTGCTCTGCTTCGGAGGCCCAGGGTTTCGCTGGTTCGAATCCTGGGTGCAGACATGGCACCACTCATCAGGCCATGCTGAGGCAGTGTCCCACATGCCACAACTAGAAGGACCCACAACTAAAAATACACAGCTATGTACTGGGGGGATTTGGGAGAAAAAGGAAAAATAAAATCTTAAAAAAAATATAAAGATATTTTAAACATTGGTTGAGCAAGGGCACTGCCCAGTCAAGATGGAGCCCAGCCACAAGTAATTGGAATAGCCTTCCCCACCTGTACCTGCTGAATATCAGTGCTGTCCCTGCCTGGAGTAACACCTGGCCCCAGACTCCCGCACAGCTAATTCTTTCACTTCCTTCAAGTCTTTGCTTGACCAGGGCCTGGTATATAGTAAGTCCTTATTGAATATTGGCTGAATCAAATAACTGTAGCTCGTATATAAAGATTTCATAGATATAGATGTCAGTTATGTGTACGGAGTTTTCTGCTTAATCAAAAAATCTAGTAGGGGCAGGCCTGGTGGTGCAGTGGTGAAGTTTGCATGTTCCACTTCGGTGGCCCGGGGTTCGCCGGATCGGATCCCGCATGCGGACCTACAAACCGCTTGTCAAGCCACGCTGTGGCAGGGGTCCCACATATAAAGTAGAGGAAGATGGGCACGGATGTTAGCACAGGGCCAATCTTCCTCAGCAAAAAGAGGAGGATTGGCAGCAGATGTCGGCTCAGGGCTAATCTTCCTCAAAATAAAAGAAATCTAGTAGATGCTCATTCACTCAAAAGAACAGCTTCCGTACACACACATATCTTACGCAATTTAAGTCTTCATAATGTGTCGACCCCTTATTTTAACAGACATATAGAAAATAAAACTATAAAAAGATGTCAAGGTTCTACTTTTCCTGATTTAAATCAGTTTGGAGAAATTTCAGTGCAGTTAACTTATGAATATCTTGAGAATTATCAGAGAGAATCAAAATCGAAGACTTCTAAAATTTATATTTTCTTTAAACCATATAGCGATTTAAACCCCCATCATCAAATGTCACCTTTGAACCTGCTCCTTCCCTTCCCTTCTCACTTTAGGCTTTCTGCCAAGAGCTAAGGATGCAGGAGTTTCAGTCCTGCTAAAGAAGCTTGTACCATTAAACAGGGTAAACAACATGCTCTGAGACACAGAGCGATGAAACCCAGCCAGGCCAGAGCAGTGATGTTGAGTCCCAGAAGCTGAGTGTCCCTTCAAATTTGTGTACTTACTCTACTGCTGACTGAGCTCATGCTGCGTGTGCTTGCGGCTGGTGACCTCTGAGTGACTGGGGTCATACCATTGTTCCGGCTGCTCTTCGGGGTCCCAGCACCAGCTTCCTGGTCATTGAGATCGGATGAACCAGTGCTTCCCCTAAATGAGAAAGAATATTCTGACTTTAACATGGAATCAGAGCAACCAAAGACAAAGGGAAAAGCTTACAAGAAAATGACGCCATGTGACCCACATGAAGTACACCAGAGCCACACTGGAACTGGCCTGCATCTATCAGGTTGCCCTGCTCCTCAAAGACCTTCAGGGGCTCACTAGGTTCAATCCCATTTGTCTGACTCCAGGTCTTTGTAACTGAGCTTCATTCTGCCTTTCCAACTTTATTTCCCGCTACTCACCTGCATTCTCCCAGCCAGTCCAGGTTCCTTACTATTCTCTCAACTTGTCATACTCATGCTTCCACCTCTAAGGCATTTGCTCGTGTTCTCCTCACCTGATATGCCTTGTTTACCACTCTCTGTCTATGAAAATCTTTCCTAGCCTTCAAAACCCAGATGAAGTCCAGCCTCCCCCATCAGGCCTTTCCTGTCAATCATAGGCCCTGTCAACCTCTGCTCTACTTAATTCCTGTTGACTTACAGTCTTTGCCAAACTATGTAGCTCTTGACTACAAATGTCTTGTTTGGTTCCATGATTGGTTCACATATGTGGGCCTGAGTGCCTTTTTCAGCTGCGAGCTCCTTGTTGTCAGAGTCCCTGATGTATTTACCATGATATCTCCAGCACCTTCGTAATGCCTTGGTGGGACGGAGGCACTCAGCACATATTTAATCAAAGATTGGGAATAATATATCCTTTTCTCTGTGTTGTTCTAGTGTCTGACTCATAGTGCACATTTAACAAATGTAGCATAAAAATAATGAAATTCAGTAAATGGGTTTGACTCAGTTTCATGTTTGCTAAAAGCGATTCGATTCCATTCAATAATGATTAATGAAAAAACAGTTCCTGCCCTTGAGGTGACCACAATTTTCTTATTAAGTGGAGCTTCATAAGTAACTATAAGTTTTGACAAATTAGAGTTTAAGAGAAGTGTTTGTTCTTATTTTAGTCTTCGCCCTCAGTAAGCAGAAGATATGCTAAGTGGTAAAATATAAGCCCATATGAACTTCACTCTTTCAGTTACTATTTTAATAAGTTATAAGTACACGTATAATAATAAAAATCTTATTGTTAAAGCACAGCAGTGATCATTAATGGTGATTAGGTCTTACAAATTGAGCCAATCAGAGGAGAGACTTAAAGGAATAGAGGAAGGATTCTTTTAAAAGAATGTCTGGCTGTGTACACGTCATAACCAGGAGACAAATTTGGCAGAAGGAAGAATCAGCAATGACCACTGAAGCTATCAACCGCAGCTCCTAAGTTTTTTCAAGGCTGTGCGCCAGAGAAGCTGCCAAAATTAACTATGCCCTGACCGATATCACCAGCTGCCACCACCTTCAATAACTACACAAATAGCAGCTGCATTTACTGAGTATTTTCCAGGTGTTAGACACTTTCTGTTCTCCAACATCACTGGGGAAAAAAGCTATTAACCTTCCTGTTTTAAAGATGAACACTGAGTCTTGGAGAGGTTAAATAATTATTCCATACATGCATGCACACGAGCGCGCACGCGCGCACACACACACACACACACACACACACACAAACAAACCATGCTGTCACACAATTCGTACATGACAAAGTCAGGATAAAAACAGAATTGTCTGTCTCCCCAAAGCCTGTGCTCATGCTAGTTTCTCATGCTGCTTACTCATCATTTCACCAAGATCAAGTTGTTACAACCAAGCAGGTTCTACATTGATACAATGAGCTATCAAGAAGTTAATCAAAGTGTCAGAGAGCTGGGAGTTAGTTTCTTGGAATTTGACTAAGAGAACTATGAAAATTTTCTGGGTAGCATTCCTTTGATACTACATAGAAACAGTGTCTTCTTTCTAGAGATGGCACTCTGAATAAATTATAGTACTATAAACTCTGCTCAGGAGGGATCTATGACTGTGTCTTTCGATTCTGACAACAAGAGAATAGAATTTTGTGATTAAACAGATTGACACAATTTGAAATTCTAAGTTCCTTGGTGATTTTCCTGAGCCCTCCTGCCTCAGGTGCAACATTTCCACATTTTTCATGTCTTTCCAAGTGATTCTGCTCATCTTTGAAGTTTAACTTAGAAGGGGCTTTTACCACAAAAATCTCTCTCCCTACTGTTTCAGGTAAAATCTCCTTAAAAAAAGAAAGGCTAGGAGTGAATCTTGCAGAAATGAACCAAGAAGTTGTGATCCAAAGGGATTCATGTGGGTATTTCTGTTTGAGTTTGTGCTGAAGGTCCTCTCCAACCTAGGCAGTTTTGAAACAGTCCCCATCATGGATTGGCCTTGCTAGAAGGAAAAGTCCTATTTACGTAGACGCTCCAGCAGAAGTTAATTAATTGTGGTGATGACATTCAAGAGTCTAACATGCAATAAGGAAAAAATTCTTGTGATTGTAAATCAGCTACTGGAAATTATTGTCACCAGAAGCATTATCTCAAAAATGACATATACTTTCACATTTTGCCCTGACATTTACTGTGGGTTTCTCAAAAATATTTTCCTCTCAGTTGTTTCAGCTGATTAGACTAAAAAAGATTTAGTCTAAGGAGGCAGAATATCATAAATATTTGGGTACCAACTCTGAGATGTTATGTAAAATATGACATAAAATACATAAATCTTTGCCACTTAACAGGAAAAGGATAAAAGTTCCCTCAAGTCTAAATTAAAGAAGTTTAAAGTTCAATTAAGAAAGAGCTATTTTTGATTCAGCTATCATGTTATTGACATTTAAATTAGAAGTATTAGAAATCAGTGCCAACAAAACTTCACGCTAAAATTTGCTCAAGGGGAAACTACAAGAAAGAGATACATTTATCTAGTTCTAATAGGGCCCAAAGTGTGAAAATATGACGCTGTCTGGGGAGCTTGGATATTCTGGGTTACTTGAAAGACACATTTCCTAGAGTAGGAAAGAGTCTCATTTACTTTAGCTTATGAAATATACTTTAAAAGCCTACTATTTTATAATCTCTAATTTTATGCTGGCCTAAAACCTTGATAATGGCTTCCTAGATACGCCCATTTCTAGATAAAGGGTCCAAGGTTAGGAGACAGAGGCTATAATTTAATTAGTTGCCTTTCTGGTTTACATAATGTTCTCCCAGGAGTAATGGTCCAGAAAGAATTTCCCAGGAGCCAACCTTCCCAGAGTGGGCTGACAATGTTATGCCTGTGCCTACATGGTCAAATGAGTGCTCTTCTAAGGAAAATCAACCAAAAGGCAGCATTAACCTGAGAGATAACAACACTCACTGAGACAATGAGGCTAGTGCATAGCATAACATAGAGACTGTAGGATATTCTTTCTGTGGTTTATGAGCTTTCCTAACTTTTAGTTATTTCAGAGCTGAAACCAATATATAAGAAAGACAGGCAAGGGAGGTTGTAGTTCGAAACTGAGGCAAGACTGTTAAATGGGAAAGAGAGAATTAAAAATGAGAAATAAAGGGGAAAAACATTGAACATAGCTCAAACTCCCAGGCTTTGGGGATCCCCAAATGCTATGTCTTTGTCAATATGTGAGATGGGTGATCCTCACCCTTGGCTGCATATCAGAAACACCAGGGGAGCTTTCAAAAGCCCCCATGCCCAGGCCACACCCGAGACTAATCTCATCAGACTCTCTGGGTGTGGGATCTAGGCATCAACATGTTTTACCCCCCACCCCAAGTAGCCAAGACTAAACTATGGATTAGTTTAAATTCACTGATCTCAGAAATCTCTCCACGTGCATTGTTCCCTCCTCTCATACCACTGTTTTCTTTATTCAGCACAATGCTCACATCAAGAGAGCTGAGCTGTCCTCATGGCTCAGAATGTGATAAGTGGAAGTTCATTTTCTATGTTAGTGACTGAATGTGCTGCACCAGGGGTCAGCAAAGTATGGCCCATGGATTGAATTGGGCCCACCACCTGGTTTTGTATTCGCATGAACTACGAGTGGTTTTTATATTTTTAAGCAATTTAAAAAAAATCAAAAGAAGAATATTTTGTGATGTGACAATTACATGAAATTCAAATTTCAGTGCCCCAAAATCAAGTTTTATTGTAATGCAGGCATGCCCATTCATTTATGTATTGTCTATAGTTGCTTTCATGCTCCAACAGCAGAGATGAGTAGTTCAGACAGGGACAATATGGCCAGCAAAGCCAAAAATATTAACTATCTATACCTTTATAGAAAAAGTTTGTGGATCCTTATGTGTGTGCCCATTCACTCAGGCACACAAACACACAGATATGGGTGTCTTCATTAAAAAACCAAACTCTTTGGAGAGGTCAATACATCCCAAAGGAATGAATTTCAGCTACTGAGTGCACATGTGTATATGTGTGTATGTATGTGTGTGTTATATTTAGGCACATGTGAACCATCACAGGAGCCCTCGAATGCAAAATTAGGGAAGCAAAGAAAAGAAGTTGCAGAAATTCATCAGGCAGCTTCTCTCGCTGTAGTTTCTTCTGAAGCCACTGGCATTCTGTGGCTTAATTACACATATTTTCCTTCCTTTTCCTTTTTGGAGAAATGTCAAAGATAATACATTATGGTGGGTGCTCAATGAAATTTTGTTCAATGAATCTTAGTGTTAATTATATAAAGAACTGTGGAAATTAATAAAAGAAATCTTAACTAAATTGGAGTTGGGGAGGCCTGTAGGTGGAGCTCTCATACCCTGTCATACATTGCCAATTATACCAAACATAAAGAGACATACACTTCATCTTTAACAGGTAGTAAAACTACTTTACTACTGAAGGAAGATTTCTCTCTCTACCCGGCAACAGCCCAGCCAATGAGAAGCTGTTGCTGCCTTGAACTGTTACTGTCCCTCAGTGGACTTTGGTTTAGAGCAACCTCTCCCTACTCCCCCCTTTTCTCTATAAAAGCAACTTTCCTCCTTTGTTTGCTAGATTTCCCTATGGTTTGCCATAGCATGCACATCCTGAATTGCAATTCTTTTGGCTACTCCTGAATAAACTCATTTTGAGGGTAAAATAACAAGAAATTTGCTTTTTAAGTTGACATAACCTTTATAGTTTGATTTACTAAAACAAAAGTTGATTTGTTTGGTGGTTTACAAATGTTTAGGGTTTCCCTTAAGGATCTGTTTCTTTAAAAAGACCCTCCAAAATGGAGGAGACAGTCAGCACGAGGGAAGGACCAAGACTAAGTATGAAGAAAAAGAAGTTAAAAACAAGTAAAACTCTCAGTCTAATAACATTTTAGTTTTTTATAATCACAATAAAATCCTGATCCCATGTTGTTTCTAAATAATGGCTAGAAGTCAGCTGGAGGAGAGAAGCCAGCAGCCATGAAAAACCTTGAGTAGATTAGAAGTCAGGAACAAGAAAAAAACCAATTGCCTTCCCCTATAGACACCAAGGAAAACATGTATGTGGCAGAACTTAGCTTTCAGTAACTAAATGGAACAAGAACTTACTCTGTACTTAGTAGTTCAGATTTGCTAAATTCTTGTTCTACCTAGGATGCTATGTTGCTTATAAGAAAAAAGTTATCAGAGTATCCAAAACCATCCACATCCTGGTCCACCTTAGCTCTCCACCTCATCTCTTGTACAACACACTTCAATTTTTACACCCTAAAAATTCTGAACTGTTTGTTTTCCAGCACACGCAAGATTGCCTTATGCCTCTTTTACTTTGCACTTTCTATTTTCTCTGTCTAGAATGTTCTTCTTACCTTTCTTCACTTGGCCAAGTCCTCCTTATCCCTCAAAATTGTTTGGGGGTCACCCACTTGAAGCTTCCCTGAGTCCTCTGGAAGGATAAACGCCTATCTTCGGCTTTCCCATAGCACACAGAACACCTTTTTATCATGAGATCATATTGTCTTGAAATTATTTGTTTAGCTATCCCAATCTTTTCTGCCAAATTGGAAGTTCATGAAAGGGTGGAACAGTATCATTGTCTAAGAACTTCCACATTTACCCCTTGGCATATAGTACTAGGTCAATAATTTTGGCATAACTGTGTGTTGAAATTGTATAAATAAAATGCATAGGTGAGCAAGTCAGATATTGCTACTCCTCAATGATTCCCAGAAGAGCGGCTATTATTGTATCTTAGCTAACCTGAGAATTTAGCACATCACATAATACACCTTAGATAACAGTTAGCAAAAGAGAAATTTATTATATTAGACCAGGGAAATGTGTTAAATTTAGTTCATAGAAATAGGACACGCTGAGGCAGAACATCTTTGGGAAACAATTGGGGAAACAGACAAGACAGCAAGGAGGAGGTTTTGGCTCACAAGTGTTTGACCACAAGAATGAGACAAGTCAAGAACCTAGTGGTAGTTCAACCAAAGTATAGTGTCAAGGGTCTGGCTGAACTACTGAGTCTCCATACCTCCTCACATAATTGACATTATAATAAGGAAAGTCACATGTGTATAAAGTAAACACAAATCAGGGGCTAAGCAACTGGTGGTCTGACAAACTGCACCTTTGGAGCAGGTCTGAGAGCAGTGTGGGAGGTATATTGTAGCAGATATCAGTGCCCCTATCCATTTCCCCTCAGTGCTAATCTCTACCCACAGAATCCTGTTTATTGGCAACACCCACAACTCTATGCCGAGGACCTTTTCAGGTCACAAGATCATGGAGCTGCTGTGCACAGAACAAGTCAGAAGTGCCAGAGTTAGTGCCCCAGAATTAGCCCTCAACAATGACGAAAAGGGAGCTGGTTTATAAGTACCCCAGATTCCCAATCTCTTGACTGGATAACTCTGAAGTGTGTTCTACACTGTTCTCTACAGTTGTCCACTGAAATTGAGCTCTAGTTACCCACAGGGATAACTGGCTTAATGACATACTCTCTTTGGCTTCCTTCCCTTCCTTGGCTCACTTCCCCACTCCCCTGTGTTTTCCAAGACCATATCCTAAATACATTACTTGCTCTTGAATCCTTATTTCAGGGTTTGCTTCTTTTCATGCCATTGCTTCTGGGGAAACCCAAATCAAGATAGGCACATATGGTAGGCAAAGAATGAATTTAAAAAGGGATGGTTTTGAGTTATAAATAGAAGTTTCTAGCTGAAGAATTATTTGGCAATTCCAGACCTCATGTAACTCCCACCGATATGGTCACAGTTCAAGTAAATTAAATACTTTTGTGAATCCACATTTCCTCACCTGTTCTATCACATGTCCATCACTTCACAGAAGTAAGATTCACTCTTCTCAGGACACCATGGTTTTGTGAACCACTTTAGACTGTTAGCATTCGGAAAATTTTGTGGCTTTGACTGTCCACCCCTTGCTGCCACTAAGGAAGGCTGAGATCACCCAAAGTAGGTTAAAATAAGAAGAAAGAGGAATTAGCACCAGACAAATGGAGGAAAGGCACAGGAAAGAGGTGAAAGTAATTTTCCCCAGGAGGGCACTCTTTACACCCTTTATCCTTTTGAGTCACAGAACCATCACAGCTAGTACTGTGAAATAAATTTATATACCTTTAGAGATGTGTTATAAATCTGAACAATTTTTAAAGCCAAGTAAGGGAAGGAGTTTGCTAAGTGTATTAGCAACTAGCTATATAGTGTTTTATCTAATACGCAAAACAAACCAGTATTGACTTTGTGGATGTGGTGCTCACTCAGAGCCAGAACACTCACACCTTGCTGTATTCAGATTACTGGTAAGAGGGTGTGGCTTACTTGGCATCTTAATTGCAAAGATGTTAATGAAAATCATATTCAGGACAGGAAAATAATTTTACTTCTGATAAAACAAAAAGGATGTATCATGTAATGATGGAATGGGTTTCGTAAACTCATCACTAATTTTTCCAAAATAATAGATATGAGGAAAGAATGACTTCTTTAGTCATGAAGGTACCAAACATTCCTTGTTTACTGGAGGGACAGAGAGAGGGAGAGAGGGAGAGAGGGGGAGAGAGGGAGAGACAGGGAGAGAGAGGGAGAGAGAGCGAGAGAGAGGGAGAGAGGGGGAGAGAGGGAGAGAGGGGGAGAGAGAGGGAGAGAGAGGGGGAGAGAGGGAGGGGGGAGGGTGGAGGGGGGAGAGAGAGAGAGAGGGAGAGGGAGGGAGAGGGAGAGAGAGGGAGAGAGGGGGAGAGAGGGGGAGAGAGAGACAGAGACAGAGAAAGAGAGAAGGGTAGTGCTTGGAAGGAGGGTGAGGACCAGCTTAGAGCTGGTGTGAATGGTGTAGTCTTCTTTGGGATCAAAGCCAATCCAAGTAGCTTGTGAGGCTTCATAGAGACTGACAGTCAGTCCCTCGTCTCCTAGAGAGCAATTGAGAATAACTAGATAAAAGCAGTATGTGTTTGGGGTGGGGGAGGGAGGCAGGATGAGAAATCAGTTGGTTATGAGAATGTACAAGGTCTCATGGCAAAACACTTGCCATATCCTCCAGTATCATGATAGAAATGCTGCTGAGAAACACGACATCATCCTTTATCCATTTTTACTGAACAGAGGGAATTTTAAGTTCAAAGTTGTACTTTTCCTTTGTGTTTTTAGGGCACATTGTTGATATCCTACCCAGATCCCCTCGCACCAGCCCTGTGTGCCCATGGCTAGCTTCTGATTGCTTTTTTGCTAACGGTCTGCACTGTGACCTTCAGAGATGTGCCGTTACCGCAGGAGCTAGAGGCCCAAGAGACGCTTTGGAGTGTGTTTCTCCCAAGCCCCCACAGTAGAGTTGCCAGATAAAATACAGAACTCCCAGTTAAATTTGAATTTCAGATAAACAATGAATAATTTTGTTTTTGAGGAAGATTAGCCCTGAGCTAACATCTGCTGCCAATCCTCCTCTTTTTGCTGAGGAAGACTGGCCCTGAGCTAACATCCGTGCCCATCTTCCTCTACCTTATATGTGGGACGCCTCCCACAGCATGGCTTGCCAAGAGGTGCCATGTTTGCACCGGGGATCCGAACTGGCAAACCCCAGGCCACAGAAGCGGAACGTGCGCACTTAACCGCTGTGCCACCAGGTTGGCCCCTGAATAAATTTTCACTTTAAAAAATATACTAAGATTGATAAAGTTTAGAAATGAAAATAATATTTCATGGGACATACTTATAAAAAAAGTAGTTTATCTGAAATTCAAATTTGCCTGGGCATCCTGTATCTTTATTTGCTAAATTTGGAAACCCTACCCAAGGGAATCTGTAGTCAATGACTGATTGGTATAGGAATGCAATGGTCCAGCTCCTCAAAATGGAAAAACTCAGAGATATAATTTAGGCTCCCGAGTTTCTTGCAGGATCAAGCTGAGTCCTCAGACTCAGACCTCACCTGAGATAGCACCATTGCTTAGTTTCTTCAATTCTGCTTCTCCTACTCCCTTACTGGTTTCTCCCGAAATCATTTCATTAATAAATCACTTACTTATGAATCCTTGCCTGAGGGTTCATTTCTGGGAGAGCATGACTTAAGATAGAGATCTCACAAATGACACCAAATTGACAACTTGACACAAAGTGAAAGGGATTGGGAGTCACTGCCTTGAAGAGCATTCTGTTTATTAACTACGATTTACATTCATATTATTTTAAAAAAATCTTCTTTGCCTTGTGTATCATGTCCCTAGCAACCAGGGAAGAGCCATGTGCCATGCTCTACTGAGAGGCTGCTGGGCTTTGCCTAAGTCATTCATACTTTCCCCTGCTTTGAAACTACTGAAAAGACATAAAGTCAACGAGGCATCTGATAAAACATCATTTCCACTCTGATATGACACAAGTTTTTAAAAGAGAATGTCCAAGCCCAGCTGCTCCAGGAAAAGAGCAACGAACCATGAAGAAATATGCATTGTGGAGGAGAAAGGGGGATTAAATGCCAAGCTGGGTCAGATAATAGACCAAAGAGACTGGGATCTTACAATCTCTTTCAGGGAATTTGCTGTTCCATATTCTAAAATGAATTACAGGGGAGAACTGCAATTCTGTTTGCAGAACCTAAGGAGATAAGAAAGTCCGCCAGTTTTACTACTTTGCTTTGCAGAATTACTGTAAATCCAAGCAAACAAAAGGGAGTTAACAGCTTTAGGTGATGGGAGTTAAGAAAAGCTGAGTCACCTCCTGCCCCAACTTCCTAAGGAATAATTTTGGGATAGTGTAACTCATCTCACCGTGGCAGTCCATTAATGAGTCATCACTGGGATAGGTGCACGTTCTGGGAAATGGACATTTTGCTCTACTGATCTCTCAAACATCTTTATGCTCTTTCTTAATGAAAAAACATTGCTCTTGGCATGCTTAAGCCAAAGCACCTCTGACTACTATATTCTCATTAACTGTAAACCATTTCAGGTATTTACAATTTAAAAGATAAAATCTATTTAGGGACCTCCTTCCAGTCTACAACAAGAACAAGAAATCCCTTGATCCATACACCAGTATTTGGTGAAACATGTCCATATGGCTTTACAGCTTTATGGTTATTTATACTTGGCAGTAGATAAGACACAAGGAATAACCCCAAGCAGACAGATTCTGGAAGAACAGTATAAGCACTGTGATATTAGAGAGCACGCCCCTTATTCTTATTGAGTAACTGTAAGATAATTTCAAATGGAACAATCTAATTTCGTTAGTTGGGCCAGGAGACTTTTTGTTTTTTTTTAACAAGGAACTCTACCTTTCCTCTTTTTATATATATTTTCCTTCTCAAATGCGAACCCGAAGTGTAACCCAAGATGGACCATCCATGGAGTCTCTAGGAGGCTGAGGAAAAATAGCAACACTAAGCTAGTCGCTTATCATCTCTAAATAATTTTGATATCTGGGAGTCAGGAGTTCAACAATCAAAAACAAAAATGAGATTTCTATATAAATTTGTTTGTGGGACACACACACCAAAAGACAGCATGGGGCTACCCCAAGGGAAGTCAAAGGAAACTATTTCAAGGACAAAAGCAACCATAGCTTCCATTTTTTATCATAAAGGAAATATATCTGCATTCTTTTTTTTTCCTCCCCAAAGCCCCAGCACATAGTTGTATATCCTGGTTGTAAGTCCTTCTAGTTCTTCCATGTGGGATGCCGCCACAGCATGGCTTGATAAGCAGTGTGTAGGTCTGCCGCACTCAGGATCCGAACCAGCGAACACCGGGCCATCAAAGCAGAGTGTGCAAACTTAACCACTACACCACCAGGCTGGCCCCTCTACATTCTTGAAAATTTGGAAAATACTGAATACAGAGACGAGCTTTTGACAGTGGATGATAAATGATTTATTTTATGCTTCCTTAGTTTTTTCTGTGCAGTTTTACAGAAAGTGACACTAGTTTGCAGGAAGGCTATAGGGAAAAAAAGAAATAGGTATGGAGAGTCACCATGAGAAAACCCCCAATAGCCAAAAGAGTGTTCCCTCTAGGAGAATTTGCTGTTCCGTATTCTAAAATGAATTACAGGGGAGAATGCAAATCTGCTCGCAGAACTTAAAGAGAAAAGGAAGTCTGCCAGTTTTACTACCTGGCTTTGCAGAATTACTGCAGGTCCTACCAAGCACAAGTTTATTCCTTGTGTTTGTCCAGGTTAACATTTGGACAAACCAGTGAAATACGAGGGTTGATATTTTTTCTCATCGCTGGCTTTGATAATACACTAATCATGGAAATAAGCCTTGATGTATGCCCCAACAGGATAAAGAAAATCCTAATACGAAATGACTCTGCTCTGGCTCTCCTTTCTATTTCTCTTTACTCTTTCTGACAAGGTGATAGCTCTGTGCCTAGGAGATTCTCACCTGGCCCTACTGATAACAAGTTAGAGGAGGTGGAACTAGTGGAATTTATGGAAATTCTCTGAGGCGATTCAAATGACAAAATTATTAATAATTTTTAAAAAGCTGCAAGGAATGTTTACGACACTTAGAAGTTTCTTTTCCAGAAGCTTAAACAGACAAAGATGAAGAAACCAATGAAAAGAATTTATTTTCCCTGTACATCTCCATTTGAACCGCAGCCCTGAGTCCCAAAACATAAAGTCGCATACCTACAGGTGACACACATGATTTCAATCACTGTAATTCCAGAAGTGTAAGTGCTTTCCAGTTCAACTAAAAAATATCTGCTTGGCTTTTCACATTATGTGTTATGAGTTCTCCAAGAGGCAATACTTTACAGGTACCTAGAAGCATTGTTTAGATGGAAATACATTGACCTTGTTCTCAGAGAACCCCATTGCCCAATCTGTATGTGTCTTACCTGTCTGAACCAGGGGCTGACTTTAAACTCCGAAAACTTTGGCTGTCTAAGTCCAAGCTGTAGCTCCGCCCACTTTCACATTTTGGAGTTATGATTTCTCCTCTGGTTGCTGATCTGAACTTGCCAAGAAGAAATCTGAAATTATATATATAAATGTATTTAAAAGTAAGATAAGAAAGAAAGCATTGGAAAATATCATTTCAAGAATACCATTTCTTGTACTTTCAACAGTAAATGACTCTTCAATAAAGCAGCCTTGGGGCTGAGAGGTTCTGGGGAGTTCCCAGTGCCTCTGCAGTATAGTGTCAAGGGTGGTGGGGGAGGAGGTTATGACATTCTCCCAAGGTCATACCACTTGCTGGTAAGCCAGGCCTCTGTCCCTGCTAAGAAAAAGACCATTGACTTTGGGAACTCACCACTGTCACCCAAGAATAGAGAAGTATTGCCTGGGCTGAGCCTGTAGGCAAGGGTGCTGAGTATAGGGAGCTTGAACTCACTTTGCCCAGAGAGAGGAGCTAGGATGGTCCTCTGGGACAAACTGAGGTGGCAACTTCCTAACTACAGCTCCATGAGAACAGCACCTCTGCCCCTCTTGTTCCCTACCAAGTCCCCTGAGCCTAGAGTGGTGCCTGGCACACACTAGAATCCAACCAGTTCTTGTGGAATGAATGACCGAACCCATGTGGTAGAAACCATCTTCACATCTGCCATGACATCTCTCCCTGTAGGAACGAAGTTTGAATATGGAGTATCTCATGGGATGAAATTTGATTGCATTCCCATTTCACTAAATTATTTGGAACTTAAGCAAAAATAGCTTTTCAGGAACTGAGGTTCAAGTCATGATCCAGGCTACTAAATGCCCAAAATATGGGGGTTTCCAAATGAGCTTTAATAAAAAAAACCCAAAACAATATTCTTTTTGTGATGGCACTGGGAGAGACCAGTTCATTTACTTGACATTCTATAGTTTTCTAGGTGTGGGGCAAATGTATTCCAAATGTACTGGGGCAAATTTAATAGAATCTGCCAAGTTGTCTCTGCTTCAAAGACTCCTGGAAGAGTGTCTTGTCAATGTGTCAGAAGCTTCAATTTCACTGGAAAATTACATTTTTGGTAAAAATAACTTTTAATGTAATGTCAATCTATGCTCCCCTGAGAATCACCTTGTACGTGTCCCCACTTCCACAATTCTACTTAAGGTGTCTCCTCCACCTGGAATCAGTCTTCTCCCCCTTTTGCTATCTTGGACCCCATCCACTTTTCAAGGTCCTCATCAAGTCCCATTTACAATTTGGTGTCTTTTCCCAAGGCCCCTGTGCCCTCCCAACATTGATTATCTAAGCTACTTATTTAATATTTACTCAATTATTTATCGCCTCATGACATCTCTTGTAGTTAGTTGACACCTTGCCATGTTTTAGAAAGCCTTTCTGGCAGCTCATACTGTCATCTTATATTTTACTAAAATTCCTCCATATATATTATTTTTTCAGGTGTGTACCTTTTCTTTCCAACTAGGTGTTATATTTCTTGAAGACTGAGAACCATCAGATCCTAGTTTTGAGTTCCAGAAGGGCTCTGTCGAGTGCTTGACTGTTTTTAACAATTCAGGGTGCGTATAATTCATCATGCTGGTGAGTTGCTTATTGTCTCCCAGCTCCAAACCCAGCATTCTGTAACCTATGCAGTTATGTCTGGGATGGGGTCTGCAAACTACAGCTCCTAGAAGCACTTGTGGGCTCTGAGTTACTTATTCACTCAAGCCATTGATGGTTTTGATGAGCCAGGCACCATGCTGGATGCTGTAGTACAAAACCAAAAAAGTCACAGGTCCAGCACTAAGGGAGTTTACAATTAACTGTGGGTGGGGAGGACTGGGGGAGGGGGCGTCAGAGTGCAACCTAGTAAGTGATACACAGGCACAAGGCATTGTGGGAGCCCTCAGGAGTGACAAATGGACTCAATATGGTAGGAAGGATCAATGCATAGGATGTATAGTCACTCTAAGCTATTTTTCCCATTCATTTCTGCTCATTAATGAAGACATGGTTAGTCATGAGTGTTTGACTTAGATGACATTTAGGTTTCGTTCCTACTCACAGTTTATGATTCTAAAACAACCCAGACTTTCTGTCGAGCCAGCTAAAGGCTCAGACATTGGTAGTCTCTCACCTTGGCTCCCGCTGAGAGAACGAAGCAATGCTACCTGGAAAGGACCATAAAGTGACTTGGTGAATATGAGAACTCTCACTACCTCAGCCACAAAACTGGCCGACAGCAGTCTGAGAAATGAAAACTCCAAAATGCAGGGCTGTGAAGCAGCAGTCTGCCTTTTGGTCCCTATAGCCTGCATCTGGGGAGCACTTTTCTCCCTTGCTGGAACCCTCTTGCCCCCAGGTCCCCAGTGCCTCCTTGAATCTTGCTTCCCTATGTGCCTCCTATTCCTATTCTCAGTACTTGACACATATACTTGCTTTCCGAATTAAGTTACTGAGGTGGCCAAATGTGATTTTTTTTTTTCCTTAAGAAAGCCTGTATTTTAAACAAAGGGTATAACGTTTTAAGCTCAGTTAAGATATGGGCTTGGGTGTTTCACATATCAGCACTCAGCCTAAGGGGGTGTTGATACTCTCCAACAAGGGCAGTCATCACCTCTTTATAGACAAGACTGGTCCTGGCAGAACACCTTCTACCTAGAAGTCATGGGAAATTTGGTGCAACGCCAGATACACCAAAAGAAAGAAAAACTCTTACATGTTCAGGTCAGAGGGGAGCTTAATTTACCTAAGACTAAAGTAATTAAAACTGCATTTCTTGAGGAGAATGATAGGAGAGTGTTGACCTGGTCGAGTTTCTGATCTTCTCTGGGTCACCGAAGTGACATCAGACTTAAAAAACTAAGGAATCTTTATGTCAGCAATATCTGGAACAAAGATCAAAAATTCCCTCGGCGAGGCTGCGTCTTACCCTTTTCTCCTGGGCCCGTCATGGCTGGCCTTCTGCCCAGCAGAAGGTGAAGTGTCTGACTTTTCTGCATCCTGACGGGTTTGCTCTTGGCTTTGTATTTCTTCAGCTCCTCATTAAAAAAAACGAGAAGACAAATTTACATACAAAATGGCCAGAAATGAGGGCAATTTTCTATTCTGCATTCACTTCCCTACATTAGCACAAAACAAAGAAGTCTATAATAATTGGCAATAACAGTCCCATCCCAAATTTCCCGGTCGCATAGTTATTTTTAATCTGTTGAGTGTTCTGGAGTTAAATGAGGACCAAGATCAGGACTCCTCTGTGGGAGGTGTGCTGAGATAAGCTTTCTAGACAACTACAATGGAAGAAGGATACATCAGCCCTCTACAGATATTTTTAAGGCAGAGGAGCATGGGTTCATGAGAACTGCAAATTCCTAGAGACTGAATTCTAGCACACGATTCTAGAAACAATACCCTGATTTCTGAGCACATAAGTCAGACTTCCTGGGAGGGTGGGCCCCTGTGCATGCACTTTGTGACATGAGGGAGAGTCTACACTCTGGAAGATGCTGAGGTTTGAGTGGAGGAAGCAGCCACGGCTAACTGCTTAATTCTAACTTGACTCCGCTCTGTCCCTGTGCGGTATGAGACCTGATGTTACCCATCTGGGAAAGCCCTTCCTTGCTAGTATCACATCCAGAAGTGGCACTGGAATCAGTTCCAAGCCTCCAGTCCTATGTGCCAGACTTAAAACTAAAGACATTTGTCTCCAGTATATGAAAGACAAAATTGCCTCAGAACAGGCAAAAAGATGCCTGCTCCACCTTTATTACACCATACATGAGAAATATGCTCCTAAATGCAAGTTTCACTTGATAATTAACCAATTAAATTGCAGTATGAACGCACAGAATAGCATTTCTAAAGTGGGGTGTTATTTGCATTTGGTGCCAGTATAATTCTTCATTGAATGAAATTGTCCTGTGCATTTCAGGGCATTTAGCATCTCTGGCTCCTGTCCACTAAATGCTGTTAATTCCTCTGAGTCATTGTGACAACTAGAAATGCCCCCTTGCATTTCTAAATGCTCCCTGGCTTAGGGGAGGGGGGCAAAGGATATAATATCACCCCTTGGTTGAGAACACGGAATTGGAAAAAGTAACATTTAAAAGAAATGTAAAATACATTCTGTTGAAAAATCAAGGATTGCTTTCACAATGTGAATCATTTAATTCATCTGTTTTGTGTTACTTTCTTAAATGTTTAGTAAAAGATTGCAAGTGCCTTCAGGAAAAGAACTGTCTGTAATGAAGACAAATGACTGCTTTGAAAATCTCAGTGTGTCAGATATATGGAAAATCACTGTGGATTTTATTTTCTACTGACTTCCTCTTCTTCCCTTGTATGAATTGCAGATTTAGATTTTATGCTAAGGAGTTTTGAAATGACCTAAGGGATTCAAGGAATTCAACTGTGCTCATTTGCTACATAATATAGGGAAGTTATTTAGCTCACCAAAATGAAGATTAAAACAGTTTTGAAACCAAATAACTGCTTTAATTACCTGGACTTCTTCTTAAGATGGACTGTCGGACAACATCAGTGCCCAGAACATTAACTTGCTTGAAACGCTTTGCCTTTTCTTCAAAAAACCATTCACCAGTTACAATCCTTAGCTGCCTACGCAAGGGAAAAAGAGAAAGTACTGAAATTTAATTATTTAGCCAAATAACTCTCAAAAATCCCTAATTAAATAAAAAATAGCTAGTTATTTATAGAGTCCATCTGAATTTCTAGAGTATTTTATGGTGATTAGAACGGTCACTATTAGTTGAATATATACCATGTACCAGGTCCTTGCTAATTGATCTTCATACTTAATATATTTTTATCCACATAAAAACTCCATATAAACATTATTATCCCCATTGTCCAGATGAGGAAACTGAGGCTTAGAGGAATAAAATGACATGCCTCACATCACATAGCTGGTAAGTGGTAGAGCCAGGATCCCATTCCAAGCATTCTGGCCTAGGGTTCAAGTTCTTAACCACTGCATTAATGGGTAAATGATCTTCAATGGAAACAATGGGGAACAAGTGAAGGTTTTGAATGACAAAAGGGCCATGATCACACTGTTTTACAAAGATACCTTGATGTAATATAATGACTGGGTTAGAGTGAAGAGAGAATAGGACAAAGAGGCAGGTTGATCATGGCAATAATCCAGGAGGGAGATGACAAGATCCAAACTAGGACAACAGCAAGACTAACAGAGAGGAGGAGATAAAAATGTAGGTGGTAGAAGGGCCTGCCTGGATCTCACAATCAATTGAATGTTGAAGGTAGAAAAGAAGGATCTTTGAATAATCATATCCATCTTTTAAGCCCCACCAGCAACGGTTCCGCAAACCCTTTACCCCAGTTGCATAGGCCTATTTGCCATTCTCAGAACATGGCTCATTTTCCCAACACCTCTATGGAAGATTATAATGGAAAATGAAGTTGAAATGTAGGATAGGGTTATCCCATGGAAATCTTTGAATGTACCACTAAGGAGTTGACATGCCTTCTGGAGGTAATGGGGAATTCTAGGAGTTTTGCTAAAGTTCAGGTTGGATCATATAATCTCTGGAACATTATACGGAGAAAGGAGAAACCAGAAACAGGTAAGCCAACTAGGAAATTATTGCAACACATAGGATAGAAAATGATGAAGATGTATATCAGGGTATCACAGGGGAAAGGTGTGAAAACAAAGATAGATACTTGGGCCATTGAGAATGAGAACAGCAAGACTGGTGACAAGTCTGACATGGCAGTTGAAGAAAAGCAGCTGAGCGTCAAATAGAGATGTCTAACCCTAGAGTACTATATGCATATGATTCAGTAAGTAACTGGACTTAGAAAATAGCAATTGGATATATAAATATAAAAAATTACTCCATATATGGGGGCTGGCCCTGTGGCATAGTGGTTGGGCTCAGCATGCTCTGCTTCAGTGTCCCAGGATTGTGGGTTTGGATCCTGGGCGCAGACCTACACCACTCATCAGCCATGCTGTGGCAGTGACCCACATACAAAATAGAGGAACACTGGCACAGATGTTGGTTCAGGGCTAATCTTCCTCAAGCAAAAAAGGGGAAGATTGGCAACGGATGTTAGCTCAGGGCAAATCTTCCTCAGCAAAAACAAATAAAAATTACTCCATATATAAATATATGTAAAAATTACTCCAGAAAAATATGTCAATTTGTTCCCCACAGCAATTACCCTCAAGTCCTACTTCTGAATGTAGGAGACAAAGGTAAATCATATATGAAACACAGTTTTATTACTGGCAAAAATGTGAAAATGTTATCCTTGGAGCAAATTATTCACTGAAAGGAAAGACTATAACATGCACATCTCAGATTTACTTCCAAGTAACTAGATTACCTATTGAGAAGCAAGGACTACTGGATTAGCTCCAAACCTATATAAAATATACTTATGGAATACATCAAATCTAAAAAGGTCTAATTTAACAAAACTAAATGCTTAAATGGGTTAAATTATTTCTGCATATATCTCAAGTGATCTATAGACTCATACATTATTACTTATGTGGAAATCCAGGTGGTAATTGTGCTATTCTAAATTTTAAAGATGTCCCCTCAAGATTCCTGTCCCTTAATTATTCAACCAAATGCTAATCTAGGTATTGCTATGATTGACCTTTGCAGACAAAACTAAAGTCACTAATCAGCTAACCTCAATATAGGGAGATTGTCCTGGATTATCTGGGGCGGCCCAAAGTAATTACTGAGGTACTAAAAACAGAGGAAGAAGAGAGGCCAGCCCGGTGGCGCAGCGGTTAAGTTTGCACGTTCTGCTTCGGCGGTCCGGGGTTCACCTGTTTGGATCCAGTGTGCAGACCTATGCACTGCTTGTCAAGCCATGCTGTGGTGGGCGTCCCACATATAAAGTGGAGGAAGATGGACATGGATGTTAGTTCAGGGCCAGTCTTCCTCAGCAAAAAGAGGAGGATTGGCAGCAGATGTTAGCTCAGGGCTAATCTTCCTCAAACAACAACAACAACAACAACAACAAAAAACCAGAGGAAGAAGTTAGACACTGTGACCCTGCAGAATGGGAAGTCAGAGAGATTCAAATGTGAGAAAGATTTGATGCACTGAGAATGTTCTGAGATGTAGAGGTCCACATGCAAGGACCAGAGAGAGAGGCCTCTAGGAGCTCAAGCTAGGGCTCTTAGCTAATAGCCAACAAGGAAATGTGAGCCTCATTCCTACAGCCACAAGGAATCAGATTCTGCCCACCAAAATGAGCTTAGAAGTGGGATCCTCCCAAAGCCTCCTGATAGGAGCTCAGCCAGCAGACACCTCGATTTCAGCTTTGTGAACCTTGAGTAGAGAAACAAATCAAGCCAATCGAGACTTCTGAGCTACAGAACTGTGAGATAATATATTTGCATTGTTTTAAGTTGCTAAATTATGACAATTTGTTGTGGTGGCAATAGAAAACTAAGACAATAATTAAACATAGAAATATATTTGTTTTAATATTCAACTCAGGAAATGACTTTCACAAGTTGTGAGAAGACAAATATGGAAAATTCAGAAAAACAATAGACCAGAGTAGGCAAACTATGGCCTGTAGACCAAACCTACCCTACTACCTGTTTTGTACAGCCTACGAGTCAGGGATGATTTTTATGTTTTCAAATGGTTGGAAAAAGTCACAAGGAGAATATTTCATGACATGAAAATTATATGAATTACATTCAAAATTCAGTTGGTAAATAAAGTATTATTGGAAGACAGCCATGCTCATTTGTTTATATATTGTCTCTGCTTGCTTTTCTGCTACAACTGCAAATTTGGGTAGTTGTAGCAGAGACCATACGGCCCACAAAGTCTAAAATATTTACTGTCCATCATTTTATGTTTAAAAAAATTTGCCAACCTCTGCAATAAGACAAAGAGTTTACACAAAAAGAAACAAGAACGGGGGAATAATATAGATTAAGGATAGAAAACTACCCAATAGTGGCATGCCAGAGTCTCAGCTTTTTTCCCCCCTTTTTG
Source organism: Equus caballus (assembly GCF_041296265.1). Lineage (NCBI taxonomy): Eukaryota > Metazoa > Chordata > Mammalia > Perissodactyla > Equidae > Equus > Equus caballus. The sequence continues at coordinate 31,407,955 of NC_091715.1, read as the reverse complement.
TATGTTCTTGAGATATGGGGTTAGGTGGATAGCACAGTGACAGCAGTTTCATGTGTGACAGGGGACAGTGGGACACATTCAGTCTACATGCCCTAGGAAATGGGCCTCCATATCATCTTTACACATATGCCTAGAGCTGCCAACATCTAACACAAATAAGATCTTCCCAGAATTATTAGTGATTACCTCTTGCTATCCTTGTAAGAACAATAACTATAATCCTTATATTTGGTCATCTCAGATATGCGCTTGAGTCATTTGTCGTTTCAGAGCTCTGCAACACCAGAACAATCTCTTGGGATTATGCCTTTTCCACCTTATCTGGTCCTGGAGGTAGCTGGAAAGCTTAGTAGAAGAAGGGCGAACTAATGCCTAGCGAGTGCATACCATGCACAAAGTAATGTGCTAGGCATTTTATATGATATCTCTAATCCTCACTATAAGCCATAAAGTAGCTATTTTTCTTCTCAATTTACAGATGAGGAAACCAAAGCTCACATGAGTTAAATAACTTGCCCAAAATTATAAAGGTATTATGACAAAAATAGGATTTATATTGAAATCCCATACCCTTTACATTTGGCAAAATTGTGAGAAGAGAATTCATAGTAGTCAGCTACAACAAGGCTTTGAGTCAGGGTGAAAACCTATAGAAGCCAAGAAATAATGCATATCATTTCTTATGATGGACTCTGTGTGTGTGTGTGTGTGTGTGTGTGTGTGTGTGTGTGTGTGTTGGGGTAGAGTGATAGGGATAAAGGAGAGGTGAAGCAGAAAGAAAATAAACATGACACTCACTATGGAATTTATATCCCTCTCTGCTACATCAATCTAATACTTGAAAAATACAAGGCTTGGAATAGATTTTGTGTTTCCTTTAGGTCATACTCTGAGACCGAGTTTGAAATGTAGTGAGTTATACTCATTATTTGTGATTAATGCTTACTGAGTATTCAGAATTTGCTAGGCTCTAATAAACTTCTAGGACTTCAAACTTTCATTTGCAAGCTTATTTAAATGTAAATTCAAGTTAAGTTCTCCTTAGATTCATAGGGGAACAACAGGGAAACTTACTCTAAAAAAGAACAGTGACCAAAAGATTCAATTTCCTCTTTCATCTTCTATTAACATCTGAGATAGCATATGCTTATTACATATGCTGAGATATGAGATGGGTTTCCTTATTATTCATAAGAAAACTAATTAGAATTATTTATAAATTTATTCATTATGCATCAAATATTTATTGCATTCTTATTATGTGTTAGGCCCTGTGCTAGGGCTAAGAGTACAGATGTGAATAAGACAAACAAGGACCCTAGCCTTATGGAGATGATGGTCTATATTTATTACTTTCTTCCCTTTCCTATTTGGAAAGAAATCCGTAGACATATTATGGGGAAACTACAGAACACCGAAGACAAAGGGAACATCTTAAAAGTACCTGGAGAGGAAACCAGATTACATTCAAAGGTGTGACAGTTGACTTTTAATAGTAATAATGAGATCCAGAAGCTAGTGAAATGATATCTTCAATGTTCTGAGAGAAAATAACTATCAACCTAGAATTGTATATCCAGAGAAATCATGGTTCAAGAATGAGGATGAAATAAATTTTCAACAAAATAAAAACTGAGATAATTAATCACATATAGAGTCTCACTAAAAGAACTTCTAAAGACTGTACTTCAAGAGGAGGTAAACAGATCTGAGATATAAAAAGGAAGGGTGAAAAATGAAATTAGCAAAACACGTGGATAAATCTAAACAAACATTGATGTATAAACAAAATTATAATATTAAAATTGTTGAATTAAAAATAAGATGTGTCTAAAACATAGGACAAAAAATATATACAAGCCAGGGAGAAGATATTTGGAGTTTAAGAATATCAAGTTTCTTTTATTGATTAGAAGGGTAAAATTATTTGATTTGTAAAATTAAATATGAATGTTGTGATTTCTAGGGCAACCACTGAAAATAAAAATTCTTATATAATATCTATACTAGTAGAAAGGATAAATGGAATGAGAAAAATATACTTCAAGTAATCTATAGATAATATAAATTAAAGCAAGTATTACTGTAACAACAAAAATATAAACATGTAAATATTGCAGTAATTACAATGAATATGAGTAGACTAAATGCTATAGTTTAATAAAAAATATTGTCAGATTAAATTTTAAAAATTACATAACATATGCATAGCATGCATATATGTATATACAGTACCTATATTATGTATATAGCATATATATATAGCAAATACTTAAATACGCATAACATTTAAAATAGCATATATGCTACACAGACGAGTCTTACCTTAAGCATATGGACACGGAAAGGTTGAAAGTCAAATGGTAGAAAAATATATCCCATGTTAATATTAACCAAAAGAAATTTGATAGCAGACGAAATAGACTTGAAGGCAAAAGCATTTCTAGAGGTTAAGGGGGTCATAAAAAACCTTCAAATCAGTGAGGAAAAGAATAACAGCCTAAAAGAAAATTGGGCAATATACATAAATAGGCACATCAGAAAAAAGGAACCAAAAAAGGCAAAGAAACCTATGAAAAGATGCTTAACCTTACTAGTAATCAGAAAAATTCAAATTGAAATCATAGTAAGATATCCATTTATGTGTACCAGTTCAGCAAAAATTTTAAATTTTCATGATACCAAGCGTTGGTAAGATTGTGAAGTAAAGGAAACTTTTACACAATGCTGGTGGAGTTTAAATTGGTACAATCACTTTGAGAAACAATTTAACAGTATCTTGCAAAGCTCAAAATGCTCATACCATTTGCCCGGCAATTTCATTCCTAGATACACGCCCTACAGAAGACTTTCCAAAATTTTTGGCCAAGGTCACAGTAAGAAATACATTTTATATCATAATCCAGAAAATAAACACATATATACTTACATATACACACACATACATATATGCACACACACATATATATGTTTATTGACATTTTCTATTCTATTTCATCTTTTTTTTAATGTTTCTCACAACACATCAATGGGTCATGACCCACAGTTTAAAAACTCCACCCTATGGAAACTCTTGTACATGTTTGTCAGGCCATATGCACAAGAATGGCATAGCTGCATTTTTTTTTTTAAAGATTTTATTTTTTTCCTTTTTCTCCCCAAAGCCCCCCAGTACATAGTTGTATATTCTTCATTGTGGGTCCTTCTAGTTGTGGCATGTGGGACGCTGCCTCAGCGTGGTTTGATGAGCAGTGCCATGTTCATGCCCAGGATTCGAACCAACGAAACACTGGGCCGCTTGCAGCGGAGCGCGCGAACTTAACCACTCGGCCATGAGGCCAGCCCCATAGCTGCATTTTTTATAACATTATAAACTGACAGAACATAAGTGCTCATCAATAAGAAAATAGATACATTGTAGGAAGATACAATAGTGAAGGTGAATATAATGGTATTCACATGAACATGGATAGATTTCACAAAAAATGTAGAGGTAAAAGAGTCACAAAGACTACATACAGTATGATTTCCATTGCTAAAGCACTCAAAAACAAAAAAATTAGAAAATATATTACTTAGGGACACATCTAAGTGCAGTAAAACCATAAAGTAAAGCAAGTGAATGAAAAACGCGAGACAAGAATGCTCTCATTCTTAAACTGGGTGATGAAAACATGGATACTCTTTTCATTTTTGTTTAAACCATACATATGCATAGTCTCTCGATATGTATGATATTTTCACATTAAAAAAAATCCCTCAAGTCTACGTAGGTATCAAGATACCACGCCACAGTGAACAAAGCATTCTAAAAAGGAGGGGGGTTTCTGCACAGTTACAGTCATGCGCCGCATAAAGACGTTTTGGTCAACAATGGACCACACATACAACAATGGTCCCATAAGATTAGTACCATATAGCCTAGGTGTGTAGTAGACTATACCACCTAGATTCACATAAGTACACTCCTTGATGTTTGCACAATGACAGAATCACCTAACAACACATTTCTCAGAATGTATCCCCGTCGTTAAGTGACGCATGAGTGTAATAGGTGATTGAAAATAGCATGTCAAGGCACACAAAACAGCTTCTTCCCACTCCAAAAATCTCTGGGTCAAATGTGGGATTACTCTGATGTGAATCTCTCCTTTGTAGCTAGATTATGGAAATTTGCTAAACTAGGGGTGATTTTTAAATGACTATGTGGCAACTGTCAATACACATCAGATCAAAGATCACTAGGAACCCACCTATGGTTGAACATGTTGAGAGTTTTGCTCACTGCAGTGAAGGAAAACACATGCCATGAAGAAACATGGGGAGCCTCAGGAAGAGGGCATTTGAAAGGATATAAGATTTGGGCTGATGTTAGGTAATTTTAGGGAGAGTTCAAGGGAGCAGGGATTTGCTCTAGATCAGGTGATGTCAGGAAGTGGGGACAATGCTATGATTGGTATCCTAGCAAGTTTTATCCAGAAGTAGGGCAGACTAGAACAAGACTAAAGCTGTAATTGGTAAGGAAGCAGCAAGCCATTCACATCAGCCAGGAAAGGGGGATGTTTGGTAGTTTGCGGCTTGAACGGTCATCGTGTTTTTGTCTATGCTTAGGCAAGATTATGAAGTGTTCTTATTTTGTCGTCATGGTTGCAGAGTGATCTTACAGGATGCTGGTGCTCTGAGATCGTTTATGTCCTACAGTAGAACACCATGGCCTGCCTGTGAGTGCCAGGTCAGCTCCTAACAACATCAAGGCCTACATGTCAGTATCAGATCAGTTTTTCTCTTTCTCATAACAAAGAGTTATACATTCCCTCTTGCATTTTCTCCATATATGTTCCAACCATCGGCACTATCTTCTTTCAAGTTTATTGACAGACTCATATTTCAACCATTTTGGTTATATTTCATCTATCTCAGTAATCATTACCAATTCATCAAAAACAAAAACATCAGCTTCTTCCTTCTTTGAAAAGACAAAGACTGGGTGGCCCAGTGGCACAGTGGTTAAGTTTGCATGCTCCTAAGTTTGCACTTAGGCAGCCCAGAGTTCGCCGGTTTGGATCTTGGGTGTGGACCTACACACTGCTTATCAAGCCACTCTGTGGCAGGCATCCCACATATAACATAGAGGAAGATGGGCACGGATGTTAGCTAGGAGCCAATCTTCCTCAGCAAAAAAAAGAGAAGGATTGGCAGCAGATGTTAGCTCAGGGCTAATCTTCCTCAAAAAAAAAAAAAGACTCTCACAAGGACATATAGCAGCTTGAAATGTCATAACATGGCATGAATATAAGATCATCTCATCAATACCATATTAGAAATATTCATTTTTTGGTTCCCTGCCATGTCACTTTTATCTTTTGGGTCTTTGTGAGTTCAACTGGGGTGCTAATTAGGAAAAATGATTACTATGACTGTTTTTGTGTTGGATGGCAACTGCCTCAGCTAACATAATCATGTGGAATTTTGTAGGTCTCATTAAGATGGCAAAATGAACTAACTGGCTGCGTCAGGGTCCCTTTCGTTCTGTTTCTACAGAATTAGTTTTAAAACTCAACCTGCAGCAACCAACTTGTGAGAATTAGAAGGGGCTGGAGAAAATGTCAAGGGCTGCTGAGCCCATTGTAACAGGTAGCCTCCCTCCATCAGTCCTTGCTGTAATCGTTTCAGTGCTACAGCAATAAAATCTCTTTACTTTTACCCAATCCAAGGTAAATGACAATAAAGGTTGTGCTTCCAGCTGGTTAGAGAATGAGTCACTTTCTGACTCATCTCATCTCTTAGAGGTCAGGGTGGGAATTTCAATTTTATGGTCTATTAAACATGGAGACAGCCCAGTGGTGCTGCAGCATCCTCTCACAACAAACAAAGGGTGTTCACTGCCAATGAAACATCATTCATGCTTCCTCTTAGAAAACCACTCCATGAACAGCAAGCAAGATACTTCCATTACCGACATACAGTTCAAGTCTCTGAGATCACACAGACTAGTAGCTGGAATACTGGAAAAGTAATGGTCTTTGTTTTCAGCTTTAAAAATGAGGAGAGATTTTGGTATGTCAAATTAAATACTCATCATGTAAATTTCCAGCTTTCCCAGAAGGATATAATTATAAGTTGTTGTCATAGAGGTATAAGAATCACACATTGAAAGCTCTGTTTCTTCCTCAGGTCATTTTAATGCATGAAGACAGAATTTACTCTACTAATGAGACAATAATGTAATAAACTCATCTTCCTCCTCAGACTATGAAACCATTGAGGGTAGTCCATGTTTTATTCATCTTTGCATCCTTATCCCCTAGTATAATGACAGGTTATCAATAAATGTTGTAGGAGGAATGGATGGATGGGTCGATGGATGGATCAATTGGATAGGTGGATGGTTGGGTTTATTAAGTTATTGTTCACCAATAAAAGAAGTACAAGTGATTCAGAAGTTCTGTATTGATGCATTAACATCTCCTAAGGAAGACACAGAACTTTCAATTTGTTATTATTTATTATACCCTTCTAACAACAACTTGTCTTATAGTTATATTTTCCCTGACAGCTGGAAATTTATTCTGTTCAGAGGGCAAATATATTTGGCATGGCTCATGTTTTTTTTAACCTCATGCTCCTGACAGAAGAAAATCACATTTGTTCCATATTTTGCTTAAGCCTGAAATGCTTTAAGTGGAACCCTACCATCTATTTATTCATTTGTTCATACATACATCCATTCATTTGCTTATTCATCCATCCATCCATCTAATCATTTAACAAATATTCACTGAGTACTTACTGTAGGCATTCTTTTAGGCACTAGAAGTATATCAGTAAATATTATAGATAAAAACCCCTGCCCTCATGGTTATGAAGCTTATATTCTAGTGGAGGAAGAAAGATAATAAACAAGATAAATAAGATATAAAGCATATAAGTACTAAGGGGAAGAAATACAGGAAGGAGTTGTATTTGTTTGGGCAGGCTAGCTTCTATAACAAACAACTTCCAAATTCCATTGACTGAACACATTAAAAGTTTATCTCTCATTAATATAACTAATGTTGACATGACAAGATTTAGGGGAAAGTTTGCGTGAGTCAGACCTACAGTTACCATCCATACTGAGTAGCAGACAAGTTGACGGCAAAATTTTCAATTAGTAATGTGTGAATACACAAGCCCCTTGGGTTCTGTATTGAAAAGCATGCTTCAGTAATTACAAGTGGCATTTAGAAATTAAATATAAAATTCCTCTCCCCACACAGATGCTTGAGGCAACTCCCGATTGATTGAAGGGCTCATGAGTCACAGTCCCTGGTTACCTTTGTCTGAGCAAATGACGGTGCAGGGTATAGAAAAGAGGGTGAACAGTAATGGAATAAAACAATGGAAATTATTAAATACTAGGGATCAAATAAAATAATATTGCATAAGAACTGGAGAAACAGTTATTGCGAAATTCCTTACAAGTCTTTAGACCCTGCAATTAGAAGGCCAGTCATTCATTAAAACTCTATTTCCTTCTTCATTGCCCTGAAATGGCTGCCTTGCCTTGGCTGAGTCTGGTGGTAAAAGAGCTAGGTGGAGAAACAAACAAAAATCTTTGATACATATTCAAACTCTACTAACACACATTCTAATCTCTTAGTGTTCTTATTTACACTATCTATAAAATATAAAATCAATTGCCTCTCTTACCTAACAGGTGTATTTTGAGACCTTGAAAGACTATTCCCTAGGAGTAAATATGATCCAAAAATAGATCAGCACTCACAGAGAATGAGGCTCCAATTTTGCAATTATCTCAATCTCTGATTCGATTAAGGTAATCTTGAATATCTAGTGGCACTGTCCTATTTCCCTACTAGAAGAAAAAGCGTTCATTCTCACTAGATACCTATTATTATAGAGTCTCATTAAGCTTTACAATTTTTCAAATACTTTGTCCATCAACAAAAATTATCAGGTTTATGAGAAAACAAGATGTGACCAAAACCAAGAGCAAGAGAAAAACAACAGAATCAGTCTCATAGGGGACTCAGATAATGGAGCTACAATTCATAGACTTTAAATAATTACAGATGATTTATTCAAGAAATTACAAGAAGAGTGAGAAGGTTAGCAGAAAGTTAGAAAAATAACAGAAGCAAGGTGAAAATTCTAAAATTGAAAAATACAACTGAATTTATGAATTAAATAGATGAAATAAACTATGAATTAAATAGACACAGCTAAAGACAAGATTAGTGAATTGAAAGACAGGTCAGACAAAAATATATAAAATGAATTCAGAGATATAAAAAGATAGAAAATATAGAAAGGAATATTTATAAGAGATATATGAAAGATGTTGATTAGAACTAAAATACATATTTGGACTAACTGGGGTAGAGGAGAGAGAGAGAATGGAGGAAAAAGCAATATGTGGATAGAGATTATATGAGAAATTATTTTTATCACTATTCTGTTTACAAAGTTAAATAAGTTTCGAGTGTCACGGCCCCATACCATTTCTCCCATAATCAAACATGACAAAAGACATCAAAGGTGCAGATTTAAGACACTCTGGAAACCCCAAAATGGATAAATACAAAGAAAATTAGACCTACACATGTTATAGTAACTGCTGAAAATCTAACATAAAAGTGGAAAATATTAAAAGTAGTCAAAAGATATCATTACATTCAAAGGAGAAGTGATATATTGACACCTGATTTTTTAACAGAAACACTGGAAACCAGAAGCCAATGGAGTATCTTCAAATTACTAAAAGTTAATAACTTCTAACCTAGAATTCAATAACCAGCAGAAACATGTTTCAAAATTAAGAGTGAAATAAAGCCATGCTAAGGAAAAGAAAAATTGAGAGCATTTACCACTAGCAGAACTACACTAAAGGAAATACGAAAGGGTACCCTTTAGGCTGAAGGAAAATTATCCCAGATAGAACCATAGAGATATAGTCATAAGAAATATAGAGCAATGGAAAGGGTAACTACATAGTAAATCTAAGTGAATATTGACTACAAAACAGCAATAATAATATCTTCAGAGACTAAGTATGTTAGACTGAATGTTTGTGTCCCGCTTTAATTCATATGTTGAAATGTAACCCCCAATGTGATGGTATTTGGAGGTGGAGCTTTTGGGAGGTGACTATTGCCCTTATAAAAGAGATCCCAGAGGGGCCAGCCCAGTGGCACAGTGGTTAAGTTTGAACACTCTGCTTTGGTAGCCCAGGGTTTGCAGGTTTGGATCCCGGGCACAGATCTAGTACCCCTTGTCAAGCCACACTGAGGCGGCATCCCACACAGAAAATCGAGGAATACTGGCACAGATGTTAGCTCAGTGACAATCTTCCTCAAGAAAAAAGAGGAAGACTGGCAACAGATGTTAGATTAGGGCCAATCTCCCTCACACACAAAAAAAGAGAGAGACCCCAGAGAACTTGCTTGCCCCTTCTGCCATAGGATGACACAGTGAGAAGACAGCTGTCTATGAACCAGGAAGCAGGCTCTGACTAGACAAAAATCTGCCAGAACCTTGATCTTAGACATTCTAGTGTCCAGAACTATGAGAAATAAATTTCTGTTTTTATAGGCCACCCAGTCTATGGTATTCTGTTATAGCTGCCTGAATGCACTAAGGCAAAGTATATATATATATACTAAATACTATATATAGTATATACACTATTTATATATATATAGTAAATATATATATAAATAGTAAATACTATATATATAGTATATAGTAAATACTATATATATATGTATATATCTCTATAAGTATAAATACTTATGTGTGTGTATATAGATAGACATACAGATATTTTAAATATACAACATTAGCACTAGGAGGGGAGTAAAGGGAATCAAAGGATTTTAAGGTCCTGGTATTATCTTGGAAGTGCCAAAAGTACTAATTTATATTAGACTTTAATAAGTCAAGAATGTGTGTTGAAATCTCTAGAGTAATCATTAGATGAGTGATTAAAAAAATGTATAAATAACAGAAGAGATAAATAGAAAAAATACTTAGACAACTTAAATGAAGGCAAATAAGTAGAAGGTAAAGAACAGATTAGATGGGACAAGGAGCAAGTAAATAGGTGGTAGGTTTTAAGTAAAATACTTGAGTAATTTCATTACTACAAATGGAAAAAATATCCTACTTGAATGACAATAATTGTTGGACAGGATTTAAAACACACACACAACTATGTGCTGTTTAAAAGAGATACACCTTAAATATAAAGAAACGAAGGGGCTGGCCCCATGGCCGAGTGGTTAAGTTCGCGCGCTCCACTGCAGGCAGCCCACTGTTTCATCGGTTCGAATCCTGGGCGTGTAAAGGGCACTGCTTGTCAGGCCATGCTGAGGCAGCGTCCCACATGCCACAACTAGAAGGACCCACAACTAAGAATATACAACTATGTACCAGGGGGCTTTGGGAAGAAAAAGGAAAAAAATAAAATCTTTAAAAAAAAAAAAAGAGAAAAAAACGGAAAGGTTGAAAGTAAAAGGATAAAAAAGCATTTACCAAGCATATACTAACCAAAAGAAAGCTGATGCAGCTATACTAATACAAACAAGGTAAACTTTAAGAAAAATATCATAACTAGAGATAAGGAGGGACTTTTCATAATGATAAAGGTTTCTGTACATCGATAAAACAATCTGAAATATTTAAGCACTCACGACTATAATTTCAACATACATAAAGCAAATATTATCAGAACTAAAAGGATAAATAGAAAATTCACAATTATTGAGTCTAGTACATACCTCAATATCAGATAGACTATATAGATTTAAAAAATCAGTAAAGATATGGGTGATTTGGACAATCCAATTAACGAACATCATTAATAGACATATCTAGGATACTCAAATCAACACTGCAGAACTCATTTTTTTCCTAGGATATAGGAAACATTTAACAAAATTGACCATCCACTAGGTCGAATTTCAAAGATTGAAATCATACAGAGTTATGCTCTCTGACTACAGTGGAATTAAGCTAGAAATCAATATCAAAAAGAGGTACAGAAAATCCTCATGAAATTAGAAATTAAGAAAGATAATTATAAATAGCTCATGGTTAAATAAAAAGATGATGAAAATTAGAAAATGTAATGAAACGAATATCATAAAAGTAACTGATATAAGAATGTGTGGGATGCAGCGAAAACATGGAAATTCATGTCCTTAAATGCATACGTTAGAAAAGAACAAAGGCTGGAGAATCAAGTACCTAAACATCAGAATCAAAAAATTGTTAATGAGAAATAAATTAAATCCAAAGAAGGTAAAAGGAAAAAAACAAAGAACAAGGCAGAAATCAATACAATTGAAAACAAAAATGTAATATGGCAGGAAAAAAGATATAAATATTAGAAGAGAAGAAATAAAGTAGTCATTCTTCACAGATGACATGGTTACATATAAAGAAAATCTGAAAGCCTCCACAGACATTGTTATAATTAATGAGTGAATTTAACAAGATTGCTGAATACAAGATCAGACTAACCAAATCAATTGCATTTCTACATATCAAACAACAAACAATTGGAAAATACCATTTTAAAAAGGATACTATTTATAATAACATAAAAATACCTTGAATAAATCTAATAATGTATAAGACTCGTACCAGGAAAGTATAAAATATTATTGAGATAAATTAAAGGCAAATAAATGGAGGGGCACATAGTGTTTGTGGATTGAGAGACTAAATATTGAAAGACACCAATTCTCCCCAAAAGTATCTACTGACATAATACAATTTCTATAAAAATGCCAGTAGGGTTCTGTGGAAATTGTTAAGCTGATTCTAAAATCTATATGAAAATACCAAGGGCCAATAATAGCCAGGGCATTTTGAACAAAAAGAACAAAGTGGCAATTCTACTGGATATAAAATTTTATTATAAAACTACAATAATTAAAATAATGTGGCAGTGGGCCAACCTCAGTGGCCGAGTGGTTAAGTTGAGCATGCTCCACTTCGGTGGCCTGGTTTCAGTTCTTGGGCATGGACCTACACCACTTGTCTATCAGTGGCCACACTGTGAGGGTGGCTCACATACCAAATAGAGGAAGACTGGAAAGAGATTTTAGCTCAGGGTCAATCTTCCTCAGCAAATAATAATAATAATAATAATGTGGCATTGGCACAATATTAGACACATAATAGAGTGATCAGAAATGATACTTGATTTGTGAAGGTGACACTGTAGGGCGGTAGAAAATGATGATCGTTTCAATGACTGTTGCTGGGTCAAGTGGATTTCCATACTAAAATATAAAAATAAATCCCCTGGTGTTCCTCTAAGATCTGGAACAAGACAAGGACACCCACTCTCACTCTTAGTCAACACAGTAGTGAAGTCCTATCCACAGCAGTCAGACAAGAAAGAGAAATACAGGTCATCCAAATTGGAGACGAAGAAGTAAAACTGTCACTATCTGCAGATGACATGATACTATATATAGAAAACCCTAAAGATTCTACCAAAAAAACTATTGGAATAAGTGAATTCAGTAAACTTGCAGGATACAAAGTAAATTTACAGAAATCAGTTTTGTTTCTATACACTAAAAAGAAACTATTAGAAAGGGAAATTAAGAAAACAACCCTATTTACAATTACATCAAAAAGAATGAAATACCTAGGAATAAATTTAACCAAGGAGGTAAAAGACCTCTACACTAAAAACTATGACATCGATGGAAGAAATCGAAGATGACACAAATAAATGGAAAGATACACTGTACTCATGGTTTGGAAGAATTCATATTGTTAAAATGTCCATCGTACCCAAAGCAATCTACAGATTCAGTGCAATCCTTGTTAAAATACCAATGGCATTTTTTCACAGAACTAGAACAAATAATCCTAAAATTTGTGTGGAGCCACATAGGACCCTGAAAAGCCAAAGCAATCTTGAGGAAGAACAAAGCTGGAGGCAACACGCTCCCTGGTTCAAGAGTATATTACAAAGCTATAGTAATCCAAACTGTATGGTACCGGCACAAAAACAGACACACAGATCAAAGAAACAGGATAGAAAACTCAGAAATAAACCCACACCTGTACGCTCAATTAATCTACAACAAAAGAGGCAAAACATACAATGGAGAAAAGACAGTCCCTTCAATAAACAGTGTTGGGAAAACTAGACAGATACATGCAAAAGAATGAAATTGAACCACTTTCTTACACCATATACAAAAATAAACTTAAAATGGATTAAAGACCCAAATATAAGACCTGAAACCATAAAACTCCTAGAAGAAAGAGTAGGTAGTAAACTCTCTGACATTAGTCTTAGCAAAATTTCTTTTTGATACGTCTCCTCAGGCAAGGGCACCAAAAGCAAAAATAAACAAATGGGACTACATCAATATAAAAAGCTTTTGCACAGTGAAAGAAACCATCAACAAAACAAAAAGGCAACCTATTGAATGGTAGAAAATATTTGCAAATCATATATCTGATAGGGGTTAATATCACCTTACATCTTTCAGAATGGCTATTATCAAAAAGACAAGAAATAAGTGTTGGAGAGGATGTGGAGAAAAGAGAACGCTTGTGTACTGTTGGTGGGAATATAAACTGATGCAGCCACTATGGAAAACATTATGGAAATTCCTCAAAAAGTTAAAAATAGTGTTACCATATGACCCAGCTATTCCACTGCTGGGTATTTATCTGAAGAAAACAGAAACACTATTTCAAAAAGACATATGCACCCCTATATTCATTGCAGGATTATTTACAATAGCCAAAATATGGAAACAATCTAAGTGTCAGTAGATGAATGGATAAAAAAGTTGTGAGATACACACACACACAAACACACAGGAATATTGGCCATAAAAAATAATGAAATATTGCCATTTGCCACAACATGGATGGATCAGAGAATATTACGCTAAGTGTAATAAGTCAGACAGAGAAAGAATACCATATGATTTCACTTATTCATAGAATCTAAAAACACAAATGAACAAACAAAACAAAACAGAAACAGACTCATAGATACAGAGAATAAACTGGTGGTTGCCAGTGGGGAGGGATGTGGAGGGAAGGGCAAAATAGGTGAAGGGGATTACGAGGTACAAACTTCCAGTCACAAAATAAATAAGTCATGGGGGTGTAATATACGGCAAAGGTAATATAGTCAGTAATGTTGCAATAACTTTGTTTGGTGACAGATGGTTACTAGTCTTATCAGGGGGATCATTTCGTAATGTATATAAATGTGAAATCACTATGCTGTGCACCTGAAATGAATACAATATTGTATGTCAACTATACTTTAAAAAAATGAACCCCTAACTCAGCACACACAAAAATCAGTTCCAGGTAGATTTTAAATCTAAAGGCAAAAGTTAAAACAATAATTATAGAGGATCACACAGGAGAATATTTTCATGTTTTAGGAGTTAGGGAAAGTTTTCTTTAACAGAATACAGAAAAAAAAATCCCACTTATACAGGAAAATACAAACAAATTGAGTTACTAAAAATTAGAGGTTTCTGTTCATCACACAGCACCAGTAAGAGAAGGAAAAGGCAAGTCAGAAGGTAAAAGAAAGCATCTGCAACACGAGTAACCAACATGATTTGTCTGCAGAATACACAAAGATCTCCTTTGATTAGTAAAAGACACACAATCCAATAGAAAAATAGGCAAGTGACCTAAACTAGACTTCACAAAAAGGGATACTGAAATGGTCAATAAACATATGAAAATATTCTCATTTTCCTTAATACAGAAAAGGCAAGTTAAATCCACTCCACACCCAGTAAAATTACAAAAATGGGAAAAAAACAGTGTTGGTAAAAATGTAAAGCAACTGCAATGCTCAGGCCTTGCTGGTGAGAGGGTAACTTGGCATGTCCACTTTGGAAACCTATTCGGCATCATCTACCGAAACTGGACATATCCGTATACTCTGACCCAGCAATTTTACTCCTATGTATACATCCAACAGACATATATACTCATGTGCACCAAGAGACATGCACAAGAATATTTATAATAACATTATTTGTAGGAGGTAAAAACTGAAAACATCCCAGATATCCAGAGATAGAATGGTATATAAATCTTTATATGTTTATAAAAAGTAATATCATAAAACAATGAAAATGAAAAGATGGTTGCTATATGCAACAGAAATGGATGTCTCACAAATATGTTATCCAAAAGAAGTTATAAACAAACACATACTGTATGATTCAATTTATATAAAGTATAAAAACGTCAAAGCCAAACTATGGTGTTAACAGGATAGTGGTCCTATTTGGGGAGTTTCAAGGGAGTGGTGATTGGCAGGAGGAACGAGAAAGGCTTCTGGGGTGTTAGTAATGTTCTATTTCTTCACCTGAGTGATCGTTACATAGAAATTGTGATCATTAGCCAAGCTGTACACCAGTGCTTCTCAACCAGGGGCGACTTTTGCTCCTCAGGGAACATTTAGCAATGTCTGGAGAAATTTTTCACCGTCACAACTAGAAACAGGGATGGGTACGACCATAGAGGCCAGGGATGCTGCTAAACATTCTACAGTGCAAAGGACAGTCCCTCCTTCCCCAAGAAAGAATCATATTGCCCAAAATACTGGTAATGCTGAAATTGAGAAATCTTGTTGTACACTTGTTACTTGTGTATGTATGTGCATGTCATTTTGTGTAAGTTGACTCTAGATAAAAACAAAAGGCCATGTGCACATGTGTCTACAAAAAAACAAAGATGCTAGTCTCCTTCCAAGTTTTTCTATTTCTATTTCTTTGCTTCTCGTTAATTCGATTTGTTGTCTTCTAGTGGTCACTAACAGCTGAGAAGGACAAATGCTCCTGCAAAATTAAAATTGAGGAAATTCTGTCCATTAATTTATTATTTCCTCTGTGACTCATTATTTGACTATATTGGAAGAGCTTTTATATCCAACTCTGAAATGCCAAATTAAGGGGAGAATTGGAGAAACCCATTACTCCACAGTGAGACAAACTTTCTAAGTGTCCAGGGTCTAAAATAGCAACTTTTACATTACTTACTTGAGTCACAGATGTATCGTGTGACTTTTAAGTAGAAAGCAAAATGCATTGTTGATACTATTTCTGGATAGGTATATGGAGAAATATCCAAAGTAAATAATTTTATTTCATGGGAAAAAATAAGAAGATATCCAGCATTATTTTTGCATCCTGATTTGCAGATGACTAAACTCAGTTTAGAAAATGAATACAAATACAGACAAAGGCTATGTTTGCAACCCATATATCAATGATTCCATCAGTCTTCATTCCCCCAGATATGGCAAAGGATGTTTGCTAATTATTGGAAAGAAGTACTAAAAGGAATTTATGTATGTGGGACAAAGAACTGACGATGGTTGCTTAAGCAAATCAAAGTAATGTATCCAAAGAAAGTAAGACAACAACTTAAGTGGTTCATTTATTTAGAACTGCTTATCTCAATCCAGTGTTGAAACATAATATGAATTACTCAGTTCAGTATCACTTTTACGAAAAAGTACAGGAAAAATAACATTGGTTAAATCATGCAATCACTGACTATAGGAGTCCTCGAGAGAACACAGTAGTACTCATTCAGACCAGTTGGAAATGGAAGGTCATTCACTCTTACTACTAAACTATTCACTGTTTCTCCTAAGATAGCCTCTTAACTCCTATAAGAGGATGAGTTTGTGAGGGTGAAAGACAAACTAAACCCAACCAACCAAACGAACCAACCTGAAGTGATGCTAGCATCCCCCATGTCAACCACAGGAAAGAGAGATCAACCCAAATTTGCCTTGAGATGAGATTATTAGGCACCTCCTAGAGTAGAAGAGATGAAGAGATCTTGAAAACATACTAGTTGATCCAGGGGGAGATTTCTCAAAAGGATGAAGTTTGGTAGGCCCCAGGCATAGTGGAGACCCTATCATGCTTAGACTCCAATTTAACCGAACTTACAAAACAATGATTCTTGATTTGCACCCAAGTTGGCAGAGTGAAACCCATGGCCACTAGGTTCCCACAGGCTACACATAGAGGTGAGTGAGAAGGTTCTCGCCCTTTGCCCTTTCTCAAGAACTAGGTTTAGAGGAAATTCAGGAACTACTCCAGCTTTGCTCCTCGGCTGCTGTGGAGAGCAGGCTGGATATTTCATACTCATCATGCCAGTCACTCCAAATGTTTAAGAATGTCTCAGAGGAATTGTCTGCCTTCTGAGAAGCCATGTGGAGCCAAGTGGGGCTCTAAAAGAAGAAAGCTTGTGGGTAGTTTTCAAACACAGAAAGAGCCCTCGTTCTGTAAGGCTTCCCATTTTACTATGTTTTATAGTTTTTAAAAATAAAAACACTGTTCTCTCTGTCTTTGTTTATATCTCTCTCACACACAAACACACACACACACACATACACACCCCCCAGAGCCCTGCCAAGGCATTGTTGAGCCTGTGGTTGGGCTATACTTTTAATCCCATTTCTATCCGTAAATTTTAAGTACGCTTTTTTCTTTCCCCACTCCAATCCCTTCAGCCATCAAATCTGGCTTTCCACGCAAAGGCAAGAAACTCACGCGACTTTGGCACAGACAGTGCACTTCCAGCTGCCATCAAGTCCTGAGACCCGACACTCGTTGCACACTCTCAGCGAACAGGCCTGGCACGGGTCTCCCCGGTCAAATATTAAGCCCAGATGTCTGTGGCAGTGAACACAGACTCTGCTGCCCTCTTGTTGAGTCTTCCCACTTCTACGTTTTGCTTCTAAGAGTTCATTTTTCAGCTTCCTGGAAGGAGAGAAAAAAATCGCTTGATAAAAAAACAACAGAGGAGCAGAGCTATCTTTATTCAAGGGATGGTTTTCATTCGGGAGAATATTTGAAAGAACCAAGGAGTCAGAGCCAAATGCTTTCAGAAAACACAATTTCTCCCTCTACGATCCACAATCCTTTGACATGAGTAGTTGAAAAATACAATGTTTTTTAACTTTGAATTTTGACATTCTCCACTAGTTCTAGGACTTTGCTATTAGTATTTATTCACCTTCTACTCTAATTTCTCCAGGATATCTTTGACACCATAACACTGGAGTACAACGGCAGTCTAGAGGTATGCACAACAGCATGTTATTCACTTGCCTAGATGTACTACGTGAGGCAAGAGTGTGAAATCAAACTTGGCAATATGGGAACTTTCCTTAAGTGATCGAATGAGGAATTTACTACAAACACATTGACTGCCATTTCAGCATCCAAATGCTTCTGCTTAGCACTTGAGGGTTTCCAACGATTTCCACTGACCTATGGGCTTTGCTGTCAGACATCGCCATGTTTGAATCTAGGTTCCATCATGAATTAGCTGTCCAATCTTAGGCAATGATTTATCCACTTAATCTTAGTCCAAATGGAATAATACTCTTTTTCTAAAAATAAGAATAATAATATTCTTAGATGACTTTTTAAGATTAAATGAGATAAATATATGTAAAGTTACCAGCATGGTTCCTGGCACATAGGTACTAAATAAATGCTATTTCCATGTCCCTTCTTAAACTACCTGATATGTAATCTATTTATACACACCTTAAGAAAATAGCTATTCAAAGTGTGGTCCTTGTTCTAGGAACAGCAGCATCATTTGAGAGTTTGCTAGAAATGCAGAATCTTAGGCCCCACCTGAGACCTACTGGATCAGATTCTGCATTTTCACAAAATCTCCAGGTGATTAGAGTTTGAAAAACAAAGGTTTTTTTAGAACATTTGTTCTCAAATTTGGCTATACGCTGGAATCACCCGGGAAGATTTTAAAAAATAGTGATTCCCAAGTCTCACCCCCACAGATTCGGATGTAATTAGTTTGGAATGCGGCCTACACAATGATATTTTTTAAAGCTTTCCTATTTATTCTAATATACTGCCAAATTTGGAAAACACTACTGTAGAAAACAGGTTCATTCCTGCTTAAATGCTTCACAGACATGCCATTCCTTTATGTTATCCATCTCCAATCCCTTCTTCAACACGACATTTCTATGTTCCAGAAAAAATAAACATCGCAGAATCATCCCACACATCTCATGCCATCTCCTTTTACATTTGTGGTGCTGTGCATAGTTACACCCAACTGGACCAGCCTCTCCTCAAAGGCAGGAACATAGTTTCTCGTACATACTGCTCAGGATCCAATTTCATGCTAGATTATAAGATACTTAAATGTTTTTATTACTATTTATTATCTCTTTTGGGTCTTCAAACTAACTTGTGATGTATTATGACTCTCACTTTAAAGACAGTAAGCAGTATAGATAAAACCAGAAACCAGGTCTTTTATTTCCTATCTTAATGTGAGATTCATAAATGGAGAATTTAAAAAGTGAGGACTAAGGTTTCCAAACTTTTGATTAATTGTCTCCTTCATTCATCCAATGAGCATCTATTGAGTGCCTACTGTGTGCTAGGCATTCTGGTATTCAGAGGCGAACATGAGTCAAAACAGGACACCTAAGGATTCCTATTATCATTGATGTTAGTCAAGAAGAGGACAAATGACGTAAAATGATGCACGTTTTGCAACAGGCAGCCATACAGAGCACTCTTAAGTCCTCGCTTTCTTATCCTTCTAAATACAAATGACAAAAATCCACAACACATGTTTTCCTAATCCCTGATTTAGAGCTTACAAAGAACCTTCTGTCCTGTATTTTCATGAGCAACCGGCTCATGAAATTGAGTGTAAGAAAAGCTCCACACAATTTACTTTTGAAAACTTGTAAAAGCTGCAAGCTTTCAAATAACAGAACGAGTTCTCATTTGAAGACCCCAATTGTATTATTTGGAGAATCACAACAGACATTTGAATACCTCAGAGCACAGGATAAAGAAAATGTTGCCTGTTAAAAATTTATAACAACTCATGCAACAATGATAAAGAAACAAAGTGATCAAAATGAGTAGAACAAAGATAGCAATCCTAGACAGCAGTCCTATTCCAGTAGGCTGCTGGGCCAAAGAGTAATAAACTGAGAAAACAGGGTATTCCAGCATATTTCAGAGGCAAATTCTCTTCTGGAAAACATTTCTATGATCAGGTGCCTGAAGTTTAACCACTTAGCAGCTCCTTAAAGTAGAGAGGGCGAGACCACTTGAAGAAATTACAGCCATAAAGTCAAATATTTATATTGCATCTTTTTGTGCTGTACTGACAGGACTGACTTAGCAATCAAGTTGCACCTAGTTCACAGTGCTAGAGTCTGAAAAGACTTGGGGCTCTGTATAAATCAGGCCACAGGAAAGCAAGAATTTAAAGGTCCAAACACACTGGTTGGGGAACTTCTAAGGCAATTGGTGCTAACTGTTTCACATATTCTGAGAGCTATCTCTGAGACACGTGGGAAAAGCTGGGAAGAATTCCCTAGGCTGGCACAAAATATTAAGCAGCTTACTGATTTTTCAAATCTCTCTTACAAATTGGCCTAATTCAATCACGCCTAGGATAATTCACATTAAGTGGACACAGCTGTTTTCAGACACTCACGAAGAGGAGAAAGGGTAACAGGAGGGTAATTGCAACAAGGAAAAGAAAGTGTGCAATTGGAGAATTAGTACCAAGCAGAAAGGGAAGCATAGGGAACTAGGAGAGAGGAAAAGGATGGGAGATGTCTCTTTTCTCTGCTTTACTAGCCAGCACTTACAAATCAAGGTGGACCTCATTTGGTTCCTGCATTGCTGGCCTAGTCTCAGGAAAGTGTCTGAAAAAGGTGAGTTTCTGGGCTAAGTACAGTACCTGTTCATCTCTCTCATCCACATAAGCTAGAAATGTTTCTGGTTCCAATTACCAGGCTTAAAATATTGGTTTAATTTTTTCCCCACGTAACAAGAAATCCAGAATTAGGCAGCTGCTTGCATTAGTTCAGCTGCAAAATCAGGTAATTAAGGATTCCTTTCATTCTTTCATCCTGATGGTCCCCTATCTTCAAGATGTGGCTTATCATTCTTATGCAAAATGGCTAGACAACCCCAGCACAGCATCTACATTAAGGCAGAAAGAAGGGGGAAGAGGTGTCAGTTGCACCTGTCTCTCAACAGAAAAGCAAAAATGGACTCAGAAGTCCTCCCATTAGACTTCTCCTTAGGTTTCCCTGACCTCACAGTGTCACATCACCAATACTGGCCGCAAAGGAGGCTGGGAAGGTGGAACAAGTTGGGACCACACATCCCTGCCCTCTTGACATCAGATGTGGTCATGTGACTCATATTGGCCCATGAAATGTGGTATGTGATTCCAGGTAAATGCTTTAAGAGCAAGTGCATGGTTTACCACATACTCTTTTCTTTGCATGGAGAATAGCAATGTGCCAAATAGTTCTGCTCTGTAAGTCTGGGTCCTGGTCTGAGGATGCCATGAAACAGAGTTCCCAGCCATCCTATCACGGACATGTAGCATGAGAGAGAAATAAACCTTCATTATTTTAAGCCACTAAGAATTTGGGGCTGTTACCGCAGCATCACTTAGCCTATCCTGACGGATACAGCCTAGTTCTTCATCGGGCTGGCTTCCACATATCCTTTTTATTTCAGCTTTACTGCTGCTTCCCCAGAGAGTTTCTCTGATCACCAAATCTACAGCAGATTCCCATCTTATTCTCACTCATAGAGCTGTGTTCTTCTTCCTCAGCACTTACCATAATTTTTAATTTATATGGCTGTGTTATTTGTACATCTATTTGGCTGTTTTTATGGGTTTAATGTTTGTCTTGTACATTTATTTGGCTGTTTTTATGGGTTTAATGTTTGTCTTGCCAACTCCTATAATCTCTAGGAGGGCAAGACTATCTCCGTTTTGTTCAGCTTTGCATTTTGCAGCACATAAACAGTGCCCGGGACATAATAGATATCATTTAATTGAACGAATAAAAGAAGGCATAAGCAAAAGCTAGTCAGTTACAGAGAAAGAAAGAGGAAAGGAAGGAAGGAAAGCTTAGCCATGCTGCTTACGAAGTATCACTGGGCATTCCAGTTAAGATAACGTTATTGTGAGCATTAAGTAAAGTGTTAAGTGCCGCTTGATGCATAGTAATGGTGGAATAGATTCCAGTTAACCTCTGGGCCTCAGTTACTTAAACTTCAAAGTGAAGATAATTCCTTTCTATCTTCCTCTGAGGGTATTTGTGAGAGCCAGAGGCAATGAAGTGTGGTAGTGTGCTCTGTGAATTATAGAGGCCTTTACAATATGAAGCCATCATAACTGAAAAGAGAATGAGAAGGGAAAAAATGTACAATGTTGGATGTGCTAAGAATAAGTCAAAATTGGCTAAAATGGAGATCAAATACACTTCGAAAAACTAATGCAAGCCTGAGAAAGCTACAGATTGCTCTCAATTCCTTGGTAAGGATTTCCAGAACTTTTTCCATCTTCCTTAACCTCATTCTTACACTTTCGTTCAGAAAGCAAAAGTGTTGTAATTCTTGAAAATATGACAAATCTAACCATTTCCTCTATTTGCTTTTGTCTGAAGAGAAGCAAAAAGTATGGGAGATGGATGAAAAAGTGTAGTAGAGATAAATATGGCCCAAAATCAACTGTTAAAAACTCATGAATACAAGGAAAAAGGAAAAACAGCTGTTGAAGACATTTAATTCCAGCTAACACCAATTCTTCATTTGAGGTAAACTCTGGATGCTCTTGCATTTTAAAATGTCAGTTTATTCTTTATTCTTCAGGTTTCCTTGTTGCTACACAGACGCGTTCACATTAACATGTGAATTGATGACCTATATGTAGTTGGAATCTTAAAGACTGAAAAGACGACTTAGCTCGATTATAGTTGAATGATAGAATCATTTCATTTCTATATCCTGGTGATACATTGACTTCATTTTTTTCTATCCCATCATCAAAAATGTTAAATGCATGACAAAGACTGCTTGCTTTACCATTGCATAGACACATTCCTTTCAAATCAGGGATTGCTTTCATTAAAATTCCTGTCACATTTGTGTGGCATTAGTTTTCTTGTGTTACCCTGTCTAGATCCAATTGTGCTGAACACGATTTGGCACCAAATAAGGTAGGAATAAGGGAAGCAATTAGCTGCCTGGAAGAGGAAGCCATAGATAACAATTCACAAAGTATCTTTGATTCCTTGATGTCTTTAAATAATCCCCAATCTCATCTAGCAGAGCACATGAAGGCTCAAAACAGATAATGAGCAAGTGGAGACTCTACGGTGGCCGAGAGCATAGGGCTCTGGAGTCAGACTGCCTGGGTTCAAATCCTGGCCTTACACTTACTTCCTTTGAGACTGCAAGAAAAATACTTAACCTCTCTGTGCGTCAAGACTTAAGGAGACTTAAACTCTCTGTCTCAAAATACTGCCTCTGTAAAAGAAAAATCATAATAGTTACAACCTCATAGGTTTGTTGTGAGCGTTAAGTAGTGTTAAGTACAGCTTGATGCATAGTAATTGTGAAACAGACAATTCTGGCATATGTCTCCCAACACTGGTTCTCCCCTTCTCTCTTAGTAGAATGTCTAACTAGGCTCATGACCCCTCAGATTACATTTCCCAGTGTTCCTTGCAGTTAGGTTTTGTCATGAGACTAAATGTTGGCCAATATGACGTGATCAGAAATGATATAGGCAACCTCTAGGTTATGCCCCTACTGGGAAAGGGGTATCTATTTCCCTTGAACCCTTCCTCTTTCCCAGAGGCTAGGATGAGAACACAGGAGTGAACCATCTTGGACCAAGAGCTAAACTCTCAACACGGCGGAACAACCAAAGCACCCAGATGGAGCCAGTATAATACTATCACAAAAGCAGTATGATGGAGCCAGTATAACAATATCACAAAGCTGCCAACCAACCCAGACTTTTCCATTAGAGAGCAATGTATTTCCATCTTGTTTAAGCCATTATTATAATATGTCTTTGTCACCCACAGCCAAAGCTATTTCCCAACGAACACAGTAAGAACTCAGTAAATATTAGCTCTTTTTATTATTGCCCACTTGCAGAGATGATGCTACCAGGTTCTGCTTCAGCCTCTGCTACAATGCCTGCAAGCTAAAACCTTATCTAGAGGCAGAGTTTCATATTCCTTTAAGAGAACAAAACCATGGTGACTGACAAAAAATACTGTCAAACCCGAAACGAGACAAAAATCGCTCAAATATATGCAGGCAGAATAATGTCACAGCAACTTGATGCCAATGGCTGCACACCTCCTAGCACTCCCATCTTTTGCTCACATCCAGAGGCAATGCCATCGACACTGGGGCTGTTCATATTTGTCTAAGGAAAATCCAGGGGTGAGCAGACCTTACTGTACTCTGAATATAAAAATATTACTTTTTCATTTTAATTATAGCTTCTGTATACAGAACCTATTATTAAAACCTAACCACAATCATAACACTTAGCTACAATAATGACAGGCGCTCTGTTTTACATGTCATGCTATTAAACTTTTTGGCATTTTGCCACCTTGCCTCTTTTTTTGGTGAGGAAGATTGTCCCTGAGCTAACATCTGTGCCAATGTTCCTCCATTTTGTATGTGGGATGCCACCACAGCGTGACTTGATGAGCGGTGTGTAGGTCTGCTCCTAGGATCCGGACCTGCAAATCCTGGGCCACCGAAGTGGAACATGCAAACTTAACAACTACACCACCAGGCCGGCCCCCAATGCTATTAAACTTTGACAATAACCCATGAGAAAGACATTATGATTCCCATTTTATACATAAGAAAGTGGCATCTCTAAGCGGAAACTTGCTGTGGTTCAAAGGACTATTAAGTGGTATAGTCAGGATTCAGATCCAGAATTTTATATTCCAAAATCTGCACTCCTCCCCCACACCAGGCTCCTCTTGTTGGCTCTCAATCTACTAAAATATTTTTGCTCAGAAAGGACACTGTACTTATTTATTTATTTAAAGATTTGCCCTGAGCTAATACCTGTTGCCAATCTTTTTCCATCTCCGCCTCCACCTCCCCCTTCCCTTCCCCTCCTCTTCCTCCTCCTTCTTCCCAAAGCCCCCAGTACATAGTTGTATATTGTAGTTGTAGGTCTCTCTGGTTGTGCTATGTGGGACGCCACTCCAGCACGGCCTGATGAGCAGTTCTAGGTCCACACCCAGGATCTGAACAGGCAAAACCCTGGGCTGCCAAAGCAGAGTGCGTGAACTTAACCACTCAGCCACAGGGCAGGCCCTAGGACATTGTATTTATTAATGACTGCTATGTCTTTCCTAGTTGTGCAAAGCCATGCTGAGCACTCTCAAAGTTAAGCCTCAGTAAACATAAAGAGTTTCTTCTGCCTGCTTTGCTTTTTCTACTAAATGGTGTCTGCCCAAGTAGCCTCTTACCACACACTCTCTCATGACAAACATTCCCCAACAGAGCTGTTCTTTAACAAACACCGCTCTGGTCCTAATAAACTTTATAATGCTTTTGATTAGTTTTCAAATGAAAGGCTATTAAAAAGAATCAAGACCACCTGAGAATTGGGGGAACGTTTCACTTACATAGAAAGCTACTTCAGAGAAAGTAATAAGCAACAAGATTGAAAGAATACTTGTCTAGATAAAGAAATCTTGCGAATTGTGCCAATTTAATGTGTTTAGAAATTGTCTTGAGGAAAGAGAACATTGTGAAATCTTCATGTCTGCAGATGACACCATGCACTTCCTGGCAGTAGAACACTTGGCTCATAGAAATATACCAGGAGATCTCACAAAGTCACGTGAACAAAAAAAATAATAAAAATAAATTAAAGTTATGTGAACAATTATTTATTAATGTAGTCTTAAAAACAGCAGAAATTTATCTCATATGTAATTAGCAAACCAAGTTTTCCACCTGGGGATATCTTGAAATAACTATCGTCTCAACTTCCTGGCCTCACAAGGAACAAGGATGTGTCTTAGTAATCTGAAACCCAAAGGATACCTTTCTTAAGTATCAAAAATAGAAGGTCCTGTTATCAATATGGTAAATTACTCATAAAAGGAGGAGGTGGTGACAGAATCAGTACAAGAAATAGTAAAGCTGCATGTCTTTAAAAAAAAAAAACAAGGATAAAATACTGGGCTTTTCAAAGATTACTGCTATGATAATGCAAGCACAAAATTGACTTGATGGGAGGAAATTGGACACTCACACACAAAAAAAGATAATTTAAAGGGGACATATTGCCCTTGAAAAATTTTTCAAAACTACTTCTGCTGCTGAATACAGGCACATACTCGTTTTAATTTTTATAAACATACAGCTGAAATTTATTTCTAAAATGTCTCTAAATTGAATTTGTATAAACTAAATTATTTTAAATGCAGCAAGGAAGGAGCTATATCCTCAGCAAAGACAGTTATCAGTACCTAATTTTTCCTGTTTTACCTCTTTAGGTGATGCTTATGGGCACTCATATTTTCATATATAAAAATTACTACTACAAAACACACTTCCAGCAATTTTCCTAGTTATCAGCATAAATATAGGGTACACGAAATGTCAAGTCACCATTTCTTTGGAATTCACTGAGGATGAATATAAATGTTTATGTGCTGTGTTTTTTTCTTATGTGCTTCATTGAAAATCATCCCTGACAATTAATTGCTCTCAGATTCCATAAAAAGGAAGGTGAGATTTGTGCTGAGCAATAAACAAATCTGATCCATAAGATGCATGATCTTAATTACACTCATTTTCTCAGGTTGCCGGTTGTCTCCCAATATTCCTTTTTACTCTTTCATACCAATAAAACTCCCAAATGTGAGTTACTCACATGGCCACCCAGAATAAAGACTACATTTCCCAGTTAAATATGCAAGCTCCCTTGCACCTAAGTATGGCCATGTGACTACCTTCCAGCCTACGCAGTGTAAGCAAGGTCATCTGTGAAACTCCTCAAAAATGTTTTTAAGGGAAGGGAACCTGTCCTTTTTTCTGCCCTTTGCCCTTTTCCCTGATGACTGGAATGAGGACAGTATGACAGGAGCTGGAGCAACCATCTTGGATTATGAGGCGTGACTAAGACTCTCTCCTTGACCAAACTTTAGATAGGGTCCTCTGGGGTCTCTTTTTGACAAGACCTCATCATTGGGCCCTCTCTTCAGCCTGCATAGCCCAGATTTAGTAAGAATCCTGCTAAATCAGTTTAGCGAGAATTCTCCCACCCTTGATATCTGCTATCATCCTGGCCTGACCTTAATAAGAATTCTGTTAAGTCAATTTGGTAAGAATCCTACCATGAATGTCTCCTCTTAGTAATTTTCCATTCATTGACCTCCTCACTCTAATCGTTGGCTATAAATCTCCAGGTGCCTTTGCTGTATTTGGAGTTGAGTTCGATTTCTCTCCCCTACTGCCATAGTCTTTTGTTTGTTTTTAATTTTGGGGGGATAGTCTTGAAATCTATTGCAATAGTCCTGAGTAAATTCTTCCTTATCATTTAATAAGTGTCAGAATAATTTTCTACTTTAACAGGTGTTAGCCCAAGTTGAAGATGGCAGAGCAACCAGTTAGAAGGACCCTGGGCCTCTAATGAGCATGGAACCACCATTACCAGCCCTGAGTTGCCTTACTCGTGACTTTATCTAGGCAAAAAATAAAAAGAAAGAAAAAGAAATAAACCTCTGTCTTACTTAAGCTACTATTATTTTGATTTTTTGACACTCAGAGCTGAACCTACCCTAATTTCTACACCCATAAATAGCATGGATGCTATTACAGAAGTAGAGGAGAATGCAAATCCCAGCTTTAAAATACTAACTGTATAGGGGCTGGCCCCATGGCCGAGTGGTTAAGTTCGCGCGCTCTGCTGCAGGCGGCCCAGTGTTTCGTTGGTTTGAATCCTGGGCGCGGAGGTGGCACTGCTCATCAAACCATGCTGAGGTGGCGTCTCACGTGCCACAACTAGAAGGACCCACAACGAAGAATATACAACTATGTACCGGGGGGCTTTGGGGAGAAAAAGGAAAAAATAAAAATCTTTAAAAAAATAAATAAATAAAAAATAAAAATAAAAAATAAAAAAATACTAACTGTATAAAGAGTCTGTCAAAGAGGTAAATTATTTATATTCTACACAAAGAATACATCAATACATCAATTTGATTCGCGTCAATGTGAAAGTGGAGACTTTGCACAATCTAAGAAAATGCAGTTTTGCTTCTGTTAAATTGGAAATTAGATCGTCTCCATCTCCTATGCCTTGTGCATAAGTACTCAATGAGTTTTTGCTGAATCTTAGAAATGTATTTCCCAAATATACGACAAAAGGAATTCATACAAATTAATATTGAAACAACACTAACACCAATAGTAAATAGACAAATTGTGTGAATAAAAAATTCACAGAAGAGGAAATACAAATAGCTAGCAATCATGTAAAAACACCAATAATCACATACACGCAAATTAACAGAGGACATTACCTTATTAAATTAGTTAAAGTTTACAATAATAGGTGCCGGCCCCGTGCCAAGTGGTTAAGTTTGCACACTCCAGTTCGGCAGCCCAGAGTTTCGCCGGAAAGGGTCCTGGGCACGGACATGGCACCACTCATCAAGTCATGCTGAGCCAGAGACCCACATAACACAACCAGAGGCACTCACAACTAGAATATACAACTATGTGCTGGGGGGCTTTGGGGAGAAGAAGTAAAAAAAAAAAAAAAAAAAAAAACAACAAAGATCGGCAATTGATGTTAGCTCAGGTGCCAATCTTTAAAATAAAAAATAAAAAAAGATTTACAAGAATCATTTCTATTTTGGCAGTAGTATAATGAATAGTTTAGTGAGGAGAAAATTGAGACAACATTTCTGGAAAACAAATTTTCAATTTAAAGGAAATATAAATCAAAATATGAATCGCAATATAATAAAAATTTAAGACAGAAGATTTAAGAATAAAGATGTTCATGGCAATTAGAACAAATAGTTAAACAAACTATTGCACATCCATGTCATGAAGCTTATCCAGCCAAAAAAATGGTGCCTCCAAAGAATTTTTAATGATATCAAAACGTTCATTAAATAATGTTAAGCAAAAATAGAGGATGCAAAATTTCATGTATAATATGGTTCCAATTATGTGAAAATTATATGCACACACAGAAAAGTAACAAGAAGGAAATTCAACAAAAGTAGGAACTATCTCTGGGAAGAGGTATCCTAAGTGAGTTTTTAAAATTCATATTATATGTATTTTCTAATTTTCTGTATTACCTCTATAATGAAAAATGTATCAGAAAAAATCCTTTGCTGTGTAAAATTTTATTAACTTTAGACATTTGCATGAAATGCTTACCAGTTATGCTTAATCACTCTGCAATGAAATAATAAATTATTAAATGCATGTCAGCCTAATCTTATTACAGATTTAAGTCAATTAAACCCTTTTATTAATATAGGAATATTCATATAAACTGTCAATATAAAATGGTCATATGCCTGAAATCTAAAATGATAGAGGTGACATTTTTGTTACTGAAGTTGTCACTTATATTTCCTTGGAAATAAAATATCCATTTCCTCAAGAATATAATTGATATTTGCTTAATTAGATCTTCCCTTATGAACTGACCTGCCTTTGGTGGGGGGGGGGGGGGGGTGAGTCCTCTTCACTCACCTTCCCAGCTCCAACATCCTACCCCACGAACATTCAGCCATATTGTGGATTCCATGGGCTTTATAGTTCTGTGTTCCTTCAATTTACAGTAAAAGGAGATGGTAGTTTCCTGGACATGAGTGCAAATTAATCCCTGCTGCCTAGGGGCATGTTCTCTACACCAATTCTGCCCAGAGAAAGTAGGCAAAGAAAGAGAAAGGGTACTAAAAGAGGAATCTGGGGGAAGAAAAAAAAAATATATATATATATATATATATATACATACACATTATTTCAAACAAAAAAATGGTCTGGCAAGTATAAGTTTATTTATTTGGACAATCCAGTGTTTGAAATGTCCCTAAATATCAAGTATCTGTGGCCCTGTGCCTACAGTGAGCCCTACAAGTAAGTTACTTGGAAGAAAATACTGTAGAATCAAAATATAAGTTAGCTTCCCTATATGTGTGTATGTAGCAAAATTAGTAAGGTCTTTGGTGGGAAAACCCCCAAGGTTTTAAATTCATTTAAGGCAGAGCCAGATTTTTTTTGTTTTTCATTTCTCTGTGACTCATTAAGAGTTTGGGTTCTATTAGGGAGCCAGTATTGCTCATGCTGTGAGTTTCCGTTAATCCATTAAGAAGCTTGTGGTAATTCTATTAGGATTAGAACAAAATGTTTACCAAAATATAAGTCCACTTCAATAGCTCTCCCGGTGTTTTATGGGGACGGTGAATCTTTAAGCTTTTTAGAAGGTCAAACTAATTTTGTTCTTAGTGGTAGTGATAAGATTTGGCAAAAAACAAACAGCCCCACAGATCAAACATTTGTAGAGTATTAAGAGGATATTATTGCTTGGCACTTACCAGGCTCCCTAACTTCCAGGCTGAATATATAATTCTTGAAATCGCTTCAAATCCATTTGAACCAAATATTTAGCTTATCTACAGGATTCCAAATAGCCAATTTGAGGACACTTTCCCCTTCTGTTTCTCCCTCCTTTTCTTTCCTCCCCAACCCTGCTCTAAAATGATGAAATCAACCACATAAAG
Organism: Equus caballus; assembly: GCF_041296265.1. Lineage (NCBI taxonomy): Eukaryota > Metazoa > Chordata > Mammalia > Perissodactyla > Equidae > Equus > Equus caballus. Next base: position 31,377,276 of record NC_091715.1, on the reverse strand, counting down.
ACAAAGCCAGAAGGTGAATGGCAGTTTCCCGGCTGGGATCTGTGGTCTCTTGATGACACGAAGCTCTGGCTCGCTTAGTAGCCCCTCTCAGCTGAACCAGCTGTGTGGAACAAAACATAATACACTTGCACTTAGCTTTGCAGTCAGCAGAAAGAGTAGCACGGCATCAGGAACTCTTGTCAGTTTTCATTGTGTAAGAGCAATGCTTCGATAAAAGTCACAGTAACTTTAGATAACGTTACACAGCTTAAAGGTCAAAACTGTCAGCAAATACCAGGCTAAAGAAATGTTTTCTGTTTCGTTCCATTTCTGACAGCTATTAGTAAGGCTGTCAGTGGGCTTTCAACAGGATCTGAATAGGTGCAGCTATTGCATAAGCATCACAGCATAGAGGAAAGGGAAGCAATACGGAAGGGGAGAACCTCAGCTCTGATGTTTACCAGCTGGGCAAATTATTTAATCCAAGTTTCAGTTGCTATAGCTATAGTACATTACAATAGTACATATCGAGGGATGACGGAGATTAAGTGAGGATACATTTGTGAATGGAGTAAGACATTCTCTGGTGTGAGGTAGGCACTAGATAGTTTACCATCTCTTTTTTTCTGGCCCCCCTGAAAGGACAGACATATCACTCAGAAATTAAAAGTGACTTAAGAGTGGAGTGGGAGCTCTGGAGCCAGATGGTGGGACTACAAATCGCAGTTCTGCCACTTACTAGCTGTGTGACCTTGGACAAGTCATTTAACTTTGCACTTCAGTTTCCCCATCTATAAATGGGGATATCAATACTTCTTATCTCATCGGGAAAAGGAATTTGTAATCTGTCCCCCACAATTTTGCAGAACTTTCTGCTATTTCTTGGTATTTTCTATACTTCCAGATTCATTTTGCTGTTCTTCTATAGAGACAACGAAACACATTTAAATTGTTCCAGCACACGAGCTACTAAGATTAGGTGAGGCATAAAAATCTCCTGGAGATGGTAGGAGCCTATGAAATCATCTAATCTCCCAGACAGAAGCCCATGCTCTATCTCTGATAGCTGACTGATGGTTTCTAGTCCAACTCTTATCTTATCTCTTGGATTCTAAATGTACTGCTTCTCCCTGAGATGGCTTATCTAGGCTTTCAGGTGTATGCAGCTATTTCCAAGGCTAGAACCAACCAAGGTGTTGTTTTTGACACCAAAGCTCAGAAAACTACTGCCCTTGGGCCAAATCCAGCCCACCATCTGTTTTTGTAAATAAAGTTTTATTGGAACACAGCTATACCCATTTGTTTACATATTGTCTATTGCTGCTTTCATACTACAATGGAAGAGTGAAGTAGTCATAACAGAAAACACATGCCCTGTAGAGCCTAAAATATTTGCTATCTGGCCCTTTACAGAAAAAGTTTGCTGGAGCTAAACAAAACTGAGGTTTGAGTAGGGAGTAAGAAAAAAGAAATGTTTGCTGTAAGGCAACCAATGGCATTCATCACTGAGACAAGCCCAAGAACCGGTGCCAAAGAGAATGTTAAGTCCAGATATGTTTTCATGCATTGTGGCCAAATGGAAATGACATCCTCTTAGTGAGAATAAAATCCATGGTGAACTGCTGAAATGAATAGTCACTTATAAGTTAAGATTATAAATGAAGATTTCTTATATAGACCAATACTTCCAAAGTAGATATGTAACAGTATTTGCTTTTAGGTGTGGAAGATCAAGTAGAGTAAGAATTTGTTAATGAGATATGTTTTTTGGAGCAGATACCATGTACTCTTTTATGTTAGGCTGAGTTCTTCCAAAGTTAGAAAAATTGAAGGTACAAAATGAGCAACAAAGATTTTTATTTTGTGCTTCCAAATGGTTGGGGTTTTTTTCCATTTGCAATCACTGTTGATGGCTTAATTTTCTTTGCATCACTTCTTCCCTCTTTCTTCATTGCATTACAGTCATCAATAAACCTAAGTGATTTGTTCTCCACAGAAAACATTTAAAATATTCTTACTAATAGTAAAACCTGTGTCTAGATATTGCCTACCACTCCTTCTTGCTTGGTCTGAAAGAGAAGAACAAATGTATGTGAGCCTCTTGGGTGAAGCTAGATTGCTCTGGTAGTAGGCAGATGACTCTCCACAGCCTACAATTCATGCCTGGAGGTAATTATCAGGCTTCTCATGTGCCTTTGGGCGCAGAGCACCTTTAGGAGCACCCAGAGACCAGTCCCACCTTCATTAATGCCACACTTCAGTGGCTATGTGGACTGTGGAGCACAGTCGGGCGACAAGCCTAAAACATTGATTCAATACAATTTTTACACTCTCCCATTGTCTACGTTCTTTATGTCTAAGGACAACCTACTCAAGCAAATAAATACACAAGCAAACAATAAATCCACTGTTTCCCAAACTTCAATTTACTAACTTTCCAGATCAGTTTCTTCTTTGTAATCATAATTCTTAAAAATTTTCTTTGGCTTCCATTTCCTCCTGAAACCTTTGAACAGAAACTGAAGGTGATTTTGTGGTTCACAGTTCACAGCTGAAACACAGTTGACATGCATTTGCCAATGTCAAAATCCTTTTTCACATTTTAAAGCTCAGCTCAAATGTTACCTCTTCTGTGAAACCATTCCTTCAGTTTCTATCTTATTCATAATTAATTACTTCTTCCTCTAGACTCCTAGAATATATCAACCTACACCTCTGTAGCATAGTGAAAACAATTATTGTACCAGCTAGCACAAAAGTTTACTGCTGCAATAAAATATGCTACACCATAAATTCCTTGTGTTGATGATTTTGGAAGCTATCAAGTAAAAAGGACTAAGTTCCCTGTCTGGTCTGGCAAACCTCCTGATTGGGCTTTCTAGAAGCTAACTCTGAGATATAGATTTGTGTGCAAATGATTTTTGCAGTGCTCTCAGGAGGAACCTGTAAGGGAGTAGGAGAGGCAGGAGAGAGAAGGGGAGAGGGGCTGAGCAAAGATGTGTTTCTTAGGTGAAGTCCAGTTTCAGCATGATCCCGTGGGGAGCTCTGAAGCAGAAGTTGCATTGCACAGTCTGTCTTGCCTTGAGGCAAGGGGTTTCTGTACCTCAGCCATTGGCTTGTGGCTGCCCAGTAGGGACATACACTCAAATTTACCTGGTGCTTGTGGCTCTCTAATCCTATGGGCAACTCCAGCCACCCAAAGGTAGTCCTCTAAAGAAAGTAGTAGGTCCCAGCCCTTAGCAGTAAAGGATGTGGAAACGGGGAGATGAGAGCACAGATCCAACAACGGGACCCTAAAGGATCTGAGTGGAGCACTGATGGTGTTCACTACAACTCATAAATCAAGGGCAACACAGACCACAATGGGGCTAACGATTATAGCCATCAATTATTGTGTGCTTACTGTATGCCAGCATTGTTCTAAGCTCTTGATAATATTAGCTTATTTAATCCTTACAACAATCTTCTGAGGTACCTAATATTATTTGTTTTGTCAAATGAGGAAACTAGATCCACCCGTGGAAGTGACTTGTCTAAAGTGACACAAAGATTTCATGGTGTAACTAAGATTTTAATCAACAAATATATGAGTGCGATTCAACAGCACGCACTCTAAACACCCCTGCCACTCACTTTGGCGTGACTTCTCAAAACACAAAGCTGTTAAACGCGGAAGAGCCTGAGTTTTCTGGCCTGGGCTCATATCTTAGTAGCTCAGAATAAAACAAGACAACACATCTGACACAGTTAGTGCAGGAAAAAACACTCAAAAAATATTAGACACTGCTGTTATTAAAGAAGGGAAGAAAACATAACAGCTTAAAAAAATCTATTTTCTATAAGATAGACATTTCTAGAAAATAGACGTTCTGTTTTCTATAAAAGTATCTCTTAGATCTCTTAGAAAGGCTTTTATAAAAGCCTTTCTTCTGTTATCCTCAAAAAAGTTGAAAGAGCCAGGATATCAACAACTTTATTCTTGATAGCTCTGTTGTATATTACACAATTTAGCTAAATTTCTTTACACAGAATAAGGAAAGACAACAAGGAAAGAAAAATAGAGAAAAAAGAAGAGCAAGTATAACAGATTATTACTAAAAGTTATTGAAAATGACAAAAACAAATATTCTAAACAATGTCCTATTCATTGTACTTCGGTGTTTCCTGGGATCTCATTATTGTTTTTTTCCTGAAGACAGTGATTTTTAATTCCTCTGAGAATGTCATCAATAACTGGTTAATAGCTCACCCCCCATAAACAATATAACTTTTTGAAGTGCATTAGAAAATTTAGCCACTTTTCATGACTGGACTCCCAGTGCCAAAAATATCATTTCTGATTTCTTTAAAACCATTAAGTGCATTTCATTGCCACCTGAATTCCAGGTATAAAAAGAGAGTAATAATTTTAACCAAAGCCTTTGTTTCTTTAAGATTGGTTGAATATCTTGGAATGATGGAAATGAAAATTTTTGGCTCTTAACTATGAAAACAACAATATTTCAATGTATTTCCAATTCTAAGGATCCTAGTTCCTTTGGCGTGTTGAATATTTTTGCAGTATGTGAAGATAATCTTATGACAAGTTTTCTCCTCAAGTAAAATAAACCTAAGCTTCTGGTTGCAGTTTGGGGAGACATATAAGACACAAAAGTGACATATTGCACAGTAGGCAGTGACTCTGTTTATTTCTGATCCTCTATTCAGGGGTGAGATGTAATAACCAAATATATTTAATATATTGACAGCACTGGCAGCAAACAATCACAATGGACGTGGCAGCCAATCAGAACGATGCTGTGACCTTTTGGAACAGATGATGCAACCAATCAGAATGGATGCTGGCTGAAACACAGGCGAAGTCACACCTGGGGTTTCAGCTATATTAACCCTGCCTACAACTGATGTGAAACTCAACTGTGCCCATATTACCCAACTTTCCTCACACAGAAACTTATTTCAAGAAATTCAGGTGATTTCTGGGGCACAATGAGAACTTTTCAGTCTCCAGATCCCCTTCTTCTCCCAGCTATGGTTGAGGCAAATTCCCAGTAAGACTGACTTGAGAAAGCATTATAAATAAATAATAGCTTAAATTTATTGTGCACTCAGGTCCAGGCACTATACATGTATCATCTTCCTTCATGCTTGCAATAATCCTATAAGGTAGGTACTATTATTATCCTTGTTTTATTGATGAGAAAACCAAGGCATAGACAAGCTGAGTAACTTGTTCAAGGTCATACTACTAATACATCTCAGAGCTGGTACTTAAACCCGGGTAGTCCTTCTACTTCATTAATCATTCTGACCTTCTTAGCAAATGGACATTCTCATAAGCACCATGTTTATAGCTAAATTCCATCCTTCCACCTAGCTAAACGACAAAATGCCAAAGATGTTTTCTATTTGGGCTACTGCTGGGAACCCATGAAGTCATTGACCAACATTTGTCTCCAGTGTGGTTGCAGTTGCCCCATTTCTGATCTGAATTGCTTCAAACAAACAGAAAGCAGTCAAGGAGGGCAAACAAGATAAAAGAGTATTACCTTATCCTCTTGTCCTCCACTTTTTTCAAATATTCATCTCTCTTTAGGACTCCCAGGATCATTTCCTTCTCATGGTCTAATAAAAATGACAGATTGATGAACTCTGTGTTCTTAGACATGGTATTTCAGCAGAAGCTCTGAGTAGCAGTGGTTGAATCTTTCAGGTCAGTTGATATCCGCTAGCCTTAAGTTCCCCCTGAACAATCCAGAGTTGTTTGATGTAGAGTGGTTTCTCTAAGTCCTCTGAGGAACTGCTGCTGGTAGTTAGGTATTCTTCCAGGCTACGCAGAAACAGGCTCCACTGGGACTGCAGTCCAAGAAAGTCATTATGGTTTTAACTGAAAGAGATCTTCAAAGCCTTTGTTGTGTGGTAGACTCAGGTCGCAGCGGAGTTTCACTAACAATGCTCAATGTCAACCCTTCAGAAAGCTACAGAGCAGGAATCAGATGCACTGGGACAGAATCTAGAAAACACTGAAAAGGTAGAGAAAACAAAGGGTAGAAAAATTAATTAGGCCATCTTTCCCATTAGCACTTGTAAGAGTGTCACCTAACTCAAAAAATTTTTAATCAGTAAACTTACATTTTTTAAATATTTATTGTTTATTACCATGAAATATTATTTATATTTAGTTGACTCCAGATTCTTTAAGCAAATTCAGTTCTTTCCATTATAATTAGCTTTCTTACCAGACAGATCCCATTATCACCCTTGCAGCTGAGCCATGGGTGGATTGGGTCACCACTTTCAGACACTAAGTGTACAATCTGGACTAAGTCTACAACAGGACAGGTCCCTTAAATGGTTTCCTCCTTCTCTCTCTCTCCCCCTCCCTCCCCACAACTAGGACAACTGCATAAAATAAGCACTGCTGGCAAAACAAATATGAATGAGTGCTACACGTATCAACACAAATATATCTCACAAACGTAATGTTGAATGAAAAAGGTTAAGTTACAGACGAAGTCATGCCGAATAACAGCATACTTATGAAGGAAATAACTTGCAAAACCATTGTATCTAATTCAGGAATACATACATTTATAGTATAAATATAAGGAAATTCATGGGAAATAGATGCAATCAGAGAGGAGAACACTGGGACTTCAAATGTATTGGGTAAAGTTTTATTCTCAATATGGGTGTTTATATCTTCTGATGTACATGGCTGTTTGTGAATTATTCTAGGTTTGTATTAAATACTGCAAAGCAGATGTTTTAAAACTGCCTCTTAGTCAACATAAAAAGCTCACCAGGCCTTGTCCCTCATCCTAACTCTTGAGCACATTCTTTCATTGCTCAGTACTTGGATTCTCTTTGTACCTCCCCTTAGGAACGATGACTCCTAGAGGGATCTACCGGGTTTTATGATTTGGCATCATTCCATGACACTGTCCCTTAGCTTTCCCCCAGGCCTATGAACCACAAGCTACATGCAAGTTTCTCTTGGTTTGCTTGGTTCTAGCCAGGTTTCCAAGCATAACTAGACACTTACTCAAAGGGTGCCTTGCGGCCCCCCAGTAACCATAAGGTCAGGCTGACCTCAAAATCTCAGGAGATCTGAAAGGACAGGATCTTGTCCAGAGCCTCCCTAACTCTCCAAAGTCCCCACGAATTTGTTCTCTACATTGTGCACCAAACCAGAACTTTGCTGAAATGACTCAGAATTGAAATGCTTCCTACAGACCAAAAGTTATCTCCCTCTGAGGAAACTGCCCTGGTCTGGAGAGTGCACATGAGATTTACTCCAGCCCTTTCGTCCATCTCCAATGTCCTAGAGGCCCCAGGGAGGAGAGCCCCAAGGTTGATACAAACAGGAAACAACAAGGTTAAGCACAAAAGGGGCTCTTTGGAAAGGTTAATGGTTTGGTTTTTGCATCGCTGTCAATTGTGGTCTCCTCAGATAAAGAACACAACTGATTTTTCCACCCCTTGTGTATCTCATCTGGTTTCACACTGAAATGGAAAATCCACTTGGTAACTCAGTGAATGAATACCTTACCCTTACAGCCAGGTTCACTTAAGACATATTTTGAAGTGAAATGTCAAATTTAGAATGTCCTATGTAAATATTCTATAGAATTGTATTTAGAAATTATTCAAGGGGTTGGGAGCTATAAAAATGTTTGACCTGAAGCTTATGATTATGCTTGCTTTGGGCTGTAAATGCAAGTCTGTCCTCTAAAAATCCAAGGGTCTACCCCGTGAGGAGAATGGAGGGAGAGTAGTAACACCACGGGGTAGCACATGAAGGTGATGGAGAAGATGGGGAGTCAAGTACAGGTATAAGAGAAATAAAACTAGCCTGTGAGAGTTTAATTAACAAAATTAGCCCTAAATGGATTTTCACTCATCTGTACCTGGACTGATAGAGCTCATTTGCAAATGAGTGGTCAAAGAGATCACAAGTAGCTGAAATTTTATCAAGAAAATCAGGATATTTCCTCCAGAAGGCAGGACTGGACTGGACTGTAAGGTGGAATCTAATTGATGATAATACATTCCTTCAGGAGAAATACAAGGTGGAGAAGAGGAGACAGTGAGCCTGGTCATAAAGGAGATCTAAGGAGCTAGATGCTGATAGTCCCCATCCAGACTCTGACCAGAAGAGAAACACTTGGGCCTCAAAATAAAAATAACCTATTTGTTCCCTGTACGACATGTTCCATGTCGAGTGATAGGGCCTCAGTCTGGCAAATGTTCATGCCATTAACCACTCAAATAAAAAACTATTTCCTCTTGCTTGAACGTCACTTCCTCCTGGACACTTCTGATTATAACTTGGCTTTCCACAGAGCTCTCCCTTCAGAGAGTGGATGTCTTGGTTCTGCCAATGGAACCCTCTGTGTTTGCTTTAGTTGAACCTATGTCTGATCTGTTCTCTGTATGCTGAACAAATCAAATTTCTGAGCCTTTGGAGAACAAGCATCTGAGTTGTGATGAATTCACCTAAGTATGTACCATTTTTTGATGCCTCTTTTCAGCTAGTTAATAGCCTCTCCTGGAGAACCTTTACCCACTACACACTCTAATCAAGCAGAAAAAAATGAGTAAAAATAATCTTGAGTGCATTTTATCTAGAGTTGATTCTCATTCTTTTAATGTGCCCAGTAAACACTAGTCAGATTAGGAGGGAGTAATTCAGTTTTATTTTATTCTTCAATCCCTTCACTTAAACAGATCTCTCGCCTTAAACATTTCAGATGTAGATTTTTCCCTCTCTGGCCAGGAGCCTTGCCAAACTGAGCTAAACTATTTTAAAAGATGACAAGGTGGCTTGTGTGGCATTCTGCTACCTTTCAGCATCGATAGCTTTGGACAGGTCATTAACTCTGTTGAGCAACACACAAGATGCAATAATCAAAAATTCTCACAGCATCACACAGAGATATAAGCTTTTTTTAAAAAAAGCATTTGTTTTGAGTAACACACTTAAAAACAATAGGCATTGATATTTTAGTCAAAGGAAAGAATATATCTGAATACATCTCATTATGGGATACTTGAAATGGACCTTTAAAAATAGAACGTTTCTAGAAGTGCTCTTAGGATGAAGTTAATAAAAATAAAGTTAATTTCACACTCTATCTTCTCAGAGAAGGGAAACAATAGAAAGAATAAACAAACGGGACTTCATCAGACTAAAGAGCTTCTTCAAGGCAAATGAAAACAGGATTGAAACAAAAAAACAACCCACTAACTGGGAAAAAATATTTGCAAGTCATATATCTGACAAAGGCTTAATATCCATAATATATAAAGAACACTCACAACTCAACAACAAAAAATCAAACAACCCAATCAAAAAATGGGCTGGAGACATGAACAGACATTTCTCCAAAGAAGATATACGGATGGCCAATAGGCACATGAAAAGATGCTCATCATCGCTGATCATCAGGGAAATGCAAATCAAAACTACACTAAGATATCACCTTACACCCATTAGAATGACAAAAATATCTAAAACTAATAGTAACAAATGTTGCAGAGGTTGTGGAGAAAAAGGAACTCTCATACACTGTTGGTGGGAATGCAAACTGGTGCAGCCACTATGGAAAACAGTATGGAGATTCCTCAAAAAATTAAAAATAGAACTACCATACGATCCAGCCATTCCACTACTGGGTATCTATCCAAAGAGCTTGAAGTCAGCAATTCCAAAAGTCCTATGCACCCCAGTGTTCATTGCAGCATTATTTACAATAGCCAAGACATGGAAGCAACCTAAGTGCCCATCAACAGATGAATGGATAAAGAAGATGTGGTATGTATATACACAATGGAATACTACTTAGCTGTAAAAGAGAACAAAATCATTCCATTTGCAATAACATGGATGGACCTGGAGGGAATTATGTTAAGTGAAATAAGCCAGTTAGAGAAGGATAATCTCTGTATGACTCGACTCATATAAGGAATTTAAAAATGTGGACAAAGAGAAGAGATTAGTGGCTACCAGGGGAAAGGTGGGGTGGGGGGTGGGCACAAAGGGTGAAGTGGTGTACCTACAACACGACTGACAAACATTAATGTACAACTGAAATTTCACAAGATTGTAACCTATCATTAACTCAATAAAAAAATTAAAATAAAATAAAAAAAATAAAGTTAATTTCCTGTTTGCCTGTTACTGTGTGACAATACAACAGTTAGATGGATTTTCAGCACACTTAGAGGGATGTTTAGGGTGCTTAGAATACAAGCTAAACAGCAAAGCAAAATTTACTTGGGAGCGCCTTCGAATAAATGAGTAGGCAAGAATCCACACAACTGTCAAAAGGTGAGAACTGCCATAAAGATAAAGACGCTTTAGGGAGATAATGAATAGTACTTTCATTATGAACTCCCAGCTGAAAGATTCAAGGGCAGGTGCTATGGAATTACAGCATTTCTTTTCAATAGAGCAGTTTCTTCTCACCTTCTCACCTGTGCAGCACATTCCATGAAGCACAGTAGTTGAAATTTTTTTTTAACTTCACAATGGTATTCATTCTCCAAACAATAATAGGAAGGCCAATTAACAATATCATCAGGTTTATAGTGATGCTCCAAGAGCAGTATACTCAGAATGTCTCATAATAACAACTAATGCTTACGTAACTCAACTGATCTTTATGACTCGCTCACGAAATAAATTCTAATATCTCCATTTTATAGATGAGAAAACTGAGGCATAGAGAAGTTAAATAACTTGCCCAAAGTCATTCAGTTAGTAAGTAACTCAGAGCAGTCTGCTTTCAGGGACCCTGCTTCTAACCATTACATGTGACTGCCTCTCAGTACCTCCATGGGACAACAGATGCTATTAGACATTCTATGGAATTTTTTAAAGTTCTGAAGTCCAACAAAATTTTGGATATGTTGAGTTAAACCAAATTAAATGTTGTTTTCTTCTACAGAACTTCTCAGTCTCTTTAATGCTCTAATGTTCATTGTGAATTTTCACAGAACCCTCAGTTTGGAAAAAGATATTTAACATCATAAGTTCTTATCTTGGCATCATGTATTTTGATATTTTTAAAGACAAGACTATTTCTATCTTAAAATAACTGGTTAGGAGAAAACCTAAATAAATTCAAGAGAGACAGATTTGAAAGAAAAATTAGGAGATAGACTTATATCGTATCTGGTAGTTCCCCTAAATCCTTTTTAACTACCAAGACCTACAAAATTCTATATTGTCTCCAAAAAAGTTTCAAAGAATAGACCTTATATAAATTTAAAATATCTGTACAAAGGAAGCCACTGAAAGTAAAATTAAAAGAAACAGATAGGCTGGGAGACTAAGATTTTTCTATATAAAGCAGGAAAAGGATTAATATCTAGAAAATATAAAGAGCTTCTACAAATTATGAGAAAATAAACCAATAACATAAGGGGCAAAAAATAAGACAAGGCAATTCACAGTCTTGGCAACTCACAAGCAATTCATATAAACATGAAAAGATGCTCACTTAGCTTACTGGTTACACAAATGCAAATTACCACAAGGAGAAAACTTTTTAGCTTTCCTACTAGATTATGAAAATATAAAAACCAAAAACCCACATCATCCAGTGTTTGGTGAGGGTGTGTGGAAATGGGCATACTCATACCCCACTGGTGAAAGTGGAAATAAGTTCACCCCTTAGTTGAGAGAGAACTCTCCATGAGTCTCTTCCATATCTACATGTCTTGCGAGCAGAGGCATTTACTGGTCTTTTGTTCTGGACAATCATTCCAAGAATGTTTATTTAGTGATCAGCCTTGAAAGAGAGAGTATCTGTCTCAGAAGCAAAGGGTAGATTTGCTTACGACTTGTTTAATAAAGCAAAAGACTCTCTCAAGGGCAGAAGGCGGATTTGCTTGCATCCCATTGTAAAATCTTTGGGCTCCATAAGTTCAGGTTTCCTCAGCTGTTATGCAAATCCACTGCATGCACAGTTTCCACCTGGGCACTTGTAGGCAAGAGGAACCAATGCAAACATGAAGCTCATGAGACTTGTTGTCCTGTGAGTAATAAAGTCCACTGTATCTGCCCCAGGAGCAGCATGTCTTCAGCCACCACAGGGAAAACTGTGACAGGCCTACTCGTTAGCTTGAAAGCAGGGTAAAATCTCAGAGCCTTTACATTTCTTCTCACCCTTTTAAGATTATGAGTTGAATCTTTCAAAATTGAGCAAAAAGTACAAAGTTTGAGTTATGCTATGTGAATAATTCCCAGAGAGCTACTGTATAGCATAGTGCCCATAGTCAACAGTATTGTGTTGTATACTTTAAAATTTGCTAAGTGTCCTCATCATAAACACATACATATATACATAAATAGGATGGGAGGAAACTTTTGAAGGCGATGGATATGTTTATGGCATTGATTGTGGTGATGGTTTCATGGGTATATACTTTCCTCCAAACTCATTAAGTTGTATACATTAAATGTGTACAGTTTTTTATATTTCAATCATACCTCAAGTTTGTTAAATTAAGATATTCAAGTTTTTGACCATTTTTAAGACTATCTTATAGAAAAATTAATATCTGTGTGTATGTGTGAGGATAATGTACAGATATTCATTGTAACATAACTATCAAGAGTGCAAATTTATGGGGCCGGCCCAGTGGCGCAGTGGTTAAGTTCGAACGTTCCACTTTGGCAGCCCAGGGTTTGCCGATTTGAATTCCAGGTGCAGACATGGCACCACTTGTCAAGCCATGCTGTGGTAGGTGTCCCACATATAAAGTAGAGGAAGATGGGCATGGATGTTAGATCAGGGCCAGTCTTCCTCAGCAAAAAGAGGAGGATTGGCAGCAGATGTTAGCTCTGGGCTAATCTTCCTCAAAAATAAAAAGTGAAAATTTTGAAATAGCCTAAAGTTACAGCAATACCATGGCTCCACACTGAAATGAGGTATTTAAAAATATGTATTGATATGAAAATATTTAAGCTACATTGTTAGTGGAAAATACAAAGATATTCATGCTTTCAAGTGCATATGAGTCTAATGCAATGCAATCAATATATAATATATGTAAACACATAGGAAAAGGCACAGAATGATACATAGTGATCCCTTAATCATGTTGCCTATAGGGATGAGAGCTGGACTGTCAAGAGTTAGAGAAGAGATGAAAAGGAGTTTATTTCCATATTGGTTATTATTTTAGACATGTTCATATAATCATACATTATCTTTTAAAAATTTCAAGAAGCAATAAGTTATGGTGACTGACTAGAGTTGGAAGTAAAAGAGAGAAGCCAGAAATAATTTTAAGATTTCAGTCTTAGAAAAATACAGGTGACAATAGGGAAGTTGGGGAGATGTGCTGGTTTTGGTGGGCATTAATGGATTTTGGTTTCAGACATGTTGTGAATTAAGTGATATCACTCTGATCTTCAGCATCACAGTTTCCTGCCCCCATTCTTGCTTTCCTACATCAGATTCCTCCAAAAACACAAATTTGATAATTGTCACTCCCATGCTTAAAACCCTTCAGTGATTCTCTTTGCTCTTAAAAGTTCAAATTGTTTAATATTGTTTTAAAAACGCTTCATGATCTGGCTTTTGTCTACCCATCTCTCATGTATCTACTCTCTAACCACACTTGACACTTCATTTCTCTAAAGAAGCCATGATCTTTTTCACCTCCAAATCTTCCTACTTGCAAGACTCTGCCTGGAACACTCTCTCCTCCTCTCTTTATCTTCTAAGTATCCACAGGTATCTGCTGAAATGCCTGAATCTTAGTCTAGCTTAGGTATCTGCAATACGCTGAATAATGGCACCAAAAATGCTCATGTCCTAGTCAACAGAACCTTTGCAAATATGATTAAGTCAAAGATCTTAAGATGGGGCGATTATCCTGGATCATCCAGATGGGCCCAATGTAATCACAAGGGTCCTTACAAGAGGGAGGCGGTAGAGTTAAATTCATAAAAGGAGGTGTGATGACAGCAGTAGAGGTTGGAGTGATGGTCTTTGAATATGGAGGAAGGGGACACAAGCTAAGGAATGCAGACAGCCCCTAGAAGCTGCAAAAGGCCAGGGAATAGATTCTCCCCTAGATCCTCCAGAAGAAATGCAATCCTGCCAACATCATGATTTTATCCTCATAAGACTGATTTCAGATTTCTAATGAATGAGATGAAAAATAAAACATTTGAGAAGCAATGCCTAAAATAAAAACTGGAATACATAGCATCTCATCTCAGGAGAGAACACTGGATCAGAGTCTTGAAGTGATGCTCTATGCCAAAATGGAATGGGAGAAAGAAACTAAACTCTGGGCAAATGCTTGAGATGAAGAAATTGGACAATATTCCAGCTCAGTGGGAGCCACTGCAGTGCTAGTGGATTTAGAGTGGAATGTACCACTGAAACCACTGTACATGACATTATGGTGGCCTCTTTATCATGGATGCCTTCTTCTAAACCTGTGATATGTTCTATTTAATCAGTTAACCCTCTTCCAATAATTCTGTGTTACAGAATTTCATAAAACACTGCCACCTTTAGAATGGATGTATGCAGAATGAAGAGAAAAATATATGTCACTTAATTTTTTAAAAAAATTTACCAGGGAGGGGCTGGCCCCATGGTCGAGTGGTTAAGTTTGTGCGTTCCGCTGCAGGCAGCCCAGTGTTTCATTGGTTCGAATCCTGGGCGCAGACATGGCACTGCTCGTCAAACCACGCTGAGGCAGCGTCCCACATGCCACAACTAAAAGGACCGACAACGAAGAATATACAACTATGTACCGGGGGGCTTTGGGGAGAAAAAGGAAAAAAAAATAAAATCTTAAAAAAAAAATTTACCAGGGAGAATATGAGGACAAGAGTAGGATCCATCATACAAAATGTAGGCAGAAGAGCAATGAACACAGTTTCCTTGGAAACCTTCAATATAAGTGGAGCTTATTAGCTCCAAATATAACATGTGTACCCCATTCCTTCGTGTTTCAGTTATCTGCTGCTCAGTAACAAACTACCCCAAAATTTAGTGGCTTAAAAAAAAATTTATCATTATCTCTTACAGTTTTGTGGGTTGACTGGGCCTAACTAGGAGGCACTCATTTTGGAGTCTTTTATGAGGCTGCAGTCAGATGGCAGCTGGGGCGGAAGTCATCTGAAGACTGGACTAGGAGGGATATTAAGGATGACGCATTCACATATCTGGCAGTTGATGTCAGCTGTTGACTATAACACCCATATGTGGCTTCTCCCTCATGGTGGTCTCAGGGTAGTCACACTTCTTACATGTCAGCTTCCTTACCCCAGAGAAGTGTTCCAGGAGGTCCAAGCAGAAGCTGCAAGACATCTTAAGACTTACCTTTGGAAGTCCCAGAACATTACTTCTGCCATGTTTTATTTGTCAAGCTAATCACTAAAGTCATCCCAGATTGAAGGAGGTGAATTAGATTCTAATGGAAGGGGAGCAGTAAAGAATTTGTGGCCCTTTTAATTTACCACATCTCACTTCCTAATACATAGGATGTGTAAGTTTGTGGTTACCAGGAAGTCTGTAGATCAAGGGTCATGCATTCTTCCACTCTTTGATGGGAATGAAAAAATTGCATGTGTTCCATGATTCCCTATTTATTACTGGGTCAGTGCAAGCACAGGCACTTTTAGCTACACAGAGAAGTCAGCAGGGTTTCAAATGCTCAGCTGTTAAAAGAATACAAGAGTACACACGCAGATGCACAAATTAGAGGAATGGTAGCACAGTTAGCAGAAGTGCAAATTATTTGAGACTCTTCTATAAATGAACAGTATCGAGGGTACTGGCGGGTATTGGGAGAAACTGGTCCCATGGGTTCCAGGGACTCATGAAAGGGTAATAGAACAAGAAACGATAATGTTCTCAAGGCAGGGCCTGGCAAGTGAAACTAAAGGCTCCTCAAAGGATTTCTGCAAGACTTGTGGATGCTTCATTATTCACAACAGAGATCCAAAAACCTTTTTGAGGGATAGCTGATACTTTAAACAATCAATAAGAACCCCGAAAAAATATACATATGTTCTAACAGACAAAGGGAGGTAATTTCAGGGGTTCATAAACTGCGGCCACCCAAAGATTTTCTAGTCCACATGGTAAGCACTGCTAATACAAAGCCCTCGGAATCAAAGGCTGGCTCTGTGTACCCTCTCAGAGTTGGTGTTGGAAAAAATGTGGGGCTTTGGAAACTAATAGAACGAATTCTACTCCCTGAGGGAATAACATGGACAAGCTACTCTAAGTTTTTACACCTCAGTTTATTCATCTGTAAAATGGGAATATTAATATCCACTTCCTTGGTTTGCTGTGAATATGAAGATGAATTAATGTATACAAAGTGCCTAGCGCAATATTTGGCACATAATAGATGCTCAAAACATTTTAGACCAGCCCCCTCCATCCTTTTTGTTCTTACACTGAAGGAATATGTCATTAAAAGAGATCAGTCAAAAACAGACCTCTATTCCCTTTGATTCACAAAATACCCAAAGGTCTCTCTCTGGCTTCCTAGACCTTCTATTAAGAACTTACAAACTTCTTAGCAATTGCTTCTAAACTCCACAATTTTTATTAATAAGATTTTTAATAATGCTAAGATTCTTTTATATATGATGACATGCTGGAAGACTCATAATAAGAAGGTAAATGGAAAAAAAATCAGGATATAAAACTACTTCTACAGTATGGTTCCAATTGTGTTGAAGGAAGTACAGACACACCTAAATATTACAGACAAAAAAAATGGGAGGAAATAAGTCAAAATATTAAGTCTATATCTGGGTGGTTATATTATGGTTGTATTTTAATTTCTTTATAATTGTCTTTATTTCCATGTTTCTGCAATGAATACACATTACTCACAAAATTAGTAAAGAAAAATACAGCAAATGTCTTTGCTGTCAAAAGTATATTCTAGCCACATTAGCTCAGCTTCATATGCCATGATACACAATGCATGTATCCACTGATTATCATGCTTGACTACTGAACAGGAAAAAACATCAGTAGTAGAGTGACATGGCCTTGTGGTTAATTAATGTATTTTTAAATTAATGTTTAATTCACTAAGGCATGTTCATTCTGGAAAAAATAAAACCAAAGAATAAATAGAATGTGTTAGAGAACACATAAATGTTTATGCAACAACCATATATAAAACCATGTGTCAGAAACTGCTACCTCTAGGGGCCTCATAGATGAAGAAAGCATGGGCTCTGTTCTCAAGGAGTTTGTCTACTTTCTAGTGGAAACAGACATAAATATAAAAAGCCACAGTCTTATAAATGCCAACTTGGCTGTGAGAACACTAAACAAATAGGAAGAGGAAAGAGGTCATTCTAGGATGTGAAGACAGTAAATGCGAAAAGTCACAAGGACACATGATTAGTCCAGGGACTAGGGAATAATCCCAGGGCTGGGGTCTGAGTCAATGGTGGAGAGGTGAGAGGAGGGGGGTGCCAGCCAGGAAGGAATTTGGTATCCAAATAAAGCATGTGGACTTTATCCAGTGTTTTTCAAACTGCGTCTTTGGGAATGGTTTCTTAGGAAACACAGCAAGGCAGGATGAGAGGCCAAGCCTGTGGCGCCGACCCCTGCTTCAAACGGAGCAGTTCTGCTTTTATCTGTTCTATAAGTTGGATTTCCCGGACAGATTTTATTTGAACAGTTTCATGACCTTAAAAAGCCTGAAAACTGCTCCCACGCCATCCAGCTGTTGAATGCTTTTAAGCCAAGGAATAGCACAGTCAGCTTTCTATTTTAGATTCGTGTTTTGAAAGACATGAGCACTTAGTGATCGCGTGAAGGCGAGGGTAGAGGTTATGCAGACAACGAGGAGGCTCTTCCAGGAGCGCCAGAGAGAGTAGGAACTGAAGCTGTAGTAGTGGGAAAGGAACTAAGGGTGAGTTTTTTTTTTTTTAGATATTTGGGAATGATCTCAATAAGATCCAGTTACCAACTAGATGAGAGCGGTAAGGAAAAGGCGAGAGAGTGACTCTGAGGTTTCCAGCACAGGGAACTGCAAAGGTTCTAAAATTTTAGTGTACATATGAAGCACCTATGGAGTTCGTTCAAAAATAGATTCCTGAGGCTCCATCTCCAGAATTCTGATTCAATAGGACTGGGGTGAAGCCTAGGAATGTTGATGGCAATACTATTAACAGAGATAGAGAAGACAAGACAAAGAAGCTTGGGAGAAAAAAAAAAACCAATTAATTGAAATTTGGACATGTTGAGGTCTAGGACTTACGAGGCAAGCATCAACAAAGATCTATCTGTCCAGAAGGGCATTTGGAACACGGAACTAAAGTTTATCAGAGAATTCTACACGAGAGGCATTTAATTGGGAATCATTGGTGCCTACATGGTGGTGAAAGTTATGCAAGTGAGAACACAGAGGAAGAGAAGAGGGCCAAGAATAAGACCATGAGGAACAACAATTTTTAAAGAAGGGACAAAGGAACTAATGAGCTGATGAAAGAAACTGAGGAGAGAGAATCAACAGAGTGGGAGACACAGTTGAGTCTAATGAATTAGGAGTCAAGGATATCACTCAGTCGATGTAAGCCACCATTAAGTTCAGATTTCAATTAACCAATCAAGTAATCTGTTGCCAATACCTCCAGCTGCGAGAAGTACCACACTAATTCCAGGATCTCTGGAAAATACACCATGTCAATAAATTCAGCCCACTCCAGCATTATAGCACATCTTACTTGGCCTAATGCCCCAGTTCTAATACTAGAAACTAATAAATCTTGCAATTATTTTGGTGTATAATCTAATTCCTTCAAGGTCATATTTTGCACTTGTCCCCCTGGAGCACGCTAAAATCTGACCACAGTTATGGGCCTTATAGTAACAAGGATTATTTGGTGTGGGTGTTAAGAATGGACAATCTGGGGCTGGCCGGGTGGTGCAGCAGTTAAGTTGGCACGTTCCACTTCAGTGGCCCGGGGTTCACCGGTTTGGATCCCAGGTGTGGACATGGCACCACTTGGCAAGCCATGCTGTGGAAGGTGTCCTGCATATAAAGTAGAGGAAGATGGGCATGGATGTCAGCTCAGGGCCAGTCTTCCTCAACAAAAAGAGGAGGATTGGCAGCAGATGTTAGCTCAGGGCTAAACTTCTTCAAAAAAAAAAAAAAAAAGAAGAACAGACAATCACTTGCATCAAAAAAAATATATAGGGGCTGGCCCCATGGCTGAGTGGTTAAGTTCACGTGCTCTGCTTTGGCAGTCCAGGGTTTCCCCAGTTTGGATCCTGGACATGGACACGGCGTTGCTCATCAGGCCATGCTGAAGCAGCATCCCACGTAGCAGAGTTGGAAGGACCCACAACTAGAATATACAACTATGCATTGGGGGGCTTTGGGAAGAAGAAGAAGAAGAAGAAAACAGATCGGCAACAGATGTTAGCTCAAGTGCCAATATTAAAAAAAAAAAAATATATATATATATATATATATATATATATATATATATAGACAGATAGCCTGAAAAGTTAGAGATCCAAAGTTGTCATTGACCAAAACCATAAGAAAGAATAGTTCAAGATAGACATCTGAGAGGAAGCTCTACAACAGAGGTTATGGTGCAGGAGACCACTTGAAGCCCGGAGAATTTCGACGAGTTACTCATGTTCTAGCAGGAGGGTAGTGCAGATCCTTTTCACAGGAGCTAAAGTAAGCTAGTG
Source organism: Equus caballus (assembly GCF_041296265.1). Lineage (NCBI taxonomy): Eukaryota > Metazoa > Chordata > Mammalia > Perissodactyla > Equidae > Equus > Equus caballus. The sequence continues at coordinate 31,357,576 of NC_091715.1, read as the reverse complement.
TTGGAAAATAAGCAGAAATGTCTTGATACGTACAAAATGCATGGCCAGAGAGCTCTTGCAAGTTCAGAGCCCTAAACAAACACCTGAAGTGCTAACTGGCTTGAAGGCTGGTCCAAGAAGATGCAACATTCTCCTCCTAAGCTCAGTCAACTGCCATCCACCCCCAATTAACCATGCTCTCTGGATGCGTAAACCACTCCTAGGGAATCCTGCTTCCAAAGTTTGATTGATGTGACCTAGCTGAGAAGACACTAGGTCCTTTGTGGAAACCCATCCATGCTATTCAGGCCAACTCCCCCTCCCGCAGCTGAGGTCCTCAGTCCATGCTTTCAGGAGCCTTAGCAGTTCCTTTTGATCCTCCAAGAAACTCTCTGAGGTGGGTATTATCATTATTAGCTGCACTTTCCACAAAAGGAAACTGAGGTTAAGTAGCTTAACTTCCATAACACAGTAAGTGGCAAAGCTGGGATTTCAACTCAGAGCTTCCTGACTCCAAAACCTGGAGTCCTTGTAATTCTCTACACGAGCTGTCCACTGGAAACCCATGGGACATTTTAAAAGTACAATTCTTTGAGGTTTTTTTTTTAAAACAGATTTATTGAGATATAAGACACATACCATACAGTCCACCTATTTGTAGTGTACAATTCAATGATTTTTTAGTATATTCACAATTTGAACACCATCACCACAATCTACTTTTAAAACATTTTTGTCCTGGGTAGGCCTGGCCACAAAGTCCCTAGGGTCTTAACTTCAGGACCACAGACCCTGTAGGAGTTTTTAAATGGACTTCAAATGGTTTGCGAACCTTTTCTAGGATTCAGAGCTTTCATTATCTCCTCTGAAGGAATCAAGATGCAGCTCAGATAGTATTAAGAAACTCTAGACCAGTGTGTTCATAAACTTTAGGGTGCACACAAATCACGGGGGGCTCTTGTTAAAATTCAGATTCAGAGACTGGCCCTGTGGCTCAGTAGTTAAAGTTCCACATGCTCCACTTTGGCAGCCTGGTTTCACAGGTTTGGATCCTAGACATGAACCACTCTGCCATGCTGTGGAGGCATCCCACATACAAAAAGTAGAGGAAGACTGGCACAGATGTTAGCTCAGGGTGAATCTTCCTCACACAAAAAAATAAAAATAAAAAAATTCAGGTTCAAATTTAGCAGGTCTGAGATGCGGTTGGATCTACTATCATCAATTTTGATTTTAAGAATACCACCATTGGGGCTGGCCCCGTGGCCGAGTGGTTGGGTTCACTCACTCCGCTGCAGGCAGCCCAGTGTTTCATTGGTTCGGGTCCTGGGCGAGGACATGGCACTGCTGATCGAACCATGCTGGGGCAGCGTCCCACATGCCACAACTGGGGGGACCCATGACAGAGAATGTACAGCTATGTACCAGGGGGCTTTGGGGAGAAAAAGGAAAAAATAAAATCTCTAAAAAAAAAAAAGAGAATTCTAACATTAGACCCCAATTAAGTGAAAAGTTATCTGCCTAAAATCCCATTCTTCTCAGTAGATCTGTGTTACAAAAAAACACAAAAAAGAAAAAACTGTACTCAATCCTTATTGTTATATTTTGAATTTTGTCAATGAAATATTTGCGGACATTTGTTTTCTGTCTTCTTATCTAAGTATATACAAAATAGTCATGATTTTGCCTCTTGGACAAAAAGGCTTAAAATATTTACCGACTTACCCTTAATAGGAAGTTTGTCAACCCCCAGTGTAGACCATGGTACAAGACCACCTTGGAGGAACGTAAGTGTTGTCCATCCTACTCTCCACAGCTCCTTGCTGCATTTGGCAGACATGGCATTAGCAATCAGATTGATAGCAATCCCAACTAAGTATGAGAGACAGATCAGTAAAAGCTTTGCAGACACCAGCACTGATTGGGTGAGCCTGTGAACCAGGGAGAAAGGTAGAAAGGTAGAAATTGTGGCAGCAGGAACAAATTTCCCAGGGAGATACCTTTAGAAGTTACTTAACTTGACCAAGGTAACCCCGGCACAAAGCAGGCACTCTAGTTCACATCTAGGCTCTGAAATCTGTTAGCTGCGGGATCTTGGAGACACGACTGAACCTCTGTACGCCTTGGTTACACGGAAAGCACTTGAACAGTCCAAGGATGGGCAGTTACTATTATTATTAGTGGCAGTATTGGACCTATATTTCAAGTTTGCTGGCCCAGGTCAAGACTTCTCCAAATATAATCAATCAAATACGACCACTGAATTTTATCTTCATTGTTCAGGAACCTACTCTGTAAATCTGAGTGGTCCTCATATTTAGTTATATCCTGTTGTGCTTAAGCATAAAGCCAAACACATCACTACCACTCACAAGGACAATGAGAGAGACAAATGGGAATTTGAAAGAAAATCAATAGCTGTTTGGTTTGTTGCGTAGAACTGACTTAGAAATAACCTTCCTGTATTTGGAGCTCAAATTCAGTAATAGTCAACAAAACTAGACGACAGCTGTGAATGGCTTGAAGCAGGTTAAAGTCTTCCTTCTTGACACAGCTGATGCAAACAGAACATCCCAGTCTTTTTCCCCCCGATATTACTGACTGAACTTCCTTGTAGTTAATTTCCCTGTGCTAGCCTCTCAACTAGAGGGCAGTGATTCTTTGTCACAAAATGTGTTTTAACATATATCTATTTTAGTCAAAATATGCAACTCAATTGCACATCTGTCTGTAGACTCAGACATCTTTGAATATAACATTATTTGTTGAAAATTGGAAAAAATGCCTATTTTGTATTAGGTCCCTACTGCTTTGTTTGAAAACTCATCCTTGATATCATATTACTTGATTTAAATGAAATTAATTTCAAAAGTTTTTTTCTTTTTTTTTTTTTGAGGAAGATTAGCCCCGAGCTAACGTCTGCCACCAATCTTCCTCTTTTTGCTGAGGAAGACTGGCCCTGAGCTAACATCTGTGCCCATCTTCCTCTACTTTATATGTGGGACGCCTAACACAGCATGGCTTGACAAGTGGTGCCATGTCCGCACCCGGGATCCGAACCGGCGAACCCCAGGCCGCCGAAGTGGAATGTGTGCACTTAACTGCTGCACCACCCAGCCAGCCCCAATTTCAAAAATTTTAATCATATACTAATTTTAATGTAATTTCATGTCAAGAAGACTAAAAACGATTGCAGTCTGTACATAGCTCTTGGAAGGATATATCAACGGAATGGTCTACACTCTGATATTGAATTAAATAAATATGTTTGATACGATCTCTCTTGGTCTGTGTTTACCAAGTGAGCTGCTGTTGACCTTTCATTTTTACAATCCAGATAAAAATATGTTTAGATTTAAAGTCTATTTTTGAACTCTGGAACACCACTATTTGACGGCTCTGTTTCAAGTATATTTGTCTACACACACACACACCCACCTTCCACCCCATCTCAACTATATTTTCTGGTAAAATTTACCACTCCCATTCTTAGCATACACTATCAATGTTATGTGATTTAAAAAATTATATTGTTTGGTCTTAAGGATTTTACTTGCTTTAAAATTAAACCTATTTTAGAGTTGCTTTTCTATTCATTTTCTTAATTTCCCTTCAAGTCTTGATGCTCTCCTGGAAATATTTTCTGATTGCACAACATCAAAATGAAAATGCCACTGAAATCTATTTACATAAGCCACAAACCCTTAAATGAACTGGACATGTTCCTAATGTAGGAACAGAGTGTTTCCTGGTATTCAGTTAGAAAGATTAAATCGAATTAGCCTGGATAAGTCAACTGTTACAAGGACTGGAAACTGCTAAATTAAACTTTAACAAGAGTTACAAATGGTACTATGCCTACTTGGAAATGAATAAGGTTATTAAGCGGTTCAGTGAAGATAAGTCTGATTTTAATATTTTTATTCAGTGAAGAAGAAAATGAAGTAAAAGCTGATTAAATTATTTTTAGTGGATAATGCTTAAAGTAAAAAAATAATAAGGCGAGGGAACATTTTAATGACGAAGTAGTTCAATTAGGAAACAGAAATAAAACAGCCAGTCCAAATATTGAGCCTAAACTTTTGAAACATTAGCAAAAACAAAGATGAAAACTAACACATACTCAAGAGAATATCCCCATGGCCGGAAGCAATAGGTACAGTGCAAAGTAGCTGCTAATTTACAGAATAAGATACTGTCTAGGAAATAGAGTGCATCACTATTTGGGACCTTTGATGGTCACATACAGAATCATGCATGAGAAAAATCAGACTCTTCTTGTACAGACCTGGGAATACTTAGTATAAATCTTAAGTAATTTCTACATATGATGAAAAACTATCAAACATTTAATACCAGTTGTCAAGGAAAACTGGAGCTGCAACATTTAACAGCCGCCCAGCACCCCAGAGCCTGACCTCTTAACCAGACTCTAGAGCACAGAGGTGCCGAGAGGATAGGGCTCAGTGGTTGAGAATATGGGCTCTGGTGCTGAGCTGCTTGGGTTGGAACCTGGTTCAATTATCCATTAATTATGCATGAGCTCTATGATCCTAAGTTTATTCTTATCTAAATGGGATGATGATATCTATCTTATGAGGTTCTTGTGAAGATTAAACAATTTAAATCATTTATGATAACCCCCATAATATTTTAAGTATCATTATTTGCCCTTTCTTAACATGAAAAAAAAAAAACCCTCATCCAAAGTGAAGCGCTTTGTGTTAGTAAAAATACATAGTCTGGGCAATGATACTATAAATTGAGAGAAATAGAATGTCTGAGGTCCCTTGCACTCTAAAATGCTATAAGCCTGCCCTCGGGAAAGAAAGAGACTTCCTGAATACAGAAGATAGTTAAGTCTGCTTTCTTAGCATTTGGACATTTGGATACTGATATTTTGATTCCATGACATACCAACATATATCATGACTTTAAAGGGCAAACTACCATTCTTTTTTCTTTAACCAAAACAAAACAAAACAAAACTGTATCTGAAAGACCCTTCTCCCCATCCTTGAGCCCCAAATCGTTGCTCAGAATATTCATGGTCCCTTGACGTGCATTTGCAGTTCTGCCCCAGATGGCGGGATCATTTTTGATCTGAATCATGAGGGATTCAGCCAGGTACAGGTATTCACTCTGTGGTTCTGTGTTCCCATCCTTGCTGCACCTGATCCTCACCTGATGGCTCAGTTCTACTAACTTGTTCCCACCTTGTACCCATACCCAACCCCACTGGCCCCCAGCACTACTTCCACACTTATAGAGTACTTACTTTGTGCCAGGCACTGTTTTTAAGCATTTTATATCTATTAACCCTTGTAATCCTACAACACCCCTGTGAGTGCAAGCTATCATTACCCCCATGTTACAGATGAGAAACTCAGGAACAGAAAAGCTAACTAAATTTTCTCAGTTTCTCACACAGCTGGTAAGTAGCAGAGCCAAGATCAAATTGAGGTAGTCTGGCTGCAGAGTCCATGCTCTCAACCCCTACACTAAACCACCTAGGTAGCCAAAACACAGGGCCTTAGTCCACGCTCCTGAGTTATTCTTATGTTAACATATCTTATTTTAATATTTATATAGTGCTTCATAGTTTAAAATGACTTCACCTCCATGGTCTTATTTGTTCCTTGTGACTACTGTATGAGATAGGATGAGTATGAGGAAACTGAGGCTCACAGAGAGAGAAACTGCACAGGAGGCAGCGAATGGTAGAATCAACACCTAAACCCGGATCTTAAAGCCTATGTTCTTTCCACAGCTCCCATGATTCTCTTCCTGAGGCCTATAAAAAGAAGATATCCATGAGATATGGACTTTCTGGATATGGATTTTCTGATGGAGGTGGGGTCTGACCAAGACTTTGAATTCTAGGTAACTCTCAGACTGAGGGAGAGGATGAGAAAATAAAGAATAAAAGAAAAAATAACAGGAAAAGTAGATGGGAAGAGATAGATGGTAGATATATTATCATAAAAGAAATGAAAGGACTTGATAGTGGTTTGGTTATTGACAGCAAATACAAAGAAGAAAAATGGCTCCATGGTTTCAAGTGTGAGAAACCAGGAGATCATCAATGCCATTGGCAGAAACATGGATGAAAGAGGAAGTAGTTTGACATGAAAGATACTGAATTTGGCTACAACAATGATGAATATCCAGTGACAGTTGAACATACAAGTGGGAAAATGTATAGTAGATGGAAATGGATATCTTGGAAGCATCCACTCAGAGGTGATATTTAAAACTATGGTTTGAGGAGAAGTCACAGGCAAAGAAAAGAAGTAATAGATTATGGGTCAAATGCTAAACCTTTGGGGGAAACCAACACTTAGGGAAGGGAAGAGAAGGAGACAAGAGGTAAACTGGTAGAAAAGTAGTTGGATAGATAATATAGAGTCGTGGATATAATAAGGAAGGAGAAAACTCGAGAAGTAGGAAGTGATCATGAATGTCACATAAAGCAAAGGAGTCAAATAGAATGAGAATTTGGAAAAGTATCCTTGACAGCACTTATCACAATTGAAATAAACGATTTGGGAAAATTAATACCTTCCTTAACTAGACTGGAGGTACATAAAGTCAGACTGTTTCCTACTGTAACTTTAGTGCCTAGCAGTGCCCGACACATAGCCGTCACTAAGTATTTACTGAATGGATGAATGAATAAATGTAATCAAATTTCCTAACAGCACCACGAGTGACCCTTGGAAGTACAGTGTCAATAAAGCGATGGAGGCAGATGTCATGTCCTGGGGGAATTTACAGAAAGTGGGGTTATAAAAGAGAGAAAGAGGGTAGTTGAGGCAGACATTACTGCCTCGTAGAGATGTGTTTCGCTGAAAGGAGAGAGAATCCAGATCAAGTGAATTTCCTATCCTAGTGCACTGTATATTTATCAGACTTTGTACCTCTAAGAGCTCTGCCTGACTCCCAGACGGTCTTCCAGAACTTAAGGTAGCCACTACAGTTGCCAACTCCACAAGTGATGGAAACAATGGGACCACCTACTTACTCACTGCTATCTTCAGTAGAATCAGAAGTCCACGGGCTAGGCATGATGAAGATATGGCAAAAGCATGGTAAGGAAAGAGAGGTCAAAAGAAATGATGATACTACCCACAGAAAGACATAGCCAGGAATGGAACCAAGTTGGAGAGAAGTTAACAAGTCCTGTGAGGGGCCTGCCTGGTGGTGTAGCAGTTAAGTTCGTGCACTCCACTTCAGCGGCCCAGGGTTTGCCAGTTTGGATCCCAGGCGCAGACCTAGCACCGCTTATAAAGCCATGTTGTGGCAGGCGTCCCACATATAAAATAGAGGAAGATGGGAACAGATGTAAGCTCAGGGCCAATCTTCCTCAGCAAAAAGAGGAGGGCTGGCAGCAGATGCTAACTCAGGGCTAATCTTCCTCAAAATAAAAGAAAAATTCCTGTGAAATCATCCAAAATGTATGAATGTGTGTGTGTGTGTGGGGTGAATGTGTGAGAGCGAGAACACATAAACAAGCAACATATGGGATGTACAAAAACATAGGTACAAGCAAATTCTAAATAGAAAATATTAAAGATGATTAGCTAAGTGTTTACATATGCTGGCAAAACAGTCATCACATATGCCATTCTCTAACAGAGCTTAGGTAAGACAAGCTGCTCGTTTTACATATTAAAGCTGCATTCCCTTTTCCTTTTGTTAACATACTAAATAATTAAAAGAAAATAGTTACAACAAAAGTACTAAATGTGCCTCCAGGACACAAAGAGGTAGAAATCATTATTTTATTGTTTTATTCCCAAATCTATTAGACGACTTTATCAAACCTGAATAAATGGAAAGACAACACAGCTAATTCCCAAACTTAGGCTGGCAGAGAATTTCAGAAAATCATAAGAATCAAATCATAGAATAAACATGATTTGACAACAAAAAGACATTTTCTCACCTTTTATCTGTTTCCTGATATTAGCTGCCCATATGTAAATATACAGGTATACGTGTGTATGTGTGCATATATATATTCAAGGATTTAGGGATCTATTTAAGGATTTCACTAGGGCCCAGTTGAATGTCTTCATGCACATAAGTCATGGGGTATAAATTATAAGAGTCTTGTGTTTGAGCTGTTGTCTAAACAACACATGAAAAACTTATTACAAAGTGAAAAAATTAAATGCTCAATTCCTGACATATTAAGACACTTTAAGAAGACTAAGATTTAAGTACTATTTTAAATACATTATCATATAGAAGTAATATTTTCTACTCATAATTTTGAATGCTTTAAATAGAAAACTTTTTTCTCCAAGTATATAATTCAATATGTTATGTTGCAGAATGTATTTTTCACTTAAATAAGGAAGACGGCATTGCTAATTAAAACAATCCATATTCAGGAGAAATTTTTCAAAACCTGATGCATCTTTCTAGTGTATATGCATATTCAGCCAGTATCTCATCTCCTCATGGTGTTAAAAACATCACATTCATGTCGAAACTATTCCAGGGTTTTCAGACATTAACAATCCTTCTAACAATCCTTAGATACTGGATATCTAACCATATCAAGAACAGGACTGAATGAAAAAAACAATTCAACAATGCTAAATAAAACATCTGAGTTTTCTAACAATCAAAGAAATTCAGAAGGAACAGACTGCTATCTTATACATAGAGGTATGAGAAGTTTTTGGCAAAATGACACAGTCCTTCTGCTGTGAACTTGATTTTTTTTATGCCACTAGGATACATATTTGCTCCTGGAGATAGTCATTGTTCAGTGGGCTCTAGTGCAAGGTTTCACTCTGGAGATTAAATTAAGCGCTAACAACAAGAAGATATTATATTTCCCTCCTCAATCTATCAAACTTATATAGCAGCCCAATAGCCAAAATGTGCCTTCTGTATATATTCCTTTCTTTCTCCTTTTATTGTAAAATCCCATATTAAATGGTGGAAGGAGTCATTCATTTCTTGACAAGCAAACCCCACCTCCTAAACACACGAAAATACAAAAATCAAGAGAGCAGACGTCACACTGAAGCCCCCTAAACACATGATTCTTACCTCAATCTGATGGTTAGAAGAACATTTTTGGAGGCTCACTTTTCTTTCAGACAAACTGTAGAATGCTGGATTACTTGCCCCTTCTGGAGTACTAGGAGCAGGAACTTGAAAAACCAGCCTCTCATGTTCCCACAATCTATTTACACACTGAACACACCCAGCAGCTCAGAGTAATGTTTATCTGTGGTGGACAGCTATTCTAAGAAGCAGGCAGTATCTCCACTTTCATAAAGGAATACCTCTGTTCAGCAGGGGAAAGGTACTAGCTATTTCATCCTCTAAAGCACATTTAGGAAATTTCTGGACGTGAGAGATTTTAAATCAGTATTTTAAAGGTGATTCATCCTTTTAATGCTTTATTCCTGAAAAACTCTTTCCTTAAAGGATCTGAAGAAAAGTATATCTGATGACAACAGGTAACACATATGTGCCAGGTATAATTCCAAGTGCTCATTTCCCATAACTTTCAAAACTTATTAGGTATGAACTACTATCAACCCCATATTACAGATGCGCAAACTAAGTGGTTTGCCCACAGTTACCCAATTAATAAATGGTAGAGCCAGAAGTTAAACCCAGGCACTCCGGCACCACAGTCCATGGTATCTAACCATGACACTGCATGATGCATCCTGGGGCAAAATTCCTCTCCATTCGTGAACTTGTCAAACTAGAAAACAAGTTATCTACTCTCAAAATACAATGGTGGGACAGGCATAGAATAATAGTTATGGATGTCCTGATTCCACACGGGAGAATAAGGATAGAAGAGTCACCAGCCCCAAGCAATTCCGAAACCCAACCAGCAAGTTCCATTAGGTTTCAAGGCCTACAAATAATCCTCTATGGCTTGAAGCTCTGCCCTCAGCCTGTGGCTCAACCCTTTGGGACAGAGCCTCCATCCCAGGGTCTGTGACTCTGACCTGTGGGCACATTTCAATGTTACTGAACAATATTCTTATGTCTGTTTTTTGTATTTTCCTTTAAAATGGTTATAACACCTGCTGGTTCTCTCACGAGTTAAGTAAAATCTTTTAACATGTGTTCATTTCATATCTGTATGAACTTAATGGTTTTATCTTGTCTGAAAATTATCTTTTAATTATCTTAGAGGTCAAACCAAAATGCCCACTACATTAGCCTACCAGAGTCAGGTAAATTTCAACGACAAAGAGCACCTCATGCAGAGTCTAAGCCCAGGCAGGTCTTGTCTTGGTGGTCCAGGTGAATCCAAAGCACCAATACAATGATGCTACTGCTTCTCTAGTTGTAATTTTCTGATCTACTAACTTAGTCTTTGTTTTATTTTGAATACATCATAGCCCATAAGTTATTCCCCATGGTTGGTATAAATGGATGGGAATTTGGTTTTAGAGTCAGACTATTTAGAGAGCTTTCTAAATGGATTCATGGTTTATAGAGATCTAATCTGTGCTGGATGAGACAACAGAGAATCTGGCTTGTCAGTCTTTTTGTTTTTTGGTTTGTTTTAGAGCTCAAGTAAATTAAGACTTGCATGCGCTCTGAGAGGAGAACAGCATTTTGATATCTGGACTGGTGAGTTTTTCTGTTTCTGTGTTTACTCTTAACCCATGGCACGACAGGCTCTGTTTCTCTGTGCTTGTATGTCCACGTGTCTGTAATTAAGAAATGCCCTCACCTCTGATCGTGTGAGCATGTAATGGATTCCCTACTTCTGGATGATATTAGTATATTAGATCATAAAATCTCTGAATTTAATGAAGCTCTGTTCTGATTGGCATATTTAATAAATAATTGATTATATAAATGGAATATTCTTTTAATTTCCTGAAAATAAAGAAGTTGAACAATGATACTTAAAAATGAACTAGATTTAAACAATATGTATTCTCCCAGAAACCGAATCACAACTATATTAAGAACTCAAACTCATATAATTTGGGTTAACCTTTGGCAAACAAGTCTGGCTTAACAGTTTGGGTTTTGTAAAAATACTACGTCTTCTCTGATTTATCAGTATCAAGTATAAACATTTTTATGCTACCTGGGTATATTTTTCCTAAACTTATACAATTTTATTGACCAAATGAGCTAGAATTACTTCTACTAAAACAAAGATGTGAAAAACATAAATTTGTTTAAGCAAATCAAATTATTTTTTTGACGTTCTTGAATTTCTACAGTAATAAGATTTAATAGTATGTCAGCTTGAGAGCATTTCCAAAATCTTTAGATAAGTGAAAATCTTGGATGATATTACATTGAGTTAAATACGGACGGGTAGATCATTTATGAGTAAGGTAAAACACTGAAACATTGATTACCAAGCATAGTTTTAGTTTATATACTTCTGGTTATTTGTACATGCTACAAACAGGCTTACACCTTTGGGTCTGTCAACAAACGTGCTCATTTCTGCCACGTTGAGAAGCTGTATAAGGAAAGTGTATGGCCGAATAAAGCTGGGTTAGGTATATGTATGAGCTACTCTGGTAAAGTCACGGACAGTACATAGTTACGGACATTAGTCTTCTTTGTGAAACAGAAGTGACTTTGGTTAAAAGTTATAATATATGTGAACGAGACTCTACTAGGGTCTCAACATTAAGGGCAAAAAAGAGAATGGTTTTTTCTTTCTTTTTTTTTTTTTTGAGGAAGATTAGCCCTGAGCTAACTGCTGCCAATCCTCTTCTTTTTGCTGAGGAAGACTGGCCCTGAGCTAACATGCGTGCCCATCTTCCTCTACTTTATATGTGGGATGCCCGCCTCAGCATGGCTTGCTAAGCAGTGCCATGTCCGCACCGGGGATCTGAACCAGCAAACCCCAGGCCGCCAAAGCGGAACGTGCGAACTTAACCACTGTGCCACCAGGCCAGCCCCGAGAATGTTTCTGTTCTAAAGTAAAACAGCTTTTTGTTCCAGAATAGGAGAGAAGGTGCTGAAACACAAAACTGAGCATGTACAGAAAGCTCTAGAAGGTTCATGGAAATAGAATTTGAAAAGGAACATAAATTTGTGTTAAATTTTTCCAAACCTGACTCAGTTTTCATGAGTTTATTCATAAGATTTTCAAAAGGAGCTTGTAGTTAATTTAGTATCAAATATTATATCAAACACTGAACTCAGTCCGAGAATTTTACTTGCTCTTACCAAAAAAGACCAAGTTTTGTTAGAGTATGGGTCTGCTCTTAATAAGAAATCGTAAAAGGTCACTCCTCAGCTGTATTAGTTTCCCGTGACTGCTCCAACAAATTACCACAACCTTGATGGCTTTCAAAAGAATACATTTATTTGCTTATTTCTGAAGGTCAGAAGCTCGAAATCAGTTTCTCTAAGCTACCTTCTTTGTAATCTGCCCAAAAAAGCAGAGATTCTGTATCTTATCACAATAACTTTCTACACTTTCTTCTGACTTTATCATGACCCTGATTATTCTCTTTAAAATAAAAGAGACAAGGGCTGGCCCCGTGGCCCAGTGGTTAAGTTCACGCACTCTGCTGCAGGTGGCCCAGTGTTTCGTTGGTTTGAATCCTGGGTGCGGACATGGCACTGCTCATCAAACCATGCTGAGGCGTCATCCCACATGCCACAACTAGAAGGACCCACAACGAAGAATATGCAACTATGTACCGGAGGGCTTTGGGGAGAAAAAGGAAAAAAAATAAAATCTTAAAAAATAAAAATAAAAATAAAAAAATAAAAGAGACAGTAAAAGTTACATAGTTTCTGAATGTTTATTTATTGTATTGCCATCTTGAGGGAAGGTAGCCAAGCTACAATCATTCACCTTCTCGAGTTTCCAGAATCCTATCTTAAGCACTCAAATGTCCTGGCGATTTTATTTTTGCCTTCCCCAAAATGATTCCTAAATGAAAATAACACTTAAAAATAAGTTTTGCACTTACAACTCTATTTGAGATTTCCCAGAAGGCCCTGGAAGTCACATAGACTCTGTTACCTTCAAAAAAGAGAGGTGGTAAAATTATTAGATTTATTTGATATGCTACTATTTATGAGTTGCATGGAAAAAAATTCTCAAAAGAGGGGATCAAACTTCCCTGTTAAATTTGAATAGGGAAAATATTATTAACATAAATATTTTAGAAGTTGTGTCATGTATAGGAAGGTCCTGGAGATTTATCAGCACCCTCACTGCCCCTTATATGTTCTCTTACCAAAGTCCTAGTGGTACGTTCCCTGATGATATTAGGCAACAACACTATAGTGTTATCAGGTATAACTTCAACTGTTATTTTTATATGTTTGAGTGCAATCACACTATTTTATGGCCTGCTGAGCGGTGCCAGGTCTGCACCCGGGATCCGAACCGGCAAAACCCCAGGCCGCTGAAGCGGAACACGCAAACTTAACCACTTGGCCACGAGGCCGGTCCCAACCACAGTCATTTTAAATGTCTGTCTCCTCCATGTTGTTTTTTGTTTAATTCTGATGGTTCCCATAAGACTGTACAGACAGGTACAGGACAGAGATCTCATTTTAAACAAAGAGGAACTGTCCAAGAACCCCCAGGAAAAGGATAGCTACTTCAAAGAACAGGCTCTTGAGCACAGCCTTCTGACGTCATCACACAAGCACCTTTAAGATCATGTCAGTGAACAGAATCAGAATTTCGAGAACAAGTTAACTGAAAAGCAGAAGCATTCATGATGTAGTTTAACATAACACACAGTGGAACAAGACATAGGTTTGCCAAGTACAAAGACCTATACTATGAAATCAATCCTTTTTTCCCAAATAAAACACAAGTGAAAATTGAGAGTGAGTTATTGAAAGCGTTCTCCTAAATCCAAGAAAACCTAAGACCTGCATTGAAGAGCTTACCTTCCTTTTCACAGAGAACATGAAATAGTTTCTATCTCAAGGTCCATTTCTCAGGAGAGAGTAGAGGAAAGAGCCTCAACAACAGGTAAGAGAGCCAGGCTCTCCTCCTTGCTGTGACCTTGGGAGAGCTGATTACCATCTCTGGGCCAAAGTGGCCTCAGCTGTAAAATGAAGATCCTAAAGAATAATCCTTATCTCCTATGCCCCACTTACCCACTTTCCATAGAGAACTTCTCTTAGGAAAAGATCATAGACTTGTAACTGTGCCCCTGGAGCAGACCTCTGAAATAATTTAGTCCTCATTTTATAACCATCGAAGATGATGTGCCCCCTGAGTAAACTATGCTTACAAGAGACCACAACCTGGTGACTCTCCACCTGCAGTTGCCGGGCAAAGGCCTGCTTGCCAATTCAAATGAAGAAAAGAGTAAGAGTTGAACTTGGCTAAGGCTAGGAGGGCTTCATGGCTCTCTATAACAAATTACCAAGGAGCTGGAGCCGTTCACCTAGGGGGCCAAGACCTACCAGGACCACTATCATGACCTGGGGGACCGTTATTCAGCAAGGAAGTACCTGGCCAAACAGAAGCAGAGGATACTGGCAGAGAGAAGAGCTGCTAAAGAGCCGCTGCTGCCTGAGGCAGCTCCTTAATGCCCTCCTCACGTGACTGTCACCGCATTACTAAAATAAAGTGCAATGAAAACTAAAATTGAAATTTGTGGGGTAGACACCTTGACAATGAGGTTTCTGTAGATAACTCTTATTATCCCCATTTGACACACGAGGAAACTGCTGCTCAGAGGGAACAGATCAATGTCCAAGATCACATGGCCAGAAAGTGGTGAACTGGGATGGCCAACCCAGGTCCTCTCAGCCCATTGTTGAAGCCAGCTGGGCAGCCTCTGACCAGCCCTCTATGACAGGCCAGGAGGCTGCACAGGGTGGCCCTGGAGCGTTGATACTCACAGGGGAAGGGTTAGACTGCTATAACACTTGATGTGACACCTTTTTAAACTTAACACCCAGCATGAAAATGTCCACAAGAATTATATATGCATTTGAGTCCATCACTTGGGACAGAATTTAAACAGGTTATGCTTATACCTCTCAAAGCAGGTATTCAGCCACTGATAATTCTGTTATTCTATCGAATACGTGATCATTAAAATGATCAGATGTTTCATCAGAGAATGAGATTGATAATTATGTTTGAAACGAAATAATGTATAAGTGAGCCCATTCATTAATTAATAACCATGAAGAACCTCTTGAATTGCCTGTTTTAGACCAGAGAGTAGCTTTTATATAATATTCCTATTTAATTCACCAGTGTTCACAGGAGGATGGAAGGACATATCCCACGGGGCATCACAGCACTAGCTAATAATTCCTATCTCAATTCCTCTTTTGGAACGAGGCAGGGTATAGATAGATGAAATCAACCTGACAATAATTCCTTTTATGAATAGTTCTTTATGGTTTCCCCATCACTCCTCAATCTTCACGTAAAGCCCCTGTCCCGTGAAGTTCACGTCAACTGCTATGCCGCCCTCTGTCCACCCACCCCCGCCGCCATCACCTCCTGACTTTCCGACGTTCCCTGTCGTGAATAAAGCCTTTGGCACTCAGTCATGGTCTTCAGCCCCTCCCCAGTTACCGCCACCATCCTGGGAATCCAACGTGCCTGGAGCGCCATGCCAAACCTCCCCCATCCCCCGACCCACACACCTCCCACCCCCCCACCCACCCTCCCCGCCACCCTCCTGGCCTCACAGGCCTTGACTTGCTCAGAGCCAGTGAGGAAGTCTTCTCCACCGCAACCTCAACCAGCTACTCCCATGAGGGCCACTCCCCACACTGTCACCATTAGAAACTGCTCCCTGAAATCACCGATTCCAGCATCCCACACTGCCCAGCATCCACACTGCCCACCCCTTCTACCCCTCCCACCCTCCACGAGATATCTCATCCTGGATGCCTCCCAAATACCTCCAATTAAAAATGACAGACACTGAGAGGAGACAGAAGCACAGCAATAAATGCTTTAATTGTATGCACTGACAGCAGAAGACCAAGCCTTCCCCATCTATGGGTCACTGGGGGACCAGATGAGGCTGTTGATGAGGTCTCGCCAGGCTGTGGGACTCCGGCATCACTTCTTACTGGGTTGCGGCATCTGATCACTCTGACGGTAGGTCTCATTCTCAAAGAGGTGGCTGAGGTGCTGGTTGTTCTCCACTGCCCTCTGCACGTGTTCTGGGGTGATGCGTATCTTGCGGCTGCTGTGGGCCTCCTTGCTTGCCAGCTCCAGGATGTTGGCTGTCAGGTATTCAAGAATACCAGCGAGGAAAATAGGTGTCGACGAGCTCAGGCGCTGGCCATACGCACCCTGTCGCAGGAGGCGGTCCACACGGCTAACAGGAAACTGCAGCTCGGCTCTTGTAGAGCGGGACTGGGTGTGCTTCCTACGCCTAAAAGACAGCTGGCGATTTCTCCTCCCAGACATGGTGTTTGCTGGGTTTTGCCCTGATCGGCCTGGCTGGATCGTCTGCTGGTCTGGGCCTCTCTAGATACCAGTGCTCATTCCTGCCCACTATATCCCTGGGCTCCAGCCCCTCACTGATCAGGGAGGTGCCTTTGTGACAATTCAGACTTTGTGATGTCACTGGTGTCCACTGGGCCCTGATCAGGACTGGCCTAGAAATATCTGTGATAGAAACCTTGTCTCCCTCTTGACTGGACCCTCTTTTTCAGGGAACTCTCACTTTCTACTCCGACTTTAACAGACTAGTAAAAAAAAAAAAATGAATGTTTCAGTGGAAACATTGCCCTGTCTATAGGACACCCCTCCAGGCTTGCATCGTCTTCGAGCCCTTTCACACCCCTTTGCAAATGGTTGGTCACTGACAGACACACTGAATGCCTTGTCCAGAAGTCCATTTATCTCCTCTCTCACATTGTAATAAAACTAATTTTTACCTTCATTTATACATTTCAATATTCATAATCAATATTTCTATGTTTGTTCTTTGGATTCTCTTTTGAATTGGTTATAATATCTGCCAATTCCCTCATGAGTTAAAAGAGACTCTCTGAACACATTTCCATTTCATATCTGTATGTGTCATGATTTTACTGTTTGAAAATATCTTTTAACATGTTTTGGAGGTCACAATGATGTGTCCAGTGGATTCACCTGTTAGAGCCAGGTAAACTTCAGAGACAGAGAAGTGCATCTCATTCTCAGTTAAAGCCCAGGAGTGTCTTGTCTTGTTTCTTCTAGCTGAATCCAAAGCACCAATAGGACTTTATTGACTTGTTTTTCTAATTTTTAATATTTTTTATTTTAACTTTCCTCTCCAGTAATTTTGTCTTTGCTTTGTTTTTGTTTATTTGCAGCTGATAAGTTGTTCCCACTGTTGGCAGAAATGGTTGAGAATTTCGTTTTAGGATCGGACCATCTGGTGATCTCTGTAAATGGGTCCATGGAGATCTAGTCTCTGTTGGGTGAGAGACAACGGAGAATCTAGCTTTTCGTTCTTTATCTATTTGGCTATTCAATTAAGAATGTCATACCCTCTGGGAGGAGAAAAACTTTTTGTTTTCTGGACTGGTGTGTTTTCCTGTTTCTGTGTTTATACTTGACCCATGGCTAAAAGGGTAGAATATAGTCTCCATTTCTCTGTGCCATACATCTGTGTGTCTCTAATTCAGAAATGCCTTCACCTCTGACAGCATGTGTAATGTACCTCTGGATGATATTGATATATTAGATGGTAAAATTTCTTAAATTAATGGAGCTCTGTTCTAATTGGTATATCTAAAGAACTGCTTATGTAATTGGATATTCCTCAATTTCTTTGCAAATAAAGACTTTGAACAATGATACTTTAAATGAGCTAGACTTAAAATATATATATTCTCCCAGAAACCAATTCACAACTATTTTAAGAAATCAAATTCACCTAATTTATGTAAATCCTTAGCAAATAGGACTACATTAATACTTTGGGTTTAATGAAAACAACTAAGCCTTCTCTTATTTATCAGTGTTAACTGTAGTACAAATGTACATTTATATACTACTTAGGTATGTTTTTCCTTAACTTATAAATTTTTACTCATCACATAAACTAGTAATACTATTTTAAGATTATGAAATATATAAATTTATAGTTAACGAAATTGAACCACTGTTTTGACAAACTTGTCTTTGTACAGTAATAAAGTTTCATAGTATGTCAGCTTGAAGATACTTTTCAAGATTTTTAGATAATGAATAAACTTGGACTGATATTGAGTTAATTAATGGACATTCAATAGATGCTAATTTCTAAGACAGAATATTGAAACATTGATGACTAAGCATAATTTTAATTTATATGCTTTTGCTCCTTATTTGTACATGCTACAAAGAAGTTATATCTTTTACTCTGTTAATGATCATGTTTATTTCTGCCAAATTGAGAAGTTGTATAAAGGAAGTATGTGGCTGAATAAAGCCGGGCTTGGGACCGGCCCGGTGGGGTAGCGGTTAAGTTCGCACGTTCTGCTTTGGTGGCCTGGGGTTCGCTGGTTCGGATCCAGGGTGCGGACAAGGCAGCGCTTGACAAAAGCCACACTGTGGTAGGCATCCCATATGTAAAGTAGAGGAAGATGGGCATGGATGTTAGCTCAGGGCCAGTCTTCCTCAGCGAAAAGAGAAGGATTGGCAGCAGTTAGCTCAGGGCTAATCTTCCTCAAAAAAAAAAAGCTGGGTTGGGTGTATTCATGAAATCTGCTAGTCTGTTAAAATGACAGAAATTCACAATTATGCATCCTGTGCATAATACAACTGATTTTGCTTAAAAGTTATAATTAATATACACGAATGAGAGTCTACTAAGAGTTTCAAGATAACGATGTGGAGGTTTTTTGTTTGATCAAGAGTAAAAAAGAAAATGTTTCTGTCTTGGGGTAGAATGACATGTGGTTTCTGAATGTGACACAGGATGTTGAAGGACAAAATCTGAATGCATATAGAAAGCTATAGGAGGTTTGTAAAAAGAGAAGCTGAAAGGGAACATAAATTTGGTTCCATTTTTTTCCAAATCTGGTTCAGTTTTGATAGGTTTGTTCATAAGATTTTCAAAAAAAGCTTGTGGGTCCTCCAGAACCAAATATTATATTGCAGCAAATGTAGAATTTCGTTTGTTCTCTGTGAAAAAGACTAAGTTTTGTTGGACTATTGGTCTGCTCTTAATAAGGAGCAGTAAAAGATTACTCTTCACTCGTATTAGTTCCCTATGGTGGCTGTAACAAGTTACCACCAACTTGGTGGCTTCCAACAATACACATTCTCTTATAGCTCATAAATCCGACATTAGTTTCACTGGGCTAAAAGTCAAGGCGTTAACAGGGCTGCATCACCTTTGGAAACTCTAGGCTAGAATCTGTTTCCTTGCCTTTTCCAGCCTCTAGAGCTAAATTGTTTGCATTTCTTGGCTCATAGCTTCTTCCTCCATCTTCAAAGATAGCAGCATAGCATCTTGCCTCGATTGTCACATTGCCCTTTGCTTTTGTACTCAAATTTCCCTCTGCCTCCCTCTATTACTAGGGCCAAGCACAATTATCCAAGAGAATCTCTCGACTTTAATAGCTTTAACTTACTCACATGTGCAAAGCCTTATTTGCAAAATATAAAGTAACATTTACAGGTTCTGGGGATTGGGACCCGAATATTTTAGGAACCCTTAATTTGACCCTACCACATCACTTTATACGGAGTATGCCCAAGTAGCTGAGATTCAATATCTCACCAGAATATACTTTTGTTCTGACATCAACATGCTTTTAATTATTCTCTTAAAGATAAAGAAACAGGGGCCAGCCTGGTGGCATAGTGGTTAAGTTCACATGCTCCGCTTTGGCGGCCCGGGGTTTGCTGGTTTGGATCCCGGGTGTGGACATGGCACCACTTGGCAAAAGCCATGCTGTGGTAGGCATCCCACATATAAAGCAGAGGAAGATGGGCACAGATGTTGGCTCAGGGCTAGTCTTCCTCAGCAAAAAGAGGAGGATTGGCAGATGTTAGCTCAGGGCTGATCTTCCTCAAAAAAAAAAAAAAAAGATAAAGAAACAACAATAGTTCTGCATTTCTGAATTTCTGAAGTCTTAAGGACTTTTCTATGTTTACTTAAACATTATCTTGCCACTGAACTAATAGATAGTCAAGCTACAACCATTCATGTTCTTGGGCTCTCATGATTCTACCTTAAGCAAACATCCAGGAAATTTTTGATTTTAGCATTCCCAAAATCATATCCTCGTGAAAACTGAAATGAAATAAAATAACACTTCATAAGATCTTTTGCCGTTAAAACTATCTTTGGTTTTAAACAGGTTTCTCACAGGGCCCCTGGAAAGTCCTAAAGATTTATTTTTTCATTTTATCAAAAAGAGAGGTGCTAGAAATAGATTTATCAGACATGTTACCATTGATGAGTTGCACAGAAAACTGTTAAATCAAAAGAGGTGCTCAGACTTCCCTTGGTTAAATATGAATAGAGAAAATATGAATATTTCCGATATTCTATATTGTATGGGAAATTTCTAAAGATTTGTCAATAATCTCACTGTCCATGATATGTTGCTCATTATCCAAGGACTGCTGATGCTTTCCCAGGTGACTTAGGCAACAAAACTAGAGTGCTGTCAGTCAGAATTTCAGTTATTACTTTTAAATATTTGGTTGCAACCTTCCTTGTAAAATCTGAATGTAGCATCTTCTAGGCCACTGCTTTTCAATTGAGGGTACACATCAAACCTATCCATTGTGATGGTTAAATTTTGTGTATCAATTTTGCTAGGCTATGGTGCCCAGTTGTTTGGTCAAACGCTAGTCTAGATGTCGCTGTGAAGATGTTGTTTTTTAGATGTGACTAACATCTATAATCAGTTGACTACAGTCCTCCCTTGGTATCTGCAAGGGATTGGTTCCAGGACTCCCCCGTGGATACCAAAATCTTGGGATGCTCAAGTCCCTTAGTCGGTGCTCCATATTTTCAGATCCATGGTTGGTTGAATCCGTGGATACAGACCCTGGGGATATGGAACGCTGACTGTCTAAGTAAAGGAAATTACCCTCATCAAATCAGTTGAAGGTTTTAAGAGCAAAAACCGAGGTTTCTTGGAGAAGAAAGAATTTAGCCACACTGTAACACAGAAATCTATCCAGAGTGTCCAGCCTGTTGGTCTGCCTTATCGAATTAGGACTTGTCAGACCAGATAATTGCTTGAACCAATTATATATACATATATATCTCCTATTGGTTCAGTTTTTTTTCTGGAGAACTCTAATACACTAATGAGATTTTATTAAAATCCATATGTCTAGGACCTACTCCATACTTTATTGAAAAAGGGCTAAATCATTATGCTTATAGACAGTCAAAAACTTTCTGACTTCATTTTCTTCCTTTGCATATGACAGAAAAAAGGTAATTTCACCTTCAGTTGCACAACTGTTGTGATGCCCTCCCACGAGATTTTCACTTGTGAAACTTATCAGTAATAAGTTAACCTCAGCCATAAGTGTCTGTCTCCTCCACTCTGTTTTACACTGATGGTTCCCTGAAGATGCTACAGTCAGCTACATGCCAGAGATTTTGTTTTAAACAACGAAGGATGGTCTCAGAAACTCAAGAAAAAAAGACAGTAACTCAGGTACTTCAAAGAATAAGCCTTTGGGCACAGGGTTCTGATGTCATCACATAACCACCTTTGAGACCAGGTCAGTGGACAGAGTCAGAGTTTCAAGAACACCTTATTTGAGAAGGAGATGGGTTAATGACACGGCTATCACAATGTCCAGTGGAACAAGACCTAGGTTTGCAAAGGCCAAAGACCTGTTCTATAAAATCAGTCCTTTGGTCCTAACGTCTCTGGCCTCCAAATAAAACACAGTGAAAGTTCTTGAGAGTGAGTTGTTGAGAGTGCTTTCCTAGAAATCCAAGAGACTCTCACATCTCTGCATTTTTCCCAGAAGAGAGCATTAAATGCTTTCTGTACAGAGCCCGCCCATTTCTCAGGATCTAGGAGAGGAGGGGCTTCAACAACAGGTACAAGAACAGGACGTCACATTTGCTGTTCTACCCACGGGCATGTGACCTCGGGAGAGCTGATTACCATCTCTGGGCCAAAGTGGCCTCAGCTGTAAAATGGAGACCCTAAAAAATAATCCTTGTTCTCTGAGTTCCACTTACTCACTTTCAGTAGAGACCTTTTCTTAGGAAAAGATCGTAGACTGGTAATTATAACACTTCAAGCCAACATCTGAAATAATTTAGTCCAACTTCCTCATTTTACAACCACAGAAGGTGATGTGCCCCAAGTAAACCACACTTACAGGAGACCAGAATCCAGTTTTCCTCCCTCTTCTTTCACTATTTTGTCCCAATATATGCTGAAGACTCTCTTCCACAGTCAAGTTGGTGAATGCCTTTCATCCATCCTTCTATTTCAGGACCCAAATCTCTCACAACCACGGTATCTAACCTGTCTCCCACTGCCCACTGGGTTCCTTTAGCAGATTTTGCTTTAACAGAGGAAGGTTAGAGATATTTTCCCCACAGTGATTCGAGAACCCTAAATAAGAAAGACCAGTCTTCTGTGTTCACGAAGGACTCTGGAGGAGAAACACTAAGCAAAACACCAAATGCAGTCCTTAGATTTAAACCCATACTCCTAAAAGAATAAAATAAAATAAATTCACTATTGTAATGCTATTCAAATGTCATTTGTGGACTGATATAGTCATTAACTTGTTACTGGTCAGCTACAGCAGGTATGGAAATCGAGAAGCGGCACTTAGTGACCTTTATAGCAATCTGGCTTTGCCATAAGATTTAAGCGAGTGGAGTCATCTTATTGAACAGGGTATATATTAGTTCAGGTCTTGTTGGATTCGAGTGAAGAGTCAAATGTACGCTCCATACTAGTCATGTAAAACAGAACCATATACCAGTTCACAATGAATTTGTACAAGAATAACAGAAAATACTGGCCCTATATCACGGACCATCTGAAGAGCACTGCACTGTATTAATTCATTGAATGAGAAGATTTCATCCTTTAGAAAACTATGGTTTTAGAACTAAATTACAATGGGAATAATGAACTCAAGTATCTTTAGCAGCCAGGTAGGTACTATAAATGAGTGAAGCGGGTCACACATGAGATACAACAGGGAAGGGTGAGCACTGTGGCAAACCAGAGAGGCCCAATATTAATGGGACAGTAGCTAGTCATATCTTTACCTGACTGTAACCATGTACGCCCTGACACTTTGATTTCACAAAAGAAGCCAGTAATTGAGGTTTCCAGTTTAAAAGTTCTTAATTTTTAAATGTTGAGCTAATTAATTTTTTTAAAACATCTATGTAGGCCTAATGATCCCATCTGTTGCCGAGATTATGTCCGTGAGCTGCCACTTTGTAATTCGTTCTTTAAGGAAATGACATATTGATGTTCACAGACAGTCTCCTCCATCTTGAATCCTATTTTGTGGCTCCACAAGCCCTTTCTAAATAGTTAAGTGGTCTCCTCTGGCCACGTCCTGCGGGATCTGTCAGACACAGGGACAAAGGGAGCATGGGCCTTCAAAACACTTGTGTTCCCAAACATTATTCTCAGTGGGATGCCAGCCTAGTTTCAAGGCATGGGTTCAAACCAACATTAGACCAGGATTACTCTCCAAGTTCCCCTCAGGCTCATTCTTGGGCTCACCTCTTTTCAGATGTGATGTTTCCTCCTGTGTTGACCTGTGTCTTGTGGTCACGTGCCTGTCCCTGGCCTCCCCTGACACTGCTTTTGATCACAGGCCTGGTGTGGGAGAGACCACACCCTCCCCAGTCCCGTCCCTACTCACTCCAGTTTTAGTTTTTGCACAGTGCCCTCTCCGCAGGGTCAGGCTAGAGCAAATCCTTCCTTACCATCCCCCGACTTGTCCTTTCAAAAGGCACAAAAGACCTAAACTTGGGCTGCTCATCCTTTCCCAAGGGCAGTGATTCTCACTCTCCGCCTAGCTTCCTCCCCTGAGTGTGGGACCCCTGTGCACGTGTAGGAGGGGGATTTGGCAAGGTGCGGCATTTAGACCGATGCTATCCTCACTGTGGCCCCCTGCTTCCTGTGAAATCCACAAGCACAGCTGGAGCACAACTCCTAAAGGGATGGCAGTATTGCTCTGCCTCCTTCTCCCATGTCCTTGTGACTCTGCCGAGGACTTGCCAACACGAGGTCATTAAAGCTCAACCTCCAAACTCCACCTGGGACATCAGAGAGTCTGAAGGAGCCCAGGAAGCCTGGCTCCCTACAGATGTCACAGTGACCATTAGTGTCAACTACTGCATGGACTGTAAGGTGACACCTGACCACGCAGACCTGCTAACTGGACATGGTGTATCCACCTCCTATGGCTTCTCCGGCCTTCAATTCCTCAGGTGTCCCTTCCAGAGAAGTATCTAGGAGATCATGTTTAGTTCTAGAACGAACCATAGCCATAAGCCAAAATCCACAGCTGTTGTTTTTTTCTTTTAATGTGGGACAGCTATTTAATCAACCAACATATCAAGATCTTAGTATAATGATTGATTCCCTGGCTCTGCCCACCCTGGAGGCACTCCCTGTTTGCTGAAGGACACTGGAATATGAGAAACCACAAAGATGCCCCACTTCAGGGATGGGGTGGCAAAGCTGGTGCTTTCATGTGATCAGCTGAAGGTGACTCTCCACCTGCAGTCGCTGGGGAGAGGCCTGCTCCCGACTCACATGCACAGAAGATCTTGAACAGCTGAACTTGGCTAAGGCTGGGAGGGCTTCATGGCTCTCTAGAACAAAGCACAAATTTGTGGGGTGGACATTTGACAACGAGGCTTCTGTAAATATCTGGTGGAATCGCATTATGCGGCAAGAAAAGTTTCTTGGATTTATACAGGCACATATTCCAACAAGCTCTAAGCATGACCCAACACTACTATTCTCAGGACCCTCCAGTGAAGTAGGCAAAGGCGGAGCCAGCTCCAGGCTTTAATAAATGGTGGAAGGAGGCAGAGAGACGGTGAGTCACCAGGCAGAGGGAAGCAGAGAGGAAACCAGGGTGAGGACTGTCTGCTTCCTGGATGCACCTCTGCCTTCTCCCTCTGCATGGCACTCTTCTGTCTCTCCACAAAGTTCAGCAGGCTGTGGTTTCAACAGCCAGTGGCCTAAACATCCAGTAATCACGTGAGAACCAGGCCCAGTGGGACATGGGGAAGCACAGCTAAACATCTGGTCCATAGGGAGGGAGATTCATGCAGCTATTTACTAAGGGCGCACTGCCTGCCATGCAGCAGTTTACTGACATGTGTTGACTTAACCTTTGGGAAAACCCGAAGATGGAGGAACTCTTATTATCCCCATTTGACACACGAGGAAACTACTGCTCAGAGGGAACAGATCAATGTCCAAGATCACATGGCCAGGAAGTGGTGAACTCGGATGGCCAACCCAGGTCCTCTCAGCCCATTGTTGAAGCCGGCTGGGCAGCCTCTGACCAGCCCTCTGTGACACGCCAGGAGGCTGCACAGGGTGGCCCTGGAGGATCCTATGAGTAGGTGACATTCTCAGATGTTGACACTCACAGGGGAAGGGTTAGACTGCTATAACACTTGATGTGACACCTTTTTAAACTTAACACCCAGCATGAAAATGTTTACAAGAATTATATATGCATTTGAGTCCATCACTTGGGACAGAATTTACACAGGTTATGCTTATACCTCTCAAAGCAGGTATTCGGCCACTGATAATTCTGTTATTCTATCGAATACGTGATCATTAAAATGATCAGATGTTTCATCAGAGAATGAGATTGATAATTATGTTTGAAACGAAATAATGTATAAGTGAGCCCATTCATTAATTAATAACCATGAAGAACCTCTTGAATTGCCTGTTTTAGACCAGAGAGTAGCTTTTATATAATATTCCTATTTAATTCACCAGTGTTCACAGGAGGATGGAAGGACACACCCCACGGGGCATCACAGCACTAGCTAATAATTCCTGTCTCAATTCCTCTTTTGGAACGAGGCAGCGTATAGATAGATGAAATCAACCTGACAATAATTCCTTTTATGAATAGTTCTTTATGGTTTCCCCATCACTCCTCAATCTTCATGTAAAGCCCCTGTCCCGTGAAGTTCATGTCAACTGCTATGCCGCCCTCTCCACCCACCCCCGCCGCCATCACCTCCTGACTTTTCAACGTTCCCTGTCGTGAATAAAGCCTTTGGCACTTAGTCATGGTCTTCAGTCCCTCCCCAGTTACCGCTGTCATTCTGGGAATCCAACGTGCCTGGAGCGCCATCCCAAACCCCCCACACCCCCCATCCCACACCCCCCACCCCCCCACCCACCCTCCCCGCCACCCTCCTGGCCTCACAGGCCTTGACTTGCTCAGAGCCAGTGAGGAAGTCTTCTCCACCGCAACCTCAACCAGCTACTCCCATGAGGGCCACTCCCCACACTGTCACCATTAGAAACTGCTCCCTGAAATCACCGATTCCAGCATCCCACACTGCCCAGCATCCACACTGCCCACCCCTTCTACCCCTCCCACCCTCCACAAGATATCTCATCCTGGGTGCCTCCCAAATACCTCCAATTAAAAATGACAGAAACTGAGGAGTCAAAAGCAATGGATTCGAATCCTTTAATAGCATTTATTGATGACAGAAGCCAGGATTCTACAGCTATGAGAAATTTGGGCTTGGGCGTGGGCTGAGGCTGAGGCTGAGGCTTCCCACTAGGCCCTGACGGAGGCTTCAGCCGCTCCTTCTTGCTCCGGGCATCTCACCAAACAGAGTGAAGGCTGAATTCCTCAATTGGCGGCGGGGCGCGCCGTTGTTGTCCACTGCTCCCTCCACATCTTGTGGGATGATACCGCCGTTGCTGACCTCAGCGCTTACTTTCTCCAGGATGTAGTCAGTAAGGTAGTCCACCATAGCAAAGAGAAAAACCTCTGTGGATGAACTCTGGTGCTGAGCATACTGATCCTTCTGCAGAAGGCGGTCCAGGTAGCTCACAGGTAGCTCGGCCGTTGGAAGATGGGCTTGAGTCTGATAGGAGCTGCCATGGTTTTGTTTTTCCGACATGATGTTTGCTGGCTTCGGGTCCAATCAGCTCTGTTTGATTCTGGTGTCTGGGCCTCTCTGGATGCCAGCATTCAGTCCTTCCCAGTGTATCCCTGAGCTCTGGGCCCTGATTGGTCAGGGACATCCTGCCTTTATGACATCACTGGTGTCCATCATGCCCTTAACAGTCCTTAGCCTAGAAATGTCCATGACAGGAACCTGGTCACTGTAATGACTATGAGGCGGGGTCAGTGAGCCGAGGAGTCGAAAGAAAGATTTCTTAGACTCTTAAGATCTGGCAGCAGTGCTCTTTTATTTAGAGAATAGTGTAGCATGGGGACAGGACCCATGGGCAGTCAGAGCTTCTGCTGCTGCCCTGAGTTATGGGTTAGGGCTAAATTTAAGGCATAGGTATCTGATTCATCTCTTTACAAGACAAAGGAAAGAACATGAAAAAAAAGTTAAAATGGTATCAGTGCAGGTGGGGTCTGGTCATTGGGTGATCCCATGACTTCTAGACAAGAATCAAATCGGATTAAGTAAAGGTTAGAAAGGTTAGACGCCACCACCCTAAACCAGTTACATGAGATTGCCAGACAGCAACCAACTTAAGTTCTTGCCTTCCCCATTAAGAGTTTCTAGGGACAAGGTCATCTCTCCTCTTCTTCCTGGTACAGAGAGGGAGGCACCTTTTACAGATAGAGATTTACCTTACAAATGTAAATGTGTCCCAACAAGGGCAAGTTCCATTCCCCAGAGCCTCCTTCCCTGTCCCAGTTTATCGAAAGCAATCAGCCCAAAACAATCCTGATGCCAAAGAGACATATCCTGGGGTGGCCAATTTCAGGTCCCGACAAGGTCATCCCCCCTTCCTTCACAAACACAAATGTCTCAAAAGGGCAAGCAAAGTTCCAGTCCTCGGAGCCTGCTTCTCATCTGCAGTTTTAAAAGTCATAAACCATTTTAAAATTAAGCAGCCTAAAAATCCTCATCAACTAGACCCTCATTTTGAGGGAATTGTAATTTTCTGCTTGACTTTAACATTGTAAAAGTAAATGTGTGTTTCAATGGAAACTTTTCCCTGTCTTTAGGACACCAGTCCATGTTATCTGATTCTAGCTTTGCGTTGTCTTTGAGCTGTTTTAAAATCTTTTGTTAGTTGTAGGTCACTGATAAACATGTAAACTGTCTTGTCTACTAGAGATTAAATTGTCCCTCCCACTTATGATGTACAAAAACCAATTTTGCACCTATTTACACATTCATTTAAATATTCTTGATCAATATGGCTGTATCTAATCTTTGGATTCTCTTTTGAACCAGCTATAACATCTCCCCATTCCCTCAGTGAGTAAACAGGATCTTTTAACACATGTTCATTTCATATATGTATGAATGTTTTGATTTTACACTATTTGAAAAATATCCTTTGACCATTTTGGAAGCCACAATGAGATGCTCAATGAATTCACCTGTCAGAACCAGGTAAACATTGTTGAGAGAGAGAAGTGTACCTTGTGCTCAGTTTAAGATCAGATGTGTCTTTTCTTCGCCGTCCTCGGTGAAGCCAAAACACCAAGTGATGTTTCTTCTTGTTTTTTCTCATTTTAATTTTCTTCTTCACCAATTTTGTGTTTCTGCTTTGTTTTTGCTTCATTTCCAGCTGATGATAGTTACAGACATTTCCATTCCAAAAGAGACAAAGTAGGAAGAAAGGAGTCTCTGATCCAAGCAATTTCAATATGCAAGCAGGCAAATCTCCATACTTTCAAAGCCTGAGAATAATCCACTATAGCTTGAGGCTCCTTCCTCTGACCCCATGACTTCACTTGGGTCCACAGACCTGCCCTCTAGGCCCTAGGCTCTGCCCTCAGAATCATCTTTATTTTGTACAGAGCACATGTTTGCAGCTGAGTAATTTTATTAGCCTATTTTCTGCTTGTCAAATTTTGGGAGTCTCACAGCCTTCTTTCATTTCATCCTCTATCTACCCTTTCAGTTAAAGATGGCATTGTTTCCACTGATTTAACATACTCAAAAATCTTCTAGTGTCCCATGTATGTCACAGGGATTCATGCTCTTAGACAAGAGGCTCATTCACAGATCCCTCCTGGAAAATCTCATCTCTAGTCCCTGCTTCTGCCGAGATGGCCAGGCTTTATTCATGATTCACATCCTGTATCACTTCAGAGTCCTCTATTTGACTGAATACTTTGATCTTTTGATCCCTCAGAGGTACTAGCAAAAGGATGTCTAGCTACATCCTTGATTTAATTTCGACAGGATGCTTTCTTGACAGTGAATCCTCTAATTTTAATGTCTTTTGTAATCTGGATAGGTTGAGAATTTCTCATATCTTCAAGTCCTGGTTCCTTTTTGCTTAATAGTTCTTCCCTCAATTTATGTCTTATCTCTAGCAATTTACTATAGGTAGCAAAAAGAAACAAGGACACGCCTTTCACAATTTTCTTGGAAATCTGCTCAGCTAAATCTTCAATTCATTGCTTACAAGTTCTGCTTTCCACATAACTGTAGGACACAATTCAGCCAAGATTTCTGCTACTGCATAACAAGAATCCCTTCTTCTCTAATTTCCAATATTATGTTCCTAATTTCCTTCTAAACCTTCACCAGCAACACGTTTGACACTCATATTTTATCAATAGTCTGTTTATGATGATTTAAGTATTATCTAAGGCTTTCTCTACTGTGCTCCTCACTTCCTTCTGAGCTCTCACAAGCAGCACTTTTAACATTCATATTTCTATTAACTGCTCAAGATAATCTAGGATTTTTCTATCATGCACCTCAAAATTATTCCAGCCTACAGCCATTATTCAATTCCAAAGCCACTTCCACATTTTTAGGTATTTGTTATAGCAGCAACCCACTTCCTGGTACCAAAATCTGTATTAAATTCTCTTTACTGCTACAATGAACTGCTACAGATTTGGTGGCTTAAAAACACATATTTAGTCTTGTACAGCTCTGGAGGTAAGAAGTCTAAAACAGTTTCACTGGGCTAAGAACGATTTACCAACAGGGCCACGCTCCTTCTGGAGGCTCTAGAAGAGAATCTGTTTCCTGGCCTTTTCCAGCTCCCAGAGCTACACGCCTTGCATTCCTTGTCTGTGCTCCCTTCCTTCATCCTCAAAGCCAGCAGTGGAGCATCTTGCTCCAGTGGTCAAATTTCCTTCTTCTGTGTCAAACCTATCTCTGCCTCCCTCTTATAAGGGCATGTGTGTTTGCACTTAGGTTCTATCGGATAACACAGAATAATCTCTCATCTCAAGATCCTTAACATCATTTTATACGTGAATGTTCTTTTGCCGTATAAGGGAACGTTCGCAGGCTCACGGGACTGGGATCTGGTTATTTGGGGGAGGCCATTATTCAGCCTACCACAGGAGGTATTCCCAGGAAACTCTAGTAGGGAAGAGAGGAACTGAGACAGGGTAGGGAAAGAGGCAAATAAAGTGTCCATTATTGATTAGCTTAATATCACTGAAGAACTTTATGGAACACCAGAAAACACACTTTCCAGGGGAAAATAACACCCCAGCATTCTGGATCGTCATGCTATTGGGCAGAGTGGGCTCTGCCAGCCTAATAAAAGCCATCACACAAAGAAATACAGGTTCTGACATTTGAAAATCAGGGAAATACGCATCTAAACGCTACGGGATGTGAGAGTATGGGTAGGACACTGACAGCATTCTCTATACCCAGAAATGTTTATACACCATCCTTAGGAAGTCTTTCCCTTCCTTCTTACCTCCTGCCTGCTCTTCCTTCTTTCATTTAACAAATTCATGGTGCAGCTACCTGGTATCAACCACTGAGTTAGATGCTAGATATTCAATGTTAAACAAAAAAGACATTACATCATCTTTATGGAGCATTCAGTCTAGCGGGAAAGATAGATGTTAAATACCCAAAGAAATACATAATTCCAAATTGTCATGCGTAACCTAAAGCAGAGTTTATCAACCTCAGCACTATTGACATTTTGGACTAAATAATTCTTTGTTGTGGGGCAGGAGGGCTGTTCCTGGCATAGTATATTCAGAAATATCCTTGGCCTCCATCCACTAGACAATAATAGCACCCTCCAGTTGTGATGCTAAAAGTATCTCTAGACATTGTCAAATGTCCCCTTGAGGGCAAAATTATCCTTGATTGAGAACCACATCACATTTAAAAATGTAAATTAAAAATAAATTACTTTAAGAGACAATGAGGGGACTTAACTTAGATGGAGTAATCAAGGAATATCCTCTGAGGAAGGGACATTGAAACAGAACTGGTGCAAGAATAGGAAATGAAGCAGAGAAGGGGTAAGAGAAAGAACATTCCAGAAAGATGGCATAGGCAAATCCCAAACTAGTGAAGTATTTGGGGTGTTTTAAATGAAAGCTAGTAAGTATGACTGAATATGAGTACAAGAAAGGACAGGGGTTGAGATGCTCTTGTATCCACCCACAAGCAATGAAGAATCTGGACTTTAATAGACATCTTGGCACTTGGATCCATCTCTCAAATCTGGATGAACATGAACATAATTTATATAAATATATATATATATGTTCTTTTTTAATTAACCAATGACAAAATAGAAAAAGGTTATAAGAGAGCAAGGAAGTACAGGATGAATGGTTGTAATACTGTGTGGTAGATGGTTGGCAGAAGTGGCCACAATAATCCCATTCTCTGTATCCACTCCATGTATCCACATTTTTTTTAAAAAAGTTACTTTGCAGCTCTTCCAACGAAGACGTGGTACCTACATCCCCACCTCTTAAATCTTGGCTGCCCTTACCTCTTACATGGGGAAATAAAATGGGGACGTGATGGAGGGCCATTAATGGGCCTGGTCCTCAAGAGACTTTGTGTTCTTTCACTCTTACTTGAAACACCTACTTCTGTCATGTCAGTGAGTATAAGCTAGCCTGCTGGAAGATGAGAGACCAAATGGAGCTGAGCCAAGTCAGTCCAGTTGTCCCTTCTAAGGCCTTAGATATGTGAGCCCAGCCATGATCGGCAAAGTCAATTCATCCCCTTATTGTGGTATTATTGTTATACATATTAAATCTATAGATTCTAAAAAATCAATAATATATTGACATAACTATCACTTTATATAATTGTATGTCTCTATGTCTTTAGAGAAGGGCAAACATATTTATAGAATTTGTTATACTAACCTCCTAATTTGTCATTCATGATTCTCCTCATTTGTTTCTGTGGACTCTAGTTACCTCCTGGAGTCATTTTCTTAACCCAGTACAGCTTTGCTTCCACCCATCCCTTTTGTGCTGTTATTGGAAAATATATGACATTTTATATCTTGTATGCACAATACATTATACAATTAATTTTTAAATCAGTCAGGAGGGGAAAGGAAAATAAATATGCATTTACACTGCCTTTTAAAGTTACAGTTTCCTTTACCAGTATCAGTGTTTTGTTGTTGTTGTTGTTGTTTGCATGGATTTGAATTACTGCCTGGGGTTTCTTGCTTTCAGCCTGAAAAACTTCCTTCTATTTTTCTTCCTTCTTTTTTCTTTCTGCTCCTCAAACTGGGAAATCTCAATTGTCCTGTCATCAAGTTCACTATTCTTTCTTCTGCCAGTTCAAGTCTACTAAATCAGCTCTCTAGTGAATTTTTCATTTTGGTTGCTGTAATTCTCAACTCCAGAATTTCCATTTGCTTCCTTTTTATGACTTCCATTCTTATTAGTATTCTCTATTTGATGCAGCATTGTCATCAGATCTTCCTTTACTTCTTTAGTCATGGTTTCCTTTAATCCTTTGAACATATTTATAATGGTAACTTTGAAGTCTGTCTGTTAAATCCCACATCTGCTTGGAGCCTGCTTTTGTTCTGGTCTATGGGTCATACTTTCCTGTTTCTTGGCATGTCTCACAATTTTTTGTTGGCAACTGGAAATTTTAAATATATTGTAGCAACTGAGTATTAGTTCTGCCACCAAGTGCTTATTATCATTTCTGTTTAATTGTTTAGTGACTGGCTGGATCAACTTAGTAAAGTGTATAGCCTCCCCTCACATTGTGAAGCCTTTGATGTTGTTCCTCATGGGGTACAGACTTGGGTATGACCCCCGTCACCCTGGGATGACATTAGTTTTGGCAGAACTCTTTGTCTCTTTCTCTGACCACATCCAACTGTTAAGCTCCACTAATTACCAGCTGATTGCTCACTCTACTGTTTTTAACAATGCCCTGAAGCATAAATTGTTCCACAGACTAATCCAATCAAATCCAGGCTCTCGTGAAGTGTTACTTAGGTCAATGTTTAAGACTTGTTCCATCTCCAGGAAGGCTCCTCCTGGGTGTCTTTTCTCAGCTTCTCTCCAGAAAATCAGCCAGCCTACAGTTTTGTCTATATCTCCAATTAATCTACCAACCTCTTCCCAATTGCCTTTCATCACAACTTCCACTGTTTTTGAGAGTGCCCTTAGGTTTAAACTTCTCCATACTCTATTGCAAATGAAGTCAGTTCCTTTGGTAAGGGGTTCAGCATTCTCTGTTTTAAGGCCTGCTTATCCTCCAGGGAAAATCTCTGAGCCACAGCTCTGGAGCTAGGGGTGGAGACAATGGGACATTTTTCTCTGAGTGACACCCTTGCTTTAGGAGCTGAACACTTACGGAGAGAGGAGTAGCCTCAGCTCTTCTCACCTTGCCTCTCTCAGTGTGGATCACAAATGGATTACCAATCTATGTAAGGATGATGAAGTCCCAGTATACTCAGTGATGCCAGACCCAAGGTAGAGTCTCCATCCCATGAGTGGTGGTTGGGAGGAAGAAGCAAGCACCCATCTCTCAACCATTCTTGCCCAGAACTTAGCCCTAGGGACAAGTAGCTGGGGGCAAGATGAGAAATGTTGATGTCATGCCCTTCCCCTAAAGATAGCCCTTGGACTAAGAGCTGGAGGTAGGAGGAGCCCTGTTTGTTACTCCACTCCTGAGTGGAGTTTCCATTTCACTGAGCTGGGAGGGGAGAAGGATGGAGTGGGTATCAGTTGAAATACCACAGACTCTTGCTATAATCTCCAAGTGTTAATAGATTTTCTTGAATAAATATTTCTTCATTTGCTGTATGCCCTTAGGACCATTTCCAGAGACTTTAAATGGTTGTTTCAAAAATAATTTTCACCAATATTTTTGGAAGTTGGTCTACAGGGCATGTTTCACTTTTATGCTGGAAGTGGAACCCTGGTTGTGATTTTTACGTTACTGAGGTTTGGCAGTTTATTAGCTAGCATTATTGTAGCAATAGATAACTGACACACACTGCTTAATTGTGGAACCACTAGAATCCTAGGCTCTCAATATTTCATGTGGAATCTAGAGTATTCCTTCCACTGTAATTGAAACCACCCTAGGGATTTAGTGCATTAAATCACTTCTATGGTAAATAATCCAGAGGACTGAAAAACACTTCATCATGCAGTTTCTAAAAGTGATTCTCATAAAATGAGTCATATGGGAGAATCTGACTTATGGAGAGGTTTAAATGGGGTGTACTTCTTTAGGCAGTAAGAAATGGCCAAACATTTGCTGCATTACAGAAAAAAGTACTCTCACAATTCCTAGTGGCAAGCAAAACAGAAAGACTGATAATCTGCTTTTAACAAGAGAAGTCATCACTGTGTTTGAAAACAGCACTTCATAAAAACTGAACTTGCAGAGTGAGATCCTCCTTGTCCAGACATTTGATCAGGTCTGACATAGAAAGTGAGAGAAAGAGGAGTGGGTAGTGTCCCATCTAAAAATTTCTTTGCTTTAATTCCAGAGTCAGAAATATGGACTATCTGGCATACTTTACCCATAATACAAACAAAACGTCAAAATCACTCAACAGGAAGTTAGTCACACACAACTATCAATACAATCTT
The DNA here is from genome assembly GCF_041296265.1 of Equus caballus. Classification (NCBI taxonomy): domain Eukaryota; kingdom Metazoa; phylum Chordata; class Mammalia; order Perissodactyla; family Equidae; genus Equus; species Equus caballus. Next base: position 31,322,634 of record NC_091715.1, on the reverse strand, counting down.
CCAAGAAAGAGAGCAAAAGAATTTAACAGCATTATCAACAGATTTTTTTCCATCACAGAATCCCCTTTCTTGACCTACAAGAGCACACATCCCCAGGGCCTCATAGTCTGGCAGTTGACTTCTCTACCACAATGTATTCCAATTGTTTAAAAAGCAAGACTTTGGGCCAGCCCCATGGCCAAGTGATTAAAGTTCCACGCACTCCACTTTGGTGGTCCTCGGTACACAGAGGTTTGGATTCCAGGAGCAGACCTAGTCTGCTCATCAGCCATGCTGTGGTGGCATCCCACATACAAAAAAATAGAGGAAGATCAGCACAGATGTTAGCTCAAAGCTAATCTTACTCAAGCAAAAAAAAAAAAAAAAAAAAAAAGGAAGATTGGCCACAGATGTTAGGTCAGGGCAAATCTTCCTCACCAAAAACCAAAAAAATAAAAGCAAAACTTGCAGTTAAATTTGAGCCCTAGGGAATTCTAAGTCTAATTTCTATCTATAAAGATCTTTAATTACAGCAACTATCAAAACGTCAGAGTTTCCAAATATGAGGGAAAGTAACTATTCAGGCAATCACACTTGTTGACCCATGGGGCCGAAGTCAGCAGGGAAGCCAGCAAGGCCAGTGCTCAGAAACTGACACTTGAGTTGGTGATAAGAGACTGTTGTGGCAGGCTGGCTCACATTTCCAAAACAGCAGTTTCAAAAATAGTTTCAAAAACATCCATTTTGGTCTTTCCTGAAGGTAGACATAATATGATATATTTCCTATGTATATATTTCACTGCAAAAAATTTCACTTAAAAATTGTGCTCATAATATATTAAGTTAAAATATTAGGTTATTTGTATGATCTCAACTTTAAAATGTGTATCCTTCTCTGTTCTCCTATACCTCTACTCTCAGCCCACCTTCACCCCCTTTACGGCTGGTAAATGTCCCCCAAATCTCCAAAGAGCCAAATCAAACATTACTTCCTCTTTAAAGCTTCTTCTCACTTGTTTCGACAAAGTTTTTCTCATATATGAGCTCCAATGGCACACTCTGGAAAATAATATGCGAACATGATATGTTATAATTTCCATGCGGAGGGACTATGGGTCATTTATATTTTCCTATCCATACTTGTCTATATCTTATAATTGTTTACACGAAACATGTATTACTTTTGAAATAAGGAAAGAACCAATAAAAGTTCCTTAGAAAATGAAAAGGATATCATGCTCAACTGAGCTTCGCAGAGGGACTTTAATTTTCACCATTATGATGTATGATACTCAAGTTGACCTAGAAAAAGGCAGAGTCTAGAACTACTGTGGCGCATTTCTCAAAGGATGAGGTGGCCCTAGGTCGACACATTTCAAAACACATGAAAGTGAAATAACTCATAGCCCTTCTCCTATACATCCTACCTTACTTTTCACTGTTTCTCCAGTTACACAACCAGCTCTCAAAGTTACCCCTGAGTAGCCTCTCTCACTCACCACCATGTTCATTGGGTACCAAATCTCCATTCTTCCTCAGAAACATTCCTTAAACCATCCTCATTTTCACTGTCATAGTGCAGGTCCTCCTTTCCTCCTGCAGGTTTCTGTGGTCTAGCCTCATCCTTTTCTAAGTTATCTTCTCACTGTTCCTGGGGTTTTCTTCTTCTTATTTTCAAAATCTGATCATGCTAGTGTAATATCTCCTTTTTTTGTGGTTTGAATACTGACAGCTTTTGAGTCGCACCCTACCCTCTTCTCCTTCTGCCCGACAAGTGGTGAGGCTTATGAGAAAACCTGGGTGACTCCATCTTTTGGCGCTAGTTGGGGATTCAAATCACACAAGCCCCTTCCCATGTATGGATATCTTCACCCTGGCTCCACTCCCTAACCACCATAGAAACTCCAAGTCAATGTTCTCTCCCTGCTCTCTGAAGCAATTTCAGGACTTACTTGGGAGCTACCCTGCTCTGCCCAGAAAGCCTCATTATGTGAGAGATTCATCTTTCCATACCCTTTTGGGGTGTGTGAGTGTGAGATCACTGATCTCCACGTCCTAACCAAGTTTTGGGTGGGAATCCATCTGTATCTTAGAGGTGGCCACAACGGTGTTCCCTTCCTGTTCAGTCCCTGCTGCCCTGCAAAGCAGAGTACAAAGCTCTTAGCACATCCCCTAGGGCTCTTCATCACCTCTCTCCCTCTCCTCCTCCTCACAGAAACCTATGCTTATGCCTATGCTTATGCTTATCTATTCCCAGAGTATTCCATGGCCTGCCAAGATCTCTGATCGCATATCTGCTTTTCCCTTTGCTGAAATGACTTTCCTACTACCACTTCTCCCTTCCTTTCCTAACTTCCAAGCCACCTTATTTCTCCCTGATATCTACAAAATGTTTTCACCATTCCCTAAGACCAAATAAAATGTGAAGTCCTCTGAAAGTCTCCACTAATTTCTCTAGACAGAGATGTTCTCTTCTTTTCCTGGTCTGTGATGGCACTTCAATCACTGTTCTTGCCTGCTTACAGGTCTCTCTTCCCCTGCAAGGCTCTGAACTTTTTGATGGCAGAGACCTTCCTTTCTTCTTCTAACATTCTTTGTCTCCAGTACACTCATGAATATAATCACTGCTGAATAATATCGATTGAATGAATAAGCAATCATTTTTTCAAAATAAAATGGAAATCTTGTTAAGAATGAAAGGATGATGGTAAACAAAATATTTTGAACTCTTTGAGACAGGGAAACAACTAGAATTTTTCTATCTTTGCCCCTAGAGTTATATGCAAGTGAATGTTATGACATTGTTGCCTGGCTAATGAAATAATTGTAAAATAGCTAAAATATAATGTGGGGACCTGGATTTGGCCACCCCAAAATATGTCTCTTTGGCATGATGACTATTTGAGGCTGGTTTCTTTGCAGACAGGAAAGCAACTGAAAAGTAGAACTTGCTTGCCCTTTGTTAGGAGATATTTACATTGTAAAGGAAATCTCTGTCTGTAAAGGTATCTCCCTCTCTGTACCAGGAAGAAGAAAGGAGATGACCTTCTCTCTAGAAACTCTTAATCAATGGGGAAGGCAAGGACTTAAATCTGCATTTGTTTATTGTGCTTGTCTGGTAACCTCCTGTAACTGACTTCCCTCCCCCTCCAACCTTGGCATTTCTTTAAGGATTAAGCATCTTTCCTCAGGCTAGGAACTGATTGCTGCACTCACCTGTGACCACCCAGCTCAAGACAATAGATTTGCTTCCTGCTGTGTCCATCAAGTGCTGTGCTGACAGGGCAATCTTGTGACTATTGTGGGAGGAACATTTCAATCCTATGTGAAACATCCTGTTTGGGGGTATATAACCACTCTGTGCACCCCACTTCTTCGGTGCCCTTTCTTCCTTCGGGAAGAAAGGCCCCGGGCCATGGTCCTCAGATTTCAGCTCAGAATAAACTCACCCAAATTTTCATTTATAGGTTGGTTATGGATTATTTTCGTCGACATCACTATTGAGCTGGATTCCTCGAGGCCTAAATGACACTTCTCTGTTAAATTTAACAGCCATACAAGAAGCATCGTGACCCCTATGGTTCAAAAGTTATGAGATAATTAGTTAACAGAAATGAAAATGACTCATGTGTGTCATCCTCCCCTCCCATAAAAACAAATTTGGAAACTATGGGTCACAGTGTTTTCTTCCATTTTGGCCAGTTTGCATATGGAAGAGTTAAGAAAATCTTCTCACCACATAATGGCAAATATCTCCATTTTTCCTTGAAACCACTTTAAGTCCATAGTTGCTAACTTCATCTAAGAACATACCTTTTGCAACATTTTATCAAGAACCTAGATAATAACCCAGAAGATAAGCTTATCATGACAAGAGGAATAGTTAGTACATTGGATCACATTTCATTCAGTCATTCAGCAAATGTTAACTGAGCATCTATGTACCCCCATCACAGCACTCAATCCACTATGCCCTGCTTGTCTCTTTACAGGTTTCTCTCCTCCTGCATGTCTCTGAGCGTTTGAGGGCAGAGATCATCTTATTTTCATATAATACCCACTACTAGCACTGGGCTGGCACATGAGTCCAGTGCTGAAGGAGATTTGGCCTGACTACCTTATGGAACTTACTCATACCTGAAGACTAGAAATCTTGAAAGCAATGGAATGATATAAATGCAAATTTCTATACTGAAGTTCACAAAATCAACAGCCTAAATACATACAGGGAAAAGACTCAGCTTGCATCAAAAGATGCAAGCAAATGTTTTCACGGTCCAAAATCTTAGTGAGATGTACTCATAGGTTTATGCAGTTGCTAAGGAAAATAATAAAAGTCAAATACCTGACTAGCTCACAGCTTCTATATGTGACCCACTATTATGGTCACGGGAGGACTGAAACCATGATAAATCCACGGACTCCAACCCAGTTCTCAAGTGGCAATCAAGCACACATTCCCTAGTTGGTTCCTTTGCCCATTCCCACTAGTATTATTTTTTAACTTCCATCATTCTCTTCAAATCATATTTTCCCTCACTTCCTATCTCATCATAGCAGATGTTGTCAGTGCCTACAAATAACCCCTCACTTCAGTATGTGCCAGCTTCACCCTACTTCAAGCACCTGCAACTCTTAACTGGAAGCCTTTCTCTCAGTTGATCTGGGGAAGATTGGAAGCAAAAGGAAGTTAATGCCCCTAGAAGCAGCTCCCAGCCAATGACATATGGGAGTTGGAGGATAAATATTTCCGTTCTCCTGCCCCAAGATGGGGTAATTCTGATGTATGTTCTGCACTGTTTCCTAGCGTTTCCCAGCAGGATTGAGTCCCAGTTGCCCATGGCAGAAACTTGTTCCATAAGATGCACTTTATCAGCTTACTTCTCTCCCCCGTCTCACTTCCTTAACTACCCTAATGGTGATTCTCAGAATTAACTCCCAAATAAACTGCTTGCATATAAACCCTGTCTCAGGGTCAGCCTCTGGGGGTACAAAGCTAAGAGACTCCCTTTCAGCAAAAGCACTCAGTTCTTACTGCACAGAGAGAACAGAGACTCCACCCCAATCCCAGGCAGGGGTGCTAGTTACAAACCTGACGAAATCTACACTCATACTTCCCTCCCTCCTTTCAACTTCAGCGGAAGAGTTGACTCTTCTTTACTTATATTAATTCCCTGATGTGGTATCTACATTCATTACTCTTAAAGCTTTTTAAAAAATATTTTGCTTTGAAGTAATTTCACATTTATAGAAGTTTTTATAAAAGTACAAATAATTCCCACATGCCCATCAACTAGATCTCCTAAATGTTAACATTTTACCATGCTTGCTTCATCATTGTCTCAGTGTTTTGGGTTTTTTTTTTTTTAATTGTGGTTCTCAGACTGTGATGAAGGACCTTTTTAAAAAATATCCAATCCATTCAGGACCAATCTTTTTGTTTGTTTTATGTTTTTGTAAAACGTCATAAAAATGAACCACTAGAAAAGCAACAATGACCAAAGAAGGATGTATAAAATGCAAGCTCCTAGTTTTTAAATATTTAGATTCAAAGGTATCAAATAACTCTGTCGAATAGCTATAAACATTTCTAAATGTTTATTTTGCACTTCCATATTTATCATGTCTCAGATCAGTAATTCCAAGTTCATGGGCTGGCATGGCTCTGCCGACCACAATGCACAGCTTTACTGTAGATAACGAAATCCATTGTTAGGCTTCTCACTCCCATACCCTGCCATTTCAACCTCCCCCTCACCACAATAGCCTTTTCTTTCATAAGCATACTCAAATATTTGCCTTCTTAAAACAACAACATTGACAATCCACAGTCCCACCTCTGGATACGACCTTATCTTTTTATCCTTAGGAACAAAGGTTCTTACTTCCTATCATTGCATTTTCTGTTCACTCCTTGGTGCCTTGTAAGCTGACTGTCTCCACCAGTTCAGGAAACTGCTTCTGCCATGGACCCAGAGACCTAGCTGCTAAATTCATGAAATACATGGGCCACATTTCAGTTTTTATCTCTGAAGGTTTCTCTCCAGCCTGTGACATATGGGCCACTCCCTCCCCTTCCTCAACTCCTTCTCTCGCAGTTTTTCGGACACGACTCTCATCTGGGTTTCCTCCTACATACATACAACTTTCTTCAGTACTTCTCAGTTTCCTTTCAAGGATTCTCTCCCCATAGACCTCTATTTTCATTCTTTAATCTCTCTTCTGGAGAAAACACTTCCGTTCACATGTTTCAGTAAACATCCTCTACTGATGATTCCAAAATCAACATCTGGAATCCATACTTCTCTCTTGGCGCTGCAATTCAGGTTCCTTGTCTAATTTTCAGTTTTCGAATCTGTAAAATGGGAATAATATCTGACTTAGAGGACTGTTCTGCAGGTTAAATGATGCAGCGCCAGTAAGAAAGAATAGAGAGCAGTGCCTGACCATAGTAAGTCCTCAGTATACATCAGATATTATAATTATCTACTTCCCCTCCTGGATTTTCTTCTCATATTAGTCTCTTATCATATTGAATGTGGCTAATGCCTTATCAGATTGTTTCCCCTCCCTCCCTTCCTTTCACCCTTGGACAAATATTCACTGAGTGCCTGCTATATGCTGGGCAGTATGTAAGGTGTTGGAGATAAAATATTGACTAAGACAGGTAGTCCCCACCCTCATTAAGTTTATACTCTAGTGGTAATACAAATTTTTTTTTTTTTAAAGATTGGCGCCTGAGCTAACAACTGCTGCCAATTTTCTGGGGGTTTTTTCCTGCTTTTTCCCCCCAAGTCCCCCCAGTATATAGTTGTATATTTTAGTTGTGGGTCCTTCTAGTTGTGGCATGTGGGACGTCGCCTCAACATGGCCTGATGAGTGGTGCCGTGTCCGCGCCCAGGATCCGAACCGGGGAAACCCTGGGCCACCGAAGTAGAGTGCGCAAACTTAACCACTTGGCCATGGGGCCGGCCCCAATACAAATGTTAAATAATTCACTGCTGTACAGAAACTTGGGTGTCATCTTTAACTTCTTTCTCTACCTTATCCCCTAATCTGACATCCATCAGTGATTAAATCATTTCCATTTTTTCTCCTTATTATCTCTAAAGGCCATTCCTTCCTCAAGTTCTGCACTGTCCCATACAGTAGCCAGTAGCCACTAGCCACACATAGCCATTTAAATTTAGATTTAAATTAATTAAAATTAAATAAGATAAAAATTCAATTCCTTGATTGGTCCTATTTCAACAACTCTGCAGAAACATCTGGCTACTTTATCAGACAGAGCAGTTCTAGAACATTACTATCATGACAGAGAATTCTATTTGACAGCACTGTTCTAGTTTCAATGTCCTAAAGCAGATCCTTATCATCTTTTTTTTAAGGAAGATCCTGAGGGTTTTATTTATTTATTTTTTAAAACTGACCCTGAGCTAACATCTGTTGCCAATCTTTATTTTTTTCTTCTTTTTCTTCTCCCCAAAGCCCCCCAGTACATAGTTGTGTATTCTAGTTGTAGGTCCTTCTAGTTCTGCTGTGTGTGACACCACCTCAGCATGGCTTGATATGCAGTGCTAGGTCCACACCCAAGATCAGAACCAGCAAAACCTCCGGCAGCCAAACTACTTGGCCCTGGGCTGGCCCCATCATCTGTTTCCTAGATTACTAAAACAGCTTTGGTATTAGTCTTTCAACCTTTGGTCCTATCCTCTCCACTGGTTTCCCAGACTGATTTTCTGAAGGGAAATATAACCATGTTACTTCTTCGCTAATAATTCTTTAAAACACCTCCATTGTTTTCAGGACAAAACAATGTAGCCTGACTAACAATACCCTGCATTGTCTGGCCCTACCCTAACTCTCAGTCCTAATCTTTTGCAATTCCCTCTACAATACCATATGCTGAAATGACAGTGACCTAGAGTAGCCAAAACAATTTTTAAAAGAAGAACAAGTTGGAGGACATACATTACCTGAATTCAAGTCTTATTATAAAGCTACAGTAATAAAAACAGTGTAGTACTGGTGAAATGATAGACAACACAGATCAGCGGAACAGAATTAAAGGTCCAGAGTCAGTTGATTTTCAATAAAGTCACCAAGATAATTCAATGGAGAAAGGATAATCTTTTCAACAAACAGTGCTTGCACAATCGGATACCCATATGGGAAAAAATGAACTTCAGTCCTTATCTTTAATAAATAAATAGATAAATATACATCTTATCAGATTATAGTGTGTACACATATATTGTATACAATAGGATCTAAACTAATATATATACACTAAGATATTTGTGATAGCATTATATTATTTATTAATAATCAATATAATTGATTATGTTATCAATATTATATACTATTATATATAATTTAACATTAAATTATAATATATGATAGATTATATTATATATATGTATATTAGTTTATATCATATTATATGTGATGTATATAATGTATTGTGATATATGTAATATGTAATATTATGTGTCTAATAATAATATAGATATATATCTATGAAATGCAATAAATTAGAAAAAACAGACTGAAACGTGAAAGCTAAAACTACAAAACTTCTGGAAACAAACAGAGGAGAAAATTTTTTTCATGTCAGTTTTGATTTCTTAGAGACCAAAAGAATGAATCATTAAAAAAAATGAATAAATTGGACTTTATCAAAATTAAAAACTTTCGCTTGTCAAAAGACACCATTAAGAAAATTAAAAAGTAAGCCAAAGAATGGAAGAAAATATAATACATATACTTGACAAAGAACTTGTACGTATAATATACAAAAATATGTTATGCCTCAAAAATCAGAAAACAATCCAATTAAAAATGGGCAAATGATTTGAACAGGAACTTCATGAAAGACGACATATAAGTGGCCAAAAAGCACATGAAAAGATATTCAACATCTTTAAAAGACATCCAGCATTTTAGGGAAATACAAATTAAAGTACAATGAGATACCAGTACCTGACCACCAGGATGACCACAATAAGTCAACAGCAACAACAACAATATGATGTGTTGGAGAGGATGTGGCAACACTGGAACTCTTGTACATTGCTGGTAGGAAAGTAAAATGGTAAAACTACTTTGGAAAACTTTTGTCAGCCTCTTAAAAAGTTAAGAATACTGCACAGTCATTCCACTTCCAGGCATTTTCCCAAGAGAAATGAAAACATATGACCCCAAAAAGACTAGTACATTCATACCAGTTTCATTCATTCATAATTGCCTCAAACTGAAAACAACATGAACGTCTATCAATAGGTGAATGGATAAACAAAATATAGAATATCCATACAACGAAATACTACTCAGCAATAAAAGGGAATAAATTACTGATACACACCACAATATGAATAAATCTCAACATCATTTTGCTGAGTGAAAGAAGCCAGACACAAAATTGTACATTCTGTATGATTCCATTTACAAGAAACTCTGGAAAAGGCAAACTAATCCATAGAGATAGAAAGTAAACCATTGTTGTCTTGTGGCCAGTGGTGGAGGGAGGGATAGACTGAAAGGGACCTTAGGAAACTGGAAACATTCTGTAAGTTCATTGTGGCAGTGGTTTCATGAATGTACACATGGATTAAACCTTACTGAATGGCCTTATGTTGAAGCCCTAGCCCCCAAGATGATGGTATTTGGCAATGTGGCCTTTGGAGGTAGTCAGAGTTAGATGAGGTCATTAGGGTGGGGCCCTCATGATGGGATTAGTGTCCTTATAAAAAGATACCTCAGAGAGCTTGGTTGGTTTCTCGCTCTCTGCTGTGTGAGGACACAGTGAGAAGGCAGCCATCTGCAAGCTCTCACCAGAACCAGACCCTGCTGGCACCCTGATCTCAGACTCCCAGCCTCCAGAACCCTGAGAAAGAAATTCCTGTTGTTTAAGCCACCCAGTCTATGGTATTTTGTCATGGCAGCCCAAACGGACTAATATATCATTCATAATCAGTGAAATGCAAATTAAAATGGCAATGAAGTACAATTTCACATCTATCAGATTAATAAACACTTAAAGGTTTTTATGAAGATAGTAACAAGACAAACTCCTAAAGAGCAATTTGGCAATATCTTTAAATGTTGAAGATCCTCGTCCCCTATGACCCAGGAATTGTACTCTGTGATTAACTATCTAGAGAAATTCTTGCACAAAGTCACAAGAGCTATGCATAAATGTGTGCACTGACACATTGTTTGATGTGGCAAAATATTTGAAACAACACAATAGTTAATCTTCAAAAATGATGATTAAACAGTGGTATGTTTATACCATGAAATTTTATGTAGCAATGAAAATTAATCAACTCTTCAAACCCTTCCCCATCAGTGGACAACCATCTCCAGAGGCCAGTGACAGCCACCTTCACGTCTTGCTCAATGTTTCATATTTATCCTCAGTGCTATACATTTTTAGGAAAGTGTGTGGGAAAGACTTTTCACACTCAGAATCAAAGGAATTTCATGTTAATTATGGTCTGTCCTATCTCCTAACTTCTTGGCCATAATTTATTAAATTATTCTGTGTCCATGGCCTTATAGTGACCACGAGATTTTCTCTTTAAGATTGGCACCTGAGCTAACAACTGTTGCCAATCTTTTTTTTTTTCTTCTTCTCCCTAAAGCCCCCCCAGTACATAGCTGTATATTCTAGTTGTGAGTGCCTCTAGTTGTACTATGTGGGATGCCACCCCAGCATGGCTTGATGAGCGGTGCTAGGTCCGCGCCCAGGATCCGAACCAGCGAAACCCTGGGCCACCGAAGTGGAGCATGCAAACTTAACCACTCAGCCATGGGGCCGGCCCCAAGATTTTCTATTATCTCTAAGTGATGAAACAAGTTGTGAAGCCTGTTCAAGTTTCATCCTAGATCAGGGAAAGAACTACTTTCATTGAGTTTAATGGGATAGTGACAGAGAAAAATAAATTTACTTTAATGATTACCAGCCATGAGGCTCATTTGATCAATGTCCTCATTACCAGTATATTTTCAATCCAAGTGTTATGAAAATATAAAGGGTAATACTAATTATTTTTCTTGGTAAAATCCTATAAAGGAGGTCAAGCGAGTGCAGTTTACTGTTATCCAAGAGATTGTGTGCCACATGTGAATATACTTAACATTGCCAAACTGTACACTTAAAATAGTTAAAATGGTAAATTTTACGTTACATGTTTTATACCACAATTATAAAAAACTTTGAGAACTGTACACTAACAGATGTGCATTATATTATGCATAAATTATATCACAATAAAGTTGGTTTTTCTTAAAAATCTTACTGAATTGCATAAATGGATACAGTTTATTGTACATAAATTATACCTCAAAGTTGAAAAAACTTTAAGGAAGTCATACTGAGTCTTTGCAGTTATTCAAACATCTCACGTTCTCTCATGCCTTTGTGCCATCATACACCGTGTTCCTTCTCCTGAGGACATGTCCCCCACCCCCGACCCCTATGATCCAACTTTTCCCGGCTGACTCTTCCTTTATCTTTTTTTTTTTTAAAGATTTTTTTTTTAAGATTTTTTATTTTTCCTTTTTCTCCCCAAATCCCCCAGTACATAGTTGTATATTCTTCGTTGTGGGTCCTTCTAGTTGTGGCATGTGGGATGCTGCCTCAGCGTGGCTTGATGAGCAGTGCCGTGTCCACGCCCAGGATTCGAACCAACGAAACACTGGGCCACCTGCAGCGGAGCGCGCGAACTCAACAGCTCAGCCACGGGGCCAGCCCCTCTTCCTTTGTTTTTTAAAATTAGTTCTAACGTCTGCTGGATCTGGAACACCTTTTCTCACCAAATCTAGACAAACTGTCCTCCTAATTGTTCCCTTAGCATTCTATGCTTAACTGAATCAGCACATGGAGAAAGAATATCTTAAAGATGTTCATGTCTCACGTAGCAAGTTCAGAGTGGTGAGTTCCCACCAAAGTCCCAATAGCTTGGCTACTGAGACATTTCCTAGAGTATCAGTCAACAAGTTCACAAGACACAATAAGAAAAAACTATCCCAGGAACCAGAATGCTGCAAATCCAGACATCCAGCAGATTTTCTTCACCTGCAGGCTAAGAATTCTCTTCAATTCATATTTAGGACATGGCCAAAAAGTATTTGCTCAATTAGTGAATTCTATGTTGCTTCAGGGACAGAACTAGGATCCAGAAGTAGAAATCACAGGTATTAGATGTTTGCTCATTATTACCATGACAGTAGTTCAAAAATGGGATGGACTATCTCAAATATTACATGCATCTCCTGTCACTGGAACTGCTTGAAATAGTTGCCTGGTCCTCTGCTGTGAAATGGCAGATCCCAATGTAAAAGGGTCTAATGGTCATTGAAGTTCTAACTTTCAGAGCCTATGCATTTTCCATTTCACATCCTGGCACATAGATGTTTATAAGATGTTATATGCTAATCCATGCTACAAGATAGCCTTTGTTTCATCAGTCTAAATTTCCACATTTTTGAAGCCCCAGCTGTTGCTCCAGCTTACTTTGCTGGCTTTTCCTTTGTTTGCTTGTTTTTTTTCTCTCTCCTTTTCTCTTTTCATTAGGATTTTCTTTTACAGTGTGAAAAGCCAAGCTGGAATGATGAGATCTGTGAGGCAGAATATGTATCCTGTAGGCAGAATAGTAGCCCACAGAGCTCAGACATTGGGATCAAACACATCTGATATGTCAGGTTGACCTTCAGCTTCAACCTGTGTTCAACCTCAGCACTGCCCTCTCTATAACTTTAAGCAAATTATTTAGCCTTTCGGATTCTAACTTTCCTTATCTGTAAAAATTGCACAAATTGGAGAAGAATTAAATGACATAACACATACAAAGCATGTAATTTATATTACTTAATAACTATTAATTCTCTTACTCCTCGGTTTATAGAACGGATAGCTGATGAGTAGAATATCCAGGTATCAATTTCACATAATTCTCACTCTGACTCACATACGTCAGAAGACCAACAGCCCTTTGAGGTTGGGTCAATGTTATTCATCTTTGAATCCCTAATGCCAAGCCCAATGACAAGAATTTACTAGGCTCTCAATAATTTTTGCTGAATAATAAAATGACCCAGGAGATCTTGGTTGGTTGCCTTTCTTCAAAAGATTTGGATTGTTTTTCAACTCAAGAAGCTTATGTTTTCCATTAGGTAGTTCAATAATCAACACAGGAAAAACAAAAATCAGCCACGAGGCCATTTTAGGAGTCTGGGTAGTGAAAACAGTTATACAGTCAAGGTAGATCTTATCAAGGTCAAGGGAAGTAGGGAGAGAGAAGAAATGGATTAAGTCCAGGAAATGGGGGCAAAGTCCTTTGTAATTATAATCACCAATCAAACATCTGTGAAGCATTAGTCACCTGTATAAACAAAATGTGTACTGTGAGTCATGTTATCTTTTATGACAGCATTTAAAGGGCTGCATTTTACTCAGTTGAAGTTCACCTGACATATTTACACTACAACTCCACGTCATGTCCTCTGTGGTTATTGCAGCAACGCCTGGAGTTTCAGTTTGAGTTGGAAAGACAACATAGATGAAATGAAAGCATTACATAAAGTCAGAAAAGATCAAAAGAGATTATACATCTGAAAACGTTCCCCAAACTAGAAATGTTATTTAAAGCTAAAGTGATATTCTTATTACCTGAGCCCATTAAGACACAGAATTGAATGGTGGAGATTTGCACTTTTTCAAGCATTTGCTCAAGAAATAGTAATGACAAAGAGCTAATTTGATGGATGACATTGATAAGTGATTTTCCTTAATTATAAGCCATTATAGCTCCATACAAAAGTTAAATGCAAAATTTTTTAAAGATGATATCTATTCTCTAGCATATATACTTGATATGAGAATTTTAATAGAAGTCATATTGTAACTCATATTTATATATATCTAATAATAAATATAGAGATTTTTGTTGTTGTTGTTCATGTCATAGGACCCAAAATTAGGCAGGCCTTCAGTATATTAGTTCTAATATGGAAACCAAAGACATATCAATCAATCAAGAAGCAAATTATGGAGCACCTATGATCCATCCTGGAGTCTCTGGGAAGTTTAAGAAACTATATGCTATAGAATTAACCTTCAAGTCGTTTATAGGAGAAGTTCAGAACACTGTACTGCTTTCACTTCATCGATGTTGTCTTTCCTATCTCAAACTGAAAATAACAAGGGCACATAAGTGCCAAATTGTACTATCAGGAAAGATTAGAAGAACTGAAAGTATTTAGTCTAGAAAGGTGAAACATCATTTCTCATCATTCAATAAATTAGAATTGTTTGGGACTAAGCTGAACCATTCTGGGTAAGAAAGAGTGCAGGCTGGAGGTTACAAGTATGACCTTTTAGCCATATTGCCTAGGTTTGATTCCCAATTAGCTCATTACCTGTGTGATCTTAGCCTTTTATTTAAACTCTTGGTGCCTCAGTTTCTTCACCTATAAAATGGAAATGACAGTACACGCCTTTTGGGGTTGTAATGAGTTAATATTTGTGAAGCATTTACAACGGTGTCTGCTAGATAATAAGTACTACATATGTGTTTGTTAAGTAAATAACAGAGAAAAAAGAGCCTATAACTTTTGGACTCTCATTATCTAAATAAGAAGTTCAATTATTCCAACCAAGTAACAAAGTTATAAAACAAATATAGTCAAACTAGCAAATCACATGGCTGAAGAGAATTTACTTCAATAAGGGAACACAGTCGTTGAACTTGTTACAACTACCTACCTACATAGATGATAAACCACAAAAAGAGATTATGGCACAGTGGAGAATACTCAGACACTGGAGTGAGAGGGCTCGGTTTAAATCCTGGCTCTACCACTTATTATTTAGGTAACCTTGCACAAATTACTTCTCTGTGCTTTAGTTTATTAAAATAAGGAAAAGTATAGATCCTCTATCATAGAGTTGCTGTACATATTAAATGAGTGAATATTTGTAAAGTACTTACAACAGTGCCTGGCATTTTTACTGTTATTATTATGTTTTAAGATACAGGATCTATAGCCAGATATCTACTAGGGTAGGATAAAGATTAGAAATTAGATTGGCAAGTATAAATAAAATATCATAGATAATATTTATATTATACCTACCCATGAAATTGCTAAGCTAAACCACAAGAGTGTTATGGAATTATTGAAGTGATCACCCACCAAATATTTGTGAGACCCTAATGATACAGGAGTAACTCTCCTGGTTTAGCCCAAGAGTGGTTCCTTTTCTACTCCATAATCATGGTGGATCTTTTTAAAAACATAAACTAAGCATGCTACTCCCCTGGTTAAATCCATTCAATGATTCCCTATCTCTCACTCCCCAAACACACCCCAAACCAAATAGCAAATTCAGTATTCCTTACAGTCATATACAGTAATCTCTCTCTCTGAGAGTTCTTTTACTTTTCTTGATCTTGTTACACTTCCAGCACTGTTTTCCCGCCCTTAACCTGGCTCTGTAAATCAGTCTTTCCGGGCCCCAGGTCTCTTTACTTTCTCTAGAATCCTTCTCTGAAGTCCCAGGCTAGGTGAGGTCTAGGTTAATACATAGCACCATGTACTTCTCTTTTCTTAATACTTAATAGGCTTGCAGTTAATAGTTTCGAATCTTTATTCTTACTAATACATAAGCTGGAGGAGGACAGGAACTGTTTGTTTTGTTCAATGTTGAATCCCCATCTTTCCAGGCATATCAGAAGCAATCAACCAATATCTGTTGAAGGATGGAAGGGAGAACGGAAAACAACCTATTAAGGCACTAGCTACATTTTTCCTTACCTAACCCTGTCTCCTAGTTGATTCTACATCCTCAACACACATTCCACAATTATCACTGAACTTAGAAAACCAGATGCTTTTTGTTGCCCCTTAGGTCCCAAACTCTCTGCTCCTTGTCATCTGCACCAATAGACAAGAACCACGATCTTTGGTCTCCCTTACTAACTGTTAGATAATCCCTTCCTCCCCCTAGACCTCAAGGTCCTCATCTATACTGTGAGGGAATATGATTAAATGATATCCACACTCTAGCATTCAAAAATTCTGTCAAATGCTCAGCTCTCCAGCACTTCATTTTGTGACGGTTTACTCCAGTAAGCAATGGTGCGCTAAAGCCAGCTTACACGGGCTCACTGGCGTCAACTGTGCACATCTCTTCTCAACCTCACATTCAGTGACATCATATTGGTAGCTTGAAATCAGCCATGGTGTGAGTATGTATGCCACAGTAATCAACAAAAGCTATAAATGAGGGGTTCTGGGGGTAAGCTGGTTGTTAAACATTTACCAGGGCACCACTGACTGCATGCTGCTACCATGGAAAACTGACCAGCCCTGGGTTAAAAATTAGCACTAGTGCTGTATGGAGAAAGAAGTATTGATGTGGATAGTCCATACAACATATCTTACTTCAGGTTTACCTCAAAGCAGACTCTAGACAAGGATTTGAGCGCAAATGGGAGGTGATCCCAGCGAAGGCCAGTAGTGAGTCAGAGAATGGAAGAAAACCAATGCAAGGTACATTAATGAGCTGGCTTCTGCTATGGGCAACTGGGGCTCAATACCATTGGAGATGTCCAGGAGACTGTAGAACATGCCTCAGAATTGTCTCAACTGAAAGCGAAGGAACTGGGGTATTTATCCACAAACTCCTACCTATCATTGGTTGAGCTGCTTCTGTAGGCTTTAAGTCCCCAGAACTTTTTTTTTTTGCCTATCCCTATACTCCAAAGCATACACCTATAGCCAGAGAAAGTTCCCAGACAGACAGTCACAGTGCTTACAATAAGAAAACTTTGGGCTGTGGAGGAATAGTAAGTATTGAGGTGTTATGGGTAAAGCATCAACAATATTGGCCAAGGAAGGATAATAAAGTGACAAAGAAATTAACAGCACTGCTCAGCACTGAAGACTTTTTATCAGTGACATTCAACCTCAAATTGCTCTTTTCCAACAAAAAGCCAAGATGTACCACCATACCTCTCCATCATCCCATTAGATTGGAGAGACATTCTCCAACAAGCCACTGCAGGTAATTTGGAAGAGCATTGAGCTTCATTAAACTTAAACATTAACAAATTTGCATAATAGTATATTAAGAAAAGTGTAGCTACAACAATAAAATTACAGTTGGAGAGGACTCTGGACTCTAAGCAATTACAGTTAGAAAGAATGAGAATCCTCCAAAACTGATAGAAAATCCTTTATATGCAGCAGTGAACAGTCCGGAGGGGGTTGGGAGAGATTCACAGCAAAGGATTACTAGATCACTTAGAACCCGGATGACTGAAAACGAAGGAAATCCTAAAACAAACCAGAGACATTTCTCTTATACTTTGTTGGTTTCACCTAATTTTAGTATAATATAAATTGGAAGTTAATACTAGAACCATATTCTAGATTATGTTTAATTTGCTGTATCTAAATTTTTCCCAAATTGTTTAGTACACACTATTTTGTTTAACCCATAATGTGTGTTTATCTTTTTCAAAGTAATCCTTCAGTTATTATTATAAAGCCTTAAAAGAACTCCTTTGAGTATTAACAAAAATGTATCTCAACCACTCAGATCCAACCAACAACTCAGACCTGGGTTCTGGTGTCCAGAGAAGGAGAACAGATGAATAGCACCGTTATAGACTAGTTCTTGAATAAAGCCCATCCTGTTAATACATTAACACACAGTGGAAGAAGGAGCCAGGATGTGGGGCAGATAACAGTAGACTGGACTATCTAAATGTTAATTTGCTTTCATCATAAAGAAATTAAATACACAAGCTCTATGGCAGCAGTTCTCAAAATGTGGTCCAAGAAACCCTAGGGATCCCCAAGACTCTTTTAGCAAGTCCGTAAGGTCAAAACTATTTTCATAATAATACCAAGATTTTATTTGCCTTCATACCCTCCTTTTCTCACAAGTATAAAGTGGATCTTTCCAGAGGCTGTATGATCTGCAATGATGCCATCACTCTGCCAGCTAAAGGAACATGTGCTTTTGTTTTCTTATGTTTAAAAAATTTCTCAGTTTTAATTTCTAATCTGATAACATTGATGGATAGAACCTATACAAACAAAAGCTCTTTGGGGTCCTCAATAAGATTTAACAGGTCCAAGGCCAAAAAGTTTGAGAATCATTGTTACATGGTATTCTTAAGTAGTAGTATTAATGTAAGGCATCTACTACAAATAAAGATTACATAAATTTAGAAAACATTAAGAACAGAGTCAAACTCAAAGAATTTTAAAGGTAGAAGGGCCTTTGGTTGTTATCTAATCATCTTTTTAATAGATAAAGAAAGTGAGGCTCAGAGATATTCTTGCTCCAAGTTACAGGGGTAAGTAATGAAGGGACAGGGTTGGAACACAGGACTTCTAAAGTCTTAGAAGTTATTTTTGTTTGGTTTTGAATCTTAGAGAGGCCTGTCAGAGACCACCCACTTCATCCTTTAACCTTCAGATGGAACCATGCAAATGTTCAGAGGATATGAGAATCTGTCCTAGACAAAACTTGCTAAATGAACTGACACATTCTGAATCAGAAAGCTTAGAAATAAATTTAATTATTTGCTCTCAAGTCCCTCTCCTATCACTTAGTCAAGAAGCTGAGTATATTCATTTCAAAGCAACGTGGGGAGGTAACCCATTAAAGTAATTGCAAAAAAATTGATCTTGTCACTCACCTCAAGGTCATCTTATCAGATTCCTCTTCTTACTCCTGCAGAAGACACTTCCTAAATTCTCCAATGTCTTCCTAACATTACTGCTAAGCTGCAAACGTAACTTCATAGAAAAAAGAAGACAATAGCAGCATACAAATCATATCCAGATAATGGATATAATAGTGCTTTATGAACAATGTATGATATGAAAGTTATGATTATTATGATACTATCTTCTGTTTGGCTCAAAAGCTGGTCCCAGATCCATTTCTGAGGCATTCTGGGGTTTCTCTGAGGCATTATGATGTAGTGATTAAGAGTATTCATTCCTTCATAAAACACAGCTGGGTTCATGCCCTGTCTCTGTCACTTAGGGGCCATGAGACCTTTGGCAAGGAACTTAACCATTAAGGCTCACATTTCTCATGCATAAAATGAGAGTGATAATAGAACCTGCTTCACACAGTTGCTGTGAGGATTAAAGAAGATAAATGTAATATGAGGCAAACAACAGATAGGGAATGCTATTTAAAGTTAGCTTTTAATATTCCTCTTATTACTGTCATCAGTATTAGAATGAATGTATCACCACAAAGCCAGATTTCAGAGACTGGTGAGGTAAAGAAGGAAAGTGCTAAGAAATTCTCACAGATGATCAGTGGCATATTGAAAAGGAGAGCTATACACAAGAACTCTTCAGTCTTGGGATAAGATAAAAAGCCATGTCTGGGATGAGAGAAAATTGGTTTGAACTCAAACCCATCAGGAAAATTGGAGTTGGGAAGGAGTGGGATTTGGGCCTGCATCAGAGTCGGGAAAAACTGAGATGCAAACTATGGATACTTTTAGGCTTTCTTTGCTTGTAAGATCCATCCTTCCCAAGATCCTCCACTCTCTACCCAGATGCAGAACCTGCTTCCAGTTTCTGTTAATAAAGTCTACTGTAAGTAAATAAGTGAGGTATTAGCTGATTAGGAGGAGCTTGGCCCTGTGGCATTTGTATTTCAGACAAGGCTAAGATGGACAAATAG
This sequence comes from Equus caballus, assembly GCF_041296265.1. Classification (NCBI taxonomy): domain Eukaryota; kingdom Metazoa; phylum Chordata; class Mammalia; order Perissodactyla; family Equidae; genus Equus; species Equus caballus. Next base: position 31,302,923 of record NC_091715.1, on the reverse strand, counting down.
CTTTCATGCCCAAAGGAATGTCTTTGTAAAAGGGAAATGTCAGGCTAAATATCACATGGTAACATTTTCTGTAATATCTTGAGCAAGATGTAAAAGACATTAGATATCACTTACTGAGAAATACGATGTGAAACAATCAACTTTGCCTGAGAAAGTAACTACATGTATACTCAATGAAAATCAAGTGAGCACCTCACTTTTTATTAAGGATATTGTGCCATATTTCAAACCCTGAGGACTGACAACACTTAATTCAGACAAAACTTCATTCACAACTTAACCTTCCTGGATGCAGCTAGGCAATGATTATAGTGTGGTGTTTAAATTAAGGGCTACCTGCATTCTCTCGGCCATCGATCCTCTGCATGATCTTGGGCAAGTTATTAACCTTCCTAGTTCTGTTCTCTCATCTATAAAATAAGGATAAATGATAGTAACTGCCTTACAAGGTTGTTGTGAACACTAAATGAGATAATACATGCTAGCATTTAGTACAGTGACTGGCACATACTAATAGTTATGACTTGTTTTTATTATCAGGTCAACAGATTCTAAGAAGAAAACCTTAACCAACTAGTCAAAATTAAACTGTCCATGATGGCAGGAAAAAGGTTGACATTGATGTTATCCATCAATACTAGACAACTAACAAAGTGAGAAAATTTGCTTAGATTTTGTAAAAACAAGACCAATTACAATCATATGGGTAAAAATATTTAACACTTTAACCTAATTTCCATATTCTGTTTAGTTTAATTCAACAAATATGTATTGGATGCCTATTATGTGCCTGGTGTTAGCAGATGAGAATATAGAAGAGGACACAGTCCTTCTCCTCAAGGAGCTCATAGGTTACTAGGAAGGACAGCTATATAAATAATTACAATACTTTATGTATGTCAATGACAGAAATATATATGAGATACAGACTTAGCACAAAGAACAGAGTAAACAATATGGCGGCAATGGTGAAGATGAGTTATTAACAAAAGTTTTCACAGCTCAGAAACTACCTTACATGTATACTAGGGACCTAGAGAGTCCAAAAACAGACCTCCTCCAACACAGGCACGCACGCACGCACGCGCACACACACACACACACTCAACTGATTTTCAACAAATGTGCCAAGGTAATTCAATGGGGAAACGATACTCTTCAATAAACGGTCCTGCAACAATTGGATGCCCATATGGAAAAAACTTAACCTCAAACTTTACATTACACTATACACATAAGTTAACTCAAAATGAGTTGTAGACCTAAAATTATAACACTTCTAGAAGAACACACAGGAGAAAATCTTTGGGACTTTGGGTTAGGCAAAGAGTTCTTAGGACACAAAAAACATGAACCACAAAGGAAAAAACATCAATAAAATGCACCTCATCAAAATCAAAAACTTCTAGTCTTAGGAAGATGGAAGCCACACTGGAGGAAAATATTTGCAAAACACATATCTGGTAAAGGATTCATAGCCAGAACATGTAAAACAAAAGAAATCTTACAACTCAACAATAAGAAGACAAACTTTTAAAAATGGGCAAAAGGTTTGAACAATTGCTTCACTGAAGCTATGTGTATGGCCAATGAGCACATGACAATATTCTTAACAGCATTTTTCATTATGGAAAAACAGATCAGAACCATAATGTGATGCTACTACACACCTGTAGGAATGGCTAAAATTAAAAAGACTGACCATACCATATGCTAGCAACTGAATTCTTATACATTGCTGTTGGGAATAACAAATGGTACAGCCACTTCGGAAAACAATTTGGCTGTTTCTCTTAGTGCTAAATCTTACGGTTACCATATGATACAGAATCCCATTAGCAGGTATTTGTTTAAGAGAAATGAAAATACACATCCACAGAAATACTTGTATTTAAATGATCACAACAGTGTTATTCATAATAGATCCAAACTGTGAACAACCCAAATGCCCATCAACTGGTGAATAAATAAAACACGTTGTAATATATCTATATAATAGAATACTATTCAGTAATAAAAAGGAACAAACTACTTACACAAGTAACAATATGGATGAATCTCAAAGGCATTATACAAAGTGAAAGGAGTCAGACACAAAAGATCACATACAGTATGATTCTACGTACATATATGAAATTCTAGAAAAGGCAAAATTACGATGAAAGAAAGCAAATCAGTAGTTACCAGGGGCTTGGGAGAGAGGATTGACTGCAAATTGGCAAGAAGGACCTTTTCAAAGTAATGGAAACTTTCTATAACTTGTTTGCGGTGATGAAAAAACTCCTTACATTTGTCAAAACTCAGCAAAATTATACAATTTAAATTGTATGAAATGGTACATTTAAATTGGTACATTTTATTGTATGTAAGTTATACCTTAAGAAAGCTGACTTTTTAAAAAAGTTATCCTTTACAAGTTCCATATGAAGAAACTATTAAACTGTCAGATTTTCTTAAAAATGCAAATTTTAGTGCACTGAACCTTTAAGACATTGCAATTCTTTAAAAAGAAACAGTCAAGATTACCATCAAGCTGGCTGTGAGTAATTCAGTGTAAATAGCCTTCAAAATAGCCTAAAATGAGAATCTATTCTTAAAAAACAAGAAATTTATGTGCTATTTCACTGTAATTCTTTAGAGAAAAGAAATTCTTCTAACCCAAATATAATAATAATGATAATAGATGTAACTTAACTTAAATTACATATATAAATAAAAAAACAAGAAAACCTGATATATGAAAATTTAGACATGCACATTAAGTGATTATATACTTCATAGAAAGTTCCACACTCAATTTACTTTAACAGTAAACTTCTCAATTCCATTTAAAATGACTTGCTTTAAGCACAGGTTTTCAGGAAAGTGCCCCAAATTATATGGAGCACAAACAAGAACCAGCGACTCTAAGCTCTCTAGCTACAATCATATAATTTCTTCTCCTGGGTCTTAAACCGAGACTATATGTTAAACAACATGTCTGATTTGGGATTGTAACATTATTCCAAACAGTCATATTTTGTCTCTCTCCCACACAGTTCAACCAGTAGAACTGGCTTAGGAGAATCAGTAAAATGTACGTGTGTGTGTGCGTGTGTGTGTGTGTGTGTGTAAGATCAGCCCTGAGTTAACATCTATCGCCAATCTTCCTTTTTTTTCTTTTTTCTTGAGGAAGATCATCACTGAGCTAACATCTGTGCCAATCTTCCTCTATTTTATGTGGGACACCACCACAGCATGGCTTGATGAGTCGTGCTAGGTCCGCACCCAGGATCCAAACCTGCGAATCCCAGGCCATGGAAGCAGAGCGGGTGAACTTAACCACCGTGCCACTGGGCCAGCCCCACATGTTTATTTTTAATATGGTTCATCATGGGAAACAGGCCACAAGTAAATGACTGAATTCTGCATTTGTCTCCTATTCCTCTCATAATCACATTGTGGCGACACCCAAAAAGCTCCAGAACATACAAAGGCTCAGTTTGCAAGCTTCAGATTCAGTGTAGGAGAGTGAAGGGGTCTTTATCAAAACCTGACCTTGAACTTGAGCCCCAAGGTATGAAATAGCAATTGAGCCAATTCACAGAATCCTTTGGGGAAAGGTAATCATAAATTCACTTAGTTAGCTCTAAGACCTCCCCTATACCTATTAGTCAGGAAATCACTGGCTAATGGTGAGTCCCAACTAAGAAGACATGAGAAATTCCCTCGTACTTAAAAAATTCAAGGGTGTCATCTCTTAATCCTAACAATAAGGACAGAAACAAGTAAAAGACGTCAGTCTAATTATATGCTTCTAGGATAAAGAGATACAGATGGTGTTGGCAGATAATTCAAGTCATTCACCTCATTAATTTTTCAAATACAGTAAATAGTTTGAAACCTTGCCTTTGGACTCTTAAAATCTGTTACATAAATTAAAAGAAGTATGGAGAATTTCGATATTTTTAAACAAATTTACATACAGTGGGTAACCATTTGTACTCTTGTTCCAAGTTCCCTGGAAAGACACCAATGTGTAATCAACACTTTCTAAATAATCCATTCTGTGGTGCCAAATGGATATAAACGCAATGTCAACAAAAACATGTTACTCAATAAATTATAATCCCATTTATTATTTTTAGAAGGTTTTTGTCACATTCTCTTATTGATTCTTTTATAACCACACTGTAAGGTGTATAAGGAACTGTAACGCCAATTTCACAGATAGGGGAAAACTCATTTGCCCTGGATCTCATATTGCATTTGTGATAAAGGGATTCTGTGTTCTTTACACTATGCCACAAAATATTTCCAGCTATTGATAAGACTTTGTTGCAATAACTCTAAGACTTTTTATATCACTAAATAAAGGTTTGTTACATTTTTGATAAATCTCTTTTTCTCATATGGCATAACAGACTTGAAACTTGGAAACCTGAAGTTACGTTTTTACACTTAACTGGTTACACGTACTTGATCAACTCCATATAGCTTCACAGTGACTGACCAACAGGGCTTTGCACATAATGTTGCTAGAATGTCCACATTGGTGTGTGTGGTAAGGGTCGAGGAGGAAAATGATAGCTATCAGAAACATAACACAACATGAAACACACTACATGAAATCAGCTTTGCAAATGGGGAAACATCTGCTAAGGTTCAATTTATTCCACCACAGAGAAATACAAACTCTTCATCACAACAGAAATTGAAAGCAAAGATAAACCATAATGTAATCAAATGGAGAGGTCTACCATTACCATGACAAAATACCAGAATAAAACGAAGCTCTCTTCTTGTTCTTATTTTTCCTTAGAATCTTGTATTTGCCTCTAAAATTGTATATTTCCTTGAGGAGAACATCTTGTCTCCATTTATGTGAACTCATTAAAATGCCAACCCTGGATCCATCTGCCTTCTTCATGTCCACATCCAGGAGGAGTGGAGAAAAATCACACAACCCTAACAGACTCACGGTCCACAAATCAGTTAGGCCTCAGAATCTCCTGTGAACCCTTTTCCTCCTCTTTGGTCAGTTCCTGCAGCCAGTGCCTTCAACGACTTTTCCAGTTATCTCCTCATGATCGTTACACAGGCCCTAACGTCCTCCCTCTCAGCAGACAGCCTTCCCTCTCTCAACATACTTCCCTTTCTTTAACTTATCTATGCCCACACTCAGCTGTACCTCCTCATTAGGTTCGGGGGACCAAATGTCCTTCCTCCTTTTCAGATCCAATCCCTTTACCTCTTTGTCCTTGACCTCATCCCCTCATCTCTTCTCCACAACCTTGTTCCAGCAAACACGCTTTTTATCTTGAATCTCTCCAATGTCACTTATTCCTAAACCCTGGCCTATAAATAACTCTAAAATATGTACACACTGTCCTCAATCTGCTATACACTTTGTCTCTCCTTACAGCTACTAAATTTATTGAAATGCTTGCCTATACTTTTTGTGTCCAACCCACCTCCCAGTCACTTCTCAAATTGCTACAATCTGATTTTTACCCCACTGCTCTCCTCTAACTACTCTAATGAACCTCAAGTGTCAAACACAATAGGACTAGGTCAGTCTTTATATTATCGCACTTGTTTACTGCATTTAAAGTTGTATTGAATTCCTCTTTCTTAAAACTTCTTGCTCCCTTGATCTTTGTGCCTCTATAATACTCTCCGATCTCTATTATGGAAGACATCAGCTGTTTCTTTCTGCCCAGTGCATCTTCCTTTATTCTTCTGATAACAAGATACCTCTCTTTATGGTTCTGGTGGGGCTGCCAATCATAGCACTTGGCCACAGTGATTGGTACAGGGATGGGCATGTGACTTATACCTGGCCAATCAGAGTCTCCCTCCAGGATTATTTTGCATTTGGAGCTATCAGGGAAAAGCTCTTTTCTTCCTGGTTTTTCAGCTAAAAGAATATAAGTCTGGAGCTGCCTGAGACCACAGCGCTAGCCTCAAGGGCTCACTCAGCCTGAGAGAAAACCAACATATAGAGAGAGTCTGAAGAAAAAAAGACTCAACAGTGTTCAAGTTCCTGGTTTCAGTTACACCCAAAGCCTGATCCTGACCCTGTCTTGAGAGATGATTTGATCCATTAAATTCTCCTGGTTTAAGTCAAATTCTTATTTGTTCTCATCTTCTCAAGTTCTCGATCCATGATCTATTACAGCTTTCTATCCTCAGTCTACTTATTTTTCTCTATATATGTTTCTTTGGATGATTTCAACCAGGCTCATGCTTTCAAACTTTTAACTATGTGCTGATGACTCCTAAGACTATCTTGCCAGACCAGATCTCTCTGCCATGTTTCACACTCAAGTATCAACACGATGTTAAACAACTTCACCCTGATTACTCACCGTAGAGTGACTATCAACCAGTTTTCCTGAGGTCAGTCTCAGGATAGGTTTACTCTTGTGGCATAATTATTACTAGCACTCTTTTCACATTCTCAAAAGTGTCCTGGCTAGGATGATAAAGTGCATGATCACTCCACCTCAAACTCAATGTTTCCTAAACTGTCCCCATCATCATTCCTCCTGTATCTCAATCAGACAAACTAGGAGCCCAGAGTCATCCTTCACTCTTCCCCCTGAATCTGGCCTCCATGTTACAGCAATCTCCAGTCTTTGAACATTTCTTGAATCTACCATTTCCTCTCCTTTCCTACCGCCATGGTCCTGGACTCTTATCACCTCCGAAACACAGCAATAGCCTCCTAACATCCAGTTTTGTCCTCCTCAAATCCCTCATCCACATAGCCATCATAGTGTTGAATTATCAGTCCAAATTGTTCACCCCTCTCTGTATCCATGCCCTCTGCCACGACTTTGAAGTTCCTCCCACTAGAGATATACTTCCCTACACCTTGACTTTGAGCTTACCCGTATGGTTTGCTTTGCCCAGTTGAATGTTAAAGCATATAACCCAAGCAGGGGTTTGACATATACTTGTATGGTTGAACGTGGGCTCTTTGTGCTTCTGTCCTTGCCATTAAAAGAACATTCCTTGGCTGATCCATAGGTCCAAGAAGGACTAAAGTTGGGTCAGCAAAAACTGGACTCAATCTGCGACTTGGAGCCAAGTCCAAACAAACCCAGCCTGGAACAGTTAATCCCAACCAAATGGCAGAAGGATGAGGGAGAGTAATTGTTGTTTTAAGTTACTGAGTTTTGCAGTGGTTTGTTATGAAACATTAGCTGATCGACACAATTCCCCTCTCTGTCTTAGTTGGTAGCACTGAATTCACCCAAAGTAGAAATCTAAATTCATCCTTGATTTTTCCTCCTCACTCTGACCTTCACATTCCAATACTCCTTAGGTCTTGCAAATCTGTGTTTTAAACATTTCTTCAATCGAGAGCCCCTCTCTATTCCTGCTGCCACTGCCCTGGTTCAGACCCTTGATCCTGGACTACTGCAATATATTTACCTGTTTTCCTTGCTGCTAGTCCTGTCCTCTCTAAATATGTGATCCACATAGCCACCAAAGGATCCTTCTATAAGGAACTTTAACCATTTCTCCCTATTTTATTTCTTCTCTCCTCTGCTAAAAACTCTTCAATGAGTCCTCATCACCTATAGAACAAAGTCAAACTTCCTTAACATATTAAGCAGGACCTTTATGGTCTGGCCCTGGCTTATGTATTATGTATACCTCTCTGCCCACTCGTGCCTTGCAACTTACACTATAGCAATACTGCTTACAGTTGCCTAATATCTCTCCAGAAAGTATGCCCTGGCTCCCTCTCTACCTCAGATCATGAGTTTCTCCTCTGTGCTCCCCATAATATGCAATACATATTTATGTGTACTTACTCACACTATAATGACCTATCAATCTCTCTCTCCCACTGGCTTTTTGAGGGCTGACTGTCTTACTCATGTTTTAATTTGAGAGTCTTGCCCTACAGCAGACCCCGACACATACAAGGTGCTCAATAAATATTTAATAAGTGAGTGAAGGAACGAGCAAATGGTTTTATAAAATACATAAAACAAATTTATAATGTTTATTACAACACTCTTCTGATATTCTCTCCTCCTAATCTCAAATTATATCATTTTCCCTGCTATTAATACATATGATTCAAAAATTACTACTGAAATAATCCATTTATTCACCTCGGCTCTTTTAGTAGATTTGACATCAGCGATGTGAAGACAAGATAATGATATGATCAACCCAGTTGCGATTCTGAATAATCAATAGGCCAAAATAGCAAGGGATAAAATCACCACTCATGTTTTTTATTTTTATGCTCTAAATATTTAAACTACCATCTATACTAGAGGATGGACCCAGCATGGAATTAAAAATCAGCCACAGTTCACATGTAATTATGATAATAAGTGGCATAGAATAAATTACAAACTAAACACGATCTTTCTTTTTCAATGTTGTACCCAGGATCACTCCAGGTGCAATTGTAGAGGCAAAATTTGTACTCTGCATTCCATTCTTCTTCTCTTTGGCCTTAAGATATCATTTCTTGCCTGGTGCCCAACAACCTTCCCTCATTGTGGTGATCATTTTTTATTTTGCCTCTTTCATATTCTACCCTTAACCACAGTCAAAATGTACCTGTTCTGCCCATGCCTTGCAAGGTCTGAGAAATTAAGCTGATTAAGGCTGAAACACTCATGGCAGGATAAGTTACTCTTTCCAGATTGATCAATGAGGAGTGCTTTGGGCAGCAAGTAACAGTGATATCATCAACAACAATAATAATAAACAAACTACAGTGACATAAACCACTGGAGGTAGAGCAGTATCAGGTTGGTTTGGTGGCTCTTCCATGTCATCGAAGATCTAGGCTTTGTATTATGTTTGACCATACTAAGCATATAGGATTTGGTCCACCGGCTCGTTGCTTCATGATTGCAAGATGACTTTCCCAGCTCCAAGCATCACAATAACAAGAAAACATTCAAAGGCAGGATGTGATAGAAATTAAACTGAAACAGGTCTTTATCCTCCACATACCTTGTTCCTTTTATCAGAAGGTATAGACTTTCCATAAAGCCCCAGAAGAATTTCCCTTATATCTCACTGACAAAGGAGAATAGCAAAGTGAATCTCAGGCTTTTTCAACTTCCACAGTGGAGGTGGGCCAGAGAAGAAAGGGACCGGGAATAGTTTCTGGGGAGTGAAATAAATGTGCACACTATGCCAGATAACTTGCCTGAGACTGAACAGAGATGTTAAGGGTTCACATATGAAAAAGGAATAGCAACAAATAAATTGAGGCTGCGATTGTTTGCAAATCTCTCTCTCCTATTCAACTGTGAATTCTGGGTGGCTAGAGGCTGTCTTGTTCATGTGTTTATTTTCACTTCAGAAATGTAATAAATGTCCATGGAACAGATGAAGGCAAAACACGAAAATCTCTCTGAATGAATTCCACAGGAATTCACTTCATGCTTCACAACTCCAACACACCTAGCCCTCAGAGGATATTTTTAATCTAAAAGGAAAAGTATCAAGACTCCTGTGTGAACTGGAGAAAGGTCAGATACTTTATGAAGTACTGTCAGGGTGAGAAGCACTAAACCTGGGGAATCAGCATTTAGTCAAAATGATATATGAAACTAATGCAGAGAATTGATTCCAGTGCTGCTTTTGGACTCTACAATTCCAGAATAACAACTAATATTTCTAGTAAACAAAAGCAGTTCATGTCATACCTCTTGTTAACCGTTACTAGTCTCTTACATGAGTTTTCCTGTCATTATTGTCCCTTACGTTGCTTGATAATAGGATGAAATTAGAAGAAATTATTCAGGATTTAAATGAAATAAGTACAAGAAAATAAGTAAAGAAATCCAGATAATTCAGAAACTTCTTGGAGTAAGCCTTGCCTACTTAAAAATGTTCCCTCAGCTGAAAAAAATGAAACTCTAAGAGAAGATTTGGAACCTTGTGCATTTGGACTTGAATTAACTGGGTCATTTGGTACCTTGACCCAGTTTGAAAATCTATAAAAATATCAGAAAAAGAAATGGAAGATGGAGTGGGAACAGAGAAGAAAATTAAAATTTTCAAACTAAAGTGTTAACAAATAAATAGATCATCTTATTTAATTCTAACAATCTATGGAGGCAGTTATTATTACCCTCACTTACAGTAAGGAAACTAAATAAAGAACAGATAAGTAACTTGACCAAGGTTACAAAATGAGAAAATCAGAATCTACACCCAAATCTATCTGCCAAATCTCTGCACTTTCTGCTGCTTCTATCAAACAGGAAAGAGTAACCAACACACATGCCCAAAATAGGTGTATTCTTCAGAAGTGTCCTATGAAACAAAAAGATGTAAAGCCCAGTTAAAATGACACAATTCTCTGAAGGAAAGGAGAAATGTCCTTTGATGCACAGAACAATCACAAAACAAAGTTCACAAAGCAAACAAGAGTGAAGCTGATTGACCAGGGATTATCAAGGAAAGGGTGAAGATTGTAAAAAAGTAAGACAGCCAATTTAGCCCCTGAGGAATGAGGGAGGAGGAAGAGGCAGTGAAGTGAAGGAAGGAGTGAAGGAGAGGAGGGAGAAAGGGAAGTGGGACAGAAGAGGGACTAGGACAACGGAGCGATGAAGAGGGGACTGACTGGGCAAAAAAGTAGCCACTACCTAGAAAATTCTACAACACCAAAAGCTACTTTCGGCAGAATAGCTTGTGACATAATGATTGAGATGGAATTGTTTGAAGAAAGAGGAAAGAGATCAATTTTATGTGAATAAAAGTGATCTTTCCCTCTTGTGTGTCTTCTGGGCCCAATCCTAATGGTCCAAACATCACAGAGAACCTAAGCCTGTAAGGACTCTCCTGGCTGAATTTGTTGTGCTTCCTCCACGTTCAATTATTAGGTACTGCTGTTACTAACATAACTTTTCTGTCCATCATCCCTCAAGTAAGTCCGTGGTTCAAGCATTTTACAATTTAATTTTTTAATCTTTAATATCCTTGAATTTAATCTTTTCCTGTTTGTAGTTCTCAGCACTAATATCAACAGTGGTTTTACACTAGCCACGATTTTTGATGCCTCCGATTTTGTTATTCCCCCTTATTTTCAGCCAACTCTCAATGATTCATGAGTAAATCATACCTAATAAATCTCTAAAACTCCAGTTGACATATCCTAATAACAGGCTTGTTGATGTGAACTCAGGAAGTACAAATTAGTTTACTGTTAGTCTGAGTAAACATGTCACAACAGGATGCAGATGGGATTTTAAGGCCCAGGCTTGAAAACACACTCTAAGTTCATTGAACCACCAGTGAGCCAACAACAGTGGAGGCCAGCCTCCTCCTTTTAGGTCTACTGAGGGACACCATGACAGTACCACCCTTACCATCGACCAACACCTCCCTGCTCTCCCGGTCAATATTGGAAGAATATGCAGAAGGGAGAAGGTTGCCAGTCTTCTATGGAATGTTCATGAAGACAGATGATTTTCTCTCCTCCCAATAGGGAGGAAATAATTTTCTGAAATGAAATGATTCTTTCCAGGAATGCAGAGTAAGAGGAGAGCATGGAATCTGGCTAAGATATCACAAATGTAGTATCTGATCTATGGGAAAGGAATTTTGACACAGTTGGGGGACAGTTAACTGGTAAAAATAAAGCTGCATCATAATTTTAATTCTACTGAATTAAAAAACCTCAACAAATTGGCTCCAGGATCTAAAATGGTAAATTTTAAAATCATATAATTCAGGGGCCAGCCCTGTGGCCAAGTGGTTAAGTTCGCGCACTCTGCTTCGGTGGCCCAGGGTTTCGCCGGTTCGAATCCTGGGGGCAGACATGGCACCGCTCATCAGGCCATGCTGAGGCGGCATCCCACATGCCACAACTAGAAGGACCCATAACTAAAAATACACAACTTTGTACCAGGGGGCTTTGGGAGAAAAAGGAAAAATAAAATCTTTAAAAAAAATCATATAATTCATATCCACATCAACTTATAGTTATTTTAAAAACAGAATTACCCACATCATGCTTCTCTTCAGCTTGTGCCATCAAGAACACAATACAATTTGCTGGAACAAGAGCATGTATATAAAATTAGGAGTGGTTGCAGAATTCAAAATAGATAGGGTAATATCTATTTAATACTTAGTTCCGGAAATTGTAACAGCACTGAAAGTTTAATTTGGGTTCTCCCCAAAGTAGATCCTGAGACAAGGACTGGGGGAGGACGACTATTTGCAAGGTAATGCCAGGATGCAAAAGTGAGGGAGTAGAGACAAGTGGGACAAGAGGAGGAAGAAAGAAAACCAAATGTATATTACTGCTGTGGGGAAATAGGACTCACTCCCTCTGGGGATACTATGAGAAAGTGCAAGGAACATGCCTCAAGATGCTATCACCAAATGCTGAGTTGGCTAGGACATTAATCTATCTACTCTTAGACACCATTGGTTGAGAATTGTCCCTGGGGGCATTTGCTCACTTTCATTTGTGCCTTCACCCATGGAGTGACACTTCATTCTGTGCCCCGTGTGCCCACTTGGCATGGGTCTCTGGCAAGTGCAGGAGACTGCCCTGCACAGGTGAATGGGAATCAAGTGCCTGAGGGATTGGGCAGTTCTGTGGTACGTGATCAAGCCCTGTTACAGAGGTTTGAGTGATTTCTGCTTTCTTCATGGAGTCACTTGCTAGTGAAATGGGTTTCTGCAAGTACATGATTCATTGTACAGGGTTCTTAAGACAATCAACACGTTAATCAATTATCATCAAATACCAAAGGTCAAATTTCAATCAAAATGACCCCCAGTCTCTTTTTCTAGAAAAATATTTTTCAACAGAGGCACCTTTGCTAAAATAGGCCAGACTTGTGACAGACTTGTAAATATTGGTAATACATAGCATGGGCAGAAAGGAGGTTTGGTTACAGCTTAGCCCAAGGCCACAAACAACTCATGACTGAACATCAGACAACTCCAAAATTCCTCAGCTATACCAGGCCATGGAGAGTTGTTCTCTCAAGCTACCATCTATCTACCTTCATTCTACTTACAAGGAGCATTTATAGTAAACTATGAATTCTAGTCAGAAACTCCAGAAAAGCAAGGAACAACTGTGGATGAAAACCATCTAGATCACTGTTTTTAGAACTGTGCTGTGAGGCAGCTCACGGGGCCATGGAGGTGGAAGAATTAAGGGGGTAGGTCTGGGCCCCTTCCCTGCTTCAACAGGAACCATTGTGAAACGTTTTTGTCTGTCTCCTTTAGGTTTCTGCTTAAGCTTGAAGAATACTGACCCAACTCCTTCAATTTAAAAAGAAACACAGGGGGCCGGCCCTGTGGCAGAGCGGTTAAGTTCATGCACTCCGCTGCAGCTGCCCAGGGTTTTGCCGGTTCGGATCCTGGGTGCAGACATGGCAGCGCTCATCAGGCCATGCTGAGGTTGCATCCCACATGCCACAACTGGAGGGACCCACGACTAAAAATACACAACCATGTACCAGGGGCACTTTCAGGGGAAAAAGGAAAAATAAAAATATTAAAAAAAAAAAAAAGAAAAGAAAAGAAACACAGGCTATGAACTGCCAAAGAAAAGCAGAGCTAAGATCAGGAATCTGACTTCTAAGCCAGCAGTGCACTTTCTAATTCACCTTAGTTTTCTTTTCCAAACTTGTGCCTATCCACAAAAATATTTTCAGCAGCAAACAGCCTTATTGTCCTTCCTTTAACAAATGTAGCAGGGAAAAAATGGTACTTAAAAGAATACTCACTACAGCCACTTCTTCCTCTCTAGGGCAATGATCTAAATCCCTCAGAGGTAGGTGGCTTGTTTAGAAAAATATTTTGATGATGGCCCTTGACTAGCTTTTTAATGGAGAAATGTGAGGACACTTGCCCCAAGTTTACCTGAACGAGAGCCAGAAAAGAGAGTGGACTTACTCTATGAAATAGAGTGAGAGAGATTAATGTGGCTGAGAGAGAGGCCAGCGAGAAGGGAAGTAGAGATGTCAGCCGAGGAAAGGGAGAGGAAGGGGCCTGGATATAACCAATATGGAGGCCTAAGGGGAAATTCCCTGTATCAGGGCATAACCAAGGAATTGAGAACACAGTTGTGTGATAGTCAGTATTAAGTTCTTTGTGGTATCGGGCTGGGCTGTCACCATCTTTTCCCTTCCTTGTTATTACCAAGATTTAGAAGTCTGCCACACATAAAAGCCTTATGTTAGGCTTATTTGAGGAAAGCAATAAAGTGAGTCCAGCAACGAGGAAGTGGACAGCACAGCCCAGAACTTACAGAGAAGACTGGAGGTGAGTGGATGAGCTGGGTGCCCTGCAGTTTGAACATCCTCCCACTAATTCTTCTCATCAAAGTAATTACCTGCCCATAATGCATTAAAGAACCATGAGGGAAGAATGATACAGAATGTGTGAAAATTATTTCAACTTTCAGTTACTTGTCAGGAGAAGTGGCATGTAATGCTTGGAGTGACTCACTTAGGTAGGAGGTGACAACAGGTAAAATTAACAGGAATCTGAAGTGATGTGTATCGCCTTTAAAAAGATGTATGATCACAAAGGAAAAGGTGCCATAAAATTTGCATACGTATTTTATTTAAAATGTTGACATATAATGAACAGCAGGAATGTACTGATGAAAGAATTCATGCTTACATTTATGAAAGTCCTATTAATATAAAAGTTACTTGTAGAAAAACTCCCACTCAACCCTTTCAGATTTATGAATAATGCAATGGGATTTCTCTGAAATATTAGAAAATGTATGCCACTAATCAAGTTTAATGATAGCTTAAGCCTCCCCAAACAGTTAACCTTAACAGCCAGAAAATCAAAATCACAGTAAGGAAATGGCTAGGATAAAATATAAATGAAAAGAGTTTTTCCTTCCTATAAGTTATTTCAAATCACTGACATCTATGCGTAGGAGGGGCAACTAAATATAGTTTTCAGAAAATTATTCTACCAAAAGAAGACATGATCAAATTCTAAAACAGTTCAGTACTTGCTATGGCTCAATGTCATCAGTACAGTGTTTCTCACAGTGGCCCTGGACCAGCAGGATGAGCATCACCTGCGAACTTGTTAGAAACGCAGATTCTGGGGACCCACTCCAGACCTATGAATTCAACAACTCTCAGAATGAGGCTCGGCAACCTGCACTGTACCAAGCTGTCCAGGTGACTCTAATGCACGCTAAAGCTGGGGAATCACTGCTTTAGTAGCTTCAGATAAAATGGCTCTCCAAGATTCTTATCACTGTGTATGAAAGACACAGGGCACATCAGCTAAAGGCTTTAATGGTATTGAGCCTTTCGGACTACTCAAGAGGTATCTACTATGTCAGGCGTAAAAAGCCCATTAGTTTAGTTGATATGTGATACCTGCATTATTGTGCACATAATCAGCTTAATATTGAAGGACCGAGCCGGGAATGAGAGAAGACAACTCACAAGTGGCAATGTACATAAGGTAATTACAGAACATTACAAGATAATACACTTGATCATTATTTTTCTGTAGATTATTATCTTTTTCTGCGGGACATTTCAACCAGGTTGATCTTCCCATTATCCCTCATATAAATCATGTTGATTCCCAGCCTTACCTTGGCTGTTTCTACAACACCCATTCCTCTTGTCTGACCTTTTACAATTCCACCCTTCCTTTCGGGATTCAGCTCACCTTCTCCACCAGTTGCTCAAATCATTTCTTTCAACACACATTTATTATATATCTGTCAAATAAAATAACTGATGAATAAATTAACGAATACATTTTTCAATGCCATTTCAAATACTTCCTACATGCAAAATTAGAGATTCTCTTTCCTCTGAATATGTAAGAATAATGATAATAGTTAACATTTACTGAAAAAACTGATTCTTTCAGCGCCATTGTCAGAGATGTGGATCCTCAGACAAAAATAATTCAGGCTCTTGTTTATGACTGAAAACCAGTAGGAACAACAGACAATAGAAACAGCCACAGACCTTCAGCTATTGGGATTATCAGACGCAGATCTTAAAATGACTGTTTACAATGGTAATGGCCATAAAAGACAAGACTGAAACTTTCAGGAGAGAAGTGGAAACTGTAAGTGATAAAGCCTATTTGAAAAATACAGAAAATTTCTAGAACAGGAAAAATTACAATAGCCAATATGAAGAATTCAATGGATGAGTGTTACTAGACGTTAGAAAAAAATGGGAGAGAGTTAGAATTCTGGAACACAGATCAGAAGAAACTATTCTGAAAGAAATACAGAGGGAGAAAAGGATGAAAAATACAAAAGAGGTGATAAGAGATATAGAGGATACAGTCTTAAATGACTACTATATAAAGTTGGAATGTATAAAAACCAAACTGATTGCAAGCTTCAGCTAGCTAACCACAAAACCAGCCAAACATCTACTAAACCAGATAGCACTCCACAAAATTTATGTGATATGTGACATTTTGAAACCTGAAATTATTTGTCTAACTATATTAAAATTTGCATTTCACACACTGAAGGCAGAGAGATAATCTCAGGTATATCTTAATAATTTACTTTTTCCTGTATGGTATTACAGGACTAAGCCTTGTCTACAGACCAAGGATTGTTTCCTATTTCACAATGATGAAATATGTTGCTATTGTAAGTGGTATGAATCAGCTTTAGAAGGAAGCAATAAATAAACTAGAAATAAAAGATAAACTTAGAAGTGGATTATACACCATTTTAAATTAGTCTCTAATTGCTTTATCTATGTTAGTGCTACTATATTAAGTGAGATTTTAGTTCTTTGGTGGAAGAAGGTATGTTTTATATTACCCTTGCACACCTCTTGACTCCAAAGAGTACTGGAGATACACTAAGGGCACGGCAAGTATTTAGTGACAGACAAAATATACACATTAATGAAATAGTTTATAATTTATGTTTCTAGAGGGCTCAAAAGCAAATGGAGCCATGTTAAAAGGATACAGGAGCCAGTGCTGGCACTTGTCAAAACAGAGACAATTTGAGCATCAAAAATGAATAATGAAAAAAAAGGATTATAACCCATTGAATAAAATGAGACCATTAGTTTATACCGACTCCACAAACAAAAACAAGCAAATAAGGGAGAAGGAGGGAAAGCTCTTCTTTACTATAAAATGAAAACTAATAAATGTGGAGGGAATGATGGAGTTAGAAAATCAACATTTATCAACTAATGTAGTGATAATTCAGGCAAGAATCATAAATACGTTGGATGGAAGTTTGTTGGGACCAAAGTATGTCCCCACAGGTTACTTATTAATTACAAAGTAAAAAAGGTACCTTTACAGAGGAGAAATCAGGTAGATGCTACCCTAACCTAGTGATCAAAGTTAAATCACCAATGAAGGGGACAAACCGATCAACACTACTTCTTCAGTATTTCTGCCCAAAAGGCATTATCTAAATCTGATCATGAGAAAATATCAGGCAAACTCAAACTGAAAGATACTCTACCGGGGAAAAAAATTCTAGCATGCTCTCTTCACAAGTGTCAAGATCATGAAAAACAAAGAAAGGCAAGACTGAGACACTGTTTCAGCTTAAGGAAGAGTCAAGAAACATGATACTAAATGTAACACAAGATCCTGAATAGTAGCCTGGATTAGGTGGGGCGGGTTGGGGGCGCGGTGGGAAGTGTACTGGGGGATGCTATAAAGCTGGCAGCATTTTCACCAGATCTCTTGAGAGTTTGTAATAATTGAAAATACTTGGGGCCCACCCCAAATCATCGATATCAGAATCTCTGGGAGATGGGGCCCAGGAATCTACATTTTAACAAGCCTGCCATGTAATTCTGATGCATGCTAACACTGGAGAAGCTCCGCTATAAAGGACAAAATCGGGACACTTGGTGAAATGTGAAGATAGACTGTATACAAGATACTTATATTGTATCATGATAAATTTCTTGAATTTAATAAATGTATTGTAGTTATATAAAAAAGAACGTCCTCATTCTTGAGAGAGACATAAGAAGAATTCAGTAAAATGTAAAACATTGGTGAATCTAGGTCAAAGATATATGAGTGTTTATTGTACCATTGTTAATTATTCCATAGGTTTGAGTTTTTCAAAACGGTTATTAAATAGATACAAATACACATATATATCCACATTCCCAGGCGTTCATTGTACCATATCACCATTTTGCATCTTTACAAGTAAGATCATGTCCACATCTATTAGCCTTGTAGAAATTAACATTCTGTCTTTCAATTAGTAACAAGTCACGCTCAGTGCTACATTTCCACACTGTCGCTACACATCACTTATTTTTTAAAGTCATTGCAGATGCACCCAGTGCAAGATTATCAAGCTGCCCATCGATATGAGGTAACAAGCAAACCATGTCCAATTAGATGCCTTACGGGCTAATTTAAAAAACTAAACTAGATTAAAATATTATACAGGTGCTATAAGGTATTCTCTATCACGCGGTGGAAAATTATTCCCAAGAAGAACCATATGGCTTTATGGGCCATGTGATCTCTGTCACAACTACTCAACTTTGCTGTTGTTGCACAAAAGCAACTATAGGCAATCCATAAACAAATGAGCGTGGCTGTGTTATAATAACATTTTATTTACAAAATCAGGCAGCAGGCCAGATGTTGGCCCAGAGGTTTATTTTGCCAGCCCCTTTTATGTACCAAGGACCTGTTCCACATTATTGCATTTGCGCATCCATCCTTGGTCATGCAGACCTTACACTAATAGCTCGCCTGCCATCAAGTAGGAATTCTGTATCCCAGAGACCTCATTGAACGTGTTCAACAGTGATCTGTACTCTAAACTCATGTACCACATTTTATTAACATCAATAAGTATAAAGGCTACAGAAAGTCATTTATAGGCTTTCATTTTAAAGCTATACAGTGATCCTAAACTGCAAACTAATATTCTTTAGTGCTATGACAAATTTGGTCAAAATGAACTTTGAAGCACTAGCTCAGTGTTCCTGTCTTGGTTTAGGTTTCCCCAACAGCAGATCCTGAGACCAGGATTTGAGTCCAAGTAGTTTCTTTGGGAAGTAAACACTGGTATGGAAGTAGGGAAGTGAGATAAGGAAGGCAAGAAAGCCAATAAAGGGTATGCTTTCGAGCCAGTTACCTACCACTGTGGGCTACTGGGGCTCAATCCTTCTGAAGAACACTGGGAAACAGTGAGAGTACATCTTAGAGATATCTCAGTTGAGAAGCAAAGAAGTTGGGGTGTTTTTATCTACCAACTCCCCAATTGTGATTGGTTGAAGGCTACCTCTGGGGACCTTGCCTTCACAAGGTGAGCTTGCCTGCTTAGCTGCACAAAAGTCCTCAGACAGAGAGTAGCAAGTGTTTGCAGCGACCAACCTTCTAAATCTGAGATGAGCACTGAAGGGATGTGGGCCCAGTACCGACCACCTCTGCTATGGTTCCCAAAGTTTTTATGAGAAAGATCTAGGTTTTGCTCCTCAATCATCATAACGTTAATGTATTCTGATCAATTCCATGATCAGAAAGGGGTAAGGGATCTTAGGTGGTAGCTCATGCATTACACTACAAAACGGTAATTAGCCGCTCTCCATTTCTCTCTGCGACTGTCTCAGCACAGCTGGGTGGAGTGGAGAGTTGGTCCCAATTACTGCTGTGCAACGAACCCAGTAAGCATGACTTTGTAGCAGGAAATCCATGAAGTTGATGAGCTTTACTGGTCTCTCTGACACTTACATTTAATAACCTAGTGAATGTAAAACTCTATTTAAATATTGTTTCAGAGCATGATATATTGTACACCTGATTTAAAACAGAAACTCCAATTTATTGAGTCAACAAATTCTTCTAATTCTACCAGTGATTTATGGCAACCACATGAAGTGCCAGCAGGAACAGGAAAATCCTTCTACAGTAAGCCCTTCTTAGGTGGCATCCTTCCTTAAAGTTTTATTTCCAGAAAAGAGCCTTGAAAATGGATACAACTACCTCAAGGAATAACTTCTTTCCCCAGACTCTGTCGATTACCCTCTAGTGGGGTTTTATGAGGTTTTCCGAGTCAGTTTCCTATCAGTGTCCGATTACGGCCTATCAGAACTCTCCCCAGAGTCATCATACAACATAATTAGAAGATAGGAAAATAAACACAGTGGTCATACGTATCTATTGTTGATTTACCATAAATTTACCAGCCCCAGCTCATGCAACTAGGTTAATATTGATGTCAAAGATTACATCCTTGTACAAATTATAACATCCACTATGCACCTATTCTTCATTCAAAATTCTTGCTTGTATACTCAACATGTACACCTTCTGAGAGAGAGAGAGAACGAATGAGGAAAATGAGATCATAAGGAACCCTTGGTTTCAAAGTTCACCAACTGATGCAGTGATTAAATCCAGGCTACAGGAGTGTTTTGTTTGTCTTGATCATTATTTTTAATTTTTATGAAATAATAGCACTTATAAATGTGGAAATTTCACATAAAACAATCCATATTTCAGCTTCCTTTCAAAAAGTCACAGGGTCAGGAAACGCTGGTCTCAAAATCTACATGGTAACATTAGGAAGGGGTTGGGGAATGGTTGTCCCCTTAAGATAGGGTACACACCTCCTGTTTATCATAGTCACCATCATCTTCCATTGTCTACCTGTCTTGCCTCTAGAGGCATTGAGTTTGTGACCCAGGTGAAACATGGTAAACAGAATTTTGAACACAAAGCTTTGGAAATGTAGCACATCTTACCTTTTACACAGACTGATATCTCAGACTAGAGCATTTTCTTCTGGAATACAGGCTTCTCTAACTTGATTTACTGTATTAATGTGCAGAATTGATGGCACTCGGCCAATGTACCTAGGATGACAAGGCACATAAAATAATCTTAAATAGTCTATCCACTTCCTGTTTTACTCTTAGCGAGACTCTCCTGGTTCCATCCTGAGTTAGGTCCTTCCTCATCCTATAAAGACGTTTTCCCCAGATAATTTCTACATCAGAACCAGTACAGAAGTGGAAGTCTGGAGGAATAAAGATTATGGAGCTAAAATGTGGAAAGAAGTTAAGCCTGATGAATAAAAATGTATCTAAGAGAGTAACATGTTAGTAATGAAACTGATTTTCTTGTAGAATAGGTTATCTCTTAAAAACTTCATGCCAAAAAATGTTTGCGTAAATGTAGGCTTATTTGAATAGGTGTATAATCTAGTAAATGAACTGTTCAAAAATTTAACTCTCTTTTGGGTGAAAGGATTATCACCCAAAGGTCTGCCTCACTATTTCACAGTAACTTATCATATATAACCTTTGAAAATTCTTTAACTTAGTTGATAAAAGGGAAAAAGGCCAAGTGAGAGTTACACTCAGTTTAAAGCCTTTTGGCATGAAGGTGACGTAAGGATACATATTAAAAACAGGAGGTGGAGGGAAGAGCAGGAGAGAGAGGGAAAGAGAGAGAGACGGAGGGAGGGGAGAAAAAGAGATTGAGAATGAACAACAGAGATGGAAAATTCTTATTTTGTGGGTTAAGGATCAAACTCAGATCCATGTACCTGTAAGTTTCCTTTCTATTCAAACCAAAGCTTTAAAGTATTTGATCTTATGAACAACAGGGTGAAATATGAATGAAAAATTCAAGGAAAATAAATGTTTGCTTAAGCATTTTAAAGCCAGCCACGGGTTGATTCGTGCCAAGATGCAAAATGAGGCTGCTACTATTGGCGAGATGCAGCACCTGTGAGCAGAAAGATTTTCTACTTTAGTGGGGCTGCAGAGTGACCAATAATTTGATCTTTATCAACCTTTGCTTGGTCCAGGCACATTTTCAATGAGGGAAAATTTCACAATAACGGATATCCCTAAATATTTCTCTACTCACTTTCCAAAGAAGTCTCCAAAAATATGCATTCAAAAATGTCCCTAAACAAAAGATTGGCACAGATGTTAGCACAGGGCAAATCTTCCTCAGCAAAAAAAAAAGTCCCTAAACAAGCCCTTTAACTTCTACAGCCTCAGTGAAAATACAGCTTAACATCATTTACTGCTGTAAAAATAAAGTGGAAGTGTGCACATGGATCAGGGAGGCCCTTATCACATATTCCCCCCAGTCATTTGTGTAGAGATATTGCCTTAGTCTATCTATCTTCCAGGCAGGATTATAGCCCAATCCCCTTCCATAATGGAAGACAATGTTTTCAAACAATAAAGAAAACCTAAATCACTTATGGGAGAATCATTAAATCCGTAGATTTTCTATTTGTGTTGGGGAAATTCCTGAATTTTTGATGCCCATCACTTGCCACAGACATCTTTCTAGTGCTCTATACGCAACATCTCATGTGTACCTCATTCATGTGACCATGGGAAGATGACAATAATGGGATTTTACACTGCTACTCTGTTGATCCACTGTATTAATCTTCTATGGCTGTGTGAGAAACTGCCAGAAGCTAAGCAGCTTATACCAACAACCCTTCCCTCACAATTCTCTAAGTCAGAGGTCCAGGCGAACTCGTGAGGGTTCTCTGCTCTGGGTCTCACAAAACCTAAAATTAAGGTGTTGGCCTGGCTGGGCTCCTATCTAGAGGTTCTGGGGGAGAATCTGCTTCAACCTAAAGCTCATTGAGGTTGTAGGCAGAATCTATTTCCTTGCAGGTGTAGGACTGAGATCTGCATTCCCTTTCTGGCTGTCAGCTAGGGGTCCCCCTCAGCTCCTAGAGGCCACCTATATTTCTTATCAATTGGTCTTCTCCATCTTCAAGGCTAGTAATGGTGTGTTGAATCCTCATGTTTTGAATCTCTTTGACATTCCCTTCTGTTCTCCTCTTCTACCGCCACCTGGAGAAAGTTCTCTGCTTTTAAGGGCTCAAGTGATTAGATTAGGCCCACTCTGATAACCTTTTTTTTTTTAAGACCCAACTGTGTCATATAACAACGCAATCACAGGCGTGATATCTAACTACACTTAGAAGGCCTCGATACTGGAACTTGGAATCTTGGGGGCCACTTCTAGAAAGTCTGTCTACCTGCCTACCACATCTATCAATGTACATTTTTACATATACTGTCCTCTTGTGGGGACAGTTCACTACTACAACATTGACTATGTCCACTGTTGGGTGAAAAACAGCATTGCAAATGTCCAATGAAGGAAGCCTCAGCTTCCTGGTAGACCATAAAAATTTGCCCCCCATAACTTGGAGGTGAGTCAATTAGCCACAGCCCTCAATAGCTAGTTATCAAAACAATACCTAGCTATCAATACAATACAGTCCTCAATACCTAGTTAATTAAACCGTGTGTCAGGGAAGGCAGACTGATATACAAGAGAAGACCAATCTAGACACAAGGATGCTTTCTTTTTAAAGCCATATGAACTGTATACACTCTGTATTGCCTCAGGCTTTAGGTACTAACTGGGGCTTAATAAACAATTGGGATTTAAGGGGTAATCATCTCACTAATTTCCAAAACAGATATCTAAATGAGAGTTACTGGAGTAAGATAAC
This sequence comes from Equus caballus, assembly GCF_041296265.1. Classification (NCBI taxonomy): domain Eukaryota; kingdom Metazoa; phylum Chordata; class Mammalia; order Perissodactyla; family Equidae; genus Equus; species Equus caballus. Next base: position 31,279,438 of record NC_091715.1, on the reverse strand, counting down.
ATGAACCCTAAGAGTAGTGTAATTTTTCCCGTTTTTAATATACATGGATATGGCAGATTATATTTTCTAAAGATGGCCACAACTGTACCTCCCATCACATATGTTCCTCTTTCAGTTTTTGCTTCATGTATTTTGGGGCTCTGTTAGGTGCATATGTTTATAATCGTTATATCTTCTTGATGGATTGACACTTTCATCATTATAAAATGCACTTCTCTGTCTCCAGCAACAATTTGTCTTAAAGTATATTTTGTCTGATATTAGAGTAGTTTCTCTAGCTCTTGTTTGGTTACTGTTTGCATGGTTTTTCCATCCTAAAACTTTCAACCTATTTGTGACTTTGAATCTAAAGTATGCCTGTTGTAGCCAGCATATAGTTGGGTCATGTTTTTTCATCCATTCTGCCAATTTCTGCCTTTTATTTGAAGTATTTAATCCATTTACATTTAATGTGATTACTGATAAGTACGATTTATGCCTGCCATTTTGCTATTTATTTTCCATATCTCCTATGTCTTCCTATTCTTCCATTCCTCCACTACTGCCTTTTTTGTGTTAAAATATACTTTCTAGTGTACCATTTCATTGCCCTGTCATTTATTTTACTATATTTTTGGCTTATTTTCTTAGTGGTTGCCCTAGCAATGACAATTCTTATCTTAACTTAAAACAATCTAGTTCAGATTAATACCAACTTAATTACAATAATATGCAAAAGTTTTGCTCCAATTTATCTCCATTCCATTCCCCATCTTTTGTGCTGTTATTGTCATACAAATTACAGCTTTATACATTGTCTCCCCATCATCACAGAATTATAATTACTGCTTTATGCAATTGTCTCTTAAATCAGATAGAATAAAAGAGTTAAAGACAAAAATACACTTAGCTTTTATATATTTACCTATATAGTTTTACATTTACTGGTGCCCTTTATTTGTTCATGGGGATTTGAGTAACTGACTAGGGTCCTTTCATATCAGTCTGAAGGACTCCCTTTAATATATCTTATTGGTAGGTCTGCTACTGACAGATTCTCTCAGTTTTTATTGTTTTAATCTGAGAATGCCTTTCATTCTCCATTTTTGGAGGACAGTGTTGATGGATCTAAAATTCTTGGTTGACAGTCTTTCTTTCAGCACTTTGAATATATCATCCCACTGCCTTGTGGTCTCCATGGCTTTTGATGAGAAATCAGCTATTAACTGTATTGAGGACTTCTTGTATGTAATGATTTGCTTCTCTTGCTGCTTTCAAGGTTTTGTCTTTGGCTTTTGACAGTTTAATTATGATGTGTCTAGATATGATCTGAGTTTACCTTACTTGGAATTCACTCAGCTTCTTGTATGTGTAGATTCATGTATTTTATCAAATTTGTGACGTTTTCAGCCATTATATCTTCAAATATTCTTTCTTACCCTTTTTCTCTCTCCTCTCCTGTTGGGACTCCCATTTTGAATATGTTGTATGTTTGGTGGGGCCCCAAAGGTCTCTCAGGCTCTGTTCATTTTTCTACTTTTTTCTTTCTGCTCAACTGGATAATCTCAATTGACCTGTCTTCAAATACACTGATTCTTTCTTCTGCCTGTTCAAATCTAATGTTGAGCACCTCTACTGAGTTTTTCATTTCAGTTATTGTACTTTTCAACTTGAGAATTCCTTTTTATTGATGTTTTTTCTTTAATTGATGAGACATTATTCTCATATTTTCATTTAGTTCTTTGAATATATTTAAAATAGCTTATTTCAAGTCTGTTTAGTAACTCCAACATCTGGGCTTCTTCAGGGATAGTTTCTACTGACTACTTTTTTCCCTCTGGATGGGTCATATTTTCTTCTTCCTTTGTATGCCCCATGAGTTTTGTTGAAAACTGGACATTTTAAATAATATAATGTAGAAACTCTGGAAATCAATTTCTCCCCATTCCCCAGGATTTGTTGTTCAGTGACTTTTGTGAACTAATTCTGTGAAGTCTGTATTCTTTGTCACTTGTTGCCACTAATGTCTCTGCTCTGTTAGCATATTCACGTAATGATTAATAATCAGAAATTTCCTTAGATGACTGAAACTAATGTCTCCTAGTCTTTGTTGAGGGGCTCTGTGTGAATGTCAGGCATGCCTTCCATACTCAGCCAGACAGTTTACAACTCTACATTAGCCTTTACTTCCTGTTTACACAATGCCTCGAGGTTAGTCAGACATAAGAGTTTAAAGTCTTCTCAGTTTTTTTCTGAGCATATACACAGCCTTTCTAGATTTCCAGGAATATGTAAAGTTTTTCAAAGTCCCCTATGGACATCTCACTCCCAAATTTATCCATTTAAGCTTTTTGGTTAGCTGATTGTTTTCCCCAAATGTTATCTACCAACTCAGGCAGCTGCAAGGTTCAACAATGGCCTCTGGTTGTTTTTTTCACAAATGCTCTGAAGAAAAAGCTTTGCACACTAGGCAAGCTCCAAGTCAGGTCAAATAAAGACAGTCTTGAGAGGGGAGGCTTCCAGAGAACCATCACACAGGTCAAATAATAATTCTCTGGGAACGTGGCTTTGAAAGTGCTCCAACCCTGTTCTACCCCTGTCAGTGGCTACCAGGATGCTGCTTGTCACTGATTATCATCTATTGGTTTTCAAGGCTACTATGGAACTGAAGAGATGGGAGTAGGAATATGGCAAGTTAAAATATCACAAAGCCCACTATTCTTATGGAGATCCAGCCATTCTTCTTGAATACATGCTCCATGGATTGTTGCCTTTGGCTAATTTCCAAAGTCCTGAAAAAGTTGATTCTGACAATTTTTGCCAGTGTTCTTATTGCTGTTTTGGAGGAGTGAATTTTCAGAGACCCTTTCTCTACCATTTTCACTGCCATCTTCTACGCATGCTCTTCTGCAATGTGACCCTGGCACTGCCCATTAAAAGGTGGAGTTTGTATCTCTACCTCTTTGAATCTGGGCAGCCCTGTGACTGCTTTGACCCACAGAATCAGTGGAAGGAGTGCTATTCCAGTTCCACATGTAGGCCTTAACTGGCCTGGAAGCTCCTGCTTCCTGCCTCTCAGAAGACAGCCACTATTTAAGAAGGGCAACCAACCTGAGCACCACGCTATGAGAATCTCAAGTTACATGGAGAGGCTTTTGAGAATCATACAACATATGGAGAGCGAGAAGCCAAAAAGCACTAAGATACTAAACATGTGAGTTAAAAATCCTTCTTGGAAGCCAATCTTCCAATCCAAGCTATTCCAGCCCATACCACCTGAACCAGAGACCATTGCCCTTCCAAGTTCTTCCCAAATTCCTGACCCACAAAATGATGAGAAAAATAAAATGGTTGTTTTAAGCCACTAGCTTTTGAGGCTGTTTGTTGTATGGCAATACAACCAAAATGGTATATAACTAAATACGGAGACAAGAAATTTTGTTGTGATGGAAACCAGAGTCTCTGTGACTGCCACTGCTGCTATTCCAACACTCCCAGTGGGTACTTTCATCATCAAGCTTTTGACAATGGTTTATTTGGTCCCCTTTTCAATGGATTTATAGAAAGAATGCTACCATAATTCTGCCTAGATGTTCCCTTCTTTTTCCTCCATAGCTCCAATGTCTTGACCCATCATAAGATTTTTGGAAAGACAGAGTCAATTTCAGTTTTTGACACATGGAAGTGTTCACACATCTCTTTAAAATAGAGTTCCCTACCTCCTCCATGTTACTTCAATCTCTACATTTCCTGTAACATCATTATTCCCCCCAGTGACAGCAATACCAGCAAATAACTGTCTCTTTGCTCCTTCTCTAGGACTCAAATGTTTATGGCCTCGTGCCTCCCGACAAGTGCATTATAAAGACTTTGTAGAAATAATGTGAGGCTTTTAAGTCCTTGTGAAGATTTTGTGTTCAGAAAAGACCAGTTACTGTTACCTCTTTCTTTTAATTAATATTCAAATTACTACAGTAACATTTAACAATCCAGCCCTCCTTCAAGTGTTCAAGATCAATTTGAATATCTTATTGTTCCATTTATAAACATAGCAAACTTTAACAGTCACTGACTAGTGAGTCTTTGATTAATATTCAGTCAATTCAAGTTGAACATACTGAATTCCTTAAATAATCTGTTCTGTTTACAATTCAGTTAATTCACTTATGAAATTGAAATTACATTTATAAACATATTATATTCAAATTTCTTTTAAACATTTCAAATGCATGACCAAGAAGTAAAAGCTTCATTCATTCAGTTAGTCAGTCAGCAAACTTTTTGAGCACCTTCTATAAGCCAAGTACTTTTATAGGTGTTCCAGATACAGCAGCAAACAAAATTCTTACCTTCATGGAGAGTACATTCTAATAGGTAAAACTGGTCATTAAAAAAATATGTAATATAACGCCAGGTAAGTGCTCTATAGAAGATAAGGTAAGGAGATGCAGTCATTTTTACTAGTATGGTCAGGAAAAGCCTTTCAGAAGAGTTAAAATTTAAGAGAGCGCTAAATATTATTATAAATACTTAATTATAGAAAATCTAAAAATTCCATTTAAAAATATAGTGAATCTTAAATTTTCTTAGGCCTTCAATATTGTTTACTCAGTAAAGTTACCCTACATCTTTCAACTATAAATCAAGACTAAAATTAATGACAGAAGTATACATTTGAAATTGGAATCACAATCTAAGTCTGCCACATTCTCTAACATGCTAAATTATCTTCAATATTGTAAATACATTAAATACCAAATATATAGAATGTTATGATGACTATGCAAATCTATTCCTGAATTTATTCTAAGCTTGTTTTAAAAGCATTAGTTCATGAGGCTGGCCCCATGGCCGAGTGGTTAAGTTCCCACGCTCTGCTTCAGTGGCCCAGGGTTTTGTCAGTTCAGACTCTGGGAGCAGACATGGCATCGCTCATCAGGCCATGCTGACACAGCATCCCACATAGCACAACCAGAAGGACCTACAACTAGAATATAAAACTATTTACTGGGTGGCTTTGGGAGAAGAAGAAGAAAAAGAAAGAAGATTGGCAACAGATGTTAGCTCAGATGCCTATCTTCAAAAAAAAAAAAAAAGCATTAGGGGCTAGCCCCGTGGCCGAGTGGTTAAGTTTGCGCACTCTGCTGCCGGTAGCCCAGTGTTTCATTGGTTCGAATCCTGGGCACGGACATGGCATTGCTCATCAAACCATACTGAGGCAGCGTCCCACATGCCACAACTAGAAGGACCCACAACGAAGAATATACAACTATTTTCTGGGGGGCTTTGGGGAGAAAAAGGAAAAAAATAAAATCTTTAAAAAAAAAAAAAAGCACTAGCTCTAAGGTTAGATTGATTGTATTAATGGCCCTGATTCTTTACCCATTCTTGTATCCATGCCTTTGCAGCTTCTCACATCAAGAGACAGAGTATATTTTCCCTCCCCTTGATTCTGAGTCCAGGCACATGCCTTGCTTTGGGCAATGGAATGTTAACAACCATGAGACAGGTAGAGGCTTGAAAAGTACTTATTCTCTTGCATATCTACCAGTGAACACTTAAATATAGGTCACCTCTCCCTTCAAAGATAGCTTCTAGATGTTGCATACCACTTCTTATATCCTTTTAACAAAACTGTATTCATGTGATCAAACAAAGAAGGCTAGGAAATGTCATCTTTATTCTGAGTATCCATGTGCCCAGCTAAAAAGCTGGGGTTCTGTTTACTTATAAAGGGAAAAAAATGAATATTTAAGCATAACTATCTCAATATCACAATCACAATACCTAAATTAGGCATACTGAGATTACAAACTAGTCAAACTGAAGTTACCATCTCAGAGGACAGGCAAGGGATTCAGGACACAGGATCCAAGTTTTAGGATGATCGTCCTGTGTGAGGCCCTAATACATGGCTTTAGCCTTTTCATCCTTGCTAAGAAGCAGGAGACTCTCAATCAATACTTTTTGAGCAGCATTTGTGTCTGCTGTTTTCAGGTTTTACTAAAGTAATTTATCTGTTTGACTTTCCTAGGAGTCAACACTGAATTCCAATTATTTTTGCAGCTAACTTCCTTCAGTTAATCTCTGTGCAGCCTGATTGAATTCTGAATTCTTGTCACATTTTCCTCCTTAGAAGGGTCAAAACCAAATCAGTTATATTTCTCATCTCTCTTGGCCATAACACTAAAGTCATTCTAATAACTATGTGAAAGCGCTTTATGTATGCAACTCCAGTTTTCCGGCTTTCTAAGAAACCTCTTTTGACTTATCCAAAGGAAATAATCAGTTCCCTCCTCAAACGCATTTGAGGTTCCCCAAAGGTGGCCACTTGTCTTGGCTCCTACTAGGACCATCTCTTCAATCCTCCCCAGACCACCTCTGTCCATCTTGCACCTGCTGCATTCTATTTTCCTCTACATCTTGCCCTCCTCGCTTCCATTTATCTCAACAGTACCTGGTCCAAACCACCGACACAGCCCTGCCTATTTTTCACCAACCAGAATAAACACCAGGCTATTGTCTCACTAACTTTATTGAAGGTTTGTGGTAAACGGAAGGGAATTCCTACACAAATCTGGAAAGCTTTAAAACCTGTTCTTGGACATTTTTTTTTTCTGAACCCACAGGTCACACCCATTCCTAGGGGTTTCATACTGACGCCCTTCCTCTTTGGTCATTCAACATGTGATCCTGCTGCTGAGGAGAAAAGCCTCTTTCCCCTCATATTAGGGACCTCTGTCTTCTGCTCTCTCCAACAAATTCCTGAGCCCACAACTCACTCCCTTTAAAGGAAGCAAAAAAAGAGAAAAGTCCATTAACAGCATAATAATCCTTCAGAGACACAGCGTGCTCCAAAGACGACAGCATTTTACATTTTTATGCATAATAGGATCTGGGCCTTGCCTCTGAATAAACAAGAGATGCATTAGAGTGGTATCTTTCCTGCATACACAAAAGCTCAGGTGTCCCAATGATAAATTCTGTCTTTGCCTTAGAAGTTATAAGCACAAACTGCAGCTTTTAAAATAGCAATTTTGGTCAGGCTTCACATATTCTAAAGCACCATTCAACTATTAGGCAGGATGATACTGTGTCATGTTAACTTACCACTTAAATTCTACCTTCAAACAGGAACTGAGGTGGCTTACAAAATTTAAAAAATCACTAAGACGAAAAAGAAATGTAGTGAGATAAAGGAAAAATAATTGTGTTAGTAATCCGGGATGAATTATTATATTGAAAATTAAATTTTCTTTTGGACTTCTTAGAAGATGAGATCAAGAGGGTAACATGAGGGTTTGGCTAGCTGATGTAATCTAATGTGCCTTACACCATTCTGTGGCATGCTGAATGGTTCTTTTAGATCCTCTTGAATAGGTTCAGAGAAGTGGAGCTGAAACCCACAACCATTGTGTAAGGAAGGAGTTAGAAAACTTTTTCTATAACTGGCCAAAGAGTAAATATTTTAGGCTTTGCAAGTCCGTATGGTCTCGGTGGCAGTTACTCAACTCCGCCGTCACAGTGAGAATGTAGCCATAGATAATAAGTAATGGAATGGTTGTGGCTATGTTCCAATACAAAAACATGTGGTGAGTCAGATTTGGCACAGAAGGTAGTCTGCCAACCCCTGATGTAAAGGAATGTACTAGACGGGACTGCAGTGGGTGAGCAGATGAGAAGATTCCTTCTCTAGGCAGAGGGACAAGTCGGGCTGAATGTGTGAGGTATTTACTTTGCAATCCTTTTCTTAAAGGCAGTCACTTAAATTCTAAGTTTCAGATTCCACAAAACTTTAGATGTTTCCCCTGTGCATAGGCTGTAGACAGGTAAAAACAGTATGCAAGTTTCATAAAATCATGGGAAGATTCTAGACAAGTACACTTTCAACTTCCAGGTAATGCTTTCACTTCCTCTTTGCAACATGTATAAAATGTTTAAGTAATAAAATCAAGTTTCCCTTTCTATTATCAGTTCAGGTAAAGTTTAAGCTAGACCTATACAACCTCAGCATTTCCATTGTGTCTTCTCTGATACTATTTTTGAAAGTATTCTGAAGTCATGTTAAAGATTAGCCATATTTTCAGACCTTTATTCACTTCCAATAAAAGTTAGGACTGTATGACTGATGCTGGGGAGTAGAATCCAGGGGAAGCACAAGATAACACACAAGGAGCACTTGTGAATTAATTCTGCCAGGGTGGTAAAATTGCATACAACCATCTCCCCCGTACACATTGAAACAGGCATTTTATCAGTCTGGGCTACCTTTGTTTACCTGCTTTGGTCTCTCATAAGGACCAGTCCTAGTAAGACAGGTGACCAGTTATCTTAGGAAGAGTTGGGGCGAGGGGACAGCTCCATCGCCTTTCACATTGGCCTGCATTTTCCTCTTCTTGCCATCCCTTGGGGTTTTTTTTTTTTCCTTTTTCTCCCCAAAGCCCCCCGGTACATAGTTGTATATTCTTAGTTGTGGGTCCTTCTAGTTGTGGCATGTGGGATGCCGTCTCAGCATGGCTCGATGAGCGGTGCCATGTCCGCGCCCAGGCTTCGAACTGATGAAACACTGGGCTGCCTGCAGCAGAGCGCTCAAACTTAACCACTCGGCCACAGGGCCGGCCCCCCTTGGGGTTTTTTAAGATGAGGAAATAAAGATAAACAGTTAGCAAGTTTGGAATTGAGTTATGAGGGTCCGTGTCACAAAGCTCTCATCAAAGAATTCAAGGGTAAAAGAAAAGAATTTAAGGGCTCAACTCTTCTCATGTGAGTGTCAGATAATAAAACAGAGTCCCAGAGCTTTAAAACATCCTTTACCAGTCAAGAAACACATGCTAGTAAAGGAGTTCACTGAATATTTTACCAGAGGGTTAAAACCAGTCATTTTTAGGAGCTAGGAAGAGGGTGTCTTGGTGGTTTATGCTAATCAAGGATCTAATTCAAAAGCAGCACTTAGGATAAGGCAGACTAAGTCTCGAGGTCTAAATACAACTGGTTAAAACAGGTCCCATTGTTCACTGGTCAATAACTAGATTTCAGTCAGGTCAAGTAAGGTTCTAGGTCATTAAAAGTTCATGTTCTTTGTCTTGACAAAGTGTGTAGAACCACTTATAGAGAAACACGACATCTAATTTTGACCTTTCCTAGGCAAATGCTATTGTCATTGGAAAAGTTTCCTTTCATATGTCCCACCCAACTAGGGCAACTATGCAACTTGGTTTGCCTGAAAGCGTCTTGGTTTGTGCCTACCGTACCGGTATAATTATTAATAGCAACCTCTTTCACTCTTGAAAGTGTCCTGATTTGGTCAAGTTCATCTTACATTAAACTATTCCCCTAAACCACAGAGCTTTGAACAAAACTCTCTAAAACTAAGATGTAAAATATTTGAGAAATGGAATGGCATAATTGCCTTTTAGGTTGATTTAAATATACCTTATAAGTCTCACACTGTGTAGACATATCCATCAGAAAGATTCCATAAAGAATTTGCATTTATTTATGTGAAAAAATGGTGTCAGAAACTTTCATTCAAAAATATAACACCCGCAATCATATCATCTTTTTATAGATCAATAAGATGCAACACAGGCTTCGTATAAGCAGAGAGAATGTGTTGCTCTTTCTGAATTCTCCTCAAAAGACAGAACATTTTCCAGAAAAAGAATCCTCCATAACTGGTAGATCTGTCTCTATAAGTCATATCAGATACTGGCACCTACTGGGGAAAATGTGACAGAGCAGCTATTACACAGAAACCACTGAGTCAGAGAGAAAGAAGAAACAAAAATCCGGAAATTAAAAACATGAAATCAGAGATATACTTGGCAGGAAATAAGTTACCAGACTGAGAGAGATTGATAAGGCTCAAGGGAGGGATTCTGGAGAAAGGCAAATGACGCACAGGGAAAAATTTAAAATGGCTAAGAGATGACCATTCCTGACAGACATAGTAGAGTTCCAAAACCTCAGTTTCCAACATACCAATGATATCAATTCACTTTCCAAAAAGTTTTCTGTTATCACAAAAGCCAATACAAAGAAAAAAAAACTAAACTTGCTTTGGTTAAAATTTGTCTCAATCCTATAATCATTCATTTAACAAATATTTATTGAGCACTGCCTATATGCTAATCACTGTTCTAGGCCCCAGGAATATGGCAGTGAACTAAATGGCAAAGCCCCTGCTCTTGTGGGACATACATTCTGTTTGGGAGGGGGGGTGGACAGCCAGTAAATAAACAAGTAAATATGTAATATTTCAGATGCTATGCGCTAGGGAGAAAAAAAAGTAGAAAAGAGATTGAGGGGTACGATGGTGTTATTTTATATAGGGTAGTCAGGGAAGGCCTCGTCATAAAAAGAGTTTCAAATATGTCATAATGTATTGATACCCTAAGATTCGAAGATGTGACTTCCTACTTCTTCTATGGGCTATCCAATAAGTATTCACACATTACAGCACTTACTTATGGAGCAATGGGAGAAAAGACGACACCTCCTAGGTACCTATTATGTGCCAAGCACTTTATATATGTGTTATCTCATTTAATCCTCACCATCATCCTCTGAGAAATTATTGACCTCATTGTATAAATGGAGATGCTGAAGCTCAGTGAATATAAAGGAACAACCGAAGGTCATATAGTTGTTATGTGTCAGAGGCAGGATTTGAACCCAAGTCTGTTGGGATCCAAAGACGTGAAGATAAAGTTAGACACCCCAGGTAGCTACTAGAAAGTGCTACTCAGAGGAATTACACTGATCTTGAATATTAAGTGATGTAAATGCACTTTTTTTCTAGACCTCTCTTAGGGAACACACAAATTTCTACCTTGTATTTATTTATATGTATGTTGATTCTCTCCAGGAGGTTATATAAGCTTTTTGAGAGTGGGATCTGTCTGAATCATCTTTGGCGTCTGGTAGAGCATCTGACCCTTAGCAGGAATCCATTAAACACATGTCTAAAAACTTGACTGAATAAAATAAACCCAGAAGCTTAGAATTAAGTCTCCCCTCAGACAATACTGATGTTTCTCAAACAAAATACTAGAAAAAATCCACGTAGTAGCTAAGAATGTCACCTGCTTCCACCAGGGTAATTAATAAAGAGCTAAATCAGAAGCACTTAAATAAGATTAGAAATAAGATTTGCACATGAAATTCACAGTACTGACTAAGAGGGTTTAAGTATTCTTTGAAGTGAAGTCTTGATTGTTGGCGGTGGTGTGTTTTTTTTTTTTTAAACACATGGAACTCCACCTACTGCTAGGCACATGAGTTCTATGAAACCTTGGGGGATTAGACCTTTGGAAGCAGGCCTCGGGTGTTCTCAAGAAGGTACACAAGTTTTTTTATATTTTAAGTTTACCTTTCTTCCAGGTTCCACAGTCATATTTACCCTTTGTAAAAGGGTAAGACAAAAAAGATGCTGTTTGAGGCCATAGCCATTCTTACTCTTCAGAGTAGAACTCAAAAAGTGTTTATTTCCTTCTTCAAGACACTATTTTGGGGAGCATTTGTAACCAAGTAGGTGGGAGATTACTGCACATCCAAGACCAAACTTGTGGGAGAAAACCATGAACTGAAGCTTCCAAGCGAGGGGCAATGGATTCTGTAGAATGATGTAGAACAATGCTTTTATTATGCCCAGGAGCCACTCAACGAAGCTTATAATGATTGTAAAGGGGTTTTGCTTCTTCTGGTGTGGAGGAAAAGAAAGGAATGAGGGTATGGAAATGATGACTCTTGTGGAGGGACCATAGGTGGGCCTCTGCAACACAGCTGCAGGCCAGGAGGTAAGGAGAATGAAGATAACAGAACTCCTTGCTGAGGCGAAGGGCCAGTGGACTAAAAGCATAATATATCGGATCCCCAGTTTAAAATTTCCTTTCTGCATTGTACTTCCCTGATGTTATCTCCAAGCCTTAAGCAAGGCAGCTTTCTGTTAGTGGGGTTTCGAGAAAGAGGCCTGTGTGCATAGTCTGGTGATGGGATGGGTCAGAGAGAGGCAGTAGCACGGACACTGAGTTACCAGGCAGCAGAGGTGACTGAGAGAAAAGCTGATTTGTGTGATCAGCTAAGTGAGGGGACTAGAGACAACCAGGACAAACTTGTGACACATGTAATGACACCCACGGCTGCTTGAGCATACAGGGGCAGGAAACTGACTCCCAACACCCCAAAAAACCATGTTCCTGTCTTATTAAAGGGAGAGGTAAGGCCATGTCTCCACCTATCTCCAAGGACTGAAGAACTTAAACAGATTTAAATTACATCCTAGAAGAGGTGCCTTTGTTTCCAAGGGTAGTAAAGGGTGTTGCCAGAAGGCATACGGTGCAAGAACAAATGTGTACAGACGGAAAAGACATTGAGTAGCCCCAGGTAAGGCACAGCACAAAGTGGAAAAATAATTTGCATTTAAACACTCTACAAAGTACATTCACACTTTCCCTAGGCTAACATTTACTCATGTTATTACTTCAAACTCCCCCCTTTAAAGTGCATCATCAACTGTTAAGTCCTAATAGTTCTGTTTTATGGTCATTTGGAATTTTTCCCCCAACACTTGAGTTTTATAATTGCAGAAAATTTGAGAAGCTTTATCTTAGAGGCTCTCAACATTATTTTAAGAGAGAGGAAGTGACAATTGACACAAATATCCTGTTCATTCTCCCCTTAATAATCCCATGTTGAACCCTTCGGAGGAAATAATCATGAAAGAGATGGTACATGGCAACATTTTTGCATATCCAATACTTCTGGACAATTTTGGGAATTTGATTTTTGGTGTTTGAGATGGTGATGAGGTGGTAGTAGGGCGGGGGGGGGGGGGGGCGGGGAGTTTTGGCTAATGTGTTTTAAAGTGCATGTCTCAGCCATGAAACTCAAAAAGCCAAAAAGGGATTGTTGTTCCCCCAATGAATAAGAAATGAATAACAGCAGGAAACAAGCAACAGTCATAAAATAAATTAAAACAAATCCTAAATCCGTAGCATTTCATTGTCAGAGTGACTCACTCTTCATTCCAACTTGTCATTCTATTAACAAAGGAAACAAAGTCACCCTGACCATCTAGACTTCTTGAGTAGCCATTTTTCATCATCACTGTTCCCTCTCATTTTTACAAACATGTTTGTTTAATTCAATAAGACGGAGGCAGGCGGCTTTCTAATCAACATAAAAGCTGGTTACACTGTGCTTTGTTATACGGAAGGATAGACAGCTAAAGAAACATCGTGCTATACAAATAACAGCTAACACTTATTTAGTATTTAGTTAAGTGCCAGGTAAGAGAGGTAAAGTAGCGCACCCATTTTATAACCAGTAAGTGGCAATAGCAGAATTCCAACCTCTGTGCTTTGCTTGGTGTGGATTCACATCCTGGCTCTGCCTTTACTTATGGACCAGATTTGATCTTACTGACATGGATATTTCTGAAGTCCTGTATTTTACGGCCTTAGGGGAGTATCACACTTAATTTCCAGCCATTTAGTTTTTCTGCCAAGAGGATGTTCTGGGATTCTTGGTAGCACAGTGAGAGTAAGAGAATTTGTTCCTGGATTAGCAATCCCTTCCATTTGCTTAAACTTTCTAACTCAGGAAACTCTGGGGTTGACAGGATCATCTAATGGACACCAACTGGGTATCAAGGAAGGCTGTGTGATGGAGAGGCTCACAGCACAGACATGGGAGCCAAAGTGTTCTGATGTGAATCCTGCCTCCTCCGCTTAACAGCTTGTGACATTAGGTAAACTTCTCCATGCCTCAGTTTCCTCATCTCCAAATAGGAATACTAACGGCACCAACCTTTTAGGGCTGTAGTGAGGATTAGACGAGATAATCAGCAAAGCCCACAGGCCAAAGGCCATCCCGCTTCAGTACCTCATGCACATAAAGCATAAGGAGGTATTTGGGACAAAAGACTTTTCCTCTCCATTACTGGAGAGAAGCAATAAAGGAATCATGCGACCCTTTTAAAAAGAAGAGTGAAGTCCAAAGTCAGAAATGCCAGTGCAGGAAGCTCTAGGGAAATACAAGGGATTTTGCTGCCCAAACTCTGTGGCTTTGTGCTGGAGGTTCTAGGCATCATATCCCATCAACTGAGGACTGATTATATCTGTATGGCACTGACGCAGAGGCTGAGGATACACAGAATTTCAAGTCAGTCTATTTGTATCCTCTAGAGGCTAACATTTTAGCTATGAATAGACATCTTGGAGGCACAGAAGGCCCAGCCTAGATGCCGAAAAGCATAAATGTGCTGACAGTTTAGAGGAGGGAGCGGTGGGCAAAGGCTGAGCAAACCAGGAGAATTTTGGATTCATAGCTAATCTTTACCTTGGTCTAGACCAGGCCAGGCCTTATATGGTAGATCACAGATGCACAGAGAGGGCCAGGGAGGTCCTCTAGGCAGGTCAAAACGTACAAGCAAAGGTAGAAATGTATACGGTATCATCAGTGGCCAATGATTATACCAGTTGGCTAGGGGAGAAGATTCTAGAGGGAGGGGAGTAGTAGAAGACCCAGTGAGTGGTGTAAGTGGGGGCCAATCTGTGAAGGTAGGTTTCCCCGGCCTAAGTCTTGATTCAAGTCTGGTACCTTTGTGAACAGAAGTTTCAGACCCTGTCACAAATATTTTTGGTAACATACAAGGAAATTTACCTCAGAAAATGACAATGAGTGTCTACCACAAACTCATAGTTAAGTGAGTGGATTATGATTCCATATTTAGAGTCTGTATCAATACACAGGGATATTGAACCAAATGACTAATGTACAAAGTTACATCAGCCATGTAACATCCTGGCAAGATCAGAATATCTTTTGATCCTCCAAGTAAATGTTCTGGTCATGGTGCCACAGCTGGGAATGTTTATAGACTATACGCTCTTCAGAAGCATATATATATATATATATATATATATTCCAATGGGTTTGCTCCTACTTTTACTGGTAACCAGTCAAGAATTCAGATATTGGCTATACAGCTGAATACTTATTTTCGCTCCCCCTTAAAATATGCACAAATGCAATATTTTTCAGTGTTTGTAGTGTTAGCAACAGCATGATTTTGCCTATTAAATTCAAATGCAAAAAGGTCACCAAAAAGTTTCAGCAAATATTTAGTTGGAACAAGGTCTTCAGAGGGGAGAAAAAAAAAAAAAAAAAAGAGACAATAAATGTTTCGTGTGGCCAATCTCACAACTGGCACTTTACAAATAAATACACCTACATCCAAAGCCTTTTCATTTAGTGGAAACGTCTTCTATCAATCAGTTAATGCCACGTGACCCAGACCAGACACTTCAGAGCGCCATTCTAGCTTGTGGTGGGAGTAGAGTTGGAAGGCAAGAGTGAGCTTAAAATCTATCAGCCCAATACTGTCACCCTTTAGGTATTTAGGATACTTCGGTCAAAGGAATTGGTATGTGAGTATAGGGGATGCACAGTCATGTATTTCTTCCTTTGCATCTTCCCTGCATGAGAGCATGAATATGCTTTTCTCTATGCCACCGCTTGCGGCTTTTCACTCATTGCAGAGAAAGTGAAACGAAGGCAAACTCCTTGTATACAGCGTCCAATGTAATTAAAATAGTTTTGTTTCACCTGCAATTATTCGAATGCTACTCACTCTGCCAGATGCCAGGGAGAAAAAGGCAGGAAGTACCTTCAGTCAACAATATTAGAACCAAACTGCTTTCCTGGAGCTAAGACTGCCATAGCAAGCCTGGTGTAGAGCAATTAAAGGGTCCAGGACTCCTCCCCTTGGGATTTCAAGTCCTGGGAGTGTCAACACCTTGACTGTCCCTATGCAGAGATGGTAGACAACAGGGGATCCGGAAGTTGAGTTCTTTTCTCTATGCCTCTGTGGCAGATACTAGAGAGTGACTCATTCACCCTTATCCAAACCCCTTCTGGCAGATCTTCTTGTACTGCAAAGGCTGGAAAGCTGAAAAACATTTTCCAGACTCCCTCACAGCTAAAGTTCCAGGTATGATTTAGAGTCTACCAGTCAGATGCATCCACAGGAAGACTGGAATGAGGAAGTAAATTTCGTGAGGGATATTGGTGATTCTTGCAAGCAATGGGTTGGAGGCATTTGGTTCCTCTGGAGAAACTGGTGAAGGTTGTATTCTCTAGCATCACAGGTGCTGAATATTACGAGGAAGCAGGAGCAAAATTTCTACTAGAAATGTCCTGTGGTGTAGTTGGCAGTTCTCCCGGCTACGTACCATCCAAACCAGGATCTCTGGCCCTCCCAGGGATTCTGTCAACTACCTGTATCAGTTATTCATTGCCACAATAACAGTGCATAACAATTCCAAAATTTCAGTGACATACAAAAATAAGCATTTATTTAGTTCATGAATCTGCAGGGTTCAGATGGGCTGGTCTGGGCTTGCTCATGTATCTGTGGTCAGCTGCAATTCAGCCAGCCGACATGTCTGGGTGCCAATTGGCTGTGAGCCAATCTAGGATAGCTTCAACTGGGACAAGTGGAATGACTTGGCTCTGCATCACATCTTTCATCCCCCAGCAGGCTAGCCTTGGCACGTTCCGTTGCAGATGACAGAGGAGCAAGAACAAAAGTATAAATATGTAAATGCTTTTTAAGCCTCTAAATGCATATCTACTAACATTTCATTGGTCAAAGCAAGTCACATGGTCAACCTAAGAATCAAGGGACAAAGAAATATTCTCCTTTAGAGATAAAAACTACAAAGTCATACGTCCAAAAGGCATGAGTAGAGGTGGGGAGAATTGGGGCCAGAAACACCATAACACCTAACGCCCTCAAATAAACACTTCTGTTTAAACTATAAGCAGACAGAGGGGATCTGGGTGTTTTCAACTAAGCAACTTGACTGATACAACCACACTGCTTGATAATCAGGGGTTAAAATGCACAGATGTAGCAAAACTCCACCAGAAAAAAACCTGGAGAGATGAATTGTTTTCCAAGAAAATACAGGGATCGAGTTAAGAATTCTATGATTGACTTAATCATCTTTGGTCTGCTCCTGCCCTCTCCTTTTTTCACCTTTCATTACCCTTTCCTGATTCTTTCCCTTAGAGTCTAAAGAAGCAGAATGATAGATATATGCTAATATATGCATTGAAAATTTCTGGAAAAATATCAGTAATGGTTAACAGCAGATGCCTCTGAAGAGGGATACAGGGGTATGGGGTGGAAAGTAGTCCTAATTTTCACTGTGTGCTCTTTTACGGTTTGAATTTTTTACCATGTTACTGAATTATTCTTTTAGTTAGAAATTAAACCAAAAATTTGACCAAAAATGGAAAGAGAAAGTGAAACAAAATCCACATGTCACCATTGGTTTTACTCTTTTCTGTGTTTAGAAACTACAGAGCTAGCCATAGTTAGTCACAGAAATTCATGCCACTGGCCATAAATAAGACTGGAATTATTTGATTAAAAATTCATTACCATGAGTCCATATTGATATACAGAAACCATTAAATAAATAAGTAAATGGGGGATAAGAGAGAAATCTCCAGGGCAGAAGAATTCCAAATAATTTAGGTAGATACTCTATCCTCAAGGAGATGGAGAATTACTCCCCACTCCTTAAGTGTGGGCTGCGCATAGTGACTTCCTTCCAAAGAGGACAGTATGGAAAGGGGGAAAAGAGTATCTTCACAATGGATAAATCTGACAAACACCATTTTAGCCCAGTGATCAAGGTCAACACCAACAGTGATAAGTCACGTTGATGCATATTCCCTTGATATAATGTAAGAATGGCACTTCACCTCTGTGATATTTATCCCCGTAACCATTACCTACTCTAATCATGAGAAAAACATCAGAAAAATCCCAGTTGAAAGACATTCTATAAAACACCTGACCAGTACTCCTCAAAACTGTCAAGATCGTCATAAACAAGAAGTCTGAGAAACTGTCACAGTCAAGAGGAGGCTAAGGAGACATGACGACTTAACATAATATGGAATCTTGGATGGGAATCTAGAACAGAAAAAGGACATTAGGTAAAACTTAAGGAAATCTGAACAAAGTATGGACTTTAGTTAATGATAATGTATCAATATTGGTTCATTAACTGTAACAAATGTATCATACTGATGTAAGACGTTAATAAGAGGGGAAATTGGGTATAGGCATATGGGAACTCTTTGTACTGTCTTTACAATTTTTCTGTAAACCAAAACTGTTCCAAAAAATAAAGCTTATTAAAAGTTCACTACTGATTCTGGAAAAATAGTTAAAATAATGAATCAATCAAGGAATCAGTCAACCAGTAGGTATTGTGGAGGATACAAATAGCACTAAGTACATAATCAGGCTCACACAAACAAATTTCAAAGTGGAGCCAGGTGTTTGTGTAGTTCAGAGAACAGACATTAAAAGGTCTATGGCGCAGTAACAAGCCCATTTGAAAGGGGCTGTGGGAGGAATAAAGATCCATCTCTGATCTGCAAAATAATTGTACAATACAAGCTTCACTATACACCTCAGCAGCCTATTAATTTTGGGGGCAGTCAGGAAAATGCTTCTTTTTCCTTATGTTTTAAGACTGGGCTATTTCCGAGAGTAAGTGTTTTTACTGGAGACTTAGGAGGGGCGCATGTGCTCTGCTCACTACAACTCACCATAGCGGAAAGGCCTTGAAACAGAAGAGACCCAGGGAGCCAAACCCACCCTGCTTTGTTGTGTGGGAGTTACTAGAAAATTATTCGGAGGTGGACAATGCTTAATGGGGAAAAGAGAGTGAAGAAAGGAAACTGATGAATCCAAAGGTCAGATCAATGCCTCTGAGAAAGAGGCAGGATTTCCTAAAGGAAGTATGCAGAGTTGTCTGCAGGGCATTGAAGCTCAAGTTCCTCTCAAAGAGAAGGTCTGTGAGGTAAGAATGGGAATTGGGATGCACTGGTGCCTCCCCTGCCTCCCACGAAGGGTTAAAGAGCTTTTCTTGTGGCCTATAGTTTAGCTCGTATTGGGTATTCACTTTAAAATTATTTCCTTCATCTGTTGTAATTTCCTTTGTTTTGCTTAGAACAAGGTTCTGGATGTGGGGTCCACAGACCTCAAGGGTATATATGGATAGTATTTAGAGGGTCCGTTAACTTGAATGGGAAAAAAATTACATCCTTATGTTTACTAATCTCTAAGTGAAATTTAGTATTTCCTTCAAATATAAATGTAGGCAACAAACCACAATAGTACTAGCACCTATGACTGTCACCAAAGAAATCACCAATATTTTTCATGTCGCGTTACAGATATTGCAGATATTGTGAAATATCCTTCATGCTCCTTATCACTTTAAAATTTGGGTGATCATTAGACCCACCACTAGATCTCGTTGTTTAATAAATTAATAAAGAATTACATATATTACTATATCACAAATTTGGTTTTTAAAGATATTCTAATAATTGTATTTCAAAATAATTTGCTTCCTTTTGTAATCCAGTGTGTTTGATTTTATGTATTCAAACCACTATTCTGATAAGGAGGCCAAAGCCTTCATCAAAGGGTTCATGGCACAAAAATGTTTTAAAGGTGATAAACCCAGGCCTAGTGTTTAAAATCTGGTACGACCTTATAGCTTTGAGTGATAGCATTGTCAAGGAAAGAAAGGAGTAGGTTTGAAATTATAAAGAGAAATGTCATGTTAATAGCCTCTTCACTCCCTATCTTTAAACTACCTCCCAGGACACACACACACACAGAGCCTAGAAACACAGAGGATTGCAGCCCATGAGTGCTGTGCTGAGACCAGCAGAAAAATGGCAGTTAGATCACGCAGAGCAGAGGGAAGTGAGGAGCCTCAGGATATATAGGAACCATGGGCAAGTGGACACTGGAGCAGAGAGGGCACGACAAACTGTTCTCTTCTAAATAAACTAGAGGACGTGACCCTTAAGACCCATAAGGAAAACTGAATCTTGCGTCCTACCATTCTAATTGATTACAACAACTTGGGAACTCAAAGGGAAAAAATACATCACATGATCATGAACGTCGACTCTGAGAGGCATTAGTTCAGAGTGAGAGCTAGAGGAGGCTGTGATTTGTTAGTATAGCATCTTTGTTGGTGGTGGTTTCATTTTTAAAAAATACCAAATAATATCTGACATATACAAAAGAATCTATATTACATTTAAATTATAAAGAATAATAAATGAGCCTTGATGAAGCAATCACCCAATTCAAGACTTAGAACGTTATTAATGTCAGTGCATCTACTGTATGTTCCTACCTTATCCCATTCCTGTCTCTCCAGCAGAAGAAAGCACTAGCCTGAATTTGGGGTTTACCTAGCTTTATAGTTTATCATGTATGTATGATTCCTTCCAAGGTATTGTTTACATTGTTTGTTTTTGAGCTTTAAAAAAATCATGCCCAACTACATGAAGTCTTTGGTGACTTAGTTTTTCATTCATTATTTTGTTTCTAATATGCATCTATGTTCTTGCATATAACAGTGGTTAATTCTATTGGGAAAATAGATAGATTTAATATTTATTCACATCAATGAACAGTTAGGTTATTTCAGTATTTTTGTATTAAGAACCACATTGCTAAGGACATTCCTAAGGAGAGTTCCCAGTTCACACGGGCAAGAATTTCTCTAGGGGGTCATACCTAGAAAACAAATTGCGGGGTCATAAGGTATTTAGATGTTCCACTTTATGAGATAGCGCCAAGTTTTCTTTTCCAAAATGATTTTACCAAACTTGCACTCCCATCAACAAGGCATATCAATTCCTATTGATCCATGTCCATACCAATACTTGATACTATCAGATTTCATAATGCACTGCCATCTTTGCACACCAAAGATAGTATACTGCTTCATCCTTATGGGCAAAAAAAGTGTCAACCAGTGCCAAAGTTTTACCAATAGAGCTTAATTCAAGGTTAAACAATGTCTTAACCTGATTTCTCCCTGGAATGCAGAGCCTAGACAAGGGTTTGGAAGCAAGTAGTTTATTTTGGGAAGTGATTCCAGGGGGAATTGGGGAAAGGGAACAGGAAAAGAGAGAAAATCAGTACAAGGGTGCATTTTTGAGTTGGCCACAATTGGGGCTTAATCCTGCTTAGACCCTCTGAGAACCTCTTAGAAGCAAACAATACTAAAATGCAGTTCAGAATTATCTGGCCAAGGATGGAAGAAGGGAGCATTTATTCCTGGCTCCCTTTCCCATATTACTCAAGGATTGACGCTTGAGCCTTTAACTCCCTCACATTCCATAATACACACGTGTGGGTGCCAGGGGGTTCCAACAGGCCTCTGTGTAGAAACATTAAAGAAGTCTTGGGGTAGACAGTGAAATATTCACTGTCAGACAAAGGTAAGGTGCTATCTGGTTACACTCACGTGAAACTGAAAGGAAGTGCGTGAGGCATAAGATGTGCCCAATACACATAGCTAGTAAGTGGCAGAGATGGAACTCAACATGTATGGAACATTTATCTATTACAGGTCAAATATTAGGCACTTGGCACATAGTGTGTAAACACTGTCCACTGCCTACCCAACAGCCATCCCTACCTTTCTTGTCTGCTACGAGAACACTAATATATTCAGGAAGCAGGCAAAGATCTCTGGAATGGAGCTGGCACAGTAGCTGCATGGTGCCAACATAGGCCCAGATTCCTTTTTCCACCTTTCTGTTCTAACAATTTCAATGCTGGCATTCCAGACTAGCAGCTGGATGAAACAGGAGGTATAAAAGGGCCCTCCTCCCGGCCAAGTCAATTCTCTCTAGGCAGGCTTCCCAGAAGTCCCGCACAATGCCACAATCATATCTCACTGGCAGAACTCAGTTATAGGATCATACCGTGGTGCAAGGGATGCTGGGTAACAGACTGCTCACTGGACGCAGTGCCACCAGGAATAAAACTGAACTCGGTCACTAAGGTAGAAGGTGAGAAAGGATGTGGGGTGGCAACTAAGTCTCTGCCAAAGAAGCCATTTGATTTGGGGCAAGTTTTTAATCTATACCTCAGTCATCTTATTTGTAAAATGGAAAGAAAGTACTACCTCACAGAGTTGTTCTGAGACCTAAAGGAGATCATGTAAGTAAAACTGCACAGTGCCTGGTATGCAGAAGATGATTAATAAACACCAGCTGGTCTTAATTCAGTTTGGTGAATCATCATCCTCAGACCTGGCATTGAGCAGTACGACCTCGGATAGCCGATCTTATCAATGTCTCTGCATTTATCAGATTTGAAGGTGCTGGATGCTGACTCACACCCACAACACTCATAAAGTGTTTAAAGCCAGAGTGGTGGCTTAGTAATTTACAAGGAGAAATACAACTTTCAGGCAGACTAGACAGCCTGACCAGGTTATTCTCTCCCTGAAGGCAATGAACATGTGGAATCATAAGGTTGATTGCTGAGCATGAAATCAGGAGAAACAGAATTCGTTACACAATTCAAATGTTTAATGGCATTGGGCTCTGCCAGCCTAATGTATCCATCTCCACAACTGAGCTTGTCTAATCAAGTGGGTCAGATGATCAGGCTGGAAACATGACAGGCAACCTCGTGCCCTGGACAGTGCTGGGGGGCAAACTACCAACCGCTGGCAAAATTCACTAGGAATGCGGAAAATGTGTGAAAGCCTTGAGGGTAAACTCAAAACATTTATGGCAACAGCAAATTCATTCTGAATAAAGGCCCTATACACCTGACATAACTATGGAAAAGTCACAGATAAGGGAAATACTTTAGCAAGACTCATTCTTTTTGATAACAGCCCCAGAGTAAATGGGGCAGCAAGAAACCTGCTTTTATCTTTGTTTAAAAGATTAGATTTCAAGTTAAATCCATTTTTAAGTTTAAAATGAAAATATTTTAGTTGTTTCATAAAGACATAATAGAGAACACTAATAACAATTTAAAATAACAATACTTTAAATTGAGCAAATAGAAAAAATACATGATATATATTCATATACATATGCATTTGTATAAAATCTCGATTGTGACTTAATGAACAAAGACAATTTTTTATCCTCTAGGCTGACCATATACCTTCTGCTGACAGTTTTTCTGTAAACAGGATACAAGAAAAAGTAGAAAAGCAACATGGTATAAAGGAAAAGGTGTTAAGCTTTAGCATCAAAGTTACTTTTGAGTCTCAGCTTCACCTTTATAAGTAATGTGTTCTGAACAAGTTATTTAATGTCTCTGAACTTCCTTTTTCCCTTTGTGATAGATTGCAAAAAATAGCCCCTCATCTTCACCCCTCTCTACATCCATGCTTTTTGCCATGTAACTTTGTAGGACCCTCCCACTCTGACTCGGGGCATGACCATGTGGCTTGCTTTGGCCAACAGAATAAGGTGGAAGTTATGATACGACAGTTATGAGTCTAGGCCTCAAGAGGCCTGTGTATTTCCATTTGTTCTCTTGCACATCTGCTACTGCCTTGAGAACATGACTGGGTAACCTGTTGGAGGATGAGAAACGTGTGAAAGAGCCCAGAAATACCAGTTACTCCAATCAAGATTCACCTAGATCAGCCAGTATCTGGGTAACCTCAAGACATGTGAGCAATCCCAGCCAAGATTGGCAAAGCAGTCTGGCCAACCCCCAGCTGACCCTAGACTCATGAACAATAAATGCTTATTGTCACATCTTACTGAAATTTTGTAGTTGGCTGTTATGCAGCATTCTTATGGCAATATACAACCGACACACACATCTGCTATATCATAGGTTTGTTATAAGGGTTAAATGAGATACTATAGGTACAGCGGCCAGCAAACTGTAGTCAACCAAAAAAATATCAGCTATTATTATTTTTGAAAGATTTCTAGTTTCTAAAATACAATCACATTCTTGAGATTATATCCAGGTCACTAGCTTAAAATTTTGGATGTTTCTAAACGATTTCATCTCACATTTACAGAGAGTCTCTTGTTTTACTCCCACAAGTGAGTAATAACATCCCCAGAACATGAATTTTACTGATTTTACTCTCAAAGAGCAGGCAGACGATTTTCCCCTCTCCAATGATTTTGGAGAGGGGGATAGCGTGTTGTTTGATGTAGATCACTGTTGATCTCATGTAGATATAAAAATGTGATTAAATTAGAATTTAAAATTAATGTGTTTTGAGAAATTTGCAGTGCCCCTTGAGATTGTACAATTTCTAGAATAGTTAATCCTTCAGGAAAAATCACATATGGAAGCAAGCAACCAGTCTTGTAAAATCATCTTTGAGCTGGTATACGGGCAAGCTGCAATTTAGCTCTATGATTGGAGAAGAAACATGAATAGAAACAAATGGGCTGACGCATAGGCTCCATCTTCATTCACCTCAATTTGTATGAGAGATTAAAAGAGACCTCAACACAGCATTTTCTCCCATTTCCTCATCCTTTGTCCCATGAGCAGAAAAAGTAATTAAGCTTGGCAAAAAAAAAGTGCAACACTGCCAGTGATTAGGATAGCAAATACCACAGAAAAACTTGACATACAATATGTATGCAATGAACAAGACTCACCCAATGCTGTAACATCTCAAAATGTCAGCGATGACATGGTTTGGTTCACAAAGCTTCATCTCTAGACGAGCAGCTTTAGTATCACCAGGGAACTTGCTTGAAATGCAAATTCTTGGGTTTTACCCCAGACCTACGGGATCAGGAACTCTGAGGCTAGGACCTAGTAATCTGCTGTGAACAAGCTCTCCAGGTGATTCTAATGCCTGCTAAAGCTTCAGAACCACTGATCTGGACCAAATCATGCCACTTAAAGTACCACCTGCGGACCAGCAGCATTGGCATCACCTGGAGCTTGTTAGAACTGCAGAACCTCAGGCCCCACTCAGACTTGCTAAATTGCAACCTCAATTATAAAAAGGTCTCTAGGTGACTTGTATACACATTGAAGTTTGAGAAGTGCTGTACTTACCCAGTGGTTCTTGTTAAGGGCTAAATTATGCCCCCTTCCCTCAAATTTACATGTTGAAGTCCTAACGCCCAGTTTTTCAGAATTTGACTGTATTAGGAGATAGGGCCTTTAAAGAGGTAATTAAGTTAAAAGGGAGTCACTAGGGTGGGCTCTAATCCAGTATGACTGGTGTCCCTATAAGAGGAGGAAATTTGGACGAAGACACACACAAAGACCATAGGAAAACACAGAAGACGGCCATGTCCAAGCCGAGGAGAAAAATCTCAGAAGAAGCCAACCTGCTGACATCTTGACCTTGGGCTTCTAGCCTCCAGAACCATAAGAAAATTAATTTGTTATTTAAGTCACCTAGTTTGTGGTACTTTGTTATGGCAGCCTGAGCAAACTAATACAGTTCCCAAACTCAGGTGCATATTGGAATCATCTGGAGAGCTTCAAAAATCCTGATACCTGGCCCTGTTCCCAGGGTTCCAATTTATGTAGTCTGGGGATCGGCCCTTTAATCTTGGTTTTTAAAAGCTCTCCAGGTGATTTTTAAAGTGCAACAAAGTTTGAGAACTACTGATAGCCTACTTCATTCTTTTGACTGGTAAGAAATCTAAGGCATGGGGTCCTGAAAATGTTACATTTCAATCTCTTGGTACTTGCTTAGCTGATCTCTCACCATTATGTCCCCAAACCTGGTCCTTCTGTAAATATTTCAGGATTACTACCAGGAAAGAGTCAAGAACCAAAGCTGACAGCAATATATGCTCTCTTCTTTTCATGCATCAATTTAAAAATTTTTTGTGCTAGGGATCACTTTGAACATTTTTTGTAGTACATCTTTCACAGTACAGGTATAGAGAAGACCCCCCAAAGAAAATCTTTTGACCTAAATTGTCAGTACCTACTACCTCTTTTTATGTTCTTGTCCCTCCTGTTAAGTTGCCCTCCAGTTTCCTAGGATCCAAATTAAAGACCCTAGAGTTGTATAAACCAGCATTTCAGGGCACGGGTACCAAACCACTAATTAGTTTTTTTCTTGCTAAACCCCTTCCACTTGTCCCTGTGAAGTTGTGAAGCTCCCAAATTCAATAATCTACTCACAGGACAACTATTTACTGAAGGTTTACTCTGTTCCAGAAACTAGAGGATCTGACCTATACTTAATATAACGGAAACCATATGAGCCATATTTTTTTTCCTACTTGCAGTCTCTGAAAGTTAACACTCTACACTACAAAAGTTAACACTACAAAAGTGACTATTTAGCACCCTTGAAATACCATGCACCTTGGCGGGGGGAAGGGCCTGTTCTGAATATGCTTCTGCTGCACTGATTAATTTTTTTCTTGGACCAATCACTAATACTGTCACTGGTTAAAACAGAAGCATTTTCACGACAGTCTAGGACACTTACCAGTTAGCTCCCCAAAGCCGTCTCTAATCCCCTGCCTCACCCCGGCCTCCTTTCCACTATAGAAGCTGAAAAGCCTGATTCTCACTTTCCCAGTCTCCCTTGCCACTAAGGATTGCTATGTGGCTGAGCTCTGGCCAATGAAATACAAAGAAGATTTTGTTGGTGAACTTTGGAGAAAGATATTTCCCCTAAGAGAAAGTTGCATGAGGGAAACTATTTTATCCCCTTCCACCCCTTGTTTTCTGTCTCTGAACATATAAGGATGTAATGTCTAAAGCTGTCAGAGCCATCCTGAAACCATGAGGGTAAAGCCTGACCCAGAACCCTGACATTGTTGAGCCACTGAACCAACTCCAGTGATCTCCTGCTATCAGGCTTCATTATTTGTTAAAACCACATTTAATAGGCTTTTCTGTTACTTGCAGCAAAAAAGTCACAATTAATATATAGATGTTTTCCATGTATGTCAAACTCTCCTTTACTTAGAACACGGTGTGGTCTGAGGATCCACACTTTGAGAATCACAGAATTAGAAGGCTTATCTTCTAGAAGTGAAGGAAAAGGACGCCCAGGCGGTTTTCAAGGAATGGTAAACCCAATCAGGACTGCGGAATTCATTTATTCATTCATTCATTCTTTCAACAGACTCCCACTTTAGTAGGTTCCAGGGATACAAAGACATTCCCCTGCCTTCCAAGAAATTTTACTATCTTGAGTGAGACTCGTGTGTAAACCAAGAGTCACAAGAAGGTAACCACTGAGATAGAGATATACAGATGAGAGGGGTCACGTTATCAGAGAGATGGGAATCCTAACTCAGTTTGGGGGGGTCCCTGGAAAAAGCTTTGGAAGAGATTCATGGAAGCTGCCACTCAACTCTAAAAAGTTATCCCTGTGATCTGACTAAACATGTAAGGTTTTATTAATTTTACTTCAAGGAGGGGTTTCTTTTCTATAATCACAGACTATAAACCAAATGACAATTGAGGAAAAAGCAATTTACGATAGGCACTCAATCAACTGCTAGAAAAGCTTCCCCCACCCATCTTCCTCTCTCACAAAAAGCAGGATAAAGACATGGTTTTGCGGGGCCGGGGGGGGGGGGGTACTTTCCTCCCGTATCAGCAGGGATGTTTGTCTAGAAGAATTCTGTGCTGTGAATTAAGATCACCTGTTAACATTGCATCAACCCAAACAATATTGATAAGGCAGTCAGTCGTCAACATGAGCCACAAATGCACACATTCCAGGAGGTTCTCTCCTCTACTTTTAAAACGACAGCAATAATTAGTTCCTATTTAATAGTCACAGAAAGACTTGCTCTTAATGGTAGAGAAAGGGGGACTCACCCTCCCTACACTGATTTTTCTAAAGGTAGTTAGTGGAAGCACCCACACACATACACACTGGTAGAGAAAAGGGAAAACTAACAGGTAGCTTTGCATTGCCAAATCCTTATAGGAAACAAAATAGGTCCTCATTGATTTTCTTGCAAGGGAAATAATAGGTTTTGAAGCATCTCCAAAAACAGAGAAAATATGACCAACAGTAGTCTCTTAAAATTTTCCTGGAATACATTAAAAATAATATATCCAATAGAGTCCTTCAATATCATCGTAGCATTCACATTAATCGTGCCTCCGGAACATTTTGACTCAGTCAATGGTGACGAGATTGAGATGCAGCAACTGCAGTTACCTTACAGCTCTGCTACGTCCTGGGCTGGGGAAGGTTGTTCCAAGATCCCAACTCAGGCTACAGTGAAACATCTGCTACCTTGCCGAGAATAAGGAAACCGCCCTGGCAAAGGATTCCAGCCCAGCTCTCTAGCTTTCTTGCAGCTCCCCCCCCCCTCCCCCCCACCCTCCACCACCCAAAAATCACCCAAGAAGAAAGTGGAGGAGGAAGGAAACACACAAAACAATCAAACATTCCTAGCCCCATAAACGCTGCATCCGGACGTTTGAAGGTACCCGGGAAATTGAGAATATGGCTCCAGAGTTTGGCTTGTTTGGGATCTGAGCATGGATTTGATAGTCTCTGCTGCGTTTTAAAAATCTAACTTTCTGTCTCCAATGGAAAGAACCAAAGGGAGGAAGCAAAGGCAGACAGAAACACAGACTGGGAGACCGCCCCCCGCCCGCGTCACCCAAGCAAGAGGCATCAAAAGACGAGAAACTTACCTGGCCCTCACCTAGACGGAAAGGCAGCTGGTCCAGCTTCAGGAGGGGGCCGGTATGCAGGGGTGAGTCGCCGGAGCTGGAGATGAAATGCAGACCCCGGGCGGGAGGCGAAGTCCTGCTCCTAACCCGGGGGAGCGGAGTGACTCACGCGCTTGGCGCCCGCCTCTCGCGCTGTGCGCCCCTCTCCCTCCCGCCCCCGGCAGGTACAAGGGCAGAGCGCTGGGAGGCGTCTCCAGCCGCCCCTAAGCACAGGGCTCTCTACCCGATGCCCCCAGGCGGCGGCGTCAGAGCCCACCCAGCCAGTGCCGCGCCAAGCACAGCCCGCCCCTCGAGACAACCGCTGGCCGCCGCAGGACAAGTGCCTCCGTCGTGGGTCTCCCCTCTCCTCCTCCACCCGCCACCCCCAGATCTGCTGTCCCTGGGCTGCCCATCAGGGTTCAACACACCTTCCACATGCCATCTAGACACGGCATTGCCAAGGCCCTCCCCCAGGCTGTGCCAGCCGGCTCCAGGACATACAACCAGCCCTGCATAGCCCCCCGCCTCGGTCTCCCTCTTGCGGTGGCTACAAAACCCACCCAGCCCAGAGACAGGTGCAGCTGGCTCCTCAACATCCCAGGTGTATCCTTTAACGTATGTCTCCCTCTCCCAGGACCCTTACCTTGCAGGGACTTGTTGGCCCCAGGGCCGCCCATCTGAGATACTTTCTTTCCACCTGCCAGCTGGATTTGGCAATGCCCAAGCCGTCCCACAGGTGGTGTCTATGCCAGGGGTCTCCCTACTGCCCACCACAGCCAATGCACAAATTACTCCCACCTGCATGGAGTCGCCTTCCCTGCAGAGGTGGCTATGAGCCTCTCCCCTCTCAGATCCTCCAGGGTCCTGGAAGAGAACAGGGGGGATGATGGGACCCTGGAGCCAGGGGGTACCCTCCTATTCTGACCTGGGGTTGGAAGAGCAGCTGAGGCCCTACCCAAGCTTTATTGGGACAGTCGAGGTGCTGCAGAGTGCCAGGACTTATAGACGAAGTAATATTTCCAGCAGATATGGATTGGGAATTCTGCCTTGGAACGCCACATTTTTATGGTAGAGGTTATCTTGTTCTGCTGGGGCTACAGGGGTGATAAGATCATGGTCCTGCCTCCATCGTATCAAAACTGGGAGAAGGAACATGTAGAATAAGAATCCTGTTCATCTTGGCAAGAGTGAGGAATTATAGAGTTCAGAGAGAAAGAAACAAGAATGGGGAGAGAGCGGAGCATTTTCGCAACTTGAGAACAGCATTTCAGCTGCCGTACTTCCTACAACTCTGGTAAAGAGTGGGAGGCTACTGGCTATTCAGAAAAGTGGGCAATCTGACCCCAACACACACCACTTCTTTTCATCCCATTTCTTTTTTTACCACCATTATAAGCCTAGATCTCCCCCACAGTGGCAGAGACTATGACAGTCATTTCAGTGTTCCAATAACCCAGTACACAGCCTGACACACAGTGGAAAATGTCTTTATTGAAAGCTCAAAGGTCTAACATCCAGGACCTTCCTACCCCTGCCTTCCACCTCTCCCTGTCTACTTTCCATCTTTTCATCACTTTTCTTCCCTGTCTATACCTGCTTTTCTGTATCATATCATCCCTCAGTCTCTCTACCTCTTCTCTGTCTATAAGGTCATGTTTCTTTTCCAACTTTATTTCTTCTCTTTTTCTAAAGTCTCCCCTACTCTGTATTCCCTCTTGCTATCTTATTTGCAAGTTTAATCTCAATGAAGTGCTTTTGCTGCTTTTTTGTCTTAAGCTGTTAGGTACTTGGATCAAAATTCTTACCTATCAAAAATCCTACATTCCCCCAGAATGTGTGTGTGTGTGCATGTGTATCCAACACGATGTGTTGTTTTTTGCAAAAGTATCAATCACAAGTATTACTAGAATCATATCTTCATCCATTCCTTCAGCTCACATTTTCTGTGCATCTTCTATGTACTAGGCATTGTGTTAGGTCCTGGGTACATAGAGATGAAAGAGGCAAAGTCACTACCATCATGAATGCCATACATACAAGGGGTAGGGGACGGGGAGGAGCAGACAACAAATAAAGTCAGGCAACCATGCTGTAATAGGGATGTGTGCAAGGCGCTGGAGGAACGAGAAGGGAGCTCACAAACCTCCACAGAGGGGGTGAGGGTGGTCATGAAACATTTCGCCAGAAGATTACAATTGAATTGAGTCTTGAAAACAAGACTAGGAGTTTTCCAGGAAAATAATAATGAGAGAAATACACAGATGAATAATTTACTTTGGATTCTTAATTTGTGCTTCCTTTCTCTTGTGATGGCATCATTCTTTAGGCAGATAGTGTCTAAGACAGCTCCAGAGTTAAGAGAGTTCTTCCTGATAGCTCCATCAAGGCTCAGAGACTGGCTCTGCTTGGATCATCTGCCCAGCCCTGAAACAATCACACGGCCATGTAGGTAGTATACTCTGATTGGCTATCCTGGGTCATGTGCCCATCTCTGTTTGTTTGGTAGGGATGTGGTTGATAGATTGATAGCCCTACCTGATGAGGAAGGTATAGTTCCTAAAGGAAAAGATGCTAGGAAAGTTGTGGACAAAAGGAACATGTCAACTACATGTATACAAATATTTCCCTGAAAGATCTCTCATTCTGCAAAATAACATAGTAAAATTAACAAGGCTTGTATAAAAAACAGTAGAAGCAGACCACTCAAAACTTATGCAACTTTATTAGCAGAGCATTAACAGATTAAAAAAAATGATATCTCAGGCAATAACTTGGACAGCTCAGATGCATAGCTTGGTATGGCTAGAGGCTGCCTCAGGGGATATTAAAAATGCAAGTAAACCAATAGAGAGGAAATTCTGGCTTGATAGAGCTGAGACGATGCAGATGGAAGTGGAGCTCTAAGACAGTGAGGCTACCATTAAGGCAGGCGCAGGAGGAAGTACAGTCTGCCTGAAGCAAGAACCATGCAAGACTGGGGGTGTACCTCCTTGGGGAGGAAGCCCTTGGTGCAGACCTTTTTTTTTAAATTTTTTTAAAATAGAAAGATTCCCGGGGCTGGCCCCAAGGCTGAGTGGTTAAGTTTGCATGCTCCACTGCAAGCGGCGCAGTGTTTCGTTGGTTCGAATCCTGGGCGCGGAGATGGCACTGTTCATCGAACCACGCTGAGGCGGCATCCCACATGCCACAACTAGAAGGACCCACAACTAAGAATATACAACTATGTACCGGGGGGCTGTGGGGAGAAAAAGGAAAAAAAATAAAATCTTTAAAAACAAAATAAAAAAAAAATAAATGAAAAGATTCCTGAATGTGCAGCAGCCTCGTTGAGTCCTTTTTCCTTTCACACTGAAGTTGTTATAATTATACTCCAACACAACTTCCACATTATATTGACATTGTTCCCCTATTTGCAATTGCATATGAGCTAATTGTTACAGAAAATGTGTTATAGCAGAAGAGATAGTGTATATTTATTTATTACCTATCAAATACTTATCAAGCACCTGTGATCTAATCTAGTCTCATGTTTTTAAATTCCAAACATATACTAGTAACTCCCAGATTTATGTCTCTGGTCTGAATATTTCCTCTGAATTGCAGACACTTACCCAACAACCTGCTTAACATCCTCACTTGGATGACTAACAGAAATCTGAATTTTACTTTGTTCAAAACCCAACTCTTGATATTTCCCCCAGATCTTCTCTTTCTAAGGTCGTCCCTATGTTTTTTAATGGCAACTCCATCCATATTGATGCTCAAGCTAAAAATCCTTAGATCATTTTTGACTTCTCTCACACTCCACATCCAATCCATCAGCACATCCTGTCTCTTCTACCTTCAAAACACATCTAGAATCTGACCACTTCTCGCAATCTTCACTGTTATCATCCTTGTCCAGCCACTGTCATCTTTGCTGTGTTAATACCAACAGCCCAACTGGTCTCCTTGCCCTTTGCCCGCTATGGTCTATTCCCCCACAGTAGCTGAAATGATCCTTTAAAAATACAATTCCAAACATGTCATTCATCTGTTCAAAATCCCCCATTGTCTCTCTGTCTCCCTCAGAGTAAAAGCCTGATTCTTACAATGGTCAATAAGTCCCTACATGATCTAACCCCTGCCTCCTCTCTGAACCTATCCTCTTCCACTGTCTCCCTGGTTCACTCTATTCATACTGGCCTCCTTGATATTCCTCCTACACACAAGGCCAGTGCACTGACTGTTCCCTCTGCCTAGAATTGTCTTCCCCTGATATGGTCAGGGCTGGCTCTCTTAACAATTTTAGGTTTCTCTTCAAAGATAGATAACTGTCTATCCCTGAGGTCTTCCTTAGCCACCCAATTTTAAAAAGTGGCTCTCCCACCTAACCCCCAGCACTCCCTGTCCCCAATTCCTGCTTCATTTTTCTCCATAGTTCTTATCACCATCTGATATACTAAATATTGTATTCATTGATTTCTTATTTTCTGTCTCCCATTTGTACAATATAAATTTCATGAGAATATAGATTTCTATTTTATTCAAGGCAGTATTTCTACTGCCTAGAACACATTCTGGAATATAGTAGGCATTCAAGACATATTTGAGTGCATATTGGTCTAGTATATGCCAGAAACTGTTCTAGGCATTGGGAATATGGCCCTAAATAAAAGAGATAAAGCCTTCCCATTGTGTGTGTGTGTGTGTGTGTGTGTTTGTGTTTGTGTTCAACTCCCTAAATACTAGCTTCTGGAAACGAGGACCTGTTTCAATATCATTCAGCCTTTCCTGTATGGACAAGCAAAGTTGTTACACTTAAGAGAACAGCTAATGAATATTATGCAATAATAATTCCACTACATACTTACTAATACTCGTAAATTGTATAAAGTCTGCTTGATGTGTTGCTTAATTTTTTTTAAATCTGAAAAGCCCAATTAATCATTAAGTCTGATTCCATCAAACCCTTTCTTCGCTGGTGGATAGTTCTATAACGTCTTGCTATTAAACTATCACAAGCTGACTGCAAATCTGTAAATCTGTTTTGTCATGGAAATATTCCATTCTTACTAGTGCCCAACATTAAAGAAAAGGTCTGAAAGGTGAAATTAAAATGAAGCCACATGGCACTGAAATCACATGATCTTAATTACGAAGTAGCACACCGGTGTCATGGGGCAAGACATAATTAAATGGCAAATAAGATGGGGAGAGAGAGAATGTGTTGTAAGCTCAGAGGTGGAGCAATAACTGGTGGTTGGAGTGTCTGGGTCTAAAGGTTGGACATTTTTGCATTTCCAGCCCACTAAATGTAGCACCCTTGGGGTTGGGAGGTATCATATTAGGATAGCTGGTGGAATTTGCTCTTCCTTTACCTCTTTTTATCTTATGATTCATCTCTAGGCCTTTGACCCACAAAAGGTGGCCAGGAGGCCAAGGACAGCTGGATTGCTTAAGACGGTTCCTGATCCTCCTTCTAAGTATCAGAGAATGGTGTCTTACTAAACCAAACACTGGAGCAGAATCATCAAATGGGGAGGTATTGATTTTGTCCACTTGAATTTCATTATTCCTCTTCAGGGTCTTTCAATCTGCCAGCTGCTCCCATTGCCACTGTGGCCCCCAGAGGCCCACTGTTCCCTCATTAAAACTTTGGCATGGGGTAGAACAGTTGAGACAATGTGGAATTTTAAATGAAAACCCTATAATATACCAAGGAAGAAAAAAATAAGTATTTATTTATGAAGATCTTTACATGATCTTTGATATTCTTCTTAGCTGCCCTAAGAGATAAGGTAGTTTATCATGCCCAGTTTACTGATGAGGAAACCGAGGCTCAGAAAGTTTAAGTGCTTTGTCCATGGGTACATAGAAAGTCAGTGAAAGAGCCAGAATTCAAATTAAGTTTTATTCTTCTATAAGTTTGGTGTTTGTATTAATTAGCCATAGCCACAAAATGCTGCCCCCACAGTCAGTGGCTTAAAACCAGAATCATTTACTCTCACGTATCTGCAGGTTAGATAAGAGTCAGCTGATGAAGGCTGGGGTGTTTGGAGGCGATTCTGCTTCATCAAGTCTGTTAGCATCCTAGACTAGAAGGCTGGTGCCGGCGTGCTCTTCCCATGGTAATTGTGGAAGGGCAAGACACAAGAAGAAACATGCAAAGCCTCTTGCTAGGCTCAGAACTGGCACAGCACTATTTCTACCTCATTCTATTGACCAAATAAAGTCCTTTGGCCAAACTCAAAGTCAAGGGACAGGAAAGTGCACCCTGCCCAGGGAAGGCACTGCAAAATTACGTGACGAAGGGCATCTATAGAGGGATAAGGAATTGGAGCCATTGATGTATTCTACCACAATGTTCTTCCCCATTGCACCAAACAACTTCTCTATACAGATTTCTCATCTACATTTTAGCTTCCTATCACTGATACAATGAATGTCTATTCTGTCCTCAAACTAGAGTCAAAGGACATGATCCTGCTTTGCCACCCATCACAGCTCTCCTACTGCATTCCTCTCTGACAGTTTTGTCTGGGTTATTAACTCAAACTGTCATCTCATCCTTCCTGGGAGACCTACCACCAAAACACAGGGGAGTGTTCTCATCTAAGTTTACCCTCTGCAAATCTATAATGTAGAAACCACTACAAATCAGAAGAATCATAAAATTCATACAATAAGAGTCATGTACATCCATCAAGAGTGGGTCATTCTATGTATTTAAACTATCCTAGCTGGACTCATTCTCTGATGCCTCGCCTTTTCCATTCATCCAATTCATTTGATAATTTTTAGTTGAGTACCTATTGTGTGCCAGGCATTGCAGGAAGTACTTAAGATAGAAAGATGAGTAGCACAGGCCTTGCTCCCACAGAGGTTTTTTTTTTTTTTTTTGTCCTAGTAAATTAGTACGTACTGATGTACATTAATGAATTCATGTCATGTTATACATACTAACATTTGCATAACTTATTTGCACTTTAATAAGAATTTTAACCCAAAGTGTGACCCATTTTGTCATATCTGGCCTGATGGGATAAGGAATACTTTCTGAGCAGAAATGGTTTTCTGCAGCCTGTACGTCACACCACCTAACTTGTCACCAGTAGTAAGTTCCTAGAATGAAACCTCCCTACCCACAGTGGAGGGATGCTGGGGAAACCCTGCCTGGGTGGTAAAGGCCAGTTGATCATCCCAGGAGGGGTGATTTTGTGGATACTTAATACTCTTCAATGAATCAATACACAGGTATCTTTAAGTACTTGCTAAGTGCTGGGTACTGAAAGAATGTAGGCTCTGGGGTGAGAATGTAGGCTTCTGGGATTTGAGTCCACACTCCACCATTTTTAGCCATGTCACCTCTCTGGCCCCTGTTTCCTCATCTTTAAAAATGGAGATGATCAGAGTAATTATTCATAGAATTATTGTGAAGTTTAAATAAAATAATCTATGGAAACACTTAGCACAGTGCTAGACACGTTATAGACACTGAGTGAATGCTTAGCTCTTATCTTGTCCTCTAAGCACAGCTGGGTAGAAGAAGGATACAAAATAGATTGAAGAAATTATTCCTGTCTCCAAGAAACTAATAATCCATTTCAGATGAGAAAGCATATATTAAACAACAAGAGAGATATCACAAGATGACTATATTAGTTAAGGTTCTTTTACTTGCAAGCAAAAGAAATTAACTTTGCCTTGTTTAAGAAAAAAGATTGAGTGTTAGAGCAAATTCTTTGTAATGATTCAGGGATGCTCCACAGACTTCAAAGCAGGCCAGCTCCAGAAATTCAACAACTAGAGCTGAGTATGGATCCCAGGTCTCTTGAGTTCAGCCAGTAAAGCAACTTCAGCTCCAACACCTCCCAATCTCTGGGTCTCTGTGTCCTAAGTTTCCAATTTCCAGGAGGAAGAAACTGATTGGCCCAGCTTGTGTCAGTTTTCTACCTCTGGATTGATTCATTAACATCATCAGACATGGCAAGCCGTGGGGGTGCCGCCTCCTATATATTGGCAGTCTCTTCCCAGATGTTAATAGGGAACTCCTGGAATATTTGGCCTCTTTACTTTCTCTCTGCCCTCATCTTCTACAGGGGTCCAGACACTCTGACTTCCTTGCTTTTCTTCAAACAAGCCAGACACGCTATGCCTTGGGGAATTTCTACTTGCTATTCTCTTTGCAAGGCAGGTTCTTCTCTTAAATAACCACATGAATCACTTCCCTATCTCCTTCAAATGTTTACTCAAATGTTATCCGCTCAGCAAAGCCTTTGCTGACAAAGTTACTTAAAATTGCAACGCTCCAGCACACACACATACGCATACACATACACAGTTCTATTCCCTCCTTCTCTGCTCTCTTTTTCTCTGAAGTATTTATGACCTTCAGTACCAGTTCTGCATAACAAAACACCGCAAACTTAGTGGCTTAAAACAACAAAAATTGTATGAGTTATATCTCAATAAAACTGTTTTTAAAAAAATAGTCAAGACGGTAAATCTTGTATTATGTGTGTTTTACTACAATTTTTAAAAATCTCAGCAGATCCATCTCCTAACAACTAAAACAAAACAAAAAACAACAACAGTTTTATTGAGCTCATGATACAGTGGGTTGGTTGCAGTTCTTCTGGCCTAGACTGACTCAGCTGATCTCTTCTGGGTTTGCTTATGCGTCTGTGGTCAGCTGGAAGGTCAGCTGATGGCTGAATGATCCAGAATGGCTTCATTCACATTTCTAGTGGTTGGTAGGCTGAGGGACCTCTGTTCTCTTCTGTGTAGCTTTCTCATCTTCCAGCAGTCTTCCTTGGATTCATTCACATAGTGGTCTCAGGGTTCCAAGAGCAGTAAGAGAGTAAGCCCCAGTGAACTAGCACTTTTCAAACCTTGGTTGTGTTTGTGTCTTATTTGCCAATGTCCTATTGGCCAAAGCAAGTCACATGGCCAGCCTAGATTTAAGGGGTTGAGAAACAGACTCCAATTCTTGGTAAGAAGAGCTGCAAAGTCATACTGCAAAATAACATAAAAGGGTATGCAAATAGGAATGGGAAGAATTTGTAGCCATACTTGCAAGCTACCACACCTTCTAACATATCACGTAATTTACTTATTTATTTTGCCAGTTGTACAAATGACTCTCCATTCATTTGGGAATCCCTGCCATGAGAATAACACTGGGTGCAGAGAGATTTGTCTGGAGTGCTTAGTTTCAGTTGCTTTGTCCACACTGAAGAA
Organism: Equus caballus; assembly: GCF_041296265.1. Classification (NCBI taxonomy): domain Eukaryota; kingdom Metazoa; phylum Chordata; class Mammalia; order Perissodactyla; family Equidae; genus Equus; species Equus caballus. Next base: position 31,241,709 of record NC_091715.1, on the reverse strand, counting down.
AGGGTGTCTATTTATGTGAGAAGCTTTCCTTCCAGTTGGCCCATCAATTGCCATATTTGTGCATTACAGCTTCTGTGCAGTCTTTTAACTGTTTTAATAGCACAATGTATTAACTACCCTAATAATTGCACAGACAAAATCAACGTCCCACATGAACATTTAAATGAATGCAAATCAACCTAATGGCCTCTCCTAGAGGGAGCATTATCATGCAATGAACATTTGCTCTAACCGATATTATATATGCAAATAAGATTTTAATTTTGATATATTTTCACATGAACATATTTTCAGTTCGACGCAAATCTACTTATAGTGTATCATTAAGGCTGAATCAGTCTGTTTTCTAGTGTGTGTATGTGTGTGCTTAATATTGATATAGACAATGAGGTTGAATTTTCAGAATATCAAGTGTTCTATTCTGCTCACCACTTCCCCACCCCCCCACCCCTGATGCCAGCATTATTATGCCGAACTTTATTTTAAGGATGGGGCAGGATGTCTTGCCCTCCTACATTCTTTTCTCTTCTCCAACCATCCTCCACCCTCCCACTATCCCCAATGTCACACTAGACTTTTTTGTTTGTTAAGATAATTATAAGGGTGGGCGTAATGCTGTCATTACTCTTTATCAACCTACTTGACATCTCAAAGAAGAAAAAAGGAAGAAAGAAAGAAGGAAGGAAGGAAGAGTGAGAGGGAGGGAGGGAAGAAGGAAGGAAACTGGAATTAATTGAACACTTGCTCTGTGCCAGGCATTAAAACCCTAGACTAGTCCTGTGGGGTAGATATTATTGTCCCCATCTTACAGCTAAGGAAACAAAGGCACAAAGAGTTTAAGTAATTTACCAAAGGTCGTAAAATTACTAATGGTATATCTGGCATTGAAACTAGATCTGTGGGGACAAAAATTGTCTCAAACCTTAGCAAAGGTGGACTAGAGCAGAACTTTTTGAGGATGTTCCTAACAACCTCTCCTGAAAAGTATTTACATTTCTGATAAAAATGTTTGAGCACTCTTCTGATAAATGTTGATGAGATTTGGAGCCCTGTCTGGGAAGTTAAATTTATGCTCACAATACATTAACCACACTGCCAACTATCTTTCTTGTCTATATCCTAGAACCAGACCTTCTTTCCATTACCTAGTTTAACATTAGTATCTAACCACACTCTTGCTCTATTAAAAGAATCTCTTCTACTGGCACTCTCATACATTGCTGGGAGGAGTGTAGATATGTACAACGACTTTGGAAAACTGTTTGGCAGTATCACCAAAAGCTGCACTTATGCAAACCCTATGACCCAGCAATTCCACTCCTGGGTATGTAACTAAGAGAAATTAGTGTACGTTCCACCAAAAGACTTGTACAAAAAGGGTCATGACTGCATTATTTCTAATAACCAAACACTGGGAGCTTATCTAATGTTCAACAACAGGTAAATACACAAGTAAATTGTGGTATATCCATACACTGGAATATTACACAGCAGTAAAAATGAATGAACTACTGCTGCAAATGAAAACATGGATGATGCTCACAGGCATTTTTTGCTAGAGCAAAAGAAGGCAAGAGACAAAAAAGAACATATAGTATGATTTAATTTATAGAAGTTCAAGAACAGGCAAAACTCATCAATGATCACCTAGATGAGATAAAGTAGTATCAATTGGGAAGAGGCATGAGGAGGCTTTCTGGAATGGTGGGAATGTTCTGTACCACGATCTGGATTGTGGTTGCACAAGTGTAAAAATTCATGAAGCCGTATGTTGAAGATTGATGTATTTAAATGTATGTATGTTATACTTAAAAAAAAATTTAAAGAATCCTATTCCAGAAAGATTCTTCACCTTCATTTGCTACAACTTTGGATAAAAACTTTGACACATCCTGGCAATCAATTTGTCTGAGTAATTGCTTTAATATGTGACCAGCTCCAATGTCATGTGCTTTACATTCACTGAATAAAATTTTGCCCTTTTGCTGTTATTTATCTAGCCAGAGGGCAACATATGCTTTTTTTTTTTTTTTAAGGGAGATTAGCCCTCAGCTAACTACTGCCAATCCTCCTCCTTTTGCGGAGGAAGCCTGGCCCTGAGCTAACATCCGTGCCCATCTTCCTCTCCTTTATATGTGGGACGCCTACCACAGCATGGCTTGCCAAGCGGTGCCATGTCCGCACCTGGGATCCGAACCGGCAAACCCTGGGCTGCCAAAGCAGAACGTGGGAACTTAACTGCTGCGCCACCAGGCTGGCCCCTATTCTTTATAGCTTAACTTAAATTCTCCCTTCATCCTTGGTACATCTATGGCTTGTATTACATTTCGTTTTCAGGTTAGTAGTTGACTTCCATCCATTCAGGCACTGTTAGCCAGTTAGACAGGAATCTGTCTGTCTCGTATGTCTTTGGTTCCCCACAGTTCCTGCCTCAGTGCAATGCTGATTAAGGGGTTCAAGTACAGTTGTTGAATTAAACCAGAACATAAGTTACTTCATACGTTTCACCCACATCTTATTTTTCCAAAGAGACGAACAATTTGGGGCAAGTTTAGCATGCATACTTTTCTCCCTAAGCATTCCTTGTTCCTAGATTTTCTTTTTCCTACATCTACCAGATGCCCAGAAAATGTAAGGTGATGCTAAAAGATAGCTTCAAAGTATTGCCAAGAGGCCCACAAGAAAGAAAACTGTGTTATATTTTTTTATAGTAAAACTGTGACATTTGCCTTAAAACATATAAACTCACAGAAAGTCCTTTAGATTATTCAAGTATACACACACACACACACACACATATGAAAAGTATACAATTCAATAGCATTTAGTATATTCACAGAGTTGTGCAACCATCACCACAATCAATTTTAGAACATTTCATCACTCCAAAAAAAGACCCCATAGGCGCTGGCCTGATGGCACAGCGGTTAAGAGTGCACATTCCACTTCGGTGGCCCGGGGTTCGCTGGTTCGGATGCCGGGTGCATACCTATGCACCGCTTGTCAAGCCATGCTGTGGTTGGCGTCCCATATAAAGTAGAGGAAGATGGGGACAGATGTTAGCTCAGGGCCAGTCTTCCTCAGCAAAAAAAGGAGGACTGGCGGCAGATGTTAGCTCAGAGCTAATCTTCCTGAAAAAAAAAAGACCCCACAACCATAGTCACCCCCCATTTCCCCCCAATCCTTCTGCCCTAGGCAACCAATATTCTACTTTCTATCTCTACTTAATTGCCTATTTTGGATGTTTCATAAACGGAATCTTACAATGTGTGGTCTTTTGTGACTGGTTTCTTTCACCCAGCATGATGTTTTCAAGATTCATACATGCATCAATACTTCATTCATTTATTTTGCTTAATAATACTCCATTGTATGGACATACCACCTTTTATTTATCCATTTATTGGTTGATGGACATTTTAGTTATTTCCACTTTTTGGCTATTATGAATAAAGCTCCTGTGAGCATTTATTAACAAGTTTTTGTGTGCATATATGTTTTCATTTTTCTGAAGTATATACCTAGGAGTGGAATTGCTGGATCATATGGTAACTCTATGCTTAACCAACCTATAAGAGTTCCAATGTCTCCACATCCTTATCAATACTTATTATCTGTCTGGGGTTTTTTAAAAAATGGCCCTCCTAGTGGGTGTGAAGTGGTATCTCATTGTGGTTTGATTAACATTTCCCTAGTGATTAGTGATGAGCATCTTTTCATATGCTTATTGGTCATTTGTATATCTTCCTTGGAGGAACATTTATTTAGATCCTTTGACTTTTTTTTTTTTTTTAGGAAGATTAGCCCTGAGCTAACTACTGCCAGTCCTCCTCTTTTTGCTGAGGAAGCCTGGCCCTGAGCTAACATCGTGCCCATCTTCCTCTACTTTATATGTGGGATGCCTACCACAGCATGGCTTGCCAAGCTGTGCCATGTCCGCACCTGGGATCCGAACTGGCGAACCCCGGGCCACCGAGAAGCAGAACATGCGAACTTAACCGCTGCACCACCAGGCCGGCCCCTCCTTTGACTATTTTTAATTGGAATGTGTTTGGATGATTCTTACACAGAGCAAAATAAAAATGTAAAACAAGAGGACATATGATCTCACTTAATTTTCTCTCACAGTGATCAGGCCAATATACAAATAGGTTTGGGTATATCAAGCATCAGAATAATATAATGAAGATAAAATAATGCAGGGAAAAAAATCTAAATGAACTATAATTATGATATATTTTTATCTATTTGGAAAACAAGTGAATTCGAGTCCTGCAAGACTGCACATTTACCTCAAGCATTAACAGCATTCCATTTATTCAATTTTCTTTCAGCCAAAAACCAAGGAACTGTTAAATCGCCAACAGGCATTCATTTTGTCAATATTGAGATTAAAGCACCCAAGAGAAGTTAAAGCAATTCTTTTCCACTGGGTGGGCTATTATTAGTCAAATTGCACTTTGCTTTTCAATGTTTCCAATAAAGACTCTTTGTATGATTACCCCAAACACAAGCCCGTTTCACATCCGGAGTTATTTGGCTTTATATGACCTTATTATGAAAACATTAAAACCTATGTATCATCTAAAGTATCTTTAGGATTAATAACATCTGTAAGAGTCAACTTAACTTTTCTTTCTTTTTTTTTAGTATGAGCTAAGAAACCTAGAGAGTTGGTTCCACTGGACTGATCAGTAGACTAGCATCAACTCCCAAACCTGAGAGACCCCTGGCCACTCTACAACACACAGGGTTTTTATGATAAAGAAATATAATTCCACTAAATAATCTGCAACAAGCCAAATGCTGGAACCTGAAGTCCCACAGGGCCTCAGTTATCTCAGCCTTTCACAGCGAGTATTCTCCAGGTCACTTCCGGTTCCTGTTACTAACTGCACAAACAGTCCGGCTACCAGCAGGGTCTGCTTACTACTCTTTGCTGCTGTGGTTAATTCAGTATCCCCTGTTAGCCTAATGTCTTTCCTTTAACATCTAGAGTTCTAAGTTTCCCTTGATGCGGTATTGACAAAGGAATCAACAAATGTCCTTTTCTGTCCTGCTCATAACTCCAGTTCTTTTAGTGGAACCCACAATCCTTGCAATGAAGTGTCTGATTAGATTTTCATTTCCCGAGGCCTCCCTATTTACGGTATCATTGGTTCTGAAAACTAAAGAAATTCACTCTGGAATAAGGTCAGGGTAGACCTTTCCCTTTTCTTTCTAAGACCTTAGAATCAAAGAGGTTAGAGTGTCAACTTGGAGAGTCAGACCTGACTTCAAGCCCTAGCTGTGCCCTTTACTGGGGGTGATGCTTTAGGCAGGTTTATTTGACAGGCTCTAGGTTTCAGACTTCAGAATCTAGTTTAAGCAGGAAGAGAATTGTAAAGGAATATAAAGAAGCTTATGGAATGTTTGGAAGAGTTGGAGGAATAGCCTCTCTGCTGAGCTTCCAGTAACACTCCCAGGGCACGTGGCAGAGCTATCCTCTTCTATCACCTAGGCTAGCAAGACAGCCGCCCTGCACTCCGCCTTTCTATCTTCTGTCTTGACATTTGTAGTAGAGAAGTGTTTACCATTGTGCAGTATAGTCTGAATTACAAAACACAGCTATACTTAACAACATAAAAAAATACTAACAGAGAGCCTACCACATCTCCTGTCTTTAATAGCCTGTGACAATGGATATGTGGAATTGATTGGGGGTATGGTGGAATAAATATTGGATGAGACACCAGGAAACTCAAATTCCATGTTCAGATCTGCCAACTTATGCTTTGTGTGAGCTTGTGCAAGGCACTGGACCTCCCTGACCTCAATAACCTCATCCTGAAAATGAAGGAATTGGCCCAAACAGTTACTAAAGCCAGTTCTTAAATCCAGTAATCCTAGGAGATTCAGTTAACTCTCTGAAAATTATAAAATAGATCACTTATTCACATTTCATTTTTTTCACATTTAATTTTTAGCAGAATTAGTTTTCTCATGATTTTTTAAGTTATACGTCCTTACTTTTTAAAGCTAGAAAACTATAAATAAAAAGTCAAAAACTACTTGTAATTCTCACTATCTTACATTTTATTTTTCTGGGCTTCTTTCTCAGTGATTTCCCATTTCCTCTCCCATGTATTACATTATTTCACCTTAGAAGACCCAAGGTGAGGTATTATTTTTTTTAAAAAGCATTTCCAGTATAAAAATCCTGGATTTTCTAATGTCCAGTATGAACTGCTAAATGTGAAGAAAAAGACTAAATCATTTATGTTACTCGTTTTCATCTAGATTTCAAACTTATGTTTTAATTACAGTAAATAGTCTAGTGTTAGGCTGCAAAGGCATAATTTAAACAACCCAATGTTAATTTTCTATATACTTACAGAGAGGAATGCTCCGAAAAGTCAAATTCTGAGAAAGGTTCTCAATTTATCACATAAAGCTAAAAATGGGACTGGAGAAGTGAGAGGGAGAGGAGCTATTGTTCAAGTAGAAAGTGGATACCATTCTTTAAAGCAAAATTAAATCTGAAATGGAAAGATCAAACATTGGAGTAATATGTTATGTTTAGTTTTGTCCTCAAGTAAGAAAGCAGCTGCCTATGTGATTTATTTGAAAAATAGCTTCCACTTCCACCTCCCTGCCACTATCTGTTTTTGTGCTAAAGTTGTACCATTCCTTTGGGCTTCAAATAATATTTCATCTTTAGAAGTCCTCTATATAAAGATGCAACTATCTGTTGGAAGAAAGGGCAGGTTGTACCAATTAATAAGTTAGAGAACACTATTACAGCAAGGCCCTCAGGAAATGGAAGGTAAATAGCAATCCCTCCCCTTTCCATCATGCTCTGTAAGGAAGTTTCACATTCTCAACTCCCAGGACGCTATGAGATAGGCAGAGCACGTAGCCTTGTGTCCATTTTACATATGAGGAAACAGAGGCTCAGAAAGATGAAGTGACTTGTCCCATGGCCTAATAAGCGGAACCAAGAACTCCAACTCCAAACCACTTGGTTCCTGGCCCACAGCACTTTTCCCTACCCCACCTGTAGAAACAAGATAGTGAAAGGATAAGTGAAAAAAGAAGAGGAAAGGAGGGAGAAATATGAAGGACTTTACTCTTTGGCTTAGAGTAAAATGGTATTATATTTCCAACTTGACAGAATTCTTTCCCCTTTATCCTCAACTAACATGACCATTCTTACCCTTTGCTTAAGGCCCATATTGTAGTGGAGTGACATCTGAAACAAACAAAACACACACACAACAACACAAGTCTGATTCTAGAAAGCCGTGTAAAGCCTTGTAAGCATTTCCTGGTGTCTCTTCACGGAGCAGTAAAGAAGAATTACACCTCACCAGGGAGGAGGACTTCCCCAAAGTCCTCTTTTAGGCATCCCTCTGCTTGTTCATTTGTGGTAGCTCCCCCCAGTCTTTCTCTTCTCTCTCATAAATCTCCCCAGTGCTCCTCTCAAAGAGAGCTCCAGCTATTCCAGTCTAGTCTCATCTTCTGGGAGTAGCTCTATATCCTTTCATATGTAAATCAACTTAGTGTTTTTACTTTCTCTAATTCTCTCCACTTAATACTCTGGCATCAGCGCTCCAACAACCCAGGACTCTCAAAAGGTGAAAGAAGGAGAAAGGCTGAGAATGCATCTACATTCCTAAAATTGGTTTGTGTCATAGCTAAAAGCAAGATTTCAAATTGTTTATGGAAAATTGTCAGTTCAATCTTGTCCTCTCTCCCTCCTATGCTAATTCAGCCCATTTAGGGGAAAAGCAGGCTTATTATAAAGGATTTCTCTCTCCCTCTAAACTAGGACCTTCAGGCTGTGCTCTTTGGATACCAAAGAAATTGAGGAATTTCAGATCTCCTGCCCAGTATTAAAAATCTTCTAACTTAGACATTCCCAACATGTTGAGAAAGACAGCACCTGTTTTAAAGATGGGACCATCAATATGTCCTTGCCCTCAACATTCTTACAAAAAGTTGAGGTGAGCTAGCTCCCTTTTATTTTCCTCTAGATTGCAAGCTCCTTGAGGGCATCTATTGTGTTTATTTTAGAGCTTAGTGGCACTTTACGTATAGTAAGTGCTCAATTAATATTATTACAAGAATGTGTCCTATGATCAAAACATGAAAATGGATAAATCACTTAAAAATAATTTTGTAATTTTATATTTCTTCCTTCCAGAATCTGAATGTCCAACATCCTAAAGTATTGTTTATCTGCACAGCCCTTTCCAGCTCTGTTAAACCCATGGAAGTATTAGTTATTCTTATCATCAAACACGAAGAATTCATCCATAACCCTGTAATGGCTTTTCTGATCTCCTGTGGAAAATGCTGCTAAAAATAGACACCTACCATTTTTATGTTTTTATGAGGAAGAAGTAAGCAGTTTAATATCCATCAGCCTGGGAATATTTTTACTTCTGGCTTTTTTGTTCTCAGTTCTTACGTGATTTAAAAGATAAAATGTTTGGATAGAATGCTCATTTAATATAAGTCATATATGCATAAAACAAGTCCCTGACCATATTACATGCTCCAAACATCCTCATTATACTTTAATGTAGAAAGAGCAAACAGCTTGCACGAATGTTTACTCTGCAAGCAAATACCCAAGATAAGCATTGCATCTAGTCACTAGTCATAGCTTTTCTTGCCTTAGGAGTCTCCATTAAGCAGTAAATTGTAGCTTGGCATATCAGTTGAAAAAAATACTGATAGACTTCAAACTTTAACACAGGACTTTCCCTTTATAAGAACTGCATTGAGGAAGGAAAGAGGAGCCAGAGGCTAGATTCCTCCACATCCCAACTCCTTAGCAAATCAAAAGTACAGACTTCCTTTTGTACTGAGTATACTCAATATTTTAATTTGAATTTCCCTACAAGTGCAGCCAGGTACAGAGCTCTCTGTGGGTGGCTTTCACTTTTCAAAGCCCCCAGTCACCTGGGCATATTTTGAGTTTTAGGCACATTCTTCAATCCTATATCATTTTTCTTCCTCTCAGTGATTCCTCATTGTTTCTGGAGGTACAAAGGTCTCGCTTTCTTGTTTCCCAGCACATTCATAGGTTTATTTATATTTTTCTATATGTTTTGCATTTTCTGGGAGCTTGGCACAGGATAGGGAGGCTTGTTTTATGTGCTCAGTCTACTAGCATAAACTGAAATTGCTACTTTTCCCTAACCCTGAGATGGTGGACTAGACAAGTGCTAAAATCTCTATTTTGAGTTTGTTACCACCTCTGCTAATGAACTTCTGAAAGAGTGGATCTCAGTTCTAGAAACCTGTCCAGAGCTAGCTCTTCCACATCAAAACATGAGAGTGTTTATTGTTTCCCAGTATGCGTTCTCCCTTCTTCCTTGTAATAGAATCCCTGACTTATAGGTGGGCATATGACCACTCAGCTAGGGACTACATGTCTTAGTTTCCATTGTAGCTAGGTGTGGCCATATGAGTAAATTCTGGCCAAAGAGATATAGTAAAAGCAATGATGTGTCAGTAAATGTTTAACTACCAGCTCTCGAGTGGTGGTGTGGGAGGAGGAGCCCTGATCTGTAGCATTTGCTGATTTCTATGGTATAAATATTCCCACCATGTTTGATTTCAAGACGCAATGTCTGAATGTAGAGGTGGGAAGAGATTTGCAGAAGCAAGTTGTACAGTAGCACCATTCTATAGTATTCCCACCATACAGAAAACGTTGATGCGAGTAACATCAATAGCAGAGAAAGTAGTAAAATAACTAAGAAAAGATGAACTTTGAATATTTACCTTTATTTTTAATGCAATTTGCTCAATGGTAAATTTACATAATTTAATTTTTAATAATGGCTGTGTTTAACAGCCAGCTCACAAAATTCTTGAAAATGTAACAAATGCCTCCTGCAAGTTGGTACAAGCTTGTGTGAGCCAGTTCCATTAAATGGAAGCAACGTCTAAAACCTCTGTCACATTCTTAAAGGGAAGCTCCTTGCCTTCCACTTCCCCTTTTCCTGTTTCTGTAGTCCTGAACACAAAGTGGTGGTGAGCCACTTTTAATCAGACAAATGAAGACAACACCTGAGGGAATGATGGTAAAGCAAAAAGAAAAGAAAGCTGGGTCCCTGGATGACCTTTTTTTTTTTTGAGGAAGATTAGCCCTGAACTAACTACTCCCAAGCCTCCTGTTTTTGCTGAGGAAGACTGGCCCTGAGCTAACATCTGTGCCCATCTTCCTCTACTTTATACGTGGGACGCCTACCACAGCATGGCTTGCCAAGGAGTGCCATGTTCGCACCCGGGATCCGAACCCGCGAACCCCGGGCTGCCAAGAAACAGAACGTGGGATCTTAACTGCTGCGCCACCAGGCCAGCCCCCTTAGATGACATTTTAAAGCCGAGTTTCCCTATTCCTCAGTCTACCTCCCAGGTCCAACTTTTCTAAGAGAGACAAATAAATTGTCTATCTTTTAAAAAATCATCGTTGCCTGAAATCTGTTAAAGCAGCCAAACAAACTTAAGGCTGAGTTTGCTACCAGAAGCAGGGCTGACTTAACAGGACCTGAAATACGTGCTATTTGCTTAGCACTTGGGGCAGCAGGCACGAGGAAACAGATAAGGCAGACTGGATGGGTGGTGACCCTTACTGTGTCACAGCAAACGTGGTAAACCTGTTGTCAGTGCGTTTAAAGGCAGGCCATTTGCCTATTGTGCTCATGGGGAAGTGGTTACAATACCAACTTTGTTGGTATTTCTTGGCATCTTTTAGCAAAGTTCTACAGTCAAGAACTAAACACAGGCAAGAGTTAAACAGTTTGCAAACAAAGATGAAAGGGAATACAGTTCTGCCAAGGGATGCTTTCAGACTATAGCCTACAATCTATATTGAGGGAGAATCTGATAATTTAAGGTTTTGCATGTTTGGAAAAACCAACTGCTTCCATACTTCCAACACCACAAAGATAAGACTGTAGCTCCAAGCCTTTCTTAAGAGCATCTCACATGATTGCTTTTGGCCAGGCAGTAGGAGCAAAACCAGCAGATTAAGGGTTTTGTCTTCTCTCCCAAGCTCACTGTTCCAGGTGCCTTCAAAGTAGCCACTATTACATTGAGGAAGAAGAAAAATAATTGAGAAAGAGGACAAAGGTTAAGCATAGAGGTTAGTAAATGTTGGCAAATTTAAGAACTACTTGTCCCTGGTTACTTTTACATGAAATTGATTGAAAGCAAATAAACTAGAGGTTTTCTATTGCTTTGGTGGAATTACAATGCCAAACTCTGTTTAAACCCTAAAACAACCTCTAATCCGTCAAATCTGTACCAATAGAAATTGGAGGGCCGGCCCGGTGGCACAGCGGTTAAGTATGCATGTTCTGCTTCGGTGGCCCAGGGTTCGCTGGTTTGGATCCCGGGTGCGGACATGGCACTGCATGGTAGGGTATGCTGTGGTAGGCATCCCACATATAAAGTAGAAGATGAGCATGGATGTTAGCTCAGGGTCAGTCTTCCTCAGCGAAAAGAGGAGGATTGGCAGCAGTTAGCTGAGGGCTAATCTTCCTCAAAAAAAAAGAAGAAAAAGAAAAAGTAATTGGACTATAAAAAACTGTGCAACCCCCAGGAAGAGCATGCTTTCCAATACCCATTTCAAATGTGGCCCTCCAGAATAAGACACAAGGGAGTCACTCCTGGAGTAGAACCTGGGTGGCACCTCACTGCCAGGCAGGAACTTTTCACAATTGCTGTGCAGCAGAATTTGACAACTGCCCTGGACAATGAATGTCATGTGTTTCCCATTCTTCCCTTTTCTAGAATGGGAGTTTTCAGTGTGGCTATCCTATTTCCCCTCACCATGGTATATGAGATGATGGGGAGGCTATCATTTGTCTTTAAGCTTATAGGTTGCCAGACCATGAGAAGTCACATCCAAATCTGATAGTCAGAACTGTGAATCACCCAGAGATGCTGGGTTTTGAATTAGATAAAGGAACTGCATGGCTCTTTAGGTTGTTTGTTTCCCTGGGGAAAGTGGTAATCACGGATACTTGGGTGGCCAGAGATTAGACTGTGCCCTGGACAGCTAAATGTCCCCAATACTCATTCTTTCCTTTTCTTTTTAGTAATAAAAACCTTCACTTTTAAACTGGGTAGCCACCCAGCTACAGACTACATTTCACAGACCCCCTGCAGCTGAGCATGGCTACTATGTTCTGGTGTGCAACTCTTGGGTCACATTCTTAAAGGGAAGATGCTTGGCCTCTATTTCATTTTCCCTTTTTTCCTGATGGGATAAAACAGACGTGATGATGATAAGCTCCGTTTGACTCTGAGGATGAGGAGAACATCCTAGGGGCAGAGCAACAAGAAGAAAGGAATGAGAATCTCTTGAAAACTTTGTTGACCAGAGCTTCTTTCTCCTTCTGTTCTGTTTATCAGCTTGGACTTTCATATGGAAGAGAAATAAACCCTCCTTCTTGCGAAAGCCGCTGTTATTTAGTCTCGGCTAAAACAGCTAACCCGATATAGACAGACTGCTTCTTTAATAGTTCCACTTGTCTCAGATAAGATGCTAATTAACACCTTTGCTAGAAACCCTCCTCCTCTTTCAAAATTAGTCGATTATAAGTAATCAACTTATTGAGACATTTTATGAACCAATAGTTTTTCTATTGAAAGGCATAGTCGCTATGCAATCTCCTATTTCTTATCAAAATATGTTTTAATTGTTTGGTGGACATAATTGTGATAAAAATGACTATTCTGTATGTTGCTGAAGGTTTTCAGACAGTATGCTATCTCTGCATTTCAGTTTCGGAAGTTTCTACTAACTTATGTTCCAGCTCACTGATTCGTTCCTCTGCCGTGTCCAGTCTACTGGTGAGCCCATCAAAGGCATTTTTCATTTCTGTTTCAGTGTTTTTGATTTCTAGCGTTTAATTTTGTGCTTTCTTAGAGTTTCCACCTCTTTACTTAAATTACCCATTTGCTCTTACATGTTGTCTATTTTATCCCTTAGAGGGCTTAACGTATTAATCATATTGTTTTCAATCCACTGTCTGATAATTCAAAAATCTCTGTCAGACCAAGTGTGGTTCTGATGTTTGTTTTGTGTCTTCAGACTGTAATTTTTATTGCCTTTTAACATAGCTTGAATCTTCTGTCGGAAGGCAGACATGATAGATAGTAGGAACTGTGATAAACAGGCCTTTAGTGTGAGTAGGAGTTGGACTGTGTTTAATGTTTGCTGTAGCTGTAGGTGCCAGAGGCTTCAAATTCCTCTCATGTCTGTTTCTGCCTCCCGTGTGGACTTTTGGCTGACCTAAGCACTCCTCCCCAGAGAGAGTCTGCATCTTGCTGCTCTTTCAGCTGAAATCCACTGTTGTTACATTGGAGCCTTGTTGGTGTGGTGGTAATATGTTGGGGAGGGGAAGCACTCTATAATCTTATGATGGAATCTCAGTCTTTTAATGGGTCCATGTCCCTGGGCTATGACCTTCACAAGCATTTCTTAGCTTTATTTTTCCCTGCTTAGGTGAGAAAGGAGGGCTAGAGGGGAATGGAGTAGGAGAAATGCCCTTCCTCAAGGTGGGATAAGACTCTGGTAAAGTTGTTCCTCCTGGAGAGTAGGCCTCTGTCATGGAGAATACTCTGGGCATAGTTCACAATGTTTACTCTTTCCCTCTCACCATTAGAGCTACCAGAGGATCTTTTTCAGCTCTTCTCCAGGAGAACCTGGTGGGATTCTTGGAGGTAAATCCCAAGAAAGTATGGGTTCCCCCCACAAGACTGCATCCCCTACAGGTTTCACCCTCTCATCCTAGTCCATATTCAGCATCTAGTAATTCCTCAAAATTACCATTTAAGTGTTTCTTACCAGTTGATGGCTCTAGCCACTTTTGCTCCAGGTAAACAGGTCTCAGCTCTGACTCTCTGGATTCGTCTATCTCTCCAGACTTTGGAGTGATGGTTTGCCCTGCAACCTCAGTCCTCTGATGGGCCCAAGAAAAATCACTGATTTTTTAGTTCAGCTTTTTCTTGTCATAAGGATGAGAGCAACAACTTCCAAGCTGTTTACGTGTTAAAACTGAAACCAGAAATCCAATAGTACACTATCTTAACTTTTAATATTATGTTTGGGTGCCATATAGAAGTTGAATGGAAGTTGCAAATGAGTTTTTTTATTTGAAGCTTGGATCTGGCCAAAACGATTCTTTACTCCAATAGTAGGAACTTGGGATCTTCCAGCAAGCTGTTCATACAAATATATGGATGGTAGACAGGATCTACCATCTCAAAATCATGCTACATGAATGGGAAACTTCTGGGCCCAAGAATATGGCTGACTCTACTAAAACCACTCAATAGCTTCCTAGCCTATTTCTGAGGATGTTCAAAGAATTTGAATTTTACTTTAAGCTGAGTGGATGAATTTCTAATGATATCAAGGTGGACTCATGGTCTCTTGGAAATCTGAGTACATTGGGATGGGGAAAAGTGCAGGAAACCAAATGGGCATCCAGAGTTTAGGACCATAAAAATCAGTGGAGTCAAAGAAGGTATACTCTGGTAACCACCCAGATACCAAGAAACTGACTAGCCAAGACTTCCATAGAATGAGTAATGGTGGCCACAAGATACTGTTTTGGTTACCAGAAAGATCTCAGGTCCCACAATGTGGACTAAGATTGTGGACTCGGTAATGTAACCCTAAACTGGGGAAAATCTCAGTCCCAAGAGGATCCAAGATGTTCCAGTTCCCTTGGAATAAACAGCCTTTGTTATTACCTCAATCCACTGTTGACTTGTATGACTTCACTGTCCTAGACTCATTCGCTCAATATTCCCTTCACAGCCATATGCCGTTAGTACTGTCGGTTTTTTGGTCTAGCAAATGATCCAAATCTATTTCCACCCACCTGCTCCCTCTTGTACTCTGAGAGTGGGATATTTCCACTAAAGAGAACCTGTCAGTGCTAATTAGGGAGGAAAGCCTATGTGGCACTGTGTAGGTTTAAAAAACAAGTAAGTCCCCTACAGAGGTTCTGTGGAACACTTTGAATACACTGACAAGTTAATAAAAAGCTTGATTCAGTGACATTTTTAACACACTGGCATGGAAAGTACCACTGGAAATAAAGTGACTTTCAAGGGAAAAATTGTTTCATTGAACTGTGTGAAGAGCTATGATTGTTCTTAAGGCTCCTCTGTTTCATGGCTCCTGAAGCGATGCATCCAAGAACCACTGGTAAGGGAGTTGTGTTCCCCCTCAAGTCCCACAACATGACAACAGCTTCTCTGTGGCATTTGGGAGCATCATTGTTAGAGAAACTCACTCAACCAGAGGGAAAAGACTGAATGTTCTCCTTTTACTCTTTTCTAAACCTGTATTCACATAGAGCTAACTTGGAGGAATGAGCCACGCTCACACAGATGGATGTGTGTCTGCTCTGGATGGGGGCAAACACAGTCAGGAGAACATTTGGTAGTCACAGCTTTGAGAACACCAAGCTGGATATTGTTTGTTTCAGATGTGTGAAGGATCACTGAATTTACAAAAAGCTCCCTTCCCGCTCTTTCATTGCTCTCATGGAAATAGTAGGAAGCTATTACTGTCTGCCTAAGCTTCACCAGTGTTCTAACAAGTTGCTTGAAAAATCAGACACGTGATAGCCAAGCAATTCAATGATGAGTCTGTACATTATTACATGGCTGGTGAGAGGAGGGTAAAGTTATTATCAAAAAAGGGGCAAAAGAGCTCAATATGCATAGTAGTTACTAGGGTTAGCAATCCAACCTAAAAAAAAAGAACTATTCAAAATTCTAAGTGGTTTATGTCCATTCATATTTATGACCACCATCTACTGACATTTCAGATCATCCCATCTAAGTAATCTAAGAGAAGCAACTTAGTCAAGCTGTAAGTATTTATGCTTATTTTCATTAAGTAGATATAGTCAGACTTACCATGGTTATGAATTTCAATAGATAACCCAAGAAAATAAAAAATGTGATAGATTGATAACGAAATGGCTTCAATTCTTCCCCTCCTGTATCTATGCCCCTTGCATTGTGATATTTTAACTCCTCCAGCCAAGAGGTGCAGTCCTCTTCCCCACCTTTTGAATCTGGGCCAACCTTGTGACTTGCTTTGGCCAAAACGATCCAGAAGAAGTGATATCGTTCCAATTCCAAGCCTAGGTGGCAAGAAACCTTGCACACTTCTGCTTTCTCTCTTGGACTTTTCCCTGCGTATGAAAATAAGTCCAGGCCAGCCTGATGGAAGGTGAGAGGCCATGAGGAGCACGGCCTAGTCATCCTGGTTGAGACTATCCTAGACCAGCCAGCCTCAGCTAACTTGCTAGCTGAACAGAGATGTATAAATGAGCCAAGCTGAAATATGCTGAGCCCAGCCCAAATCAGCCAAACTCAGATCACTCAGCCAATCAATAGACTTCTGAAAAATTATAGATGGTTATTGTTTTAAGGTATTACATTTATCAATTGCTAATTCACACAGTCAGTGAATATTAACTTTCTCTTGGACCTGCTGTCTGATTTTCTTTGGAGTCATCCTGATTTCTTTCAAGTTTTAAACATGTGCAAAAGGATTTGTCTCCATTACTGATGTAATATACAAAAAAGGATATTGTTTTATTTATTAACAACACTAACTTTTTACTTTACTCCAACCCCAAGTCCCTCCATCATCCTGAGAAATGTCAATATCTGTACGGAAGATTCTTTCTAGTCTGATTTTTTTTTTTTGACCTTCTCGATTCCAAGAACTTTTACCCTCATGGCTCTTCAACAACCATCTCTCATTGCCTATATTGCTTCACCCCAGAATTTCCTTTTATTGAAGTATAGTTGACATACAATATCATGTTAGTTTCAGGTGTACAACACAGTGATTCAACATTTATATACATTATGAAATGATCACCATGATAAATCTAGTGACAATCTGTCACCATACAAAGTTATTACAATAGTATTGACTATATTGCCTATGACTAACGAACTCACTGTAAAAGCATTTAAGTGAGGACTAGGGAGAGATGGTTTGGTAGGCCCTAGAGTGAGGCTGCATATCAGTGACAAATGAGGGCCGTGAAGAACAAGGTCCATGCCAGAATCCAAGAGATGTAGCTACTGGGAGTACTGTTGCCTCTTCACTATAGTTTCAATTTAGAACTAAAATAGGAACCCTAGGCCCAGATAGGAAACTAGAGCAGAGTCTAAGAATTCCCAGTGAAAAGAGAGGCTAGCAAATACTAGGGGGCTCAGGGAGTGCAAAAGAGAGGTAATGTCCAGTGAAAGAAAAGACCAAAAGGTATACTGAGAAGCTTTGTCCCAGAAATGCTTGCAATTGTCACTGCTTTAAGTTCATGAGACAAGTTATTTTAATAATGTGTCACAAGCAAGATTCCTCTGACTGACTTAATAGTCAAGATTCCCTGGAACTCCTGCAATCCTGGAATTTTTAACCTCCAATATCCCTTAGCTTCCTCTCATTTCTCACCACATCTGATTCTCAAGTTTTTTGAAAGTCTCTGTCTTTGGTTCCTCCATTTTCTTGCAGTGTGTCAGCTTTCTCTTGATTCGCTTCTGTGGCAGACACTATACATTGGCTCACTTAACTCCAATATCAAACCCCTCTTCCTGAGCCTTCCTGTACAACAGAGGCCAGAAAATTAAGACCTTGAATTTCTGGTCTCCTTCGCAACAAGGGGTGCAATGTGACACAGTTCTGTCCAAAGAGGTTAGGGGAAGTCCCAATGAAAGACTTCCCTTCCCAAAGAGAACCTCATTGAGAGAAAGCTCTTGTCTCTTTCCTCCTCCTTCCTGCCTGGAACTGAGATGTGATGATCCACTTGTTCAGCAGCTATATTGCAACCGCAAAGATCAAAGCCATGTGACAAGGATGAAAAACAATGATATATTGATGCTACAATGATGATACTGTGGAGTTACAAAGTGACCCTAGATCCCTGCTTTAGGGTTTTTGTTGTATGAGAAAAATAATCTCTTACTTATTTAAGCTATTACACATGGTATGGTTTTCTGTTACTCATGGCTATATCATACAGTTGTACTGACACAACTTCCTTCCCTATTTGGTCCTTATATATTTAATATTTCTTGCCTTCTATCACACTACCCTGCAACATTCCAAACTGGAATCCCTCTGACTGCCCACCTACTCCTAGACCTGAATTGCAAAGCCTATCTGGAGAAATCATGCAAGCATGTATTCTTACCATATAAATTTATATCCTCAGCTTTAGTTGGTAAAGCATCCTGAGATTTACCCAATACTGGGGTAAGTCTTCCCTCTCTTCATGTAACAGCAGCAATTAAGGTTTATCACTCTTCTCACCCTTTGCAATGTGACTTTGCAAAGTCCCCTGCCCAATATCCTTTCGTACTTTATACAGAGGCCATAATATGAGAACTCCCTGTTTCACTTTTCTTCCTCCTCTCTCTTCTTTTCTGCAAACTTATCCTCATGTATTCCAACCCTTATTTCTATCTTCCCAGCTCGGTGAAGAAATACCCCTTCTTCTAACCAAGGCAATTTCCTCTTCCTTTGCCCTAGTGGTCATCTCCTTCCAACTTACTCGGGGATCACTCTGTATAAGTCATTCCTTCTTTCTTCTGTGTTTTCAAACATTCCCTCTTTGCTGGTTCTGTCTCCTAAGCATATGAAGGTATTCACATCTCTACCATCTTCAGACAACATCCCTTCCCTTTATCCATATCCTTCTAGCTATTGCTCTCTCCCTCTATGCTGCATTCACAATCTATCTCCATAAAATGGTAGATTGCTGTATCCTTAGACTCTTCAAATCCTCTGAACCCACCACTTCATTGAAACTGCTCTGAGTAAGGTCAGCAGAATCCTTCTAATTGTATAAGTCAATGTACTATTTTCAATCCTTATCTTATTTTCTTTCTCTGGCATTCCACACCACTGATCACTCTCTCCTTGAAACTGTGTACCAGTTAGTTATTGCTGCATAACAAACCACCCCAAAACTCAGCAACTTAAAACAACGATTATTGATTATTTCAACACAAGTCTGTGGATCAGGTAGAGGTTGGTTGATCTTGGCGAGGCTAGGCTGGGTGTGGTTCATCTTTCTGCTGTGACCAGTAAGCTACTCAGCTAGTCCTTCTCATGGCAGAGATGCAAGAATACAGGCCCAAATGTGCAAGCTAATTTTCAAATCTCTGTTTGTGTTACATCTGCTAACATTCCATTGGCTAAGGCATGTTATGTGATTAAACCTAGCATCAGATTGGGACAGCACTGAAAATGTACATAATAATAGGACTAGATATAGGAAGGGGTGGAAAATTAGTGTCATTACTGCAATTTACCTACTCTATTACTTTGTGGGTTTTCTCAGTGTGTGATATCACTTCTTCTATAATTGCTTTCTTTGTCTTTTTTGGGGGCTCTTCAGCTGCCCATCTCTTGGATGTGTTTCCTATTAATTCAACCTCTATGCTCCTTTTTTCCCCTCACTCTGCATACTCCCCCTGGGTGATCTAACCACCCTCTATATATTAAAGACTTCCACTTTTATCTCTCCACATGTACCCTTTCTCTTGTCAAATGGAAACATTGGTAGTTTTCCACACTCGTATTTTTTTCATGCCTCCATGCTTTTTTAAAAAATATTTTTAATTTTTCCTTTTTCTCCCCAAAGTGCCCCCGATACATAGTTGTATATTTTTAGTTGTGGGTCCTTCTAATTGTGGCATGTGGGATGCTACCTCAGCATGGCTTGATGAGCAGTGCCATGTCTGCACCCAGGATCCGAACCGGCGAAACCCTGGCCTGCTGAAGCAGAGTGCAAGAACTTAACCACTCGGCCACCAGGCTGGCCCCTCATGCCTCCATGCTTTTGAGCATTCTGTTGCTTCTTCCTGGCAGCTTCATCTTCCTTAGCCTAGCTATCATCTGCCCTTCTTTCAAGAGTCAGCTCAGCTAAAGCATCACCTTCCCTTCTTACCCCACCCATGAAAGTCCAGGCTAGTGTTAGAATATAGCAGGCCATCAACAAACATTTGTTGAAATAGTTATTTAAAATAAAAATATGTATTTAATTTTATTCCAAATTAAAAAAAAATCTTAGTCTACTGGGCAAAGACATATCACCAAAATTTGTTTTAGGCTACTTAGATGAAATGTAACACAGAAACAGATTTGACACTGCTTTTTCCTCCTATTCCTTTTCAAGAAAGATTCACAATGTGATATATGATAGCTGGGAGTGAATGATTCATTTTATTTGATCTTTAAATGATAGGCCTTAAATAGTTTTTTTTTTTCCTTAGTGGATGACATACTGTTTTCTGGAGCTGACCTCCTGTACCTTCACTTTCCTTTTATATGTGAATGACTGAATGTTTTTCTTTGGGGGAAAGCACACTATGTTCAACCATGCCATTGGTATCTAACATGTACTGTGCAATGCTCCAATAAATATAACGGAAGAAATAAGCACAATTCTATCAAAACGTTTTCTTATACAGCTTCCTCTTCTCAAGTTGAGTTTTATTACTTAACTTTCAGATGAATAATTCACTGGGAAATTTACATATTAGCAGCCCTTAGTAGCATGGCACAGTATGAATGCCATAAACTTGACAAATGGTCTAGGACATAGATTGTGTTGACTTAGAAGTAAACAAGCAGCTACAGATAAGTATTCCCAATAGCACCACTGCTTTGTTGGTGAAGGATTACTTCTAAGTAAAGACTATCATAGGAGACTTCAGGGGAACAAAATCATTGAAATTTAACCATAGAACACTCTGGGTTCCATAACACCACTCTGCCCCACCTCATGCTCCTCTTAGCTCTCATTCATTCATTAACAAACGAAAACGTTTATTGAATCAGGCATTGATCTCTGCTCTAGAAATACAATGGGGAGCAGGATAGACCAGTTGCCTGTCCTCATGGGGTTTATACTTGTGTAGGAGATACAAAATAAGGAAGTTGGTAGTTACAATAAACCCTAGAAAGAGTGGAATTAAAAACAAAGGAGAAAGAAGAAGAAAAATGTCTTTCCATAGTTTGTAAGAAAGAAATAATAAGTGTTAAAGAACCAGTAGAAGGATGACTGCTTCTGTTATAAGAGAAGCAAAGCATAGCTAGCCAAGCAAGTGTGCTCTTATGTCAGGTGGCAAAAAGTCAAAGGAGACCTCATATGATGGATTCAGCTTTTTGGTGAAGTGGGCAGCAGTATGCTGATAGTGACAAGAATGTTCTGGACTCAGAGGGTTGGAGAGTGGGACAATGATGGCAATGGCCATAGTGGAGAACCAGAGCTGAACAGACCAGAGAATTATTAGAGGTTTTCCCTGCTTCTCTGAAAACCCCATTGTGGATGGAGACCACAGAGTTACAGAGGTCCCAGTCTGTTCATTAAGGAACTTTTTCTGCCAGCCTGGATTTAGGTAGAGAAAAGGCAGATGAGTTGGATCAATTCAAGTGTTTAGCCATGTTAAATTTTTTGTCAACAAAGAATCAAAGAAAATCATAGCTTTCTTCACTTTGTGAAAATTCTTAAAAAAATAGCCCAAAACCAAATTCCAAAAGGACTCCAGGAGAGATGCCACTAGTGGAAAGCCCCCAGTGAGGACCTCTTTCACCTCTGAACAAATTCCTGCCACACTAACCTGAGGTCGTCACCACAATGACTGGCAATCTCGAGGCTCTGAATCCCCAATTCCAACAAACATTAACCAGGGTTGAAACAGAGATGAGACTATGTGGGCAGAAAACCCTTTATAAACAGCGTTTGTTGTTCTCCACGTGCTTGTCTGTGTCTGGGAGGAGACAGCTGAGCCTTGAACTTTTCAATCAGTGTTGATTCCTCATTTTTATACCTTGGGATAAAGGAGTGAGAAATGTGTTGAATGATGTTGCTTCGGCACGTTGTTCAACATCTGTATCATCCATGTGTTTACCTAAGGAGGATGGAATATAATGAAGATTGTGACAACGAGAAATCTTTCCATGGGCCGGCCCGGTGGCGTAGCGATTAAGTGCGCACATCCCGCTTCTCGGCAGCTTGGGGTTCGCGGGTTCGGATCCTGGGTGCGGACAAGTCGCCACTTGGCAAGCCATGCTGTGGTAGGCGTCCCAAGTATAAAGTAGAGGAAGATGGGCATGGATGTTATCTCAGGGCCAGTCTTCCTCAGCGAAAAGAGGAGGATTGGCAGCAGTTAGCTCAGGGCTACTCTTCCTCAAAAAAAAAAAAAAACAAGAAATCTATCCACAATCCCTTAATGTCAACTGAGGTCAATCTATATACGTTTATACTCAAGTGTGCCTTTGGAAACCAGGGCTGCATGATGTGTTGAATAAATATGCACAATTAGTGCTAGTGCTTAGCAAATGCTTTATTATGTGGAAACCATGACACAAATGCTCATTTTGTTCATATTCAGTGTTATTTTCTCCCTGTACAAAAGTTGCTTTGTTTTAAAATTAACCACTTTAAAGGTTCTCATCTGGCCTATGAATAAATATTTATAATGTGCTTTGACTATGAAGAGGGTCATTAGCATATAAAGTTGGACAATGAATGATTTCCTCTGATAAGGCTGCAGATTTTTGATGAGCAAAATGACGAAACTTAATGAAGGCATTTTATGCTTGTAAATACCTTACTCCAGTCCTTTAAAATCATCAAGAAATGTCCTTCATGAGACATGGTTTAGAAGAATCATGGAAATTAAGAGCTGGGTGAGATTTAATGGGTCTCCTTGCACCTGTTCTTTCCCTGAATCAGTACAGAACCGATTCATGAAGCACATTTATTTTTGAACCAGTTTATAGTCCCCTTCAGTGCAGTAAAGCACTATAATAGACAACAGGGTCAGATTATATTCCCTGAATCAAAAGGTCAGCAATACTTTCCACTAAAAGACAGACACTAAAGAAGAAACAGATTTGTTTACCCCATGTCGGAAGGAAATATTCTGAGTCTTGAAATTTGTTTAAAGTTTGTAATTTGCGGATGAGATGGGGCATGGATTGCCCATAACACGAGTAGAATTTTTAGTTAAACAAATGGTTCAAAAGTTACAAACTTTGCTAAAAATGGCAAAAGCAGAAGGGACCAAAACACACAAATAAATGAATCTTCCAAACCTTAGCCAAAAACATTCTCCCTGTTGTCGTGCAGTTGTGTGAAGAAGCAGAACGTGCCAGAGATATAAATGTAATTTTATCTTTAGCTAGCCGAACAAGTACAGGAGAAAAAGGAAAGGATATAAGACAGATGTCTCATGTGGAATCTATGAGTGCAGCAGAAAGGGATCAACCTCTATGGAAAAGTCTTTCTTTTTCTTCTCTGATGCCTGCTTGCTTCCCCCTGACCAATGTGCTAATCATGGTACAATATGCTAGGCTTTGTACTCAGCTATCTTTCTCTCATAGCCCTAGACCACCCCATATACCAAAAAGCCAGGGAAATACATCAAGTCAAAATCATGGAATCATGTACTCCTAGTAAACCACCTTCCCCCTGGCTTCGATGCCCACAGTAGGATATAAAGGAGGCACCAAGTAGGAGAGGATCCCCCTTCCTCCTTAGATCTTGGCCTCAAAAGTATTTTACTTTCAATCATCTGACTTTCTGACCCTTACTCTCTTTCTTCCCATCTCCCTTCTTCTAAAAGCCTCACCACAGTAATTTTCTGACCCCATTGGACCTGGAATGCAATGACCCTATCGCTTTCTCACTGTGAAATCTGTGATCTAGCAGCGCAATCCCTCCCCTGAAAATGCCTTCCAATCCCATGATCCTCTCTTCCTCAGTTAAAATCACCTGGAAAATCCCAACTCTGGTTAATCCTACTCTCCTGCACATGCTTCCAAGAACTGAATGTGACTAGAGCCCACAACCTTGGTGACTGGTTTCACTTTGAAATTTCAATCACAAGGCCCAACTGAGCTGCCTGAAGTCTTGACATACTTTCCTAATTAATTCGCTTCCCTACTTTCTGAGAAAACACATTGACCTCTCTCAACTAACTTCCAGTTTATAATCTAACTTCCAACTTCTCATCTAACTTCTTTACATCATTCAAAGGATTGCTTAAACTTTTTTCCAAAGGAGACTTCCCTAATCATCTCATCTAAAATAGCCTCCCCCAGTCACACTTTATCCCCTTACTTTGCTTAAGTCAGCTTTGTAACACAATTACCTGACATCATATACACACCTATACATACAAATATGTATAGTATTTGCATATTGGCTGCCTTCCCCAACTAGGTCATATGCTCCATAGAGACAGGGAATTGGAGCTGTTCACCGCCATCTAACACAAGATTTCTCAGCTTTGGCACTGTTGACATTTTGTGCAAAATAATTTTGTTGTGAGGGGCTGTCGTGTGCATAGTGGGATGTTTAGCAGACCCCATGGCCTGTACTCATTATATGCTTCCACCTAGTTAGAGCAATCAAAAATGTCTCCAGGCATTGCCAAATGTCCTGAGGGACCAGGAGGGGCAAAATCACCCCTGATTGAGAACCACTGCTCTAACATGATGCCTGGCACATAGTGGGTGCTAAGTAAACATTTATTAAATGAATGAATAAATGACCAAACCATAGGTCACAAAAAAACCAAGAAGTAATAGAATATAATGTATTGTTCTAACTTCCAGCAGAACTATCTTTATACCTTCCCATAAAAAGTGCATTTACCTTGTTTCAATGACACATAGAGGGAAAAAAAAGATTTGGCATCAAAAGTTCTCAACCTTGACTTCATGTTATTATCACGTGGGGAAGCTTTTGAAAACCTGCTGATGCCAGGCCCCTCTCCAGAGCAATTAAATCAGAACCTCAGGGGTTAGGGTCTAGCATAGATATTTTTAAAAACCTCCTCCTGTGATTCTGATTTGCAGCCAGGGTTCAAATCCTGTTCTCTTCCATCCTCCAAAGATTAATTCCATAGCATAGCAATCCTCATAGATAGGACACTTCTCCTCACACCTACATTAGCGTCAGTGCCTTTAAAATGGAAGAAAGCATATCTCAGCATAGTAACTTCCCACTCCATTTACATCTTCTATTCACTGCCCCATTGCTGATCCATGTTCATCCTAAGTAACGCAATTTAAAAATTAGTGTTCTACTCTTGATAATTAGTTCTGGTAATAGGAAAATTGTATTACCTTGCAATTTTCTTTTGTAATAATGGCTTGTGCTATGGAAGAAAACTCATCCTGTCATACTGGGACCAGATATTACAAAGGCCTTGAAATAGTTCTGTGTGAAAGTCTAAAAGGATTATAGAAGCAGATGCAGAACCTATAGGGAAGCAGGGTTAGCATCACAGCTTGGAGAATTCCATCAACACTTACATAACATACGATGGTCTATTAGTGAGAACGTTAATAACTATGATCTTAAGTGTCTTATTCAAGTATACAGAGTTTTTCATTCCCAAAGTGGTACCTTGTAATTTGAAAAATGAATTCTGGTTCTCAAAGATGAATAGTTGTGAAGTGAAATAAATACTTTCTAATTCTAGAAAAAGTTTCTTCTGGGAGTATATGTTTCTCTACAATTTGAAATTGAAGGACTGTCAGCTATAAAACAAGTAGGCATGTCTATCACCATATTGCAATCATTGTTCATAAAAACAATGCTGATTCAACTCCTCATGCAAAATAGTTTAGTTCATATCAAGTTCTGTTGGAACTTCAAAAGAATGTGTATTCTGCCACTGTTGTGTCCGGAGTTCTGCACACGTCAATTAGATACAATGTGTCTATCATGTTCAAACCTCTTATATCCTTTCTGATGTGTGTTTTTGCCAGCTTGTGGTGTCACCCGTTGAGATAGTGGTATTAAAATCTCCCATACAATTATGAATTTATTTCATCTTTTAATTCTATTAATTTTTACTTCTCATGTCTTGAAGCAATTTGTTAAGTGCATACAAATATAAGACTGTCGGTCTGCCTAATGAATTGACTCTTTTATCTTTTAGAGCCTACTTTACCTGACATTAATATATATATGCCAGCTTTGGATTAATGCTGCATCATGTATCTTTTCCATCCTTTACTTTCAACTTTTCTGCATCCCTGATATTTTTTATGTGTCTCTTGTAAACAGCATATAGGTGGGTTATGTTTTGTTCTGTCTTTGTTTGGTCTCTTAAATGAAGCATGTGATCTATTTATATTTATCATAATTATGATATATTTGGATTAAAATACATCATCTTCGTATCTGGTACCTATTTGTCCCACCTTTACTGTGTTGTTTTTCCTCTCCTTTCTTGCCTCCTTTTGAGTTGAATACTCTTATTATTCTATTTCCCTATTCTATTAGCTTGATAGCTACACATTTTTAAAAACGTTTCCTTTATTGCTTACCATATATAAAATGCATCCTTGTCTTATCAAAATATAATGTAACTTGATACTTTTATGCACTTTCTTGACAATGAAAGGGACTTTGAACACTAACTCAATTTATCTTCCTCTCAACCTATGTTGTTATCCTGTATTTTAATTTGACATATATACTAAACTCCAAAAGACATTATCATCATCGTTTTATAGAGTTGATAATCATTAAATTTATCTACAAATTTACCCCTTTACTTACTCTTCATTTCTTCTAAATTGCCCAAATTTCTATTTAGGATTATTTGCCTTTTCCAAAAGAATAGACTTTTGTATTTCTTGAAGTGTACTTCTGCTGGTGACTAATTTTCTCCATTATTTGCCTAAAATTTTTGTTATTTCGTGTTCATTTCTAAGGTTGTTTTTGCTGGGGACACATTCTAAGTTCACATAATTTTCCTTCAGTATTTCGAAGATGTCAAAATACATTGTCTTTGGGTTTCTGCTGTTTCTGTGAGGTGTCAGATGTCAGTCTTCTTGTTTGACTTTTGAAGGTAATTTGTCTTCTTTTTGAGGGGATGCTACTTTTTCATTCTTCTCTTTCCTTTGGTTTTCAGCCATTTTACTGTGATATGCCAAAATATGGTTTTTATTTTATCCATTCTGCGTGGGGAATCTTCGGGATTCTTGGAGCTGTGGTTTGAGATCTGTGCTGGGTATCCTCTGCCTCACTGCATCCCTGCTCCACCCCACTCTCTGCTTTGGGAAGCCGACCTCTATAGATTACAATAGCTTCCATGCCCTCTGCTTTCCCGTTGGTTTCAGCCAATGGGGAACATCAGTAGGAGATCAGAGGGAGGGAGAAGTGGTCAGGGTAATTATTCCTCTTGCTCTCTTTGTGGGGGGCCACCTTGGGTTTGCTGTATCCCTTGATAAAAGGTCATTGTTTCTCTCAAAGTGGCCTTTTCTATATGACTATTTAAGCCTCTCTTTCCCCTCAAACTTCTGGACCTAGAAATGGTGACAGCTCCAGTGTTGCCAGACCCAGGTTCTTTTTTTTTTAATTCTTTTTTTTATTTTTTAGGAAGATTAGCCCTGAGCTAACATCTGCCACCAATCCTCCTCTTTTTGCTGAGGAACACTGGCCCTGAGCTAACATGCATGCCCATCTTCCTCTACTTTATATGTGGGACACCTACCACAGCGTGGCTTGCCAAGCGGTGCCACGTCTGCACCAGGGATCTGAACCGGCAAACCCCGGACTGCTGGTGGAATGTGCGCACTTAAGCGCTGAGCCACCGGGCTGGGCCCCACACCCGGGTTCTTGTAACATCTCTTGTCATTCACCTGCCTACACCTTTGTAATTAGTCCCTTCGAAAATGAGCCCTCTTCAACTTATGCCAATTTGAATGTGCCGTCTACTTCATCTTGGCAACCTGACTGATGCAGTAGCTACTACCCAAAGTAGCCTGTAATCATTGATTTTATATGTCAGCTTGGCTGGGTCAGGGTTCTCAGATATTTGGTCAAACATTATTTTGAATATTTCTGTGAGAGTATTTTTGGATGAGATGTACATTTAAATTAGTGGACTTTGAGTAAAGCAGATTTCCCTCCATAATGTGGGTGGGCCTCATCTAATCAGTTCCAGGCCTGAATTGAACAAAAGCCTGACCTCCCACAAACAAAAGGGAATTCTCCAGCAGACTGCCTTCAGACTTCCTCTGCAACTTGGGCTCTTCCTGGTTCTACAGCAGACTATCTTTGGATTCAAACTGTCTCTTTCCTGAGTCTTCAGCCTGCTGGCCTCTGCCATCAGATTTTGGATTCACCAAGCCCCCAAAATTGTGGGAAAAAATTCCATAGGATAAATCATGTGTATATATACACATACATATATCTCCTATTGGTTCTGGAGTACCCTGACTAATACAAGGTATTAGGAAGTAAACCCTCAGGAGTAAATCCTCAAAATGTAATGTAACTCTAGGACTCAGTTGTTTATGTACTCAAGGAGCACATGGATAATCTTCTTGCTGAGAGGCAATGGAGCATGAGTAATTCATGGCATCAAGTGATATCATGTTAGCACCAGCGGATGAAATTCACATGGAGGGCACGGCATTGAAGGTCAACTGGCTGTGGTACTTAGTCTCAATGGCAGCACAAGTGCTAGTAAAGATTGTAGAGCCACCTGGCACCTTATTATAGCTTTAGAGAGCACAGAGAGGGAAAAATATAAATTAACAGCTTTTAATATAAAATTAAGAACGTATGTTAAAAAATTAGAAGGCCTCGATAGCAAGTTTGAAGGAGTCTTTCATCTCTCATAATTGTACATCACATAGATCCATCACATTGGTGACATTACATTGGTAATCACAGAGTCCATATCAATGTAGGAGATGTGCAGTTTAAAACATGCTGCTTGACATATAGAGGCAACCCATCAGCTACTATATCATTCTAATGTGAGAACAAGTAGGTCATACAACCACCTGAAACCAAAAACATTAGCCATGATCAGTGTCTTTCATATAAGATGGTGGAGTTCAAAGGCAGAGAGGAGCAAGTAACATAAAATAGTTGTAATAGTCCCTGCCTCTGTAGCTAATCAAAACGATGAACGTTGAGGGGCCAAAAGAAGTAGACTCCGCCAAGTTCCTGAGCTATTTCTTGTGGATCCCCCATACCCACCTCCCCAACACACATCATTGTAAATCAATACTTATTGAATTATATTTTGAGTGTTCCATCTGCTTCCCGTAGAGACTCTGATTAATAAAGTTCTTTCATCATTTTTGGAAGATCTTTGGCTATTATTTCATCAAATATTGTTTCTGGGGCTGGCCCGGTGACGCAGTGGTTAAGTGCGCACGTTCGGCTTCGGCAGCCCGGGGGTTCGCCAGTTCGGATCCCGGGTGCGGACATGGCACCGCTTGGTAAGCCATGCTGTGGTAGGCATCCCACATGTAAAGTAGAGGAAGATGGGCACGGATGTTGCCTCAGGGCCAGCCTTCCTCAGCAAAAAGAGGAGGATTGGCAGCAGTTAGCTCAGGGCTAATCTTCCTCAAAAAAAAAAAAATATTGTTTCTGTCCATTCTCTCTCATCTCCCTCTGGAACTCCAATTATGTATGTTAAACACTCTCATGGTATTCCTTTTGTTGCTATGCTTTCTTGTGTATTTTTTTCAAAGAAAGCCTCTTTTTGTGTGTGTGTGAGGAAGTTTGGCCCTGAGCTAACATCTGTTGCCAATCTTTCTCTTTTTGCTTGAGGAAGATTGTTGCTGAGCTAACACCTGTGCCAGTCTTCCTCTATTTGATGTGGGATGCCTCCACAGCATGGCTTGACCAGACGTGCTAGGTCCACACCCAGGATCCTAACCTGCAAACCCTGGGCTGCTGAAGCAGACAGCATGAACTTAACCACTACACCACCAGGACAGCCCCCTCTTCTTCTTTTTTTTTTTTAGGAAGATTAGCCCTGAGCTACCATCTGCTGCCAATCCTCCTCTTTTTGCTGAGGAAGACTGGCCCTGAGCTAACATCCATGCCCATCTTCCTCTACTTTATATGTGGGACGCCTACCTCAGCATGGCTTGCCAAGCAGTGCCACATCCACACCCAGGATCCGAACCAGCAAACCCCGGACCGCCAAAATAGAATGTGCAAATTTAACCACTGCACCACTGGGCTGGCCCCTCTTCTTCTTCTTCTTTTTTTTTTTTTTTTTGTTAAAGGAGATTTCTTTCTTTTCTTTTTTTTTTTTTGCAGCGAAAGATTTGCCCTGTCATCTGTTGCCAATCTTCCTCTTTCCCCCCACAACTCCCAAAGCTCTAGTGAATGGTTGTATATTCTAGTTGTAGGTCCTTCTAGCTCTATGTGAGCCACTGCCACAGCATGGCTACTGACAGATGAGTGGTGTGGTTCCACAACAGGGAAGCAAACCTGGGTCACTGAAGCAGTGAGAGCACCGAACTTTAACCACTAGGCCATCAGGGCTGGCTCTTTCTTGTGTATTTTACATTCATTTATGCCCCATTCTCAGTGTTTTCTTGTGACCAATTTTATTAATTTCATTAATTAAATCTTCAGCTTTGTCTAAACTACTGTAGAACCCATTCTTTAAGTTTTTAATTTTGGTTATTGTATTTCCCACTTCTAGACAATCCATTTGGATATTTTTTTCTTTTAAAGATTTTATTTTTTCCTTTTTCTCCCCAAAGCCCCCCAGTACATAGTTGTATATTCTTCATTGTGGGTCCTTCTAGCTGTGGCGTGTGGGATGCTGCCTCAGCGTGGTTTGATGAGCAGTGCCATGTCCGCACCCAGGATTCGAACCAACGAAACACTGGGCCACCTGCAGCGGAGCACACGAACTTAGCCACTCGGCCACGGGGCCAGCCCCCATTTGGATATTTTTTATAGTTTCCAGTTCTTTGATGAAATTCTCAACCTTGTCTTTCATTTCCCTGAATACATTAAATATAGTTCTTTTAAAGTCTATTTCTCGTAATTCCACCATCTAGATCCCGGATTGGACCATTCCCATTATCTACTGATTTATGAAAATGTTGTTTTGTCTCTTTATGTGCCTAGTTATATACTGTTGTGCTCCTGATAATGTATGTGAACAATTATATACCTAATTTGAGGCCTAGGATGATGTTTTCTTCCTCCAGAAAGACTTTACATTTGCTTCTGGAAGTTGGCTAGAGGCATTAGCAATGCCAGATCACTTTAATTTCAGACATTAAAGTGATTTAAAACTGAGCTTCAGTCCCTGTAAGATCAAGTTTGGTTGTTTTACACCCTTACCTTGGAGTCTCAACACAAAGTATGCTTGTCACTAGAGTCATCCTTCTTGTCAAGCCATGGAAGCTGAGTATTTTATCCCTTGGCCCATGAGCAAAAGGCTGTGCATTTTCTCACTCCCAGGTGAAAAGTTGTCCCCAGTACTCTGCTCATGCTTCTAGGTTTCATTCTTCTCCTGGGTCTTAGATCCACAATTTCCCCCCACATCGTTAAAGCTCCAATTCCTTAAGCAAATGCCTATTATATTTTGTATAACCTTCCTAACTGCTGGTGAAAGAGTTGGTCCTAATTACTTAGACTACCATTACAGAAGCATTTAAGTATAGTTTGAATGGTTTGTAAAATGGGTCTAAGTTTTTTATCAGTTACTTCTATGAAGAACACATCTCAACATAGAATCTATTAATATTTGGAGGAAAAAGAATAATGAAAAACTCTCAAACGGGAATTGCTTATAGCTATTTTAAACGTAAATCCAGATATAAAATGTTACATTCATGAAAGCAAAATTGAAGGTCTCATTATAAAAACATTTGAAATATTTTATTTGCAAGTTTTTACAAATTCAATTTTTAACATCTTTCCTATTTTATTTTTTCTTATCATTATATAATGTAAGCAAATATTTTTTAACCAAACCCTAAAAAAATGCTCCCAAAGCCTCTCTAGTTTACTCCAATGTACCATGTAAATGTCATCATCTTTTATATATGGGCCATGGCATGATAAGAGCTGGAAAGGACTATTCTACCAACAATTATTTCACATCCCTATTTTCTCTCTAGCAGAACTCGTTTTCACCACAGAAGATGAAAATGCCAAACGTACGTTTTCCCATAGGTTTTGCCAAGTGAGGAATCACGTGGCCCAACCTTGGCCAATGGGACCTGAGGAGAAGACTCCTGGGGCTTGAAGGAGAGGTTTGCCTTCCTAAGAAAATCTGGTCAACCCAAGGCAATATCCATCTCCTTCATTGGATGTGATACCAGAACTACTGCAACCATGTGCGGCCATGAGACTAAATATTGCTAGTGTGCTGAGGACAGTAGAATGAAAAGATGGGAAGCACAGAAGCTCTGAAACATTCTTGAGCAACTGAACTAACCTGGAACATCTCTACCTCTGTATTTCTGGCTTTGCCAGAAAACAAATGTCCTTATTATTTCAGCCCATCCTATTTGAATCATCTGTTACTTGCAACCGGGATACTAACTAATAAAGCTGTGGTGGTTTTAAAGCATGGTCCCAAAACTATTTGACACTTCTGCCATTGAAAGATGGGTTCTGTGTACCCTCCCCTTGAATCTGAGTGGGCTGTGACTGTTTCAATGATTAGAGTATGGTGGAAATGATGCTGTGTGACTTGTGACACTGAAAAGCCATGTAGCTTCTGCCTTGCTCAATGGAACACTCACACTTGGAAGCTTGAGCTGTCATATAAGATGTCTGACTGCCCTAAGATTGCCACGATGTTAGGAAGCCAAGCACTTGGTAGGGCCACGGGTTGGTGCTCCAGTCGGCAGTCCTGATATTTGATTCGTTCCAGCCCAGGTACCAGACATGTGTGTTGAACAAGTTTTCAGATGCTTCCAGCCTCTACCATCCATTTACCTCCAGTCTGTGAATCTTCCCAGCTGAGGCCCCAGACATCGTGGAGCAGAGACACAGTATCCCTGCTACGCCCTCTTCAAATCTTTGACCAATAGAATCCATGAGCATAATACAATAAAATAAATATACTGCTACCTTCTGGGGTGATTTATTATGCAGAGGTGGCAACTGGAACAATCATTCTTCACCTCACTTTATATTTATCATGTTACCGTATAACATAAACCTGAGAAGTGACAGAGTGGCCCTTCCAGTTTTCAGGTTATTTTACTTCTGTGTTCGACCTCCCTAGACACAGAAACAATTCTTTAGGGAAGTAAGGTTTTGGTCACAAGGACAGCACTAAGCCTTCTCATATAATATTGGAATTGCTTATAGGATAATAACTTTGGTATAAAAAATATCCTGAAAGAGGAGAAATAGTCTTCCTCTATGATTTACAAATGCAGCTTGTCTGCAGTAACCTTGACATGACCCACAACTTAGGAGAAGCAGTAAGAAACCACACATTATCAAATGAACAGGGCAATTCAATTCAGCCTAGCTCATAAAATGAGAGCATAAAATGGAGGGGCCTGAGATTCAGAAGCCCAGGGGGCCAATGAACACCTATGTGTCCTTGTACAAGTTACTTCACCTCTCTGAGCTCCGGTTTTATTCGTAAAATAAAAGAGTTGGACTAGAAGACTAACGAACCTTCCAACTTTGATTTCAGGGATCAAAACAAAATAGTGCTTGTGGTAAGCTGAATAATGCCGCCCCCCGCCCACTCCCCCCCCCCCCCCCCCCCCCGCACAAGATGTCTACATCTGAATCCCCGGAACCTATGAATATGTTACCTGACGTGGCAAAGGGCACTTTGCAGACATGATTGAGTTAAGGATCTTGAGAGGGAGACAGGAGGCGAGGACATGAGGATGGAAGTAGAAGTCAGGAGAAAAGATGCTACACTGCTGTCTTTGAAGATGAAGGAAGGGGTCCTGAGCCAAGAGATGCAGGCAGCTTCTAGAAGCCAGAAAAGGCAAGGAAATGGATTCTCCCGTGGGGGCCTCCAGAAGGAACACAGTCCTACAGACCCATTTTACATTTCTGACTTCTAGCACTATAAAATAAGAAGTTTGTGCTGCTTTAAGCTACTAAATGTATGGTAATTTGTTACAGCAGCAGTCGGAAACTAATACAGTGGTTAAGAACTTGGGTGCTGTTATCAGACTACTCGAGTTTAAACCCTTCTTCTACTACTTACTGGATATATGACTCTGGGAACCTTACTTAAACTCTCTGTACCTCAGCTTCATCTGTAAAAATGGAATGAGGGTAACAGAACCAAACCTGCTGGGTTTTTATGGGTTTAAATGAGGAAATCCTTAGGATCCTCTGGAACTTAGTAATTTTTAAATAAACGTAATCATTGTTCTGCTAGGATTTATTGTTTAATTTAGGATATTTGTACTTCCTCTCCTATAAATCAAATATTGCTTTTTACACAGTCATTGGGGAGGAGGGGTATAGGTGCATCTACTTTAGGAGTTATGTATACAGCATCTCATTTGGTCCGTACAACCAACCGTGCAATAGGTATGTTTTCATACGAAAAGACTGAGGCTGTGGGAGGTCAATTTTTCCAAGTAACATAGCTAATAAGTGGACAAATCAGAGTGCCTTGTTCACGTAGCATTAACTATGATTATTTGCTGGATTATGATGAACGACTATGTGCAAATAACCACAGTATTGGGCACTAACCCATACTGTGGAGTCTAGACTGACTGACACTACGTCCCCCAATCTGATCCACGCTGGCACAATTCCCAGCTCTTTAACACCCATCCCTTCTTTCCAGAAAGGTCGGAGGCAGCGGGGAGAAGCATTCCATCGCCTAGAACGCTGCCGGCGCCCCCTGGAAGGTGGCGCCAGTACGACACAAAGGCGGGGCCCGCGTGGGGGAACGCCCCGGGATATACACGGGGCGGGGCCTCCCCGGAGGCCAGTGCGCGGCCGCGGAGCTCGACTTGCGCGTCGCTCCGCCCTCGGGAGAGTCGGCGCCACCATGGAGGAGTACCATCGCCACTGCGACGAGGTACCGCCCCTCTGCTGCCTGCGAGCGACCCCTGCCCCCGCCCGCCTTGGTGCGGTTTCTCGGCCGGGTGGTCTCCAGGCGCTTGGTGGCCCGGAGAGTTGGGGTGCGGTGTCCTCCGAGCCCGGGTCCTCCCCTCGGGGCCGGGGATCCGCCCCGCCCGTCTCGGTCCCCCACCCGGAGACCCTGAGGGTGGGCTGGGAGTCCGGGTGGCAGGGGCGGCCGGGAGAGCTTGGGGCCGGTGGCGGGGTCGGGGACGAGGGATGGAGGGCCTGACTCGGGGTGCGTGCGGTGAGGATGGGGTGGCGGGCGCCGCCCGTCTGCAGGGCAGGCCTTGAAAACCGGTCTTCCCGGTTGCTTCCTCCGTCCCTTGGCGTCCCCAAAGCAGGTACCGCAACCCCGCGAGCGAGGCCGTGGTGGCAGAGCCGCTCCCGCTCCCGGGCACTGTCACCTGGGTGGGCTGGAAGGAGGTGCTACATGGATTACGAGCTCTTGCTTACTGACTAGCTTCCCGAAACCTCACCAGAACCCCGTGATGTCAGTTTTCATCTTCCTGTTACTGATGGGGACTCTGACCTTCATGGCAGCTAAGTGACTTGCCCAAAGTTAAAACTGCCAGGAATGACAGATGCTCCATTTGAACCCAGGCCTCTGAGTACACAACTGCAACACTGGCTTCACTTTAACCGCTAGGAGGATGAGGCCTGTTGCATTCCAGCGTAAGCTGTGACAGACCTCGAGGGCAGAATAGACAAAGACATTTTCTGTCCAGTGGTAGCCACAGGTGAATGGTGCAGTGAAAAAAAGTAGGCACGTGGTGGAGGTGCCCCATAAAATGGTGTATTGTTAGACCCCTGGAAGGGGCTTCTGATCCATTCATCTTTAGGATGAAGGCTTCTGTAGAAGCTAAAACCACATTTAAAATAGTTCTGTGAGGCAGGTAGCATACCTACTTACTTGCAGGTTCGTGGTAAAGTGTTTTTATTTTGGAAATTGAGGCACAAGCAGTTTCATCCTGAGGCATATCCTCCAACAAGTCCTGACTCCTGAGAGGGTTCTTTCTGTACTGCAGTGCGTCCTAAATACGTATATTTAAAAAGAAATAAAATTACATGTGTTATTATGGTCACCAAGTACATCCTGATTATTTGGTGACTTTCCAAATCAAAGTGAAATGGACATCATTTAATTTGTAGGCCAATTTTGAAAATAGATAAAGACCTTATTTTGTGGTAAAATGGTAATTTTAATAGGGTCAAAACATGGGAACTTTTTTCATACTATTCCTAATTATTTAGGGTGTTTTTATTCCTTCGTTGTAATTCTGTGGTGTAATTGAGTTAAGTTGAAAATATTTTAAATGTGTACTGGAGATGATACTTATTTTCAAAATTTACTTGTTTTTTGAACTAATTTTAAGTTGTGTAGTGGGATTTATGAAAATGCTGATGTCATAAAGCACCTAAAAACATCTCCTTGGAAACAAATCATATATTACCAGAAGTCTTTTGTTTTAGATTTCAGTCTTATCACACCGCCAATTGTCTATTCTAGGATACTTGGGTATCATTAATAGTTGCTTTTAACTCAAGGTTCTAACAAGCCACTCCAGAGGAAACACTAAGTTGCCAGACCTATTATAAATTATTAAAGTGACATTAATTTTGAATGTTCAAGTATTTTCATAATCTTTAATTCAGGAAAGCCACATTTTTGCCTAGCACAAGTTAAAAACAAAATTGAAAATAATCTATTAAGCATGCTCTTCTCATGGACCATTTCCTGTGTACTGATAACGCATACATCTTTATATCTACTTCCTGCTTGTTTCCTGAGCTTTACAATACAGTGACTCTCAGTCTAGGGTATTCATCAGAATCAGCAGTAAAGCACTTTTTAAACAAATGTAGTTGCCCAGGCCCTGCCCCAGACTGAATGAATCAAAATCTCCAGGGAGCTGGGTGGGGAAAGCATTCTGTAATTTTAAAAGTGTTTGGGGTAGGATTAGCAACCTCGGGAGACCTGATGCCCCTCCCCACCTTTGGTCTCCTGTCACTGATACCTGTCCAGGCCAGCCTAGAGTGTTCTGTGTATCATCATAGCTTCAGATAAAAAGATGTCTGTGTTGAAAGCAGCTTTATCAGTTGTTTTTCCCCTTTAGGTTGGCTTCAATGCTGATGAAGCCCACAATATCATTAAAGAGGTAAGTTCTACATCTGTTCACCCTGAAGCCTGCTGCACTGATTGAAATTTTGAAAACTTATGTTTTGACTTTCAGTACAAAGTTAAAAACCTTAGTATTAAAACAAGATTTTTAATATTTATTCGCTAACTTTATAGGGGTGCTTCTATGTTTTGTCGTATGCTGTCAGACATCCTGGGGCTTACTCTTAAATTGATGTTTAAGTATTGGTCTAGAAAATTGGTTTGCTGTTTTCTAAAATTGGTGACCTGCCTTTGAGTAAAAGAACTTTTATTTCAGTAGGCCAATATTATTTTAAATGTTAATGCTATAAAAGTATATATATAATATATTTTATTAAATATAATATATGTTATAAATAAAACATTTTATTAAATACATAAATATATAAAAAATACGTAGCATTAAATATATATTTAAATTTATATATATAATTATACATATAAACTTTTATAGCATTAACATTTAAAAGTCTATATATACTTATATATATTTAAAATATATATTTATATATATAATATATACACTTTTATAGCATTATATATATAAAGTATATGTATACTTTTATAGCATTAACATTTAACATGTATATATTTGACATATATATACTTTTATATAGATAAATTATGTCTAATATTACATATATGTGTCAAATAAATAAAAGACCCTAGAAATACCTGCTTTTGGCCATTGTATGCAGTTTTTACCCCAATATAATTAGAAAAGTAATCACTTAACATCTTTTAGACACTGATGTGATAGTAAATAAAAATCCTAAGAAAAATGTTGAAAGGTGAAATCTGGTCCTCCTGTTAAGCAAGTAGACCAGAAGGCCTCTTTGGGAGTCCATTCTGGCAGAACTTTAATTAAGTCTAGTGGTATCACATACAGACTACACTGCGGGTAAGGTATTTATGAACATTTTTAATAGTCATTTTTAACCGTGCCAAATCCGAGAACACAGTGAGCTGGCCCAGGAGGCATGCTTGTGCTGTGGGTATGGCTGTTGGGGCCTGTGTCCTCTCTTTTGTTGTTTGTAAGTCTGACTAGGAGTTTGTCAATTTTGTTTATCGTCTCGGAGAACCAGCTGTTTGTTTCATTGATCCTTTCTACTGCCTTTTTTGTTTCAATTGCATTTATTTCTGCTCTGATTTTTATTGTTTCCCTCCTACTGACTTTTGGCTTTGTTTGTTCTTTTTCTAATTCAGTTAGGTGTAGTTTGTGATTGCTTATTTGGGATTTTTCTTGTTTGTTAAGGTGGGCCTGTATTGCAATAAATTTCCCTCTTAGGACCACTTTTGGTACATCCCACATAAGTTGGTATGATGTGTTTTCATTTTCATTTGTCTCCAGATATTTTTTTATTTCTCCTTTAATTTCTTCAATGATCCATTGGTTCAGTAGCATATTGTTTAGTCTCCACATCTTTGTCCCTTTCTCAGCTTTTTTCTTGTAGTTAATTTCTAGTTTCATAGCATTATGGTCAGAAAATATGCTTGTTATTATTTCAATCTTCTTTAATTTATTGAGGCTTGCCTTGTTTCCCAACATATGATCTGTCCTTGAGAATGTTCCACGCACACTTGAGAAGAATGTGTATTCTGCTGTTTTTGGATGGAGTGGTCTATATATAACTATTAAGTCCATCTGGTCTAGCTTTTCATTTAGTTCCACTATTTCCTTGTTGACTTTTTGTCTGGAAGATCTATCCATTGATGTGAGTGGAGTGTTGAGGTCCTCTACTATTATTGTGTTGTTAGTATCTCATTTTAGGTTTGTTAATGGTTGCTATATGTACTTTGGTGCTCCTGTGTTGGGTGCATGGATGTTTATAACTGTTATGTCTTCTTGGTGGGATATCCCTTTGATCATTATATACTGCCCCTCTTTGTCTCACTTTACCTGCATTATCTTGAAGTCTACTTTGTCTGATATAAGAATTGCTACACCTGTTTTCTTTTATATGCCATTAGCTTGGAGTGTTATCTCCCATCCCTTCACTCTGAGCTTGTCTTT
Source organism: Equus caballus (assembly GCF_041296265.1). Lineage (NCBI taxonomy): Eukaryota > Metazoa > Chordata > Mammalia > Perissodactyla > Equidae > Equus > Equus caballus. The sequence goes on along the minus strand of NC_091715.1, from coordinate 31,202,606 downwards.
GTCATTGAAGCTGAGATGTTTCCTGGAGGCAGCATATTGTTGGGTCTTGTTCTTGAATCCATCTTGCCACTCTGTGTCTTTTTATTGGCAAGTTCAATCCATTTATATTTAGAGTGATTATTGATATATGAGGGCTTAATGCTGCCATTTTATCATTTGTTTTCTGGGGTTCGCTGGTTCGGATCCCAGATGCGGCCCTATGCACGGCTTGTCAAGCCATGCTGTAGCAGGTGTCCCACGTATGAAGCAGAGGAAGATGGGCACAGATGTTAGCTCAGGGCCAGTCTTCCTCAGCAAAAGAGTATTGGTGGCAGATGTTAGATCAGGGCTAATCTTCCTCAAAAAAAAAAAAGAAAGAAAATGGACTATCTCATCTACGAGATTTTGCATACAAACCTCATGGTAACCACTAAAGAAAAAAGTAGAGCAGAGTCACAAATAATAAATAAGGAGAAAACTAAGAAATTCAGCATAAAAAACTACCTAACTGAATTGGTAGTCTGAAATACACGGAACGAGAAACAAAGGAAATGCAGGAGAACCCTGCATTCAGGGCTTCGTAACCCCTTCTTTTTTTTTCAGGTATGAAGGCCTTCTTGAGGATTTCTTTTAGGGATGGTCTTGTGGTGCTGAACTCCCTTAGCTTTTGTTTATCTGGGAATGTTTTTATTTCTCCATCATATCTGAAGGATATTTTCACTTGATAGAGTGTTCTTGGCTGAAAGTTTTTGTCTTTCAAAGATTTGAATATATCATTCTACTCTCTCCTACCCTGTAAAGTATCTGCTGACAAAATCTGCCGAAAGCCTGATAGGGATTCCTTTGTAAGTTATTTCCTTCTGCCTGCTGCCCTTAGTATTGTTTCTTTGTCATTGACTTTTGCCAGCTTCACTACTATATGCCTTGCAGTAGGTCTTTTTGCATTGACAAAGTTAGGAGATCTGGTGGTCTTCTTCATGTGAATTTCCATCTCCTTCCCCAGGTTTGGGAAGTTCTCTGCTATTATTTCTTTGAATAAGCTTTGTGCTCCACTCTCCCTCTCTTCTCCCCGTGGAATACCTATAATCCTTATGTTGCATTTCCTGAGTGAGTTAGATATTTCTTGGAGACTTTCTTCATTTCTTTTTAGTCTTAGTTCTTTCTCCTCCTGCATCTGAAGCATTTCTGAATTTCTATCCTCAATCATGCTGATTCATTCCTTGATGATATCTGCTCTACCGTTCATGGAATCTATGTTCTGCTTTATCTCATCCATTGTGTTTTTCATCTCCAATATTTCTGCTTGGTTCTTCTTTATAGTTTCAATCTCTTTTGTGAATTAGCTCCTGAACTTGTTGAATTGTCTATCTGTATTCTCTTTTAACTCATTGAGTTTTTTTAATGATAGCTATTTTTAATTCTCTGTCATTCAGGTTATAGATTTCTGTGTCTTCAGGATTTATTTCTGGGTACTTGTCATTTTCCTTCTGGTCTGGAGATTTAATATAATTTTTCATACTGTTAGATGGTGTAAATTTGTGCTTCCACATTGTGGTAGCATTTGATTGCCACTTCTGCCCTTTGCCACTAGGTGGGGGTCAATAGCTGCATATTCTGAGCCCACTGCAACTGAGGGGACAGCTCCAAGTTGCTGAGCAGTGGCACCAGGGCGCCAGGAGGGGGAGGGGTTGCTTTGTTCTTCTGCACGATCTCAGGGACTTCCTCCTGTGCCCTCGCTATCTGCTCTTCTAGGATGTTGGCTTGATGCAGACACCCCCACCATAGCTAGTCCCCTCTGTGAGGGGCTTCCCCCCTGATTGTGAGGGACTTCAGGGATCTATGGTGTTCCCTGGGAGGACCATCACTTCCTCCCTCCTTTCCTCCCTGTGGCTACACATAATCTCCTGGTTGCTGTCTTTCCATGAGGAAGAGAAGCATTCTCTTACCTCGATCGACTTCCTCAGGGGGGCCCCAGCACCTCCACCTTCCAACACGTGGCTACATGGGTCTCTCAGATGTCTTTTGTGTTGTGCGGATGTCCTCTGTTGGAATATGTATGTCCTTTTCATTTTATCTTTGTGGGGAGAGTTTACTGGAAGAGCTTACTTTGCCGTGATGCTGATGTCCTCCCTCCTGCCATATTTTAATATTTCAGAATCATGTATTAGAACTATGTAGCTAGGCATATTTAATTACTAAAATAGAATGCAAATGTTTTCGATCCCTTAACAATGCAAAAGCACAAATGAGGGTGAATGGGAGGTAGAAGAGAGGATGGAAGTCACGGGAAGGGCAGGAGTGATAACAGCCTGATTTTTCAAAGTCGAAAGTCAAGAGAGACTGTCCTTGGTTGATGTAACATGAAGAAGAGGTTGCTCAGGTATTTGAGTAGTCTTTTAAATAGTACCTTTTTCTTTACCCACGTTCTGAACCAGAGAGTCATTAGAAAGAGAATAAAATATCACCTTTATTGTTTGTAAAGACTGGGTTGGAGATTGGAGCTTGTTTTACAAACTCCCTGCCTGCTTAGTTCAGTCCTTGGAAGAGGCTTCCAAGGGAAACTTTGAGTCAGCAGAAAGCAACACTCAGCCAGGCTAGTGCCTTTTGTTGGTCTGGGCAGAAAGGGAAGGAGAGACCAAATGTCCAAGTCTAAGGCGTTCGGGAGATTGGCTCTCCCAGATGGGAATGGTGGAACAGCAGTTGTCACCCACCAGTCAGGCAACTCACTCCACGTCTGTGGAGAGGAGTGATAACAGGTGGGGCCAGAGGCTGGGAATGCCAAGGCAAAGTCCTCTGTGTGGAAGGAAATGTGAGGAGTGGAAGAAAAGATGCATGCTTCTAGCAATGTAAATATATCGAAGTAAAAATAATGAATTCACTGTATTAAGGGAAGTGGGGGAGGAAGGTTGCTGGTGGTCTGAGGGAACTAAATTTCCATCTCTCACAGCAGGAGTTCTAGGGACACCGTCTGTAATTCATAAATCAAGAACTAGTGATGTAAATAGTATTCGGGGATGTGTAAGTAACCCTTAGAAGAAATAAACAGTTGTACGTGAAAGGTGTTTCCTCTGGGGAAGGGGACCGGGGATAGGAAAGAGAGGGGAGGGGATTCTTGCTTTTCATTTTAAGCTCTTCTGGCCTGTTGGATTTTGAAAACCATGTGCATGTGTTACTTTGAGATTTTATTAAAGTAAAAGAACTATGCTTAAACTGGGATATACATGCTTTGCAGTGGCTAGAAGGTGCTGGAAGCCACTGGGTGCAATTTAGAGCACCAATTTTTTTACTTAAATATTTGCAAAAGGGAGTTAAATAATATAAATAATTTAACTGTGGGGCTGGCCCCGTGGCTGAGTGGTTAAGTTCGAACGCTCCGCTTGGGTGTCCCAGGGTTTTGCCAGTTTGGATCCTGGGCGTGAACATGGCTCCACTCATCAGGCCATGCTGAGGTGGCGTCCCACATAGCACAACCAGAGGGACCCACAACTAAAATATACAACTATGTACCAGGGGGCTTTGGGGAGAAAAAGCAAAAAAAAAATCTTTAAAAAAATAATTTAACTGAAAACATTTTTTAATGAAAACAAACTCTAACACATTATGGAGACAAAAGCAAGCTTTGCTTGAATTTTTTATATGAAATATGAAACTTCAAAGAAATCTCACGTTTGCTTCAGGTGACTTTCAGCTGCATGTCCATCCTCTTCCCTCCCCCTTCCTTCCCATGAGCCAACTCTCTGCCATTGAGGCATTGGAAAGGCTTGAGAGAGAGCGAGCACTATTTTAAAACATTTCAGCACTTCCTGGATGATTACACAATTTCAGCAGGTATTTCTGTTTTCCTTATCTGTTGCTGATCACCTTATTTTCTTTCCTTTGATTCCTTGCTCTGAACCCCTATGCTAATATTTTTTCCCCTCAGAAGTCTTAGAGCCACTCACTCATCAGCGATATGCATATATTTTATGTATTGTCAGGAATGGAATTTGTCCCTAAACAAATTCTCAAAGAAAAAGTGAGTCACAAATGGAATGAACTTGGAACTTAGTCTAAAGTATATTTGATTCGGGTTGCCCAGAGAGTGTATCAAAGCCACTATTACTTCAACACAAACATTTATTGAGTGCCTGCTACATGCCCAGGTCCTGAATTTGGCCCTGGGAACATAAAACAGGTGAAGGACCTCGTTATCTAGTGGGCCTCCTGGTTACTGGTAATTGCGAAAGCGAAATGTTAATTAATAGCAATTAACAGGATATTTGCAGTGGGATCCTCAGCCCTGTGATGTTTTCTGTTGTTTAGAGCAGAACTTGAAGTGTTCCTATTAGAAAACCTGAAAGAAAAACCAGTGCTCTTAGTTTCCCATGAAGGAAAAGCAGTCTGGGGAGAGGAAGAGGTTTGCCCAAAGGGCACGAACTTAGGAATGATAAAGCCGGAATTAAAACCCTGTTCCCCTGTCCCTGGGGCCACTGGTCCCCCTAACTCTGTCATGTTATTGAACATTCTAGAATAATTTGAGCCACTTTACTTTCTTTAGCATTTCTAAATTTAATTTCTTTTTTTACATTTTATCATCAATGAAGATTTTATACTATCCAGCTTAACATTCCATATTAATTTGTGCCTTTATGAATCTTTAGTCCAGTTGTAGTAAATGAAAGCTGCGCGCGTGCGTGTGTGTGTGTGTGTGTGTTAGTTATTAAGCTGGATTCTATGCATGAATTGAATGAGTGCTTTATTGTCCAGGCTCTGTCGCTTGAATATAAAATAATAGCAGTAAAATAAGTCAGAGAAAGACAAATACTGTATGATCTCACTTATATATGGAATCTAAAATAGCCAAACTCACAGAAACAGAGGTTGCGGGGGTTGGGGGGTTGTGAGGGTGGGGGGCCCAGGGGAGGGGAATTGGGGAGATGTTGGTCAAAGGGTACAGACTTCGAGCTATAAGATGAATAAGTCCTGGGGGTATAATGTAGAGCATAGTGGCAATAGTTAATAATACTGTATTGTATACTTGAAAGTTGCTGAGAGTAGATCTTAAATGTTCTCACCGGACACACACACACACGCACACAAAAGATAACTATGTGAGGAGATGAATGTGTTAACTAACCTTATTGTGGTAATCACTTCACAGTATATATGTGTATCAAATCATCACATTGTACACCTTAAACTTACACAATATTATTTGTCAATTATATCTCAATAAAACTGCAAATATAAAATAACAGCAATAATAATGATGATGATAATATCATTGCTTATGTACTTATCCTGTGGCAGTCGCTGTGTTTGAGCACTTGGCATTCATGGTCTCACCTCATCCTAACAACAACCTGATAAGATGAGGCTGTTATCCCTACTTTGTGGATTAGGAAAATAGGGGCTTCAAGAGGTTAAGTCACTTCAGAAGGTCACACAGCAAGTAGGTGGCAGAGTTGACCTTAAAACCTAAGACTGTGATACTAAACCAGTGTTGTTAATCAGGCATCAGAAATGGATGCAGGTAAGCACTGTGGAAAATTATTTAACTTTCTCTTTCTAGAATACCGGAAAGGTAGTGTTCGTCGATGATTTACTTATAGTGGCAAGTGTGTTAATTGTTTTATAGCTAAGCAATTATATAACATGAATGAGAATATAATTATTATACATGAGAATTATATTTTTAAATTGATCACATCCTTTGTTTCTAGCATCTGAAACCTAGTTCAAATGCCAGCTGGTTCCAAGCTGTTCTTTAACCAATTGGTATCACCCTTTTGTAATATCCACCCGCATCCATAATCCTTTTATGACATAACTTATCACACTTGGTTACCCTTCCTTGTGTCATAGAGTTCTTTTATTAGCTTCTCTGCTAGATTGTTCAGTTCTTTACAACAGAGGCCATGCCATATTTATCTTTATATGACACATAGTATCTCACAGAGAGATAATGCATGCAGAAATGCTTTGAAAATTCTAAAATAATTAGACACAATGCATAATAAATATTTCCCAAGATGCTTTATTGGGTTATAAATATATTTCATGTTTTGAATAATTTTTGCTGCAATTTGTGTATAATTTGTTTGATTATCCTCTACCCTTTTAGTGTATAGATGGGGTCTTAGGTGGTGAAGATTATAATCAGAACAACATCAACCAGTGGACTGCAAGCATAGTGGAACAGTCCTTAGCACATTTGGTTAAGTTGGGAAAAGCTTATAAATATATTGGTAAGTATCACCATCTTTTATCCCTAGTTTACTCACCTTTGTCCTTGTGGTTTTCTCTGAATTTGGAGAATGTAAATGAGTGATAGACAATCAAGTTGGATACTAATCGGGTATGAAGGACTTCTGACTTATTCATCCAAAGATAATATATAATAATACCTAAAAGATGGAGCTCTTTAGCTACTTAAAAGCAGTTTGAACTCCTGCCAACCATCTGCTTGCCCTTGGTAGCATCCTCTTTTACGTTTCCATCAGTTATCCCTTTCCATCAAAACCCACTCAGGCCTACTGTCTTCCTTTCAATAGCCCCATGCCTCCTTACATGTAGGTCTGTGAAGTGCCATGCAAAAATTGTTTGTAAAGTGGAGTCTTTTCTTCATTTCTGTGTCTGAATTATGCCCATGGAACAAGGCACATAATTTGGCCGAGATTTTTCCTGCACTGTAGTCACCAATTGTTGTGGCAATGGGCAACAAACAGACGGGACCCAGTGGGGTCGGTATCGTGGTGGTACATAATCAAGATGAGAGTCTTATTTTTTTCAGTCCATTTGCTGAATGTTTTGTTTTCTGTTACTTTTACAGCTTTTAGAGCTCTGAACTCAAACACTTAGATCTTAGGGGTCTTTTCCTTTGTTTATAAATGTTCTCACTCTGCACCTTTATTTTTAGTGACCTGTGCAGTGGTCCAGAGAAGTGCATATGGCTTTCACACGGCCAGCTCATGTTTTTGGGATACTACATCTGACGGTAAGAGACCTTAAGCTGATTCAAACCAAGTCCAACTTCTAGCATACAGTGTACTTATTATCGAATGCTTATTTATTTCCAATTAAATTATGAAAAGACACTTATCAACAAAATTGCTTTGTACCTAGTCACAAGTATGCCTTCAGAAAAATATGAGATGTGAGGGTTTAACAGATTGCAGGAAATAAGAAACTAAAACCTATGAAAAATGTATACATATATATATATATATATATATATATATATATTCTCTGGTAATTTTGATGTTTTTCTGGTATTTCAAAGTCCTCTTTTTGTGTATTTTCAGGAACCTGTACTGTAAGATGGGAGAACCGAACCATGAACTGTATCGTCAATGTTTTTGCCATTGCTATTGTCCTGTGATGGACTAAAAATGTTTGGCCAAAGCCATTAACTTAAGAATTTGTCAGTGTATCCTTTCTAAAAAGAGTAGTAGTTACTCATTAATGTGCTAGATGACAAGTGTGCAGTATGCTTCCAAGCTATCAACAAAAACTGAATATTATAAGCAAGCAATCTCATAGTAAATTGGGAGATTATCTCATATTCTATACAGCATCATTTAAATAAGAACATTTGACATCAGCGAAAAACAAATACGGAAACATGGCATGACGTGAAAATATAATCTTACATTTACACGGGCTTTTCACTAACATTACATACCTAAGGAGATGGGGAAATCCATTTAGATAAAAAAATCCTCTTTCAGCTAGAGAAATTAGCAGGGATAAATATCTGAACAAAAAACATTGCAAGGTTAAAGGTGGAGAAAATAATAATTAGCTAACACTTCTTGGGTTTTATTTCTTCTCACCAGTTGTACATATGGTTTAGTGGAAAGTAATTTTGCTCCTTTTTTTCCTATCAACTAATATTACAGTAGCAACTATTATTAACCAGTTTACTTTTTCTGAGAATTGTTAAGACAGTTTTTTAAATTTCAAGTTCTTGGACTTACATTTTAGGGCAAATTAAATCTGGTAACCCGAATTCCGTAGTTAAAATTAGTTTCAGTATATGATGGAAAGGATCTGACTCTAACAGCTGCCTTACAAATCACTCATTCCATGGGGAACATTTATTGAATGCCTATCATGAGCATATTTCTCTGCTAGGCATTACAGTTGTCAATATGTCGTTCAAATTCTAAGTTTCTTTGGCACCTGTTCATTCAGACAACTAACATTTATTATTTGGGGAAGACAAAAAAAAGAGTTGTTTTACAAGAGAGGAAAAAAAGTGAATCTGGTTATTCATGTAGCAGTAAGCAAAATGGAAAGCACTTACGCTGACAGAGAATTATGGATGTAATTTTAAGAATTGCTCCTAGCAAGTAAAAAAATACATAAAATATGCAACTCTTAGTTAAAGGCCTTATTAGCAGTTTAACTATATAAGTAGTAAATGTTGTCATTGCTTTAGTTAAAACCATCTGTAAATAATTTTAAATACTAATTGTGTGGGGTTCAAATTGAGTAGAATAAAGTATAAATTAAAAGTATACAATCATTAGCAGGTTATTGAAAATCTCAGGGTATATGGAATGTAGTTCAATTTATTAAGAAAATAAAACATGAAAAATTAGGGTACAAGGCTGGCCACCAAATGCGAAGTCAATCTGCTATTTAACTTTGAAAACAAGCAATTTTACATATTACCACTAACACTAATACATATAGGTGATGGAACCATGATTCATTGAATTTTGGGGGTAAAGAAAAGCTTAGTATTAGTATTGACAATATTAAGATAGTATTCTTGTAGGAATGCTATGTGCATGTTTGATATTTTGCTGAGTAATGAATTGTTCAATATTTAAGGAGAATATTAAGAAAACACAAGGGTAGAGTTTGATACAGCGACCGACATTTTTGGCACATCAAAAATTCTCATAGTCATTACCTTTATGTTACTTTACGCTACTGGCTTTTGTGCCCTTGAAGATTCTAACAGTGACCAAAATATCTGTGTGGTTAAGGCTCACTTTGATTATTGTTATTGAAGCCTGATTTTAAAAGAATAATAATCAAAAATACCTCGTGAACTTGCTATCTGCTCTGTTTCTAGTTAAAATATAATAAAGATTATCTGCCTGTGCTGTACTCTTGCTTCTAGGTAATCATTGAATGGTTACAGAAATGGCATTGTGCTTACTCTTAAAAATTCTAAATAGGAGGAATGAGGAAGAGAAATGAAGGTCGGACCACATAGATACATTGTACAGAATAAATACCATTAAAATAGTAACCTAAACCCAGTATTCACCATTACAACATAATTAATAGCTTCTATTTTATGCCTTTTATGATTTTAACACAAAATTTCACTTAAAAAATGTCAGTGTAAAATGTGTTCTGGAACTATTGATTAGCTTTTAATGACTATTTTTGGCAAGGAATTTTGTCCTATTTGTCAACTTGTAATTGAGTTGTTGCTGGGTTTTCTTTTAATTAAGGACTTTAAGTATGTAAAATTAGGGTATTCAAATGTAAGTAGTAACTCCTAACTCGGATTTTTGTAAAGCTGTAATTTAATGTTTATAAAGTGCTAGTATACTGCCCTAAATGATGGCAACATCTCATTACATTTCCTCTAGTAAAAAGCACTTTTTTACTCTTCTTTCCAAGTTGGGTGTTACCTCATTATGTCACTGAAAGCTTTTTCACCACCTACACTCATCATCTCATTTTTAAAGTAATCTTACTATGCCGCAGATTATATTTTCCAAGTTTGAGTAAAAAATCCCTATCTATCCTTGATGACAGTTTTTAAAAAATGGGGGAAAAATATGTGACTTTTTATGGCAAATGAACTAGGTCTGTCTTATAGCAGATGCCAAAGCAAAGTTTGAGAGAGGAATTGAAAATTTCACCCCATGTGCTAGAATCTGCCCAAGGAGAATTTGTTTCATAATCCAGAACGTGGAGCTATATTTGTGGCTAAAGATGCCTACCGTTTCAGTGTCTAGTAATTCAGTAAAATTGACCTTTGCATGTTTATTAAATTCCCAGTAAAAGGATCTTAAGCATTGAGCCCTTAGAAGATTTAGATGGCCACCATCAGTATACATTAACCTCAGTGGTCCAGGAAGTTATAGCCCACCCTGTCTAATTGCAAACCCTATGTTTCTCACTGTGGTCCCCCTTAATGTCATTCCATGTCATCCTTGGGATATGTAGGATATATTGACAATCAAGGCCTAATTAGAAATGACTCCTAATTGTTTCATAGTGTCTATTCCCAAAATGGTTGCTGAGGATCTCAGGGACAAAACTGGAACTTTCTGCAGACACTTGCAGCACCACTGGTATGGTATGTATCTTCCCTATGGGACGCACAGTGGGGGCAGCTGCCCCCCGCCTGGGGTCCTTTAAGGGTCAGGACCATATGGGAAAGTTCCTTTGCAGCTCTGCCTAACCACGTCAGGGGATTCGATGCCAGGGTTTATCCAGTAAAACAGTCACATTTCTTCGTGTAAACATACAACCTTTTTATTGCACTGAATACTTCATCTTTTTAGATATATTTTTATTTATGCCAGCTTCTAATTTGAGATATTTCAACCTGGGTTTCTCAGGGCAGAATTTTACATGAAGCAGTATTATTATCTAATGAAAGTTCTGTCGATTCATTTGCATCCCCTACAGTGCATTATGGAGAAAATCTCCATAAAAATTATTAGATTGTGGCACATACCGATCTTTCCTTAACCTTTAATTTTGTAGGCTAGGAATTCGGGTTAAGCTGCATGAGCTGACATAGGCTTTCACAGCTCATGCTCATGCAGAATACCACCCAAAATGGTCAGGATTAGAATAATGGTCTCTTAATAATTAAATTAAAGCAAATTTTTTCTGTAAAGGGCCGAATAGTAAATATTTGAGACTTTGCAGACCTTTGCAGCTGCTCAAGTGTGCTGTCGTAGTGTGAAAGCAGCCGTACACAATAAGTAAATGAATAGGTGTGACTGTGTTCCAATTAAACTTTACTTACAAAGACAGGTGACAGGCTGGCCAGAGTTTACCAAACCCTGTGTTAGAGTAGGAAGTGTTTCCTAGCCACTTCAAAAATGTGCACCTTGGGGGCCGGCCCCGTGGCCGAGTGGGTAAGTTCGCACACTCCGCTTCAGCGGCCCAGGGTTTTGCCTGTTCGGATCCTGGGCGCGGACATGGCACCACTTGTCAGGCCATACTGAGGCGACTTCCCATGTGCCACAACTAGAAGGACCCACAAGTAAAAGTACACAACTATGTACCGGGGTGATTTGGGGAGAAAAAGCAGGAAAAAAGAAAAAGTATACCTTAATGATCCGAGAGCTTTTCTTCATTTCACTCTTCTGTTATAAACAATGGAACACAAAGCACTTTTATATATTATGTTTTATTATATTGTACTCAGAGGGACCTTATTAGTAAACCAAACCTGGACTCTCTTTATTAAAAAAAAAAGAAGGGCTACAAATCAATTTTTCCAAAACTAAAGTATTCCCTTTTTGATATATATCACCTGACTTTTCATTGGTTTACAGATCATTTTATATCTTATTATCTTGGAGTTTGTTTTACAATGTTATTTTAATGAACATTATTATAAACAGGTCAAAAATTTGTATTTTATTGATTTTTGCCTTTTTGTGGCTAAGATGGATGTCTAGTCTGTCTAAAGAATCTTCCATGCATGCAGGCCATGGCAGTCGTGGCCCATTCAATTCCTCTTGTTAGCAGAAATTATACACACACACACACAAACACAAGAAATGGCACAGCCCACAGATGAAATAACACTGCCCCATAGTTTGGAGAAGTAGATTCTTTACCCAGGAGTGGCTACATATTGCACTAGGCGTGAGCACCTGAGCCAGTGATGGTTTATCCATAGACTGATTTTTAATCCATAAAGTGGGTGGGCTATGTTAACTAAGCCAAGCAAAGGAGTTCCCTCTGAATTTTGGATCAGAAAATAAGGAGAGCATTAGTCACCAGGAGGAAAAGGGAGCAGATGAAGCAGGTGAGAGACGCAGCAGTCTTGGCAAGGACTGGTCCAAGTTTTCTTATTGGCAGAACCGTCACCACAGCTGCCCTCTGCTCTCTCTACCACCCTCCCGTCCGGGGAAGTCAGACCAAGCTCCAATACCAGCGGCACCAGCAGCAGTGTTGTGGATGGTGTCAGCAGTTGTGGCAGAGAGAGTGGCATATTAGGCAGGGAGCAGGTCGCTGGGAATGGTCCGGCAGACAGCTTCGAATCGCCAGTATATGGTGATAAAGAACAGAACAAAAACCTGTACACAAATGTTCATAGCAGCTTTATTAGTAACAGCAAAAACCTAGAAACCACTTCGATGTCCTTCAATAGGTGAATGGCTTAACAAACTGTGGTACATACATAGAATATTACTCATAAAAAAAGGAACAAGTTATTGATACAAGAACTTGCATGAATCTCTAGAGAATTATGCTGAGTAAAAAAGTCAATCCTAAAAGAATACATACTGTGTGATTCCATCTATAAAACATTTTTGAAACAACACTTTAAAAAGTGGAGAACAGATTAGTGGGTGCCAGAGGTTAGAGATAGTGGAGCAGGAGGCGGGCAGGAGGGAGGTGGGTGTGGTTATGAAAGGCCAACATGGGGAGTCCTTGTGGTATGGGGACTGTTCAGTATCTTGGCTGTGGTGGTGGATGCACAAACCTACACGTTATAAAATTGTGTAGAGCTAAATACACACAAACGAGAACAAGTACAATTGGGAGGATCTGAATAAGGTTGGTGGATTTATCAATGTCAGTATCCTAGTTGTGATATTGTAGTATAGGTTTGTAAAATGTTACCATTGGGGGAAACTGGGAAAAGGATGCAGGGGATCTATCTGTATTATTTCTTACAACTACGTATGCATCTATAATTATATCAATAAAAATTTCAATTAAAAAAATAAAGACAAAGACAATTTCATACAAAGAGACCAAAAAAAAGCAGATCAACTTTTGGTCGTTTTATTGTCTTTAAATTCTCTACAAACAATGCACCCTTTATTGCTGCACCCAGTGAAGACCACTCCCACCACTTCCTGAGATGTGCCACCGGATAGAGACATAGTAAAAGGAAAAAGTGAGATACCAGAACAGCCAAGCTGTTCTTTAATGAGCCAACCTCTTAATCTGGAAAATTCTATGCATTGACTCTCTTACATATAGCCTCTGAATGATTCATTGTAGCAAAGATAGAATTACACTTAGACCAAAGAAGTGTTGTTTTTCCCTAAAGTATATCAGAGATATGGAAGAGGGCTGAATATTTTAACAAAAATCAGAGTAATTTTAAAAAATTTTTAAAATTTTATTTTTATTGTGGTAACATTGGTTTATAACATTATATAAATTTCAGGTGTACATCAGTATATTTCAATTTCTGTGTAGATTACATCATGTTCACCACCCAAATGCTAATTACCATCCATCACCACACACATGTGCCTAATCACCCCTTTTGCCCTTTCTCCCCCCCCCCATCCCCGTCTGGTAACCACCAATCCAATCTCTGTTGCTATGTATTTGTTTGTCGTTTTTATCTTCTACTTATGACTGAGATCATACAGTATTTGACTTTCTCCCTCTGACTTCTTTCATTTAGCATAATACCCTCAAGGTCCATCCGTGTTGTCACGAATGGCCATATTTCATCCTTTCTTATGGCTGAGTAGCATTCGGTATAGATGCCACATCTTCTTTATCCATTTGTACCTTGACGGGCACCTAGGTTGCTTCCAAGTCTTGGCTATTTTGAATAATGCTGCGATGAACATAGGGGTGCATGTATCTTCATGTATTCATGTTCTTTGGGTAAATACCCAGCAGTGGAATAACTGTATGGTATGCTAGATCTAGTCTCAATTTTTTTTTTTTTTTTTTTGGTGAGAAAGATTGGCCCTGAGCTAACATCTGTTGCCAATCTTCTTTTTGCTTGAGGAAGATTGTCACTGAGCTAACATCTGTGCCAATCTTCCTCTATTTTTTTGTATGTGGGACACCAGCACAGCATGCCTGGGTGAGCAGTGTGTAGATCTGTGCCTAGGATCTGAACCCGCAAACCCTGAGCCACCAAAGCAGACCACGTGAACTTAACCACTGCACCACCAGGCTGGCCCCTCTACTGTTAATTTTTTGAGGAATCTCTATACTGTTTTCCAAAGTGGCTGCACCAGTTTGCACTCCCACCGGCAGTGTATGAGAGTTCCCTTCTCTCCACATCCTCTCCAACACTTCTTGTTTCCTGATGTGTTAATTATAGCCATTCTGAGGGGAGTCAGATGATATCTCATTGTAGTTTTGATTTCCATTTCCCTGATAATGATCTTTAACATCTTTTCATGTGCCTGTTGGCCATCTGTATATCTTTGGAGGGATGTCTGTTCAGATCTCTTTCCCATTTTTTAATTGGTTTGTTAGTTTTTTTGGTGTTGAGATGTATGAATTCTTTATGTTTTGGATATTAACCCCTTGTCAGATATATAGTTTGCAAATACCTTCTCCCAATTGTTAGGTTGTCTTTTCATTTTGTTGTTGGTTTCCTTCGCTGTGCAGAAGCTTTTCTCCATTGAGAATGATATTAGCTGTGAGTTTGTCATATATGGCCTTTATTATGTTGAGGTACTTTCCTTCTATACCCATTTTATTCAGAGTTTTTATCATAAATGGATGCTGTATCTTGTCAAATGCTTTCTTTGCATCTGTTGAGATGATCATGTGATTTTTATTCTTCATTTTGTTAATGTGGTGTATCATGTTGATAGATTTGCGGATGTTGAACCATCTCTGCATCCCTGGAATAAATCCCACTTGATCATGATGTATGATCTTTTTAATGTATTGTTGAATTTGATTTGCTAGTATTTTGTTGAGGATTTTTGCATCGATGTTCATCAGTGATATTGGCCTGTAATTTTCATTTTTTGTGTGTTGTCCTTGTCTGGTTTTGGTATGAGGGTACTGTTGGCTTCATAGAATGAGTTCAGAAGCTTCCCTTCCTCTTCAGTTTTTTGGGAGAGTTTGAGGATAGGTGTTAAGTCTTCTTTGACTGTTTGGTAGAATTCACCAGGGAAGGTGTCTCGTCCTGGACTTTTAATTTTGGGAGGTTTTTGATTAGTGTTTCTATCTGCTTCTGGTGATTGCTCTATTCAAACCTCTACTTCTTCTTGATTCGGGTTTGGAAGGTTGTATGATTCTAAGAATTTATCCATTTCTTCTAGATTATCCAATTTTTTGCTGTATAGCTTTTTGTAGTATTCTCTTATTATCTTTTGTATTTCTGAGGCGTCCGTTGTAATCTCTCCTCTTTCATTTCTGATTTTATTTATTTGAGCCTTCTCTCTTTTTTTCTTGGTGAGTCTAGCTAATGGTTTGTCGATTTTGTTTATCTTTTTGAAGAACTAGCTCTTGGTTTCATTATTTTCTATTATTTTTTTAGTCTCTATTTCATTTATTTCTGCTCTGATTTTTATTATTTCCTTCCTTCTGCTGATTTGGGGTTTTGTTCTTCTTTTTCCAGTTCCTTTAGGTGCACTGTTAGATTGTTTATTTGGGATTTTTCTTGTTTGTTGAGGTAGGCCTGTATTGCTATAAGCTTCTCTCTTAGAGCCACTTTTGCTGTATTGCCTAGATTTTGGCATGTTGTATTTTCATTTTCATTTGTCTCTAGGTATTTTTTGATTTCTCCTTTGATTTCTTCATTGACCCAATTGTTGTTCAGTAGCATTTTGTTTAATATTCACATATTTGTGGCTTTTCTGATTTTCTTCATGTTGTTGACTTCTAGTTTCATACCTGTGTGGTCTGAAAAGATGTGTGGTATTATTTTGATTTTCTTAAATTTATTGAGACTTGTTTTGTGGCCCAATATGTGATCAATCCTGGAGAATGTTCCATGTGCTTTTTTTTTTTTTTTTGAGGAAGATTAGCCATGAGCTAACATCTGCTGCCAATCCTCCTCTTTTTTTCCTGAGGAAGACTGGCCCTGACTAAGATCTGTGCCCATCTTCCTCTACTTTATATGTGGGGTGCCTGCCACAGCATGGCTTACCATGTGGTGTCTTGTCTGCACCCGGGATCCAAACCAGCGAATCCCGGGCCGCTGAAGCAGAATGTGCAAAGTTAACCACTGTGCCACCAGACCGGCCCCGTCCATGTGCTTTTGAAAAGAATGTGTATTCTGTGGTTTTTGGATGGAATGTTCTGTATATATCAACTAAGTCCATCTGGTCTAATGTGTTATCTATGGCCAAGATTCCTTATTGGTCTTCTGTTTGGATGATCTGTCCATTGGTGTAAGTGGAGTGTTAAAGTCCCCTACTATGATTGTGTTACCGTCTATTTCTCCTTTTATGTCTGTTAATAATTACTTTATATATTTAGGTGCTCCTATGTTGGGTGCATAGATATTTGTAAGTGTTATATCCTCTTGTTAGATTGTCCCCTTTATCATTATGTAGTGCCCTTCTTTGTCTCTTGTTACAGTTTTTGTTTGAAAGTCTATTTTGTCTGATATAAGTGTTGGCACCCAGCTTTCTTTTCTTTGTCATTTGCATGGAGTATCTTTTTCTATCCCTTCACTTTCAGTTTGTGAGTGTCTTTAGGTCTGAAGTCTGTCTCTTGTATGCACCATATATATGGGTCTTGGGTTTTTTGTCCATTTGGCTACCCTATGCCTTTTGATTGGAGCATTTAGTCCATATTTAAAGTAGCTATTGAAAAGTATGTACTTATTGCCATTTTGTTGCTTTTTTTCTGGGTGTTTTAGTAGTTCTTCTCTTTTCTTCTCTTTGCTCTCTTCCATTGTGATTTAATGGCTTTCTTTAGATTATATTTGGGTTCCTTTCTCTTAATTTTTTGTGTATTTATTATAGGTTTCTGGTTTGTGCTTACCATGAGGTTCATATATAATAACCTATGAAAATAGCAATCAGTAGTGAGTTGATGGTCTCTTTAGTTTGACCTCTTTATAAAACCTCTACTGTTTTACTCCTCTCCTCTACGTTGTATGTTTTTGATATCATATCTAACTTCTTTTGTGTGTGTGTTTATCCGTTACCCTCTTATCATTGAAATAGGTAATTTTAGTACTTTTGTCTTTGTACCTTCATATTGTCTTCATAGGTGGTTGATCTGCTACCTTTACTGTATTTTTGCCTTTACTAGTGATTTTAACGTCTTTTAAAAAAATTTCTTATTCCTATTTGTAGTCTTCTCTTTCCCACTTCAATAAATCCCTTTAGCATTTCTTGTAAAACTGATTTCTTAGTGATAAACTCCTTTAATTTTTGCATGTCTGGGAAACTCTTATCTCTCCTTCCCTTCTGAATGATAACCTTGCCAGGTAGAGTATTCTTGGCTGTAGGTTTTTTCCTTTCAGCACTCCCTTATAGCCTGTAAGGTTTCTGCTGAGAAGTCAGCTGATAGCCTTATGGGATTTCCTTTGTATGTAACTTTTTTGCCTTTCTCTTGCAGCTTTTAGGATTCTCTCTTTATCTTTAATTTTGGACATTTTAATTTTAGTGTGTCTTGGTGTGGGCCTTTTTGGGTTTATCTTGTTTGGTGCTCTCTGTGCTTCCTGTACCTGGATGTCTGTTTCCTTCCTTAGGTTAGGAAAGTTTTCAGACATTATTTATTCAAATAGATTCTCTGCCCCTTTGTCTCTCTCTTCTCCTTCTGGGATACCTATAATACGAGTGTTAGTGTGCTTAATGTTGTCCCAGCGTTCTCTTAGACTGTTCTCCTTCTTTTAAATTCTTTTTTCTTTTATCTGTTCAGCTTGAGTAATTTCCTCTAGTCTTTCACCCTGCTCACTGATCCGTTCTTCTGTATCATCTACTCTGCTATTGAGTCCTTCTAGTGAGTTTTTCATTTCCAGTTTTGTATTTTCATTTCTTTTCTTTTTCTTTTTAAAGATTGGCAGCTGAGCTGTTGCCAATATTTTTTTTTTTTGATTTTTCTCCCCAAAGCCCCCCAGTGCATAGTTGTATATTTTAGTTGTGGGTCCTTCTAGTTGTGGCATGTGGGATGCTGCCTCAGTGTGGCCTGACAAGCGGTGCCATGTCCATGCCCAGGATCCAAACCAGCGAAACACTGGGCCGCCAAAGTGGAGCATGCAAACTTAACCACTCAGCCACGGGGCGAGCCCCTATATTTTCATTTCTGATTGGTTCTTTTTTATATTTTCCAATTCTTTGTTGATGTTCTCACTGAGTTCATCCATTCCTCTCCCAAGATGAGTGAGCATCCTTATGCCTCTTTGAACTCCTTATCAGGTAGATTGTTTATTTCTGTTTCATTTAGTTCTTTTTCTGGGGTTTTGTCCTGTTCCCTTGCTTGGAACGTATTCCTTTGCCTCCTCATTTTGCCTCTTTGTGCTGATATCTATGTATTAGGTGGGTCAGCGACATCTCCTCATCTTAGAGAGGTGGCCTTATGTAAGAGATGCCTTCTGAGGCCCAGCAGTGTGCTTCCCTCTCATCACCAGTTGCAAATGTTCCAGGAGTGACCTCTGTGTGGGTTATGTGTGTCCTTCCGTTGTGGCAGGGTTGCTCTTGGTGCAGGTGCCCAGGGAGGCTGGTGTCTCCCCCTGGCCAGCTCATTGTAATTCTCAGCTGCATGTTGTTGCTATGGACCCTTTCATCACTTCGTCAAATTTGGGGAGCCTCAGCACAGTTGGCTGCAAAGTCTAATAGCACATTCCTGTTGCAGTTTTTCTGTTAGGTGAGTAGGCCCCCAGCGTGGCTTATTGCTAGACTCAGGGGCTTACAATTGCTGTAGGCCTTTGGCCTGCAATGCTGTTGTCAGCTCTCTCAGGATTGCCGCTGGTGGGGCTGGCCCTAGGCACGGGAGCACCCACTTGTTTCAGGCTTTGGAAGGAGGGTCCAATCGCCTGTGTGGCTGTTAGAGAAGCATGTCTTCTGCAGCTGACAAGCCCCATGGCCCATAGGTCCACACACTGTCAACACAGTCCTGGCCCATGCATGTGTCTTGACCCCCTGAAGCAGACCCAGTAGCCCTACTGCAGAGGCTTCCATACACTTCACCAATGCCCCACACGCTACACCTGCTCCTCACACATGCCCTGCCCCTTAGAGGTGGACCTGGTAGCCTGCCTGCAGAGGATCCAGGCACCCCATCTTTGCAGGCCTGCAAGTTGCCCAAGGGCTTGCTGTAGGGTGGGGCCGGTCCCTAGGGTGGGCTATGTGCCCTGGCTGAGCTGGATTAAATTTGCACTCTATTGGGTGGGGCAGACCCTGGGCTAACAGGCCAGGGGAAGAGCTCCAATGGCATCTGCCAGTGTCTGTGTCATTATGCCTGTACCAGATCTAATAATGGCTGCCGTCAATGTCTCAGTCCCTGGGGAGGTCTCACCTCTTACTGAGATGCACCCAGAGGCTATCAAGTCAGTCTCTTTTCAAGAAAGGACTATGCACCTCTCTTTCTGGTGATTTTAGGTTGCTTTCCAAAATGGATGAATTTGTGCATGGGCCCTTTAAGAGATGGTGTTTTTCTGCTTATATCCCATAGCTTTTCTAGAGGTATTCCCTGTTGTAGTTAGTAGCCAGAAAATCCATATATTATGACACTCATCTCAGTTGTGCTGAGTCCGAAGGATGCTTATTGCAGTAATGCTCCCCTGCCCAGGTCTCCGGCTCCTCCAGGGAAGGCTGGGTACCTTAGGATTGCTCCTGGCCAGCCATGAAGCTCTGTGGCTCATGAAGGTGGCTTTTTTCCTCTCCATAAAGGAATTTCTGCTGCTTCCACCTTAGTCAGGACTGTCCCTTGTTGTGGGGGTTATTTTTGTCCAGTTTTTAGTTCTCCCTCAGGGGTAATTGTTCCAAGAATAGTTGTAAATTGGTTGTGTCCATGGGAGGAGGTGAGTTCAGAGTCTGCCTATGCCACCATCTTGACACCAACCTCCAGAGTACTTTTCTGGATATACTAAATTTCATTTATCCATTCATCAGTCAATGGACATTTAAATTGTTCCTCAGTTTTTGCTATTATGAAAAATGCTGCTATAAACATTTGTGAACAAGTCTTTGTGTGGATATATGTTTTCATGTCTCTTGGGTATATGCCTAGGAAGGTAATTGCTGGGTCATATGGTATGAAAGGTGAGGTGAGTATTGGATGCTGGTAAGCAATCAGCAATGTCCACTACCCTTCCACAAAGAGATGCTGTGTCATGTTATTATTGAAATACATTGCCATCTTGATCTAGTTTCTGTTTTCCCTCTTGGTATAGATATAAGAAATGTTTTGCTTTCTTTTTAATTCTTGCATTAGTTTCCTATTGCTGCTTAAACTTGGTGGCCTAAAAGAACAGGAATTTAGTCTCTTATAGTTCTGGAGATCAAAATTGTCTTACTGGGCTAAAATCAAGGTTTAAGCAGAGCTACATTCCTTCTGGAGGCTCTAGGAGAGCATCTGTTTCCTTGCCTTTTCTAGCTTTTAGAGGCTACCTACATTTCTTGGTTAGTGGTTCCATCTTCAAAGCCAGAAGTGTAGCATTTTAAAATCTCTCTCCTCTCTGACCTCTGCTTCTGTTATCTCCTTCTCTGACTCTGATCCTCCTGCCTCCATCTTTCCCTTATTAGGACCCTTGTGATTACATTAGGCCCACTCAGGATAATTTCCCCATCTCAAGATCTTTCACTTAATCATACCTGCAAAGTCTCTTTTGCCAGTAACTTATTCACAGTTTCTGGGGATTAGGATGTGGACATATTTGAGTGGCCATTATTCTCTCTAGTACAACTCTATCATCACATGATGCTGAATTGCAATGGACTCTCGGTCTAAGTATCAGAAAAGCAATAGGGACTAGTGAGAACTGTAATGTGTTGGATAACATGTGCCCCTTCAAAGAGGGAAGCTGCATCTCACCTCCAGCCATTATCAACATCTAGAAACAAGGGTTCAGAGTTCCCTAATCTTTCATTTTTTGTGACAAATTCAGATATATTGATTATGATGTGAAATCTCTGAATTTTCAAAATCTCAATATTTTTCAACCTTGGTGTTTGGACTTAAGGGGGCCCAACAAATAGTACACCCCTTTTCTACCTGCGTCCTGAACAAATGAGGAGACAAGGAGAAAGATAGATTACAATCAAAATATCACCTTTCTGTTGGAAAACGGGACTTACCTGAGGGCAGCTGGTCTTTTTAATATTGAATGCCAGAATTAGAATTACCACCCAGTCATAAGCAGAAAAATACTCTCTCTGGTGAACTACAAAGAAGAAGGTAAGAAGAAGCCACCCACCTCCCAGGGCAGGAATGAGTGAGGGAGTGAAGAAAGATCAGGAATGTTATATGACTTGATGATTCTCCATGTGGAGAACCACTTGGAAGGAAACGTCATGAGCGGGGATTAAGCACTGCTCCCTTAACACTTGGCACTGATTCTAACTTTTTAAAAATGCTATTGTTGCCTAACATTGCACAGGCTGAAGAAAACATGCGTGTGGGTCAATATGGCCCATGGGTCATTAAGTTTTCTCTGTTTCATGGTCTCTGCAGAACTTGGCTTCTACCAGTCTCTACCTTCCCCTCCCACTCTATCCCAGTCTCCTCCACTGATTGGTTAATGGAGTCAGGTACTGCACTGCAATTGTTCCACCATGGTCCATAGGCAAGGGGAAGGAAATTAAGTCAGCTGTTGTCCGGACTTAAGGTCAAGTCAGTATGTCTAGGAGCAGCTGGTATCACTGCAACCTTGATCATGTGAACTAGGGAGTTACCTCTACTGTTCTATGAATCATTTGTCTGCTCTTTTTGGACAGCAATTTGGCAGCATCTATCAATTTATCCATTTCAATCAATCTATCTGTTTCAAGTGTTATATCCTATGACCACAGTTCTTAGAATCTGTACAATAGAAATAATAACATGACTGGATAAAGAAAAAACAAGCAAGAATTTTTCTTGCAATACTGTTTGTAAAAACAAATTAAAATAAAACAACAAAAATATCCACCAATAGGGGAAGAATTATGGAGAAGAAAAGGGAAAGTATCACTTTTTACCTTATGTATTATATGATTTGAAACAGTTAAACAATTATATATGAATTTTAAAACTTAAATCACACAATACAGGAATGCATTTTTTACAGAAAGCATTATCGTATAACAAAAACCTTACAAGCCCCTTGCCCTCCATCTTGTCTCGTCTTTTTTTTTTTTTTTTTTTTTTTGGTGAAGAAGATTGTCCCTGAACTAACATCTGTGCTAATCTTCCTCTATTTTGTATGTGCCATGCTGCCACATCATGGCTTGATGAGTGGTGTGTAGTTCCACACCTGGGATCCGAACCTGTGAACCCTGGGCTGCCCACCAAAGCTGAACGTGCGAACTTAACCACTACACCACCGGCGTGGCCGCCCATCTTGTCTCTTTTTGGCCTCCCACCTTGCCATCCACTCCCAAGGGTAATAAGATGTAAAAACCGCTGTTATTTTATTTTTTTCCAAAGGAAAGAGTAGACTCATAGTCTTTTCTTTCTTTTTTTTTAGAGCTTGGCACCTGAGCTAA
Organism: Equus caballus; assembly: GCF_041296265.1. Lineage (NCBI taxonomy): Eukaryota > Metazoa > Chordata > Mammalia > Perissodactyla > Equidae > Equus > Equus caballus. Next base: position 31,180,059 of record NC_091715.1, on the reverse strand, counting down.
CACCTGTTGCCAATCTTCTTCTTTTTTCTTCTTTTCTTCTTCTCCCTAAATCCCCCTAGTACATAGTTGTATATTCTAGTTGTAGGTCCTTCTGGCTCTGCTATGTGAAACGCTGCCTCAGCACGGCCTGATGAGCAGTGCTAGGTCTGCTCAGGATCTGAACCCACGAAACCCTGGGCTGCCGAAGTGGAGTGCAAGAACTTAACCACTCTGCCATGGGGCCAACCCCCGCTGTCATTTTGATGTATATGATTCCAGGCCTTTGGTCCACATTTACACACATATATACATATGCAACTGGAAAATTCTGTATAATATACATGATTCTGCAGCTTGCTACTTTTAGGCAACAGTAGGTCTTGGGGTTTTTTTTCATGTCAACATATATAAAACCAGCTTGTTGTTTAGCTGCTATATTGTGTCAAATGGTATGGATATTCCTTTGCCTATTGATAGACATTTAGGTAGCTTCCAATGTTCCACTCTTACAAACAATGCTGCTATGAATATCTTTGCACAAACCTCCTTGTGTCTATATGTGAATGTTTCTCCAAAACACTTTAGAAGTGGAAGTATTGGGTTACAAGATATGTATCTTTTAAATCTTAATAGATTGTATTTCTTCTGTAATTTCAAAATAAAAATTTAAGAAGAGAGAAAACAATTAAGACTCTTGAAGATAGCAAGCTTCCCTTCCACGTACAAATATACAACATTTACGTATATGGCTAAAGAGATCCTGTACCAGCCCTTAAGATTATTCATTCTAAAATAGAATTCATGATGAATCACGGCATACCCACCCCCCAAAAAGCATAAAAATCATAGACACTGCATCTGCTCTTTTTGTCATACTGAGGATACCATACGTGTCCAGTTCTTTATTTCTGTATATCCGTGTGCGTGTGCACGTACACATGCGTGAAGGTGCCTGCTGCGTAGAACTTGCAACAGTTTCTTATGAGTGACTGTCCTGAAGCACAGCAATTATTGTGGAAATAGGAGGAAAATGTGTAAATGTAAGAGAGATAACGGAGTTTGAATTCTCTGGAAATCATAGCTGGTAGGTCAAGGAAGCTAGGCAGAGAGGAAAACTAAGAATACTGTAGGGTCTAGTTTCTCATTTCTTGAGCTGAATAATGTTCATTGAAGTATCTAAAATCACAGGGAGCACTATTCACTGGGATCAGCTTCATTAATGCCCATAGCTTCGCTTCTCTGCTGCCAACAATAGAACTCAACTGGAAGTAAGGAGGCCTACAATTTAGTCCTGTCTCTACATCCAATTGGCTATGTGATCTTGAAGTAATCATTTCACCTTTCTAAACTGTGCTTTATTCATCTGTAAAATGAAGGGGACAGATTAGGTTCTTTGTAACTTTAATATCATGGTGTAAAAAATCCAAACCAAGATTCTAGCCATCTAACAGATATTTGATGCCAAATTAACCCTTTGCACCTGTCCAGGAGCTTCTCTGGTACGTTTGTCCTCATAATAAAAGTTATAGGGATTGACAGAACTAAAATGGGACAAACAGAAAATCCAGTGTTTAAGAGTGACACCAAGCAAGGTAACAGGTTCAAGCAGGAAGCTTGGCTGAAGCTGACCATGATCCTGAGGCCAGGAAGATCAGCAGCTTAGGCCAGAAGCTTTTGCAACATTGGGTCATATTTGTCTCCAAGTCAGCATACAGGACATATATTATGAGAAAGCCAAACTCTACATTTAACATTAGCAAATTTCTTAACTCTGTTTTTAAGGGTTTGGGGCAGTATCAGAGGAAGGGCTTCAGAACACTCTTCTGTTATTCTCCCATTTTGGCCTGTGTTTCCCAAGTGTCATCCACAGACTACCTACAGTGGAGACCTGAAGTGCTAGCTCAGATGACAACGCTGAGGCTCCATCCTGGATGTGCTGGATCAGAGTTGGAGGGTGAGGGAGGGCAGAATTGGAATTCTCTATTTTTGACATTCTCCTCCAGTGAGTCTTCTGCACGTTAAAGTTAAGAGGACCGCTAGCTTTGGGAGGCAACTGTGATCAGGACACATTTTAGAGATAAAGTCTCTAGTTACATAAACTCAGGAGTAAAAATTGTGTTGTTAGGCAGAAGTAAGAAGCACACAGTGAAGAATCCAAGAGAGATGTAGATGCCCCCAGCAAGCGAAAGTCCAAAGTGGGAAAGTTAGGGATGCCCAGACTCTTAGACTAGAAAGGAGTGGAGTGAGAAAGCCTCGTCATAGAGTCACAGAATCCTAAGTTGGAGGGGACTTTAAAGTTGCTGTGTCACCCTCCCAGCCACAATAGAAGTCCTTTCTACAAACACATTTGGTATATGGTTATGAGAGGTGGTTGTCCAGGGCCTGGATTAGGGAGTGTGTTTTACATCCAAACCTAGCTGTCAGGGTAATGTCTTCCATTCACCTGGTCCCCTTTGATGTTGAAGTCACATGACTAAGGAGGGATGGTCAGGTTTCAGGGAGGAAAAACATCGGGAGATCTTTATCCCAAGCAAACACATTCATGCACACACACACTTATGGCTGGTACAGACTTTGAAAGCTATAACCTTAACACTTTTGATTTACCTTCTCTTCTTCAAGGAGTTTATCTCCCTGTGCAGTTTAGCTGTGCTGCCACCAGGGGACAGAAGGATGCCATTGATTGCATACCGAAGCATGAACTTCAGAGTTTGTGCTCTCCTTGACATTCAAAATATTGCCTCTCTGCTAGCTTTGATCCCTACCCAGGATATATAGTCATAGATCTCCGGCTTTTCCTATAGAACGTATCCATTTGTTAAAACGGTTAAAATATGTCAAACTTTAAACCATCACACTGGAATCCACATTTCCCAGGCCTCTGAGTATAAGTAGAAGAAACAGTAGCAATCTCTGGTTTGTAGCAACTCTTCCTCAGGGAAATCACCAGAATTCCAAATCCTTCTGTTTGGTTTGAGGCTTCTCAGCTGTGTCTCAGTGGTATTCCTCAGTGGCCCTACCAAGCCTCCTCTTGCCACCCTCCCAACACCTCCTCTCCCTCCCTGGTCTCTTCCCACACACGACACAAGGTGAGGTCAGTAATTCATGCAGTAAATATTTACTTAGTGTTCATTATGTGCCAGACACTGTTCCAGGCTCTGGGGAAACAAATGAGCAAAGCTCTTTGCTCGTGGAGCTTACATGCTAGTGGAGAGGCAGACATTAAACACATATTTTCAGATGGTAATAAGTGTTACAGAGAAGTAATAAAAATCAAGAAACAATGCGGGGGAGGGATAGGGAGTGACTCAGGGAGGAGACAGTGACAGGGCTGCTGTTTTAGATGGGATTGTCAGAGCAGACCTCTCTAACAAAGGTGATATTTCTTTTGAGCTCTGAAGGAGGTGAGGGAGTGACTCAGACAGATTTGTGCGTGAAGACGCATTCCAGGCAGAGGGAATCACGAGTGTGAAGATGTTGATGTGAAACCAACTTTGGTATGTTTGAGGGACAGCAAGGTGGCCAGTGGCTGGAGCTGAGTGAGAAAGGGAGAGAGTGATGGGAAATAAGACAGAGTAGATAACAGGAGACTCTATCATTTAGGACCACTTCTGCATGAGATGATGTGGCACTGACGGCTTTGAGCAGAGGGGTGATGTGATCGCTGTGGCTGCTGTGTTGAGTAGACTGTAGGTGGGCAAGGGTCAAAGCAAAGTGCCCAGTTAGGAGGCCATTGCAACAGTGTAGGTGAGAGATGATGGTGGCTCAGACTAGGAAGGTGGCAGTGGAGGTGATAAGAAGTGGTCAGATTCCGGAAACGTTTTGAAGGTAGAGTCGACAAGATTTGATAATGAATTGTATGTGGCATTTGAGAGAAAGAACAGTCAGGGATAGGCTAAGGTTTTGGCCTAAGCAAGTGGAGTTTCCATTTCCTGGAATGGGAAAGTCTGTGGGATAGGTGGTGAAGTAAGAAGAAAACTAGAAAGGTGTGGGGTCCTGAAAATCAAGTGAAGAAAGTTTTGCAAGGAGGAGGCTGTGATCAACTGTCACACACTAATGAAGTAGATGACGTCCCTTCTGGCTGCAGCTATGGCTACAGTTGCTGCCTGCCTCACAATCTTGCTGACATTGGTGGACTTTTCTGTATGTCCAACACTTACTGGGTTGGGAGGTGGTCCTCCTTTCCCAAGTGTTAGAGACAATTCTCATACACGACCTTAAAACAAGATGGTCTTCTCCATTCCATTCTCAGTTCCTCATTTCTTGGAGCTCCGCTAGATGATAGACAACTGAACTCTCATCTTGCATCAGGAGACAAAGGGACACACCACTCAGAGCTACGTTCAGAAGGCTCCTCTCCGGCACACCCTGTTTAGTTCCCGGAGTTAAGTCTGTGAGAGGAATCCAGCTTTCTCCATTCAGAGTGGTTCTTTTCCACCTGGAATGCTGCTGCAAGAAGCTCTCCCACAGAGCTTCTAGGGCTTCAAGCAACACCACCCGCCTCCATGGCCATTAAACCCTCACATCCAATCTTCCCAGATGATCACAGACACTCTGGAACTCACAGTGGCCCTAGACCTGGAAACCATACTGCACTATACTTAAGGATTATGCTTTAAGCATTTTGTTGAAGTAAATGGAATTAGTAAAATAGGTGCATGTTATTCTCATTCAATTGTTAACTGTTTACTTAACATCATAACCCAATTTTGCTCTTAAATACTAACACTAATTAAAATTCCCAATTTGAAAGTAGAATTCTCTTCCAAGGTCATCTTTTGAGGTAAACTCCTACCCTCCATTCCAGTGAATTTCAGCGTCTCCATTCGTTTACTTTGATCCTTCATCATTATTCTATGAAGATATAGGGTAGTGGTTAAGTTTGGTGGGAAACACACCATCCAGATTTAAATCCTAGATGTGTGACACTGGGAAAATTGTGTAATCTCTTGGCCTCAATTCCCTCCTCTGAAAAGCGGGCATAATAATTGTGGGGATTAAATGAGGTGAAACATGTAAAGTCCTTAGCACATAGTAGAAGCAAGGAGGTGGAGACTGTCCAAGCTTGGGTCCATAAGGGAAGAAAAGTTTGAACAGAGCCTCCTCTCACCCCCAGCCAGCATGCAAGGGTCGTGTAGTATAGCATGAAGTAAACTTTAATTGCTTTAAGCCATTCAGATTTGGGAGTTGTTTGTTACTGCAGCATAACCTAATCCTGACTGACATAGAAATTGAGATTGGAAGTAGGGCATACTGGAACAAAACCTAAAATGAATGACTTTGACGTAGTGATCTGTTAGTGGTTGGCAAAGAAACAGATTTTGAAGACTGAGAAAGTGAAGGTCTCTGTTATGCAGAGGCAAAGCACTTATTGAAAATGTTGCCTGTAGTCACTTGAGAAGAAAATCATGTCTCTATTAAACCTATAGATCTAGGGGGAAAGATGGAAAACAATGCTGGTAATGTGTTGTTGGCTGTTAACTGAGAATTGACTGGCTTTCAAATTGAAATTATAGCAACTCCTGGGTTTCAACTAACATCCCTGAATGTTTAGCTTAAAGCTGTGACAGGATGGGGGAACTTTGAGCTTATCAACCTTGAGCAAGGGCTGAATGTATTTTGCATATAAAAACGATCATGAACTAGTGCTGTTCTCCAAAAGGGTCCAGTATTACTTGTAGGCACGTGGCAGGATGGCATTTTCCAGCCCCCTTGATATTAGGCATAATATTAAGAAGTGAAGAAGTGAAGCCAAAGAAGTAAACATAGTCCCTTTTAAGTCACGTTAAAAAGTTGGGGCTCTGTCCTGAAGCAGTAGGAAGACTTGAAGAGTTTTTAAAAGAGGGATAACATAAGATGGGCTGACCGGAATTGCATTCCCTGCCAAAACCTAGAATTGGCCAATGTTTTGTAAACAATATCTATGCACAAATCTGATCACGTGAAATCTGATCAAAATATTCAAACAATAGCATAACATAAAACATAACATAATACAGAGTACAAGCGAGAGTTCTCTGTCACCTAACCCCAAATTCCTCTTCCCCAGATTATCATATCAATATTTTGGTGTGCATCTTTCCAGACCTTTGCTATGAACCTAAATACACACACAAACACACATACACACACACACACACACAATGTAGGCTTTTTTTACATTAAGGGGATCATACATATAGATCTAACTAAATTACTGTATTATAAGTATTCCAGTGTGTGATACACTATAATTTCTTATTGAGGGACAATTGGGATGTTTCCAATACTGCATAAATATCCTTGCAAACAACTAGTGGAGTTGTAAAGTCTGTCTCCAAACTGAAGTGAACATGGTGTATGACTCATGTATGACTCTCTCTAACAAATCTTAATTTCTCTTTTAAGCCTCTTCTATCATATACAAGTAAAACTATTCAGTCCTGTTAGCATTATGGCTTTATTACCACCCATGCAATCTGGGTCACCGTTCCAGAACCTTACACAAGCCAAGAGGGCTGGAGCATTTGAACATTGTGTCATCTATCCATTTTCCCCATCAGATCTGGTGTCTCTCTGTGCCAGCTATTTCTGTGCCATATCTGGGCATGTGAAATTATTTCCATGAGATTTCCTCTGGGCATATCTACATATACAGATGGCACATCCCTTTTCTCTCTCAGGTCTTGCCAACACTCCACCCCTTCTGTTGTGCCTTTAATTTTATATTGTCAAGGTTGATAACTTTAATTCTAATTTTTTAACCGTAGTTAATTCTTCTGTGATTTGCCTATTAATTCTAAAACTAGAAAACCAATAGATGACATTTCCATTATTATGATAGTATATTATTATATTATATATCATATATTATCATTATTATTATTATTTTTAACTTCGAGCTGACTTGTGTGCTAGGATTATTTTTCCTTCTGTATGGATCTAACATTGTGACTATAACACTAAAAAGGGAATATTCCTAGAGTGATGTTTGAATAGATTCCTTTTTTTTTTTTTGACTCCCATCAAATGCTTTCACCATAGGCTCAAGAAGCCCTATTCTCTGTCACTTTACCTATTCCATCAAGCTCCTTTATTTCCTGGAGATCTTGTTCGAGCACCTTTTTCTCTTGCTTCTGTCTGAAATAACTGCTCAGCCTGAAGTACCGCACAGCCATAATCCTGGGACATTCTTTCTCTGCTCTCCTGGGTTAGAACCCTTGCTTTCTAGATCTTGTTTCCTCATTTGCTTTAGACTACTTCATCATTTTTCAAAAATACAGCCTCAAGTGACTTCTCAAGAAAGAGTTATGAGAGATTGATTTTAGTGAACCTAAAAATCTGAAAATGTCTGAGAGTCCCAATTGCTCCATATCCTCACCAACACCAAGATTTTTGTAGCTATATCGGTGGATATGAGGTGGTATTGCCTTGTGATCTTAATTTGGATTTTTCTGATGGCTGATGATATTGAGAATTTTTCATGTTTTTTGGCTAATTAGACATATTTTATTGTGAAGTGACCATCCAAGTGTTTTTTCTATTTAATTTTTTTTTCTCTTTGTTAAGGATCTGTACAAGTTCTTTATGTATTCAGAATATGAGTCTTTTATGGATATATGTATTTTAAATATCTTCTCCCAGTTTGTGACTTATCTTTCCATTTTCTTAATAATATCTTTCGATGAACAGAAGTTCCTAATTTTATGAAGTCTGATTTTTAATGTTTTTCTTTATGGTTAGCGCTCGTTGTATACTATTTATGAAATCTTTGTTTACCTCCAAGATCATAAATATAGTCTTCTATGTTTTATTCTAGAAGTTTTGTCCATTACCTTTCCATTTATGTCACTTAGGTCTAGGCTAATCTATAATTTGGGGATGTGGTGTGAGGTAGAGGTCAAGGCTTGTATTATTCCGTGTGGACATATAATTGCTCCAGCACCAATTATAGAAAAGACCATCCTTCCCCTCAACTTAGTTGCAATGGCATGTCTGGTGTAAATCAAGTTAAAATACATTTACTTGGTTGACTAGTATGTATATTAACTTGAATACATATATAAACCTGATTATATATATGTATATATTTGCCTATTTTTCTGTCCTTGCCCTGATACCACACTGTCTTAATACCTATAACTTCATAATGTTCTAGTAGGAGTATAAACTGGGACAACCACTTTGGAAAAGTTTGGCAGCATCTATTGGAGCTAAACACACACTTACCCTATGATCTAAGAACCTGACTCCCACATGTATGCCCAAGAGAAATGAGTGGATGTGTCTACCAAAAGACATACCAGAATGTTTGTAGCGGCTTTACTCATGATAGCCCCAAATTGGGAACTAAACAAATGTTTATTAATGGAAGAATGAATAAATGAATTTCAGTGGAATCATACAATTGAAGACTACACCACAATAAAAAAGAACAAATTCCTGCTGCACACAACATAGATAAATCTCAAGAAGATTTTCTGGCAAAAGACACAAAATTGCATATACTACAGGATTCTATTTATATGAAATTCAAGAGCTTGCAAACAAATATATAATATTAGAAGTCAGAATAGTGGTTACCTCTAGGGGCCAGGGTAATGATTGTTGAGGGGCATGAGGGAAATTGGGTTCTGGAAATTCTCTATATCTTGATCTGGGTGGTGTTACATGGGTGCCTACTTATGTAAAAGTTTATTGAGTTGTACACTTAAGATTAGTGTCCATTATACACTTTGCTTTACATATGTCATATATCGATAAATAATTGTAAAAAGAAAATGGAGGTCTGAAATGTCTTTATTCTGATTCTGCCTCACAATTGAGTGTTTAGCTGGGTTATAGGACACAAACTGTGTGCTTCCTCTCACATCCCCTCCAATGCTTCCATTCTTTCCCTCTTGGTCAGAGCTCCATCTGTGTAGGGTTGCTCCGCTTTTTCCAGACTTCGATGAAATGTCCCAACGCAGAGCATGAGGTCTGGCTTCTGACATGTTACTGAGGCTGGATAATGCAACCCAAGAGTGTTAGGGGGAGGGTGAAAAGGAAAAACTCTGTTTCTCCTCTCAACACTACTTTACTTGTGGTCACCAAATGTGTGGACTTTTTCCCACACTGACCAAATCTCCAACACCAGCTGGGTGTCCCACAATTCAGTTCAGTTCTGACACTATCTACCTGGAGTTAGCATCAGATTCCACAGGTTAAGGGCTCAGTCCCACAGGACTGCTGCCATTTCAAACACCAATCATGAGTCCCAGGTTGTCACTGGACTTCTGATGGATTGACTATAAGTCAGGGTTCCCACAACCCTCTCCTCAGGTTTGATACTTTGTTAGAATGGCTCACAGAACTCAGGAAAACAGTTTACTTACTAGATTGCCAGTTCGTTATAAAAGGACACGACTCAGGAATAGCCAGGTAAAAGAGATGCACAGGGTAAGGTATGTGGGAGGGGTCGCGGAGCTTCCATGCTCCCTCAGGATGTGCCACCCTCTCAGCACCTCGATGTGTTCAGCAACTTGCAAGCTCTCTGAACTCAGTAGTTCAGAGATTTTTATGGAGGCTTCGTCACATAGGCAGGATCAATTATTAACTCAGTTTTCAGCCCCTCTCCACTCCCTGGTGGATGGGGGAGTGGGGACGAAAATTCCAAGCTTCTAATCTTGGCTTGGTCTTTCAGGTGACCAGCCCTCATCCTGAAGCTATGCAGGAGCCCACCAAGAGTCACCTCTTTAGAACCAAAGACACTCCTGTCACTCAGGAAATTCCAAGAGATTTAGAAGAAGCTCTGTGTCAGGAACTGGGCTCACAGATGAAATATTAGAACAAATGATGCTCCTAGCACCTTTATTGCTTAGGAAATTGCAAAGATTTTAGGAGCTCTGGCCAGGAGACTAGAACAAAGACCAAAGTATATATATTTCTCATTGTATCACAATATCACAGGGGGTTATAGTCGCATGGAGTGAATCTTGACCAATGGAAAACAGACAAGAAGAATACACTCGGGAGATAAATTCCCACCCCTTTCTCTCTTGCTTGGACCGCTTGGAGGTGCAGTTCCTTTTGAAGCCCTTCCAGAGAAGACCGATGCACTGAGCATACACACCTGCTGAGTCTGGGGCTCCTTGTGAATTGATGGCCAGTGCAGCAATGCCTCACCTTTGGTGCATCCCATTTCCTTGCCTCACTTCCCCTGTTCCTCATCCTCACCACCCCGGGCTTATACCTACCAAGCAAAGCATCAGCACTTTAATCCTTCTTCATAGTCTGCTTTTTAGAGGACCTAGGCTGAGACAGCATAGAATTCTAGGTTGAATATAATTTCCAGCAAAACTTTGAGGGCCTCAGTCCATAGGCTTCTAGTTTCCAGTGTTGGTAGAACCAGTTTGCTTCTTGCTACCTTATGGGTTGTTTTGATTTGTTTTGTTTTGCTTTAACTTTTCTTCTCTGGAGGCTGTTGCAATCTTGCTTTAACCTTGATGTTCTGAAACTTTGTAAGAATGTGTCTAGAGGTAGGAATTTGTTTCCAATGTTCTGGGTACTCAGTGGACCCTATCAGTATGATGACTTGTAGCATTTAGCTCAGATAAATTATCTTATACTTTCCTTGATACTTTTCTCCCACCTGCTATCTCTGTACTCTCTTTCTGGAACTTCCATTGATTGGATGATGGACTCTACTCTTTTTAGTCCTGTGTGTCCCTGTTCTCCTCCTTTATAGCTGGTATTTCCAAGTCCTAAACTCTCTGACATTCTTCAGGATAGGTAGGCATCTTTCTAAACTTCAGCCTCCTTCTCACATACTTCCAGTTTTGGTTTTCTTCAACCCAATTCATGAATTAGCACTTCTCTACCAATTATCCAGCTTCTAGAAATATGTTAAAATCTTTTATCTCTTGATGGTCCTCTTCTATCCTCTTTGCATGGGTTATACTATTATTATTTTTAAATGCGCTTTAAGAGTCTTGGAAGACAGAGAGGACAATTGCTTCAGATCAGTTCAACATCTTGAACTGGAAGTGTCTGAATTTTTATTACATAGCTGAATCTGTCTTTCCCATGTGACTTGTGGGTTTCATGACTGTCTAACGGGGCTATGCTTTTTCTAAACGTTAGGCATGCTTTGGATTCATTTGGCCAATTTAATCTTTACTTAGAGAAGAGCTTATAGTTCTCTACTGTTTCAAAGCAGTCAACACCACTTGCAACAGACCTTTATCTAGCAGATCAGAACTTCCTCATTTCTGAAAATAGCTGTTTTTAAATGCCATTAAGAAAGCAGAAAGGAAAAAAGTTGTTAGTACTTTCTGTATTTTTCACTTTCGGTAGAAGATTTAAGGAATTATTTTTAGAAGAATAAAACTGTATTTTTCTTCTTTTAGTGCCTCAAATATCACATAATTTTGATTTTTCCTCCCTGCTTTTAAGCAACTTAATTCTTTATTTCTTTTAATTTTTTTATTTTTTGGTGAGGAAGATTGGCCCTGAGCTAACATCTATTGCCAATCTTCCTCTTTTTTTTTTCCTCCCCAAAGCCCCAGTACATAGTTGTATATCCTAGTTGTAGGCCATTCTAGTTCTTCTATGTGGGATGCTGCCACAACATGGCTTGGTGAGAGGTGTGTAGGTCCATGCCCAGGATCTCAACCAGCAAACCCTGGGCCACCGAAGCAGAGTGTGTGAACTTAACCACTCGGCCATGGGACCAGCCCCTTAATTCTTTATTTTTATCTTTAAACTAATTTGTAAACAAATTTTACTTCTTTAGGCCTAACCTACAAAAGCTTTTTCCTTTTCCCCAGAAATGTGGACATTCCTGTGCTTGAATTAGACATACTAATTATACAAAACTTACAAAAATTAGACATACTAATAATACAAAGCTTCAGCCCTCTGGGAACACCCTGGAATAAGCCATTCTCAATGTCTGCACTTTCCAGATAATTGAAAATTTACCCTTTAAACATAGGCAAAAATTTTAACCATTGTGCATAAATGTTTTAGCTGGCTTAGCATGATTTCACCCTTTTGTGAACGGATATTAAGAACATTGCCATTACGCATGTTACTGTGCTTAATTGCAAGCTCTTATTAATATTCTCAGCCCTTTAGGTTCTGGCCAATACACTGAGCAGAGAAGAAGCTCAGTATACATGGCGTTTGTTGAATAAATGTCTGAATGAATGAAGAAATGCAGTGCAACGATGCTCTTAGGTTCTGCTGAGGGATATGGAGCTCTTTTCCCTTACACTAAACGACTCCAGACTGCTATGCTTCTGAGTTTTTGAGTCTGCTTGTGGTGTTTCTTTCTTTGCCCTTTCTTTAGGTTCTCAGATGTCACTCGTTACCATTATCTGTATACCTACCTTTGGTAACCCTTCCTTCTTCTTTTAGCTTGCCGCTTTTCATCAACTATGGGTTTAGGACCAAGATCACTATGCTTGTTATGTTAAGGATAAAAAGGCTCTGAGAGCATTTCTGATTGGCTTTGCCAGAGTTTAATGTACTGTTTGTGGATTTTAGTTCTATTTCGGTTACTCAGACACTTCCTCCTGCCCTCATCCCCAGTTTTTACTTGTATTTCAGATAGTGAGATTGCCAGATAGCTTATTTCTACACGGATGGAACAATGCGCTAGTCACTGGGGTAGAAGTGCCTAAAAGAAATTACCTATTTGCTCTACATGGCAACACCTTTGGGCTCCATGAGCCCAGGGATTTTCAAAGCAAGTATAACTCTGCATAAGTCATGACATTCAGAGGATACAGTGTTTTCCTCATAATAAAGCTAATATGCTCTTTATGGTAATCCCCAGAAAAGTTTGCCAAGCAATGTAACCATGAATATAATCAGCTACAACTCTCATCCTGGACCCTTCCATCTCTTTCATCAATTTTTGATACTATTTATTTCAGTAGCTTTGTTGTATAACAAATTACCCTAAAGTTAGAGGCTTAAAACAAGAACTCTTTACTATTTCCCATGCATCTAAAGCTCATCTAGGAGATTCTGTTTATGCGACTTGGGCTCACTTCTCCATCTGCAGTCAGCTGTGGGTTGCCTAGGAAGTTCTGTTCATCTTGGGCTCTCTCTCAGATGTCTGCTGTCTTGGCTGGCACTACAAGGCTGACTCTGTTCCACCCTATTTGTTTCACCCTCCAGCAAGCTAGCTGGGACTTACTGTCATGGAAAAGGCAGAGGAGTAAAAGGGAGAACAGAAGCATGCCAACTTTCTTGAGGCCTAGACTCTGGAATTCACAAATCACTTTCACTGCATTCTATTGGTCAGTGCAAGTCATAAGAATAACCCAGATTCAAGGGTTGAGCAAATAGACTCCTACTCTTGCTGGAAAGAACTGCAAAGTCACATTGCAGAGGATAAGGATACAGAGAGAAGTGGAAAACTGGGGCCAAATTGCAATCAATTTAAGCATTATTTACTTTTTTAAAGCAAGGAAAATAATAACTCTATTCATTTTAATATTCCCTATCTTGTTTTATTCCCTCTAGTTAATGCTGATACCATCTATTTATGTTTCACTTTTTTTTTCCCTATTCTCATCTCCTTACTCTTTGATATACAATATTTTAAAGAGGAAGATTTCTCAAAATGCATTTTTATATGTGCCAAATGGAAAGTAAAGTTTCCTGAATATTTCTACAAAGGAGGAAAGTGCAAAAACTCAAATTCTTTTTTTTTCTTTTCTTCTTCTTTTTTTTTCTTTGCTGAGGAAGACTGGTCCTGAGCTAAGATCTGTGCCAATCTTCCTCTGCTTTATATGTGGGTCACTGCCACAGCATGGCTTGACGAGGGCTGTCGGTCCTTGCTGGGGATCTGAACCTGCAAACCTGGGCCACTGAAGTGGAACAAGCCCGACTTAACCACTGTGGAACAGGACCGGCCCCCCAAAACTCATATTCTTAAATGGTGTTTTGCAGCCTACTTCCATTATGAGTTGGACATGGTCAAACTCATTGCCTTTGATCTTAGTAAAGTCACAGGCACATTCTCCCTCGTAGAATGGAACACTAGATAATAAATGCAGCAGAGAGTTGACAACACAGATATCTGAGTTTAATGTTTTAGCTGTGGGTGATGTACAGCCCCCAACTGGAATGATCAGATATTTCAGCTGACCTTCAATAGCAAAATGTAGAATAACTACCATGTCAATAGTGTGCCTGGTGGGTCTCAGCTAATACAGGTGCATTGACTATCCCCAGGAGATGCTTAAATAGAATGATTTTTTTTCTTATCAGCCAACGTAAGGAGTTCTAAATTTGCTCTGATATCTCTTTGGAAGGACAATGGAGACTCATCCTTTACGCCCTGAATTTCCCCCATCTGACCTGAGTGATGTTTAGCTTCCTCCAGGAGAGTAGGCGGGTTAGTGATTTTATTGTTACTTAACTGGGAATTGCATGACTGGAAAGAGGAAGCAATGTTTAGCAACCGATCTAATGTAATGGTAAACGTGGTGATTACTTAACATTCTAATGTAATTCTAAAATTTATGAAGATCTTTTGAACCTGGTTTTTTATATAAATCATCTTTCCTGTATTTGGAGCAGTCTTCTCTGAAGGATGAAGTTTTAGAATATAATACTTTAGGCTGTTTCCAAAAGGCAGACAGGAACAGTCTCTAGATCATTCGTTCTCAGAAGAAAGATCAGGAAAATAAACTCACAGTGGCCACTATTCGTGTACAATCTTTCTTAGTACTTCCTTTTGTCCACAAAATAGTATATATCAGGTATATACTCATATTTATAGTATCCCAATTCCTTGAAAATTGCTAATTCATTAGCAATAATTAACTGGAATATCCAGTTGCTGAGACTATGCACTCCCCAACCACCACAACAACATAATAAAGACTACAGCTTTGAAAGAATCTCAGGCCACCTGGCCAATCTTTTGTCAAATTTTTAGAAATCTCTAGGGGTTAGATTTGCAAGCATCTGTCAGCAGTTTGGTTTTTACCCAACAACACTTACAGTTGAGAAATTCTGTCCTTTTATAACTTAGCTTCTTCCTCATACGATTTTATTTCGTGGTGCACGTACACACACATGATATGGACAAAACTGGTCATTCCCTGCCAGATAGAAATAGTTTAGAAAGGAAATAAAGAGAAAAAAGTAGATTTAATAAATATTACTGAGTCATCCTAGAGCCTTCCTTTCTCCAAGCAAAATAATTGTATTTCTTGATAGGTCCTATCTTATCTTAATTTAAAAGTAAAAATTAGGGTGCACAGAATAAATAGTGATGTAGGAGAAGCCAGCTTCCCCGTCTCTTCACAGAAATAAATGATTGGACATCATCTTTGAATAAAAACAGCTCTTGGAGACCTCTAGAATCCACTTAGGAAGTTTTAGCAACACCGTGGAACAAAAAACAAAGAACAAAAAACCCCCCAAAAAACCCCAGAATGATCACACCAAGAGAAGGAAAACAACTTCGTTTTGCCTGCATCATCCCATCTCCCGAGCCGGCACTGTTCAGTCCCAAGAAGGAACATCCCAGCTAGAAAGAGTTTCCCTTATCAGAAAAGGAAGAGCTGGGTGAGTGACCAGCTTCCTCAACCTCTTGTGACACAATGGGAAAGTCCTGCTTCAGTTTCCCCCGACTCAGACCTGCAAGGCTGAGCTGTATTGAGCTGGCTAAGAACAAGGAAGAAAAAGTGAGGCTATGCTTAGCAGGCACACAGCGGGTGCAATCGTGGTTCATAGAGCTCTTATCTGCAGAAAAACGCAGCATATTTCACCACTGATGAAGCCAATGGCCAGCACAGCTCTTGTGGACCCACGGTAGATCTCTCCTGCTTTTGCCCCACAGATATTCTGTTTGCTGATGCCAGCCACCTAAGTCTCTCTCCACTCCCTCCCTCCCACCTCCTGCCTGAGCCCAGACCACACCTGTGGTCTTTCATATCTCTGTGGCTGGGAAAATGTAGGACATCAGCCACCTAAGTCCCTCCCCAGCCCCACCAGAGCCCGGGAGCTATGATCACAGCCAGCACAGGCTTCTGCAGCTGTGCAAGTACAGGGCACCAGCCTGGACCCCCTCCCTCCAGCTGACCTCCACTGCTGTGCCTGCTCTGAAGGCTAGCCCCTCCAACTGTGCACCTGAATGCCACTGGCCTGATGCCAGTCGCTGACCTCAAGCAGCCCAGAAGCACAGGAGAATAGTATGCATCCATGGGTGAGTGCACTATCAACCAGGGCCCCTGCAGCTGCTTGTGGGCACAGATCAGGCCCTACCTCCTGTCCCTGGCCTACACCACTATGCCCACCTGTAGCTAACATCTCCTGCTTTATACCTGCATGCCCCCAGCCTGAACTGGTCGCCAGCCTCAACTGCAGTGTGCATGCCCAAGGAGAGAGTGTGCAGACACAGGAGAGCACATCAACAGTCAGGTCCTCTGCAGCTTCTAGCGAGCCCATAGTTGGCACCGGCCCTTGCTATCGGCCCTGGCCCCCATCACTATGAGTGTGTCTGCAACTGGCCCCAGCCACTACATAGGCACCTACATCTGGCCCCCACAGCCAAATGTGTGTACACCATCAGCTCTGGCAGCCATCACAACCTACCCTGATCCCTAGCTACTGGAACTGGAGGTGCTGTTTAGGACCCCAAAAGCCCTTGTAGCCACTGCAGACCCCTCACAGTGCTCACCAAGGACCACACAGTTTTTGATGCTGTAAACCCCAGTGGCCTGAGACAAAGAGACATCACACTTCCCCAGACCTGGTGCTGCCGCATAGCCCCACACTTGGCACCATGCTCCACTAGACCCAGGGCCACAACATGATCCAGTGTGCCTCCACCTGCAGCTGAAAGGCTTCTCTTACCAAACTCATGCATAAAGCCTAAAAGAGTTGACTACTTCTTCAAGTATGAAGACACCTGTGCAAGCCTACAGAGATCACAAAGAATCATGGAAACATGTCTACACCAAAGGAATACAGTAAAACTCCTATAACTGACCCCAAAGAAGTGAAGATCCAGGAATTGCCCAACAAAGAATTCAAAATAATTATTCTACAGATGCTCACAGAGCTACAAGAAAACATAGATAAATAATGTAATGATATCAGGAAAACAATAGAAGAATAAAATGAGAAGTTCAACAAAAAGATAGACAAAGTAAAAAAAGAACCAATCAGAAATTTTGGAGCTGAAGAATACAATGACTGAACTGAAGAATTCAACAGAGAGCTTCAACATCAGACCTGAGCAAGGAGAAGAGAGAATCAGCGAGCTAGAAAACAGATCAGTTGAAATTATCCAATCCAGGAGCAAAAAGAAAAAAGAATGAAAAAAGCCTAGGGGAATTATAGGGCACCATAAAAAGCAATAATGTACACATTCTTGGAGGCTCAGAAGGAGAAGAAAGGGGGAAAAGCGTAGGAAGATTATTTAAAGAAATAATGCCTGAGAACTTCCCAAACCTGGGGCGAGATTTGAACATCCAAATTTATGAAGTTAATAGGTCACCTCAAAATTTCAATCCAAAATAATCTTCTACAAGACACATAATAACCAAACTCTCTAAAACCAAAGACAGAGAGAGAATTTTATTTTTTAACTTTTTAATTAATTTTTTTTTGAGGAAGATTAGCTCTGAGCTAACATCCACCACCATCTTCCTCTTTTTTTTCTTTGCTGAGGAAGACTGGTCCTGAGCTAACATCCATGCCCATGTTCCTATACTTTATACTCTGCCTTATATGTGGGATGCCTGCCACAGCATGGCTTGACAAGCAGTGCTAGGTCTGCACCTGGGATCCAAACAAGTGAACCAGAACGTGTGAACTTAACCACTGCCCCACCAGGCAGGCCCCAAGAGAGAATTTTAAAAGCAGCAAGAGAAAAATAATCTCTCATACAAGAGAACTCCCATAAGGCTATCAGGGGATTTCTCAGCAGAGACATTGCAGACAGGAGAGAATGAGATGACATATTCAAAGTGCTGAAAGAAAGAAACTGCTAGCCAAGAATACTTTACCCAGCAAAGTCGCCCTTCAGAATTGAAGGCACAATAGAGACACTTCCTCATAAACAAAAGCTGAAGGAATTCATCACTACTAAACCTGCCTTATAAGAATTGCTGAAAAGAGTTCTTCACGATAAAACAAAAGGATGTTAATTAGTAACACGAAAACATGTGAAAATATACAACACACTGGTAAAGGTAAGTACACAGTCAGATTCAGAATACCCTAATACTGTTAACTACTTAACTCTAGTATAAAGGTTAAAGGACAAAAAGTATTAAAAATAGCTATAGCTTCGGGGCTGGCCCCATGGCCGAGTGGTTAAGTTCGCGCGCTCTGCTGCAGGCGGCCCAGTGTTTCGTTAGTTCGAATCCTGGGTGCGGACATGGCACTGCTCATCAGACCACGCTGAGGCAGCATCCCACGTGCCACAACTAGAAGAACCCACAACGAAGAATACACAACTATGTACCGGGGGGCTTTGGGGAGAAAAAGGAAAAAAAAATAAAATCTTAGAAAAAAAAAATAGCTATAGCTTCAACAATTTCTTAATGGTTACACAATATAAAATGATGTAAATGGTGACATCAAAAACATAAAAAGGGGAGTAAAAGGATAGAGTTTTTGTATGTGATCAAATCAAATAGTTATAAAATAGACTTATATGTATGTTTTATGTAAGCCTCATGGGAACCACAAATCAAAATGTGCAATACGTACACAAAAGATCAAGAGAAGGGAATCAAAGCATACCACTACAGAAAATCACCAATTTACAAAGGAAGGCAACAAGCAAGAATGGAAAGAAAATGGAACTATAAAATGGACAGAAAACAATTTAAAATATAGCATTACTAAGTCCTTACCTATCAATAAGTACTCTAAATGTTAATAAATTGAATTCTGCAATCAAAAGGCATAGAGTGGTGAGATAGATTTTTTAAAAAGACCCAACTATATGCTACCTACAAGAGACTCACTTCAGCTTTAAGGACACACATAGGTTTAAAGTGAAGGGATGGCAAAAGATATTCCATGCAAGTAGAAACCAAAAGAGAGCAGGGGTAGCTATACTTATATCAGATGAAAATAGATTTTAAGCCTAAACAGTAACAAGAGACAAAGATGGTTATTATATAATGATAAGGGGATCAATTAGTCTAGAAGATATAACAATCATAAATATACATGCACCCAACACTGGAGCTCCTAAATACATTAAGTAAATAGTAACAGATCTGAAGGGAGAAATAGATAACAATCCAATAATAGTAGAGGACTTCAATACCTCACTCTCAACAATGGATATATCATCCAGACAGAAAATCAACAATGAAATGCTGGACTTAAACCATACTTTAGACCAAATGGAAATAACAGACATATACAGAAAAATTCATTCAACATCAGCAGAATACACATTCTTCTCAAACACACATGGAACATTCCCCAGGATAGATCAAATGACAGGTCATAAAACAAGTCTTAAAAACTTTAAGAAGATTGGAATCATAAGTATCTTTTCTGATCACAATGGTATAAAACTAGAAATCAATAACAAGAGGAAACTGGGAAATTCACAAATATGTGGAGATTAAACAACATGCTCCTGAAAAGCCAATGAGTCAAAGGAGAAATCAAAAGGTAAATCAAGAAATATCTCGAAACAAATGAAAACAGAAGCACAACATGTCAAAACCTATGGGATGCTATAAAAAGTAGTTCTAAGAGGGAAGTTTATAGCAATAAATGCCTACATCAAGAAACATCTCAATTAAACAACCTCATTTTACGCCTCAAGGAAGTAGAAAAAGAAGAACAAACTAAGCCCGAAGTGAGCAGAAGAAAGTAAATAACAAAGATCAGAACAAAAATAAATGAAATAGAGACCAGAAAAACAATAGAAACGATCATTGAAACTAAGAGCTGGGATTTTTTGTAAACATAAAATTTACAAAACTTTAGCTAGACTAACTCAGAAAAAAAGAGAGGACTCAACTAAATGAAATCAGAAATGAAAGAGGAAACACTACAGCTGATACCACAGAAATACAAAGGATCATGGAGACTACTACAAATAATTATATGCCAACAAACTGGATAACCTAGAAGAAATAGATAAATTCCTAGAAACATACAACCTACCAGCACTGAATCATGTAGAGACAGAAAATCTGAAGGGACCAATAAAGAGTAAGCAGATTGAATCAGTAATCAAAAACCTCCCAGCACAGAAAACCCCAGGACCAGATGATTTCACTGGTGAATTTGACCAAGCACTAAAGGAGAATTAATGCCAATCTTTCTCAGACTCTTCCAAAAAACTGAAGAGGAGGGAATACTCCCAAACTCATCTTGTGAGGCGAGCATTTCCTGACAGCAAAGCCAAATAAGGACACTACAAAAAAAGAAAATTGCAGGTTAATACCTCTGATGACTATAGATGCAAAAATTCTCAACAAAATACTAGCAAACCAAATTCAACAGTACATTAAAAGGATCACATACTATGATCAAGTGGAATTTTTCTCTGGGATGCAAAGATAGTTCAACATACACAAATCAATATATGTGATACATGACATTAATAGAAAGAAAGATAAAAATCATATCATTAGCTCAACAGATGTAGAAAAAGCACTTGACAAACTACAAAATCCTTTCATGATAAAATGCTCAATAAATTGGGTATAGAAGGAACATACTTCAACACAATAAAGGCCATATATGACAAGCCCACAGGTAACATCATACTCGATGGTGAAAGGTTGAAAGCTTTTCCTCTAAGATCAGCAACAAGACAAGTGTTCCCACTCTCATCATTTCTACTCAACAAAGTAATGGAAGTCTTAGCCAGAGCAATCAGGCCAGAAAAAGAAAAAAAAAATGCATCCAAATAGTAAAAGAAGGAGTAAAATTGTTTTTGTTTGTAGATGATATGATTTTACATAGAAAGAATCCTCAAGACTCCACCAAAAAACTGCTAGAACTAATCAATGAATTCAGGAAAGTTGCAGGATACAAAATCATCATGCAGAAAACAGTTGTGTTTCCATATATTAACAACAAAACATCTGAAAAAGAAATAAAACTATCCCATTCACAATAGCATCATAAACAGTAAAATACCTAGGAATAAATTTAACCAAGGATGTGAAAGATCTGTACACTGAAAACTGCAATACTTTGATGAAAGAAATTCAAAACAAAAACAAATGGAAAGCTATCCCATGTTCATTGATCAGAATAATTAATGTTGTTAAAATGTACGTATTACCCAAAGCCATCTATAGATTCAATGCAATCCTTATCAAAATTCCAAAGGCATTTTTCACAAAAATCAATCCTAAAATTTGTTTGGAGCCACAAAAGACATCAAATAGCCAAAAAAATCTTGAGAAAAGAGAATAAAGCCAGAGGCATCACGCTTCTTGATTTCAAAGTATACTACAAAGCCACAGTAGTCAAAACAGTATGGTAATGGCATAAAAACAGACACATAGACCAAGAGAACAGAATTGAGAGCCCGGAGATAAACCCTCATATATACAGTCAACTAATATTTGACAAGAGAGCCAAGAATACTCAATGAGAGAAAGGATAGTCTCTTCAATAAATGGTGCTGGGAAAACTGGATAACTACATGCAGAAGAATGAAATTGGACCCCTATCTTACACCACTCACAAAAACGAACTTGAAATGGATTATAGACTTAAACTTAAGACCTGAAACCATAAAACTCCTAGAAGAAAACATAGGGAAAAATCTCCTTGACATTCATCTTCACAGTGATTTCACGGATATGACACAGAACCTACAAGCGACAAAAGCAAAAATCGGTAAGTAGGACTACATCAAACTAAAAAGCTTCTGCACAGCAAAAGAAACAGTTAAAAAAATGAAAAGGCAACCTGCTGAATGGGAGAGAATATTTGTAAATCATACATTGGATAAGAGGTCAATATCCAAAATATATAAAGAACTCAATAGCAAAAAAAACCCCAATTTAAAAATGGGCAGATTAACTAAATAGACAGTTTTAGGAAGAAGACATACAAACTGCCAACAGGTACTTGAAAAGACATTCAATATCACTAATCATTAGGGAAATGCAAATCAAAACCACAATGAGGGGCTGGCCCCATGGCTGAGTGGTTAAAGTTTTGCACACTCTGCTTTGGCGGCCTGGGTTTGTGGGTTTGGATCCCAGCGTGGACCTACTCCACTCATCAGCCATCCCTCATGTAAAATAGAGGAAGACTGGCATGGATGTTAGGTCAGGGCCAATCATCCTCAAGCAAAAAATCAAAAACACCACAATGAGATATCAACTCATACCTGTTAGAATGGCTACTTTACGGGAGCAGAATTTGCCACCCCAAAATGTGTCTCTTTAGTTTGATTATTTTTAAGAACAAACGACTCAGGAAGAAACTTTGACCATCTCCCTAACTGCCTAAAAGAATTTAAGATAGAAGGCCTGTTCCAGGAAGGAGCTATCACCACAGATAACTACAGTATAATATGAAGTGGTGTAGTAGGGAGGAACCTAGCAAAGCACATTTGATCAAAGTCCTCTTCATGTCCCATTGTCTCTGCAAGGCATGATGAACACTTGTTTACCAGACATTTGCTTGTCTATCTCCATGTAAATTGCCTTCCTCCCACTTGAAGTCCCAAACCACTACCCCCAACATCCTCCTTTGTCTTTAGCTGAAGATGGTATTTAAGGTGGTGGTTTCAGCCATTTTGGTGAGTTACTCAGTTTTCCTGGGTTTCTCCCAAGTATACGTGTTATTAAACTTGTTTGATTTTCTCCTGTTATTCTGTCTCATATCAATTTAATTCTTAGACCATACAGAAGTACCTGGAAGGGTAGATAAAAATTTCTTCCTCCCCTACATTATCACCAAAAAGACAAGAGTTAACAAGCTTTGATGAGGATGTGGAGAAAAGGGAACTCTTGTGCACTGTTGGTGGGAATGTAAGTTGGTGCAGCCGCTATGGAAAACAGTATGGAGGTTCCTCAGAAAATTAAAAATAGAACTACCACATGATCCAGCGATCCCACTTCTGGGTATATATCCAAAAAATGGAAACCAGTATCTTGTAGAGATATCGGCACTTCATGTTCACTGCAGCATTATTCACAATACCCTAGGTGTGGAAACAACCTAGGTGTCCATCAATGGATGGACTGATAAAGAAGATGTAGTATATATATATATAATGGAATATTATTCAGCTATGAGAAAGAAGGAAATTTTACCATTTGTGACAACTTGGATGAAGCTTGAGGGCATTATGCTAAGTGAAATATCCAGAGAGAGACAAATACCATTTGATCTCACTTACATGCGGAATCTAGAAAAGCCAAACTCAGAGAAACGGAGAGCAGAATGGTGGTTACCAGGGGCTGGGAGGTGGCGGAAATGAGATATTGGTCAGAGGGTATAAACTTCCAGTTATTAGGTGAACACGTTTTGGGGATCTAAGGTACAGCATGGTGATTATAGCTAATAATACTGTATTAGATACTTGAATGTTGCTAAGAGAATACATCTTAAAATGTTCTCACCACAAAAAAAAATGGTAATTATGGATGGGATAGAGGTGTTTGCTAATGCTATGCTGGCAATCATTTTGCAGTATATAAATGTATCGAATCAACACGTTATACCTCCTAAACATGCACAATGATATATGTCAATTGTATCTCAATAAATCTGGGGAAAAAAGAAGAGAAAATGGCAGATTATTGAGGTTTAAGAATCCAGATATTTTGTAACCATCGTTATAAAAATTGATTCAGTGAAATTTCATCAACGCATGGTAAAACGACTGGGTAAAATGTTATTGGAGAAAATGATATTTATACAGTCACAAAGTAGTCCCCAAATGTTACTTACTAGTTCAAAAGTAAAATGATACCTTTACATTTATAACAGAGAAATCTGGTGATCAAATTCAGTATCACCAATAATAGGACAAACCGACAATACCTAATTCCTAATGCAATGCACTAAGGACACAACGTTACCTATACAGAGACTATTTAGTAAATGATAGTTTTGTATAAGTGCTGGCTTTCTTGGACTGGTTCATTGCATTGTAGCTATAGAGGTGAAAGTTGTCATTCTATGGAAAAACATTATTTGGTGAATCATCATGTTGTATGCTTTAAATATCTTACAATTTTATTTGTCAATTATATCTCGATAAAAAAAAGACTAAAAAAATAAAAGTAAAAGTTAGCATGAATCAAGTTAACCAGTGTTTCTAAACTAAGATACTAAGATACTTAGGTGGCATAAACCAGAGGTTTATACCACGGCTGTTATACAGCTATTCTTAGTGCATAATCTGTACCTAGCACAAGAGCTTTGAAAAGATCCTTGGTTACATATACCTTGTCTAATCTGCTAGTGTAGTATAAAGAACATGGACTTTTTTGTCAGAAAGATGTGGATTTAATGTTGACACCGTCGCCCAGTGGCTGAGGGATAGTCTGTGCCTATCATTTATCCTTTCTTAGCCTCAGTTTTTTAATCAACAAAATTGGGATAAAATGGCTACCTTGCAGTGTCCTCAAGGATTAGCTGAAGTGTATGGAAGATGTTTGGCAAAGTAGAAGGTGTTTACTAGGTGTTAGCTATTTCTATTATTACCTTTGAAATTCTGTCCACGATGCGGGGTGACACTCCCTTGTCCCTTATACCAGTGCTGTGAGGGCCACCAGGACATTAGCACAGAACTCAGTACTCAGTTTTCCTTTCCCAATCCATAAATTGTGCAGTGTTTGGTATGTCTTATGCGAAAACACAGAGACTCACAACTCCGCTAGGGCAGAGCGAATCTTCGCTATCTGAATCCACCCTTTATTTATTTATTTTAATTCACTCTTTAATATGGAGATCAATAACACAGACACCGAGAGTTCATTAATTTTAATAGTTGAGCACAATTTTAATAGTTCTTCCTAGGAATTATCTCCCAGGGCCCCCCAAAATTATTCACACACAACACCTACAAGCATTCAAATTTCATAAACGCAATATTGCAAAAGCAGGAGAACTAAAAAAAGCCTTCATAGCCTTGAGATTAAAAACAATGCTTAATCGTTCTCTCAGTACCTGTTACTAAATGCTAAATGCTAAGGAAGCTGTGCTGGCGGCTGGCGACTGGTGGCTTGGGAGAAGGATGAAGAAGGAAGCTGTCCTAATGACAAGCACTTTTATACTCATTTTTCATCCCAGGATGAAAAATTTTACACATTTTCATAACCAGGATAACACAGGGCAAATCTCTCTATTTTGGTAACCATGTTATGTCAAAGGTAGAAAACCCTGGAGAAACATTTTCAGAGCAACAAATGGAGTTGGTTTTACTTGGGCCACATAGGTTGGAGGGACCAAGATTCTCAGGCTCCTTATAACTGAGGTCCCCCTCTTGCTCACACCATGCTCTCAAGAACTGAAACTGTCAACAAAGAGCGTGAGTCATGGTAACAGCACAATAAAAATTTGTTGAATGAATGAACTGATACTCGAGGTGCAGTGTGAACAGGCTGGACCTAAGTGTCTATAAGTGCAAACCTTCCTGGGCTATTTTGGGTAGGCCACATTCCTGCAGCAAGCCTGAATTGTCAATGTCCTGGGCATCCTGGGAGCCCAAAGGAACGACTGAGTTCTTACTCCTTCATGCCAGTCCCCTGCAGATGCCCACTCAGCATCAAAATTTATGATTAGAATTTCAGATTCAATCCCATATGTAATCAAAATAAAATGAATATGTGGATGCCTCCTTCAATTATATTCAATACACACAAAACTTCAAGAAACCTTGGGTAGAAAGTGACCAATGTGACTCCCTTCCTTGACACTTTCCTTTTGCCTTTTTTGCTTTCTCTCACTCTTCTTTTCTCTTTCTCCGTTCCTTCCCCTTTCCTAACCCAGTCTTCTGCCCTTCCCCCTTGCTTTCTTCTCTTTCTTCCGCATTACCAAATTTAAATAGCTCTAAATATCTGTGGTTCCAGAGGGTGGGGCCAACAAATCTGTTTATAGTTCCCAGAAATAAGAGCAGTTCTAAGAAAAAAAAAACTGTTTCTAGTCACGCTAACAGTGATTTAGAGACTCTCTCTTGAACTCGCAGATCGAGAACATTCCGTTGGGTGGCAATTCAATGCCTACACAGTAAGCTGGGGGATTTTTGTTTCTAGGATGTAAATTTCATGATGATGATGATGATATAACAATAAACTGTTAGTCCCACAAACAAGATCCATTTTCTGTGTATTTAAGTAAAACAAGGGGTGGATGCTATTTAAAGCAGATGGGCATATCAGACACATATTTGTCACAATTCTTAATTTCAAATTCACAAGTGCTGGCTGGAGGAGACCCTTTCAGGCAGTAAATCAGTTTGCATTTCTTTCATGGCACGGGGAGCAGGACTAGAGGAGCCAGCCAGTTATGGTAGGAGGTCCATTCTCTGCCTCCATCTCCCTTTCCTCCATGCTTCAAACAAGAATGTGAGGGAACCTCCAGGACATCCTATTGGTTACTATCTTTAGCCTGTTCTCTACTGTCAGAAGAATCGGGTTCCTTTGGTCTGTAAGAGTAACAGAAGTTATTTCCTTAGATATTTCTCTTTAAGGCCTTAAATTAATTCTACCCTGGCATTGCATGGTTCTAAATGTCTCTTCATTCATTCATTCCACAAACTTTCATTGAGTATCCTTACTCTCTGCCAAGCAACATTGTAAATGCTGGGTAACACATTGATTTCAGTCAGCCTAATATTCTTTCGCAAGAACAATCTCTGATGCAGTTAGGCTGCTGTCTTGGTAAACTAGAGTATGCTCTGATGTCGATCCTGTCACTATTAAGAGTTGAATCACTCAGCGTATATTATCTCCTATTTGGAAAATTTCCTTCGACGTGACAATAATGATAACAAAGATGACACAAAATGGAAAATGAATAGCTACTCCCTAGTTTGCTTCTTCTTTTGGGGAGTATACAAACTTATTTCCTGGCAGCCTGGTATCGTGGAAAGACTACCAAACCTGGCGTCAGATGGCCTAGATCCTGTCTCAGTTTCATAATCTAAGGAAAGTTACTTCATCATTTTGAGCCCCCATTCATTTTATCCTAAAAACTGAACCCAAGGATCCTTGCCCTGCCTTTCTTTGGCATCTCTGGCATGAGGGAAAAATGAAATAATGTTTGTGAAAGTGCGCTGAAAATGACAAAGCCCCAAACAAATGCAAATTATCACTATCAAACAATCTTTGACATTCCTTTCAGGGAAAACCATCACATTATAGTTTCTTCTTCTCCTTTTTTTTTCAAGGGGGAAACTTACATTATCAACTAGCATTATTTGGGCATTTGGCAGCATAGCCCACATTTATTTCCTCATGAAAGAGACCAGTTAGAAGTTTTCCTTATTGAAAATGAAATGCACTCCCCGAGGGCCAGCCTCGGAGTTGGAGATGCACTGTTTACTGAGGGTTTCAGCCAGGGCTTCAGGTCCACAGAGGAAAACTCCTATTCTGGTACTTTGGGGAAAGAAAGAAAAAAAGACAGTTTTAGCCTTTGGGATGGGATAGACTACAAAGCACAATGGGGAATTTCCTATCGATTTTAGGCCCCAGGGCAGAGGCGTCTCTGCTTCTTTGTCCTTTCCACAAATGATGAGTTCAGATTACCCTGCTGGAGAGTGGCTCAGTCCTGTTTGTGGGGCAGTTAGATATTTTAAAAGGCAGTTGCCTTCCCTTGAAAATGACATTGAAGCAGGGTTTATGGAAACTTCTACCACAGAGAAAATGGTGAATTTGTGAGTCCATGGGCTACTTCCTTTTAGGGGTCCGTGTCCCCAAACCCTCTCCGGCATGTTGAAACCAGGAACAAATCCACTTTAGGTACACCAACTCTGCCAAAAGCTTGGTGTGGCTTCATCTCTCTGCATTCTAGAGTCTAAAGCCATGTTCCTGAAGGTGTGCTTCCAGACCAGTAAGCCTAGATGTCGTCTTTTTAAGAATGCAGATTCTTGGGCAGGACCCCAGACCTACTAAATCAGCATCTGCATTTTAAAAAGATCCCCAAGTGACTCATATGCTCATTAGAATATAAGCAGCAATGGCCTAAAGGGTATATTTATGGTGATTTCTTGAGTTTATCATGCGTTCTAGCAAGATGGAGGATCCCCTCAAAGTCTCATGATGGCTAAAACTTTAGTGAGGGAAGAAAGGACTCTGGGATGTCTGTCAACTTATGATTTTAGACTCAAAAGCTAAAACTGAAAGTGGAGACAGTGTTTCCTTAATAAGAAGCATAAATCGTTTTGAATTAAAAGAAGTAGATACTGTAGTGAAATTTAGGAGATGAAAGAAAAGAACTGAGTTATGGCCCTATTTGGGAGGGGCAGGGTTCAGAAAGTCTGAGGTGGGGGCCTGGGAATCTTTGTTTATACATTATAACTCTCCAGGTAATTTTGGTGTGATTTAAAGACTCCCTCTTAAAGTCACAGATATCTAGAACCTTCTATTGGGTGTGAATATAGTAATCTAGGTATTTTAGCTTCCAGAATATACAAATTTAGCCATGTTTGGGAGCTGCTGCTTTAGGTAGACCATGAGACTCAAGAACACCTTGGTGGGGTCTCCTTACTTTGGGTGTTGACTCGCAATTGTCTTGAACTCATTATCCCAGTTGGGCCGTCCATACAAAGTCTTCTGTTTCAGGCCTGTGATCACGTCTTTCTCCTCGTCATGGTGCACAGCAAAGTGACTGGCCTGCAGGAAAGGACACGAATTCAGAAAAAAAAAGACATGCTATAAAAAAACCACACAGATATATTTACATATCTCATAAACCAAGCTCTGGCTGCCCATTCTAACCATATATATGTTTGGGGCAAGGCACCAGGCTGAAGGCTAGAAAGTAAACAATGAACAAACTAGGTCACCTTAAAGCAATTTGCAAACTAGAAGGGTAGACCTTGAAGTATAAACATGAATAATCCTATTTGGAGAATAGGGTATGATGAGAGCCATGGAAGAGGCACAAACACTTCAATGAGAGCAAAGAAGGAAGGTGGGGTGGGAAGGTACAAGAAGGTTTCAGAGTGGCAGCATTGGAGTTAGGTTTTTAAACTTTTTTTTCTTAAGATTTTATTTTTTCCCCCTTTTGCTCCCCAAAGCCCCCCAGTACATAGTTGTATATTTTAGTTGTGGGTCCTTCTAGTTGTGGCATGTGGGAGGCCGACTCAACATGGCCTGACAAGCCGGTGCCATGTCCGAGCCCAGGATCCTAACCGGTGAGACCCTGGGCCGCTGCAGTGGAGTGCGCGGACTTAACCGCTTGGCCACAGGGCGGGGCCCTGGAGTTAGGTTTTGAAGTGCGGGCGGGATTTAAATTCTCTGTCTCACTATTTTTCTCTCTGCTCTACATCTCATCTGCTCTACGACTTTCTCTCCTCATCCTAATATACTCCCACTCCTTTGGAAGAATCTCTAAGAATTAAAACAATCCTAGACTCAAATGCATTCATATTTTGGTAACATAATGAGACATAAACCAAGCCTAAAGCCAGTCTGTGTGTGTGTGTGCGTGTGTGTGTGTGTGTGTACATAGTCACATGTTGTTTTTAGCTATCATTCTAGGGGGCCTCAGTTTGAACAACAGATATTTTTCATAAAATTGGCTAATTAAACTTATTTAAAAATTAAATCAGGTTTTAAATTCACTGGACAGGGGATGGATGAGGTTAAGAAGGGTGGTTACTCTGGTTTAATAATCCTATAGGGATCAGTTTTGCAAAGCAAAAACTATTTTTCAATGCAAATAAATTTCCCATTTAAAAAACTGTCTGGATTTTTTTTTTTTTTTTTTTTTTTTTGGTGAGGAAGATTGGCCCTGAGCTAACATCTGTGCCAATCTTCCTCTACTTTGTATGTGGGATGCCACTACAGCATGGTTTGATGAGCAGCATGTAGGTCCACATCCGGGATCTGAACGTGCGCACCCCGAGCCACTGAAGCGGAGTGTGCGAACTTAACCATTACGCCACTGGGCCAGCCCCTGTGTCTGGCTTTTTAAATAACAAAACTGCAAAGCAATTGATATATTATAGATTTTTTCCTGGGTTTCATTTTTATCAAATATTTGTTGTTGTTTTGCTTTAAAATTGCAGAAGTGGCATCTTGAAACCACTTCTTCTGGAGCAGCAATTTTCATCGTCACATGTCCCTGGATCTACATTTGCAACAAGACTCTTCTAAGACTTGGAGGAGCTATGATAAATAATATGCCAAAACCGAAACAAGAAGTCAGTTTTCACAGGCACAAGGCGCATGTGAAAGATGTCCGGACTGAGAAGCCAGTGTATGGGCATGGCCGGCGGAGACGCTGGCTCAGAACAGGCAGAGACTCGAGCCTTAGCTCCTCACTCAGGGGGACAGCTTATGCTGCTTCCAAGCCAAGTCATTAATGTTGGCCCATTTAGAAAGATGTTATGCCCTAGGAATCATTAACTTGTTTCAGAATTTCTTAATTGAGGCACTTTCGACATTTGGGGCCATATAATTCTTCTTTTTTTTTTTTTTTTGAGGAAGATTAGCCCTGAGCTAACATCTGCCGCCAATCCTCCTGTTTTTGCTGAGGAAGACTGGCCCTGAGCTAACATCCGTGCCCATCTTCCTCTCCTTTCTATGTGGGACGCCTACCACGGCATGGCGAGCCAAGCGGTGCCATGTCCGCACCCGGGATCCGAACCGGTGAACCCCAGGCCACCGAGAAGCGGAAAGTGCGAGCTTAACCGCTGCGCCACTGGGCCCGCCCCAATACTACTTCTTAACTGTATTGTGTATATTATAAAAAATGAGTAAACATAAGATTAAAGTGATATATATGTCTATGTATGTGTGCGCATGTGTATAAAGAGAGAGAGAGAAAGCTAATAATTTCTTCCCATAACCTGGTGGGTCATCTTGTCCACCTGGTTCGAGACCCCCTGGTGGGAGCATTGCTCTAACAAGGTCAAAGTCACAGCTTTTATTCACTGTAGGCTCTTTAGCTTTGATGTGTCCCACAGATACCAACTTTAAATCCAGTCTCAACAGTCTGAACATGTTGGGGAGACTGAGGGAGAGTGAGTGGGCTGGATTACCTGAATCCATCAGCTGTTCTCGGTTAAAACAGTGCATGAGACACTCCAATAACCAAGGGGCAGCCAGAAAGCCCCGGGCACTATGGGAAGGACGTGGGGTTTGGGATCTTGTCCCCACCTGAGACTCATCCCAGCCGGTGAGGTAGATGTTGTAGCTGAGGAAGTCGGCGTTGTTCCTCTCCTGCATCTGGGTCTCCAGCAGCTGCAGCAAGTCTGCGAACCACTCAAAGGCGTGTGTGTCCCGGCACAGCCAATAGAAGTAGATCTGAAAGGGGGACGGGTCGGGAAGCAGATGAGATTGAAGGAAGACCAGCAGCATTGACGCAGGGATTTCTACCCTCTCCTCAACTTTTTCCTGCTGCTCAGAATGCCTAGGAACGTGGGTTTTCAGAAAGCTCCGGACATTTGATGAGTTAGTTAGCATGAATTTGCTCTGGCCTTCACGCTGGCAGGGCAGTAAATAAATAGCTTGGCCTCAGAATTACATGGTTTAAGAAAAAAACATTAGCCCACCACTTTCCCTCTGGATCTGCTCTTGGCCTCCCAGAATCCCTGGCTTCCTTTGTACCGCCTCTCAGATAGACCGCTGGAAGCTAGACTAGCAGTGGCTGCCACAGGACTGCGTCCCTGCCTGCCACTGTCATACATTGCTGAGTTCCTCGGAAAAAAAAAGTAGTTCTACCCATACCTCCTCCACATAGAAAAGAGGAAAAGGAGAGAATGAAAAGTCGAGGTAAGCTCAATGTCCCTATTAGCGGTTATCTCTACAGGATTAGAATGTCTCAAGTTTTATTAAAGATGTCCTTTATCAGGCAATGAAACCAAATTGACATGTGACAAAAAATACCCTGGGGATTTATTCTGAGGCAATATCCATAAGAAAGTGAAAGTTATATGAGCAGACATGTCGCCTGCCCTCCCACTGCAAAAAAAAAAGGTATTGAGTGGGCTGGAAATGGAATCCATCTCAATATCTAACACAGGATGTTAGAAAAGTTATTCTATATCTTCTCGATGGCACCTGAAGGAATCATTGAAAATGATCATTATAGAGCCTGTGACAACACTGAAAAGCACTATAATTTTTTTTAAAAAGCAGGACATGAAATTATGCATACTCAATATTTACAACTTTCTAAGAATACGTAAACATGTAGATAACATTAGAAATGTACACAAAGAATAGCTATTGGATTGGGGTTGTGAATACTTTCTATCTCAACTTTCTTCCAAATTTCTAGTAATACTATCCAAATACAGTATATTACTTTCAATAATAGGCCTTCTTATATAGAAGCACGTTTAACTTATCAAATGGCCCTTTTATGAGAAGCCTGCCTCTCTGGAACCACCCAGAACTTGTCTTCCTTTCCCTTGGTCTGTGCCAGCCTCTGCCCGGAAAGCTCTCTCAAGCTTCACTTGGCAGAAGGTGATGATTGCTCCAAGCCCTCTGAAAAATTGAAGAACCTACCTTTCTGAGCCTCAGATTGGTGGCATTATTGCAATATTTGTACCAGACTGACTTGAGGATGGATGCGAAGGGCGTGACCCCAATCCCGGCTCCCACTAACATCACCACCTCGTAACTGAACACATCTTCACTGGCTGTGCCAAAGGGCCCGTCAACAGCTATCCTGGAGGGAAGCATGGGAGGAGATGGTCACAGAGACGTCTTGCTCTTCAGAGTAGGATGGGGCACATGTTATTACTGAGGGTATGCAATATGTCACTTCAATCTGGAACAACGTATGTATGGGATGCTTCTTTCTGTGAAACAGCTTTCAAGTAACCAATTTAGTGTCAACATTAGAGTTGGAAGTAAGAAGAGGAATTTTTAGCTAACTGAAAACATTTGGTAATTCTCAGGGGTATTTTTTTTTTATCTCCCCAGCCCCCTTCACTCACACACACACACACACATCTGTATCTCTTGCCAGGGCATCCTACACTTGAAATTCCTGCTTACACTGCACATTGAAGTAAAGTGAGAATTTTCTACATCATAATATCTTGTAGATTTAGTAGGTCCACTTTTCACTTGTCTATTCATTGAGTTATTCAACAAATTTTCCTTCAGCTTCTCCCGAGTGCCTGGCACCATGTTAGGCACGTGGGAAGAAGGAGGCAAAGTGAATAATCCATGGCATTGACCCTCAAATAATGTACGGCACTTAAATTTTAAGAATATCTTTGATACACTGTAATTTTGTTTGTTAGGAAAATTAATATTCCTTGGCCTCGACCTTTACATATTTAAAGGAACTTGGGAATATTCATTACTAATATTCGATTCAAATACTTTATATTTCACATAAGATTTATATGTATATATATGCATAAACACACCACACATATAAAATGGGGAACACAGAGATAGCCACATATATTTGTAGACCTTGTGTGTTTTGTCAGACTCAGGAGATTGTATAGTGAGAGATGGGAGAAGAGGAGCTATTTAGTGACATTTTTCCTGAATTTGTACACCTTCATAATATGCACTTTATACTCACTTAGGTAGTTTCCAGGCATCTTGAAACTCCTTCTTATCACAGCCACAAGCATTGAACAGTCCCTCTGTCCAGTCCCCAACAATGCGGATATGGATGCTAAAGAAGTCTTCCTCAGGGGCAGAGGTCAGTGTGAAGGGGTGCCACTCCAGCCTGGACACCATGGGGCACTTGACAAAAATGTATTGTCCCACCTCCATCTTGAATCCCTTTTTCTTCATCTGTAGCTCGATGGTTTTGAAAGGATGAGTGACCACCTATGGAACAAAACATGTCTCTGGAAACTACACTTTCCCCAAATACTTGCCTTTTCAGTGTCCATATGGATCAGACTGAGCTAAGATGCCCCACCCAAGTTCCTTCTTCAGGGCCAACATAGCAGTTCCTCTGGCACATGTGTCTCTCATTGGGAATTGCCCTCAGCTGCAGCCCGTGACCAGCAATGAGCTGATGCAGGGATCCAAAGGCCTGGCCCCTCTCCTCGATTTGGGACAACTCCGAGGGACCATCCAACTCCAGCACTCCCTGTGGGATCAGCTGGGGCTGCAGTTGCCACCATATTGAGGGTCAGCTTTTTCTTCTCCCCAGTCCTGCCTTTCTTTTATTTTACAAGTTCATCTCCTGAGAACATGCCCCAATAAACCTCTGCATGCAGTTCTCTGTCTCAGAGTCTTTGCCGTGGAGTCCAACGTAAGACACCAGCCTATTGTGATATTTTTTCTCTAAGAAGTCAAGGCAGGTACTAGAGACAAGAAGGAGAGATGGTGTCCTGCTCAACCTTCCTGTCTCCCCGGGGGATGATCCAGAGCCTTAGCAACTAGACAGAAGAAGGAGACTCCATTGGCTACTTATATAGCAGCATCCCCCACGGCAAGCCTAACTGTGCTGGTCAGCTTTTGTCTTGAGTCACACCTTGAACCTGCCTGATTCCACACATTGTTTCTACATTTCTCCCTACCTTGGGAATACGCCATCCATCTCTCCCAAAGCAAGGCCCTACCCACCCATTGCAGTCCTCATTCTCCATATACACGAATGTTCATAACAGATTTGTTCACAATAGCAAAAAATTAGACACAATCCAAATGTCTATCAACAGAAAATAGAACACAATGAAAAGCTCTTATTGTTATATAGAAATTCATGCACTGGTTTTTTTTGGACGATTCCTGAGACACCTAGAAAGACATGTACAACTAAAAACAAACCAAGAGACATCAAAGGAAAGAAAAATCAATAGAAACAAAGTAGCAGCTTCCCAATGTTGACTGATATTGCTGGGCTTTTCTTTTCCTGAGCGAGGAGGAGTGGGAGAATGGGAAATTCTTTTAACAACGGTTGCCAAACATTTCCAAAACTTGTGATTTAAATATAT
This sequence comes from Equus caballus, assembly GCF_041296265.1. NCBI lineage: Eukaryota > Metazoa > Chordata > Mammalia > Perissodactyla > Equidae > Equus > Equus caballus. The sequence continues at coordinate 31,145,036 of NC_091715.1, read as the reverse complement.
CTTATTTGATAGACCCATACCCAACTTCCCTCTTCCTTGAAATAAGGAGTTGTAAAGGTTCATTTTGAAAACAGAAAACAAAAATTTATAAAAACTATTTTGAAAATTATGTTTACCATGTTGCGACTTTGTTCGGTGAAAACAATTTTTACCATATTGCAATTTTGCTGCCACAAGCAAAACTGGAATTGAACTAAATTAAATGTACTAGTGGACAGCATTGTAACTGGAATACTTTTGGGTAACACGTTGTTTCTTCTGTGTGTTGATATGAGAAGAAAATGAATATTTTCTTCACAAGAAAACAAGTTTACCTCAGAAATACGTTTAAGGGAAATACGTGTCTGTTTAGCAGGTTCTTGTCTAGTAAGGAAAATTTTGTGGCAGCTCTTTTTGCTGATCTGTGGGATTTTTCCTATAAGACAACATAAGTATCATAAAAGGAGAACTGTTGTAGCTTCCTATATTTATTTCAAGATTTCCAGTGCCAGCTGCACTAACTTTACTATGACCCTCCACAGATACCAAGAAAGAAAAGCTAGGGTTGAGGACAGGAAGAATTTGTGTGGGTTTTTTTTTTTTTTTTTGAGGAAGATTAGCCCTGAGCTAACTGCTGCCAATCCTCCTGTTTTTGCTGAGGAAGACTGGCCCTGAGCTAACATCCATGCCCATCTTCCTCTACCTTATATGTGGGACGCCTACCACAGCATGGCTTTTGCCAAGCAGTGCCATGTCCGCACTCGGGATCCGAACTGGCGAACCCCGGGCTGCTGAAAAGCAGAACGTGCGAACTTAACCGCTGCCCCACCGGGCCGGCTCCTGAATTTGTGTGTTTTGCGAAAGTAACCCATAGTAGGCTTTTGGCAAATACTTTTTGAACTGAATTGAACTGAATGAATTTTTATTTGACAAAAATAGTTTTGTCTGGTGTTTCCTAAAACTATAACAAGGAGTTTCCGTTTCTATTTATTTAGTTGGATATTGATCGATTGATGAGAAGCAGCATAGAAGCGTGGGGGAAAAGCCACTATCTACTTGGAGTCAGGCAACTCAATTCCAGATGCAGTTTAGTTACTAACTTGCTTGCTACCTTGGGCACTTTAACTCTAATATTCTGTGATTACATACAAAGCACAGACAATGAGGTGAAGGGGAACTAGAAAACTATCTCAGCGTCAATCACACCTACTCTTGCTTCCCTGGTTCTTTTGGTATTTGAATATTTTAAGGCTCACTGTTTGCCCTTTCGAACTCACCTCTTTTGCTTCTCCACTCTACACTAATCGGATGCTCTATGCTCCTCCCCTCTCTCTCTCTACACACATACACACACAGACATACACACACACGCACAGATTCACATACACAAAACACATGGGGTTTTTTTTCAACAGAAAATGTTAACTTCTAGTTTCCCCAGTTAAAAGGCCAAACCACTTGACCATGAAGCTCAGTACACTGAAATAAACTGTGGGTCTTCTCTCCGCCCTAAGTGTAATCAAAAGAAACTGAGTAAAACAGAGCCCTGACCAATGACATCGACAACTTGGGTAGACTTGTTCATGACATAGATACTATCAGTAATTCCTAAACCAGCCAATACCTTGGTGATGACCACCTTCTGTTGAGATCGCCAAAACCGTACCAACCTCTCACAGAGATACAGGAACATGGGACCCACTATCCATTTCCAAGTCTGTAATCAGAGCAAAAAAGAAAAAAAGGATGTGTTAAGGGGTGATAGCTAATAAAAGATTCATGGGGACAAAACATTTTAAAAGTCAAGTTAATTTTTGTAGGCTTGTTTAAATATTTGATATTTGATTAGTAAATTTCTTCTAAAACAGAATGCATGAAAAATATCTAAAATTAGAATAAATTTTTGAGCCAGTAAAAATGAGCATTCTCCCTGGCCACATTGGGGAACTATAGCTACAGTATGAAACTTTCCCAAGAGGAAATGCTCACAAGAATAGGATTTCCTCCAAGTGTTGCAACAGCAGTTGCAATAACCCAACAGCAGAGCAAGGTTGGTTTCAGAATTAGCATTTGTCTAAAGGATAGTATTTCAGCAACACCATATTTTTAATGCAACATTGCAATTTCTTTCTCTGAGTTATGTAGTCCAAGTTTGATCTTTTGCAAGACGAGAAATTTCATACAAGAATTTAGCTGTTTCTCCAATATCCTGCTAAGTTCTAGGAGCTATGCAATGCACTTGCTGAATAAGGACAAACCAAAAGAATTTCAGATTTCTCTAGATTCCCCTCTTGTCAGAATCTGTGGTGTTTTAGAACACTGGAAACTACCCTGTGGCATTATTGGCTATATAAAAACATTTAGGCCAAACAGATCCATCCTGGGACTCAGTCAGTTAGGTTGCTAGTTTAATACCTGAAGAAGTAAAGAATTTTAGAAGGCAATATCATCCAAAAGATGACATTCCAGAATGGATTCCAAGAAGGAAAAAAATCCCAGAGTGCTTCCCATAGTCTCACATATGGTCTTTCCATTAAATTATTTTTTTTCATTATGGTCATAATAGTTTATAACATTGTGAAGTTTCATTTGTACATTATTATTGGTCAGACACCATATAAATGTGTCCCTTCACCCCTTGTGCCCACCCCCTACCCCCCTTCGCCCTGGTAACCACTAAACTGTTCTCTGTGTCTGTAAGTGTGTTTATCTTCCACAAATGAGTGAAATCATATGGTGTTTGTCTTTCTCTGTTTGGCTTATTTCACTTAACATAAAACCTTCAAGGTCTATCCATGTGGTTGCAAATGGGACGATTTGTTCTTTTTTATGGCTGAGTAGTATTCCATTGTATATATATATACCATATCTTCTTTATCCAATCATCAGTCAATGGGCTCTACTAAATTATATTTTTAGAAACTTATTGTTGGAAGTTGAAAGCACCTGAATGTCCCTATCTCCAGTCAGAGTTGAAGAATATCTGCCCCAGAAGTTACAAATGTTCTGCTACTGGCCATTGTTTTCATGGGACAGGTTTTTAAAACACTATGGTATCATCCATCTATTTACCTGGGTGCCACCATAGAGACCCATTGAATGCAGCCAGGTCTTGGACATTGACTCTAATATCCCCAGAAACCCAGAAGTTCATTTGAGGTAGATGTCTGTCAAGGTAGTAGTTCTCCAGCTGTCTTCGAAGAAATGTGCCTTCCCCTAGCCCACAAGAGGAACCACAATACAGTTCCCTTTTTATCCTTTCTATTGATGACTGCATGTAGTGGGAGTAGTTCACTGGTGTATCTAATCACTTTCATTAATGAGCAAGGATGCTTAGAGATGTTAAGTCCCTCTTCTAGAGGAAGAATACCCCTATATTAGAAGAGTAGGAAAAAAGAAAGGAGAAAATGGGATGGGAAATTTGCCTTTATATTATACTGTACTTAAGAAAAAAATAATCATGTTCAGAAGTCCTGTACAAATGCTGATTTTTGCCTAGTTCTACACCAATGGCTAGCATGATAACCAACAAAGTATAATGTTTGCCAATGGCGGAAAAGATATGAAGACCACAGGGCCCACTTCTCACTCAGTGTAGCAGAGATATGGAGAGTACACAAAATGGATCTCTTTCAGCATGTCGTCCCTGCCACACTCCTGCTCTACCATGCAGTGCCATTGAGTGTTGGTCTAAACCTGGCTGTCTAGCCTCCTTAATGTCTCATAGACAGTATCTCCAGATGCCTAAAGGGAGCCCTGTATATCACCTCATCAATTTCCTTCTCAGCTGTGAGAGCTGTATAGAAAGCCTTACTTCCTGGTATCTGAAGAGGCTCCTAGCTCCTTATAAGTGTTTATCTGAGCTATCCAACTCAGTTCAGATGGAATCCCTCTGAAAATCATTAACTAGTATTATTGTGGCCCTCATATCCAGAAGAGAAGAGCTGAAAATTCTTGAACCCAAACAGCAATTTCAAAAACAATGCTTTTCCAGGGGCCAGCCCAATGGCGTAGTGGTTAAGTTTGGTGCACTCCCCTTCAGTGGCCTGGGTTCACGGGTTTGGATCCCAAGCGTGGATCTACACCACTCCTTGGCCATACTGTAGCAGCAACCCACATATAAAGTAGAGGGAAGATCAGCACAGATGTTAGCTCAGGGCTAATCTTCCTCAAGAAAAATAAATAAATAAATAAAGAGAAGAGGATTGGCAACAGATGTTAGCTCAGGTCTAATCTTCCTCAGCAAAAACAAACAAACAATGCTTTTCCAAGTTTCATATCAAGACATTCAAAAAAGATGAATGAAAGTTTATTTTTCAAGAAATAATTCCAGACAATAAGTATAGCAAAGTAGATACTTACACCATTCTAGCAGTTCCATGACATTCGTATGACATTTGCATGTATTTCTTAGACACACTTTGAAGATTGTCAGTAAAGAAACCATAGTAGCAGCAACGAATTGTACATACCATAGGAGGGTTCCCAGAGAACTGCGGGATTGGGCATTCCTTTATTTTTCCCCACTCATCGATCTTTTTCCAGCATATTTTTGGCTTGTGTTGAATCAAACTCTGTGCGGTCTGCCCGCGTACAATTCTCCTGAGGAGGAAATGTAAGTCCAGACCATTTAGTAGCAAGAAATTAAGTTCTTAGTTTTTTTGAGATTCTGGGCATATTTCTAATGTGGGACCTGTACTTTTCACTTAAAAATAATATCTTATTGCCCCCTCCAAATAGATTAGAGGAAGGGAAAGAAAATATGTGATTTTCAGCAATGGAAAAAAACCTACACACAGTGGCACAAAAACTATCTATATGTAACATTATAGAGGGTAAGTTTTCAATCATCAATACATGTTTCCTTAAAGGGAGCATTTGTGCTTCTGTTTTGAGCATTATCTTTATTTACAAACGAACAAACAAAAACCGAAAAACTGCAAATCTAACAGAGTGAGTGCTAGCCCATATAGTGCCTTTGTACAAATTAGAACAAGATGCCCCCTCTGTAAGGACAGTCCTATAGCAGAACTTGGCCAGCAGAGTATGGGCTAATTTTACTCCCCATCACCAGGTACCCTTGTGTAGTCGATAACCCATACAATCATACACAGCAGCCCTGAGGCTTAGTAAAAGTGCTTTATTTGTTGTTTCAAAATTGTCTAAATTAAATCAAAAGGTTGAAATCAATTTAAGAAGATTTAACTTTGTGGAGACTATGACATTCTCACAGACAGTAACACTAATGGTGTGTCCCTTGAAGTGCTCAGAGCCCACTGACTTCAATTCAATAACTACTAAGTGAGTAACTAATTGGGGTAATCAATTGGCATGATGCATACAAACGCCAGGCATGAAGTAAGGGTCCAAAAAATGATAACCATTAAAGTTCTTAGTGCCCAAGTTCACATGGGGAGTAAGTGATAGAAAAAAAAAATCTGATTTTCTCCTTCTCTTCTCAATGCCAGGACCAGAAGGCAGAAAACCTGAATTTTAATCCCAGTTCAGCTGCTACCTAGCCATAAGACTGTGAGCCATCAGCCAACCAGTGTAAGGAGCAGATTCCCCGCAAATGGAGAGTGGGGTAAACGAACCTCCCCCACCTGCACCAAAGGAAAATGCGTATCTCGGAAACTATACAAGTGTAAAGTGGTGGAATTGCTAAACTAGACAGGGGAAGAGATTCATTTTTTTTCTCTAGGATTCTCTGAAACAGCTGGATGATGACAAAGTCCCATTTAAAGATACTCAATTGCTTTAGGAGAGTCAAGAGATTCTTTGTCTAAAGAGTTTTCAGTGCTTAGAAAGAGTTGATCAGGGTCAGAGGCAGGAAGTTGATCAAGAATACACATAAGTGGTTGCCCAACGCTGCCTCTCCCCACCCTTCCCCTTTTCATACTTGGCCACCTCTAGGCTGGCTTGAGCATCTACTTCCGCCGCCCTTAGTTGTCTAGAGCCTCCTACTCACCAGGGACCTTCCCCAGGCCTGCTTTTGTGTGCAGGTGGGAGAATCAGCTAGTGTGAAACAGTATAAAAACGAAACCTGGTATTAAAAAAGATTCCCAATAAGCCAAACTCTCCCAACCACACATCTAGGCACTGTGTGTCTCTATGAGAGCATTTATCACAGCCTGCCTTAGACCACCTGGGCTCCAACCCCAGCTATCCCACTTACAAACTGGGTGGCTTTGTAGTCTGTTTCCTTGACTACAATTTCCCCAGGAAATGTGGATAGTAAGAGCATCTCTACATTTTGGGGATAAAAAAAAAAACATTTCATGTCTATAACAAGTGCTCAAGAGAAGTTAACTCTTACCTTTGTTATATTAGAATGCTTGAAGGCAATAACCATGTATTTTTCCTTCTAGTATTCCCCACGGTGCCTAAGATCGGTCCTCAAACACAGTAGGCAATCAATACATGATTGGCTTGAATCAAAACTCATTGAACTACAGCAAACCCTTTCACCTGATTAATAATTAACCCCTCCAGTTTGGGAGTTTGTCTCATTTAGTAGTGATTAAGCCACAGGAAACATCATTGCAGCCACCCAAGACCCTATCAGCACTTGCAACACGTTGAATACACCTGCAAAGATACTCAAACTTCGGTGTATTTTTTAAGCTTGCTATAAATAACTACATTATGAATAGCTATTGATTGAGTGCAAGAAACTAAAGTGCTGCTGAGTGGTTTCTATCAAACTGACCTCTGTTATCCCCTCAGATTCCCTCAGCAGACAAGGCTGACCACACACTTTGACAAGGAGGTCCCTGCGCCTCTAACAGAGCACCCCACTTGGAGACTGAGGGGCATAGAGTACTTGGCTTCGGAGTTTAAACACTCACTCAGCTCCATGGATGGCAAGACCGATGAAGAAGATCACAAAGAGATGGTGTGTGTACCAAAACACTTCAAAGTAAGACCTCCGGATGGTTTTGGTGGAGGAGGTGATAATCAGTATGAGGCACAGTGTGATGACAATTCCAGTGATGCCTGCCAACCGAGTCACAGCCACTAACAGGCCTCCTTCAGGATTCTGTAAAATACAAACACACACACACACACACACATTATTTGTAGGCTCTCAAATGCAGGACTACCTATTTATAAAGTGTCTGATGTATAGGGCAATAAGCATTTTCATTCCCCCTTTAGATAATCCTAACCATCCCCCACAGTGATATAGATTTGGAATACATATTTCTCAATTTAAAAAAGTCTTACGTGGTTGGCGTGTCACAGGAAATATAAATTGATACACTGAAACAGTTCTAAGAGAGTATCAAATAAAGGAAATTGGTCAACTGTAAGATGTCCTAAAAGGGTCTGATGCTCTTTCTCTCTTTGATTTGGAAAGGGCCACAGCACTTAGCTTGCAAATATCTTCTGGGCATGCCTAACATCTTAGGCTGGGTTCTCCTGCAGACCCCAAGATGAGGGTTCATAGGCAAGTGATTTATAAAGGATGTGCTACAGAAGAAACTGGTAAGGAAACGGTTGATAGGACAGGAAAGAGGAACAAGTCAAGTGAGAGGGTGATTTTAGGCCAAGTCTTAGAGGGAGTAGCTTCAGCCTGATGCTGCAGGGGAACTGTGGAGGGTAAGTTACACCTCAGAGTTTATCCTGACTCAAGACAAGGAAGCTGGGCTTTCATGGCCTGCACCCATCCGTTATGGGCTAAGGGCTATCCAGGGAGGGGTGGCTATCCAGTCCCTTCCAGATCTCTGAGCTTGTGAGCAAACGGACTCCAACAGCCCCAGAGCAGTCCTCTGAGGAAGAAACACAAGTACAGGAAATTGAAAGTGAAAGCACACAGAAGGGTGGGGGAGCACAGACACAGTAAAAGTGACCCAAAGAGATCTGGAGACAGAAGGTAGTGTCAGTTCACCTCGTATGTTAACATTGCCACCCTTATATATCACTGTACAAACAACAAATAACAGAAAAGAAAAATTATCCGAGACATTATAAAAAAAAGAATTTCTGTTTTGTTTGATGCTGCTTAATCCTCTTCCTAAGTAGACCAGGCAAGTTTTTTCATGTCAGCTTGAGGATAATTATTTTTGCAAAATTAAGGGACTTTTCTTTTCTTTGTTTTTCTTTTTCTTGGTGAGGAAGATTGGTCCTAAGCTAAATCTGTTGCCAATCTTCCCCTTTTTGCTTGAGGAAGATTGTCACTGAGCTAACATCCATACCAATCTTTCTCTATTTTGTATGTGGGATGCTGCCACAGCATAGCTTGATGAGTGGTGTGTAGGTCTATGCCCGGGATCTGAACCCATGAATCCTGGGCCGCTGAAGTGGAGTGAGCAAACTTAACCACTGTGCTACCGGGCGGGCTCAAGGGACTTTTCTTGTAATTTTTTCTAAATACAAGGTAACATGTTTGGAACTTAGTGTATAGTAATGTGATTTGGCCATTCTCCAGAGCCATTGGTACATGAAGATGACTTGGAGCTTCTCCCTATGACTGTAGGAAGCTTCAATAACTGCTGGAAGGGAAGAAGTCTTTGCCTGTTGATACTCCAAATGGCTGCTCCTGGAGAACTGCTGAGTTCCTCCCAGTGTACTGTGCTTTCAAGGAATGACAATTATCAGATATAGGCCACCCCTCAGATATTGTAGGCAAGAAAGAAGAAAAGCATCACTGACAGCTATCAACTGGTGGCTGGACTGGTACTAACACCTAAGCCGGAGTGTTCCCTATTTCACATAAACAGTTTCATACAACACCAACATCAAATGAGGTCATTCTGTGATTGTGATGGAGTGAGACAAAAACAAGACCACTCTGAAATCATGTCTAAGCTAAGACAAAAACATGGGTGACTGCTGCTTCTTTACCAACTACAGATTTAGCCCCATTCTATTCCTTCTGCCTCCTAAAAAAAAATTATTAAGATACCCAGTCCTAGAACTATCCCCAGTTCTTGACCATACCTGATCCAGAGCAAATCCTTGCTTCCTTAAACCCCTCCCAAATCATCGAACACAAACCCAAGTCCTAGAAAAGCCTCTCTTAACACCCGCCTGAGATGCCTCAGACTTCTTCATGGTGTGAGGTCTCTTTTGCTGCAGCAAGTAATAAACTCAACTTTGTTTGACCAGACTGTGTTCCTGGCTTTCTTTGACTGTCGAGCATTGTCATGGGTAAGCCTGAGTTACTCCAGGCTCCACGTACACACATTCTCACAGGCGAGCTTAAGGAAATAGAAAACATCTAGCGACCCTCCACACATGGGGTCAGGAGTGTGGGAGATATTTTCGTTGAACTCACATTCTTAGAATATACAAACTTGTCCCTCTGATTGTTAGTCAACTTTTGTCATTGTTGTTGTTCTGGCCAAGTAGAATTTTTCACTTATTAAAATCTAGTTCTCAGTTTTAATGGCCTAGGGGACATCTGGATCAGGAAATAAGAGGCTTACCTTGATTTTCTTTTCAGCAAAATTGAGGTAAGTTTCACCAGGCTTATCTTCAAATTTAGAGAGCGCTACTGAATATGAATCAGAATTGTTGACTCGGGCATCCACACACCACTCCACATTAAATAGATGTGCAATGGTGTGGATCGCTAAAGAAGGCAGAGAAGAGAAACGAGGGTGAAGGGTGTGCACAATTTTATTATAAGCAGGCTTTCTGGCTACGGCCCCTAACTCTATGATAAGTTACAGGGAGACACAGACATGGCCCAGGACACTTATAAACAAGAACTGGGTCTCCAGGATCAGAGAGGCAAGGCAATTCTAGTGGGTAAACTACTCTCTGGCTGTGTGATTATAGGCAAATCGCTTAACCTCTCTGGTCTTGCTCCCTCATTTATAGAATCGAGGTGTTGAACTACATGATATTAAAGACCCAACCAAGTTCTAAGATTTTACAAAACAACTTTGGTCTCTGAGGGTATTTAGATGTGCTCTCATTCTCTCTCTCCCCCTGATATATTTGTGCTCTAACAAGAAGACTCTCATGTAATGTACACCTTTGACTGGTCCATTCACCTGACTCTCACGTTACTTCAGATAGAGATTTGACTTTTCAATTTTCAATTTTATTGAACCAATACAGACAAATGGGCATAAGAATGAAACTATTTTAAAAAATTGCGTTATTTACTTAACGTGCACTTACATAGGACTTACTAGGTGCCAAGCACTGTTACAAGTGCTTTCTAATTACTTAATCTTTACATTGACCTGGTGATATAGGTACTATTACTATCATCTCATCTTACAGATGAGGAAACTGGGGCATAGATTGCTTTCAAATCTATGGGCACCAAGGTAGGAAGTAGCAGTTAAGAACCAAATCCAAGCAGTTTGGCACACAAATCTGTGCTCTTAACCATCACATTATGTTGCTTTCTAACAAGATTTTATCATACAGTTCACTCTTGAAAGATTTCATTTACCACAGCTCAGACAGGCTGCATGATCTCCTGGTAGAAGATGAGAAACCCAGTTGAACACCTGCAATCTAAGCCTATTTTATTCAGGTTAGGGACAAACTCCTTAAGGGCAGAGCAAACGTCTATTTTGTTCATCGCTGTGCACGTGTGATGCCTATTGCCTGGAACATCAATTATTTATTAAGTGAATTAGTGGAGATTTGATAAGGGTCCCAGATATATCCCTTCTTGTGCCAACATTACCACCCTAATAATAATAACACATATAGTACACATATACACATGTACGCCTATTGTGTGTGTGTATATATATATATATATCTCAACAATAATAATAATAAAGAAAGTGTTTGGCTAATAGGGGCTGTCTTAAGGGATTCTGAATTTACGGGCTGCGGCTCCTGTAGGCTTACTGCAAGAAATCCACAAATCTACATGTTCAACCAAGTATTTTTAAAAAATGAATTAATAAAAGCTCTCATATGTGGACTGACAAATATTTTTGATATTAAAAAGGATGGAAAAGGGTGAAGACACTGGGATTTTACCAAAAGAGCCCAAGATAAAAATGTTTTAAGACCTGAAGGAATAAATCTTAATATTAGGCTGACAGAAATAGTGGTGAATACTTTTTAACAGAATTCATTCAAAAATTACAACATATACAATCACCACCTAATCTACCAATAAAGGCCAACCTCTTACAAAAAAGTATCTAAGAATAGAGGGAACTGTCCGGTTCCAAGTTTTCTTTGCAATCTCAAATATCTTAATAAACTTACCAGTGTGAAGTGCAATCATCCATGCCACCATTTTATGGAAGGTCAGGTTCCTGTCTAATTGTCTTCGAATTCTTGTTGAGCAGCACTTTGTATTAAGGGGAAAAGAATGAAATACATAGTAATTGTCAACAAGAAGGTTTTCTCTGTTCCAGGCGTTAGATATATATCATTTCATTTAATTCTCACAACCACCTTAAAAACTATATCATTCTACCCATTCGATTGATGAGAAAACTGAGGCTCAGATAGAGGTAGTCATCTTCCCAAGGTCAAACAGCCAGTAAGTGGCATAGCCAGCTTAACCAATATGTTTAAGATTCTCATACCTGTGACACAAAAAGTCTCTCCTGGAATCCATGGCTTAATTGTATAAAATACGAATTTGGACAGAAAACATATATAACTACATAGTTTCTAGTTCAGATGAATTTATTCAATAAATTACTGGCTGAGGGCTATTCTCTATCTCCTGATAGAGAAATTCATAAAGGACAGGCCTCCCCTCAAAGACCTGGCAGTCTAAAGGGGATACAGACAAGCGAACAGTTCTAGAACAAGTGAATAATTTTAGAACAACATCCTTCCAGGCCATACACACTAGGGGAAAAGAAAAAAGTGTCCACTTTCCCCTGCTGATAGAGACAACACCACAAGGGAGATCGTTAACCCAAGAATAATATAAAAAATAATAATAGCTAATATTTACAAAGAGCTTATGCAAGGAACTGCCTTAAGTGCATTGACTCATTTCATTCTTATAGCAATCCTATTGCAGGAGGTGCCATTATTATCATTACAGAACAGATGAGGAAACAAAGGCAGAAAGAGGTTACCTTGCCTTAGGCCACATAGTTAATAAGTGGCAGAAATGGGATTTAAACCCAGCCTATCTGCTGCCAGAAATATCGATATTCTATTTTATACCTCATATGGTTACCTTGACATTGAAAATAGTATTTTGGCCAATACTTTAGTGTAATTGTCCTACTGATGTTCGTTGGAAGATGTGGGTTTGAATCTGGATTCAGGTCAATGCCCAAAATAGAAAAAATATCTAGTTTATGGTTGAATCTAAGCTTTGCCCTCCTGAAAATCAGTCAAATGCTTCCTCTGGCTCTTTTGTTCCCAAGACTAGATGTACTGCCACAGAGATTCGGAGATTTTTAAGGAGAGCAGAGTGAAGTACCCCCAAAAACTTAGGTATCATAAATATCTGGTTCTAAACATATTTAATTTAAATATGAGGGTAATTAATATTTGGCTTACTTATTTTTAATAAAATGTTCTGATTTTATAGAAAAAAATATAATTGTATGGGAAATCGTGCTCGCTCCACTCTCTCTCAGTTAGCTGCTTCTAGGGAGGGAAGGCTATTTGGACCAGGAGAGCAGATTCCTGAAACCCAAGAAATACTAGTAAGAAAGGCACTGAGGATTTCAGAAAAAGAAAAAAGAATTAGGCTTTATTGAGTGCCTTCTGTGAGCCAGGCAGTTTAGCCATAAGCATTACCTCATTTAATGCAGTAAGATAAGTACTATTGTCCTCTTTTCACAGATAAGAAAACTAACGCTAACCCTCCCATTGGCTGGGATCCAAGTCTGTTTGTCTTCAAGGTTCACGCCCTTTTCCACCAAACCAAATGTAAAGATATAGTCACTATTTTTCTATGTGTCTCAAAACCCGAGACAAGAATTTAAGTGTAAGTACTCTACCTGGAAAGTGATCACACAAAACAAGAGAGGGGAAGTAAGACTGGGAAGGGCAGGAAATCATCAAGGGTGTATTACGATATCAGCTCCCATTATCACATCCTCTCCTTGGGCTTTCTAATGAGGGACCTCTGGGAGACTGTGTAGAGCATTCCCCAGAGTTTTGTTTTTTGTTTTTTACTGGAGGGGTTAGGAAGTTTGGGTTTTCATTCACCAACTTCCAGCCATTACTGGCTGAGGGCTGCTCCCAGGGCATCAACTCCTGGCATTTCTGGCTTGCCCCAGGAGAGGGCTGAAAGAAAATCCTCAGGCAGAGAATGACTGGGGCTTGCAGAAGGCAGCTGCCCCATGTACTGGAACTATCAGTGTGGAGGGAATACTGGTGGAGAACCAACAGCGTCACCTACAACCAGGTGTCCATTGGTGGAGCTGAGCAGTGATTCAGGCTCTCAAAACAAGAGTTTCTGTTTTAAATCACCCATTTTGCATTTCGGTTGGTGAAAAATTGACTGTTCTTGTTTTCTTATATAGCCTCATTATCTTTTGTGTTTATTTCAAGTGTTGCACATTGTTTTACTACTTTGTATTCCTTACAGTTTTAAGGAAATATCTTTTTCCTGTGTCCTAATTGCTGGGTTCCTCCATAGTTTACTTGACTCCATGTGGTCGGCAATGAACCCCAATGACCTTCTATAATCTCCCCTTGAGTTTGGGTGGGACCTGACCTGTGAATATGATGGGATGTCACTCCTGTGATTTTGTTACATTATATGGCAAAAAGGACTTTGCAGAGACAATTAAAGTCCCAAGCTGACCTTAAGAGAGAGATTATCTGGGTGGGCCTGACCCAATCACATGAGCCCTTTAAATCTGAGTCTAGAAGTCAGAGATGGAAGAAGTCAGAGATTCAAGGCACAAGAAGTATTTGATGCACTGTTGCCGGCTTGAAGATGGAGGGGGCCACATGGCAAGGAATACAGGGACATCTAGGATCTGAGAGTGGTCCCTGGATGACCATCGGCAAGGAGACAGAGACCTCAGTTCTGCAACTGCAAGAAACTAAATTTTGCCAACAAGAATTAGCTTGGAACATTTTTACCCAGTTTCCTTATGACCCAGCCCAGTTGACACCTTGATTTCAACCTATGATACCCTGAGCAGAGAACCCAGCCACAGGATGTTGGACTTCTGACCTGCAGAACTTGGAGCTAATAAATTGAGTTTGTTTTAAGCTACTGAGTTTGTGGAAGTTTGTTACACAGCAATAGATAATCAATACAGTCCCTATTGGAGTGATGGAACGCAATTGGGCTCCTAAGAATGAGAGCATGAGAATTAGTAGGGTCAGAAAGCAGTACTGAATTACATTTCTGAGAGCAAGTTTTGCCATCAGACATACCTGTGTTGTATCCTAGCCCTACCATCCAGCTGCGTGTACTCAGTTTCCAGTTTCCTCACCTATATATTTATCATAGTTCTTCCTTCATAGGTCTGTTTCATAGATTCATTGAGGGGTATTTAATAAATATTTGATTTTTTTGTATCGTTATTTAACTTTCAGCTAGTATGGATTGGCTTCTCAGCTAGAAAGAAAGCTTCCTGTATGCAGAGCAATATGTCACATACTTTTTAAAATCCTTTATTAATTATTTGGTTAAATGAATCACGCTTTCACTGTCCTAGGATCTAAGATGATTATTCCAAACCTGTAGAGGTGTATTTACCCACATATCTATACTTGTCACACTGTTTCCTTTTTTACTGCCTGACAAATCATTTTGGGACATTTAGAGGAAAATATACTGACTCCTGCATGCTCAATTTGAAGAAAAGGAATGTGGTTTTGTTGTGGTCTCTATACTGTCTCCATAGGTCTATCCTTATCATCATCAACATGGATCATCAAAAATGTGAATAGATTTTAACGCCGTTTAACAGCTCTAGCAACAGACTCCTATAGAAAAATAAACTGAATGCTACAATAATGGAGAGATGTGCTTGGGAAATACAAGGTCCATTCAGTAATACTCTGATCTTAATAGGTAATTTTTTTAAAAAGCTAGTTAATATGAAACACATACATTTTATTAAGAGGAAAAACAGAGGCTATTAGTCACTATTGGGCCAGTGGAATGGGTCCCACCAGGGCACCATTAGCTAATTTTTCCTAGCCACCCTTTTTGGTATAGCCAGTAATGGCAAAATAATCCAAAGTAAAGCCATAAGTCATGCGTATACGGGGGTTCCAGATACAATTCCCTCACCATTTCCTGAGAAGGAGGCAAGATGGCCTGTTGGTGGGTGGGAAGAAAGGGCTTTGCTGCCTGTGACTGCCTAGGGCTTTTTGTCCCTCCCTACGATGCAGATACCATTTTTATGCTTTTGAGCCACTTCTGAATTATTGCCAGCCACCTACCAATTTCCCAAGCTGCCATCATGCTCCATAGCTTCCTCACTGAATTACCTCTTTGCTCTTGGCCATTGACATCTAAAGGGAAGTTTCTTTTGTTACTGTCACCTACAGCCTTGCCCAATCTCAATAGACTAACATTCAAGTGCAAGGGAAATTATTGAGTCATCTTGGCAGATATCTATGCAAACTGTGAGAGGAAAACAATTTTTAAAAATTGAGAACTGGAACTAAAAAGAAATGCATATTTAATAGGGCATAATATGAGTTTCCGTAACACAAGTGTTACAGAAACTTATAAATTCTATTTTAGGTACATCTGGTCTCACCACATGCACCGTGAATGAACCTGAATTAGATATTTATATGCAATTTGGGAGAAACAGCAAAAGCCAATCTTGAATCTATGGAACTCAGACGGAGAAGCTGACAATAATTTCCAAACCTGGTGGCAGTAGAATATGTGATAAATATAAAGAGCACCACTTTATTCGTATAGCACTGTTTATAATTTTGAAATTACATGTTTATTCTATATCTTCTCCATAAAACTCTAAGCTCCTCGAGCTCGCGGTCTATCCATATCTTACTCTTTACTTACCATGTGTCGCCAGTGCTTAGTACATAGTTGGCACTCAACAGATATTTATTGACTGACAACTCACTAGTTGATAGGCTTAGTCAATTAATACACTTTTAGAGTGTCGTATTCATTCTTACATTTGCATTATTTCACGTGCTTTTCAACTGAAAAAAAAACTGAGACAGGAAGTCCAAGAGACTTGCCCTAGACCATATGGTGAGAGATAGAGCCATGTTGAGGGCCTCTGGCTCTCAGACTACATAAGGTTACAGATACGAGCTCACTCTCTCAACTTCCTGTTTCTTTCTGATCTTAAGACTAGGACTTCCATCCAGTTAGAACTCAGTTTCTGTATGGCAAGTTGGGGTTATTAAGGTTTCTTTGGGAACTTCTGTATGCTGAACCCCATCCTTCCCCATTTCCCTCAACAAAGCAGACTGGGAGTCTTTATTCCTATCTTTCCTGGTGTGGGCCAACCTTGGGGCTTGCTTTCTCCAGGTAACCAGAAGGATTATAAAGCAAAGTCTAAATGATTAAGACCACTAGAAACTGAACAGAAGTTCTGTGACTGTTTAGTTTGCATAATGTCCTACAAACAATTCCTGGAAGTTCCAACATCCTTGCCTTTTCTAGCCTAGGTTATTCAGCATGCTCAAATTTTCATATATATGATGGACTTTCTAAGACCATAATATTGCAACTAGACAGTTTTGAGTTTAGGCGGCACATAGGAAACTGAATGAGCTCTGGAGGTACAATGATCTGGGTTTGAATCACAACACTCCCATTTAATTTCATCCCCACTTCACTGATTTGATATGCGGATTTCACGAGGTGAGGTCTATGAAGACAGTAAGTGGCAGCTATTACGATTCCCAACATTAGTCACAGCATGCTCACTCATTTTAATCCCAATCAGAAAAGAAGTTTCATTTGCAAAGTTCACACTTCAGGTTGGGAAATCTGAAGAGGGAGAGACACATCCCATCTGTAAAAGAAGGTTGCTTGCTGCTAATTTTAAAAAATATATTCTTTTACATACAGGTCTTCCTGGTTACAGAGCTGAGCTTCTCTGCCATTTGAAGAGCAGCCTCATTTCATCTCTGTCTTTAGAGACCCTCAGGAGGATCTTCCCTCCTGGGCCACAGGAAGCCTAAAAGCAGCCATTACAACATGTGCGGCTCGTGGGGCACGGCAGCTCAACGACAGTGCAATTTGGGCTTGTGGGGTAACAAGGATTTCTTAATGGACTATCCTGGTGAAAACACTGCCTTTTTCTCAGGGGTTACTTCCTCTAAATACAAAGTTTTCAAACAGGGAATAATGGGGAGAATAACAATGAATTGTGCTGCCTTAAAAGAAAGCTACAGTACGTGAGTTTCATTTAGCAAATACTCATCAGGCTCCTACGATATACCAGACATTGTACTTTACTGATGGCTCGTCAATAAAACTTTCAATCAAATGGAATTTTACCTTTGTGGATTCTTAGGTTGAGAAGATTATTTGGAAATCCTTGTAATCAATGTCTACAGTTAGTTGTAGCCTGCTAATCCTATATTAGTAAATCGAGAGCTGTATAGTTCTTCAAGGAAAAAAATTCTCCTTGGGATCAAAGTGAATCTAGTAAGACTAGGAAAAACGAGGCAGAGTTCAAGGCAAGTTCTACTCGTTATTGACAGTTTGGATCATTTTCCTTTCCCAAAACAGTCAGTGATTGCCAAATTAAGTATTAACTCTTCGGCTGTACAGTCAAGGTCCTAGTTTCCTAGCAAAGCTCCAGTTCTTCTCTGGAGACTCACCTCTGACATCTGCCCTTTACAATCCTACATTCCCATCAAAATAGACTGCTAACTGCTCTCCTCTATAAATGAGTTCTACTCACTAGGTAATTTTTGACAAATCTAGTTAATATAAAACATGCATTTTATTAAAAGGAAAAACAGAGACTACTAGTCACTAATGAGTTAGTGGAATGGGTCCCACCAGGGCATCAATCCCTAACTTTGGAAGAGCCACCCTCTTCGATGTGGTCAGGAATGGCAAACACATCCAAAAAGAAGCTGGAAGTCAAGCTGATAACAGGGCTTTCAAGAACACAATTTCCTCACCATTTCTCGTGCTTTTGCCCACGCCATTTTCTCCATGTAGAATGTCTTTCTGTTTCATTTACATCCGGTAGATGCTTATTTTAGCCTTATATGCCTATATCTCATACCACCTTCCCTAAGAAGCCTTTCTTCATACCCTGCCCCACCTGATATAATTTACCCCTTCTTTGATTCCCTGCGGCTCTTCATTTAGAATGTTTTGTGGGACCCATCATATTTTGCTCTGTTTTGTATTTATTTCGGTATGTGTGTAGATTGTAAGTTTCTTGTTTGTCATCTTTGTATAATAATAGCAGTAGGAAATTTGTATACCATTTATAGGTTACAAACTTTCTTCCTACATAATCTTTTTTCTTTTTCCAGCATAGTACATTTAGGGGTTCACTAAATTGTTGAAGTGAGGCTGAAAGGACCCCTGGGTATTTAGAAAGCTCTGAACTCCCCAGTTCCATGGAGCCAGCACTTCTTAGTCACATTCATTATGGTGACTCATTGCCCATTTATTCCATCTGCTTGGGATGTTATCCACAAAAGAGATTTTCTCTGATTCAAAAATTTTGAAAAACATGGCACTGTAAGATTAATTCCCAACTTTTATAAACATACGCACATACTATGTATGTCTGTGTGTGTGTGCATGCACATGGCTTTATTGCTATTGTTGAGGTATAGGTTGATTGGTTGTTGTTTTTAATGTCTGCTCCAAGTTAAATGGTTGTCCCAGGGAGCTCCATCAACAAATAATAAAGAAATAAACTACAGAATCAGGTATAGCTGAGATCTTGAATATTCTGCAGAGGTTGAAATCCTCACAAACCATTGGTTTGCTTTTCCTAAGAAAGGGCATTTAGCTTGATGGCCTTTGATATCTTGTAGAACTCAGACTTTGTAAAGGCTTGCTCTTACCGCGCTGGAACCCCTGAGAAAGGAGAGCAGATTTCGACAGACCGGCAGCAGGATCAGCATGCAGTTGAAATTCAGACAGGCTGCAGGGGCCCTGGCCAACGGAAGCGCTGCCTGGAAGAAGCAGGATTAGGGAGCAGGGTGACTCCTGTGAGCATGGACTAATCCCCCCACTTCTCCAGGGTTGCTGGCATGAGGCCCACACACCAGAGACATCAAGTTATTTGGAAAGGAAGGTCCTTCAGAGCCGAGTTTACCTTTAGGGCCTGCTAGGACCCTTTGTTTTAATCTGCCCCCTCTCCAACATTTTATTATGAAAATTGTCAAACTTAAAGAGAAGAATTTCACAATGAATACTTGCTTACCCATTTCCCAGATTTCACCTTTTACATTTTACTATGCTTGCTTTATCACATATCTATCTATCCTTCTATCCAACCATCAACTCATCTTATTTTTTGAGGCATTTCAAAGTAAGTTGCAGACATCAGCTAACTTCCCCCTAAATACTTAAGTGTGTGTATCATTAACTAGAGCTCAGTTTAGAAACTGGGCCTTTTTAATTTAATTTTATTTTTTTTTCCTTTTTCTCCCCAAAGCCCCCTAGTACATAGTTGTATATTCTTCGTTGTGGGTCCTTCTAGTTGTGGCATGTGGGATGCTGCCTCAGCGTGGTTTGTTGAACAGTGCCATGTCCACGCCCAGGATTCGAACCAATGAAACACTGGGCTGCCTGCAACGGAGTGCGTGAACTTAACCACTCGGCCACGGGGCCAGCCCCCAAAACTGGGCCTTTTTAAGCAAGGTTTTCTTAGCACTTAGACTGACCTCAATAGTAACCTACGTTGGTATGATATAATGCTTTGGCATTATAATTGTTATCTTTGTAATGCCTAAAGAAGTTGCATATTTTGGAGGGGAAAAGCAAAGGGAAATCACCCTTCTGAATGTCAATCTAAGTTAACAAAAATTATAACAATGTGGTATAACTATATATTATAATTACTCATACATATGATTTATAATACACATTATAATTGGTATTATTAAACAATTCCTTCATGGTTTCAACATGATGTAACAAATGATTTCCTCTGGGGACAGCTGTAACTGTAATTATCTTCATTGTGTTGAGGAAGAACCCTGGCAGTTCAAGGAAACCGAGAATGCTAAAGAACTCAAGGAAAGTGGGCGGCCTTCACTCTGCTGGCCTGGTTAATGAATGTGACCCTTAGGCAAGTTCCTCAAAGGCTCTATATGTAGGGAGGGGCTTATTTTCAGAAGATCATTTTCTAACATGGCACTAGGAACAGGGCTTTCCATGCACAAAAATGGTGAGAATCAGATGATTTAGAGAATATGTCCCACATGCGTCATCCCTGGATCAATCTCTCCAAACTGGCCTTCCATTCCACAGTCAGTGTTAGATTTTTCCCTTAAGCTAAACAATGGCACAGTGGTTCTTTGGGAGGTGAAGGATGTTACTGGGGCCCTCTTTTGTTTGTCCCATACTGGAAGGCCTAAAGACTTATCCAGGGGTTTGCAATAGAGGCAATGAGGCTGATGGTGCTGTTTAGGTTGGTCAGAATATTTACTTAAAATGTTGAAAAGAATATGAACAAGAATCTCTGATTAGAAATGTGAGTCAGTCAATATTGCATGAAATAAAACTTATACTTACCCCAAGAAGTTTTCGAGTGTAAAAGAACTGCTCTCTATTGTCATAAACCCGGTAGTACCATACAAAGAGGAAGGCATTCATGCCCAGCCACACCAGCTGCACAAACAGAAATAGTTGCATGAAGTTTTCACGTTTTAACAGGTACGTTTCACACAAGATGGAGTCAGACCAGAGTCAGGACTTCCCCGATTCCAGCCTTCAACAAAGGTGGTTACGAAGCTGTGTGTAAACAGCTTAGAACCAGCTCTTTCCTACAACAGTGTCACTACACTTCTCTGTAACTAACCTTTCTACCCTGTGTTATTCCCCACGATTGTTTTACTACATGGCCAGTACGCCAAATTGTTATCAGTCTCTTTCCTCTCCTTTCTTTCTCTTCCTCTTTTCTTCTTAACCTTAGATAGATAGATAGATGATAGCAGATGATTCTTCTTAGAAAGAGAAGAGAAAGGAATATGTTACTATGCTGTCCCCCACTCTAGTAGGACATTGTGTTCTACTCTCACGGGCGCCAGTCACCTCCCTCCACCACATAGCT
The DNA here is from genome assembly GCF_041296265.1 of Equus caballus. NCBI lineage: Eukaryota > Metazoa > Chordata > Mammalia > Perissodactyla > Equidae > Equus > Equus caballus. The sequence goes on along the minus strand of NC_091715.1, from coordinate 31,123,929 downwards.
TCCCACCCCAGCTAGTGGGAGTCTCATCAGCTAAAGTGTCAAGCCTTTAATGCTGTTTAGTAAGTTTTGCTTAACTTTTGAAGAAGGGGATATTGAGCATGAATGAGGGGGTGAGGGGCATGGGACTTTTTTAAAAAGAGACCCTTCTACATTGTGACTTCTCATTTCATCCCAAGCACTGACTGCATCAAGCGGTGACACTGCCCAATCTTCTACCTTCGGCTCCATAGTGATCTTTTGTAACTGTGCTTTGAAGCTATGAAATGTCCATAGACACTTGAGAACAGTCTCTCTTTATAAAGAAGAAGGTGCTAAAACAACTTCTCCATTTCCTAACCTTGTCATTCTTACTCTTGCTTTCCAAGCCGTGTCTTTACTTTCAAGTATGTGAGGGTATAATTTAGAAAGAGGTCATTTCCTGGGAAAAGTTGTGGTAGGAGCAAAAAGTATAATTGGAATTTGTTTTCTATAGGAGTAGTCTGTTCTTAAAATGGTGATAAGAAATCAAGTTAAGAGCTCTGAGTCCTCAGAAGAATTCTATATTGCATTAGAATGTTGGTTTGGCATATTTTTTTTTAAGGTATGCTTTTTGGTGAGGAAGATTGGCCCTGAGCTAACATCTGTTGCCAATCTTCTTTCTTTTTTTTTTTTCTCTCCAAAGCCCCAGTACACAGTTGTATATCCTGGCTGTAGGTCATACTAGTTCTTCCATGTAGGATGCCGCCACAGCATGACTTGATGAGTGGTGTGTAGGTCCGTGCCCAGGATCTGAACCTGCGAATCCCATGCCGCCAAAGCGGAGCACGTGAACTTAACCACTCGGACACAGGGCCGGCCCCGGGATATTTTTTTTTAATGGCAAAATATTTTTGCTTTTATTTTATTTGTGTCACTAACTTCTCTCTACCTCTAAAACCCAAAGACTCGATATTTACTTTATGATAAATTCTTTCAAAAGTTCCGCTCATAAGTGTTCTTTTTAACATCTGTATAATGCTTTCATTGGCTATTTGGAAGGCTATTTTTACATCACATTTCTATCTTCCCAATTTTCCATGATTGCTTTGCTGAGACCACCATATTAAAATAATAGTTGATCTTTGTTATGTTAACAACTAAAGAAACTAAAGTGTCTATTTGAAAATTAGCCATCTCTTTACTTACAAAAATTCTTCCTTAGGATAGATTATGTTGATATATATATAATTATATTATATATCATATATACACTTTAAATATGAGTCTAGATATCTTATTTCAATTCCCTTCCCTTGAATGTTTATAAACCTCATGAATAACTCAAGTTTACCTCAGAGAAAAGAGGATACTTTTCTTAAAAAGAAAGTTGAGAACTTCAATTATATTTGGTGTAATTACTGAAATAATTACTGAAATAAAGGCCAATTTCTCATACAGGAGCCAGTCTTGTTGTTTGGAAAATAGTATAAAATGTCAATTGCCCATTTTTAAGTGGTATAAACACATAAAAAGTAGAGAAATTTGCCTTTGTAAACATTAATAAACAACTCAGACTCAGGGATCAATAGCATGAAATGTCTTCTACTCCTTCTGTGAAATGCTGGCTAATTTAGTACTCTTAAAAATTCAAGAAATAAACTAGGTGAAGTGAGCTCCCGATCCATTCTTTCCATTAATAAGTTTGGAAGAAGGGACTCAGTCTGCTAGCAGATAGATGTATGTTCACACAGTAAATCAGTTTCGATGCAATTTCTCAAACAAACAAAACAAATAGACAAACAAAAAAGTCTTCCTCTATTTTAGTTCGTAAAAGAACCCAGACAAGTCAGAGAATTCATAATTGATTCCTCATTGGTACTTACAATGACAAAGATGGAGAGTCCCTCATTCACAACCCAGTTCCCCATGGTGGCAGAGGAGCAGTGTCTTGTGTCTGCCTTTCTTCTCTGCTATGCTGCTTCTTCCCATGAGGAAATGAAAACAGCAGCCTTGGGGCAATCTGTTTCCTTTTATATTATCAGAAATTAGCTAATCATTGGTCAACTGAAAAGCTTGTTTCCATAACAAATTTAAATCTCTAAACCACAAAAACTACAGAAAAAAAGGTCTGTAATGATCCAATCACAACTAAACATAGAGGGAAATGAAACCTATTTCTACAATTGAGAGACAAGTAAGAGTGCAATAATGAGATGTTCTTTACGCAGCGAATTAACTTTTTGACTTATCAGTTATCAAGTAGCAATTTTTACAAAGTCACCCAACTAGCCATGATTTCGTGCTGGGTAAAAAATATGAAGTAGGTGTGATATCTTTTGACAGGCTGGAGCAGCATTTACAGTCTTGTTGAGAAAAATAATAGTGATGGTTGATATTTACAGAAGGCTTACATTGTGCCAATTTTCTAAGCTATGTATGTGTGTATGTGTATACGTATGTACACATACACACACATATATATGTATATATGAGTTAATACATAAGTACGTGTGTACATACACACCAAGACACACATACACACATATATTTATATAAATTCAGTATATAAATAAATTCATTTGATTCTAACAAATCAACCCCTGTAAAGTAGTTTCCATTATTATTATTACATTTATAGATGAGGGAACTGAGAACCAGAGCAATTAAGTTACTTGGCCAAGGTCATGCAATTAGGAAACTGAAGTCGGGATTTGAAACTCAAGCATTTTGGCTATACTTTTAACCATGATACCAGAAAAAAAGCCTAACTGTGCCAGTCCCATCCAAAATCACTCCAAATAGAACTGCAGGAAGTGAAAATAGATCAAACGTATCAAAATGTTTGCATGACTATAGTATTCCCAGGCAGACATGACATCCTCTAGGCTAGATATGTAAACAGGGTCAGAACAAAGGTATGTCAGATGTAGTAGATGCGAAAAGCCAGATTTAGCATTTTTCTCATGACTACTACCCAGTCTTCAGGACATGAAAGAGACAGGAGGGTAGATCTATGAGATCAAAGTTGACATTGCACAAGGGTGGTTGTACTACAGCTACAGTCAACAGAGAGGGAAAAGAAGAAATTGGAGGACAAAAGAGAACCAGGGAAAAGAAAGAGAAGGAGAGGCATGAACTCTTTGGGGTTGTTGTCTATGAACCACCTGAGACAGCCTCCAGAATTCTGACAATTAATAAAGTAATATTATTTTTCTCTTTTTAACCCTTAAGGAAAGGTACTCAACTGTGACCTTCTCCATTGCTCTCGGATCACGTGTAACTCACATAAAGGGTAGTCGGCTTTGTGGTTCCATTACACACAGATGAATTCAAAGAAACACAGACAATCAAAACATGTGCCAGTTATTTGCCTCTTTGCTCTGAGATCTAATCCCCACCCTTTCCCTGCTGTGCTCTGTTTCAGAGAGAATTGTATTTGCCAGGATCCTTGGCCCTCAGGCTTCTGGTATGTTCAGCCAAATTGGAAGATGAGTAGCTGGGATGAAGCCAGAGTGTTTCTTCCCCCAGCTTTCTGCATCAGGTGGCATCCCTGAAGTGGCCGCATTTCCACTGAGGCTCCAGCCCCTACCAGTTAGCCCTTCCCTCTGTAGCACGAGCTCCTGCTGGCCATGATCACTGCAGTTCCAGCTCCTGCCAGATGGCCTTGGCTTCTGGGCTTGTGTCACACCACCTCCTCCTAGTTTCCCTCTAACCCTGAGGGTGGCAACCACTTCCTGCAGTTGTTAATCTTTACGTTGCCTCTTGCACCCATGTTGGGATTCTCTGCTTTCCCGTCGCCCATGTAACCAATTCCCGGTATGAAATTCCCTCCATTGAAATATGGTGATTTCTGTTTTTCTGACTGGATTTACCTGATACAAAAGGTAATTCAGATATCTACTCATTTTCTCATGTAATTAAAGAAGTGAGGCATATATGCCTAATGAGGAATAAAGCACCTTAAAAATTTGCTCTTCCTATTTCTGTCACTCTCACACTCCTCCAGAGGGATGACTACTGCTCCATGAAGTTCTTTGTAACCTATCAAAGAATTCTCCTTTCCACTTCTCTCCCCTTTTCTCTTTCCCAGCCTACTGGTTCATCTTCTCTTATCCTATGCAAATCTTCAAGTTTCTCCCACATTTTTTCATCTATCTCCGGATGCCTGTGCTCTGCTGGGGAAGCAATGGGAAGGGGACCGTGAAAACTCATATACTAGGAAACAATGTTCCTTATTTCATATAAACCTGTTTTTTGAATATTTTCCAACTCTCTTCCCCTCTCTCCACAATTTGAGAAGAAAATTTTTAAAAGAAAGAATATTTTCCATGGGTAATCAACCATTCCGTCCTATTGTTTTTTTCCTCCTTTACAAAATTAATCACAGGGCTGTGAGTAGAGATTTCTTGAGAGCCTTAAGAACTTCAATCAGTTTCACAGCAGGAGGAAGAGAGAGCAGTTGCAATGAAGAGTAAAATCTTTCTTTTATGGAAAGTAACTTTCCTTTTGAGAACACCGTTCAAGTAAATTGTAATGTGCACTGCTCTTGGAAAGACAGGAAGATAGTTTCATAAAGAAGCAGCAGGTATTGGTTAGCTGGTATTGACTGGACATGGAGAATGAAAGAAAGTTGAACCTCTATGCATTAGCTAATAGCTTATCTTCTTCTAGCCACTTTGGTTTCCATTGTCTCCTAAGCTGTTAGTGTCAAACTGGACTGTAGTGAATGTAAGGGAGTGCTCACCACTCCCAGTAGGCAGTAGTGACCAATACTCTCAGGCTTATGATTGAAATCCTAGACACTTCTGACTGAGAAAAAAAGAGAGAAGCAAACTCAAGTCTCCAGGAAATGCCCTGACTTTGCATCCTGAGTATGATTCTTTCACGATAACTCAAATTTAAAAATTAGGCTCTTAATTTATCCCAAGAAGGATGTGTGAAATTTCTAAAGAAAGGGAGGTGTGTTACCACACCAAGATTCCCAAGGAATTTTGTCCCTGGTGATAATGAAAAATGGATTTCTGTTCATTTTATCTCTGCTGTGCTTGCTGCTCTTTCCAGAACTGCCATACTCCCACGCTATATGCTTCTATGAGTTATGTGGCCCCACTTTCCTTGCCTAAGGATGACCAATGAGAGCACCTCATCCCCCTGGACACAGTGATTATCCAGGTGTGGGCACTTGACCGAAACAAAGCCAATTCATCATTTGCATGAGGATGGAGTTTTTAGGGACTCTGGAGGAGAGGGTGAGCTTTTCTCTCCTTGTGAATGATGTATGCCTGCTGCTGCCATAGACTATCTCTACTGCCTTATGCTAAGAAGCTGCATAAGAATTATGCCTACACAAACAAAATCAGATCAGCAGCTGGGGAAGGACAGAGAGGTTTGGAGACAAATAAGATGATGATGTTTGAATTCTTGGGTCTGATCTGCCTGAAACACTTGGACATCTCAGTTATTCTTGCAGATTGGGTTTACCGGGAAGTAGACTCTGAGATGGAGATTCGTGTTCAGGAGTTTTACTAGAGAGTGCCCTTGGAGGAAAACATCCTTGGAAAGGAAGAAAAGACAAGAAAGCGGGAGTGGGCAGAAGGAGAAGTTGAATTACCATGTGGTCACAATGAGGTCTCAACAATCCTGTGGGGAGATCTGAAGCTGAGATGACTCTGAATGGTCATGGGCAAGATGGTTCTCTTCAATAAAACAATCCCTGTATGTGCTGACAGTGGGGGAGTAAGTCCTTCATTCTGGAAGTTCAACCTGGTCACCACAATATAGTATCCAACCCAGTTACACAAGTCATAAATTCCCACCACTATCACTTCCTGCTTTACAAAAAAACCAGTTTGAGTTGGCTTTCTCCCACTTATTCTAGAGGGATTCGTACTAAAGCATAGTGTAATGAAATCTACTTTTATTCCATAACTGCAGTCTCAAAGGTTAGTGAAAGTTGAATAAGGCTGCCAGAATGTTCCATCTCCTATTAGAAAGAGAAAATAAAGTCAAAGAAGAGACATTCATGGAGGAAGGGGTAATTTAGTTATGCAGGTGATTAAAGGCATTAAATCATGATTTTTACCTGGTATTTCATTTAATAGAAAGTGAAGATTTAAAATTTAATTCTTTATGTTAAATGTGATTTGCATGTGTTAATTCATCAGAATAAGGAAGAAAATGAGAAAAGCTTACATATTTTCCCTCACTAGTCGTTGATTTGAATTTAAAACTTTCCAGTATGCCTCCTGTATAAATTGGCTATTTTCTTTTTTTTCTTGAAAAAAATCTGTTTTTACAGAATTACCTTGGTCTTAACAACAGCTAACATTTGTGAAGCTTTTTATACATGCCAAGTGCCTTATGTGTTTTATCTCATTTACTTTTTAAAACCACCTTAAAAGATGCGTAAAATTATCATCTCTTTGTGGTAGGATGGCTATTGGCCCCCCAAAGATGTCCAGGTACTTATCCACGGAACCTGTGAATATATTACCTTACATGGTTAAAAAGACTTTGCAGATGTGATTAAATTAAAGAATCTGAGATGAGGAGATTATCATGGATTATTCTGGAAGGGCCCAATGTAATCACAAGGGTTCTTATTAGAGGGAGGCAGGACGCTCAGAGGCATAAAGAGAGGATATGAGGAATGAAGCAGAGATTAGAAAGGAGAGAAGATGCTATGCTGCTGACTTTAAAGATGGAGGAAGAGGCCGTGAGCAAAGGAATGCAAGAATCTGTAAAAAGCAAAGAAATGGATTCTCTTCTAGAGCCTCCAGGAGAAATGAAGACCTACTGACAAAATTAGATTTCAGCCCAGTGAAATTGATCCCAAACCTCTGACCTCCAGAACTGTAAGGAAATAAATTTGTCAGTTTGTGACAATTTGTCACAGCAGCCATAGGAAACTCATACACCATTTTACACATGAGAGATAAGAACTTCAGGGAGATAAAGTAGCTTGCCCACAGTCACATGGCTACTTGATCCCAGAGCTGAGATTTGAATTTGGGGAATCTGATGTATCACTGCTTATTTGAAACACCAGAGCCATTTTGTAAAGCTAGAGCTTCACTGTAAATAATAAAATCATTTCATGAGCATTGGCTGCCATCCCAAGGCCCCGGGATTGAACTCTGCTATCCTGCTCTTGGCTTGCAACACCTAATATAACTCTTCCTCACAGGACTGATCAGAATAGCCCTTGATTTCCAGTTTCCTTCTGACTGTCTAGATGTTGCTGACAGTTTCCTGCAATAACCACATGCGTGCGGAACCAGCTCAGCCCTGGAGGCCTGAAGAAGTTTGTTGAGCAACAAATGTTAGGTCAATACAACCAGTTTCTGCATATTTCACCTGGACCTGAAGGAGGAAGGCTCCGTCTCGGTGTCTCCTCCATCACTTTTCCTTGCCCCAGGATGTATCTGCACTCTCATAGTCCCACCTTGGGCAGTTAGCAAAGGCTCATCCTGGTAAAGATGTTAACCAGTAACTTAACAGCCGGCCAGGCAAGTGTTTCAAGTGTTAGCTCTTCTAGACATACCGGCATTATAATAGGATTCTCTCCAAGAGAAAAGGCACATTCATTTCACATGACCCTGAGGTCTATCTCCCTTGATACTTTCAGCAAATAATGTTTGGCCTAACAAACCTAATAGGGTCTGACTGCTTGCTAGTGAGAAATTGAAGATGTTTCATGTAAACACAAGTAGTTGCATGCAAAATTCTGTTAACATACATAACCACGGTAAAATTACCAAAATTAGGAAAGATAACATGAACACAATATTATTATCTCATCTACAGTTTATATTCAGAGTTTACCAACTATTCTAATTATGTCCTTTTGTGATTTTCTCTTTTGTTCTGCTCTAGGAACCAGTCTAAGATCATGCATGGAATCTAGTTGTCACATATCTTTGGTCTGCTTTAATCTGGACCAGTTCCTCAGCCTTTATTTTCTTTCATGACGTTGGCATGTTTGAAGAACATGGATTGGTTATTTTGTAGGATGTCCCTCATTCGAGGTGTGTCTGATATTTGTTCATGACTATGCATGAACAAACGCATATGTTCAGGTTATGCATTTTTGGCAGGAATATCCTGGAAGTGATGTGTGTCCTTCTCAGTGCATAATATCAGGAGGCATATGATGTTGGTTTGTCATATTACTGGTAACGGCCTTGCTCTTAGGAAATACACACAGACGTGTTTAAGAGTAAACGTAGGCAACCTATTTTCAAATGGTTCAGAAAAAAATAATATGGAGAGGAAGTGGCGATGTAAATATGACAGAATGCTAATAGTTGATAAATCTGGGTCAAGAGCACATCGGATTTCTTTGTACTATCCTGGTAACTCTTCTGCATGCTTTAAATTATTTTAAAATAAAAAACGTTTTAAAAAATCTGACATATTAGAAGCTGTTTTCAGTGTGGCAATTTGGGGCATAATTAGTTTGGGGAGATGATGCTCTTTTGTTAAGGAAGACACTTTGACGGGCTTTTTGGTGATTCAAAGACACTGTGTGGTCTAGAGATTAGAGGTTGAGTCAGGGAAGAGCTAAACTACTGAGCACAATGAAATGAAAGGGGGATGTCCTTGGGTGGAGAAACTTACGATGTTACCTGATTTGAGAATTGCACTGGAGGTTGTGGAAGAGGATGTCAAGGTGGACAGAAATGGTTCTCGCAGGTATGAGGAATAGACCCCAGAATAGGACAGAATGTCTGGCCCAAGAGAGGACATGGCCAGTGAGGGGCTCTCTTGCTCATGGTTATGATCTTAGAGAACAGAGATACATGATAATGATTGCTACTTTTCCCTTTCCTATAGTGTAATTCCCTTGTGTTGTTTGTATGTCTTCACTAAAGCTGATTAACCTGCAAAACACAGTATCAACCTTGAATTAATGATCATCTTGGAGGATAAGTCAGAAGCTGACTACAGGCTGAAGTAGACTAGAGGGGGCCAAGGCAGCAGGGAGAAGTAATGACAAGATGATCAGAGGTAGCCCCGAGGAATAGCAAGAGACGACCAAGAGATCAACATCTGAAATTCCCCAGAAATGTTCGGGAAAAGACACTGAACTTCTAAGCGTTTTCTGGGGTTTGAATTGTAGTGATTTGGACACTAAAGAGAAGATTGCAGAACCCCGGAGAACTTGATTATAAACAGGAAAGCAGAGTTCATATGCCACATATGCAATCACATACAATGAATGGTAAAAAAACAAAATATCTTCCAATGATTTATTCAAGTCCAAAGGAGAGAGTCAGCGTGCCCACCTTTTGTTGCAACAGGAGTTGCAATAACTATTCTCATTAGGAGAATAATTTCTGCTTTAGCAGGGAAAGTCATCCATTGCAGATGAGGTGGATCAAGAATGAGAATTTTCCTGTGTGTACTTTCAAACTTTGTTAATTTAGGGACCATGTGTAAAAACAATAAAGCAGATAATGAATATTTTATTTCAGTACAATGAGATTATTAATTTGTGGTCATTGTGAGATTTACTGAACTGCTTTCTTGAGACTGAGATCTCAGGAATCAAGGAAGTCTTAGAAACTCGACTAACAAGAGTTCAGATCGTAAGGTTTTATTTTCTCACTAACCGCGTGAAGACATCTGCACACACTGAACTTGAAACTACAGGCTAAAAATGTGAATAGCACTTTCAGTTCAAGGAAGTGAAGCTATTCAGATTCAAACCAGACCTTTATATAATTCAAAGACCACACTCGTTTCCCTTGCTAAACTTCTCTGGGCTCAATGGATTAACAACTTTGAACAAAGGCCAACATTTTGGTGGAAATGAAACCACAATTTTAAAAAAGATTTGATGACTATGAATGACATTTAAAATGTCTTCAGTTGCCTTTGAAATTTAAATATCTATATCTAGGGGGCTGGCCCAGTGGTGCAGCGGTTAAGGTCACACGTTCCTCTTCGGTGGCCCAGAGTTCGCCAGTTCGGATCCCAGGTGCGGACATGGCACTGCTTGGCAAGCCATGCTGTGGTAGGCGTCCCACATAGAAAGTAGAGGAAGATGGGCACGGATGCTAGCTCAGGGCCAGGCTTCCTCAGCAAAAAGAGGAGGATTGGCAGCAGTTAGCTCAGGGCTAATCTTCCTCAAAATAAATAAATAAATACCTATATCTATACATAATTGAATAAATATCAGTCCTGTCAGTGTGATTCAGTTTTAAAAGTACTGATTGGGCTTAAAAATCAAAGATGCCTATCAAAACTGACAAAGTGTCCATGGAAATATGGTACATATATGACTATAGATGCCAAAACTCTCACAAAATATCTAGCAATATGGTCCTATGATAAGCAATGCTTGGGTCTCAGGTGATTGCTATCATTAATGCAGTAGCTGAAATCGAAGAGGGACCTTGAGCAATGGAAGCCCACAGTCAAAATGAGGGACTCTGGATGTAGCCACTCTACATTTCCCCAGGATATTTTAGTCTGTTAAACATCAGCATAGCAGGCGTTGTTTACGACTACTCCAAAGATTTTCTCAACTCACGTCTCCTCTGCTGCCTCCCAATATAGAGAATGAAAAAACAAATACCAGGTCTCCCAAACTTCACAAACTTCCTTGCAACTAGCCTTTAAAAAAATCTTCCAGGGGAACGGGAAGCATTACTGGGAAAGCTTTTATTTTACCGGAAAAATAATAATAGAAATAAAGTCAGGGATGATAGCAGAAATGGTGGTGTTATGGACTGAACTGTGTCCCTCCAAAAGTCACATGCACAAGCCCTAACCCCCACTGTGACATATTTGGAGATGGGGGCTTTAAGGAGGTAATTAAGGTTAAATGAGGTCATAAGGGTGGGGCCCTAATCTGATAGGATGTCTTTCTTTCTTTCTTTCTTTCTTTCTTTCTTTCTTTCTTTCTTTCTTTCTTTCTTTCTCTCTTTCTCTCTCTCTCTCTCTTTCTCTCTTTCTTTCTCTCTTTCTTTCTTTTTCTTTCTTTCTTTTTTTGAAGAAGATTAGCCCTGAGCTAACATCTGCTGCCAATCCTCCTCTTTTTGCTGAGGAGGACTGACCCTGAGCTAACATCCGTGCCCATCTTCCTCTACTTTATATGTGGGACGCCTACCACAGCATGGTGTGCCATGCAGTGCCATGTCTGCACCCGGGATCTGAACCGGTGAACCTGGGCTGCCAAAGTGGAACATGTGCACCTAACCGCTGTGCCACTGGGCCGGCCCAAGGACGTGTTCTGATAAGAAGAGGAAGAGACATCAGAGAGCTCTCTCTTCCTCTACACGTGCACAGAGAAGAGGCCATGTGAGGACACAGGGAGAAGGCAGCCATCTGCAACCCAGGAAGAGGGGCTTCACCAGAAATCAACCCTGATGGCACCTTGACCTTAGACTTCTAGCCTCCAGAACTGTGAAAAACTAAATTTCAGTTATTTAAGCCACCTAGTCTGTGGTATTTTGTTATGGCAGCCTGAGAAGATTAATACAGGCAGAGTAAGGAAATCCAGGGCCTGTCCATTCCCAGAATCATTGAAAAACCTGGGAAAAACTGTCAGGATAAACCTTATTAGAACTCTGGAAGATAATGAAAGGTTTACAGCAACCAAGCACACCCTTAGCTAAGAGAAAGGTCAGTAAAACACAGTAGGAGAGTTTTGTGGCATTTTAACCTTGTCCTATCCCCCTCCCCAGTGTGGCAGTGATCTTGAAGGCAGCAGCCTGCATTCCCATTGTGGGTACCTGGTTGTGGAGGGACCAGAGCAGACCTTGCTCCCAAGGAATGATGTTTGCTTTGACCTTTCTGAAGTTTCCCTGAAGGACTGACACAAAGTATTTGACTTTGTTTCCCCTAAATCAGAGCCTCTCACAGTGGAAAAGTGGCTACACAAAGGTACTTCCTCAAAAACATTGCAAGGAAAGCCACTGCCACCTGGGGCAAAAAAATAACAATTGGGGCAAACATAGACACACTGGCAGCCTGGCAGGAAAAGCTGGAGTGTGAGATTCTCTGGGGAATAAGGGTTTTGACAAGCTGCCATGGAGACTGGGAAAACTAGGCCACACACGTGTCCAGGGCAGGATACATGCTCAGAAAAGACCTAAGAAAACCACAAGCTTCCAATCAAGTAGGAAGTGAAGCCTAAGAATTGTAAATGGCCTGGCTAAGGGTTAAAGGACTCCCCCAACACAGAGCCAGTTTTCAAGGATCTGGAGAATCGTGCTTGCTTGCTTTCTTGCTTTCTTGCTCACTTTCTCACTTTCTCGCTTTCTTTCTCTTTCTCTCTCTTTCTCTCCCTCCCTCCCTTCCTTCCTTCCTTTCTTCCTTTCTCTCTCTCTCTCTTTCTATTTTTTAAATTTGGCTCCAGAAGTTTAAGGAAATCTCTCTCAAATGACTAGCTGACCACTGAACTATAGGAATAGAAGCCTCATATACTGCTTATGGCAAAGAAAACAGTCTTTACAAAAGCAGTTTTAAAAAGCCACTAAACAAACAACTACAACCCGCAGCAAGCAACAACAAATCCTGGAGGCGGGGGAAGCTAAGTTACCACATTCCGAATTTCCAGTTTTCAGCAAAAAATTACAAGACATACAAAGAAACGAGAAAGTATGGCCCAGATGAATGGATGAAGAAAATGTGAGAGAGAGATATACATAGAGGTGGTGGGGGAATGGGGACATGTTGGTCAAAGGGTACAAACTTCCAGTTATAGATGAATAAGTTCTGGAAATCTAATGTATATCATGATGACTGTTAACGATACAGTATTATAAACTTGAAAGTTGTTAAGAGAGTAGATCTTAAATGTTCTCACTACAAAAAAGAAATGTTAATTATGTGAGGTGATGGAGGTGCTAACTAACCTTATTGTGGTAATCACTTTGCAATATATATGTGTATCAAATCATCACATTGTACACCTTAAACTTACACATGTTATTTGTCAATGATATTTCAACAAAGCTGGAGAAAACAAAAGATGAGGTCATTCTAGGGTAGGATGAGCCCTTGATCCATTATGATTGGCATCCTTATAAGAAAAGGATGTGAAGACATGAAGGGAGAAGATCATGTGATGATAGAGGCAGAGCCTGAAGTGCCGCAGCTGCAAGCCAAAGGATGCCAAGAATTGCCAGCAACTACCAAAAGCTAGGAAGAGGCAAGGAAAGATCCTCCCCTACAGGTTTCAGAGGAAGCATGGTCCTGTTGACAACTCGATTTAGAAATTCTAGCCTCCAGAACTATGAGACAATAAATTTTTGTTGTTTTAAGCCACTCAGCTTGTTGTGCTTTGTTATGGCAGTTCTAGGGGACTAATCCATGCCCCCTGTAGAGAAAACAACACGTTCAAAGGCCTGGAGGCAAGAGAGAGACTGGGTCAGTCAGGGATCTGCAAATAGTTCAGTGTATTTGAAATTCAGAAAGAGAGGAGCGTAACGCCTCAAAATGAGGCTGGCTAAATGAAAGCAGGTACTCAATTATTCAGGAGTTTGTAATTTATCCTAAATATAAAGCAAAGATTCATTTAATGGCTTAAAAGGGGAATAAGATGATCAGATTTGTGTCTTAGGGGAGTCCTATGACTTCAGTAGGAAATGGATTGGAAGCGAGCACTGTAGGCAGGAATAAAAGTTAGGAGGCTACAGAATTTGTCTAGGTAAGTATATAAATTGGCTATTACTGTGTGAGAAAATATCCAAAACCCAGTGGCTTACAACAACATTTGATATTATTTCTTGCAAGTATATGGATCAGTTGATAGATGACTAATCAAGGCTGAGCAAGTTTGGAGTCAACTGATCTAGACTGGGTTTGACTGGCCATGGCTCCACTCCATGGCTCTTTCATCCTCCTCCTTGGACCAGCCAGAAAGAAAACTCAGGCACATCCTTTTCGTAGAGATGGAAGAGGTGCAGGAGAGCAAGCCCAAACAGACAAGTGCTCTTTCAAGCCTCTGCTAACATCCCATTGGACTAAGCACACCACATGGCTGAGCTCAATTTCAAATGGCAGGGAAATACTTCTGTCCTCCTTGATAGGGATGACCTATAAACTCACATAACAAAGACTGTGCATATAGGGAGAAGTGAAGAATTGATTCCATTAATGCGTTTACCTGTCATGTAGGATTCTATCCATCATGATGCAATGGTGACCTCCAGGTACCGGGCAAACTTTATAAGAGGTCACAGAAAAGAAAGACCCACACACCATATGGAAAAGCTTGAATCACACAGTTTATCAAATAAATTCTAAAACATACAGCAAATGGCAAGGGGAAAGAAATGAGGTAGATTTATACACTAAGGACAGTGTGCAAGTAAGCAGAAGGACCACGCTTCCTGAATCCTGGGATATGTGGTGGGTGTAGGTCCTGTCTCTCTCTCTCTCTCTGCTGCACCAGCCTTCCCTGATGGTGGTGTGGTTACGAGCACCAGAGCTGGGGTTTGAACCAGGAAACTCTATAGACAGAAAGTGCCTGGGACCAATGGCACACACTTCCTCTGAGAGATGCAGAGACAATTATACCTGGCCACAGCTGTAGCTTATCCATAAGTCTGCTGAACAGCTAAGGGTTTTATTTGTATTTCTTAGGAAGAAGATTCATGGGGCCAGGATGGGTGTCAACAGTGAGTGGCTGAAGTAAGACTTGATAAGTATGGAGTGTCTCATAATCCTGATGTGAAAATAGTATACCTCATGTACCTCATGTTTATTTATCATTTATATCAAGAGTATTAGTGCTTCCTCAGTCCTTCCACCCTTTTCTATCTATGTTCACTCATATATGCTCTACTTACTTTACTTATCTCATGTATCTTCCAGGTTAATAACTTACTTATTGCTATGGACTGAATTGTGTCCCCCCAAAGTTCGTATGCTGAAGCCCTAACCCCCAATGTGAGTGTATTTAGAGATAGGGCTTTTAGGAGGTAGTTAAGGTTAAATGAGGTGAAAAGTGTGGGGCCCTAATCTGATAGGACTAGTGTCCTTAGAAGAAAAGGAAGAGAGAAAGATCTCTTTCTCCACACACACACTGAGGAAAGGCCCTGTGAGGACACCACATGAAGGCAGCCATCTACAAGGCAGGAAGAGAGGCCTTACCAAAACTTGACCATCCTAGAACCCTGATCTCACACTTCCAGTCTCCAGAACTGTGAGAAAACAATAGAAATTGTTTGAGCTACCCATTTACCCAATACATAGTATTTTGTTGTGGCAGCCTGAGCTAAGACACTTATCTAGGCCTAACACATCTTACGAGTCTTATGCCTTGCATTTGTTTTCTTATCTTTTATAGTAGAATTAAATATTCTCAAATACAGCAAGTATACATTATACCCCCACTGAGAGAGATGGTAGTGATGTGAATTAGACTAGAATAGACTAGAAAAAACGGCAAGGAGAGAACTGGAAGGCCTAATAACAATATTGCTAGGATTTGTTGACTGAGGAATTAGTTGGATGAGACTGAGGGACAGGAAGGAATCCAGGCTGACCTCTGCTTTCTCGCTTGGGCATTAATTGTAATGCCATCTCCCAGAGAAAAATGCCTGGAAGGACAGCCATTATGTGGAGGAAGGTAATGAATTCAGTTTTGCACAGGATTGAGTTTCGGTGGGTTGGGAAGGGGAGATCTCCAAGGGGAAGCGTTGGCTGGTTAGCTGGACGTATGAACGTGGAGGTCAATAATGAGGTCTAGCTGGGACATGGTGTGGGTGTCATCAGTAAGTCGAAGGTAAATAAGGTCATGGGAGAATGCAGCAGTAGGAAAGGAGACCCCAGGGCAGGCACTTCTTGGAGACTTTGGTTTGAAGGAAAGCAGAAGAAGAGGAGTCTGAAATGGAGAAGAGGAAAGGCAGTCGGAAAAGAGAGAGCAAACCTACAACTATGGGGCTTGGCAGCCACTGGAGTCTCCGGTACCAGTCATTTGATGCCGAGAGTTTACGTATCAGACAGACTAACTGACCCCTGGATTTCGCAATAAGGAAGTTCTTAGTGTCCTCAGTGAGAAGTTTCAGCGGACAGCAATGAGGGGAGCCAGATGTTAAAGGGTTGAGGTGAGGGAGAGGAGTCACGTCAAAATGGCTGGCTGTGATAGGGAAGAGAGAGCTTGGCTGCAGTTGAGAAGACATGCAGACACCAAAGGGATTTGGTTTCATTTTGTCTTTAAAAAGGAGCTTGTAAATGTTGTTGAGAAGGAGCTAGGACAAAGGGAGAGGCTAAACATGGAGGATCTTTGAGAGAGCACAGTTCCTGAGCACATGGAAGGAACGAAGTGGAAGGAGTAGACAGGAGGAGGGGCCTCTTCTCTTGTAAAAGGAGGGAAAGAGAGTGCAGATGCGGGAAGGTTTGTAGGGCTGGTGGCAGGAGGTTGAGGGACTTCCTCTTTGTGGTTTCCATTTTCTTTGTGAAAGAGCAGGAAAGGTCTTCTGTTGAAAATGAGGTGGTAGGTGGATGTTTCAGGAAAATGAAGAAAGTTTTCAATATTGGTTCTGTTGTTCAGAAGTGAGGCTTGACTATAGAAGCCAAAATGACTTCCAGACAGAGTCAGGGACCCAGTTAAGTCTGAGATCATAAACTGGTAGTGGTATGAATCTGTGGGTAATTTTCATAGCTCTCCTTACCAACCCATGTACAAGTGTAGAGGAAAAAGGCAGTTGAGGTCATCGGGGTTGGGTTTTGCCCGGCAGGGGGTACGGAAGGACAGTGTGTGAAGGAATTCAGAATATATGCAAGGAAATGGCTGAAATGATGGATGGTAGAGTCTAAAATAGGTAGAACACCAAGAAGTAAACACAAGAGGGAAGCAAAGTCAAAGGGTCAAAAAGAAACAAAAGCTCTTGATGAGGTTGAAGGATATTCATTTTGGGTGGGAGTGAATGAGGAAGAGAGAGGAGCAGGAGGTGGTGGTCAGAGGGTGGATATCTGAGATGGAGATTTTAGAGGCAGTACACTCCTGATAGATGGCAGATTTCAGAGGGTGGTTATGGGAGAGGGTGGCTGAAGTGGAGGGAAGTGAAGATCTCTGGATGAGAAGGCAAAGGAAGATTGAGACGGGGTTCTGGACCAACTGAAGTCATCCAGAATAAAGGCCCTCCTCTAGTTGCAAAAGCGTTTAATGAATTTACATAGAATTTGTTTGAACCCTGACTCTCCAATTACCAGCTGTATGACCTTGAGCAACCTATTTAACCCCTCTTAGTCTCAGTTTCCTCATCTGAAAAACGGAAAAGAGGTACTAAAACCTACCTTCGGTGGTGGTAGGACAAAGCAGACACAATGTTCATAGCACAGTTCTTGACACATGGTAGCTGTACAACACATGAATTTTGTCTCTCTTTGTAAATATAGTACAAAGAATTGGGAAAAATGTTCTAGCTATGGTCTAACCAGTCAAGAGTGAAGGGGGACCTTGACTTCCTATATTTTGGAGATAATGTGTTTATGGTGCAACCTCAGACTGATTGTGCTACCCTTTTAAAGACTTGCCTCACGTTGTTGACTCACATAGACATGTGCAATTGACTCTAACCACCAGAGCATTTCCATATAAACTGCAGCAATTGGGTCAGTGTAGCTCATAAAAAATATCAGGCCAACTCTACGTAAGTTGAGAAGTCTCATGAGAGGAAGGGTTGTTGTATTAGTTTGCTTAGGCTGCCATTACAAAGTGCCACAGACTGGGTGGCTTCAACAACAGACATTAATTATCTCACAGTTCTGGAGGCTGGAAGTCCCAGATCAAAGTTTCAGCACGGTTGGTTTCATTCTGAAGCCTCTCTCCTTGGTTTGCATGGGCCATCTTTTCCTTTGTCTTCGCGTGGTCTTCCCTCTGTGTGTTGTCTGCGTCCTAATCTCTTCTTATAAGGACAACAATCACACTGGATCAGGGCTCGCCCTCATCACTTCCTTTTAACTTAATTGCCTCTTTAAAGACCCCACCTCCAAATAGAGTCAAATTCTGAGGTATGGGGGGCTATAACGTCAACCTGCGAAGGTGGGGAGGGAAACAGGTCAGCCCATATCAGTTGTAAATGGGAATTCTATTTTTAAAACACTGCAAATTGGTCAAGGCTTCTGGTCACATCTTAAGACACATTAGAAACACACGAAAGTAAAAAACATTGAGAAACAATATAAATTAAGTTTCAGTAACATATGATAATATAATATTCATACCAAAAGGGAAAAACTCTGAAGAATTATTCACTGAGGGAAGACATAAATAATGCATCCTGCTCTCTAAAGACAAACTGTATAAACGGTTGAGTCTAAGAAAAAAAACAGAAAAAACAAAAAATATTTGCCATGAATAAGTGGTCTTTTTCTACATTTAAGGGCTGGGCTGGTGTTTGGACATATGTTTCTTCTTAGAAACACGGGCATAAATGTTTCTTTGGAGTTTCAGTTATGGAAGAAGCTCTGCGAAAGAGCTGCACTGACGGTGCTGCTGCCCTGCACATAGGGCCTTGGAACTACTGTTGGAGACGCAGGGCACATTGCACTAACTCATCTGAATTCTCTCACCCAGTCCTTATTTAGAGGAAGTCACACAATTTCAAGATGGCCGTGTAGGTAGGGGAAGGAAACCAACATTTTCTGAACATCAACTACCGGCAGAGTCTGTGATAGGTGGTCTGCATTCATTAATTTCATACCGTCCTCACCTCAAGATCAAGAAGGATCTCTTCTCATCCCCGTTTTACAGATGAGTATGTTGACGATTAGAAAAACCAAGTACCCCACGTAAAGTCTCATGGTGGTAGTAACAGAGGTAGGATTCAAATTTAGGTTGGTCTAAAAACAAAGCATTAGTATGTTTGATTATACCAAGCAAATGGGTCTAGACCAGTATTGTCCAATACAGTAGTCACTAGTCACATGTGGCTTTTTAGATTAAATTAATTAAATTTAAATAAAATTTTAGTTTCTCAGTTGCACTAGCCATATTTCAAGTCATGTGGCTAGTGGCTTCTGTATTAGACTATGCAGATGTAGAAACTTCTATTATCACTGAAATTTCTGTTGGACAGCGCTGGTCTAGAACTAACAGGCCCTGACATCATTTAATTGAAGAAGAGCTTCTGTGACTCTTTCATTGACAAGATGTTTTACAGCAATTAATAAAACCAGCAACTAATAAAAATGTAGATTGACAGGTACAAATTTGATCACCATGCTTTTAAAATCTTTTTAAAAATTATGAAAGTTGCATACCTAGAGGTGCATATAACATAAACGTATAATTTAACTAATAATTTTAAAGTGAATTTCCATATAAGCACCACCCAGGTTAAGAAACAAAACATTGCCATTCCTCTGGTATCTCCCCGTGGTAAATCCTTTGCTAATCATACGCCAACTCCCTTCCCTCCAGAGGTAACTATTAGTCTAACTTTATGTAATTATCACTTTCTTTATCATTTTACCACCTATGGGTTCATCGCTAAGTCATAGAAGTTAATTTTGCCTTTTAAAAACTTTATATATATTAAATCATGAAGTAGGTATTATTTTTTCATCTTGCTTCTTATGTTCAAAATAATGTTAATATGATTCACCCACGTTATGGATATCACTATAGTTCACTCACTTTCTTAGCCGTATATAGAATATTCCCACTGTATAATGACGCCACACTTTATTTTTCTCTTTTACTGATGACGGCCATTTGAGTTGTGTCCAGTGTTCGCCTGTTACAAACATTGTCCTTCTCTGAAAAAAAGAAGCAGGGTTTTCCCTCTGGCAAGGTGAGACTTGGGTTAGCAGCAGTTTACAAACGTTTCTACCACAATAAGAATACATCTTATATTGTGACCCAGTACATTCGTAAATGTATAGAACCGAAAATTCCCCCAAAGAATAACTGACGATATATGCAATGTACTCTATTTTCCCTTGTATTCAATTCTAGTCTATTTCCTTTAAAAAAAAATTCTCGTGTGACTCACTAAGTGATTGTGGATCCCTCAATGGTTTGCAACCCACATGTGGAAGAATTCTGGGAAGTAAGTTACAAAAGCGATGGGAGGGAACACTAGGCTAGGAGGGCCCTTCCAGAACGAGCCTTCCAGAGTTTCCAGGACTACCCATTCTTCAGGCTGACAAAATCAACCATGCAGTGAACCAAAACGATCACAACAATCTGCTCCTTCCTCCCTTCTCCATGAGAACTGGGATGACAGTGCAGCACACAGGAAGCAGCAGGAACGTGGAGCCCGTCCACAGTGCACTCAGAGGGAGTCTAGGCCAGTCTTTGTAGAAAGCCCCAGTCCCAGGCAAGGTTTGTCACCATGTCTCACCCCGGCTATGGCTACGGAAGAGCTGACCCCTCCCCTCAACTCCACAGCCGCTGAGCGGAGCATTTCATCTCTTTATGGGCCCTTCAGGGGCTGGCCCCTCCCCAGGGGGTGGAGGAATGTTCTCCAACCTCAGCTCCGAATCAGAGCACGTGGCTCCTCATAAGCCTGCCCCGGTGTTTGCCCCACTTTCCCAAGTTCACCGGGCTTCCTTCAGCGCTGCAGTGAGTGTCACCTCCCTCCCCGTGTGCCGGACTAGCGTTTTCAGTGGGTTGACTTGCCTATCTGGATTTGTGAGGGCTCTTTCCCAGCTTGCTAGGGGTAGAGCACCACAGCCTTTCCAGAGCGGCAGGTCAAGCTGCCAACTCTGATTGTTGTGCAGAGCTGTGAGCTGCGGGTGGGGAGGGGCAGGCGTCTGGGAATCATGGGTGTGGGGTGGGCACGGGGGTGATGGCCTTGTTCTGCTTTCAGCTGCTGAGGCAGGAGCATGTGATGTCCTGCATGACCTCAAGGCAGTGGGAGGTTGGAGCAAGGGTTTGAAAGTCAGGGGGCCCGGACTCAACCCCGGCTCTTCCGCTTCCTGGCTGCATGACCTGGACCCACTGTTTAACCTCAGCCGGGGTTTCCACATGGGTCACTGCCACTCTTCAGCCCTGCTCTGAAGGTGAAATGAGATGAGGCATGTCCGTCACCTAAGGCCTTGCGCACAGAGGGGCTCCTTGGTGACAGCTGCTGTTGTTCATGCTTTGCTGTTGTTCTTGCTCCTTTTGGGGAGAGGAAAGGCTGGGGAGGCAGCTAAATGCTGGATGGGCGGCCTGGGACTGCACACACACGACGCTCGAGCCCAGAACCTTGCCCTACCTGGGACGGCAAACACGCGTTTGACTTGCTGGCCCGTTGGGTACTAGAAACTGCCTGGAGAGCTGTGCTGAGAAGGACTGTGAAGCCGCGGCAAGCGTCTGGGTGGCAACCGAACGTCCTGCTTGGTCATCTTGGGAGCCGTGGGCTCGGAGTTAGACCAGTCGAGCATTTGCCTTTCCTGCCTCTTTAGTGATTTAATACTTCGCGATTTAATCCTGACTTTTCCAGGATTTTCAAGGTGGCTCTTTTATAAAGCATGATTTCTAGTCGGCACCTTGCCGGTGGTCTGTTAGCCTCAACCACGGTGACATCTACAAGGCCACGGCCCACAGGCGCCCATTTGAGGAGGGGGTTAGATGTATAACGGCGGTGGGGAAAGCAGGCGAGGGGCAAAGAAGCAGCAGGAAAGAAACAGACAGTCACAGGCTAAGGAAGGTGAGCCGGAGGGAGAAAATGAGAACGTGCGCACTTCTCAGCTGCCGGAGCTCCTGCTGGCCCCCCTCAAGGAACCGCCGAGACGCTGGACCCGGCTGAGCAAACACCGCCACCTGGTGGCCAAGGAGAGTGTGGCTGTCGAGGGGTCAGTTTGGAAATCACGTATTTGAAAAACGAGGAAACAGGTGAATGGGTAGAAAATTTAAAATGTTTGAAATGCCTTTTGCCACCTGCGTGTAAATGTGTGCTTGGGGTATAGAAATCAGAGGGTCGCAGAAGTGAGTGGGAAAGGTAAATGAGGGGCAGACACCCAGTGCTTACAGCTGACATTTATTGAATGTTTACGACGTGCCAGGCGCTAGTCTCACTGTTGAATGTGTCTTAGCTCATTTACTCCTCACATCAACCTTACCAGATAGCACAATTAGATCTGCATTTTCCACTTGTGGAAACTGAGGCACAGAGGCGTGATTGCGCCCAGCCCAAAGTCACTCAGCAAGGAACGGGCGGTGCTAAAATTTCACCCCAGGCAGTTTAGCAGAGAGCGCAGGGCATGGCTTTGAAATAGAAGGAAGCCCGAGAGTGAATGTAAGCTTCAGAGATTTGAAGAGTAAGAAGCAGGGAAAGGGGCTGAAGGAATAATGAAGACAGAGAGAAGCTATCTTTTCCCCAGTGAAACGCTCCACAAATGTTTACTGAGCCCTACTCTGGGCCCCACACCGGGCTGGGCCCTGTGGGATCCGCGAGTCTGAGCTGGGATCAGGAGCTCACAGTCGAGTTGAGGACATAAAACACACATGTAGGACACAATCAGAAGGCGACATCCCATTGCATCCAAACACTTTGTAAGGTGTGTAGGGCCGAGTCTAGGTGATGAAGACAAGAAATCAGGAGGTGGTCACGAGTGAGGCCCCTGAGTGGAGGTGGGAGTACTTTACAACAAGCCACACTAGGTCACGGAAGTGTCCCGAATTCCAACGAGCCTGAAGCAGGCAGAGGACTCCACAGAGACGGACTAAATACTGTTGGGAGGGGGAACTTTGATGATTGATAATAAACCCAACTGAAGGCCTCTTCCTGCACGTTTACTTCTTAAATACTGCACTCCAGCTCCTTCCAAAAGCATTTCAGTAGTGAGATCTCCTGGGCCTCCCGTGTCAAAAGAATGCTTCCTTGCAGCTCTTCATCTTTGTGTCTCCCCAGAGGAGAAGTGGGGAGCGTGCAGAGGAGAAGGCCACATGGAGGGGGAGAAGAGCTCCGTGGTTAAGAGCCTGGACTCTGGAGCCGGTCTAGATTCGAATCCCTGGTTAACCTTGACAGCTGTGTGACTTTGGGCAAGTTACTTAACCTCTCTGTGCCTGCTTCCTCATTAGGTTGTGATCAGGATTAAGATGATTAAATTCATATAAAGCACACAGAACAAGGCCTGGCACTCAATAAACTGTTCCCATATAAGAATAATAATTGTACCTTAAAATGCAGATTAATGAACTTTTCTCTAGGCATTTCCATGTGGCTGATTCTGTCCCTAGTCACCCTGAAGTAGCACCTGCCCGGGATGGGGGAATTAGGGGTGTAATTTGAGCTAGAGTTGGAGAGAGGAAGGCAGAGTGTTTCCTCTTAGACCTCGGAGTACGGAGGCTGGTGGTGAGGACCCTGGGTCCTGACGGCCCCCCTGAGACCTAAGCCTGGGAAGGGGCATGTTGAATCGGTTGAGAGAAGACATCAGGTTTCGGGGCTTTTGCTCCTCCTCCCATTGATGACTCTGAGGGACACTTGTCCAGGGCCCCACCGATTCACGCATTACTGAGGAGGAGAGGTGCCGACAAAGAGAGGGCAGGGACTAGCCCTCTGGTGTGGCCACAGGGCTCCAGAAGCCCAGCCTTGCCCAGGGGAGGGGGGGATGTACGGCTGAGGCCGAGAGCCTCCCATGTGCCCCTTCCATGTGGAGAACAGCCCAGACCCCGGCCCTAGGCGGGAATGGTGCACCCTGCGGGCCCCGCAGCTCCCAGGGAGCCGAGGAAGCATCCGAGGACAGGCCCACCAGCTGTGGACCCGGCAGCAGGCTCCAGCAGATGGTGGAGGGCCCAGGTGTGAGCCGCCGGGGCCTCACCCGGCCCCAGGACCAGCCTCGGGCCAGGAGGTCTGGCTGCCCCTGTGCCATGAGGTGGCCCGCAGTCTCTGCCACACAGCTGGCTGCTGCCTGAGTCAAGGAGGCGGGCGGGGAGGCGTTCTAAAAGACAGGGCATTTTAAGTCTAAGGCGCCCACTTATTCCAGGGAGACCATGCGGTTTAGCAGAGATGGGGACACCAAGCTTCAAAAGGTGTTTGCCCTGTGGCCAAGTAGTTAAGTTTGTGTGCTCTGCTTCAGGTGGCCCAGGGTTTCGCTGGTTCGAATCCTGGGCACAGACATGGCACGCCTCATCAAGCCACGCTGAGGTGGCATCCCACATGCCAAAACTAGAAGGACCCACAACTAAAAATGCACAACTATGTACTGGGGGGCTTTGGGGAGAAAAATGAAAAATAAAATCTTAAAAAAAATGTATACCAAAAAAAAAAAAGGTGTTTGTTTTTGGTGCCAAACGGGGATGGGGAGTCCTGAGGAAGTTCAGGTCGTTCTAGACTCTAAAGAAGCCACATGTTCTTTGGAGACCGCAGCCCAGTGTGAGGAAGCCCGTGCTTCTGCTACCTTTAGACACACTATCTGAGGAGAGAGTCACTTGTTGTCAAGCCCCAGACACCTGCCTCTGCGTATAAAGCAAGATTTCTGGAAGGCAGAGAGCCCAGTTGCATCGCAATCCCCAGGGGAACTTGAAAAAGCCCTGATGGCGGGGCCCCTCGCAGACATTACCGTGTAATTAGTCTCGGGTGTAGCCTGACTCTGGAATTTTTCTAAAGCCCCCAGGTGACTCCAGTGGGCAGCCAAGTTTGAGAGCCATTGTGTAAGAAACCATTTTCCACGTTGCTGGGCCTCTTTCGACACAGAAATAAAAGAGAGAGAAGCACCCGTTCTTACTGTAAGTACAACTTTCCTGACCCAACGGGAGGAAAATGCCATCCAAGGAGCAGACCTGGCTGACTTGACATTTTTCTGGCACACTTAGCAGTCTCCATAGAAAGGCAGGTCTTCTAGGCGTCCGTCTGTCCAAGTGTCCGGAGCAGCACTGTCCAAGAGAACACAACCACCAAAGCAGGCCACACATGACACTTACAATTTCTAACTGCCACATTTAAAACGGGACTAGAAAGAGGTGAAGTGAAGTTTAATAATAAATTTTATTTAGCTCAATATATCCAAAATATTATTCTTTTGAATGTCATAATATAAAAAAAAATTTATATTTTTTGTACCAAGTTCTCAAAATCGTGTGGTTTATACTTACGGCACATCTCAATTCAGTCTAGGAACATTTCAAGTGCTCCGTAGCCACATGTGGCTAGTGGCTGCCATACTGGAGTGTTGGTGTAGACACCACAGCATTCACTAGTTAGATGCCCAATCGGAGGGCTATCTAAGGAGATGACATCTTAGCATAAAATTCATTTCCCTTTGGGAACATGTCGATGATCTCAGGGCCCTGAAAATGTAATGTTTGTTTCCTATATAACCCCAGGTAGCCCTGTCAGGTCACACAGTCTTGCCTTACTTGAGTAGTGCTTTGGGACCTAATAGAAACCGTGCTTATCTCTTTCCTTCAGAATCTGTTCTCCAGAGAAAGGAGAGAATGCGTTCATTCTGGGAGGTGAATGTAAAGCAATCCCAAGGAATTCTAAGACTTAGAAAGGTCAACATTCAGGCAGAGGAACTAGGACCTTTTCTTTTGCCCTGTAACCCACGGTACTAGGAGAGATGCGTGACGCTGGCAGCTGAAGCAGACCACTCTGTCTCCTTTCGCAACTCCTGGGACCCTCTCCACACTTCCAGATGTCCAGAAGCAATTGGTCAGATTTCATGGCCAAGATGAGTCCACATTAAGCCCTTTACAGGTGAAAGGTGTGCCCTCTGGAACAGAGGGTTGAACTTTTCCTCCCATTGGTCTTGTCATTGCAAGAGTTGAGTGTCGGCAGTGAGATGAAATGCATAGGGTAGGTCTTATAGCCTGCAGTTAAACATTTCAGTTACTTAAACCTTTCTAATGTGGGGAAGAGGATCTTTCCAGAAGTGTCAAACCAGCTAACTAGAGTTCTGCCTATCGGGGTTTGGGGAGATAATAAAATGTCTTGCCTCTTTCTCTCAGGAAATACTGTCCTTGGGGATGTGGAAGACAGAGGTGGATAGTCTGAGATTCTGGGATTCTTGTTCCCAAGCTCAGGGCTGATCCTCCTCCTCAAAAAAAAAAAAAATCAGACTTGATAAGCCAGGTTCTGGGCTCAGATGTGCTCTAACTCATTAGTTGCCCTTGGGTAAGTCCTATCAGTTTTTACAGGAAAAAAGAGTGGCCCTAAGCACTAATATGATTGTAGAGGAATAGGATTTTAACCCGACTTCTTTCCTCTGAGACCCTCACAGTTTCGGCCCAGTGGCCCCCTTATGGCTCTTCAGAGCATGGCTACAGTGCTCGGAGCTGTGGAGGGCACCTGCCTCAGCCCACAGCCTGACGCCCCAGCAGAAACAAGCCTTCCACACTGAGTCAGGGCTGCCCTATACACGCTTCTGCCCTTTCATACCAGGGTGCCCTGGGAAATGCCACCAGGCTTGCTTCTTCCCTCAGTCTCTGACATCTGCCAGACTTAAACACATCTGCAAATTGGGCAAAGTTTAGGAGTCAGGAGAACCTAATGAGGCCAAATGCTTGGGCTTTGGCATCAGACAACACTGGGCTTGAATCCCAACCTTGCTACTTACTGTGCTGCCACAGGAAGGTTTCTTTATCTCACTAGTCTCAGCTTTCTTATCATAAAATGGAAATAACTGCTGCATAGGATTGTTGTGAGGAGTAAAAGTAATCAGGTGTGGAAGACGCTTAGTGTAGTGCCTGGCTCATGTCAACACTATCATTTTCTTGTCCCTCTCACAATGTGGCCCCTGATCACCCCTCCAGTCTCATCTCTTTCCATGTTCCAGCAACACTGACCTACGGACTGTTCCCTGATTAGAAATGTCCTTTTTACTAATTCCAGGCCTTTGCACATGCTGTTCCCTTTACCAGGGACATTCTTTCCAGTGCCTTTACCAGGCGAATGCCTACTCATGCTTCAGATCTCAAGCAGGGGCAGGTCCAAGTTTTATGGGGCCTGAAACGTAGACAATTTGGTCTGGGAAGAGGCTTTAAAAAAAGGCATTAAAAAATATGAATTCAAAATTAGATACAAAGTGAAAGTGTATTCAGAATGAAAAGGAAATCACAACGAATTCCTGATGCCTTAGAGATTCAGGCCCCTTCCTTCTGTGATCTCTTCAGACAGTGTGGCAGAAGTGCTTAGTAGATATGCTTCCCAATTGCATCCTGACTTCTCCTTCCCATCAAGAACATGCTACAACTTCAGCGTTCACTGTGGGGCTTGAAGCTTAAGCTTTATAAACTTCAGGGTAAATGCACCACAGGCCTCGGATTAATTGCCACTTTCTCTGTGAATCTTCTCTCAACCTCCAAGACCAGATCTGGGCTCCTTATCTCTGTCGCTAGGGCCTCCTGGGTATACTCCCATCATAGCTCTTGCCTCCGTGCACTGAAATCATCAGGTTGGGTAACTGTCTCTTCAAATAGCCTATGAGTTCTGGAAACCAGGGCTAGTTTCTTGCTCACCAGTCTACCCTCAGTGCCTAGTCCAGCACCTGGCACATGGGGGCGCTCTTTAAACATCTGTTGAACTAATGAATGACTATCTGGTTTTCCCCTTCTAACCTCTGGGATCCTTAATTCTTCAGAGCTGAGAAGAATTCTCCTCCCTGCTCCTTCCGGATGTCCACAGCTCCACAATTTCAATCTTGTGACATTAAGACAACCACACTAGTAGGCATTCTCATGGGAGAACTGGGTGTAATCGACACTATTTAGTTCAATATATGGCTTCTTTCAGAGAGCTTCTTAACCAGGGACGTATAAGGCACGAGGAGATGAGGTAAGTACGGAATTCTGGGGGGGAGAAGAGGGGATAGGGAGCTTTCACATTCGCCCCCAATTCATCAGCTTAGCTGGGACTTTGTTTTCAAAAATGTGAATGAAAGATACCACAGGTTGCTCAGCAAATGGCTATTTCCCCCACTCATTGTTGCCTGCAGAACCCTATTTTTGTGGGTATTCTTCCTCTCATAAGCTAAGGGATAGTGGCCCCTTTGCTAGCCCCAAGGGGTGAATGCTGTGTAGTCAAAGGAAACTGTAGCAATTCCATTCTCCTTGCCAGCGACAGCTTTAGAGGTGCGGATGTGACTGAGCCTCAGCCAATGAGAAGTCTGGGAAATTCTGCTGCAGGTGGAGGGGGGCTTCTTGGACAGAGTTTCCTCCTGAAATAAGAGGGATACCCAAAGGAAAATCCTCTTTCTAATTTTGGATTCACTTGTGTAAATGTGATGCTTGAAGCTCAGGTTGCCGTCTTGCAGTCATAAGGAGACAAGTATGAAGGTGAAGCAACAGGCTGGAAAGCCTCTAGGGCCTCAGGCTGTTCGGCCCACTGGAATCTAGAATCACCTCTCTCCAAACTTCTTGTTAGATCAGATAACAAAATCCTGTTGTTTAAGCCGTTTTTATTTTTTAAAGATTGGCACCTGAGCTAACATCTGTTGCTAATCTTCTTTTTTTTTTCCCTTCTTCTTCTCCTCTCCAAAGCCCCCCAGTACATAGTTTATATTCTAGTTGTAGGTCCTTCTGGTTCTGCTATGTGGGATGCCACCTCAGCATGGCCTGATGAGCGGTGCTAGGTCTGCGCCCAGGATCCCAACCGGTGAAACCCTGGGCCTCTGAAACAGAGCATGCGAACTTAAACACTCGGCCATGGGACGGCCCCCGTTTAAGCCATTTTTAATCAGCTGTTCTACAAATTGTAGCTGAAAGCCCCTTGATATAATTTCTAATAAGGCCAAGGAGGCGAATTAGAAGGTGAATTGAAGAAGGCATAGAAATCACTTTATTATTTTGACGGTTATTAAGCTAAAAATATACATTTATTAGTCCTTTGAAATTGTAAAAGCATTTCACCTTGGTGACATACTTCGTGTGAAGGGAGATAATTTACTTTTTGAGGGTAAAACATTTACATTACATTTTCAAAATAAAAGTATTTCCTTATCTCTTGAATTGAGCTGGAAATGACAAAAGCCAAGGGATTGGCATGTGAACAGCCCTCATTTGAAAAGGAAAAGAGTATACTCTAAGTATCCATGAGAAAATATTCCAGCCAAGAAAAAGCCTTCAAACATAGTAGTTCCCAACATTTCCAATTACGGAGGAGGTGTTTTAAGGTCACCTCTCACATGATAGTGGTTAAATTTTTTTTTAATGATTTTATTTTTTCCTTTTTCTTCCCAAAACCCCCCCCCCCCCGGTATATAGTTGTATATTCTTCGTTGTGGGTCCTTCTAGTTGTGGCATGTGGGACACCACCTCAGCGTGGTTTGATGAGCAGTGCCATGTCCGCACCCAGGATTCGAACCAACGAAACACTGGGCCGCCTGCAGTGGAGTGAGCGAACTTAGCCACTCGGCCACAGGGCCAGCCCTGATAGTGGTTAAATTTTTAACACCTGTTCATGGTAGGGGCTGGGAGCATAATGACAACTTTAAATACAGCAACACTTTTAATCAGTCCTGTTCTATCACTCACAACGGCATCCTCATTGGTTTGAAAAATAATTGTCTAAGTGTGTGCCAGACATCTCTAGTTAGTGTACAAACATCTCTAGTTAGTGGAAAGCAGTGCAATGCCACTCTACTTCGTGGAGGTCTGCAGCCCTACAGCTGGGCACCACTGTTCTAGAAAATCCTGCCACTCTGCTTAAGAAACTCACCATGTTAGGAGAAGGTGACACCAGGGAGCCAGTCTCCTCTCCACCGGGGCGGTGATGGGGATGGTCTTGCAGCACCACTCCAAAATAGAATTTCTAAATCCTGTTTTGTTTCTTGAGTGCTATCGCTCCTGAAAACCTGACTCATTAACTGTAGAGTTCAGGTAATTAAAATAGGAAGCCGACTGATAAGAAATTAAACCAGTACGCATAATGCAGATGTCTGAGGAGGCTGAGAGTCCCAGGGCTCTAGGAAGCAGGCTAATCAGGCTTCAATCAGGAACTCATCATTCAGAGAGAGAGAATTAATTCAGGATGGGAGGCAGGGAGGGAGCAGAAGCACAGGCAGAATCTCAAAATCTATCTGGATGAGTCTCTCCTTGGGAGGAGGCAAAGCCTGAAACCCCCTCACAGGGAGGTGTATGCTGCAGC
Organism: Equus caballus; assembly: GCF_041296265.1. Lineage (NCBI taxonomy): Eukaryota > Metazoa > Chordata > Mammalia > Perissodactyla > Equidae > Equus > Equus caballus. The sequence goes on along the minus strand of NC_091715.1, from coordinate 31,093,993 downwards.
AGAGTCTGGATGGGAAGTTTTCTGATAACCTGCTGCAAAGAGATGCTTCCGCATACTGCTCTATACTCCTCAGCGACCCTCTGGGTTCTAAAGCCTGCTTAAACCAACACTGTTTTAGACTTCCTTGGTCTAATAATTTCCAGAGAAACAACCATGCAGAGAAGGTGACGAGGAAGAGTGAGGCACTCCTTGGGGCAGGCTCCTGCAACAGACACACCTTCTTAGCAGGTCAGGGGCCCAGTCTGATAGGGTTTGTTGTGTGCTGGGAAAGAAGGGATTGGGCATGTGTCTGAATTCCCAGCTCTGTACCAACCTCTGCTGCTATGAAGTGCCTTTTGCAGAAAAAGAGAAAAGGCTCAAAACATTACCCTTTTAATTACAGCATATAGTTGACATTTCTGAGTTGTTTCCTATTTGGAAAGATGTTCATGGAGAATATAGTCTCCTGGAAGGGGGGCACCCCAAGAAATATGGCCATAGAGGGATAATATATGCTCCCCTCACTCCCTTCCTAATCTTTACAGACTTGGGCCTAAACAATGTAAAACAGAACTATCAGAGTGGGGCGGGGGAGGGGAGTGAACTACAGGCTCACATATTAAGCAGCAGACACTTGATGCCTAAAGTGGGTATCCATAAAAAAGAATTACCTGCAGTTCTCCAGTAAACATTCCAAATTTAGCTTGAAGCTATTAGTCAGTATGAATAACATGCATATGTTTTCTTCAAATAGCTTTTCAAAGTCTGCTGTAGTTGTCCCAGCGTTCATGGGGAAGTTAAAACTTTTAACTAAAGAGAACCCTATAGAAGAGAGCTGAGTAGAATCACATTGTTGAGGAAGCTTTGTGAAAACAAATGAAGTGACTGGCACAATTTTTAAATGGAATATGGACTCTCGACTAGATCCATGTTAAATTTCCCGGCTTTGATCATTGTACTGTGACTATGTAAGAGGATGCCTTTGTTCTTAGGAAATACACACCGAAGTATTTAGGAATAAAGGGACAAAAGCGAGAAAGTGAGAATGAGAAAGCAAATACGGCAAAATGTTAGTGGGTGAACATGGGTGAAGGATAGAGAGGAATTCCTTTCCCTATTCTTGAGGCTCTTCTATTAGCTTGAAATTATATCAAAATAATACATTTACAAACATCAAATGAAGTAATTTTAGATTGGCCTACTTAAACACTATACTTGTTGACATTAAGTTTTCTCAAGGGGTTGATTTAACACCAAGAGATCTCTTTCAAAAGACTTATCTTATAGCTAAGTCTTTCCAAATTGCGAGGCCACCTTCAGAAGAAAAGGAATTATTGAAACAATCCATGTCTATATCATGCTCTGAAACAACTCCTTTAATAACTGATATTTTTTCCAACCATGGATTGTCATTTACATTTGATTATTAGATTATGTTGATATTGAATCACCCCTTCAGTATTTTATATTTCTGAATCAGTATACCATTTATGTTTGTCTAGATTTATATTGCCTCTCTTTTTTTGATTTGCACACAGCCATCAACAGACAGCTGAGCAGAATCTTAGAATCCAGCAGAGCAGCTTTAACAAGCGGAGTAAATGCTTACAAGACAATCAAAGGAGCTTCCATGGACTGTTGGTGTCTTGCAAAGCAGAATCCTAGTACTCTCAAATTTCTTATCCTACAGAAGGAATTTCCAGGTGAGGTTACAAAACAATAATTAATCATCAAAATCATATTCAAATTTCTGGGTTTATTTTTTTTTTGAGGAATATTAGCCCTGAGCTAACATCTGCCACCAATCCTCCTCTTTTTTGCAGAGGAAGACTGGCCCTGAGCTAACATCTGTGCCCATCTTCCTCTACTTTATATGTGAGATGCCTGCCACAGCATGGCTTGACAAGCAGTGCGTAGGTCTGCACCTGGGATGTGAACCAGTGAACCCCGGGCCGCCAAAGTGGAATGTGAGAACTTAACCACTGCGCCACCAGGCCGGCCCCAACAAATTTCTGTTTTTAAAATAGTCCCTGAAATCAAAAAGCCATGAAAAGACTGCATAAGGAATGAAACACGAGGAGAAATTGAAAAGTTAATTTATTATATGAATAAACATAAACAATATTTGAGTCAATGGCTGCAGAGAAGCAGCCTGCAAAAGCTCACATCCACAATTTATTGGCTAGGAAGTACTGACACGTACACTCATAACCACAGCACTAATGTTCTAAGGTGGTTTCCAAGGAAATGCTGCATTTGACAATCAGTTTTAATGTTTATTTTCCCATTTACAAGGCTGAAAAGATTAAACCCACATTCAATTAAAGTCTAGCAGGATCAGGCATTCAAGTTGTAAAGCACAATTATCAAAAGATGCTGCTATGTCCTTTAGGAAAGATGACAGATACAAAAATGATAAACTCACTTGCCATCAAAAGCAATTTCTCAGATTTCAGTGGGTCTTTTTCCTCCAAGTACCATGTGTTTGGGTGCTAATTTTTGTCAGCAACTGATGGTAAGAGAAAGGGCGACTGCTGGGTTCGCTCCAAGAGCAAAGACCATTTACACTTGCCCTTCCATAAGGCCAAAGGCCAACGTTATTCACTCAAGACACTCATGTGGGTGATGCTACTTGTTTCTTTTCTAACAGTAAAAAAATAATAATAATCTGTTTATGATTTGAATAACTAGAATAACAACTCCTTAAATATGCATGGCACTTTAAAAATATTTTCAAAGCATTTTCACATCTATTATTTAATTTGATCTTTCTGACAACCTCGTGAGGTAGGCTGGGCAAGGATATCATCCAAATGTGGTGGGTGAGTAAACTGAGGCATAGAACAATGAAACAACTTGCAGGGCTGGACAGGGAGATGCCAATCTCTACACTGTGCCATCTCCAGTAATGAAGAGAGAAAGTCTAAACATGTTTGATGATCTTATTTCAATATATTTTGAGGATATACTTCACCTCCTTCCAGCCAAATGATAGTAATTCAGTTGGAGCAGCTGTCATGACAAGTTATGGCATGTAATTAATTAGACAAAGCACTGAAAGTTTTACAAATTCGAATTATAACTGAAAAACATTTTAACTCTCAACACGAGAGGGAATTTGCTGGTTTGTTTGTCTTTAGGGCAACCTAGGTCTGCAGTCTGAATGATAATTTTGCCATTTTAGAGGTATAATATAAATAACTTCAAAACAAAAACTCTCAGTTCACTGTGACTTCAATGTTCACCATGTGGAAAAAACAAGCAGTGGTTTCTCTACCACAAAGTCAAGGGACATACATGGCCCCAAAGCAGGGGCATCTGTATATCAAGGGTTAAAGATGACAAAATGTCCAATTTAGTTACCAAACCTCTTTGTCCTTATAAATGTGGCTTATAATTGGGCTTTGGGAGTCTGACAGAGCATCACTGTTAGTTTGGTTTTGGGTCATTCAAGCTGCTTACCTATCTTCTACATTAAAATTACTTAAAATGTATTTGAAGGCTCAGATTTTGTAATGGGTCTTGAGACAGGCTTCCAAACCAAGGCGGGGAAGTAAATACCGGTCTCTCTATCCCTGTCTGACTACAACTCCTGCTCAAATTCACCATTTTTAACCTATCCCCTCACAGACTGGCTGTTAGAAACTGGACGGGTCAGAAAATTCAGCCATTATAGGTCCTTAGACTGTCAATGCTGATTGACTTGCAATGTCCAGCCTAGTCATTGACAGCTCACCTGTTTCCAGGTAGTTCATTAACAGGGTTTTTATGGCAGAAATAATGGCATTAGATCCAGGCACTTTCCCAAGACAACTGAGGATATGCTACAAAACCCTTTTATGAAACAAATAGGGTTCTGGGTTAAAGGAGAAATTATATTGAAGACAGAGAGTGTAGGAGGATAAAATTGGGGATCTTGTTCAAATCAAAATGCACTCAAGTTAAAGACAAAAATCTGGTCATTTCACCTTTTTCTATAATTGAAAGTTTCTGAAATCAATATCTAGCTGGGGGGGGGGGTGACTCTTTTCCTTTAAATGAAAGTAATGAAAATTAAAATGCCCTATAAACCTGCGCTAAGTGATAGATTTCTGTGGAGTTTTCTAGAAAAACAAGTTAACCAAGGTAACTCTTGTCTAAAACTTTCTTGACAAGCAAGGAGGAGGGGGAGTGAATACTATGAGTTTTATTTTCCTCTTTCTTAGGAAGGCAAATCCTAGCAAATTCTAGAAATTTCCCAGAATTGTAGGACAGGACTGAACCTTGAAGAGGTTTAAGCCTACCTTCTAGCAGATTCAGATCTTCAACCATCCTGAGAAGAATTCTGCTTACAAAAGTCTATATAATTTTAATGTTTTAACAACCTTCTTGATGCAGAATTTCTTCAACATATTGAAGGAACACAACTTTCCTAAAATGCTAGGGCTTCCACAACCAAATTTAGAATTCAGTTTTACATCCATGGGTCCTGGGGAATAGTCCCAAATCTAGACTTTTGAACCAATTAGAGATAGCAGGCCAAGGTGGCTACAGTTGGTTATGTACAAAGAGCCCTAATGAGATGAAAATGGAATATCTCTGTATTTAAAAACCAAACATGAACAGCCCTCTCGGAAAACTCTGACAGGAATGATGTTGCTGATGGTGAAACCCCAGGAACCTTCTTTGGTGATCAGGACAGTTCTTGGGTGAAACTATGCTCAGGGATAATAAAACATTAGGCTACCCAGACCAGCAATCCAGAAAACTAGAAAAGAAGAAAACCACTGTCCTCATTTTACCTGATGGATGTAACCAGCCCAACTCAGATATCATCGATACTTTTTCAGTGAAAAGGCCAGTAACACCCGGGAGAACATGGTCAACTGTGCATGGTGGTGCCTTAGGCTGCCCCTTCAACACTCAGGGGTTTCCCTGGCTTCTCCCCATAGTTCCCATATGCCCAAAAGCTCTCTAAAGGGGAGCAACTCACAAAGAGTTGAGAGCTAACTTCCTGCTCTGTTAACTGCGCAGGGCTCATCACTTGTGTGAGGAACAGGGATCAACCCAGAATACATATATCTGTGCCCCAAGAGACTCAGGTCCTATTAAATAGAGCAGAACTCATTGGGATTCAAGATCTCGCTGGGCATAGAACTTATTTTACTGCTAGAAGGTGTCTCATCTATGTCCGCAGGTGACCTAAGATCTGCCTTTCCTACAGACTCACAGGATTTCTGCCGCCTGCAGTCACAGCAAACACACCTTAGCCACTCCTGAAGGCCTTCAGAAACACTGGTGGAAAAGAGCTTTTTGCAAGGATGGAAGAACTGATAGAACACGAGCATGAACAGAATGGCTGTGCAGTACCCAATGAGCAACTGCAGAATCAACAGAGGTGCACACACATACATATAGATGTCGGTCTTGTAAAGATACCACATGAGGAGGAGGAAGGCGTTCTCAACGAATCTCAGCATGTAGTACACCAGTAGCTGGTACCAGTTCTGGGACTTGCTGATGAGGTCAGGGTTGTTGATTTTCAGCTGCACAGCTGACCAGCAGAACATGTTGATACCAGCATAGAGGAAGGTGAGGAAGCACAGCACGATGGTGGTGCCCACGCGACTGAGGGCCTTCTCGATGTTCTCAGGGAACGGGGAGCCACTACACCAGAAGAGGATCCAGGGGTAGAAGAAGAAGCTGAGGAAGTTGATGAGTATGATCATCACCACCCAGGCCTTCAGGACGGAAGTAAAGAGGACCAGGACCACAACTCGAGTGGCAATCTCAAAGCTCCTCCAGAGGAAGATACAAACATAGGCCAGAGGCTTGACTTTTACAAGGTATTCATCGTACTTGATCTTGATGGCTAGGATGTTGCAGCGCAAGGCTCCATACACAATGGATAACAGAGACAGGACCATAAAGAAACCTGGGGAGAGAAGAGAATGAGCACCGTCAAGTCTCACCTCCACCAAGAATCCTACTGTGGCAGACACTCTGTCAGTCCACTGCCCATATTCCTTCGATCCTTCTGTTTTATGTACACAGGCTGACTTCCAGCTCCCAGTATCTGCTCACTGTGCCTGAGGGCTTTTTCCAGGGTTGCAGAAGGCTGCTCTGCCCAGGTACCTGGCAGGCCCGGGAGAGCCGTCAATACCCCAATTCTAGCCCTGATAAGAGCTGGAATATAACTACCCTAGCTCCCCCACCCCTTGGGTAGAATAATTCTGAGGCATGTGTTCTATAATATTTACCAGTATTTCCTCATACGATTACTTTCTACTCACCCACGGTCTAATAAAGCTCCCATTATTGGCTGCCTCCCCTTCCCTGTCTCATTTCCCTTCTCCCGTCTTCCTTACACCTTCCTCCAAACATACATGCACTCAAATCCCCGTCTCAGGATCTGTTTCAGGGTCAACTCAAACTAAAACACCTTCCTGACCCCATCATGGTCTGTCTGAATATGTCTAGTCCTTTACGTGGTATGTTTTTCTAGCTTATAAGCTCCTGAGGAGTCAAGAGCAGCCATGTTTGATAATTCTTCTCGACGCCCCTCAACATACGCCAGTAGTAGGTACACCAACAGAAGACACTCAATAATAAATTGCTCAGTGAGTTCCTCTCTATCTACAGGACCTTTTAAATCGATATGCTGACTACGGAATGCTCACTTTTCTTTACTCTTCAGTTATATTCTTAAATTCCACAGAGAGCTGAAGAAATGAGAATCTCACTGTGAGTGAGAGGCAATCTGTCTTGGACTGAAAGGCCTTAGTGTTTCAAGAAGTCTCAACTCTAGCTGTTTATTTCTTAAAATGACTTATGGCTAATGGGTTTATCCAGTTTATAAGCAGGAGAAGTTTGGGGGGACAAGAGGTGACTCACTTAAGGGGAGCATGGTACCATGTTCAAGAGCATGACACTGTTAGCTGTGAGTTCTATTATCTAAGCAACGTGCTGCTAACCATGAGCACAGACTGTGTGGTCAAAACTGAAATACAACCACTTACTACAGGCTGCCACCACCTCCAGATATTGGAGCACGAAGGGACAGGAGCAGGGCTTGGAGACAGGAACTGAGAGTCTGGCTCTAGTTTTGCTCTTGTCTCACCAGGCTACGGTGGGGAAATGGCAATCTCTCTGGGTTCTGTTTTTTCACCCATAAAATTGAGATGATCATACCTTCCATGCCTGCCTCTTAAAGCGCAATGTCTATGTAACATAATTGTCTCTACCTAAATCTATAATTTTAAATGCATGAAAATAAAGGCTTTTTCTTATTATTTTATAACTGGAAGTTTGTACCTTTTGACTCCCTTCACCCATTTCACCCACCCCCCCAACCTCCACCTCTGGCAACCATCAATCTGTTCTCTGTATCTATGAACTTAATTTGTTTTGTTTTTTAGATTCCACATGTAAGTGAGATCATACAGTATTTGTCTTTCTCTGTCTGACTTATTTCACTTAGCATAATGCCCTCAAGGTCCATCCATGTTGTTGCAAATGGCAAGATTCCATTTGTTTTTTTTATGCCTGAATAATATTCTATTGTGTATATATACACTACATTTTCTTTATACATTCATCCGTTGATGGACACTTAGATAGTTTCCATATCTTGACTATTGTAAATACTGCTGCAACAAACACAGGGGTGTATATATCTTTTTGAGTTGTTTCATTTTCTTCAGATAAATACCCAGAAGTGAAATTGCTGGATCACACTGTAGTTTTACTTTTAATTTTTTAAGGAAATTCTATTCCATAGTGGCTGCACCAATTTATATTCCTATCAACAGTCCACAAGTGTCCCCTTTTCTCCACATCATCTCCAACACGTGTTATTTCTTGTCTTTTTGATAATAGTCATTCTAACAGGTGTGAGGTGATAGCTCATTGTGGTTTTGATTTGCATTTCCTTGATGATTAGTGATGTTGAGCATCTTTTCATGTACCTGTTGGCCATTTGTATGCCTTTTCTTGAAAAATATCTATTTAGATCCTCTGCCCACTTTTTAATAAGATTATTTGGTTTTCTTGTACTGAGTTGTATGACTTCTTTATATATTTTGATATTAACCCCTTATGAAATATACAATTTGCAAATATTTTCTCCCATTTGGTAGGTTGGGAGAAACCTACTTTTTCATTTTGTTGACGGTTGATGGTACAGCATGGTGACTATAGTTAATAATACTGTGTTGCATATCTAAAAGTTGTTAAGAGAGTAGAAGTTAAAAGCTCTCACCATAAGAAAAAATTCTCTAACTATGAGTGGTGACTGATGTTAACTAGATTTATTGTGGTGATCATTTTGTAATATATACAAATACAAAATCATTATGTTGTATACCTAAAACTAATATAATGTATGCCAATTCTACTTCAATAAAAATAAATAAAATAAAATGCATGGGGATAAAGGGATTTTTTCTTATTTAAGTTCTGAATCAATGGAAAAACATCTATATTTGGTGGGCATAAAAACTCTGAAGCCTTGGCACTTATTTGCCTGGGAGAAGCTCAATTTTACTCAAAGCATCAACTTTTCCCACAGTCTTTTGGCCCTGACTTAAATCATGGATATCATTCACTGGAAAGACTGCCATCTACTAATCGAATTTAAAAGACAGAAATATTATCACAGGAGTCGACTGGGAAGTAATTGGACTGAGTTATCTTTCCTAAGAAGCAAATTCAGCGGAGCATTGGGAAGCAGTGCATACTGACACTTGTGATATATTTTTATATGTGTGGTAAAAGTTTCTATACTTTAAGGATTCAGTATTGAATCCTTTTCTTTCAGTTCTAATGTTTTCTCTACTATAAGAAAAAATGCTCCAAATGCAGAAGATGAGCTAAGCATAAATAAATAAAGTGTAAATTATGTATTCATACTACAGTATTTATAGTGTTATACTAATGGTATTTTAACTCTATTTATTACCTTTAGCAATGCAATGACCCAAATAATTTTTAAGCATATATTCATTTTCTTGTTAGATCAATTATTTCCAAATTACATCTTTTTCTTTATCAAGAGAATTATCCAATTATTACCCAATTGGTGCTTAGAGCAATCAACCACTGATGCCTTCTGAGACTACAAAGAAATTATCTTGAAATCACTGACTTCAATCATCACTCCCACTGTTGGGTGCTCACTGTATAATGTGACAGATAGAAAGGGGACCAGGAAGAGAGAGATACACTTGGGAGACAAGAAACTTGTACAAAATGCTTGGAATGTGCATTTCTACCTCTAGAATTAAGCTGTTATCTAATGAATGGCTAGGATGATGCTCATGCAAATACCTCCTTATTCACACTTAAATGGAGAAAAGTTCCCTGACACCATTTCCCAACCTTATCTTCCCACAGTCAACACAAAAGGGGATCAGTTGGCAGTCCTGCCCATTTAAGTGGTACTTCATAGAAGTCTAACATCCCCTAATAATCCTCATTTCCTATGAGTGTGTGTGGGGGGGGGGGCGGAATTTTGCTGTTTTCATCTTTTATTAGAAGGCAAGACATTACTTTAGGCAAAGCTAACAAGAAGGCTTTGGCAATATTCCAAATGCCTGCCACACTTACAAAGCTTTTTCCCACTCAATTCCAGCCAAATGAACTCCTTCCAAATGAACTCACTTCCTACTTCACAGAGAAATTAATTGTTACTAGGCATGAATTTGCTCATTTCCTGACTTGACACCAAAAACTTAATCTGTATGTTAAGTAATGGAGAACATTCTATTCCACAGGATTCCACTTAGGAAGAGAATTCCATTTGTAGGACAAGGAGGAACAATTTCTCTGTTGCTTTGGAGAGATAACAGAGGCTGCTCTCAAAGGGGAGCATGGTAAATGGTTGTTCTCTGTAATGTGACAACTCTCTGTAGACCCTGGATCTTCAATAAAATGACTGAACTCATGAAATGCTTAGGTGGAAGAGATTTTTCAAAAAAATTAGTGAATGACATCAAGGGAGGAACTGAGGCAACCTGACGGAGTACAGTGGCAGAAGTAAACTGGAGGAGTTAGCACTGTAAGCTTCCGGAAATTGGAATTTTAACCCAATTTCTGAGGGACAGTATTTTTATGTTTTTATTTCTCAAATCGGTAGACAAGTGTCTTTCTTACTGGAGCCAGAATCTCCACCTGTGCTATACTCTATCACCTGCCTCCTTCTCAAAAATCTGGCTCCATCAATTATCATCTTTCTCTTCTAAATTTTCAACTGCTCTGTCTATCTTGGCTCTTTCTCCTGAGTGTATGAATATGCCTAGGTCAGCTGCATCTAAAAGATCATCCTTCATTGGCAAAAACGTGCATAATTGTTGAAGCTGTGTGATGGCTACATGAAGACTCATTATAATAGCCTCTCAATATTTTTGTTTGATTCAATAGATATTTATTAATTCCCAGCTATCCATCTTCTCTCAATTTGGAAGGGGGGATATTGGACAATATGGCAAGGGACATATTTTTGCCTTTTAGCAAAAGGAACTGATAAAAACAAGTTGGAATTGTGTGGCCTTTCCCAGGTCTGAAACTCTGAGGAGGGAAGCCTCTCAATATTTTTGTATGTTGGATAATTTATAAAATAATAATGCTGGGAGGCAGGGAGGAAGGAAGGAAGGGGAAGGGAAAGGAAGGAGGGAGGGAGGGGGTGGGGAGAGAGGAAGAGAGGGAGGGGAGAGAGGGAGGAAAGGAGGGAAGGGAGGAAGGAAGGAAGGAAGGAGGGAGGGAGGGAAAGAGGGAGGGAGGGAGGGAAGGAGGGAGGGAGGGAGGGAGGGAGGGCGGGAGGGAAGGAAGAAAGGAATGAAGGAAGGAAGGAAAAAGAAAAGGGTAAGTGAGGGAGAGACGAAGGAGCCCTCCCTTCACCCTACACTTCTTTCTGTCTACTACTACACTCTCTTTGACTCTTTTCCATCAACCCTCTTGAGTTATCTCTAATCAAAACACTAACTTTTTAATCCTCAACCCCTTGCAACCTGAATTCTGCCCTTGCTCCTTCCTAATCTCTCTGCAACATCTGATGTCGTTCATTCCCACCTTCTTGAAACTTTTCCTGTAGGACTGACACTTGATTTTCTCCTAATCATCTTTTCACTTTCCTTGCAGCCCCTTCTCAATTTCATCCATAGGTACATCTTTCTCCTCCACTCAGGAACTATGGTTTTATTTCCTCCTTCTATCCAAGGGCCTGCCAGATTTCTCTTCCTAGATATCTTATAGGTGCCTCAAAAACAAAACAAAAGGACACGGACAGAACAAAACTTACACATCCCTGAAAATCTCCTCTAACATTTCCTCTAGCAGCCCATAACATCATCACCTCAGATCATCCTACGTGTTAACTAGCACTCTTCACCTGCCTCTCCCATCACACCCAAATAGACCTCTAAGCTTTCGCTACTCAGTGTAGCATGAGTAGTTGCATGGACCAGCAGCATTGATATTGACTGGGAGATGGTTAGAAGTGCTCCACCTCAAACCCACTGAGTCAGAATCTGCATTTTAATAAGATTTTAATAAGGTTTTGCATACTAAAGTGTCAGTACTCTTGCCTTTCCAGTTCTGTCACTTGTTAGCTCTCCTATGGCTCTTGCCACAAGCTCCTAACTGATCTGTTTCTCTGCCACCAGCCTTCCTCTTCTCTGTCTGCCTGGATAAACTCTACTTGTTCTTCAAGGTTCAGTTAAATTGTCACCTCATTAATGGTGCCTTTCCTCAGCCTTCATGCATTCATTCAGTCGTGCTAAATGCTTCCAAGACTCTTCCAAGCTCAGTTAACTGCCGCTCTATTGAGATCTTACAGCCACCTATGCATATCCTTATCTCATCACTTAGTACCTTTGGTTTACTTGTCTATTACCTATTAGAGAGCCATCTCCTAGAGGTAGCTACTGTTTTATACAAATTTTTAAAATATTTTTCCAGTTAATAGAGATATAATTGACATACTCTGTATAAGTTTAAGATGTACAGCATGATGGCTTGATTTACATATATTATGAAATGACTACCACAATAGGTTTAGTTAACACCCATCATCTCATATAAAAAAATAAAAAGAAAACAAAAAAAATTCCTCTTGTAATGAGAATTCTAAGGATCTACTCTCAACAATTTTCCTCTATATCATAAAGCGGTGTTAACTAGAGTTATCACGTTTTACATTACATCCCTAGTACTTATTTATCTTATAACTAGAAGCACCTTTTTTATCACTGACACCTAGCACAGTGACTGGCACAAAGTAGGTAATCAATATACTTATGTTAAATAAATGAATGAAAAATTGCACAATCTGTGAATTGCCTTTTTTCACTACTGAATGAGGAATTTAAGCTCCGTATCTCTCATAGGCACAAGGGAAGTAAGCAATGAGAACTCTCAAAGCCCCTTACCAGAGGGTGACTTCTGTGGTTATGGGCTTCCTATGCAAATACATCTGCTTCCACGGGCCTTTCTCAATCAAGAAGTTATACCTGTTTCCAACATTTCCTGACACGTAGGATCCAAATTAGAAAGGGTCTTTGAGATTTAAGTCTACACTCTAAAAATTCTCTTTGAGGTACCTGAGAGGCCTGGAAAACAGGTAGATGTAGAAACTATGCAATATTCTCTGACCACAGGAGTAACTAAGGGAGATAAGTACTGCTTCTGGATGTGGGGCCCAACCAGAATTAAGACAGGTCTGGATTATCTTGGCAGTGTCGTGTCTTCCTGGCCAGTTATCCAGATAACTGTTCCTGCTGGATTCCACAGCTCACTCCCTGGAGTTATCCTTGACCACTTATTATAGGACCCAGTGTTCTTCTGCTTTTATTCCATCCTAGGCCCTGACAACTGGTCAGCAAATTGTTAATGACGAGGTTGACAATGAGAGAGGTCATTATCACCATGAGCTTTTACCCACATCTGCCACCCTCCCTCCCCAGTTGTTACCACAAATATTGCTTTGGTTCTTTAACAGCTTTAGTGAGATACAATTCACATACCCTATAATTCACAATTTAAAGTGTACAATTCAATGTTTTTTTGTTTGTTTTTTTGTGTGGTTTTTTCTGAGGAAGATTAGCCCTGGGCTAACATCTGCCACCAATTCTCCTCTTTTTGCTGAGGCAGATTGGCCCTGACCTAACATCCGTGCCCATCTTCCTCTATTTTATATGTGGGATGCCTGCCACAGCATGGCTTGATAAGCGGTGCATAGGTCCATGCTCAGGATCCGAACCAGTGAACCCAGGGCTGCTGAAGTGGAGCATGCAAACTCAACCACTACACCACTGAGCCGGCTCCTCAATGGTTTTTGTTTTAAGTAGATTCAGAGATATGTACAACCACCACCAGAGTCAATTTTAGTACATTTTCATCACTTCAAAAGAAACCCTGTATCCTTAGCTATCATTCCTCCATCCTCCTCCCCCAACCCCCAGTGCTAAGCAACCACTAATCTACTTGCCGTCTCTATAGATTTCCCTATTCTGTACTTTCATATGAATGAAATCATATACTATGTGGTCTTTTGTGACTAGTTTCTTACACTTAGCATAATGTTTTCAAAGTTCATCTATACTGTAGTATGTTATCAGTTCTTCCTTCCTTTTTATGGTCAAATAATATTCCATTGTATGGCTATACTACATTTTGTGTATCCAATCATCAGTTGATAGAAATCTGGGTTATTTCCACCTTCTGGCTATTGTGAATAGTGCTGCTATGAACATTTGTGTACAAATATGTTTTAATTTCTGTTGGGTCTAGAGAAGTAGAATTGCTGGGTCGTATGGTAACTTAATGTTTAATTGAACTGCCAGGCTATTTTCCAAAGCGACTGTACCGTTTCACATTCTCACCAGCAGTGTCTAAGGGTTCCAATTGCTCCATATCTTCACCAATGTTTGTTATCATTATTAACTTGTATTTTTACTATCATTAACTTTTTGATTCTAGCCATCCTAGTGGGTGTGAAGTGGTATCTTGTGATTTTGATATGCACTTGCCTTATGACTAATGATGTCGAGCATCTTTTCATGTGCTTATTGGCCATCTGTATATCCTCCTTAGTTGCTTTTGGTTCTTAACTATGGAACAAATTCATAATATATTTCACAATGTCCCATATGTATCTCAAAAAGTTTGCCACAATTCAAAGGCCAGAACAGCATAGACTAATTTAAGAACAATATAGTAACCCTACCCATAGCCATCAATGAGCATTTAAAATGAAAACAAAACAGTACAATTCTATCTTCTCATGCGTTTTTACTTTCCCCCAAAAAAAGGCATCAGAAAGCAAAAAGAGGATTTCCATGCTGGCAATGGCAGATTAGTTTGTTTTGGGCCACTATTTCTGCCAAGAACAAGTGGACAAACATCTGCTCGAAGGAATCAGAGATCTACCAAAGCAATGAGTACTTCTGGGGCCAAGATCTCAAAGAGAAGAAAAGTCCCAAAAGAAAATTCTGAAGCTGATTTTTCCCTCAAGACATTTGCCCATATGATAGCGGGTACTAACAAGCTAAGAATCTGAACACAGCTTTCAGCAGTCTCTCAAAGCTGATGGGTGTGGGAGCAAATATTGACATTCTGGTCCTGTAATGGTCCTGGTATATGTCCAAAGCTTTCTGGTAGGAATCCAAAGGACTACACACTAGCAGTAAGCGTGACTAGAAATAGGTAAGCCCTCACAAAGAAGGTATATATTTCAACCAACTCAAGTTGTGATCGAATCAGGGTGATCTGTATCTAGTCCAATTGCCCGCCATAAACAAAAGTAAAGTCCCCCTGGAGAAAGATAACTCGTCCAGAACCTCAAAGCATCTCTATTTCTTACACAAACATTTGGCATTTAATTAAAAATAACATGGCATGCCAACAACAAAAATAAAAAGAGATCAAAATCCAAGAATAAAAAGCGATAATAAAAACAGACTCCTAGGAAATACAGATACTGGAATTATCTGACATGGACTTAAAAATATCTGTAAATAGTATGTTCATGAAATTATATGACAAGATAGAGAATTTATCAGAGACTGGAAAGTACTTTAAAAACTCAAACGAAAATTCTAGAACTGAAAAATAAAACAGATAAAACTAAGAAATCAACAGATGGGTTTAACAGATTAGAAATAGCTATAAAGATAATTAGTACTGAGTAAAAGGCAAGTTAGAAGAAAATAGAGAAACAAAAAGCATGAAAGACTTATGGGAAAGGGAAAATGGAGAGAGAGAGAGAGAAAAGAAAAAGAGTGGGTCAGAAGCAATATTTAAAGTTATAAAGGCTAAGAATTTTCCCAAACTGCTAAAATATCAAACTAAACCCCAAGCAGGATAAATAAAAAGAAAAGTACAACTAAACACGCCATGTTAAAATTGCTGAACACCAAAGTCAAAGTGACTATCTTAAAAGCAATTAGAAAAAAACAAACAAAAAAACAGAATAACTTCAAAGGAGGAACAGTAACAAGGACAGCTGGCATCTCAACAGAAACAATGGAAGCCAGAGGACAAAGGAATGAAGATCTGAAAGTGGAAAGAAAATGACCTCTAACATAGACTTCCATACCAAAGATGAAGGTAAAAGAAAGCCATTTTAAGACAAAACAGAAATGAGGGACTTTGTCACCAGCAGACCTGCTCTAAAGGAAATACTAAAGGTAGTATTTAAAGCCAAACAAAATGATCCCACATGGAAACATGAAGATACAGGAATGTCTGCACAAGGACCAAAAGGATAAATACAACTCAGTTTTTCTAACAGGCAAAAAGACTTGAACAGTCACTTCACACATACACACAGAGACAATAAAGGATGGTCACTGAAGATGTGAAAAGAAACTCAAGCTCATTAGTCATCAGGAAATGCAAATCAAAACTGAAATGAGACACTATTACACATCCACTGTATTACTAAAAGTAAAACCAAGTGTTGGCAAGGATGTGGAGCAACTGGAACTCTTATACACTGCTTGTGGGAATGTAAAATGGTACAACCACTTTTGCAGTTTCCACGAAAGCTAAACATAGGCTTTCCCTATGGCCCAGCAATTCTACTCCTGAGTATAGATGTAACAGAACTGCATATATATGTATACTAAAAGGCACGTACAAGGGTATTTTCGACACCATTATTTTATTTTTAGCTGAACAGGAAATGTTTATCTATGTAGCTAGTTTCAGGTTTTTCTACAGCATTATTTTTAATAATTCCAATCTGAAAATAACTTCAATATTAATCAAGAGAAGAATATATCAATTCATTGTGGTGTATTTATACAATGGAATACTACACAGCAATGCTAAAGAACAAACTTCTGCTCTAAGCCACACATGGATAACTCTCACAAATACAGTGTTGAATGAAAGAAGCTAGACCTCTGAGTCCATTTATATTAAAATTTTTAAAAAACAGGAAAATCTAATCTGTGACGTTAGAAGTCTGCTTTCTGCTTAGCGGTTACTCTTTGGGAAGGAAGGTTGTGAAAGGGATTGAGAAAAGGTACCAGGGAGGTTTCTGGAAGTGCAGGTACTCTTCTGTTTCTTGACCTGGATAAGGGGCTACATGGGTGTGTTTAATTTGTGATAATTCATCAAGTTTCACCCATGTGATGAGTACAGTTTTCTGTATACATTTTATACTTCAATAAAAATGTTTATTTAAAAACATCTAGGTGTACTACTACTATACTTATTACATACTCAATAAATGTTTATTAGATTGAATTTTTTTTAAAGGCAAAAGACTGCTCTTTCATTATTGTAATGAAATTGTTTAAGAAATAATTTCCTTCCCCACTCTGGCAAAATGCCAAGCAGAAAACAAGCAGTCTAAACCCCTACTTAGATCACTATAGCAAAACTGGTTCTACAGACATAACCAGAATGACACCCTCATACTGTAAAATACATCTTAAAGTTCTAGTGACTAAGACCTTACTGTTACTAAAATCTCTCTTGAACATCTGCCAGTTTACCAGATGTTTAGTCAGAAGTTGAGGACTTTCCTTTCAATACAGATTTCTATCTTGTTTAGTACTCAGAATCGTCAGAACAAATTTTATGGCCCATCACTCACAGCACACATGATGTGATTATTACTGTCTGCTCTACAATCCCCAGAGATCCTGAATGATTTTGCTATTTTTCTCCCAGACATGTTTCGATCTCTTGCCCAAGGAGAGTGGAAGATAAAATCTCTTGCGGCTCATCTCTCTTATGCTCAAAAAAATTACTGCACTCTTACTTCTTGCCAGGGACTACTGGAAGCACTTTACAGGTACCAATCACTTAATCCTAATAACAATTCTATCAGGTAGGTACTGTTATTATCCTCATTATACAGATGAGAAAACAGAGACACAAGATACTAAATGACCCCAGAAATCACTCAGCTAGCAGAGCTGGACAAACCTAAGCAGTCTTGCTCTCGAGTCCTTAGTCTTAACCAGCAGGCAATATAATGAGGTCTATTTCACTAGCAGTGGTCTTAGCTCCACTTTTTCTCTCTTTTATCAACGAGAGGCAAGAAGCAGGAGTCTGCTACCCTTGAAACTGCCCAGGGCCTCAAAAAGTCTGGAGAATCCCCCTGGAGTATTTTTAGGGTTGTCCAACTTTTCCTTCCTTCCACTGAGCCCAAATTTCGTATCTATTTTCTATTACATGAGTATTCTATATATAAAGACTTCCTGAAATCATGCTGTTTAGGCACCTGGAAGTGGGTAAGCCTCATTCCACTAGGCTGGTTTCTGAGAATCGCCTCCCAAGGCACAACCAATGATCAGAAAGAAGTGGGGCATGCTCTTCTATCTGCCCTACCAACTTTCTTATCATCCTGCCTCAGGCAGAGAGAAGCAGCATAGTGAGTTGAGCTAGAGACAAAAAAAAAAAAAAAAAAAAAAAAAAACCCTTCCCTTGCCCTCCACAGCCAGACAAAGGAAGTTAGTACCCGGCCCATGTGCAGAGGCCTCTATCAGGTTATCGAACAGCAAAATGGTAGCAGGACCACCCAGAACCCCAAACGAAAAGTTCTGCTTCTGCTGCAGATTCTCAACCATGGAAAGGCAGGCAAACCTTCTTAAAAAACAGTTACTCATGTACAGTGAACTTTATAAATAATCAGGCATGTTCACTTGACCCTCCACAACTGAAATAATCTCTTGCATTTTCTGCCTTTGCCAACACTTGAACCATAGACACTCACAAATGTTTGCACACACATCCCTACCTCCTATAGTCTTTTCAACTCCTACAATAATTCTTAGTATAATTTTTTTTCCCAAATCGATCTTCCCTTCCCTCTTTTCAAATGCTTTATTCTGTTCTTCTTATTTAATGGTCTTGTTTTATATTGTTTATGGTTGTAAACAACATGAAAATCTTTTAGAAACAGGTAAGATAAAAATAATTAAAAATGGATAAATAAATGGCTTAGCCCTTGCAAAAAAGATCTGACTTCTTCTGTGTGTGACTGTGCCTGCTCAGTGCCCCAATTCTAAGCTGCATTACTAAGACCTACTTCCTTTACAGAGATATGGGTGAGGAATCAGAAGGTCCTATGCTGAATTCTTCAAACACAGGCTCTAGAAGGAAAGCTGAGAAGCTATATAAGCAGCATTGCCATGCCCCAGAGAACCCAAGCACAGCCTTGACAACACACTCTTACACGGAGGTGGAGGGAGGGAGTGTGTGTCTTTCCGTTGAGTATCAAGTAACTTCCACTGGCATATGACCACAGACTCCAGAAAAGAAAATCAAAGCCTACACCCAGGCAAAAGCCAAGCCTGAATGAAAAGTCTTGGTGGTACACAGAAGCATTCTTTCCCCAGTGCATTCGGAGGTGAGTTCAATTTAGGAGGAAAAGGTATAAACTCACCCTCAAGTCTTGCAGACTTCATATTGTCTCACACATTGACACATACCATTACACAATTATATAGACCATTGTTTAGATTGCCGTAGTAGCTATGTATGCTATATTGAGTATAGCTGAAAATGTTCTTTGGTGCAAAAATATATTAAAAATACAGATCTCACTTCTTTCTTGGATTTGCAATAGTCAACAAATTCATCTGGGTATAGGCCTATGAGAGTAGTATGAGATCCAAATCACAGACATCTAACACGGAGCAGAGGTTTGAGAAACTTCCATACTGGAGCAAAGTCAATATAATATACCTAAATCAACCTTAGGGTGAGAAGAAAACAAAGTACAGTAAATTTTTTACGGCTTCATTGAGGTATAGTTAATATACAAAGAACTGCATATATGTAATGTATACTGCTTGATGACTTTGGACACATGCAAGTCAAATTTTTAGTAACTAAAATTCAAAATAACCGCAAACTTCAATTAGCCCATATTTAACCAATTTTCCAATTAACCAATGCTCTGCTTTTAAGTAAAAGAGAAATATGTCAAACTTATATCCCTAATAGAATATAAACTCAACAAAAACAGAGATTTTGTTTTGTTCACTGATGTCTGGCACATACTAGGTGTTCAATAGACACTTGTTGAGTAAGTTAATTGGTAATGAGATTATTAAATAAAAAAATACTCTATTCAAGCCAGTGTTACATATCTTCTTCATTTACCAAACCATTACAAACAAATTCCAAATGGTGAACCATCTTCAATCCTTGAAGAATGTTTCTAGTATGTATGAGATCTTCTTCAAAGAAAGGTAGAAAGCTAACAAATATAAGTCTGAAAAGTACACAAGCAAAATATATTTCTGGATGGCCCACGTTTACCAGAAAATTGAATGCCCAGAAATCTCCATTCTTTTTGGACTGTTTAACTGAGTTTCATAGCACACTTGGCACATTTGTTCTGCTGGTCACCCTTACATTGAAAGAGAAGAAATCAGTTAACCAACTCGCTGCTCAATGTATTATCATCCTTTTTATTAAGGATTAGCTAAAATAATTCAAATGCACTTCTAAAAGGTTTAAAAGTGAATAAGAAAACTTCAAAATCAAATAATTAGCAAGTTTTCTAGATTCTTTCTAGATATTCATCACTCTACACACACACTTCTTTTAATTAACCTTGACATTTGGATCCTGGTCCACATACACAAGAACTCAGAAAACGTTCACAGAAGCAGATGATAACAACTGCATGTCCTTAAATTCACCTCAAAGTGGCCAATTCTTGGAAGTCTTAAAGTCATGAATTTACTGTCCTACTTTTTCCTAAACACAGCCAACATATGCCATTGTAATAACCTTGTTACAAGATGTTTTGAATTTATGTTTAATATTATTTTCCCTAGAGAAAATTCAATTTCATTCTATCCACTGAGTCCAAATTACTTTTAGGTCTCTTGAGGCACAATTAGAAATACCAGAAATAGCTTCCAATTTGCAGCAAGCATTAAAAACTACTTATCTCTGGAAATATAAAGATCGGCTTTCTAAATCTTCTTTCTCAGTGTTCTAATGCTGAAAAACTGCAGAATCAGCCTTTAGAAAGGCCAGCAACACCAATGACTATTATCCACATTATTATATAGCTGTGTGAGCCAGTATGACCCTTTCCAAATGTTCCCCCTGCACATTTGAAAATCTCCAGCCCTTAGCCAACCTTTTATTCCCCCACTCAGCAGTCAGGGTGATCTCTGACTGCAGAAGATGAGGAAGGATTAAGTATGTCACACTTGAGACTAAAAGTCTGAATTCAATTCAATTTTTCAAAAAAGTCTTTAGTATGTCCACATACCTGTCACCAGGCTAGGTACTATTAAACATGTGCTGAAGGCATAAAAAACAGTGCCTGCGGTAATGTATGAGGGATGCTATTATTTATGCATATTCTTCTCAAAGTTCCTATTTTGGGATAGTTTTAAAAGTAGACATACAAAAGTTGGTTCTTTGAAAAGATCAGTAAAATGGATAAACTCCTAGCTGGACTGATCAAGAAAAAAAAAAGACAGACTATGAATTACCAACATCAGAAATGAGAGGATATTACTACAGTCCTACAGACATAAAATGTATAAGGGAATACTATTAACATTTGCCAATAAATCCAGTAACTTAGGTGAAATGGACAAATTGCTGGAAAAATACAACTTACCAAAAGTGACACAAGATGATATTAGAAATCTGAATAGCTGTCTATCCTCAAAAGAAATTAAATTCATTAGCAAAACCTTCCCCCCAAAATTAATTCATCACTGCTTTGCATCAAGACCAGAGAAGGAGGCAAAACACGGAATCCAAACTCACTTTAATCACCTTTTGTAAGGTTACAAATTCCATTAAAATCCATTAAAGTTACCAATGCTATATATTAAAAAAATGTAGGCATATACCCCTTGTGGACTTTCTGCCTACTGCAGTGACCCTAAAAGGGCCCCTCCATAAGTAAACACTTAATGATACAGTAAATTAACCTCTTAGTGAGTACCTCACCAAGGGCCTGCACCACATGCCAATGTTTTCAGCTTATCTCATTTAATTTTCACAATCCTGTGAAACCTGTGTTGACAGATGCAGTTTACAGATGAAGAGACAAAAGGTCTGTGAACAGGGGCTGGCAAATGAAGTCCTATTTTTGTATAGTCCAAGAGCTAAGAACGTTTTGTACATTTTTAAAGGGTTGTAAAAACAAACAAAAACAAGAATATGTGACACAGACCATAGACAGCCTGCAAAATCTACAACATTTACTATCTGTATCTTTATAGAAAATTGTTGCTTGCAATAGAACACTTTTAAGCTAGAAAAAAGAATGAACTAGCACTACATTCATCAACATGTATAGTTTTCAAAATATGTTGAGCAAAAAATGCCAATTTCAGAATGATATTTGCAGTATGATAAAGTTTAAAGACGTACAAAACCAATATATAATATTTACGGATACCGTGCATAGGAAGTTAAGTTATAAATCATGCATGAAAATGATAAACTTTGAAATCATGACAGAGAAGGGTCACACGGTGCCTGAATTGTACTAATGTTTCATTTCTTAAAGAGAAAAAAAGATAATTCTGAGGCAAACGATGTCATGTGAATATTTGATAAAGCAGGCAACGAGGTATGTGGGTGTTATCCTCTACTACTGTCTATATGTTTTAATATTTTGAAATACCAATATTTTCAATTAATGTACAAAGAAAAATATCTGCAATTAGTAAGTGAGTGGATATTACAGACATTTTGTGTGGTTTTCAGCAAGGCCTCCAGAAAAAAAACAAAAAACAAAAAGAGCCCTCTCATGACATCCTTGCGGACAAGTCAGAAAAAAGTTGTATGCTGATACGAGTGCAGTTAGATGGATTTGCAACTGGATAAGCAATCTGTACTGACACCCTTCACGACTTCCTTTCAGGCTAAAGGGCATTTGTCAAGGAGTAAGCAAGGCTGTCTGTGGCTTTAGGGCTGCCCTAGTCTCACATTCTTGTCAACTATTGGATGAAGACATAAACCTGTAGCAGGGACAAAACTGGGAAGACAAGAGAATCATGATTCAAAATTATCTCCACAGGGTGATACCCTGGGCTTGAATCCAAGAAAAGGAAATATAACAAGAAAAAATATCAAGCACTACCCTTACATATTTAAAAATATACTGTACAGGTACAGAATGGATAAATCTTGGCTTAGCTGCTCTCAGTATGAAAAAAGAACTGGGAGAATTTACCAGACCATCCATCAATATAAACCAACTGTGTGATTCAGCTCCTCTAAAAGCTACAACATTTTGGCATATAAATAAAATCACGGAGTTCAGATTAAAGCAAAAAATTAATAATAAAACAGTCCTGCTGCTATCAGCTCTCGTCAAAATAAGTCTGCCATATCACATGCAATAATAAATGCCATGTTTTAAGAAAAAAAGTAACAAGTCAGGTTGATTCCCAAGTATAGTGACCTTGATGGCTACAAAGCATGTCATTAGAGAAATGATAGGAGGATCTGGAGAATGGAAAAGAAAAAGGAGACAAGATAGCTGTGAATATTTGGAGCTTTGCCATGTGGTAAGGGGAGTAGATGTGTTATTGTTGCTTTATTTGGAAAAATCTGGTCTAACCATCAGGCTAAAGATTAAAGGAGGCTGATTTCCATACAGTACAAGTGAAAATGCTCTACTTAGTAGTATCAACTTGGTGGAGTGTTATCAAGAAACAGATTTATTTTTCCCCCAATCTCCTCCCAACTGTGCTTTGTGGAAATAGAATGTGGCAGAAGTGACTGTGTCCCACTTCTGAGCCTAGACCACAAGAGGCTCTGCAGCTCTGCATGCTTTGACCCTCTTAGAGCCCTGCCACCAACAGGCTAACCCAGTTGGGAAGTAGAGACCACACAGAAGTGAGCCATTCCAAGTGCAGCTACTCTAGACCAGTCATTTCCAACTGATCCACAGGCTGAGTGTACACTCACGTGCAAGCTCAGCCAAGATCATCCTAGCCTGGCCCAGACCAGGACTTCCCAGATGACCTATAGACTATTGAGAAACAATAAACGCTTATTGTTTAAACCACTAAGTCTTGGGTAGCTTGTTACTCACAAGAGCTAGCTGATACGGTGGAGACCTTTTGTGTCCTTTCCAGGCATATGGTACCACAGTCTCTACTCACCCCGGGCTATTCCCTCAAGTCTCCCTCCTTCAGAAACCTACAAAGGAGAAGCAGACTTCAGTCTCTATGGCTCACGCTCCTAAACCCCAAGATATACACAATAAGCTATTTCTGAGGGAAGAAGCAGTGGGCTGGGCCTGTGGGTTCCCAGCTTAGAAGGCAGGGAGCTAAGTGCTTGCCTATCCATGTTGTGAGCACTCTTCATCTTGAAACCCCACTTTAGGTCGCTTCTGGGAGGGGAGGGAGTGGCCTCTCACTATAAATCGCATATTATAGAAGTCCCTATTCTCTCACCCCTTCCCCTCACGTATTTCCTTATAGAATCTGGGGATGGGGGTGTGGGGGGTTGATTGTGGTAGGACTAGTTTGTCACTCTTGGGAAATCTTGAAAAAAGTAACCTAGTCAATTTTTAATGGCTTTTTCCCTGAATATGGTATATCCAGCAACCTGGGTCTGATGTCATTTCTGGGGGAAAAGGAAAAGTTCTACTTGATTTATTATACAAGGAAGAATGTTCTAACAAGAGTGTTTTATCAATGGAACACTGCCTTTTGAGTACTGAGAGCTCCACTGTTGAATATAATCAGGCAGAGGCTGGTGGACCACCTTTCAGGGACAACAAGGAAGGAATTTAGTCAGATATGATGACCTCTTAGATCCCTTCCACCTCCTAACATTCTATAACTCCACGAGAAGCAGTGTTGGCTAAAAGACTATCAATGGGTCAAGCATCCAAAAATCTGGGTTTTGGTCTTGGCTCTGGGCCCTTAAACTTCCTGTGTTGCAGATACTATAGGCCTCCCACTTAACTGGTATCCTTCCTCCATTCTTCCTTGAAGGCAGAACTCTAATTTTGAGTACATGCTCATGTGTTCAAGGAAGATGACTGCAGGTTTGGCCTCTGGAGTAAATCAAGATTTGTACAGACCAGTCTCCTATATATTTTTGTGTCACAAATAGAAATAATAATATTTGCATGGTGTATTCACTGGGTATTATAATTGGATGAAGTGGATCTATGCATTCCAGGCCCTCCCAGCTACTCTGTAGAGACAAGAGCATCTGTACCTCAGAGGCATCTGTAACTCCACTTTCTATTCCTGTGGCTAGGGACTGGTTTAACATGCACATCTGACCCATGTCTGGCCAACAGAACTTGAGTAGAATTCTGCTGCAGGAAAAGGTGTTCCTTCTCAATAAAAAGAAGTACGCAAGAAGAAACCTCCCTCTTCTTCCTGACTTGGTCATGCCTGCATGTGATGTCTAGACCTATAATAACCTGCAGACATTTTAAAACACGGCCCCCCAAATTCTTTGAGATTCCTCCCATCAAGAAGTAGGGTCTGTGTCTCTTCTTCTTGAATCTGAGATCAGGTGACTGTTTGAATAAAGGAATATGGCAAAAATGACTCTGCCAGTTTCTGGGCCAACATATTAAGAAACAGAAAACTTCTACTTCATGTCTCTTGGAACACTCACTCTTAAGACCTAGCTGCTATGCTGTGAAGAAGCCAAAGAGAGGCTCACATGGAAAAGAACCAAGGCCTCCAGCCCTCAGCCCCAGCTAAGCAACCAGTAGGAAACACAGTACCAAACTGCCAGCCATGTGAGTAAGCCTTCTTGGAAGTGGGTTCTCCAGCTCCCAGTCAAGCTGCCCCAGCCGATGCCACATGGAGCAGCGAGCAGACCCTGCTGAGACTTGCTCAAATTAAAACTTCGTGGACAAAAAAAATGACTGTTGTTATTTTAAGTCAAAAAGTTTTGCGGTGGTTTGTTATGCAGCAATACATAATGGATACAGAGTCCTCTTGCAATCACGAGGGGAGACAGACACAGAGAGAAAATGTCTAGGTCCTTGATGACACTGTTGTGCCAATAAATTAGCCAATCATGGGATCACTCTGCCTTTAAATTGATTATATGAGGTAATTTTTTTTTAATTTTAAGCCACTTTTACTTGGGTCTTCTATCACTTGCAATGGCAGTATCTTAAATGATACCCCCTGTTTTTTCATCTGTAAAATGAGATTAATGTAATTGTCCTGCTCTTTACTTTTCACCATTCACTGACCAAACATTGAGAACCCACATGTACTGAACTGGGCATGCACAAATGAATAAGACAAAGACCCAAGGCTAGCCCAGAAGCTCGTGCCGGACCACTCTCCCAACCTTCAACAAAAACTAAAAAATATTGATTGTGGAAGCATGAAAAACACAGATAAATAGAAAGAAGAAAAGAATAACCCATAACCTCACTATCCCAAGACAACAACTAATTGACATTTCACTGTAATTCCTTTCAGACTCTTTTTGAAGTCTTTATGTTGTGTATATGTGTGCGTATGTGAACGTGAGCATGTATGTGTGTGTACACATGTGCAAAAAACTAAGATGTTGCAGCAGAAATTTATAAGCTTATATCATACAAAGCACTACACATACACATACAGCTATCCTGCAAATTCCACCCCATGTGCCTCAAAGAATGTATGAGTTAAAACTATTATCTTTAGTTCATAAAATGCAGTTGGTCCTGGAAACAGGTAACAAATTAAATCAATTTTTTTCTGAAGCTAGACAAGATGTGTAGCCAAGGTACATCTCTGAGCAGTGACCTGAAAATTGAAGAAGAGGAGAAGCTTCTTAACTCATTCTATAAAGTCAACATTACCCAGATACCAAAACTAGACAATGCCAACCCCAAAAAAGAAAACTATAGGCCAATATCACTGATGCAAATCAATGCAAAAATCCACAACAAAACACTAGCAAATCATGGGGCCCACCCTGTGGCATAGTTGTTGGGTCCATACACTCCACTTCAGTGACCCAGGGTTCACAGGTTCAGATCCTGGGCGTGGACCTAGCACCACTTGTCAAGCCATGCCATGGCAGTACCCCATATGAAGTAGAGGAAAACTGGCACAGATGTTAGCTCAGCAACAATCTTCCTCAAGCAAAAAGGGGAAGATTGGTAATAGATGTTAACTCAGGGCCAATCTTCCTCACACACACAAAAAAATACTAGCAAATTGAATACAACAATACATTTAAAAGGTCATATACCATGATTAAGTGGGATTTACTCCAGGGATGCAGGGATGGTTCAACATCAGCAAATCAATCAACATGATACACCACATTAACAAAATGAAGAATAAAACTCATATGATCATCTCAATAGATGCAGAGAAAGCATTTGACAAGATACAGCATCCATTTATGATAAAAACTCAATAAAATGGGTATAGAAGGAAAGTACCTCAATATAGGCCATATATAACAAACCTACATTTAATATCATTCTCAATGGAGGAAAACTTAAAGCTATAGAGGGATAGCTTTAAGAACAGGAACCAGACAAGGATGCCACTTTCACCACTCTTATTTAACATAGTATTGGAAGTCCTAGCAAGAGCAATCAGTCAAGAAAAGGAAATCAAAGGGATCCAAATTGGAAAGGAAAAGTGAAACTGTCACTATTTCCAGAAGACATGATTTTATATATAGAAAACCCTAAAGAATTCACCAAAAAACTTTTAGAAATAATAAATGAATATGGTAAAGTTGTGGGGTACAAAATCAACATACAAAAATCAGTTGTGTTTCCATACACTAACAATGAAGTAGCAGAAAGAGAAATTAAGAATACAATCCCATTTACAATTGGAACAAAAAGAATAAGATACCTAGGAATAAATTTAACGAAAGAGGCGAAAGACCTGTACACTGAAAACTATACAACATTGTTGAAAGAAATAGAAGACACAAAGAAATGAAAAGATACTCCGTTCTCTTGGATTGGAAGAATTAATATAGTTAAAAATGTCCATACTTCCTAAAGCAATCTACAGATGCAATGCAATCCCTATCAAAGTTTCAATGACATTTTTCACAGAAATAGAACAAAGAATCCTAAAATTTATATGGAATAACAAGAGACCCCTAATAGCCAAAGGAATCCTGAGAAAAAAGAACAAAACTGGAGGTATCACATTCCCTGATTTCAAAATATACTACAAAGCTAAAGTAATCAAAACAGCATGGTACTGGCACAAAAACAGACACACATCACTGGAACAGAATCAAAAGCCCAAAAATAAACCCACACATCTAATGAACAGCTAATTTTCAACAAGGGAGCCAAGAACATGCAATGGAGAAAGGAAAGTCTCTTCAATAAATGGTGTTGGGAGAACTGGACAACCACATGCAAAAGAATGAAAGTAGTCCATTATGTAATATTATACACAAAAATTAACTCAAAATGGATTAAAGACTTGAATGGAAGCCCTGAAACGACGAAATTTCTAGAAGAAAACATAGGCGGTATGCTCTTCAACATCGGTCTTAGCAGCGTATTTTCAAGAACCATGTTTGATCAGGCAAGGGAAACAATAGAAAAAGTAAACAAATGGGACTATATCAAACTAAATAGCTTCTGAACAGCAAAGGAATCCATCAACAAAACAAAAAGATAACCTAACAATTGGGAGAAGATATTTGCAAACCATATATCTGATAAGGGGTTAATATCCAAAATATATAAAGAACCCATACATCTCAACAACAAAGAAACAAACAACCCAATTAAAAAATGGGCAAAGGACCTGAATGTACATTTTTCCAAAGAATATATACAGATGGCCAACAGGTACATGAAAAGATGTTCAACATCACTTATTATCAGAGAAATGGAAATCAAAACTAGCATGAGCTATCACCTGACTCCCATCAGAATGGCTATAATCAACAAGACAGGAAATAACAAGTGTTGGAGAGGATGTGGAGAAAAGAGAACTCTCATACTCTGCTGGTGGGAGTACAAACTGGTGCAGCCACTTTGGAAAACAGTATGGAGATTCCTCAAAAAATTAAGAATAGAATTACCATGATCCAGCTATTCCACTGAAGGATATTTATCCAAAGAATATGAAAGCACGAATGCGTAAAGATATATGCACCCCTATGTTCATTGTAGCATTATTCACAACAGCCAAGACTTGGAATCAACCTAGGTACCCATCAAGGGACAAGTGGATAAAGAAGATCTGGTACATATACACAATGGAATTCTACTCAGCCATAAGAAACGATGAAAGCTGGCCATTTGTG
Source organism: Equus caballus (assembly GCF_041296265.1). Lineage (NCBI taxonomy): Eukaryota > Metazoa > Chordata > Mammalia > Perissodactyla > Equidae > Equus > Equus caballus. Next base: position 31,065,301 of record NC_091715.1, on the reverse strand, counting down.
ACAACATAGATGGAGCTTGAGAGTTTTATGCTAAGCGAAAAAAGTCAGAGGGAGAAAGTTAAATACTATATGATCACACACACAAGACAAAAACAACAACAAACACACAGAGACAGAGATTGGATTGGTGATTACCGGAGGGGAAGGGGGGAGGGAGGAGGGCGAAAAGGGTGATTAGGCACCTGTGTGGTGATGGATTGTAATTAGTCTTTGGGTGGTGAACATGATGTAATCTACACAGAAACAGAAATATAATGATGCACACCTGAAATTTATACGTTATAAACCAATGTTTCTGCAATAAAAAAATATACATATATATCTTTAAGAATTCAAATTTACATAATTTATGTAAATCTTTGATAATCATGACTAGTATAATATTTTGGGTTTCATGAAAACCATCTTCTCTGATTTATCAGTGTTGAGTATAATACAAGCTTACATTTTTATGCCTCTTGAGTATATTTTTCCTAAACTTATATAGATTTATGATCAAAAGAGCTAGAATTACTCCTACTGAATATTTAAGATTATGAAAAACATCAATTTATGTTGAAGCAAATTAAATCATTGTTCTGATGAACTTGTATTTCCACAGTAATGAGATTTCGTGGTACGTCACCTTGAAGAGCATTTCCAAAATCTTTAGATAACAAGACCTTGAACTAGTATTATAACGAGATAATTAATAGACGTTGAATGGATCGCATGATCATTTCTAAGTAAGATAGAATACTAAAACATTGACTCCTAAGCATAATTTCAGTTTACATACTTTTGCTTCCTATTGTATACACTACAAAGAGGTTATATTTTTGGGTTTGTAATAAATATGTTCATTTCTGCCATGTTGTAAAACTGCATGAGGGAACTGTATGGCTGAATAAAGCTGGGTTGAGTATATTCATGAGCTCTGCTAAAATGACAGAAATTCACAATTATCCACCCCCTAGTTTTCTCCGTGAAATACAAGTGAGCGCTTAAAAGTTATAATTAACATATTTGAATGAGACTCTACATGAATGAGACTCTACTAAGTGTCTCAAGATAAAGAGACTTTTTTTTTAAATTAAGGGCAAAAAAGAGAATGTTTCTGTCCTGAAGTAAAATGACTTGTTCCAGAATGGGAAAGAGGAAAAAAAACCTGAATGACTTGAGAAAGCTGCAGGTTTGTGGAAAGAGAATCTGAAAAGGGACACAAATTTGTATTAAAACTTCACCAAATCTGGCTCAGTTTTGAAGGGTTTTGTAACTTGTAAGACTGTCAAAAAGAGATTGTGGGTCCTTTAGAATCAAATATTACATTTAAGCAAACCTAGAATTTATTTGTTCTCTGTGAAAATGAAGACGTTTGCTTGGATACTGGTCTGCTCCTAATAAGAGGTTGTAAAAGGTTACTCCGCATCTGTATTCATTTCCTATGGCTTCCCCTACAAATTACCACAAACTTGGCAGCTTAAAACAACACACATTTATTCTCTGACAGTTCTGGAAGTCAGAAGTCCAAAATCAGTTTCACTGGGCTAAAATCAAGGTGTCAACAGGTCAATGCTCCCTCCAGAAGCCCTAGAGAGGAATCCCCTTTCTTGCCTTTTCTAGCTGCTGGAGCTGCATTCCTCGCATTCTTGGGCTGGTGGTCCCTTCCTCCAGCTGCAAAGCCAGCAGTGTAGCATCTTGCTTCAGTCCTCACATTGTCTTCTTCCTCTTGTAGTCAAATCTCCTTCTGCTTCTCTCTTATAAGGACACTGCTGATTACATTGAGGGCCCACCCGGGTAATCCACACTGCTCTCCCGATCTCAGTCTCTTTATCTGCAAAGGCCTTTTGCCATGTAAAGTAACATTCACAGGTTTGGGGGGTTAGAACCCGAATATTTTCAGGGTCATCATTCCGGCTCCCACCTCACCTTCTATGTAATTAGTTCAAACAGCGGGTATTCTAGATCTCACCATGAGAACACTGTGTGATGACTTCATCACGACCTTGATTAGTCTCTTTAAAATAAAAGAAAACATAAGTCTTGCATTTACAAATGTGTTAATGATTTTTGTATGTTTATTTAAATATTGTATTGTCACTTTAATTAATGAATACTCAAGCTACAATCTTCACTTACTCAGGTACCCAGGTTCCTATCTTAATTCTCAAAATCTCCCGGAAACTTTTAAATTTTGCCTGCCAACATTGAACCCACAATTAAAAATGAAATAAAACCTCACAACACCTTTTGCACTTAAAACTGTCTTTGAGATTTGCCAGAGGCCCCTAGAGAGTAAAAAAAGATTTATTCTTTCACCTTATAAAAAGAGAGGTGTTAGACAAAATTAGCTCTAATTGCTATGTTAGCATTCATTCGTTGCATGAGAAAAAGTCAAATCAAAAGAGGTATTCAGCCTTCCCTAGATTAAATTTGAATAGGTAAAATATTTCATTTCAATATTTCAGAAGTTCTATGCTACATGCAAAGTTCCTGGAGATTTGTCAGCACCCTTACTGTCTATTAAATGTTTATAATTATCAGAGTCCTGCTGGTGCTTCCCCTGATCATATTAGGCAACAAAATTATAGTGTTATCAGTCATAATTTCAGTAATTTTTAAAAAATAGTTGGACACAACTTTCCTTTTTAAATTTTACTAGCAACTTCTAGACCAGTGCTTTTCAAATGAGGATGTGCACCAAACCTTTCTACGGATCTTTATCAAAATATAGATGTTTAAAATCTACTCCTGACTTCTTTGAAAATAGGTTTAATCATTATGCTTATATATTTTTCTCCAAAACTCTTCTTTTGGATTGGCTTTATTATCCTATTTCGCATGTCAGAAAAAATTTCCTCCTCAGTTGTATTATTTTCATTGTGCACTCCCGCCAGATTTTTCACTTGTGAAAATTATCACAAGTCATAAGTGACTCACGGGCATTTGCAGTCTCTGCCATCTCCAGATGGTTTACTATCTACTCTGATGCTTTTTCTGAAGGCCCTACAGTCAGCGACAGAAGAGCAGCACTCTGGAAAAAGACAGTAACTCAGGTACTTCAATGAATATGCTCTTGAACACAGGCTTCTTGATGTCACCACATAATCACCTTTGAGACCAGGTCAGTGGACAGAGTCAGAGTTTCAAGAACACCTTATTTGAGAAGGAGATGGGTTAATGACACGGCTATCACAATGTCCAGTGGAACAAGACCTAGGTTTGCAAAGGCCAAAGACCTGTTCTATAAAATCAGTCCTTTGGTCCTAACGTGTCTGGCCTCCAAATAAAACACAGTGAAAGTTCTTGAGAGTGAGTTGTTGAGAGTGCTTTCCTAGAAATCCAAGAGACTCTCACATCTCTGCATTGAAGAATTTAGCTTCTTTTTCCCAGAAGAGAGCATTAAATGCTTTCTGTACAGAGCCCGCCCATTTCTCAGGATCTAGGAGAGGAGGGGCCTCAACAACAGGTACAAGAACAGGAGGTCACATTTGCTGTTCTACCCACGGGCATGTGACCTCGGGAGAGCTGATTACCATCTCTGGGCCAAAGTGGCCTCAGCTGAAAAATGGAGACCCTAAAAAATAATCCCTGTCCTCTGAGTTCCACTTACTCACTTTCAGTAGAGACCTTTTCTTAGGAAAAGATCGTAGACTGGTAATTATAATACTTCAAGCCAACATCTGAAATAATTTAGTCCAACTTCCTCATTTTACAACCACAGAAGGTGACGTGCCCCAAGTAAACCACACTTACAGGAGACCAGAATCCAGTTTTCCTCCCTCTTCTTTCACTATTTTGTCCCAATATATGCTGAAGACTCTCTTCCACAGTCAAGTTGGTGCATGCCTTTCATCCATCCTTCTATTTCAGGACCCAAATCTCTCACAACCACGGTATCCAACCTGCCCCCTGCTGCCCACTGGGTCCCTTTAGCAGATTTTGCTTTAACAAAAGAAGTTCAGAGGTATTTTCCCCACAGTGACTCGAGAACCCTAAATAAGAAAGACCAGTCTTCTGTGTTCATGAGGGACTCTGGAGGAGAAACGCTAAACAAAACACCAAATGCAGTCCTTAGATTTAAACCCATACTCCTAAAAGAATGAAATAAAATAGAACAAATTCATTATCCCAATCATTTGAACTGCGGGTCATGAACTGGTATTTGTCAAAGAACTGTTTGTTACTGGTCAGTTACAAGAATGAAAATTGGGAGTCAGCATTTAGGAAGATTTATAGCAATATGGCTTTACCCCAATATTTAAGTGAGTGGGTTCATCCACTGACCAGGGTCTATACTAGTCCTGGTGGTGTTGCACTCAAGTGATGAGTCAAATGTGAGCTGTATACTAGTCATACACAATAGGACCTCATATCAGTTCATAAGGAATGAGAACAAGGAAAACAGATAATACTGGCCCTATACCAAAGATAGTTTGAGAAGCACTGCACTATATTCTGTCATTAAATGAGACAATTGATCGCTCTGAACACTGTTAACTTAGAATTAATTTGTGTGGGAGTAACAAATTCAAGTATCTATAGTGGCCAGACAGTTATTATAAGTGAGTGAAGTGGGTCAGACATGAGATCCAAAAGAGAGGAGTGGAAAACCAGAGGCCCGATCTTAATGGGGCAGCACCCTGTATCTTCAGTTGACTGGAACCACATGGATGCCCAGATATTTTGATTTCACAAGAGAAGCCACAAATCCAGATACTCAGGTAAAAAGTTCTTAAATGTAAGTAGCTTATTAATCTTCTTTTAAGATGTCTATGTAGGACTGACAAACCCATCTGCTGTCCAGATTAGGTCTGTAAGCTGCCATTTTGCAATCTGTGCTTTAGGAAATAATGTATTAGAGGTGAATAGAAGGTCCCTCATTTTTTTTTTTAAGATTTTATTTTTTCCTTTTTCTCCCCAAAGCCCCCCAGTACATAGTTGTATATTCTTCGTTGTGGGTCCTTCTAGTTGTGGCATGTGGGACGCTGCCTCAGTGTGGCTTGATGAGCAGTGCCATGTCCGCGCCCAGGATTCGAACCAACGAAACACTGGGCCGCCTGCAGCGGAGCGCGCGAACTTAACCACTCGGCCACGGGGCCAGCCCCAGGTCCCTCATTTTTAATCCTATTTTGAGGGTCCAAAGGCCCTTTCTAAAGAGTCAGGCAGTCTCCCTCTGGCCACATCCTGCAGGATTTATCAGATTCAGGGACGAGGGGAGCCTGGGCCTTCAAAATGCCTGTCTCCAGAGATTGCTTTCAGTGGGAGGCCAGCCTAGTTTCAAGGCGTGGGTTCACACCAACATCAAACCAACATTACCCTCCAAGTTTCCCTCAGGCTCGACTCTTGGGTTCATCTCTTCTCATACGTGATGTTTCCTCCTGTGTTGACCTGTGTCTTGTGGTCATGTGCCTGCCCCTGACACTGCTTTTGATCACAGGCCTGGTTTGGAAGCCACACCCTCCCCAGCCCCTGTCCCTACTCACTCCAGTTTTAGTTTTCTCATGGTGTCTTCTCCACAGGGCCCAAGCTAGAGCAAATCCTTCCTCACCATCCCCCTATGCATCTTTTCGAAACGCACAAAAAGTCTAAACTTGGGCGGCTCATCCTTTCCCAAGGGCAGTGATTCTCACTCTCCGCCTACCTTCCTCCCCTGAGTGTGGGACCCCCGTGCACGTGTAGGAGGGGGATTTGGCAAGGTGCCGCATTTAGACCGATGCTATCCTCACTGTGGCCCCCTGCTTCCTGTGAAATCCACAAGCACAGCTGGAACACAACTCCTAAAGGGATGGCAGTATTGCTCTGCCTCCTTCTCCCACATCCGTGTGACTCTGCCGAGGACTTGCCAACACGAGGTCATTAAAGCTCAACCTCCAAACTCCACCTGGGACATCAGAGAGTCTGAAGGAGCCCAGGAAGCCTGGCTCCCTACAGGTGTCACAGTGACCATTAGTTTCTACTACTGCATGGACTGTAAGGTGACACCTGACCACAAAGACCTGCTAACTCGACATGGTGTATCCACCTCCTATGGCTTCTCCGGCCTTTAATTCCTCAGGTGTGCCTTCCAGAGAAGTATCCAGGACACGATGTTTAGTTCTAGAACGAACCATAGCCATAAGCCAAAATCCACAGCTGTTCTTTTTTTTAATGTGGGACAGCTATTTAATCAACCAACATATCAAGATCTTAGTATAATGACTGATTCCCTGGCACTGCCCACCCTGGAGGCACTCCCTGTTTGCTGAAGGACACTGGAATATGAGAAACCATGCCCTAGACACAAAGATGCCCCACTTCAGGGATGGGGTGGCAAAGCTGGTGCTTTCATGTGATCAGCTGAAGGTGACTCTCCACCTGCAGTTGCTGGGGAGAGGCCTGCTCCCGACTCACATGCACAGAAGATCTTGAACAGCTGAACTTGGCTAAGGCTGGGAGGGCTTCATGGCTCTCTAGAACAAAGCACAAATCTGTGGGGTGGACATTTGACAACCAGGCTTCTGTAAATATCTGGTGGGATGGCATTATGCGGCAAGAAAAGTTTCTTGGATTTATACAGGCACATATTCCAACAAGCTCTAAGCATAACCCAACACTTATTCTCAGGACCCTCCAGTGAAGTAGGCAAAGGCAGAGCCAGCTCCAGGCTTTAATAAATGGTGGAAGGAGGCAGAGAGACGGTGAGTCACCAGGCAGAGGGGAGCAGAGAGGAAACCAGGGTGAGGACTGTCTGCTTCCTGGATGCACCTCTGCCTTCTTCCTCTGATGGCACTCTTCTGTCTCTCCACAAAGTGGCCTAAACATCCAGCAACCACCTGAGAACCAGGCCCAGCGGCACATGGGGAAGCACACCTAAATATCTTGTCTACAAGGAGGGAGATACATGCAGCTATTTTTTAAGGGCACACTGTGTGTCACACAGCAGTTTACTGACATGTGTTGACTTAATCTTTGGGAAAACCCGAAGATGGAGGAACTCTTATTATCCCCATTTGACTCATGAGGAAACTGCTGGTCAGAGGAAACAGATGAATGTCCAAGATCACACAGCCAGAAAGTGGTGAACTGGGACAGCCAACCCAGGTCCTCTGATCCCATTGTTGAAGCCGGCTGGGCAGCCTGTGACCAGCCCTCTTTGACAGGCCAGGAGGCTGCATAGGGTGGCCCTGGAGGATCCTATGAGTAGGTGACATTCTCAGATGTTGACACTCATAGGGGAGAGGTTTTTTACAACACTTTATGTGACTTTTTTTAACTTAACATAGCACATGAAAGTGTTTATAAGAATTATATGTACTTTTGAGTCTATTATTTGGGACAGAATTTACATAGAATATATTATACATCTTAAAACATGTATTCAGCCACTGATAACTCTTTGTTACTCTTATCAAATATATGATCATAAACAGGTTGGGTTTTTCACCTGAGAATGAGATTAATAAATATGTTTATAATGGAGTAATTTATAAATAAATCAATTCATTAGTAATAATCATTAAGAACTTCTTGAATTGCCTGTCTTAGGCCAGAGAGTAGGTTTTGCACACTATTACTATTTAATTTCCTGGTATCCACAAGAAAGGACAGAAGGACATGCTCCACAGAGCAACACAGCACTAGCTAATAATCCCCTTCTCAAGTCCTTTTCTGGAATGAGGCGGGGTATAAGTGAAATCAACCTGACGATAATTCCTCTTATGCATATTCCTTTATGGTTTCCCCACCACTCCTCAATCTTCATGTAAAGCCTTTATCCCTATGTCTGTTCTTTGGATTCTCTTTTGAGTTGGTTATAACATCTGCCGGTTCCCTAATAAGTTAAATAGAATCTTTAAAACATGTTCATTTAAAGAAAAAGTCTGAAATTGAAAGCAAAAACATACCTCACAAACCTGTCCCTTCTCCAGGATGCTTCACCAACACAAATGGGGATTCATGGCTACAACTGCCCATATCAGGAACCTGGGAACCATTTTTGACGTCTCTGCCTCACTTTCTCATTCAATTAATCATTATATCGTTCCACTTTTATATCATTAATATTGCTCCAATATTCCACTCTTACTATTCCAGCCCAAGCCATTACCATCCTCATCTTGAAAACTGTGGCAGCCCACTGACTGGCCTCCCTGTTTCTCTCCTCACTCCCTTCCAATCCATTTTGCAGAGTAATCAGTTTCTACAACTAAACCTGATTGTGACACAGTGTTGTTTAACACTCATCAATGCCTTCCCACTGTCTCAGGGGTAAAGTTTGAAATAATACTGGGATAAAAGCTCTTCCCTGCTTTACCTTGACTTTACTCCTCCTCCTCATTTATCAGGTTTTAGTTTAAACTTAAGTTCCTCTGGGAATTTTTCCGTCATCTCCCAGACTTGGCTAGATTCTCCCAATATACCCTCACACAGGACTTTCACTTTGCAGGACTTGCCTGAAATAAAATCAATATATGACTAATTATTTGTTTCATGTTTGTCTATCCTCTTCCAAAAGGACAGGGGCCTGTCCACTTTATTCACCACTTTATCCTCAGAGCCCAGCAGAGGGTCAGGAACACAGAACATATTCAATAACTATTCATCACATTTATGACTAAGTTCACATAAATCTAATCCCAAATTCTCCCTCCTCTGGTGGACAATGAGTACCATTTCCCTCTTCAGTAAGATGGAGATAATCTTATCTACCTCACAGGGATGCTGTGAAAATGAACATAACAATACCAATCATGGTGCCTGGCACTAATCAAGGGTTTGAGCAACAGTTATTATTACTATCAATATTACCACCTTGAGTGGAAGAGAAGGGCATTTTGAGATCTGGGCAGGCCAAATGGCAGGCTGCAGGGGCCTTCACGGAGCATAGTACCTCGGTGTGCTCACCTGGGTCTCAGTCCAGTGCATCCTCCAAGGTCCACAGACTTGATCATGCCCCTGCTGAGAGCTGACTAGACCCTGGAAGTCTCAGGATGGTCAAACTCTCCTAAGACTAAAGCTCATAATCAGTGTCCATTATTCACTGACTATGATAAATAACTCTCCAATAGTGTATGATTCCAATTAAATGAAATAGTAGAATAGGCAAATCCATAGAGACAGAAAGTAGATTAGTGATCACCAGGGCCTGGGGGAGGGGAAATGAGGAATGATTGCTAATGACTATGAGATTTCTTTTCAATGTAATGAAAATATTCTAAAATTAGATAGTGGTGATGATTGCACAACATTGCGAGTATCCTAAAATCCACTGAATTGTACACTTAAAAAGGGTGAATTTTATGTTATATGAATTATACTGCAATTTAAAAAAACCTCTCCAGTGGACCCTGTGGCTGGCTCCAACTTCTCTCCCTGAGGCCAAGCTCTGCTGAGGCCAAATTCATCAATGTTTGCTCAGTGAGCACAGAATCAGAGAGAGAAGGTTATAGACTTTGAACGTTGAATAGGGTCAGGTTCTGATGGACTTTATGTCCTTCTCCTGTCAAGAATGGACATTTCTATTGGTCTGGACCTTGTTTACATGGTATGGCAGATACAGTTAGCTGCCTATTTAATATCCATTCTTGCCCTTATATCTTAAGAAAACATGATTTTGTTCTGGGTGGCAATGGGCCTAACCCTAGGCAGCTCATGACTAGTCTAAATGCGGTGTTCCCAAACTTTGCTGATGATAAAAATCACCCAGAGCACTTGTTTAAAACACAAAAGAGAAATAAAATAAAAAGACATCTTGGGCTCCTAGCCCAGACCTGACAAATCACAATTTTCAGGGATAAGGCCTGGTAATCTGTAAATTTTCAACAAGCCACCCGACCCCCGCCGGCCCCGAGGTGACTCTAACCGTCATCAGGGAAGTTTGAGGAATACTGGTCTAAGCCAATGGGGCAATCATTCTTATGCTCGGCTGTCCTAGCATTTCTTGCATCTAGGTGACCATGTAACCAGTTCTGGTCAATGAAACCTAAATAAAGTCTATTAGGGAGGTTTCTGGGAAAGCTTTTACTTACTAATTAAAGGAAAAATACACTCACCCTTCTGCCTTCACCCCTTCTTCCTACCTTGAACGCAGCTATGATGGTTGATGCTGCAGTAGCAACCCAAGAGAAAGGCCGAAAGAATTGCAGGGTCATAAACTTGGCCATTGTGAGCAGCTAAAGTAATGCCAGCAACTGCCTCTCTCCAATTTCTTGTTAGATAAGCAAAACAAACCCTGGGTTGTTTAACCTTATAGTCAAGTGTTCGTCCCTTGCATCAAATGCATTCCTAATCATGTGATAGACACTATCAATGTTTGCCTCTGTGACACACCCCAGCCTGTGCTCCAATTTAACCTGCCTCTCCCCGTCTGAGGAAGGGATTCCTTCCCCAGATATATTAGGGCAGCGATTAGGGTTAGTGAGGACATGCACAAATGGCAGCCATCTATATTTTTAAGAGGACCATGTCCATTTTCTTTCTCCACATATATTTGATTTATTGTTTAACTCTCAGAGGACTTATATTTTTCCAAGTTCTTGGGGGACATCTCACAGATATTCTTGGTGACACTGACATTTTATGAGACAGGTTTTATTTTCCTGAAAAGAATTCTGTTGGAAAAACTATAATGAGGGTTGGCAAACTTTTTCTGTAAAGAGTCAGACAGTAAATATTTTAGGCTTTGTGGACCATGCATTCTCTGTTGCAACTACTCAACTCTGCTCAAAACAAAAAAAAGCAGACATAGACAATAGGTAAATAAAAGGGCAGGCTGGGTTCTAATAAAATTTCACAAAAACAAGTAGTATCTGATCGAGCCCATGGGCTGTCGTTTGCCAACCTCTGAACTACAAAACAATCTTTGTTTTCAAAAACTTGAGGAAAGAATACATTGGATTTACTTATAAAAATCAAACAGGCTGTTGCTATATCTGGTCTCTCACTGTGTCCCGGCCATATGGGAAAACAATGGACTGGGGCAAGGGGATAGTGGCATGTAGAGGACTCACCTTGGTCAATGCCCATTCCACTTAGAAGTCCTAGAGAACAAGGATGCTGCTATATTTATTGAGCAGCTACTGTCTGCCTGGGACTGTGGCAGACATTTTCACATAAATGTTAATCCACCAAGATTTAAGACTTCATCTCAAGGTCCTGATGTACCTTAAGAATCATAGTCACTCTGAGGTAACCTGGATAAGGGAGACAGCTGTGACACGCAAATACCCTGTGACTTAGCCGTAAATTAAGACATTTTACCATTCAGCCAAGAATATAGGCGGAAAGAGGATAATCCTGCGGGAAGGGGAATTAATAAGAGTGATTTATTTAAAAAAATTCCAATTTCAGTGTTATGTTAAATATGCATTTTCTTCAACTTAAGGCTTTTAACTCATTTTTGCTTATCTATATAGTATAACTTACCAGAATACCTGGTTTTTATTTGCCCACAATATTAATATTTGGGGGGGGGGTTTATTTCCTCTTTTCATATGAAAATTTTTCACTTGTGTCCAATGCATGTAGAGGTTTTTTTGAAATCAGGTTTATCCAAAACCTGCCCTCCATTTGATGGCGTGAGAATAGCCCAAAGGTTAGAGAACTCTGTTCATTTAAAAGCTGAGATACCCATTCGGACTTTAAGAAGGCAGGAGAGTGCTCTTGATTCCATCATTCACCACAAAGGAGCTGGTACAACCAACTGTCTCAGATGGTTGAGAATGATCACTGGATGACAGAGGCAAAATCTGAAGAGGCCCAGCCTCTGGCAGCTATATTTTCAGCCTACAGAAAGCTGTATTTTGCAAACTGGTCACAGCAGTGAACTTCTAGAACTTTGCCATTCCCCAACAAGAGTCAGAATTTCCTCCCCTCCCCTTCCCTTGAACCTCGACAGGACTCCTGAGTGCTTCAACAAAGAAAATGCAGCAGAAGTGATGTCCCATGACTTCTACGGCTGGATCACAAAGGTGATATCCTTCGACCCGATCCTCCCTAGATCTTAGGACACCCGCTGTTGAAAGCAGCCACCAAGCTGTGAGGAAGCCCAAACTAGCCTACACAGAGGGAAGAAATGGAGAAGTTCTGGGGCCTCCAGCAACAGCCAGAATCAACCACAAGAAATGTGAGCGAATGAGGCTTCCAGGGATTCTAGCCCCCCCATCTATGAGCCACCCCAACTGACACACAGTGGGGCACAAGTGAGCCTTCTTAAGCCCTGCCCAAATTGCAGATTCCTAAGCAAAATAAAACACTTATTATTTTAACTCATTAAGATTTGAGCTTGGTAACTGGAACACAGACGTATGAATTTCCCCTGAAACAAAACAAACTTTATGTTTTGCTCCCCATTTTCATCCCCAAATGCAGGCACAAATCAAAAATATACATACATCTTGTGATAGTGACTTTCCGTTGCAAGGTGCTTATATAGAGCTGCAGGGTCAGCTGGGGGGCTGAGCCGAGGAAAGCCTGGATCACCGATGCCCGGCTGAATGCAGATCGGTGGGTGAACAGCTTGCCCTCTGCTTGGCCCACTTCCCTCTCAATCTCCTCTGAGAGGCCATTTCTTGGCATCTGTCGCTTCTTGATGATGCTGACATAAGGCTCTTCAACGTGGTTTGACTGACAATAGATGCAGAAAACTTCAAAACACCTGGAAACAAATCAGCAAATCATGATAATCAAAGGCAGACAGGATTCTGTCTTTTCTCAGTTACCCTGCTTACACTTCGCCTCACTCTCAAAGCCTTGACTAGGCTGCTCTGGACTGTAGCCCCTCCTCCAAAATCATCCAATCCAAGGACCGGTTCTGAGCATGCAGTCCTCTTGAGGCCCTCCAGCAGGCCAACTGGAACCGAGTGTGAATCAAATTGAGAGGTGACACTAAAGGCTACTGAGGCAAGGAAACCAACTAGAGATGGGAAGTGGCTCAGCCTCCAGAGCCACAGAAAAATGTTCACTTTCCCTTCCTGACACCTATCAGCTGTGCAGCCCTGGGCAAGTCATTTAACCCTTGAGCCCTTTCCCCCAATTATAAAGCAGAGATAGTACCTACTTTGCCACATTGTTATGGAGATAATATAGTATATGGGTATACAATATGTGTGTTTACACACACACACACATATATATATACACACACACAGACATATACTTATTTTTTCCACATCCAATAGAGGCCTGAAATCACCTTAGTTAAAGCAGCAGATATTGCTGGGAGATCCCCCAGCACAGAGCAGCCTGCCATCTAGCATTCCCCTGGAAGACTGCAATATATTACGTATCTCTCTGCTCTCACAGGTGCTTATGGGACATGATTAAAGTCAATCCTGCCTGGAGGCCTGCCAGCTATGTCTTCTTTGTGGAATTTCAAGCCTGCTAGAGATGGAGCCTTTTCAGACCGACAGAATACCTGGCTTTTAAAATTGGCTTTTCCTTTCTAGGTAATGGCATGGGAAGGTGGGGAGGGAGGAGGCATATTGATGTGTGCGATTTACTTTGAAGTGCACACACATATAAATGGATTGATGGATCGATAGAGGGATGGATGGATGTGTGAAATAAAAGGTTAATCGTGGAATCTACGTGGTAAGTACTTGGGTGTTCACTATGCAGTTCTTTCAAGTTGCCTTCTGCATGTTCAAAATTTTGCATATGGAAAAAATGTTTTTTTCCTAGGAATAAGAAAAATGCTCGTGGCCTCAGGTTTAAAAATTGTTAAAGGAAATTTTTATAACCACCTTATAATGCTGCCAGAAATTTTATGGCTTCACTTATTTTACTGTACTGTCGCCCTGAGGCAACTACGTCAACAAGAATACATTTACAATTTGAAAGAATAAAACTTGAAATAAGAGAGGAAATGCACGAACCTGTCTGGTGAGTACAAAGTGGACATATTTTATGATTATTACCTTCATTCGTTTGTTCCTGGGAGAAAGAAGGCACATAGCGGTTTAGGTGTGTGTGTGAGAGAGAGAGAGAGAGAGAGAGGTTTGTCTGCTACACTTTGTCCAGTGGGGTCACGGACACTTCAACATATTACATGAAAACATGTAAAACAGCCTGGACCAATTTATTCAGCTGAAAATAATGAAATTCAGGTTATGATTTCAAGTCGAGCTGATCCACCTGAATTTACTCTGAGGAAAAACTCTAATCCATGACTGAGGACTGTTTGAGGCCTGGCAACTTCACACTCTTGGGCCCCTGACGACAACAAGGACTAGAAGACAGAATAAACTGACCATGGTCTTTATTCTCAAATATGTGATGAATGCAGCCACACTTTGCTAAGTGCTGTGAAGAATGCAAAGACAGCTGGATACCCCTGCCTCAGTTAGAGGTGCTCACAATCTGAATGGGAAAACTGAACGTACACATAGTAAGGATAATAAATAATGAATACAACTTATATTTATATAGCACTTTCAGTTTATAAAATATTTCTCATATATTAACTCACTTAGAAAGAGCGCCTACTGCAAGAATTTGAATCATAGCATAATTTGTAATAGCAAAATTCTAGGAATACCCTAAAGGTCTCAAACTAAAACAAGGATTAAATAAATCATTGATTAAACAATGATCAAATAAATATATGTATCCAAAGAAATATTATCCAGTCCTTAAAATTGATAGTATAGACAGACATCTAATATATTAAAATGTTTATTATACTTAGTAAGTGAAAGGAGTAAATTACAATAGAATATATATAGAAAATTCCATTTTTTGTAAAAAGAAAATTACATATATAAAAAGATATACTAATCACACATACACACAGAGACACATAAACAGTGGAGTGCTTGAGTTGGCTCATACTGACTCAAGACACTGTTAAATCGGTAGGAATTTTGTGAGCCAGTTGTTAAACAACTAGTAGCTTGAAATAAGCCAGGATGGGAATATTTCATCATAGAAATGAACAAACACTACAAATCAGGGCTTTTTTTTCCCCAAGAGGCAGTTTACCAGCCTACGGTTATAAAAATATTAGTAAGGATATACAAAACGTTAAGAATTGTTCTCATTAAGCAGTCGAATTAGAGGTTTTTTTATTCTTATATTGTGCTTCTCTGTTTTCTGCTCTTCTGTCATTTTAACAACAAATATGTTTTACCTGAATAATAAAATCAAGCTTAGAATTTTTAAAGACTAAGAAAACAAACAGACAAAAGCAAGACCAGCCCATGCTAAGAGCTAAATGAAATGAAGGTTCAGAGGAAAAAGCAAATCTCTTGATGCTGAGGAGGGAGCTGTATTAAATGGGAAGCATTTACAGAACTGTAGACAAGATGAAACTTGAGTGTCTACCAATGAAAACAAAAGAAGGCCCCAGAATGAGGTAATCACACAGGTGGTCCTGTGAGAGGTGGACCCCCTCATAATCTAGTCTTTTTCCCAACTAATACATTTTCTTAGCACAGAGTTTGACACATAGCAGGTGTTTAATAAATTTATGAAAGGCTCCAAGACTTCCACTTCTTGTCATTACTGGTTAAGAAAACTGATGAGAAACAAACTACTATTCTTCCTGGAATTCTGCAAAACTCATCCAATTAGTCCAAATCTTGTTTTGTTTTTTGGGTTTTTTTTTTTTTTGCTTGAGAGGCTGTCTAAATGTAGCAGTAAATTAAATATTTTCATCAAAATCATTCCAGGTAGTTTTTCAGTATCATGTAGACTAAGCGTTGTCACACTTTCTGAAAGTACTCACAAAGAGTAAATATTTTAGGCTTTGCAGGTCATTGTTTCTATTGCAACTACCCAACTCTGCCACTGTTAACACAAAAGCAGCCATAGACAATACAGTATGGCTGTGTTCCAATAAAACTTTATTTACAAAAACAGGCAGTAGAGGGGATTTGGCCAGTGGGACATAATTTGCTGACCCCTAATGTAGATAATCAGCAGGTTGATCCATTCTTTTCACTTGGTCCCATTTTCAAGCATCATAGTAGAAGGAGTTTATTCCTTAGCTGAAACCATCCATACTGGTGCCAGCATAAATAACCTACGGTGCCAGAGACCCTCTAAGGCAGTCAATAAAAATACTTTTTCAAAAGAAATACTACGATTTCCTATATGCCACGTTATCTTCATATGACACACATGCTCTACGAGGCTACAAAAGAACCAAACTGGTTAAAGAGAAAGTGCCATGTGACCTTTGAAAAGCCACTTGCATAATCTCACTGAGCCTCAATTCCTCAACTGTAAAAAAAAGATAATGACATTAAGCTCACAGGGTTTGACAGTGGATGGAATTAAACACTGGACATAAGAAGCACTTCACAGAGCAAAAAAAATTGCTCTCTTCAAATTTAAGCTATTATTTTAAAGTCTTTTGAAAGTTTAGTACAGAGGAATACTACAGTGAATCATTTTACAACATTTTGTAAAAAATTACTGGAACTTTTTAGCTTTTATTTTATAAACCCAGATTTTCATGAACCTTTTTTTCCTCATTATACCAGTAAATAAAAATAGAGGAAAATTCTTTGAACTTGTAACTCATTTGCATTTATTCCTTCTCCCAATCAATTTACAAAATTAACATAACTGCAAAAGAATGATAAATTTTATTGTTACTGTTAAGAGGTATTTTTCCCCCCTCTGGTTTTCCAGAATATCTATTATCATTCACAATAAGATTGTCCTTCAAATAGGGAAAAAAACAAATTCAAGACATTATCCAATGTTCATATCATTCACACTCAGCCTTAATGAGGAAACAATCATACAAACTGAAACTACAGTTTTAAATATCCCACTGACATAAATGAAATATGGTGCTCTCGCGATGCTTCCCTAAAGCATAGAAGGAGCAGAGCCTAGTTTGTAGTCTTTAGCCCATAACCATTACAGTGTTAGGCATTGCATTTTTTTAACTGAACGAATTCAAAAACAGCATCACATGTAAAAAGAACATGAGTTTGGCTAGTTAGTGCCCACCCAAAGAGCGAAATTTTCCAAAAACAATTTCAAACTATTACTAAGTCCAATTGATAAGGAGGGAAAAGAAACACACCAGGGCTCTCCTTTGTTTGGGGGAAATAATGTTGATCTTTATGTAAAGCTGATGTCTTAGAGTTAAAATAGAATCAAAGAGTCAGCAGGAAGAACTTCCAATAAGATATGAAGTCATGCTGATGCACAACATCAAATTGCTTTTCTTTTCATCTGGAAGTTAAGAGGCATGGAACTACATTTTGCGTATCTCAGCTGTAAGATCGTGGGTCCAATATCTCCTTGAAATAAATCAGCTACGCTAGAACGAGAGAGTCCTCTTTGACGGAAGGAGGTTGTTTATTGCTTTGTTTTTTGTTTTCTTTTGTTGTTCCCCCAAGATAATGACCCTTTCAGAATTTTCTGGAAATAGGTCTTTTTATGGTGCTGAAACTTTTTGTACAGCTGAGAAGCTATCTCTTCAAAGCACCAAATTTTTTCTTTAATAAAGTTAAAATACTTTTACTGTAAAGACTGAAACGTAGAGAAGTATATAACAAAGGAGAAAATGATGTACTTTTCTATATCTCTCAGGAGAAAATTAAAATCACCCATAACCCCCCCATCCAGAAATTACCACTCTTAATGACTTGGTATATTTCCTTGAGCTCAGGTTTAAATGTGCCATCCTGTTTTTATACATAATAGTATGTCATTAGCTTTGTCTTGGGTCATTCTTGGTATTTAGAAACATTTTAAATGTCAGTAATGATAGAGTATTATCATTTACCTGGATGGCTATTTAGGTTGTGTTTTTAAATTTTGCCAAGATGACCAAACTTTCTAAATTTCCGATGGAACTACTGAGAAAATGTACTCTACACTCCTCTGCCTTCTTTCACAGATCGTAGGGAACATAATTAACCCAACTCCATTTCTAAGAAGCCTTATGAATGTGGTCTGGGGGTCTCATTTTTCTCATCTATAAAATGGGGGCAATTGCATCCACTTCATGGTGAGGATTCAGCGAACTGAGGCATATAAGCGCCTACCGAACCAGCGAGCACAAGAAGCATCTGAGAAATGTCAGTTCCCCTTTCTCTGTCCCCTTACTTAAACATCAGGAGCAATGAGTTTCCTTTTTACAGATGAGGCTAAGAAATGATGATGCCTTGCCCAAAGTCAGATCACATTGATTTCACTGAGCAGGAATACAATCAGGACGCGGTGGCCTACCTGGCCAGGGAGATCTAACTATTGACTAAATAGCTCCAGGTTGCAGGACTTTTAAAATTCCCCTCACTCCCTTTCTCTCTTTCCCACTAGCTCTTCCCTTGCGCTCAGGATATCAGTAGCAACTTCTTACTCCCACCAGTGTACCTGTTTCTCTTCCTTTCTCGGGTTCTGCAGCTTCTGGAGGCTGGGAAACTAGTTCACCAAGTCTGTTCTGACTACGTATAAACTATAAGTCAGTATTCCGAGTGTCAGCTGGGACAGTTGACTTTAATATGAAGTGCAAAATTTTATAAAAGGGCTCTGTAAACTATCTTGCTGCTGAACTTTGTGTGTGTGTGTGTGTGTGTGTACGCGCGCGAGGGGAGGGAGAGAGGGAGAGAGATTTCCTGGTAGGAGAGGTTCCTGGCTAGCTGAATTTTCTGGCAGCTGAGGTGCATCTCTGGCCTTCCTATCTCTGTGAATTCCTCTATCACCTATGTCCAAAGTTCAGTATTATAAACTTATTTGTAAACCAGATAGAAACCCTTTGTTTTGCTTTCCCTACAGGGATGAAAGATACCAAAACACATTTTAAACTCTCTTCATGGTCCTCAGATAAGCCAAAGTCTACATTACCATGTATTTCTACTTGCTTTGTGTTAATAAAAATTAATTTCCAGAAATGTCACAAACGGTTTTTCATTTCTTAACATACGGCAAGCTTTTGTCTTCACGGCACATCGTGTTCCAGCTTCAATGACTATGTTTATAAGTTAGGCAGGACCGAAGACATTTCTACAACCCCGTATGTTTCCACACCAAGAGAAAAGAATGATGCGTGGATTTCTAGAGTTCTGTATGAGAATTAAATAAATATTTGTAAAGCCCTCAGAACAGCGCCTGGCACACAGCAAACTCCACGTGTTTGATAAATTAAGTCGAATTAAATCATTTGCACATCCTTTTGCTCTAAGAGCGATTTAGAACACACTTCCCAAGGCTCTGTTTGTCACGACACAAGCCAATCCTGCCAGAGCTCACCTGATCGCAGAAAAAGCTTGTATTTTATGAGCTCGAACCGCACGAAATTGCCATTTTGGTGGGTCAGATGCGGTTGAATATTGGCAACTGCCTATGCCGGACCTCAGAGGAACGCGGTCCGCCCCAGCTTTATCCCCACTCTCCCAGGATTCCGTCGCATTCCTGTGACCGGAGTGGTGGGGCTGAGGAGCAGCGCGGGCCCGCCTGGGCCGGGCCGCTGGTCCAGCCACCTGTCCCTCCCGGAAGGCCGCCCCCTTCCGCCGGGGCAGGCGTGGGGGGGAGGCCCCGGCCCGCAGCTTGGGGCCCGGGCCGCACGCACCTGAAGAGGGGCCCGAGTTGCAGCAGGTGCAGCAGCAGCACGAGCGGGCGGTCGCGGCTGAAGTCGCGGTGCACGAAGAGGAGCGTGAGCTGCACGAGCGCGCAGGGCAGCAGCGAGAACAGCAGCGTCAGCGCTTGCCACATGCCGTCCCCGGCCGAGCGGTACGTGCTGCTCAGGTACAGCGCCGTCGTCGTCTCGGCCACGAACAGGAACACGGACGCCAGCACGGAGCCCGGGAATTTCATCTCCGCGCGGCGGCGGCGCGCCCCGGGGGCGGCTGGCGGACGCGGTAGCGGCGGCGACGGCGTCGGCCCGAGGGGCTCCCGGCATGCCCGGCCCCGACTGCTCCCGCGCTCGCTCGCCGCGGCCCCTGGCGGGCGGGCGGCCCGGCCGGCGGGCCCGGCGCTGCAGCGGGCCTGGGGGCGACAAACCCGGCTGCGCTAGGGCTGGGAGCGCGGCCCCGCTGGGACACGCCCACGCGCACCGTGCGCCGCCCGCGCGCCAGAGTGTCCGTCCGCGGCGTGTCTGCGGCGACAGTCCTCTGGCGGGTCGCGAACCCTTGCCCTGCGACAGCTCGCGCCCGAGCCCCAAAGGCTACAACGGGCCCTGCGGGCCCCGCGCGCAGCCGCTGGGTCCTAAAGCCCCAAGGCCGGCGCTCGCGATGGAAACCCCTTCACATCCCTTTGAAAACCTGAAACCACCGGGGCCCAGAATTGGGGTCTGGACGTCTTTCCTGCCCAGTCTCTATTTCCTGGGCCCAGCGAACGCCTAATTGCTCAAAGGGCCAGCGTTGCCGGTCTTTTAAAAATAACCAGACCACACAGATGCTTTTCAAAGTTCAAGTGTATTGTCATGCCCCCAGGATTTACCTTTTCACTGGGCCAAATAAGCATGCCCCTCGGTCTTCCAAATACAGTGGTCTGAAGTATTGCTTCCAATGCCAAACAGCATGAGAGATCATCCTTAGGAGCCAACGCCTTCTCTCCCCCCAAAAAACTGCCTACAGAGTTTATCCCTCTGTTACTGTGACTAACTCAGGGCTAAGAGCAGGGCCTAATAAGGAAACAGTGTTCTAGCCCAAGGCATACCCCTGCTTGCTGGTGTGTGTCACCGAGACACAATTCCTTTTCAGTCACTGAAGTGGTCACAACCTTCTGGACGTCAGGCTGGCCTCAGCCCACCCTTGTCCCTCAGAGCTTGAGCAAGTCACTAAATCTCTCTCAAACTCAGGTCCTAACCTGTTCCTAACCTGGCCCTTTCCCTGTTGAAATTAGGTGATTCCATCCATCTTCAGACATCCCTGGCATTTTTCTATTTAGTAAAATGATATCAACACAAATAGAATGTGAAGATTCAGTAGGAATCAAGACAAAAATTGTAGGAGAGAACATGAAGGGCTGTTTTTCTTCATTCTTGTGTGGCATGGGAAAATCTATTTATAAGGGTTAAGGGGAGGATTCAGCCAACAGCTGAGAGGTACCAGGCCCATTCTCTAAAGGGATTACTAATGTCTATTTATAGAACCCAGCAGGCCTCCATGTCCTGGATCAACATACACACACTGTTACAAATACAGAATAGGCAGCAACACTCCACAGGGTATTTCTGTAATATTTTATTTGACACTGTCTTAAGCTTTAAAGGAAAAATGAATTCGTAGCTTAGAAGTATTAATTAGAGCACACAATATTTAGCGTTAGATTTTATTTTAAGGCAAAGGATATCACAGGTTTTATATTATTAAGTAGACTACACATAAATATGGGGGGGGGGCGATAAGCCAATAAATAACATCGCTTTAAACACTCCAGACTCCAGTTTATGGCGCATTATTTTCTACAGTACAAAACTAATACAGAAAACACATTGGGAAAGATCACAGTGTTTAGAACATGGTAACAGCAGTTTTAAAAACAGTAAGGTACATCTCTAAGCTTCTGATTCAATCCTGCTTCCAAAGAGATTTCATTATACCGTGCAGTGGCTGGGAGCACACGCCCCATGTGAAGGAGAGGCAACATCGACTCACGGTAACACTTCTCCGGGAACAACCAAGAACAAAAGCTGAAACCGGATGAGCATTTGCAAGTTGATCCTTCTCAGTCTGCACACCAGATAACTTGCCCCACTGACTATGTCTTTATGTATTATCATCTGCCATTTTGTCCTTGAGAACAACATATACATTCGAGCTTATGATTGCTAGTTTCCCTGTCAAATTCCCAAATGGATTTTGACTAAAGATCAATGTAATGTCACATATTGCATCACACTTTCTTGCTAGGACTAAAATACCTATTATTTTCTTAAAATATTATATACACAATAATAGACTTATAGAAAATGGCTTTTTTGGTATCATAATATGTAACATACCAGAATACTTGAGAATTTGGTTTTATTATAAAATATAGTACTACCCCCAACATTTTGTGATATAGTAAAATTTATGACAGAATGTTCTGCTCTAAATTTAGACCTAACAGCTAAAGATATGTCTTTGAAAGTGTCTCAAAGTACCCCTAAAGAAATATAATTAGCAAGAGGTCATAGAACTTGTTTCTGCCAAAAAGGCATTTTTGAAGAAGCCTCTCGTTTTGTGTGCAAGACTTTCAAAATTTCAGTCATATACAACAGATAATTGGTATTCGATTTAATGCTAATGGAAATCAGTAGGATTTTAAAGTAATAATAACCAATCTCTATTATTTGGTATATTTTTTATAATTTTATGTCTTTAACTCTGCATTCTGCTGAGGTAAATGTATTGCAAAGAGTATAATTTTAATGTAATACTAATTTATTGAGCAGTTCTTAAAAGTTCAATAGTTTTTGAATAATAGTATGTTTTCATTCCTAGATACAATTAGGAATAAGCAGTTACATTCTACTGACAGATTATTCTTTTGTATCCCCCCAAAATAATTAGGGAATTGCACTAGTTTATTAGTGAATATGAAATGTATCATTAGGAAGGTGAGCCTTTTTTCTCCAATGATACAATCATATTTCTTAAGTATTGTGAATTGTGCAAGAAATCTTTTTGGTGAAGTAAATTCTATTTACTTGGGAAATGCACATTCTAAAACTAACATGTGGTGCTTGACTATTCTCCACTCTATGGCTTTGCAAGTGTTTCCCCTAATAATTCTATTCTACAAAATCCAGTTTAAAAATTTTTGTTAATTTAGTGCCATTAAATCCAAGAGATTAAAATTCAGACTTCCTGTCCAAGTAGAGCTCCATGAGATGTTCAAAGTGGGCAAGGCTGTTACCTTTTTAGAGAATAGGCTGCCCTTCCTTATCAGACAGATTCTAAAACCAAACTTTTGCACTTAGAATGTTCCACTCCTACTCCTGGAGAGTCTATATAAAACTCATGGTATACTTTGCATTTTCAAGAGCAAAAAAAAATCTACTGCTGCTACAGTCTTCAGAAGATATCTCTAATATTGAAATACTAAAGTCCTAAAAAACAGAGACAAAACTGATCATTTAAATCAATCTTCTTATTTGAATACATCCACATATAAGGGTTACCACAATCAACTTGGACCAAATTCAGCAACAGAAATTATTTAACTGGTAATTGCCACTGAAGCACAGATGGTAAAACAAAACCTATGGGGGCAGCATCAGAAGTCCCACTAAAACAAAGGCAAAAAGATCATTTGCTAAAGATTGACAGTTGTCAAGTATAGTCGACATCTTCTTTAAACTGATTGCTAAGTCACAGCACTTTACACACTTTACATAAACAGTACATACTAAAGCATGTAAAATACCACACAAAATAGAAAAAGAAAGCATCAGCAGGAAGGTATTACTCTACTTAAGAAACTGTATTCTGTGTTTACACATATACAGATTCAGATGGTTCTTCCTCATCTTTTGAGAGTGCTCATAATCTCTGAAAGAATGAGAGGAAGGTGTGTATTTGGGTATTTTCTGAAGATCTATGTCCATGTGCAAGATATTAAAGCCATCTGCTGGTTTCAACTTAAGGTGGTTCTAGAACAAAAAGATATATCTTGGCTCTTGGGTGATTCCAAATACAAAGAATAAGTAGAGACAGGCTCCAAAAAGTGTGGGGAAGGAAGGCAAGACACAAAGTTTTTCTTATGTAGAGACACTTGCGGCAATTTCCAGAATTCTTGTCCCCAAAGTGTAGTAAAGAATGACCTCAGGACTTTGTGAGGGCAAGATAATTAATAGGAATTAATGCTCTCTGACAGAACCACTGTTCTTGTATCTTTAATGGGCCTTGGGTGGGGAGTAGAGGAAAAGATGCCCTGCTCTGCAGAAAAAACAAATATACCATAACCGTCCACGCCAGACTAACCATGTTTTTATAGTGGTAGCCAAGCAACGGCAACAATCAGGAGGCTGAACCTTACAGACACAGAACTCAACAACTTCAAACAGGTTTCTTTATCCAGGAGAGTTTTCTCAGAGTCTGTGATATGTTAATGCACCATGTAAATCTCCAAAAGGGGATAAAAGAATAGACCTTTCTTAATTTATTCAATCACGGAGTCTATTTTTCCACAAGGCAGCTCTCAGGACTAGTGTTCCGCATTTGGGGAAACACCACAGTACTCAGATAATATGCAGTGTTTTGTTTCTATTTTCTCTTGTAACAACAAAAACATACATAAGCTGTATGTGTACATAAGACCTTACCAATACTATGAAACAGCAGGGGGATGCTAGCCCCGTGCTGTCCCGTCCAGTAGCCAACCCACATGCGGCTCTTGATCACTTGAAACGTGGCTAGTCTGATTTGAGATGTGCAGTAAGTTTAAAATATACACCAGCACACAAAGAAATGTAAAGTATCTCATTATTTTATATCGATTACATGCTGAAATGAGAATATTCTGGCTATACAAAGTTAAATACATTATTAAAATTAATTTCCCTCTTTTTTTACTTTTCTAATGTGGCCACTAGAAAATTTAAAAATTATGTGGCTCTATCTGTGAAACTCACCTCTGTTATCTTCTACAGATGGCTACTCATGGCTTTAACCTGGCAGAAGAAGTTTTAATGAAAATGAATGCTTAAGATAGACAACTAGAAGTGTAACTAGGGCCCTCATTAATTATGTGCTAATTTATTTGACAGCAGTTAACATACAATGAAGACATTCATGAATCAATTTATGCTTGCATATATCTATTCACTAAGATATATCTAGTAGCTAAATGTTGGGTTTTACTTCATATGTAATACTGACTCTAAGCCAGTCTCTTTCTTGCTCTCTTCACACACACACACACACACACACAAACACACACACGCACACAAAAACTACTTCCTACAGGGATTAAGAAAACCAAAGAGGAAACAAACAGGAAGTTCTTGCAAACTGTTTTCACAGTCTGCGGCAGTCAAGCCTCGTGCATCTTTTCTCCCTCTGTCCCTTGATATTGTGCAGAGAGGAGAAAGGCAAGAAAAGAAAGGACAGTCTGCTCTTTTAATCCTACTACCCACCAAACCCCGACCCCCCAAAGAACAGAGATATGGATGATTTGGTTTTCATTTTAAATAATTTTTCAAATTCAGTTCAGAGGGGTAAGTAACAGGTACACAAAGTCAAAAGAAAATGCAGGAAGTTCTGCAGATAAGGGACTTATTTGTGGAAAAGTCTAGGTGGAAATGACAAAGTTCAATACTTTAAGAAAATAAAAACATATTTTTTTTAAACCCTAAAGACATCATCCATCAGGCCTCAATTCATTAGCACTTTCAATTAAAGAAACAAGGAGAGATAGGACACCCTCAGTATGAGATTTATGATAATGCAGGAGGCCCAGATATTTAACGTAGAATCAAGTGTTTTTTTTTTTTTTCTTCCCACAACAGTACAAAGAAAGTGACTGGGTTTCTTTATGGAGGAGAAGCAGGACAAACGCAGCCGCCATTCTATTCTCATGCACAGCCACACTGACTGCAGAATGGGCCCAGCTCCAGCTGCTGCTGACCTTGAGTTCAGCCCTTCTGTCCAGAGGTGAGTCCAGCCTTCTTGAGCCTGGAGCTCTTAGCTACGAACTGACATGGATGGAAGAGATAAGACCTGCCATCCCAGGCGAAAGGAGAGTCACATGGTTAAGCAGACACAGGAAGAAAACATATCAGAATGTACTATTTCAAGAGAAGAAGACAGACAAGAAGTTGCTGAAGTAGGGGGAGGGAGGCGGAATTAGAGGTCCCAGGAAGCAATAAAACACATGAGTAAGATGACTGGTTCTTTTATTTTTGAGGAAGATTAGCCCTGAGCTAATATCCACCACCAATCCTCCTCTTTTTGCTGAGGAAGATTGGCCCTGAGCTAACATCCATGCCCATCTTCCTCTATTTTTTTATATGGGATGCCACCATAGCGTGGCTTGATAAGCAGTGCTTAGGTCTGTGCCTGGGATCTGAAAGGGCCACCAAAGTGGAGCATGCAAATTATCCACTACGCCACCGGGTTTAGCAGAATTAAACATGCATCCACAACTCACACTGAGATGCTGAGCTGCAGCAAGCTTTCCCCCACTCACCCCTTTGCCTCCCTTCTCATTTGGTTTCCTTGCCAAGTTTATGCCAAGATCACATGGCCTTGGCGAATCTGAGGCTGAGTCATTTAGCCATTAATTTGGGACAGTGTTGAATAAATACCCAGGTTCCCAAAGGAAGGCTTTATATGCAATTGAGAGTATATTTCTATTGCTATATGTCATGCAATTCTGAGGCCTGAATTAAAGTGCAGACTAAACTCAACCAAAACTACTTTATTTCCCGGTTCATTTTTGCTCTGCAGACCTAGCCTACCAGCTCCTTTTCTCATTATTGGCACTGTAATCTTTTGTTTCCAGCAAGCAAAATAAATATTTGCATTAAAAGGAGCTCCCAAGCTAAACTAGTGTATTCCTATGTACTAAGCCCCAGTGAATCAGACCCTTCTGAGGCTCAAATGCTATAGTCAGGATTGCTTCTAGAATATAAAACACAAACACTTGGCTTTTATCCAGCAAGTGATCCAGACCCCCAAGCACTGCACTCACGTGTGGAGATTCCATTTGGCTGAAACGCTTATTTGAAGTCATCATTGAGCATGATTTTCTATGCACATAGTAGGTACTTAAAATATAGTTTCTTTTTAAATATATAAAGGACCTGCATATTACATATCTCTCTTATATCCATTTTATCATTGACAACCCTCATGACAACCCTGTGAGGTGGAGAGCATGATGATGATGACGATGATTAGAGTAGCCCATGGAAGTGGCAGAGCAAGGCTTTAAGATTTCCAACACAGAGCTCTTTGTGTTACATAGGTTTTTCCTTTTAATCATGTATTTCCTTAACATGGTTATAAATCACAAACTTATATTTGTTGCACTGAAATTACTGAGATTTGCTCTCTACAGAAATTGCAACAGCTCGAGTACTACCTTGATTAAAACCTTAGTGTGTCAAAGAAAGTTAAAGATATAAATTACCATGGAAGAGTTCCAATTTAGCATAGACCAAGAAAATGACTGCTTCTTGAGTTATCAGAAAGTGAACAGTATTAACAGTGCAGTGAGTTACCTGCAGAAGCACAGGGAAATATATGCTGTCAAACCTCTGTTCTCAGTTATCAAGTTACAAATGAAACAAAAAAGTAGAAACTGATGACTGAAATGGGATTGGGAGAAATGAAGATAAATAATATTTTGGGTTATGTGTGGAAGAGAAGATATGTAATTGTGTTAACGAAACAAAATACAGAGTTTTAATATTTTCCAAAACTTCCTGTTCTCAAAGCATAATGCAGTCTCCTCATTGTTGAGAGATTCTTTCAATCTATCCTCAAATATTTCCACTGTTACCTTCAGGGTTTATAATTGTTCATGCCACATATAGTAAATAACATTAAAGCTATACTAGTGGTGATGAAAAATGCTCCTGTGGCCTTCAAGAGACAACATGCACTATTCAAAAAAGAATGTTACTACATAGAAGGTAAGCAGTTGGTTAATTAAATAAGAAGTGACATGCCACACCTTTCTATAGCAGCACTCAGGGTCTTTTTCCCTCTTCTTGGGAAAAGAAGATAGAAGAGGACCATCCCAAACCTGTAATTCTACTCTTTCAGGAAAATGAAAACTTTCAACATGTTTAAGTGCTAAACAAGCTTACCTTTGTTTCTAATTTACCGAGGTGTCAATTCATAAAGACACACCCAAACACGGCCTTTGCTTGGATTTGACACACAAAAGGGTTGCCTTTCTACAATGGTCAGCACAACAACATCATAGTTGCCCTACCGAACCTTAAAAGGGCGGGTGAGCAGGAATGAGTCCATTTCTTCTGAAGTTCTAGAAATGAAACTGATATGTTGAGCTAGATTATCACTTCTCAGTGCTTTAGGTTTTAGGTCTCAGGGATGAATGGTGGAAGGGTCAGCAAACAGAAACAGAAGGTAACTTCCAGGGGTATTTTGTTCACTGCTGTATCCCCAGATGCTAGTCTAGAATACTGAATGAGTATACTTGTGAAGTGAAGCCCTGGGTTTGAATCCTCATTCTGCTCCTTCCTAGCTGTGAGATTTTGGATCAGTTACCTAAATCACCTCGAAGGTTGCTGGACGAGGAGAAAAGCATGTGTTCCTTAAAGTCCTGTATACTGGATGCTTATTACCATCAGCCTACAGGGGTCAAATGAAATGAATTTAAAACCAGATGGTGAAAAGCAGGTACCACTATCATTCCAAAAGGAGACTACTTTGCAGAAGGCATTTTGCCTTCAGGCTTTCTGAGAGGTCCTTGACTATTCATGAAAGAACTTCTAGAACCCAACTTTGGGAGTCATCCAAAATCTGCTATTTATGTGGTATTGCTCCAACCAGAGTATTTTCAAAGATGAACAACTGAGGCCAATTTTATATATTTATATCCAAGGATGTGAAAATGAAACAGTAAGCTAAAAAGGTGCATGATTTTCAAAACCATTTTGTCCTCGTTTGTTTTGATGACTCCAAACATAAACAGAGTCATTAAATACACAAAGGCGGTTCTGATCTTTCTTCAGCCACAGATCCTTTGAGAATCTTATGAATGCTAGAGATCCTCTTCTCAGAAAAATGAGCATGCACACACACACACAAGCACATGGGCACGCACACATACATGCCAACACAACACACACACATACAACAACACACACACACAAATATTTTTAGGCAATAGAGTATTCCACAACTTTTTCCGAAGTTCATCTCTGAATCAAGAAGTTAGGAACTACTGAACTAAATAAGTGCTGGGGTTCACATGGGGACAGATGTAGAATACACATATATAGTTTACATCTATCGCATATATCCAAATATTTAGCAAGTATTTAAATAATTGTTAAATTTTATACAGTATGCAATTTCCTCCTCACTCTAGTATATGAAATTGCCAGTGGCCAAATTCTAGGAAAAGAGTAAACTCATGTTCTGAGTATTAAAGTGACAAACACTCCTACAGTGTTCTGCAACTCACTATTTACTTGAAGTAGTTTTACAACTTCTATGTGTTTACAGCAGGGTTGAATTTAATATGACACCTTGGCTCAGTGGGTATTGTAGACAATTTCTAGTGGAGCCTGTGTCTTGGAAGGTAAGGTGATCAGCCAGGGAATTCACTCATCTTTTAATCTAATAGTATAAAATTCAGCAATGTTCTTTTCACAATCACTAGCCTCTTTCTCAGCCAGTGTCTGCCTGCCCCAGGGAACACAGTATTCCATCAAAGGCAGAAATGACACAGCTTTGTAGTGGTTACCCTGACCTTTGAGATGAGTGATTTTTTACCACGAGTATATTTTACAGCTCAGCTAATAGCTTCATAGGGATTACATAGGCGTTTTAAAAATTACTAACAATAGACTATACACAGCTCACGCTTCAAATTGAGAAAAACACTTGACAGCAACATTTGCTACAGTATTTCCTAGCCTACAAATTTCACTACTTAATTGAGTTTTAGGAAAGAAAAAGGAACCAGTAAAAGAGATGCTCTAAGGCCTAAGGAAACTTCAAATTTCAGGGTTTAAACTAAGTTATGATATGATTTCTTTAAAGTGCCCAGGGTAATGATAAAAAATAGAGATTCATATGCAAATTTATCCATTCAGTAAAAATCATGAATTTCAATAAGTAAAGCCATAGGACAACCAAGAGTTCCCTTTTTGTCCTTCAGCAACCTGACACTTCATTCTTCCTAGCAGTTTTCAGCTGGGCAATTACTTTAGTTTTTGAGTTTTTATTTCTGAATTTAGGGGTGGAGGGCACCCACAAATGGTCAGATTCTCTTTCCAATTGCAAAGGTATTGGCATTTTATTGCCATAGTCCACATTTCAGTTTTGTTTTCTATGCCATAACTGAAAAACAGATCATTTCTCTTTCCCTTTTTCCTCTGGTCTCTGGTTTCACATCTATTCCGTGAAATATTAAATCTCTGCGGTTTTTAGAATAGAAGAGTTGTGGTATCTTTATTTTGAGGTTCTCAGACTGTTCTCCCTTAAGTCTGGTATCATGTTATCTTCACCTGCCTTCTCCCTTCCTTCATTCCTTCTGGAGGCAATGTTAAGGCTCCTGGTTGTGATACCATTGAATGTGGCTTATGTGGAAACTGCCTTGAGTAGGCTCAGGAAATCTCAAGGAACTTCTGCAGGGCCACAGTGGGAGATTAAGCCTTCTAAACAAAGACGCTGAAGAGAGGGAACTCAGCTTGATTGGGTTGCAGCAGATCGATCAGAAAGCACACCGTCCCGGAGAAGCCTTCATACAAGCTGTATATACTTTCAAGGACCCGAGAACCAGCCTTGAATTCCTCGGTAAACAAAAATTCAGCAAACCTAAGAGAAGAAGAAGAAAATATGAACAGTTTTAACTTGAGTGTTTCCATATTATTGGCCTTGGGTTGCTGCTTCTTCCTCTCTGCTAAGTTAAAGTTTTAGCATCATTTTCTTTCCAGAATTGTATAATATTTTAAGAAAGCCTTTTTCCCCTGTTAAAAAAAAGAGAAGCCATTATGTAATTGTGTATGTTTCACAACAAATTATGTTGGCAAGCAGATTCAGCTATTTTCAACATTTGCAAAGCAGTTTGGTATTTTCTGAGGATTTCATTCCTTCAGTCATCCAATAATTAAAAGTAAAAAAGACAGATAAATAGCCATCTTTTTATTTATCTTGACTAGAAGAAAGCTGATATATGACTTTTCCTTTAAAAGAGTAAATATGCTGTTTCTCTGCAGGCATATTATTCCTGAGCCAGGTTTCATTTATATGTGACAGAGAGCAGAGACTGTGAAAATAAATGGGCAAGATTTTATACAATCTGTGCTTTGGGCAAACAAAGGAATAAGATGAATGGGAAAAGGCAAGCAACATTTTATAATCATGACATCAAATAGCAAACTCAGCTACAAGATAGATTATTTTTAGGACATCTGCCTTAAAAATAAATCACTGGCCTCTAAATTCTCTATGAAAGATCTTTTTTTCTTTTACCTGTATTTGCTACAAATCCTACTCAAATTATTTATAATGAGGAACATTTTTAGTAGTTTACAGCTTTTAAAGTGCTGTCACCTATGTCATCTCTTTACTGATCTGTTCTACTCATTCCCATCAACAAAAATAATCACCAATTCAAAGGCTGGAGCTCACAGGTTTGTTAAGGCCTGAGAGATGATACTGTCATAAATTCAGATTATTGCTACTACAGTCATGTGTTGCTTAATGACGAGGACACGTTATGAGAAATGTGTCATTAGGCCATTTCGTCATTGTGGAAACATCACAGAGTGTACTTACACAAACCTACATGGTATAGCCGACTACACACCTAGGCTCTATGCTCCTAATCTTATGGGACCACCGTTGTACATGCAATCTGTCGTTGACCGAAACGTCGTTATGTAGCATGTGACTGTATATGGGCGTCCCATGAAGAATAATTACTTATTTGATCTTTTTAGGGCTTTTGGAATTATTGACAGCAGCTTAAAATAAATCAGCAGGAAACATACTACAATTCTGTTTGGTACCATTTTTCTATCATCTGTTTTCCTGAATATGCAACAATTTTTAAATAGAATTCAAAATTTTAAACAGTAGAACAATGATGCACCTTAAGAGTTAATTCAAAATCTGTAATTATACAGTGAAACTTCATGGTATAGCTTCAAGGAGTCTTATCCTTTTTAGTGCTATGGATCATTTGGCAGTCTGGACTTCTTGGGAAAAAATCTTCAAATGTATAAAACAAAATACACAGGATTTGCAAGAAAATTAATTATACTAAAGCACAACTAGCAAAAATTTTAAAACCAAATTTATGAAATAGTAATATATGTATTCTTTATTAATACATAAAATAACAAGATCTAGTAGTGGATCTAATAACTGCTGACATTTCTAAGTAGTAATGGGAGTAAAATACATTTCACAATATCTGCAACAAGAGTAATATGATACGAGAATACCTATGACTTCTATTGGTGACAGAGTCACAGCTACTGCTAATTCTCCTGTGGCTTATTACCTACACTCAGAATTGAAGGAAATGCTACATTTCAGTTTGAGATGTAACACTTTTCTCAAGTAAATTTACTAACCCTAGGTTAAGAAGCCTTGGTGTAGTAGAAAGAGGAAGGGCTTTGAAGTTACAATACCCAACTCTGATAATTTCATGTTATATGACCTTTGACAAATTTCTTAATCTGACTTTAAAATGGTGAAGTTGCAGAATTGCACAAGATTATCTGTAAAGATTAAAGATAACACACATTAGGCTCTGAGCATACAGCAAGCATTCGATACACGGTAAATATCATTTTTTCGCATTAACATATTATACAAGAATATTTGTAAAACAGAGACAATCATTCCACTATACTTTAGAAGAAATCCACAGTTAATTTTGCTCTCTTCTTCCAACCTTTTTTTCCTAAGCCTCGATTTACTTATTACATTATTGAAATTATAGTTTGTATAATATTTAGTATCCTACTTTTTTTTACTTAAAAATAATCTGATAAACATTTTTTTGTGCTTTTAAAATAATTTCTAAATGATATATGGCAATTTACAAGAGTACCAGCAACATACGAGAGTAGCAATTTCTTTTTTTTTTTTTTTAACAACTGTTGCCGATCTTTTTTTTCTGCTTTATTTCCCCAAATCCCCCCTGGTACATAGTTGTATATCTTAGTTGCAGGTCCTTCTAGTTGTGGATGAGAGTAGCAGTTTCATTGTATTCTAACCTGTACAGTATGTTATCAAATTAAAGTGAAAATTGTCTAAAATCTACCCAATCGTGTAAAATTCAAATTAACAAATTCATTTTTCTAAAAAATTCTGTCAAATTAGAAGTCAGAATGCTAATTATAGAACTAAGAAGAATTACAGACACTGAGAACATTACATATCAAAACCTATTGATTATGATCAATACTGAATTCAGAGGAAAATTCATTGATCTGAGTTTTTATTATTATTATTTTTATTAGAAAGATGGAAAATATTTTTTTTTGAGGAAGATTAGCCCTGAGCTAACTGCTGCCAATCCTCCTTTTTTTGCTGAGGAAGACTGGCCCTGAGCTAACATCCATGCCCATCTTCCTCTACTTTATGTGTGGGATGCCTACCACAGCATGGCTTGCGAGGTGGTGCCATGTCTGCACCCGGGATCCGAACCGATGAACCCCAGGACACCGAAGCGGAACGTGTGCACTTAACCGCTGCGCCACTGGGCTGGCCCCGAAAGATGGAAAGTATTCTAATTAAGCATTTTAAAAAACTGTAGAAAATAACAAAAGAAACACTGGAAAATCAAAATAAAGGCAGAAAAATAATGAATTAGGAAGCAAAAGAGAAAAACAAAAAGAATTAATAAACAAAACCAAAAGCCAGTTCCTTGAAAGAATGAACAACATAGACAAAATGCTGGTGTGTCTGACCAAAAAGAAAAAGCATTAGGAATGCAGAAGGGCATATAAGCACAGACATGGGAAATTTAAAATTCAGAATTATACTGTTAGAGCTTCATATCAAACATTTGAAAATCCATATGAACTACATGATTTTACAGGAATATATTCACTACCAAAATTAATTCAAGAAGAGGTAGAAAATCTGAATAATTAAATAATCATAGAAGAAACTGAAAAGATTGGCAAATATTTTTCTGCAACCATAAATTCCAACTGTATGTTAAAAGAGTAATAGGCAATGACCAAGTAATGTTTATTCCAGGAAGGTACATATTGTTTGACATTATTGTTTTAGGAACTGCCAAAATTAGGGAAGTCTCCCCAATTTGGGCCATAACATATTTAACTTTGAATTATAATGAAGTGGAAATTTCAGTACTCTAAGCAACTAAATGCAATGCTCAAACAATATTCAGATGTTACCTGCATATTCTCGTTAGCACTGCCTAAATAGCTAAGATAAATACAGCCAATGGTTCATGTAGATTAGCATAAGGGAAGCCATCTTATAGAGGGAACTATGTTAGCACTATAACAAGACACCCCCCCTGCCCTTTTTCCTTGTTAGTAATGCTTTAGTTTTCACGTAGCCTAGATAAGTACACACCTGCTTGTGAAAAATATGCATAGTCTGCTGTTTTCATAGCCTTGGCTTATACGTAGACCTCCCTATTTCAATAAGGCAATAACTTTGTCCTCTAAGATTTCCCAGGGACATAACGACCTCCGTGAAAAAGCCTTCTGCTGGTATTCGTCACTGGTGACAAGAGGAAGGGATGATCTAGAGTATCAAGGACTACAACATCAGATGGTCAACATTCTGAGACCCCCCCCACCTTTCAGCCCATTTGCCCTATATAACTGCCTCAAAATTTTGTAGTTTTAAGATGGTTCTTTAAGATACCAGTCCGCCAACGCCCCCCTTGCTGGAAAGCTGTAATAAAAACCCTTTCTCTCCTACCACCTTGCCTCTTGACTGTTGGCTTGTCTTGTGGCCATTAGAAGACCCCCTTTGGCAGTTACATTTTCATTCTCTACCTGGAAGTGAGAACTTTTAAGTTGTCTGAATGGCCTTGGACTCCAGAACCTTATAATTAAGACTCCGTAAGTTAGGACGGGTCTGCCAGAAAAACATAAGGCTTGTTCTGACCCTGTGTAATAGGTTTTCTAGGGCATGATAATCTCTGATGAAATTTATCCGACAGGTGATATCACATTAGCCTAGATAAGATCCAAAACAACTTTCTTTTTCTACATTTGGGAATAAAGGGTCAGGTTGCAACCTAAACAGAATAGGTAGCTATGAATCAAAATATGTTAACAGAATTCCTCAACGATGGAGCTTCAAATAGAGGACTTACATATGCTAGTATTTTTCCTTCAGTGCATACACACAAATATCATAAAGGATAGTTTATGATTTTTTAACATTGAATATTAGATAAGTTGCCTTGGGAAGGCCTTTCAGAGAAAACTACTTTTGAGTAAAGGTCTGAATGAAGTGAGGGAACTGGGAGATAAATGTTGAAAGTGAGCATTACAGGCAGAGGGAACCAAAATGTCAAAGGCCCTGAGGTAGATTGTACTTGGCATCTTAACAGAATCACAAGGCAGTCACTGTGGTGGAAGAAACCAGGAGGAAGAGTAGGGGATGATATCAGAGAGGTAATGGGAGGAAAGATCACGTAGGGCCTTCAGTTTATAGGACAGACTTTGACTTTGACCCTGAGTCATACCAGAAGACACTGGATTATCTTGAAAGAGGTGTGTCATAATCTGACATGATATACATCATAAGAAGCAAATTTAAAAGATCATGGTGAAACAAAGAAGCATTCCTAATAAAATCAGCATTAAAGGCAAGGATATTAACTCTCTCTCTGTAATGAAGATTCTGACCCATGCAATAAGAAACAAAGAGTATACAAATAAAAAAGGAAGTAACAAAATTATAATTATTTTCAGATAATACATATGTCTATTTAGAAAACCCAATGGAATCTAATGAAAAACTAATAGAAACAGTAATGGAGTTCAGTAAGGTGGCCAGATACATCATTATGATATTTAAGATATTTATAAGATACAATGCAGATTTATATGAAAGAAGTGCATCTTAGGTTACTAAACTGCAATAATATGTATGATCTAAAAAGCTTTCATAAATATCAGTAATAAATGACCTGAAAATATAATGGAGGAAAAGATTCCAATCACAATAAACCTGGAAACATAAAACACCTAGGAATAAAATTAACAAGAAACATACATACAAGACCTTCTTCATTAGATCAAAACTTTGCCAAATGACATTTTTTTAAAACTTAAATAAATGGAAAACATACCATGTTCCTGGACGGAAGACTCAATATTCTAAAGATGTTAATTCTCACTAAAGTAACGTGTAAATTCATTGAAATTCCAACTCAATTTCCATAGGATTTTTAAAAATTTGACAAAGTGATTCTAAAACACAATTGGAAGAATAAATGAGATCATGACAAAAGCTAAGAAAAATTAGAAATAAATGAATAATGAAATATAGAAAGTCCAGAAACAAACCCATATATTTATATAAATTCAGTTTATGATAAAATTGGAATTTCAAATCATTGGGGTAATTGGTCAAGAGATGCCATTGGAAAGTTTTGTTTTTTCCTTAAAAACCACAAAGATAGATATCCATCTGATACCACTGAAAAAAGTAAGTTCTAGATAAAGATTTAAATGTTAAAATCATAATGTCACTAAAAGTCAACATAAGTTATTATTTTTGTAATCTTGGAATGGGAAAGGTCTTTCTAAGCATAATATAAAATCCAGAAATCTTGAAAGACTGACAACTTTGAAAAGAAAAATACCTAAAATTTTGGTCTGGCAAAAGACCAGGAACTAAGTTGAAAGAAAAGTGGGAAAGTAGAAAAATATTTACAGCATATATTGACAAAGAGTTACAATCCTCAATACAAGCATCACAATAGGAAAAAAATGTGCAAAAGGTAAAGACAGGCTAGAAATACTTGTAGATCTGATTACTTGAATTCTAAAATTTCTCTGATAAGAAATGTTTTGCATAAATGCACACAAATGTATGTATTGGATATTTGGGACAATTTTGTCTGTATTAGTAAAGACTGTACATATACCAAGTGTCCATTACTTAAAGATTGGTTAAATTAATCATAGTATGTCTATACTAAATAAGTATATAGCCATTAAAACAATGAGGTAGATCTATACAAACTGAAATGTCCACTAAAAATTGTTCATATAAAATAAGCTAAAAACAGTATGTATAGTACTGTTATACATAAATTACAGTAGGATCTTATTAAAATATACATATATACATAGCTATATACATAGATACATGAACATACATTTATGCATAGAGAAATGTCTGGAATAATATAATTCTAATTTTTGTAATAATAACAGTGAACACTTACACTGCAGTTACTATGTGCCAGGCACTGTTCTAAATGATAAATGAGGACATTACGCTAAGTGAAATAAGCCAGTCACGAAAGACAAATACTGCATGATTAGTCAAACTCATAGAAGCAGGAAAATAGAATGGTCTTTGCCAGGGGCTGGGGGAGGGGAAAACAGAGAGTTGTTGCTCAATGGGTATAAAGTTTCAGTTATGCAAGGTGAATAAGTTCTAGAAATCTGCTGTAAAATATAGTGCCTATAGTTAACAACATGGTATTATGTACTTTGAAATATGTTAAGAGGATAGATCTCATGTTAAGTGTTCTTACCACACACACACAAATTTACAAATATACATACCCTTTGGCCCAGCAATTCCACTTGTAGGGATTTATCTTTTAGATATACTCAAACGTGCAAAATGATATATGTACAAAGTTATTCATCACAGCATTATTTGTAATACAAAATGTTGGAAATAGTCCAAATATCCCTCTATATGGGACTGGTTAAATAAATTATTGTCCATTCATACAATGTAATACTGGGCAACAACAAAAATGAAAAGTTTTCATGTACTGATTTAGGGTAATCGCTAAAATAGCAAGGTGCTACCATCTGTATTAAAAAAAGACAAAATTTTATATATATGCCTATTTGCTTGTATATACACAGAATATCTCTGGGAAGATAGCTAAGAAAATGGTAACACTGATTGTCTCCTGGGAAGTGAACTAAATTGCTGGAGTGCACAGTTGATGTATTTCTTTCTACACTTTTTAAACCATGTGATTCTTTTACTTATTCAGAACATTAATTAGATTAACATTTGGAAAAAAATACATATGAAGAATGGCTGACCTTTGGGCTCGGTAGATATACTTAGAGTTTCCCGTGAGCCGGTATAGCAGCAGGAAGACATAGGCACTGCCAGCTACACCGTGGCAAATCCCCGGCCCCTTCTTTAGCAGGCCCTTCTGCCATGTGAGTTCCCCACACCGGATACATGTGTCCAGGTACTGTGGTTTCTTGGAAACCAGATAAGCTTTGGCAAACAGATAGGCAATTCCTGTGAAAATATCAAAGACATTAGAGGTGACTTTCAGGGCTTAATGCTATAGAGCAGAACTTCTCAAACTCTAAAAGCCTCACAAGTCATCAATGTATTGGTAAAATATCCGCTCTAATTTTGTAGGTCTCAGGTGAGGCCTGAGATACTGCATTTCTAACAACTGCCTTTCTGAGGACCACATTTTGAGGAGCAAGGCTATAGAATCTTCTACAAGAGAATCTTATTTTACCTGTGAGATTTAGTTTAAGTTGTTGGAGAAAGAGCAACTAGTACATAGGTTGAGAAGATCCATAACTTACAAATGGGTTAATATTTAATGATGAATATTCCGGTAAGCATTATGCATACCTGGCTATTTGGAATGGCTAAATGTTTATACAGTTTGCCCATTCCTGCACAGAGGTTCAGAATTTGTAACGTTAAAGTACTTATAATTATATACCTCTTCTTAAGAGCAAAACTGGGAGTCCTTCCATAAACAACAATGATCCCAAACAACCTGGCCAAGATTTCTATTCCAGCTGTGAAGTGAGTCCTTCCCAATTTGATTGTTTCATGGAAAGACATTTCCCTTCAAAACTGCTCAACAAAGGCAATCTCAATTACACAGGCAGGAACAGAAACAAGAGACGTGACAGCTATTAATAGAAACAATTTCCCCCAAGTTCCAGGTGCTCATATTCAGAGAGGAGATTAGTAACACAAGATGGCTCGCTCTCCTGCATGGCCTACCTTTCTCCTATATAAAGTGGGAAAGATTGGAGTTTAGTAGGTATCTTGACTAGCTCATCCAACAGGATTATTTCTGCCTTTCATTGTCTCTCACTGGGCTATTTTACAACTCTGTAGAGGTAGAAATTATCTTGTAGAAAACTGGTAGTAATGTAAATAATTCCTATCCCGAGAAACTCACATTCTGTCTGGGAGAGGTTGGATTGACTTCCCCCAGCCTTTGTGGAAGCAGCCAGTTTTGCATTAAGCAACTTCATGTCAGCATTCCTAATGGCCTATAAAATACGTCTGCTTTTCAGATTCTCCTTTGAACCAGTTGTAACACCTTTCTAGTTCCCTCATTAGTTAATGAGTTAAATAAAATTGTTGCCATGTGTTTATTTTATATTTGTATGGGAGTTATGATTTTATCCTCTTTTGAAATGTAACACTTAACACTCCCTATGATTAATACTTACATAACAACAAGCTCTCCTCAGCCAATGCTTTCCAGTCAATCAGTGACAATGGTTACCTACAGCACTGTCCTCCTCCAGTTTTAGGAGAAAAGTCTCTCCCACAAACTAAAGGATGATTTTGAAAGATGAACTTATTTAATTATATATTTATTCACTGTATCCATTCATTTGAAAGCGTTCATTGATTATCTACTATATGCATAGATCTAGGCAGGGCTAACTTCACGGGCATGCGACCTGTACAGTCCCAAAAGAGCCCTCAGAATGGCCCCATACTGGGTTTAATGCTTTGCTGTTGCCCCCTTGAAATTCGTAATCATTTTTTAAAAAGAAGTCTGCATTTTCATTTTGTACTCGGCCCCCCAAATTATGTAGCCAGTCTTGGCTCTGGGTGATATAAAATAAAAGCTAAACATGACTCCAGCCCTTCAGGAAGGCACTGTCTAGAAAGAGAGAGAAAAAATATGTACATGTAACTGATACATAATAGGACATGCAGTTCATGACACTGTTTGGGCATAAAATGAACGGTATTGCCAATACTACTAGAGGGATCAGAAAGGTGGGAGTTTCCTGAGGGAGACCATCAGGTGAGGCCTTGGATGGAAGCAGGGCTTTCTTCAGGGCTTTGTAGGATGTGTAGGAAACTCCAGGCTGAGGATGAAGTAGAGGAAGCATTCTAGGCACCAAGATCAGCAAGGGCAAGGATTCAGAGCCAGGACAAACATGCCACATGAAGACCAGTAGGGCAGTGTTCTAACCAACAGGACAATGGGTGGAAGGGTAGATTGGGTTCACGTTATGGTTGGTTTTACAAGTCCAGTTAGGCAGCTTGGACTGTATTTTTTAGGCAATAGGGAACCAATGGGAGTGTTCTTTTCATGGATTGGTTAGTTTTTATTTTTAATTATGTGATTGGTATTACAGACAAAATGTCTCATGGTGATGTCAAGAGAGACCTAAAGAAGGGCAATGGGGTAGCTATGAGCTGATCATGTCAGAAAGATGGCAAAGAGGCTAACGAAAGAGACAGCTCACAGGACTTGGTGGCTGTTTAGGTATTAATTGAGCACCTCCTATATGCCAGGCACAGTAGTAGGTACTAAGGTTTTTAAAAGCCCCTGCCTTCACGGTGTTTAAAATCTAACTGGAGGCATTAATTAGGCTAAGTGAGGGGACACAGAGGTGTTGTGGAAGCACACAGGAAGACTCCTAACCCACACTTGAAGGTAGGAAAGGCCCACTAGGGAGAGTGACCCATCTAACCTGAGTACTGAAGGATGAGGAGGAATTAGCCAGGCAAACTAGAAGCCCTTGAGGCTCTGGCGGATCCCCTTTACATTACGGACAGGTGTCCCATCTCCCACTTGCTGTGATTTGGCTGCTAAGAAAGCTCACAGCTGCCCCCTTCTTGGGAGATTTGCCCCCAGCCGATGGGAGGCTATGCTGTGCACCTACCCATCCCCACCAGATTTCAGCCAACGACTGACCAACACAGGGGTACAAAACGTCAGCTCCCCTGCCTCACGACAGCCCGGCTTTGTGGTGTAATCTGTGCCTCTTAGCTTCCCCTTGGAATCTGGGTGAAGTTAGTCTCCAGGGGAGACACAGCTCCTACTCCGTTGTCCTGCCTCTTCTCCTCCATTCCCTACTTGAAGCTTTTCACTTTGGTAAAACCACACCGCCCGCAGTTCCCCTTCCTTCACCATGTGGTTCCATACCTCTGACTGACTTTTCTTGGAACAAACTTCCCATCTTTCTTGGCCTGGCCAACTTACCTCAGGCATCATCTACTCTAGGAAGCCTTCCTGAAGCTGGGGGAGCACCAGAAATCTCTCCTCTGAGGTCCCATTGCTCCCTATACAAACCTTAGCACTTATATAGTATTGTATTAAAATTATCTCTTTACAAGTTTGCTCCCCTAGTATAGTGCAAACTACCCAAGAGTGGGAACTCTATCTTGCTCATTTTTGCTCCCCTCATTTTTGCTCCCCTCCTCTGTGGCGTGGTGTATGCCACATGGCAAAGGCTGCACAAATGTCTGCTGACCTTATAATGTCTCATTTCTCACCCCAGCACAGGCCAACACTGAAGTGGAGATGAGAGATGTGGAAGGAAGAAGGGCAGAGATGGTCCAATTGCTATACCAAGCCATTAGGCTCAGGCAGCTTAATAAGTATTGTTCCTATGGTTCTGGCCAGAGAGAAGGGCCTCTTCCTATAGCCTGGATCATGGAAGGGATCTTGAAAAACTTCTTAACCTACTGTCTCTCAACCTGACCTAATGAAACCTGCAATAAGGCTGCTTAATAGAAAAGAAAGGAATGTTGGCTTTTTTTGCTTTTGATGGGAACCATGTTATTTTGTCATGGGAACACTGATTATTGTGCATTGTTAAGAAACCCAAGTAGGCAACGATATATGTCTTTGCCAAATACAACTGGGGAAAGGAATTAATTATTACTTAAGAAATATGGTTTGAGAGACTAAATCTTCAAAAACATGCGACCTAGCAGAGCCTTGTGATAGTCCGACTTGGCATGTATAGTTTCAACATACTGGAGAATCACCAGGCAGGTCCATTTTTGGGAGCTGTAATGTCACTGAGGCACGCATTGAACACTGTGCTCTACAAAGCTTAGTGACCAACGACCCCTGCACGGCACAAGCCCTTGTTCTCTATGCAAAGTCACCTCCCCAGGAGCCCTTGTGCAACGATTTAAAAAAAACAGCCACACCTGTGTTTCACACAGAGTAAAGGAAATGCACTGTCAGTGTTACCACAGTAATGCTGTAGCATAATGCAATCTAGAGTTTATTTTAGCCACAGCATTTGTTTCAATGATTTTGTAAATGACTTTTGTCCTGTATTTCAGCATCATTAAGGCTATGAAGGGGTCATATGAATCTGCTATACCTCATTGCATTTAGTGAGAAAAACTATATGCCACACTGGGTATTTATAAATGCGGGTGTCTGCAAATCTTTTGGGACATATCTCTTACGCATGACAAGGGTCCACAGTATAAAAGTGTC
This sequence comes from Equus caballus, assembly GCF_041296265.1. Taxonomy (NCBI): domain Eukaryota; kingdom Metazoa; phylum Chordata; class Mammalia; order Perissodactyla; family Equidae; genus Equus; species Equus caballus. The sequence goes on along the minus strand of NC_091715.1, from coordinate 31,023,055 downwards.
TGTGGTGATAAAAAAGATTGAGTTTCACTATTCCATCTCAATGTGCTCATTTCACAGATGAAGAAACAAAGGCACAAAAGAAACAAAGTGGTTTTCTCAAGGTCATTAGCTGGTTCATGTTGGAGCTACAATTAGAATCCAGAGTCAAGAACTATTTCCACACTGTATAAATGATAACCAAGGCTGTCACCTGTAGAGGTAGGTTAGAGGAAAGTTAATAGGAAACAATTAAAGGGGGAGATAAGGTATCATTGATGAAATTCCACATCATGGATTATCTCTGGAAGGTTTTTAATCACAGAATGAGTCTGCTGCCCCAAACCATCTGCACTGTTCATAAATCTACTCTGAAAAAATATTTTTCTCAAACAAGTGAAAATTATTTTTCTAGGTCATCTCCTGTCTTAGAATTTTTGAAGAGTTTACTGTTGCCAACTTCATAGAAATCTTGATGGCCTCTGACCTGCACTTATCAGATTTATAATCCCTCTTGATGTTGTTCTTAGCACATCTCTTAAAAGGAAGACCAAAACCCTTGAGGTGGGAGTATGGGTTGTCAGAAGTAATAGGCCTCATTTGGTTCTTTATTCATTTGTGAATTAGTTTATTTTTGGAAGTCCAGTGAACACATGGGTTGAAGATTTTGCTTTGCAAACTTTGCTTTGCAAACTATGTTTAATCTTACCAAGATCCTGAACGCGAACGATACATGAGGATAAATAAAGTCCCCAGGATGATTAATCCTAAGACGTACTGTTATGGTACACGATTTACACAGACAGATGGAACGTGGTGTACAAAAAGGATGAAATAACTGCCCTTCGAGACACCCACATCAATAAACTGACCCAGTCACTCATTTTAGTGGAATATCTTCCCATTCTTTATAGGGCTTTTACTAGCACATTGAGTCCTTTTAAAATATTCTGTTTTTAACTTGGGACATCTCCAAAAAGTAAAGGATCCTGGGGTGCTTGGAGGATATTCAAAAGACCATCAATGAAAATGATTAAAGGGAATGGGAAATGGGAGTGTCGAGCATAACATAAAGAGATATCATTTCCAGAATGGTAAATAACTGTTGTTTTTCTCCAAAGAGTTCAAAGCAAGAAGAAATGGGCTCAAATTATACCTGGCAGGAATTAGCCTGACATAATGCACAATGCCCTGGCGCTGGTACAAGCACACACAGGAACACAGGAGCCTTTGAAGTTCCTTCCCTCGGTAAATGTGGCAGGCAGAGAAAATATGCCCAATGGACTAAGACTTTTATTATTCATCAACTCAAACTACACCAAGAAAAAAATGACAGTACAGTTGGATTAAAGAACATTAATTAGGTAAGAAGGGGAAAAGAAGTAATAAAAATCAGGTAACAGGGGCCAGCCCCATGGCTGAGTGGTTGAAGTCCCACATGCTCCACTTCGGCTGCCTGGTTTCACAGGTTCGGATTCCGGGCGTGGACCTACTCCACTCATCAGCCATGCTGTGGAGGCATCCCACAGGCAAAGTAGAGGAAGACTGGTGCAGATGTTAGCTCAGGGCAAATCTTCCTCAAGTGGGAAAAAAAAAAAGAGGATTGGCAACAGATATCAACTCGGAGTTAATCTTCCTCAAACACACACAAAAACAACAAAAAACTGGTGCGTTGTGCATGCTCTACTAAAAAAAAATCAGGTAACAGACTAAAGAGAAATCAAATATATTTTAAAGCTGTGCTCATGGCATTGAGCATAGCCTTGCAAATTAAATCCACTCCTAATCCAAAAATTTTGTGTTATTTTGCTATTTTAAATCTCTCTCCTGGTCAATCAACCAAAATTAATTGATTTATTTGAATTTAACTTCTTTCAAATTGTCCCTTCTCTAAAGGCCTAATTAACAGTGTAATGAGTTTTTTTCATAAAAAGGAAAATATGGGATCTGATAACTTTCTAGGCTCAATTCCAGAGAGTTCACTGCAAACAGCTTCTCACTTCTCTAGACTTTTTAGTACATGATAATGGAAATCCTGAGTTGAAGAATTATAGAACAGTGCATCTCGTACTTTAACGTGCATACAAAACACTCACATGCACATTCTGATTCAGTGGGTCTAGGGTGGGGCCCTGGATTCTGGATTTCTAACAAGCTCTCAGGCTGCCCACGCCACTAGTCCAGGGACCACATTTTGAATTGCCAGGCTCCAGACCTGCACTGCCCCCTGTAGCTATTGAGCACTTGCAATGTGGCTAGTCTGAACTGAGATGGCATGTAAGTATAAAATATACACTAGATTTCAAATACTCAATATGAAAAAAATGTAAAATAGCTCAATTTTTAAATTGGTTGCATGTTGAAATAATATTTTAAGAATATTGGGTTATATAATATATATTGTTAAAATTAATTTTGCCTGTTTTTAACGGGCCTACTAAAAATTTAATTTCATATGTGGCTCATTATATTTTATTGGACAGTGCTAGTTTAATTTACATACAAATAGATATAGAGCATATATTTTTAAAAATAAAGGATCATTTCTGGAAGTCCTTTACAGATCAAGACTTTTTTAGCTTTGAAAAGTCTCATCTTGACCTTTCTATCTCACGTAGTAAAGAGATAAGATGAGAAATACCCTCGCTTCTCAGAAAAGGCACCCCTCTTTGGCTAAGCCCAATGAAAGGCAATGTTTTCAGATAACGGTGTGTGAGACCTGGGGCGCCGTGGCACCAGTGCACTAGCTCGTTCTCTCTCTCGATGGCCTCGCCGAGCTCAGGTGGCCAGTTGCAGTTCTGTTCCTGCTCCATGAGGAAGTCCACACTCTGCCATACCAGCTCCTGATCTGAGGGCTTGAGGTGCTCATGGTAAGAAAGAAGCATCTGGAGAATGGACGACAGGCCATGAGCTGCTCCTATATTGACAAATAAAGCATAATTAGTTCACATAATTGAGAGAAAAGCCAGTTTAATTTAGTGAAAAGACAATCATAGTATAAAAAGAAATGAATGGCAATATTACTTGAAAGCACACATAGTAATATAATAATTGAGTTGCCTAAGAACTAGGTTTCTGAGGAGCATACACTTAGCACCGGTCAGCAAACTATAGCCTGCAGGCCAAATCTGGCTCACTGCCTGTTTTTGTAAATAAAGTTTTATTGAAACACAGCCATGCTCATTCGTTTGTATATTATCTATGGCTGCTTGCGTACTACCATGGCAGAGTTGTATTTGTAACAGAGACCATAAGGCCACAAAGCCTAAAATGTATTATCTATTCCTTTAAAGAAAAAAGTTTAGTGACTGACATCAGTTTTAGAGAAAAGACTTTTTAAAAACTTTGTAATTAACATATCAATAGTTTTTAGGAAAATGCTTTTAAAGTGAAAATAATTTGTTCTAGGTATACTAAACATTCATTCATTCATTCAACACATAAGAATTAAGCACCTACCACGTGTCAGATAATGTTCTAGGTGCTAAAGATAGATCAGTGAACAAAACAGACTAACATCCTTCTGTAAAGTTAAACACTAGTAATTGCTATTAATTTACTTAATGCTTCACATTTAGCACTGGGCATTGTCCAAGCCCCAGAGGATGCACAGATGAATATGACTTGGTCCATACCCTTGAAGACCTCCCCGTCCAGTTCAGTGACAAAACCAGACTTGTAAATAAATAATTAGAACATGAGGTGATAAATGCTCTAGCAGAGATGTGTACCAAGAGCTAAAAGAGAACCGACAAAGGAGAGCTTAATTTGGCCTTGGAGTGGAGGAGGCACTGAAGGTTCCACACAGGTAGTGCCATCTGAGCGAAGTTTTGAGGAATTCCTAGGAGTTCCAGCATAGGCTACTGTACTATCAAAGACGTGATCCTGCTTTAGGAGAAGGAGCTAGCTCAACGAAGGTAAAAGTTTTCACTCATTTCTAATGAATAGAGTGCTGATTGATGGGTGGTGGTGGTGTCAATATATTCTGAGGGCTTGCTCTTTAAACTCAACTCTATAATTTTAAAGCTTTCTTTTTGTACACAGGCCCTCGGAACTCTTGATTCCCTAGAAACAGCTTTATAGTTGTATCCAGTCAAAAATCCTATTCTTAAAATTTGCTCATGAAACTTGAAGGAAGCTTTCTTTCACTGGACTTATTTTTTTAGATTCTTTTTTAAAATTTTTCCTTTTTCTCCCCAAAGCCCCCCAGTACATAGTTGTGTATTTTTCAGTTGTGAGTCTTTCGAGTTGCAGCATGTGGGATGCCTCCTCAGCATGGCTTGATGAGTGGTGCCATGTCCGTGCCCAGGATTCAAACTGGCGAAACCCTGGGCTGCCAAAGTGGAGCATGCAAACTTAACCACTCAGCCACGGGGCCAGCCCCTCTTTCACTGGATTTTAAATTTATAGAAAGAAGCTTGCTTTCCAGGAACATATTTATGCATTAGATAGAAATACGGTTTGTGCTATATATGTAAATGGCTAGAATGTGAATTTCTCTAAAAAGATAGGAAAATGAAAGAATTAATTCTATTAGAGAACTCTAGCAGACACTGTCAGTACCCTGCCCATCACCTCAGCCACACTCCTCACTCTGGTGCACCTATCCTCCCTGCTTTCCACCTCAAGCACCTATCATTCTGCCTGAGGCTTTCTCTGGCCACAGCGGTGTGCCCAGCCCACAGGGACAGGGCTGAAATCCTAGGGAATTAACACCTCTGGGAGCATCCTTCTATCAATGGAGCAGGGAGTTGGTGGACGAATACCCCAGCTTCCTCACCCTTTGGGTGGGACAATTCTGAGGCATGTTCTCTACAGACTCTAAGAGTCCCCAGTGGAACTGAGGCTCAGTTATTCATGAGTGCTCACTATTACATCCTCTATTAATTTTTTTCTCTACCCTGCCTCACTTTGTCACTCCTCTATCAACACTTTCTGGGATCATCTCCCAAACAAACCATTTATACCCAAATCCTTGTCTCAAGGTCTGATTTTAGGGAAACTTAGACAAGAACTTAGAGAGTCTTTGAGAAAACTCTCAGAGAACTGCTAGTCCATAAACTCATTGCAGAAGTTGTTCATCAGCCATCCATTCATTCATTTGGGTACCCTCATTATGTATAGGCTCTTGCTAAAGGTCCAGGGGTCACAAAGATAAATGAAAGAAAGTCCTTATCCTGAAGGTACACAGAGCCTGCTAAAGCAGTTGGACAGGTAAGCCACTAACTACAGTGCAATGTCATAAGGCCTTCAGTAGAAGGGTGGCAGGGTGACATGATGCTACCCAATTTTGCTTCAGGGTAAAACCTGAAAAGTGAGAATGTTTCTCTAGAGAGGGTTCAATAAACCCTTTTTCCAAAAAGCACGAAGTTTCTCAATAGGTCTAATGATGTTTGAGCAGAGTCTTGAAGTCTGGGTATAAGTATTACAGATAGATGAAGGGGTCATGGGAAACTGGGCGTTTTAGGCAAAAGGAACAGGCACAAAGGTTCCAAAGATATGAGAACACTTTGCTTGTAGGAGACTGTGCTGGACAGAACCAGGGAGGGGAGAGAGAAAGCTTGAGTTTGGAGAAGGAGGCAGGTGATCTACAAAGGGCCTTGCAAGTCATGCTCAGGAGCGATGGGGAGCCACCAAAGGATCCAAAAAGAAAATTAATCCAGAGTAATTAATTTTCACTTTACATGCCTCATATCTCAAAAGTAGCCACTGTGATTCAGTAGTCTGTTATTAATCCACTAATATTAAAATGTTGAAAATGTTAGTGGCTGAATCTCATTTCCCTGTGCAGAGGCACTATTTACAATGAGTGTGTAAACTGTTCACAAACTTTCAGCAGAATTAGGGCAATGAACTCACAATATAGAATACGGATTTTAGTCTTCAGTGAGAGTAATTGTTAAAATAGCTATATTTCTGTCGGTAGACTACAAAAGCAAATATTAAATTCTAATTTACAATATCTATCAATTTTTATTTTTAAATGGAATTTTAAAGTATTTCTAGTTAAATGAACAGTGATGACCTATGTCAGAAACAAAATCTTCCAGTCTTTAGTCAATGCTGACATGAGAGACTCTCTTCATCTCACCGGCCCTTGCCAAGACCATCACTCACCCAAGTATTCAGTTCCATAGTAAGAGTACATCAGGGGAAATGGTTTCCTCTTTTTCATGGCATACTGCTTCCCAGAGTCCAGAATCGCCTGGCAAATTGATTTGATCTGTGCTGGAGTCAGTACCTGAGTAAGGAAATCAAGAAGCAGAAGTCAAATCAGGATCCTCTTTTTCCCTCAGACACTGAATTTTCTTGCTTTAAAAGTCCTATCCGCATATCCCCAAATCCTTTTCTATGTGTAAATAAGATTAGCCAGACATAACTTCTTTTTTCTTAACTGTTGATTCTTTGTTGTCAATTTTATCTACCCTCTTCAGAAAATCGCTAAGTTTTGATGGGAAATACACATCTTTACTGCTATAGGCTTTTATAAAATGCAAAGACCACCTTACAGTTGTTATATCATTGATCTTTGTCACAGGAACAAGAAATTGTTCAGAAAAGAACAAAGGCTAGTCCTAAAGGATCACGCTTAACAAAGCTGTTACTCCTGGACCAGGTGCAGGTCTGGCCCAGACAATGGGCCTCCAATTTGTGTCATTTAGTCTGTGCTTATAAAACCGCCATTCTATGACAAGCTGCTGCATGACAGACTCACTGTAAGCATCTTCATTCCCTGAAGGAAACCAAATTCCAATAAGTACCAAGGCAAAATAACTTTTAATATCAAAATGCCTCTGAATACAGAACGACTAAAATGCAATGACTTGCAGTCTTCCATATTTTATTCAACCTATTCACAGCCAGTTTTAGGACTATAGAGATTAAAATGTTCTCAAGCCTACTAGGCATCACTGAGTTTATGAGGATTCTGCTCAGGTTTGTGATGTTTCCTGCCTCCCATTTTTCCTCGGGGCAGGTTAGATGCTCCCTTTGGCACACTCCTGACATCACCATGACTCTTTGGTACAGCACTTACCAACCTGGTGTTATGTCTCTCTCTATATACTAGACGATCAGTTATTTGAGGGCAAAGACTGTGGCATCTCATTATTTTGGTATCTTTGGTTCTTAACCCAAAACCTGAGGGGGCCTTTGGTGACTGATGAATGAGTAAAAAGTGTCAGGTTTACTGGCATGAAAAACAGAGCCCTTCCTCTTCTCTTTCCTTTATCCCTTCTCTCCCTCCCTCCTCCTTCCCTCCTTCCCCCTTTCTCTCCCTTCTACAATTATTTCTTAAGCCTCTACTATATGCCAGTAAAGCCTGTACTAGATGCTGGAGATATGACAGTGAACAAGATAGACTAGACCTCTGCTCTCGTGCAGCCAATGTTTCAAAAGTGCAGACCTGCACAGGACGAGCCCGAGTCAGAATACCAACAAAAGTTCACCTAAAGTTCAGCCTTCACCTAAGTGAATGAGTCAGGGATCAAGGAAAAGTCTATCGGATTTTGGCCTCTCTCCTAATACACAATGAATTTTCCTACCTGATATTTGGCATTAGACTCACCTATTCCTTTTGAAATAAGGTACCAATGCTTTGTTAAATCATAACTTACTTCTCTGATTTACCCAACATTAGAAGAGTAAAATATAATCCAGGTTTTCGCCTCCTCAAATCTAGCATTTAATTTGGAAAAATAATTAAAGAGGAAGCTGCTCATTAATTAATTTGCCAATTAACTTTTATTGAGCTACTATTCCAGTAAGGCCCTGTACTAGGTATTGTGGGGAAATTCTAGAAAGCCTGGGACACATTTTCTCCCTAGAGGGAATTTACTATCCAGTGCTAGAGAGGAGACATACACAAAAGTCTACAATAAAGCCATTAAAGTTCATGGGCCCAGGGGTGGAAAGAAACAGTAATGCCGTGTGTAACACAGACAATGAAGCACTGCTCGGCTCCACTAAGGCGTTACTATCTCCTCATTTTCCATCTGGTTGCTCAGAAACAATTGTCGTGGCTTTCGACTTAAATTTTCCTTTTATTAGCTACCTATCTTTGTCTCTTGGGTTTACTCCTTTCTGCCTAAAATTGCCAAAGACTCTATTTTCCCGTGCATTCCCACTGTCATTTCAAGGCTCAGCCTCCAGTCTTTCCTTAGTTGAATAGCAAATTTGTCCTAAACGATTTCCTACTCTGCATCTATTCAAATCACTATCAAAATTTTCATTTGCTATTAAAAACATCTTCCTCTTTGTGCCTTTATCAGTACCAACTGATCTTACATTTAGTCTTACCCTACTTAATATCTTGCAACTCCTCCATCCTGGCTCTCTTTCAGAAACTGCTTAAGTGCCTTGAAGGGCATGAACTTAATAGGACTCCATCCTGGTCCCATCCCATATTTTTCTGGAAATATACCTTGCTTTTCAACTGAACTTAGGTCCTGTCTGCCAATTCTGGTCTTAAATCCACATGACAGGAGCAGTTTTGTGATAGGAAAAGGTCACTGAATTTTGGGGGTATGTACTCATTTGAATTACTAAAATTCTTCCTATTTGACTTTTGTGCCAATAATTGAAAACTGGCTTATTCTCTCCTCAGTTGAACATTTATTCATATGTTTCCTCTCTTTCTGTGTCTGTGTGTGTGTGTGTGCAAGCACGTGTATTCACCTGTTTATTTGTAACCCAGAAAAAAAATCAACTTAGGTTATATGTGGTGCCCTCTCCCTTTCTTTCCATCCCTAATCTACAGCTCAGAATAGAGAATGAGTTTATAAAATATTTCAAAACCTCCCCAGTCATGCCTCATGTCGGGGCGGTTTCCCCTTATCTCTCAGAAACACTGTGAAAAACAAAGAGAAACCACATTTGTTTGGCTGGATAAAGAGCAGTTACGCATGCAGTTCTTTATCTCTGGGAACAGACAAGACCTACCCATGGGTTTATTGATCAGCAAATAAAAAGTGAAAACAGTGCTCATTAAAAGTGTGTGGAGGGGAACCTTGAGATGGAGGGTCCTCTTTTTTTCTCCCCTGAACAAACAGGACAGAAAGAAAGGAGATGACATGCAAGGGGAGGGGCTTGTTCTTGCCCTCTCATTTGTCTGCTTTCTCAGACATCCCTCCATTCCCAACTCCTAGAACACAGGAACACGCGCATGAGCACACACACTACCTCTGAGAGGATGGCCTCTGTGCTTTTGAAACACTCTGAGGCCCTGAGAATGAGGAAGCGGCATTTCCAGGGGAGGGAAAGAAAGTGACTGGAGATGGCAGAGAGGGGCTCCCTGCCCATTAGGCCTTTATCAACATAAATCCAAAATTCCCTCTCCTGTATTTATAGCACCTAGGGCCTATGCATGTGTTGATATCTTAGACGGATTTGATTCTTTAAATAAATTTCTTTTACATCAAATTAAAATAAATTAAGATATCTTGAAAATACAAAGCAAGTCTGTGGTGGTTTGGTTTAAACAGTTTGACCGATTCTCCTCACTTATCTTCAAACAGAGGTGTTTGTTGTGAAATATTCCTATGGGGCAGGGCTCTGAGTATGAAGTGACAAGAGAGCAATAAAGCCCATGCTATGTTTCTTGGCCCCAGCTGAAGGTCGCGCTGTGATTGAACCACCTCCATGCTGAGGAGAGATGACCTTTGTTAAGGAAATGAATAAAATGGACCAAGCCACAGAAAGATTGCTTCACCACACACCGCTTTCCAGGGCAAATGTCCTGCCCACAGGCCCTCTGGAGTGGCAGTCTTTGCTCGGGGGCGGGTAGAGATTTATTTCAGGTGTTGAGAAGACAAAATCTCAGGAGAGCTGCTTTGAAAATAAGCTTAAAGAGACAAGGTAGGGGGGCCGGCCCGGTGGCGCAGCGGTTAAGTTCGCACGTTCCGCTTCTCGGCGGCCCGGGGTTCGCTGGTTCGGATCCCGGGTGCGGACATGGCACTGCTTGGCAGCCATGCTGTGGTAGGTGTCCCACGTATAAACTAGAGGAAGATGGGCACGGATGTTAGCTCAGAGCCAGGCTTCCTCAGCAAAAAGAGGAGGACTGGCAGTAGTTAGCTGAGGGCTAATCTTCCTCCAAAAAAAAAAAAAAAAAAGAGAGACAAGGTAGGGCTAAGGGAGCGCTTTCAAGTAGGATATAGATCTTGATGAATCGAATAATTCAAATTATGTGCAAAGCCTTTTGCACTTTGAGGAAAGATATAATCTTAATAATTAGACTAAGTTAACATCTGAACCACTTAAATAATGAAACATTCAGCAGTTCTTTAAACTCTAAAAGTCGTGACCTAATAGGGATAAAGTGGAAGGAGTAAATATCATGAGTTTCACAGAGGTAGAGGGATATGAGCTAAGCTTTAAAGGACAAGTAGGAAGTGGATAAATGAAAGTGGGGGGAAGAGGCCATTTTAAGCTGTAGGATGATGGGGGAAACCCCGTGTATTAGGGCAATGCTTCTCAAACTGGAATGTGCACACAAATCACCTGGTGTTCTTGTTAAAATGCAGATTCTTGGGGCTGGCCCCAGGGCATAGTGGTTAAGTTTGGCACACTCCACTTTGCAGCTGGGGGTTTGCAGGTTTGGATCCCAGGCACAGACCTGTACCACTCCTCAGTCATGCTGTGGTGGTGACCCACATATAAAGTGGAGGAAGACTGGTACAGAAGTTAGCTCAGGGCTAATCTTCCTCAAGAAAAAAAAAAAAAAGAAAATGGGCAACAGATGTTAGCTCAGGGCTAATGTTCCACAGCAAAAAAAAAAAAAAAAAAAAAAAAGAATTAAAAAACGCAGATTTTGATTCAGTAGGTCTGGGATGGGGCAGGATTCTACATTTCTAACAAGCTCCCAGGTGATGCTGCTGCTGCTGGATCCACAAACACACCTGAAGTAGCAAGGGATTATGGGAACAGAGAGGCTGGTTGCAGGCGAGGATTTCTCTTGGGAAGGGTGAGAAATTAGACTGAAGGAACTATAGGAAGTTCCCGAAGACATTCAAGGAAGCAAGAGGGAGCACCAGGCAAAAACACTGCATACCATAATTTAAATGATCAGCTTACCTAGAAAAGCAAAGCAGCAACAATGGGAAATTCTCTTCCAATACACTGTGTGTAGGAAAAACGCATCCAAATTTGCAAACCCCAGTGGGGAGCTCTTAGCCAATGTGGCCAGGTTTGTTATTTTCTTAATGAGTCTCCAAATGGGGCACGTGTGCTGGTGCAGAATGAGCAAGTCCCTTCCATCTGGTTTTCCTGATGCTCCCTGACCATTATTATGCTGGGCGATGAGGAATGGGAGGCAGGTTACTCCAGTTAATGATTATCTTCCAGTTATTAAAGGGATTCAGCAGGGAATTTCAGTTATAAACACTTGGTCTCAGATACCATTTCAAAAGTTGCTTCTTTTCCCTTCTCATGTCAAGAAACACAAGCCAAGAAAACACTGGAAACCAGAAAAGAAGAACAGGTTTTGCTCCATTCTTGCAGACTGACTGCTAGCTTTAGAGATTTACTACAAGCACCTGGTAACCCAGTCTGCATCAAGTGTCACTAAGATGATTTCATTTTGTTTCCTGCAAGATACTAAATGTCTCAGAGCCTGAGTTTCCTTATCTACAAAAAGGGGATCACAATAACTAGCCCTACCTACCTCCTCAGGTGATGGTGAGACTCTTATGAAAAAGCAATTCCCAATGTTTGGACTTACACTGCAATCACCTGAGGAGCTTTTAAATATCCTGATGCTCTGACCACACCCCAAACCAATTACATCAGACTCTCTGGGTGTGGAACCCAGGCACCACTATTTTTTAAAGCTCCCCACGTGATTCCAAAGTGCAGTCGAGTTTGAGAATCACTGCTATGAAATATCAAATGAATGCAAAGATAGTTTTTAAAAGAAAAGTAATAATACGATGATGATGATCAGAACTAAAGAGAAGACAAGCAAAGGACCTCCCAAGCCGAAGACACTCCCAGATATAGAGATACACCTTCAGTCTGAGTCATGGGGGAGTGGAAGGGAAAAACCCAATATTCCCATCAAAGGACACTCTGGGTCAGGTCAGAGGTCCACTGAACCTCGTCCAGTATTTCCAACACAGACACCAATGCACATTTTGTGGCAGAGTAATGGAGAAACCAAGAAAACAGCAGGTAGTGCACTGGACTAGGATTCAGAAGATCTAGGCTTCAGATCCAGCCTTGCCACAGTAACCACGGTTAAGTCATCAGAGCTGTTTCCTCGTCTGGACTAGAATCTGTCCAACTGAGTCAGTGCTGCTTAAATTTTAGTGTGCCTAAAAATCACCCAGCGAGCTAGCTAAAACAGCTTCCCGGGCCTCACCCTGAGAGATTCTGACTCAGTAGCTGTGGAATGGGCTCTGAGATCTTAATTTCTAACAAGCTCTCAAGTGATGTGCATGCTGCTGGTCTGGGAACCACTCACTGAATAGCACTGTACTGGGTGACCTCTAAGGTGATTCTGGGCTCCAAACTCTCTGGTTCTCAAAAGCACGGGAGTCGTCTGGCTTTTGAACCGAAGAAAGATGACAGCACGGTGATCAAAAACATGGGCTTTGGGGTCAGGTAGACCCGAGTTCCAAACTTGGCTTCACCACTTTCTAGCAGTGTGGATTTAGGCAAGTTACTTAGACTTTCTAAGCCTCAGTTTACTCATTTGTAGAAAGCAGCAATAATAAGACTTACCTACTTTACTGGATTGCTATGAGGATTCCATATAAGCACTTAGCACAATTCCTGGCATAAAGCACACACATCACGCACGTAAGCTACAGTGAAAACAGACATCCAAAGTCCAATAGTGACTCAACTCCCACCATTCAGCACCATGGCCTTGGAGGCCAGGGCTCAGGATGTCTCATAAAATAACCCTGTTGCTCACCTCCCACTCCCCATTCTCCACCCAAGGACCAGCTTGTGTCAGCTTGCATTCCTAAACTGTTGTAACTTGTAATTCATAAACTAGTAAAGTATGGCCCTTCATGTCGGTGTGTTTACTTTTTTTTACTTATCACCACACTTTGAGCCCTTCACTATGTCACTATGTAACTCTAGACCAATCACATAAAACTCTCTGGACCTCAGTTTCCTCATCTGAAAGAACAAGGAGTTAAGCTGATGTGGTCTTTAATATGCCTTTCAGCAATAGTATTTTGTTATTCTGTGATTCAATACTTTATGACAACTATTTACAAATCTATATACTTATTTGGGCTCTAATTCTCGGATGTGGATGTGATGGTATGTTTCAGTGGTTTCATTTCTTACAGGCTAGGCAAAAAGTCCTTTGTAATGAGATGATAGCTCATGTTTAACTTGTCCTCTATTCTAGGCACTTTCTTTTATCAAGATGCACATTCTCTTATGTACTTTCTTCCTAGAGAAAGTTCAAAGGACTAGAAGTCGTTTCAGCCTCTTGGCCTCGGTTACTTGAGTCTGGTTATCTGGAGTCTTTGGTCTCTCAATGCCCCCAAAGTGAATGACTACATCATTAAGGCTGGATGCATAACTGACCGTTTCCCATCAGACCCTCCTCTAAGCCACTGCTGAATGAGTATGTCATTGCATATTCTCAAACTATGGTTCAACAAACATTTTTCAAGTGCTCACTAGGTGCGTAACACTGTGCTAGAGAGCAGAGAAATAGATGAGTAGTTGCGTATAATCGGATATACAGTAAATGCCTTTCTTATTTGGAAAGGCCAATTCTGATTACATATATGTGGCTTACACTATTAGTTAGCAACTTAATATCCATTCTCTTCTTATTCCTAACTACATCTCAATTTTATTAGGGTGATAACTGTGTTTAGCTCTAGGTGATAAACAGTGAATAGCCTCAGCCAATCATGTCAATCTTATTGTTGCTTGCCAGATACTCAAGTCTCAGCCTTTCTTGAATCTAGGGTTGGCTATATGGCCTTATTTTGTTCAAAGGGGAAATCTGCTGGGGCTGTTACCTGCCTTTCCTCTTTTTGGTGCCTTGAATGTGGATGTGAGTCCTGGAGCTGTAGCAGCTATTTTACATCCTGAGGCAATGAGCATGTGGATGAAAGGCCAACATTCAAAGAAGGACGGAGGAGAAAAATCCTGGGGTTTATGGACATCATTGAACATCCGTACCACAACCAGGGTCACCTATCTCCAGACTCTTGTTATGAGAGAAAAATTATTCCCTTTTTTAAAGTCACTGTTCATTGGGTTACTTACAGCCAAACTCACATCAACTGGGCAGCCACAAAGTGCCAACCTAACAGCATTGATAGCATCCACTTCCCTATAAAGCAATTTCTGCTCACATGTACTTCTGTTTCCACAGAAACCTCCACTCTGCAGCTCTTTAAAGTGAGGCTGCCTGCCAGAGTGGACAAATTCAAATGCAGTTTCCAGTTCTGGCTGCACTCACAAGGTTGTGATTGATTTTTCTTAAGTGCTATCCTACAGCCCAGAGACAAAGCCTGGGAAACACACTGTCACCTTTGCTGCCATTGCCCTTGGTGACCTTCCTACTCCTTCCACTTATCCTGCTCCAGATCAGGGACAATGGACACTCTCCAATCTGCTACCAAGACAATAGCTCCTCAAATCCTCAAAGTTTATTTGGGATGACAATGGGGAGGCCTGTGGCAGCCTCAGCAACAAGTGCTGTAAAGCAATTATTTTCTTTTCCAGGAACTGCCGTCACCTCAGCTTAAGTGACTGTATTATGTGCTACCCACCCTGTCACTTTAGAGAGCTATTCATGAAATGGTCCTAGAAGAACAATATCTGAACAATTTGCGACATTTTTTTTTTAGATTTTATTTTTTTCCTTTTTCTCCCCAAAGACCCCTGGTACATAGTTGTATATTCGTTGTGGGTCCTTCTAGTTGTGGCATGTGCGACGCTGCCTCAGCCATGGTCTGATGAGCAGTGCCATGTCCGCACCCAGGATTCGAACCAACGAAACACTGGGCCGCCTGCAGCGGAGCATGCGAACTTAACCACCCGGCCACGGGGCCAGCCCCAATTTGCGACATTTTAAGGCTCAATAACTCTTTCACCTAGATACTTTCAACAGAAGCTGAAAGGGTTTCTTTGGCCATGCTTTTTGACCTGGGTGTGAGGATTGATGGGTGCCCTGAAGGTCAGAAATGGGGGAGGGAAAGCAGAAACTCTTCAAAACTCTTAGATTTTTCTTTTCAAAGTCTTAAAATACATTTTAATAAACACGTGCCTTTGGGCTAAGGGAAGCAGTGTGATATAGTGCAGGTTTGGCCATGAATGGTACCTTCTCTGTGTGCAAAATGAAACCTAAAGCTATTGGGGCGGGGCGGTGATTGGGTGAGCACGGTTGGGAAATTCGGAATTTCTGGCTTTGTCATTATGCGGCCCGAGGAAGTGATTTAACTTCTCTGACTTCACCGTCTTCATCTGTAAAATGAGGTGGCCAACCAAGAAACCTCCCACGACCTTTCTGGTTCATGATTTATACAATTTATAAATACGTGTATAACTTTCCTCCTCCTCTTGATTTCATTTAGGTATTGGAGAGAATTCACTGTGTGATCATGCCCAAAGTAGTCTTGTTATGCTGACATTGTGTTTTCAGGTACTTTAAAGGGAAAATGATTCTGGTTTCTTTTCAGAAACAGTTTTAGCCAAGGATCTTTAGCAGATTCACATTATAAAATTCAGCTAGAATCACTTTCTATATAAACACATCTAAAAAGGAGATTTGGGTGACCCAGGCATGAGAGGTTCCCGGTAGGCTGTAAGAGCACTGTGGGTGAAGGGAGCTGCCACCACCACCCCTGATTAGGGATCAAGCAGCCATGATGAACAAAAGCGTCACTGTGGCTGGTTTCAATTTGCATTTTATGCCTAGGGGAAGGAGAAGGAATAGAGGCTCTCAGGAGGAGCCGGCTCCGTGGCTGAAGAGGAGGGAAGAGGGAAGTGAACTGATACCTTTACTCTGTTAAAGACAAGAAGCTCCCCCAAAGCCTCTTCCTTAGATTTGAGCTTCCACAAGTTCTAAGTGGTTGCTGCCCAACGAATGCAGCCAGGGAGGCTTCTTCCTGCTCCTTAGAAAGGCTGGGGCCAGCAACTGGGATATGTAACCACTACTAAGCAAAGCAGGATTTATAGCCTTGTCAGGTAGTAAGTAAGGTCCTTGTCTTATACAGGGTTTATTCTGTAAATATTTATTGAGCCCACTATGGCTCGCTGGGAGAACATCAGTGAGCAAAAGAGAGAAAAATCCCTGCCATCACGGAGATTACATACTAGTCTGAATAAATTCCTATTTTGCTGCATATTTTATTACCCCAAATATGTCTTATTCAGCCACTCTCCATAATTCATTATTATTTTAATGAGGCTGTCTTCATAAAGAAACCAATATTAGGTAAATTGTGTGCCTCAGCTCATGTTGCCTGGGGAAACTTTAAGAGGAGATGAAATCCATTCTCAGGCACCAATGTTCAACTGAGGGTAATCACTAGAATTGTAAGGATGGGCATAGGAAAGAAATGGCCGGCTGGCTAGCAGCTATAGCATATAACTACATGGAAAGGCTTAAAAACAGAAGCCCCACTCTAGACCAAGATCTTATGGCGGGTAGGACCAGACACTCATATTTTTTAAAAAGCTCCCCTCATGACGCTGGGACACACAAGTTGCTTTACAGGGCTTTGCATTGCAAATCCAGCACTATTTAGTAGTGCAAATAGCACAGGTAGTTGGAACAAGGAAGTGAGCTTAATCTTACGTGGTTCACAAAGCTTTACTGTATTTATTCCTGGTCACAGACTAGACTTTTAATTATAAGCTTAGTGCCAGGTACCCTACCTATAAATTTGCTTCATTAGTTGTAACACAAAGTACTACTGGCCGTTTACGGATTTTTAAATAAACAAAAGCATGCATCCTCATAATACTGAGAGAGTAGTCTCTCGTTTAATATGTAAAGGGAGTAGGTACATTAAATATATAATTATCTATGAAGAGGCACTTATAAAATAAAGTCTCCCAATTACACTATGAAGGAACAACTCAAGACAAAATTTATCCAAGTGCATGCAGGTGAGAGAGAGAGAGAGATTTTTTACTGTGAAAGATGTATAATTTGGACTTTTACTACAGTACATCAGTGTCTAAGGGAAATAGGTATCTAGGTTCACCTGTATAAGAATATCCACAGCAGCTTTATTTATAAGAGTTTATTCGTAAGTTTCATTCATAAGAACTGGCAACATCCTAAATATCCATCAACAGGAGAATGGATGAATAAATTGTGGTATAGTCACACAATGGAATACTACCCAACAATAAAGAGAATGAATTATTGATATGTGAAACAACATGGATGGATCTCATGAACATGTTAAGCAAAAGAAGCCAGACACAAAAGAGTACTTGCTATATGATTCCATTTATATGAAGTTCAAGAACAGGCAAAATCAAACTATGGTGATAGAGGTCAGAAGAGCGGTTACCTCCCTGTGTTCCTCATGTGTGTGTGGACAAGTGGTACTAATTGAGATTAAGGGACTTTCTGGAATGATGGAAATGTTCTTTTTCTTAATCTGGGTAGTGAATTATATGAGCCAAACAGTGAAATCACTGAACTATACATATAATATTTGTACAGTTTGCTGTATGTAAACTATTTGTTGTTAGTGCCATCGATTCCAACTCCTAGTGACCCTGTCAAGTAGAACCCTGCCAAGTCTTTCTGTGCCATCCTCTCACCTTCTGGTGCTATATCAGACAATACTCCACTGACATTCACAGGGTTTTCATGGCCAATTTTTTTGGAAGTGGTAGCCAGGTCCTTCTTCCTAGTCTGTCTTAGTCTGGAAGCTCCACTGAAACCTGTCCACCATGGGTGGCGACCCTGCTGGTATGTAAGCTATACTTCAGTTTTAAAAGCAAAATAAATCAGGGTATTGAATAGCATATCTATCAAATGGTAGAATAAATGGCTTAACTGTTTGTCAATACATTTTGTCTGAATGTCCAGGTCCCTTGGTTGTAAGATACCTACTTTGCTAGCTGTCCTGAAGAAGGGTCTTCCTAAGTCTTCCATGAAATTAAAAAAAAAACGTGTGCTTCCTTCTGGGTAGATAAACTGCAGAAAGAAGGACATTACCCCTGGGCTGATGCAGCCCCAGGCCAAGGCTTAGTGACCAAAACATAGAGGCTGCATTTCATTTCCTTCACCTTTCTGGCCAGGTGCCCTTGTGCAGGGCACAACCCTGCCAATCACACAGGGCTGCCTGGCTCTCTGGAAGGAAGCTGGAGCAGCTTGTGGAATCTAAGAGAAGCCAGATCTGAGAAGGGAGTAATACTTGGATCCAGAAAGCTGCCAGGCCTCAGTGTTCTCCCTCTTGGTGACATTGGTCTCCGCCTGTTTCACTTTCTACAGACCCATTTTCTCTACTTCTCTATGGCTGAAGGTAACTTCCCATACACCATAACACACACCAGCTCCCAAATTTTATGTCTCTCAGTTTTAGCCACACTGAAACCCAATTCTGAATTCCTAGGAGAGAGAATCTGATTGGCTCAGCCTCAGTCAGGTGCATTTACCCCAACTGCATCAACATGGGTGCAAAGATCCACACAGAGAGGGACCAGGACAGTGTTTCACAGAGAACTGGGGTTATTTTGAGCTACGCAGAGTTCCCCAGAAGGGTATATACTACACCTGTATCAGGAATGTGTTTAACTTATTAGAAAATCTGACTTTCAGTGGCTTAATCAAATAAAAGGTTATTTTTCTCATATAACAAAAGGTCTGGGAAGTGGCCAACTGCTGATGTTGTTTGGCGGTTTGTCATGTCAGAGGCAGGATGTCACAATTCTCTCTTCCTTCCCTCATGTTGGCCCACAGGCACAAAATGGCTGCTGTAACTCCAGAAACTATGTTTATATTCAAGGCAGGAAGAAATGAGGAAAGGCAGCACCTGTCATATCCATTCTCTTTTATCAGGAAAGCAAAAGGTTTCCCAGCACTCCCAAGCAGACTTACACTGACACGTCATCAGCTAGGACTGTTTGACATAGCCACCCTGACAGACAGGTTGGAAAATCAAGTAATTATCCAAGAATACTGCTATGCCAAAAAAGATTAGGGTTCCTTTAGTAAGGACAATGTAGAAAATGGATATCTGGTAGGCAACAGGCAGTGTCTGTCACCACGCTGAACTATAAGAAGCCATATTCTCTGAAAAATTTATGTTAGCTATTCACGATTATGTCTGAACACAAGTGATGGAAAGCACACAATTTTTTAATTCATTGCTTCTCACCACACACCTAAGCCACTATATATTCAATTTTGCACTCCACCACCTAGGATCTTTCAGCTAGGATTTACATTCTATTTCAAAAGCTGTCATGGAGGAATTGGTCAAGGCAGGTTTATTGGCTCCCAGTCTAACTATCCAACCACTACCCAAATGCCTTTTCTATACCACAAGATAACACAGGATTGTGGGAGAAGGATTAAAGGAGCTCTGCTTTCTCTAAATATACTATTTCAGAGGTGATCTTAAAGACCATTATTTCAATATACGCAAATAAATACTATTCCATTTTAAATCTGTTTCTTAGTGTGAAACAGGTGCAGGAGATGAAGGCAGACTGAGTAAAGTCTTCACCTTTAAACGGAATGGGTGGGACTAGATGGCTTCTAAGCATCCCTACATGCCTGATATTGTGCTTTCTAAAGGGACTACAATCACAGTCTCTCAAAATCACGAGGGACATTTCCAAGAATTGAGTCTAGATTAGCATTACTTTTCAACGAGAGACAATGTATACTATGAGGTGAGAAAAATGCCATGGAAAAGGAATGACAGGTGAAGAAATTCAAATCTTCTAGCTGATTTTCACATATAAATAAACTTGTGTTAAAAGGCAATTACCATTGCTTTTGAAGTATTTTATAATATACACACTTAATGGCAAAATTTGCGTGGAACCATGTTAATTATGTGGGGGGAATCTTGTTTAGCTATCTGTTCACAGAACACATATTCCTGTTACAGCATAATTTATGTTAATCTTGTTACTTTAACTCATATTCTAACTTAAAAGTATAAGGAAAAGAACAAACTTTGGCAGATCCATTCATAAACCATTATGAAAAGGAGTTCTAAATGTCTGCAGTTGGAAACTGTGTTAATTATCTGTGAGTCCTTGGGCAAGTCACTTTTGCTCTCTGGATCGCAGAGTGGAGACATTAAAGGACCTTAAAAGTCCTTTTCTTGCTCTAAATTTCCAGGTCTCTATTACTCTGTTAAAAAAGTTTATCCAGATCAGAGTTTTCTCTGGTGGCGTCAAGTCTTCACTTGCAGTTTTCAAGACCCCTAGGCTGCCCTGAGTCTCACATCCCTTCCTCTAATTCTGTAAGCTTCCCAGTATTCTGTTAATAAAACCCCCCTTTTAATCTAATTTTTGTAAATTTTTAGTATTGAATTCCAAAAGGTTATAAGAATAGTACAAAATTTCCCATATACCATTTACTCATAGTCATCTTTTGTTAACATTTGACACGTTTGCTTTATCATTCCCTATTTTTGGAGGTGGCATTTTAGAGTAAGTTGCAGACATGATGACCATTTACCCCAAAATACTTCAGTGTATATCTCCTATAATAAGGACATTCTCTTACTTAACTACAGTGTAATTATCGAAATCAGGAAATTTAACACTATTATCTAATCTACAGTCCATATTTAAAATTTTCCCAATAATCCCAATTATGCCCCTTAAAAACACATTTTTTTTTTTCTGTTACAGGATCCAACCCAGAATCACACATTGCATTTAGTTGTAATATCCTTTAGATTTCATTAATCTCGAACAGATCCTCAGCCTTTGTCTTTCTTGACTTTGACATTTCTGAAGAGTAAGGACAATTTATTTTATAGGATGTCCCTCAATTTAGATTTGTACAATGATCCTCATGATCAGATTCAAGTTATGCATTTGGGGCAGGAATATCCCAGAAATGATGCCATGGTATTTGAGCCATATTGGTGACCCCACTTTTTAAAGATTGGCACCTGAGCTAACATCTGTTGCCAATCTTTTTTTCTTCTTCTTCTTCTCCCCAAAGCCCGTCAGTACATAGTTGTATATTCTAGTTGTAGGTCCTTCTGGTTGTAGTGGTGCCCCCCTTTTAAAATTAAGTTACTCCAAGATGAATTTCTATCATCTGAGATTTTAAAAGTTATGACTAATTTAAGGCTTTAGCTGTTGAAGACCCACAGGCTCTTTTAATATGGCCTCAACAGTAAGGTGTGTCATCACTTAGGCCTGGCTACATCCCACCTGGGAAGGACCAGAACTTAGGAGTTTGACCTGGAAGAAGATCAGCGGATAAAGACTCTATGGAAGGCAGCTAAGTTGGTGGAGGGTAGACAGGTAGGTCCAGGAAGTCAGAATCCATGAGGTCAAAGTCAGCAAGGATCACCCAATAAGGATAGTAAGGACTGATTGCAGGGCAGGGGTTGTGGGCTCATTGCCCAGCATCATAAAGCTAATGGATGGAGCTGGCCCTGGGCCCATGGGTGTTAGTCACAGACCTCAGTTGAGTGCAGGAGTAAGGTGTTCCTGGCTATATTAGGTTCCAAAGTGCCAGCACTATCTCACATACCTTGGGGGTGGCAATATTGTGTGATTTCCCCTTACTCTAGACCAATGCTTCTCAAATTTGAACGTGCATATGAATTCCCTGGAGATCTCGTGAATGTGCAGAGTTAAATTCAGGAGGTCTGGGGTGAGGCCTGAGATTTTGCATTTCTAACAAGTCCACAGGTGATGCCGATGGTGCTGGTTCAAACTATATTTTGAGTTTCAAAGCTGTAGGAGAACACAATTTTATCTGTGGCAGAAATGGAGGGGCCAACACTACCTCACATACATTGGAGTTGGCATTACTGTGAGCTTCCCCTCTACTCCATACCATCACATAGAAGCTTCTTTTAGTCAATCAATTCAGAATTCATTGAATACCCTACAAAGTCATTTAAATTCAAAAGTGACTCCAAAAAGACGGAGAAGGAAGGAAGAGACATATTTGGCACACTGCCAAGCCCAGAAATAAAGTAAAACTTCATAAACATTAAGCAATAAATAATGGCTTTGTAAAAAACAAATTCACATAAAATCTCAATTTGATAACCCTGAAAATGTGTGTGTCCTGAGAAAGGGTGGCCCTCCCCTGGCAGAGGAAGTGTTGGTTTTGCATCACTCCTCACTTTTTTCTATAGAAAATTATAGTCT
The DNA here is from genome assembly GCF_041296265.1 of Equus caballus. Classification (NCBI taxonomy): domain Eukaryota; kingdom Metazoa; phylum Chordata; class Mammalia; order Perissodactyla; family Equidae; genus Equus; species Equus caballus. The sequence continues at coordinate 31,000,771 of NC_091715.1, read as the reverse complement.
ACCTGCATAACATAACAAACCTGGTGACTCAGGCTAATTTTCTTTTAGCAAGCACCTCTAAATAGGCCCGTCACAGCCTTCCCATAATACTCCCAGATGTTCTAAAACTGAGAAGGTTAGAATTGAAGTAACAAGGGCATTACTCACAGGAAACAAGAACCTGCTTATTATTAACAATTCACATCTGGCAAATTCTTTAAAATCAGTGTCTCTTGTAAGGCTCTGCTTTCAAAAGGCAAGAAGTATCGGTTGGTATTACAGCTCTGTGGCAGGTAAAATTTAGGATACGGCAGCAGAAACACTATATGAAAAGCCAGTCTAGCAATGCAGCAAATCGTTTATTACATTTGCTTTCAATTAAAGGGAAAGGACCTTCAGGTCTTCAGAAGAAAAGATGCTGTTTTACTCCAGCAGAGGGAGCCTATGAAACAGCCAAAATCAACCCTAAAATACCAGTGTTCGTATGATCTTGTCAGAGTGAATTAAGGGTCATTTGTCAAAAACAGAAAAAAAAAAGTTACAGTTTATTGAAGCATGAGAGCATGACAATGACCCTGAAATGATGATTTCAGGTGTTCAATGAATGCTTACTTAGTAAATAAACGGTTTGCCTCCTCCCTCAGGGAGTCTAGGTGACTTCTCATCTACTCATCAACCTCATGAAATGCCAGCTTTAAATCACACACCTGACTTCTGGGAGGAACTCATTAGTAAACAATCAGAGTTTGGTGGTAGAGGCGGAGGGCTAACTTTTGCTAAGGGCCTCTGGCACACAGTTTACCAAGGACATGCAATACTTTCTAAAATGAAAATCTAGTTAGTAAAAATAAATACAGCAATATAATTAATAATTGAACAGTCCCTAAAGGTGTACAGGAAAACAAAAACAAAACCTAGTAGCCTTCCTATTACTCTAGAAAAATCAATGCGTTTAAAAGGATAACGTTTTTTTTTTAAACAATGATCTAGTGATTAGACTGGAAGGTTGAATTTTCAAGGACTATTGAATTTCATTCACCAGACAGAGAATGACCTAAAAAGCAAACTAATGACAGTTTTTCAGTCAGTAAGGGAGGGTTATTTACATAACAGAGGACACAGGAAAGATAATGTCTGCATTATTTTCATGGCTCATCTTCTACTGCCGGGATGCCAAAGGCACAAGACCCTCAAGTTACGCATCCAGTATGACTGGTCCAGGAGAATGAAAGTGTTTCTGAGGCACTGAACCACTACGTTAAATTAGGAAAAAAAAAGTCCACAACATTCATTCTCTCCTTAAAGTAGAAATAAGTGTGTTGGCTTTCATGGGGGTAAATGCAGAGTAGCTGCATTCTCAGGGAAGAACTGAACTGTACCTGGTTAAAGAAACCACACTCTGCAAAAAAAAAAAAAAAAAAAAAAAAAAACCCTGCCCATCAAAAGGTGCCACTTCTATGGTTGAATGAACATCCTTGTTATCCATCAATCAATGAAGAGGCGTTTAGTGTATGTCTTATATCCTCAAAAGGAGCTAAGAAGAAATAGTGCAGTTGGATGTGACATGGTCATACCTTATGAGAATGTACAGTTTCGTTGTGGGGACAGAATTAGGTCTTAATTGGGGCAGTACTGGAGACTAAGAGTACAGGCAGTTGGAGCAGGGAGGAGAGAGAGGCGGCTTCATAAGGGTTTGGAACATAAGCGGTGCCTAAAGGTAAGAGTATCCAGGTGGGCATAGCGGCATGAGCAAAGACCTAGACATTGACCGCCAGCAAACTGAGAAAACAGACCCCAGTCTGTTTTAGTATAGTACATCGTGTTGTGAAGGAGACAGAGAGAACGTTTGGGTTGAATAGAGAAGCTCAGAGCAGCTTGCAGCAGGCTTGGAAGCCATGCAGAAGTGTGCAATTCATGTGTTACCCATGTGTTTACAACATTCTGCGCTACCAGATGATAAGAGATGATCAGTAGAGGGAGGAAAGGGGAGGGTCCTGGTCCTTGTGGTTAAATATTTGAGAAATGCTAGGTTAAAAAAGGTTTTTTTTTTCCAGAGTAGGATTTCTCAGTGTAGTATGAATCCCCCAAAAATTGGGTAGAGTTTGCAACGAAAATATTTGACAAGAAGTCCCCTTTTTTGCACAACCTCCATAAATATCACAACTGGGAAATACCAGGGAGGCACAGAGAACCCCTACTGATTCCAGAGAAAGAAAGTGATGCAAGGACTTGCACAAGGCCCATAAGCTGTAGGCCCTAAAATGAGTTAAAGTATTGACATGAAAACATAGTAAGTTCTCCTTTATGAGTACACAAGTTTCTCTCCAACTTGAGTTCCTCTAACATACACATAATTCTGACACCTTTTCACCACTCTAAGACATGTGATACTAGGAAATGCCACGTGGGAGGTCAGTCCTGTGGGAGACTCTTCAAATAAAGAGGGAGCTGAGAATTAGGAGGTAAAACAGATGGTAAAGAGAAGAGGCTCTGCCAATCTCTTGGGAAAGACAAAAGACGATGAGATCAGCCTAGGCCTCAGAACTGTAAACTATCCTCTGGGGGTACCTGAGAGACATGTGAGAGGACTTGATGGTAGGCGCTTTGGCTTGAGCTATGGGGGCAAGACTGAGGGAATGCTGCCAATTAAGGGCGCCAGGGGCAGGAGCTGAGCTGGATCCACACCAACATAGCTTTTTCCACCTCAAGCTTTCAAGTGCCTCCACATCCCTGGGATATAGTGGTTCACTGAGGTGGACCACTTGGAGTTCAAGGTCAACAATTTTTTTAATTGAGGTCATAATAGTTTTATAACATTGTGAAATTTCAGTTGTACATTATTTGTCAGTCACCATATAAATGTGCCCCTTCATCCCTTGTGCCCACCCCTCAACCCCCTTCCCCCTGGTAACCACTAAACTGTTCTCTTTGTACATGTGTTTATCTTCCACATACGAGTGAAATAATAGGGTGTTTGTCTTTCTATGTCTGGCTTATTTTGCTTAATACCCTCAAGGTCCATCCATGTTGTTGCAAATGGGACGATTTTGTCTTTTTTTATGCCTTAGTATTCCATTGTATATATGTATACCACATCTTTATCCAATCATCAGTCGATGGGTACTTGGGTTGCCTCCACATCTTGGCTATTGTGAATAATGCTGCAATGAACATAGGGGTGAACAAGTCTCCTTAAAGGAACTGTTGATTTCAAGTTCTTTGGCTAAATACCCAGTAGTGGGATAGCTGGGTCATATGGTATTTCTAATTTTTCCAGAAATCTCTATACTGTTTTCCACAGTGGTTACACCAGTTTGCATTCCCACCAGCAGTGGATGAGGGTTCTCCTTTCTCCAAACCCTCTCCAACATTTGTTTTTAGTCTTAGTGATTACAGCCATTCTAACAGGTGTAAGGTGGTATCTTAGTGTAGGTTTTTTTTCTTTGAGGAAGATTAGCCCTGAGCTAACATCTGCTGCCAATCCTCCTCTTTTTGCTGAGGAAGACTGGCCCTGAGCTAACATCCATGCCCATCTTCCTCTACTTTATATGCGGGTTGCCTACCACAGCATGGCTTGCCAAGCAGTGCCATGTCTGCACCCGGGATCCGAACTGGCAAACCCCAGACTGCCGAAGCAGAACGTGCGCACTAAACTGGGCCGGCCCCCATCTTAGTGTAGTTTTGATTTGCATTTCCCTGATGATTAGTGACATCCAACATCTTTTCATGTGCCTGTTGGCCATGAGTATATCTTCTTTGAAAAATGTCTGTTCATATCCTCTGCACATTTTTTGATTGGGTTTTTTTCGTTATTCAGTTGTGTGTTTTTCACATATTATGGAGATTAATCCCTTGTCAGATATGATTTGCAAATATTTTCTCCCAGTTGGTGGGCTGTCTTTTCATTTTGATCCTGGTTTCCTTTGCCTTGCAGAAGCTCTTTAGTTTGATAAAGTCCCACTTGTTTTTCTTTTGTTTCCTTTGCCTGAGTAGACATGGTATTCAAAAAGATCCTTCCAAGACCAATGTCAGAGAGTGTAGTGCCTATATTTTCTTCTAGGAGTTTTATGGTTTCAGGTCTTACATTCAAGTCTTTGATCCATTTTGAGTTAATTTTTGTGTATGGTGCAAGATAATGGTCTACTTTCATTCTTTTGCATGTGGCTGTCCTGTTTTCTCAACACTATTTATCGAAGAGACTCTCCTTTCTCCATTGTATGTTCTTAGCTCCCCTGTCAAAGATTAGCTGTCCATAGATGTGTATTTTTATTTCTGGGCTTTCAAATCTATTCCATTGATTTGTGTGCCTGTTTTTGTACCAGTACCATGCTGTTTTGATTACTGTAACTTTGTAGTACATTTTGAAGCCAGGGATTGTGATGCCTCCAGCTTTCTTCTTTTTTCTCAGGATTGCTTTAGCTATTCGGGGTCTTTTGTTGCCCCATACGAATCAAGGTCAACAATTTTAAGTCACAAAATCAGAAAGACTGAAATTCTGGACATAGGACCAGACACGGTCCAAAATAGTCTTTTAACAAATGGATATTTTCCGCAAGAAAGCAAAACAACTCATTCTATTGAAATTGGAGGGAAGACAGACATAAGTCTCAAATGAGCTGAGGAAAATAGAAAAAGATCACCAAATATTAATGTAAGGTGATAAAATGTTATTGGTATTCTCTTTATTTAGAATACTACTTTTAATGTTTTATCTCAGTGAATGTGAAAATATTTGTAATGGGTTGCCATTAATCCACCCAGACTTATTTCCACCATAAAGATGACCTTCAGGGCCAGGCCGGTGGTGCAGCAGTTAAGTTCGCAGGTTCCACTTTGGCAGCCTGGGCTTCACCAGTTCGGATCCTGGGTGTGGAGCTACGCACTCCTTATCAGGCCATGCTGTGGCAGGCGTCCCACATATAAATAGAGGAAGATGGGCATAGATGTTAGCTCAGGGCCAGTCTTCCTCAGCAAAAAGAGGAGGATTGGCAGCAGATGTTAGCTCAGGGCTAATCTTCCTCAAAACAAACAAACAAACCCCCCAAAAAACAAAAGAAAGATGACCTTCAACCAGGATTTCCTTTAGCAGAGGAATTTTCTGGAACTTAATGCCTATAGCTAGAGAAAAACTACATAATTGATCTTCTTCAGAATCAACCAACTATCTTGAATTTACTTGTCAAGCAATAGTATCTATGTGTTCTGCAAATGCTGTGTCAAGCTCTGTGTAGAGTTTGAAAAACTAATAAAAGACATATTGCACGACCTCAAAGTATGTATATAATTGGACAAGAGGGGCAGGGCTACGCAAATACTGTATGACCTGCCAGAGCTGCAGAGACTGCCTGAGGAGCAAAACGATGGAAGGAAAAGGAAAGGAGCTTGTTACTGAGATATCTAAAAGCCAGCTTGGTCCCATCTGGAAAGGATGAAATCTTGTGCTAAGATTTTCTTCATTTGGATTTAAATGAGACGAGGGAGCCATTGATGTGACAAACACGACTGTGATCTCAACCCCGATTGAGAAGTTGTGAGCTAAGAGTACGCCGCCACTTCCCTGTCCCTTTGGGTCATTCCAGGAGTGCACTAAGAGTGTGTGTGATGGCAAGGGCCTCTCAACTTTGAAAAGGACAATCCTTTAAGTCAGGCACATGGGGTTCAATGTTAAAGAATAACCGAGAATCCAGATGACTGTTCAAGACACAAGATCTCATTTATCAGTTTTCAATAGCTGTTATCACTGATCTGAAGATATTGAGGAATAAAGCTAAACCCCTCAAGTTTTGACTGTGGTCTCATAGTTAGTCCTACAGTCTTGGCCTCATTTGCAAGTTCCCTCTGGCACTGGGAAGTAAGATAGCCATAGGAATACAGGGATTTCTGTTTCTGGAAGTGGGGCCACCAGTAACTAAGAACTGTATGGGCAGGAAGGAGTTTGTGCTGGAACGGTGCCCCAAATCCAGGCTACATTGGACTTAAGTCTTTGGAACCTCTCTACAACTTGCTCCAGCTTCTGTAATACCACATGGATTCTGGAGCTGGTCCCCATTTCCCCAGACCTGATGGGAACTGGGTAGATGAAATTCACTGACTCTATCACAGGCCTGAATATCTGCCTCCTTTTCTTCTTTAGGAGGGGTTTTGTCCTTCAGCAGCCAAGTAGTACCCAAACCTACACGTGTGCCCTGTTGGTTGCAGTTGTCTTCCCATGTCTGAGACCCCAAGAGTCATCTGTTCTTTTGCCTTGGGCCTTCTTTCTCTGGGGACGCTCACATTCTGTATTTCACCCTAGAAATTAGAAGGGTCTTAGGGTAACAGAATTCCAAAAAACCCAAATTGGTCAATAATGATGAGCACTTCAGGCATGGCAAAGTAGGAGGGCTACAAAGGAGGAGGAGGAAACCAAGCTGTGTCACTTGAGGATTTGTTTACCTGTCTTTCTCGGGGCTTCATCATTTTATGCCTTTCTGTATGTGCTCCAGAGCCCTCTCCTTAGCTAAGATTTTGGTAGAAAATTAAGAGGGAAAAGCATCCTAGGTAGGAGTGACAGTGTGAGCAATGACAAAGTGTCATGCTTAAAGTGCTGTGAAGAAGAGAAATGAACAGAGCTTGTTGGTAGATTGGGATAAAGGAGAGAGAAGAGTTGATGACACAATAAGAGCCTTTGAGTACAGGGAGGGTTGAATAGAGCTTCTGTGCAGCTGTTTTCCATGTCCAGGGAAAATTGGATAAGATGAAATTTCCACTGAATAAGAGAAAACAGTCTTAACATCTGATAACATGGTTGAATGCAAGAAAGTGGAGAGACTACAGCTTGCAGAGTAATTTTTTTGCTTTCTTGATCAGATTTTTGTCACTAATAACTAGTATCTAATTAGCAAGTTTTAAAGTTTAATAATAAAGTTTGTCACAAAATTAGGACCATATAGTCTAAAAATAACTTGGCTCAACCAAATTTTAACCCCACCTTTGTCAGTGCTCTTATTAAAGAAAAAAGAATTATAGTTTTTTAAAATTCCATTTTATATTTCTTCACTGTTTCATTTACTCTCTCTCTCCATCTTCTCTTACTTGGGTTTCAGCTCACTGTTGCACGAACTCTGCTAAATGTAGGAAGATCCAGTTACATCTGTAAGTAAAACATTTTCTGCAGACAATCCTGTCAGGGAACATCCTCAAGGAGAATTTATGATGAAGTAAAAGTGGATGTGAGACAAGATCTTGATCACTGGCAGGAAGGAGTATACTTCCAAAGGAGAATCTGTGTGAAAGTGCTATATAAATGGTAATACTGGTAATAATTAAAATAATCATTATTCAGTCTTTTGATTCTACTCTTTTTTATTCAAACTTAGGATCCCATGCACAAGATTGAATATAGGTATACAATTTAGTCCCAATGTTTCTTTTCATACACTATTCTACACAATTATCTCTTAGAACAGTGAGGATCAAATATTCCTTGAAATAACACACCTTCCCCACTAAATTCCAGTGGTGTAAGAGTTAAATGACTAGACCGTGGGCACTGGGATCAAGAGTGGGAGTGGAAGGCCCCAGACAAAGGGAAGTGGAGGTTTGGAATATGGGAAGTGTTACAGGTTAAATTGTATCCCTCCAAAAAGAGATGTTGAAATCTTAACCTCCAGTATCTATGAATGTGACCTTATTTAGTTAATGACTGAGACGATCATTAGGGTGAGCCTTAATCCAATATGACTGTGTCCTTACAAAAAGTAGAAATTTGGACAGAGACAGACACGCACCCAGGGAACATAATGTGAAGGCAGAGAAGGAATACACCATGTGAAGATGAAGGCAGAGATCTATAAGCCAAGGAACACCAAAGATTTCTAGCCAACAACCAGAAGCTAGAGGAGAGACAGATAAGCTTCTCCCTCACAGCCCTCAGAAGGAACCAACCCTGCGGACACCTTAATCTCAGACTTCCGGCCTCCACAACTGTAAGACAGTACATTTCTGTTGCTAAGCCAACAAATTCATGGTACTTTGTTACAACAGCCCTAGGAAACTAATACAGGGTGGTAATGGCAGGAGGTGAGGAGGCAAACCACTTCTCCCAAGGAACAGAGTTCCCCTTCCTCTGGTTGTTTCCCCCAAGATGTTCTCAACTGTTTTAGAGATTCAGTGTCAGGAATAGGATTAAGAGGTGCAGGGCCACATGTGGTATTTGCAAAAAGCAACACCATAAGAAATACACACACATACCCAGCCCAAATCATTATATTTCTATACATACCTGAGAAGTTCCAGTTCGAGGTCAAGTGGGTGACCTTGCTAAATGTCCCTCATGGCCTCCTGCAAGGAGAGGGCCCCAGAAAACCTTGGTGTGGCAGGGTCAAGGTAGCAGTGTCTGGGCCATTGTTCCTCAGTTTGGCCTTCAAGAAGCCCTTTCAGTACAACATGATGACTACAGTTAACACTGCTGTATGGTATATTTGAAAGTTGCTAAGAGATTAGATCCTAAAAGTTCTCATCACAAGGAAAAACCTTTTTTTTTTCTTTTTTGTATTTGTATGAGATGATGGATGTGTAACTAAACTTAATGTAGTAATCATTTCACAATATATGTAAGTCATTATGCTGTACATCTGAAACTTATACAGTGCAGTATGTCAATTATATCTCAATAAAACTGAAAAAAAACAAAAGCCCTTTCAGCTGCGATAGGCCAGAGGCTGAGCAGGCCGGCTCCAGGCCTCCCATCCTACTTCTGACCAAAGCAGCTATGCTTTCCTCTCCTTTCTAAATTGGGCTTCCACATATGATTCCAATTGAACAAAGGGGTCCATAGATTAAAAATAAATGTCTGGAAATTCCTTCATAAGACCCCTATGCTTCAGTCAAACTCATGTAATAACCATTCTTCCCACTCACTTCACCCTCCATGCCTTCGTTAACACCTCTCCCTCTCCTGAGAATGCCCTTACTCCTGAGTCCACTGACTGAAGTCCTCCTGGGCCATATGGTGTTGGTGGACTACCCAAAAACTTTGCCACTTAAAAATACTACTTCTCTTCTAAAAGAAGTCCAGTTCTACCTGAATACTGGGCTAGGATCCCTAGAAGCATGGAAAGCAGACCAGTCCCTGGTGTACTGGTGGTCATATGCCCCAGTTCTAGTCAATGAGGCAAGGGGGAGGTTTGCCGGGAGGCCTCTAGGAAAGAGTTACCTCCTTGATAAGAAAGCAGAAGAGGGGCCAGCCCCGTGGTGCAGCGGTTAAGTTCGCATGCTCCACTTCTTGGCGGCCCGGGGTTCACCAGTTCAGATCCTGGGTGCGGACATGGCCGCTTGGCAAGCCATCCTGTGGTAGGCGTCCCATGTATAAAGTAGAGGAAGATGGGCACGGATGTTAGCTCAGGGCTGGTCTTCCTCAGCGAAAAGAGGAGGATTGGCAGCTGTTAGCTCAAGGCTGATCTTCCTCCAAAAAACAAAAATTAATTAAAAAATAAAAATAAAATAAAAGCAGAAGAATTCTTTGCCTCATGCTCCTCTGATTCCTGCATTTGAATACAGTTGGATAAGAATGTGATTTTTAGAGCTACAACAGCCATCTTGTGCTCATAAGCGGGAAAAAGAGGGCAGCAGGGACACTGATCCAGAACCCTGACATCCTTGAATAGCTGAATCAGCACTGGAGGCCACCTACCTCCAGACTACTTCTTGTGTAAAGAAGAACAACTTCTCTTCTTCACATTACTTTCAATCAGGTTTTCTGTTACTTACAGCCAAATGCACTCCTAACTGATACATTTCCCAACCTCCAAGGCCCCCTCCAGGAAACAGAGCTCTAGAGCCCCACCTGCTCCCAGGCAAAATTTTTCTACCTTCCTCCCTCTTCTTTGTTCCTACAGTCACATCTGTTATTGCTCCTTATCACATTTGATTATTCATATTCAGATTTCATTTTTTCTTTTAAATTATAGGCCCTTGAGGACAAGACCTTAACACGTTCTTCCTCTGACAGAAGGGATCTTTTAAAACAGTGCTTCTAAAATTTTAGTGTGCATACAAATCACCTGAGGGTTTTGTTAAAATTGCAGATCCCTGGGCCCTAACCACAGCACTTCTGATTCAGTGGGTCTGGGCTAGGGTCCAAGAATCTGCAGCTCAAAAAAGTTCCCAGATGATGCTGATGCACAGTCCAGGGCCACCTTTTGAGGAAACGCTGTTCTAAGATACTGTGTACCTTTTATATTATCCTTGTCATACACCATCTCCTATTGTTAATCTCTTTCCTTTTTGTATTGTATCCTCACTAATTTGAGAACTCCCTGAGGGCAGGGACCATGTTTTATGCTCCTTAGTACCTCCAGAGTACCTAGGCATGGTGTCACTCAACAACCTTTATTGAGTAACTGAATGAAATGAATGAATGAATGAATTAGTGAAATAAATACATCCACTAATCTTCAGGTCTGGTTTCTTATTCCCAGCAATGATAAATATGAGATGAGCCAGTACCTCAGCTAACATTTCTGTAGAGAAAGTAACAGCTTCAGAATTCCAGTCAACAGAATGCAGCCAAGATTCCTTTTCTTAACGTTGGATCCCAGTACAATGTAGAGACACTAGAATTTCACCTCTGATTTCCGTTGCATGAAGTCACATATATTTTATATTACACACTTTGTTTCCTCTGGTTATCTAAGCCAAGAAGTGCCTCTTAAAATAATCTAATAAGTAAATAAATTTTCCTCTAGGGAAAGCCTCTTTGTCACATATATGCATCATCAGGTTAGAAAACATTATCCAGAGTGGTGGGAGTGGGTAGAGAGCTCCTCCTGGAACCTGTAATTATTGAATTGTTGCAAGGAACATGAAATTTGATTCTTATTTTGTTCTCAGATGGGCCTCGTTCTCAGGAGGCCCCTCACAGAGTAAATCTATGGTATTAGGACAGAGTAGGGGATAGTAGCCTGAATCTCATCCACCACACAATTGCACTGAGCATGGAGGTCAAGGCTAATGATGGCAGTATTTCCTTTCATCCAAAAAGTAGAAAATAATCTCTTTTCTGATGACAAAATCTTAAATAGTGGCATTATGTTTTCATGAATATTGCTTCTATATGTACTGGTATTGCTGTTCAGACGGTATAATAAGAAATAGTCACGGCAGCAGGATACTAGGTCTGTGCCACCTTTTCAAAAGCAAAGGCAATGGTAAACAGACACACAAAAAGATGTCCCCAGTGAAAACTTGCTGTTTCCTTTTTGTTCCCTGTCAACAGCATGGGTGGAACAACCTGTTTAGGCCATGAGAAGAAATTGTGAAGATAAAAACAGACAGTAGGTTCATTTCCAAGATGTAAAAAGTACCAATGAAAGATATATAATTACCTGGGTTCTATTCATTACATTGCAACCTTTGACTATACAATGGTGCTCTGTTGGATCCAGCACCCAATGTCAGTTTACTTATTCATTCAGTAGCCGTTTACCAAGCACCCAAGTATAGTGGTTAAACAATCACCTTTGAGACCCCACTGCATAAATTCTGATTACAGTTTCACTGTGTAACTGCTGTGAGAAGCTGGTGAAAACACTATCCTCTCTGAGCCTCAGATTACTCACCTGAAAATGGGGACAGTGAGAGAAATTATCTCATAGGGTATGTCCTTGCTACTCAAAATGTGGAACATGAACTAGCAATATCATCACCATCTGTGAGCTTGTTAGAAATGCAGAATCTTAGGCCCCACCCTAGATCTAGTGAGCCAGAATCTGCAGTTTAACAAGATCCCCAGGTGATTTCTACGCACGTTAAAATATGAAAAGCAATGCATAAGTAAATAGTTTCTTGAGCCCAAACTCCTTCAATCTTAGCTCTACCAGTTACTATCTGGGAGTCCTTGGTATGGTACTTAACCAACGTGTGCCTCAGTTTCTTAACTCATAAAATGGGGATAAAAATAAAAACTCAACTCATTGTTAAGGAGAGTAAATGAATGAATACATGTAAAGAGCTTAGAAAAGTTCATAACACATAAGTGTTCACTCAGACTTGTTACAGTGACAATTGAGTTGTAAATGTTGAATGCAGTAAACAACAAATAAAAAGCACTCAGTAAATGTTAGCTGCAGTGGACAGGATACTGTTGGGTGTTGTCAGGAAACAGACGATTAAAAAATAGACCCTGATCTCATGACACTGTGACCTATTTGTGCTAATTCTCCTTATACGTGGTGTCCATTAAAAAAAAAAGAATCACAATGACAGCCTTTCAGAAGTAGCCATTCAATAATAGTCAAGGCATCCCTGCCAATGCCTGGGGTTTAAATGATGGATCTAATCTGTAATTCATGAGCCAAACGAATACTGCTCTACACACCCCGGAGTAACTCATATGGTGGGGGAAAAAAGCCACATTTCTTGACTTCCTCATTTTCAAGCAGCTCCCATATAAATTGCTCCCTGAAGATTTATGAAGCTGACAGCATTCAAAAGAGCCCTATCTAACAAGTTATGTGGAAACAAGTTGATTCTGTCTGACAGGGGAAAAGGGGTTGAACTGATTCTATACATCTACACTATTTCCTACCATGTATCCTGCAATGGTTCTCAAACTTAGCTGCCTATTAGAATCATCTGGACAGCTTTTCAAAAATACTAAAACCCAGGCCCCACTCCCAGAGATACAAATTTACTTTCTTCGGAGTGGGGCTCAGGCATGGGTATTTTTCTCAAAGTTCCCCAAGCGATTCTAATGTGCAGCCATGGTTGAGAACCACTGCTATAAAACACATTAGGCCCAAAGGGGCCCCCAGTGAGTGGACGACATTAGAAAGTGAACAAGAATCAAGGACAAAAGAGGAAGAGAAGGATATCAGAAGGGACAGCTAATCAGCATTCTGCTTTTACGTCTTGGGATGAACCACCAGGAAGGTGGCTTTGCTCTACCAGGCCAACCAGGGGTTTTGTAAATTTCATTTAGTTCCAGACAGACATTACAGGTCCAAGCATAAATCAGAACCGTGAAGTAGCAGGAAGAGAGGGGACAGTTCCAAAAATGCAGGACCGAGAAAACGGGATAAGGAATAAAACATCCAGAATAGTTGCCATAAAATCCATGTCCTTTGTCACAGAGCCTTGCAGGACCAGTTTTCAAATGGAAAACTCATTTTCCATATTAGCTAAACCTGGAAACAACCCACATATGAGTAGAATGGGTTAAATATATTGCAGTAAATTCACTCTGAATGTTACAAGCAATGAAATAAAGCATAAACGGCTGTGACACTCAATAACATGGATGAATCTCACAGACATAATATTGAGAAGGCTGACACATAACAGCACAAACTACATGATTACATTTATATGAAATTCAAGAATGAGCAAAACTAATCAACATTAATAGAAGTCAGAAGAGTGGTTACCAAAAATTTGGAAGTGGAGCTGACTGGGAGGGGTCTGAGGGAGCCTGCTGGGTGGGTGCCGGAAATACTCTATATCTTGGTCTGGGTGGGGTTATGAGGTGTGCACATATATACACTATTCATTGAGCACTTAAGATGCTTAAGATGGGTGCACTTTACTGTATGCAAGTTATAGATCAATAAAAAAGAAAAGAAATCTTATTTGCTATTATTATTATTCACTCAATAAATATTTATTAAAAGCCTACTCTGAGCTAGGCCATGTTCTAGGTACTGGATACAGAGGTGTACTAAACTGACAGAGCCCCTGCCCTCTTTGCACTTACATGCTTATGAAGAAGACAGATCATAGAACATAAACAAATACATATAACATGTTGTCAGGTTGTGATAAATGCCACAAAGAAAAATCAAGCAGGCTAAGGGGCTACAGAGTGTGTGTTGGGGGGCGTGGGACATGCTATTTTAGATGGCAAGGTCAGAGAAGGCCTTTCTTTTTTTTTTTTTTTAAGGTTTTTTTTTCCTTTTTCTCCACAAAGCCCCCTGGTACATAGCTGTACATTCTTCATTGTGGGTCCCTCTAGTTGTGGCATGCGGGACGCCGCCTCAGCGTGGCTCGACAAGCAGTGCCATGTCCGCGCCCAGGATTCGAACCGATGAAACACTGGGCCGCCTGCAGCGGAGTATGTGAACTTAATCACTCGGCCACGGGGCCAGCCCCCAGAGAAGGCCTTTCTGAGAGAGCAACATTCCAGCAAGTTCTGGGTATCTGGTTTCCAGCCCATAGCAGATTAGAAGCGTGCATTAGATGAGGATGGGAATGTCGTTTGAAGGCAGACAAATCGACAGAAGCAAGGAATGTCAACTGACAAAAAAGGAAGGACACAAGAGCTATAAACTAGCAGGCCCAAGCACTCAGAGGGCCAGCATGAGAGCCACATACCTTCCCACTTCATTAGCATTTAGGGCATCTCAATGATAAAGCTCAAAACAGCTGTCTGTTCCATCACTTCTCTTACTGTGTCACCATTTCCTGGCCTCTGCTCTGCTGGACAGTGAGCATCTTGAAGGCAGGCATTTGGTCCTGTTTGTCATTATATCCTCTGCACCTACCACAATGAGGGGACATAGCAAGGCAGTCGATAAATATTTACTATCTGCCTGGCTGTCTCCTGATGTTGAGTCACCCCAAAAATATTTCTGCAACACTACTATTTCCAGAATTCTCTCTGTTAGGCATGTAATAGAATTTAGACTTCAGAGTGAATAACAGATCAAGATTGAACTTTTAAGATTGGGTGTTTAAAACAAGAGGAAAGTGTTAGCCATCTGGAGAACTCACTTACAGGAAACTCCTCATTTCCCAAAGTTGCTGGGGAAATGAGGTGTTACTGTGCTAATCAATCTTGTCTTGACATTACCTGATCTCGTTCTCTGCCTCTCAGCCTGGAGCAGTGGTGTTCAAATTTGAGGATGGAGATGAATCATGTGAGGGGCTGATGAGAAATACAGATGTCCAGGCTGCATCTTCAGAGATTCTGATTTACTAGGTCTGGGATACAGACAGAAATAATCATACAAACAATAACATTACTGAACACTTAGTCATTACCAGGCATCATTCTAAATGTATTTCGTGTTCTATCTCATCTAATCCACAAAACAACCATATGATGCACTTTACAGATGAGGAAAATGAGGCACAGAAGGTTCAGGTAACATGTCCAGGGTCACACAACTAGTGAGTAAACTCTGGGATTCAAACTCAGGCACTCTGCATGCAAAGCCCATGCTCCAAAGCTCCTCAGTCAATTGCCACCCTGTACGTATTAACATCAAGCAGGCCAGTTATGTTGGTGGTCTGGGGGCTTCAGTTTAAAACCACTGGCCTATATCAGTCGTTTCCTTCCATTCCTGCATGCTCTATCCATAACTACTGTTATCTTGACCCTGATCATTTAGGGAACCCTTACACTTCCCACATCAGAAGAGGACCAGCGGCCCCATCCTCCTCGTTTAAAATGAGAGGGTGACTAGGCCGACATCCCTGGGAAGGATGGAATATAATACAAATCATGGTAACATAGGTAAACATCGGCACCTCAAACCACAGTTTGAGATGGAAGACAAAAACAACACCACAGCCATGGAGCAGAGGAAATGGACAAGGAAGGGGAGTGCTGTGTGAAGAGCACAGCAAAGAAAGCTAATCAGCATTCAGCATTCTGCCTCCTGTCTTAGACTGAACCAGCAGGATCATCTGGGAGATAACGTAAAGACTGGTTCTCTCTGCCTGAAGTCCTTCCCTGGCTTCATGAGCATGTTTGGTCTGTGCATGGGGCAGGCTGGAAGTGTCTGAGTTAATGCCCCCAACAAAAGAGGGACAGGAATTGGTGAATAAATACTCCACTTTTCTCACTCCTCCTAGGGGACAACTCTGCGGTGTGTTCTACACCGTCTATCAAAGGTCCCCATGGGATTGTGCCCCACCTGCCCACAGGGGTAACCTGCTTATTATCGCATACTTTATTGGCTTTCCTCCCTCCCCCACTGCACTTTCTACTCCCTCGCTGCACTTCCTGGGATCACCTCCCAAGTAAACCACTTGCTCCTAAAACCTTGTCTCAGCCTGTACTTTAGGGGACTCAAACTAAGACATAGGAATATATATAACAAGTAGAGTGGCTCCTACAGGTCAAGTTCTAAAATTGGTGAATCACTTATTGTGCCAGGGAGGACCACTGCTGGGTGGAAAGGCCACTGTTAACATCTGCAACTTCTGCTTCTCTTGTTTAGTTCTTTTAAACGCTCTCCTTGGCGGCTGGCCAGGTGGTGCAGCGGTTAAATGCACACGTTTCTCTTCGGCGGCCCGGGATTCACCGGTTCGGATCCCGGGTGCAGACATGGCACCGCTTGGCACGCCATGCTGTGGTAGGCGTCCCACATATAAAGTAGAGGAAGATGGGCACGGATGTGAGCTCAGGGCTGGTCTTCCTCAGCGAAAGAGAAGGATTGGTAGCAGATGTTACCTCAGGGCTAATCTTCCTCAAAAATAAAATAAAATAAATGCTCTCCTTTCCAGCTCTGTGACCTTAAACATTTAAAAATGGCCAATATTGGCCTCTTAAACATAGATGAGGGGGGATTATGGTTGTATCTGGGATTGGACTTTTAGTAAGGGCCAAGCATTCTGGTGACAGGGGGAAAAGGAACAAGGTGAGAAACTGAGACATCTGTGTGACTTTTGCAAACACTAGTTTAAAGCCTAGAACATGCCTTAGGTTCCCCTGCATGGCAGATTATCCAAACATGTCCACAATAGCCCATCCATATGCTTTTCCAGAACCTTCCCACGCCCCTTCCCCTTGAGCCTCAAACACTGCTGTGACTGCTTTGACCAACAGAGTACATCAGAAGTGACACTATATGACATCCAAGGCTAAATCAGGAAATGCCATGCACTTTTGTCATATTCTCTTAGGATGCTCACTTAATCCACTCATGCTGATGTAAGAAACCCCAAGTAGTCTGAGGAAAGGCCAATGGGGAGAGGAACCAAGATGAGCTCCCAGTAGACAACTGGCACCAATTTGCCACCCATGTGAGTGGGTCATCTTGAAAACGGTTCCTCTAGCCCCAAGTTGACTCCTCCTAACTGACAATGGAAGAAATAAGCCATCCCTGCTGAACCCTACCCAAATTTCAGATTTTTGAGCAAAATAAATGATTGTTGTTATTTTGAAATACTGGGTTTTGAGGTGGTTTGTTATGCAGCAGTAGGTAACTGATACGCTCAGTTTCCCAAGAACAGAAAGATGACTCAGAGTTTTTACCAAAACCTTTTTTTGGAAGCCACAGTATATTTTCCCCTCTGAAGCCTTTAGTCTCAAGTTCTCCCCTGGACCTCCGTGCCCCTACCTCCTTCACTAGTTCTGCTAGAGCAATAGGGCAAGGTTCCCATCTTGGCAACAGCAGGAGCTTTCATGTGACTGTAAATATTTGTTAATTGATAGATAGGCACAGTGTTCCTCTTATCCCACCCAGGCTGGTTTCCTTGGAAACCTAATTTTCCATGGATTCCCTTGATTCCCTCTTGCAAACAAATTTTATTAGAGCAGAGATTAAGTCTTAGGTACTTTAGGTAAACTTAATAAATCCAAGGACCCATGTGGTCCAATCTTGGAGCAATGTCTCTTTTGGCAGCTACAGATGATCAAAAAGCAGCTTCCTTCTTTACTCATCTTTCAAGGTACAATAATAGAAACCCATTCATAGCCCACAATAACACTTCTTTAAACCCCTTCCTCATTCTCCAAGTCCTTTGTCCCTCACAGGTGCTTCAGAACCTTTTATACACAAATCATTTCTCGAGCCCCAGAAGCCATTTGGGTTCTTTTTTCCCCTCTTTCTTTTCTCTCCCCTCCTCCTCAAACCTTGATTTAGCCTGTAGGTCAGCAAGGAATAATTTTTCCCCACTCTAGGAAGGTGAAAGGCACAATAAAGAGGGATGCTGAGCAGGTAAATAAGGGTTTCTTTTTAGCAGGCAGGAGGTTTCTGAAAGGAGGTGGGAGGGAAGGTTGCTACCATCCATTTTGATTTTGTCTCAATATATTATAAAGCATCCATTTTAATCTAACTAGCTAATGAATACAGACAAAAAGATAAAAACAGGAAATAACTAAAAATAAACTTTATGTTAGTGAAAAGATGTGCTTAGAATCTACCGTGAGAATTTGGTTTTCAGATTTAATCTTAATATCAGGAAGTCTTCCCGTTCTGTAGCACCAAGGAAAATTTAAAGCACATTTCTGGCAACAAATCTGTTAACTGGCCCAGACAAACAAAATTTAGAGGAATTAAATTCCTGCTTTAAGTTCAATTCTCTTGGTCAACTCAATTACCCAATTTTTTTGTTCTTTTCAGTCATCATTTCTGGCTCTCTTTTTTCCGATGTTAACGTGAATATTCAAGATGAGTAAAAGCAATTTGATGATTTCCTGGTGAAGATATGGATTCTGAAGAGGTATTTACAATTAGCCATTATTCTGTATTTTAAAATACCTCTAGGGATTTTCTCTTCCTTGGCATTGGTTTGCTATGGTCCTTTTTACCCATTGTCTAGGCCCCCAATGGGTCATAATTCTGAGTCAGGTAAGAAATTTACCAGGCATCTGCGCTTATAGTAGAAATCTTATTTAACAATAATTACAACTGCAATAGGAAAAGTAAAATTACTAACAGACCTTCTATTCTTCAAGTACAAAGATACAATCAGCTAAAATCAATCATTCCTTCTTCCCTTGCAGAAAATTCCACAATTATTCTTAGTTTCCTGACTGTCTCCTCCACCCCTTAGTCTCAAAGTGTGGTCAATGGACCAGGACCATCAGCATCACCTGGGACCTTGATAGAAATGCAAATTCCCTGTCCCTATCCCAGATCTATGAAAACAGAATCTCTGGAGTAGGGCCCAGGAATCTGTGCATTAACAAGGCCTCCAGGTGATTCTGATGCCTGCTGGATTGTGGAAACCACTACCTTAGAACATGAAATTGGATCGGAATGGTATAGTGACCTGAAAGTCAAAGGACCTGAGTTCTGTTTGGTGCTCTGCTATTAGTTTACTGTGTGGCCTTCATCAAGTCACTGCACCTCTCTGGACCTCAGTTTTCTCATCTATAAAATGAAGGACTTGGGACAGAAATTCTTTTAAGGTCCTTACCAGTTCTAGAAAGTAACAAAGTCACTGCCCTCAAGAGCACTAGCCAAGTACTGTAATATCTTGGCATATGATTCCATTTTTTTTCATGTCAGATTTTTTAAATTTTCAGGAAAGGCTAACCCAATCTTGTCAAGATGACTAAATACTTTAAACAGCTAGAAGCTGTATTTAAAATCTTTCTGTCAAGACTAAGTCATTTGTTAAAGTTGCTGGTGAATTGTCCCTGACAGTTTATCTCCCTCAGAATTTATCATTTCTCAGCCAGAAATATTAATTCATCTGATCAGTCCAGGAATCTTGATGCGCAATTATTTTTTCTTGCCCTAAGAATAGATTCATAATTCCTCTTCCATTCAGAAGAATATTCTCCTTGTACAAAAGTGACTCAGCATTAGTTAGGATTGTTATTAAGATGCCAACGTAGCATATTCTATTGGTAGGAATAATATATCAACACATTCTTGCAATAATATTAAAACTTAATTTTTATGATAAAAGTTATATAGGATTTATATTCTAAGATGGCACAATGATATTCATTTTGAAAACCTTTCATTTTTTCCTGCTGATAAATTCAATTCAGTATTTTTGAGCTGAGACCAATCTTAAGCCGCGTCACAGAATATGGGCTGGGTGCTCTTTGTTGAATTTCAACAAATGATTCATTCCATCAATTTGTCAAACTTCATAATGTGACAAGCAAGCCTCTGATGAAATAGGCAGACTTTCCAGATGGGATGAAATCCTGACACAAGTAGTTTTGAAATTAGCTTAATCTCTCTATTACTGAGGTAGCAGGGAATGAAAAATGAGGTTTTCACCTGAAGAGTTACTGATAATAGGTAAACTAAAGAGCTTACATAATCACAGTGAAAAATGGTTCAGGATCTGGAAACAGAGAAAAAGAAGGAAATGTATATTGCATGGGGGGAAAGTGCTTTAACGCGTCACTTTTGCCTTTAAAAATAAACATTAAAAGAAGAAACTAAGACACTGCTTGCATAAATGTTACAACCAGACAAGGTAAAGTCAAAGGGTCCACCCAGGTCAGTTATTAGCCTAAACTAGTTAATAATGTTTAAAGACAATATAACATTTACTTAGCACTACGCTAGGCACTGTGGGACAGCGAAAAACAAATGCAATAATGAGGAAAAACAGGATCAAGAGACCTGATCCTGTCTAAGCAACTAACTAGGTTACTCTGGACATATTGCTCCTGGGCAAATGGATTCGTGAGGGAGAAGGTCCTTCCCAGCTCCTATGCTGCATGATTCTATCATAGGAGTTTGGCATTTTGTTGAGGAGAGAGACCTACTTGTGAAACAATCAGAGAACCAGACTAGGGTGTGGAGGCTGGCCTTGTTTCAGGTCCCCTGGACAAGGAGTTGGCTGGATGGGAGTATATGGGCCTCTGGTTCGGGTAAAGCCTTGTAGGGGTAAACCAGGAGATTGTTCCTCCTTTGTGCGGTATTTCCACCATAGAAAAAGTCCACTCAAGGGCCTGGGTTCCATCTCTTCATTCACTAAATACTTATTGAGCACTTACTACATGTCAGACAGTTTTAGGGGATACATCGTGGAACAAAACAAAGATCTCGGTCCTCAGCGAGCTTATATTCTTGCATGGTGTGCAGAAAAGAGTTATCACAGTAGGCCTGAGACTGCTATCCTTAAAAAGCCCTGCTTGCAAGATTGGCCTTGGCTGGCATTTGGGAACTTGGATTTCCACATGACCATTTCTAAGACTAATAAGGGTGGCTCACTGTGCCTAAACTGTGCAAACAATATGGTTTATTCTGAACATCTGCTTTCCTTCTGGGAGTCTGGAATTTCTGTATGTGCTGGGCAGAGGGCGCCTACATATCCAGCCCCAAATAAAAACCTGGGGCACTGAGTATCTAGTGGGCTTCCCTGGTAGACATTTTACACATGTTGTCACAACTCATTGCTGGGGGAATTAAGTGTGCCCTTTTTGACTCTCCTGGGATAGGACCCCTGGAAGCTTATGCCTGGTTTTCTCCCAGACTTTACTCCAGGCACCTTTTCCCTCTGCTGATTTTGCTTTGTGTCCTTTCGCTGTAATAAATCATAACCATAGACATGATTATATGCTGAGCCCTTTGGGTTCTCTGAGTGAATCATCAATCTTGGGGTGGTTTTGGGGACCCCCAACACAAAGGCAGCAGAGGTTCAGACAATATGCAGTTGATATTATAAATGAGTAAATTATCTAGTATACTAGAAGGTGATCGGTGTTAAGGAAAGAAGATGGAGAGCGGGGAAGGAGGGTTGGGATGTTGTGGTGAAGAGGTGCAGTATACTACATTCAACAGGAGGGTCAGTGTAGGTCTCATTGAAAAGGTACCATCTGATCAAAGAGCTGAAGGAGGTGAGGATATTAGCCAAAATGATGTGGGAGGGAAGAGTCGTCTAGGCAGAAGGCACGGCTCATGCAAAGGCCCTAACACGGGAGCGTACCCATGTGTTTGAAGAACAGTAAGGAGGCTGTTGTGTCCGGAGCAGTGAAAGCCAGGGGGACATACGTAGGAGATGAGGTCACAGAGGTAAGGCCAGGAAGGGAGAATGCCTATCATATAGGGCCTTGTAGGCCACCATAAGGATAACAAGAAATAAAAATAGGAGTAGGATAACTAAGATGAAGTCAAGGGTGAGGTGAATATACAAAAACATGGGCACCATGGACCTTCATAGTTGGTGAGTGAGCTGTATATTTGTATTGGTCTGGGGGGTGGGATCTCAGGCGTTGAGTCACTGTATTTCAATCTTAAAGCAAGAACTACGTCAAAAGCAACCATATCTTAATAATTGGGTTGAATACTCACTATCCATTTTTAACTTTTCATGTGAATAGAAAATAGTAAAAGCACATTACTGAACAATACCACATCCATTCTGGCCTCACTCTGCAGTTATATTCGTTTAATACCTAGCATTTTCCTTGTGGAGGGACAGAGTGATAAATGGTCTGACACCTGTGAGGCGAAGAAAGCTATTTGGGATTACTTATGGCAGCCCTAATGAGAGATGCTGAAGGCAAAGGAGACACAGGGGTGTGGAAAACTCCTCAGCACTTTCCCCACCCCTTCTCAATACACACATCTCCCCCACACGTCCCAGAAATCTAGAACCCTGAGAACACATACCCACACATCCACGCCCAACACACTACTTCAATGTTGCCTCTGACATTACACACTGTGACAGACTGCAAAGCCTGTCACAAAGTTTTTCCCTCTCTGCATCCAGGCCCTTATAATTTTACTTAGTAGTTCCTCTCAAGAGGTGGAGTCTAGTTGTCCACCCTTTGAAACTGGACTAGTTGTCTACCGTTTGAAACTGAACAGGCGGTGGGACTTGTTTTATTCAACAAAATGCAATGGAAGTGATAACGCACCATTTCTGAACCTTAGCCTCAAGAGGCCTTGCATGCTTCTATTTTCACTCTTGGAATTCAGTCACCCCTATCACCCCAGCCAACAGCTGGCCAACTGGAGGACATAGGTGAGGCCATCTCAGACCAGCCAGTTACTTGGTCTTTCAGCTAACTGCAGACACATGAGAAAGCCTAGCCAAGCTCAGCCAAGCCTGGCCCAGACCAGAACCACCAGATGGACTTGTAAGCAATAATAATAAATAAAACATAAGCCACTAAGTTTTGAGTAGTTTGTTTTGCAGCAATAGATAACTGACACAGGTGCCCAAGCTTAAGTGTCTCTGAAAAAGTTCTCTAGATGACTCATAACTAAAGCTCCAAAGCTAAAACCACCGCAGAATCTCTCACAGTATCTTTTAGAACAAAGGCAGATCTGACTACCACTTCAAAGCCAGAAGGACTTGGAGGGAGGCCACTCACTTCAAAGATGGGATGCTTAACCTCAGAACAGCCATTACATTTTGGCTTGAGAGTCCAACAGTTCTCACACTGCCTCTCTCTCTCTCTCTCTGGCTCACCAGGAGAAGAGTAATTGAAATGTTGGAAACATTCTCTGCTCAAGTACAACAAAGGGCAGATTCTCACATGGCTCAGGGAGGCTGGCCTTTGGCAAAGCGGGGAACAGCAGGAAGGGCACAGACGCCAGAACAGCTGAGAAAGAACTCAGTGCCTGGGTGAAATGCAGGCAGGCTGCCCAGCAGGGAGGCTGGCATCATTTCAAAATTACAGCGTCATTTTGTAGAGCTGAGGGAGTATTTTCATCTCCCAAGAAAAACAGAGCTGCCCATAGTATTGTATGTTTCTTAGGCAACAACATGTAAAGCTAATTTAAAACCTGAACGTGTCCATGCCCATCAACCTCAACACTTTTTTCTATTCTCCTCATTCCCTCACTTTGTTTTTTTGGGTTTTTTTGCTTTACTGCTGCACAAAGTATCCCCTCTGATCATTGTGCTCCGAAAAGAAAAGGTCAAGATATTTCAAGTACCTTTCAAAGTCATACCAAGAATTCTCTCAACACAAGTTGAATAAGTATAGTGAAAGCAGGCACAACTTGCCAACGAAAATGTGGATCATGAGATATACACTCAAATCTAACAATCACAATGGGGTTCTTCACTCATTCATCAATTTCTTTGGTACCAAGTATGGTGGTGAATAAGACAGGACACACTCCTTGCCCTCTGGCATTTCAGGTCTTGAGTCTGCCCTCAAAGAGTTCTCAGCCCTGGCAGAGCTCAGGACCCAAAGCGCCAAGTGCTATGGTGGAAGTAGGTTCCAAGTTCTGTGCCAACACAAGAGAGGGAGTAGTGCTTACAAGTATGTTAATAAGAGAGAAATCAACGTGAAGTTAGAGCACATCACTCCACTCCAGTGGTCACATCTCCCAGGGTCGGTGAGTTCAGTTCATTCACTCGGAGGTGTACACAAAAAACCCTGCAATTCTACTTTGTTCTGTCTCTGCCACACAATCCCACCAGGACCCTACCCATTCACTAGACCCTGACACAAGCTATTTTAAACTCTTTGGGAAGCAAGAAAGGGAATTCTCTGTAAGAACTAATCTCCGGTTCAAGATAGATCAAAAGAAGCCCACGCATATCTTTTTACAATCACCATCTTCTGCCAGACCTTCCATGAAAATCTGTGAAATGCTTCTATTTCCTTTAGATGAATAAAACAAAATTAAAAGTTGTCTTTTATCTCACTTTTCTCCTCCAAATTCTAAAATCTGCACAACACAGAAATCATCACTCCTTTTCATCCAGTGACCGGGCTACAGATAAAAATGTACGAGCTAATTCAGAGCCAGAAAGCAGAGAAAGAGAATTAAACAAGGCAATCACCTTCAAAATGTTACAAAGCCAGGCTGAAAGCCTGATCTTGACCATACACACTATGTGTTTAATCAAGAAAGAGAACTACATCACCCTTCCCCCGCAAATTGTATTTTTCTTCATCTTTAAAAGAGTTAATGCCTAGCAACAAAATTATCTTAAGGTTAAATGAAGAAGAAGAAAAAGAAGAAAAAGCAGTTACCCAGCTCAACATTATGCAAAATTCTAATCTAATACAGGTCTAATTAACTCTAATTGATGCAAAAGGTTGCCTAAAAATCAACAGCAAATATAGAGTAACATCATTACAAAGACATTTATTATTTAAGAATGCCCAAAGAACATTTTTAAAAGGAATATATCCCCAAGATTTTCATGTTCCACGCTGCTCCATTCTTTATCAAAAGACCTTGTCAATTGCTCCTTATCAAGAATTGAATCTTGAAGTGTCCCAAGAGGCATTTTAATTATAATTAATAGTACAAGGTTTTCTTTCAAAATCATTAGGGATTCATTAAGCTGACAACACAAGCTGTTTAATACTTGAACTTTCTAATAAAACGGCAGGATAAAGGGTACCTCCATATTTATGACTTTGGAAATTCTGTTGTTGAATTTCCAAGCTACTTTGTGTGCATAACGTGATGCTCGTTTACCTTTCCTTTTGATTTTAGGTGTAATTTGTGCCTTCAAAACCCACTGTGTATATGTATCTTACTCGGAGGGAGTGCACCTTGGATGTCGAAAGGCTGTTGGACCTTTGCTCCTCCCCTCTACCAAACCTTGCCCTGTCCTATACTCACTGTATTTCCTAGTAATGAATATTGGATTCTGCTAAGAAAAGAACACAGTTTAATCACAGAAGGCAGGGAAATTTTACTTCTAGTTACTTTAGGTGTGGCACAGTTAGTTACCTACGCAATTTCCATTTCTCTCTTCTTCCCAACAGAACCGCAATAGTTTCAAGGTTGCCCAGATAAATACGAGCTTTCCCAGTCTCTCTGTACAGCCATACAACAGTTCTAGTCAATAAATAGACGGAGAAATTTGCTAGAGATTTCTTGGATAGCTTTTGCTTCCCTGATAAGTTCAGACATAATTGGTACAGCCTTCTCTCTTCTTCCTGCCTTGAATAGAGACACGGTATCTGGAGTTTCCACACGGATTCTGCAACCATGAGGCGGGAAAGGCAAAGAAGTGCAGACACACTGGCCCTGACATCACCGATTCATTGAACAAATGCCAGCAGGCACCCAATTCCAGACTTCTTTATATGTTAGGATAATAATCCTATCTGTTTAAGCCACTGTAAGTCAGGTTTTCTATCACTTACAGCTAAAAGCCTTGCTAAGTAATACATTTGGCCAGGAAAGAAATCCAGCCTTCACCCTCAGATCTGAGTAGATTTCATTGTTTAAAATAATCCGTTTACTATAATTTGCCTGCTCCTTGGGAATAGAAGCACACCAGGGCCTCACAGTGAGCAATGGCTGCACATAGGCTCTAATAAGCTCTCTCATCACTCCCGTTTCACTCCAGACCACAGAAAGCAATGAAACTATGTTATTAAAGCAGTACTCATTCTCACGCACCATTGACCAATGATCACAAGTTGAAGTTGCCAAGTAAAAGCTGAGGATGTCATTAAGTGGCATAGCACAGAGCTTGCATGATACATCTCTCCCTAGGATTTGAGATTATTATTTTTTCTATGATTCTATGCTATGGAATTACCTTCAATATGACATTCATGATAATTCTTTTTCCCAACAGCATGTTCGAATGGAAATAAATTTGGACATTTTTAATGACCAAGGTAAAAAGATCTTAAAGGACACAGACACAAAAGGAGTGGTTTCCAATGTGAAAACTGTCCACAAAGTAATCTGAATGTTTTAGTAAGTGAACATGAGGATGCAGGCAATGACCACTCTAGGTGACCAGGCTAAGCTTCTGGGTGAAGGGCTATACCAGTACCCCGCTTGCTAGTTTGCAAGAAGGGGTACCCCATGAAAGCAGGTGGTTTGAAAGTGTTTAGCATCTTACCATTCAATGTGTGGTCCTCAGACCAGGAGCACTGGCATCACCTAGGAGCTTCTATGAAATGCAGAATCTCAGGCCCCATCCTAGATCTTTAATAGGGTCTCCAGGTGATTTAGATGCATTCGAGTTTGAGAAGTACTGGTTTAGAATTCTAAAAACGTTCCTAGCTTGTTACAACACCTGAAATGAGGAGATGTTAATTATTCCCACTCCAGCAAATGGAAGGCATTGTCCAATATTCAGAGGGCCATAAATGTTGCCTGTGGATACTGCAAGGATTTACAGCATTTTCCATGGCAGCAAAAAGGAAATTTACTCTGCCCGTGGCACCAATGATTAATATACTTGGCTCATCTAAAGATATTAATTTTCCCCTAAAGGGTCATTTATCAAGGTCTCTGAGGTTAATATATATTCCTCAAGATGACAGTGATAACAGTTGTTGCTGGAAACTATACTGTGGATATACAGTGCAGATTTTTCCTAAAGACACTTCCTCCTGTCACCTCAACAAGGCAACACAAATATTTTAGAAGTCTGGTATGCTATCTGGTTTATACCACTAGAAAGGATTATCTTGGGCATTTGTGCTACTTGGTCAGACTCAAGAAGGCTGCCAACAGATCATCCATGGCATTATCAAAAGAACTGGGAGCTTATTTACACCCAATCATGGCACCAATTCACTTAAAAAGTAAAATGTACATTTTGCTCTTCTAAGAAGGGTGTGAACATCTAATCAAATACAATCACATTAACCCTGCAGCCTACATCGATTGTGCCAGCCCTGAAAGTCAGTGGTATTCTGAACAGTGCGCCAAGGAAAGGAGATTAAATAAACTGAAGTTTACAGAAGTTATTCTAAATTCACTAAAAGTACAAGTGATCACTGGAAGCAGGAACTTTCCAAGACAGTATCAGGATTTCTTGTCCTACAAATCAAGCTGGAAATCCTTGGCAGTAAGATTTCTGCTTCCAGCGGTATAGTGGTCCAGGGCAGTGGTTCTGGAAGTGTGGCCCCTAGCACAGGAGCATCAGCATCACCTGGGAACTTGTTAGAAATGCCAATATTCCCACTCCACCTCAGACCTACCTAAGGCTCAGCGACGTGTTTTAACAAGCCCTCCAAGTGATTCTGCTGGAAGCTAAACTTTAAGAACCATTAAGATCTATGCTGCTCAAACTATCATTGGTGAAGGAGGAATTTTGTTTTGTGTTTTTTTATTTCTAATTTATCATAGACTGATACTCTTGTAAAATAACATACTGATACACTGCCAGAAAATGAAATAAAAAAGACAGAAATACAAGTCCCAATTTTTTATTATTAGATCCAGCTGACAAAAAATTACGTAAGTTCCTAAATGCTTACTCTCAATTTCTGCATTTATATTCTTTTAGATCAGTAACAAATTTGCAGAATGGCACTGGCCTGCAAGCCACACTTTGAATAGCACTGGTCTAGATATTCAGAAAGGCCTTTCCCTATCACGAAGAAACTACATAATTTTATCGATTCTAAGATGCACTTTTTTTTTTTAACATTTTAACATCTCTGAAATTGAAATGTGTCTCAAAATCTCTATCTGCCTGGAGGCAGTAGGACTTAGTTCTCATGGTCTGTACATGTGCATCAAAACCTCCAAAATGGGTATCAACCACTTGGCAAAAATTCCAGAGACAAAGTGGAACACTCTTTTAAGAAACGCTGTATCACCAGTGCTTTTAATGGCACAGAGGACAATACTTCGTGGAAAATCACAGACATTGGTAACACTGACAAAGTAATTCAGACCTGTTGGAGTGTGAATGTGAGAAAGTTCTATGAATATCGTGACCAATTTATCTTGCTTATGTTTTTCTTTTAGGTATACACAAGAGTGACATACGACAAAAATCAATGTCTAAATCACTCTAAAAGAGCTCTTTCAATAAGTATAAAATCCTAAGTGATAAGAAGGATTGTGTCAGTTTAATGGAGTGTTTTTTCTCTTTCTTAGTGGTACATTAAAAATTGCATCTTATAATTGGCAGAATCTTATAACTGATTAAATACTGCAAATCCTTTCTGAGACTTATTTACCAACAGTTAGGCTCAAATACAGTAAAAGGCAGCTCCAAGTTCCCCTAAAAAAGCAAAATAAAACAAAAATCTTGAGCTGAAGTATACGTGATCAGCAAGGTATGATTGCCCTGAAGGCAAAATATCTCCTGCATCAAACTGGGGGCCCAGGAAAAAGGCTAAAGTGGTTCTAGGCTGTCAGTATCCCTGAATCCCAGGAGCAGCAAACACAAATCTCTGTAAGGAAGCATCCTCAATTTCGGCACCACATATTAAAATCAACCAAATATATGTGCATAGTGAAAGATCAAAGACCCAAGGATGCAAGCCACTTTGAGTGACAGTATGCAGAAACAACAAACAAGAAAGTTAAATCACCAAGGACTTCCAATATTTAAGTTACCAGATATGGAGTACAAAAACAAATGCATTAAATGCTACAAAAAAAAAGGTAAAATCACAAAACTTAGCAAGCAGTATGAAACCATGAGAAAGGCTCACCTATAACTTATAGAAAAGAAAAACAAAATTGATAGATATAAAACTCAATGGATTGGTTAAACAGCAGATGAAATGCTGCCCAAGAGAGAACTGGCGAACTGGAAGATAGACCTGAAGAAGTTACCTAAGAAAGCAGCACAGAGAAATACGTAAATGGAAAATGTAAAGGAGAAGATAAGCAATATGAAGTGATACAAAGGTGTAATATATGTCGTTTTGGATCCCAGAGAGAGAGAGAGAGAGCAGTGGTTCTCTATCTTGGTTGCACACTAAAATCATCTATAAACTATAAAACTATTGATGCCTAGATTCCACCCCAGGGGATTCTAATTCAATTGTTCTAGAGCATGGCCTGGGCTTCAGGAATTTTATAAGCTCCCCAGGTGATTCTAATGTGCAGCCAAGGTAGAGAAACACTGATATAAAAAATGGAGATGATCATAAACTCAGTTTAGTCATCTTAGATATGACACCAAAAGCACAAGTGACAAAAGAAAAAGTAGATAAATTTGGCTTTATAAAAATTAAAACTCAGCACAACTCAACAACAAAAAATCAAACAACCCAATCAAAAAATGGGCAGGGGACATGAACAGACATTTCTCCAAAGAAGATATATGGATAGTCAATAGGCACATGAAAAAATGCTCATCATCACTGATCATCAGGGAAACACAAATCAAAACTACACTAAGATATCACCTTACACCTGTTAGAATGACAAAAATAACCAAAACAAAAAATCACAAATGTTGGAGAAGTTGTGGAGAAAAGGGAACCCTCATACACTGCTGGTGGGAATGCAAACTGGTGCAGCCACTATGGAAAACAGTATGGAGATTTCTCAAAATATTAAAAATAGAAATATCATATGACCCAGCCATCCCACTACTGGGTATCTATCCAAAGAACTTGAAATCAGCAATTCAAAAAGACCCACGCACCCCTATGTTCATTGCAGCATTATTCACAATAGCCAAGACACGGAAGCAACCTAAGTGCCCATCAACTGATGATTGGATAAAAAAGATATGGTGTATATATATACAATGGACTACTACTCAGCCATAAAAAAGGATAAAATTGTCCCATTCACAACAACATGGATGGACCTTGAGGGTATTATGTTAAGTGAAATAAGACAGACAGAGAAAGGCAATCTCTGTATGACTCCATTCATACATGGAAATTAAACACATGGACAAAGAGAACAGATTAGTGGTTACCAGGCGAAAGGGGGGGATGGGGGGTAGGCACAAAGGATGAAGTGGTGCACCTACAATATGACTGACAAATAATAATGTACAACTGAAATTTCACAAGGTTTTAAACTATCCTAATCTCAATAAAAGGTAAAAAAAAAAAAAATTAAAACTCAGGCCAGCACCGGTGGCCTAGTGGTTAAGTTCAGCATGCTCTGCTGCAGCAGCCCAAGTTTGGTCCCCGGGCACAGACCTACACCACTTGTCTGTCAGTGGCCATGCTGTGGCAGCAGCTCACATACAAGAAGAAGAAAACTGGCAGCAGATGTTAGCTCAGGGCGAATCTTCCTCAGCAAAAAAATAAATAAGTAAAACTTTTGTGCTTCAAAGGAAACCTTCAATACAGATAAAAGACAACCCAATGAGAGAACATATTTGCAAATCATATTTCTGATAAGAGACATATCCAGAATATACAAAGAATTTTTACAACTCAATAATAAAAAATAACTCAATTGAAAATGGGCAAAGGATCTAAAAAGACATTTCTCCAAAGATGTGCAAATGGCCAATAAGCACATGAAAAGATGTTCAACATCATTAGTCATCAGGAAAATATGTATCAAAGCCACAATTATATACCACTTCATACCCACTTAACATGGCTATAATCAAAAAGTCTGATAATAACAAGTGTTGACAAAGGTGTAGAGTAACTAGAACCCTCGTACATTGCTGGTGTCAATGAAAAATGATGCAGCTGGTTTGGAAAACAAGTCTGAGAGTTTCTCAAAATGTTAAACATAAAATTACCATATGACCCAGCAATTCCATTCCTAGGTATATAACCGAGAAGTGAAAACATATATCTACAACAAAAACCTATACAGGAACATTCACAGAAGCATTAATAGCCAATAAGTGGAAATAACTCAGACGTCCATCAACTGATGACAGGATAAATAAAATGTTATGTATCCATACAATAGAATATTATTTGGTAATAAAAATGAAGTGTTGATACATGCTATAACATGGATGGACCTTGAAAACCTTTTGCGAAGTAAAAGAAGCCAGTCACAAAAGATCACATATTGTATGATTCCATTTTTTTGAAATCTCCAGAATAGGTAAATCAACAGTTTGATTTGAGAAAAAAGCAGATTAGAGGTTGCCTAGGGCAGTGGGGATAGGAGGAGAAGCTGAGTGGAATAGACGAGTGACTGCTAATGGCTTCAGGGTTTCCTTTTGGGGTGATGAAAATCTTCTAAAATTGACTGTGGTGATGGTTGCACAACCCTATGAATACATTAAAACTACTGAATTGTATACTTCAAATGTGTAAACTGTATGGTATGTGAATTATATCTCAAAGTTATTAAAAAATGAAGAGGCAATATATGAAGGGACAATGGCTGAGAATTTTCCAGAACTGATTAAAGACACAAATCCACAAATATAAGAAGCACAACATATAACAAGCAGGATAATTAAAATGAAATCTACTCTAGACACACTATGGTGAAATTGCAGACAGCCAAAAACAAAGAAATCCCTGGCAATCAAAATTCAGAGGGCATTGTGAACACATTGAAAACATCACAGCATCTTAACTGCCAGAGACCAGAACTTCCGAACAAGGGACTACACAGAAGGTACCACTTCAGGCCTGAAATCTCTAGAAAAAAAACAAAACACTAGACAGTAACAGAAATCAAAGCAGTATTGTTCTGCCTTTGATTCACATTTAGACAGACAGGAACACAGCTTGCCTGATGGAAAACACAGAATGACTTAAGCTTGAAAGCTAAATGTTAAAAGCCCTTTGACACAGTAGTTTTAGTTAGAATCTTTAAGAAGTCATCTGCATCAAGAATTGGGAACTTCTCTGACTGCTGGAAATACTGATGAGGAGTTAGGTATACGTTGGTCAATAGGCAACAGTATAAATCAGAAACAGCTGTGCTATACAGGGTACCACCTTGCTAATTAAAAGCTCATGCTAAGATGAAGAGAAACATTAAGTCACAGTATGTTGCAGAAAAATTCTGAGGGTCCATTTTTCCTTCTAATTTCTGATTTAATTCTCTCTTCAGGTATCTGTTTATTCACGATGGGAAGGACATGATGAGGCATTCATTTCTTAGCTGTAGTAAAAGTATACTTACTGAAAACTGGCTTTGACTCTTCTATACACATATGATTCATAAATATTTAATTTAACAACTATTTGAGGAACAGCATTTTAATATGCAATTAAAGTGACAGTTTGCTATGTTAAGTTCTTTCTTCTTTACAGGAAAAGCACAAGTCCTTCAAAACAAACAAAAAAGAAATTCTAATAGCTGATTAAATGTCTACATCTGTCACTGTTTAATTTATCAAGAGTGCATGCAAGCTCTAAACAGAGGGAGATAAAGGTTGAGAAACATACACAAGATTTTATCACCCACATGAATATAAAACTAACAGATTATTTTAAAAAGCAAAACAGAAATCTTTTTAGATGTCAGGTATTGTACAAGTCCAAAATTATAGTTTCCTAAAAGGTATCTTTAATGTTAACAATCAGAGAGTTCTATGTGTCAGCACAGAAATGCATAAGTGGATCATTTTGACCTGTCACAAGCTGGGCACATTTCTCATTTTGTAATGTAAAAGTGGTAGAATTTTACCACCCTTTAGCCGTAGAAAGGCTGATTGTGAGGGAAAATATGACAATATTCATGACCAACCAAGTATCCTGTACATCAAATACTCAATCCTAAGAGGCTCTGCTGTCAGACTCGTAAAAGCTAAAACATATTTAGGTAGGAGCTCCTTTGAAAATGTGGGTTGTCCCTTCTTGAGCTTCAAATAAGCAGAGTTAGTTTCATGAAATTAAAAACATTTCATCTGCATTACTTCCTTCCTTCCTTCAGCAAATATGTATTAAGAATCTTCTGTTTGCCAAGAGTGTGCTCAATAGTAGTAAAAAGGGAATGGAGATTAAGAGCCCAGAGGTGCCCCAGTTATGCTGCAGGAAAGGCTCCCTCAGAAATACGTAGGATGAAAACAATCATGATATGTGCAGTGAACAGTACACCCAAACGGGCAGCCAGAGATGCTGGGGAAAGGGATGGATTAAGAAAACAGGCTTATCAGAAAAAACAAAAGAAACTCAAGGAACAAATGTGTTAGAAACTTTCAGCTAAGGATTATTTATCTCGTGATTTGCCAGCTTTTTAAAAATTTTTTCCCCACTTTATTGAGACATAATTGACATATAACATTGTGTAAGTTTGAGGTGTACGATGTGATGATTTGATGTATATCGTGAAACAAATACCACAATAAGATTAGTTGTAGTGAACACCCATCATTTCACATAGTTAACATTTGTGTGTGTGGTGAGGATATTTAAAATCCATTCTCCTAGCAACTTTCAAGTATACAACACAGCATTGTTAACTATAGTCACCATGCTTCACATTAGATCCCCAGCACTTATTCATCTTATAACTGGAAGTTTGTAACCTCTGACCAACATCTCTCCCACACCGGAGGCCCTGCCCAACCACCATAGTCTGCCAAACACCAAACTCTGCTTCCACGAGCTGCCATCTACTTTCAATCCTCGCACTTAATCATCCACGCTTGTCTGCAATACCATCACTACGAGTTCTTTTACCATGTTCTAATCAGGAACTTCTCACCTGTATCTGAATGCCCTCCAGACACTTCCTCTGACTTTTCAAGCTACTGTGAGGAATCTGGGGTGGGAGGGAGCAACTAATTCAGTCCGGAACCCCCAGGACTGATTTAGAAGCTCGGCCCACGCCCTTGAGGGTTCTCTTAAAGAACAGAAACAAGTATTTGCCATTCAGACAACATTTATTTGTATATTTAGGGAATGGGGAACTTTAACAGTAATGGTACCACCAGCCCAAGGCAGCAGAAAGATCACAACTTTGAAGAATAAATTGAGTTCTAGACTAGATTCAATCCCTTATCAACTGGGAGCCCTAAGTCCCATGGGTAAATCTTGATTTCTCTCTCTCGTCTTAGATTCCCAACTGATTGGTTCCTATCAAAATTATCCTGCTTGGGCAATAAATATTATCATTATCCTATTCGTCAACCCTATATCCTTGGGAAAGTTACTTAACTTCTTTTCAATGTTTTCTATTTTCTCTTCTGAAAACGAAGGTAGCAATAATTTCTAACTTGAAGAGATATTGTGAGAATTAGACGGGACAGTTTATGTAAAAAGTACTTAGCACGCAATGTTCTATATAATTATTAGTTACTATTGGTTGCAATGACTTAGGAGCATTTTAGGATCTTGGAACAGCTTAGGGCCACTGCCATGAAAAAACCATTATTTTGTTCTGCTTTACATAAATAGTTCAACTAGTGTTTATTGTATCCTAATTATCTATACTTTCACTTTTCATTATTTTAACTGGGTTCTCTCCTCCTCCTTCCTGGGTACAAGCTTAATAGATGTAGCTCTGACCCTCGTTATTTCACTCAATACTTTATTAAAGGTGACACAACTATTTAGACCATATGGAGATTTTAATTGACACAGAGCTATTCAACCATTTAAGCTAATAAAATGTCATCATTTAAATCCTAATTTAGTGTTACTTATAAGGATACAAGGGATACAGCAAGCCATATTTTTGATGGGGAAATATTTGTTGACAAAATTTACCTATAAATGACATTATATTTGTTATTAGGTAACATTCCATAAATGTTCTCTGATAACATTTCTTAATCATTGAGCAGGAACAGGATACATGTGTAGAACAGAATACAGAAAAATCACAGCCAAAGAGTATAACTTAATTAAGACAAAGAGTCACTTACAGTCATGCACGACATAATGTTTCAGTCAACAATGGACCGCATGGTGGTCCCATAAGATTGGTACCACATAGCCTAGGTGTGTAGCAGGCTACATCATCTAGGTTTGTCTAAGTACGCTCTATGATGTTCGCACAATGACGAAATCGCCCAATGACACATTTCTCAGATCACACCTCTGTCTTTAATTGACGCATGACGGTATTCTCTTGGTGCTTGTATTTCTTAAAGAAATTTGTGGGGCCAGCCCAGTGGCACAGCAGTTAAGTGTGCATGTTCTGCTTTGGCGGCCCGGGGTTCACCGGTTCAGATCCCGGGTGCAGACATGGCACTACACGGCAAGCCATGCTGTGGCAGGCATCCCACATATAAAGTGGAGGAAGATGGGCATGGATGTTAGCTCAGGGCCAGTCTTCCTCAGAAAAAAGAGAAGGATTGGCAGATGTTAGCTCAGAGCTAATCTTCCTCAAAAAAAAAAAAAATTGTGTGCATAGTTTAAAAAGCGAAGAGTTCTTCAAAATACTATCAGGCTCCTGCCTCACCCCTCTCCATCCACATTCTCACTCCTCTGAGGCAAAAATTAAAAAGCTTTTATCTGTATTTTGTTCTAGCTACTTATCTTCATATCTCTAAATGACATCCTTATACAGCTATTTGACTTTTCCATTTTAGGTGCTATTAATCTCCTAACATGGAAGATGAAGATTTAGCTCTCTTATAATCTCTCCATATATACACCTCCTTTTTCAAACACCCAAAATAGTTATATCACATATTTGACCAAAACAATATTGATTTGGTGAAACCAATATTTGAGCAATACTATGTGCAATGATTATCATTTCCTTTCTCCTCCTTTCTCCCCCCTCGAAGTTAATAATTGCCTTTTCTTTTTATATCGTTGTTTGGTTTCCTATTTGTCTCTAACAAATTCAGGCCAAAAGTTTCCAACAGACCTGCAAAACTCCTCTAGGTACAGCCAAACACATCAGGTAATCCTTTTTTTTTCCTCTTGGCAACATCCCAGCCATAGCTCTGCTTCAGTACTCACTGGCTGCCTTCAAGGCTGTCTTTTACCATCATTCTAGAAGTTTCCTGTGATTCCACCTGTACTAGAGCTCCAGGTTTTGAGATCCACATTTCCCCATTTCTTGGTTCATTCTCCCTTTGCAACGGACCAAAAGAAATGTTTTGTTTTCGCAGATCTTGCAAACTTACTTTTCTACTCTCATACTTGATAATTTCAAGTACTATAGAATTCTAGTTGATAAAGAATTTTCTCTGCGAATTTTGGAGGCCTTGCTCCATTGTCTTATAGCTTCCTAAGTTGCTATTCAAAGTGAAGCGATAATCCGTTTATGGAACCAGTTTAGTTTTTCTTCTTGGAAGCCTTTAGAAACTCTTCATTCTTTTTCCATCCAACAAGCTGGTGGGCCCCCTCGATCTGGAAATTCATGTCTTTCACTTGTGAAAAATCTTTTTTCCTAATTTTCCCTTCCATTTACTTTGTTCTCTTATATTGGGACTGACTACTGGACAGAGGTTGGACTTCCTCTAGTTCGTCTTTTCTCTTTTTATCAATCTCATTGTCTTTTGGTTGAACTTTCAGGGACATTTCCTCAACTTAATATTCTAATCCTTCTCCTGAATTATTTCTGCTATATTTTTAATTTCTAAGTTCTTTTTCTGTGCTCTGAATATTGCTTTCAATAATATCTTGCTTTTAGTTCATACATGTGATCACTTTCCTCACAATATTAACTAGAGATTTGAGCAGTTCTCTTCTGTTCCTAATAACTGTTTACTCCAAGTTCAGTTTTCCTACTTATTTTGTTATGACCACTGTCTTCCAGATTGGATGCTTCCCTCAAATTTTTTTTTTGCTGAAGAAGATTAGCCCTGAGCTAACATCTGTGCCAATCTTCATCCACTTTATATGTGGGTTACCACCACACCAAGGCTGACTAGTGGCGTAGGTCTGCACCCAGGATCTGAACCAGCAAATCCAGGCCGCTGAAGCAAAGTGTGCCAAACTTAACCACTACACCACAGGCCAGCCCCTCAGTCTTTTGACAGTTGCTGTTTAAGAGTCTCAACCTAAAAAGCTCATTGGGAACTCTAGGTGTAGGAGAGGGCTAGGCAATTGGTGGCCTTTACTGTCAGGTAACAAGGCAGTATAACTGCTTTTTCACTGGGAGGGGTTACCCCTACAAATGTATTTGTGGTTCTTTTTTGTTGAATCTGACAACCATAGACCCTCCTTCAATCTACCACTTGGGAGACGAGTGTGTCTGCCACTGTTCTTGGAGTTGAGCTGAGGAAGGGGCTATGTGGATGGGGGCGGGGGATGGGATTGGGGTGATGTCTCACCATTCAGCATGTAATCTTGCCGTTTTCAGTGAAGTACCTCATCTTTGCCCTTGACTGTGTCTTGGTCCTCAAAACCCAGAGCTTCTTTAATTCAGTCTGTCAAGAACATGAACACTAAGGCTTCTACTAAGGTCTGGAGGGCCCATGTATGGAAACTGTCGATGTTCCTTCCAGAACCTCTCAGACCATTCCTATTGATTCTGTGAACCCATCCCCCAGTGTCCATGTGCTTTGCTTCTAACAACTCTCACCTGCAGCCTTCTTCAGAGTCCTACTTTTGGGCCACAAGAGCCAGTCTGGCAACATGCCAAAAGAGCCGGACGTATCTGGAAGATTACATGCCTATCTCCTAGCTGTAGTGAATTACTGGTGCGAGAGTATGCCTCTAGTCAAGACAAACTTTGAGATGTAATTTAGACTCCATAGCTCCCCTAACAGGATGACACAAAGGCTGGGACTTAGCCTAAAATCACACCTTTGCTTGGCTTCCTACCCTTCATTGTTTCCCCCACTCCCATTCTGGTTTCTCCTGGGAGCACGTCCTTAATGAAGCACTTCCACATAAATCTACACCTCAGAGTCAGTTTTTGGAGAACCTGGCCTAAGACCATCATCTAGTTGCTTGGGTTTGGGAAAGGATCCAGGAGTCTAACCACTGTACCAACCTTGCAACCAGTTCTGTTTTCAGACCTGACCCAAACCCCCACTATCACCAAAGGTTTCTAGAACTTCTAATTCCTGAACCTTTCTAACGTACCAGGAAGCTGAGACTCACAGGCTTCTGGAAGTTTGGGACAATTGTAGAGCATTTTCCTGTGCTGTCATTTTTACTCAATTTTAAGTTAAACTTCAGAAACAACTTGAGCTTCACAGAGTCGAGTTTAGGCTATTCTTCCAAATGTCTTGAGGTACAACTCCCTCTCCAGGTGGTAGTGTGTACTTTAGCAGAAAAGCATGCAGAAGTCTTAACTGACTTCAATCTCTCGAAATTAAGCTCTAGAGTCAGACGACTGTGGGTTCAACTACTTTACCAGCTGTATGATGACAGACAAGTTACTGAACTTCTCAGTCACAATGTTCTCCCCTGAAATGAATATGCTTATCACAGTGCCTGTCATACAGTTAAGTCCTATCCTTTGAGTTATTTTCTAGGGGTGATAAGTTCACGGTACTACCACCATATGCCTTCACTTAGTTTTCACATTTCAGAGATATTTGGCCAGGGTTAAAGGTACAGTCTAAGACAGCGGTTCTAAAAATGTAGTCTCCAGGTGAGCAGCAGCATCACCGGGAACTTGTTAATAGTGCAAGGTTTCAGGCCCTACTCCAGACCTACTGAACCAGAAACTCTGGAGATAGAGCCCAGCCATGTGTGTTATAACAAGTGCTCCCGGGGATTCTAATGCACATTCAAGTCTGAGAAACACTGACCTAAGTCCACAAATCAGAGAAAAATATAACAGACCCCCATGGAGACGAAGGCCAAGACCTAGAGCCAGTTGGTGTTGTACTGAGGGTTGTAAGCAGAACTAGTGAATACACATAACTTAATGATTAGGGACAGGAGGAAGCCATAATTAAACCTTTATTAGTAGCGTAGGTGTAAATATTAAGATCATCATGTTATCAACGAATATAAATAGGAGCTAAGAGCTAAAGAGTAAAATGTAGATTTCAGTTTGTAAAACTGACAGTGAGTCTATACCACATGGTCTTGAATGCAAATAGAAAAGTGCATTAATGCAAGAAAAACAATTTCTGGGCCCAGAAGCTGAAGAAACACTTGAAAGAATCCTTAATTTTATTAATCCTTTTCTGAAACAAGCTACCAAATATACATGCCCTGGAACGTTTGCTGAGGAAAACTCATTTGAAGTTGTCACCTTGCCAGAGACACAACTATTGAAATTCATCTGAAATTCTGAATTAGTGCCATGCAAGCAAATGATCTTTAGAAGCAAAGA
Source organism: Equus caballus (assembly GCF_041296265.1). Lineage (NCBI taxonomy): Eukaryota > Metazoa > Chordata > Mammalia > Perissodactyla > Equidae > Equus > Equus caballus. The sequence continues at coordinate 30,961,376 of NC_091715.1, read as the reverse complement.
GAACTTAAGAGCCAGAAAGAGCTTCTTGAATCCGCCACTCAGATTCTGGGAGAACAGAGGAAGAAACAAACATTCCAACATCGCCTGCACAGCAATTTACAGTTGCTTAAAGCTAATTAGGTGATTTACTCTGAAGAGTACAAATGAGAGACACAGGAAAGCCAATTCCTAGAATAAGTCCACAAAGAGCCTGAAATTTTAGAAAGAGAAAAGAACAGTCCTTTTCCTGGAAGAAGCAAAGTGCAGAGGGTAACTTGCACAGGTTCGTGTTTCAGGGGTGATGACCAGCCACTCAATTTACTTTGACACATAATCTCTCTGAGCTGCTCAGCTTAATCTCCTGCATGGCAGAGCAGATGATATTTCCCTCCAGCCCTTTATGGCCTCTGTGTGGAGAACTCAAAGCTTTGCTGTAGTGATCAGGGACAGAGCAGCTCTGAATACCACCACAGGGAATATTAGGCTGAATGCCCACAAAACATACCTATGTTATTTAGCCAATGCAGAGTCTCACTTCACATCAACACTTGAAATACAAATAAAATAATGGCCGACTTATACAAAGTCTTTGTGCTAGCAGACCCTCTGCTAAGCACATTACATGCACATTCTCAGTGGATCTTCATAACACACCTATAAGGTGAGTGCTCCTTGTATTGCATTTTGCACATGAGGAAATGAAACCTCAAAGATGTTAAGTAACTTGACTAAGGTCAACCAGTTACTATGGTGGAGCCAGAGGATTCAATCCTTGCTACCTGACTCTGACAGTTCTGTTCTTAACCACGATGTTTTAATGTCTTCATTGAGAGTGCAACCTATTTCAACAATCTCAACTTGTGATACATGCGCAATTCTCTTTGCCTCACAAGAAAAGAAGAGAACATTTCAAGATTAAATGAGGGAAATGTGCATGAGGACACTACTTCCTTTCTGGTTGAGCATTGGATCTCTTCAGCCTTAGATAGCTATAAAGTCTGTTAGGAATGTGGCTCCCTCCTAAAGTCATTGTATGAGTGGAGATTCAGCTGGTCCCTACAGTGCTTGCTTTGAGATTGGTGATGCTTTGGTTGCTATGGACACCAAATTTAAACACACCACTGAGCACAGGGAATCTATTCCATGCAAAGCAATGGAGCCAGCAGATGGGCTCAGTAACAGCTAACTGCACATAATGCTATGACCAATATTTGTTTTGCCACCTCTCATTTAGATGATTCTCTCACCCGTGAAGTCTGTAAGACTAACTCTCATCTGGGAAACAGCTTCTTTATGGCCCAGGTAGCAACACACACACTTCAACGTGTCAAAGTCATTCATTTGTCTGAGTTGTTGAATGGGTAAAGCTATCGAGAAAAGGAAATCTGATCTTACACAAAACACTTCTTTGTTCAGCTTGCTAAAAGAAAGAATGGATCAGATGACTTCTTGAAAATCCAGTTTGTCTAAGTGGCTAGCACCCCAAGAATAATGAGCCTGTTAACTTGGTAGATTTCCCTAGTAACTAAATCCATAAAGAAAATAATTAGGAAAAGACAAGAGCCACTTAGATACATATAAATAATGCATGAGAACATGTTTTTCTTTGGAACAAACCAAACATCCAAGGTATTGTACTTAATTAATGAATGTAGGTCAGAGATCAATTAGTAAAAGTGAATCACAAAGAGAAACACTTACTTGGATACATCATGGACTGTCAGCAAGTTTACCAAGAGATTATCACCACATGGGGATATTAAAGGACCTCCCTGCCACATGGCGGGAATCCATTGTGTAGGAGTCGGTCATATGGCAAACATCACTTATTAAATTAACCAGCAAAAATGAAATTAGCCAAGTTAATAATTTATACAATCTATCGTTTTCACATTCAAAGGTCAATAAATATAGTGAAATTCCATTAAAACAACCGCCTTATAGAACACTGGGAGGTGAAGTTACTGTCAAAATAAATAATTCAGTACGTTTAAAAGCATTTTCATTATGCATATTTCCCCAATTTATTTATTCAGTAACAAAATTACAAGCCATGCTCTCTTCAAATAATTATAATACAAATAATAAGTTTAGGTTTTAGTGGAATGTATATTAACAGATGAAAAGGTATAAACAAATTATATCTAAGGAAATCTGGGTTATTTTGAGTAGGTCTGTTAAATCACTGTATCAGGAAAAATTTAAAAATAAAAAGGAAAATGTCTAAGCATAGTCAATTTAAATAAATTCAGAGTTGGAGGCAGCACTACTTTATGTAGCATGGGTGAATTTAACTGAATGATGCTAAAATGGGTGCGGTTCCATGAGCATAAAGATCATTTTTTCTATCTGATCTAGGAATGTCATAATAAAGTGTCTCTTATTGTTATGAAATAATTTAAAAAATTTAAGACCGCTGGAACGTGGTCTATTTGCACCTTTAATAAACCATGTGTATATGGTACAAAATTATATTTATCAGAAAAAAGAAATCTGTGCACTCATTCATAGACATTAACAGAGGCCTTAAAACCGCAAGGAGATGTGCCAGGCAGTGAATCTTTCCTTTAGCATAAACTATGAACTAGAGAGCTGATATTCTGGCATTCATGGAAGAAATCATTTCAGTACAAAGAATGAACAATGAAAATCACGAAGTTTTGGGAGATCAAATGTACTGATAGGCAATCCCATAAAATTAAGGAAAAAATAGTGATCTAGAGCTTTTTACTCATGTCTGCTCAATGAACCAGCAGCAGCATCACCTGGGAGCTTGTTAGAGATGCAGTATCTCGGGCCTCACCCCAAACCTAATGAATCAAAACCTCATTTTTAACAAGATCCCCAAGAGATTTGTGTGCACATTCAAGTGTGAGGAGCACTAATTCAAAGCCCAGATTTGGCAACCAGCCTGTGGGGGATGAAACCCCATCTCTGCCACTGACTAGCTGTGTAACCTGGAACAAGTTCTACAACCTCTGTGCCTCATTTCCCTCACTGGGTAGGATGGAGATAGTAATGGTGCCTATGTCATAAGGCTGCCAGCAGTATTAAATGACATAATATATGTAAAGTGCTTATGACAGTGCACGATAAGTGATCAATCCGTGTTAGTTCTTATATCTTCTTGGCAATCACAGGGATTGAGGCATCACACATCCTGATTTCAAACTATATTACAAAGCTATACTAATTAAAACAGTATGGTACTGACACAAAAGCAGACACACAGACCAAGGGAACAGAATCAAGAGCCCATAGACAACTCCCTAAATACATGGTCAACTAATATTTGACATGGGAGCTAGGAATACTCAACAGGGAAAGGACAGTCTCATAAATAAAGGGTGCTGGGTAAAGTGGATAATCATGCAGAAGAATAAACCTGGACTCCTATGTTACACTACTCACAAAAATTAACTCAAAATGGATTAAAGACTTAAAACCTGAAACTGTAAAACTCCTAAAAGAAAACATATGGAAAAAGCTCCTTGACATTGGTCTTGGCAATGATTTTCTGGATATGACACCAAAAACACAAGAAACAAAAGCAAAAACTCAGGAAACAGGATTGCATCAAACTAAAAACCTTCTGCAGAGCAAAAGAAACAATTAACAAAATGAAAAGTCAACCTACAGAACAGGAGCAAATATTTGCAAACCATATTTTGGATAAGGGATTAATATCAAAAATAAATAAAGAACTCACACAACTCAATAGCAAACACCACCTCAATTAAAAAAGGGGCAGAAGAACCGCATAGACGCTTCTCATTTTTGTTGGGTTGTATGAGTTCTTTATATTTTGGATATTGACCCTCTATCCAATATATGATTTGCAAATATTTTCTCCCAGTTGGTGGGTTGTCTCTTCGTTTTGTTGATGGTTTCCTTTGCTGTGCAGAAGCTTTTTAGTTTGATGTAGTCCCATTTGTTTTTCTCTTCCGTTTCCCTTGCCTGAGGAGATGATATCAAAAAATGGGTAGAAGACATGAACATTTTTCCAAAGAAGATATACAAATGGCCAACAGGCACATTAAAAGATGTTCAACATCACTAAATATTAGGGAAATGCAAATCAAAACTACAAGGAGATCACCTCATACCCGTCAGAATGCCTATTATTAAAAAGACAAGAAATAACAACTGTTGGAAAGGATGTGAAGAAAAATGAACCCTCATACACTGCTGGTGGGATTGTAAATTGGTGCAACCACTATGGAAAACAGTATGGAGATTTCTCAAAAAACTAAAAATAGTAATATCATATGATGCAGCTATTCCACTTCTGGGTATTTACCCAAGGAACATGAAAACACTAATTCAAAAAGATATCTACACCCCTATGCTCACTGCAGAATTTTTCAAAATGACCAAGACTTGGAAGCAACCTAAGTGCTCATCAAAGGATGAATGGATAAAGAAGATGCAGTGTGTGTGTATGCATGTATACACACAATGGACTATTATTCAGCCATAAAAAAGATGAAATCATGCCATTTGTGACAACATGGATGGATGTTGAGAGTATTATGGTAAGCGAAATAAGTCAGACGGAGAAAGACAATTACTGTATGACTTCACTCACATGTGGAAGATAAACACACAGATACAAAGACCAGATTGGTGATTACCAGAGGGGAAGGGAGTGCAGGGAAGGCAAAAGGGGTAAAGGGACACACGTGTACAGTGATGGATGGCAACTAGACTTTTGGTGGTGAACATGATGCAGTCTACACAGAAGTCAAAATATAATGATGTACACCTGAAATATATAATGTTATAAACCAATGTGACCTCAATAAAATAAGTAAAAAACACAGTAAGATATCACCTCACACCTGTTAGCATAAGCTGTTATCAAAAAGACAAGAGAGAAGTGTTGGTGAGGGTGTGGAGAAAAGAGAACCCTTATGTACTGTTGGTAGGAATGTAAATTGGTACAACAACTATGGAAAACAGTACGGAGTTTCCGGAAAAAAATAAAAATAGAACTACCATATGATCCAGCAATCCCTCTTCTGGGTATTTATCCAAAGGAAATGAAAACAGGATCTTGAAGAGATATCTGCATCCCATGGTCATTGCAGCATTATTCACAATAGCCAAGGAAGTAGGAGGTCATGAGACAGACCTTGCCAAGGGATGCCAAGGGGCAGACACTTTGGTAACCACCCAACAGCCATTCCCCTCTTCTTTCTTCTCAGAACTTGCACCCAATGACAGAGGTTAGAACTGAAGGAGACTAACCTTCCCAGCCTCCCCTGAAACCAGAAGTGGCCAGCACTGGGCCAGTGACCAAGCGCTGGGTCATCAGGCAGAATGGAAATTCTTCAAGGATAGAATGTTCTACATGATAAAAAGAGGCAAGAAAAAAGCCTCAGACCATCCCTTTCTACTTCAGCTGTATGGGGACACAATGTTTGAAATGGCAGCAGCCACCATGCAACCTTGAAGAGTGATACAGCTCACACACCAAGAATAGCTGAGGAAAAGGAAAGGCTTGGGTTCTGATGACTTCCCTGAGGCTGAACCAATCCTGGAATGGCCCAGCTTTACACTGTCTGTAAAGTGAGGTAATAAATATTCCCATTATTTAGATCACGTTTTATTGAACATTCTGGTATTTGCAGCTAAAAGCACCCCCACTTATACAGCTGCCAACCACCTGCCTTAGGAATGAGCTGAGGACCCAATTAACAATCTAATAGTTTTTTAAATCATGTTAGGAAGATAGATTCCTTGTATTGGGTATAATTTTCTATGTGATGTTCAGAATCACTTTTGATTTTCTGTTAGCAGAAGCAAAAGGGAATAACAGTGATTTCATTAAGCAGCTACCCTGTGCCAAGCACTACACTAGGCACTTTATCTAGGCTGAGTCATCACAGCAACTTCCAGACCAGTCCCTTTTGGCTGGGAAAATAAAATCCCATCTATATTTTTTCAAATCTTATTTAAACAATTTAACATTTCCTTTCATTACAAATGCAGACCACAAGCCACGAGTAGTACTTGTGACTTTGCCACCTATAGAAATCACAGATATATTCATATCACACTGCAGTTGTTGAAGATATCTCGAAATATCATTGACCCTCATACATTTCAAAAGTACCATAATCCTTAAGCCTGCTGCAAAATCTTATTTAATGTGTTAATAAAGAAGCACATACGCTACTGCATTACACATTTTTTTAAATGTTTTCGTTACTGAATGTCGATATAATTGGCTTCCTTTGTAATCCTGTGTGCTTTATTTTATGCGTCTAAAAATGTTATTCTAAGAGGTACTGTAGGTCTCAGCAGATTTACAAAGGAGTCCTCGGCACAAAAGGGGTTTAAATTTCCTGTAACCAGTCCCCCTTGTGACCATTCTTAATACTGTTCAATCCACTGTCCATGCAGAAAACCAGAGTGATCTTTTTAAAAGGTAAATAAAACGAAGACCTTCCCCTGTTTAAACCTGAAACAAATGCAAACTCCTAAGTTTGACCCACCTGGCCCCACAGGATCTATTTTACCCTGCTCATGGCTCCTTCCCAGTCTCAAACTCCTCTGTCCCGCAGCCTTCCCTCACCCTGCTCCAGCCATGCTGGCCACCTTCCATTTCTTTGAAATCTCCAAGCAGTTTCCCACCTTGGGGGCTTTGTCCTTGCTATCCCCTTTGCTTGGAAAGCCTGCTCTTAAAGCATCCACTTCATTTTCATGCTTCAGTGAGGAGCCAGGACATCACCTCCACAGAGAAGCCTTCCTTACTAATGTATGCTAGGCAGCAACCCTCCCCTTGCCTGCCCCGCCCCCAGTTATTTCCTGTTTACTTCCCTCAGAGCACTTCTAACAACATAATTATATTGATTTTTGTTCACTACTAAATCCTGGCATCTAGTAAGGAGGCCTGGCATACGTAGAAACCTGACACTCATTGAATGAGTGACTAAACAACAGAATAAGTGAATGAAGAAGCTATTATTAATCCACTTTACAAGTGAGGAAATTGAGGCTCAAAGATGTTAAATTATTTGTCCAAGGTCACCCAGTGGCAAAGTTATTATTTTAACTATGCTCCCTAGGCCTCCCCTTAATCCCTCCACCATTTTTTCTAACTTCCTTTTCCCTGCTACATTTCCACCAATCTGGAAAGCAGAATAAACCCAAATCAAGCTTTTATGGTGTGATTTCTTGGGACTTCAGTGCCCCATTGCTCAGATATATGCCTAACAAAACCTCAAAGCTACTTCCTTTGAGTATTTCCAGGAGGGCCAAATTAAACAAAAATATATCAGGGCTAGCCTGGTGGCACAGCGGTTAAGTGCACACGTTCCGCTTTGGCAGCCCAGGGTTCGCCGGTTCCAATCCCGGGTGCCGACATGGCACCGCTTGGCAAAAGCCATGCTGTGCTAGGCGTCCCACGTACAAAATAGAGGAAGATGGGCATGGATGTTAGTTCAGGGCAGTCTTCCTCAGCAAAAAGAGGAGAATTGGCAGTAGTTAGCTCACAGCTAATCTTCCTCAAAAAAAAAAAAAAAATATATATATCACCTGGATAGAGTGGTTCTGTCTCTGCATGTCTGTTTCTCTCTACGTGCACACGGATTTTCTTCATCTCATGCACATAAACACAAACAAAATCAAATGGAAGAAAATTCAGAAAAGGGTAAACTAAGGAAGAAAAAAATTAGATAAACCCGGGGTAAATGCTAAGTAAACAAAAATACATGGATAAGGCACTGTATGCAAGTTTATGTGGACCACAATTCTGGCCATATGCTTCCTAGTAACCAACATAAAGTGAGAAACAGTCAGTTACATGATATATTCTGAAGATTTAAAAAATTCAATCAATTTCCAGGAGGAACACAACTAGTTCTATTTCTAAGTCCTGAAAGAAATTCCTTTTGTGGGTCCTCATAATGAAAACACGGTAGGATATAGTAATCAGTATTCTAAGCTACAACCTTATAAATATATCAAGCTTCATAGAATTGTGTCTTATAACATACCTTAATAGACGTGGCTAGTATAATGCCAAACCCTATGCAGTATTGTATTGCCTTGCTAGTCAAAGTGTGGTCCTTGGGCCAGTAGCATCAGCGTCATCAAGGAACTTGTTAGTAATGCAGAATCTCAGGCCTGCTGAATCCAAATCTCTTTTATTAACAAGATCTGCAGGTGATGCCTATGAACATTCACGTTTAACAAGCACCAGTCTAACGGTTAAGCTTGATCTGAGGCAAAATTTGTAAGAAACTAGCATTCATTTAGTTCATTCATTCAACCAATATTTACTGAGACTGGCGGTAGGAAAGGATTTTTTAAATGTGACACCAAAAGCACCACCATAAAGGAAAATATTGATAAATGAGACACCATTAAAACTCAGTGATAATGCTAGCCAGAGAGTGGACAACATTTGCAACACCACCAAACAAAAGGCAAGTTGAATACCTAAATGTGTATCACGCACTGTCCTAATGCTGGGAATACAGCAATGAAACAAACTCTCTGCTCTTATGGAGCTTCCATTCTAATCGGTGAAGACAAACAAAACAAGTAAAATGAAACAAGAAAGGGGCATAAGTCAGGGGACAGGGTTGCAATTATAACAGGCCTCAGTGAGGAGGCAACAACCCGTACGAGGTCAGGGAGCTAGCTATTAAACTAGCTAGGGGGAAGTATTCCAAGCAGAGGGAACAGCAGGTATAAACACCCTGAGACAGTAGAATACCTGAAACAGCAAGGCCAGTGTGGCTGAAGCAGAGTGAGCAAGAAGCGGAGTAGCTATGCAGGGGACCAGATCATGTGGGACCTTGTCAGCCATTTTAAGTATCTTAGCTCTAACTGCGAGTGAGATGAGAAGCCACTGGAGAAAAGGTAATAGGAAGCCATTGCAGGATGCTGAGCAGGGAAATGACATAATGAAGTGTTCTTAAGAAGATTGGTTTCTCAGAGGTACGTGGAATGGCTTGACTGAGAGACTCTAGCTCAGAGGATACTGCACTAATCCCAGTAAATGGCGATTCATTCATTCAACTATTAGGTGCCAAAGATGTGCCAAGTAGTGTGGGGAGGATCTAGCCTAGGGTGATAACTGAGGGAACTGCCAGAGGAAAGGGAATACAAATGTCATTGGAGGGAAAGAAACCCAGGACACAATGACAGATTATTTAGAGAAATAACAGAAGTTCACAACTCACTTTAATCAAGGTTTGTGAATCATCTACTGAGGGCAAAGCCATATGCTGGCTAGGACATGGGAGTGGGGATGCTGCATAAGACTTGTATATTCCCCTCCAAGGGCTTCCAGCCTGGCATGCTTAGCCCCTGCCCTGCACCTTTCAAGCCTGAACTTGGATTGCCGCAGCCGAGGCCACCCCTGAGACAAGCTGATTTGCTCAGGTTAGGAGCTGTTTTTTAACCCTCAGAGCTTGAGCTATCTCCTGGGAGCAGGGGCCAAAGCACCTCAACTTGATTAGCATAAACAGAAAGATCCGGTTTGGCAGGAGGGCAGAAGAGAGGTCTTAATAAATGTCTTTGTGGATCAGCATTGCAGACTGGCCCTGGGCCACCAGTTTTGGGGCAAGAAGTCCTTCTGGTCTGTTTCCACCTGTATGACCTGATGGGTCTCCCACTCTTCCCCATTCCATTCTGGAGAAAAAGCCCCAAGGCATGGAAAGGGAAACAAGCAAGTCTAAGGAAAACAACTGGGGGAAAAAGAACAGATTTGAAAATTGCCTATTGCCAGACTGCAAGATCTGAGGCGCAGATGCAAATATAATGCAAATGATATGTAAATAGCCCTGTGGCCTTCTAAAAGGTTTTATACAACTGGAAGGGCCCTTGGGAAACTGCTAGCAGATAAGTGACTCAGAGGCAGAGAGAACTATTTCAAGACAACTTTGTCACACAGACCTTTGCTGCCCTGCTAGCACAGTGCAGTCTTTAGTAATCTTTTTTTCTCACTTGAATCAACCTCACCTGCTATAAATAAAAAAAAAATCAAGTCTGCCTCTGTAGAGGTTATCTAAGTTAATTACACTTTTAAAACACTGTGTACCTTTTTTTTTTTTTTCAAATGCCTCTCACCCAAATAAAGCCAAGTTAAATGTGTCACTTCCTCCCTAGAACAGTATTTGCCTCCAGTGGGTTATGAATGAAAGTGACTCTCTTTCAGTTCTAGTTACTATGATCCTTTGGAGGATTTTTTTTCTTACTCCACAGGAACTGGTACATTCTCTTCTAATATCCACACGCTGTATTTGAAGTGAATCCAGAAAAAAAACTCATATAGTTGTGAAATCTAATTCACTTCAAGGAGCCACTGGAAAGCTATTCATTAAGAAAACCTGCCCCGTCAAGCATGCTGTCCTCTTGACAATCCTAACTACACATTTTAAAATGAAAAACGCACATTCAATTACAACAGGGTAAAATTCTGTCTACATTTGTGTATTTAAAAGAAGACACCTCCATCAGACATGCATTTTATAACAGCCATGAGATGAACCGAATAGTAAGCAACACGGTAAGCACATCAGACCTACAGCTGGGCAGTAAGTCTGGGTTACAGACCCAGGGGTCACAGAAGCAACTTTCCTCCACATTAGTGATGGAGACAATGATAGTATCATCAGCCCCCAAACTTCCACTACTTTGCTAGTACTCTAACATTCGAGGATGCTTCAGCTTTTGACAGAAGAGTCAAAGGAAGGGAAATCCCTTCCATTTTCAAGGGTTTTTTTTTTTTTTTTTAACCTTATTTGAAACGGCCTCCAAACTGCTACTGGGCGAAAAGGCATCTGGGGAGATGCCACGGTTAACGTAAAACACCAACAAAGCGCAAAGACTCGGCATCCCAACAAATGAGAAACTGAAAGAGAGACGGGGGAACACGGACAAAAGGAGAGAAACCTCAAGAGACTGAAGAAACGACAGCGCCCAAGAAAAACAAAGAGAGACAGCGAATAGCCAGGGGCGCTGCTCCCGGGGCTGGGGGTCCCGGGAAGGGCTGCGGGGCCGCGCGCGGCGAGGCGGGGCGGGGCGCGGCCGGGCAGGCAGCGAGCGCCCCCTCGCGGCCGGGGCTGCCTCTTACCTCCTGGGCGAGTTTCTGCTTGAGCACCAGCGCGGCGCACAGGTAGCCTGCGCGGCCCACGAACAGCTCGTCCGAGCCGCACTCCAAGAAGGAGACCGGCGCGCAGACGGCGCACAGAGCCCGGAATTTGCCCAGCGGCTGCACGTAGTCGGAGCGGCCCAGGGCGTGGTACACGAGCGTGGCCACAGCGTACACGCCCGCACCCCCGAGCAGGAAGGCGGCGCGGGTGTCGGCGTCCGGCTCGCCCCACTCCTCCGCGCGGGCGCACGCGTCTATGAGGCGCTTGGCCGAGCGCAGGTAGCGCTCCCGGGCCGCGGCAAAGAGCGGGCTCTGCGAGACGTGGTAGAGCATGTAGGCCACCCCGGCCACGCCGCCGTACAGCCCACCTTGGCAGCTGCTGGCCGCGGCCGCCGCCCCCCGGGCCTCAGCGCCGCCCCCGAGCGGGGGCAGCTCCTGAAGGATGCGCTCGATGGTGGCGGTGACCAAGGGCGCCACTGCCTCCTCACACTGGCCCGCCAGCAGGCTGCCCTGGTAGTCATCGAAGCGGTTGGCGAAGCAGCGCTTGGTGTCCATGCTGCTGCCCGTGCCCCTCAATGCCGAGCCGGGGTCCGCTTGAGGGCGCGCCCTGCAGCCCCACGCACCGCCTCTCGCTGTCCGAGGCACTCGGGATGGCGCTGGATGCGGCGGGGATGGAGCAAGGAGGCTGAGACGGGAGGTGACAAGAGGAGGCGGGCGCGAGGAAGAAGCTCGGAGCGGATTGCCAAGTGGGGCACCGGGCTGCCGCGAGGCTCCCGAGTGGCCCCAGCGAGCGCGGGGGATGCGCGTCGTACGCCCCCCTCCCAGAGGCTGCGCCCTCCCCGAACCCGCCCCCTCCTGCGCCGCCGCAGCTTGGCCGCCTCTCCACCGGGCAGAGGTGATCTCCGGCAGGACCCACGCGGGGCCCGCGCCACTCCTCCCGCCCCGCCCCCGGCTCCTCCCCTCCCGGCAGAAGGCCAGGGACGCGCGGGACACTGATCCGGAATGCTGAGTCTGGGCATGCATACACCTGACGGTGGAGGTGAAGACCACGAGTCTCTTGTATACTCAAAGTGTGGTCCTCGAGCCAGCAGATCGGCATCACCTGGGAGCATGTTACAAATGCAGCATCTCGGTCTTCGCCCCAGACCTACTGAATCAAAATCAGCATATTTAGCAAGATCCCCAGGTGATTCGCAGGCACATTAAAGGTTGAGAAGCCACTGAGCCAGTCTAGAGTACTAGGGAAAACCTGAGCGCCCTCCTGAAACTTGTTTTTCATCTCGGTCGCTTTGGAGTGCTCATTCTGAATGTTTCAATCCCAAAGATCTGAGGAGTTTGAGTGTATCAAGTTTCATGCATAAAACGGTGAAATGCCCCACTGAGAAAATCTTTCTTGGCCTTGATCGTGTTGTTTTTCTTGGAGTATACAGGAGTAAAAATTCAAAACCACACCAGGTTAAGGTAAGAGAGTGGGGGTTCTTTCTCCTACTCTAGAGACCCCTCTCCCATGCATGCCCAATAAATGTCTTGAGGTTATTAACTGGTTAATATAAGGGTAAACGCACGCAGCATGAGATTTTAATTTGGCTTTTTTCTTACTCTTTTCTGAATGTTTTTGGTTGCTTCCTTCCCTCCTTTTCTTCTCATGTTTTGTCCCTTCTGCTTTCCTTCCACAAGTGTTATTCAGGGTTTCCTATGTGTCCTGGACCCTGGAAATAGATGGATAAACAAGACAGACATGGTCCTAGACCTCCTGGAGCTTACAGTCCAGTGGGAAAGACAGAAAATGAACAATTAACAGAATGGCCTTTCTTTTGCTCAGCTGTTTTAAAATCATTCTACCTTTCCCAAAGTGTTGACCACGGAAGGTCAAAGAGGTCACCTCTCCCCGGGGTATTTGCATTTTGATGGGGACTGTACAAGACACCGAAGAATAAGCTCACGGAAAGCTTTCTGACACTGTGTGGGGAGAGCAACTACTCCACTTACTTGAAAGGCTAGTTTTGTTTGGAGGCAATTTTTTTCCTCAAAAGTGTTAATTGTCACCTTTATTTGGAAGCCGAGATTAAATAGCCTGCCCCTCCATCCTTGCTTGATGCATTCTGGAAAAGGAGCTCAGTTTGCCAAGATTACTGCCAGGACTGACACATCCACAGAGTAGATGGTATGGCCTCCATCCTCCTACAATGCTGCCAAAACAGGTTTCTCTTTAATTATAATAAAAAAGCTAAGTCCACTTTGGGGCAGGGAGCTTGATGGCTTAAGGGCATCAAAGGAGCAGCTGGAATGGTCTGTTTCTGTCGGGTCTTCTTCCTCTTCCGTCAATCACAGTAGGCAATGGGAGTGATTTTTGTCCCTTCAGACAGGAGACATGAAATGCAAAACTTCATGGGCAGAAATGAAGCCTAATTTCACTTCATTCCTCCGCACCTCCCCCTTGTCATGAATCTAGAGGCAACTCTGTTAATTCTGACTCTGGTTATCCTTCCACACAGCCCAGAACCAAGGTAGCACCAGCAGCAATGATAGGGACCTGGGCTGACTGGCTTCAAAATAGAATTGTAAGCGGGTCTCCAAGAGAAGGAGCCCTGACTTTGCCCAGCCGTGTCATTCCTTTATTGCCCCAAAATGCTGCATAACAAACAACCATAAACTCTTGTAGCATATAACAATAAGTTTATTGCTCGTGCATCTGGGATGTAGGCTGAGCTCATTCATGTGTCTGGGGGTGGGCTGGCTGTTGCCTGGGGGGACTGAGGCGACTGGGCTCTAGTCCACATGTCTCTCATCCTGCAGTGAGCCAACCCCAGCATGCTTGCGTGGGAATGGCAGAGGGGCAAGAGCACAAGGGGAAACATGAAAGACTTCTTTAGATCTAGTCTCAGAATTAACACACTCTTGTCTGCCTTATTCTGTTGGCAAATCACAGGAGGAAATATAGGGTGTCTTTAGGGAATGCCAAAGTTACATGACAAAAGGTGTATATACAGGGTGAGGTTGAAGTATTGGGGTTCCTAGAGGTTTCTCTTGGACAGTGATGCCAACAAGTAGAGCAAAGGTCACAAGATGGATATAAAGCAGCATGATTTGGAAGAAGCAAGAGGTTAGGGCTATCTAGAAGTCGCCTTAAACTCGCAGGACAAATTCACCCTGTAAGAACTAACCTATAAAATTCTTTCCCAAAGACCTCACCACTTTGTCTCTTGTACAGTCACCTGTCAAAACTTCAGCTCAGAACATTCTTCATGAAGCCTCACCTCTATTTGTCATTTACTTAATTCACAAGCAGTGTTATCTATTTCAATATCATGCCTCCACTAGAATACACTGTCCATGAGGGTAGGACTTTTTGTTACATTTATTTACTGATATGCACCTAGAGTCCCTGACACATGTTGTAGGCGCTCGTTAAAAATTTGTGAACTGATGAATGAATTGCCATAAGAGCACCATTAGCAAGGTAACCTGGAGTGTAGAATGCAGAGTGAAGCCTTTATTGAAAATTTAACCTGACTTTGATTAAACTCCCGTTGTTTTCTTGGATCCTTTTGCTCTTGCAAATGCAAGAATGTAAACATTCTGCAGGTTCTGCCTCCTTACTTTGTCCGTTTCTTCACAAAGTCTGGTGACCTCTATAATTTACCATGAGTTCACTGACTTCACACATTCTATATTTAATAACTAACCCTGTGTAGCAGATTATATTTTCCAAATATGGCCCCAACATTATCCCCTATGCCACATGCTGCTCTACAATGTGACCTTGACATTCTTGCATCAGGAGGGAGGGTATGCGTCCCCTCTTCTTGAATCTGAGTGGGCTCATAACTCACTTGTAACAAATAGAATGTGATGGAAATGGCAATGCATGACCTACAAAGCTAGGTCATAAAAAATGATGCAGCTTTCATCTTACATGCTGGAACACTCAGATTTGGAGCCTTGAGCCCCCTCGTAAAAATCTGACTACCCTGGGGCTGCCATATTGTGAGGAAGTGCAGACAACATGAAGAGGCCACTTGTAGGTGCTTGGTTCGACAGCCCAGCTGACAGCATCAACTGAGCAAAATATTATGAGCAAAATAAAACAGTTGTGTTGGGCCACTAAGTTTTAGGGTAATTTGTTATGCAGCAATGGTAACTGGAATATCCTGCTAGCTTCCCATTATTCAATGCCATAGAAGTCCCCTGTAATCAATAGTGCCCACTCAATAGGGCAATGAGAAGTTGGAGAGAGGCATATTTTGGGGGAATCTGGATCAGGAGACAAGAAGGATGCAGCCACACAGAAAGTTGTGTTTGTTCCCAAATAATAATTCTAGTTGGATTCTTTAGAGGTAGCAATGACCCCACAAAGAAATATGCAGCCTATACAGAATCTTGCCAAAACCATTTATTTTGCCCTGATCTGCAAGATTTGTCCTGATATTTACGGAATCTCTAGTAGCATTTGCTGACATGCAGCTCCCAACACATGGTTTCTGTGATCTTGCTGAATCGCCCAGTTTCTAGTTCTTCCTCAGTATTTCCTTATTATGCAGATAATGCAAAACTGTCAATGAAAAATAGTTTTAGTGGATTCATCAAGGAAATCACATTAAAATGATGCAAAATTATCCAGGAAACATGTATTAAAATCTAAAAGTTGCCTCTTAGGCAAATAATTGCTCTCTAAGGGTGAATATGAAAAAAAAAATCAGTAATTGTATAACTGTCAAATTTCAACACTTAAGGTTTAGTACATTTTATGGGATAAACCATCTTAAAAATACTTTCAGAAAGTTTTCCAAAGTTTTGCTCACAGGGTGCGTTCTGGAAATGGTTTAGATAACAATCAGTGCCATGTCCAGTCCTTACAGCACATTCTCTTTGGAGATGCATCTCTGACTTGTTAGCTTAGCAACTTATTTAGAGACTTCTCCTGCTTCTGCTCTTTCGCCCTCTATGGGCCCTTTTCAAAACAGCAGCCAGAATGGTACAAGTCAGATCCTGTCTTCTAACTGATGTCAGTGTTTTTTCACTGTCAAAGTAAGATCGAGAGTCCATCGGATGGCCTAAAAGGCCCACTGCCGTCTGGCCCTCATTACGTCTCTAACCTCTCCTCTAATTCTTCTTGCCCTTGCTTCTGCAGTTCCAGCCACGCTGAGTGCTTTGATATTCCTCAAACATACCGGTCGTTGTCTTAACTTGGAGAGTTTCCTTTGCAGTTTCCTCTCCTGAAATAATCTTCAAAAGATACACTCATGACTTGCCCCTTCACTTATCTCTCAATGAAGTCTTCCCCGACTTATTACTTTAAATTACAACCCTTCTCCCCAACCATTAGTAACTAATAACTATATATTTTTATTGATTTATGTTGTTTCTTGTCTGTCTCCCTCCACTAGAATGTAATCCCCATGAGGACAGGAATTTTTGTTTCTGTTGTTCCCTGCTTTATCCCCAGTGTCTAGATTAGTGCCTGGCACACAGTATTTCCTAAATATTTATTGATGTCTGCAATACCCTTCATAATGTCAAAAACTTTTACCAATCCCTAACTGACAGCTATTTGCTGTCTGCTTTCTTGACCAGTTTCTTGGTTGTGCTCCTCTGTGCAGTCATAAAAATGTGCACTTTTTATTGAGGTATAATTAACATATAACATTGTATTAGTTTCAGGTGTGCAACATAATGATTTACATTTGTGTATATTGCAAAATGATCACCACAATAAGTCTAGTTAAGAAAATGTGCATTTTTAACATAGAATTTAATTCTCTTGGTTTTTTTCTACCTCCAGTATTATCAATTTTAAGCATGTTTTTAGCCGTTATAGGTCAAGCATGATCATCAGTACACAATGTAGTGGCAGAATTAGAAGCCAGGTGCAGTAAGTAAGTGAGCTGGCACTCACCACTCCACCTGGAGGAGGAGCAGCCCAGTTTGATCAGTTACATTGGCCAAGAGCAAGTAATACTGCACACTCTAGCTTATTGGATTTGGAAAAAATATATGTCAATTATACCTTTGGGCACTATAATGTATATGTATGGATGTATGATTTGAATACACTATAATAAATCGTTGCTGTATTGGGCAGTGCTGAAACAGACATAACTATTTTAAACTGATGAATCTGTGTAAAGTTACCCTAAATTGACAAGTGGAGATGGAGGTGTTCCTTTGGTTAGAGTAAATTCTTTAACTTTATAGCAGTTTAGAATTATAGCAGTTTCCTACATGTAGTCATTTCTAAGGTTTTCTCCAAAATTCAGTATGTTAGAAGGAGAGGAGTGATTAAGAATCCCTATGGTGGTATACAACAACTGTTAAATAATAACCTGGTGATGAATACTGTTAACACTCCTGCTTTTTGTCTTATGATAAGCCAATATTTGCACTTCTACATGTATGGTTATTATTGAAAGAAGTTCCAATGTCAGAAATGTAAGATAGAGTTTATTCTCTGATACAATTTCTGGACATTTACATGAATGAAAGAAGTGGTAGTTAAAAGATCAGATATGTCTCAAATAATTTATATTGATTATGACTCTGGAATGCCCATGCTTAGACTTTTCTAACTGTTCTCAGTATCAGATGACAGCTCAAGATAGCTTGGCCCAGTGTTCACATGAGATACAATAAAGAGTGATATCCAGAAAGAAACCTGTGTCTCAGCCCATAATCCAAAAGGCAGAAAAATCCATTACCAGGAGACCAATGAAAGCTGCCTTCTTTAGGTTGGTGAGGATTATCAGAATCATGGAGCCGAAAGGATCTAAGAGATCATCACTTTGACTCTCCTTTATCAATGAGGAAGCTGAGGCTCAGGGCAGTCATGCAACAGGGAGTCACTGAATGGTTGTAAAGAGTAGAGTGATGGGATAATATCTGTGATTTAGAAAGATCATTTTTCTGGAAAACTGGAAGATATATTTGAAAGGAGGAAGATGTGTCAGGATGGTAAGTAGAATCGTCAAGAAATGAGGAAATCTGAGCTAGAGCAGTAGCAGGAAGGATGGAGAGATTTAGGAGCCAACAAATATTAAGCAGGCAGGATTGACAGGATCTAATGACTGGCTATGTGGCAGTAAGGAAGGATAAGAGTCAAAGATTATGGCTGGCTTCTGCTCTGGACAATTGGACCAATGGATACAAGTAGTAGAATAGGCATGGGGCATGGGGGGAAGGATAATGGCTAATTCAGTTTTGAAACTGTTGAGTATGACTTTACAGTCTTATTATGGGAAAAACATATATATATATATATATATATATATATATATAAATTTCAGCACATAAGTCCTGAAGATGCAATCAAAATTCAGTAAGACTGATTAAAGGAGGCTGATGGAGATAAGCTATGGAAATGGGTTAATATAGTGGTAGTATGGGAAAAGGCGTGCAGCTAGACTTCAGAACGAGGTCTGTTGTGCTTGTCAACCCAGCTTCCATTCCCTTCTAGTGTCAATAATATCCTGAGTTTCTTTTAAGAAACAACCGCCCCCATTCCCATAACATGATTTGAGAGGATCTAAACCATTCCCATGTCCCCAAAGGTGAGCATATATCCCAGGCCTTCCCAAGGAGAAGCAATTCTGAGCTTCCTTGCCTAGAACCATTGCAAAAGCTGGGATTGCTGAAGTAGAAAGATTCGTCTTGCAGATACTGGTAGCCATCCTATGACTGCAAGGAGAAAACAAGCTGAGGATAAAGCCGTACAGAGGAAAGCAGAACTGAGTAATAAACAAAAAATGTGACCTGATGACATTGTTGGCATACCTGCACCTGGCCTTACCTGAAGGACTGTTTAGTTATGGGACCCAGTACATTCCTTCTTTTGCTCAAGTGGGTGTCTGTCACTTGCAAAAGAAAGAGATCTGAAATAGTTCAGGTTTTTGATAATATAAAGTAGTTTGCTGTGATTTGTTTTGAGAAGCTGGGTAGGTAGGGAGGAAAGCAAGAAAAATGTTTGGAAAGGTTGTAGAAGTATGTATGTTTGAGGGGATGATTGAGAACAAGAGCTGATTGAGAACAGCTCTTGAGGGATGAATTATTAGAAGTGTTGAAATGAGACCTAATGTCAAATTCCTGCTCCACAAAGTCTAACTGTGTGACATTGGGAAAGATATTTAACCTTGCTAAGCCTCAGTTTTCTCATCTATAAATTGGTAATGATAATAGAATCTGTATCACAGAATGGTTAGGATAATACCTATTAAGGGTTTAACTTGATATCTAGCTCTGAATAAATGTTAGCATTTGTCCAAAATCATTATCATGTACTTGCCTCAAGAAGTGAATCCTCACTGCCTGCTTGTCACCTCACCTCTTATGTCTTCCTCTTTTTCTGAGTTGGTTCTCCTTAGAAAAGAGTTGTGGGGTTTTTTTCATTTATTTGTTTTGCTTATTCTTTCTCAATGATTCCTAAATCAAACATGTTCCATTTATAAGCCTAAAGATTTTTTCGGTGTGACAAATTCAACTTCTAAGGTGAAAAAAGAAATCATGCTGTGTTTTCCAGCTTTGATGTGTTAGCCAGTAATAAAGATTCAAGTTGACAAATTTTGTTGCTGATGCATAAGACAGAATAAAATTAATCTTTTTCAAGACTATCTGGTTCTTCAGTGGTAAGAGTAGGCTGAAAAGTAGAAACGTGACATAAAGCCGTGTGGGTGAGCAGATCTGCAAAGAGAGGATAAGCAGGCACTAGATGAGGAGAACTCAATGGTTTTCGATCTTTTAACTACAATGGAAGTTTTCCACAATTTATCCTTAGTTTACCAAACTTACAACTTTGAAAAGAAGCATGCAAGATGTCTTTGGTTGTTTTGGTTATTTGAGCTGCTTCTGGAAAGATGGATAGAGAATTTGGTTTGTTATTGGCCAGAAGTTGTACAAGACAAACTTAGTTAAAAAAGAAGAAAATCAGTATCTTCAGTCTCTAGTTATATTTTCTCTTTCAGTTAAGATGTTGCAGAAAATTGCCAATATTATCTTTCTATTTAACATGCAGGTGAGTGGCTCACATATAATCACTTGAAATTCACAATTTGAACCTCCACATAACTGAATCTCCAGGCCACCACTTCTCAGTAAAACTGGCTTTATTCAGATGGTGACATTTAGCCTGTTTTTTGTCAAGAACAGTGTACATTTGGATTTTGAGTTTTGCATAAGACATAGAAAATTGGAATTCAGACATAAAGTACAAGTGAATGCAGAAGAGATAAGTACATATATGAGTATAAAAGCATCCAAAAGATTGACCTTCTTTAAAAGGGAGCCTGGAGATAGGTCAATGGAATAGAATATCATGGCAGTCTAATAGGTTCCTGCTGCCAGATAAATGTCATGGAACAGCAGAGATATTTATCTCATCTCAATATTTATTTTTAAATCTGAGGTCTATTATCTCTTCTAATGGCTTTATTTCATTTACCAAATGATTAAACATAAATAAAATGAGACCATTTATTTAGTACAAGCTGTCTCTGGTTTCTGATGCAGGCTAAGTAAGCAGACCAAAGAAAGATGTGGAATATGAGGTTGGCTAAGGGATTAACATCTGGATGTCTGCTCTGTTCTTCCTAATTAACCAAGACAGCATGAGAACCATTGTTTTCCTATGGGCAAAACCAAAAATAAATCAAAGAGGAGGATTTGCTTTCCTGGAAACTATACTTTAATGTATTTTATTATTTTTTTAAACTTCTTTTTTGTAAAATACTTGGGAGAAGGAAAATACTTTGAATCTTAGATTTATATCATCCTAGATTTTTATAGTTTTAAGACTTTATCTAATATTACCTACCACCCAAAGCAGGCATCCATCTTATCTGTATCTGTCAGGATTAGATTTAGCTGCTTAAAAAATATTTCAAAAAAAATTCTAAGCATAGTAGAAGTTTATTTCTCTTTCCTATTAAAAATAAATGTCAATGGGGGCCTGCTCAGTGGTGTAGTGGTTAAGTTCGGTACACTATGCTTCAGCAGCCCAGGGTTCACAGGTTTGGATCCCGAGTGCAGACTTACACACGGTTCATGAAGCCATGCTGTGGCAGCCTCCCATGTACAAAATAGAGGGAGATTGGCACAGATGTTAGCTCAGGGACCATCTTCCTCAAGCAAAAAGAGGAAGATTGGCAACAGATGTTAGCTCAGGGCCAATCTTCCTCACCAAAAATTAAAAAATAAAAATAAATAAAAATTTTTAAAAAGTTACAAGTACACAGAGTGATGCCCAGAAAGATGGTAAAATAGAAGCCCAAGACCTTCCTTCCTTCCAGGGAAATATTGATTCAACAATAACACATGGGCCAATTCCCTCTGTAAGAAACTCAGAAACCAGTTAAGAAGATTCTATACCCAAGGCAAGCATGAAACCAGTCACACTGAAGCCCATTGGAAAATTTGTGGCAATCTCTTGCCATAGTCTGTCTCCCTGGCATAGTTCCATGTGATCTGGAGCAAACTCCTAGTTACTGGCTTCTCCCTGGGGAAGGAAAGAGAAGACTTGACCATACCTCCAGTGTTCTGACTTTTAGCGGGCTTCACAAGGGACTGGCTTCTGTTTTGCCTGTCTGGGAGGACTAATGGGAACTGGCTTACTCTAGATGCCTGGAGGTTGCTGAGAAGAAAAAAGAGCTAGACACCATGCTAGAGCTCCACAGGAACCACAGCATAATAGACAGAGGCTGATACAGCTCAGCAGCCTTTCTTTTGCAGGGGAGGAAAAGAATGGGGCATGTCTCCAACATTCTGGATTTTTAGGGGGCTTCCTGAGGGACTGGCTTCTGTCTTACCTATCTCAGAGCATGGATGAGACTCAGCATACTCTAAAATCTTGGGGGCCACTGAGAATAATAAAAGATCTATATGGCATTCTGCTACTCCAGAAGGCCTGTGGCACAGTAGACAAAGGCTGATAGAGCTTTGTGGCCTCTCCTTTTGGAGAGAGGGAGTGGAGTGTGCATCCAACATTCTGGCTTTTCGGGGGACTGCCCAGAGGACTAGTTTCTGTCTCACTTCTCTCAGAGCACAGACAGGAACTGGCATACTCGAGATGCCTGGGGGCCACTGAGAACAAAAAAAGAGCTGGCCAGCATGCTGCTACTTCAAAGGACGTGTGGTACAGTAGACAGACACCAGAGAGAGCAAGAGATTACCAGCTCCTGAAAAAAAAGAAACCAGTGAATCCCTCTAATTGGGAATTTACATGCACAAGTCCAGAGAAGACACATCCACAGAAAAAGTTTGAGAGGCCCCCAGAATCTCCAGCATGGCTGCCTGGTGAAAGTATTTCCCTGTACGAAGCCAGTCTATAAAGACTGGGCGAGCTGACTGTTTTTTCGAATGTGCAGATACCAACACAAAGTTAGAAGGAACACAAAGAAACAAGGAAAAATGGCCCAATAAAAAGAACAAAGTAAATCTTCAGAAACTGACACCAAAGGAACAGAATGACATGAATTACCTGGCAAAGAATTCAAAGCAACTATCATAAAGATCTTTGAGGATCTCAGGAAAATTACGCATGAACAAAATTAGAATTTCAACAAAGAGATATAAAATATAAAAAAGAAACAAACAAAATTTAGAGCTGAAGAATGCAATAACTGAATTGAAAAATTCCTTAGAGGAACCAGACATGAACAAGCATAAGAAAGAACCAGGAAACTCAAAGGAAAGTTCATTTAAAATTATCCAGTCAAAGGAACAAAAAGAAAAAAAGACAGAAAAATAGTTACAAAAGCCTAAGGACGTTATGGGACATCAAAAAGATGATCAATATATGTGTTATGAGAGTCCCAGAGGGAGAAAAGAGAGAGAAAGGAGCAGAAAACTTATTTAAAGAAATAATGGCTGAAAAGTTCCCAAATCTTGGGAAAGAAATGAATATCCAGATTCAGCAAGTCCAGCAGATCCCAAATAAGATGAAGCTAAAGAAATCCAAACCCAGACATATTATAATCAAATTGTCAAAAGTCAAATACCAAGAAAAGTTTTTGTTTTGTTGTGAGGAAGATTGGCCCTGAGCTACCATCTGTTGCCAATCTTCCTCTTTTTGCTTGAGGAAGATTGTTGCTGAGCAGACATCTATGCCAATCTTCCTCTATTTTTTTTTTTTTTTTATGTAGGATGCCTCCACAGCATGGCTTGATGAGCAATGCTAGGTCCACGCCCGAGATCTAAACCTGTGAACCCCGGGCCACCAATGTGGACCGTGCGAACTTAACCACTACACCACCAGGCCAGCCCCCGAAGAAAGGTTTTTTTTTTTTTAAGATTTTATTTTTTCCTTTTTCTCCCCAAAGCCCCCTGGTACACAGTTGTATATTCTTCGTTGTGGGTCCCTCCAGCTGCGGCATGTGGGACACTACCTCAGCGTTCTTTAACAAGCAGTGCCATGTCCGCACCCAGGATTCGAACCAACGAAACACTGGACCGCCTGCAGCGGAGCGCGTGAACTTAACCACTTGGCCACAGGGCCAGCCCCCTGAAGAAAGGTTTTTAAAGCAGCGAAAGTGACTCATCACATACACGGGAACCCCCCATAAGAATATCACCGGATTTCTCAGAAGAAACCTTGCACGCTAGAAGGGAGTGAGATGATATATTCAAAGTGCTGAAAGAAAAAAACTGCCAAACAAGTATAGTGTATCTTGCAAAACTTTCCTTTTTGCCACACCACCATTTAAAATTAAATGAATTTCCCAGGTAAATGAAAGCTAGGGAATTCATCACCACTAGACCTGCCTTACAACAAATGTGAAAGGGAGACCTTTAAGTTGAAATGAAAAGATGCTAAACAGCAACACAAAAGCATAAGAAAACACAAAGCTCACTGGTAATGGTAAATATATGGTAATACTGAAATGGTGACGTGTGAATCACTTTTAATTCTGGTATAGAAGTTAAAAACCAAGTATAAGAAATAACTATAACTATAAAAATACATTAATAGATGTACAATATAAAAACGTAATTTGTTATATCAATAACATAAAGTGTGTGCATGGGGAGAAGTAAAGGTGCAGGGTTGTTGTATTTGAATGAAATTGAGTTGCTATTAGCTTAAAGGAGATTGTTATAACTATAAGATGTTCTTCATAAGCCCCATGGTAACCATAAAAGAATATACCTTCAGGAGATACACAAAATAAGAAATGAATCAGAGCATGCCACTACAGAAAAAAAATCAATGAAACACAAAGGAAGACAGCAAGAGGAGAAAAGAGGGACAAAACAGCTACAAGTCAGACAGAAAATCATTTTTTAAATGGCATAAGTCATTGCCTATCAATAATTACTTAAATATAAATGGATCAAACTCTGATTAAAAAAACATAGAGTTACTGAATGGATTTTTAAAAAGATCCAATAACATGCTGTCCATAAGACTCACTTTAGATTTAAGGACACATATAGGCTGAAAGTGAGAAGACAGAAAAAGATATTCCATGAAAATGGTAATCAAAAGAGAGCAGGGGTGGCCACACCTATATCAGGTAACATAGACTTTAAGTCAAATACTTCACAAGAAAAATAGAAGGACATTACATAACAATAAAATGGCCAATTCATCAGGAAGATATAACAACTATATATATACCCAAGAAAAAATCACCTAAATATATGAAGAAGCATTGACAGAACTGAAGGGAGAAACTGACAGCAACACAATAATAGTAGGAGATTTCAATATCTCATTTTCAATGATGGATAGAACATCCAGGCAGAAGATCAATAAAAGCCAGAGGAGTTGACAACTATAGATTAAATGGACCTAACAAACATATACAGAACATCCCACCCAACAGCAGCAGAATACACATTCTTCTCAAGCGTTCTTCTCAAGGAACAATTGCCAGGATGGATCATATGTTAAGTCACAAAACAAGTCTTAACACATTTAAGAAAATTGAAATTATACCAAGTATCTTTTCCGACCACAATGGAATAAAACCAGAAATCAATAGCATAAGGAAAACTGGAAAATTCAAAAATATGTGGAAATTAAACAATACATTCTTGAACAAGCAATGGGTCAAAGAAGAAAACAAAAGGGAAATTAGAAAATATTTTGAGACAAACAAAAATGAAAACACAATATATGGAAAACTATGGGATGCAACAAAAGCAGTACTTATAGGGAAGTTTATAGCAAAAAATGCCTGTGTTAAAAAGAATATCTGTCTCAAAAACTTACCTTTACAACCCAAGAAACTAGAAAAAGAACTAAGCTCCAAGATACCAGAATGAAGGAAATGATAAAGTTAGAGCGGAAATAAATGAAATAGGGAAGAAAAACAACAACAACAAAAGAGTTGGTTTTTCAAAAAGAACAAGATTGACAAACCTTTAGCTAGACATTAGATAAATAACTTAGATAAATAGACTTAAATAAATCATAAATGAAAGAGAAGACATTACAACTGAAGCCACAGAAATAAAATGGATTATAAGAGCCTACTAAGAAGAAATATTTGCCAAGAAATTGGATAAGCTAGAAGAAATGGATAAATTCCTAGAAACATATAACTTACCAAAACTGAATCATGAAGAAACAGAAGATCTGAATAGATCTACAACTAGTAAGGAGATTGAATCAGTAATCAAAAACTTCCTAACAAAGATAGCCCAGGACCAGATGGCTTCATGGGTGAATTCTGCCAAACCTTTAAAGAACAACTAATGCCAATCCTTCTCAAACTCCTTCAGAAACTTGAAGAGGAGATGACACTTCCAAACTCACTTTATGAAGCCAGCGTTACTCTGATAGCAAAGCCAGAAAAAGACACTCCAAGAAAAGAAAACTACAGGTCAGTGATGAACATAGTTGCAAAAATTCTCAACAAAATGTAAGCAAACTAAATTCAACAGCACATTAAAAAGGTAATACACTATAATCAAGTGAGATTTATCCCTAGGATGCAAGGATGGTTCAACATACCCAAATCAGTAAATGTGACATACCACGTTAACAGAATTAAGGATAAAAATCACACGATCATCTCAACATATGCAGAAAAAGCATTTTACAAAGTGAAACACCCTTTCATGATAAAAATGCTCAACGAACTAGGTATAGAAGGAATTTATCCCAACACACTAAAGGCTGTATGTGAAAAGCTTGAGGAATTCACTCTTTGTGAGTTTAGGCAAGAGGCAGAACCTATCTCCTCATATAGAATTAAAAATACCACATTCAGGGGACTGGCCCTGTGGCTTAGTGGTTGAGTTCGATGCACTCTGCTTTGATGGCCTGGGTTCACGGGTTCAGACCCTGGGTGGGGACCTACACCACTCATCAGCCATACTGCAGTGGCGACCCACATATAAAATAGAGGGAGAATGGCATGACTGATTTTTCCAAGCATTCCTTGCTTCTGGGATGTGAGTACATCACTTCATTCTGTTAATCTTGTACACCCATCAGTGCATTCAGACTTTGAATTGAAGCCAACTATGCACAAAATCTGTGGCTATGGAAATTCATCTTGAGTGGGAAGTATGGTTGTGTCAAGATAGAGTTCCCAGGCCAGCAGAGACAGAGTCCTAGTAGCAGCATGTAATGCCCAATATTGTGGTAGTTGTGGCACAAATTGTAGTATTCACTCCACAGAGATGGTGGCAGCTGAATCCTCAATAGGCTATTCTTTCAGGTCATTTAGGTCAATGTCCCTGGAGCTTAGTCTCTGAGCCCAGCTTTCCACCCCTCCCAGAGTTTCTATGAGCTACCCAATTTCCTGTTAATAAATCACTTTTCTGTTCAAATCAGCCGAAGTTGTTTTCAGATTTGACATAACCTCCAATCTCTGTGAACATTCACAGTTTCTATTTTCTCCTGATCTTTGTTGTTCTAACCTTTTCAATTTGAAAATAATTTTCCTCAATGGAAAAACAATAGAAACATAATAGAAGTGGAATAGTTTTAACTTTTCTTCTGTCATCTGTTATCACCCAACAAATATTCCTATAATTTCCTGTATATTCTTACTGAGAAAATAATTTTTTAAAAAAGGATTGTGTCTTGTTTTTGCACATTTACTTAATGAGCCTAAACTTTCTGTAGCTTCCTGATGCCATTCTTAGGGCTTCTTGCTACTCATTGTTATTCATATTCAGTTAGTTGCTCCATCTTGTCTTTGTCTTTTTAAAATCTTTGTTGCTGAGCAAATTCCCCATGCAACTACATTGGATTCTTTAGATGCTAGTGTATTAGGCAGTAGCCAACTTAACCTCTCTACTTGGGTTTTGCCAAAAGGGAACTTACAGGCTCATAAGCAAAATATCCAGGCATGGCTGGAACAAAGTGCTAAAATAATGATGTTAAGATCTCTCTCTCTCCCGTCCCCCCTGCCACCCCCAATGTTGGATTCATTCTTAGGCAGGCTCTTCCCTTGTGCTGACAAAATAGCCACCATCAGACAATGGAGACAAGTTTAAGTGCTACAGGTTAACAACCCTAATAAAAGGAGTGCTTCTCTCAAGATTTTAGCTCTCTCTGGCCTGATTTGGATCACATGCCCATTCCAGAACAAATCTGTTCAGCCAGACTTTGGTCATATGCTCATGCGTGGGACCAAGTAACATGTTCTAGGAGTGATTCCCCAGTGGAAATTAGGGTGTTGATGCCAAAGCAAAGGTTGAAGGATGCTGGGCACACAAAATATCCCAAACTCTTCTTAGTCTTTCACCCCCACACTTATAACACAACTGTCAAGGAATTTATTCCTGTTTTTTTCTGTAAAAATTTTGAAATCTCTGCTTCCCAAATATGTATTCACACATATCCAGGGTCTGAGTCAGACAATTTCTAAAACAACAAGGTCATATCCTTCAGATTCCTAACACTTCCACATCACCACCATCACCAACCAGTTCTTTCTTGTGATTAGAATTAAATCAAAAGCAGCAGTTCCCTTGTTACCCTCACTCTCCATTGACAGATGAAACCTTCACCTGGGCTAGACTAGAATTTATCAGATATTCTATCTTTAGTAGAATGAGATTTCTGAAAGTGCCTGGTGGCTGAAACTCTCCCTCATCAGTGAGCCAGTTATGCTATAATGTTAAGCTAACTGGAAAGCATTAGAGGTAAAAGCAATTCAAAGCACTGAGTCTCTCCCAAGTTTTATCTATCCTTTTCTACCAAGAAGGAAGCATTAATATAAATTTCAGTCTTGGTTTTGCCACACACTAGCATACGACCTTGGGCAAGTTTTCTCAACTTCTTTGTATCTCAAGTTTTTAAAATCTATTTCAGAGGTTGGTTTAGGCTAAAGTGTGGTAAAATATAATAAAGTAATTGACAAATAAGAGACTCTAAGATCCTGACTATATTTATTAGAATACTTTTGGTTGCAAATGACAGAAACCCAAATCAAGAAAATTTTGGCAATAAATTCAGGCAATTTATTGACTCACAAAACCAAGGGAAGGATAGGAAGATAGGCCTCAGAGACAGCTGGAATTAGAGATTTGAGTATTTTTAGGCCAGGCTCTTTCTGTCTCCACACTTCTTCCAAATATGGGGGAATATGGCAACCTCACAGTTCACAACGTTCACCATTGAAGGGTAACTGAGGCTTACTCTATTAATTTAATGAGCTCCTGCTATGTAACCAACACTATTTAAGGTGCTAGAAATACATCAGAGAACAAAACAAAGTTCCTGCTCCTCATGGAACTTCCAGTCCAGAACTTCTAATCCAGTTAAAATTCAAAGGAAGAATTCTGATTGGCTCTGTTACAGTCATGGGCTCACTTCTGGGCCAATCAGTGATGGTCAGGTGGAGCTTGATAAAAGGGAGGGCCCTATCTCCAGAAATGTGGATTCAGTAGGTGGATCCCAGGAATTTGCATTTTTAACAAGCCTTCCAAACCGATTCTGATTTAGGTGACTTTTGAAAGAAACCGAGAAACACTTTTCTCTGACACAGAGGCGCCAATCATTTTTGGCATTGGCTTAGAATGTCACGCCTCTATCCACATTCTCTAATGCTCAGAGATATGTTCTCTTCCAGCAACGTTTTCCGGCAATGAGGGCCAACCATAACAATGGATGAAGAACTGTAGAATTAAAATAACGTCAGCCACACTGAAATGATTGTGGACTTTTGTGAAGAGCTCGCATGAGGCAGCAACTTAGGCATGGGGAAGTTCATGAAAAAATGACTTTTCTTTACCACATGTGACAAGTGAGCAAAAATACCTTAGGTCTTTGGAATTTCCACAACAGCTTGTTTTTTTCAGGCTACATGTTTAGCCAAGCCTTATTTGCATGGAAATTAGTTGAAGGTGGAGATCAATTTTATCTCTAATAAGACGACTTCTGAAATTCAATGTACAAGTGCCTGATGGGAAGACCATTCCAAGGCATTGCAGGTAAATGAGTAAAAGCAAACAGACTTAGGAAGGGCCATTTCCCTTGTTCTGGGGATTGTCACTGCTGGGAGATGACAAGAAGGGGTGTTTTGGGGGACAGTCATGTTGCCAAGCTAATTTGCCTGCTGTGAGAATTTTGCATGTGAGTCTCCCAAATGGGGCTTAGCTAAAGGATTTTAGAGAAACAGAATTCATGAAAAGGGATTGAGTAGGACTGGATTGGATAGTAAAAAGAGAGACTGGATGCAACATTTTGTCTCCTCTTTCATTTCTAATTACGGCTTTTTGAAAAATCTGTGTCAGATTATATTCGAGTAATTTTAGTAGGCATTAATCATAAAATAGTCCAAAAGACAGATTCTTTACTGGTGTAATTATTTTCACTATTTCTTACTTTAAAACCTTTTGATGATGAATTCATTTTAAAGAAAAATTCACTCGGTTATTTTTGTCATAAGACTTTTAAATATATGTTCTGCCTGCCCAGAAAAATAATCCTTTAATAACATATGATTTGAGTTCCTTGGCTATTCTTAATTAATGTATGTGTCTATAGAATGTATGTGTATCCTGTCCGGTTTGAAAAAACACAAACAACATTTTTGAGTATGTATTCTCTACGGGTAGTTTATAAGGTGTTGTGGAGGGGAGGGGAGAAAGAGAACAGGGGACGCAAAGGAAATAAAACATTTCCTATTCTTTTTTTTTTTTTTTTTAAAGATTTTATTATTTCCTTTTTCTCCCCAAAGCCCCCCGGTACATAGTTGTATATTCTTCGTTGTGGGTTCTTCTAGTTGTGGCATGTGGGACGCTGCCTCAGCGTGGTTTGATGAGCAGTGCCATGTCTGCGCCCAGGATTCGAACCGACGAAACACTGGGCCGCCTGCAGCGGAGCGCGCGAACTTAACCACTCGGCCACGGGGCCAGCCCCAAACATTTCCTATTCTTAAGGACCCTTTAACCTAGTGGGAAATACGGATATATAAATAATATAAATGAGTAATTGATAAAGGCAAATTAAAATATAGGCTAGAGACTGCTGAGTGTGTAAAACTCTGTGTGTATGTATTTGTGTGTATTTCTACGTTTATATAGAATTTATTTATATTATTAAAAACTGCCTTAGGTCATGATCCTCAGAAGCAGACCCTGAGAAGAGGATTTGGACTCAAGTGATTTATTAAGGACATGTTCCTATGGCAGGATGGGGGATGGGGGGGGGGTGCAGCAGAGGTGCCAGTAATGGCAGTAGGAGAAGTAGAAAGGGAAAAGAGAAAAAGCCAAATAAGGGTGCCATTTTAGGCCAAATCTCATAGAGGGCAGTTTCAGCCTGTTCCCATGAAGGAACTCTAGAGTATAAGTTACACTTCAGAGTTGTCCCAACCTGAAGCACGGAAGTTGTGCTTTCACACTTCGGCATCCACAGTCATTGCAAAGCAGCTGCAGTAGCCTGAGGAGAGTCCTGCTGAAGAAGAGCTGCAGGTGTTGGCCTAGCTGGTGAAAGCACACCGTAGTTGAGGCAGGGACACACAAAACCCATAAAAAGGGATCCCTGTGCCCTCCACAGCAAGTGTGGGATATTTTGCCTAACTGCAAAATATACATTATCTCCTATTGTAAGACATTATGATATGATGATATTTCTACTTAATCCTGCCAAGGAGTGATATGTTCATATTTTATGCCCTTCTGTAGGCACTTAAAACATATAATGCCTTAGAGTAGGTATTTAAAATGATTTACTGTTGAAGGAATGAGTAAATGAATTAATTAATGCACAAGGAACAGATAACAAGGCCAATACTCATCATATGAAATTTTCCTTGGAAGCCATATATATGAAATAAGAGACTATAATTCAGGGCTTTAAAGAATGCATTATTTAAAATTTTTCTTTTAAATAGTAAATGCCTCATAAAAAATACATCTCATAACCCTATCATTTTTGAAACCAGATGCTTTCTGGTGGTTTTCTATTCTGCCTGAATTGAACCTCTGCCATACACTTGGCAAATCTCCGTGAGGGGAGATGGTTCTTTCTTTCGATTATTGATTCATTATATATGTATTTATGGAGGCTCTGGGAGCCCTAGGAGTTCAAGGACAGTTGGTCCCTCTCCTGAAGGAGCACAAAGAGTATGAGGAACTACAGCTTCATGGCAGATGAATTATAATCACAGAAGGCCACACACAGGAGGGACTCCTCACCTGAGGGTATTTCGGGTGAGGCTACACAGGGAGTCAGTATTTAAATTCTAAGTTTGTATTTGGCACTTGAGGAAGGAGGGAAATGAACATTCTAGTCGGGAATATTGCCCATTTGAAGGCAGGAATAATAATAATAATATCTAGCTAAAATTTATTGAGGGCTTCCTCTGTGCCCAGCACTGTGCACTGTCAACCAATATGGATGTGTGAAAGACTTTGAGGTCCAGCAGGAATGTGACCGAAGTAGGTGGAATCTGCTTGTGAAAAGTCTTGGTGTGATGTGTCTTGACATGATGAAGTTCACAAATGGTGTCAGAAATTGATTCATTAACTAACTGATTTCCTGGGGTAGTAAGGAACTTCTAACAAGGAACAGAAACATCCTTCATTTCGGGAGGTCATTACAATCATGCATCTACCCGTGGACACAAAAGACTATCCACCCAATGACCTTAAAATCAGAAAATGTTAAACGCAAATGCTAGTGACTACCTATCCCAAACAGCCAAACTACTGGTTGGAACATGGGTCACACTCATGACCTTGGTCTTATTAACCTCAATCCCTCATTTGAAGACTCTATAAAACAGCATTTCTCAACTTTAATATGCATGTGAATAATCTAAAGATCTTTTTAAAATGCAGATTCTGATTTAGTAGGTTTGGGGTGAGGCCTAAGATTCTATGTTTCTAATAAGGTCTCAGGTAATGAGGATGCTTCTGGCCCATGGACCACACATTGAGTAATAAGATAGCACTGATTGCACACTGCAGTCACCTGGGAAGCTTTACGAACTACTGGTGCCTAGATTCCACCCACATAAATTCTGATTTAATGTATCAAGGGCATGGCCTGAGAGCTGGACTTTTAAAAAATTCCCAAGGTGGTTTCAATAAACAGCAAATATTGAGAGCCACCATACTTAGTTATAAATGCACAGGTAAATGATTAACGGGTATTTCTGACATGGTGACAAAGTGCAGAGGAGAAAATAATTTGTCAAAGAGATGATTTTGGAAAATGAAAGAACTATCACTTCTGATTGGAGAAGAACACTTATATTTAAATAAAAATTACCAAGACGTGCAAATGAAGTTTCATATCACAATAGTCAATCACTCAGGCTTTCTATTAATAACTCAGCAATTAAGATGGAAAGTGTGTCCTTTAAATATTTACATACATTATAATACTGAATTCTTAGTAAAAATATTTTTCCGTTTAGAAAAGCAATATGTGCTCATGGTAGAAAATTTGAAAAATTTAACCCATAACCCAACATCTGGAGAAATGTAACATTTTTTATATATTTCCTTTCATAACTTTTTATGCATTTATACAGGGTGTCTTGATTTTTACAAAACTGTATAAGTGCTGTATTTTTTATTAAAAGTATCTTAAAACTATAATTTTTAATGGCTACATTCCTCTATAGTATTTAATAAGTTTTTGTAAGTCAATATGGGACAATATCCTTTTTCCTTCTTTGGCAGAGTGGTTCATCACAGTATATGTCATAGCAGGACTTAAATAATTCAATTAAATAATTTTTAACAGACTGCCATACTGTCTCATTTCTAAAAGCAAGGACCTATAGTGAACTCTCAATGTGAAAATTATGTAACTCCATAAATGACAGCACAACTAAACTATGATACAGGAATATTTTTATTATTGTCAGTGCGTTGGGTTTTACTTTCTCTTTGGACAAATGGGGCTTAACTTATAAACACACAGTGATTTCTGATCTTGCTTGGTTATTCATACATCCAGTTGCTAATTTGGATGTTGGGACTGCTGCCAAAGAGATATATAGAAATTGCTCAAGACCTGGCAGATACTTAAAATAGCTCAAGCCGAGCGATGGAAATAGTCTTTGGCAGAGAAGGTGAAATCAACTTTGCTTTAAGTTGTCTGAAGGAGGAATCGTCATCTTTCTTATTGCTAGCAATAATTGAACAGTAGCTTTCATTATTTAGTTTGATAGGATGCTAGTGATGGCTTTTTTCAATTTACTCAGGCTGGCAATTGTTGGCTTTATCACTTCATTAAAACTCTGAATATTTCACGTACAAAAAGTAATCAGTGATGAGACTTTGAAAATGGTAATTTAATCATGTCCTTACTATTATTTTTAGATGGTTGATTTTAAGACTACTATATCCTTGTTGGGTATTATGTATCTTCCCACTTTAGAAGTTACTATGACTCTAAATTTGCTATTTATTATTTCCACTCATATCTTTGTACTTTATGTATGCCATATACATATATAATTTATATATATGTATGTGTATATATACATGTTTATAAGTTACATACAAATGAATTATACTGTACATACCCTCTGTAACTTACTTTTATGATCAAGATAGGTTTTTGAGATCTATCTCTATTGATACATGTAGCTCCAGTTCATTCATTTTTATGGCTGTATAGTATTTCACCGTATGACCATGCTATACTACAATATACTTATTCATTTTACGTTGATGAATATTAGAGCTGTTTTGCTCTTTTTGCTACTAAAATAATTTTGTAAATATCTACTCATTTCTAGGTAGGAGAGTTTCTTTAGGGAGTATACCTAGGATCAGAAGTAATAAGTCATAAAATAAACACGTCATACATTTTATTAGATATTGCTTTAAACCAAAATGATTGAGGCAATTTACAATCCTGCCAGCAATAACTGAGAGATTGCATTGGTTTACATCCTCATCAACCCATGATGTTACCAAACTTTTTATTTTTTGTCAATCTGATGGATGTAAAACGGTATCTCATGGTCTCTTTAATATTCATCTCCCAGATTACTGTAATCATTGGTCAATGAGTTGTCTATGAATGACTTGTTCATATCTTTTGCACATTTTGGATTGGGTTGTTTGTGCTTCTTATATTGATTTATAGTAGCTTTTCATATATTCTGGTAAGTAATCCTGTCAGTTATGTGTTATAAAAATCTTCACACAGTCTGTACCTTGTCTTGTCAATGTTTTGTGATGTCTTTTGATGCATAAACATTTTTAATTTTAATATAGTTAAACTTTAAACTTATTAACCTTTTCCATTATGGTTGATACTTTTAATATGTTGTTTAAGAACCTCTTCCCTACCTCAAATCATAAAGAAAAAATTTTTAAATGATTATCTTCTAGTTTTATTCTAAAAGTTTTAAAGTTAGCTTTTTCACATTTCAATGGAGTCTACTCAAATTGTTTTTGGCATATGGTGTGAGGTATTTTTTTCTCTATTGCTGACCAATTGCCCCATACCATTTATTAAAATGTTTATCCTTTTCCTACTGAACTGCAACACCACTTCTACCATATATAAAGTTTCTATATACACATAGGTCTGTTTCTAAACTTTCTACTCAGTTCTGTTTGTATGTTTATCTATCCCTGAACCAATACCACTGTTTTTTAGACACTATAGCTTTCTAATAAGTCTTGATATCTAGTAAAGCAAGGCTTTATCTCTAGTTCATTTCTTCAAAATATATCTGGGTATTCTTGGTCCTTTATTCTTCCATATTAATTTTAAAATCAACTTCTAAAGTCCCGTGAAAATGCAGTTGAAATCTTGATTGGAATTGCATAGAATTTGTTGATTAATATGTGGAGTGGATATCTTTAAAATATTGAGTGTTCCTATCCATTTATATGATTTATCTCCATATTTACTTAGACCTTTATTGTCTTTTAATAATTTTCAAATTTTTGGCATAAAAGTTTTGCAAAACTTTTGTTAGATTTATCCCCTCCAAAGAACTTTACATTTTTATTGATAATATTGATAGTCCCCTTTGGAATGACCTTTTCTAACTCTTTACTGGTGTGTAAGAATGTAATTGATTTTTGTGTATTGCCCACATGTTCAGAAACCTTTCTGAACTCTCTTTTATTAATTCTAATAATATATCAGACTAGTAACATTTTTAGAGCATGGGTAAATTTTAATAATTTTTCTTAATACAAAAGTAATACCTGGTCATTCTAAAAAAAATCTGAAGGTACCCAAAGAAAATCCATGTAAATATTTTGCTTTATTTAGTTTATTTCATTTTAGTTATTTTCTTGCCTTTCTTCCTTCATTCCTTTTTGAAAACTTTTATTATAGAACATTTCCAACATATACAAAAATAAACAGAAAAGTATAATGAACCTCCATGTTTTTGTCTTCCAGTTTCCACAACTGACAATTCATGGTTGATCTTTTTAATGTATTACCCCTTCCTACTCCTTTTTCTCCCTCCCAGATTATTTTCAAACAAATCTCAAACATCATATAATTACATCTGTAAATACTTCAGAAGGTATTTCTAAAACAGTGGTTCTCAATTTGTGATCCCCACATCAGCTTCGGCATCACCTGGGAACTAGTCAGAAATGCAAATTCTCAGGGTCTCCCAAAGATCTACCAAATTAGAAACTCTGAGGATGGGAGCTCAGCAATCTGTTTTTTTAATTATTTTTATTTATTTGTGTTTTTTTATTGCAGTAACATCAGTTTATAACATTACATAAATCTCAGGTATACATCATTGTATTTCAATTTCTGTGTAGATTACATCACGTTCACCACCCAAAGACTAATTACAATCCATCACCATACACATGTGCCTAATCACCCCTTTTACCCTCCTTCCTCCCTGCTTCCCCTCTGGTAACCACCAATCCAATCTCTGTCTCTATGTGTATGTTTATTGTTGTTTTTATCTTCTACTTATGAGTGAGATCATACGGTATTTGACTTCCCCCTCTGACTTATTTTGCTCAGCATAATACCCTCAAAGTCCACCCATGTTGTCACAAATGGCAAGGTTTCATCCTTTTTATGGCTGAGTAGTATTCCATTGTGTATATATACCACATTTTCCTTATCAATTCGTCCATTCCTGGGTACCTGGGTTGCTTCCAAGTCTTGGCTATTGTGAATAATGCTGCAATGAACATAGGGGTGCATGTATCTTTACGCATTCGTGTTTTCATGCTCTTTGGATGAATACCCAGCAGTGGAATAGCTGGATCGTTATGATAGTTCTAGTCTTAATTTTTTCTTCATGCTTAAATAACAATTCCTTTGCATCATCAGTCAGTATTCAAATTTCTCCAGAGGTTAGATTTGCTTAATTTGAATCTTTGGTAAGAATACTCTATAGGTGGGTTGTGTACTTCCATCATGAGCCTCATAATGTCTGATTTTCTCGCTTTTTTTGTATATTTAGCAGACACTAACGATCACTTTCCAGATTCATTATATCATTAGGGTCACAAAATAGTAATATCCTAACTCTTATTCCTTCTTTAGTTAATTGCTGGAATACTTCTAAAATTTCCTTCACCAACTATTTGGTTACTTTGACATACAGTGTGTCTAGGAAAAGCACGATAAATGCTTGGCTTTTTCCCTTTATTTTCTAGCTTTCAAAATAATAAGTTGTTTTCCTGGCATAAATTTAAATATATTTGATGTGCTTTAATTATTGTTATTAGTCTTATTGATGTCGCCTTTCTTTTTTATAATTGAGTTTTTATTTATATCAGAGCTTATTTGCACAGAGTATAAAAAGTTAAATCATTTCCCCATTTCCACTTCCAACGACAAAATTTTCAATTATTTTAGCTAATTAGTTTGATATCTTTAAATAACTCACCTATCCCTTTCTTTGTTTTCAGTTTTCCGCATTATCTATTGACTTCCCGTTATTGAAGATGAGGATTTAGCTCATTTTCACCCTTCTGGTCCTCACACACATGCACACATCACCAATCATCTTCATACAGTTACAGCATAATTATGATTAGTTCAATATTAAGTATTTTCATTGTCTGTGTAAATACTGTTCACAACTGATCCCCATACAATACTATGGTTATTTTTGCACAACTTTTTATTTTATCTGGAATTAATGATTGCCATTGTTTGTTTTCTTGCTTAATTTTTTACATTCTTATTAACCAGCTCAACACCCAACTCTCCATTAGTTGTCTAAATTTCCTCTGAACACTTTTGATACGTCAGGTGTTCTCTCCATTTCAATATCTTGAAAAACCTCTCTAAAGTCTTCTGACCACCTCCAACCTGGACTGCCAGGTGTCTACTCCTGGTGTACAGCTGCCATTCTGTGATCTTCCCTGATCCTTCAGCCCATGAATTTCTGTGACTTCTTGGTTGCATCCACTGTTCCCCGGCTTCCCTACCTCCCTTTTCCTTGATTTATTCCCTCATTTTGATGAAGCTCATCCTCTGGGAAAGGACACATGGGAAGTAAATTTTGGGGGACTTTGCTTGTATGAAAATATTTTCATTCCACTGTGACACTTCATTCATGATTGAATAGAATTCTAGCTTGGGAATCATTTTCCCTTAGAATCTTAGAGGCATTTCCCCCATTGCTTTCTAGCTACTGGGCTGTGGTTGGGAGGACTGAAGTCATTCTAATCTCTGGCCTTTTGAATATGAACAGTTTTTTCCTCTCTCTGGAAGCACGTAGGATCATCTTTTTGTCCCCAGGGTTCTGAAATTTAGTGATGATATGCCTTGATGTAGGTCTATTTTTATAAATTTTGCTGGATACTTGATAGGCCCTTTAAACTGAAAACTCATGTCGTTAAGTTAGTTCTTTAATAATCTTTTCCTCTCCATTTTCTTTGCTCTGTTTTTTCTGTAATTCTTATTAATTGGATGTTGTACCATCTGGATTGGTCCTTTAATTATCTTTTTCATACTCTCTCTTTGCCTTCTTGCTCTATTGCCTGGAAGATTTCTCCAACTTTATATTCCAAACTTGTTATTTCTCTATTATAATTTTCATCTCTAAAATAGTTTTGTTTTGTTCTCTGAATGTTCCTTTTACTAGCACCCTCTTCTTATTTCATAGAGGCAATATTCTCTTTTCTCTCTGAGCATATTAATGAAATTCTCTTCCTTAAAGCTTTCTTCTTGCAAATTCAGTTTCTCTCCCCACACTCCTTTTTCTGTTTGTGTGTTTGTTTTATTTTTCTTGGCCTCTGTCTTTCAGGTTAGAAGATTTCCTTGGAAGATTACTCTGTTTGGTTTTTCTGTTCATGATTTAAAATGAAGTACTAAAAAGATAACTAGAAACTCTATGGGAGTAGGTGAGTTTTGTTGAGAGTAGGTGACATGGTAATGTAGTGACATGACTGGCGTATTCCCTTGGGGGCCATCTGATGTCCACATCCACAAAGAAGGGTTATCCAGTAACCTGCTAGAAAGGCACAAGTCTGGTTGCCATTGCTACAGGGTCTGAGTGGAAGAAGAGGGCTGGAGAAGTGGCATATCAAATTCAGTATATAAATATTCACTTAATCCCCTATTTTTCATACACTATTCTTGACCTCAGCTGTGCCCAATGTTTCCCAGTCCAGAAGTCCCCTATTCTATCCTCCCCAAAGACCAACCCCAGTTGCTACTGGAGTGTGGGCAGGGCTGTCAAATGCTGCACATAGTGAAGTAGGGGATCCGGACTCTAAATGCTTCATAAGAAGAATTTCGCCCAGTCCTCCTGCTTTCAGTCCCACCCTCACCCCAGCTACCAGGGTTAGCTGTTATCACCAACTCCTAAGCTTTTCAAGGTGCTGCTGGGTATATCAGATTGGTGCTCAGCTTTCCCTGCTGCCAATTTGAGATTCACATTTCTCAGGTTTCAAGGTCATTTACTGCTTTCAAACAGCACAACAGTGTCAAACAGACAACAGTTTCAAAATTTTGTTGCTGTTATCTTACCTCCTATTGTACCTATCCTTTCAGGTTTCTATTAAAAAATTCCCTTTCCTGTTGTTTCGGTGGAGCTTTGGGAAGGAGCAAAAGGAAGGTTCTACATTTCTAGATTCAAATTCCTTCTGAGGTAAGAATTCTTTGTTCTCCTAAGAAGATAGCTCAGTCATTCATCTTCAAGAAATAAAATCGTACCCCCATTTTACAGATAGAATATTTTCGGGACAGAGAATCCAAGTCATTTTTCTAAGATGACAGAGTTGGGGGTGGAGCAGTGGCTCAGTGCATTTGTGTTGAAGAAAAAAACAATGCTGTAACACTATGCAGTTGTCACATTCCTAACATGTTACTCTATCCTGTCTGCTCATTGCTTTGCAGTTGACCTCTACCAATGTCACAGCCAAGCAATGAAAGCCAGTGTTAGTTGCTGAATACAAAATGACGAGGCTAAACCTTCACACATTACTCTCTTCTGCAAAAAAATGGAACTAATGTGACCTAGTATTTTTCATGATAATGACTGTAATTAACTAACCGAGCTGAACAAGGCTTGAAATTCATCTGAGAACAGATTACCATTTCCAGTTTCTGAAACTGGAGGCATGACAAATTTGTGAGCTGGGTCTTTTAGAGACAGGAAAAAAGCTGAGGCCATCTAAAATTTAATTTAGTACCTGAAAGTAGGTCTCAAAATGAAAATGATGCTTTACCCTTTAGAAGCAGAGTTTTCTGGATCCTTATGCCTCCTGAAGCAATTTACTGCATGGATTTCTCTTAGGTCAGCAGGATGGTTATTCCAGGTTTAAGCCAAGAACATTTCACAATCAATTATTGCTCAGATTCATTACTTTTACAGCTAGCTGTCAGGCTTATATTGCATCACTAGGAGTCAGACTAATATTGCCAGCAGATAATGTCATAATCTTTTGATGAAACAATTCATTTTTTTGCCATTTCTTTATTTACTTGGAATATAAACTGTATCCCCCCCCATTTGTGTCAGATGTGCTGATTTTCTATATGCTTCAGTTGTAGTCTCTTGACTCTGTGGGTGAAACAAACCTCTACCAAAAATCTGGGGTTACTCTATAAAATGCCTCTGAATTAATTATACTTCCTGTTAGTACAATTCTATTCTAAATGCATTCAGTTGCATTTCCAGACATTTATGTTGAAACTGGTGATTGTTGCTGGTTTGTGGCTTTGCTCTCAGGAAGAAGGCTTCTATATTTAAATGAATCAATAAAGAATAATTATACTCAAAAAAGAGTTTATGACTTGGTGTTGTTAGAGTAAAGATGTGGAAAGAGAAGTCCTGCAAAGTATGAGAACAAGAACTCATCCTAAACATTATTTAGACCAGCTCTTTCATTCATTTTCTAGAAAACTGAGTCTTGGAGTAATTTAGTGACTTTATCCCACAATGCTCTGTTATTTTTTGGTGGACCTAGGTGTCATGAGTTCTCAGGTTCCCCAGACCCATTCTCTTTCCACTTTAGTGTGACATCAGGATATTTTTTAAAAACGTTTTTCTATGTTATTTTTAATAAAAAACTAATAATGTTGGCCTTTAAAAAATTTTTGAGAAATAATGTAAAACTTACAGAAGAATTGCATATATAGTACACATAACTCCCTTCCTTTACCTTTTATCTAGATATATCAATTGTTAACATTTCCACATGTGCACTATATGTGTGTATGTACACACACACCCCCCAAATTATTTCAGGTTGATGAGGCAAATGGATGCAGCTAACTTTACCATATATATCCTAACAACAAGGAAATTCTCTTATAACCATAGTATAAGAATCAACCTCAGGAAATTTAACATTGATACAATGCTATTTATTATATAGTATACAGCCCATATTCAATTTTTGCCAATTGTCACAAGAATGCCTTTCTGAAAATTCTTCTTTTTCTCCTAGATGCAATCCAGGTTTATGCATTGTATTTAACTGTCATGTCTCTCTAACCTCCTTTAATATGGACTAGTTCTTAACCTCTCTTATCCTTCATGACATGGATATTTTTAGAGAATATAGGCCAGCTGTTTTTCAGGAGTCTCTCAGTTTGGGTTTGTCTGATGTTTCCTCATGACTGGATTTGGTTTATGTACTCTTCTGGCAGAAATGCTACATAAATGGCTTTGTATCTGTCTTAGAGCATCACATCAGGAGGCACATGATGTAGGTTTGTCTATTATTGGTTATAACATCTTTGACATTTGGTGAAGTGGGGTCTTCCAGGTTTCTTAGCAAGATATTTTCAGCACAGAATGAGGAGCAAGAAAGTCTGCATGGCAGGAGATACCTAACATCCCTCTGTGACCTGCACAAGATAAAAGCTTGTCATGAGGTAGGGTTACGCATGGTTCCTTGCAGTGCCAGCCAGTGTGATTCATCCCTGAAGCTGAGGGTCCATACCAAGGATCTCAACTTGTGTAGTTTCTCCAGGCCTCCTTCTGCCAAACCCTACAGTTTGCAATGCTTGCATGGCAACCCTTGATGGGGCCTGCTGAGTCTCTTTCCTAGGAAGCCAACACTGTGTAGATAACCCTTTAGAGGAGGGGAACTCACAAAGCATTATCTCAAAGTCCAAAAACATATGAACTGGATGAAACCATGGTCTTCATAACCTGAGCCCTTTGTTGATTTTTTGCAGAGATGTTTGGTTAGCAAGCCTGAATTTATCTATTGGGGCTTATTTATGAAATAGGCAACAATAATGACCCCAAGGAATGTATTTCCAAAAGCTCTGACTCTGGTTGCAGGGACCTCCTTTCCCCACTTAATTCCCTTGTTCTTTCCTCTGCTGAGGTAATTAGCTGAATAAAAGGAATCTTTAAAAACATGGTTATGGTTGTCTTCCTCAGGGAAGCAATCTCACTCTGATGTAGGTCCTACCTGCTACCCAATTCTATCACCTGCCCTTCCTCTTACTACACTGGAGTAATGTTTAAAAAATTTGACTTGGCAGAAATATTCATTCTTGATCAGTGATCACTGGGCTGTCCAATAAAGGTGAAGTCACATGGGACTATGGGCCTTCAAATTGGATACTCTACCCTCTTTAGGGCCTGATCAGAAACTAACAAAAAATCAAATAAAACAAAATGAACTGAGTAGCCCTTGGTAGAAATGTTTGCAGGCCTACCTTCCAAACTTCAAAATGATTTAATAATGAGTTGCTTCTCCCACGTTTTAGAATGTTATGGTTAAAAAGGACTGTCATTAATGATGAACCTGCTAGCTGCTTCAGTTTCTGCATGACAAATGAGAATAATCTGATATGAAGAGACATATTTGGAGTAAGCTTGAAATCATTTAGCCTTCTTGTCAAGTCAAGCCTATTTAACTTGCAAGGAATAGAAACATACTTACACTAGCAGCAGGAGAGCTCATGGACATGGGACTGGGTCTCTTGGGAGTTGGAACTAGAAAGGGATTCTGTGATCAAGGCCTTTCCGGAACAGTAACCATAAGAGTTCCTGACTCTTCACCATAAAGCTCCACCATTTCTGTGACTTGGCTATACCCTACTTGTCTGCTTCTTCCTGTTTTCTCACCAACTCACTCATTCTTCCAATTTCATTAAAGAAAGTCTGGGGATCTGGTGTCAAGATGGTGGCATAGGTGGACTCTCAACTCGCATCCTCCCACAGACACAACAAATTTACAACTACTCTTGGAACAATTACCCCTGAGAGAGAACTGAAAACTGGATAAGAAGAACCCCCATAAAAAGGGACAGTGCTGACTGAGGTGGAAGAGGCAGAAATACCCTGCTGGAGAGGGAAAAGCCATCTTCTAGCTGCAGCATTTCATGGTTGGCCAGGAGCAATTTAAGGTATGAAAGTTTGCCTAGAGGAGTGGGGGACCTGAGCAAGAGAGCTTTACCATAATAAGCAGCTTTTGAACTCAGCACAACCAAAACAACTGTCATAATATCTGGCTTTGCTGGGTATTAACAACAATGGAGAATACTTGCAGAAAAGCTAATGGACACAGGGAATGAAAAGCCTGCTCTTAATG
Source organism: Equus caballus (assembly GCF_041296265.1). Lineage (NCBI taxonomy): Eukaryota > Metazoa > Chordata > Mammalia > Perissodactyla > Equidae > Equus > Equus caballus. The sequence goes on along the minus strand of NC_091715.1, from coordinate 30,917,914 downwards.
GGCCCATGCACAAATTAACCTATTTCAGAAAGCAACCTAAAATCACTAGAAGGAAAGGTTCACAGTTCTTTGATGAAAAGAGACTCACTTGATAGATTCTGGGTGCATCTTGGTGAGAGGTGAGACCTCCCCAGTCTGGGACCATCTCCCCAGGGACTGAGACTTTGGTGGCAGCCATTATTGTGACCTAGTAGAGACATGCTGACACAGATGCTGGCAGAGGCCATTGGAGTTCTTCCCCTGACCTGTTAGGCCAGGGGTCTGCCCCACTGACTAGAGCACCACTTTAATCCAGCTCAGCCAGGGCAGGCAGCCTGCCCTAGGGACTGGTCCCATCCAACAGAAGACCTCAGGCAAACTGTGGGCCCAATAGGTGGGGTGCCTGGAACCTCAGCAGCCAGGCAAGTGAGTCTGCCTCTGCAGGCCAGGATGTGCATGAGGGGCAGGCCTGCATTGGTGGAATGTGTGGGGCTTCTGCAGCTGGGTGACTGAGTCAACTTTAGTGGGTAGGGGCATGTGCCAACAGGGCAGGACTATGTTGATGGGGTGTGTGGCCCAGCACACTGTAGGGCTTGTCAGCTGCAGTAGACTTGTGCTTCTAAAACAGCCATATAGGGGATCAGCCCTACCTTCCAAAGCCTGAGACAATTGGGTGCTCCCATGCCTGGGACCGGCTGCACTCATCTGTACTCCTGAGAGAGCTGACAACAGCCTTACAAGCTGTAGTCCTACAGAAATCATAAGCCCCAGAGCCTAGCAACAGCAACGCTGGGGGCCTACCCACTTAACAGAAAGACTGCAACAGGAATGTTCTATTAGACCTTGCAGCCAACTGTTCTTGGGCTCCTCATGCTCAATAAAGTGAATGAAGGGACAACAGCAGCCACACACACAGTTGAGTATTACAACCAGCTGGTTGAGGGGACAGCCTAGCCTCCCTAGACATCTGGAGAAAGAGCCACCCTGTCACAACAGAAGGATACATGTAGTCCAGACAGGGAACACTCCTGGAACATTTGGAACTGGTGATGAGAGGGAAGCACACTGCTGGGACTCATAAGGCATCTCATACATAAGGCCATCTCTCCAAGATGGGGAGACATAGTTGATTGGTAATACATAGATACAAGCACAGAGAAAGAGGCAAAATGAGGAGGCAAAGTAGTACATTCCAATAAGGGAACAGGACAAATCCTTAGAAAAATAACTAAACAAAACAGAGATAAACAATCTACCTGACAAAGAGTACAAACTAATAGTCATGAGGATGCTTACTGATCTTGGGAGAAGAATGGATGAACTCAGTGAGAACTTCAACAAAGAATTGGAAAATATAAAAAAGAACCAATCAGAAATGGAGAATATAATATGGGAAATGAAAAATTCACTAGAGGGACTCTATAGCAGAGTAGGTGATACAGAAGAAGGGATCAGTGAGCCAAATGAAAGACTAGATGATATCACCCAAGCAGAAAACATTAAAAATGAATTAAAAAGAACAAGGACAATCAAATGGACAACTAGGACAACATCAAGCATGCTAACATCAGTAATATAGCTGTCCCAGAAGGAGAAGAGACAGACAAAGGGGCATAGAATCTATTTAAAGAAATAATAGCTGAAAACTTTCCTAAACTAAGAAGGATATCAGACATCCACATACAGGAAGCACAGAGTGTACCGAACAAGATAAACCCAAAGAGGCCCATACAAAGACACATTAAAATTAAAATATCAAGAAATAAAGATAAAGAGAGAATCCCAAAAGTTACAAGAGGAAAAGCAACAAGTTACATACAAAGGAAAATCCATCAGGCTATCAGCTGACTTTTCATCAGAAACCTTACAGACTAGAAGGGAGTGGCATGGTATATTTAAAGTGCTGAAAGGAAAAAAACCTACAGCCAAGAATACTATACCCGGCAAGGTTATCATTTAGGATGGAAGCAGAGAGAAAGAGTTTCCCAGATAAGCAAAAACTACATGAGTTTATCACCAAGAAAGCAGCCTTACAAGAAATGCAAAGGGGACCTATTTAAGTGGAAAAGAAAGGACCACAAATAGGAATAAGAAAATTATAAAAAACAAAAACAATAAAATAAAATCAATGGTAAAGGAAAATCTACAGTAAAAGTAGCAGATCAACCATCTATGAAGCTACTATGAAGGTCAAAAAACAACAGTACTAAAATTATCTGTTTCCATGATAAGAGGGTAATAGATACATATGCAAAAAAGAGGTTAGATGTGATATCAAAAACATAAAATATGGGAGGAGGAGAGTAAAAGAGTAGAGCTTTCAGAAAGAGGTCAAACTAAAGACACCATCAACTTCATATAGATTGCTATATACGTAGGTTATTATATATGAACCTCATGGTAATCACAAACCAGAAACCTATAATAAACACACAAAAACTCAAGAGAAAGGATCCCAAACATAATACTGAAAAAAGCCCTAAACCACAAGGGAAGAGAGTAAAAGAAGAAGAAAGAAACAGAGAAGAACTACTAAAACATCCAGAAAAAGAGTAACAAAAAAGCAATCAGTACATTCTTATCAATAGCTACTTTAAATGTCAATGGACTAAATGCTCCAATCAAAAGGCATATGGTGGCCGATGGGATAAAAAAAAAACAAGACCCATGTATATGCTGCATACAAGAGACACACTTCAGACTAAAGACACTCACAAACTGAAAGTGAAAGGATGGAAAGAGATGCATGATGCAAATAGCAAAGTAAAGAAAGCTGGGGTAGCAGTACATATATCGGACAAAACAGACTTTAAAACAAAAAGAGACAAAGAAGGGCACTGCATAATGATAAAGGGAACAATCCAACAAGAGGATATAACACTTGTTAATATCTATGCACCCAACATAGGATCATCTAAATACACTAAGCAATTATTAACAGACATAAAAGGAGAAATAGACAGCAACACAATAATAGTAGGGGACTTTAACACTCCACTTACACCAATGGTGAGATCATCCAAACAGAAAAATCAATAAGAAAATATTGGCCTTGGGGCTGGCCCCATGGCCAAGTGGTTAAGTTTGCATGCTCTGCTGCAGGCAGCCCAGCGTTTTGTTGGTTCAAATCCTGAGTGCGGACATGGCACTGCTCATCAAGGCACTCTGAGGCAGCATCCCACATGCCACAACTAGAAGGACCCACAACGAGGAATATACAACTATGTACTGGGGAGCTTTGGGGAGAAAAAGGAAAAAATAAAATCTTTAAAAAAAAAAAGAAAACATTGGCCTTAAATGACACGTTAGACTAGATGGCCTTAGTAGATATATACAGAACATTCCATCCAAAACCCACAGAATACACATTCTTTTCAAATGCACATGGAACAAACTCTAGGATAGATTACATATTAAGGCCACAAAACGAGTCTCAATAGATTTAGGAAGATTGAAATAATACCAAGCATCTTTTCTGACTACAACACTATGAGGCTAGAAATCAGCTACTGGAGGAAAATCAGCAAAGCCACAAATATGTGAAGATTAATCAAAATGCTACTGAACAACGATTGGGTCAGTGAAGAAATAAAAACATACCTGGAGATGAATTAAAATGAAAATATGACTTGCCAAAATTTACAGGATACAGCAAAAGTAGTTCTAAGAGGGAAGTTTATAGTAATACAGGCCTACCTCAAATAAACAATCTAACAGTGTACCTAAAGGAACTGGAAAAAGAAGAAGAAACAAAGCCCAAAAGCTGTAGAAAAAAGGAAATAATAAAAATCAGAGCAGAAATAAATGAAATAGAGACTTATACAGCAATAGAAAAATCAATGAAACTAAGCTGGTTCTTTGAAAAGAAACAAAATCAGCAAACTTTTAGCTAAACCCACCAAGAAAAAAAGAGAGAATGCTCAAATAAATAAAATCAGAAATGAAAGAAGAGAAATTACAATGGACAACTCAGAAATATAAAAGTTTTTAAGAGAATACTACAAAAAGCTCTATGCCAACAAATTGGATAATCTAGAAGAAATGGATAAATTCTTAGAATCATACAACTTTCCAAAACTGAATCAAGAAGAAATAGAGACTTTGAATAGACCAATCACCAGTAAGGAGATCAGAACAGTAATCAAAAGCCTCCCCCCCAAAAAAGGCCAGGACAAGATGGCTTCCCTGCTGAATTCTACCAAACATTCAAAGAACTTAATACCTATCCTTCTCAAACTCTTCCAAAAAATTGAAGAGGAGGGAGAGCTTCCTAACTCATTATACTAAGCCAACATTACCCTGATACCAAAACCAGACAAGGACAACACAAAAAAAATAAAATTAGAGGCTGATATCATTGATGAACATCAATGCAAAAATCTTCAAGAAAATACTAAGAAATTGAGTACAACAATACATTAAAAAGATCATAAACCGTGGTCAAGTGGAATTTATTCTGGGGATGCAGGGATGGTTCAACATCCACAAATCAATCAATGTGATACACCACATTAACCAAATGAGGAATAAAATCACATCATCTCACTACATGCAGAGAAAGCATTTGACAAGATACAGCATTCATTTATAATAAAAATTCTGAATAAAATGGTTGTAGAAGGAAAGTACTTCAACTTAATAAAGGCCTATATGACAAACCAACAGCTAATATCATTCTCAATAGAGAAAAACTGAAAGCTATCCCTCTAAGAACTGGAAGCAGACAAGGATGCCCACTTTCACCACTCTTATTTAACATAGTGTTGAAAGTCCTAACCAGAGCAATCAGGCAAGAAAAAGAAATAAAATGGATCCAAATTGGAAAGGAAGAAGTGAAACTGTCACTATTTGCAGATGACATGATTTTATATACAGAAAACCCTAATGAATCCAGAAAAATACTTTTAGAAATTATAAATGAATACATTAAATTTGCAGGATACAAAATCAACATACAAAAATCAGTTGCGTTTCTATACACTAACAATGAATTAGCAGAAAGGGAAACTAAGAATATAATCCCATTTACAATTACAGCAAAAAGAATAAAATACCTAAGAATAAATTTAACCAAAGAGTTGAAAGACCTGTACACTGAAAACTATAAAACATTGTTGAAAGAAATTGAAGAAGACACAAAGAAATGGAAGGATATTCTGTGCTCTTGGATTGGAAGAATTAACATAGTTAAAATGTCTATACTTCCTAAAGCAATCTACAGATTCAATGCAATCTTTATCAAAGTTCCAACAACATTTTTCACAGAAATAGAACAAAGAATCCTAAAATTTATGTAGAATAACAAAAGACCCTGAATAGCCAAAGGGACCCTGAGAAAAAAGAGCAAAGCTGGAGGTATCACACTCCCTGATTTCAAAATATACTACAAAGCTTTAGTAATACAAACAGCATGATACTGGTGCAAAAATGGACACACAGATCAATGGAACAGAATCGAGATCCCATAAATAGACACACATATCTATGGACAGTTAATTTTCAACAAGGGAGCCAAGAACATGCAATGGAGAAATGAAAGTGTCTGCAATAAATGGCGTTGGGAAAACTGGACAGCCATATGCAAAAGAATGAAAGTAGACCATTATCTTACGCCATACACAGAAATTAACTCAAAATGGATTAAAGACTTGAATGTAAGACCTGAAACCATGAAAATTCGAGAAGAAATCATAGGCAGTACACTCTTCATCGATCTTAGCAGCACACTTTCAAGTAACCATGTCTGACCGAGCAAGGAAAACAATGGAAAAAATAAACAAATGGGACTGCATCAAACTAAAAAGCTTCTGCATAGCAAAGGAAACCATCAACAAAATGAAAAGACAATCTAACAATTGGGAGAAGATATTTGCAAACCATATATCTGATAAGGGGTTAAAATCCAAAATATACAAAGAACTTATACATCTCAACAACAAAAAAACGAAAATTAAAAAATGGAGAAAAGATCTGGGGCTGGCTCCGTGGCCGAGTGGTTAAGTTCGCGTGCTCTGCTGCAGGCAGCCCAGTGTTTCATTGGTTCGAATCCTGGGTGCAGACATGGCACTGCTCGTCAAGTCACGCTGGGGCAGCATCCCACATGCCACAACCAGAAGGACCCACAACGAAGAATATACAGCTATGTACCAGGGGGCTCTGGGGAGAAAAAGGAAAAAAAATAAAATCTTTAAAAAAAAGAAAAGGAGAAAAGATCTGAACAGACATTTTTCAAAAGAAGATATACAGATGGCCACAGGTACATGAAAAGTTGTTCAACATCACTAATTATTAAGGAAATGCAAATGAAAACTACAATGAGATATCACCTCACACCTGTCAGAATGGCTATAATTAACTAGACCATAAATAACGAGTGTTAGAGAGGATGTATAGAAAAGGGAAGTCTCATACACTGCTGGTGGGAGTGCAAACTGGTGTAGCCACTAAGGAAAACAGTATGGAGGTTACTCAAAAGATTAAGAATAGAATTACCATACGATCCAGCTATTCTACTGCTGGATATTTATCCAAAGAACATGAAAACATGAATGCATAAAGATATGTGCACCCCTATGTTCATTGCAGCATTATTCACAATAGCCAAGACTTGGAAGCAACCTAGGTGCCCATCAAGGGATGAATGAATAAAGAAGATGTGGCATATATACACAATGGAATACTACTCTGCCGTAAAAAAGGATGAAATCTTGCCATTTCTGACAACATGGGTGGAGCCAAGGGTGTTATGCTAAGCGAAATAAGTCAGAGGGAGAAAGTCAAATACCATATGATCTCACTCATAAATAGAAGATAAAAACAACAACAAACAAACACATGGAGACAGAGATTGGATTGGTGGTTACCAGAAGGGAAGTGGGGAGGGAGGAGGGCGAAAGGGGTGATTAGGCACATGTGTGTGGTGATGGATTGTAATTAGTCTTTGGGTGGTGAACATGATGTAATCTACACAGAAATCGAAAGATAATGATGTACAACTGAAATTTATATGTTATAAATCAATGTTACTGCAATAAAAAAAAGTCTGATAGGATCAGGTGTGCCGTCTTAGTTTGAGTTCTCGCCAAAGTAGATCCTAAGAAAAGGGTTTGTGTGCAAGCAGTTTATATTTGGAGTGACACCAGGAACCAAAGAGAGGGAAAAGAGATAGAAAGGGAGGAAATTCAATAAAAGATGTGTTAATAAGTGGGTTATTGCTATGGTGCTCAATTCTACTGGGACCTCTCTTAGAGACAATGTGGATCATGCTGCAGAATTGTCCTTCCAAGAGAGTGAGGAAATTGGGGATGTACCCACCAACTCCTATCTTTCATTAATTGGGATTCAGTCACTCCTAGGGCACTAAATTCCCCTGCACTTCTAGCCTGTCCCAGAAGTGGACCTAGTATACTACTGTAGCCAGAGAATGCCCTTAGTCAGTGAAACACAGACACTTAAAATAAGAAGCCTCTGGTGAGTATGGAAACAAGTAACCATCCACTGAAGCTGCTAGTGATCTCATGGGTGAGCTGAGGGGCTATGGGTGGGATGTCAACAGTGAGTGATACTACAGCTAGGTACCTGAGGCAAGCTGGGCCAGGCATCTTGGAGGGAAGGTAGAGGTACCATGGTACAAAAATGGCTGGCTAGACCAAAACTTCAGCAAAGGCTGTATGCAAGGCAGTTCCCAAACAGGGATTGTGAGAGGACTGGTACCCTAAAGCCCATTTGCTAAAGCCCCTTTCTGAACAAACTATATAGGACCGACCATATTCCCCCACCACACATACTGCACCTACACACACTAACATTCTAGGAAAGGCTTGTGCTCATGATCTAGACATTCTATCTTTACATCCACAAATCTTCAAGGAAGCAATAGGTCCAGCTACAGAAGTGATTATTACAATAGTTTCCTAATGAAATTCTGTCTGTTGCTCTGCTAAATATTCATCACCTTTTAAGATCATGCCTTTGATGAATTAAAAAAATAAATGCATTACAAGAGAGCAGAAGGAATGCCCTATATGGCCTCCAGAAACTCATTCAAGTATTCCAAATTACATGGAAGAATTTTTTTTCTATTCATACTGGAGTTGAGGGGATAAATAGATCAGCTATTTTTGTTTCCCTCCTGAGTCAAAAAGCAATTGATACATAAGACACAAGAATCAAATAGAGATAAAAATATCAGCTTTGTCACTCTGAATTGTAGAATGAAACTGAACATATGGCCATAATGAGTGCCCCCAAACCTCCCTCCCTAACAACACACCCAAGAATGCAGCCGCTCCCTTGCATGGGGAAATCATTCCTGGGGAACTTAGCACATGGAGTTTGTGAGACTGCATGAATCTTTTGGAGAAATTGAGAGAGAGCAAGAGAGAAAGAAAGAGAAAGAAGGAGTAAAAGTGTAGACTCACACTGTATTAGTTGGGTCTTCTGGAGGCAGACTGACACACAAGAGCGCAAAAAGCTTATGGAGACGTTAAGTCTGTGGAAGATAAAAGGGGGAGGAAGCAGAATTGGGGAGGGAGAGCCTGAGATCTTAATGCAGATTTGACAGAATCTCAGCCAACCCACTGGGGAGCTCCAGAGCAAACATTGCCTATTAATGGAGTACCACATTGAGCGGAAGTAGCCAGGCCTTAGCACTCCTGCTATGTTCAGTCATTGGTTGGGGCTGCCCAAGAAGAACATGGCCTTCAAAATCTGGAGGCTGCCAACTAACTTCACTCGTTGCAACTGAACAGCAAGTTCTTTCTTGAAGGGTGATCTGAGTGGCACACCTCTATGGCTGCCACACTCACCTACTATTCCTTTTCCTAGTGTCTGTGATCAGAAAAGTTACTCCTTCACCCCTGGAGAGAAATAAACAAGGGAGTGAAGAGAAGCTAGAAGTGTTGCTCCCATGTGTGTGTTTCTCAGGGAATGAAGTGGGAATGCAGGAAAAATACCAATTAAGGAAAAGTCCTTTATGAAAACGTGAGACATAAGAAATAATTCCCACTACTCCTTGCAACCAGTAACACATATTCCCACTTGCCTTCTAAGGAGATCCTGTTAACTGGAGAACCCTTTATGCTGCTGAGCTGGAGAGCTGGAGGGGGCTCAGCTGCGTAGCAAGGTGGAAGACAAAATAAGGAGGGGTGAGAATGAGGAGAATGGAGCCAATGACACCCAGCATTGTATGGAGGAAGGAAAGAGAGAAAATCATTGTATCAGGAAGGCTAAGAATGGACTTGGGAGGATACAAATGTCAGATTTTAAAGTTGATTGCTTTGGGTAGCATGATGTAAATTCTTTCTCAATCGCCACTGTCGAATCTTAAGAAAGTCTACCTTACCCTCAAATGCTTTGTGAGAGTGGATTCTTCACAGGATACTCAACGAGGTATTGACATTTATGTCTGGATGAATACATGCAGCGGAGCTAAGTAACTGAGCCAGGTGTCTACCTCAGGTCTGCATGATGCTGACACCTACACTCTCAACTGCTAGGCTTATACTGCTGTTGCTTGGCTTTAAGGAAGAATTATTTTGCCCTGAATATGCCAGCATTATGAAGTTCCTTCTTTTATGGAGTTGTGTTCCAAAACTGAGGTGTGGACCCAGGGAGTGCATACCCACTCTAGTTTTCCATAGCTGCTCCTAGAGTAACTCTGCCTGGTTAGTCAACCCCTAAGGGTCCACATGACCTGACAAAGAAGATAGTTGTGATCCTTCTTGTCCTTACGTTCGGCTGTGACCGTGTAATTTATCTTGGGTCCTCCTGGAGTAGGTTACAGGTGGCCAGAAGCAGTCAGTCCTTCTGGGAGGAAATATAAACCCAAGCAGCCAAACCAAAAGAAAAGAAAAACTCGGTCTCTGGTGAGAGCGGTAGAGAGGAGCCAAAAGCCCTAACTCTGGATACATAAAATGAATACCCCCAAATCTTCCCATCACCACCACTTATTATTATAGTAATTATGCCACTAGTTATTACTAATAGTAAATAGGAAAAAATAGATTTTAGGAATTAGAAAAGGTCTGTTTCTATCTCTTCCCTTTCCCATAGGCTGAAATGATTCTCACCCTACTTCTGTCCAACCCCTACTGCTTCTGTTTCTCCCAGGTTCTTGTTCCCTTGCCTTATTGCCCACTTTTCTTCCCCTGCTAGCCTACTTTCTCCTTTTCCATAGGCCAGCCTTTGTTCTCCTCTAACAATAAACTTGGCAGCACAGTGCACAGAAAAGAGGTTAGCTGTTTAAAACGTGTTAGTACCTATCCAACACCATGGAGAGGAAGGTTGGTTGGTTTTTACAGGACTAGTTCCACTATTCAGAAAAATTCCCTTAATAGAAGATTTACTGATTAATTCATATTACCTAATTATAAATAACATTTGGGAGAAAACAGGTATAGCAGCTGCTGTTGGTGCCCCACCCCTATCGCCTTGACATTTACCATGTCCATACATGCTGCCCAACTTCCAGCTGCCACTCTGCCTGGAGCCCTCTCTGCCCTCCACCCTCCCAGAAGCAATCCTTAACCAATGACTGATGGAGTTACTGGATAAATATCCCAGTTCCCTTGCCTCATGCGTGGGATACATCTGAGGCATGTTCTCCCAGGGAGATTGTGCTCCAGCTGCCCTTACTGATCTTGCTCATCAAGGCAAATTTTACTGGCTTCCTTCCTTTCCCTGTTTTACTTCTTTACTTCCTGACTAATATTTCCAGGAATTATCTGCCAAATAGATACTTGAATTTAAACCATTTTCTCAGGGTCAATTTTGGGAGAACATAAATCAAGAAAACAATTTAATTTGCCTGGCCTATTGATTACTAAGCAAGCTTCTGATTTGTAGTTTGGTGACATTAGTGGCTCATTTCTGATAGGATGTTCTGTGCAGATAACTTGTCCTGTTTATATGTAAATCCTATCTGTGGCTGATTAATGACTCTTGGAAATATTGTTGATGTGAGTCAATCTTCTAGAACAGAAATTGGCAAAGTACAACCTGTGTGTCAAGTCTGTTCAGTCACTTGTTTTTATAAATAAAGCTTTATTGGAACACGGCCACATCCATTCATTTACATATTGTCTGTGACTACTTTCACACTATTATAGCAGAGTTGAATAGTTGTGACAAAGACTGTTTGGTCTCTAAATTCTAAAATATTTACATCTTATAGAAAAAGGTTGCTTAACCCTCATGTAGAACCTGTTCACCTTTGGGTGCCTTGAGAAAAAGAAATCCAAGAATTTATGAATATGAGAGCCAGAACTTGGACCGATGGCATCTCACCAAGTGGCAGCAGCTCCGTGAGGCTTTCAGCCTGAAATACAGACTGGTCACCACCCACTTAATTTGTTCCAATGTTTGGTTATAGCACGTTCAGAATCATGTCTTAAGAATTTAGAGTAGAAATGAGGAAGGCTAGGACTAGACAGGAATATTGAGAAAGTGTCTTTTAAAATGAGGTTTGTCAGCACACTTGAGGAAAATTTCTCTCCAAAAAACTTTCTTTCTTGATTGACCTGATGCTTGCTTGTCATCCCGTCATGCTATACCCTCTTGGACCTTATGGGCTGAGCATTAATTACTAATTAATTTGAAACTGGTTGATGAGGTCCTCTGTAAGTGATCCTAAGCTATGTATGCCATGATTCTAGCCAGCTTGAGCCCCTTCAGCATAGAGAAACTTTCTATTCTTTCTTGTCAACCTTCTAGCCTCCAGCAATTGATAACACAATGTTCCATACATAATAAATGCCAGTAAACTTTATGATTGTCCCATATCCACCACACACACACTCCTATAGATGAGGAAACATGGTATTAAAACTGGAATCATTTGCCAAATATGAAATAATTGTGTATAAAAGGTGAGTGGTAAGGAATATAGGCTTCAAAAATGCTAAAACAAGGTGTGAAATCCTTGGTCCTGATCACGCAGTCTTATTTTCAGACATTCAAATGGAACAAATTTCTAAGTCAAAAAAATCTTAAAGCTGAACCTTTTCTGAGTAGGTAATAATGAAACTAGCAAAGAAAGAATATATCTGACCCATTTGTGAAATTAACAAGAATCCATGAACTTCATGTCTTGGAAGAAATCCTTTTGGCCAGAGACTAATTACTAAAAACTTGTTTTTTCTCTATCATCCACAATCTAGTAGGGGAATAAAGTAGGTAAGATAATAATGATACTCCAAGGCACATTTAGACATTGGAAAGAATAGCCTACATTTATCGTCTCCATTATCTCACTTCTATTTATTCTTTAATCCACTGTGATCTGGCCTTTATTTTCAATTAAGTTCAGCTTACCATTTTTTTTAAGTTTCTATTACATATATGCTAGTGCTTAAGGAGAGAAAAAATACACACATTCCCTGAACTCAAGAATTCCACAGCCTATTAAGGGATATAGGCACATGAAGAAAAAATTGTCATACAGAGTGGTAAGTGCCATTAAAAAGAAATGAAGTAGTAGTTGTGGTAACACAAAAAGAGGGTGCTCGACTCTGTTTAAGGGTGGATCTTAGGTTGAGTTCCCTGGAAACAGCCTGAGACAGGGATTTATTGAAGGTGTGTGCTCAGGAGAAACCTGTACAGGAGTAAGGGAAGCAGGATAGCGAGGGGAAGGAGCCAAGCAATGATGTGATCTCAGGCAAAGTCTAACCTTGGCTTGATACAAGACAGATTCTGGAGAATAAATCTCACTGTACAAACAGGGCAAAGGGTGCAGGCTTTTGTGCCTCTGTCATTGGCTGCCCCAGTTAGCCAAGATCAATCCTTCTGAGAAGGTCACAGGCATCAGCTGTCAGCTGCAGCACTCACAAGCAGCTGGGGGTTTGGGTGTCCTGGCTGGTCAAGTTGATCTAGGCAGAGCACCAACAGCATCTACTAAAAGAGGGTTAGAAAAACTAGATTATATGTTTATCACTTTGGCAGCCCAACATCTGAGCACCCTTCCTGTTTGGGGAAAAATACCAAGACGATGGGAGACAAGGCTCCACTTCACATGATGCTTCCCATTTTCTGAGTAATGTTCTACAGCCTTTCCAATATGTTATCTGACAACCTTATAAAAAAATTCCTTTTCTGTTTTGATTGGCCAGAATCAAATGTTGTGGTTTGTTACCAAGAGCCCTGACAGGTACAGAGATTATGGAAATTGTTAGAACATAGATGATTTCAGCCTGAAAAAGATGGGGGCTGTCCAGTAGGAGAGGAACACATGGAGGGGAGAGATACCAAGTATGTTCAGACTGAGTAGGAGCCAGAAGTCTAGGGTAATCCTGAAATTTATTACTTGTGAGACTATGGGAAGACATAGTAAATCTAGGGAGAGTTTGGGGAAGGGACAATGAGTTCATTTTGGGATTTTTTTGAGTCTGAGTTTTCTGGGGACATTCAGAGGGAGATGTTTCACAGATGGCTGTGCAAGTCTCATAGTCAAGAGAAGCATCTAGGGATTGAGAGAAAGAGAGAGACAGACAGGCTGAGACTGGCCAGGGATGTGGCTGAACTCATGGGGGAGTGTATCTAGAAGAAGAATTGAAGAGGCCAACAGCAGAATTCAGGAGGGTGGTTAGGTCTATATATTTCTCTGTAGATAAATCTCAGTTAAACTATGAAAGGACTGGGAAGGTAAGGAAAGAACTAATCCACACTGTTAAGTACTACAGAGTGATCAAGCAGGGCAAGTGCTGAAAAGAGACCAATGGTGATGTTAATTAGTAAGTCAGTGTTTACCTTTGAGAGAAGAGTTTATGCAGAGTTCCTTAAAAGAGAAAACTATCCCTCCTCCTGTGTAGGGTAAATCCACCACCTCTCCCCTCCTCTGGGTCTTCTTTCGCTAACTGTATCCCCTTACACTCCTGAATTTGTAAACTTTCTCTCTCTATTGGCTCCTCTGCAGCAAATAAACATAGCTAAAATACCCTTTCCTCTCTTCTCCGCTTGGAGAACTCCAAGTCATCTTTTAATACTCAGTGTCCTCCACAGTGGATGTTTCCTAAGTCCCAGTTAAAATTTAGATCCCTTTCCTCTCCTGGACTCATATAGCACTTTGTGTTGACTTCTCTTTTAGAGCTTACCTGAATTGATTGGAGGTATCTAATTATGTGTCCATCTTTCCCGCCATACTTGTGAGCAGAAACTGCCCTAGTCACCTTATATTCCTAGTGCCAAGCATAGTGCGGAACACTTCACAGAACCCAATATAATTTGTTGAAAGAATGGCTATTTGACTAAAAAATTAAAAAACTGGCTGAATGCTTCTTTTCTAGAATGCGTTAATTTAGATTTATTTCTTGATTTATAGTTCTAAAATATATTTTAAATTGGACCTTTTACTTCTCCATAAACTTTCTAGAAGAATTCAACTTTAGGGAGAATAAAAACCATGCACAGAGAATTATCCCACAGGAAAAAAAGAGAATAAATCTTGTTACATGTGGCATAGTTAATATTATATATAATAAATTGTAAACCAAAAGCAACATTTCAAAAAATAAATGTTGAAATATAGATAAAAGGGAAGGAGTCTATTCCTCCTCAGGCAAGGCAGTAGCTTTGCATATTAATGAAATTTAAATGCCTCACGGTAAGAAAAATGATTGGACTAGATTGCAATAACTTAAAAATGAGTACAATTTAAACAGCCTCTGTGATGAATATGTAATTATGGAGAATCAGTCAAAAGGCTAGTCAGGCATTGTTCCACTCTGATGATTCCAGAAGCAGGATGACTGATGGCCCTCAATTAACAAAGGCACATTGAGGGACCAGCTAAACTGAAGACAGAAAGAAAGTCGACAGGTTGACTTGCTGAAATACACAAAGATGTCAGTCTGGAAGGTGACAATTGCAATTCTGGTAAGTGTGAGAGTTAGGGATGTGTATAAAACGTTATAAATATTCAAACCATTTTAGAATATTTATTAAAAGTCAAAGAAAATAAAAGGAAATGGAAAGAGACAAATAGATGTGTAAAGACAGGTGAAACGTTTAAAATATTTGATGGCTATAGATGCATTCAGGGCCTGTGGCAAACACAGTACAACAAGACATGGTTGGCAAAGATTTTCTGAAAATGTTTTAAGTTTTGCGGGCTACATGGTCTTTGTCACAGCTACTAATTCTGCTGTCTTAGTGCAAATGCAACCACAGACAATAGGTAATTGAATGGGTGCTGCCGTGTTCCAGTAAAACTTTGTTTATAAAAACATGTGGGGTCGAGATTTGGCTTGCAAGCTGTAATTTGCCAACTCATACTCTAAAAGAACCCGATGTGATAAAACGGCAGATTGGGTAATAGCTAGTGAGTGTGTGTGATTAATAATTGTCAATTCAATAATTGTTGTTGACGTTTCAGTACATTTTTATTGTGCTAGGTCCAGTACTTACGTGAGGGTATGACTGAGTGATTTGAAATTGAGTCATTATTGTTATTTTCCAGCTTCCCAGGTGATTCCACGGTGCAGCCCTGTTTGAGTACTAGGATGCAAAAGAGTGCTGCTCAGAATTTGGTGTGCATATTCATCGCCTGGCTGGGGTCTTGTTAAACTGTAGATTCTGATTCAAAAGATCTGGGGTAGGACTTGAGATTTTGCATTTCTAGCAAGTTCTCAAATGACACTGACCTGCCAAGGACCAGAATTTGAGTAGCAAGGTTGCTTACACTGGTTTTTAGTGCGTGGGATGCCTAGATCCTGCCCCAGAGACTGATGTGTTTGGTCTGGGATATGGCCTGGGAGTTGAGATTTCTAAAAGCTCAGCAGGTGGTTCTATTGTGCAGCAAAGTTTGAGAACCTCTGTTGTAAAGTGCATGGTGATTTATCAGTTTTACTTATTATGTTATCGGTAGCCCTTTTGCCCATTCTCCCCTTCCAATCCACCCGTTCCTCTCCTTTTCGGGTCCAAACATCCAGATGATGGTGGGATCAGGATTAGCACTTCCTTCTTTCAGTCTTTCCCACCTCTGAGGAGTGGAATGTAGTTCACGACGGAAAGAGGAGGCTCAGACAACCCGGGTTTGGGAAGAAGTAGCAAAAAGTGTTTCAGGGGGTGATTTAAAGAAGAGGCTGCTGGCGACAAATGGGGGATTACCACAGAGCTGCCACAGCAAAACTCAGCTCCAGGCTGGGGCCTGAGTTTGGAGCAGTGGAAACAGCAACCCACCCTCCTGAGTCCTGGCAGCACCTGACAACAAGCAGCTATGAAGGATTTTTCCTTCTCAGTATGCAGAGGGACACAGTTGGCCGAAATGCAAGAGAGACCTCCAGTGGCAAAGTATAGATGTGAAATCTTTTCCCCGAAGTATATAAACGCCACAAAGGAACTTAGATGTGAGTGGTTGACTATGATGGTAATGGTGATAAATGATGGCTTATAGATACTATACGTACTATGTGTGCCAGGCACTGTTCTAAGCATTTAAAAAATATTAACTCATTTAGTCTTCTCACCAACCCAATAAGGTTGATGCTTCTATTATCCCTATTTTATGTGTGAGGAAACTGAGGCACGGAGAAGTTCAATAACATGCCCAAGTTCACCTATTTTAATAAGTGGCTAAACTGGGACTTGAACCCAGGCGATCTGAGGTTAAGAAACCACTACAGCAAACTGCTTCCCTGTGCTTCTTCACATCAGGAGGAGAACAGTTAAATTATATATATATATGAGGTATCTCATAGATATCTTCTGAGATAGATATCTTCTGAGAGAGTCAGAGAGAGGAGAGGTACTCCGAACAGGTGGAGAAAGAGGGGGAAAAGATCAGGTTTGACTAAGAAGAGGAAAGGGGCAAGAGCATTTTCTGGAAACTAAACTCACAGGGCCATAACCCTCATTTTTAAGAGAGTATTCGAACACAGTCATGGGAAAATGTGAGAGGTAATTACTACTTACCTAAACTTGTTCATATTTTAGTCAATGTTCAAAGGAATCTGCTAGCTCTAAAAAGATTCAAGCTACCATGTGTCTTTGAGTATAGGATACAAAGTCTGTAAATTTTTAACTTCGATCTTTGTAAACTGCACATGCACAGAAGAAACAAATGTTTGGAGTGTTTTTCCCAGACATGGACAACCTTAAGGTTTACATGGGTACAGATTTCATCTGGTCACATAGACAGTGGACAGAGAGAGGGGAAGAGTTTTAAGGGGAACAGAAAAAACCCACAGAGAAGCAGGTCTATCATTTCCTTGGGAAATCTTTCCACTGGGAAATAATTTCTTTCTACCCATAGCCATGAAGACAGGGTAACAGGCTAACTCCTCTCCATATCCTGAAAGGAGGAACCAGAGGCCACACTGCAGTCAGAAACAGGCTCATTTGGGGACACTGGGGGTGGCCACAGGGGGTTGCAGTCTGGAATGAGGTAATGGCCCAGGCGGGGCCAGCAGCTCTCTGGGTGTTCCAACACCTCAACCCATCCCCTAATGTCAGCTGCCCTGGGCGTGGGGCTGGCTGGGCCATAATCTCTCTACACTCTCTTTCCGGCGAGCTTATCCAGTCCCATGACCTCAACACCATGTGTGGCTGATGCCTCCCATATGTGTATTTCAAAACGTCTCCTCCTGAGCTCCAGATTCATTGGCTCCCTGCATGGCATTTCCACTTGCATATGTAATAGGCGTCTCAGATTTTATATGCCATGCCTTCCCCACCTTCCACCCCAGAGGTGCCCCTGCCGCAAGTCCCCAAATTAATAAATAGCACTACCATCAACCCAGGTGCTCAAGTCCAAACGCCAGAACCTAGATTATTTTCCTCATTTCTCACCTCTGGTCCACAAGCAAATTTTATTGATCCATCCAAATCCATCTGGAGTTTGTCTTGGTCTCTTCATTTCCTTAGCCGTCACCACAGTTCAACCACCATCTCTCTCATCTAGATGGGCTACGATACCTCCTAACTGGTCTCCCAGCTTCAACTCTCCCCCACCCCTCTACATTCTTCTAAGCAGCCAGAGTTACTGACTGAACATTCACGGGTATTTATTCTACTTCATGTTCAATATCACAAATTTGACTTTCATCCATGATCTTATATTTTTTCAGCCCTTCTATTGAGGTAATTTGTTTTTGGTACCATGTTGCTTTGTTGCAAGAAATGGTAGAGTTGAAGTAAAAATCACACGTGGATGTTTTGTAAGGACAATATGCATGCCCAGGACTGGTGGCCACAGGAAGTCACCCCAACGTCTATGAGGAAGCCAGCCCTATGCTCGGTTACATTATCACTGTAGCCCAGGGTGAGCTTGTCAAAGAGGTACTCCACCGTGGTTTCCAAGGCCCCCATCTTGCCACCCAGAATTAACATTAACATTTCAGATAAAGTGAAAGCCCCCTTTATTTTAATCCCTGCCCCATCCCATTCCCTTCACTCCTTCCCCAGAGGCAACCACGATTGTGATTTTCAGGCCATGTTTTCACGCTTTTACCATGCACAGGCACCCACATTCACCAGGGCCCCAGACCAGCCACCCCACACCCCCACTTTGTTTATGAGGGGAAGATTAATTTTGTGTTTCCCAGGGTCCCATGGAATACCTTCTCCCTCCATCCACGGAGATCCCGAGCTGCATGTGGATGGGACGTGGGTGGGCGGAGAGACTCCTGGATACCTGACTTAAAACTTAAAAGATGAGCTCTGCACACGTGAATCAAGGACAGAGCTTTATTTATTTAGGAACCACATAACTGTATTGGAAGAAATGGCAAAACTGGAAGAAAAAAAAAGTGAACGTTTTGCAAGGGCAATATTGCAATATGTATGCTCGGTATGGTGATCAGGGGAAGTCACCCTGTGGCTCTGGGGAAAGCAGTCCAAACTCAGTTCTTACTGCCGTCCCCCAGGGTGAGCTTGTCGAAGAGGTACTCTGCCAGGCCGTCTGCTGGGGCCCCCATCTTGCGCAGGTTGTCGAGATGGTCCCCCAACTCTTTCATAGACTTGACTTGCTCGAGCAGGAGGTGACTCTCCAGGAAGTCGCACAGATGGGGATCCGCCTTGTCGGTGGCCAGCTGGTGCAGATCGAGCAGGCTCTGGTTGACGTTCATCTCCAGCTGGAGCGCACACTCCATGGCCTTCAGGCCGCTCTCCCAGTTGTTGCGGTCTGGCTTCTTGATGTTGTGAAGGCAGATGCGGCCTCCGCGCTGGTTCTGCAGCTGCATCAGCCTCTCGGCGTGCTCCCTCTTCTGGCGCGACTGCTGCAGGAACAGCTGGAAGAAGTGCTTCAGGGCCACGTCGGCCCTGTCGAAGTAACAGGCCATCGACAAGTACATGTAGGAGGTGTAGAGCTCCAGGCATATCTGGCCGTTGATGGCGGCCTCGCAGTCGGGGTGGTAGTTCTGGAGCACCTGCGAGGGCTGCGCGGTCGCCATGGCTGGAGGCGCGAAGGTGAAGGCGACCTCAAGGTGTTCCCAGAGCGGGTGATGAAGGCGCCGTTGGGTGAGCTCTGGCTCAGTGGCAGTTCTGGCTCGCGACCAAAATGGCGTCACACCAAATTGGGAGCGTCCGTTATTTTACGGAGGTGGGGGAGATCCGTTTTACGTTACGTTACGTTACGTTGCGTCACGTCACGTCACATTGTGTCACGTTACGTTACGTTATATTACTTTACGGTGGGCGGGGTAGCTGGGAGGGGCTCAAGTGTGGTGTTCTAGGTTGGATCAGGGCTTGGATGAATCCGGGAGACTGTGTGCTAAGCGTCTGCACTATATGATATTTTAAAACTTTATTCATGAATATAGATGCAAGCGTCTTAAGTTAATCATTTGCATGATTTCTTTGAGCAGCTTAATTGAATATTGTCCTAATGTGATTGTTTCATTAAATATAGTGCTTTTGGGGTCTCATTAGTTATGTTTAATATTGCACAGTTTTATTTGAATGTTAGATAAATCAGTGACTTCAACATCCATACTGATGACACTTCTGATAGCCTCCTCACTCGGTTCCTAGACTTAGTAACTCCAGTGACCTCCGCTTTTCTCTTGCTAGTCATGGTCTAGTTCACGCTGCTCTGACAGGAGAGCACCACCTCTAGAGCCTCAGTGAATCTTTCCACCTCTCCATCTTTCACTCTTTCTGAGCTTGTTCTTCACTCCCTTTATTCTCTCATCTCTTAATCTTTCAGCACAGTCCTAGAAGCACGTTCCTTCTGCCCTGTCTGGAGCCCGGTAGGACAGATTCAATGATCTCATCGCTGATATCCTAGATTTGCTCTCCCCCTTCACCTGGCTTGTCAATTACCTTCCTCTTGGCTAGGTACACACTTCCCTTTTCTCTGGCAGAAAACAAAAGGTTTAGGTGCATTCTTAGAGAAAGCACTTAGCCACGGGGATGTATTCATTCCCTCCAACCTCATTTGTTCTTTCACTGACACTCAACAAGTCTCTTTGTAAGCCCAATTATGTTGTATGGAATGAGCCACCGTGGTAGGGAATACCACTGATCTCAAATGGCCTTTCATTCATTCATTAATTCATTCAACAAATACTTATTGATTACCTGCTATGGCCCAGGCACTGGTCTAGGATTTGGGCATATATTAGTAACAAAGAGAAACAAAGTCTCTGTTTCCTTAGTGTTTGTATTCTAGTGGAGAAGCAGACAAAAACAAAACAAAACAAAACAACTACCATTTTTCCCCCTTATTGTCTCAAGTAAATACATACAAGATATTACACATGTGCATGGAAATAAAAAAGACGAAATATGTTCTTAGAATTCAAGGATATTATAGTGGGAGACAGAAGATCAACCTAGGTATTTATAATTAATTTGTGCATTAATTCAACAACCATTTATATACTCCAAATATGTGTCAGACGCTGTGTTTGATTCTTGAGATGTGCAGAAGAATCAAATGTGGTCTGTTCTCAAGTTATAAGACAGAATGACAGAATATTATAAGTACTCTCAGGTAAAGTTAGGATAAAATGCCTAATTTCACATAAAGATTTAATCCCATAGCTTTGATTAATGCACCTTTTTTGGTCTCTGTTTCTCTCTTGGAAGCTTATCCTATTTTATGATCAGAGTTTATGAAGAAAGAAAAGGATCGCATATCAAATGTCCTGATGTAAACTTATTTAAACAGTTCTAGAGACATTTAATTGCTGATTCTGTAAAGAAATAAAATAACAACAGTGTCTATTTCATAAGTTGATTTTAATGATAAAATCACACACTAGAGGTGGAAGAGAATTACGTGGTCAGTTTCTGAGTGAGATAAAGTTGTATTCTGTATTTTCTTAACACCAGTGTTTAGTCTTAATGTAATTGTAGACTTTCAAAGTTTCCTTGGGAGATTTCAATTTAGACTTGATTGTAAGAATCTATTTAAGTAGGAGTCTTGATTTTGTAGAACATTTTCTCATTATTTCCCAAGATTATTTAATAATTAATTTCTACCTACAAATTGCACTTCAAATACTTGGAATAATAAGACTATTGAATGGTTATGTGTATACTAAGGAATGATAATGGTGTTTCTCAGATATTTCATCCCTCATCATTACCTCCTAGGGAAGAAAGTAATGGTAAAATATTTATTATAACTGAGAGAAACCCAAGGTTTAAAAACTAACTTTTCTAAGGGAAATCAATAAGCAAGCATGAGCTGGGACCTCAGATTTCCATGAAGAAAATATACATATATATAAGCAAAGCATTCCATTCAGTTTTTCTTTCGTGAGAAATATAAAACTATATATAAACATAGAATGAGAAAACTTCAGAGTAGATCATGTTTTTTAAAAATATGAATATAGGACTATAAGATAAAGATTTCTTTGAAATGTTTGTGGTCAATGTTTGTATTATATCAGTGTTAGTCATGGTTCACCAGAATAACAGAACGAACAGGAAGTGAACCATATATACATCTATCTATCTATCTATCTATCTATCTATCTATCTATCTATCTATCTATCTATGGAATTGGTTCATGTGATTATGAAAGCTGACAAGTCCCCAAATCTGTAAGGAGCAAACTTGAGACCCAGGAATGCCGATGGTGTGGGTCCAGCCCAAAGGCCAGCAGGCTGGAGACCCAGGAAGTTCAAGTTGAAGGCAGGAAAAAACCAGTGTCCCAGCTTGAAGGCAGTCCAGCAGGAAGAGTTCCCTCTTACTCAGAGGAGGGTCAGCATTTTTGTTCTATTCAGGCCTTCAATTGATTGTGTGACGCTCACCCACATTCAGGAGAGCAGCCTGCTTTACTCAGTCTACTGTTTCAAATGTTAATCTCATGGAAAACCACCCTCACAGGCACACATGGAATAAGATTTGACTAAATATCTGGCTACCCCCTGGCCCAGTCAAGTTGACATATAAAATTAACCATCACAGTATTATTTATAATAAATTCAGGTCATCAAATAAAAACTCTAGTTATATAATCTGTAAAAACTCTTTTGACTTTCAGTTCCCTTCATCATTTAAACCTGTTACAGAACTAACAGTTACACAACTGATATTAGGCAATAAGTTCTGACTCAGTGTCAGTGATTATCTCTCATTCATTCAGTATATTTCTACTGAACATCTATTATATGCCAGGTATTTTTATTCATCCTAACACAAAAACTTGTTCTATAAACTCCTCACGTTTGCAATTTTTTTGCAGCTGAGTGCTGTTCAATGTTCCATGTAATCCCATCTTTAAAAATTAGTGCATGCGCTAGGCTTGATGATGTATTCATAAGGAAGTGGACCATGAGTAGCAGCAGTTGGTGGCTTATCTCACTCTCCATATATGTATGTGTGTGTGTGTGCGCATGCATATGTATAAATTAATCATTTAATGAGGGGTCATGAAAAGTGATATATCAATCCAAAATCAATATTATCTATCAAGTCAAAATCAATATTATCTGTCTTTGAGCTGTTCACTCTACATTATCTCATTACAGATACCCTCTGAGTTAACTTTTATTGTTATCACCCATATTTTACAGACAAAGAAATTGTAAATTAGGATGTAACATGCTCAAGTACACATCTTGTAAAGCAGAGAGTGACACTCTGAACAGGATTCCTCTCTAGATAGTTTGGAAAATTTGGCTGGACCATGAGGTCCTTTAGTACAAAGACTGTTTAACTTGTTTGATGCTAAATTTCACATAGAAGGGGCTCAAAAATATGAATTAAAGTATTGAGTGGTCTATTAAAAGCTTTAGTCTCGTTATTTCTCCAAATTAAAGCAATGAATGGGAGACATGTTGAATGTGTATTTCAACTGTTTCCTTTAGAAGGAGAAAAAATCAAAGACACCCAATGGTGACAAATTACTATTATAATTTTACTTAAAATGCATAAACGTAAAGCCAGGTATAAAAATCTCTATGCTTAAGGGCATGCGTTTATAACTGTGAAACTAACAATTTATAAGTATATGCAGATACAACTATAAAACTAATAAAATTAAAATTAAGAAATTCCAATTAGGCATCAGATTACGCTTTTTGCCTTAAACACAATTACTTCTCGCTGAGAATAGATCTAGTTGCCAAGATGCAAGTTTTCTTTTGAGTGTGCCGTGCTCAATATACATTCTTCTTGACTGAAATGATTGACACGCTTTAGCTCATATGATGATTCATATGAAGAGGGTTCATAGGGAAGAGGTTGTTGAAACTGCTTTCAGGTAGTGGAAGCCATCACTTAAATACTGTCTGTCCATGTTCTTTTTTATTAATTGGTGAAAAGTCAAGTGATAATTTATTCTGATGTTGTTTGTTGATTTCGTGAAGTATCATTAAAATCTCAATACCTTTGATAAGTGAAGGTGCTGAAGTGTTGTTCTATCAAACTATTTTTCATATTCCAGTCATCACTTTGAAAGGAAATTTTAGTCTTTGCAGCTGGTAAAATAAATCAATAGGACCATAAGGATGGACATGGGACGATTGTCATTTTTACACCAGGACATGCCAATCTAGCAGCAATCACACTCAGTGTAACTCAAAACCCACATGCAAATGTGGACACTGTATCTGTGTGGTTGTATTGAGCTATAAAGAGATCAAGATAATCCTGAAAATGCGTCCGGTAATTTTTCATTTAGATGTAAACACAAGAACGGATCCATGGAATTCACAGATACAGATAGAGAACATTGAGTTAGAATGGCAGGGACATGCCAAATATTTAATCAATAACTATTTGGGACATCATGCATGTCCAGCTTTGTGCTGAATGATTGCAACAGACATTGACTTTAATCTCATGGGCCCAAGAGTCTGTTTAGGTTCCCTTTGTTCACTGACGGAATGCTTATATGACCAATGAAAAATTAGTTGCTAATGGGTTGATATTAGAATCTATATTAATATCTTTACTTTGAAATATTCATATGTATTCAATGATGTTTTGTTTGAGATCTTTACTTCTGTTGTCACAGATACAGAAATTGCTGGTTCTCACCCCTTTTCCTACATAACAACTATGTTTAGGGAAAATATATTTGGTGGAATTATGTTAGTTAACCTAAAGATCCAGAATTCCTTGGTTGAAGCTGATATTTTGTTTCACTAAAATCAACTGTAAGTTTTTCCAGTCAAGTTAGGAAAAAAGTATAATCCTTGTAAAATGTTCCTGTGATTCTATACCTTGCTATAACGTTAACCCAGAGTGTTAATAGAATAAACGTATTTAATGTGATCATTATTCTTCATAATTTGACGTGAGTAATGTGCTCTCACTTTTTAATTTTCTAAACTTTTCTTCCACACTCTCAGTGGCTTATTTGCTGATAAGCCTCTTTCATAAAAATATGATAATTACCTCAACCAGCCAGTGTTAAAAAACACAATTTCTCAAGTAGAAGGTTTGTAAAGTGTTTTCTGTGTATTATTCACACTTATTACCTTCCCTCTGACGTTTTCATTCTCCAATTCTTGCTCATACATTAAAAATAAACAATGTCCTCTTGAGTTATTTTCTTGAAGGCTTTTGCCATTTTCTGAATACATCTCTGAATATTTAAGGTCAGTTAAACATATTTAGAGAGTTTCAAATTTCTAGGAAATACTGACATTTTGTTGCTTTCTTCCCAAATGATTTTAAACCTCATTTATCGTAAAGTGAATCAATGGTTTGGGATATATTCTTTACGTAGAAAGATTATTACCATTTCACTTTTGCTAATGCAGATGGCACTCTTAAGTTCTGATTTCTTACACGACAAACAACCCATGAGGAAAGGCTCATTAATAATCTGTCAGAATGTCTATAATTAACAAGACAGGAAACAATAAGTGTTGGAGAAGATGTGGAGAGAAGGGAACCCTTATACGCCGCTGGTGGAAGTGCAAAGTGGTCCAGCCACTATGGAAAACAGGATGGAGATTCCTCAAACAATTAAAAATAGATTTACCATATGATCCAGCTATTCCACTGCTGGTTAGTTATCCAAAGAACATGAAAACACGAAGGCATAAAGATACATGCACCTCCATGTTCATCGCAGTATTATTCACAATAGCCAAGACTTGCAAGCAACCAAGGTCTCCATCAAGAGACAAATGGATAAAGAAGATGTGGTATACGTACAGAATAGAATACTACTCAGCCATAAGAAACGATGAAATCCGGCTATTTCTGACAACGTGGATGGACCATGAGGGCACTGTGCAAAGTGAAATAAATCAGAGGAAGAAAGTCAAAT
Organism: Equus caballus; assembly: GCF_041296265.1. Taxonomy (NCBI): domain Eukaryota; kingdom Metazoa; phylum Chordata; class Mammalia; order Perissodactyla; family Equidae; genus Equus; species Equus caballus. The sequence continues at coordinate 30,892,262 of NC_091715.1, read as the reverse complement.
ACCATATGATCTCACTCATGAGTAGAAGATAAAAACAACAGTAAACAACCACACAGAAACAAAGATTGGATTGGTGGTTACGGGAGGGAAAGGGGGGAGGGAGGAGGGCGAAAGGGGTGACTAGGCACATGTCTGTGGTGATGGATTGTAATTAGTCTTTGGGTGGTGAACATGATGTAATCTACACAGAAATCGAAATATATAATGATGTACATCTGAAATTTACATAATGTTATAAACCACTGTTACCGCAATAAAAAAAATAATAATCTGTCAAATGCTGTCGGCTGTATAACTCCATTCTCCATTAGTAATGTTATCCCTTAATTTTCTCCTGCTGGAAAAGTGCTGATTCTTCTAAACAATTGGCAGTCATATGAATGTATCCAGTATATACATATACCTGAAGAGGGATTATGTGCAGATACCTAACCTAGCATTCCTCTACAGGACATGAATTGAAGATGTGTTGTGGAGTGACTGGTGGATTTGATGAGGCCTAAAGCATCCCATTAGAAAGGGAAGAGGCAGTAGAAACTGGAAATTGAGGGGAAGAGAACTACTGGAAAGAATTCTTGAAGGATAATACTCCTCACTTTGATTGTCTATGTGCTCAAGTCGCTGGCTTGGGGAGAGCTGTGCGGAGAGCAACTTCTGGTGGCAGGGAATATTATTTTCTAGTACATGCAGCTATTGAAACATTGCTTATCATTCCTCAGATCTTAACTGTCAAGGACTAAAAACAGTAATGGTAACTGGAATTGTCAGTTTTGTGTTCAAAATAGTCTATTTACAATTGCTTTCCTATTTCACTAGATCTCTATCAATTATCAATGCTTTTATTCCCTCCTGCATCATCACTTTGGTCCTTAATCAAATGTATTCCTTAATTATGCTGCAGGGAAATCAATTTTCTCTATGTGGCCCTTCCCCCTTAATTCTTTTTTCTTTTCCACATTAATAATCCCTAATATTTAGAAAAAAGATAATAGTTTATGAATGAATCAAGGTGCTCAACTCCCAAAATTATGAAAATCAACTCCTACATCATTATAGATTGATAAATATATTGATCACATTAATGTAGGTATTTCAGTTAATCAGTTTGTGTATAGAGATTGCAGCTACAAGATGAAAAAACATATTCAGTTTAATCAGTTGTTATAAATGTAGGAGGGGGAAATGGAAATAGGAATAATAAGATTCTGTGCAGAGCCAAGAGTCCGCTTCCTTTTCTCCAGAGACACTGTTTTATAAACCATGGTGGTGATTTTCCTAGCCACGCTATTAAATATATTTGGTTGGGTTACATTCTGAATTAAAGCAGGTCATTGGAGTAAGTGTCTGTATGGGACAGCTGGTTTTATAAAACTACTTCATAGCTGGATGATGTAGAGCATCCTCAGATTATCCTGTTGCAAAGGAGAGCTGTTGGGTCAAATGAACACAAGAAAACAGGTAATATAATATTGGAACTTTTTTTTATAAAATAACATCTTAATTCACACTTTGTGATAGCTTCAATAGCATCTTAGAAAACCATGCAGTGTACATGTGTATTGAATGCATGCATTTGTATGTACATATCAGGCTTTGATAGCTAATGTTAATGTTAGCTAAAATTTGGACCTTAATTTGGATTGTGGTAATAATATAGTATAGTAGTAAAGGAGTACATATTTTAAATTATTTAAAGAGTACACATCTTACTTTAGTCTATTGAATACAGATCCACTAAACACTGGTACTGGTATTCTGTACTGTATTGCGAAAAATATGATAGTTCACAAAGCTAAATATATTTTTATTTAAGGCAATGAAGGAAAAACTGTAAATGTGCAATGTCTGGTAGATTTGAGTGAGTTTTAGAAGTTACTACTTCCCCCTGGATGCTAGAAAGAGAGTCTGGTTGGGAGAGTGAAATCAACAAGATAGTTGAATAGGAGGTTCCCAGCATTAGTCTTCCTCACAGAAAGACCACCTAGCAACTATCCACAGACAAGAATGCCTTTGGAAAAATCTCAGAACCTGGGAGTGAGGCTGAAGAACCCACCTTGGACCACAAAAACTGAGAAAAACAACATCAGAAGTATAAGAAGAGCAGTTTCACTTTGACCACAGAGCCCCTCCTCCAGGCCGGCAGAAAGTCACACCAAGAGGGTTCTCCAGTGGGGAAGAGAGACCTCAATGTGAACATCCAGGTTCCCCAGCATTCTGGGAAGCTTCTTGCAAGGCCCACTTCTATCCTGTCTCATGGGGAACACTGGAAGAATCAGGAGGGCTAGACCACCTGGGATCAGGTAGAAATCAAGAAGGAGGGTGGGGCTCACAGCAACCAGCAGGTGGATCTTGGTGGACTGTGTACCAGATGGCAGTGGTGCCCTATCAGAGAGCACAGCCAACAGTTCTGCCCACCTGTGGAGTGGAGCCAGTGGTCTCATCTAGCCAGGGAGCACATTGGCAGGTCTACCCAGATTGGATCCTAAGCAAGCAGTCCAGCCCAGCCATGGAGCCCATCCTGTAGCCCTACACAGGCAGAGTGGTGAGCCAGCAGGGCATCCAACTGCAGAACATAGCTTCTGGGCTTGCCCAACCAGGAAGCGCAAACAGTGACCCTGCAAAGTCTTGGAACCCAACCTACCTCCACGTGGCTGTGGAGCCCAGCATATAGCCCTGCTGGATAGCCGAGCACAGCCTGCAGCCTTGCCCAGGCAAGAAGCCCAGACAGCAAAACCCACCCAAATGTAGAGCACAGCCAGTGGCTTGCCCAATCTCAAAGCCCAGCATGCTGCCCTGCCTAAATTCAGAGTCCAGCCAGCAGCACCACCCAACTGAGGAACACAGCCAGTGACCTTGCTTGACTAGAGGAAATTGCAGAGCCCAGTCACTGGCCCCACCTGGCCATGGAGACCAGATGACAGACCCACTTGACTATGGAGCCCAGCCAGCGGGCCCTTTGGACCTCAGAGCATGGGCAGTGACCTCATCCAAACAAAGCCCCCGACAGTAAGCACCCCTTGCCCATGGATGGTACCAGTTGGCCTGTTCAGAACTTCAGGCTGAGATGACTGGTGATGGTCCTTCCTTGCCAAATGAAACTTATAAATCCTGGAAGAAGAGAACACTTGCTCAAATGTGCAGATGCCAGTGTAAGGATATGAGGATCATGAAGAATCAAAAACATTACATCAACAAAGGAAACTAATAAAGGTCCAATAACTGATCCTAAAGAAATGTAGATCTGTGAACTGTCTGGACAAAGAAATCAGAATAATCCCAAATAGGGCTACACCAAGACACAATATAATTAAACTGTCAAAAGTCAGAGAAAGAGAATTTTGAAAATGCCAAGAGAAAAGAGATTTGTCACATGAAAAAGTGCCTCCTCTATAATCTTCTGTGAATAGATTTCTCAGCAGAAACCTTGCAGTCCAGGAGAGAGTGGGATGATACATTCAAAATATTGGGAAAAAAACCTGCCAACCACAAATACTATACCTGGCAAAGCTGTCCTATAGAAATTAGGGAGGAGATAAAGAATTTCCCAAAGAAACAAAAGCTGGAAGAGTTCGTCATCACTAGATCTGCCTTACAAGAAATGCTAAAGAGAGTTCTTCAAGATGAAGTGAAAAGATTCTAATTAACAACATAAAAACATGAATATACAAAGCTCACCAGTAAAAGTAAACGTATAGTCAAAGTTAGATCTCTAATATTGTAATGGTGGTATGTAAATCACTTTCAACTCTAATATAAAAGATAGAAAACAAAAGTACTAAAATAACTATAATTACAATAATTTGTTATTAGATGCATAATATAAAAAAGATGTAAATTCTAACATCAATAACTGAAAATGTGAGGGGGAGAGAAGTAAAAGTCTAGGGTTTTGGTATGCTATCAAAGTTAAGTTGTTACCAGCTTAAAGTAGGATGTTATAATTATAAGACCTTTTATGTAAGCTTCATGGTAACCATAAAATCAAAACCTTTAGAGGATATAAAAAAGATTAGGAGAAAGGAATCAAAGCGTACCACCACAAAAAGTCATCAAATCACAAAGGCAGACAAAAGATGGCAGGTGCTGGCAAGGATTGGAGAAAAGAGAACCCTTGTGCACTGTTGATGGGAATGTAAATTGGTACAGCCGTTATGGAAAAGAGAACGGAGGTTCCAAAAAATTTAAAAATAGAACTACCATATGATTCAGCACTTGTACTTCTTTTAAAGATTTTATTTTTCCTTTTTCTCCCCAAAGCCCCCCGGCGCATAGTTGTGTATTTTTAGTTGTGGGTCCTTCCAGTTGTGTCATGTGGGATGCCGCCTCAGCATGGGTTGATGAGCAGTGCCATGTCCACACCCAGGATTCGAACTGGTGAAACCCTGGGCCGCTGAAGCAGAGTGCACGAACTTAACCACTCGGCTGTGGGGCCAGCCCCTCTACTTCTGCTATATATCTATCTGAAGGAAATGATAGCAATAGCTCACCGTATGTGCACTCCCATGTTCAATGCATTATTTACGGTAGCCAAGACATGGAGACAACCTAAGTTTCTGTCAATGCATGAATGGATAAATAAATTGTGGTATAAGTATACAATGGAATATTATAGACCCATAAAAAAGAAGGAAATCCTGCCATTTGCGACAACGTGAATAAACCTTGAGGGCATTCTGCTGAGTCGGGCAGAGAAAGACAAATGCTGTACAATCTCACTTATGTGTGGAATCTAAAAAAGTCAAACTCATACAAACAGAATAGAATGGTGGTGGTCAGTGGCTGGGGGTGGGAGAAATGGGGAGATGTTGGTCAAAGGGTACAAATTTTCAGTTATAAGATGAATAACGTCTGGGAGCCTGATGTATAGCACGGTGACTATGGTTAACAATGCTGTATTATGTACTTGAAATTTGCTAAGACAATAGATCTTAAATGTTCTCACCACACACACACAAAAGTAACTATGTGAGGTGATGGATGTGTTAACTAACTTTATTGTACTAATCATTTTACAATATATATGTATATCGACTCATCACATTGTACACCTTAAATTTATACAATTTTGTTTGTTAATTGTACCTCAATAAAGCTGAGAAAAGTGGATTTTTAAATGTAAAGTTGAATTTCGTTTTGTGATCATTGATGTTACAATTATCATTTGCATTGCATCTCTTGTCATATTTACACATTTAGAAATAAATTGTGAAAATTATACAATACAGAAAACAAAGTCTGGTTGATAAGGTATAATTAGAATTACATGTAGCTGTCAACTGTTCTCATGAAAAAGGATTAGAGATTAAGGTCACAAAATGTTTTTTTTAAGCAAATATTTAAGTAATTTGCAAGCTAGAATCCACAAGGGACCAAACCTAAATTATGAATTTAGGGACCAATAAATAATTCTTTTAAAATATTTTCATCTGGTGTTTAGGCAGTTGCTCCGATCCTTACCCCACTCTGCCAGGTGCCTACAATAATATCTACTCTACCTTTCTCATATCAAATTTGTTAATTATATGAGAATTGAGCCTGTTTCTGCAAGTGTTTATTGAGAAATGAAACCTAACACTGCTGCCTTTGCTGTAGGTATTGTGTCGTCATAAGGAACTCTTCAACTGCCATATATATATGGAGACTAGCTCCTGAAAGCTAATAGAAATGTGACTATTTTCATTGTATTAAATAATCTAATCCTTTATTTTCTCTGGTTAAGAATTTATTTTAGGGTTGAAAAAAGTCATTTTGCATTGTGCCTCTCTAATGCTATAGAATGGATATGTTTCTGCATACGTTTGGATCACAAATGCCCTTAACAGGGGTGATGTGTATCCTGTATTTTGATGGCACTCAATAATTGCCAAATATTGTATAATTTATGATAGTCACACCATGTTCTTATTTTCCTCGTTACTCACCCCTGTCAGGAAGAATTTGAAATTGGGAAAGTAAATGGTCACCTTTTAGATTACAGTGACACGAAACTGTGATTAAGTTTTGTAACTCCAGGGCCAATGCCCAAGAGTATGTATAATTGAATATTAGCAAAGGACATATTTCTGATATCATTTATTTTGTGATGTTCATCAAGGCACACTTCAGTCAGTCCCCATTGAGCTCAAAACTTTTGTTACATAGAAAAGTAGTGTTCTTTTCCATGGTGCTTGGGAGCAATTTTCTTTTTCAATATTTTCTACATGTCCTAGTCTAATTTTAAGATATGACTGAATGGGGGGAGGTTATTGATAGAATATTCCAATTCAATCCAGTAGTTCCTTGGTCATACACATTGGGTCTAAACAGTATAATTATAGAAATTAATCAAACTTTGCCTGAGGTTTCCTTAAGTTTCCGCTGTACACTTCGGAAATTTCAAGCAAAGAGGTGTACATTTAGCACAACATCCCTCTGGTGAAGAGTAAAGAGAGAAAATTGACAACCAAAACTTTTACAAACACATTTACCAAATATAAAATCTTAAATTTTAAAACACATTTACCAAATATAAAATCTTAAAAACCTTTGTCAAATATGTGATGGGGAAGACAGTTGATAACATGTCCCTAAATCTAAATTATAGGCAATATGTCATGCTTTTTTCGAAATCGCTGATGATTTAATTGGATACCTAAATAAATAGATAAATTGATATAGACCTATAAAGAATAATAACATGCAATGTTAATACAGTAATATCTAGATCATAATAATACACAATAATAACATATAATAATAATGTAATAATATAACCATTACTACTAATACATAATAATGATATACTATTAACATTTTTAAAGTTTTCAATATTAAAAGACTATCACAGCCTTTTTAGAGTTCTAGATTAGGAGTTTGTAAAGGTGTTAAAGAGTAAATATTCTAGGCTTTGTAGGCCACATGATCTCTGTTCAGTTACTCAACTCTGCCATTGTAGTATAAAAGCAGCCACAGACAATATGTAAGGAAATGAGAATGGTTGTGTTCCAATAAAATTTTGTTTATGGATGTTGAAATTCTAATTTCATAAAATTTTTACATGTCACGCAATACTACTGTTTAACATTTTCCCAGTCATTTAAAAATGCAAAAGCCATTCTTAGCTTGTGTGCTATACAAAAACAGACGGTGGATCAGATTTGGCTTGTAAGCCATTATTTGCTGACCTCTGTCCTAGATGACATACATACTCTTAAAATTTATAAAAATGAATTACTACCAAGTACATAAAAATTTACAATTGAAATTGACTGATGAACACAGTAAGGAATAACGCATTACATGGAGCATGATCATGCAGCATTAATTTACTGCACACCATTTCAAATACTTATCTGGCTCTCAGTTTATATTTGACTCTGTCCATATTGGTTGCCAGTGGAGAATTTCTTCCCAAATTGAAAATTTGTTAAACATGATTTAAGGTCTACAATATCACGAAAATATAGTCTCACCCAATGGCGATTTCTATAGAATAAGACACAGTTACAAATAAATATTGAAGTTGCTGTAATAAATTTATTTTCCAAGGAAGAATGATGTGTAATTATCTTAAACAAATTACTGTTATAATTAGTTGACATTCTTAATTATTGACTTTACAATTTTGAATTTTGTAATATTTTATGCTCCATAGTTTGATTTGTGAATTTTGTAAAGAATGACTTTTAATTTGTTGTAGATGTTATGTGAGAAATAAACAATATATGACTTAAAAAAATTAACTCAAAATGGATCACAGTCCTAGCTGTAAAGCACAAAACTATAAAACCTTAGAAGAAAACATAAGAGACAACTTAGATGACCTTGGGTGTGGCAATGACTTTTTAGATACAAACCAAAGGCACAATCCATGAAAGAAATCATTGATAAACTGCACTTCATTAAAATTAAAAACTTCTCCTCTGCAAAAGACATTTCCAGAGAATGAGAAGACAAGCCACGGACTGGGAAAAATTTTGTTTGTTTGTTTGCAAAAGATACATCTGATAAAGAACTGTTATCCAAAATATACAAAGAATTCTTAAAAGTCAACAATAAGAAAACAAGCAACCGAATTAAAAAATGAGCCAAAGACCTTAACAGACACTTCGCCAAAGAAGATATACAGGTGGCAAATAAGCATATGAAAACATGCTCCACATCATATGTCATCAAGGAAAGGCAAACTAAAACAATAAGATACCGCTACACACCTAAGAATGGCCAAAATCCAGAACACTGAAAACACCAAATGCTGACAAGGATTTGGAGCAATAGGAACTCTCATTTATTGCTGGTAGGAATGCAAAAATGGTACAACCACGTTTTGAAAGACAGTTTGGCAGTTTCTTACAAAACTAACCATGCTCTTCCCAATGTGAGTTAGCAATTGTGCTCCTCAGTATTTACTCAAAGGAGTTGAAATCATAAACAAAAACTTGCATATGGATGTTTATAGCAGCTTTATTCATAATTGCCAAAACTTGGAAGCAATCAAGATGTCCTTCAGTAGGTGAATGGATAAATAAACGGTGGTACCTCCAGACAATGGAATATTATTCAGCACTAAAAAGAATAGAACTATCAAGCCGTGAAAAGACAGGTAGGAACCCTAAATGCATGTTATATGTGAAAGAAACCAATCTGAAAAGGCTAGATACTGTATGATTTCAATTATATGACATTCTGGAAAAGGAAAAAGTATGGAGAGAGTAGAAAGATCAGTGGTTGCCAGGGGTTAAGGAGGGATAGAGGGATAAATGGATGAATAGGTGGAACACGGAGAATTTTTATGGCAATGAAACTATTCTGTATGATACTATAATGGTGGGTACATGTCATTATGTGTTTGTCCAAACGCATAGAATGTACAACACCAAGAGTGAGACCTAATGTAAATTATGGACTTTGGGTGATAATGATGTGCCAATGTGTTTTCATCAGTTGTAACAAATGTACTAAATGTATCACTCTTTTGGGGGCTGTTGATAATGGAGAAAGCTATGCATGTGTGTGTGCAGAGAGTATATGTGAAATCTATGTACATTCCTCTTAATTTTGCTGTGAAACTGAAACTGCTGTAAAAAAAAAAATTGTGTTTAAAAAAATAAGGAAGAAACCAAGACTTGACTTGATGATTTGGGATATTCTTAACCTCTTCACAATGCAAAAGATGCTAAAATTAGGAGATTTACTGTTAGAAAAGCATGCTGTGGAGAGAAAGCCGAGATTGTTCCTGGGCAACCTTTTGCTAGTTCTGAAATTAGATATACAATTCATGGATCCTTCAATCATAGAAGCAGAAGCTAGGAATAGAGATGTGATTTTCCAGGAGGGATCTGTGAATGACCCTCCTGTCTAGTTGAGTATATCCCTATGACATACCTCAGAGACCCACAATATTTTTGAGAATGTTATACCAGAAGAAATACTACCATCTTGGACTGAAAGAGACAGAGAGAGGATGAAACAAAGGAATGCCATCAGGCTTCCAAAATTCTACAGCAGGAAACAGTCTAATACAACTACTCAGATATAAATATATTCTACCTTTCAAGAAAAAATGAAGAATAACTCCTATGGCAGAACCTTGGGTTCAGAGCCTGGAGCCATGAGCCCAGAGGGTGAAATCTCAAGCCACAAAGAATTGCTCCTGGACCTGGAAACCTAGTGGAATTTTTCCTACTGGGTATCAAAGTCACTTCGGACCGGTGCCCTTTTTGTTCTTTCTATTTTCTCCCTTTTGGAGTGAGAATGGCTAGAACTCTTATAATATGCCTGTGCATTATTTTTTGGGAAAAGATAGCTTGTTTTCTAGTTTTACAGGTCCAGAGATGGACAAGAATTTTGTCCTAAGATTGACCATACTCAGAGTCTCACTCACACCTGATTTAGATGACTTTGATGATTAGATCTGGGACTTTTGAGCTGATGATACTTACGTGAGATTTTGGACTTGAATTGATGCTTTAAAGGGTTGAGACTTTGGTGAATGTTGGGATGGATGAATGTATTTTTTATGTGGGATGGATGTGAATATTTTGGGGTCAGAGGGAAGACTGAAGTAAGCTGAAAAATGTACCCCCCCCCCCCCAAAGATATCCACAGGTAAATCCCTGAAACCTGTGAATGTTATCTGGCAAAAATAAGAGTTTCTTCAGATGTGACTAATTTTAGGATCTTGAGATTGGAACATCATGCTGGATTATCCAGGTGGGCCCTAATGCAATTACATGCGTCCATGTAAGAGGGAGGCAGAGGGAGATTTCACACTCAGAGGAGAATGTGATATGAAGACTGAACAAAGTGAAATTTGAAGATGCTGGCTCTAAAGATTGGAGGAATGTAGCCCCAAGCCAAGGAATGCTGGCCGCCACAAACACTAGAAGAGGAAAGGAAGATTCTCCTCTGGATCCTTCAGAGGGAATATGGCCCTGCTGACATCTTGATTTTGGACCAGTGAAAATATTTTGGTACTTCTGGCCTCCAGACCTCTGAGAGAATATGTGTTGTTTTGAGCAATCAATTCATGGTAATTTTTACAGGAAACTAATTACAAGTGGAAACAACCCAAATGCCCATCAACTGATGAATGGATGTAGAAAATGTGATATATCCATCTAATGAAATGTTAGTCAGCAATAAGAGGAATAAAGTACTGATGCATTCTGTGACATGAATGGACCTTGAAAGCATCATGCTAAGTGAAAGAATCCAGTCAAAAAGGACCACATATTGTGTGGTTTCATACCTATGAAATATCCAGAATAGACAAATCTATAATACACAGAAAGTAGATTAGCAACTGCCTAGGCTTGGGCAGGTGGGGAGACTGGAAAATGATAGCTAAGTGGAGCAGGGTTTATTTTGGGGGCAATGAAAATATTCCAGAATTTATTGTGGTGATGGATGCAGAACTCTATGAGTGTGCTAAAAGCTATTGAATTATAAATTCAAAGGGTAAATTGTATCGTGTGTGAATTATATTGCAACATTTATTTTTTTTAAAAAAAGAAGACTCTAAAGGGTGCTGAGAAAAAAGCAGACCAACTAGAGACCTTGGAATCTGAGGAATGACATAGTAGCGAGTGGGCCTCATCCAATCAGTTAAAGGCCCGAATAGAATAAAAGAATGACCTCCGCTGAGCAAGAGGGAATTCTGCCAGCAGACAGCCTTCAGACTTGAACTGCAGCATCAGCTCTTTCCTGGGTCCCCAACCTGATGGCGCTTGGATTTGCCACCCTCTATGATCACATGAACCAATTTCTTAAAATAACTCTCTCTCTCTATATATATATAGACATCCTATTGATTCGGTTTCTTTGGAGAACTGTAACTAATACATAGAAGGTCAGGACTTTCACCATAGCCCTGTGGTAACTAGACCACCCTCACTTTGGTATCAGTGGAGAACACGCGGGGAATGGGAACTCCAGTCCCCACCCAGTAGCAATAAGGAGCCCAGCCCTCTTTGGATGTCAATGGTAGTCAACTAGAGAACCTGGACTTCTGCCCACACCTGGCATTAACAAATCAGCAACCCTCTCCTTCCCCTGTCAGAGCAGTGTCAGAAAAAAGCCATTTAAGACAAAGATTATGTAAGATCCAGAGTCTTGTAAGATAATATGAAAATATCTAGATTCAGTCAAAAATCACTCATCCTACAAAGAACCAGAAAAATCCCATTCTGAATGAAAAAAAAAGACAATCAACATGTCCCAACACCAAGATGACATAGATTGTAGAATTATCTCACAAAGATTTTAAACCAGTCATGGTAAAAATATGTCAAAGAGCATTACAAACATGCATAAAACCAGTGAAAAAAAAGTAAATCTCAGAAAAGAAATTAAAGTGTCAGCAAATAAACAGAAGATAGGAAGATGGACTAAATGAAAAGTTTAAAACTGAAAATTATACTAATTGAAATTAAAAAGCTCAGGGGACAGGCTTAACAGCAGAACGGAAGGAAGAGAGGAAAGTGTCACTGAATTGGAAGACAGAAAAATAGAAATTACCAAATCTGAACAACACAGAGAAAACAGATTGAAAAAAATGAAAACCTGGGGGATCTATAACACTATAACAAAAGTCCTAACACCCACGTCATCAGAGAACCAGAAGGAAAGCATAAAGAAGGCAGGTCTGAAAAAGTATTTGAAGAAATAATGACTGTACCAAATTTGTCAAGAGACGTAAACTTACAGATTCAAATTGTTGAGCAAATGCTAAACAGGAGAACGCAAAGAAATCAACACCAAGACAAATCATAATTAAACTGCTGAAAACTAAAGACAGGAAAACAATTAGAATGACAGTGGATTTATCTTCAAAAGCGTGGAAGCCAGAAAGAAGAGGCAAAATATTGTTTTAAGTGCTTGAAAGTTACCCCAAAAAACTGTTAACCCACAATCATATATCCAGTGAACATATCCTTCAGGAATGAAGTGGCAATCAAGACATTTTCAGAAGGAAAATTAAGAGAATTTGTGGCTAGCAGATCTACCCTAAAAGAATGGCTAAAGAAGTTTTCTAAATGAATATAAAATAATAAAAGAACAAACCTTAGAACATCAGGATAGAAGAGAGATCAAGGTAAGCAAAAATATAGGCAAACACCAATAGGCTTTCCTTTTCCTCTTGAGTTTTCTAAATTATATTTGATGGTGAAAACCAAAATAATAATACTGCCTGATGTGGTCCTAAATGTATGTAGAGGAAATATTTTAAACAATTATATGATAAGTGGAGGAAGGTAAAGAGATGTAAAGGGAGGTAAGGCTTCTGCATGTCACTAGAACTAGTAAAATAGCATAGGTAGACTGTGAGATGTTATGTATATATAATGTAATACTTAAAGCAATGATTAAAAGAGTCATACAAAGTGATACACTCAAAAGCACTATAGAGAAATCAAAATGGAATTCTGAAAAATGTTCAAGTAACCAACAGGAAAGCAGAAAAGAGCAAACAGCAAAAAGCAGAATCTCAGACTTAAGCCCTAATATATAAGTAATTACTTTAAATGGAAGTGGTATAAATGTAGCAATTAAAGGCAGAGATTAACAGAATCAATTTAAAAATATGACCCAACTCTTACACTGTCCACGAGAAACTCATTTCAACTACAATGATATAGGCAAGTTGAAAGTAAATTGATGGAAAAAGATGTATCATGCAAATCTTAATCACAGGAAAGAAGGAGTGGCTATATTAATATTAGATAAAGTAGATTTCAGAGAAAAGAAATTTTTTAGAGACAGAGAGGGACATTTTATAACGATAAAAGTGTCAGTCCACCAGGAAAACATAGAAATCTTAAATGAGTATGCACCAAACGAAGGAGCTACAAAATATGAGAAGCAAAAACAGAACTGAAAGAAGAAATAGAAAAATCCACAATTATAGTTGGAGACTTAAACACCCTTTTCTTAATAGTGGATAGAACAACTAGACAGAAAATCGGCAAGGATATAGAAGGATTTAACAACATCAGCTAAAGTGATCTAATTGACATTTATAGAATACTTTGCCCAACAACATCAGAATACACATTCCTTTTGAATACCCACAGAAGATATGCCAATATAAAGTATATCCTAAACCATAAAGCAAACCTCAACAAATTTAAAAATTTAAATCATATGGAGTATATTGTCTGACCACATGGAATCAAACTACTGATTGATAACAGAAAGATGAGGATAATGCGTAAACATTGAAAAACTAAACAACACACTTCTAAATAATCCATTAGTCAAAGAGAAAGAATCAAGGGAAATAAAAAATATATTTAACAAAATGAAAATACAGTATATCAAAATTTGTGGGGTGCAGCTAACCCAGTGCCGATTAGGAAACTTATAAAGCTAAATGTTTATATAATAAAGAGGAAAAGCTTCAAATCAATAAACCACGTTTCCACCTCAAGAGCCTAGAAAAAGAAGAGCGAAATAAACCCAAAGGAAACAGAATGAAAGAAATAACAGAAAGGAGGAGAAGACAATGAAATGGAAAACGAAACAATAATGAAAAAATTAAACAAAGAGCGAGTTCTTTGGTAAGATCAATATTTTTTATTTTATTTCTTCCCTAACTTTATTGAAAGATAACTGACATATAACATCGAGTAAGTTTAAGGTACACAACATTAAGATTTGATAAACGTATATACTGCAAAATGATTACTACAATTAGGCTAGTTAAGACATCTTTCACCTCACAGTTACCATTTTTTTGTGCACGTGGTGAGAACTTTTTTTTTTTGAGGAAGATTAGCCCTGAGCTAACTACTGCCAAACCTCGTCTCTTTGCTGAGGAAACCTGGCCCTGAGCTAACATCCATGCCCATCTTCCTCTACGTTGTTCGTGGGACACCTACCACAGCATGGCTTTTGCCAAGCGGTGCCATGTCTGCACCCGGGACCTGAAATGGCGAACCCCAGGCCAGCGAGAAGCGGAACATGCGAACTTAACCACTGCGCCACTGGGCCAGCCCCGGTGAGAACTTTTAAGATCTACTTTCTTAGCATTCTTCAAGTATACGGTATAATATTGTTGACTATAATCACCGTGCTATACATTAGATCCCCAGAACTTATTCATCTTATAACTGCAAATTTGTACCTTTTGACCACCTTCACCCATTCCCCCCACCCCACCCCCACCCCTAGCTATCCCCAATCTACTCTCTGTTTCTATGAATTTGGTGGGTTTTTTTTTTTTTTTTTTTTTTTTGGTGAGGAAGATTTGCCCTGAGCTAACATCTTTTGCCAATATTCCTCTTTTTTTTTCTCCTCCCCAAAGCCCCAGTACATAGCTGTATATTCTAGTTGCAAGTCCTTCTAGTTTTTCTATGTGATCCACCACCACAGCATGGCTACTGACAGACGGGTGGTGTGGTTCCGTGCCCAGGAACTGACCTCAGGCCACCGAAGTGGAGCATGCCAAACTTTAACCACTAGGCCATCAGGGATGGCTCTGGTGGGTTTTTTAGGTTCCCCATATAAATGAGATCAGACAGTATTTGTCTTTCTCTGACTTATTTCACTTAGCAAAATGCCCTCAAGGTCCATCTGTGTTGTCACAAATGGAAAGATTTCTTTATGCTTATGGATGAATAATATTCATATATATATATCACACTTTTTAATCTAGTCATCCATAAATAGACACTTAATTTGTTTCCATGTCTTGGCTATTATAAATAATGCTGCAATGAACATGGGGGTGCAGATAGCTCTTTGAGATGATGATTTCATTTCCTTTGGATGGATGTATACCCAGAAGTGGGATTAGTGGATCATATGGTAGTTCTACTTTTGCACTTTTTGAGGAAGCTCCATACTGTTTCTCATAAAGGCTTTACCAATTTACATTCCCATCAACAGTGCCTGAGTTCCCTTTTCTCCAGCACTTGCTATCTCTTGTCTTTTTTATGATAGCCATCTTAACAGGTTTGAGGTGATATCTCATGGTAGTTTTAACTTGCGTTTCCCTGATATCAATTGATGTTGAGCACCTTTTCACGTACCTGTTGGCCACTGTAGATCTTCTTTGGAAAAATATCTGTTAAGGTCCATTTGTACATATCTGTTAGTTCCATTTAGTCTATAGTTCAGATCCATTGTTTCCTTATTGATTCTCTGTCTGGATGGTCTAGCCATTGTTGAAAGTGGGATATTAAAGTTCCCAACTATTATTATATTGCTGTTTATTTCTCCTTTTATTTCTGTTAGCATTTGCTTTTTATATGTGGGTGCCCTGATGTTGGGTTAATAAATATTTACATTTGTTATATCTTTTTGATGAATTGACCCCTTTATCTTTATGTAATGACCTTTTTGTCTCTTGTAACAATTTTAGCTTAAAGCCTGTTTTGTCTGATGTAAGTATAGCTACTGCTGCTTTATTTTGTTTACCATTTGCTTGGAATATCTTTCTTTCCCTTCATTCTCAGCCTATGTGTTTCCTTAAAGCTAAAGCAAATCTCTTGTAGGTAGCATATTTTTGAATCTTGTTTTTTTCTATCGACTCAGCCGTTATATGCCTTTTGATTGGAGAATTTAATCTGTTTATGTTAAAATAATTATTTATAGGTAAAGACCTAGTATTGCCTTATTAATTGTTTTCTGTTTTATAGATCCTTTGTCCCTTGCTTTCTCTCTTGATGTCTTCTTTTGTGATTTAATATCTTTTTGTGGTGGTATACTTTGTCTCTTATAATCTTTTGTGTATCTATTACAGGTTTTTCTTTTGTGGTTACCATGAGGCTTAAATAAAATATCTTATAGTTATATCATACAATTTTAAACATAAAAACAACTTGAAGAGCATACATACATGTCACTTTTCTTTCTCCCCCATCACACTTTAGGTTATTTATGACACAATTTACATCATTTTTATATTGTCTATCCAATAGCAAATTATTATAGTTATAGTCATTTTTAATACATTTGGTTTTTTTCAACTTTTAAACTACAGTTGTAAGTGATTTACATAGCAGCTTTACAATATTAGAGAATCTGGCTTTGACGATATATTTACTTTTGCTGATAAGTTTTAGAGATTCATGTGTTTATGATGTTAATTAGCTTCCTTTTATTTCAGTCCGTAAAATGCCCTTTAGCATTTCTCGTAAGGCAGGTCTAGTGGTGATGACCTCGGTCAGTTTTAGTTTGTTTGGGAAAGTCTTTATCTCGCCTTCATTTCTGAAGAACCACTTTGCCAGGTATAGTATTCTTGTTTGCCAGTTTTTTTCTTTCAATATTTTGAATATATCATTTCACCCTTTTCAGGCCTGCAAAGTTTCTGCTGAGAAATCTGTTTATAATCTTATGAGTGCTCCCTCATGTTTGATGAGTCTCTTTTCTCTTGATGCTTTCAAAAATCTCTTTGCCATTGACTTTGGACAATTTAATTATAATGTGTCTTGGTGAAGCCCTTTTCAGGTTCAATCTGTTTGGGGTCCCTTGAGCCTCATGTATCTGAATGTCCATTCCTCTCCCAATGTTTGGGAAGTTTTCAGCCACTATTTCTTTAAATAGATTTTCTGTCCCTTCTCTTTCTCTTCTCCTTCTGAGATTCTAATATCGAGTATGTTGTTTCTCTTCATTGTGTCCCATAATTCTGGTAGGCTTTCTTCACTGTTTTTCATTCTTTTTTATTTTAGCTCTCCTAAATGGTTAATTTAACATGACCTGTGTTTGAGTTCAGGTTCTTTTGCTTGGTTGAATATGCTCTTGAAGATTTCTATTGAATTCTTTCGTTCAGTCATTAAATTATTCAGCTCTAGATTTCTGTTAGGCTTTCTTTGTTTTGATAGATTCTATTTCTTTGTTGAACTTCTCATTTTGGTCATGCATTGTTTTCCTAATTTTATTTAGTTTTCTGTCTGTTTGTTCTTTTAGTTTGCCGAAGCTCTTTAACAGTATTATTCTGAATTCTTTGTCAGACAGTTCATAGATCATACGCCACTCATCAAGCCACGTTGTGGTGGTGACCCACATACAAAATAGAGGAAGACTGGCACAGATGTTAGCTCAGGGCCAATCTTCCTCACCAAAAACAAAAAAGTAGCATGAGAGATACTTGTGATATGGAAATGTTCTGTATCTTGAAACTGAGTGTGTATTCATTTGTTTACAGTCAATTCAAGTTTGCCCTTTTGTGAATTTCCTGCTATCATCCTTGCTCATTTTTAATTGGATGATTTGTTTTCTTATTGATTTAATTTGTTGCATATTCAGGATTAATTATTTTATGGTTATAAGCATCAGAAATATCTTACTCTAGTTTTTGGCTTGTTTATAAACTGTCATGTCAAATGTACTAATCTTTTCCTTTTGTGTGTGTATGCTTTTTGTATCTTAAGACATCTTCCCCTGCTGTGATGTCATAGAAGTATTTCTTTTAAATATTTAATTTTTTATATTCAGGTTTTTAATGTATTTGAGCCTAATTTCTGTACATATAACTTTATTTTCTTTCTCCACATGGTGAGCTCTCCATTCTGAGCTGTTCTGTTTCTTTGATCCATTTGTCTATGCCTGTGCCAATACCACCCTTTTTGAATAGATATAGCTTTATGAGTCTTGATAATGGTAGGACAGATTTTTATCTTGCTGCTCTTGCTAGAATCTTCAGCACTTATAAGAAGTATCCTGTTTTTCTTCCAGGCTGAAGAGGAATGCTTGTAACATTACAGCATTAAGTTTGATGTTTGCTCTGAGTATTTGGAAGGCATTATTTTTAAAGATATCATGAATGATTAATTGATTTTATCATATGCTTTTCCTGCACTTATCATGGTTATCATATGATACTGTTCTTTTAATTTGTTAATGTGATGAATTCAATTAATAAATTATCTATTGTTAAATCTTCTACAAGGTTTTGGGATAAATCTTACTTGATATGACATTATTTTAAAATGCTTCTTTAGATTCAGTTTGCTAATGTATTATTTAGGATTTTTGCATCTATGTGCATTAGTGACATTTGCCTATAATTTTTCTGTTTTGTACCATCTTTATGTGGTTTTAATAATCAGGGTTATATTTGCTTCATAAAATGAGTTGGGGAGTCACCCCTCTCTATTTTCCGGAGGAGTTTTTAATAGATAGGTATTATTTGGTTTTTGAAGTTTTGGCATATTTTAGCTAGCAAGCTGAAAATATATTTTGGGGAGAGAGTAGGTAGGGAGATGTTTGACTACCAGTGCCATTTTGTCATCATTATAACTCTATTCTGGTTTTTCACCTCATTGAACTTATTCTTCAGTTGTATGTGTTTTTCTACAGAATTATCTATTTCGTCTACATTGTCAAATTTATTTGAATTGCATTGTTCATAGTATTCACTTATGATTTTTAAAAACTACTTCATCTCTAATTCTGTATCTGCACCTAATATTGTTTATTTATACCTTCATTTTCTTGTCTTGTCTTTACTTTTTTGAGGACTGATTGGACTAGGGTTTGTCATTTTAATAGTCTTTTCAAAAACTTGAGTTTTGACTTTACTAATCCTAGTGTTCTTTTTCTCTATTTCATTAGTGTTTTCTCTTATTGCAATTATTTCCCTCTTTCTTTTGTCTTCATGTTTAGTCCATTATTATTCTTTTAACTCTTGTTTTGAAAGCTCATTTTATTAAGTTTTAATCCTTCTTATTCTCTAATACATTCATTTAATGCTATAAATTTCTCTCTAAAGACTTGCTTTAACATCCTCCTGACATTTAAATATGTATTATTTTTGTTTTTATATTTAGTTCTTAATATTTTATCATTTACCTTAGGGTTTTTATTTTCTCCATAAAATATTTATGTGAGTGCTTTTAGTTTCCAAGTGTTTTGGTGTTTGAGACTGTTTTTTGGATATTTATTTTTACTTTTATTGCCTTTTGTTTAGAGAATTTGTCCTGTGTGGGGTTTTTTGTGTTTCTTGTGGCCTAGCACATGGTCAGCTTTTTAAGTGTTCCTTGTATGCTTAATAATAACTTACATCCCCTCAGTTTTGGGGGTTCAGAGTTCTATTTATGTTTTTTCAGGTCAATTTTACTAATTTTCTTATTCAAATCATCTTTTTCTATTGAATTTAAGTCTGTCTCATCCATCAATTTCTGAGAGAAGTATGAATTTATCAATTTCTGTGATCCATTCTTTCAAACTTTGCATTATTTATGTTGAGGCTCCATTATTAGATATACATAGGTTCAGAATAATTTTATTTTCCTAATGAATTATTTATCAATAAGTAAAAACACTTAATACTCCTAAATATGTTTTTGTCTTAAAAATCTCTCAGATAGTAATTTAGTTATACCAGCCTTCTTTGGCTTAGTATTTGCCCCAGTATATCTATTTAGAGTCTTTCATGTTTTTTAATTTTTTTTAATTCTCTAAACGTTAGCTGCCCTACGCTTGGGGGTGGCTGTGCCACAATCTCCCTAAACTCTCTTTCTGGTGAGCTTATCCTGTCACAATGCCTCCCATATTTCCAAACCTGACATCCCACTTGAACTGCAGATGCATTTTTTTCAGCTATCTGAATGACACTAATAGGCATCTCAGATTTTACATGCCATGCGTTTCCCACCCTTCCTCCCCAGATGTGCCCCTGGCAAAATCCCCAAACTAAGAAATAGCACTACCATCAACCCAGGTGTTCAAGTCCAAACACCAGAACCGAGGTTATTTTCATTTCCCATTTCTCACCTCTGGTCCATGAGCAAATCTTCTTGATTCATGCAAATGCATCTGGAATTTGTCTAGGTCTCTTCATTTCCTCTGTCACCACCACAGTTCCAGCTACCATCATCTCTCTTCTGGACTAGCTACATTATCTCCTAACTTGTCTCCCAGCTTCAACTCTCCTGACCCCTCTACGTTCTTCTAAGCAGCCAGAGTCACTGACAACATTCAGGGAGAATTATTGTACGTTATAGTCAATATCACAAATTTGACTTTCAGCCTTGACATTATATTTTTCACTCCTTCTATTGATGTAATTTGGGGTTTTGGGTACCATGGTACTTTAATGGAAGAAAGGGGACAATTGAAGGAAAAAACAATATTTGGATGTTTTGTAAGGGCAATATGCAGGTCCAGCACGGTGACCTGGGAAGTCACTCCCGTGTCTATGGGAAAGTCAGCCTAAGGCTCAGTTACCATTATCACTGTTGCCCAGGGTGAGCTTGTCAAAGAGATAGTCTGCCAAGCTGGCTTTTGGGGTCTCCACTTTGCTATCTAGTTAACATTAACAAGCAATAATATTTGCATATTTTATTAATCAAAAAAATTTCACGTAAAATTTAAGAACCCTTTGTTTTAATCCCTGCCCAATCCCATTCCCTTCACTCCTTCCCCAGAGGCAATTGGGGAATCACAATTGTGATTTTCAGGCCACGTTTTTAGGCTTTTACCATGCACAGGTACCCACATTCACCAGGGTCCCAGACCAGCCACCCCACACCCCCACTTTGTTTATGAGGGGAAGATTAATTTTGTGTTTCCCAGGGTCCCATGGAATACCTTCTCCCTCCATCCACAGAGATCCCGAGCTGCATGTGGATGGGACGTGGGTGGGCGGAGAGACTCCTGGATACCTGACTTAAAACTTAAAAGAGGAGATCTGCACACATGAATCAAGGACAGAGCTTTATTTATTTAGGAACCACATAACTGTATTGGAAGAAATGGCAAAACTGGAAGAAAAAAAAAGTGAACGTTTTGCAAGGGCAATATTGCAATATGTATGCTCGGTATGGTGATCAGGGGAAGTCACCCCGTGGCTCTGGGGAAAGCAGTCCAAACTCAGTTCTTACTGCCGTCCCCCAGGGTGAGCTTGTCGAAGAGGTACTCTGCCAGGCAGTCTGCTGGGGCCCCCATCTTGCGCAGGTTGTCGAGATGGTCCCCCAACTCTTTCATAGACTTGACTTGCTCGAGCAGGAGGTGACTCTCCAGGAAGTCGCACAGATGGGGATCCGCCTTGTCGGTGGCCAGCTGGTGCAGATCGAGCAGGCTCTGGTTGACGTTCTTCTCCAGCTGGAGCGCACACTCCATGGCCTTCAGGCCGCTCTCCCAGTTGTTGCGGTCTGGCTTCTTGATGTCGTGAAGGCAGATGCGGCCTCCGCGTTGGGTCTGGAGCTGCATCAGCCTCTCGGCCTGCTCCCTCTTCTGGCGCGACTGCTGCAGGAACAGCTGGAAGAAGTGCTTCAGGGCCACGTCGGCCCTGTCGAAGTAACAGGCCATCGACAAGTACATGTAGGAGGTGTAGAGCTCCAGGCATATCTGGCCGTTGATGGCGGCCTCGCAGTCGGGGTGGTAGTTCTGGAGCACCTGCGAGGGCTGTGCGGTCGCCATGGCTGGAGGCGCGAAGGCGAAGGCGACCTCAAGGTGTTCCCAGAGTGGGTGACGAAGGCGCCGTTGGGTGAGCTCTGGCTCAGTGGCAGTTCTGGCTCGCGACCAAAATGGGTTCCATTACATACGTGGGGGGATTTGTTACGTTATGCATGCGCGAGGGTGGGGCCCATGGCGTGGGAAGGAGAGGCGCGAGTGCCGCGTTCCAGGTTCCATCAGAGCCAGGGTGTGCTGAGCGCCTAGCAGTGTTATGTCTTTGATTTTGTAATAAAATATTTCTATTTTTCAAGGACTTTCTCTTGTTTTCTAATTGCTCCCTTTTATAGCACACTATTCTCTATGAACTCATTGTCTTCCTTAAAATTCTGAGAATGTGAATTTGGATTTGTTTTATAAAGTTCTCTTTTGTTTCCTGTATTTTATATATTATATATACACATATATATATTTCTCCAGAAATAGTTCTATTAGTTTATCATGATCCTCTCTTTCACTTTCCTCAAATTTCTGGCAAACATTTTGTCCATGCATATTTGGAAGTAAAGGATTCATTTGATTAGCCTAGGTAATTGACATGGATCTGATCTAAGTTATGTCTGTTTTACTAATAGGCTTCTCCTCTTAATGGGAGAGTGGAATGTCTTCTCGTTTGAGGGGTACATGGCATGGAGCTTGCAAGTAGGATAGGGACCCTCCCAAATGCCAAAAGCATGGCATTTTTCTGACATTGGAAGACTTCAGTGCCTCTTCTTCTAGATAGATCTGTCCTTCTGTTTTGTTTCCCTTCTGCTGGGCCCATCTGAAGGTGTCTCACACCTGCTTTAATTTGGATTCCCTTCCTGGTCAAGTAATTCCCTGTTTTTGGAGTGTAGTTTTGGGACATTAATGCAGGTCAAATGCCATTGTGGCTTTGTCCAGTGTAAGTAAGATTGGGATAGGATCAGAGCAGGGCAATGGCAAACAGATCTGTTGTTCAGAGAGTAGCTCTTTAATCTCACAGTCCATCCAGGACCCTCTGCAGTCCTTCGATTTCATTGACTCTGTTCTTGAACTTTCTTGGAGTGTGCTTGGTTTCCTACTGCAGATATTTCAAAGTCTCTGGTTTGTCAGTCCTAAAGCATGCCCTGTTTCTATCTTTCAAGCATTCCTCCCAATCTCTGGTTTGCTAACAATATCCTTTCTAGTTTGTGTTTGTGTAGATAATTGTTTTTGTGTCTAGTCCACCACCATGATTCAATTATCATTTTATTTTTACTTTTTAAGAATACAAATACTTATTTTTTAAATAATTAATGCATTCACGTGGCTCAAAAGCCACATAGTTCTACTCTCTGTAGGCAACCAATGGGGTACTACTTGTTATAATCAGGAGAAGAAAGAGGAAAAAGGAAGAAATAATACTTATGTTAAGAAAAATCATAGAGACGTGAGAGGAATCTTTAGAAACATATTCTTTAGAAGCATCTTATTTTCAAGTGCACATGGAGGATTTGCCAAGACAGAACAAATTCTGGGCCATACAAAAAGTCTCAATAAATTTATACAGATTCAAATCATGTAAGATATGTTCTCTGACCACAATGGAACTAAACTAGAAATCATTAACAGAAAGATATCTGGAAAGTCCCCAAATATTTGGAAACTAATAATACAATACACTTCTAAAACAATCCATGGGTTGAAGAAGAGATCAAGGGGTATTAAAAATTATTTGGAACTGTATGTAAGCAAATTGCAACATATCGACATCTGTGGAATGCAGCTAAACCAGTACTTAGAAGGAAATTTATAGCACTAAATACCTATATTAGAGAAGAAGAAAAGTCTCAAATAAATTATCTATCTTCCCACCTTAAGAAACTAAAAGAATGAAAATAAATCTAAATCAATCAGAGGGAAGGAAGAGTTTGTTGCAAGTCAGGAAGTGTTTTATAACCTGGGACAAAGCTAAGATGTTGAGGACCCTGAATAAAGCAAGGGTGAAGCATGTCTACTCTTAATGGGGATTGGCCCCAGAGAGAGGCCAGTGGGGGTCAGCTTTAATGTTTGTGATTGGGCTGGTCATTTGGAATAGAAGTCTAGGTGAGAACTCTCTTTCCGCTGGAAGATGCCAGAGGATACTAAATCAAAGACATGAGGTAGAGTGAGGGTTCCCAGTAGGCTCTGGGCCAAGGTAAATTGAGGTGACTACTCAAGGCTTGGTCCTTTGAATGACATGTACCTGTATGCCTAGAACCAAATGGCTGGACAATAAGAGCCAATTCAAAATCATGTGTTCTTTCTGTCAGCCTCCAAACTTCCTGTCCCTAGGGAACAAAATGGAAATTCAACCTTCAGGCTAAGATTGCTCTTGAATAATAATACTTATCCTTTCTAGATTTTCCTTGATGTTTCTTTTAATTTGATTTTATCTATGTCAAAATGTTCAGAGTGAGAGGAGAACTATCAGCATGATTTTACTAGGCTCTGCCCTAGCCCTTTCGGTGGGGAGGACTTACATATTCATACAAAAAGGATGAAAAAGAATAGACATATGCTGCTGCTCTCTGGAGGGGGAGTATTGGTTTCTCCTCAGGCCAATTTAGTATGGAGTGTGAATTTAAAAGAGGAGTTGTGGTGATGGTGGTGGTTAGGGCGGTGGTTTGGTGCTTGTGAGAGAGTGTGCATGTGTTTGAGTGTATATAGGCTGGAATCACGTTGTTCTTTTTTAATGAGATGGAGTCCAGAGAGCCCTAGAGATTTCAGGTCAACTATCTTAAGACCTGTGATAAGGCCACAGAATTTAAGTTAGCAAGTTGAAATTACTTAGAGATCAGTCATATATGCTTGTCATAACTGAGATTATGTTCACTTTTCTTTCCTTTAGTTTCACTCTCTCTTTCCTTCATTCTCAGTTTAAGTCTCTTATTCTTTCCTTCAGTGTGTAGCTAGAGATTCAGAAAGTGGAGTGATTTGGGGAAGGGTGAAAAATCATATTTGTATAGTAATAGAACTACTTAGAGAAAGTGGAAGATTTAAAATGGCACAGTGTCAAAACCAGACAAAGGAGGCAGGCCCCATGGCCAAGTGGCTAAGTTCATGTGCTCTGCTTTGGAGGCCCAGGGTTTTGCCGGTTTGGATCCTGGACGCAGACATGGCACCACTCATCAAGCCATGCTGGGGCGGCGTCCCACATAGCACAACCTGAAGGACCTACAACTACAATATACAACTATGTACTGGGGTCTTCGGGGAGAAGAAGAAGAAGAAAGAAGATTGGCAACAGATGTTAGCTCAGGTGCCAATCTTTAAAAAAATAATAAAAAAATTAAATAAATAAACCAGACAAAGCCGTCACAAGAAAAGAAAACTACAGACAAATAACACTAATGAACATAGCCACAAAAATTCTGAAAAAAATACTGGCAAACTGGATTCACCAACATATAAAAATGATTATACACTATGACCAAGTGGAATTTATCTCAAGAATGCAAAGCTGTTTCAACATATGAACATCAATCAATACAATATACCATGTTAATAGAATAAAGGACAAAAACAACATCTCAATAGATGCAGGAAAAGAATTTGACAAAACCCACCATGCTGTTTTGATAAAAACAGTCAAAAAACTAAGAATAGAAGGAAATTTCCTAATCCTTATAAAAGGAATATATAGAACCACACATCTAACATCATACTTAAAGGTGAAAAACTATATCTTTCCCCTAATATCAAGAACAAAACAAGGATGTCCTGATCTCACTACATTTATTCAAAATTGTACTGGAGGTTCTAGCCATGTAAATTAGGCAAGAAAAAGAAATAAAAGGCATTCAAATAAGAAAGGAAGAAGTAAAACTATCTTTATTTGCAGATGGTAGAATGTTGTATGTAGAAAACCCTAAAGATGCCATAAAAAATTGTAAGAATTAATGAACAAGGTCAGCAAGGTTTCAGGGTACAAAATCAATACACAAAAGTCAGTCGTGTTATTAAATACCAGTAATGAACAATATGAAAATGAAATTATGAAAAGAATTCCATTCACAATAGCATCAGAAAGAATAAAAGGCTTAGGAATAAACTTGACAAACGTGCAAGATTGTCAACAGAAAATAACAAAACACTGTTGAAAGAAAGTAAAGAAGACCTAAATAAATGTAAAAACATTCCATATTCATGGATCAGAAGATTTAATATTGTTGAGGTGACAGTACTCTCCAAAGCCATCTACAGATTCAACACATCTCAATAAACATTCCAGCTTGTTTGGGTTTTTATTTTTTTGCAGAAATTGATAAACTGAACCTAAAATTCATATGGAAATGAAAAAGGACAAAGTTGGAGGACTCACATTTTCTAGTTTCAAAACTTACTACAAAGCTACATGAATAAAGATTATGTAGTACTGGCCTAAGGATAGAAATGTAAATCATTGGAATAGAATTGAGGGTCCAGAAATAAACCTACACATTTATGGTCAACTGATTTTTGACAATGTTGCCAAGACCATTCAATAGGTAAGAAACAGTCTTTTTCAACAATTGATCCTGGGGTGACTAGATAGCCACATTCAAAAGAACGGATTTGGACTCTTACCTCACACCATATGCAAAAAATTAACCCATAAATGGATCATACACTTAAATGTAAGAGATAAAACTGTAAAACTTTTAGAAAAAGAAAGTAGGAGTAAATCTTCATAACCTTGGATTAGGCACTGGTTTTTTACATATGATACCAAAAGCACAGGCAACTAAAGAAAAAGATAAATTGGACTACAACAAAATTAAAACTATACTTCAAAAGAAAAGGAAAAGACAATGCACAGAGTGGGAGAAAATATTTGCAAATTATATAACTCATAAGAGACTTGTATTCAAAGTATATAAAGAACTATTACAACTAAACAATAAAAATCAAATAACCCAATTAAAACATGAGCAGACGATTTGGATAGACATATCTCCAAAGAAGACATGCAGATGGCCAATAAGCACACTAAAAGATGCTCAACGTCATTAGCCACCAAGAAAACACAATCAAAACCGTGATGAGAAACCACTTCACCAATACCAGGATGGTAAAAATAAAAAAGCCAGACAATAAGTGTTGACGAGGATGTGAAGAAATTGGAACTCCTATACGTTGCCTGTAGGATTGTAAAATGGTGTGAAACTGGAAAACAGCCTGGCCCTCCCTCAAAATGTTAAACATGGAGTTACCACATGACTCAGCAATTCCCCTCCTAGGTTTATATCCCAAGAGGATTGAAAATGTATGTCCTCCCAAAATATTGTACACAAATGTTCATACCAGCATTATTCATAATAAACAAAAACTGAAAACAACTCAAATGTTGATCAACTGGTGAATGGATAAACAAAATATGGTATATCCATACAATGGAATATTATTCAGCAATAAAATGGAATAAAGTGCTGATACAT
Source organism: Equus caballus (assembly GCF_041296265.1). Lineage (NCBI taxonomy): Eukaryota > Metazoa > Chordata > Mammalia > Perissodactyla > Equidae > Equus > Equus caballus. Next base: position 30,864,984 of record NC_091715.1, on the reverse strand, counting down.
GCTGCAATAAGGATCAACCTTAAAAACATGCTGAAATGGAAGAAGCCTGTCACAAAAGGCTGTGTATAGTATAGTTCCACTTATATGAAACGTCCAGAGTGGGCAAATCATAGAGAAAGAAAGTAGATTAGAATTTGCCAGGGGTGGGAGGAAAGGGAAATGGAGAGAGACTGCTAATGGGTACGAATAGGTACATGGCTTCTTTTAAGGATAATGAAAATGTTTTGAAATTACATAGTCGTGATGGTTGCACTACTCTGTGAATATAGTACTAAAAAACATTGAATTGTTCACTTTTTTTTGGAATTCTATGGTATGTAATTATATCTCAATAAAGCTGTTACTTAAAAAAAAAAAAAAAAAAAAGCATGTTAGCCAAAGAGCAGGCTGTGCAATGGAGATGAAATTTAGAGTAGTGACTATGCACCTCATTTGTCATGAAAAGTTATTACTTTCATGACTGGGCAATATTGAAGGAAGAAAAATCTGCATGTTGATGGTGGCTTCTTATCTACCACCGAGGAGCATAATAAGATGAAGAAGGCATTCACAAAAAGGGGTTTTATGTTCCTTAAGGGAAAGGAAACCTGGTTATTTGAAACCATCAGTAAATACTCATTAATTTCTCTATGTGAGGCTCAGTTCTAACTATACTACAGAGGAAAGAAATCTTTAAGAAACAAATTCCTGTCCTATGAACACTCTGTCCTTAATAGAGGTTGAATTTGACTTTCAGGCCACAGCTCTTCTAGATGTATTTTTTGTGTTTGTGTTTTGCTTTTAACATGCTTTATTCATCATCCAGCTTGAATAGTAGCTCTTGGTGGCCACTAGATGGAAGCCTAACAATACTCACATTTTCAAGTGCTTTTTTGAAAATCACTTGATTTGTTCAAACTAGATTTGTAATATGAACAAAAGCTGTCACTGGCTTTTAAAGTCTGAATTCTCGTCTGTGTTTATTGCATAATTGCCTAGTGTGAGTAATTTATCGATGCTGCTGTCAGTCATTGCAATCATCCAAACCATAACTTGGTCTAGGCCTACCACCTATTTGGAGACCCAAGAGGGAGCAAGACTGGGCTCTTACCATTCACCTTTTCCCTGCCACTCCAGGAACTCTGTTGTACTCTCCATTCCCTTGTGGTAGACTATGTTATTTACTTACAATTCTTTCTTCCCTCCCTGTCGTAATCATGACTTCATTGGCAGTGGTAAATACTTCTCTGCTTTCCAATTTGGGGTGTCTCATGTCACTTGTTTTGGTCAATGGTATATGGGAAGACATAAGGTTTGCCAAATTTTACCGAAAGATGTAAATATGCTTGCATAATTGAGCTTGGCCTCTTATGTTTCTTGCATCCACCATTTGAAGAACGTGTCCTAGGCATGTTGCAGAATGAGGAGACATGTAGAGCAGACATGAAGCCAACCCAACCCACAACCAAGCCTAGCAGGTACCAGCTGAGTCCTGCAAAAGTCATTTCGTAGACCTGGGAAGGAGGTTTTGAGGTTGCTTGTTAGACAGCTTTACTGCAGCAAAATTGCCTAAGATAACTCCCCAAAATACAAGAATTTCATACCTAGTTCTTTTCCTAATGTGGTTCCCCTGCATGGAATGACGGCAGCCAGAATGTGGTTACTCTCAGTTATAAATAAATAATGGCTATTAGTCACTGCCTGGTAAAGTCAGTTTTCATGTTCTAATTCACTTTAGTAAATGCTTTAATAAAACTTTGTCAAAGAGGAAAAGTTTACCTTTATATAGTTTCCAGGATTCAGTTACCCTGAAAACCAGTAAACTTTAAGGAGCAGCATGACCCTGTATTCTACATGCAGAGAAAAAATACTTCCTAGGTGCAAGTTATTTGGCTTGAGTTCTTTACAGGGCATGTTAAATTAGTTTCATTTATAAAGCGGTATGTGGTAGGCAGAATAATGGACCCCAAAGATACCTACACCCTAATCCCTGGAATGTGCAAATATGTTAAACAAAAGGGATTTTGCATATGTGATTAAATTAAGAGTTTTGAAGTGGGGAGATTATCATGGATTATATAGGTGGGCCAAATCTAATCACCTGGGTCCTTCAAGGGGGAGAAATTTCCCCAGTTATGGTCAGAGGAAGATGTGACTATGGAAGAATAGTCATAGAGAGGAGGCATTGCTAATTTTCAAGATTGAGGACGAAGGCTATAAGCCAGGGAATGTGGGAAGCCTCTAGAAGCTGGAAAAGACAAACAGATTCTACCCTGGAGCCTCTAGAGGGATTAGGCCCTGCTTACACCTTAATTTTAGCACAGTGAGACTTGTGTTAGACTTCTGACCTATGAAACTACAAGATAAACGCATGCTGTTTTGCTATCAATTTCACCTCACTCTGGTGGGACTCCAACCCACATTCAGAGGAGCTCTGAGGAAGGGTCCACAGGTGGGCCTCATACCTACAATCCATCCCTTCCTCCTCAGAGGCTTCTTTTCTGTTCGGTGTCATGAATTTGATCTTTTTTTTTGCTGAGGAAGATTGTCCCGAAGCTAACATCTGTTCCAGTCTTCCTCTATTTTGTATGTGGGATGCCTCCACAGCATGGCTTGATGAGTGGTGTGTAGGTCTGTGCCTGGGATCCAAACCTGTGAACCCAGGGCTGCTGAAGCAGAGAGTGCAAACTTAACCACTACACCACTGCACCAGTCCCCAGTGTGTCACAGATTTGAAACAAAACTGAAGCTGAGTGTTCAACAGTACCAGCTTTTATTCAATGGCCAAAGAATGGAGAAGTGAGAACTATGTTCACAAATCAACTTCTCAGCTCTTGGGGCAAGTAAGCAGCTGTTATAAGGGGTCGAGGTAATGAAAGGGAGGAATATTCATAGTATTCAGGGAACAGGGTAGGCTTTTCAGGGAAACAAGGGTGCCACCTCCTTCATTTCCTTATTTAGTCATATCCTGCTGTTGCCATGGCAATTGTAAACTGCCACGGTGCTGGTGAGTGTGTTATGTAGCATGGTAATGTATTATAATGAGTGTATAATGATGTATAAAGAGCTTCAGGGTCTATGTCAGGTCAAGTCAGACTGCCATGTTGCCTTCAACCAGTTTTAATTGGTTTCAACTATTGTCTCAGCCATCTCCTCCTTCCTCTCATTGTGGTTTCCTGTAAGCTAAAGAGAAGGTGTTAGGCTTGTTCTGAGCAGGGTTGTGGTTAATGTCTTATGGGGCCAGAGGCTGGGGTAACAGTTTTAAGCCACTAAGTTTGTGGTGATTTGTTACAGCAGCAATAATAAACTAATACGTGATACACAGCAATCTTCCTCTCAAAAGGATAGTTTTAAAGGGATTAAGAATTCCTTAAAACAGCAAGGTCTTTTGTCTTCAAATCTCTATATTATAGAAAATGGTAAATGAAATAAATCATTATTGTGTTGATTATTTTTATGTGGATTTTTTTCTGTTGAATATTTTCTAAAGGTAGAAAACATCACATTAGAAACATTTATGAGTGATTTTATGGTATCTGTCTCTGGATTTGAAGCCCAACTCTGCAATTACAGTTGATTCTTATTTTTCACAGATTCGGTATTTGTGAATTTGCCTATTCACTAAAATTTATTTGGAACCCTAGAATAAATACTTGTGGCACTTTTGTTATCATTCATAGACATGCACAGAGCAGCAAAAAATTTGAGTTGCTCAACACATATTCCCACTCTGCCTTCTTGATTCAGCTCTCATACTATAAAAAAGTATCCTTTTCATGATCTATTTAGCACCATGTTTTTTTGCATTTTTGTTGGTGAATTTCACTGTTTAAAGTGGCCCCCAAGTATAGTGCTGAAGGGCTGGCTAGTGTTCCTAGGTGCACAAAGGCTATGATGTGCCTTATGGTGAAAATACAGGTGTTAAATAAGCTTCCTTCAGTTATGAGTTAGCATTGTTGGCTGTGAGTTTAATGTTCATGAATCAATAGTATATATTAAATAAGTTGTCCTTAAACAGAAACACACAGAAAACAAGATTCTGTATTGATCAGTTGACAAAAATGTTGTGACCAGAGGCTCATAGGAACCTAACCCTGTATTTCCCCTAGGAGCAATGGCTCAATATTCACTAATGCCGTGTTTGTGGTGACTTTACAGAACATAACTGCTACAAATAACAAATAGATTGTACTTAGCTGAATGACCTTAAGCCTCTCAGGGTCTTCATTTCTATATAGTAAATTTGAGATTATAATCCTGTTTTAACCTCTCTTCTTCCTCTTGGATCCAGTTTTTCCTGACTTTTTATTGAAGTAAAACATACACACAGAAAGGTACACAAACACGCACGAAGACTTTAATATTGTTTTTACAACATGGATGTATTCATGTAACCAGTAAGCAGATCTCAAAATGGAGCGTTTCCAACAGCCCAGAAGCCCCTGCCTTGTTCCACTTCCCACTCACCATGTCCTCAAAGAGTAACCATGTTGCAGGGCATTTCCCGGGAAATAGACTCTGTGATGGTGAATTCTCACAGAAAATTTATTAGGAAGTGATTTTGGATCAACACTTAAGGGGGAGTGAAAGAAACAGGATTAGATAGAGGGTGGAAGTGGGCTGCAATGCAGTCACAACAGAGGCCTCAGCTGACCTCACAAAGTACTGCGAAGCTGAGGTGGCCCTGCAGAGTTGTCCCAAATTGAGACAAGGGGACTGGGCCTTAAAAGTCTCACATGAAACAGCATTACATGTGGACTAATAAAGGAAAAGAGCATGACTTTCAGAAAACGGGCTCTCTATAGTCAAGAGTGATTAACTCCCCGAGAGGGCTGACAGCTGAGAGCTGTCAGCCAACAGCTCCGCCAGCTCTGAGGAATAAGCTTTTCAGTCCCAAAGGGAAATGTGAGTGGCTCAGCAGAGTGCTCACTACAAAACATTGTCCTAACAGCATAGACTAGTTTAGCATGTTTTTGAACTTTATGTAAACGGCATTATACAATATTTCCTTTTTTGTGTCTAGCTTCATTCACTCAGCATTATGTTTGTGACATTCATCCATATTGTAGTACGTAGCAATAGTTTATTCATTTTCATTGATTATTTTATGAATATGCCACAACTTTTTTTTGGAGGGGATGGATTTCGTATCTTTATTCCTTCAAAAACAATTTTTCTTCATAGAACTTTTAACTTCTTAAAGTTTTTAAATAAAAATTTTATATTTTTAAGGTGTACAACATGATGTTTTGATATACATACACATAGCGAAATGATTACTACAGTCAAGCTAATTAACATATCCTTCTCCTCACCTACTTACCTTGTGTGTGTGTGTGTGTGTGTGTGTGGTGAGAGCACCTGATATCTACTCTTAGCACATTTCCAGTATGCAATAGAGTATTATTAACTATAGTCCCCATACTGTATATTAGATCTCTAGACTTATGCATACTATGTAACTGAAACTTTGTACTCTTTGACCAACATCTCCCTATTCCCCCACCTCCCCACCCCTGATAACCACCATTCTACTCTCTACTTCTATGTGTTCAACTCTTTGAGAGTCCGTATATAAGCGAGATCCTGCAGTATTTTTCTTTCTGTGTCTGGCTTATTTCATTTAGCATAATGTTCTCCAGCTTTATTCATGTTGTCACAAATGGCAGGATCTCCTTCATTTTTAAGGCTGAATATATATATATATACACACATATACATACACACACATATATATGAATATATTTATATACACATACAAATAATGGAATATATATGTGTAGTGGAATATATATATATATATATATACACACACACACTACAGTTTCTTTATCTATTCATCCGGCAACAGCTACTTATTGATCTATTATACTATTATTGATATTTAGATTATTTCCAATTTGGTAATATTAAGAATAACATTGGTGTATATATCTTTTGATGAACATATTTGTACATTTCTGTTGGATATATGCTTAGGGTTAGAATTACTGGGTCATAGCGTTCAGCTTCAGGAGATGTTACCAGTTCTTCAAGTGGTTGTGCCAATTTACACCCCCACAAGCAGCATACAAATATTCCATTTGCTTCAAATATTTTCCAACATTTGGTATTGTCAGTCTCAGTTATTTTTAACACACTAATCTTTCCTCTAGGAATCCTATGGTTGCAAGTGACCTAAATAAATCTGACTTAAGCACAAAAGAGAAGTTGGCGGAAGGACACTGAGGTATTTCATGTAAACCTCGGGGATTACTGAATCCAGGAATTGCCACCAGCATTTTCTCTTCCTATTGCAACTTTTATCTCTGCTTCTCCATGCCTGGAAGCTTAATTCTCTCTGTGTACTAGGTTCCTCCACACGGCTGGGAACATGCTTTCCAGTAGCTTGTAGGTTCAAAGCTTTAACCCCAAAGAAAAGACTCTCTAACCCAAACTCTAAACTGAACAATCCTGTCCATTAGTGTTTTAGGGTACTCAAAAAATAACCCCTGTATCTTACCATCTGAATTTGAAACCAATTAATAGACATAAGACTCAGATGACACAAGACTAGGCTTTAGATTTGTAGCCAAATGGATTTCTAATACTCTTGTCACACAACTGGACTTTATTTCCCAGCTTCCCATATGATTAGGTGGATCCATGTTCTGAGTTCTGGCTTATGGAATATGGGGAGAAGTGATGTGTGCCATAATCAACCCTAGTTTATAACAAACTCCCTGTGCAATCCTTTGGCTGAATCCAGAAGAGGAAAATATCTGAGATTATGACATATCCACAGTATGGGAGTGGCCTGGGTCTTTGACTGACTTATGGAGAATATCTTCCCATCACCTCCACCACCAACCTCTCCTGGATCTTGATAAGAAAACAATGAAAATTTACTTAACAAGCCAAAGATATTTGGATTGTTTGTTACAGTAGTTAGCCTAGCCTGACTAATTACCCAGTCAAAGGAATTTGGAACAAATACAGGTTATACCCAGAGGGCCCCTGTAGGCTTATAGTATTTCCTCCTGGTGGAAATACAGATACAAGAGAAGAAAAGTATAGATAGCCAAATCATCATGCTCTATTTCTTTTGCTAAATTCACCAATATATACCAGTTCTGCTCCCTTTTTCCCTCATGGACTATGGAATGAAAAATTCCTCAAGGACGCATGAGGAGCAAGGAATAAGTTTTTCCTTTTCCCTCAATGCTGGGAAAAAAATCAGGGTGGTCCTTAGGTGCCTGACCTTAAGCCAACAACAGAAGGCACAAGAGGCAGGGTCCATCACCCCTGAGCCGGTCTGCTATGGTAAGGGGGATGTGGGTCATGCAAGAACAGGGGGTCACCCACTGGAACCACATAATTGGAGTATGTGTTTGTGTGGGGCAGTTTCCCAGAAAAGGAAGATGCTATTCCAGAACTGGTAGCAGGGCTGAGAAGATGATACAAGGGATGGTACCATTTAGTTTTCCCTGTTGGAGTGTGAGGTCTATAGAATTAGAGTGAGTTCCATATCTGCTTGTGTCTCCTACATTGTACAGCATGACAGGCACTTAGCACATAATTCCTTGAGCGATTCTTTGTCTTTGGAAAAGTGTTTGGAAAGAAAAGAGAAACAAAAGTGGGCTCAGGAAGCCCTGGAACAACCTGTTCGAGACACCTGTGGGGAATGATAAATAGCTTCAACTCTCAAATACAGACGTGAAGCCTTTTGGCAGAGTTGTCTGGCAATGCTCTCCATGAAGCCCAGGGTTCAGGAGCCTGGCCACAGTGAGCACTGGTTAAGAAGGATGACCAGGGAGCCAGTCCCAGTTCTGTCACCAGATAATAAATAGAAGATTTACCAGACTAGATGATTTCCTGCATTCTCGCTAATCCTCACAATTCTTTAAGGTAGGAATTGTTTTTATCATTTCCCACACAAGGAAACTGAAGTCCAGAATTTAAATTACTTGCCCAAGATGACATGGAAACTGGATTAAAAGTCACATCTGACTCTCAACTATACCTCCTGGTGAGCTCAGTCACTTCTTTAATAGAATGGGGTATAAGCAGGATGCTGGATCGTGTGATTTCTTGAGGCTTCTCCAGCTTTAAGTAATATGAAAACAAAGAGGTGCAGACAGATGTGAATAGCTGTCGTGATTCTATGCAGTGCAGGAACTGCCCCCTCGCTTTCCTGGGACATCCTATCCTCTGGCAAGGCCAAGTTTCTCTTACTCAGCTACACAGAACAGTCTCTCCTTGCTCAGTTTCTACTACAAAATGAGTTTAAGTGAATTTTTAAAAATCACGATGGGCTACAGTTTGAAATTGAACAAAACTTTTCCTCAGTGGGCTGCCAAGCCTCTGACCACGGATGGGATGAGGGACTTTAGGTCGTAACTGAGCAAGGGCTCGTTCTGCTCACTATAACCTGATGCCAATCAATTGCAAGACGAGTCGGTGGTCAAGAAAAGGGTGTATTCGATTAGCTAGCAAAACCAGAGATGGTGGACTTGACAAATAGAAATGGCAAGCAATGGGATATATTGGAGTATATGTGGAAGCCATTTGGTATAAACCTGATTTGGCCTGACTTTGTTTTTCCAAAAGGGACTGACGTGGCCATTGAGCATGCATTGTATATCTGCTTAAGCATTTGCTATGTCCCAAAGACAAGAACAAATGCCCTTAAGATAAAGGTGCAACTTCCCCCCACACTGGCATTTCCTTAAGGATAAGCATCTCTCCCTAGGCTGGGAACTGATTGCTGCAGCTCACCTGTGACCACCTAGCTTAAGACAACAGACCTGCCACCCTGCTGTGTCCACTGAGACAGCAGACCTACTACCTGCTGTGTCCATCAATTGCTGTGCCAGCAGAGCAGTCTCGTGACGATTGTAAAAGGGACATTTCAATCATATGTGAAACATCCTCTTTGAGGGTATATAACCACTCTGTATACCCCACTTCTTTGGTGCCCTTCCTTCCTTCGGGAAGGTAGGCCCCAGGCCATGGTCCTCACATTTCGGCTCAGAACAAACTCACCCAAATTTTCATTTATATATTGGTTATGGATTATTTTCATCGACAGACTCATGTCCAAAAGACCATCTTAAGCAAACGCAAAATCTTGAGGCAGTTATATGGGGAGGAGGAAGGAATAGGGAGGGGGTCAGACTACTTCTGGCATCCATTCTCCAGACTTCTCATCTTCTGTTCCGTCTGCAGGGTCTGACATTATTTCCTTCTTTAACAATGGGTTTTGGTCTCAGGTGGCCTCCTCATCTCTTTTTGGTTCCTGAAAAATAGGTCATTCCAATGTCAGCCAAGTTTCATGTCAGATTTGAGAACCTGTTGAAACATGTTAGAACATGTCCCTGTGGTCTTTGTACAATAGCCTGGTTACCTTATAGGTTAATGATCAGCAATACATGACTAGCAGTTACAATTCCCCACCGTCAGACTCTCTTATAATCATATGATGGTTTTGGGAATAGGGCTGTCAGAGTCTGTCTGGCTACTTCCTGCTGGCTTGGGGTGTAGTAGGGGAGTCATAGAGTGAAAACATTTGACCTGTTTCTTAAAGTATTCTCGGGTACCCTTTGGAAAGTGTCTTGAGAACCTTAATGGGAGCTGCTTAGTGCCCCCTTTTGACAATGAAGAAATACATCTGGTAATACACATTAGACAGAACCATACAGTAGCATATGTTGAAATTAGTAATAAAAGCAGAACTAGTCCACCCTTTAAGAGGCCCTTCAAAGGGGCCGGCCTGGTGGTGCAGCAGTTAAGTTTGCACGTTCTGCTTCTCGGTGGCCTGGGGTTCGCCGGTTCGGATCCTGGGTGGGGACATGGCACTGCTTGGCACGCCATGCTGTGGTAGGAGTCCCACATATGAAGTAGAGGAAGATGGGCACGATGTTAGCTCAGGGCCAGGCTTCCTCAGCAAAAAGAGGAGGACTGGCAGTAGTTAGCTCAGGGCTAATCTTCCTCAAAAGAAAAAAAAAAAAACAACAGAGGCCCTTCAGTGCTGAACGGATACCTGAGGGAATCCAGGAAAATAAGTTAGTAAACCAGTAGCTTATCCCAGATGAGAATGGAGGGTGATGATCTAGGTTTGCTGTAGCCAGATGACTTATTCCCTGATTTTATTTATACTTGTTTCCACCTATGAGAAGTTATTAATATAGGCACATCATGAGGTATTGGTGCCCATATATACCCCTCCTTGTTCAGCCAGTAAATAGTCTAAGGCAATTCTATTATCTAAAACCATGCAGGCAAGAGAGTCAAGAGAGGTTTGTAGATTTGCTAGAGCATGGGCAGTTTTATCAGTAATGATTACCAGTGTGCAGGAAAGATTCCCAATACATATTGGTGTGCAGCTACCCCGCATCAAGGAAGTGATGTGTAACCAAAAATGTAGGCGTCCCCATTGGGGATGCCTCCTGGGAGATCTCAGCTCACCCTGGAGAATAGTTTTAAGGAAGTGGTCCAATATTTGGTTTCATTAATAGGATGTAAGGTAAGGGGTACTATTAGGGAAACTAGAAGGCACTCTCTGGAATCCGTTTTATTATGAAGGCAATTATATGCCCAGGAAATCCCTTTATGACTGTACACAAAAACATATGCCTCGGGGGCACAGCCCTTTATATGACTGGTACCGCCAATAGATAAGGCCATTTTTTGTAGCCAGGTTAGGTCATGGGAAGACCCATCTTCATCCATGGCTAAAGGAAAAATGATGGTTTTATTACTACAGATAGAGTCCTTTTCCCTCTGGCACCCTCACTATAACTAGAGTCTCTTCATTATTAGTTTCAATGGGAATGGATAAACAAGGAGGTTTTTGAGTCTCAAAAGAGAAACGGGCTATACACCCCCTATAAACCATGGGAGAGACATGACTGGGGTCATGGAGTTAACAAGGAGGAATACCTGAAAAATTATAAACAGGACATACCAGGGGATCCCCCTGATCATGGACAGAGTGGGGCTTCGGATAACAAATCCAGCAGTTTGTCACCTTAGCAGCCGATGCAATGGCCTGAGAGATTGTCCCTAGAGCATTTTCTTGCCATTCCCTAGTCGGGGGCAGAAGCAGGGGAAGCAATAGCAACAGCTCAAGAGCAGTTTTTGAATATATATCTGAGCTCTTGTAGAGGCTCACACTTCCACCATTGTGGGCTTCCTGGACCAGGTTCCAAATCAGAAGGGGCTGCTTTTATCCGGGTGTGATGTAGCCATGGTTTCACTCCGGTGAGTTTTACGGAAGGGTGTGTGGTGAGAAGGACGTCAAAAAGGCCTATCCGTCTGGCAGATAACTGGGTCTCAGGGCCTTGTTCTCTCCAAGTCTTCAGCAGGACTCAGTCACCTGGTCCACAGGAGTGTAAGGGGACATCGGATGGGTAAACTGACCTGTTTGAGGCAAACTCATGAACAGAGGTTAACACAGAGTTCAGAGACTTTACATAGTTGGTGGTCATTACGTCCCTTAAGGCTTCTGGGGAGCTTTTCCTAAGGGAAGAGGCCTGAAATGCTCGGCCATAACAACCATTTCATAAGCCCATAAGGGCTTAACTGAAGCCTACTTTGGGGGCTACCCTGATTTGCAGCAGGGCAAGAGGTAGCACGTTATCCCAAGTTAATTGTGTTTCCTGTGTGATGCTCCTTTTTGAGGTGTGGTTCATCTTTTCTGTTTTTCCCATTGATTGAGGCCTCTAGGCCAAGTGAATAGCCAAAGAGTCCATTTGATAGCCAATGCTTTAGACACTTGTTGGGTGACCTGAGACACGAAGGCAGGTCCATTGTCATTCTGCAGAGTGGTGGGCAGGCCAAATCTGGTAATAATTTCTTTTAGTAGGAGGCAGGCTACTTCTGATGCCTTTTAAGTTTGGATGAGAAAAGCTTCTACCCACCTAGAAAAAGTATCCACAAACACTAGTATGTACCTGAAGTTCCTAGTTACTTGTGGCATCTGAGTAAAGTCTATTTGCCAATCTTCAGTAGGCCAATCCCCTTTATGTTGGGTTCCCATATGAGGAGGTCCCAGGACTATCTTGAGGTTGTTTTTTGTACGGACCATGCAGCTCTTGGTCACCTGTTGTATGGTTTCCTGTGATGTACTTCTGGACCCACTGTAGGGTAGGATCGCTTCCATATGGGGTACTTTCATGTACACGTTTTACGATGGGGTACAAGAGGGTTTCTGGGATCAGAATTGTTCCTTGGGTATCACTTCTCCAGCCTGCTGGGTGTTTGTTTGACATCGTACCCCCCATTCTTTTGCTCCATCCAGGTCTTTCTCTATTTTGGCTGGTACTCAGATGGATTTATCTGTGGCAGTAGAGAGTGCATCATGGTGCCGGTCTCTGTCTTAGCGGCCCTTTTGGCTGCTTGGTCAGCCAGTTGGTTGCCTCTGGCTGTAGGAGTTTCTCCCTTTTGATGGCCAGGGAGATGTATGGTGGCTACCTAGAGGGCTCATTGATAGCTTCTAACAATTGCGATATCTCCAGATCATCATGTTTAATTTCTTTTTTGTCTGTTGTTAAGAGTCCTGTTTCTTTCCAAATTGTCTGTGGGCATGTACTACTGAAAATGCATACTGGGAATCTGTATAGACATTTACTTTTCTCCCTCTCATGCCAAGAGTAAAGCTCTGTTGAGGGCAATGATTTCAGCCTTTTGAGTTTAAGTCCCAGGGGGTAATGCCTTGGCCTCTAGGGTTTCCTGCAAGGTCACAACCGCATATCCGGCCCATCTCCTACCTTGGTCCGTGAAGCTACTATAGTCCGTGAAGAGTTCCAGGTCAGGTTCCTCCAATGGCTGGTCCTTCAAATCTGCCCAGCTGGAATAAACTGTCTCAATAACCTGCGAGCAGGCATGTTCCAAGGCTTGTGAGGTTTCACTGGGGAGCAAAGTGGCCAGATTAGAGCTGAGGTGACTTGTAACCTGACGATTGGGGTCTCCAGGAGGATAGCTTCGTGTTTGCCCATCCTTCCTGAGGTGAGCCAGTATCCTTCTCTCTGTTCCAGTAATGTGAGGACGTGATGGGGCGCATATACTATGGTGGGCTGGCCTAGAGTAAATTTTTCTGCCTCTTGAGGAATATCACATGTGGCTACTACTGCCTGGAGGCAAGGGGGCCAGCCCATCTGATCCAACTGTTTTGGAAAATAGGCCACCAGACTAGAGTTTCTTCCCAACCTTTGGGTCAATACTCCCAGACTTAAGCCCTGTCTCTCATGTACATAGAGACTGAAGGGCTTGTCCAGGTTTGGCATTCTTAAGGCAGAGGCTGAAGTCGGCTTAGCCTTAATGGTGTCAAATGCCAGCTGGCACTCTTTAGCCCAGTCTAAGCGTTCTGAGTCCATACCCTTCAGAGCCTCACAGAGAGGTTTCACTAAGAGTCCATAATTAGGGATCCAAATCTGACAGAAGCCTATCTTTCCCCAAAACCCTCGCAGTTGACCATGGGTTTTGGGAGGACCTAAGCATGCTATGGCCTTTTTATGACCTGGTAATAATTCTCTTTGGCCTTTGGATATTGTAAATCCCAGGTATGTGACTTTCTGCTTACAAGTTTGGGCTTTCTTTTGAGACACCTTATATCCACATTCTGCCAAGTAATTTAAAGTCTTTATTGTTCTGGCCAAACATTGTGTATAAGTGGGGCTTGCTATCAGCAAGTCATCCACATATTGTAATAATAGCCCCTCTTGTAGTTTCAGATGGCCTAGGTCTCTGGCCAGGGCTTCCCCAAATAAAGTGGGAGAATTTTTAAACCCCCTGGGGAGGACCGTCCAACAATATTGTTGGGTTGTCTAGTATCTGAATCATGACATTCAAAAGCAAACAATTGTTGGGCTTCCTCTGCTAATGGTATGCAGAAAAATGCATCCTTTAAGTCCAAGACTGAGAACCAACTATATTCTCCCAGTATACTTGTTAATATGGTGTCGGGGCTAGGCACCACAGGGTGTAAGTCTTGAACCACCTAATTTATGACATGCAGATCTTGAACGAAGTGATATTCATTAGAATTAGGCTTCTTTACTGGGAGAATAGGGTGTTATATGCAGACTGACAGAGTCTAATTAATCCTGCCTCCAAGAACTTTTTGAAAATAGGCTGTGTGCCCTTTTGAGCCTCCTGTTTTAGCAGATATTGTTTCAGGTTGGCTTTATTTTCTTTTCCTTCAAAGGTATCTGTACTGGTTGGGCATTCTTTGCTTTCCCTGAGGTCCCATTTGCCCATACGTCAGGCCCTACCTTCTTGCAGATTTCAGGTGGCAACAGTTCTGGTTCTGGTTCCTTGTCCCCCAGCAAAGACATCTGCAAGCTCAGGGACTGTTCTGGAGGCACTCGTGTATTGAGTTGTCTGAGGCAAAGGTTACTTGGGCATTCAATTTACAAAGCAAGTCCCAGCCCAACAGTGGGATAGGGCATTCTGGCACATAGAGGAAACTGTGTTTTAAAGTTAGGTTCCTTTTGTAGCATTCTAGTGGCTGCAGGAATGCACAATTTTGGACTTCAACAGAGACCCCGTGACTGGAGTTGAGTTCAATGTCTTTTGTGCTAATTTGGTATTTGGGACTGAATATGTGGCTCCAGTACCCACTAAAAAAATCAGCTAAATTGTTCCCTGGTGTAAGTTGTACTTGGAGCTCCTGTGGGGAAATTGGGATAGGGTGTTTTACGTCCAAAAGAGTCCCCAGGCATCTTTCATCCTCATCAGAGCATTCCTCTCTATTGATCATCTGAGTAGCTTCCCCTCTCTTCCTATCAATATTTCCTTTATCTTTCTTAGGGTGTTCCTTTTTCCAATGTCCCTCCTCCTTGAAATAGGCACATCGGTTTTTTTCCCAAGGGGCACTTACCTCCCTTCAGTTGGCTTGGGCTTTCTCTGGGACAATTTGGTTTCTGTCCTCCCACAGCAGCCATGAGAATAGCGGCATTCTTCTAGCATCTTCCTGCTTTGTCTCATGTTCCCTGTTGTTATATACCTTAAACACAATGTCTACCAACTGAGAAGGATTCATACCTGATGCTCCATCCAGTTTCTGCAGTTTCTTTCTAATGTCTGGGGCACTCTGTCCTATGAAAGTCGTATTTACCATCCTAAGATTTTCAGGGGCTTCTGGATCTGTGTCTGTATATCGTCTATAGGCTTGGTAGATACTTTCTAGAAATTCAGAAGGATCTTCATCAGGTTTTTGTTGGATACCCTGTACCTTGGTTAAACTTTCCTGTTTAGGGCCTTCCATTTTTAATCCAGCCAGAATGCAGCTCTTGTAATGTTCTAGTCTGCATCTCCCTGTGGCATCATTAGGATCCTAGGCTGGATCAGCAATAGAAATAGGGGCATTTGCCTCCGGGGTTCCAGCAGGATCCACTAGATGGAGATGGTGCACTTCCTCCCTTGCTTTATCAATTACCTTTTTTTTTTTAAATCTCTGGTTAGGAGCATATTCATCAAGATATGAACATCTACCCAGGAGGGATGGTAAGTAGCAAAAATGGAGGAAAATAACTCGTTCTCTGTGGATCCTCTCTATAGGGTGGATTATTGTTCTCCCAATTAAACAAGTCAGAGGTGGAGAAGGGGTTATGCATCCATAGGAATCCTGCCAGTTGGCCCTGGCCATTTACCCCTATTGGATATTGTTGCAGTGGAAATTGCCCCACTCTGACAGGATCCCCCTGGCTGAATTGGGTCCCTTGTCTGGTTTGGTAAGGGGAAACCACCTCTCCCAGTCCTGGTCCCATG
This sequence comes from Equus caballus, assembly GCF_041296265.1. NCBI lineage: Eukaryota > Metazoa > Chordata > Mammalia > Perissodactyla > Equidae > Equus > Equus caballus. The sequence goes on along the minus strand of NC_091715.1, from coordinate 30,849,255 downwards.
TTAGACATTCCTCCCTGGGCAGCTGGTGTCCCTGGAAGAGGGGATGTCACCAGGACTGCCACTGGGGGATTTAGAGTTTGTAAAATCATCAAATCCTCATCATACTTTTGTCCTTCCTGTAACAAAGGGGGTCTTTGTACCATCAAATAATCTTTTCCCTCCTTTTTATCCTGAAATAATAACATGAAAGCTCACACACATGGGATTTCATCAGCTTTTCCTACCTTTTTGCAAAAGAGCTCCAATTGCAATATAGTACAATAGTTCAGTGACCCATTTGTTTGCCATTTTTCCCTGGAACCTAGAGAGTACTGAGGCCAAGCAGTATTATAGCAAAAGACCATCTTTTCTTTGATATTGATTCATAACTAAAACCTGTCCATCAGGTCAGTATTAGACCTAGGGGACTTTTCTTGGGCACAGATGGCGCAGCACCCATCCTCACACACAACACAGATAACACACACACACACACACACACACACACACACACCAGTTAATAGAGACTAGTCCACCAGATATTCCAAGTAGTCCTACAACTATTCCCTCTAAAAAACCCAAGATGGCTTGGGCCCCCAGACAGAGGAAAGGAAGTTCTCAGGAATGCACTCTGAGGCGACTTACCCATTCCAGGTATGAGTTGGTCAACTCTCAGATGCTTGTCCATTTCTCCATCCACTGAGAAGGCGTCGAAGAGAGTCGGCAATCAGGGAAAGTCAAGGGACAGTCCCAGGGAGAAAATGAAACCCCAGCAGCTGCTGGGAGTGTCCCGAGATTTTCCCCGGAGTCAACTAGCCATGGGCAGAGTCTAGTCCCATCTGGGTCTCAAAAATTGTAATGGAGCAAGGGCTCATTCTGCTCGCTGCAACCTGATGCCAATCAATTGCAAGACGAGTTGGTGGTCGAGAAAAGCATTTATTCTAGATTAGCAAACCAGAAGATGGTGGACTCATATCCCAAAGACCATCTTAAGAACAAAATCTTGAGGCAGTTACATGGGGAGGAGGAAAGAATAGGGAAGGGGTCAGGCTATTTCTGGCACCCATTCTCCAGACTTCTTGTCTTCTGTTCTTCCCGCAGGGTCCTACGTTATCTTCCTTAATGATGGGTTTTGCTCTTGCGCCGCCTCATCCCTTTATGGTTCCTGAAAAATAGCTGATTCCAATGTCAGAAAAGTTTCATTTCAGATTTGAGAAACTGTTGCAACATGTTAGAACATGTCCCTGTGGCCTTTGTACAATAGCCTGGTTACCTTATAGGTTAATGATCAGTAATCCATGATTAGCAGTTACACTTTCATGCTGGTTAGAACATCACGCTTTTGTGTTACTCTGGGTTTCAATATTGTACTTCTAATTTATAGGTGACATTTCCTTTTATGGAAGTGGTCTTCTGTCCTTCTTCAAGGGGAAAGATTAATAGCTCATTGTCAGGGTAGAGAAGAGATTTGGATTGGCTTTTCTTGTAGTACTAAAACTAGTTTTCTAGAAAGTTATTAGCTCCCTTCCCTATTTTTCCTCAGTCAATTCGACTAATAACCATTGCTATTTGTGTATTCTTAATATTCAGCTAGACCTTGTTTTGTGAGGTCTTATGAAGATCATCTTCCCCCCTCCATCTCTCAATAGTTTGGTGCACATAAGTCCCAAATAATTTCTTACTGGTTATATGTACCTCTTTGACTTAACTAAACCAACACTTCCCAAATTCAGACCATAATTCTTCACATCCAATTTTTGAATCTGCAGTAAGGGATGAGGGTGGTATGTCAGATAATTTTCAGGGTCCGTGTTCTGCATTTAGTGGCCAGCAACAGACTTGGACCCATTTCTTGTAGAAACTAACACACAGAGCAATGGGGATCATCATTGGTCCTTAATGCTCTCCTGACAGTTATTTTATGATTGAGCATGTGTGGTGTAAAGATCCAATACCTCAGTTGTACTTTACATTCTAGAAGGAGTTCAAATGATTCCTCTGTCACATGTGGCCGGAGACTGTGACTCTCTTGTGGAGAGTTCTAGTCTAGCAGTGGCCCCAGTGACCATTTTACTGCTTATCAAACGACCAGTTTCACTCAAGGAGGAGTGTGGAAGAATTGCTACGGGGGAAGGTGAACCGCAGAAGTCACGGTGGTGGGGGCTGCTCTACACAAAGCTGCCACATCTTATTTTACACCCTCTAAGGCAGGGATTGGTCACAGAAATGGTTGAGGGAACAGAGGTCTCCTCCAAAGACAGCACTATGCAATATGATTTCTTTAATAACAAAAATATTGCCACTTTCTTATAACATTTGTTTCTCAGATTATATAGGAAATTGTCCTAATCTTTGGGATGTAGACCATGGTAGAGAATGTGCGGGCAGTAGGGCAGAGGGCAGTTTCAGAGTTATTGCAAGTGGCCTACAAATCTCTATGTTTACTGAGCCTTGTCTGAGGGCTGAATAATGGCTCACAATAGACTGCTATTTTCATAAGTATGTGGATTCTCTTGTGATTAAGAAAGTACAAATTTATTTAAAAATTTTTTGCAGTCAACTGCCCATGTACCATTGGCCTACCCTGGAGTCATCTGAAGATAGTTCCTGTGCCTTCTGCCTGAGGGTTTTCTCTGTCCCCAGGAGTGAGCTCAGTCCACGGATGGTGGTCAGAAGTGCTGGGGAATTAATGCCCTCAGGAATAGCCCTCAAACAAGGAGGAACAGTAGTTGGTGTGTAAACACTCCAGGTTCTTTGTCACGGAAGGGACAATTCTGAGGTGCATACTTCACTCTCCCTGAGACTCCCAAGTGGGATTGAGCCCCAGTTGCCTACAGCAGCAACGTGCTCATTAACTTATTCTTTATTAGATACTTTCTCTTCCCTGCCTCACTTCCTCATTCCCCTGTTCATGTTTCTTGTATTCACCTCCTAAACAATCTTCTTGCAATCAAACCCCTGTTTCAAGGGTCTGCTTAGGGGAACTCTAAGACAAAGCCTTACTCATTACTAGTAAATTTTTATTATTATGTGTCTTCTTAATTAGATATTAAAATATTACTATGTATTAGGCTGTGTGTGTTGGGGGAGATATGCATCTCGTTTTAGTTTAAAAAGGAGTCCTTAAACACAGTAAAAGTGGGAACATAGACTCAAAGTAAAGTGACTGTCCTCGTGATTGTCCTTGAACAAAAAAATTTTTGGACATTCACTTTAAAAATACCTGGGTATGTCTGCTACTAATACTAAGTAAACCTTGCTCCCTCTCTTCTTCTTCCTCATGACTTGGCTATGCATTTCTAACAGCCTTCTGATATACATGTTTTTGAGTGTTAGCCAATTATATTTTCTTTTAGAAAGAGAAAGACATATAACTACCTATACCATAAATGCCATGAGGGCAAGGTCACCCTTGTATCAACAACACCCAGAACAGGGCATGACATACATTGACACTCAATAAATATTAGACAAATTTTTAAAAATGAATGAATTAACAAATGGGTGAAACAACTGACTAATGAATGAAATCATGTGCTCTAGACTTGGTGTCAATCTGAGCAAGGCAGTATCTGTCCCAAAAATAAGCTTCCAAATGTCATGGCGCCCAGCAGAAATCCACACTGACTTTTTTTCCATTTAGATTTCCTTGTTCAGTTCTAGTCACAGAGTTCAGGCTGGACATTAGCAGTGCTGGAAGCATCTCCAGTAACAGCAATTTGTATAATTGAGGGGCTGAAGAACCTTACTGAGGGAGATTTCCTAAGTAAGAACTCTTCAGTCTTCAAAGGCAGACATGGACAAGAGAATAAGATTGAAGCTTATGAAATCTGAACGTATATAGAGAAAATTAACTCAGACTTGTTTGTTTTTCAAATTCCAGAATGAAGAGTCACTCTTTGGAGTTTGAAAAAGATAGTTTAGTTCAAATTAAAGGCAGCAATGCATACTTTACACAGTAGACAGTAAATGTGAAGAACGTATTTCTCCAGGACGGTATATAGCCTCAAAATATTTATGAGCTTCATAAAGTATTAGATGAACTCATGGAAGATAGAAGGTTACTAAGAGAAGTAAGGGAGGTTTCAGGCATGATCTTAGCTTTTAAAATCAACTAAGAGAGAAAAGTACCAAATAGGGTAAAACATCAGTTTGGTGCCATTAATGTCATTCAGAATACCAGTTGGATAGGATGTAGTATTTCATATGTTATGTTGCTTGTTCTGATGAAAGTGATGAACAGTACATACCTTTTGCAAACATGGTAAAAGGCTATGAATAGTGTGTAAAGAATGAGATAATTAAGGGCATGTGTGAAAGTAATTATAAGTCTGTGAGCCCTCATGCTAGAAGTGAGTCACATTATTGGATCATATACCAAACTCTTGGTGTTAACTGCCCCCACTCTCTTCAGTCATCACCATCAAACTGTGCCATAGAATTCACACCGTGCCTGCTTCTGGAGTTACACAGGAAAAGATCATATAATCACATCTGTTGGGGGAGAGCAAGAGAGGGAGGAGATGTGGTGGTAGTGATGGTTGAGTGCCCTGAGCAATGCTCTCTTTGGGGAGAGAAGAGATCTTCACATGGGAGAAAAGCTGTTTAGGGTCTGAAGTCACATTTTATCAGTTGAATCCCTTAATTATATTTATGGTTTAGAAACAAAACACATTGTCTAGACTCGTCCATGTTAGGAAACAAGCTTCAAATAATATTTTATTATTTCCAAATTCAGGGCTAACCCTTTTAGTCGATGATGCTGAATAAAATTATTGCTTTGTGAAACTGGGAAATGGTTTAAGTGGCCATGACCTATACATTAGATTGGTTGTTTGAGGTAATAACTTGCAATGTTACGTTTGTAAGTGGGCTATTAAATCATTGCCTCTCATCTACTTTTGAAGTCTTAATTGCCAAAGGGAATTGTTTTGAATAAAGTTAATTTTAGAAGTTAAGTTTAAATCATTTTTCATATTGTCAATCAACAATTTTAAAAAATAGCATAACTGTCTGTTTCTTATACAGAAAAACAACACTACACATTTTCCTATTTTCTTCACATCTCTATGGTAGCAGTTTTTGTGTGCAATAAAAGATTTATGCGGGGCCGGCCTGGTGGCTCAGTGGTTAAGTGCGCACGTTCCTCTTCGGCGGCCTGGGGTTCCCTGGTTCAGATCCCGGGTGTGGACATGGCACCGCTTGACTAGCCATGCTGTGGTAGTTGTCCCACATATAAAGTAGAGGAAGATGGGCACGGATGTTAGCTCAGGGCCAGCCTTCCTTGGCAAAAAGAGGAAGATTGGCGGCAGTTAGCTCAGGGCTAATCTTCCTCAAAAAAAAAAAAAGATTTATGCATTGTTGTTTTTGTCAAGAGTGGAAAATATTTTTTCAAGGTTGAGTTATCCAACAATGGTGGTATATGAATATTAAAAAAAGTTACCAGGGAAAGTTCTGGGAATATACTATAAAAAATAGTATAAATACTAGAAACTCATTTCTTATGAGATCTATGAATGTAAGGGAGAACTAGCTAGATTTTATGCTCAAATTATTTTGGTTATTATAATAAACAAGACTTACCTTAAAACAGCGCTATATAATAAACTTAACAATGACTATAAACAATTAAATCTATTGTTTTTGCAATATTTTGTGACAAAACTATTTGTGTGAAATAATATGTTGTGTTCTACCTAAATGTGCTTTGGAGGGTATGAATTATCTTTTGATTATGGTCACATTTCAAGTGTGTGCAAAAGTAGACAGAATATTATAATATATTCCCATGTTCCCATCTCCCACTTTCAATAATTATTAACTCATGACAATATTTCTCCCTTCCCCCTTATTATTTTGAAGAAACTATAAGATACATCATTTCATCCATAAATATTTCAGTATGTATCTCTAAAATTGAGAACTCTTTGTTAAATAAAATAATGCCACACTACTCTTAAATGTACCTTTAAGAGTTTTGTATTTATAACTGGAAAAATAAAACAATCACCTTCAAAGATGGAAACTTTGCTGTCAGAAAAGAGTGCATCAGAGTGTCTTACTCTGAGAGCGATTGTTGCCAAGAGACCATTTCATGTAAATTGGCAGTTACATGAGATACAGCTCTGAAGAACAATGCTCTACAGTCAGCAAAAGGTTGCGAGCTATGCTTTCCATTTCAGATTGGAGAAATAAAACTACAGAATTACATACCAGCAAATTTGGAGGTACTGAAGTGCTTTCTCAAGTTTCTTTTATATTTGCTGTGTTAAAAGGAAAAATCAAGAACTTATAGGTCCCCTTTGTAAGTATTAAGAAGGCATCTTGCAGTACTGACCCAGTCATGAATACATCCCAGGAGGATGGTTCTTAAGAGTTCCATATTTCAAGCCCAAATACCCAAGAGCTATATAAGAGTGATTCTTAACAATTATAGGTTTGTGACAAAAGTACTGTGAAGAACTCAGTCCTTTATTTTCTTGAAATGGTCATACCTTATTTAAATATGATGATTGGCAATGCTATTTCATAATTATCCTTAGTTATTTGGCATACTCTTTCTATATGAAATATATGAGTATATTAAGTTTGCATTATATGGGATTCCTATTTTGTCCATCAAAATATTCATAAATACTTACAGCTCAATGTACACATTAGTGACCTTTTGAAGGAAAGCCTGGCATGTCTTCCCAATCTTTACCAATGAGAAGTCCGCTTGTATTCATATAAGATACTACTTTCATCTGTTAGTAGCATATCTTCATTTCCTAATCAGTTCATAAACTGTCTCCTAAGAGCAGAATTTGCAAATCCAAAAGCAAAATAGTTGAAAGCAAAAGTTACAACTTAGAACCTAAGAAGCGTGACCCTAAGTGAGGCCTCAGAAGCTATCCCATTGTGAGAAACATTGCTAATTGTCCCCCAATATTTTTTCTATCTCCTCTCTCTACTTAATAGAAGTTCCAGTATTTAGCTGGGCCCATGGCCACCCAATACAAAGACTTGTCTCCTATGTATCCCTTGTAGCTAGTTGGGCCAGGTAACTAAGTTCTGACCAAAGAGATATGAACAGAAGTAATAGGTTTCCTCCACTTTCCTATCCCTTTATCTGCTGAGTGGAATGCAGAGGTGGTGGTGGTGGGCCATCTTGGACCATTTAGGTGAGGGCAACACCCTGTAAAGAGAATAGCAAGATGGAAGGAGTCTGGAGCCCCGTTACCCTGAAGTTACCACACTACCCTGGGATGCTTATGCCTAGAGTTCTACATGAGAAGGAGGTAACTTATGTCCTAACTAATATACTAGTCCAATGCTTGCAGTTCACAGGTGACAAAACAAAGAGAGAGATGAACTTGCCCAAAATCACTCAGCCAGAGCATGGCAGTGCTTAGAATCTAACTTAGGGCTTCGAGTTCAGTGCTCATTTCTCACACTCTATCATCTCTGAAAATGAGACCACTTAACCACAAGAATTACATGTAAAAAAAAAGTCACTTTGAAATTTAAACTATCACTTGTATTTATTGTTAATAATGTTCTTTCACCAAGAATGGAGCTTTGAACCAAATTAGAAGATGATTTTGCTCAAACACAATGAAATATTAGACATTAAATCCTTGACTTTCACTGCCACATGTAAATTTCATCTTAAAATTGCCCTTCTTAAGTTTATAGCATTGCATTTAAATTTTCTTGATCATAAAAATAGAACTAATGGATGATGGAATATGCCTGTAGGATTTTTAAACATTTCAAATGGCTCAGTTTACTCTAAATAGCCTGAGGGCAATAATCAGGATGAAGTTATTTCTGTCAGTTTTGGGTGTGGGTTAGATAAGTCATCCAACCTTCTTTGTGAAAGATGACTGTCTCTGGAGTCAGTAAATTTTCATAGTCAAGAGTTCCATCTGTTGTGTTTTTTTTGAAGTAAATGAACATGTGTGTATTAATTTCTAAATGATAAATCTTAGCCTTGATCACCCCCACTGAAACTTAGAAATAAAATTAATGCTTTAGAAAAGTTACTAGATTTTTCTTTTGTTCCAGAGCCACATTTCCACTTACCATTAGCCCACACATAAACCTAGGGCTTATCATAAAATTATTGTAAAAATACCAAACTTTTTTTTTTTTTGGTGAAGAAGATTGTCCCTGAGCTAACATCTGTTGCCAATCTTCCTCTTTTCGCTTAAGGAAGATTGTCCCTAAGCTACGATCTGTGCCAGTCTTCCTCTATTTTTTGTATGTGGGATGCCACCACAGCATGGCTTGATGAGCTGTGTGTAGGTCTGCACCTGGAATCTAAACCCACGAACCCCAGGCCACCAATGCATAGCATGCAAACTTAACCACTATGCCACCGGGCTGGCACTAATACCAAACTTTCATTTGAAATATGAGATGGAGAATTTGAAAGAGAAATATGAAATACAGAAAAGTGCATAAATCCTAAGAGTCAGCTTGATGGACACAAAATCAACATACTTGTGAAACTAGCACCCTGATCAAGAAACAGAACAGAACCAACATGCCAGAAGACACTGGTGCCCCTTTTTTAGTCATCACCCCCAAAGGGTAGGTGCTCTCCTGACCTCTAATGCTAGAGATTACCTTTGCCAAAGTTTGAATCTTATGTGATTGAAATCGCACAGTATGTAGTCTTTGGGGTCTGGCTTCCTTTTGCTTAACATGATGTGAGATTCATCCAAACTGATGGGCGTAGTTGTAATTTTTCTTTCTCATTGATATATAACATTCCACTGTGTGAATGTAAGAATGCATTTATTTATTCTACTGTTGAACACTCCATCGTTGTTGATATAGGGTAGTTTCCAGCCTAACATGACTTTTTATTAAATGAAAAGTTATATTTTCTATAATAACTAGACCATCTTGAATCCTATATTCTCCAGTTGTGAACAATGTTGATAAAAAGGTGATTTTACTGAAAAGTACTGACTTAAAAAAAATACTTGAAAACTTGCCTATGGTAATAAAAGAAGACAAATCTCAAATTTTGCTTTTGTCTTGGTGATTCTCCATTTTTGCTGTGCCTTTGTCAGAGCTCGTGCCCCTTGGTACATGTAACTTATCACTTTAGTCTTTTTTGGTGATGGTCTGTAAGGAAAGGGATCGCAAAAGTTCTAGCACTCCTGGGTGAAAGAGGAGGGCTTGGAGGAGTCTGTCTATCCATAATCTCTCTCGGTTAAAATCGGTCTGTACAACAGGACTGAGCTTGGTAAGGCCCTTTCTAGACTTTCTCAAAGTAAAGCAGTGACGTGTTGATAAATAAGGTACATTCCTACAAGATTGATAGTGTCATGTGGTGTCTCAGGAAATAAAACTATATACGCATTTGTACTAAGTTGATTTTGCTACATAGGTAATGAATATGTGTGATGCAAATGAACATCTTAATCATCATTGAGGACTGCTGGATGTCTAAAATAGAGTTTAATTTTTAAAATGAGTTTGAAAGTGGTGGCAGGGGCCTGAAATTATACTTTAGCGGTGTTACTGTGTGTGTGTGTGTGTGTGTGTGTATGAACATTAGTGGGGAGGCTCATAGGATGTATTAGTCTGTATTTCAAGTGCCTTTATGTAAATGGCTCAAAAGGCAAAGGAAGACAGTTTAACTCTTAATAAAATGTCTAAAATCCTGGAAGCTTTACACTTTAGTTCCTGGCTTCACATACCAGCTTAGAAATTGGAAAGCAGACTCAAGTGTTGAAAATCATACTGTATTAGGGAAAACGGTTTCCCCATGGACAGTCCTGCAAAAATTGCACTCGAACTAAGGTTTATTTGATTTGAACAAAAAGCTACTGTAACTCATGCTTTATTTGAAAGCAGTAACAGAAAAATTTACAAATAACTTCCTTACAAAGTAAGATTCTAAGGAAAAAAAGTTTCATGGCATACTCTAGAATAGTTCCAATACATACAGTGTGGGACATGGAAATTCTGACAAGTAAAAAAAGTCTTTGTGTAGAGAGTATAGAGCGTAGTGCACCCAGCAGGAGAATGGAAACAAGAAGGTGATGATAATGGTGTCTGTCCGGCCTAAGAGAAGCATTCTGGAAAATAATCCAACTTTTCATTGTTCCCAGCTCTGGGGCTGTGACATCAATAAAGAGGAAAAAAAATTGATGAATGTTACTTCCAGACCTCAAAGGAACACCTGTAGTTTTCTGTCCATAAAACCACAAGAAGCTGAGCAGAATGGGATCTCTTTGGTTACAGAAGATCCACAGGCTGCCTCATTCTTTGAAGGAAGTGAATCAAACTTCAGGGTGAAAAGGTAGCAATCTGAGCTGGCAGAATAAAGAGAAACAAGTGAGAGTTCTGGGGGCGCCCCACTTCCACAGAATGAATTCATTGTCAAATCGTGAAAATATTACTCTCTGTGAAAATGCTGCTTTATGGCAGACAGTTGCTTAATGCTATGTGCTATACTCTGTACAGTACTTTAAAATCCTATTCCTTCCAAGTCTTGGCTATTGTGTATAATGCTGCATTGGAAGCAACCTAGGTGCCCATCAAGGGACGAATGGATAAAGAAGATGTGGTATTTATACACAATGGAATACTACTCAGCCATAAGAAATAATGAAATCTGGCCATTTGTGACAACATGGATGGTCCTTGAGGGTATTATGCTGAGTGAAATTAGTCAGAGGGAGAAAGTCAAATACCGTAATACCGTATGATCTCACTCATAAGTAGAAGATAAAAACAATGACAAACACATAGCATTGGAGATTGGATTGGTGGTTACCATAGGGGAAGGGGGAAGTGGGGGGAGGGCAAAAGGGATGATTAGGCTCACATGTGAGGGGATGGACTATAATTAGTTTTTGGGTGGTGAACATGATGTAATCTACACAGAATTCGAAATATATTACAGTGTACATCCAAAAGCTATATAATGTTATAATCCAATGTTGCTGCAATTTAAAAAATCCTATTCCTGCTTATGTTTCTGATAAGTGTTGATTTTGTTACTTTAAGTTTAAAATGTAAACAGCAAAACTCTAAAGTTGGAACTTACTCAAAATTCTCAGAATTGATGATATAGACATGCACACTGGAATTTAAAACTAATTCTGATTATAAAAATTTAAGTGTTGCCTGCCAATTTATCTACCATTTATCTATACAATTTTTAATTTTAGTAAGATAACAGAGCTGCATAACAAAATTAGGTAGCTTGAAGTTTTCCATGAAGAACATATTTGATTCCAACTGTTAATTGCTTCTACAAAATTTCATGGGCTTTTACAAACAGCATTTGATAAATATAAACAATATCCTTGTTAGATGGTGAGTATTGTTAAATGGACTAAAAACAAAAGGGCATCAAGATAAAAAGATGCTCAGTGACTGAGAAACAGATGGGGAATCATAGAATCACAAGGGATGTTAGTATTCCAGTCCCCTCGATTTACAAATGAGAAAGATTAGTTAGTTGCTAGCGTCTAACTAGCAGCCTGTGACTCTGATTTCAACTCCAGTGTATGAGTTACTGATAATGGAAGCCAGTCTACAAGGTGGCCCTCAATGATCCTCACCTCTTGGTATTCCTACTTTTGTGCAGTCACATCCGGCATGAATCCAGGCTGGCTCTGTGTGACCAATGGATGTGGTATAAGTGGCATTCTGGAACTTAAGACCTGTAGCTAGGTCTCAAGAAGTCTTGCAGCTTCCACTTGGGCCTCTTGGAATGCTCACTTTTGGGAAACCCTTCTCTCAGGACCCCGTTGCCATGCCAGGAGAAGCTCAAGCCACATGGAGGACTTGCAGATGCTCTAGTCAACAGACCTAGTTACATTCCCTGTCATCAACTAGACATTAACTGCCAGCTTTGTGAGTGCACCGTCTTGGGCATCCCTTCTAAGAGAGCCTTCTGAAAACTCTAGCCTTAGCCAGCATCTGACTACAACCACATGAGAGACATCCAGCTAAGCAGAGTCAACACATAGAACCATGAAAGACTATAATAAATTGTCTTCAGCCATTAAGTTTTAGGATGAGTTATTATGCAGCAATGGATAATTGGAACAAAGATAGAGCTAAGAAAGGGGCCCAAAGTCCACTCCTTCATTTATGCTTGCAATTAGTAAGTTTTATGTGCATTACTTGGTTAAGGAAATTGTGTCGCTCCCTCTTTTTAACCAAGGCCTATCTGACTCAGTCATTCAAATGCAACCATTAGTCCTGTTTTCTCTCTTCTAACTTCTCTAACCCTGGACTTCCCTGAAAATAATGATAATGGCAACAACCTCAAATGACATTTATGTGTCAGTCACTAATGATAAGTGTGTTTATACTCATTTAGTCTTCACAAAACCATTATGAGGTCTGTTCTGTTATTATCCCCATTTATGTATGAGGAAACTGAGGCACAAAGCAGTTTTAAAAATTGCTCCACATCATTAAGCTATTAAGTATGGAGTCAGACTCCAAACCCGAGCAGTCCAGCTTGAGTCTGCATCTTTAATCAATGATATATGGACCTATCTTGATAATGATCACACTTTTAAGTAGAACTTGCTTGATTCTCTGCCAGCTAGATAGTAAGCTCCCAGAGAGGAGGGGCTATATTTATATTACTCAACATGGAGTCCTCAACAACTACTCTATTCCTAGTACATAGTAGGCTTCCTCTAAATATATTACAGACCAAATGAATTACCAGTAGCACATGAGTACATTTTGGCTGGGAAAATTTGAGAAGGCCAAAATTCTAAATACAGAGTATTTAACAATAATCATATGTTAACTTCTTCTCACCCTTGCCGTGGGTCTTGATGCCATAGCTGCTCTGTTGTAGAAAGTTCTGTGCATCTTTAATACATATTTTTTCCTCATTTGAGTTTTTCTCCCCTAATTGTATGACATACAACATAAAAATGAATGCATTCAACTGAATCTATGGTGGAGAAGGTAAAATCTTCACATCTTAAAAAGAACAGTTATTTCCTACATTTAACTGCTTTGCTATGAGAGGGTTGCACTAACTACCAGCAGATGTCATCATAGTATAGGACTTAAAACAAGGCCTAGCTAGGAGGTGAACTTTAAAGGCTGCTGCTGGGAGTGTATTTTTGTATATCCAGTTTAGAAAGCAGCTTGACACTATCTACTAAAGCTGAACATATGCATATGTGTATTTTAAGATCATGCCTTTGATGAATAAAAAAAAATCATTACAAAAGAGCAGAAGGAATGCCCTATATGTTCATCAGTGATGTTGGTCTGTAATTTTCTTTTTTTGTGTTGCCCTTGTCTTGTTTTAGTATCAGGGTGATGTTGCCCTCATAGAATGAGTTAGGAACCATCCTTTCCTCTTCAATCTTTTGGAAGAGTTTGAAAAGGATAGCTATTAAATCTTCTTTGAATGTTTGGTAGAGTTCACTGGAAAAGTCGTCTGGTCCTGGACTTTTGATTTTTGAGAGGTTTGTTTATTACTGTTTCAATCTCCTTACCTGTGATTGGTCTATTCAGATTCTCTATTTCTTCTTGATTCAATTTCGGAAGGTTGTATGATTCTAAGAATTTATCTGCTTCTTCTAGGTTATCCAATTTGTTGGCGTATAGCTTTTCATATTATTTTCTTATAATCCTTAGTGTTTCTATGGTATCTGTTGTAATTTCTCCTCTTTCATTTCTGATTTTATGTATTTGAGCCTTCTCTCTTTTTTTCTTGGTGAGTCTAGCTAAAGGTTTGTCAATTTTATTTATCTTTTTGAAGAACTAGCTCTTGGTTTCATTTATTTTTTTCTACATTTTTTTTACTCACATTTATTTCCTCTCTGATTTTTATTATTTCCTTCCTCTACTGATTTTGGGCTTCATTTGTTCTTCTTTTTTCTAGTTCCTTTAGATGTATTGTTAGATTGTTTATTTGAGATTTTTCTTGTTTCTTGTGGTAGGCTTGTATTACCATAAACTTTCCTTTTAGTACCGTTTTTGCTGTGTCCCATAAATTTTGGTACATTGTGTTTTCATTTTCATTTCTCTCCAGCTGCTTTTTGATTTCTCCTTTGATTTCTTCATTGACCCAATTGTTGTTCAGTAGCATTTTGTTTAATATCCACATATTTGTGGCTTTTCCAGTTTTCTTCTTGTAGGTGATTTCTAGTTCATACCATCAGAAAAAATGTTTGGTATTATTTCGATCTTCTTAAATTTATTGAGACTTGTTTGTGGCCTAATATGTTATCTATACTGGAGAATGTTCCATGTGCATTTGAAAAGATTGTGTATTCTGCAGGTTTTAAACGGAATGTATATCTACTAAATGCATCTGGCCTAATGTGTCATTTAAGGCCAATGTTTGCTTATTGATCTTCTCTTTGGATCATCTATCCATTGATGTAAGTGGAGTGTGAAAGTCCCCTGCTATTAGTGTGTTACTGTCAATTTCTCCTTTTATGTCTGTTAATAATTGCTTCATATATTTAGGTGCTCCTATTGGGTGCATAGATATTTATAAGTGTTGTGTCCTCTTGTTGGATTGTTCTCTTTATCATTATGAAATGCTCTTCTTTGTCTCTTGTTACTTTTTTTTGTTTTAAAGTCCATTTTGTCTGATATAAGTATTGCTACTCCAGCTTTCTTTTTGTTTCCATTTGCATGGAGTATCTTTTTCACATCATTTCACCTTCAGATTGTGAGTGTCTTTAGATCTGAAGTGTGTCTCTTGTATGCAGCATATATATGGGTCTTGTTTTTTTATCCAATCGGCCACCCTATGTCTTTTGATTGGAGCATTTAGTCCATTGATATTTAAAGTAGCTATTGATAAGTATGTACTTATTGCAATTTTGTTACTTTTTTCTGGGTATCTTAGTAATTCTTCTCTGTTCCTTTCTTCTTCTCTTGCTCTTTTCCCTTGTGGTTTGATGGCTTTCTTTTGTATTATATTTGGGTTCCTTTCTCTTAATTTTTTGTGTATTTATTACAGGTTTCTGGTTTGTGATTACCATGAGGTTCATATATAATAACCTATATAAATAGCAATCTATATTAAGTTGGTGGTCTCTTAAGTTTGACCTCTTACTAACAACCCTACACTTTTACTCCCCCCAACACATTTTATGTTTTTGATATCATATTTTACTTCTTTTTTTTGTGTGTGTGTATACCTAACCTCTTATCATAGAGGTAGATATTTTTAGTACTTTTGTATTTTGAGCCTCATACTAGCTTCATAGGTGGTTGATCCACTACCTTTACTGTACATTTACCTTTACCAGTGATTTTTTCTTTGATAATTTTCTTATTCCTATTTGTGGGCTTTTCTTTTCCACTTAAATAAGCCCCTTTAACATTTTCAATAAGGCTGGTTTAGTGGTAATAAATTCCTGTAGTTTTTGCTTGTCTGGAAAACTCCTTATCTTTCCTTCCATTCTGAATGATAACCTTGCTGGGTAGAGCATTCTTGGCTATAGGTTTTTCCTTTCAGAACTTTGAATATATTGTGCCACTCCCTTCTAGCCTGGAAGGTTTCTGCTGAGAAGTCAGCTGATAGCCTTATGGGGTTTCCTTTGTATGTCACTTGTTGCCTTTCTCTTGCAGCTTTTAGGATTCTCTCTTTATCTTTAATTTTGGACATTTTAATTATAATGTGTCTTGGTGTGGGCCTCTTTGGGTTCCTCTTGTTTGGTGTCCTCTCTGTTTCCTGTACCTGGATATCTGTTTCCTTCCTGAAGTTATGGAAGTTTTCAGCTATTATTTCTTCAAATAGGTTCTCTGACCCTTTGTCTCTCTTTTCTCCTTCTTGAACACCTATAATATGAATGTTAGTATGCTTGATGTTGTCCCAGAGGTCTTAGACTATCTTTGTTCTTTTTAATTCTTTTTTCTTTTATCTGTTCAGCTTGAGTGATTTCCTCTACTCTTCACCCAGATCACTGATCTGTTTTACTGTGTCATCTACTCTGCTGTTGATTCCCTCTAGTGCATTTTTCATTTCCACTTTTGTATTCTTCAGTTCTGATTGGTTCTGAGGTTTTTTTTGTTTTCGTTTTTGCTGAGGAAGATTTGCCCTGAGCTAACATCTGTTGCCAATCCTCCTCCTTTTTGCTGAGGAAGATTCACCCCAAGCCAACATCTGTGGCCAATCTTCCTCTATTTTGTATGTTAGCCTTTGCCACAGCATGGCCATTGACGAGTGATGTAGGTCTATGCCCAGGAACCAAACCTGGGCCACCAAAGAGGAGCATACCAAACTTAACCACTAGACCACTGGGGATGGCCCTGATTGGTTCTTTTTTATATTTTCCAATTCTTCTTGAATTTCTCACTGTGTTCATCCATTCTTCTCCCAAGATCAGTAAGCATCCTTATGACTATTAGTTTGTATTCTTTATCAGGGAGATTATTTATCTCTGTTTCATTTAGTTCTTTTTCTGAGGATTTGTCCTTTCCCCTTCTGTGGAACATATTCCTTTGTCTCCTCATTTTGCAAACATCTCTGTGTTTATAACTATGTATTAGGTAGATCAGCTACATCTCCTGATCTTGGAAATATGGCCTTATGTAAGAGATGCCTTATGGGGCCAAGCAGTGTGCTTCCCTTTTTTTAAACATTCCAAATGTTCCAGGAGTGTCACCTGTGTGGACTACATGTGCTCCTCTGTTGTGGTGGTGGGGTTGCTCTTGCTACAGGTGCACAGGTAGGTTAGGCTGGCCGCTAGGCCAAATGCTTGTAAAGCTCTATGGTCTGCTATGGTCACTTTATTGGTCAGGCAAGCTCTGGCACAGCTGGCTGTGAGGTCCAATAGCACACAAATACTGCTGTTTTGCTGCTAAGCAAGTCTGTCCCCCAGTGTAGTTAGTTGCTAGGCTCAGGGGCTCACCATTGCTGCAAGCCTCTGGTGAGGCTCCCTGCAGTGTGCAGCTGTTATTGGCTTTCTCAGGAGTGCAGACACGTGGGACCAGCACCAGGTGTGGCAGTACACAATTGTTTCAGGTGTTGAAAGGCAGGGCAGATCCCCTGTGTGGCTGTTTGAGATGGCCAGTGGCACAAGTCTGCTGCCCCTGACATGCCCCACTGTCTGCAGGCCCACACACCCCACCGATACAGGCCTGCTTGCATGCATGCCCTGCTGAGTTGGACCCACTTGTGCCACTGTGGAGGCCCCACATACCCTTCCTACATTGACCCACATGTTTGCAGAGGGCTTGCTGGAGGGCAGGACCAGTCCCTCGGTGGGCTGCCTGCCCTGGCTGTGCTGGATTAAACTGGTGCTCCAGTGGGTGGGTCAAACCCCTGCACTAACAGATCATAGGAAGAAATTCAATGGCATCTGCCAGCATCTGTGTCAACACAACTGTACTAGGTCACAATAATGGCTGCTCATGCATTGAGCTGACCCTCTTGCTGCTCTTGGAAACCTCCTGCTATATGAACAATCCTGAGAGAGACTTGGAAGATAAGAGAGCACATGGAGAACTGAGGTGCCCCAGTAAGCTGACAGTTAGCCAGCTCCCAGCCTGTCCTGCAGCTGACCACAGATGCCTGAGAGAGCCCCAAGGCAAGACCAGGTGAGCCTGGTCCAGGCCAGAAGTTCTGCCCAGCTAAGCCCAGCCCAAAGTGCTGACCCTCAGAATCATGAGCTAAAAAGGATCTTCTAAGATTTGGGGTAGTTTATTACATAGCAGGAAGTCCCACACAGGGGACTCTCCTTTCCAAGCCTCAGTTGAAATATCTCCTTAGAGAGGTATTCCCTAACCACCAGAGATCAAATAGATAACCCTTATTATTTTTTTACCAGAGTATATTACTCAATTTATTATTTTGTTTACTTCTTTATTATTTGTCTCTTAAGCTAGACTGCAAACTCAATAAGAGGAAAGGACCACATCTTTCAGCATTGAATTGCTAGTACTGCGCACATAGTAGGTGCTCAATGAGTGTTTGTTGAATGAAAATATTTGCTTTGTCAAACTTTAGGCTCCTGGCTGGTGCTAGTTCCTGGCATGTGCTTTGAGTGCTGAATGAAGAAGTCCTCCTCAGGCACTTCTGCAGACACTTCCTCTCCAGCTATGCATCTTGTCTTTCCACTCTCTGTGGTCTTCCCACGTTTGCTACAGTCATCTTCTCAAGAGTTTATAAGAGTCAACATTGGAAGGCAGTGTTGCATAGTGGATAAACTGATTTTTGGATCCACACTAACCTTTTGTAAAATAGATTCCCCATAGAGTAGAAGCAATGGTGACAAGAGACATTTTAAGGTTTGGAATCAACTGACGTGCCTTCAATTTCAGCATTTTGAAATTCATTCTTTTAATGGATTAAATGTGTTTTTTTCTGCTAAAATAGAAAGTGAGTACTTCCAAGCACTGTTTATAACTCAGTGGTCCATATAACCCCACATGAATACCCCCAGAGGAAGGTGACTCTATATGAGCAAAGAATTTAATGCAGCAGAAAGTCAGAATTAATTTTCTGCATCTGCTAAGACAGGAGTATTTGTGACCTGACAGGCCTAGCTGGGATTACAAGAGGAAAAGAAAATATCACATTCTCCGAGCTCTGAGATCATCAACATGTTTCCAAAGGGAAATAAATTTTATGCTGATGTCATCTCCTTAGATAGCCCTCTGATTGGGCATCTAACTAGTGAATGCTATGGTGTGTACACCAGCACTGTCCAGTATGGCAGCCACTAGCCACGTGTGGCTATGGAGCACCCAAAATGTTCCTAGACAGAGTTGAGATATGCTGTAAGTATAAAACACACGATTTTGAGAACTTAGTACAAAAAATATACAATATTTTATTTTTATATTATGACATGTCAAAATAATAATATTTTGGATATATTGAGCTAAATAAAATTTATTATTAAACTTCATTTCACCTCTTTCTAGTTCCTTTTTTTTAACTTTTTATTAAGATTATGATAGTTTACAACCTTGTGAAATTTCAGTTGTACATTATTGTTAGTCATGTTGTAGGTGCAACACTTCACCCTTTGTGCCCTCACCCCACCACCCCCCCTTTCCCCTGGTAACCACCAATCAGTTCTCTTTTGTCTCTATGTTTAACTTCCACGTATGAGTGGAGTCATACAGAGTTCATCTTTCTCTATCTGGCTTATTTCACTTAACATAATACCTTCAAGGTCCATCCATGTTGTTGTGAATGGGATGATTTTGTCCTTTTTTATGGCTGAGTAGTATTCCACTGTATGTATATATACCATATCTTCTTTATCCAATCATCAGTTGATGGGCACTTAGGTTGCTTCCACGTCTTGGCTATTGTAAATAATGCTGCGATGAACATAGGGGTGCACGGGACTTTTGGAATTGCTGATTTCAAGTTCTTTGGATAGATACCCAGTAGTGGGATGACTGGGTCATAAGGTATTTCTATTTTTAATGTTTTTAGAAATCTCCATACTGTTTTCCATAGTGGCTGCACCAGTTTGCATTCCCACCAACAGTGTATGAGGGTTCCTTTTTCTCCACAACCTCTCCAACATTTGTCACTTTTTGTTTTGGTTATTTTTGCCATTCTAACAGGTGTAAGGTGATATCTTAGTGTAGTTTTGATTTACATTTCCCTGATGATTAGTGATGCTGAGCATCTTTTCATGTGTCTATTGGCCATCTGTATATCTTCTTTGGAGAAATGTCTGTTCATGTCCCTTGCCCGTGTTTTGATCGGGTTGTTTGGTTTTTTGTTGTTGAGCTGTGTGAATTCTTGATATATTATGGAGATTAACCCTTTGTTGGATAAATAACTTGCAAATATTTTTTCCCAGTTAGTGGATTTTTTTTTTGTTTCAATCCTGTTTTCCCTTGCCTTGAAGAAGCTCTTTAGTCTGATGAAGTCCCATTTGTTTATTCTTTCTATTGTTTCCCTCAACTGAGGAGTTATGGTGTCTGAAAAGATCCTTCTGATACTGATGTCAAAGAGTGCACTGCCTATATTCTCTTCTAGAAGACATTGTTTCAGGTCTAATCTTTAGGTCTTTGATCCATTTTGAGTTTATTTTTGTGAATGGTGAAAAAGAATGGTCAATTTTCATTCTTTTACATGTGGCTGTCCAGTTTTCCCAGCACCATTTGTTGAAGAGACTTTCTTTTCTCCATTGTAGGCCCTCAGCTCCTTTGTCAAAGATTAGCTGTCCATAGATGTGTGGTTCTATTTCTGGGCTTTCAATTCTGTTCCATTGATCTGTGCACCTGTTTTTGTACCAGTACCATGCTGTTTTGATTACTGTAGCTTTGTAGTATACTTTGAAGTCAAGGATTGTGATGCCTCCAGCTTTGTTCTTCTTTCTCAGGATTGCTTTAGCAATTAGGGGTCTTTTGTTGCCCCATATGAATTTTAGGATTCTTTGTTCAATTTCTGTAAAGATTGGGATAGCATTGAATCTGTACATTGCTTTAGGTAGTATGAACATTTTAACTATGTTTATTCTTGCAATCCATATGCATGGAATGTCTTTCCATCTCTTTATGTCATCATCCATTTCTTTCAGGAAAGCCTTGTAGTTTTCGTTGTATAGGCCTTTCACTTCCTTGGTTAAATTTACCCCAAGGTATTTTATTCTCTTTGTTGAGATTGTGAATGGGATTGAGTTCTTGAGTTCTTTTTCTGTTCGTTCATTGTTAGAGTATAGAAATGCTACTGATTTATGTATGTTGATTTTATATCCTGCAACTTTGCTGTAGCTGTTGATTATTTATAATAGTTTTCCTATGGATTCTTTGGGGTTTTCTATATATAAGATCATGTCATCTGCAAACAGTGAGAGTTTCACTTCTTCATTGCCTATTTGGATTCGTTTTATTTCTTTTTCCTGCCAAATTGCTCTGGCCAAAACCTCCAGTACTATGTTGAATAAGAGTGGTGAGAGTGGACACCCTTGTCTTGTTCCTGTTCTCAGAGGGATGGCTTTCAGTTTTTGCCCATTGAGTATGATGTTAGCTGTGGGTTTGTCGTATATGGCCTTTATTATGTTGAGGTACTTTCCTTCTATACTCATTTTATTATTGAGAGTTGTTATCATAAACAGATGTTGGATCTTGTCGAATGCTTTCTCCGCATCTATTGAGATGATCATGTTGTTTTTGTTTCTCATTTTGTTAATGTAGTGTATCACGTTGATTGACTTGTGGATGTTGAACCATCCCTGTGTCCCTGGTATAAATCCCACTTGATCATGGTGTATAATCTTTTTAATGTGTTGCTGTATTTGGTTTGCCAAAATTTTGTTGAGGTTTTTGCATCTATATTCATCAGTGATATTGGCCTATAGTTTTCCTTCTTTGTGTTGTCCTTGTCAGGTTTTGGGATCAGGGTGATGTTGGCTTCATAGAATGTGTTAGGGAGTGCTCCATCTTCCTCAATTTTCTGGAATAGTTTGAGAAGGATAGGTATTAAATCTTCTTTGAATGTTTGGTAGAATTCTCCAGAGAAGCCGTCTGGTCCTGGACTTTTATTTTGGGGGAGGTTTTGGATTACCGTTTTGATTTCTTTACTTGTGATTGGTTTATTCAGATTCTCTATTTCTTCCTGCTTCAGTTTTGGGAGGTTGTAAGAGTCTAAGAATTTATCCATTTCTTCTAGGTTGTCAAATTTGTTGGCATATAGTTTTTCATAGTATTCTCTTATGATCCTTTGTATTTCTGTGGTATCCATTGTGATTTCTCCTCTCATTTCTAACTTTATTTATTTGAGTCTTCTCTCTTTTTTTCTTGGTGAGTCTGGCTAAGGGTTTGTCAATTTTGTTTATTTTTTCAAAGAACCATCTCTTCATTGATCCTTTCTACTGTCTTTTTTTGTTTCAATATCATTTATTTCTGCTCGAATTTTTATTATTTTTCTCCTTCTACTGACTTTGGGCTTGGTTTGTTCTTCTTTTTCTAATTCTGTTAGGTGTCGTTTGAGATTGCTTATCTGAGATTTTTCTTGTTTATTGAGGTGAGCCTATATTGCAATGAATTTCACTCTTAGGACCGCTTTAGCAGCATCCCAAATGAGTTGGTATGGCATGTTTTCATTTTCATTTGTCTCCAGATAATATTTGATTTCTTCTTTAATTTCTTCAATCATCCAGTGTTTGTTCAGTAGCATGTTGTTTAGTCTCAACATTTTTCCCCTTTCCCAGCTTTATTCTTGTAGTTGATTTCTAGTTTCATAGCATTATGATCAGAAAAGATGCTTGATATTATTTCAACCCTCTTGAATTTGTTGAGGCTTGCTTTGCTTCCCAAGATATGGTCTATCATTAAGAATGTTCCATGCGCACTTGAGAAGAATGTGTAACCTGCTATTTTTGGATGGAGCATTCTATATATATCTATTAGGTCCATCTGGTCTAGTTTTTCATTTGATTCTATAATTTCCTTGTTGACCTTCTGTCTGGATGATCTATCCATTGGTGTTAGTGGGGTGTTGAGGTCCCCTACTATTATTGTGTTGTTGATGTCTCCTTTTAGTTTTGTTAATAGTTGCTTTACAAATTTCGGTGCTCCTGTCTTGGTTGCGTATATATTTATAAGTGTTATGTCATCTTGGTTAAGTGTCCCTTTTATCATTATAAACTGCCCCTCTCTGTCTTTCTTTGTCTGTTTTGCTTTGAAGTCTACTTTGTCTGATATAAGTATGGCGACACCTGCTTTCTTATGTTCATTATTAGCTTGGAGTATCATCTTCCATCCCTTCACCCTGAGTCTGTGTTTGTCTTTGGGGCTGAGGTGTGTTTCCTGGAGGCAGCATATTGTTGGGTCTTGTTCTTTGATCCATACTGCCACTCTGTGTCTTTTGATTGGAGAGTTCAATCCGTTTACATTTAGAGTGATTATTGAAATGTGGGGGCCTAACGCTGCAATTTTATCACTTGTTTTCTGATTCTTTTGCATTTCCTTTGTTTCTCGTCCCATGATTTTTGGACTACTAATTCAGGTAGGTAGATTTCTATATTGGTTTTCTTCTTATTTGTAATTTGTGTCTTTATTCTTGTTATTTGTTTAGTGGTTACCAAGTGGTTTCTATAAAACATCTCATACATGAGATAGTCCATTTTCTGATAGCCTCTTATTTCCTTAGATTAAGACGTTCCATCCTTTTCTTCTTCCCCTTCTAGGTTGTTATTATCAGATTTTATTTTTTTCTTCCTTCTTGTGTTGTAAGTTTGTGGTTAAAATGACAAGATTATATTTATTCTTGGTGTTTCCGTTCCTTTTATCTTTAATGTTATACTTAATTTTTGCTAACCTGTTCTGATGGAGAGCTGCAACTTTCTGATTTTGTCTTTCCACTTATCTTCTATGCTCTGGGTTTTGTAGCCCCTTTCCTTTTTTTGATTTTTCAGGTATGAGGGTCTTCCTGAGCATTTCTTGTAGAGGAGGTCTTGTGGCAATGAACTCCCTTAACTTTTGTTTATCTGGGAAGATTTTTATTTCTCCATCATATTTGAAGGATATTTTCGCTGGATAGAGTATTCTTGGCTGCAAGTTTTTGTCCTTCAGAGTTTTGAATATATCATTCCACTCTTTTCTGGCCTGTAAGGTATCTGCTGAGAAATCTGCTGACAGCCTTATGGGGGTTCCTTTGTAGGTTATTTTCTTCTGCCTTGCTCCCCTTAGTATTTTCTCTTTGTCACTGACTTTTGCAAGCTTCACTAATATATGCCTTGGGGTTGGTCTTTTAACATTGATAAAGTTTGGAGCTCTATTCACTTCTGTCACATGGAATTCCATCTCTCTCCCCAGGTTTGGAAAGTTCTCAGCCATTATTTCTTTGAACAGGCTTTCTGCCCCCTTCTCCTTCTCTTCTCCCTCTGGGATACCTATAATCCTTATGTTGCATTTCCTAATTGAGTCAGATAATTCTCAGAGAGTTTCTTCATTTCTTTTTAGTCTTAGTTCTCTCTCCTCCTCTATCTGCAGCATTTCTATATTCCTATCCTCCAAATTGCTAATTCTGTCCTCCATATTATCGACCCTACTGTTCAAAGAGTCCAGATTTTTCTTAATCTCCATTGTGTTCTTCATCTCCAATATTTCTGATTGGTTCTTCTTTATGGTATCAAGCTCTTTTGTGACATAGCTCCTGAACTCATTGAGTTATCTATCTGTATTGTCTTTTAACTCATTGAATTTTTTAATGATGGCTGTTTTGAATTCATTGTCATTTAGGTTATAGATTTCATTGTCTGTGGGATTGTTTTCTGGGTACTTGTCATTTTCCTTCTATTCTGGAGATTTAATATATTTTTTCATACTGCTTGATGGCGTGGATTTGTGCCTCCGCATACAGCTAGAGTTTAGTTACTGCTTCCACTTGCTTCTACGGGAGTCAGGGGGGAGAGCTTTTTATTAATCTGCACCAACCAGGACCCCTGTCAGCTGTTGTTGCCTGGACCTGGGCCCCTCCTTGTAGTCACAGTGGTCCTGTGTGGTCCCTCGTCAGCTGTGGGGACAATTGCAAGGGGGCCTCAGGTTGCTGGTGCCTACTGTTGCAGACCACCGAGACATGCTCCCTCCTTAGGATCTGCAGTGGTGTTATGGGCTTTCACACTGGCTGGGAGCAGGTTCACCTAGATTCGCAGCTCTGTCACCATCAGGGCCCACAAGATCTCACTTGTCCACTATGGGCCACAGCAGAGCTATGGGTATCTACTGCAGTCTGTGGTTAGCTCACCCAGCTTTGCTACTTCTGCCTCAGGGTCTTCCAGCCTTGTGATTGCCGGGTGGGGCCTCTCCACTAATGCTGCCCAGAGGCTTTCACTGTGGCTGGTGTGGGACTGTGGATTTTACCCCTGGACCACAGAGCAGAGTGGCTGGGACTCCAACACACCCTCACACATGGTCCCACTGGGTGTCCCTTGCCCCCTCTGGGACACAGCCAGAGTCCGTGAGTCAGAGGCGGCTGGCAGGCTGCTGCCCTGCCCAGGATCCTCCTCTCCTGGAACCTCCCAGTGTTCTGAATGCTGGGCGGAGCCTCTCCACTAATGCTGAGTAGAGGCTTTCCCTGCTGCTGGTGCGGGATAGTGGATTTACCCCCTGGACCATGGAGCAGGGTGGCTGGGACTCCAGTGTGCCCCTGCCCTTGCACACAGTTACACTGGGTGTCCCTTGCCCCCTCTGGGACACAGCCAGAGTCCATGAGTCAGAGCGGCTGGTGGGCTGCTGCCCTGCCTGGGATCCTCCTCTCCTGGAGCCTCCCAGTGTTCTGAATGCTGGGCGGAGCCTCTCCACTAATGGCGAGTAGAGGCTTTCCCTCCCACTGGTGCAGGACCATGGATTTTCACCCTGAGCTTTGGGGCAATCTCGGAGGTTTTAGGTAGGGCTGCAGTCACCGGTTTGCACCATTGCTCTGCCAATATCCGCACATGCCTGCCCTTTGTGCATGGTGATGTTGTGAGCATGTCCGCTGGAAGAAAGTTGCTTGCAGGTACTAGGCTATCCAGGGGTTGGGGGGTCAGAGAGTTTTCACCTATCTCCACCTTCTCCCGGGGGGAAGTCCATCCACCTTCTGATGTATAGCAGCACAGATCTCTCAGGCGTCCTGAGATGCTGTGTGGATATCCTTTGTTGACTGATGAATGTCCAATTAGCTGTAGATTCGAAGGGGGAGAGACAAAGAAAACTGCTCACTCCACCATTTTGCTGACGTCACTCTCTCTAGTTCCATTTTAAATGTGGCAGTTAGAAAGTGTAAGCATCATGTGTGGCCAGCATTGGTGGTTGTGTTCTCTTGGACAGTGCTGGTTCAGACACTTGGACAGACAGACACCTAGAAGACCTGCCTTTCTATGAAGACTGCTAAGTGCACCAGAAAAATGTCAAGTCAGCCAGGTCTGCTCCTTGGATGGCATTTTCCTACCCTCGGGTCAGGAAAGTTGTACTTACAGTAAGAACAGGTGCTCCTCTCTCTCTCATTTCTGTGTCGAAAGAGGCCCAGCAACGTGGAAAATGGTTTCTTACACAGTGGCTCTCAAACTTGGCTGCCCACTGGAGTCACCTGTGGGCTTTAGAATGCTGAAGTCAGGCCACACCTGAGACTAATTACACAGTAATGTCTGCAAGGGGTACTCAGCTTTTTCAGGTTCCCCAGGGGATTACAAAGCCCCTGGGCTCTCTGCCTTCCAGAAATCTTGCTTTATATGCAGAGGCAGGTGTCTGGGGCTTGACAACAGGTGACTCTCTCCTCAGATAGTGTGTCTAAAGGTAGCAGAAGCAGGGCTTCCTCACACTGGGCTGCAGTCTCCAAAGAAAATGTAGCTTCTTTAGAGTCTAGAATGGACCTGAACTTCCTCAGGACTCCCCATCCCCGTTTGGCACCAAAAACAAACACATACCTTTTGAAGCTTGGTGTCCCCATCTCTGCTAAACCGAATGGTCTCCCTGGAATAAGTGGGCATCTTAGACTTAAAATGCCCTGTCTTTTAGAACGCCTCCCCGCCCGCCTCCTTGACTCAGGCAGCAGCCAGCTGTGTGGCAGAGACTATGGGCCACCTCATGGCACAGGGGCAGCCGGACCTCCTGGCCCGAGGCTGGTCCTAGGGAAAGGTGAGGCCCTGGTGGCTCACACCTGGGCCCTCCACCATCTGCTGGAGCCTGCTGCCGGGTCCGCAGCTGGTGGGCCTGTCCTCGGATGCTTCCTTGGCTCCCTGGGAGCTGCAGGGCCCACAGGGCGCACCATTCCCACCTAGGGCCGGGGGCTGGGCTGTTCCCCACATGGAAGGGGCACATGGGAGGCTCTCGGCCTCAGCCGTACATCCCCCCCTCCCCTGGGCAAGGCTGGGCTTCCAGAGCCCTGTGGCCACACCAGAGGGCTAGTCCCTGCCCTCTCTTTGTCGGCACCTCTCCTCCTCAGTAATGCGTGAATTGGTGGGGCCCTGGACAAGTGTCCCTCAGAGTCATCAATGGGAGGAGGAGCAAAAGCCCCGAAACCTGATGTCTTCTCTCAACCGATTCAACATGCCCCTTCCCAGGCTTAGGTCTCAGGGGGGCCGTCAGGACCCAGGGTCCTCACCACCAGCCTCCCTACTCCGAGGTCTAAGAGGAAACACTCTGCCTTCCTCTCTCCAACTCTAGCTCAAATTACACCCCTAATTCCCCCATCCTGGGCAGGTGCTACTTCAGGGTGACTAGGGACAGAATCAGCCACATGGAAATGCCTAGAGAAAAGTTCATTAATCTGCATTTTAAGGTACAATTATTATTCTTATATGGGAACAGTTTATTGAGTGCCAGGCCTTGTTCTGTGTGCTTTATATGAATTTAATCATCTTAATCCTGATCACAACCTAATGAGGAAGCAGGCACAGAGAGGTTAAGTAACTTGCCCAAAGTCACACAGCTGTCAAGGTTAACCAGGGATTCGAATCTAGACCGGCTCCAGAGTCCAGGCTCTTAACCACGGAGCTCTTCTCCCCCTCCATGTGGCCTTCTCCTCTGCACGCTCCCCACTTCTCCTCTGGGGAGACACAAAGATGAAGAGCTGCAAGGAAGCATTCTTTTGACACGGGAGGCCCAGGAGATCTCACTACTGAAATGCTTTTGGAAGGAGCTGGAGTGCAGTATTTAAGAAGTAAACGTGCAGGAAGAGGCTTTCAGTTGGGTTTATTATCAATCATCAAAGTTCCCCCTCCCAACAGTATTTAGTCCGTCTCTGTGGAGTCCTCATGCCTGCTTCAGGCTCATTGGAATTCGGGACACTTCCGTGACCTAGTGTGGCTTGTTGTAAAGTACTCCCACCTCCACTCAGGGGCCTCACTCGTGACCACCTCCTGATTTCTTGTCTTCATCACCTAGACTAAGTGTTTGGATGCAATGGGATGTCGCCTTCTGATCGTGTCCTACATGTGTGTTTTATGTCCTCAACTCGACTGTGAGCTCCTGATCCCAGCTCAGACTCGCGGATCCCACAGGGCCCAGCCCGGTGTGGGGCCCAGAGTAGCGGCTCAGTAAACATTTGTGGAGCGTTTCACTGGGGAAAAGATAGTTTCTCTCTGTCTTCATTATTCCTTCAGCCCCTTTCCCTGCTTCTTACTCTTCAAATCTCTGAAGCTTACATTCACTCTCGGGCTTCCTTCTATTTCAAAGCCATGCCCTGCGCTCTCTGCTAAACTGCCTGGGGTGAAATTTTAGCACCGCCCGTTCCTTGCTGAGTGACTTTAGGCTGGGTGCAATCATGCCTCTGTGCCTCAGTTTCCACAAGTGGAAAATGCAGATCTAATTGTGCTATCTGGTAAGGTTGATGTGAGGAGTAAATGAGCTAAGACACATTCAACAGTGAGACTAGCGCCTGGCACGTCGTAAACATTCAATAAATGTCAGCTGTAAGCACTGGGTGTCTGCCCCTCATTTACCTTTCCCACTCACTTCTGCGACCCTCTGGTTTCTATACCCCAAGCACACATTTACACGCAGGTGGCAAAAGGCATTTCAAACATTTTAAATTTTCTACCCATTCACCTGTTTCCTCGTTTTTCAAATATGTGATTTCCAAACTGACCCCTCGACAGCCACACTCTCCTTGGCCACCAGGTGGCGGTGTTTGCTCAGCCAGGTCCAGCGTCTCGGCGGTTCCTTGCGCGGGCCCAGCAGGAGCTCCGGCAGGTGAGAAGCTGCGCACGTTCTCATTTTCTCCCTCCGGCTCACCTTCCTTAGCCTGTGACTGGCTGTTTCTTTCCTGCTGCTTCTTTGCCCCTCGCCTGCTTGCCCCACCGCCGTTATACATCTAACCCCCTCCTCAAATGGGCGCCTGTGGGCCGTGGCCTTGTAGATGTCACGGTGGTTGAGGCTAACAGACCACCCGGCAAGGTGCCGACTAGAAATCATGCTTTATAAAAGAGCCACCTTGAAAATCCTGGAAAAGTCAGGATTAAATCGCGAAGTATTAAATCACTAAAGAGGCAGGAAAGGCAAATGCTCGACTGGTCTAACTCCGAGCCCACGGCTCCCAAGATGACCAAGCAGGACGTTCGGTTGCCACCCAGACGCTTGCCGCGGCTTCACAGTCCTTCTCAGCACAGCTCTCCAGGAAGTTTCTAGTACCCAACGGGCCAGCAAGTCAAACACGTGTTTGCCGTCCCAGGTAGGGCAAGGTTCTGGGCTCGAGCGTCGTGTGTGTGCAGTCCCAGGCCGCCCATCCTGCATTTAGCTGCCTCCCCCGCCTTTCCTCTCCCCAAAAGGAGCGAGAACAACAGCAAAGCATGAACAACACCAGCTGTCACCAAGGAGCCCCTGTGTGCACAAGGCCTTAGGTGACGGACATGCCTCATCTCATTTCACCTTCAGAGCAGGGCTGAAGAGTGGCAGTGACCCATGTGGAAACCCCGGCTGAGGTTAAACAGTGGGTCCAGGTCATGCAGCCAGGAAGCGGAAGAGCCGGGGTTGAGTCCGGGCCCCCTGACTTTCAAACCCTTGCTCCAACCTCCCACTGCCTTGAGGTCCTGCAGGACATCACATGCTCCTGCCTCAGCAGCTGAAAGCAGAACAAGGCCGTCACCCCCGTGCCCACCCCACACCCACGATTCCCAGACGCCTGCCCCTCCCCACCCCGCAGCTCACAGCTCTGCACAACAATCAGAGTTGGCAGCTTGACCTGCGGCTTTGGAAAGGCTGTGGTGCTCTACCTCTAGCAAGCTGGGAAAGAGCCCTCACAAATCCAGATAGGCAAGTCAACCCACTGAAAACGCTAGTCCGGCACACGGGGAGGGAGGTGACACTCACTGCAGCGCTGAAGGAAGCCCGGTGAACTTGGGAAAGTGGGGCAAACACCGGGGGAGGCTTATGAGGAGCCACGTGCTCTGATTCGGAGCTGAGGTTGGAGAACATTCCTCCACCCCCTGGGGAGGGGCCAGCCCCTGAAGGGCCCATAAAGAGATGAAATGCTCCGCTGAACGGCTGTGGAGTTGAGGGGAGGGGTCAGCTCTTCCGTAGCCATAGCCGGGGTGAGACATGGTGACAAACCTTGCCTGGGACTGGGGCTTTCTACAAAGACTGGCCTAGACTCCCTCTGAGTGCGCTGTGGACGGGCTCCACGTTCCTGCTGCTTCCTGTGTGCTGCACTGTCATCCCAGTTCTCATGGAGAAGGGAGGAAGGAGCAGATTGTTGTGATCGTTTTGGTTCACTGCATGGTTGATTTTGTCGGCCTGAAGAATGGGTAGTCCTGGAAACTCTGGAAGGCTCGTTCTGGAAGGGCCCTCCTAGCCTAGTGTTCCCACCCATGCTTTTGTAACTTACTTCCCAGAATTCTTCCACCTGTGGGTTGCAAACCATTGAGGGATCCACAATCACTTAGTGAGTCACACGAGAATTTTTTTTTTTTAAAAGGAAATAGACTAGAATTGAATACAAGGGAAAATATCAGAGTACATTGCATATATCGTCAGTTATTCTTTGGGAGAATTTTCGGTTCTTATACATTTACGAATGTACTGGGTCACAATATAAGATGTATTCTTATTGTGGTAGAAACGTTTGTAAACTGCTGCTAACCCAAGTCTCACCTTGCCAGAGGGAAAACCCTGCTTCTTTTTTTCAGAGAAGGACAATGTTTGTAACAGGCGAACACTGGACACAACTCAAATGGCCGTCATCAGTAAAAGAGAAAAATAAAGTGTGGCGTCATTATACAGTGGGAATATTCTATATATGACAAAGAAAGTGAGTGAACTATAGCTATATGCATAACATGGGTGAATCATATTAACATTGTGTGGAACATAAAAAACAAGATAAAAAAGAATACATGCTTTATGATTGAGTTTATACACAGTTTCACAAAGGCAAAGCTAAATTCCATGGTTTAGGGATGCATCCATAGGTGGTAAAACTATAAATGAAAATTATAATTACATGAAATCAGGGAAATGGTTGCCCCTGGAGGGAAGAGAATTGGACTACGATCAGGAATGGATATACCAAATGGGGGCTACCAGAGGACTGGCAATATTCTGTTTCTTAACCCTGCTGGTTCTTATATGGAAAGTCACTTTAAAATGATCTATTAAATTGTACATTTAAATTATAAGCATTGTTCAGTATGCATATTTCACAACTTAAAAAAATATTTTAAATAGAACATGCAAATGTTACTTTCGATCTACATGTTTTTATTAGTTTCTGCAAAACATCTTGCTAATGAAAGATCCACAGAAGCAGTTATTCAATTAAATTATGTCAGGACCTATTCTAGACCAGCAGTGTCCAATAAAACTTTCAGTGATGATGGAAATGTTCTGTACCTCTGTTGTCCCATAGGGGAGCCACCAGCCACATGTGGCTATTTAGCACTTGAAATGTGCCCACTGTGACTGAGGAACTGAGTTTTAAATTTTTGTTTAAAATTAAGTAATGTTTAAATTTTCCCAGCTTTGTTTAGGTATAATTGAAATACAATGTTGTATAAGCTTAAGGTGTACAATGTGTTGATTTGATCCATTTATATATTGTGAAATGGTTACCACCATAGTATTAGCCAACAGCTCTGTCACCTAATATAATTACCATTGCTTTTTGTAGTGAGAACATTTGAGATTTACTCTCTTAGCAACTTTCAAGTATATAATACATTATTATTCAATATAGTCACCATGCTGTACATTAGATCTCCAGAACTTATTCATTTTAACACTGGAAGTTTGTACCCTTTGACCAACGTCTCCCCATTTCCGCCAGCTGCCAGCCTTTGGGAACCACCATTCTACTCTGTTATGTGAGTTCAGCTTTTTTAGAACTTTTAGACACATATAAGTGATATCATACAGTATTTGTCTTTGTCTTTCTCTGATTTATTTAATTTATAGTGTTAAAATTTGGTGCTAGTGTGTACCATATTGCACAACACTAGACCTACTTGATAGGTTACAGTGCCCCCACTCCCACCCCCGCCGATCCCCGATTTTGCTTTCCAAGGTTTCAGTTACCCGTGGTCAACCACGGTCTGCAAGCAGATGATCCTCCTTCTGACATGTCGTCAGAAGGTCAATAGTAGCCTAACACTACGTCCCAATGCCTTCATCATTTACCTCAATTCATCTCATTATGTAGGCATTGTATCATCTCACCTCATCAGAAGAAGAGGAAGGGTGAGTATAATACAATAAGATATTTTGAGAGAGTGAGAGAGAGCACACTCACATAACTTTTATTGCAGTATATTGTTATAATTGTTCTATTAGTAGTTATTGTTGTTAATCTCTTACTGTTCCTAATTTATAAATTAAACTTTATCATAGGTATGTATGTATAGGAAAAAGCATAGTATATATAGAGTTCAGTACTATCTGTGGTTTTAGGCATTCACTGGGGGTCTTGGAACATATCCTCTGTGGATAAGGGGGGACTACTGTATAATCAAAATAATGGGGACCAGCCCTGTGGCACAACACTTAAGTGCGCACATTCTGCTTTGGCGGCCCGGGGTTCGCCAGTTCAGATCCTGGGTGCGGACATGGCACCTCTTGGCACGCCATGCTGTGGTAGGCATCCCACATACAAAGTAGAGGAAGATGGGCACGGATGTTAGCTCAGGACCAGTCTTCCTCAGCAAAAGGAGGAGGATTGGCAGGAGATGTTAGCTCAGGGCTAATTTTCCTCAAAAAAAGAAAAAAAGAATGTATGCTTTGCTTTTCGGCAAACCTAAGTTTGAATCCTACCTATGTCATTACCAGCCATGAGACTCTAGGTAGATTACTTGGCTTCTCTGACACTCAACAAACACATCTATAAAAAGGAGATGAGAAGAGATACTTCTTAATCTTGATGTGAATACTGTATCAAATTAATTTATGCAAAGCATCCAACTCAGCACCCGCCAATAGTTGATATTCAAGAAATGTTGGTTTCCTTCCCAGACCTACGTGGTTATCTTGAAATTGTGTCACCTCCAAGTTAGGTCTGGGTGAGAGAATTCAGATGAGTTAGTGCAATCTCTGTGTCTCCAACAGTAGTTCCAAGGCCCTATGTGTGGGGCAGCAGCACCGTCACTGCAGCTCTTTAGCAGAGCTTCTTCTGTAGCTGAAACTCCTAACTAACGTTTATGCCCATGTTTCCAGGAAGAAACAAGTATCCAAACACCAGCCCAGCCCTTACATATAGAAAAGGACCACCTACCCACATAAAATGTTTTTTCTGGTTTCTTAGACAAGTTTGTATATTTTGTCTATAGTAAACAAGATGTGTTATTTATTTCTTCCCTCAGTGAATAATTCTTCAGAGTTTTTCCCCTTTGATATGAAATGGTCCTATCCCTTAATATATGTTACTGAAACCATTTCTATTGCTTCTCAACTTTTTTACTTTTTTATTTCTAATGTGTGTTAAGATGTGACCAGAAGCCCTGATGAATTTTCCAGTGTGTGAAAAATGGTATTCTCATTCACAACCCTCTTCACATGAGGCTTTTCAGTTTATATATGTATATCTGGCCAGATATTTTTTTATCTCAGCTACACTGACTAAATTGCGGAAGTTTATATAAAAATGTTCTTGTGGTTGAAGTTGAATGCACACTTCTATGTGAGCCAATAATGTGAGGCAAGACTTCAAAAAAAAGGTAGCATAATCAATCTGAGTTTGTACCATAACCATGTTACCTCCAAATATATAGGAAGCCAAGATTCCCCTTCACTCTTGACCGGTCAGACCACACCTAGAACATTTTTCCCAATTCTTTGTACCGCATTTAAAAAGGGAGGTAAAACTCATGCATTGTCACCTACCATGTTGAGCACAGTACTCTGTGCACTGTGTGCCCTTCATCATCCCACCAACCCAACGAGGTAGGCATTAATACTCCTTTTCCATGTTTCAGATGAGGGAATTGAGACCAGGAGAGGTTAAATAGGTTGCTCAAGGTCATACAGCTGCTAAGTAGAGGGTCTGTATTCAAACAATTCTATGTGACTTCATCAAACTTCTTTGCAACTGAAGGAAGGCAAATAGGGTAGGAAGGGATTCGGCTATTGAGCCATGTAGGAAGAACTGAAAGGATTGAGTGTGTTTAATCTAAGCAAAAGGAACTAAGAGACTGTCAAAATATATTTGAGGGATTCTTGTAAACAGGAGGGAGTAGGATCAAGTGAGGTCAGCTATTTCAATTATCACATTTCTTCCATACTCATCTGGGCAACCACCTGGGCTTAAACTGATCTACTTCCCCGTCCCCTACAAAACCTTTCCACTGAACATCTGTATTTCTCATCCCGTGGTTAACAACCTCCCCTACATCCTCAGCTCTTATGTGAACATCTCCTCCACTTCATGGCCTTCTTTCCTTTCATAAGACCACTTGGCCTGCAGACAACTGAGCTAGAGTAGTTGATTTTCCCTCATACTATGGCTATAAGAGTGGGAGGTGGAATAGCTTTTGCTCTCACTCCTCATAGACATTTCTGGACTTTCATTCCTCCACCCATATGCAAATCCTTGTGCTCCTCTGAGGTGCAGGCCACTCAGCAGTAACTCCCTCCGCTCCCCTGTTTTGAGGTCATGTACTGACCTCCAAGTTTCTTTTTTGAGAATTCGGCCACCTGCAGTACAGTCTACCTCTCACGTTAACACTTGCCTTCATTCTGGGTAACTTAAGTGGACCCAGAACCTTGCCTCACTCTTCCTTTGCCTTCTCCTTCAGAAATCTTCACCTCCCTCCATTTCAGCCACCCATCCTCATAGCCACACTCTGGAACCTGGTCATCTCTCAGAGTGCATCATATTTAAAATCTCCATCTCAGACATGTCCCCTCAGACCACCACCTCCTGCTCCTCTCTCTTCCTCATTCACTCATGCCTAAGATGACTGTCATTCGACCTCATCAAGATCTTTAGTTTCTTTTTGACTCTTTTACTTTACTTCCCTCTTGTGTTCACTTCTTGGTGTTCTGCCCATCTTACACTCTACCATCTATCGCTTCAGCCTTCCTCTTGCACATGTCCTGAATTCCCTCACACACTGTACTTCTCTACCCTCTGCCAGGCAGAACTCCTATCCTGATCACTTCAACTGCCATCCTCCTCTACCCTAGCACATGAGTTGGTAAGGAAAGCTACCAAAATTACCTGCAAGTTCATACCACTACCGATTTATGATCTCCAGGCACAACTGGGTCCCTAATCTGTCTGGAAATTATTTTGGCTTCTATAGTCAAGCCTCACTTCTGAACAACAGAACCAATATTGAAAACTTTCTTCATTTTCCTGAAATATCCACCTACTACCTCATTTTTCAACAGAAAGTGTTTCTTGCTCTTTCACAAAGAAAATGGAAACCACAAAGAGGAAGTCCCTCAACCTCCTGCCACCAGCCCTACAAACCTTCCTGCGTCTGCACTCTCTTTCCTTCCTTTTACAGGAGGAGAGGCCCCTCCTCCTGTCTACTCCTTCCACTTCGTTCCTTCCATGTGCTCAGGAACTGTGCTCTCTCAAAGATCCTCCATGTTTAGCCTCTCCCTTTGTCCTAGTTCCTTCTCAACAACATTTACGAGCTCCTTTTTAAAGACAAAATGAAACCAAATCCCTTTGGTGTCTGCATGTCTTTTCAATTCCAGCCAAGCTCTCTCCTCCCTATCACAGCCGGCCATTTTGACATGACTCCACTCCCTCACTTCAACCCTTTAACATCTGGCTCCCTTCATTGTTGTCCACTGAAACCTCTCACTGAGGTCACTAAGAACTTCCTTATTGTGAAATCCAGGGGTCAGTTAGTCTGTCTGATACATAAACTCTCGGCATCAAATGACTGGTACCCAAGACTCCAGTGGCTGCCAAGCCCCATAGTTGTAGGTTTGCTCTCTCTTTTCCGACTGCCTTTCCTCTTCTCCATTTCAGACTCCTCTTCTTCTGCTTTCCTTCAAACCAAAGTCTCCAAGAAGTGCCTGCCCTAGGGTTTCCTTTCGTACTGCTGCATTCTCCCATGACCTTATTTACCTTCGACTTCCTGCTGACACCCACACTGTGTCCCAGCCAGACCTCATTATTGACCTCCACATTCGTACGTCCAGCTAACCAGCCAACGCTTCCCCTTGGAGATCTCCCCTTCCCAACCCACCGAAACTCAATCCTGTGCAAAACTGAATTCATTACCTTCCTCCACATAATGGCTGTTCTTCCAGGCACTTTTCTCTGAGAGAGGGCATTAAAATTAATGCCCAAGCGAGAAAGCAGAGGTCAGCCTGGATTCCTTCCTGTCCCTCAGTCTCATCCAACTAATTCCTCAGTCAACAAATCCTGGCAATATTGTTATTAGGCCTTCCATTTCTCTCCTTGCCATTTTTTTCCAGTCTATTCTAGTCTAATTCACATCACTACCATCTCTCTCGGTGGGAGTATAATGTATATTTGCTGTATTGTTTGAGAATATTCAATTCTGCTGTAAAAGGCAAGAAAACAAATGCGAGGCACGTGATTCATAAGATGTGTTAGGCATAGATGAGTAAGTTATTAACTTGGAAGATATGTGAGATATAAGTAAAGCAAATAGAGCATATATGTGTAAACATAGATAGAAAAGGATGGAAAGACCAAGGAAACACTAATACTCTTGATGCATATGATAAATAAATATGAGGTACATAAGGTATACTATTTTCACATCAGGATTATGAGACACTCCATATTTATGAAGTCTCACTTCAGCCACTCATTGTTGACACCCATCCTGGCACCATGAGTTCTCTTCCTAAGAAATATAAATAAAACTCTTAGTGGTTCAGCAGCCTTATCAACAAGCTACAGCTGTGGCCAGCTATACTTGTTTCTGCATCTCTCAGAGGAAGTGTGCCATTGGTCCCAGTCTCCTCCTGTCTGTAGACTCCTGGTTCAAACCTCAGCTCTGCTGCTTGTAACCACACCACCATCAGGGAAGGCTGATGCAGCAGAGAGAGAGAGAGAGACAGGACCTATACCCACCGCATATCCCAGGATTCAGGAGGTGTGGTCCTTCTGCTTGTTTTCACCCTGTAATCTGTCCATAAACCTGCATCATCTCTTTCCTCTTGCCATTTGCTGTGTGTTTTAAAATTTATTTGATGAACTATGTGATTCAAGCTTTTTCACATGATCCATGGGTTTGCCTTTTCTGTGATCTCTTAGATAGTTTGCCCGGTAGTGTACTTGGAGGCCACCATTGCATCATGATGGATAGAATCCTACATGACAGATAGAATGCATTAATGTCCTCAATTCTTCACTTCTCCCTATATGCACAGCCTTTGTTGTGTGACTTTACAGCTCCTCCCATCAAGGGGCAAGCAATATTTTCCTTTCAAATTGAGCTCAGCCATCTTGTGTGCTTTGCCCAATGGGATGTTAGCAGACATGATGCTAGCAGAGACTTGAAAGAGCACTCATCTGTTTGGGCTTGCTCTTCTGCACCTCTTTCATCTCTGAAGAGAAGGATGTGCCTGAGTGTGCTTTCTGGCTGGTCCCAGGAGGAGGATAAAAGAGACATGGAGTGGAGCCATGGTCAGTCAAACCCAGTCTAGATCAATTTACTCCCAGTTGGCTATAGATGTGTGAGTGAGCTCAGCCAAGGCCAGCAGAACTGAGCTCAGCCTAGATTAACCAATGTGCAACTGATCCACATACTCATGAGAAATAATAATTGGATTTATTTTAAGACACTTAGTTTGGGGTAATTTGTTACACAGTAATAGTCAACTTATATACTTACCTAGACACTTTTAGTAGCCTCCTAACTTTTATTCCTACCTACAGTGCTCCCTTCCAATTTCTTTTCTTACTAAAGTCACAGTGTTCTTCTAAGACACAAATCTAATCACTCTATTCCCCTTCTTAAAAACCTTCAGTGAATCACCATTATCTTAAGGATACATAACAAACTCCTCCATAGTCTGGCACCCTGATTGTTCATCTAACTGCTGCATATCTTGGCATTACCTTCCTCCCTCTCTTAATTTTTACTACCCTTAACTATTTGTAGATCTCTCACTGATCCATTTTCTCTCTTACCTTCATACCTTTGAATATGTTGTTTTCTCTACAGAGCATGCTCTTAAAGTTGGCTTTTTCTGGCCACTAATCCTCCTCATTCATTAGATCTCAACCTTGAAATCAGTTCTAGGAAATCTCTTGTCTCCAAGACCTAGTTAAATGCCACTGCCAACTCCTGTTTAGTACCACGTTGCCCTGTACTTCCCCTGTTATACCACTTACTACACTATATGGTAATTGCCTGTGAACACTTTTGCATCATCCGCTAGGGTATGAGTTCCACGAAGAATGGGAGGACCATGTTTGTCATGGTCACTGTTGTTTCCATAGTACCGTGTATGGTATGTTGCTTGCATTAATAGTACCAAGTAATGGTTTCTTAGTCATTCAGTTGCTGTAAGAAAATAGCATAGAATGAGTGGCTTATAAACAACAAGTTTATTTCACAGTTCTGGAAGCTGGGAAATCTAAGCTCAAGGTATCAGCAGATTCAGTGTCTGGTAAGGACCTGCTTCCTGGTTCCTAGATGACCATCTTTTTGCTGTGTCCTCACATGGTGGAAGGGACAAGGGAGCTCTCTGGGGTCTCTAATCCCACTGATGTGGGCTCTAATCACCCCCAAATGCCCCACCTCCAAATACCATCAAATTGGGAATCAGGTTTTAGCATATGAAATTTGAGAGGACACAAACATTCAGTCTTTAGCAAATGCTCTCCCTATATCCACACTTTTTGTCTATAACTTTGTAGCGCCCTCTCACTCTAGCTTTGGACCTGGCCGGGTGACGTGCTTTGCCCCAAATAATATTAGTGAATGTGATGCAAGCAGAGGCTTGAAAAGCCTCTGCATGTTTCTACTTGCTCACTTGTGTGATTGGTTTTGCTCCCTCTTGAACTTTTGCCTCATCCTGAAAGAATGTTCAGATTAGCCTTCTGGAAGGATAAGAGAAACTCATGGGGAAAAGGTGAGGCCATCCTGGATCAGCCGAGAGCTAGCTCACTTACAAACATGTGAAAGAGTCCAATTAAGATCCCCAGAGCTGCCTCCCCAGCCTAAAGATGACTGCAGATGCGTGAGTGAGCCTGGTTAAGACCAGATGAATCACTCAGCCGAACCATAGGCCTAGGGACAAAAATAATAAATAGCTATTATTTGAAGCCATTGTGTTTTGGGGTAGTTTGTCATGTGGAATTTTTGTAGCAAAAGATGATAGTATATCCAGCCCATAACTCCATTTCTGCTGCTCTTTTCTTCAAAACATCTTTAAAATGAGTTTTCTCGATCAGAACAGTGAAGTACTAACTTCTCCTCCTCCTTTTCTCATGGCATCCTTTCACTTCGCTTATCCTAGCCCACTTGTCTCTTGGTCATCTCCCCGAACTTTTCAGTTGATGGTCCTTGAAACTCTGACTCTAATTTCCTTCTTTCCTACTTTCTAATTTCTTACATAAATCTTTTTCTCTTTTACAAGTTATTTTTACAAATACTTCTTGGCAGTTTTAATTTTTATCTTATGTTCTGTTCTTTTTCTCACTTTTAACCACTCAGTGGTATGCTGGGGCCATCTTGTACTGGCTCGCAAGAACTAATTGTTAGATTTTCAGAAATTTTGTGAGCCATTTGCTAAATACAAACATCCTTGAAATCAGCCATAGTGGAAGTATTTATACCATAGAAATTGTCAGACTCTGCAAATCAGGGCTCCCTCCCCATCTACAGAGGTTCAGTTGTTGAATATTTACCAGCACACCATTGTACATACTTTTTGTACATTACTGCTGAAACTCACTCTCTTTCCAATCTCTACCAGAGGGGGATGCACTGCCTGTGGGTTGAAGTACTGAGGGGAGACAGGTAAAGGTGGTGGAATCTCTAGCCTTTGATTCCCTATTTATCTGCGTCTCATGAATGCAGGGATTTCTACAGTACTATTTCTATAGACAGCCTTCCCTTAACTGGAAAAGGCATATGTGGTTGGATGTGACCAAAAGCCTAGCAGAACTTTTTCTTCATAGGTGCTATAAAGGAAATTAGTCAATCCTTAGGTACCCAGCCTTCAAAGCCCCTTTTATTAAAGGAATCCATCATCGTATTAGAAGATGAAAAACTGAAATAATTATTCTCTTTGATCCCTGGCAGCTGGAGAAAGACTGCAAACATAATGGGGTGCTCCCAGGACTTTGTATCTGGAGGTAGTGATGAAAAGACTTAGGAGAGTTTAGAATTCATTCTACTGCCAGTGTTGGTGGCAGATGCCCCTTACCCAGAGGTTTTCCTTTGGCATCCCCTTGGCTTTCTGACGTGCCAGCGCCCTTCTGTTCTTCCCTATTTTCCACTCCCCATTTCCCAGACTTCCCGCCAATTCTTCAAGGCATTGTATACCTTTCCAATAAATTCTGTTTTGATGCAGTTAATCAAAGTCAGTTTCTGTTGCTTGCAATTAAGTTCCCTAACTGAAACAAGGGATGTGCTGAAAAATCCACGAGGGTGCTTCTAGTGGGTATCAGGGCCATTGAGTGGATGTTGGTGCCTAGTTTATGTAGTCAGACTTCCGCCAAAGGAATTGATTAAATGGAAAAGAATGTAGCTTTCACATTCAATTATTCTTTTTCTGTAATACTCGAGCTCTTTAAAGAACTAATATAAAAATAAAATATGTGGTACTAAAATAGGATGTATAATTTAGAGAAAGAAATATGATCGCTAACACTGATAGAAATGAGACAGATACTTTTCTCATTAATTTTTAACTATTCTCAATCAAGGCTTGACCTAACATTTCTTCCCACTCCCTTTGCTTAAATAAAGTGAAATTAACTTAATGTTCTTGGCTGCTCCTTCTCTGGGTGATTGTCTTTGGCTGCTGAAAAATCTTAAACAACTTTGCATCAAAAGCACCAGCATCATTTATTCTTTGATCTGGTAAGAGGTAGATATAGTAGTGACTGTATTTTCCTAATATCTGGACTAATATAATAAGAATGGCCAGATTGGGCTTCCTTGTGTTGTTTAGCAGAAAGTAAGACTGGATATCTCTTATCTTTTTCTTGTGGCAAAGTAAAAGCAAAAGAAAATGTACTTGGTGGCAAGGTACTTCTGGTCTTTGTGCAAAACCGATAAAGGTTTTTTTTAAATTTCCTAAGTTAAAGGGAGTTTTACGCTGCCAGGAGAGCCTTGAGCATTCTTATACTTCCTTCTAGCATGGTTGAATGAAATTTCTTACTCTTAATCATTGGGCTTCATAAAATGTTCATCTACCTCACATTCAGCTGCATTTGCTGTTTGCAGTACTGTAACAGGTTTATGTCCAACCAACTCAGGCATGCCAATAAATTTTATTTTATCCTCTTCCCAATAAAAGAAAAAGATATATTGTATGTTTATAATTGTATAAACTGCATTACAAGTTTTCTCCTGACAGGAGAGAGTTTGCTTTTCTGTTCCCCTCAACCATCACGTTCTTCAGCGCAGGAGTCATGGGACACATTCATATCTTGATATGACCACTGGCCTACAACTTTATATTCTATGTGCGTTAGCCCAAAGGCGATCGGGATAGTCTTGGAAGCCTTTTTTACATACTAGAACAAGGAGCTATTGTACACAGAAATTACTGTCAATCACATAAATATACTCCGCTGACTAAATCCACACTCCTATCCTAAGTATATTCCTAGGACCCCTCCAAGGCCTTCGGGTGTGGGGGGTTTCATGTTATTAATAGGGGCCCTCAGGTTTAAGCTTCATTGCTTCACAGTAAATCTATCTCTTGTTTTGATGTAAGATTATGATATTATTTTTTCCTCCAAATGGATAGTCGGATGTCTCAACATCATCTATTGAGTGCTCTGTTTTTACTTAATCAATTTGCAATGTCGCTGTTATCATACATTAAATTCCCATATATAATAAATCTCTTTTGGGCTCTAGTTTTCCAGCAGTATATTTGTCTCTGCCTGTGTCATTATCACACTGTTTTATTTACAACGACTTTATAATATATTTTGATGTCTGATAGAGCAAAATCTTCCACTATACTTTTAATGTAGATTTTTTAAATTAGCTTATCAAGTTCTGTGAAAATTCCACCTGGATTTTGATTAGAATTGTATTGAATTTAGTCAAGTCGTCACTTAAGATTTTCTTACACTCTCTAGAACTAATTGCAGTTTATAGGCTTCCCTCTCAACAAGACAAAAAACTTAGCAAGCTTTTCATTTTTTCTACTCCCTCTACCATTTAACTCTAACTATCATGTCAATATCTTCTGGAATTTCAGATCTAGATTGCTATCAAACATTGTTTCTTAACAGTCAACACTTATTTATCTCCAAACTAAATTTTAGTCATCTTTTTGACTCACCGTTGCCTCTTGTATCTCACTTCCACTTAGATTTATTTTTCTCCTTGATTAAGTATGTCAGGTAGTATTTCATGAAAAGTCTCAATGTTAGAGAAGTTCTAAATTGTTTTCTGCCTGAGATTATCTTTACTTTGCCCTCATACTTGAGTGA
Source organism: Equus caballus (assembly GCF_041296265.1). Lineage (NCBI taxonomy): Eukaryota > Metazoa > Chordata > Mammalia > Perissodactyla > Equidae > Equus > Equus caballus. The sequence continues at coordinate 30,806,819 of NC_091715.1, read as the reverse complement.
TAGCTGAGTAGAGTATGGCAAGATGAGGGCAAAGTTATTTTCTTTCAGTACTTGGAAAATACTATTCCATGTCTCCTTTACCTAATAATGCTAGTAAAAATTCTGATATCAATCACATTCTGAATCATTGTAGGTATTCTTTTTCCTATGAAGGTTTTTATTTATTTATTTATTTATTTATTTTGCTGATGAAGATTCCCCCTGAGCTAACATCTGTTGCCAATATTCCTCTTTTTGCATGTGAGCTGCCACCACAGCATGGCCACAGACAGATGAGTGGTATAAGTCTGCACCCAGGAACTGAACCTGGGCCACTGAAGTGGAGCATGCCAAACTTAATCACTAGGCCACCAGGGCTGGCCCTTTAGTTATTTTTTTTAATCCTACTTATCTGAAATATGTATTATACTTTGTCTGTGAGTGAAACACTTTTAAAAAATTATCCTGCTCATTACCCAGCAGATCTTTTCATTATGCAGACTGCATTGGACAGTGGGTACCTCCGTGGAGTCATGGAGTCCTTGACCATCTCCTTCTTTCTGCCTGTGGAGTAATGGCTGTTGGAGATGCACTACAAGAGGATTTCAGCAATCAGCTGCTGGGATACAATCCAGAAAAGCCTCACTCCGTGTCTCTGCACTGGTTCTCACCTACTACCTGACTCGGGGGAAATGGTCATGCTATAGAGTGTAGAATCTAGTTTCCTGAGGGAGGTAATGAGGGGCTGCATAATACATCTCTGCAGTGTGGGACAAGCTCCCATGGCATGAACCTTGTCGACTGAGAAATGGGAGGCAGGAGGGAGCCTGGATGATAAATACCACCACCACTTTCTTCTACCACACTTCCACACTTCCAGATTTGCCTTCCAAACCTCTGGACAAGTCCATTGTGCCTGCTTGGTGAATGATAGGCTGAGTCTTTGTGTTGCCTTGTGAAACAGTGGCCAGCATGATGACACATAACATCACATTTCTTCACATCTTTCCTTGCCTAACGTTCCATTTTTCCTCACCCTCATTGCTTTAGGTTTGCATATTCTAACTAAATCAACATTTTAACAGCATTTAAACTGAACCTCAGGCTCTGTTTTCTGAAGATTGAGGCTAAGGCTCATGTATTGGTCAGTTCTGGGAATTTTTCCATCTATTATATTCATTATTATATATTATTTCTATTTTCTCATATATTTTCTACATGTTACTTCTTTGAGAATTTCCCTCCTCTATTTCTTTTTCTTTTGAAAACATATTAGCAGGTTGCAATTTTTGTTATCTCTTGGTCCTATTTTATTACATGGTGCGACGATTACTTTGCTTAATTTTCCAGCTCACTAATTTGCTATTCAGCAATGCCCATTCTGCTATTCAGTCCAGTAATTGAACTTTTATTCCAACAATCCATGTTTTAATTTCCATGATCTCTAGCTTATTATTTTGTGGATACAATATATTTTTACTGTCTGGGGATATTGAATATACTTATTCTAAAGTTCCACTCTTACTCTACTAATGCTTTATCTTTGGGTGTAAGTGGGGTTTTGGGTGTATTTTTTTGTTTTGTGATAGTTTCAAAATTACAGAAAAGTTGCAAGTAGAGTACAAAGAACTTTTGTTTTCTGATCCATTTGAGAACAGGTTGTTGACCTGATGCTTCATTGGCCCAAATATTTTAGTGTGAATTTTCTGCAAAAAACAAAGAAATTCTCCTAATAACTACAATACAACAATCAAAATCAGGGAATGAACATTGATATAATACTATCATCTAATACTCAGACCCCATTCAAGTTTTTTCAGTTATCCCAATAATGTCCTATATGGCAAAATGACCCAATCCAGAATCTCCTGCTACATTTATTTGTCATGTCTTTTAGCCTCCTTTAGTCTGGCACAATTCTTCAATCTTTGTTTGTTTTGCATGGTCTTGACAGTTTGGAGGATTATAAGCCAGTTATTTTGTAGAATGTCTCTGAATTTGAGTTTGCGTAATGTTTGGGGTGTAAGGGTTTTTTTCCTCCATTTGTTCAGTTTAATGTTTCTTTTTTATAATTCATTTCAGAATAAATTTTCTTCAGATATTTCATGGTGATTCTTGGTTGCATGCTCATGTCTGATTCTGAGATTCCTTGTTAGACACTCAACTATATGGATTTAGAAAGCCTGGTGGGACCGGGGGTGGGGCAGCTTGTACTCCAGCCAGTCATTAGGGAAATTGGAGAGAGGCAGCTCATATTTTTGGTGAGGTGCTGGTTTGCTGGGTCTGGATGCTTCTTGTTCTTCCTGGGTATTGTCAACCACCTGTGGAAACTGTCCCACCCCTCTGACCTGAGGTTCCATGATGCTGCTCTGATCTCAAAGCATTTACTCCTGTTGCTACCGCTAAGCACTGGGAGTAGAAAGAGGCCATGGGCAACAGTATGTGTTCCTCCTGTGTATCCAACTAATCACCCTCTTCGTTGACTCCAGGCTCCCTGTTCCTCATGATGTTCGCCACCTCTTAAAATGGAGCATGGTTTTGTAGCAGTCCTATCCTGGGTATTTTAGGCCGTGATTTCCTTCTTCAGCTTCATCCCATCTGCCTTCCGGATTTCAGGGATTCCTTGCAGTTTCTAGTCTACAGAGGGCAACGATGTATGGTCATTGTAAAAAGACATACAAATACTATAATAAATTATAAAAAGGATGTTAAATTCTCCCAAAATCCTACTACCCCAAAATAACCATAGTTATTATTTTGAAGCTAATTCTTGTAGTTAGCAGTTCATGCACACACACACATACACACAGAACACAAACATATTCACAATATTTTCATAAATGCCGTCATGCTTTTCTGTAACCTGAACTAATTTACTTAACAATATGCCTGCCTAATTTTCAAGCCTTTGGGGCTCTATCTTTGGGCTCGTATACTTTATGTCATCCAGTAGAGTGCTACTTAAATTGTTTATATGAAAACTTGAATAATTACCTGCAACAAGATAAGAGTTTGGTCCAGGATGTAAATCAAATATTTCACCAAGCACACTGTTTAGTTTAACTAACATATTTTTGGAAACAAGACTTTATCAATGAAGGAAGCAGTGAGTTAGTTTACATTCTGGTACAAACTCCTTATCTTATCGTGGACCGTCAGCTCAGCATTTCAGTAGTCATGGTAGGGACACAGGAAACTTTATTTCATAAAAATATAGAGCAATGAAACAAATGTCATTTGAGAATCATCCATGAGCTTTCCTAACCTATATTTTCCATTTTCTTTATCTGGACCAGATTTACTCATGTCAATTTGCTTATAAAACTTTCTTCTGCATATCTTTTTCAAATTATTTTCAATCCCAGATTCATTCTCCTGGAATTTCCACCACTTTTAATAAAAAATTTTGCATTTTCCTTACATGAATTTGATTTGCTATGATTTTCTGTGCTTAGATTTTAAACAGTATGTACAATTTTTATCAGTTGTACATAATATCCAGAGATCACAAAGGCAAGAGGTCCTTTCTATTTTCTGAATCAAAAGTAGTCTTTAACAGCATTTAGCTTGCTTTTTTATTGCAGTGGTTCTTAGAGCTTTAATTTGATAATGTGCACTATGAATCTCCAAGAAATAGGTCATAATATACAGTGTTTTCCAAACTTAATTGATCATAAACCTTTTTTTTTTTTTTTGGATAAGTATATCTCAGACCAAATGTTCCCAAATGTACACTCTGGGAAATGCTGCCTTATGCCAAAAAAAGTTTGTGTTAGGAATCCTCCGTCTCTTCATTACAAACTTTCATAGCCCCCTCAAGTACTCACCATTGTTATAGAGAAAGTGCTCTCTCCTCTCTTATCAGATATTGCTTTTAATAAAGAAAAGAGGCGCAAGTACTTTGCCTTCTATGTCAAACATGATATTTTTAGTTGATGGGAATATACTGTGCGGTCATCTGGGCTGTGAGGTAGGGGTAAGAAGCCTTCTCAGAAGCTAAAAATCATACCACAAGGGCCATGACCTGCTTACCACCCACCCCCAAGGTCGTCATGTTCAGATAATTGGCCAAACCTCAAGATGCTAGAGATCATTCCTATCATTCCCTTTGACTCTCTCTTTCCTTCCCTGAGAATGTCTAGCACATCAGATTGCAGAAGATTGTCACCCTTGGGTTCTCATGAACCTTAATAAGCATCAGTCCCGTGGCCTGAGGAAACCAAGGTCACGTTACCTTTTTTGAGAGTATATGGAGAAGTCTAGATAATCTCAAAAGTAACAATTCCATAGCTCAGGAGTAAACATCTGACAGGTTATATGGCGTTTATGGAAAAATACGACGAAAGTCTTCACATGTGAAATATGCCCTCAAGAGAAATTGCTGAAAAGAAAAGAATTAAATGCCTAAAAGGGAGCCAACTTATCTCCAAGAGAATGAAAAGAAACCTTCTGTGAGGGCAGGGGGTTAGGAAGATTCAAATCTCCTAAAATCATTTTAAAATGCCATGGTTGACAGAAAGTCTAGAAGTTAAACGCAATCCAAGGATAAAGAGAGATGACCTCCTTGCCTGAGTCACTGAAGAATAAAAACATCTTCCCTTAATAAGCAATCTGTCTGGTTGGAAGAAAGGTTACTCCCTGCCCTTCGGCACCACCAGGAGTATCTTGTATTTTACCGAACTGAGACCAAAAGATAAGGAGTTCATCTTACTATCATTGGGTTTCTCTCTAGTGCGTTTTATCCACAGATATATAGAGACAGTTTATAAAATTGTCAGTAGTGGAACAGCATAAGGGTTATTAAAATCACAAGTCTCAGAGCCAGCAGTTCTGGGTTTGAATTCTATATCTGTCACTTACTGTGAGTTGACCAAAGAAGGTGCTTTAAGAGAAGCAAAGAGCAAGTTTCTTACCCAAATACAAACCCTAGCCTAGGTCATCGTATCATTGTTTGAAGTCTAGGTTGATTCAGCAGTGGGATAGATGATCAGATGTATGTGAACCATATGGTTTGTAAAGTTTTCCATCTATAAATATTTCAATATATGTTTCTAAAAGATAAGAACTTTTTCAAAAACCCATAACCCGCTACTTTGGTTATCTATTTATATGTAATAAACTACCCCCAAAATTTAGATCCTTAAAACAACAGCCATTTTATTATTTTTAGCAATTCTATTGGTTAGAAGTTTGGACAGGGCACAGCAGAGATGGCTTATCTCTGCTCCACCTGATGTCAGCTGGAGCAGAATTCATTTGAGGATTTGAGTGGGCTAGAATGTCTAAAATGGCTCACTCACGTGTCTGGCACCTTGGCAGGTGGCTGGAAGGAATGGCTCAGAATGAGATGCTGGGGCCGCCGGACCTTTTTCTCTTTTAGTGTAATCTCAGAGCCTCTTCCTTTCTGTGTGGTCTCTAAAAGTTATCACTCCAGTAGGGTAGCTAGACCTCTTGCATGACAACTCAGGACTCCCCAAAGTGTAGAAATGAAAACTTCTTAAAGCTTAGACACTGAGCTGGCATAGCATCACTTTTGCCACATTCTACTGGTTAAAGTAAATCACAGGTCCAGTCCAGATTCAAGGTGGGAGGAACTACACAATGGCCTGAACACCAGGAGGTGAAGGTCATTGGAGCCATCTTTGGAAACTATCTACCACAACCACAATATCATGATCAAACAAAAATATTAACAATGATTCCTTAATATCATCAAATATCCGGTTAGAGTGTGCATGTTTCTCATTGTTCATGTCTTAGCATGGGTTCTGCCCAAAACAGACAAAATGCTCTGTGAGGTAGTTTATTTGAAAGGTGATTCCAGGAAGCAAGAATAAAGTATAGGGGCTGGCCCGGTGGCTCAGTGGTTAAGTTCTCACGTTCCACTTTGGTGGCCCGGGGTTTGCTGGTTTGGATCCCGGGTACGGACATGGCACCTCACGGCAAGCCATGCTGTGGTAGGCGTCCCACGTATAAAGTAGAGGAAGGTGGGCACAGATGTTAGCTCAGGGCCAGTCTTCCTCAGCAAAAAGAGGAGGATTGGCAGCAGATGTTAGCTCAGGGCTAATCTTACTAAAATAAATAAATAAATAAGTGAAATATAAAGAAGTGTTAATGGAGGGAGGGAAAGCCAATACAAGGATGCATAATTGAGTTGGCCATTGCTAAGGATGACAGGTATGTTATCTTGGGAACCTTCTAAGTTGCCTCAAGAAATGAGTCTTAGAACTGTCTGCTTAAGGGGCATATGAGGGAAAGAGTTATCGAATAGCTCCCATCTCTCGTTATAGTCAAAATAATCCCACATACTTTAATTGTTCTACACTTCCAGTTTGTACATGCTTGAGTGCCTAACAGTCTATAAATCGTCCCATGATTTAGCATTGGAGAAGCCCCTAGGCAGGAAATGAGATACACACTGCATAGGTCCAAGGCAAGGCCCTATCAGATGATACCTGTGTGTAAAATGATCACCTCCACAATGACTGGAATAAGAAAAGGCACTAATCGGAAGCACTCAAACGATGGCCCAAAGCATCTGATACATATTTGTATTACAGTTTGTTAATATGTCTCTTAAATTTCCTTTAATCTCTAGGTTCCCTCTCCTTCTCTGATACTTTTCCTTGTAAATTATTTGTTAGAGAAATTTGGTCAATTGTCCCACAGACATTTCCAGAGTCAAGATTTTGCTAATTGACTTCCTATCATGTAATTTAATATGTTCCTCTGCTCTGTTTCCTACATATTGATAGTTCTAGAGGCTTGGTTAGCCTGAGATACAAATTTGTATGGGAAGTCAGGATAAACACTTCTCTCTTTCACTTTATCAGTTTTCCAAACAATATATTGCTTTCTGTTATCTTCTGAGAAAAGATCTTTCAAATATAAACATGTAATCTTGGATTTAGACATATTTGGTGTTTACAATTAATTGCAGTAATGATTTTATTGATGCTCAAATTGTCCCATATTTGGCCTGTGGAATCCTCTTCAAATTGGTTCCCAAAGCTCTTTGATATGACCCAGTTGTCATTGATACTTTCTTTGGATTCTGTATAACAAGAAATCCTAGCTACTAAATCTGAAATCAGCCATTTCCCCAAGGAGCCTTAGTTCCCTTAGAGAGAAATGGTATTTAGAGACTCCAATTGGGGCCCTAGGGATGCTCATCCTACTGGGTTGGTAATTTTTTCGAGGAATTTTCAGTGGATAGATCTATATGTCACGATGGCATACCTCATAAGATCACACTGATTCTTCAGTTAAATTCTTCAGTTCAGGACTACATGACTTTTTCTTAACTTCATTGATCATACTTCTATATCGCCTTTCTCCCAAGTTAAAAATTCAGGTTTCTAATGACTTCAATAAAGTCGCTTACAATACACACATACAATAGTCTTAAAATTAAACGGTTTAATGTTTTTAAATTTGTTTTATTTCATCTTTTGCAGCTCTTTTTGTACTTAGGATATATCTTAAAAGGGTGTAGAGTCAAATTACTGTTTTAAAGTCCTTCAAAAAACTACTTTTTGTGTAGTTAAGCCACCAACTGTCACACAGTTACATTCATTTATTTGAGTTTGGTTTTGTTTTTAGAGATTGCTTTTATTAAAAAAATAGTTTTGTTTTACAGTTATGCAAAATATTTTGTAGTTCCCAAGTCAAATCCATAAGATAAGACATGGTCAGGAAAATCAAGATTTGATCCACCATATTCTCCCCACCACCCTCAACTTGTTCCCTTATCTTAGGTAAACTGTCACATTCAATATACGTCTTTCTTCACCTACACATGACTTTTAAAGTTGTAACAAAAATGAAGCATGTTAACAAATAAAAGCATTTTAAGCAGGAAAAGCATAAAACAAAACCCGTAAAAATACAGTCAAAACAATAGTATACTTGACCTTGTTTGTACAAGAACACTTGTATTGACCAACACTAGTGTTGGTAAGGTCCATTAAAATTTGGCTCCATTACTTAGAATTATTTTAACTGCAAGGAATAGAGAACTCCAGTTTAAAAATACATCATTAGCCTCACATAAATCTCCAGCGTTGGCTCAGCTGTGCACTGGTGCCAACAGGGATCCAGACATTTGTTTTTTTCCATCCCTCCTTCCTTCTCTCCTTCCTTCCTAGTGTATGTTTCCCTCCATCTGGATGAAATTAATACATTAGATTATAAAGCCTCTTAAATTAAAGGAGCACTGCTCTGACTGGAATATCTAGATTAATAATTTCTTACATAAACTGAATATTCCTAAAATTCCCTGGAAATAGGGAAATCGAAAACTGTTGTTCCAGTGTACTAGATTTAAAAATATATGTTCTCCTAGAAGTTGCAGGATGTTCTTACTGTGAAATCCATATTAGGGTGGAATGAAAAAGAGATTGGACAGATGTGTCTGAGACTTCTGGCATAACTAAGAGGCAAGTGTCCATCGGTTTGGCAGTACCAATAATGAATGAGGTTACCTTTAGGGTCTACGGCTATAGGCCTTGCATGAGTCTCACTGATCACCCTCTCTCACCCTAAACCTGGAGGATGAATAGGCTCAGAATCACATTTAACACTACTATTAGATTTTTGTTTTCTAAAAAGTGTTATTTTAAGGTGTAGTAACTCAAGAGTTGAATAACAGTGGTTGTGCTTATAAACTAACTTAGCAAAGATTTTTCAGGATATATTAAAAGAACATAGAAAATTTCGTATGAACTTAGAAATAAAGCTATCATGGTGTGTGCACGTGTGTTTCTGTGTGTGGACATATGTGTATGCATGAAGCGAAAATTTCAAATACAGTTATATAAATTCTGAAAAAAAAATATATGTTCTCCTAGAAACCAACTCAGAATCATTTTAGAATTCAAATTCACACAATTTACATACATCTTTGGCAAACAAAACCAATTTAATCTTTAGGGTTTAATAAAAGCAACTATATCTTATCTAATTTATCAATATTAAGTATCATACTAACACACTTTCATGCTTCTTGGATATGTTTTTTTTTAAACTTATACCAGCTTACTGATCACATAAACTACTATTACTTCTAGTTATTGTATAACATTATGAAAAATATAAACTTATGTCTAGCCAAATTGAACCATTATTCTAACAATCTTGTATTTCCACTGTAATAAGATTTTGTAGTGTTATAGCCTGAAGATAATTTGCAAGATTTTTAGATAACTTAACTCTTGGACTGATAATATATTCAGTTAATTGATGGACATTCATTGAAAACTTAGATCACTTCTACGTAAGACAGAATACTGAAACATTGATTACTAAGTACAATTTTAAGTTTATGTACTTTTGATCCTTACTTGTATATGCTAGGGAGGCTATATCTTTGGGTCTTTCAGTAAACACGTTTGTTTCTGCCATGTTGAGAAATTGTATAAGGGATGTGTGCCAATGTAGAAACCTGGGTTGTTCATGTTCTGAGCTCTGCTAGTCCACTGACAGTACAAATTACCCACCCTTAGGTTTTTCTGTGAAACAGACTTGACTATGCATAAATATTATCATTATACATAAATGAGGTTCTGCTCAGAGTCTGAAGATAATGAGACATGTTTTTTTTTTCAATTAACTTTAGCTTTTAGAGCAGTTTTAGTTTCACAGCAAAATTAAGGAGAAGGCACAGAGAATTCCCATATACTACCTACTGAGCTGGCTGTTGTCTTCAAGTTGGCACAGCATTGGTACAGCCCTTACATACACCATCTCATTAGGTTCTTTTAAAACCCATGGAGAAGGGCAAGACAAAGGATATTATCACCATTTTAGAGGTGAGGAATTTCAGGGTCAGACATGGGTATTTCCCAAGGTACCATGGCAAGTATGTTGCAGAATGGGATTAGAATTCAAGTGGTCTGACTCCTAGTTCAGAATTCCCTTCAGCGTTCCTCCTTCCTAGGATTCCAGGGCAGGATTAGGGGAGGGGTCCGTGGGGATGGAGACGGTAGCAGGGTATGACACACTCAAAGCAGAATGAGAGGACTTGGGTTGGCCATCCCAGTTCACCACTTTCTGGCCATGTGATCTTGGACATTTGTCTATTCCCTCTGAGCAGTAGTTTCCTCGTGTGTCAAGTGGGAATAATAAGAGTTCCTCCATCTTCAGGTTTTGCCAAAGATTAAGTCAACATGTGTTAGTAAACTGCTGTGTGACACACTGTGCCCCCTTAGTAAATAGCTGCATGTATCACCCTCCCTATAGACCAGATGCTTAGGAGTGCTTCCCCATATGCCACTGGGCCTGGTTCTCACGTGACTAGTGGATGTTCAGGCCACTGACTGTGAAAACCACAGCCTGCTGAACCTGGTGGAGAGACAGAAGAGTGCCATGCAGAGGAAGAAGCCAGAGGTGCATCCGGGAAGCAGACAGTCCTCACGCTGGTTTCCTCTCTGCTCTCCTCTGCCTGGAACCTCATATGAAAAAACTATCTTGTCTCCTTTCTGAGCCACTTTATGCAGCCAGTTCAACCACAAACTGTTCCCTCCACTCTAAGAGAAGAGTAAAATCCTCCAGTTAAAAAAAAATCTTATGAAAATACGAAATGAAATAGCAACAGTCACAAGATTTATGTGGGGCCGTAACTAGATTCAGAGTGTACCTGGCACAACAAAGACGTTGCCATCTCCCTCCGTAAATTCTTCTCTCTCTGGAGCACTTTTGTGAAGCTGTTCCAAAATTCCTCCTGAAGATACAAGAGAAGATAAACTGAAAATCAGTATGGTAAAAAAAAAAAAAATGAGAAATATAAGATAAACAAATGTCTACGTTCAATTAACATAATGAATAAAAACCAAAACCAAATTTGTTGGTTCAAACACCTTGCCAACTATAATTTTCATGACAAAAATTTACAAATGAATGTTGGTGCTCCTTCTGGGTCTTCCCTAATATGGTCAGTCAGAATCCATGAATACTTTTCATGATTTGAAGTTATTTGCATTTCCAGCTATGACATTTGAGAAAGAAAAATAAAGCATCAGGGATGTCCCTTTTCCCAATCATACCAAATAATCTTCCCTTAAAAACAGAAGTCGAATATCATTTTCCACGTCCAAACACAAAGTTCTCATCGCTGAGCCCCCTCAGCATTCACAGTCTGTGTCACTTGAGGCTGTTGTGGGCTTTCCGTGCTCGAATGCGTCACAGCTGAACACCTTGTTTTCTAATGGCTCTGTTTGGGGTCCCCTTCCACCTGACATTCTTCCCCAGCTCCTCCACCCTCCAAGTTTAGTACACAGATGTTGACTGAATGTTGTAATTACATTTTGCCCCTAGTAGAAAGCTGAGGCGAGTGAAGAAATTGTGTCAGGTTCTTTCCAAACCTAGGCTGTCATCCCAAAAGACATATGGTCTAGTAGTTCAAGTCTTTAATGTGCGTGTGGGGAAACACGGAAAAGATAACAAGGAAACTTGACCCAATTACTGGCTTGGGACCTGGGCAAGTTACCCTTTTAAAGCCTTAGTTTCCTCATCTGTAAAACTGGAAAATACTAACCTGTCTTACAGGCTGTCTGGGCATCATACGAGAGGACATATATAACACGTCTAATTTAGTCCCTGCCATATAAACACTTAATAAGTAGTAGTGATGATTATTAATTTTTGTTTATCATAATCAAGTCTCTGCTTCAAATTGGCTGATTAATCTATCCCACACCTTGGTACACAGACCACCCCCAATCCCAGTGCTGTTGATTCTATTTTCAATGCTTAAACTTAGCCAATAAGTGCTTTTTCCCACACTCATATTTATGTGCAGGCACTACAGGTCACTGATAGTATTTAAATATCTGGTTTCAAGGGAGGGAGCCCTCGGAATCCAAACTGGAAAGAGTGGAGTTGGGAAGGGAACTAGGTCACTATCCAAATGGACAAAGAGAGGGAGGTGGATGAGGTCAGGGACTGCAATCTCAGATGTCCCACGGGGCCACGGCATTAACATAAATTTATGAATCTGGTTGAAGGTTAGACTGTGGACACTAATGCTGCTTGTTACAGTCATATTTTATTTACTTAGTCATACAGGCTTTTACAGTACTCTGCGGGCCTAACGACGAACCAAAGTCATCAGTGTCGCACCCCTGAGCTAGGTCTTCTATAAAGTACTAAATTATCACTCCAGCATTCTGTGATTCTAAGATAAATTTGGGCATGTTGTAAGAAATACTGTATGACTTACTATGTACAAATAAAAATATGCAAGTTTCAAAATTAAAATAAACGAAAAGTAGAAATAGTATACTCATATGCAGCATTCATTTTAGGGCAATACCGAAGAACTGAAACTTCTCAAAAGACTCATTTGTTTCACTAGTATAAAAATGTAATCACAGGTGAAAACTCATAAAGACAGATTTATGAAGCTTTTTAAACAAAAAATTTTCCTCTAAAGATGTGTATGATTCACATTTTGAATAATTATCACTTTTAGGATTACCAACTCTAATTTTTCTGATTATAAAGCTACATATTTTGATTATATAAACATTTTCTAATGCAGAAACATATAAAAAGAAAATAAATTACTTTCAATTCCATCACAAAGCTAATAATCGCTAATAACACTTTGGTTTACATAATTTAAGAAATGTTTTACCTCTTTTCTTTCTCCATGCTTATACCAACTCCCAGCTGCATCCCTGCACACAAAAACTTTACAAATTTGTGTTCAAATTGTACAAAGTTGGAAGCAATTTCCAATGACTTACTCAGTATCTCATCCATAGTCAATTTTTTTATCTCTACATAACACTTCTCCCTCTCTCTTCCCAGTCTCTCAGATCACCACCTTCCTTTCCCTTCTCTTCCCCTTTTCTAAATATTTAAGAATATTCAATAGATGTATGTAATTTCAAAATAATTGTATGTGTTAAACACATAAAAAGGGCTTATATATTACCACATCACTTTGGCATAATCAAGCATATATAATGCACATGAAAATGATTTTGTTTTGCATGTTTGGCTTGTACAATTCAATTTCTCTCATTTCTTTGGCGTGCTGGGAAATCAAAAGTCTACTGACCAAGACCCTATTTTCTTTGTAAAAAAAAAAAGCTTTAAAGAAAATAATTAGACTTTTATTTTGAAGGGTTAAAAACAAAGCTTAGACAAAAATGGAATTATAAAACCAGATTTTTACTTTACCTATAGTAACTCAATTAATCCACATTTAACTCAATTAATCCACCCTTAATACTGTAGGGGCAATTATCACCCTCACTTGCAGATGAGGAAGTGGAAGCCCAGAGAGGTTACCTAGTAATAAACCCAAGGTCACTTAACATGTAAACATTGGAGTTGGGATTTGAATCCAAGAGGCCTGGCATCAGGGGAAGCCAGAAAGCCATCTGTTTTGATGTATAAGATATTTTGAACCTGTTTGGCCACTTTCCTAGAAAATTCCATCTTCCCATCACGTTAACTGTGTAGTCAAAGTGAGCTGGCTCATTTTCCAGATTAAATATTTTCAACTAAGGTAACAACGATCTGAATAATAAAATATTGACAGACTTATATCTTTGGGAACTAGAGGGGGTTTTTGCCCGAGATCGGCAAATCAGGTGAAAATTCACTTGAAATAAAGACTCATATTGTAATTGTCATTCAAACAAATAAACCTGTTTTATATCTCTGTAAGCTCTTTAAGTAGGCCTTTATCTCAGTGAAAGCAACCTAAAGAATAAATGATTTCAAGACGCCCTAGAGCAGTGCTTTAGAGCGAAGGAAAATTAGTGGTTGATAATTATGCTCACAGTAGCACAAACTTGTATGTATCTAATCAAGTACATCACATTTTTACAACAATCATAAGCACAATGTAAAAGATTTGTTTAATGAAGAAAAGAATCATTAAAGGGTCTCAGTATCTTTACATCAGACCAAAATTATACAAATGATAAACACAATCTGAAGCTGTCAGAAAGGTCTGATAACCATTTCAGAGGGGTACATGTTCCACCCGGTAGGTAGGTTTTAGAGCAAAATTCAGTGTATACAAGAATCATCAAAAATACTCATTGCCCTCTGATAGAATGTCAGCTTTTCTGTTTTGAATTTTCTAGGTATAATTTATGAATGGAATTTGAGTGACTCAAGGCCTGAAGGACCCTATTCATCATTGAAAGAGCAGAGCTGAGCATGTTGTACAAACTGCTTAAGCATCTCAGAACCTGCCTAGTAAAGTTTGAAAGCGGGTGATGTTCCCAGTGAGTCTGTATTGCTGAGGAGGGCCCAGAAGCATTTATATCCAGTACTCACTCACACTGCTTCTCCTTTTCCTTAAACAAGTATAACAGGAAAGGGAAAGAAGGACTGTAGGAGACAAGGGACAAAACCCACAATCCTAACTCCAAAAATTGCCTTGTTGAGAATATAACGTCAAAATACCTGCCAGTTGGGGCATTCAACAGAGAGGGAGCTGTATATCTAGGAGTTGTTCAAATTTTTTAAGATTCCTTCTCATCAACTTGGCTATTCTAGGGAAAATGGCTGGACTAACACACAAGTCACTTAACATCTTTACTTAATTCCTCCATCTATGAAATAGGAATAAGAAGCTCAAACTTCTGGAGAAAATAGAAAAATAGAACACATGCAAATTGGAAAGTGCTATGTAAAAGGTAAGGTGTGCTATTGAAAACTGTCATGAAGGGGTGGACACGTTGCTGGGAAGCAATATTTATGCTGTGCATTACCAGTGCAAATTTATTTTACTACCAGTTGAAGATTATATAGCTAGGGGAAACAGAAGAGGGCAAAGGTTGTTTGCATCTTGTTAAAATTAACCTCAGAGACTATATATTTTCTGCAAGGTAGCACACAGCTTAGATGAAGTAAAACCTCTTTAACATAGATGTAGCTTTTTGAAAAGTGTTAAAGATTTATATTCAGGACCCTTGAATGAAACCAATCAAGTAGGGGGGCAATTGGTAGCTGTCTTGGAGTAGGGGGCAACGGAAAGAATTTCAAGTCCCAAAGTATCCCTAGTGACCAGTTTGCAAAATTGACTGTTAAAAATTAATTCCCTCAGGGAGCCGGCCCTGTGACTGAGTGGTTAAGTTCACGCACTTCACTTTGGTGGCCCAGGGTTTGCTGGTTCAGATCCTGGGCACGGACAGGCACACCACTCATCAAGCCATGCTGTGGCGGCATCCCACATAGAACTAGAATGACCTACAACTAGGATACACAACTATGTATTGGGGCTTTGGAGAGAGAAAGAAAAAAAAAAAGGAAGATTGGCAACAGATGTTAGCTCAGGGCCAATCTTCTTTGCCAGGAAAAAAAAAAAGAGCTACCTGAGTCTGAGTGAAATGAATAAACTTTAAAAAAAATTATTTCATATTGCTAAGGAGAAAAAAAGCAAAGTGCAGGATCCTGTGTATTATGCTACTATTTAGATAAGGGTGTTCTGTATCTACATGTGCTTATATATACATTAAACAAGTATAGCTGAGGATATGCAGAAAAATTCAAAGGAGGTTACTTTTTAGAAGGTGGAGAAAATTGGGAGACTGAAGAACAATGTTAGGAAAAAAGCTTCACCATAAATTGTTTTATATGTTTTGATTTCTGAAACTTGTGGATGTTATTAGCAATTTTGAAACAATGGCATTCATTCTTTCAGGGAGGTGAACAGGTCCAAATAGTCCTTTCTAGAAGCCTGGCTATGAATTAAAGGTAGAGAGAGCAGCCAGTTTGAGATGGAGAGGAGGTTTAGGGACCTGCGTGCTTAGTGAACATCAAAGGTGAAAGAGGTCATTCGGGCTGGGTGCAACAGGGAGAGCATGGACTCTGGGTCTGAACATCTGGAGGGGACATGCAAACCCTGCCCACAAACCTAACTGTCAGTTATTTATAAAACTGGAATACAGAGACCCATCTCACAGGTCTGTTGCTTAAATTAAATCACCTCTGTAGTGTGGAGCACATAGTCCCCCAAAATGAGATGACAGAAGAGCAGAAATGATGTTAAGATATTATCTCCTCTAAAGCCAAATGATTCCAACTCCATCACTTACTGGCTGTGCTGTTTCAGACAGTGACACTGCTGTGAAATCATTTCCTCAGATGTAAACTAGAGACGAGCCATATCTCACAGGGTTGTTGTGAGAATGACACAATGTCTGGAAAGAATCAGAAACAGTACCTCACATATAGCCTGCACTTGGCAAATACTGGGTGTTTAAAAACTGGGGGAAAGATGGATTTAATTTTGAGTAAGGTTGAAAAATGCCTTCTCCTTTTATTCTTCTTATTTCTGTTAGATTCGTCTTAACTAACAGAATGTCCACAAAGGAGCTTAAGCAATAAGATTAACTGTGTTTATTTATCAAGAAGATGGTGGGTAAGGTGGGAAGGAAAGGTCATAGTTTATGCCTCTGGCTCAATTATATCAGGGCTCTACGCTGAGTCCTGCAATTCTCTTGGTCTTTTCCTCATGGTTATGCAGTGGCTGCCCTTGCGCCTGGCATCACATCCTCATACCAGCATCACAATCAGAATGATTTCTTTTCACAAAGCTCATCACTTTTATCAGGCTATTTTATCAGAAATCTAGGCTACTTCTATTTACATCTTAGGTCAAAACTCAGTCATGTAGTCAACTATAGCAGCAGGAGAGACTACAAAAAGAAGCATCTTGAAATAAGAGAACTTTCATGATTGATTTAGATTAATTATGATTTATGCCAAGGAACTGGGCACATTGTCACTCTGAAAAGTTCAGGGTTCTCTTAGTAAGGAAGAAGGGATGAAATGGCTGTTGGATTAGTAATCAACAGTGTCTGCCACTCTCTTTGCTGAGATAATGGGTTAAATTATTAGCCCTTTAGATTAAATTGATTCGAGCAATTGCTTTCTTTTCTGCCAAACGGTGGCAGTGGTAGGGAAATTGATGGTAAAACTGCAATGAGCATATTAGATGTATAACCACAATTGAAATGTTAGAAATATTTGGCAGTTTTAGGTGAATTTAGGGCCTGCTACTATAGACAAATATTAACAGACATTTCAGTAGAAGACATAATAGTAAATATTTTAGGCTTTGCGGGACATATGAACTCTGTCTCACCTACTAACTGCCTTTGTAGCACAAACCCAGCAACAGGATATATGTAAATAAATAGTCATAGCTCAGTTCCAACAAAACTTTGTTACAAAAACAGATGGTGGAGAGAGTTTGGAAATGGTGGTGTAGGAGAATCCTGAACTCATCTCCTCCCATGGATACAACAAATCTACATCTACCTGTGGAACAATTTCCTCTGGGAGAGATCTGGAAACTGGATAAAAAGAACTTCCACAACAAGAGACAACACAGACAGGGGTGGAAGAGGCAGAGATGCAGCCCTACTGAGGAAAAAACCACACCCTAGCCACAGCGCTGGTGATCTTAAAGGTAGGGAGCTTTTCCCGGAGGAGTGTGGGATTGGAGCTCCACTTTAGGCACCCCAGCCCTTAGACTCAGCAGAACAGAGATGAGATCCCCTAATATCTGGCTTTGCTGGCTTTGAAAACCAATGGGTAACACACCCAGGAAAACTAGAACTTCAGGGGAAAAAAAACCCTGCTCTTAAATGGCCTACATACAGACTCACTCGACCCAGAAACTAGCACAAAAACACTAGAAAGAAAAGTGTGTAGTCAATTTGTAAAAGAGACTCACTTACTAAGCTCTGAGAGCATCTCAGAGAGGCAGGAAGCAGCTGGGCCCACCCTCCAAGGACTGAGACGGTGGGAGCAGCCATTATTGTGAACTAGTTCAGTCATGCTGACACAGACACTAGCAGGTGCCATCGGAATCCCTCCTCTAGCCAGTTAGTTCAGGGGTCTGCCCCTCCCATGAGAGCACCTGAGGCAATTGAGCTCAGCCAGGCAGCAGGCATCCCACCCCAGGAACTGACCTCACTCACCAGTGAGCCCACAGCATACTTGTGGACCCATGGCAGACTTGTGAGCCCATGGCAAACTTGCAGGCCCACAGCAGAATTGTGCTGCAGGGCAATACACAAAACCCCCACAGAGGATCTTCTCCACCTACCAACACCTGAAATGGTTCTGGCTGCCACACTTGGGGCCTACACTGCCCATCAGCCATCCTGAAGCAGCTGTGCACTGCACGGCAGCATAGCCAATTCTTGCCAGTGTCTTGCCCTGTCCAAGAGTGACCTGAAAATAGCCATGTGCTGTGCAGCTAGCCGCACCTGAAGCCTACCCCACCCACCAATGCAGAGGTAGCTGAGCACCACGGGGAGCTGCACCAGGGACCTGCAGCAGTTGTGTGCCCTGAGCATAGCAATCAGCCACACTGGGGGCCTAACTTGCTTACTAGCAAAACTGCAGTAGTTGTATGCTATGAAACCTCATAGCCAGCCATGCTAATAAAGTGCCCATGGCAGCCTCATGTGGCCTAGTCTTACAACCAGATGGCCTGGGGACCACCTAACCTACCAACATGCCCACAGCAATAACTAACCTGCCACAATAGAAGGGCACATGCAGCCTACATGGGGGATACCCTTGGAGCATGTAGGATGGGTGATGAGAAGGGAGCATGCTGCTGATCCCCACAAGGCATCTCACATAAGGCCAAATTTCCAAGGTTGGGAGATGTAGCTGACATATCTAATACATGGAAATAAGTACAGATAAGTAGGCAAAATGAGGAGACAAAGGAATATGTTCCAAATAAGGGAACAGGAAAAATCCTCAGAAAAAGAACTAGCCAAAACAAAAATAAACAACCTACCTGTTAAAGAGTACAAACTAATAGTCATAAGGATGCTCACCGAGCCGGAGGGAAGAATAGATGAACACAGTGAGAACTTCAACAAAGAATTGGAACATATAAAAAAGAACCAATCAGAACTGAAGAATACAAGAATGGAAATGAAAAATTCACTAGAGAGAATCAATAGCAGAGTAGATGAGGCAGAAGAATGGATCAGTGATCTGGATGAAGAGTAGAGGAAAATCACTCAAACTGAACAGAAAATAAAAAAAAGAATTAAAAAGAATGAGGACAGTCTAAGGGACCTCTGGGACAACATCAAGCATACTAATGTCTGCATTATAGGTATCTCAGAAGGAGAGGAGAGAGACAAATGGCAGAGAACTTATTTGAAGAAATAATACTGGAAACTTCCCTAAGCTGCAGAGGGAAACAGATATCCACATGGCATAGAGAATACCAAACAAGCTGAACCCAAAGAGGCCCGCACCAATACACATTATAATTAAAATGTCGAGAATTAAAGATACACTCTGGGTCAAGATGGTGGCAAAGGCATACTCTGAACTCACCTCCTCCCATGAACACAACCAAGATAAAACCATTTTTGGAACAATTACCCCTGAGAGAGAACTGAAAACTGGATAAAAAGAAGCCCCACAGCAAGGACAGTCCTGGCTGAGGCAGAAGAGGCAGAAATTCCTGTCTGGAGAGAAAAAAGCCTCCTTCAAGCCACAGAGCTTCACAGCCAGCCAGCCAGGAGCAATCCTAAGGTATGCAGCCCTCCCTGGAGGAGCAGGGGGCCTGAGTGGTGGAACATTACCACCATAAGCATCCTTCAGACTCAGCATAACCGAGATGAGTGTCATAACATCTGGCTTTGTGGGCTATTAAATACAACGGAGAATACTCCTAGAAAAACTATCGGACGTAAGCAGAAAAAGCCAGCTCTTAAAGAATCCACGTACAAATTCACCCATTTCAGAAAGAAACCTAAAATCACCAGAAGGAAAGGTGCACAGTCCTTTGGTGAAAAGAGATTCACCTGATAGGCTCTGGGTGCATCTCTGTGAGAGGTGAGAAGTCTCCAGGGACTGAAACAATGGTAGCAGCCATTATTGTGACCTAGTACAGGTGTACTGACACAGATGTTGGCAGACGCCATTGGAGTTCTTCCACTGGCCTGTAAGCCCAAGGCCTGCTCCATCCAGTAGAGCATTGATTTACCCCAGCTCAGCCAAGGTAGGCAGCCCACCCTAGGGAAATGGCTCCACCCAACAGCAAGCCCTTAGGCAACTTTTTGGCCTGCATAGACTGGGTGCCTGGATCCTCTGTAGGCAAGCAAGTGGCTCCATCTCTGTGGTGCAGAGTGTATGTGAGGTGCGTGTACAGAGTGTGGGGCATTGGTGGAGTGTGTGGGGGCCTCTGAAGTGCAGTGATTGGGTCTGGTCGAGGGGGTCAGGAAGTATGCATGGGCCAGGACTATGTTGACAGTGGGTGTGGACCGGTGGGCCGTGGGGCTTATCAGCAAAGACTTGTGCTTCTCAAACAGTCACATAGGTGATCAGTCCTGCCATCCAAAGCCTGAAACAATTGGGTGCTCCCATGCCTGGGGCCAGCCACACTCAGCTGCAATCCTGAGAGACATGACAACAGCCTTGCAGGCTGGAGGCCTACAGCAATTTTAAGCCCCTGATCCTCAAAACCAGCCACACTGGGGGCCTACTAACTTAACAGAAAAACTGCAACAGGAATGTGCTATTAGACCTTGCACCCAACTGTGCTGGGCCCACCCAAACCTAATAAACACTGTTTCTATACACTAACAACAAAACAGCAGAAAGATAAATCAAGAATGCATTCCCTATCAAAGTCCCAATGATTTTTCACAGAAATAGAAGAAAGAATTCTAAAATTTATATGGAATAACAAAAGACCCCAAATAACCAAAGCAATCCTGAGAAAAAAGAACAAAGCCAGAGGTAACACACTCTCTGATTTCAAAATACACTACAAAGCTATAGTAATCAAACAGCATGGTACTGGCAAAAAACAGACACACAGATCAGTGGAACAGAATTGAGAACCCAGAATTAGACCCACTCATCTATTGAGAGCTAATTTTTGACAAAGGAGCCAAAAACATACAATGGAGAAAGTGTCATCAATAAATGGTGTCAGGGAAACTGGACAGCTACATGCAAAAGAATAAAAGTAGACCATTATCTCACACCATATACAAAAATTAACTCAAAATGGATTACAGACTTGAATGTAAGACCTAAAACCTTAAAACTTCTAGAAGAAAATATAGGCAGTATGCTCTTTGACATGGGTCTCAGCAGTATCTTTTTGAATATCATCTCCTCAGGCAAGGGAAAAAAAATAAAAAACAAATGGGACTACACCAAACTAAAAAGCTTCTGTACTTCAAAAGAAACCATCAACAAAACGAAAAGACAACTCAACAATTGGGAGAAGACATTTGTAAATCTTATATCTTACAAGGGGTTAATATTCACAATATATAAAGGGTTCATATAACTCAATGGCAAAAACACAACCCAATTAAAAAATGGGCAGAGGATCTGAACAAACATCTTTCCAAAGAAGATATACAAATGGCCAACAGGCACATAAAAAGATGTTCAACATCACTAATTATTAGTGAAATGCAAATCAAAACTATAATGAGGGGGCTGGCCCTGTGGCCAAGTGGTTAAGTTCACGCGTTCCGTTTTGGCACCCTGGGGTTTCACCAGTTCGGATCCTGGGCATGGACATGGCACTGCTCATCAAGCCATGCTGAGGTGGCATCCCACACGCCACAACTAGAAGGATCCACAACTAAAAAAAATACACAACTATGTACTGGGGGGCTTTGGGGAGAAAAAGGAAAAAATAAAACCTTAAAAAATTTTTTTTTAAAAAGCTATGATGAGATATCACCTCATGCCTGTCAGAACAGCTGTTAACCAGACAACAAATAGCGAGTGTTGGACAGGGTGTGGTGAAAAGGGAACCCTCATATACCACTGGCAGGAATGCCAACTGGTGCAGCCACTATGGAAAACAGTATGGAGATTTCTCAAAAAATTAAGAATACAATTATCATATGATCCAGCTATTCTACTTCTGGGTATTTATCCAAAGAACATTAAAACACTAATTCAAAAAGGTATATGCACTACTATGTTCACTGCAGCACTATTCACAATAGTCAAGACTTGGAAACAACCTAAGTGCCCATCAAGGGATGAATGGATAAAGGAGATGCAATATGTATATATATAATGAAATACTACTCAGCCATAAAAAGATGAAATCTTGCCATTTGCAACAACATGGATGGACCTTGAGGGCATTATGCTAAGCAAAATAAGTCAGACAGAGAAAGACAAATATGTATGATTTCACTCATATGTGGAAGATAAAACGACGACAACAACAAACACACACATAGATACAAAGAATAGATTGGTGGTTACCAGATGGGCATTGGGGATGGGGGAGGACAAAGGGTGTCAAAGGGCACATGTGTACCGTGTACAGAGGACAATTAGACTTTGAGTGGTGAACATGATGTAGTCTACACAGAAATCGAAATATAATGATGTACACATCAAATTTGTATAATGTTATAAACCAATGTTACAATAAAAAATTAATTTAAAAATCAGATGGTGAAAATCACAAGAAGTTATTTTGTGGATATCAACAAAATCATCCTAAAGTTGGTATGGTGAGGCAAAAGACCCAGAACAGCCAACACAGTATTAAAGGTGAAGAATAAATTTGGAGAATTGACACTACCCGACTTCAAAGCTTACTACAAAGCTACAGTAATCAAGACGGTGTGGTATTGGTGAAAGAGATGACAAATAGTTTGTTGGAACAAAATAGCCCAGAAATAGATCCATGTAAATATAATCAACTGATCTTTGACAAAGGAGCAAAGGCAATACAATGGAGCAAATATAGTCTTTTCAAGAAATAGTGCTAGAACAACTGGACATCCACATGCAAAAAAAAAAAAAAGAATCTGGACACAGACTTTACACCCTTCATAAAGTTTAACTCAAAATGGATCTTAGACCTAAACGTAAAATGCAAAATTACGACTCCTAGAAAATAACATAGGAGAAAATCTAGATGACCTTGGGTATGGCAATGACTTTTTAGATACAACACCAAAGATATGGTCCATGAAAAAAAATTTATAAACTAGATTTCCTTACAATTAAACACTTCTGCCTTGCAAAAGACAATTTTAAGAGAATGAGAAGACAAGACACAGACTGGGACAAAATATTTCCAAAAGACATTTGATAAAGGATTGTTATCCAAAATATATAAAGAACTTTTAAAACTAACAATAAGAAAATAAACAACTTGATTTAAAAATGAGAGAAAGACCTTAACAGACACCTCACCAAAGAAAATATAAAAATGGCAAATAAGCACATGAAAAGATGCTCCACATCATATGTCATCAGGGAAATGTCAAATAAAACAACAATGAGATACTACTACATACTTATTAGAATGGCCAAAATCCAGAGCACTAACCACACAAAATACTGGCTAAGAAATAGAGGAAAAGGAACTCTCATTCATTGCTGGTGGGAATGCAAGACTGTACAGCCACTTTGTAAGACAGTCTGGCAGTTTCCTACAAAACTTAACATACTCTTACCATATAATCTAGCAATCATGCTCCTTAGGATTTACCCAAAGCAGTTGAAAACTTACGTCCACACAAAAACTTGCATGAAGATGTTCATAGCAGGTTTATTCACAATGACCAAATCTTGGAAGCAACCAAGACATCCTTCAGTAGGTGAATGGATAAATAAATTGTGATACATTCAGACAATGGAATATTAATTGGCACTAAAAAAAATTGAGCTATCAAGCTACAAAAAGACATGGAACAAACTTAAATGCATATTACTAAGTGAAAATAGCCAATCTGAAAAGGTTATATACTATATGATTTCAACTGTATGACATTCTGAAAAAGGCAAAAATATGGAGATGGTAATCAAAACATTATGGTATTAACATAAAAACAGACATATAGATAAATGGAGCAGAATAGAGAGCCCAGAAATAACCCCATGCATATATGGTCAATTAATTTACAGCAAAGGAGCCAAGAATATACAATAGGGAAAGGACAATCTCTTCAATAAATGGTGTTGGGAAAACTGGACAGCTACATGCAAAAGAATGAACCTGTGCCACTATCTTACACCATACACAAAAATCAACTCAAAATGGATAAAGACTTAAATGTAAGACCTGAAACCATAAAACTCCTAGAATAAAACATAGGTGGCAAGCTCCTTAACATCAGTCTTGTCTATGACTTTTTGGATTTGATACCTAAAGCAAACCCAACAAGAACAAAAATAAATAAGTGGTACTTCATCAAACTAAAAAGATTCTGCACAGCAAAGGAAACCATCAACAAAATGAAAAGTCAACTAACTGAATGGGAGAAAATATTTGAAATCATATATCTGAAAAAGGGTTAATATTCAAAATATATAAAGAACTCATACAAGTGAATAGCAAAAAAACAAACAATCCGATTAACAAATGGGCAGAGGTTCTGATATATACTTTTCTAAAAAAGACATGCAGATAGCCAACAGGTCCATGAAAAGGTGCTCCACATCACTAATCATCAGAAATGCAAATCAAAACCACAATGAGATAGCACCTCACACCTGTTAGAGTGGCTATTAGCAAAAAGACAAGAAATAAGTGTTAATGAAGATGTGGAGAAAAGGGAACACTTGTGCACTGTTGGTTGGAATGTAAATTTGTGCAGCCACTATGGAAAACAGTATGGAGTTTCCTCAAAAATTAAAAAAATAGAACTAGCAATGATCCAGCAATTCCACTTCTGAGTACATATCCAAAGGAAATGAAAACAATAACTTAAAAAGATACATGCACTCCCACATTCATTGCAGCATTATTTACAATAGCAAAGACTTGGAAGCAACATAAGTGTCCATTGATGGATGAATGGATAAAGAAAATGTGGTATATATGTACAATGGAATGTTATTCAGCCATAAAAAGAAGGAAATCTTGCCTTGTGTAACAACATGGATGGACCTTGAGGGAATTAGGCTAAGTGAAATGTCAGACAGAGAAAGACAGATACCATATGATCTCACTTATATGTGGAATCTAAAAACAACAACAAAACATATGAAAAAACCCAAAAACCAAACTCATAGATACAGAGGACAGACTGATGGTTGCAAGAGGTGGAGGTGAGGGTTGGGTAAAATGGGTGAAGGGTGTCAAAAGGTACCAACTTTCCAGTTATAAAATAAATGTCATGGCATGTAATGTACAACATAGTAACTATAGTTAATAATACTGTATTGTATATTTGAAAGTTGCCAAGAGAGTAAATTTTAAAAGTCCTCATGGCAAGAAAAAATTGTGTAACTATGTGTGGTGGTGGATGTTAACTAGACTTATTGTGGTGATCACTTCAAAATATACACAAATATCAAATCATTACATTGTACACTTGAAACTAATATAATGTTATATGTCAATTATATCTCAATTTAAAAAATATGGAGAAAGTATAAAGATCATTGGTTGCCAGGAGTTGAGAGGGGAGGAGGGAAGAATAGATGGAGTACAGAGGATTTTTAGGGCAGTGAAAATACTCTATGTTACTATAATAATGGATACATATCATTATACATTTGTCCAAGCTCATCGAATGTATAACCCCAAGAGTGAACCCTAATGTAAACTATGGACTTTAGGTGATTATGATGTGTCAATGTAGGTTCATCAATTGCAATAAATGTACCACTCTGGTACTGGATAGTGATAGTGGTGTAGACTGTGCATATGTGGGGGCAGGGAATATATTGCAAATCTCTGTGTCTTTGTCTCAAATCTGCTGTGAACCTAAAACTGCTCTAAAAAATATTTAGCAAATTAAAAAATGAAACATCTTACAGTGGGCTGGATTTGGTGCAGGCCAAAGTATGACAACCCATGGTATAAGACAAACCAGTTTGTGATAAAACAAAATGGGTAAAAGTGCGTGTGTCTGTCTGTATGCAACACCAAATGAAATGAGAGGTTTTCAAGTCCCTTTGGATATTTGCCAATTCATTAATTGCTGTTGAAGATACAGTAAGGTTTTATTATGTTTGGTTCTGTACTTACACGAGGGTATGGCTGAATGAGTTGTTTAAATCAAGGCACCATTATTTTTTTCCACCTTCCCAGGTGATTCCAAGGTGCAGCCATGTTTGACAACCAGTATGCTAAAGAGTGCTTCTCAGAATTCAGTGTGCATATTCATCACCTGGGGTCTTGTTAAAACGTAGATTCTGATTTAGTAGGTCTCTGTAGGGCTTAAGACTACTGCATTTCTAACAAGCTCCCAGGTGAAGCTGATGCTGCTGGTTCACAAAACACATTTTCAATAGCAAGGTGCTCATGCTGGTTGAAATTGCCTAGGATACCTATGTCCTGCCCCAGAGACTGACGTAATTGGTTTGATGTAATTGGTGTCCAGGGACATATGGAGTTTTAAAAGCTCTGCAGATGATTGTAACATACAGCAAAGCTTGAGAACCTCCATGGCAAAGTGTGCGGTGATTTATCAGTTTTAATTATTATTTTATCAGGAGCCCTAATGTGGTCTTCTCTGACCATTCCCCCACACCCTGACTCATTCCTCTCCTTTTTGGGTCCAAACATCCAGATGATGGTGGGATCAGGATTAGCACTTCCTTCTTTCAGTCTTTCCCACCTCTGAGGAGTGGAATGTAGTTCACGACGGAAAGAGGAGGCTCAGACAACCCAGGTTTGGGAAGAAGAAGCAAAAAGTGTTTCAGGGGGTGATTTAAAGAGGAGGCTGATGGTGACAAATGGGGGATTACCACAGAGCTGCCAAAGCAAAACTCAGCTCCAGGCTGGGGCCTGAGTTTGGAGCAGTGGAAACAGCAACCCACCCTCCTGAGTCCTGGCAGCACCTGACAACAAGCAGCTTTGAAGGATTTTTCCTTCTCAGTATGTAGAGGGACACAGTTGGCCGAAATGTAAGAGAGACCTCCAGTGGCAAAGTATAGATGTGAAATCTTTTCCCCGAAGTATATAAACGCCACAAAGGAACTTAGATGTGAGTGGTTGACTATGATGGTAATGGTGATAAATGATGGCTTACAGATACTATACGTACTATGTGTGCCAGGCACTGTTCTAAGCATTTAAAAAATATTAACTCATTTAGTCTTCTCACCAACCCAATAAGGTTGATGCTTCTATTATCCCTATTTTATGTGTGAGGAAACTGAGGCACGGAGAAGTTCAATAACATGCCCAAGTTCACCTATTTTAATAAGTGGCTAAACTGGGACTTGAACCCAGGCGATCTGAGGTTAAGAAACCACCACAGCAAACTGCTTCCCTGTGCTTGTTCACATCAGGAGGAGAACAGTTAAATTATATATATATATGAGGTATCTCATAGATATCTTCTGAGATAGATATCTTCTGAGAGAGTCAGAGAGAGGAGAGGTACTCTGAACAGGTGGAGAAAGAGGGGGAAAAGATCAGGTTTGACTAAGAAGAGGAAAGGGGCAAGAGCATTTTCTGGAAACTAAACTCACAGGGCCATAACCCTCATTTTTAAGAAAGTATTCGAATACAGTCATGGGAAAATGTGAGAGGTAATTACTACTTACCTAAACTTGTTCATATTTTAGTCAATGTTCAAAGGAATCTGCTAGCTCTAAAAAGACTCAAGCTACCCATGTGTCTTTGAGTATAGCATACAAAGTCTGTAAATTTTTAACTTTGATCTTTGTAAACTACACATGCACAGAAGAAACAAAATGTTTGGAGTATTTTTCCCAGACATGGACAACCTTAAAGTTTACATGGGTACAGATTTCATCTGGTCACATAGACAGTGGACAGAGAGAGGGGAAGAGTTTTAAGGGGAACAGAAAAAACCCACAGAGAAGCAGGTCTATCATTTCCTTTGGAAATCTTTCCACTGGGAAATAATTTCTTTCTACCCATAGCCATGAAGACAGGGTAACGCTAACTCCTCTCCATATCCTGAAAGGAGGAACCAGAGGCCACACTGCAGTCAGAAACAGGCTCATTTGGGGACACTGGGGGTGGCCACAGGGGGGTGCAGTCTGGAATGAGGTAATGGCCCAGGCGGGGCCAGCAGCTCTCCGGGTGTTCCAACACCTCAACCCATCCCCTAATGTCAGCTGCCCTGGGCGTGGGGCTGGCTGGGCCATAATCTCTCTACACTCTCTTTCTGGCGAGCTTATCCAGTCCCATGACCTCAACACCATGTATAGCTGATGCCTCCCATATGTGTATTTCAAAACGTCTCCTCCTGAGCTCCAGATTCATTGGCTTCCTGCATGGCATTTCCACTTGCATATGTAATAGGCGTCTCAGATTTTATATGCCATGCCTTCCCCACCTTCCACCCCAGAGGTGCCCCTGCCGCAAGTCCCCAAATTAATAAATAGCACTACCATCAACCCAGGTGCTCAAGTCCAAACGCCAGAACCTAGATTATTTTCCTCATTTCTCACCTCTGGTCCACAAGCAAATTTTATTGATCCATCCAAATCCATCTGGAGTTTGTCTTGGTCTCTTCATTTCCTTAGTCACCACCACAGTTCAGCCACTATCTCTCTCATCTGGATGGGCTACAATACCTCCTAACTGGTCTCCCAGCTTCAACTCTCCCCCACCCCTCTACATTCTTCTAAGCAGCCAGAGTCACTGACATAATATTCACGGGGATTTATTCTACTTCATGTTCAATATCACAAATTTGACTTTCATCCATGATCTTATATTTTTCAGCACTTGTATTGAGGTAATTTTTGGGGGGTGCCATGTTGCTTTATTGCAAGAAACGGTAGAGTTGAAGTAAAAATCACACGTGGATGTTTTGTAAGGACAATATGCATGCCCAGGACTGGTGGCCACAGGAAGTCACCCCAACGTCTATGAGGAAGCCAGCCCTATGCTCAGTTACATTATCTCTGCAGCCCAGGGTGAGCTTGTCAAAGAGGTACTCCACCGTGGTTTCCAAGGCCCCCATCTTGCCACCCAGAATTAACATTAACATTTCAGACAAAGTGAAAGCCCCCTTTATTTTAATCCCTGCCCCATCCCATTCCCTTCACTCCTTCCCCAGAGGCAACCACGATTGTGATTTTCAGGCCATGTTTTTACGCTTTTACCATGCACAGGCACCCACATTCACCAGGGCCCCAGACCAGCCACCCCACACCCCCACTTTGTTTATGAGGGGAAGATTAATTTTGTGTTTCCCAGGGTCCCATGGAATACCTTCTCCTTGCATCCACGGAGATCCCGAGCTGCATGTGGATGGGACGTGGGTGGGCGGAGAGACTCCTGGATACCTGACTTAAAACTTAAAAGATGAGCTCTGCACACATGAATCAAGGAGAGAGCTTTATTTATTTAGGAACCACATAACTGTATTGGAAGAAATGGCAAAACTGGAAGAAAAACCTTAAGTGAACGTTTTGCAAGGGCAATATTGCGATATGCATGCTCGGTATTGTGACCGGGGGAAGTCCCCCCATGGCTCTGGGGAAAGCAGTCCAAACTCAGTTCTTACTGCCGTCCCTCAGGGTGAGCTTGTCGAAGAGGTACTCTGCCAGGCCGTCTGCTGGGGCCCCTATCTTGAGCAGGTTGGTGAGATGGTCCCCCAACTCCTTCATGGACTTGACTTCCTCGAGCAGGAGGTGACTCTCCAGGAAGTGGCACAGATGGGGATCCCTCTTGTCGGTGGCCAGCTGGTGCAGATCGAGCAGGCTCTGGGTCACGCACTTCTCCAGCTGGAGCGCACACTCCATGGCCTTCAGGCCGCTCTCCCAGTCGTCGCGATCTGGCTTCTTAATGTCACAGAGGCGGAGGCGGCCTCCGCGCTGGTTGTGCAGCTGCATCAGCCTCTCGGCGTGCTCCCTCTTTTCGCACGACAGTTTCAGAAAGAACTGAGAGAAGTGCTTCAGGGCCACGTCGTCCCTGTCGAAGTAGTAGGCCGTCGACATGTACATGTAGGAGGCGTACAGCTCCAGGCAGATCCGGCCGTTGATGGCGGCCTCGCAGTCGGGGTGGTAGTGCTGACGCACCTGCGAGGGCGGCACAGTTGTCTTGGCTGGTGGCGCGGGCGCGAAGGTGAAGCCTGCCTCAGAGTTTCTCAGAGTGGGCGATGAAGGCGTGGTCGGGTGCGCTCTGGTTGGGCCGCAGCTCTAGGATGCGACCAAAATGGGGCCCGTTATGGCGGGCAGGGGAGGAGGAGGGAGTATCCGTTACTTTGGTGGTGAGCGTCGGGGGCGGGGAGGTCTCGACTTCGGTGTTCCAGGTCTCATTCTAGCCTGGGTGAAACAGGGCGACTCTGTGCTGAGCACCTGGTATCTCTTAAGTTTTTAATTTGGCATTAATATTTCCATTTCCCAAGGACTTTCTCTTGTTCTCTACTCCCTTTTATACCACCCTGCTTTCATTAAAAACCCCATCGTCCTCCTTAAAATTCTGAGAATATGAATTTGGATTTTTTGGTAAAGTTCTCTTCTATTTTCTGTATTTTATATATATATTTTTATATATAATATATATATTATATATATATATATTTTTCTTATCAGAAATAGTTCTGTTAGTCCATCATCATCTTCTCTTTCGCTTTCTTGAATATCTGGCAAACATTCGTCCATTCATATTTGGGAGTAAAGGACTCGTTTCATTAACCGAGGTGATTAGCATGGATCTGATCTATGTTGTGATGTCCATTTCACTAATAGACTTCTCTGAATGGGAGGGCACAGTGTGTCAATTAGGGAGTGGTATTCTCTCTTTGGGATACTGGTTTAGAGCTTGCAGGTAGGATAGGGACCCTCCCGAATGCCAAGAGCACAGCACTGGAAGATTTCAGTGCATCTCTCTTGAAGGTCATGTGACCTTCTGTTCTGTTTCCCTTCTGTTGTGCACGTCTGCAGTTGTCTCGAATCTTCTGTAATATGCATTCCCTTCTTGAGTCTTGAACAAAATAAGGAGAATATCCTCCCATCACCTGCGCTACCAGTGTGCACAGGATCTTGGTAAGAACAAAAAATAAAAATTTACTGTGTTAATCCAGGAAGACTTAGAGCATTTGTTACAGCAGTTAGCCTACCCTAATTACCCATTCAAAGGAAGTTCTAGGCAAATACACGTTTTGCCCACAAGGCCCCTGTAGGCTTATAGCATTTCCTCTTGGTGGGAATGCAGATACAAAAAGAGCAAAAGTATAGATAGCCAAATCTTCATGCTCTATTTCTTTTGCTAAATTCACCAATATATACCAGTTCTTCTCCCTTTTTCCCTCATGGACTGTGGAATGAAAAATTCTTCAAGGACGCATGAGGAGCAAGGAATAAGTTTGTCCTTTTCCCTCAATGCTGGAAAACAAATCAGGGTGGTCCTTAGGTGCCTGACCTTAAGCCAACAACAGAAGGCACAAGGGGAAGGGTCCATGACCCCTGAGCCAGTTAGCTGTGGTGAGGGAGATGTGGGTCATGCAAGAACAGGGGGCACCCCCCAGAACCACATAATTGGAGTATGTGTTTGTGTGGGGAAGTTCCTAGAAAAGGAGGATGCTATTCCAGAACTGGTAGCAGGGCTGAGAAGATGGTACAAGGGATGCTACCATTTAGTCTTCCTTGTTGGAATATGAACTGCCCCCTTGCTTTCCTGGGACATCCTATCCTTTGGCAAGGCCAAGTTTCCCTTACACAGCTACACAGAACAGTCTCTCCTTGTTCATGTATGCTTATTTTCAACTAGACTGTATTTTGTGAGGTCTTATGAAGATCATCTTCCCCCCTCCATCTCTCAATAGTTTGGTGCACATAAGTCCCAAATAATTTCTTACTGGTTATATGTACTTCTTGACTTAACTAAACCAACACTTCCCAAATTCAGACCATAATTCTTCACATCCAATTTTTGAATCTGCAGTAAGGGATGAGGGTGGTATGTCAGATAATTTTCAGGGTCCGTGTTCTGCATTTAGTGGCCAGCAACAGACTTGGACCCATTTCTTGTAGAAACTAACACACAGAGCAATGGGGATCATCATTGGTCCTTAATGCTCTCCTGACAGTTATTTTATGATTGAGCATGTGTGGTTCAAAAATCCAATACCTCAGTTGTACTTTACATTCTAGAAGGAGTTCAAATGATTCCTCTGTCACGTGTGGCCAGAGACTGTGACTCTCTTGTGGAGAGTTCTAGTCTAGCAGTGACCCCAGTGACCACTTCATTGCTTATCAAATAACCAGTTTCACCCAAGGAGGAGTGTGGAAGAATTTCTACAGGGGGAAGGTGAACAGCAGAAGTCTTGGTTGGGGGTGCTGCTCTACTGTTTTGTGCTGGCCTCAGCCTATTGATAGTGATGCTATTGACTAGAAACACCTGGGGCTCTTACTTGAGTCCATACTACTTGTGGTGAGCCCCTGCAGACACTTCCCTTTTGGAGCCAGTGTTGTGGCTGGACTGGCCCTTGTGGTTCTTACTATGACTGCAAGATGCACCTCAGTAGAAACCATGTGGGAACTTTGAAAAAAAAAAAAAGATTTATTGGTGGGCGGAGCAAAATGGCGGGGTGAGCTGACCCGGGATTCTCTCCCCTCCAAAATACAACAAAAGATTGGAAGAACTGAATTTCAGAGAATAAACATAATGCCAGCTCGTTAGAGACCTACAATACCAAGAAGGCGGAGATCATAAACCTTGCTGACACCCTCGGAGGCGCCGGAACGGTGGGAGAGAACATCGCTCCCACCCCTAGAGTCTGCGATCGCTGCGGCGTGGGTCGGGAAGGAGTGGGGGAGGGGCCGCGCGACCCGGGGATCATCCAGGACTCCTGCCGCTGATTCAGTGGAGACCCGCTGACGGGGGGGGGAAAGCTTCCGTCCGCGGGGACCCTATAAATCAACGGCCTTGGGAGACCAGAGAACAGAACTGATCTGAACCCAGACCGGCGCGTGTGAGTAACAGCCCCTCCCCCCTAACAAAGCCAGTGGGCGCAGCCATCTTGCCCCAAGGCGGAGAGCTAACACGCCGCTCTCGACCCCCATCTAGTGGCGACAGGCTGTAACTGCAACTGAATTCTACCACCATGAGAAAAAACCACTCCTCTACCATCCAGCAATTTATAAAAAAAAGATTTATTACTCACAAGTCATGGAGGGTACACAGCACACCTGGGGCCACACAGGGAAGTTGAGGGGAGAGAGCGAGCATGCAGGCCTGAGGTTTTGCTTTTATTAGGGTCAAGGGTGGGGACCTGGGTTTTGGGGGTTCACTCTTTATTGGTGAATTTAAAACATAAGAGAAGGAATTAAAACTCAGGAAGGGAAAAACAAATGGTCAAATGGTCAGTCAACCAGACCTCAATAGAACAAAGGAAGCTTCGGGGTGGGGCAACCTGGCTGTTTATCTAGTCATGTAGCTGGTAATGTGCCAGGCACTTACACAATCTATCTTGTGATGCTGAGGCATCAATGTTAATGGTGAGGACATTAACAACCTGCAGTATTTGTAGGCAGGGGAGCTATCTGGTTCAGAGTGTACATTTTGACCTGCCACAATGGGGAGATATGATACAATGCGGCCCTGCAGTTCGCAGGGGCATGCTCACAGTCTGACAGGCCTCTTAGTATAGGGTAGGGTCAGTCAGCAAGCACCCAGCAAATTCTGCAAAATAATATTTGACAAATAAAAATGGCAAGTAATAGGATATATTGGAGAATATGAGGAAGCCATTTGGTGTAAACCTAATTCGGCCTGACCTTGTCTTTCCAAAAGGGCCTGACCAAGGCCGTTGAGCATGCATTGTATATCTGCTTTAGAGATTCCCTATGGCAAGAGCAAAGGCCCTTGAGATAAAGGTGCAACTTCTCTCCCCCTCCCAACGTTGGCATCTCCTTAAAGATTAAGCATCTTTCTTTAGGCTGGGAACCAATTGCAGTGCTCATCTGTGACCGTCCAGCCCAAGGCAACACACCCGCCACCCCACGGGGTTCACCGAGACAGCAGGCCTATCTGCTGTTTCCATCAATCGCTGTGCTGACAGAGCAGCCTCGTGACTATTGTAAAAGGGACATTTCAATCATATGTGAAACATACTCTTTGAGGATATATAACCACCCTGTATACCCCCACTTCTTTGGAGTGCTCTGTTCCTTTGTGGAAAGACTCTCCCGGGCTATAATCCTCAGATTTAAGCTCAGAATAAACTCACCCAAATTTTCATTTATAGATCGGTTATGGATTATTTTCGTCAACATATTCCAGTGGGTTGTCCCCTGATTCCATCAGGGCAGTACATTTAGCCCATTGTTCTTGGAAGGTCTTAGTCTCCATTGTGGTATTTTGCCTAGTTCACTGTAAACTGACAGTGGGGCCACCTAGTGAGCAGCTAGGTCTCCATTTTGGTGGGTGATATGTCCCTGGGGTATCATCTCTGGTGTGAGAGGCATAGGAATCTCTGGCAGTGAGCTCTAGGGTTGGGGCAATATCATCTGAGATGGTGTCCTCTCCAGTGATGAGTCTGTCTCATTTGGAGGTGAGGTCCTTTGGAATGGTGGCTACTCAGGGGGCAGGTGACCTTCCCATGTGGCTATCCAGTTGCGGTATTGGTCATGGGCTGTGGGTAGGCTAGCCTGATATAACTTAGAGGCTTCCCTGAGGACTGAGCTACGTATCTGATGCCTGCTTCTAGTGGGACAAATTATTGAGAGCTCTCTGGGGCATCATGATACCGGCCTTGATATTGGTTTCCCTACATTAAACCCAGCATATATGGGGTTAAAACCAAAGCACTCATTCCTGCTTACTCCCTGGCTTTCTAGCTCCAGAATCCACTTCCACCATGGAGACAAATGGCTAAGGACATCCACCTAGATTTGTTATCTCCTCCTCCTCCTTCCTACAAGTGGTCCCCCCATGCTGGTAGGAAAGCTCCCACCAGCAAGACCATATGCTCCCCCTCCCCTACCTAAAACCCCGAATAAAAACCCTTACTTTTAGCTTTTCGTGGAGTTTGGGATTTCAGCATTAGTTGCCCTTTCTCCTTGCTCAGCACTGTGCAATAATAAAATTCCTGCTTTCTTTCACTACACCCAGAGTCAGAGATTGGCTTGCTATGCACTGGGTGAGCGAACTCACTTCAGGTTTGATACCAATCAGGGGCACATTAGCAACAGAATGAGTAGCTGCCCTTTCATTCCCTGAGGGGTTCATCCAACGCAGATAAGGCTTCTGGGCACATCTATACCCTAGGGAGAGCTTAAGGTTGCTATTTAGACATTCCTGGGCCCAACCCATAAGGGCACTGGACAAATCATGGGAGCACAGTCCCTGTAATGAGATAGATTTTATGTATAGGCCATCATAGGGCCAGTTAGCTTGTAGCAACATTTGATGTACAACAGAAATCAGGAGGCAAGTGTCATTTAGACATCGCTTCCAGAGTGACCATTGCCTTAAAGAGATTCAATCCTTCTGCTGCCCAGACTCAGTGGCACACTGGCCTGAGCCCTTCTAACAGGGCTTTCCAATATTCCCCACATTTCCACCCTGTGCTGCAATTGTGGACTGGAGTGGTATTGTTCCAGCATTGTATCTGTGTCATGGTTAGGCCTGAGGGGTCTACCAGTAACCCTATCACTCAGACCGTACAAAGCAACAAGAATAGCCATATCCATATAGAGCATTGACATTTGATGAGCTTGGGTTGTGTTCCTTCTGGCTGAGCTATTTGTATATTGATTAATGGCTAAATATGGTTGCTCTTAGAAGAAAGTAAGGTTACCTCACGGAGTGTGTGGTAAGGCCATGACTTGTAGCTTTCTCACCATATCTCATCTCTGAATATGGCTTGCATCTACCAAGCAGAGTTTCTTTCCCTCTTTCAGACACGCAAACTGTGCCAGTGGTTAGTCCCAGGGCGGTGACTTCTACTTCCTATAAATTAGTGGGGAATTTGGTTTCATTAGCCAGCACTTGTAGCCACTATATTCAGTGAGAGCAGCTGGCATGGAGGTGGCTCCTCTTGGACAGTCCTCACCATTGTCAGGGTTTCCAAAGAAATGATCTTGCACTAACTTGATGGACTTTTTGCCTGGGTGTCATTCAGCGATGAGGGAATCAGAGTGGACTATCTGTCCTCAATCAGGTCAGTAGCTTGAAGCAGATGGCAAGATAATTGAAAAATTATAGTGGAAGGGAATAATAATAAGTTTAGTAAGGAAAGAGATTATCTGTTTTGAGGAAGAATTCTGGAAGGGAGTCGCCCATAGGAGTCTTATATAAGTATTAATGATTGTGATGGCATATCTGGAAGTCCCAGCAGAAGAGGGCAGTGCCTGATGAAATCAATCTGCCAGTAGGAGTACAGTCAGTCTCCCCAGGGAATATGTCCCCATCTGGGGGACCAAACCTCCATTGTTTAGTTTGGGAGCAGAGAATGTGCTTGTCCATCACAACACTGGCTACTGCTGTGGAGAGGGGGAGTCCCCTCACTTGAGCCTAAGTTATTAAGGCATCAATTCTCTGATGAACTGAGGTTGTCTAGGCCCATTTTGAGAGCTGGTGGGAAGGGTTGGTACCCTGAGGCGTCTGTACGTGGCAGAGCGTGAAGGGCTTAGTGAGGGACTCTGGGATATTATTGAAAATGGCTTCTGGTGTAGAGTAGTTATTGTGAGTGGAAACATAAATAACAATGATAGGAACTGGGGACTCCACTAATTCCTTCCATATTTGAGTGCCCAGATGGACTTGCCTTGTATGAGAAAATTGTCCCTTAACCACTGGCCAGACCAAAGTGCAAAGCCATTAGTAACAGCCCAGGAATCTGTGAAAATGTGGATTTGCCAAAGGCCCCTTTTTGTGGCCTTTTTAAGGGTTAGGTGAACAGCTACATGTTCTGCCAATTGGGCTGAGCTGGGAGTACCCTCCTTGACTAGCGAGGTGCCTAAGGCCAGGTGAAATGCTGCAGGCCTCCAGTGAGTTTCATTGCATACAGTAGTGGCACTGCCATCGGTGAAGAACACCCACTCCCTGTCCATTTCAGACAGTTGGTCCCAAGGAGCACCCCAAGTAACCAGCAGAGGAGGAAGTGGGGGCATCATTACCACTTCCTCAAGGCTCTTGGACAAGGGGCTGAGCATGGGGGAAGCCACATCCTCTTGTAATTTGGAAAGGCCTTTGATGTCAGGTTTAGCCCTCTCCTGAAGATACATTTGGTACTTTCCAATGGTACCAGTGGAAAGGTGCCATTTCCATTTTACCAAGGAGCCATCACCAGCTGTGCCAAGCTTCTTCTGGGAGGTATCTCAAACCCAGGGCACTATAGGAACTTGGGTACAGACTAGTTCTGGGTGTGGGCTGGTTAGGGCCTCAGTTCTAAAACAACCTGACAGGTTGCCAAAAGCTGGTGCTGAAGGGAAGTATATTGGGCTGTCACTGGGGGAAAGCGTTTAGTCTAAAATCCCACAGGAAGCTCATGTTTGGTCCAGAGACTCCAGGAGGCATAGAAGATGTGGCCAAGGACTTGACATGGAATGTGGAGCCAGGCAGGACTAAAGGTAAGTCTTGTTGGACTGCCTGCTCTGCAGCTTCCAAAGCACACTATTGGGCTTGGCCCCAATGGAAGGTGGCAGACATGCATGTGATTACATATATAGGGTGAAGAACGAGTGAGAGGTGAGGGACGTGTTGCCTCCAGAATGTGAAAAGACCTAGTATGTGTTGTGCCTGTCTGAGTGTAGTGGGTGGTTTAACGGTCAGTAATTGATATTTGACTGTTAGGGGAATTTCTCATCCCTTAGAGGACTAGATGATGCTCAGAAACTTGACACATGAGGCTCAGCCTTGGATCTTGTGAGAGGCCGTTGCCCAGCAGCATTGGTGTAGGTGGTCTCTGAGTGTGTGCAAATTTGCCCTTACTGCTTCCTCAAAGGGACCCCTCAACATAATGTCATCAGTATAATGTCAAAAACAGCACATTTCCAATCTTAAGATATTCAAATCCTGGCAGCAGAGGTTACGTGCAATTGCAGGACTGTTTAAATAGTCCACTGGGAGTCCCATAAATGTATATTGAGCCCCTTCAAAAGTGAAAGCAAATTGAGTCTGGGATTCTTCCGTGAAGGGAACAGACTAGAATATATTAGCTAGGTCAATAACCACGAAGGATGCTCCTTGGGCCCTTTGTATGTCCTCAATCAATTCTATAATATTAGGAACTGGGCCCTTATTGGGGGAACCTGAACATTGATGTATCAATAGCCAATGGTGAGGTGCCATTCATTGGTGGCTGGCTTAAGTGTTGGCCAAATGGGGCCATTGAAAGGGGGAGATTGTGGGCTTAATGACTCCCGTCTCAAGCGTATCTTTTTTTTTTTATTGGGTTAATGATAGGTTACAATCTTGTGAAATTTCAGTTGTACGTTATTGTCTGTCAGTCGTGTTGTAGGTGCAACCCTTCACCCTTTCTGCCCCCCCCCACCCCCCTTCCCTGGTAGCCACTAATCTGTTCTCTTTGTCCACATGTTTAAATTCCTCATATGAGTGGAGTCATACAGAGATTGTCCTTCTCTATCTGGCTTATTTCACTTAACATAATTCCCTCAAGGTCCATCCACGTTGTTGCAAATGGGACGATTTTGTTCTTTTTTACAGCTGAGTAGTATTCCATTGTGTGTATATATATATATATATATATATATATATATATATATATACCACATCTTCTTTATCCAGTCATCTGTTGATGGGCACTTAGGTTGCTTCCACGTCTTGGCTATTGTAAATAATGGTGCAATGAACATTGGGGTGCATGGGACTTTTGGAATTGCTGATTTCAAGCTCTTTGGATAGATACCCAGTAGTGGGATGGCTGGATCGTATGGTAGTTCTATTTTTAATTTTTTGAGGAATCTCCATACTGTTTTCCATAGTGGCTGCACCAGTTTGCATTCCCACCAGCAGTGTATGAGGGTTCCTTTTTCTCCACAACCTCTCCAACATTTGTTACTATTTGTTTTAGTTATTTTTGTCATTCTAATGGGTGTAAGGTGATATCTTACTATAGTTTTGATTTGCATTTCCCTGATGATCAGCGATGATGAACATCTTTTCATGTGCCTATTGGCCATCCATATATCTTCTTTGGAGAGATGTTTGTTCATATCTCCTGCCCATTTTTTGATCAGGTTGCTTAATTTTTTGTTGTTGAGTTGTGTGAGTTCTTTATATATTATGGATATTAAGCCTTTGTAGGATGTATTACTTGCAAATATTTTTTTCCCAGTTAGTGGGTTGTTTTTTTAATTTCAATCCTGTTTTCCCTTGCCTTGAAGAAGCTCTTTAATCTGATGAAGTCCTATTTGTTTATTCTTTCTATTGTTTCCCTCGTCTGAGAAGACATGGTATCTGAAAAGATCCTTTTAATACTGATGTCAAAGAGTGTACTGCCTACATTTTCTTCTAGAAGCCTTATGGTTTCAGGTCTCAGATTTAGGTCTTTGATCCATTTTGAGTTTATTTTGGTGAATGGTGAAAAAGAATGCTCAATTTTCATTCTTTTACATGTGGCTTTCCAGTTTTCCCGGCACCATTTTTTGAAAAGACTTTCTTTTCTCCATTGTATGCCCTTAGCTCCTTTATCGAAGATTAGCTGTTCATAGATGTGTGGTTTTATTTCTGGGCTTTCAATTCTGTTCTATTGATCTGTGCACCTGTTTTTGTACCAGTACCATGCTGTTTTGATTACTGTAGCTTTGTAGTATGTTTTGAAGTCAAGGATTGTGATGCCTCCAGCTGTGTTCTTTTTTCTCAGGATTGCTTTAGCAATTCGGGATCTATTTATTGACCCATATGAATTTTAGGATTCGTTGTTCTATTTCTGTAAAGAATGTCATTGGGATTCTGATTGGGATGGCATTGAATCTGTAGATTGCTTTAGGTAGAATGGACATTTTAACTATGTTTATTCTTCCAATCCATGTGCATGGAATGTCTTTCCATCTCTTTATGTCGTCATCCATTTCTTTCAGAAAAGCCTTGTAATTTTCATTGTATAGGTCTTTCACGTCCTTGGTTAAATTCACCCAGAGGTATTTTCTTCTTTTTGTTGCGATTGTGAATGGTATTGTGTTCTTGAGTTCTTTTTCTGTTAGTTTGTTATTAGAGTATAGAAATGCTACTGATTTATGTAAATTGATTTTATACCCTGCAACTTTGCTGTAGTTGTTGATTACTTCTAAAAGTTTTCCTATGGATTCTTTAGGGTTTTCTATATATATAAGATCATGTCGTCTGCAAACAGTGAGAGTTTCACTTCTTTCCTCCCCATTTGGATTCCTTTTATTCCTTTTTCTTTCCTAATTGCTCTGTCCAAAACCTCCAGTACTATGTTAAATAAGAGTGGTGATAGAGGGCATCCTTGTCTTGTTCCTGTTTTCAGGGAGATGGTGCTCAGTTTTTGCTCATTGAGTATGATGTTGGCTGTGGGTTTGTCATATATGGCCTTTATTATGTTGAGGTAGTTCCCCTCTATCCCCATTTTGTTCAGAGTTTTTATCATAAATGCCTGTCGGATCTTGTCAAATGCTTTCTCTGCATCTATTGAGATGATCATGTGGTTTTTATTCCTCAGTTTGTTGATGTGGTGTATCACGTTGATTGACTTGCGGATGTTGAACCATCCCTGTGTCCCTGGTATGAATCCCACTTGATCATGATGTGTAATCCTTTTGATGAATTGCTCTATTTGGGTTGCCAAAATTTTGTTGAGAATTTTTGCATCTATGTTCATCAGTGATATTGGCCTGTAATTCTCCTTTTTCGTGCTGTCCTTGTCAGGCTTTGGTATCAGCGTGATGTTGGCCTTGTAGAATGTGTTAGGAAGTGTTCCATCGTCCCTAATTTTTTGGAATAGCTTGAAAAGGATAGGTATTAAATCCTCTCTGAAAGTTTGGTAGAATTCTCCAGGAAAGCCATCTGGTCCTGGGGTTTTATTCTTTGGGATGCTTTTGATGGCTGTTTCAATCTCTCTCCTTGTGATTGGTCTGTTCAAATTGTCTGCTTCTTCTTGAGGGAGCTTTAGGAGATTGTAGGAGTCCAAGAATTTATCCATTTCCTCTAGGTTATCCATTTTGCTGGTATATAGTTTTCATAGTATTCTCTTATAATCCGTTGTATTTCTGCAGAGTCTGTTGTTATTTCTCCTCTTTCATTTCTGATTTTGTTTGTTTGAGCTTTCTCTCTTTTTTTGTTTGTAAGTCTGGCTAGGGGTTTGTCAATTTTATTTATCTTCTCAAAGAACCAGCTCTTTGTTTCATTGATCCTTTCTACTGCCTTTTTTGCTTCAATAGCATTTATTTCTGCTCTGATTTTTATTATTTCTCTCCTTCTGCTGACTTTGGGCTTTGTTTGTTCTTCTTTCTCTACTTCAGTTAGGTGTAGTTTAAGATAGCTGATTTGGGATTTTTCTTGTTAGTTAAGATGTGCCTGAATTGTGATGAATTTTCCTCTTAATACAGCTTTTGCTGCATCCCGTATGAATTGGTATGGCATTTACCATTTTCATTTGTCTCCAGGTATTTTTTGATTTCTCCTTCAATTTCTTCAATGATCCATTGCTTATTCAATAGCATATTCTTTAGTCTCCACATCCTTGTGCCTTTCTCAGCTTTTTTCTTGTAATTAATTTCTAGCTTTATAGAATTATGATCAGAGAAAATGCTTGTTATTATTTCAATTTTTTTAAATTTGTAGAGGCTTGCCTTGTTTCCCAACATATGGTCTGTCCTTGAGAATGTTCCATGCGTGCTTGAGAAAAATGTG
Source organism: Equus caballus (assembly GCF_041296265.1). Taxonomy (NCBI): domain Eukaryota; kingdom Metazoa; phylum Chordata; class Mammalia; order Perissodactyla; family Equidae; genus Equus; species Equus caballus. The sequence goes on along the minus strand of NC_091715.1, from coordinate 30,765,106 downwards.
TATTCTGCTGTTTTTGGATGGAGTGCTCTATATATGTCTACTAAGTCCAACTGTTTTAGCTCTTTGTTTAGCTCCACTGTTTCTTTCTTGATTTTCTGTCTGGATGATCTGTCCATTGATGTGAGTAGGGTGTTGAGGTCCCCTACTATTATTGTGTTATTTTTGATATCTTCTTTTAGGTTTGTTAATAGTTGCTTTATGAACTTTGGTGTTCCTGTGTTGGGTGCATAGGTATTTATAAGCGTTATTTCTTCTTGATGAAGTGTCCCTTTGATCATTATATATTGGCCCTCTGTGTCTCTCTTTACCTGCCTTATCTTGAAGTCTGTTTTGTCTGATATAAGTATTGTGACACCTGCTGTTTTTTGTTTGCTATTAGCTTGGAGTATTGTCTTCCACCCCTTCACTCTGAGCCTGTTTGTCTTTGGAGCTGAGGTGTGTTTCCTGGAGGCAACAAATTGTTGGATCTTGTTCTTTAATCCATTTTGCCACTCTGTCTTTTTATTGGAGAGTTCAATCCATTTACATTGAGGGTGAGTATTGATGCATGAGGGCTTAGTGCTGTTATTCTGTTGCTCGTTTTCTGGTTTTCCTGTGTTTCCTTTGTTTCTCATCCTGTGTGTTTTAGCCTACCCATTGACTTCTGCAATTTCTTATGCTGAGTTTCTTAGATTTTTCCTTATTTATGTTTTGTGTCTCTGTTCTGTTTTTTAGTTTAGTGGCTACCCTGAAGTCTGTATTCAGAATCTCGTGTATAACGTAGTCCATTTTCTGGTGGTCTCTTACTTCCTTAACCTAGACTGTTTCAGTCCCTTTCCTCCTCCCCTCCTAAATTATTATTTTCATCTCTTATTCCAACTTGTGTTGTGAGTTTGTGGTTAGGGTGATAAGATTGTCTTTGCTTTCGTGATTTCCTTCCCTTTATCCTAATGCTATAGTTGAATATTTGCTATCCTATTCAGATTCTATCTATGTGTCTCCCTACTCTGTGTTTTGTGACCCCTTTCTCCCCTTTTTTCTTTTTTTGGGTATGAGAGACTTCTTGAGGATTTCTCGTAGTGTAGGTCTTGTGACTACAAAGTCCCTTAGCTTTTGTTTGTCTGGAAAAGATTTTACTTCTCCCTCATATCTTAAGGATATTTTTGCTGGATAGAGTATTCTTGGCTGAAGATTTTTATCCTTTAAAGTTTTGAATATGTCACTCCAATCTCTCCCAGATTGTAAGGTTTCTGTAGAGAAATCCGCTGAAAGTCTGATGGGGGTTCCTTTGTAGGTTTTTTTTTCTGCCTTGCTGCCCTGAGTATTCTTTCTTTGTCATTCATTGTTGCCAGTTTTACTACAATATGCCTTGCAGCAGGTCTTTTTACATTGAAAAATGTGGGAGATCTGAAAGCTTCCTCCACACACATTTCTCTCTCAAACCCCAGATTTGGGAAGTTCTCTTCTATTATTTCGTTGAGCACACTTTCTGCTCCATTTTCCTTTTCCACACCCTCCAGAATTCCAGTGATTCTTAAGTTGCATTTTCTCATTGAGTCAGCTATTTCTCTGAGATTTTCTTCAGTTTTTTAATTCTTAGTTCTCTTTCTTCCTCTTTCTGGAGCCATTCAGCCTGTCTATCTTCAATTATGCTAATTTGCTCCTCTCTGGTGTCTACATGGGCATTCAGGGAATCCGTATTCTGTTTTATCTGATCCATTGTATTTTTCATCTCTAGTATTTCTAATTGATTCTTCTTTATGATTTCAATCTCTTTTGTGAAGTAACTCCAGAACTCGTTGACTTGTTTCTCTATATTTCCCTTTACCTCATTGAATATTTTGATGATAGCTATTTTGAACTCGTCTTCACTTAGTTTACCCATTTCCAAGCCCTCAGGATCTGCTTCTGTATTTTTATTGTTTTCCTTTTGGACTGGAGCTTTTATAAATTGCTGGATGGTAGAGGAGTGGTTTTTGCACATGATGCTGTTATTTAGTTGCAATTACAGCCTGTCACCACTAGATGGAGGTTGAGAGCCATGCGTTCTGATCCTTCTGCCTTCAGCCGTGATGGTGGCACAGCAGGGGTTGGGGAGGAGGGGCACTTTCACTCACACCCACCTGGATTGGATCAGCTGTCGCTTTCTGGTCTCCCAGGGCCCTGGCTTGATGGGGTCCCTGCATGCAAAAGCTTTCCCCTGTTAGAGGGTTTCCACTGCACTGGCAGTGGGAGTCCTGGATGATCCCCGGACACACGGCCCCAGCCCCACTCCTTCCTGCACCCACAGCAGCGATCTCAGTCTCTAGGGGAGGGAGTGAAGTTCTCTCCTACCCCTTTCAGCTCCTCCAAGGGCAGCACCAGCCTCTCCACCTTCCGTTGTTTGGCTGCTGTGGGTCTCTGACAATTTCTGTTATTAGGATTTTTTTTTGGTTGGAAAGCAGTTGCTCTTTTTGGTTGTAATTTGGAGGGGAGAGAGTCCCAGGTGAGCTCACACCACCATGTTGCTGATGTCACCTCCTCAAGTGTATCTTTAATGACAGAGTTTAAGTCAGTGCTCTGTTTAAGTTGGTATTGGGGAGTGTTTACCATCTTGACCAGGGGAAGAAGAGTCACCAGCACCCATTTGGTGGGTCCCACAAGGAAGGCCAAGAACTTGGGCTTGTTCCATGTGGTGTGGCTCATGTAAGTCCATCCATGCCTATAACAGAGAAACAAAGAGCCAGAAGGACCACCATCAGAGGGAGCTATTTGAGGTGAATGATCCCAATAGTTACATCTAAATGGGTTTGTACACCTTTGATTGTTTTGTCAGCAATGCCCTGTAGGTAGAAGAGATCCCCTTTCAGGAATTTAGAGGGATTTCCTGGAATGACAGTGATTTGGGCCCTGGTGTCTAACAGGGCCAAAAAGGACTGTGTTTTTATTGTCCCAAGGGACCACCAGAGTGGTATAGGGGTGATTGTCCCCAGGAGGTGGAACAATCCCTGGGGAGCCACCAATTTCCAAGAGTGGTACTTAGATGGTTGCCAGTCCTGGAGATTAGGGAAGGGGGCAGAGGTAGCAGGGACTGGCTCAGGGCCAGAGGGGTTAGAGGGCAGCTGTGTGGCAAGAGGATGGATGGCAGAAGGGGGCTGTAGCTGGGAGAATGCTAGTTTCAGGGTCTAGAGCTTAGAAACTGGCTGTCTAGAGATTAAGAGGCTGAGATTTCATAACTCCCAGTAGATGTTTGCCTGTTTGGCCCCTAAGGGACAAAATTAGATCGGGGGTTTATTGGAGAGGGAGTAAGGAAACTTTGTTTCTGAGGGAAATTTCTTCAAGGGAGATCCTTCTGGGGCAGTGGGAGCAGAGGGGCATGAGTCTGAAGTATCTGAGTGTCTGAGTGGGCATCTCCTCCATGACTAGAAACCATGTCAATGCCCTCCAGTGCCTTTTGGATGGGTTTGACAGTGCCAATAAAACATAGTAGCACTGCCCTGTAATTAGGGGGAATGCCCTGTAAAAAGAATTCTCTGGACTCAGGGTCAGATGGGGCCTCTTCAGGATTGGAAATGAAGAGGGGGTCATTTGGGTTGTTGCTCATGGAAATGATAAACCCGTTGGACCATGCCAATTTTGCACAGCAGGAGATGGGCCTCATCTAACATTTTCCATTCACTGTGAGTTTTAGCAGTGATCACTATGATGGAAGGATGGGCATGGTGTCAGGCAATATATATCCAAGTGAGGAGAGGGAGGGCCCTGGTGTAAATGGGCCTTTGCCTTCTCTTCTCCCTCTTCCTCCTCACTGGAGGCCTCAATAACCTTGTCAGCTTTTCCCTTGGTGGCAGAGATGCCTCATGAAGTACATTTCTTGGTTCTGCCCCATTCAGAGGAAAGCTGAGGGGGCTCAGGATCTGTAGTATCTCAGAGGAAATGAGCATATAGTCCAGATGGATCTTTAAGGATGTTATGGATTTTAGAGTCTTTAGAGATACTGGGCAAGTAACACATTTCAGCAGCCATTAGTAATAACTCAGAGCCTGTTCCAAAAACCCACAATAGCCAATCAGCTCCCTTTTCTCCTTTCTGCTGCACAAAATTTTTAAGAAAGTTTTGAGTTTCGGTTAAGGTCTAGTTTTTTATCTTGATTTCTACTTCCTGATTTTTTTCTGTTACCTTAATATTACATGTTGTTACTGGAAAAATTTGCGGATGACATCCCTGTGAACCCTCTTCATAGGCAGCCGCTTTTTATCCAGGGTGTCCTAATCAAAATCCTTGGGATTGAGGTCTGAGATATGCCTAGGGTCTGTGGGAAAAGCTCCTATGCCTCTGGAGTGTAATACCAGAGCCTTAGCATGTTGGTGGGCTGTGGAACTGAGCAGTACCCAGGAAGCTTCCATAGGGGTTTTGCATTTATCAAGGGGCTGGTCTACCTCCTCAGGGTTCTCAGGAGGTACTGGCACCACATGTTCAGGACACATATTTGCCAATTAATTGCTTTAGCAACATCATGCCAGGCATTAGACCCATGATATCATGTCAGGGGACAGGGTGACAGCAGCAAGTGAGGTGGTGACACAGAAACCATAGGCTTCTGCTGCATTTCCCCTTTTGTGGTAACATTGGTTTCCTCTTGCTAGGCTATTTCACTCTTCTGGGTTAAGACTCATAGTCCAGGCATGACCCACTGACTCTGGTCACAGGCGGAGGTCTCCCCTCCTCCTTACCTATGGGAATATCCTTACATCGTGCCTTTTGCCAAGAGCCTCTCCTTGAGTGGTGACAAGCCTTTCAATCCAGTCCATCCTCCTTAGCTCTCCCTGGCCTCGAGGCAGGGAGGACTTGCACATACATTAGTAGTTAATTAAGGCCTTTATAATTAGTGGTCTAATCATCTTGTTGGACTATGTGGTCTTGATCATGTTTCTCTGGGGATATTATTGAATTATTATGGCAGTAATGACCTTTGGGATGGATACCATAGGCAACATACAACAGAGGCAATATGTGAAAGCACATAGCAGCATAACAGATTTCCAGCAAGCAGCATTTCCTTCCCAGATGGTGTTACCCACCTGGGTTAGTCAGTTTAGTAAGCCAGTTACAGCTAAAGGGCATTCCCTTCAGTTAATTGCAAGGGCAATCATGCAATGCTGCCAACTATGCCAATTGTTTTGTGCCAGTCTTAGCCTATCAATAGTGATACTATTGACTAGAAATGCCTGGGGGCACTCACCTGGGTCCAGGCTACTTGTATTGAGCCCCCATAGACATTTCCCCTTTTGGAGCCAATGTTGTGGCTGGACAAACCCTTGTGGTTCTTTTTATGATTACAAGATGCACATCAGCAACAACCATGAGCGAACTTGAAAAAAAAACAAAGTTTATTACTCACAAATCCTGGAGCATACATGGTATGCGCAGGGCCACACAGAGAGTTGAGGGTAGAAAGAGAGAACATGAAGGCCTACGGTTTTGCTTTTTTTTGGGTTGAGGCTGGGGTGTCTAGTGTTTTGAGGGTTCACTCTTTATTGGTGAATTTAAAACATAAGAGCAGGAATTAAAACTCAGAAAGGGAAAAACAAGTGGTCAAATGGTCAGTTATCTAAGTCAACCAGACATCAACAGAACAAAGAAAGCTTTAGAGGTGGGGCGTCCTGGCTCTTACCTAATTATGTAGCTGGCAATATGTTTATTCAAGATAGCTGTCTTTGATGTGGACACCTCAGCAATCAAAACCTTAATGTCAGGCACTTGCATACAATAAAAAAACATAATGGTCAGGAACTTGCACTATATCTACATAAAAGTGCCACATCTTACTTTACATCTTCTAAGGCAGGGATTGGTAGCAAAAATGGTTAAGGGAACAAGGGTGTCCTTCAAACACATAAATGTACTATATGATTTTTTCCAGTTTTACTGAGATATAATTGACATACAGTTCTGTATAAGTTTAGGGTGTACAGCATAATGATTTGACTTATGTCATGAAATGATTACCACAATGAGTTTAGTTTAAACATCAATTACCTCATATAGATACAAAAAGAAGAAAAAGAAAAAAAATATCTTTTTCCTTGTGACGAGAATAGTTAGGATTCAATCTCTTGACTTTCATATATACCATACAGTGGTGTTAACTATAGTCAGCATGTTGTACATTACATCCCTAGTACAGTCTTGCGCCACGTAATGATGTTTCAGTCGATAATGGACTACATATACAGTGGTGGTCCCATAAGATTAGTCATATGTAGCCTAAGAGTGTAGAAGGCTATACCATCTAGGTTCGTGTAAGTACTGTAGGGGAGGAAGACATTTTCCTCTACCCTTCTAGATTCTTCTGGCTGGTCTAAGAATTAAATTGACATGAGACAGATTAACAGGAGAAAAACAAGTTTAGTAACATGCATACATGGGAGAAACCCAGGAAAACTAAGTAACTTGCCAAAATGGCCAAGGCCCTCACCTTAAATACCATCCTCAGCTAAAGATGAAAGAAGATGTTGGGAGTGGGAGAGTCAAGGACTTCAAAGTGAAGGCAGGCGATTCACAGGTAGGTGAAAAAAAGCAAACGTTTAGAAAACAAATATTTGGCTACACAGAAACAGAAGAACATAGTGAGAAGCCCAACAAATAGGCTTCCTCCCTGCCACCTAGTTCATGTTATGCTAAGGTGATAGCTCACTTCCTGAGACAGGTTTTTTATCTGAATTTCTTTAGGCAGTTAAGGGAGAGGTAACAAGAAAAATTTTCTGGGTTTTTTCTTAAAAATAAACAGTCTAAATTAATCCTTATGTTAAAGAGACATTTTGGGGCAGCAAATTTTGTTCATCTTCAATACACTCTATGATGTTCACACCATGATGAAATCACCTAACACTGCACCTCTCAGAATGTCCCCATCATTAAGTGATGCATAACTGTACTTATTTATCTTGTAACTGGAAGTTTGTACTTTTTGACCACCTTCATCCAATTCCTCCTCCACCCAACCCGCACCTCTTGTAACCACAAATCTGATCTCTTTTTCTATGAGATTTTTTTTTTCAGATTCTAAATATAATTAAGATAATACAGTATTTGCCTTTCTCTGTCTAACTTATTTCACTTAGTGTAATGTCCTCAAGGTCCATCCATGTTGTCACAAATGGCAGGATTTCCTCCTTTCCTATGGCTGAATAATATTCCATTGTATCTTTCTATCAATCTATCTATCAATCTAGCTATCAATCAATCTATCTATCTATCTATCAATCAATCTATCAATCTTCTTTATCCATTCATCCATTGATGGACGCTTAGGTTGTTTCCATGTCTTGACTATTGTAAATAATGCTGCTATGAACATGGGGGTGCAGAAATCACTTCGATATAGTATGTTCATTTCCTTCAGATATATTCCCAGAACTGGAATTCCTGGATCATATGGTAGTTCTATTTTTAATTTTTTGAGGACCCCCCCATACTATTTTCCATACTTACTGTACCAGTTTACAATCCCACCAATACTGCACAAGGTTTCCCTTTTCTCCACTTCCTTGCCAGCACTTGTCTTTTTGATGCTAGCCATTCTAACAGGTGTGAGGTGATATCTCATTGTGGTTTTGATTTGCATTTCCCTAATGATTAGTGATGTTGAACGTCTTTTTATGTACCTGTTGGCCATTCATATATCTTCTTTGGAAAAATGCCTATTCTGGTCCTTTGCCCATTTTTAATGGGATTATTTCTTTGCTATTGAGTTGTATGAGTTCCTTGTATATTTTGGATATTAACCCCTTATCAGAAATATGGTTTGCAAATATTTTTCCCATTCTGTAGGTTGCCTTTTCATTTTGATGATTGTTTCTACTTCTATACAGAAGCCTTTTAGTTTGGTGTAGTCCCACCTACTTATCATTTTCTTTTTGCTTATGCTTTAGGTGTCAAATACAAAAACTCATTGCCAAGTCCCATGTTAAGAGCTTTTTTTCTATGTTTACTTCTTGTAGTTCATGGTTTCCTGGCTTACATTTAAGTCTTTAATCCATTTTCCATTAATTTTTGTGAGTTGTGTAATATAGGGGTCTAATTTCATTCTTTTACAGTGAAGATCCAATTTTCCCAGCACCATTTATTGAAAAAGACTGTCTTTTCTCCATTCTTAGCTCCTTGTCAAGTATTAGTTGAGTGTATATGCATGGGTTTATTTCTGGGCTCTCAATTCTGTTCCATTGGTCTATGTGTCTGTTTTCATGCCAGTATCATACTGTTTTGTTTACTATAGCTTATATAGTTTGAAATCAGGAAGTAAGATGCCTCCTGCTTTGTTCTTTCTCACAATCGTTTTGGCTACTCGGGATCTTTTGTGGTTTCATCTAAATTTTAGGATTGTTTTGTCTACTTCTGTAAAAAATGCCATTGAGATATTAATAGGGATTGCGTTGAATCTATAGATGGCTTTGGGTGATATGGACATTTTGACAATGTTAATTCTTTCAATTCATGAACAAGGGATATCTTGCCATTTCTTTGTATCTTCTTCAATTTCTTTCATCAATGTCTTATAGTTTGCAGTGTAAAGATCTTTCATCTACTTGGTTTAATTTATTCCTAAATATTTTATTGTTTTTGATGTTATTGTAAATGGGATAATTTTCTTCATTTCTTTTTCAGGTAATTTTGTTTTAGAGTATAGAAACCCTATTGATTTTTGTATGTTAATTTTGTATGCTGAAACTTTACTGAATTCGTTGATTAGATAAAATAGTGTTTTGGTGGAGTCTTCAGGATTTTTCTATATATAAAGTCATGTCATCTGAAGATAGACATAATTTTACTTCTTCCTTTCAAATTCTGATTCCTTTTTATTTCTTTTTCTTGCCTGATAGCACTGGCTAGGACTTCCAGTACTATGTTGTATAGGTGTGGTGAGAGTGGGCACCCTTGTCTTGTTCATGATCTTAGAGGAAAGCTTTCAACCTTTCAACGTTTAGTATGATGTTAGATGTTGCTTTGTCATATATGGTGTTTATTATGTTGAGGTAAATTCCTTCCACATCTAATTTGATGAGTTTTTATCATGAATGGTTGTTGAATTTTGTTAAATGCTTTTTCTGTATCTATTAAGATGCTGATATGATTTTTATTTTTCATTATTTTAATGTAATGTATCACACTGAGTGATTTGTGTATGTTGAATCATCTTTATATCCCAAGGATAAGTCCCACTTGATCATGGTGAATGATCTTTTTAATGTGCTGCTGAATTTGGTTTGCCAGTATTTTATTGAGCATTTTTGCATCTATATTCATCAGGGATATTGGCCTGTAGTTTTTGTTTCTGGTGCTGTGTTTTTCTGGCTTTGGTGTTAGGGTAATGTTAGCCTCATAAATGAGTTTGGAGAGGTTCCCTCCTCTTCAATTTTATGGACAAGTTTGGGAAATATTGGTGTTAATTCTTCTTTAAATAGCTGGTAAAATTCAACTATGAAGCCATCTGGTCCTGGGTATTTCTTCTTTGGGAGATTTTTGATACTGATTCAATCTCCTTACTAATGATTTGTTCAGATTTTCTTTCCTTCCTGATTCGATCATGGCAGGTTGTATGTTTCCAAGAATTTTTTCATGTCTTCTAGGTTGTCCATTTTGTTGGCATATAGTTTATAGTAGCCTCTTATGATCCTTTGTATTTCTGTGGTATCAGTTGTAATGTGTCCTTTTTCATTTATAATTTTGTTGATTTGGGTCCTCTGTTTTCCTTGGTTAATCTAGCTAAAGGTTTATCAATTTTGTTTTTCTTTTCAAAGAAACAACTCTCAGTTTGGTTAACTTTTTGTATTGTTTTCATGTTCTCAATTTCATTTATTTCTGCTCTAATCTTTATTATTTTTTTTTCCTTCTTCTAACTTTGGGCTCAGTTTTTTCTTCTTTTTCTAGTTCCTTAAGGTATAGAGTTAGGGCATTTATTTGACATCTTCCTTGTTTCTTATGTAGGTATTTATTGCTATGAACTTCCCTCTTAGGACTGCTTTTGCTGAATCTCATAAGTTTTGGTACGTTGTGATTCCATTTTTGTTTGTCTCAAGATGCTTTTTATTTCCTCTTTAATTTCTTCTTTGATCAATTCGTTGCTGAGGAGAGTATATTTTAATTTCCATGTGTTTATGAATTTTCTAGTTTCCTTCTGTTATTAATTTCTAGTTTCATATTATTGTGGTCAGAAAAGATATTTGGTATGATTTCAGTCTTCTTCAGTTTGCTAAGACTGTTTTGTAGCCTAATATATGGAGTATCCTAGAAAATGTTCCATGTGCACTTGAGAAAAATGTGTATTCTGCTGTTGTCAGATAGAATGTTCTGTATATGTCTGTTAGGTTCATTTTGTATATAATGTTGTTCAAATTTGCAATTTCCTTGTTGATTCTTTGTCTGGATGAGCTATCCATTGTTGAGAGTAGGGTATTAAAATCCTCAACTATTATTGTATTGCTATTTACTTCTTTTAGCTCTGTTAATTTTTTCCTTTATATATTTGGGTGCTCTAATGTTGGGTGTCTAAATATTTACAACTATTACAACTTTTTGATGAATTGACCTGTTTATCATTCTATAATGACCTTCTTTGCTGCTTTTTACCATTTTTAATTTAAAGTCTGTTATGTCTGATATACATATAGATATCCCTGCTTCTTTTGGATACTGTTTGCATGAAATATCTTTTTCTATCCCTTCACTTTCAGGATGTATGTCTTTAAGGCTAAAGTGAGTCTCTTTTAAGCAGCATATTGTTGGATCTTGTTTTTTAATCCTCTCAACCATTCTATATCTTTTGACTGAAGAATATAATCCATTTATGTTTAAAGTAAACATTGCCATTTTCACTATTGCCATTTTCTTAATTGTTTTTCCAGTTATTTTGTAGATCTCTTGTTCCTTTTTTCATAACCTGCTTTTTTGTGTTTTGATGCTTTGGTATCCATATGATTTGACTTTTTCATCATGTTCTTTTGTGTAATTACTACAGGTTTTTCCCTTGTGGCTCACATAAAATATATTAAAATTATAATACCCTATTTTAAACTGATAACATCTTAAACAGAATTCCTAAACTTTACACTTTTACTTCTCTTCCTCCTCACATTTTAGATTATTGATGTTATAGTTTACATATATTTTATATTTAGTAGCCAATAACAGATTATGGTAGTTATGGTTATTTTTATTATGTTTGTTTTTTAACTTTTAAACTAGAGTTGTAAGTGAATTACACATCATCAATATCATAGTACAGAATCTAACTTTGACTATATATTTACCATTATCAGTGAGTTTTACACTACCTTCTTATGTTTTTATGATGCTTATTAGCAGCCTTTTACTTCCACTCAAAGAACTCCTTTAGCTTTTCTTGTAAGGCAGGTCTAGAGGAGATGAACTCTCTAAGCTTTGTCAGTTCAGGAAAGTTTTTATCCTTCCTTCTTTTCTGAAGGACACGTTTGTTGGATAAAGACATCTTGGTTGACAGTTTTTTCTTTCAGTATTTTGGATATATTATCCCATTCTCTCCTGGCCTGAAATATTTCTGTGGAGAAATCTGCCTATAGTCTTATGGGGGTTCCCTTGTATGTAATTTCTCTCTTTTCTCTTGTTGCTTTCAAAATTCTTTCTTTGTCTTTGACTTTTGACAATTTAATGATAATGCATCTCGATGTAGCCCTATTCAGATTCAACCTATTTGGGTCCTTTGGGCCTCGTGGATCTGGATGTCCATTTCTGTCCCCTGTTTGGGAATTTTTCAGCCGTTGTTGCCTTATTTTATTTTTTTAAATTGAAGTATAGTTGATATACAATATTATATTAGTTTCAGTTGTACAATATAGTGATTTGACATTTGTACAAATTAAAAATCTATTAATCATCTAATATCATACAAAGTTACTACAATATTATTGGCTATATTCTCTATGCTATATATTACATCCTTGTGACTTATTTATTTTACAACTGGAATTTTGTAACCTCTTAATCTCTTTCACCTATTTTGCCCATCCCCTGACCCACCTCTCCTCTGGTGACCACCAGTTGGTTCTTTGTATCTATGAGTTTTTTCTGTTTTGCTTTAATTGTTGTTTTGTTTTGTTTTTTAGATTCCACATATAAGTGAAATCATATGGTATTTGTCTTCCTCTGACTTATTTCACTTACCATAATACACTCTAGGTCCATCCATATTGTCAGAAATGGCAAGATTTCATTCTGTTTTGTGACTGAGTAATATTCCATTGTGTATATATACCACATTTTCTTCATCCCTTCATCTATCAATGGATACTTAGGTTGCTTCCATATCTTGGCTACAGAAAATAATGCTGCAGTGAACATAGGGGTGCATATATCTTTCTGAATTATTGTTTTCATTTTCTTCAGATAAATACTCAGAAGTGGAATTGCTGGATCATATGGTAGTTCTATTTTTAATTTTTTGAGGAACCTCCATACCATTTTCCATAGTAGCTGCACCAATTTACATTCCATCAACAATGTACAAGGGTTTTCTTTTCTCCACATCCTTGCCAACCCTTGTTATTTGTTGTCTTTTTGATAATAGTCATTCTGACAGGTGTGAGGTGATATCTCATTGTGGTTTTGATTTGCATTTCCCTGATGATTAGTGACATTGAGCATATTTTCATGTGTCTGTTGGTCATCTGTACACCTTCTTTGGAAAAATGTCTATTCAGGTACTCTGCCTGTTTTTTAATCATATTGTGGGGTTTTTTTTATATTGAGTTGTATGAGTTCTGTATATATTTTGGATATTAACCCCTTATCAGATATATCATTTGCAAATATCTTCTCCCATTTAGTAGGTTGACTTTTCATTTTGTTGATGGTTTCCTTTGCTGTGCAAAAGTTTTTTAGTTTGATGTAGTCTCATTTGTTTATTTTTGCTTTTGTTTCCCTTGCCTGAGGAGACAGAGCCAAAAAAGTATTTTAGACCTAAGTCACAGATCTTACTGTCTATATTTTCTTCTGGGAGTTTTATGGTTTCAGGTCTTACATTTAAATCTTTAATCCATTTTGAGTTTATTTTTATAAATGCTGTAAGAAGGCAGTCCAGTTTTATTCTTTTACATGTAGCTGTCTAGTTTTCTCTACATCATTTATTGGTGAGACTGTGTTTTCCCCATTGTATGTTCTTGCCGACTTTGTCATAGATTAATTGACCATATAAATGTGGGCTTATTTCTGGGCTCTCTATTCTGTTCCATTGATCTAAGTGTCTGTTTTTGTGTCAGTACCATACAGTTTTGATTACTATGGCTTTGTAGTATAGCTTAAAACCAAGAAACATGATACTGCTGGCTTTGTTCTTGTTCAAGATTGCTTTGGTTATTTGGGGTCTTTTATGGTTCCGTAAAAATTTTAGGATCATTTGTTCAAGTTCTGTGAAAAGTGCCATTGGTATTTTGATAGGGATAGCATTGAATCTGTAGATTGCTTTGGGTAGTATGGACATTTTAAAAATATTAATTCTTTTGATCCATAAGCACAGTATATCTTTTCCTTTGTGTCATCTTCAATTTCTTTCATCAATGTCATAGCTTTCAGTGTACAAGTCTTTAATTTCCTTGGTTAAAGTTATTCTTAAGTATTTTACTCTTTTTGGCACAATTGTAAATGGGATCATTTTCTTAATTCTTTTTTTTACTGATTCTTCATTATTAGTGTATAGAAATGCAACAGATTTCTGTATATTGATTTTGTATCCTGAAACTTTACTGAATTCATTTATTAGTTCTAATATTTTTTTGGTGAAGTGATTAGGGTTTTCTATATATAGTGTCATGTCATCTGCAAATAGTGACAGTTTTTTTTCTTCCTTTTCAATTTGGATGCCTTTTATTTATTTATTTTATCTGATTTGTGTAGTTAGGAATTCCAATGCTATGTTGAATAAAAATGGTGAGAATGGGTATCTTTGTCTTGTTCCTGATCTTAGAGAAAATGCTTTCAGCTTTTCACCATTGAGTATGATGTTAGGTGTGGATTTGTCATATATTGCCTTTATTATATATATTTATTATGTATAGAGGTATGTTTCCTCTATACCCACTTTGTTGAGTTTTTATCATAAGTCAATGTTGAATTTTGTCAAAAGCTTTCTGCATCTATTGAGGTGCTAATATGAGTTTTATCCTTCATTTTGTTAATGTGGTGTATCACATTGATTGGTTTGTGGATGTTGAACCATCCTTACATCCCTAGGATAAATCCCACTTGATCATAGTGTACAATCCTTTTAATGTTTTGTTGAATTCAGTTTGCTAATATTTTGTTGAGGATTTTTTGCATCTATGTTAATCAGGGATATTGGCCTGTAATTTTCTCTTTTTTTGTAGTGTTTCTGTCTGGTTTTGTTAGCAGGGTAACACTGGCCTCACAGAATGAGTTTGGAATCATTTCTTCCTCTTCAATTTTTTGGAATAGTTTGAGAAGGCTAGGAATTAACTCTTCTTTAAATGTTCGATAGAATTTACCTGTGAAGCTGTCTGGTCCTGGACTTTTGTTCGTAGGGAGTTTTTTTTTTTTTTTTTTTTTTTTATGGATTCAATTTGATTACTAGTAATCAGTCTGTTCATGTTTTTTTATTTCTTCCTGATTCGTTCCTGGAAGATTGTATGTTTCTAGCATCTATCCATTTCTTTAATGTTGTCTAATTTGTTGGCATATAATTGTTTGAAATAATCTCTTATGATCCTTTGTATTTCTGCAGTGTCAGTTGTAACATCTCCTCTTTCATTTCTGATTCTATTTAGGCCCTCTCTCTTTTTTTCTTGATAAATCTGGCTAAAGATTTATCAATTTTGTTTATCTTTTTAAAGAACCAGATCTTAGTTTCATTGATCTTTTAATTTTTTTTAGTCTCTATTTCATTTATTTCTGCTCTGATTTTTTCTCATTTCCTTCCTTCTACTAACTTTGGGCTTTGGTTTTCTTTTTCTATTCCTTTAGGTGTCAGGTTAGATTATCTCATATTTTTTTTGTTATTTCCTGAGATAGGCTTGTATCACTATAAACTTCTCTCTTAGAAGTATTTTGATGCATCCCATAGATTTTGTAATGTTGGGTTTCCATTTTCATTTGTCTCAAGGTATTTTTGATTTCTTCTTTGATTTCATAATTGACCTATTGGTTGTTTAGTAGCATGTTGTTTAGCCTCCACATGTTTGTGGTTTTTTTCAGTTTTCTTCTTATAATTGATTTCTAGTTTCATACCATTGTGGTTGGAAAAGATGCTTGAAATGAATTCAGTCTTCTTAAATTTATTGAGACTTATTGTGTTCACCTAACATGTGATCTATTCTAGAGAACGTTGCATGTGCTCTTAAAAAGAATGTGTATTCTGCTTTTTTTCATGGAGTGTTCTGTATATGTCTATTAAATCCATCTGGTCTAATGTATCATTTAAGGCCAATATTTCCTTGTTGATTTTCTGTGTGAATGGTCTATCCATTGATGTAAGTGGGGCATTAAAGTCCTCCAATATTATTGTATTACTCTCAAATTTTCCCTTTATGCTAATATTTGCCTTATGAGTTTAGGTGTTCCTAAGTTGGGTGCATAGACATTTACAAGCATTATATCCTTTTGTTGGATTGATGCCTTTATCATTATGCACTGCAGTTCTTTGTCTCTTGTTACAGTCTTGATTTTAAAGTTTATTTTGTCTGATATAAGTGTTGGTACCTCAGCTTTCTTTTCATTTCCATTTGCATGGAATATCTTTTTCCATCACTTCGCTTTAGATCTGTGTGTGTCTTTAGATCTTAAGTGAACCTCTTGTAGGCAGCATACATATGGGTCTTATTTTTTTTATCCATTCAGCCACCCTATGTCTTTTGATTGGAGCATTTAGTTCATTTATGTTTAAAGTAATTATTGATGGGTATGTACTTATTGCCATTTTAATTGTTTTCTGCTTGTTTTTGTTGTTCTTTTGTGTTCCTTTTTCTTCTCTTGCTCTCTCCCCTTGTGATTTGATGACTTTCTTTAGTATTATGTTTGTATTCCTTTCTCTTTATTTTGTGTGTATCTATTATAGGCTTTTGGTTTGTATTTGCCATGAGGTTTATATATAACAATCTATGTATTTAACAGTCTATTTCAAAGTGATGGTCACTTATGTTCCAGTATATTCTAAAAGTACTATATTTTACTCCCCCACAAAATTTTATGGTTTTTTTTTTTTTTTTTGAGGAAGATTAGCCCTGAGCTAAAATCTGCCAATCCTCCTTTTTTTTTGCTGAGGAAGACTGGCCCTGAGCTGACATCTATGCCCATCTTCCTCTACTTTATATGTGGGATGCCTGCCACAACATGGCTTGACAAGCAATGCAGAGGTCCATACCCAGGATCCAAACCAGTGAACCCCAGGCTGCCAAAGCAGAATGTGCAAACTTAACCACTGCACCATCAGGCTGGCCCCCCAACATTTTATGTTTTTGACATCATATTTTACATCTTTTTATTTTATGTATTCCTTAATTAATTATTGTAGATATAGATGACTTTCCTACTTTTGTCTTTTAACCTTCAACCTAGCTATACAGATGGTTGATTCACTACTTTTACTGTATGTTTGCCATTATCAGTGAGATTTTTTTTTCTTTCATAATTTTCTCATTTCTAGTTATAGTCTTTTCTCTTCCACTTAAAGAAGTCCTTTTAACATTTCTCATGAGGCAGTTTAGTGGATGAACTCCTTTAGCGTTTGTTTGTCTGGGATATTCTTTATTTCTCTTTCAATTCTGAAAGAAAACCTTGATGGGTAGAGTATTCTTAGTTGTAAGTTTTTTCCTTTAAGCATTTTGAATATATCATGCCACTCCCTTCTGGCTTGAAAAGTTTCTGCTATAAAAATTAGCTGATAGTCTTATGGGGGTTCCTTTGTACGTAATTAGTTTTTTTCTCTTCTTGCTTTTAATATTCTCTCCTTATCTTTAACTTTGGTGTAGGGCTCTTTGGGTTCATATTATTTGGGACTCTCTGTGCTTCCTGGACTTGGATGTCTGTTTCTTTTGCCAGGTTGGGGAAGTTTTCAAGCATCTTTTCTTCAAATAGGTTTTCTCACCCTTTCTGTCTCTCTTCTCCTTCTTGGACCCCTATCATGCAAAAGTTGGTATGCTTGATGTTGCCCCAGAGGTCCCTTAAGCCATCCTGGTGTTTTGAAATTATTTTCTCTTTTTGCTGTTCCAATTGGGTGATTTCCAGCACTCTGTCCTCCAGATCACTGATCTGTTCTTCTACGTCATCTAAACTGCTATTGATTCCCTCTGGTGTGTATTTCATTTCAGTTACTGTATTCTTTAGCTCTGATTGGTTCTATTTTATATTTTCTACCTCTTTGTTGAAGTTCTCACTGTGTTCATCCATTCTTCTTCCCAGTTCAGTGAGCATTTTTATGATAATTACTTTGAACTTTTTAGCTGGTAGATTGTTTATCTCCATTTTGTTGAATTCTTTTTCTGAGAGCTTTAGTCTGAAACATATTAAGTTGTCTCCTTATTTTGCCTAACTCTCTGCGTTTGTTTTATGTATTAGGTAGATCCGCTATGTCTCCTTGTCTTGAAGGGGTGGCTTTATGTAGAGATATCCTGTGGGACCATGTAGTGCAATCCCCCCTAGTCACCAGTGCCAGGTGCTCCAGGTGTGTCCCATGTGTAGGCTGCTTGCACCCTCCTGTTCTGCCTGGGCCATGATTGCTGCAGGTATGCTGGTGTGCAGGGCTGGCCCCTCAGGACAGGAACAGCTTTGGAGGGGCTGTGGTGCTGGCTGGGGCTGCCTGCCAGGTTGGGCAGGGCAAAAGCCACTTTGGAGGGGCATCAGGTGGGGCAGATCTGCAGGGTAATGCTGAGCAGGGAAAGTGATGCTAGCAAGGTAAATGGAGAGTGTTAGAAAGTGGTGCCCATCAGGATTGAGCCAGTTAGGTAGAAGGAGAGCAAAAAAATGGTGCCCACCAGCACTTCTGCCCCCAGAGAATGTTCCAACAGATCCCTGCCCCTCCAGCACATGCCCTAAAGTTAGTCAATGAAACTCCTTCATATATAACCCAGGCCTTTTTCAAACTGCTGTCTCTTCACTGAGATTTGGAGTCAGTGAGTTTGTGTGTGCACCATTGAGGAATGGGGTCTTGGTTTTCTATCGCCCTCTGTCTCTCTTGGATGTAAGCCCTACTGGTTTTCAAAGCCAGATATTGTGGGGGTCCATCTTCCTGGTGCAGGTTCCCTGGGAGCTTCTCTCATCTGTGAGAACATCCACAGTTATGATATTCCTTCCACTTGTGGGTTGCCACACCAAGGGTATGCGTCCTGACTAGATTGCATCTCCACTGCTCCTACCCATCTCAACATGGCCTTTTCTTTATATCTTTAATTATGGAAAATCTCTTCTGCTAGTCTTCAGGTTATTCTCAGCAATAGTTGTTCTACATGTAGTTGTAGTTTTGGTGTATCTGTGGAAGTAGGTAAGCCAAGGATCCTCCTACTCCACCATCTTGATCTCTCTCTTCCAACCATTATTGCTTTAAACTTACTTTCTGTCCCTTTGTGTTTCTTTTATCAGTCTGGAATTCCCATAATGTGTATATTATTTCTTATGATTGTCTCATATGTCCCGTGGGCTTTTTTCACTCTTTCTCATTCATTTTTCTTCTCCTTTGACCAGATAATTTCAAATGTCTTGTCTTCTAGCTCACTGATTCTTTCTTCTGCATGGTTGAGTCTGATTTTGAAGCTGTCTATTGAATTCTTCAGTTTGGTCCTTGTGATTTTCAGCTCTAGGATTTCTGTTTGGGGTTTTTTTGATGGTTTCTGTTTCTTTGTTGAATTTTTCATTTTGTTCATGCATTGTTTTCCTAATTTTGTTTAGTTGTCTGTGTGTTCTTTTAGTTCACTAAACTACTTTAAGAGTAGTTATTCTGAACTCTTTGCCTGACAGTTCATAGATCTCTATTTCTTTGGGGTCCATTATGGAGCTTTATGTTTCCTTTGGAGGTGTCATGTCTACCAGACTTTTCATGATCCTTGATTCCTTACATTGGTATTAGTGCATTTGAGTAAGTGGTCTCCTCTTCTAGACTTTATAGGTTTACTTTGTCAGAGACAGTTCTTCACCAGTCAGCTCAGTTTGGGTAACTGCTGGTAACATCCTTGGGCATGTGGGGCTTGCTCTCAGGGTCTACTTTTGGGTGAGGCCACTGCTCAAGCTCTGAGGTTTGGGGGGTGGTGCCATGGCTGAGTACAGTTGGATAAGACTGCTAGCTTGGTTCCCTGCCCAAGTGAAGCTATAGGATCATCTTTACAGTTCCCCGGGTTCTCTGGTCAGGCTTCCTATATGATCAGGACTACTATACTCAGCAGTAGGTGGGGCTATGAGTTAGCTTCTCTGCCTTGGTGAGTAGCAGGATGGGCCCCGGGGCCTGCACAGCTCATTGTTTGGGGACCCAAATTAGGCAAGACTGTGCACTGAATTCCCTAGCCAGATGGGGGCACTAGTTTTGCTCTGCAGATGGGGAGAGCCATGGGCTGTGCTCTCTGCAAATGCCACTGTTAACAGGGCTGTTGGATGGTCTATACATTTTCCCATGTGCTCTGGTTGGGTTTCCTGGTTGGCCAGGCTGAAAGCTGTATTCAGGAATGGGCAGAGCTATGAATTAATTTCCCTGCCAGGGCACAGCAGGAGAAGCAGCTCCAAGACCAGTAAGGCTCTTTGTTTGTGGTCTTGAGGTCTTGACTCAAGCCAACCTGAACCTCAAGTTCCTTGGCCAAATAGGGCTACTGGCTTTGCTCTGCAGAATATCAGCTCTGCCTGCCAGACTCTCTGCTTGAGCATTGCTGGACTATACAGCTTCCAGGTGTGTTTTCCAGCCTTTCTTGTCAGGCAGGGAGCTGGGAGCTTCAATCTGCATTGGACAGGGCTATGACTCAGCTCCCCTGTCTAGGTGGGGGCATACCAGGCTCCAGGCCAGCAAATCTTTCATATGAAGACTCAAATCAGGCAGAACTGTGCCCTGATGAGTTCCCTGGTCAGATTGCACCAGACTGGTTCCTCAGATGAGGAAAGCTGCTGGTTGGGACTACTACTTGGGTACTGCAGGTAAAAACTTGGTCTGCTAAGATCCGAATGCCAGTTGTTGCAAGTCCCTCCCTCCGTCTCTGTCACCATCAGATTCCCAGTGCTCAAGCCCTTCAGATTCTCCTGCAATCCTCATCAGGCAAGACTAGAGTGGGAGTTCCCAAGAAGTGTCACACAATGATGGAGGGGAGCTGGATGCCCACCATGGGCCCTCCTTTCCCACTGGGGGAGCTGTAAACTCAGGGGTGACCTCTTGATGTGATACTCCACCAGCTAGTGGGAAGGGCAATGTGATCAGCATGTAGCTACTCCACTTGCCTTTCTAATATAGTCTGTCTTGGTCTCTATGGTGCAGGGGAGTGCTTCAGTCTTACTCCTGTGTTCTAGGATTCTCCTAGTGGTTTGTCCACGAATAGTTGTTAGTTGTTCTTTTTGTGAGGGGGAGCAAAGTCAGGAACAACCTATGTCACTATCTCGGTGAAGTCACTCCCACTATATGATTTTTTTTTTAAAGATTGGCACCTGAGCTAACAACTGTTGCCAATCTTCTTTTTTTTTTTCTGCTTTTTGTCCGCAAGTCTCCCAAGTACATAGTTGCATATTTTAGTTGTGGGTCCTTCTAGTTGTGGTATGTGGGACACTGCCTCAACGTGGCCTAATGAGCAGTGTCCTGTCCGCACCTAGGATCCGAACTGGCAAAACCCTGGGCTGCCAAAGTGGAGCACAAGAACTTAACCACTCGGCCATGGGGTCAGCCCCTCACTATATGATTTTTTTCAATAAAAATAATATTGCCACTTTACTGTAACATTTATTTCTAAAATTATGTAGGACAATTGTCCTAATCTTTGGGATGTAGACCCTGGTAGAGAATGTGTGGGCTGTAGGGCGGAATGCAGTTTCAGAGTTATTGCAGGTGGCCTACAAATCTACATGTTCACTGTGCTTTGTCTGAGGGTTGAATAATGGCTTGCAATGGACTGCTATTTTCCTAAGTACGTAGATTGTCTTGTGATTAAGAAAATACAAATATATGTAAAAAAGTTTTTTAGTCAACTGCCCATATACCATTGGCTTCCCTGGGGTCATCTGAAGATAGTTCCTGTGCCTTCTGCCTGAGGGTTTTCTCTGTCCCCAGAAGTGAGTTCAGTCCATGGATGGCAGTCAGAAGTTCTGGGGAGTTAATGCCCATAGGAACAGCCCTCAAACAAGGAAGAACAGTAGTTGGTACGTAAATACTACATGTTCCTTGTCATGGAAGGGACAGTTCTGAGATACATACTTCAGTCTCTCTGAGACTCCCTAGTGGTATTGAGCCCCAGTTGCCTATGGCAGCAAGCTGGTTGAACATTGCATGGTATTTCATATGCTTTGTTGCTGTGTTCTGGTGAAAGTGATTAATAATACATACCCTTTAGCAACTGTGATGAAAGGCTATAAACAGTGGGTAATGCATGAGATAAGGGCATGTGTAAAAGTAGGTATAACATAAGTCTGTGGGCCCATAGGCTAGAAGCAAGCTACAATGTTGATCAATATATCAAACCCTAGCTATCAAGTGCCTGCATACTCTTCAGTCATCACCATCCAACTATGCCATAGAATTCAAACTTCTGGTCTGGGGCTTGCACAGGCAAATGTCACATGAGCAAATATGTGAGGAGAGAGGAAGGGAAAGAGGAGATAGTTGTGTTGTTGGTGGTTGAGGGCCATGAGCAATGTTGTCTCTGGTGGAGATCTTTACACAGGAGAAAAACTCTTTAGGGTATGAAGTGACCCATATTTATCAGTTGGATCCATTTATTATGTTTATAGTTCATAAAAAAACACATTTTCTAGATTCGTCCATGTTTGAAATAAGCTTCAAATTATATTGTTATTTCCAAAGTTAGTGCCAATTATTTTAGTCATTAAGGCTGAGTACAATTGTTGCTTTGTAGAACATGGCAATGGATTAAGTTTCCATGAACTACATATTAGATTAGCTGTTTGATGAAAAAGCCTGTAAAGCTACATTTTCTGTAAGTGGACTGAGAAATCATTGCCTCTCATGTGCTCTTGAAGTCTTAATTGCCAAAAGGAATTTTTATGAATAAAGTTAATTTTGGAAGTTAAATTTAAATCATTTTTATATTGTCAACCAAGAATTCTAAAAATAGCAAAACCATATGTTTCCTATACATAAAACAAATCTACACATTCTCTTAGTTTCTTCAAATCTCTATGGGAGCTGAGTTTGTGTGTAATAAAATATTTATGGATCATTGTTTTAATCAGGAGTGGAAACTGTTTTCTTAAGGTTAAGTTATCCAACAATGGTGGTATTTAAATATTAGAAAAAGTTATCAGAAAATTCTAGAATCTACTTAAAAATAGTATAAATATTGGGCCAGCCCTGGTGGGTTAGTGGTTAAGTTTAGCATACTCCACTTTGGTGGTGCGGGTTCAGTTCCCGGGTGTGGACCTACACTGCTCTGGTAGCGGCCATGCTGTGCTGGCAGCCCACATACTGAAAAACAGAGGAGGACTGGCATGGATGATAGCTTGGGGTGAATCTTCCTCAGGAAAAAAAAAAGGAGAAAAAATAGTATAAATATGAGAAACTCACTTCTTATGAAACCAATTTGTGTGAGGGAGAATTAACTAGAATTTATTTTCTCTTTTGGTTATTAGTGCAAACATGACTTATTGAATTTAAAATAGTGCTGTATACTAATCTCAAAAGTAAACATAAAACCACTAAAGCTATCGTTTTTGTAATACTTGTGTGATGAAACTATGTGTGAAAGGATCTGCTGTGTTCTATCTAAATTGCATTTGGGGGGATGAATTGTCTCTTAATAATGGAAAATTTCAAACATATGCAAGTAAATATAATAGTATAATAAATTCCCATGTTCTCATCTCTCAGCTTCAGCTATTATTAACTCATGGTGATCTATTTCCCCTTCCCCCGATATATTATTTTGAAGAAAATCTAGGACATTGTATCAATTCATCTATAAAAATTTCAGTATATTTTTTAAAGTGAGAATTCTTTTTATGTAAAAATATTGTCGCAATTAGACATTGTATTTAAATGTTGTGGATTTCTAATTATAAAGGCAATATGATCACTTTTAAAGGTGAAAACTTTGTTGTCAAAAAGAGTGTGTTTATTGCTTTATAGGTAGGTGATTGTTGCCAAGAGAATATTTTATGTAAATTGGCAGTTACATGAGATACATCTCTAAAGAGCAATGCACTGCAGTCACAAAAGATTAAGAGTTATGCTTTCCCCCTTTGATTGGAAAAATACAACTGCAGGTTATATACTAGCTGACATGGAATTACTAAAGTACTTTCTCAAGTTTCTTTTATGTTTCTTACGTTAAGGGGAAAAAATAACTTGTAGATCTCCTTTGTAAATATTAAGAAGGCATTTTGCAAAACTGGTTCAGCCATAAATGTATCCCAGGAAGAATGGTTCTTAAGAGTGTCATATTTCTGGCCCAAGAACACAAGACATCTATTAAGGGAGTGATTCCTAACAGTTACAGGTTTGTAAAAAAAAAAAAAAAAAGAGTACTATAAAGAACTCAGCTCTCTGCATTCTTCTTGAAATGGTCATCTTATGGCATTCCTTAAGGAAATATGATGATTGCAATACTATTTAATAATTATGCTCAAGTATTTGAAATATGACATATATGAAATATATACATATAATAAGTTTGTATCATATAGAATTCTTATTTTGTCAGTCTATTTTTCAGCATTAAGTATTCCCTGTAGCATTTCTCTAGAGCAGGTCTATTAGTGAAGAACACTCTCAGGTTTTGCTTATCTTGGAAGGTTTTATTTCTCCATCACTTTGAAGGATACATTTGCTTTATATAGAATTCTTTATTGACAGTATTTTTCTTTCAGCATTTTGATTGTGATTCCACTGTCTCTGGCCTCCATGGTTACTGATGAGAATTCAGCCATTAATGTAACTGAGCATCTCTTGTATGTGGAGTGTTGCTTCTCTCTTGCTGCTTTCAGGATTTTCTCATTGTCTTTTGACAGTTTGATTACAATGTGTCTTGGTGTGGATATTTTTGGTTTATCCTACTTGGAAAACATTGAGCTTCTTAGATGTGCACATCCATGTTTTTCATCAGCTTTGGGAAGATTTTGGCTATTTCCTCAAATCATCCTCCTGCCCCTTTCTATCTTTTATCTCCATCTGGAGCTCCCTTTATGTATATATTGGTACAGTTGTTAGTTTCCTCAAGTCTCTCAAGCTCTGCTCATTTCTCTTCAGTCTTTTTTCTTTCTGCTCCTCAGACTGGGTAATCTCAACTGACTTAGCATTGAGATAGATGATTCTTTCTAATACCTGCTCAAATCTGCTCTTGTCTCCCTCTAGTGAAATTTTCATTTCAGTTATTTTCAACTCCATATTTTTTTCTTTTTAAAATTTCTCCTTACTGATATTATTTGGTGAGACACCATTCTCATGGTTTCCTTTAGTTTCTCGTACATGGTGTCCTTTAACTCTTTAAATGAATTTAAAATAATTTATTTAAATGTCTAATCATTTAAATCTTTGTCTAATAAGTGCAATGACTGTGCTTCATTGGGGACAGTTTCCATTAATTTCTTCTTTCATATGTATGAGTCATACTTTTTTGCACAAAACCTCATATTATGTTATTGAAAATGATTTGGGGGGATTCATGTTTTTTCCCAGCTTTATTGAGATATAATTGACACACAGCATCATATAAGTTTAGGGTATATAGCATAATGATTTGACTTACATATATTGTGAAATGATTACCACAATAAATTTAGTTAACATCCATCTCATATATCTAAAAAAGATAAAGAAAAAGGAAAATATACATATATATTTTTTCCTTGTGATGAGAACTCTTAGAATTTACTCTCTTAAAATTTAACTATAGTCATGTTGTACATTACACCCCTAGCACTTATTTTTCTTATAACTGGAAGTTTGTACCTATTGACCATATTCATCCAATTTCCCCTCCCCCACCCCCTGCCTCTGGTAACCACAAATCTGATCTCTTTTTCTGTGAGTTTTGTTTTTTGTTTTTGTTTTTTTAGATTCCATATATAAGTGAGATCCCACAGTATTTGTCCTCCTCTGGCTGACTTATTTTATTTAGCATAATGCCTGCAAAGCCCATTCACATTGTCATAAGTGGCAGGGTATCCTCATTTTTTTATAACTGAATATTCCTTATCTACCACACCTTCTTTATCCATTTGTCCATTGATAGACACTTAGGTCATATCCATGTCTTGGCTAAGATAAATAATCGTGCTATGAACATGGGGGTGGGCAGATAGCTCATCAACACAGTGTTTTCATTTCCTTCAGATATATTTCCAGAAGTAGAATTGCTGGATCATATGCTATTTCTACTTAAAAAAAATTTTTTTGAGGAAGATTAGCCCTGAACTGACTGCTGCCACTCCTCCTCTTTTTGCTGAGGAAGCCTGGCCCTGAGCTAACATCCATGCCCATCTTCCTCTACTTTATATGTGGGACGCCTACCACAGCATGGCTTTTGCCAAGTGGTACCATGTCCGCACCCGGGATCCAAACCGGCAAACCCTGGGCCACCGAGAAGCGGAATGTGCGAACTTAACCACTGCGCCACCAGGCCGGCCCCTCAAGATACTTTTAAATTTTTCCTTTAGTTTCTTCTTTCCCCCTTTTGTTCAGAAAAGTGTTAATTTCTGTGTATTCCTAAGTTTTCCTCCTGTTATGATTCTTACTTTCATACAACTGTGATCAGAGAAGATACTTGGTATGATTTCAACCTACTTCAATTTGCTGACTTGTTTTGTGGCCTAACATATGGTGTATCCTAGAAAATGTTCCATGTGCACTTGAGAAGAATGTGTGTTCTGTTATTGTTGGATAGAACGTTCTGTATATGTGTGTTAGGTCCATTTGGTCTATAGTGTTCAAATTTCTTGTTTCCTTATTGATTGTCTGTCTAGGTGATCTACCCATTGTTGAGAGTGGGGTATTAAAGTCCTCAGCTATTAATGTATTGCTGTTTATATCTCCTTTTGGCTCTGTTAGTTTTTAATTTACATATTTAGGTGCTCCAATGTTGAGTGCATAAATATTTACAATTGCTATATTTTCTTATAGATAACCCTTTTATCATTATATAATGACCTCCTTTGCCTCTTTTTACCATTTTTAAATGTCTATTTTGTCTGATATAACTATAGCTACTCCTGATTTTTTTTGTTTAATATTTGCTTAAAATATCTTTTCCATCCCTTCACTCTCTATCTATATGTGTCCTTAAAGGTAAAGTGAGTCTCTTGGATCTTTTTTTCAATCCACTCAGCCATTCTATGTCTTTTGATTGGAAATTTAATCCATTTATGTTTAAAGTAATTATTGATAGGTAAGAATTTACTAATGCCATTTTGTTAATTATTTCTGGCTGTTTTCTAGATCCATTGTTCCTTCTTGTCCTGCTGTCCTTTTATGTGTGTGTGTGTTTGTTCACTTTTTGTATCAGTTTGAATTCTTTATTGTGTTCTTTTGTGTAATTACTAAAGGATTTTCCCTTGTGGTTATCATGAGGCTTACATAAAATAACTTAAAACATCCTATTTTATACTGATAACAATTTCAATTGAATTTCTGAACTTTACAATTTTACTTCTCCCCCTCACATTTTAGGTTATTGATATTTTTTGTAAAATTTATTACAATAACATTTAGGCTATTGACAGTTTATACATATGTTTTATATTGGTTAATAACAGTATTATGGTTATGGTTATTTTTACTATGTTTTTAAATTTTTAAATTAGAGTTGCAAGTGAATTATGTATCACCATTATCATATTACAGAATCTAACTTTGACTATATATTTACCATTACAAGTAGGTTTTACACTACATTCTTATTTTTTTATCATGTTTATTAGTGTCCTTTTACTTCCACTCAAAGAACTCCCTTTAGTGTTTCTGGTAAGGCAGGTCTAGTGTTGATGAACTCCATCAGCTTTTGTTTGTTTGGGAAAGTCTTTATCCCTCTTTCATTTCTGAAGGACAGCTTTGCCAGGTATAGAAATCTTGGTTGACAGTTTCTTCTTTCAATATTTTGAGTACATCATCCCATTCTCTCCTGGCCTGAAATATTTCTGTTGAGAAATTCGCCCATAGTCTAATGGGAGTTCTCTTCTATCTAATTTCTCTCTTTTCTGTTGCTGCTTTCAAAATTGTTTGTCTTTGACTTTTGACAATTTAATTACAGTGTGTCTCTGTGTAGCCCTATTTGGACTCAATCTAGTTGAGTTCCTTTGCCTTTGGGTCTTATGGACCTGGATGTCCATTTTATTCTCCAGGTTTGAGAATATTTTAGCCATTATTGCTTTAAATATACTGTCTATCCCTTTCTCTTTCTGTCTCCTGGAATTCCCATAATGTGGATATTGTTTCTTTTGATTGTGTCTTGTAAGTCCCATAGGCTTTCTTCACTCTTTGTCATTTATTTATTTATTTTTTTTGCTCCACTGACAGGAAGATTCCAAATGTCGTATCTTGTGCGTCATTGATTGATTCTTCTGCATGGTCAAGTCTGCTTTCGAAGCTCTCTATTGAATTCTTCAGTTCAGTCCTACTTTTTTGCTCTAGGATTTGTTTTTCTTCTTTTTTTTAATGGTTTATTTGCTGAACTTCTATTTTTGTTCATGGATTATTTTCCTAATTTTGTTATCTGTCTGTATGTTCTTGCAGTTCACGAAACTTTTTAAAAAAAGGATTACTCTTAATTCTGACAGTTCATGGATTGCCATTTCTTTAGGGTCAGTTATTATAGCTTTATTAGTTTCCTTTGGTGGTGTCATATTTACCTGATTTTTCATGATCGTTGATTCCCTACATTGGTGTCTGCACATTTGAGTAGGTGGTCTCCTTTTTTAGACTTTACATTTTCACTTCGGCAGAGAGAGTTCTCCGCCAGTCAGCTCAGTTTAGGTTTCTGGATGTGTCTGCTGGTAACATCATTGGGCAGGTGGGGCCTGCTATAAGGGTCTATTTTCGGGTGAGGCCACTGCCTGAGCTCTGTGGTTGGGGGTGTGTGCTCCTGGCTGAGAACAGTTCGATAGGACTCTTGGCTTGGTTCCCTGTCCAAGAGCGGCTCTTCTGTTCCCCGGGTTCTCTGGACAGGTTTCCTAGATAGTCAGAACTAGGTACTATACTCAGCAGTGGGTGGGGCTATTAATATTTTAGAATGGCAATTCCAGATATCAGATTCTCCTCTCTCCTCAGGGTTTGTTTTTGATACTTGTTATAGTTTGTTGTTTGCTGTTTTAAGGATGTTTTTAAGTTGTTTTGTGAAGTCTGTATTCTTTGTCATGTATAGCCACTGAAGTCTTGTTTCTGTTATTGTAGTGTTCAGGCAGTAATTTGACAGAGTTCCTCAAACACTTGGAAATCACCCCCCACCCCCAAAAAAGTATCCTAGTTTTTGTAGATGGGTTCTGTGTGTTGGGGCAAACCTTCAACTTCCAGCCAGACAATATATAACTCTATCATAACCTTCACTTCCTGCTTATGTAGAACCTGAATATCAGACAAAAGTGAGAGTTTAGAGAATCTCAGAATTTTTTAGAGTATGCATCCAGCTCTGGATATGTGCTTATTAGCTTTATAGATTCCTAAGACTATGTGGGAACTTTTTAAAGTCCTTATTTTCTTTGTTCCCCAGCCCCTCCCCCAAAGTTTTTCAGTTTGTCTATTGTTTACCCCAGCCTTTGTTATCTTTTGTCCAGGTGGTAGCAGCTAATGCCTTTACCTTTAAGTACTTTTGAACCCCCCCCAACCCCCCCACCCCCGGTAGTTGCCAGTTGCCTCCAACTTCAGAGTTCCAAGTAAGGCAAAATAAAGACATGCCCTTGAGCTGATACCTCAGGAAGCTGAAACACAGAGCTAAACAAACAACCTCAATTCTTTGGCAATAAAGTTCATTTTGCTCCCTCTGGTACTAGGAACCTATACTTGGAATGTGGGCTGTTGTCTGTCTTCCAAGATGCCACTGAGAAGGGAAACAGTGGATACGGCCAGGGTAAGTTAAAGGGTTTTTTTCTTGCCTGGTTGCTGTAAGCTTTAGTTTCCAGAGTTCTGATGAAGTTGATTGCCAGTTTTTGCTAGTTTATTTGCTGCTTTTATGGAAGAACATGCTTTTGGAATTCCCTACTCCTATTTTCATTGACGTCACTCTATGCTTATTTTAAAATATGGTTTATGAGTATATTAAAACCATCCTTTCCCACAAATACAAAAGGACTGAGTATTGAAAATATAACAAGTATGGTGATGATGGAAAAGATGTAAACAAAGAATCAGAACTATTAATACTCCAAGGTTCTCTTCAAACATGAATTGAATAGATAGTGTATGTTGGTGGCCAGTGGAATACACTTGTGAGTTAGGAACAATTGGACTAAAAAGAGCATTTTCAACTGTCAGCAGTCTGTTAGTGGAGGAGATTCTGTAGATTTTGTGTGTGTGTGTGGAAAGATGAGGGACTATGAAATTGGACATCAATAGATGTTATATTACAGTGGTCTTCTAATTATGTTTATCAAATTCTAATGTTTGCAGAGGTGACTTGGACTGACCTGAAGTCAGGGGGAATGACAAGGAAGGTCACAGACAGTGGGATTCCATGTTTCCCACTTCTGTAGTCAATCACAACAGTCTCATCTGTTTCATATATTAGGGTCCTATGAAAATTTTTTTGAAAGTTAGTTTCCATTGATAACAACATATAAAAATCACAACAGACTTATATACAGGACTGCATGATAAAGATGACTGTAAACACCATGGGACTCAGCACAAAAAGAATCTCTTAGCAGGAGCAGAATTAGGGTTACATTAGTTTAGATGATTAGAAGGTTATCCCAGTCTTAATCTTATTGTGAAACCCCAGGGTCAAGGGCTATCGGCACCACTACTTCCTAAACCCCTTAGTGTCTCACACAAGGTAGGCACTTTGTAAGTATCTATCCTATCAGCTATGGAAGGAAATAAGGTTAGGTAAGTCTGTCGGACCAGATTCTAGTGGGTTTGAGGTCTAAAAATCATAGTAAATAAAATTACAGAGAACAAAAAATCATCATACAAAGATGAAGGAAATGGCAGGCGATAAGAATTACAGCAGAAAGACAAGCATTCAGGAGACCAGCCAGAAAGCTGATGTTTTAGTCAATTCATAGTCTTAAAAAAGCCCCCATTTTTAGGTATTTGATATATTTGGGGAACAGAATTAAAAGGATTAAACAGAATTCTTGCCCTCAAAAATCTTCAGGTATGTAGAAAAGGCTTAGAGAGAACTAGTAGGTGATTTCAAGGAGGGCCAAGAAATGGAAGAGCAGCTCTGGAACTTCTAGCTTGAAATTTTCTGAAATACTTTAAGAATTTAAAAAAGGAAAAGAGGCAAGTCCATATGGCCACAACCAAGTATGAAATTTTAAAAATTGATCTCTTATGATAAGTGTGAGTAGTTTTATCTTTAAGGAGAGGGCTATAAGGGGAGCCTTCTGGGTGCTGGAAATGTCTTATCTAAGGGTTGAGTTTTATGTCTATATTAATCTGTAAGTTATATATTTTTTAGAAATTATGTATTTTTTAAAGTACCTTTTTATGACATTTTGGATAACTCTCTGGGGACTTACGCTTACAAAATGGATACTCAGATTTATAGTTAAGAAGGAATTTTAAATATAAATGATAATAATTTAAATTTTTTATACCATAAACACCAAGTCATATTTACATTTCCTTGGTTAATGGCATGTCACATCAGCTTTTCGTCTTTGAGGTAACTACACTTAGGATGATGCCCTGTGGTCACAAATGTTTCCACCTTGTGCTTTCTTTTCTCATCTTCTCAAATGTCAAATACAAGCTGTTCTGCTAAGGAGGAAAAACCCAGCTCCTTGGTATCTGCAGACAACACTATTCCAGTACTTGACAAACTAGACCACAGCAGGCAGCTCAATCGATCCCTTTGGAGCAAGTGTTCCTGTTTTGTATCATCATACTAGCATCGTTCAAAAGTAGTACAGAAAGTTCTTTCTTATGCTGAGAACACCCTAAGGTTTTCACCAGATAATTTCTGATTTATTGAGCAATAACCCCGAAATTCATAAGAAAAAAAGAAACATAATTTTACCTTGTTAAAAAGGCCATAATTAATCAGAGCTTCTGCAGCATGTTTAGCACCTAACCATAATATAATTAACACGTGGCAGAAGAAATCTCTTGGGTTTAAAAATAGCTTTATTTAGCATACCAAAAACACAGAAACATAAGAAAAACCTTAGCTAGTATAAACATAAAAAGTTAAATACCATAATTTAATGTAAACCAAGTGTTTAAAAATGTGAAATATTATAATAAAATACATGCTATTTACACAGAACCAAGTTAAAGCTACCTCCACAGTTATCATATCATATCATCAATCATCAGTTTTATCAGTCTTCATTAACAATGAATCAAACACAGCATCTGTATTTCTACTGGTCAGTAGGAGAAAAAGAAATCATTTAATTTAAACAGATACAATTCATTGTGACATTCAAAGCAGGGAGGCAGAAAGTGCCAGTTCTAGGGTTCCAGACACAACCACTGCACGTGGAGGCTTGGAAACCATTCTGCTGGACGACCATTACGCCCATTCTTTGATTTAAATGCAAAGTGGTTGATTCAATTTAGTTACTGTTTAAGAAAGGTACTAAATATATCCTGCAAAAATAAACCTTTATTAAAAATGATCAAAGGTGAATGTAATATCAATCAGTTAAGAAAGGCAAAAGCATAAAAAATATATATTATTCCAGACAAGCCCCTTTAATTATAACAAATGTTAAGAAACTCAGTTTATAAAACCAGATGGGATAGCAAAAGGGTTTTTAAAAATGTAAAACCCAAACCAAAAATCAAACAAAATAAACCAATCTAAGAGAATGGTTCTTGAAGAAAGTGGTATTTTGTTTATCCTGTCGTTATCACGCAAATGCCACCATGAGACCTGTGGCTGATGCCAGTTATCACTATGGAGCAGTGTTTTCTTTGACAGTCTAAAAAGCTGTAGTCATTGATCAGTTTAAGCATTTGGCTTTTGCTGCAAGGATCAACATTCATTCTTATACTACAATTCAGGTATCTCTAAGAGGCAGCATTAAATCCAATATCAGGAGTTTAAAATGTAAAATAAAGTTGTAAGAATATATACTTAGTAAGAGAACATCCTGCTCCTTTGTCTAATTCTGTAATTCTCAAACACTTGGTCTCCAGACCCCTTTAAACTCTTAAAATTTATGGGGGATCTGGATACCAAAGAGCTTTTGTTTATGGAGTTTATATCTATCAGTATTTGACACAGAAAATAAAACTGAAAATTTTAAAAGTATTTATTCATTTAAAAATTAAAAAGTCCATTATGTGCTAACATAACATTTTTAAGAAAATAGCTATATTTTCTAAATCAGAAAAAAGATTTGTGGGGAGATGGCATTGTTTTATATTTTCAACTACTTTTTGAGAGAGTGTGAAAAAGACAATATTATTGTGAAAATAGTTTTGATCTCACAGATCCCCTGAAAGGCTCTCCAGGACTCCCAGGAGTCTATGGGCCACACTTTGAAAACTGCTGGTCTAATCTAAGGCTTGGTATTAATGACCAAAAAAAGTCCACACAAAAGGAACCTTAATTTTCATTTAAAAATAACCCCAAATATACACACACACACACACACAAGTTGCTGGGTCAAACACTCGCCCTTTCAGGTTTAACTAGAAGCCAAAGGTCACCATGTATTCATGGCCAAATTCAAAACAATATTGTCATTTCTGCTGAGATCAGGGTCAAGATTTACTCATTTTTAACCCAGGAAAGCTACAAAAGCTATTAACTAAACACACACATCTTAGTTTCCAACATTTACTTAATCCTGTTTGTGCTGAGCTGGCAGTTGTCTTGAAGTTGGCACAGCCTTGGTATAGCCCAGAGAATGACAGGAGTTTAACTAATAGCCCCCACACTCAGATTAGGAACATGTTAGCCGTGTATGGAGCAGTCTACTCTATTTCTCACTATGTGAAAGCTCTGAAAAATTTTAGGGACACAGAGGGAGAAAATTCTCCTTAAGCACAATAAGAACAATGCTACGACTTTAGAACTAGATAGCTCTTCACGTCTTACAAATTACTTTCACATACACCATCTCATTAGATCCTTTTAAAGCCCCTGGAGAGAGGCAGGATGAATAATATTATCACTGTTTTAGAGGTGAGGAATTTGAGGGTCAGATATGGGTCTTTCCCAAGTTACCATGGCAAGTGTATTGCAGAACTGGATTAGAATTCAGGTCAGCTGACTCCTAGTTTAGGGTTCTCCCCAGCATTCCTCCTTCCTTGGGTTCCAGGGCAGGATTAGGGGAAGGGTTGGTGGGGCTGGAGATGGAGGCAGTAGGGTATGACACTTCTGAAACCTGCATTCCTTCTGCCTCCTCAACCATTTTATCCAACACTGAGCAGTCTTGAGAGTGACCAATATGATGAATTTTCGATCAGTGCATACATAATGGAACTTCATACAAAACCACCATCTTATTTTTTCTTTCTGAGCTGGTTTATGTTGGCAGTTCATTCACAGCCTGTTCCCTCTGCTCCAAGAGAAACATAAAAATCCTTCAGTTAAAAAAAATCTTTGATGAAAATACAAAATGAAATAGCAACAATAATGAGATCTATGTGAAGCTATAACTAGATTTATTGTGCACCTGGCACAACACAGACTTTGCAATCTTCCTCCAACAACTGGAGAGCAATATAAAAATCACAGTTGTTAATTTAATGGGAAAGTGCCTCCTACTCATCTTGAGGCAGGTTTCAGTCTATACAAAAACATTAAGAAAATAATTTCAAGAGTTTTACTTTAACTAAACTCTTAGGTGCTTGAAGATTCTGTGGTGGGAAGAGAGAGAGTAGACAGAGTAAAATGCAAGGAAACAGCGAGAAGAAAATAATTGTCACCAAAAATTGATGAGCAAAGGAGAGAGCTCTATCTATTCTACCATTAATGCATATATCTACTTGAGAAATTATTCTGTTGCCAGGAAATCCTATCCATCAAGATGTTAATACAAATAGCATGAGACATTCAAAGATGTTAAGCAAATGCTGTTTAATTTGGGAGAGGAGGCAGTCAACAACAACAAAATCATCCCTCCTACAAAACTGGCCAAAGGCCACTAATGACCACTGATTTTCCTGCTATACACTATAAGCAAGTTGTTTATTGTGTCTGTCTTCTCTTTCTGAGATGGTCCTAAAATCAAGATGGACTACTTGCATTTTTTTTTTCCTTTTAAGGTAGTTGAAGAAGGAGGAGGTTAACAAAAGCCAGTAAGAATTAGAAAACGTGCTAAGTTCATCCTATTTTCAAAAATCAACAGCATGTTGCTGGCTATCTACTACACAAATTGTTGGTACCTTTTTTTTCCAATTTTGGTGAGTAATGTTCTCTTTACAGGTGATTTAGACAGAAGTTAATGGCCTTTTAAGACAGTTGCACATATACTTGGCTCATGTACACACACACATATATATCTCATCACATGAAGATGTCCACTAGTATGTTTTTCCCTCTTAACTATTTCCATCAGCAAAAATGAGCATGGATAATAATTTTATAGTAGGAAATAAAACTAATGAAAATCAAATCAGAAAATGTGGTATGCTGTCAGAGTCCAATCAAATGAGTCAATGCACATTTATGTAGTGGTAAAGTGCTAGAAAGTTCTTTCATTAGTATTTTAAAAATGATTATAGTAAAAAGAAGTTTGCAGTTTCATTTGATGGTGGTGACCACAGGCACCATAGCAATGGCACTGGCTGAGTTGGAGTTGATGATGTCCTCATACTCCGGGGGTGGGTCCAAATGAGGTTCTGTTTCACTTCTCCGCAGGTTCACCTGGCCAGTGGCTTCCTCATAGGTCGGTGGGGGGTCGCAGTTGGACAGGCGAGTGGAGACAGAATCCGAGCGCCCAACTACATATTCCAGAAAGCCTGGTGACAATCCACTGCTATCAAACACTTCATCTGGTGGGGGAGGCGGAGTGATAATATTAAGGTGCTGAGGGAAAGGAATGTGGCCTTCAGTTACTGTCTGTCTACGAGTTTTGTTTCTTAGGAAGCATCTCCAGATTAGGAAAATGACAAGGAGGATAATGAAGAGGCCAAAGATTAATGGAAAGGTAAGGTAAAACTGAAACCAGTCACTTCCTCTGTTACTCTCCCCTTGTTGCGCTTTTGTGTAGGTGCTCCAAAACTCCTTCTGAAAATAAAAGACAAAATAAATTGAAAATCGGTATGATCAAAAAGATGGGAAATATCAAATGAACAAAAAAACCAAAACCGGAGTTGTTGGTTCAAATGACTTACAGCCTATATTTTCCATGACCAGAAATTACAAATAAATCATGGTGCACACTCTGGATCCTCCTAAAAATCAGTCAGAAATCCAAGCTCTATTTCAAGACTTGGAGTTGTATCTTCAGCTATGACATTTGAGAAAGAAAAATAAGCATCAGGGATGCCCCCTTTCCCAATCACACCAAATAATCTTCCCTTAAAAATAGAAGTCGAGTATCATTTTCCACGTCCAAACACAAAGTTCT
This sequence comes from Equus caballus, assembly GCF_041296265.1. NCBI lineage: Eukaryota > Metazoa > Chordata > Mammalia > Perissodactyla > Equidae > Equus > Equus caballus. Next base: position 30,729,292 of record NC_091715.1, on the reverse strand, counting down.
CATCGCTGAGCCCCCTCAGCATTCACAGTCTGTGCCACTTGAGGCTGTTGTGGGCTTTCCGGGCTCGAATGCGTCACAGCTGAACACCTTGTTTTCTAATGGCTCTGTTTGGGGTCCCCTTCCACCTGACATTCTTTCCCAGCTCCTCCACCCTCCAAGTTTAGTACACAGATGTTGACTGAATGTTGTAATTACATTTTGCCCCTAGTAGAAAGCTGAGGCGAGTGAAGAAATTGTGTCAGGTTCTTTTCAAACCTAGGCTGTCATTCCAAAAGACATATGGTCTAGTAGTTCAAGTCTTTAATGTGCGTGTGGGGAAACACGGAAAAGATAACAAGGAAACCTGACCCAATTACTGGCTTGGGACCTGGGCAAGTTACCCTTTTAAAGCCTTAGTTTCCTCACCTGTAAAACTGGAAAATACTAACCTGTCTTACAGGCTGTCTGGGCATCATACGAGAGGACATATATAACACATCTAATTTAGTTCCTGCCGTATAAACACTTAATAAGTAGTAGTGATGATTATTAATTTTTGTTTATCATAATCAAGTCTCTGCTTCAAATTGGCTGATTAATCTATCCCACACCTTGGTACACAGACCACCCCCAATCCCAGTGCTGTTGATTCTATTTTCAATGCTTAAACTTAGCCAATAAGTGCTTTTTCCCACACTCATATTTATGTGCAGGCACTACAGGTCACTGATAGTATTTAAATATCTGGTTTCAAGGGAGGGAGCCCTCGGAATCCAAACTGGAAAGAGTGGAGTTGGGAAGGGAACTAGGTCACTATCCAAATGGACAAAGAGAGGGAGGTGGATGAGGTCAGGGACTGCAATCTCAGATGTCCCACGGGGCCACGGCATTAACATAAATTTATGAATCTGGTTGAAGGTTAGACTGTGGACACTAATGCTGCTTGTTACAGTCATATTTTATTTACTTAGTCATACAGGCTTTTACAGTACTCTGCGGGCCTAACGACGAACCAAAGTCATCAGTGTCGCTAGGTCTTCTATAAAGTACTAAATTATCACTCCAGCATTCTGTGATTCTAAGATAAATTTGGGCATGTTGTAAGAAATAGTACACCCCAAAGTATACAGCGTTCATTCTGGGACAATACCAAAAAACCTGAAATTGTCAAGTGATTCATTTGTTTCAATAATAAAAAATCAATCACAGGTGAAAACTCATGAAACACCGATGCATGAAGCTTTTTTTTTTTTTTTTGGTGAGGAAGATTTTCCATGACATAACATCCACTGCCAATCTTCCTCTTTTTCCCTGAGCTAACATCTGTGCCAATCTTCCTATATTTTGTATGTGGGACACTGCCACAGCATGGTTTGGTGAGTGGTGTGTAGGACCACACTCAGGATTCAAATCAGTAAACTTCGGGCTGCTGAAGTAACCACTATGCCCCAAGTTGTTTTTTTTTTTTAACAATAAATGTGCTTCTAGGGGCTGGTCTGGTGGCAGAGCAGTTAAGTGCACACATTCCCACTTTGGCGGCCCAGGGTTCGCCGGTTCGAATCCTGGGTATGGACATGGCACTGCTTGGCAAGCCACGCTGTGGTAGGCATGCCACATATAAAACAGGAAGATGGGCACGGATGTTAGCTCAGGACCAGTCTTCCTCAGCAAAAAGAGGAGGATTGACAGATGTTAGTTCAGAGCTAGTCTTCCTAAAAACAAACAAACAAACCCCAATAAATGTGCTTCTAAAACTGTACACTTTCAACTTTTTGTATAACTGTCAATTTAGGATTGCCAACTTTATTTCTGATTATAGAGTAATATATATTAATTGTATGAAATTTTACTAATGCAGAAACATCTTAAAAAAGAAAAAAATCATCTGCAGTTATATTACAAAGATATAATCACTATTACCAGTTTTGGTTAACATCATTTAAAAATGTTTTCCATCTGTTCTTTCTTCCACATTCATATCAACTCACAGTTGAAGCCTTATGCAAATATACATTCTTTAGAAATCTGGAATCAAACTTTAGTAACTGAGAATAAAATGTTTAATCATCTACTTACAGAGCCCTACCAAGTATTTGTAGTCAGTTTTCTTTTATCTACAGATGAGGATGTCCCCTCTCTCTTCCTAATCTCACAGATCACTATCTCCTTTGTCCCACATTTAGCCTTATCCAGAAAACCAATAAATATATGATTTCAAATAATTATGTAATCTAACCTTAGACAAACATAATAAAAAGTGGCTTTCTTATATTGCGCACATCACTTTGGGATAATCAAGCATCAATAATGCACATGAAAAGGATTCTTCTTTTTCATGCTTGTATAATTCAATCTCTCTGCTTTCTTTGGCATACTGGGAAATAAATCTACAGACTAATAGATTTTTTTTGAAAAAAGCCTTTAAAAGAAAATAATCAGGCTCTTATTTGAAGACTTAACAGCAAAGCTTAGACAAAAGTAGAATTACAAAACCAAGTTCTTACTTTACCTACAGCAGCTCAATGAATCCACGCCAAATAATGAAGGGGTAATTACCATCCCCACTTGCAGACAAGGAAGTGGAAGGCCAGAGAGGTTACCTAATAATAAACCTAAGGTCATTGAACACGTAACTACTGGAGCTGGGAGTTGAATGCAAGAGGCCCGGCATCAGAGCAAATCAAAAAGCAACCTGCCTTGATATATAAGATATTTTGAACCTGTTTGGCCACTTTCCTGGAAAATTCCATCTTCCCATCATGTTAAATGTGTAGTCAAAAGTGAGTTGGCTCATTTTATAAAGTAAATATTTTCAATTAAAGTAACATTGATCTGAATAAAAAAAGTATTGACAGATTTATTTCTTTGGGAACTAGACTGTCCTTGAGGCCACAGAATCAGATGAAAGTTCACTTGCAATCAAGACTAATATTATAATTGTCATTCGAACAAAAAAACCCAGTTCATGTCTCTCTAAGCTACTTAAAAAGTTATCTTACTGAAAGCAGCCCAAGGATATTCAGAAAGAGCAAGTGATTTCAAGACTTGGCAAAGCAGTGCTTTAGAGGTAATGAAAATTTGTTTAATGAAAAAAAAAATTAAAAGGTCCCAGTAGTTTTAGATCAGGCTAAAATTATACCAATAATAAATGTAATCTGAACCTGCCAGAGAGGTTTGAACCATTTCAGAGAGAAGAGCCCCAGGGTAGATGTTTCATCATGGTAGGTGTTTTAGAACAAAATTCAGTATGTGCAAGATTCTATTAAACAATATTTGTTGCTCATGTATAAATTGCGTGTTTTTCTGTTTTGAATTCTGAAAGGGATTTGAGTGACTCGAGACCTGCAGGACTCAAGATGGGAAAGAGCAGAGTGGAGCATATTTTACAATCGGATTAATCAGCTTACAACTACCTAGTTTGAAAGCGGGTGATGCTCCCAGTGAGTCTGTATTGCTGAGGAGGGCCAAGCAGCATTTATATCCAGTACTCACATGGCTTTTCCCTTTCCTTGAACAAGTAGGACAGGAAAGGGAAAGAAAGACTATCAGAGATGAGGGACAAAAACCACAATCCTAACTCCAAAAGCTGCCTTGCTAAGTTGGCACATTCCAGCAAGAGGTTGTCTAAAAATTTTAAGATTCTTTATCAAGAGGGATGTTCTAGGGAAAATGTCTGGAGTTACACAAAAGTCACTTAATATCTTTTTGTTAATTCCTTCCTTAAACAGGGTAGGATGATGTAGATCTAACTTCTGAGAAAATAGAACATTTGTAAATTGTAAAGTACTAGACAAAAAGGAAAGCATTATCTTGAAAATTACCATTAGGGTGTAGACAAGTTGCTGAGAAAGAATATTTATGCTGAGTATGGTGTTAATATATTTTACTACAAATTGAAAATGTTGTAGCTGGGGGATGCAGAAAGAGGGTACGGTTTGTTGCATCTTTCTAAAATTAATTATGGAGATTACTATTTTGCAAAGTGGCATACAGCTTAAAGCAAAACCTCTTCAATTTAGCTAAAATTATTTGGAAACTGTTAAGGTTTGGATTTAGGATAGTTGAGGGGGAGAACTGATAGCTGTCCCAGAGTAAGAGGCAACAGGAGGAATCTCAAGTCCCCAAATATCCCTAGTGACCAGTATTACAAATTGACTGTTAAAAATTAATTCTTTCAGTGTTCCAATTCAAGATAGCAATGTAGGAAGATCCTGAACTCACCTCCTCCCACAGACACACCAAATCTACAGCTACATATGGAATAATTTCCTCCAGAAAAAACCCCAAAAACTAGCTAAGCGACTCCTACACATTGGGCAAATGAGAAAAAAAAAACATGGAAGGGGGTTGGAGAGGCTGAGACACACTATCACCATAAACCCCACCCCCGGAGTGATGACCCCCTCATCAGGAAAGAACTCAAAACCTGGAGCTTCTCCTTGAGGAGCAAAAGGTTTGGACCCCCACACCGGGCACCCCAACTTTTAAGACCTGCACCTGAGAGGCGAGCCCTCAAAACATCTAGCTTTGGAAGGCAATGGGACCTGCGTCCACAAGACCCACAAGACCCACAACACTACAGCAAACTGAGAAATGGCCCTTAAAGGCCTCACATGAGTGGACTCACCCAAAACAGAGGCAGTCAACTGAAAAGCGCTTGGACTTTCTGTGAAAGAGGCTTATGTGCTTATCTTAAAGCATCAGCAAGAGAGGAAGACACCTAACTTAACACACATCTAGGGGCCTACTGAAATACTTTCTGAGGACGGAGACAGCAGGCGCGATCTTTACACTCTCCCTCTGTCTTGCTTCAGCTTACCGGTATCTCCCAGAAAGGACTTTGTACCCTTGTCTGGCACCCCGATTTTTGCAGCTGCCACCCAGGGGACACCTCTAGGTCACCTGGCCCTGGTGGCCAGCAGGGTTTATGCTCACAGGTCCCACAGGATTGTAAACACTTGAGAAAGAGTTCTTGACACCCTCAGGGCACAGCAAGAGGCAACAGACTGGATAAATTCATAGAAACATACTACCTAACAAGATTGAATCATAAAGAAATAAAATAATCTGAAGAGACCAATTACTAGTAAGGAGATTGAACCAGTAATCAAAAACCTCCCAACAAACTAAAGTCCAGAACCAGATGGCTTCACTGGTGAATTCTATCAAACATTTAAAGAATTACTATCAACCTTCACAAACTCTTTCAAAAAACAGAAGAGGAGGGAACACCTTCAAACTTATTTTATGAGGCCAGCATTACCCTGATACCAAAACCAGACAAGGACACCACAAGAAAAGAGAATTATAGGCCAATATCCCTGATGAACATAAATGCAAAAATCCTCAACAAAATATTAGCAAACTGAATTCAACAATACAGTAAAAGGATCATATACCAAGATCAAGTGGGATTTATTCCAAGAATGCAAAGTTGGTTCAACATTCACAAATCAATGTGATACATGACTTTAACAATATGAAGCATAAGAATCATATGAATTTGACAAAATTCAACATCAATTTATGATAAAAACTCTCAACAAAGTGGGTATAGAGGCAACATACCTCAACATAATAAAGGCCATATATGACAAGCTTACAGCTAACACCATACTCAATGGTGAAAAGCTGAAAGCTTTTCCTCTAAGATCAGGAAGAAGACAAAGATGCTCACTCTTATCACTTTTATTCAACATAGTTTTTAAAGTCCTAGCCAGAGAAATGAGGCAAGAGAAAATAAAAGGCATCCAAATTGGAAAGGAAGAAGTAATACTGTCACTATATTATATAGAAAACCCTGAAGACTTGACCAAAAAACCTGTTAGAATAAACAAATTCAGAAAAGTTACAGGACACAAAATCAATATACAAAAATCTGTTGCTTTTCCATATACTATCAACAAAGTATCAGAAAGAAAAATTAAGAAAATACCATTTACAATTGCATCAAAAAGAACAAAATATCTAGGAAGAAATTTAACCAAGGAGGTGAACAACTTGTACAATGAAAACTATAAGACATTGTAGTGCAAGCTCTCATAATTTTTTTTTGTAATGCAAGTGCCTGATTTAAGCTTGAGTGACAAGGCATCCATTTCAAACAGGCATCCACTTCAAAGATGGTGATCTCAAACAAACAAATTGACCACCACATGACTAGATGAAGAGCCAGGCCCCCCTTCTGTGGCTCCTTTGCTTTAGAGACCTTCGTTGATTTAGATAACTGACCATTTGGGCTTCTTGTTTTTCTCTTCCTGTGCCTTAAATTCCTGCTCTTAAGCTTTAAATTCACCAATAACAAGTAAACCCACAAAACTCTCAGCCCTTACTTCAAACTCAGTAAAATCAGAACCCCAGGCCCATGCTCTCCCTCTCTTTCTCTACCCATGACCTTGCTCTGTGATCCTAGGTGTGCCATGTGCTTCCCAGGACCTAGAAGTAATAAACCTTATCTATTTCAAAGCTTCCTGATAGTTATTGCTGAGTGTGTCTTGCAGTCATAATAAAACCCACAAGGGCCGGTCCAGCCACAACACTGGTTATCCATAGGCTGAGACCTGCACACAAGAACTGGCATAGTAAGCAGGATTGCATGATTGCCCTTGCCGTTAACCAAGGAGAATGCCCTTTAGCTGCAACTTGCTTACTAATCACCTAACTCAGGTGGGTAACCCCATCTGGGAAAGGAGCACTGCTTACTGTGCTTACCGTGCTTACTGGAGGTCTGTTGCACTGCTATGTGCTTTTGCATATTGCCTCTGTCTTGTGTTGTCTGCAGTATCCATCCCAGAATATCACAGCTGCTATAATAATTCAACAATCTCCTCAGAGCAGCATGGTCAAGGCCATATGGTCTTATGAGAGAATTAGGCCGCTAATTATAAAGGCGTTTAATTGACTATTAATGTGCGTGAGGGTTCTCTGAACCTTGAGGCTGAGAGCTAAAGAGGGTGGACTGAATTACAAGGCTCTTGTCACCACCCAAGGGGAGGCTCTGGGCTAAAGCCAGGAGGAAAGGATCCTCGTACCTAAGGAGGATGGGAGACCTCTGCCTACAACCACTGAGTTGGTGGGTTATGCCTGGACTACGGGTCTTAACTGAGAAGAGTGAAATTAATTGCCCTGCAACAGGAAACCAATGGCACCATGATAAGGGGAACTACAACAGAGGCTTATGGTCTCTGTGTCACCACTTCACTCACTACTGTTGTTCTTTGTCCCCTGACCCAATGGGATATCATGGGCCCAGTCCCTGGCACAGTGTTGCTGACAAATTAATGTACAAATATAAATGTCCTGAACATCTGGTGCCAGTGCCTCCTGAGAACCCCGAGAAGTACACGAGCTCCTTGATAAATGCAAAACTTCTTGGAAGCTTCCTGGGCATGGTGCAGTGCCACAGTATACCAAGTATACCAACACGCCAAGGCTCTGGTATTATGCTCCAGAGGCCCAGGGGCTTCTCCCAAAACCTTGTGCATATTGTGCTAGTGGAGGCAGATCCTGATCCCAGGAAAGGAAAGCAGCTGCCTACAAAAAGGGCACACAGGGATGTCATCCAAAATTTTCCAGCAACTATGTAAGTAAGATTAAGGTAGTGGGAGAAAATCAAGAAGTAGAAACAAGTCAAAAAAGAACTATACCTTAACTGAAATTCAAAACTTTCTTAAAGATTTTTTACAACAGGAAGGAGAAAGGGGAACTAATTGGCTTTTGTGGTTTTTCAGGAATGGACTCTGAATCGTTACTCATAGCTGCCGAAATAGTCAACTAGTCAGTATCTCTAAAGGTAACTCTAAAAGCCATAAACTTCTTAAAGATCCATCTAGGCTATATGCTCATTTCCTCTGAGATACCACAGATCCTGAGCCCCCTCAGCTTTCCCCTGAACAGGGCAGAAGCAAGAAACACAGCTCAAGAGGTGTCCCTGCCCACAAGGGAAAAGTTGACAGGGTTACTGAGGACTCAAGCGAGGAGGAACTGGGAGAAGGGAAGAGAAAAGCCCCTAGAACCACCAATATTCACACCAGGGCCATCCCTCTCCTCACTTGGATATACATTGCCTGGTACCATGCCCATCCTGCCATTATAGTGATCACTGTTTAGACTCACACTGAATGGAAAACATTACATGAAGCCTGGCACTGTTCAAAATAATTTACATATAACTCATTTAATTGCAAAACCCCTATGGGGTTGACACTTTTATTATCCCTATTTTACATGTGAGGAAACCAAGGCACAGAGTTCAATAACATGCCTAAGTTCATCTATTTTAATAAGTGGCTAAACTGGGACTCGAACCCAGGCAATCTGAGGTTAAGAAACCACCACAGCAAACTGCTTCCCTGTGCTTCTTCACATCAGGAGGAGAACAGTTAAATGATATATATATGAACTGAGATAGAGTCAGAGAGAGGAGAGGTCCTCCAAGCAGGCAGAGAAACAGAGTGAAAACATCAAGTTTGACTAACAAGAGGAAAGGGGGCAAGAGCATTTTCTGGAAACTGAAGGGCCATAATCCTCACTTTTAAGAGAGTATTAAAGCACGTCATAAGAAAATGTGAAAGATAATTACTGTGTAGCTAAGCTTGTGCATATTTCAGCAAATGTTCAAAGCAATCTGCAAACTTTAAAAAGACTTAAGCCAGCCATGTGTCCTTGATAAAGCATGCAGAATCTGTAAATTTTAACTTTTATCTTTGTAACCACATCTGGCACAGAAGATACATGTTTTGAGTATTTTTCCAGGCGGGAACAACCTTAGGGTTTACAAGGGTACAGATTTCATCTGGTCAAATAAAGTGGATTGAGAGAGGCACTGAGTTTTTAAAGGAGAACAGAAAAAAAAAAACCAGATCATTTCCTTAAAGATCCTTTTTTTTTTAGCTGAGAAATAATTTCATTCTATACATAGCCATGAAGACAAGGTAACAGGCTAACTCCTTTCCACATCCTGAAAGGAGGAACCAGAGGCCACACTGCAGTCAGAAACAGGCTCATTTGGGGACACTGGGGGTGGCCACAGGGGGGTGCAGTTGGGAATGAGGTAATGACCCAGGTGGGGCCAGCAGCCCTCTGGGTGTTCCAACACCTCAACCCATCCTTAATGTCAGCTGCCCTGGGCGTGGGGCTGGCTGGGCCATAATCTCTCTACATTCTCTTTCTGGCGAGCTTATCCAGTCCAGTGACCTTAACACCATCTATAGCTGATGCCTCCCATATGTGTATTTCAAAACAAGACCTCCTCCTGAGCTCCAGATTCACTGGCTCCCTGCATGACATTTCCACTTGCATATGTAATAGGCATCTCAGATTTTATATGCCAGGCCTTCCCCACCTTCCACCCCAGATGTGGCCCTGGCAAAAGTCCCCAAATTAATAAATAGCACTACCATCAATCCAGGTGCTCAAGTACAAACCCCCAAATCTAGATTATTTTCTCCATTTCTCATTCCTCACCTCTGGCCCATGAGCAAATCCTGTCAACTTGTCCAAAATCCATGTGAAATTAGTCTACATCTCCCCATTTCCTCAGCCACCATTGTTGTTCAAAGCACCAGGTCTTTCACCTGGACCACTGCAGTGACTCTTACCTGGTCCTCTTGCTTCAACTCTCCCCCAACCTCTGCATTTTTCAAAGCAGCCAGAGTCAGCTGCCTGCTTAAACCCCTTTACAGCTTTCCTGTTGTGCTTGGAATATAATTTGGACTACTCTAAAATAGCTTACAAGTTCCTACATCTCTACCTTACCTGGTACAACTCTACCTCATTCATTATAGCCCAGCAATGTACACCTCCCTTCTGATACCCTAACATCTAAGATGCTTTCACTTGGCTATTATATGCTGACTCTCACTTATCCTTTGGCCTTCAAACATCAACCCACAGAAATGTCCCTGTTCGCCTTATTCAAGATAATAAAAATGTGTCCTCCAGCAACAGTTACTCTCTATCACAGTAACCTGAACATTTCTCTATGGCTTTAATCCAAATTAAAACTTATCTTTTACTTATTTATTTTTAGGTTTTAATTTCCTCGAGGACAAGGGCCTTTGTCCGACCATAGTATATCCTCGTTGATGAGTATAGTGCATGATGCACAGTAGGCATGCAATAAATTTGTTAAATGATTGAATGAACACAGAAATGAATGAAAATAGGGCAGTTACATTCTCTCACTACATATCCTATACAATTAGAAATTTTTTAAAAAATCGTAGCCCAAAACATCTATTTTAAAGTTTAAAAACATCTTTCTAAATTTCGAGTTAAAGGGAAAATAAAAATAGAAATTCTAAGCTATTTAGAAATCACAAGCAATAGGAGAATTATATGTTAGGATGGCCAAAATGGTATGCAGTGGCAATTTATATCTTCAAATCTAAATTAGGAAGAATCTTAAGAGATTGCTAAGCATAGAAGAAATAAGATTATTTTTATTTTTCATATCTATAAAGCATCTATTATAAGTGATTTTTTTATTGTAAAAAATACATAAAATGAGATCTACGTTCTTAACAAATTAAGTGTACAATACAATATTGTTTATAAGCACGACATTGTACAGATCTCTAGAACTTTTTCATCCTGTCTGACTGAAACTACACACACTGAACAGCGACTTCCCATCTCCTCCTCCCCTGCGGTCCCTGGCAACCTCCATCCTACTTTGTTTCTATGAGTTTGACTACTCTGTATACCTCATATAAGTGGAATAATGCAGTATTTGTCCTTCTGTGACTGGCTTATTTCACTTAGAATAATGTCCTCAAGGTTCTGTGTAGTAGCATATGACAGGATTTCCTTCTCCCCTATGACTGATAATATTCCATTATATTTCTTTCTAACATCTGCTGCCAATCCTCCTCTTTTTGCTGAGGAAGACTGGCCCCAAGCTAACATCCGTGCCCATCTTCCTCTACTTTATATATGGGACGCCTACCACAGAATGGCCTGCCAAGTGGTGCCATGTCTGCACCCAGGATCCGAACCAGCGAACCCTGGGCCGCTGAAGCATAACATGCACACTTAACCACTGTGCCACTGGGCCGGCCCCTCCATTATATTTCTACACCACGTTTTCCTCATCCATTCATCTGTCAATGGACATTTAGGTTGCTTCGATCTCTTGGCTATTGTTAACAATGCTGCAATGAACATGGCAGTACAAATCTCTCTTTGACATCTTAATTTCCATTCTTTTGGATAAAAACCCAGAAGTGGGATTCCTGGATCATATGGTAGTTCTATTTTTAATTTTTTGAGGAACATCCATACTGTTTTCAATAGTGGCTGCACCATTTTACATTTCCAAAAACAATGCACAAGAGTTCCAATTTCTCCACATCCTCATCAAACCTTATTTTCTGTTTTTTAAATAATGACCATCCTAACAGGTGTGAAGTGATATCTCATTGTGGTTTTGATTTGCATTTCCCTGATGATTAGTGATGTTGAACATCTTTTCATGTACCTGTTGGCCATTTGTATGTCTTCTTTGGAGAAATGGCTATAAGTCCTTTGCCCATTTTTTAATTGGGTTATTTGTTTTTCTGCTATTGTTACATATGTTCCTTCTATATTTTGGAATATTAACCCTTTTTCTGATATAGGGTTTGCAAATACTTTCTCCCATTCCATAGGCTGCCTTTTCATCTTGTTGATCATTTCTTTTGCCGTACAAAAGCTTTTTAGTTTGATGTAGTCCCACTTACGTATTTTTGCTTCTGTTGCCTGTGCTTTTCGTATCATATCCAAGAAATCACTGCCAAGACTAATGTCATGAAGGTTTCCCCCTATGTTTTCTTCTAGGAGTTTTATAGTTTCATGTCCTATGTTAAAGTCTTTAATCCATTTTGAGTTGATTTTTGTGTCTGGTGTAAAGTAGGGTTCCAATTTCATTCTTATGCATGTACATATCCAATTTTCCCAGTACTATTTGTTGAATAAACTATCTATTCCCCACTGTGTATTTTTGGCACCCTTGTTGGAGATTATTTGACCATGTATGTGTAACTTTATTTCTGGGCTTTCTATTCAGTTCTGTTGGTCTATATGTCTGTCCTTATGCCAGTACCATACTGTTATTATTACTGTAGCTTTGCAATATCGTTTGAAATTAGGAAGTGTGAGGCCTCCAGTTTTGCTCTTCTTTCTCAAGATTGTCTTGGGTATTGGAGTCTGTTGTGGCTCCATATGAATTTAAGAAGAAGTAATGTCAATCCTTCTCAAACTCTTCCAAGAAACTGAAGAGGAGAGAACACTTCCAAACTCCTTTTAGGAGGCTGTATTATTCTGACTTCAAAGCCAGAAAAAGACACAAGAAAAGAAAACTAGAGGCCAATATCTCTGATGAACATGGATGCAAAAAAATCTCAACAAAAAACTAGCAAACCAAGTTCAACAACACATTAAAGGGATCATACATCATGACCATTTGAGATTTATCCCTGGGATATAAAGATAGTGGAACATATGAAAATCAATCAATGTGACACAAAACATTGCTGAAAGAAATTAAACAGGAAAGAAATAAAAGACATACTGTGTTCATGGATTAGAAGACTTAATATTGTTAAAATATCCATACTACCCAAAGTAATCTACAGATTCAATGCAATCCCTATCAAATCCCAAAGCCATTTTTAACAGAAATAAAAGTGTCTATATTTAATAAGAGAGCAGATCCAATTTTAATGTGAATTCTAGTAAATCTTCTAAGAACAAAAAACTCTCTGATATGAAAACTATTCCAGAGTGTATAAAAATGGAGAAAATTTCCCAATTTATTTTAGAAGGCTGGAATAATCCTAATAAGAAAGCAGGATAAAGATAGTACACATATAAAAGAAAACTACATGTTTCAGTACAGACAGATGCAAAATCAGAAATATTGGTGAGAGTGATGTCAGGATCATGGTGGAAGAAGACATCCCTTGATTTTGTCATACCCCGCCGGCTACAATTTGGCCTCCATCCACGAACAAAAGTGCCTTGTGGGAGCTATGGGATGATCCAGCTCCATATGCCAAGTGACTCGGAAGGAGTCTCGGCCACTTGTGCATTGGGTAAAGGGCAAATAAACTTTGGTCCTGGCTATGGACACTGCAGTGGCCTATGAACTGGTTCCAGCCCCTCTTGGCCATGGTCCAGGAACCTCTGGAAAACACTGTTTTAGACAATCACCCACACATGAGAGAGCCTTTGCGGAAGTCCAGGTTTCCAGGGAAGTTCCAGCACACCATTGAAACAAAATAATACAAACTTGGGACACACTGGAGAGGAGTACTGAATCCTGAGCTGCATGACTAGGGGTCATAAAGAGGCTGGGAAAGTAGCAGATAGGGCTCTCAGAGGGTATTAAAGAGACATGGATCCTACTAACTGTGCTGTGTACTCCATTAAGAAGCCTGCCCATGAGCCACTGGTAACATCTTGCCCACGGAGGACTCTAACTGGCATGCCTCCTCCACACACCTCCACACTGTGGTCAGCTCCCTGTGTGTACTCCCAACGCGGGTAGCAAGAGTGAGCTTTGGCTAAGGACTAGTGAGCAAACACAGAAAACAGCCCAAATCTGCAGACCAGGGAGAGACCACAAACTTGAGCTTTAGCGCCACTTTTTTGGAAACAAAAGTGAGACTAAACACCTGGCCTGGTGCATTGCAGATCAAGAGAAAACATAAGAGAAAGCTTAAGAATTCTGCCACAAGAGAGAGCAAAAAGTACAGAGCAGCTGTATCCACAGAAGGTCTGAGAAAGTCTCAGAATCGCTATCAGAGCCAATGGCAAGTATTTCTCTCCTGAAGGCAATTAATAAAGCCTGTAGGAGGTGACTGCTACTTCAAATAAAAAGACAGCAATGCAAAACTTCAAGGAATATTAAAAAAAATCAACGAAACATGATACAACCAAAGGATCACAACAATCTCCCAGTAACCAACTCCAAAGACATAAAGGAAAAACTTGTATTAGATAGAAAAAATTATGATAAAGGAGTCGAAGCATACTGCTACAAAAAGTCATGAAATCACAAAGGAAGATAGCAAGAGAGAAAACAAGGAACACAGGATCTACAACAGTCAGAAAAAATTAACAAAATGGTAATAGTAAGTCCTTACCTATCAATAATTACTTTACACATAAAAGAGAGAAATTCTCCAATCAAAAGACATAGAATGGCTGAATGGATAAAAAAACCAAGATCCAATGATATGCTGCCTATAAGAGACTCACTTTACCTTTAAGGACACACATAGATAGAGTGAAGGGATGGAAAAAGATATTTCAAGCAAATGGTCATCAAAAGAAAGCAAGAGTAGTTATACTTCTATCATACAAAATAGACTTGAAGCTAAAAATGATCAAAAGACACAAAGAACACCATTATGTAATGATAAAGGGTCAATCCATCAAGAAGATATAACAATTGTAAATATTTAGGCACCCAACATGAACACCTAAGTATACAGAGCAGATACTAACAGAACTAAAAGGAGAAATAAACAGCAATACAATAATAGTTGGGGACTTTAATACTCCACTCTCAACAAAGGATAGATCATCCAGACTTAAAATCAACAAGGAAATGTTGGACTTTAACTATACTTTAGACCAAATGGACTTAACAGACATATACAGAACATTCCATCCAACAGCAGGAGAATGAATACACAGTCTTCTTAACCGCACACAAAACATTCTCCAGGATAGATCACATGATAGGTCACAAAACAAGTCTTAGCAAATTTAAGAAGACTCAAACCATAACAAGTATCTTTTTTTTTTCTTTTTTTTCTTCTTCTCCCCAAAGCCCCCCAGTACATAGCTGTATATTCTAGTTGCAGGTCCTTCTAGTTCTACTATGTGGGACGCCACCTCAGCATGGCTTGATGACAGCTAGGTCCACATCCAGGATCCAAACTGGTAAAACCCTGGGCTGCCGAAGTGGAGTATGCAAACTTAACCACTTGGAAATGGGGCTGACCCCTCCAAGGATCTTTTCTGAACACAATGGTATGAAACTAGAAATCAGTACCAGAAGGAGAGCTGAAAAATTCACAAACATGTGGAAATTAAAAAACATACTCCTGAACAACCAATAGGTCAAGAAGAATTCAAAAAGGAAATAGAATAGTATCTTGAAACAAACAAAAACAGAAACCACAACATATGAAAATGAATGGAATGCAGCAAAAGCAGTTCTAAGAGGGAAGTGTATAGTGATAAATACATACATCAAGAAAAAACCAAGATTTCAAATAAACCACCTCACTTTACACCTCAAAGAACTAGAAAAGGAAGAACAACCTAAGCCCAAAGTTAGCAGAAAGAAGACAATAAGATAGATCATAGCAGAAATTAATGAAACCAAGAACTTGTTTTTTTGAAAAGATAAACAAAATTGACAAACTTTGGCTAGACTAAAAAAGAGAGAAGACTGAGGCAAATAAAATCAGAAATGAAAGAGGAGACCTTACAACTGATACTATAGAAATATAAAGGATCATAAGAGACTACTATGAACAGTTATAGCCCACAAATTGGAACCTAGAAGAAATGGATAAATTCTAAGAAACATACAACCTACCAAGACTGAATCATGAAGAAACAGAAAATCTGAACAGAACAATAATGAAAGAAAAGAGATTGTGGTAATCAAAAATCTCCCCAAAAGAAAAGCGTGGGGCTAGATGGTTTCACTGGTGAATTCTACCAAACATTTAAAGAAGTAATGCCAATCTTTCTCAAACACTTCCAAAAAACTGAAGAGGCGGGAACACTCCCAAAATCATCTTATGAGGCGAGCATTACCCTGATACCAAAGCCAGATAAGGCTACTAAAAGAAAGACCAATATCCCTGATGAATATAGATGCAAATATTTTCAACAAAATACCAGCAAACCGAATTCAGCAGCACTTAAAAGATCATACCCTACGATCAAGTGGGACTTATCACTGGGAGGCAAGAATCGTTTAACGCATGAAAATAAAAAAACATGATCCACTGCATTAATAGAGTGGAGGATAAAAATCATATGATCATCTCAACCAATGAAGACAAAGCATTTGACAAAATACAGCACACTTTCATGATAAGAATTCTCAACAAATTGGATATAGAAAGAAGATACCTCACCATAATAAAGGTCATATGGGACAAATCCACAGCTAGCATCATCCACAATGGTGAAAGGTTGAAAGCTTTTCCTCTAAGATCAGGAACAAGACAAGTGTGCCTACTCTCGTCACTCCTATTCAACATAATACTGGAAGTCCTAGCCAGAGCAGTTAGGCAACAAAAAGAAAGAAAAGGCACTCACAGTGGAAAGGAAGAAGAAGTTCAATTGTCTTTACAGATGCTAAGACTTTATATATAGAAAGTCCTGAAGACTCCACCGAAAAACTGTTAGAACCAATCAATGAATTCAGAAAAGTTGCAGGATACAAAAATCAACATAGAGTAAACAGTTGCATTGCTATACACTAACAACAAAAAAATCTGAAAAAGAAATAAAGAAAACAATCCCATTCACAATAGCATCAAAAACAATAAAATACTTAGAAATAAATTTAACCAGGGAGGTGAAAGATCTGTACAATGAAAACTTTAAGACTTTGATGAAAGAAATTGAGGAAGACACAAATAATTAGAAAGATAGCCTGTGCTCACTGATCAGAAGAACTGATAGGGTTAAAATGTCTGTACTACCCAAAGCCATCTACAGATTCAGTACAATCCCTATGAAAATTCCAATGACATATTTTACAGAAATAGAAAAACAATCCTAAAATTCCTAAGGAGCCATAAAAGACCCTGAATAGCCAAAGCAATCTTGAGAAAGAAGAACAAAGCTGGAGGCATCGTACTTCCTGATTTCAAACTATAATACAAAGCTATAGTAATCAAAACAGTATTGTACTGGCATAAAAAACAGACACGTAGTCCAATGGAACATAATCAAGAGCTCAGAAATAAACCCATGCATATATAGTCAACTAATATTTGACAAGGGAGCCAAGAAGGCTTAATGGGGAAAGGATAATCTTGTCTCTTCAATAAATGGTGCTGGGAAAACTGAACAACCACATGCAGAATGAAACTGAATCCCTATCTTATACCACTCACAAAAATGAACCTGAAAAGGATTAAAGACTTCAACATAAGACCCGAAGCCATAAAACTCCTAGAAGATAACCAAGGGAACAAGCTCTTTGACATTGGTCCTGGCAATGATTTTCTGGATATGACACCAACAGCAGAAGCAACAAAAGCAAAAATAAATAACCCAGACTACCTCAAACTAAAGAACTTCTGCACAGCAAAAGAAATAATCAGTAAAACTAAAAGGCAACATAGAGAATAGGACATAATATTTGCAAATCATATATCTGATAAGGGGTTAATATCCAAAATATATAAAGTACTCATAAAACTCAATAGCAAAAAATTCAAACACAACTAAAAATGCACAGAGAACCAGAATAGACATTTTTCCAAAGAAGACATACAAATCGCTAAGAAATACATAAAAAGTGCTCAACATCACTATCCAAAAAATGTAAATGAAAACCACAAGATGTCACCTCACACCTATTAGAATGGCTATCATTAAAAAGACAAGAGGTAATAAGTGTTGTGAAGAAAAGAGAACCTTTGTGCACTGTTAGTGGGAATGTAAATTGGTACAGCCACTATGGAAAACTGTATGGAGTTTCCTCAAAAAATTAAAAATAGATCTATCATATGATCCAGCAATCCTTCTTCTGGGTATTTATCTGAAAGAAATGAAAACAAGATCTCAAAAAGATATCTGCATCCCCATGTTCATTGCAACATTATTCACAATAGCCCACATATGGAAACAACTTAAGTGTCCATCAACAGATGAATGGATAAAGAAGACGTGATGTGTGTGTATACATATATGTGTGTGTGTGTAAAATGGAACAGTATTCAGCCTTGAGAAAGAAGGAAATTCTGCCATTTGCAACACCTTGAGGACATTATGCTAAATGAAGTAAGTCAGACAGAGAAAGACAAATACTGTATGATCTCACCCATCTCTCTCCACCCCACATAACCATACTGTTTATAGGGGAAGTAGAGGTTTTTCTAATGACAGCATGCATGTCCTACACAGGGACCACCGGAAGTCACCCTCACATCTATGAGGAAGCCAGCCTAAGGCTCAGTTTCCCTTATTGCTGTTGCCCATAGTGAGCTTGTCAAAGAGATACTCTGCCATGGTGGCTTCTGGGGTTCCCTCCTTGCTACCTAGAATCAACAAACGTTAATACCTGCATGTTTTAATAAACTAGAAGTTTTCAGGTAAAGTTGAAGACCCTGTTTATCTTAATCCCTGTCCAATCCCATTCCCTTCACTCTTTCCCTAGATCAACCCCAACCACGATTTTCAGCCTATGTTTTTACCATGCAAAGGCACTCACATTCACCAGGGCCCAAGACCAGCCACCCCTAGACTGTTCATAAGGGGAAGATTAATTTTGTGTTTTCCCGAGTCCCATGGAATACCTTCTCCCCCCATCCACAGAGATCCTGGACAGGATGTGGGTGGGTGGAGAGACTCCTGGATACCTGTCTTAAAACTTAAAAGGTGAGAGATTTGCACACATGAATCAAGGAGGGACCTTTATTTAGGAACCACATAACTTTATTGGAAAAAATGGCAAAACTGGAAGAAAAAAGCTTAAGTGAATGTTTTGCAAGGGTAATATTACAATATGCATGCTTAGCATGGTGACCAGGGGAAGTCACCCCGTGGCTCTGGGGAAGGCAGTCCAAGCTCAGTTCTTATTGCCGTCACCCAGGGTGAGCTTGTCAAAGAGGTACTCTGCCATGCCATCTTCTGGGGCCCCCATCTTGTGCGGGTTGGTGATATGGCCGCCCAACTCTTTCATGGACTTGACCTGCTCCTTCAGGTGGTGATTCGCCAGGAAGTCGCACAGATGGGCGTCATTCTTGTCGGTGGCCAGCTGGTACAGATCGAGCAGGCTCTGGCTGATGCACTTCTCCAGATGTAAGGTGCACTTCATGACCTCCAGGCCGCTCTCCCAGTCGTCTTGGTCTGGATTCCCGATATTGTGGAGACGGAGGCAGAGGCGGCCTCCGTGCAGGTTCTGCAGCTGCGTCAGCCTATGGGCGTGCTCCCTCTCCTCGCACGACAGCTGCAGGAAGAAGTGGGAGAAGGGCTTCAGGGCTACATCGTCCCCGTCGAAGTAGTAGCCCACCGACAAGTACACGTAGGAGGCGTAGAGCTCCAGGTTCATCTGGATGCTAACGGCGGCCTCACAGTCGAGGTGGTAGTGCTGATGCACCTGCGAGAGCTGCGTGGTCATCATGGCTGGTGACGCAGAAGTGGGACTGCAGGGCACGCAGCAGCAGGGCCACGGCAAAGATGGCGGTGGCCTCGGAGTGTTTCCAGGGTGGACGATGAGGGCTCCTGGCAGCCGAGTCTGCGGCAGCGGTGGGGACCTCGGAACACTCTCAGGGTAAACCAGGAGGGTGTGACCAGGTGAGCTTTGGGTCCAAGCAGCAGTTGGGGATGGGACCGGAAACAGAGCCCCTTATGGGGAAAGGAGGGGAGGCAGGTTCGGGTAAGAGTGGTGTTGGGGGAAAGCCAGTGCATAAGTGCGGTGTTCCAGGGTCCATTTGAGGCTGAACGAGGCAAGGGCGAGTCTGTGCTGAGGACCTGGCGTCTATTAAGTTTTTAATTTTGCAACAGTTCTATTTTCCAAATATTTCTCTTATTCTCCAATTGATCACTTCTGTTGCAGCCTGTTCTTATATTATAAACCCATCATCTTCCCTTAAAATTCTGAGAATATAAATTTGAATTTTTTGTTCAAGTTCTTTTCTCTTTCCTTGTATTATATGGGTTTTTTCCCCACCAGAAACAGTTCTGTTTATCATGATTTTCTCTTTCCTCAAATATTTTGCAAGCCTTTGTTCATTCATATTTAGGAATAAAGGGCACATTTGATTAGCCTGGGTAATTAGCATGGATTTGATCTACAGTTGTGATGTCCATTTCACTAATAAGCTTTTCTTTGGAATGAGAAGGCAGAGTGTGTCAATTATTCAGTGGTCTTCTCCTTTGGGGGTACATGGCATACTTGTAGGGAGGATACAGACCCTCCCTGTTGCTAAAATAAACATGGCATTTCTGACAATGGAAGACCAGTGTTTTTCCTTCTAGGTAGATGTGTGCTTCTGTTGTTTCCCCTCTGCTGTGCAGATCTACATTTGTCTCAAGCTCATTTACTGTCTTTGGAGTGAAGAATTGGGAGCTTAAATGGGGTTAAATACCACAAATGCTTACTTCCCAGTGTAAGTAGGAGTGGGGGAGGGTCAGGGCAGGGTAAAACAGATCTGCTGTTCACAGAGCAGCTCTTTAATCTCACAGTTGACCGAGGTCCCTCTGCAATGCTTCAGTTTTGTTGACTGTTCTTGAAGCTTCTCTGTGCTCGGTTTTCTATGCAGGTGTTTCAAGTTCTCTGAATTAACCAATCTGATAGCATCTACTTTTTCTATCTGCCAAGAATTCCTCATAATTTCTGTTCTGCTAATGATACTCTTTCACGCGTGCGCATGTGTTTGTGTGTAGGTTTTTTTGGGTGTGTTTAATCACTACCATGATTAAATTATCATTTTTTAATTTCTAAAACTGTAAATAATCTTCTGAATAGCTAATATATTCACATAGTTAAAAGCCACACAGCTCTCTTCCCTGCAGGCAACCAGTGTGGTATTACTTGTTATAATCAGGAGGAAGAGGAGGAAGAAAAGGAAGAAATAATACTCAAGAGACAGAAGTGAAGAAACTTTAAAATATATTCTTTAGAAGCACATTCTTCTCAAGTGCACATGGAATATTTACCAAAACAAATCATATTCTGGGCCATAGCCAAGTCTGAATAAATTTCAAAGGATTCAAATCACACAACATTAGAAAAGAAAAAAGATCTCAAATAAAAAATCTAACCTTCTACCTTAAGGAACTAGAAAAGAGTGATATACCCCCAAATCATGCAGAAGGCAGGAAATGATAAAGGAGCAGAATTCAGTGAAATAGAAAACAAACAAAAAATAGAGAAAATAATTAAAACCAAACACAGATTCTTTGAGATTAAAAAAAAAACCTCTACACAGACTGATCAGGAAAAAAGTAGAGACATAAATTACCAATATCAAGAGTGAGAGAGAAGCCATTACTACAGATCATGAAAAGGGAAAAAAATTGCCATGACTGACTCAGGCTAATTATGATTCACCTCTAGCAGCTGGGTATGTTATTACTCCCCCAAATCAGGGTTCTCTTAGAAAGGAAGAAAGAGGTAAAATGGTTTTTAGATCAATAATCAAGTGTCTGCCACACTTCTTTTCATTAGCAACTTAGAATACATTAATTCAGGCAATTACTTTCTTTTTTCCCCAAGAATGTTGGTGGTAGGGCAATCCATAATCAAACTGCAATGAGCACAGGATTTCTAGGACAATGGAAGTGAGTAATACAAGAGGTGGTGGAGTGGAGAAGGCAAATAGAATGGTGTATACTGGAACAAAATATCTTGTTATGGTAAGTTGAAAAGATACTAAAATCCCTAGCAGATAAATTATTTATCTGTTGTGTCTAGAGTTAGCCCTGAACTTTAATATTTTAAAATAGAAAACGGCAAAGTGGAATAGAACAGTTTTAATGAAAAACTAATATAAATGCTAGGTTTATGGGGAATTATTATTTTTTACTAGTTTATCTCATTTTAGTTATTAGTACATACCTGGATCTTTATAATGTAATGTCTTTCAAAGTAATAAAAATGAATCTCTGTAGAAGTGAAAAGTTTCATTAACTTTAAATAGAACTAATTCTTTATCATCTCCTCTATCTCTTCAGACATTACTCTAGAATTATAATGAAACTTCACCAGTTTATTTAGCTTAAAGACAGCTCCCTTGAAAATGATCTCACATCAAACCAGACAAGTCCAAAATTGTCTAAAAGTTCTGGTTGCCACTTCTCAGGTAATAACAGGAAATCTCAGCCTACCCCTATATTCCTTCCTAATTGGCAATATTCCCAATTATATTGCAAGTTCTATTAGGGTTTCTTCAAGACATCTTGCCTCATACTCTATGCGTGTCAGCTCATGATATATGATGCTCATGAGTACTAGATTAGGAATCGAAAGCCATGAGTTCCAATTCCAGTCAAAAATTGGGGGCATCAGGGCCGGCCTCGTGGCATAGTGGTTAATTTCATTGTTTGCATGCTCTGCTTCAGTGGCCTGGGGTTCATGGGTTCGGATCCTGGGCACGGACCTAGCACCACTGGTCGAGCCATGCTGTGGTGGCATCCCACTTAAAAAAACAGAGGAAGATTGGCACAGATGTTAGCTCAGCGACAATCTTCCTCAAGCAAAAAGAGGAGGATTGGCAACAGATGTTAGCTCAGGGCCAACCTTCCTTACAACTTTCCTTACAAAAATTGGGTGCATCATTGGTCTTTTTGGCACTTACAATATTGGTCTAAGGATGGAAAGAATATCACTTCCTTTGTCTGCCCCAGGTGGTATTGTTCTAAAGCATTTTGAAACAGTAAAAATAAAAATACCGCTAAGAGTAGGTACCAGCCACCAATTTTTCCATTTCAATCATATCTGGGCTTGAATAACTATATTGTGATGTACCTTTACTAATGGCCTAATAAGAACTGGCATAAGAAGCCTAGAGGTAACCTGTTCCATCGTAAAACTTCCAGCATAACCATCACCAATTAAATTAGGAGGGAACTGTGTTCAATGTGGAGGGAAGGGAGGGCAAAGAAGACACTGAATTAGGAAGACCTGAGTCCTATTTCAGGTTGCACCTATTCGTATTTTGCTATGGGAAAATGAGCAAATCGACAACTTCTCTGGAACTGTTATTTCCTTATTGGTGAAATGAAGAGCTTGACCTATTTGGTTTTCATGGGCCCTTTCAGTTATAAAGATGATTGGAGGGGCCAGCCCAGGGGCCAAATGGTTAAAGTTCCATGCACTCTGCTTCAGCAGCCTGGGTTCACGAGTTTGCATCCCGGGTACAGACCTACTCCACTCATCAGTCATGCTCTGGAGGCATCTCATATACAACATAGAGGAAGACTGGCACAGATGCTGGCTCAGGGTAACCTTTCTCAAGCCAAAAAAGAGGAAGGTTGGCAATGGATGATAGCTCAGTGCAAATCCTCCTCACCAAAAAAAAAAAAAAAAGATTGGAGCCTATTCCATAAGTCTTTCTTCAACAATGTAATGGAAAGAAAAATCAACCTTTAGTCTATTCAAGATGAGCAGTGATTGGTATCAAATATTAGCTTTGGGAATGGGATAATATCTTAACATTCAAATACTACTATTATTTTAAGTTATGGCATTAGCGTGACCCTCAATTTAAGAAAAGGCAAAGTCCTCTTCACTCTGCTGTTGCTGTATGTGCAGTGGGGGAATGTATCCCCTCTTCAGCTTAATGGTAGCCAAGACCTAGGGCTGACAACACAGGGCTATTGAAAAGTTCCAATTTCCTTTGCCACTGACTTTATTGAACCTTGGAAGTGGCTAAACTGAATCTTATTTCTACAGTTACTGAGATTCCAACCGTGAGAGCCATGGTCAGAAGCCTTGCCCTGGGGGGACTGTGCCCTACCACTGAGGGAGAGAACCAGTGACAACCCCCAATCTTAAGGAATAGTGGCCACCTACTGTGACATAAAATGATTTACAGTAGTAGCCCCACCAAGATGGGAATCTCTTCGGAGTGGGCAGGGGTGGTGATGGGTTGCTGTATTTTATCAAATATACTATAAATTGAAAAGCACACTATTTTTTTATGTATTAAAGAAGAAAAACACATTCTTTTAACTAATCCATGATATATCACTGATTGTAGGCTGCACCTTGATTTGAGAAAAGTTAGAATGTGAATAAATGATTGGAGAATTGATGAAATATGGTAATATTTATTGGGTTTTGTCATCCACTTGCCTGAATACATTTATCAAAGTAGCTACTTTTTTTTACTATTCATAATTATTTATACTTTTTGGTAATTTATTTGTGACCCTAATTAACAGTCTACAGCATCATGTACAAAGACAGAAAACATTAATAAGAAAAATTGTCATTTTCTGTTAGATATTGTGTCATTTTACAACACCTCATCTTCATCCTAGAATGGGTGGTTTCTGACTTTTTTCTTCTTTCTTTTCCTTTTTAGAGGGAGAGGTTTAGTGTATTAGGCTGAGGAATGTAATTCCTTGGGTAACAGGTAAAGCCCTGTTCTCTGAATTCATAGCTAACCTCTTCTTAGCATGTTATGGGAGGCATATGACATCATTTTTCAGATGAAATAATAGATGCATTACACACTTACCAAGCAAACTTGCTGATCTAGGTTCCTACTCAAATCCCAATTTGAATGTGTAGGTTTTATTCTCATCAATTCCACTGACTGACTACAGCTCACTGCTGGATAATGTGAGCCATTTCTAACAATGACAGTACTGCCCATCAAGCAGTCAAGCATCCTAAAGCGGCAGCACGGTGGCTGACGGGGCCATAGGATCACTACTGCACATGCTAGGTTGGCATGTCACACTTTTTCATAGATTCAAAGGTACTGTTTAGACCCCAAAGACTTTGAACTATTGAGGGGAGCTCCAAGAAAGCTAGTTGTAGGTACTTGCAAGCAGAGAAAACTTACATTTCATTCCCCAAGTGGACATCCGCTTAAGCAGTGGACTGGCTGATGTGCTCCACCCCTGCCCCCTGTGCCCATATGAAGGGCAGGATGGATTTGAGGAAAAGCAAGGTAGAGAAGAGGGTCAGATATAAAGCAGACTCTTTCCAAGGATTAAAATGAGGGTGTAAGAGTTTCCTATAGGATAGGTAGATACTGTGGAAAGCCTGAGACATGTTGCTGCTACTCTGCCCCAGAGGGCTGTTTGCCAGGCAAAGGGCCCCAACAAGGAAGTGAGGTATGCATTCCAGGATAGGAGCCAGCTGGGAAGGGGTCAAAAGAGGCCAACACAGATTCAGAATTCCTATTTCTGGAACTGTGTTGTGGGGAGGCTTCTTCTAGGACCCCTTGAAGAACACTGTATACTTCCCACCCAACTTATAATTAGGCCCACCAAAGAATTAGTGACAGCCAAGAAGGAACTACAGCAATACCAGTTAAGTTAGAGATATCCATCTTCTTTCCCCTTCCTTTCCCCAGTCCTCAAAATGCCAGAGGAGAGAGAAATGGGAAGGGGAAAGGGTTAAAGAGCAGATTATGTCCCTCTTCCTCACTCCACGATCTTAAGATCAAGGTGTGGCAGGAGCTGGAGGAGTGGAGGAGGAAAAGGTGAGCATAAAGTGAATCCAACACCAAAGTTTTAAATGGAAGAGAGTGAATAGGAGTTTCTATGCCCGAAAGTGCACAGGAAGGTATGAGATCTGCCTGTCTCTAAAGAACAAGAGTTTAGACTGTCAAACTAGAGTGTCGACACAAGGCAGGGCCTTTTTATACACCTGACTCATCATTTATGTGACCTTAAACTCTGGTGCAATATTGCCATGAAACCCTTGGGTTTCTACCAGATCCATTTGAAGTACTCCTTCTGGGAAATTAATTGTAATGAGGAGCACTGATGAGTTCTGAAATTCTAAATGTGCCTTCAGTGTAATCATAGGTAAATGGCAACATATTTGGAGGTTAAACAGGGCATTACTAACTAGACATTGCTGCCTACAATATCCAGAGTTTTTATATTAAATCTATGGAGCCGAGGATTCTACAAGTGACAAAAAAAAAAAATGGACCTGTCAGTACCACCAGTACCCAGCCTCTGAGGGCAAGTCTGAAAAAGATTAACTGGCACCGGGAGAGGAAATCTGCTCAGGTAACTTCAGGTCAGTGTTAACAGACTGCTGGCATGGGCAGGAGAGACCTACACTTTAGCAAGTCCACTGCTTTGGTAATATACAGGCTGAAACCCTCCAAATTAAGTTACTACCATAACCTGAAAAGAATTAACTGAGACTACATAGGATTTATAATCTACAAAAGGGCCCAGGTGCCAGAGAATAAAGTTCACCACTAATTTAAAAAATAACATCAACAATATAATAAAAAGTTACTTTAAATGAGCATATAATGGACAAAGTGATGTCTGCCTGCAGAAGTCAGACCTTCCTCATCTTTCCAGTAGCTCACAATACCAGTTGCACAAAATAACATACTTTGGCCCTGTTTAACTTACTTGCAAGAGATCCCAAAAGAAGTAGCGAGGAAGCCTGTGGGAGCCCCAGGAAGCCAACCCCACGTGGCTGAAGGGAAGCCTCATATTTGGCTCTCCCAGGAGGGTCTGGAGTGGATCTAGGGAAGGTGTGGGAAGATTTAGATGGAAATGCATACAGTATGGCCGGGAACCGGCCAGTGATGCCCCATGTTCGCCCCTATATGTCTATGTCCAGACTTGACTCCCACCTCCCTTCCTTCCTGAATTCCCTCATCCTTCAAAGGGCAAAGTTCTGAATCGGTGGCTTGAGTGCCGTCAGTGGATTGTGAGAGGCTAAGTGAAATAGGAGTTTCCGAACAACGCCACACAATCCAAGTTTCTGCCTGCAAGTGTGATGAGTAATCTCCAGGGAGCTAGTGACCAACTCTTAAATACCTCAGACACTGAGCACTTCATGTAATTGCCATCTCCACCCACAAGCATCTACTGGCTACCTCCTGCCATGGACTCTGAATTCAGAGATTTCCAGTGTAGCTTTTATAACATATCCTAGTATGAAGGGGCACTACACATCTCTTTCTTCAATTTCTCTTTCAACAATTTTCACACAAAACAAATTTAAATGGCAACAGTTTGGAATGAGAGGTATTATCTAAAAAGGAATCACTGGACTAAGATTTAAAATCCTTGGACGTTACTAACTCAGTTTCTAAAATGCAACCACGACTTGGGGGTGAGTGGAGCATGAACAGCACAGGGAACGGCATGAGGACTTGGGATGATGTATCCAGACAGGACAGTCGTCCATCCACACCCCCAGAAATACAACCCACTGCAAAGCTTTTTGAGTATTCCAACTAAGCAGTTTTAGTTAAACCATTTGCTTTACAAGCTAACAAAATGTTATCTGCTGAGCGCCTACATTAGAATCCCTGACTGGCCATTAAAGCAGGTTCCCTGGCCCCATGGAGACCTGTGGACTCTGAACTGTGCAGTTTTTTTTAACTTTTGATTCCCCCCTTCACCACCAAAAAGTGGTTTCCCCATTACCACTACAGCATCTTCTTTAGCTCTTTTAACAAGGCAAGGTCTTTCACGCCTTAATAATCTTTCACATGTCTAGAATGTTCTGCCAGCCACTTTCTGGTTCTTTCTTAAAATTCAAAGTTAGTTTGAATGTCACCTCCTCAAAGAGGCCTTTCCTGATTACTCGATATAATGAAGTAGCTTCTCTCTTGATATTCTCTCAATACTCTGTGTCACAAAATTTGTTACAAGTTTTAAGTACTGCATTTACTGGTTGCTTTTTGGTTTGTCTCCTTTATCTGATTATAAATTCCGTGAGGACAAGAACTTTATCTTTTCTGTTCAATAATATAGCTCCAGTAGCTTTTTTTTTTTTTTAAATGTGCCCTTTTACCCCTTTTGTCCTCTCCCCTCCTGCCTTCCCCTCTGGTAACCACCAAGCTGTTCTCCTTATCTATGTGTTTGTTTTTATCTTCCACATATGAGTGAAATCATATGGTATTTGGCTTTCTCTGTCTGACTTACTTCGTTTAGTGTAATGTTTAGCAAAACGTGCATTTTTAAAATAAATTTATTTTGGAATAATTTTAGATGTACAGCAAAGTTGCAAAGATAGTACAGAGTATTCCCCTGTACCCCTCACCCAGTATTCCCTAATATTAGCAATTTACATTAGGATGGTACATTTGTTATAATTAATGAACCAATATTGGTCCATTACTATTAACAATGGATTTGGATTCACTAGTTTTCCCACTAATGACCTTTTGTTCCAGAATCCAATCCACAATGCATTTAATCATCATGTCTCTTTAGTCTCCTCTGGTCTGTGACAGTGTCTCAGTCTTTTCTTCTTTTTCATGATCTTGACAGTTTTGAGGAGTCAGGTATTTTGTAGAATGTCTCTCAATTTGGATATCTTTGGTAATTTTCTTATGATCCCGCTGGGGTTATGGGTTTTTGGGAAAAATACCACAGACGTGAAGTCCCTTCTTATCACATGATATACACGACCTATCACTGATGATGTTACCTTGATCAGTCAAGGTAGTGTTTGCCAGATTTCTCCACTGTAAAGTTAATTTCCCCCCACTTTCCACACTCCATTCTTTGGAAGCAGATCATTAAGTCCAAGCCACACTGGAGAGAGACAGAGAATTAAGCTCTGCCTCCTGGAGAGAGGAGTATTTACATACATAATTTGGAATTCTTGTGTAGTGTAGATTTGTCTCTTCTCACCTATTTATTTATTCTTTCATTGATTTCTATCATTATGGACTTGTGTATTTATTGTATGCTTTGGATTATAATCCAATACTACATTATTTATTCTGTTACTCAAATGGTTCCAGCTTTGGCCATTGAGAGCTCCTTCAGGTTGGCTTCTATGTCCCTTTAACATGCTCCTGTTCTTTGTTTTTTTGGAGCACTTCCTTACTTACTGGTACTACAGTATGTTCCAGCTCATCTTGTATTCTCCCTGTCCCAGCCCTAGAACCAGCCGTTTCCCCAAATAGTCCTGATTTATTTTATTACGGAATGGTATTAGAAACCCAGATCTGAGTGCTGAGTGAGACTATGCAGTTTTGACAAGCAGCCAAGCTGATTTTTATGCACTCTAAAGTTTGAGGACCACCATTTTGTAAAGTCAAGCATAAATAAACTAGAAATAATTTGTGAAGAAAAGTTCTGAAATAGTTGTTTTAAAGAACTACTACTATTTTCTTCATATTAGTTCAAGATTAAAAGTTCCAAAACGCAAAGTACTCGATGGGCCCATAGAGATCAAATAATGATTCCAATGATTCCTAAATAAAGTGGCTATAATTCAGCACCTAAAAACTAGAATAAAATATATTTATTGAAGGCCTTCTCTGTGCAAGGCACTAAGCTAAGTGCACAGCCCCAAACCTAATGCTGTAGGTATAATTTCTCCTTTTGAAAAGATAATGAAACTGAGGCCTAGAAAGGTGAAACGTCAGCACAAAGCAACACAGTCAGTAGGTGGCAGAGCTGAGATACCAAATCAGGTCCACATGATTCTCAAAGCAGAGGATTTGGGCATGGCATTCTGATAACTACTGCTCATGTGAGCTTTTGTGTGTATATCTGCTGTCTCTACCAGATCTCAAATGCCAAGAGGGAGGGTCAGCTTATTCATTGTTGCATGTCCTGTGTCTGGTATATAGTAGGCACTCAGCAGACAACATCTGAATAAATCTGACCAGATTTCTATATGGTGAAAATGAAGGCCAGGAAGCACAATACTTTTTTTTTTTTTTCCACTATATGTTATAATTAGACTTCTGTCCCAAATCAGGTAAAAAATTACAAAAAAAAACCATTCTACTGAAATCATACTTCTAAATTTACACAGTTCAGATTTGGGGATGATGAAAGTATATATGAGTAAACATGTTCTAAGTGAGAAATTTTAGTAAACAAAAAGATAGTTAATAGTAGTCTAAGAGTAGAAGGCAAATCCCAAAAGCCAATTATTTTCTTCACTGCCAGGGTTAACCAATCATGAACTTCAAAGATGAAACTGTGCTGGTCAATGCTTCTTAACACGGAACAAATCCTTCTTAACATACACCCAACACTCTTCTGAAATAGATCAAGGATCAGAATACCATTTCTATGACACTTATTAGACCAAAAGTCCTTGGTAAATGGTATGGTTTTATGTAAACAGTATGATCTTATTGTACATAGTATGGTTTTAATGGCATAAGCAAACTCAGATGATAGGCTTTAAACCATAAGGAAAGGAACCTAACACCAACATAATAAGAAAAAAACATTTTCAATGAAATCTACGTCTATCAGCCACTTGTGAAGTTTTAAATCACTTCTTCCTATGAATTAAATGTACCTTATAATATGCCAATCCATTTGTTCATTCTTTCATTCATTCATTCATCAAATATTTATTTAGTTCCTATTATGTGCCAGCACTGTTTTATATGCTAAGAACCATAGCTATGAACAAAACAGACAAGAAATGCTGCTGTCATCGACCTAACAGTTCTGGGGGAAGAGCAACAAAAACCAAACACAACAAATAGATGTCAGATGGTGATAAGTGCTGGGAAGAAAAATAATTCACAGAAGGGGCAAGAGATTACAATTCAAGGTAGGACACTTCCTCACTGAGAAAGTAAACTTGCCTTTGTGAGTGAGGGAGCTCAGACATACCCATCTGGAAGAGGCAAGAACAAGTGCCAAAGCCATGATGCAGGACATGTGTTGTGTGTGTGTGTATAAGGAGCCACAAGAAAGCCACAGTAAAGTGAATAAGGGGTGGAGCATCATAGGACATGTGGTACAGAAAAAACTGCAGCCACAGGGGAGGTGTGGAGTGCAGAGCGATGAGGACCGATAGTGTAGTGCCTTGTGGGTGATTCTGAGCACTTTGACATTTACTGAAGGAGATGGGAAGTGTTACAGAGAATACACTTTAAAGGATCACTCTAGCCTGCTGTTTTGAGAATCAACTATGAGTAGGGGGTCAAGAAATCATACAGATGAGAGAGTGATGGTAGCCTGGATGTAAAATGCTAACAAGTAGAGAGGCTGAGAGGTGGCTAGATTCTGAATAAATTTTCATGTTAGAACCAACAGTATTGGCAGATGGGGTGTGGATATGAAAAAGAGAGAAGAGTCAGGGATGAGAACAAGCTTTGGGGCTTAGCAAAGTGATGGATGGACAGAGTTACCACCTACTGAGATCAGAATGGCTGTGGCGGGGCAGATATTTTAAGAAGGGACACAAATTTGTCTATGTTTACTTTGAGAACCATATTCAATTTCACATGGAGGTGTTGAGTAGACAGTCATACAGGTCTGCAGTTCAGGGTAGTCCTCCAGGATATACATTTGAGAGTCATTAGCATTTCAAGCCATGAGACTAGGAAAGCTCACCAGGGGAATGAGTATAGACAGAGCAGAGTAGAATTTCAAAAAATGAGGTGGTTGCTGGAGAAGGATGTGGGGAGAAGAGAGTTACTTTTTTCTAAAAGGTCTGTAGGCTAACGAGAATGATTCTATAGAGAAGAAACAGTGACGCTGGAGAGCACAGAGAATTGCTTGAGCAATTGCCAAAGGAGTTTCTTCTTCTGTTTGCCTCAAAGATTGCTGAAATGCAGCGTCCTGTCTCTGCAGACAGGAAGGGATTCACAGAAGCACTGAGATGCATCTGGGCAGGAGAGGTAAGCATTAAAAACACTGTTTACCTTGAAAGCGATAAAAGAGTTCAGTAAGGTAGTAAGATATACAATTAACACACAAAAATCAACAGCCTACAAAACATGTATCTGACAATGAATTTGTGTCTAGAACATATAAAGAACTCTCAAAACTCAATAATAAAAGAAACAATCCAATTAGAAAATAAGCAAAAGACATGGAGGATGGTTTCACGGAAGAGACTATAGAAAATAAGCACATGACAAGATGTTCGACATCATTAGCCATTAAGGAAATGGAAATTAAAACCACAATGTGATATCACTACGCACCTATCAGAATGACCAAAGTAAAACACAGTAATACCACCAAGTACCGACGAGTATGCAGAGAAACTGGATCACTCAAATACTGCTGGTGGGAATGTAAAATGGTAATGTGTACAATGACAAATTAGTTTGTCACTGTCCTAAAGAACTACATATATACTTACCATACAACCCAATAATTGTACTCCTGGGGATTTACCCTAGAGAAATAAAAACTTATGTCCACACAAAAACCTGTACATAAATATTCACAGCAGCTTTATTTGTAACAGCCCCAAACTGGAAACAACCCAGATGTCCTTCCATGAGTGAATGGTTCAACAAACTGTGGTACACCCATATCATGGTATACTAACTCAGTAATAAAAAAAGAATGAACTAGTGATATGCACAACAACTTGGATCAATCTCAAGAGTATTATGCTGAGTGTAAAAAGCCAATATCAAAAGGTTCCATATTATATGATTCCACTTATATAACATTCTTGCAATGACAGAATTACAGAGGTGGGGAACAGATTATTGATTACCAGAGGTTAGGGATGGTGGTAGGGGAGAAGAGGGTGACTATTAAGGGAGAATTTTGTGGTAATGAAAGAATTCTGAATCTTAATTGTAGAGGTGGTTACAAGAACCTACACAAGTGATAAAATGGCATAGAGCTATATAGACAGATTGTACTAATGTGAGCTTCCTGGTTTTGATATTGTACTACAATTATGAAGATGTAACCATCATGGGAAACTGGGTGAAGGCTACATGGGACCTCTCTGTGAACCTATAATTATCTCAAAATAAAAAGTTTTAAATAATCAAATGCATTCTTGAAAGTATATCTTTGACAATGGGATTTCTTAGAACTCAAATCAAAATAAATATATCATTCTTTAATTTAAAAAAATAGCCTAGTACATGAGTGTTCATAGCAGCTTTATCTGTAATAGCCCCAAACTGGAAACCCAAATATCCATATATATACAGTGACAGACCTCAGCAATAAAAATGAATGAACTATTGATATGTGCAGTATGGATGCATTTGAACATAATTATGCTGAGTGAAAGAAGCTAGACAAGAGAATGCATAATGTATGATTTCATTTATAGAAAATGCTAGAAAATATAAATTAATCTATAGTGACAGAAATCAGGTCAGTCATTGCCTGGGGATGGTAGAGGTTTGTGAAAAGAGGCAGGAAGGAGGAATTATATGGGGCAAGAAGGAACTTTTGGGAATGATAAATTTGTTTATTATCTTGATTGTGGTGACGGTTTCACAGGTATATACATATGTCAGAACTTACTAAACTGTATACTTTAAATATGTACAGTTAATCATACGTCAAGTATAACTCAATAAGGTTTGAAAAAATCAATAGCTTACACATACACAAATCATAACAGGTTAGAATATATCATGGAAAAGAACACCCCATTTACAATAGCAACAAAGCAATACTTAGGAATCAACCTAAGAAATATACAAAACCTACATGATGAAAACTATAAAAGATTCCTGAAAGACAGAAATGTCGACTTCAACAAATAGGAATCTCTTCTTGGAGAAGGTGATTTAATATCTTAAAGACATTAGTTCTCCCTAAGTTAATTTACAAATGGAAAGAAATCCAAAAAAAAATACTCACAAGTTATTTTTTCTGGAGCTATACAAATTAATACTAAAATTTACATAGAGGAATGGGCATGCAAGAATAGCTCACAAAACACTGAAAAAGAAGAGCTTATAAGGGGGAACTAGCTCTAATTTATGCTAAAATATACTAGAAATCCTCTAATTAAAACCATGTGGTACTGGCATTTGAGCAGAATGATGGACCAATGGACCAGAATATACAATCCTGAAATCAACTAAATACATATTGAAATTAGGTATATGATAAGGGTCACTGGGGCAAAGAGGGGTTTTATAATAAATGATGTTTGGACAACTGGATAGCCATATGAAAAAAATCAGATCCATAATTCACACCATACTCAAGAATAAACTAAGTGAATCATAAATCTAAATGTAAAAACTCAAATATATTAGAAGAAACTGTGAATTCCTCTATTACCAAGGTACAGAGGGAGGTTTTCTACTGTGATTAAAAATCTGGATTCAATAAAATATGTTTATGGCCACAAGGGAAGTGAAAAAAATTTGCATAGAAAAAAACCCACGATTAAAGTCAAAATATAAATGACAACTGCAAGCAAATATTTGAAATATATATCACCAGTAAAAGCTAGTATCTCTAATATACTTTTTAAAAACTGAGAGAAAAAAGATCATAAATCTGATAGAAAAATGGATAAAAGACAAGACAAAGATAATTCACAGATAGATATAAAAATGGCCCATAAATACATGGCAAAATATACAACTTCACTCACAGGAGAAATGCAAATTGAAACACCACCAAGATACCGTGTCTCACTCAGCAGATTGACAAAAACGTCAAAACTTTCAAAATACACTCTGCTGGTAGGACTGTGAGGAAATAAGCACTCTCATATGTCTAGTGGAAATGCAAAATGGTACAACCATTACGGAGGGTACTCTGGCAATATCTAACAAAACTACATATGCACTAACCCTTTGACCAGCAATCCATTCTAAGAATTTACCCTGAAGATACACTTCCAATAATGCAAAAATACATATGCATGAAATTATTTACTGCAACATTATTTTTAATTGCAAATAATTCAAAATTCTTATTCAAAATTACTTAATACCCAAATAGAGTAAATTGCTTGAATGAACTGTGGCATATCCTTACAAAGAAGTACTATATCACTTTAAAAAAATAGGATAATCTCTGTGAATACATAGGGAGTGATTTCCTGGATGGATGGATAAATGAATGAATATAAAAGTCTTCTCCCTCCCCACTGTGGTATGGGTATTACAATTCTGAAACCCTTGTATGAGTGTTGTAGGACTGAGCAAATGGGTTAATATAGTGATGTTATTCGGAGCCAGGGTTCTTATTTTGGAAGAACATCTATAAAGAATATCTACATCTCATCTACAAATACAGAATGGGGAAAACGAGGAAAAACCCTGAGGGGTACTGGAATTGGAGATCAGCAGGATAAATTTGTACGTTTGTATGTGTATGTATGTATGTATGTATGTATGTGTATGTGAGTGTATGTGTGTGTGTGTGTGTGTGTGTATACATTTATATGCATATATGTGTGTGATTTTTTTTTTCTAGCTCTGTTGCTAGAAGGCCCGGAAGAGGTGATTAACAGCAGTGAGGACCCTCTAGCTCCCAGATCTCGGTTTCTAAATATTATTCCTCACTAAAAGCAACCAGGGCTCCTCAGAGAAACAGCCAATGCCAAGGCTGGGGGCAGGGAAAGTACAAGATTATCCTGGAACGTCTTGCTGGGACAAAAAGTTTAAAAATGCTCAAAAAATGATAAGGACATGTCAAAAGACAGAGAAGCCAGCTTGAAGAA
Source organism: Equus caballus (assembly GCF_041296265.1). Classification (NCBI taxonomy): domain Eukaryota; kingdom Metazoa; phylum Chordata; class Mammalia; order Perissodactyla; family Equidae; genus Equus; species Equus caballus. Next base: position 30,694,014 of record NC_091715.1, on the reverse strand, counting down.
ACTTCCATTAGCCAAATTTGGGAGAACTGGATTATAACTCACTGAATAAAATAATCTGAGGCTAAACTGAAAAATAAATAGACAGACAGACAGATAAAGGGAAAGCTCCTGCCCATAGTGGAATTCCAACTAACAAATGTACATAGAATGATGCAGTTAGAAATTGACTATTTCTCAACTGTAATTTAATTGATTCAGTCAAGAATCATCAAAGCAGATGTTAAAACTAGTGGGTAGAAGTTTGGTGAAGAATGGAATAGTTACATAGTTTCAAAGTATCTTCCCACTAAAGTTCTTAGCTTTCCTTTCAAAGAGAGTGAAAAAGCAGGGTAAGTCATTAGCTTTATGAAAACCACAGACTGACTAAAATTTGCATTTTTTGAAAAAACACAATACAGTCATGTGTTACTTTACAAGGAGGATACATTCTGAGAAATGTGTCATTAGGCAATTCCATCGTTGTGTGAACATCACAGAGTGCACTTACACAAACCTAGATGGTATAGCCTAGTGTGCACCTAGGCTCTGTGATACTAATCTTAGGGGACCACGGTCGTACATGCGGTCCATTGTTGACTGAAATGTCCTCGTGCGGCACATGATTGTATCAAAAACTAAGTTTTGTTTATGTTTTAAGGACATGAGCCAATTTTTATTAAAAACTGCATGCTCCAAAACACTATATTATAATCCTACTGTTATTAAAGATGATTATTAAAAATAGGCCAGGATGATATATACCAAAATTATAAAACTAGTGGTGCTAAAAATTCAAAACATTTTATTCATTTCATGTTTTACTACATTTTCAACTTCTCTATAGTGAACATTAATTCATTTTATAAGAAGAAAAAATAAAGGTATAAAATAAAACCAACAAGGGCTAAGCAGATGCAGAAGAAAACAAGCTGGAAAGAAATTAAAAAGCCAACAGTGCTTTGTGATTGCATGATGGGATTATGGATGATGTATTTTTTTTCCATTTTTAATTGTGATTTAAGTAAGATTTTTTTAAAAAGTGATGCTCACAGCTTATCAACTTATAAACTGATTTTGCTTTTGCTGTGAACCCTGGAATCTAGCAATGATGCTTCTCTGGTCATCTCTCCTTGAGCTCCTTCCTCTTACCTCCAGGTCCTTCTCTATCTAACAAGAGATCAACCCCCCCCCCTTTTTTTTTTTTTTTTAGAACTTCTGCCTCTGCTGCTCCTGAGACATATCTGTCTTCTAGCACAACTGACATCACTTGTTTAATATCTACTCTGTTATTGTCACGGTTGGTGCACAGGAATGGATCTCCATATAATGGCTACCTCTGGTAATGCCATTGCCAACTGTAGAGCAGTTCTGTAGAATTTACACCACCGCCCTGTGCTTTCCCATCCCTGCTCTCCTTGAGTAGCATGCAGTCCAGAGTAAAGAGAGGTGAAGAGGAGTATTCTCAGAGTGGAGAGGGGAGTTTGGGTATGCCTTTTCTTTTGTACGAGAAGTAAAACATTTTAAAAGTGTCAGTATCTATATGCTTCCTCCACACCTTCTCTCTAATCAGGCAGAGTAAGGGGATGAAGTTATCTATAACTGTCCCCAAACAAGGCCTCGTGGGAAACAAATGCTCCCCCCTTTGCTAAGATGATAAATCTCAGCTCAGCAGAGCCCTATGGAAATAGAGTCCTTAAAAACAGACCAACATACAGGGAAGTGATCCCAGCTCTCCTGCCCACAGAGCATTCTTAGTTAGATGCTACTTTCAGAGTTCTTTATGAGGGTAATTTTTAATTGATAGCAATGCAGACAATTTTGGGGTGCAGATTTCACTCATACATCAAAAAGGCAGGCAAATCTGTGAAAATTTTTTAAAAACTGCCAATATACTTACAGTTTTTTCATTATTTTCAAAAGCTTCTCTTGCTTCTTCAAATGTGCAGACTTCTTCTTTGCATTCACGCTCAATGTTGCCCTGTCTTATTTCTTCAAAAAGGCCATTAGCTCTTGGGTAACGTTTTAATACTGAATTGGCTTTTTCTTCTGTGAGGAAAACTAAAAAGAGATATAATAATAAGCATAAAAGTGTAATAAAAAAACCGTGTGGAAAGTTAACATACAAGATGAAAACTGCTAGATGCTCTTTAGAAAACACAGCCAACATCCTAAACCTCTTTCTGAGAGTCAGCAATGAAGTAACATTTTAGCTCCAAACCACCACATCTGCCATCTTCCTCGTCATGTGAGTGTGTCCTTTCAGTAGCAGTTGCCCCGGGCAGGGACAGTGACATAATTAACCATGTTATATTCAGACTTTAGCACATTCCTGCCAACCATGGGTGTTTAAATACAGTACTAATGAGACCGCTATACTATACTCATCACTCTAAGTGGATATCCCAAGGCATGCTGCTGTTGGACAGCAGCAAGCAAATCAAAATCCAGTCTCTAGACTGTCAGTCGTTGTCCCCCGAACCAAAAATAAATAAATAATTCTCCAATTGACCTAATAATGTAAACCCAAAGAATGCTTAGTTGTATGAAAAAGAAGAGATGACCAAGAAATTAAGATAAATTTTGCCATAATTCATTCCAAGGAATACTACTAATAATTTTTTCTAAATGCACTTAAGTTAAACATATTGTGACAATTTAATATATTCAACCCCATTTTATTGTCCTTCAGAAAAAGAAAATACTTCTGTATGGCTTATAGAGGCATTTTATATAAACATTCAAACTGTATATTTATGATACCCAGTAAAATAAATAAGGCAATAGTTATATGCACACTTACGGGGAATTATTTTTATTTTTACATCAGATTAATTTTAAACTTTACTTCAATTACATTTTTCCAAAAAGTGTCCTGTTTGTTTGGAGAGATGAATACAATGCTACCAGAATTTAATCTCTGCTAATGCAAGGAAATTAGAGAACTCCCTAATCTTATAGACTTCTGACATGGGAGAAGGCAACAGGACCTTCAAATGTTAAAAAAAGTTTACATTTTGCAAAGAACATTTTGAAGTAAATGAAAAACAGTCAGTGCTCTTTTAAAAATGGCAACAATAGCAATGAATTTAAGGCTTGCCTCATTATAGAAATGTGTTTTCACTGTACAGAAGATATGGATTTGTTACTTAGGATTCTTTAAAGTATCCAAATTGATAGCAGCTAGATGGCACCTACACTAGGTTGAAAATTATGGTAGGCCTTCTCTAAGTATTTCCCTTGTTCCGTACCTCATAAGGGTAACCATCTATAAAATGAATCAGAGAGTCATAGAATATCTTTAGAAGAAATCTTAAAAAGTAAAAATTGTGGTAAGTGCTATGAAGGAAACTAAAAGGATGCTGTTGAATTGGAGAATGACAGCGGAATTTTTTAGCATTGCTTCTCACAGTTTAGGAGCATCAGAATCCCCTAGAGGACTTAACAGCACACAGAACGTGGAGCCCAGCTCCCAGAGTTTCTCATTCCATAGGTCTGGGGTGGGGCCAAGAAGTTGCTTTTCTAATAAGTTCCCAGGTAATGCTTGTGCTGCTGGTCCCACTACCGCAGTTTGAGAACCACTACCCAAATGTGAGTATCTTAGAAAACTAGTTCTGAGGAAGGTTTTTGTGGAATGCTGGTATTAACATACTTAAAAAGATCTTTCACTGCATGACTTTTTAGGGCCCTTAATATATGTTTAATATATATTTATAAATCTCCAGAAAAGGAACATGACACTTGCATTTGTCATATTTATTTGACTACAGAGCCCTTTTTCAAGGGACATTTCACTGAATTAACTTCCTAGCCATTGGTCTTATTTACACCCTCTGAAATGACACATAAGTCTCCTCCATATAACAGGCCAACTAATATATGAAGACAGTAACTGATTTCCCTTGGGGTTTCTCTTTTCCAGGATAAACTTGTCTAGTTCCTTCATCTGTTGGTCATATAAAATAAATACGACTCTCTGCACCATCTTCTTCTCATAAAATACAGTGTTCTTCACTGAGTGCAATACTCTATGTATGGTCTGACAAGCGCAAAACTGATCAGGACTATCTGCCCCTTGTTTTTAAATATAATAGATATGCTATTCAGTCTAAGATATCCCTGGCTTTTGGGACAGTTTTCTCGAAGATAAACCAAACAATAAACAAAATGTATCTTAAGCTTTTAAGAGAAAAAAACTGAAACTCTAAGATAAAATAATTTTGTTATATGCTATCTACATGGAAAAGGAGGATCAAGGAAAGCAGCTAACTGTTGTAACCAGAAAGCCATCTAATTCAGAAGGTTAAGCAACTATAAGGTAATGTAGCAGGACATGGTTCTAATCCCAGCCTAGTCAAATTACTAAGAGCATGCTACAAACACTTTCTGTGTATTTTTTGTACTGGGAGGCAAGGTAATATAATACTGAAAACACTAAATGGAATAAGCTGGCAAGTAGATTTTATCTCACTTGCCAAATCTGGTCAATTAGAAGATACCACCTAGAATAAGAATCTGACTGGGAAAGATATTGTTATAGACTAGTTATGTCTGCCATATAATAGGAAACAGGAAGTTGTGGCAGCGTATTTTCCAGTCCTCATGAAAGTAATCTGGAAACCTAATGGATGACACCAGAATTAGGATTTTTTTCAGTGTAGAAACAAAACAAAGGGGAAGGTGGCAGCTTGAACCTACAGGATAAGATCCGACGGTGTTGTGGGTGCCGATTCCGACTCCTAGTGACCCTGTGTACAGCAGAGCAGAATGCTGCCCGTTTTTGCGCCATCCTCTGACCTTCTGGTGCTGTATCAGACAATGCTCTGCTGCTATTCATGGGGTCAGACTATCTCTTCCTAAAATACTGGGCAATTTCCATGATTCAAGGGCCTGTGTTTGGACTTCTAAAACTAAAGAAGTGATGTTTGAAACTAAAGTAGATCACTTCCCACTGCCTCCTTATCAAATTGTGTGAGTCAGCCCACAGCTGTCTGGAGTCATGTGTATGCCTTCATCAGAGATAACATGATGTGACAACTACACAGAATGTAAATTTACTTTAAGAACTATGTTGTTAGTCAAACTGAGGTGTTGGATAAAATGTGTGCTTTTCTCATTAAAGGAAATAAAGAAAACCCAAAAACCCTAAACTGTTTTCTTTAGATTCAGATGGGAAACACCTTTACAAAAGAAAATATTTAAAATCTAAGACTGATACATACACATACACCCACAAGAAAGTATATTTATTCAAAAAGGGTAATTACTTTTTCATAATTTCAAAATAAAGAGCTCTCACCCATGCTTTCTCTTCAAAAAGAATAAAATAAGATGGCTTCTCAAGTAACTCCCTAAATTATGGCCTTAAACCAAAATATGTAGTTGTGTAATATATTTTTTAATGCATTGCAGGATACTAAAACTGATATTTTAATGCCAAAAATCCTCAGCCAAGTAAAATCACATGCATACATTTGGCAAAAAACAGCAGATCATAGGGCCTGAAAATTAACAGCCCACTTGGAAAAATCTCTACTCCAATTATCTAATCAGTTCTTTCATCTTGGGCCTGATTTCACTGAAGGAGCCACTATTTAAAGTTGCAAATGTTTACATTTTCTTTTAAGTAAATAAAATTCTTTTTCTTAGGAGTATTTACTGAACACAAAGTAGTACAATGAGATCATGACAAGCCAAAGATGAGTAGCAGATGGCCTCTGCCCTCAAGGCTCCTCAGTGCAAGACATAATAAAGCTAAAAGAGATACACAAAGAGCTCTAAGGCAAGGCAACATGGTGGATGCTTTTTGAGGTCAAAGGCAGGCATATTTCTACTAGGTAGGTGTGTTTGGTGGTGAGGGAGGGAACTGTAGAAAGATCCTAAAAAGTGTATTTGAGCTGGCCTTTTAAGCATTGGCAGGATTGGGACATGGAAAGAAGGTGAGGAAAGACATCCTATGAAAACAAAACAGTGAGTGAGGGCTTGGAATTGAATAAAGCGAGGGGTATAAATGAGGAACAGTGAGCCAGTCAGTAGGGTCAAAGTACAAGATTCAAAATAGGAAGAGTGGGAAATGAAACTGGAAACAGGCCAAGAGCCATGCCATTGAGGCACTTAATGTTAGGCTAAGATAGTTAAACTACTTGATAGCATTTAAGATTTTAGACCAATACTTCAGGGAGAATAATGTAGAAACCATATATATAAAACAGATTTGGAGGTAGGATGAGGAGAAAAAGGTCAGGTAAAAGGCTGCTTACAATAGACCAGGTTAAGAAATAATGAGATCATGCATTAGAATGGTGGCAGCAGGGGTGGAAAGAAAGGGACAGAAGTCAAAGATATGGATATTGGGTGATTTCTTTGGCCACTACACCCACCATGTATCTTACTTCTCAGTCAAACCAAATCTTACCATTCTCCAAACAGGCTCTTTATTGCCTCCATAATTTTGTACCTGATATTTCTTCTGCCTAGTGAATTTCTACTCCATTCAGATGTATCATCCTCTAAAAACGTTTCCCAGACTCTACCCCCCACTTCAACAGAGCCGCTATAGACTCTCAGTATTTATGTATACTTCAATTTTAGCAATTAATTAAACTGAATTATAATCTGGGTCCTCCTCAAGACTATAAGCTTCTTGAGGGCAGAGCCCATGTATTATTAATATTTTGATCCAACCACTGTCTTTCGTAACACCTAGTAAAGAACTTGGTACAGAACAGGATTCAGTAAGTGTGGAATAAATGAAAAGGCAGAATGAGAGAAACTTGAAGACTAGAAGCTGGGAAGCCATGAATCGTACCTCTAATTATGAAACTGCACTGCAAACTTAATATTTGATTGTGAAATACTGAATACATTGACAACAAAGTTTCTAGTGAGACAGCACTTGAATATCCTTTTTTTTAGCAAGAGAACCTACCTTTTGAAATCTGTAGAATATTTCTATTTGTGCTCCTCTTGGAGCGGACAGTTTTTGTTCTGTAAGAACCATATGATTTCCCCTGATAGTTATGTAGAGGTAGAGTAGCTGGATGCCTAGTGTTTTGGGAAGAGGACATAGCCAGATGCTTTTTGGCTTAGCAAGAAACCTAGCACCATGGTTCCTAAAGTGTGCACCAAGGCCCCCCAGGTTGCTGCAGCAAATTCATGGAGAATGTGCAGGATATTTTAGATTTTTGAAGGAAATGCATTCATACTCAATATCTGTTGGACATCACACAAACTACTAGCTTAAGGTGGTTCACAGTTTCACCATTAGATAGTTCCACATGCATTTCCTTTGTGAAGATGGATTTTTGACTGTGATTAAAAAAAAACAAGTGCTATGTGAAAAATCAATGCAGAACAGGAAATGGAGGTGACAGTATCCAATTTTATTCCAAGGTTTAAGAAGCTGTGTGGTGCCCAACAGGCACATACATCCCGTTAGGAAGTAATTCCATGGCTATCTAAGACTGAAATAAAAATATTAATTTCTATCAATTTATGTATAGTATTTTTTTCAAATGGCTACTAAGTTGTCAGGATGTAAATACTTATTAAGTTGTTTAGACCTTATTACTTAATAAATGGAACTATCAGGTATTTCTTTTAGGCTGTGGCTGCTACAAAAAAATCACTGTGACAACTCAGGGCACCATAAATTCGGAAAGTTTGGGAACCTCTGACCTAGGGGTTCTGAAGACAGATGGAGTCTTGCCACTGCTCTCTCAAATCTAGCACACCAAGCTTGAATGGGCTGGGAAGCTCCTTCTCTGAGGAAGGAGACCAAGATCCCTTTTGAAAGTTCAGTTACTGAAACCCATCAGATGGGTTATTGCCGCCCTGATAAAAGTTACAGCTAGCAGAGAAAGAATACGGTGTAGCCCCCTACACTATCCAGTCATATCATTCATTTGTAGGTTTTCCTAAGCTAGTCTTTCCTCAATTAGCCACTCGGGTTCTATGAGCTTGCCTGGGGAAAAGGCTAGGGATGTGAAAACTGAAACAACAGGGTCACTAAATAGCTGAAACATTGGGAAATCAGGCCTGCTGTTTAATGGACTGAGCACAGGTGAGTGAAATGCTAGGTAGGAAGGGGGCCCTTTTCTTTTCCCAGCATTGCTGGAAATTACTACCAGCCCAGCTGAGGCAATCTATGCCTCAGTTACTCTAGTGATCCCTTCAGTGTCCTTGGAACTGTTCTGGGTATGTGAAAGCCTGGTTTGGGTGCCCTCGTTTTGACGTATACCAGCAATAGTAGTAATGGTAGCAAGAACATGAAAAGTAACAGAGAATAGGGACTTTCTACAAATGAACGTAGCATTCTATTATCTTTTCTTCAATGCAAGGCTCATGGCCTACTCCTCTAGACCTAATATGCAACCCTAGAGTTCCTGAATTTCTCATAGAAACAGGGTTGGTCAGGGAAGGAAGAAGGACATTCTTGTATTACCAAGGTCTGTGGTTGTTTAATTTGAATAACAAAAGTGATCTCATTGGTATCCCAAGCTTGTTAAGTAATGCACATCGGTTATACACTTAGAAAGTAGCAAAAAGACTTGTTAGTGCAAACAGCTATGTGAGGAAAGCAAAAACCCTAAGCTTCCCTTCTTCATCTGTAAAATCGGAATAACAGCTCCAATCTCATGGTTATAAACAAGGTAATGTACATGAAGCACTTTGCTCAGATCTTGGCAAAGAATGGATGTTCAATAAACAGTAGTATGACTAGTTGTCACTGTCATGGTGGCAGTTATTCCATGAAAGGAAAAACAAGAGATTTACCAAGCCAATAATAAAAATACACTTAGAAAATACAGAATAAATGAGTAAGGACAGGGTTAACTTGCAGTGAGTCTATATGCTTAACTCCAGGGATGCCTGGGAGTTTGGTCTCCTTGGTCAAGTTTGGGATGAAACGTACTAGCTTTATAAAGTGCTGTTTAAAAGTCTGAAACTCCCTTGGAGGCACTCTGTACTAGCTTGTCGACATTGTTGAAAACGTATAGATTGATGGTTTGAATCTGATTTAATTGATTATGAAGCCTACTTTCAGCTATGTGACCAGTGTGGTCAAAGATTCTCAGTAAACTTGTGCCTTGGCTCTCCTGACACCAAGGTTATCTTGCACATATCTTGGTGGTTCACAATTAGAAGACAAAGCACGACCTGTATAACTAAAAATGGCCTTAGGAGCCATCTTTCTCCTGCTGCACTGTACCTTTGGCCATTATTAAAGCCTTATCAGAATCTCATAGGTCCTTTCAATTATGTAACATCATGCAGTGGCTATAATATACTTTGATGATTCATAAATATTTTGGGGATATCACGAGATTTGAAAATTTCAGAAATTCATCAGAATGTAAATTAAGGTCTATTTCTGGTCCTTATTTATAAGGACCTGATATTTGTAACAAACTCATGGTATGCATCCTTTACCATAACTTATATGCTTACTTTTATTAACTTCAATCTTGGTATGTTGATAGCCTATCATCATTAGAATTTTAACAACAGACCACAAATAAGCTCTTAAGAAGGATTAAGAAATGACAATTACACCCATGACAGATATGTTTAGAGAATCATGAGTAGCTACAACAAAAAACAATAAAGAAATTATGTTCTATTGATTTCTAGGTTATTTGATAGTTCAGGTAGCTAGTGAATATTTTACATAATCATTGTGGATATTAATGATAGTAATACATCATTTATGCAGAAGTCACTCAAATAAACCCAGTCTCATGAACTTAGAAACACGAGATGACTAAGGACGTGCATTACAACTTATCTTATACTTTACCTACAGGGAGCCCCAACTCCCTTAGATTAATCAATCAATTTATTCAACCCTCATCCATGAGCCTGGCTTTGGGAATTGAAAGCCTCACCACACATTAAAGCTGAAAAGTAGAAGGGGCAGAGGTGGGCTGAACTAGATCAACACACTGACAGCAACAAGAAGTGAAAGCTGATTAATCTGAAGACAAGGGAAAAGAGACAGAGGGCTCTTTGAGGGTTATTTTAGAGTAGGCTCTAACCCCCCTCACACTAACAGCTTCCACAGCTGTAGGCATCAATGATTATGTTTACAATGGTGAATCTGAGTCATCAAGAAAGGACCATGTGATGTTTAGGATATTGTTTAGGAATGCAGTAAATTATACTATCTATTTTAGAACTATTTCCATAAAAACAGTTTTCAAAAAGTTTTCTTTTAACACTTAGTAAGAAGGTAAGCATCAACAATCTGGAAAATGTATGTATTCATCAGAAAGTTTGTTCCTAGACAATGGTGTGTAAATGCTGGTGAACCACAGACTGAATCTATAATGAATCCACAGGCTAACCATGAAGCTATAAATCTCTAATACCTTATTTAGTTGTGAATTTCTCACAAAAGATTGCAGAACATGCTAAGCTATCCAATTATTTGAACCTTCTGTTTGTCACATGAAAACTGCCTTTTGAGACTATCTTGTCGAAGTCTAAAAAAGCCAGTATCTGTTCACCACTTTCACCAACCCCATATTCAGATATATGAAACTGCAGGAAAAGAGAAAAGTGAGGTATGGTGAAAATGTCCTGAATTTGTAGTCAGGATATGAAGGTTTCTATTTCAGCTCTGGCACTAAACTTGCTGCATGATTCTGCATTTGTTGCTTAATTTATCTAGGCCTGTCTCCAAATTTGTGAAGCTAAGTTGTTATACATGATTTCTTAGGTCCTTTCAGTTGTAACTGTGAAGCATTTTATAATTGAAAAGTTTTGCCAAGTGGCAGTAATGTATCACATCCAAATCTTTTTGAGATAGGACTATATCATTTTCCAGGCAAGCAACCATCATGCCCCAAACCAACAACAACAAAAATAAACAAGAAGAGAAAAATCAACAAGGCAACCTCCCCACCCAACTCTGTTCTCAGATTTATATAAAAAAAGAAATCTTAGGAAGTGTCATTCATACTCATAATTCCTTGTTTTCTTGCTTCTAAGCCATTTTGATACTATTATTTACTCATTTGTACATGCATACAATGCCTTCAAGGCTTTTTCTACCGAAACAGGTATTAAACAGGTATTTCTAATCACAGACTGATGGAAATAACTTTCCCTAGAAAAACAAAGTCTCATATTAAAAGAAAATTATGCAAACTAAAAAGATGCTATTTGGATCATCCTATTATTTAGGAAGGCTGAAAAAATAGAATATTTCCCAATTGTATTTCACCACTGTAACCTATTTGTGGAAATTAAAGGTTTATTCTTTCATAGCGGGTAGGTTTATAATTGAGAATTTGTTGTATGGTGGTGTTCATGTACCCAACAAGTTTGTCACAAACTGATAACTTAGTTAGAGTGGCACATACTATATATTTTCACAGAAATTAGGGAGCAGAAACCTATTCAAGAACTTAGATATTTAAAAAATAATTTGAAGGTTGTAGCACTGAGCTAGTCAGAGTAGGAATTCTCAGGGTTTGAGAGAAGAAATAATTGTTATTAATATCTTTAATATCCTGAACCTGCTTCTTAAGGATAATGTGGTGGTTATGATCGCTACCTAAGACTTTTAAAAAATGTATCTTTGTGCTACTGGAGATATGCAAAGAAATGCCAGATGATAAGAGGCAGGTTTCCAGGACTAAGTGTGGATAAAATGCCAGAAATGGAGTTCTATAGGAGAGAAGACAAAAGAGGTAATGTACATCTATAAAGTCAATATTCTTTAAAAACAAAATAAACATGGTTCCCCCCTGAGTGAGTCTTACTAACTCAGTATGGTTTTCTTTAAAGCCAAATTTTAGATTGTATATTCAGATGTCTCTTGTCTAACCATTTTATTCTTTGTAAGGAATAAGAAATACAGGGAAATGGTCTAATAGATTCTCCAACAAAGGAAGGCAAAAGGCCAACTTTTCTTTGAAGGAATTTTACAATTTAGAACTCTTTATCAAAAAGAATTCTTCATGAAATGGTAGATGACAGCAACCAAGTCACTAGCAATTATAACAATTGGTTTAAATGTATGGTACTGTAATGCATGATATTTATGGACCAGGGGATGTACCTCACCTGCAGGAAACAAATATAGAAATAGTGATACCAGCCCTGATGTCAGTTCCTTTACATTGAACTCGGCATATATGGGGTTAAAACCAAAAGCACTCATCCTCTTTCCCTGCTTCTTTAGTTACACTCATATGTAAATATCTGTATCTTTAACCTTTGACTCCCTGAGCTTTATAACCAAATAAAAGTTACAAATTGTTAGGGGCCGCCCGTAGTTGACTGGTTAAGTACATGTGCTCTGCTTTGGTGGCCCAGGGTTTCGCTGGTTGGGATCCTAGACGCGGACATGACACCACTCATCAGGCTATGCTGAGGTGGCAACCCAAGTAGCACAACTGGAAGGACCTACAACTACAATATAGAACCAAGGACTGGGGGCCTTTGGGGAGAAGAAAAAAATAAGAAAACATTGGCAAAAGTTATAAATTGTTAAAGCCCAGGTGGCCTCACACTGGGCTTACACTCAAGTTTTGGCTAACCACAGGTCCTTGAAGTTTATTATAGGAAAATTAATGTCCAGAGAATATCAAAAAACTAAAGCTTCCCAGGCCCCCAACTCCTCAGCTTCCTGGTGCCAGAATCCACCATCCACCACGGAGACAGATGGCCAAGGACACCCACCTGTGGAATCACTTATCTTCCCCTAGCTGCAAGCAGCAGCCTCACAAGGTCAAATGCAGGCTGGTGGGAAAGCACAGACTAGCAAGGCCATAGGCTCACCCCTCCCTACAAGCAGCCACATTCCTTGCAGCCTTTAAAAACCCCTTGCCTTCCATCTTTCAGGGAGACAAGACAAATTTGAGGGCTCACTCTCGTCTCCCAGCTGATGTCACCTGAAGTAAAACCCTTTCCTCGCCATAAGCCTGGCATGCCAGCTTTTCTTTGGCCCCTCTTGTGTGGAGGGAAAAGAATCTGTGTATGTGGCAGGTAACAATTTGGCAAACCAGCCAGGAGGCTCTTTGCCCATGGCTCTGCGGCCCCAGGCCAACTGGGATTTCCTGGGAAGCAGTCCAGCAGCTGCCTAGATGATCTGCCCTAGAGGCTGCCCCTAGTACTTTCTCTCTGACCCAGCACCACTGGCCCTAGGCACATTTTCTTATAGCAAGGAAACAGGCTTAGATTTGTTTGTTTGTTTGTTTGTTTTTGCTTCTGATGAGTCAAAGGACTCAATCTGGAATAGGGTAAGTCACCTCGGAGATACCTGTGAACTTCCTTCTCCTCCTTCTGGGGTCCTTTCCATTCATGGAGGGGCCATCTGGGTGCACATTTGGAGTGGGAACAGTTGTAGGACTTTCTACCCTAAATCGGTTCACTGATGTCTGTTTTTTCTCTGTCTGGAGCTGTGTGTCTGTCCATCTCTATTTCTGTTTTTTTTTTAAGAAAAGTGTTAACATGGGTGGTGCTGCATCTATTCTACCTAAGAGCCCCTTGGGAAAAATTTTGGCTGATTGGTTAACCTATAGTCATAAGCCAATGTCTAAAAGGGATAATTTTCTTTTGTAACACCACATAGCCACAAGATTCTTTAGACTCTGGAGGGAAAATGGCCAAACAATGGCTCCTTAAGTTGGAAAAATTTTTAGAGAGCTCTCATCATAACAACTGTTTTATTGATACCTATGAAAAGACCAAATTAAAAGGAAAATACAATGACTAGTCTTAAAAACATAATCAAACTTGGGGTCTCAGCTTCTTCTTGTGGTCTTACAGGTGCTAATGAAAACATTAAGTTAACGAAGAGAAATCAGAAAGGGAAGAGTCACAGGACTCATCCCAACAGGATGGAAATCTTTAGTTATTAAAAAGGAAAATGGGATGAATAGAACAGACATAAATAAAGTTAAAACAAAGGACATTAAAGGAACTCAGACAGGCCTGTTCTATTCACCCCAATTTGAAAGAATTTAAAAAGCCAGAAGACAGAAATCACGATGAGAAACCTGACCAACAATTGTTTGGGGCAACAGTTAGGCTACTCAGGATGCTAAGACTATAAAGATTAAAGTGTTTAAGCTAATATCATATAAAGAGGTCATGTTAACTTTGCCTGAATGTTTTTCTGGAAACAGACGTCATGTCTGGCTAGAAATGCTTCCCCTACACAATATTACTTGTTAATGGAATTCTAATATAAGTTATAATTAGAGGTATAAGAGTTGATAAAAGATAAAGTTTTATAAAACTCAGTATATTTAAATGAGCTTTATGTAAAATGACTGTATCTCTTTTGCCTGGCTGTGCTATAGATTATGTTATGGGGATAAACATTATGTCTCACTGGGGAACATTTCCCCTGCCTGATATTGTAAGAGCATATAAATCCACCCTTCAGGCAATGTTAATTAAACATGCTAAAGGAGAACTCACTTTAAAATGGCCAAAATGGGGCAATTTCAGTTCACCCAAACTGGTGTATTTACATATGCAATTGGAAAAAGCCAGCTACAAAGTTAAACAACCAATAGGAAGCCTATTTTAATCTTTTGAAGGTTCTAAATAAAATCAGGAATATTTTACTGTTTCTTTAAAAGAAAATAATTAAACAATTAAACATGCCAGCAGCCAAAGCCAAATCTGCTGCTCCTCTCTCCTCTCTTGCTGAGCTTCCCCACTTCAACTCCCCTGAAATTCCTGATCTAAAATTCAGCACGTGAAAATAAGTATAAACTTTTGAGATAATTTGAAATTGTAATGGCCATTCTGGGGAACCTCTGTTTCAGCTGAGTCCACCTTAAGGGCTACCCTTAAAAGAGGGGATTCAAAACCTCTCATAATAGAATGCAGTCTTCACTTAATATGCAGAAACTTCTAAAAGACAAAATTATGTAACATGGTATAAAATAATCTTTGGTAAATAAAAGCCTGTTTAAGTTTGTTGGTTTGATTAAAATAAATATATTTTCAGAGTTATCAACATTGGATATGATACAGACATGTTATCTGTTACAAAATTTGTCAGCAAAAGTTCACAACTTAAAATAATAGCTGATTTTGTTTGATGTCTCATGTTTTTTGTAGATGGTTTTTACAGATGATCTAAATATAATTGTTGAGGACAAGTAAACTAAATAGATGTAAAAAAATAAAAGTTTTTAGAGAAACTTTTTAACAATAATTATGTATTATGATGTATGTACTTAAAACAACTTAAGATGGTGGCTAAATGCTTTAATGTCACACAAACTCTTCGAGAATAATCTAAACATAATTGCTGGAAACAAAGAATTTAAATAGATAAAGATGGGCAAAAGTTTTTGAGTGCAATAATTATGTTTTATGGTCTGTGTATTTGAAAATCAGCTCCCAAAATCTTTTTGGTAACTTACAACTTTAGAGTTTTACTAAATTAAGTTAAATGATAAAATGTGTTGAGTATCTAGGTCATTTTCACATAATATAAAATAGTAGAAATTGATTATTGGGCATAGATTTGTCTGCCTGTGGTTTCTTATCTCAGAGAAACTAAAAGATGCTTAAGTTTATTGATAAACATGTTTTGTACATGCTGAGAAATTTTCTATGAGAAAACACGTATTTCTAAAAAGTCTGTATACAAGACAAGTAAAACATATGTTTCCAGTAAAAAAAGATAAAAAGAGAGATATTTTTGTTTTGTTAAAAATGATAAATTTATCCTAAAGTACTAAAAAAAAAAGACGACATTGGACAAATTCTTAATGTAAAAAGGAAGTGACAGAAAGTTTGTAAAAGGAAAATCCTGAAAAGTTTTATGCCTGGTCAAGTTGACTAAGATTAAAGTAAAGCCAATTAAATAAGTAAGTTTTGATGTCAAAAGACACTGGTGCGAAAATTAAAATTTGACTCACTCTCTTTCTTAAAAGAACAATTTTCCTGAACTTTTAGTCTGCTCTTGATAAAGAGGTTATAAAAGGTTTTTCTTTACCTTTAAGTTTACCTAAAAGACAGAAAAACTATGTTTTGTTGAAATAATCTCCTATGTTCAAAAAGACTGAGGTCTCTCTATTAAGGTTTTTTTTGTTTTTTGTTTTTTAACTATTTGGCTCTCTCTGTTTGCCTTCAAGATCTTTGGTTGTCACCATGGTTAAAGGGATAACTAAACACTGTTTCATGGGGACCTATAATATTATATGGGTAAATGTTATTGATATAAATGTTTTGAAAATTATGTAACATTCCTAAAATTCTGATCTGTCCTGATTATCAACCATAATTCTGGTTGTTTCAAAGTGTTGTATGTCAAAGAAATAGCCAAGTTTTTTTGTCAATTGCCATTTTTTAAAGTGTTTTGTTGTTTGCAGACAGTTGTTTTACTCTGATGTTTTTGCAAATATGTTTCATCTTCAGAGAGATTCATGGAAAGGACTCTGACACATGCTCTAGAATACAGCTTTCTGATAAACTTTCAGATTATGAAACTGAACTGGGCAAGAAATTATAGAACTGAAAAACTGATGGCCTCATGAAACCGCCAACAGAAGATCAAGAGTTGGTTATATAAAACTAAATAAACTGATGGGGTGATTATAATTTTTATGAATTTTTGTTTAACATATTGTGGATTTTTAAATTTTTGTTTTTTCAGATTTAAGAAAACTTTTTCTTTATTCTCTTAAGGAACTATAACTTAGAACAATTTGTAAACAGAATTGAAACATTTATTTTTTTCTATCTGATCCCTCCAAAATGTGAAAACTCCTGATGAATAAGTATTCTTATTTTCATGGCAATATGGTTGTTTGTATAAGTTCAATAAGGATCTGTTCTTCTTATAACAGGACACAACTGGAAACACTGGTTATATTACTGAGGCTTTACTGGAATGTCATATTTGAGAGTAACAATAAAGACTCAGATATGACAAGACAGCTTTTGAGGAATAAAGGTTGACTTTTTGGAATAAAGCCACTTGTAAATATTTGCCTGGTGCCTTGCTTACACGTTCCCAGCAACCTTACCTGGTAAGTAAGTAAGGTCACTTATCCAGCAGGTGCAGGGAACCTCAAAATCTTTTTGGGGAGCCTCAAGAGAAGAGAGGAATTCACCCAAATCTGTATGTATTACAGGAGGAGTCTAATAACAAGTTCTTGATCTGCCTTTCCTGGCCTTGAGAGGCCTTCAATCTAAGTTCAGTCTAAAACTCCTCATAAAAAGTTCCAGCAAAGCAAATTTGAAAGAGCCTATATGATCAATTGCTGTTCTTACTGTATTTATGTAACTAACTGGGCCAAGTTTATTAAACTTATTTTTATAAATAAGTTTTTGTATTATTTTGTAAACCAATGGGTCTTAATTTGACCATCTTTAGTAAAAATAAGGGTGATTTTAGAGAGAGAAAATATTATGTTTCAGTAGAAACTATGGTACAGGTTCATGAATATTGGATTTTGGTTCTGATAATTGTCTTTGAGCTTTTTGTTTTATATCTGTTAACTGGATTGGATCCTGAATTCTTCTAGTCTCCTGAAATATCCAAAATAACAAATCTCCAAACTAACGTTTTCTACTTTTTCCATCATTTTCATTGAGAATCGAGACTGAATCCGCCCTTTTTCCTGAAACCTTGCAAACTGAAGCTAGTCATCTTAATATAAACTTAAAAAGATTCATGCCTGCTACTATGTAAGTCACTCAGCAAGATACCTGAGAGCCCAATGACACCATCAGAGACATTTCAAACTGCAAAAGATGCTTTGACCCTAACTCCTAAAAGTCTTCTTGATTGGTTGCCCCTTGGGGCTCAGGAACTAATTTATAATGTACTCCAATCATTAACCCTGATTTTGTTTTTCTTTCTCTAAAAATACCTCTTATTAAATACCTTATTAAATACTTACTTATACAAGACAGGCCTAACTCTGGGAGCCCACCTGCATCACCACCTTATGCAAAGACTGGTTCAATAAGATGGAACAACCTATGACCCTTATCAGCAAGTATCTGCAGAGGTACCAGGTCTAGACCGATTTTCAGGGCTGTCTTCTTGGATTCCTCAAAAGATTAAGCCCATTTTTCAGGGACTGTTAAAATTTGGCTTGTCTATATTTCTTATCCTTCTGGTTATATACTTAATGTGCCTTTAGATGTTGTTCCAACTTGTTGAACAAGGTACAAAAGTTCTAAAAAATGTCAACCTAAAGTCAAGAACAAAAGAATATTTTCAAATGAGTGCTAAACAGCTTCATTCCTCTAGCCCAGATCTACACCCTGATTCAGCAGGAAGTAGCTAGATGGGCTGTCGTCCCAAAGCCCTCAAGATTGAGCAAGAAACATAAAATGGAGGGAGTTGATACCAGCCCTGATATCAGTTCCCTTACATTGAACCCAGCATATATGGGGTTAAAACCAAAAGCATTCATTCCTTTCCCCTGCTTCTTCAGTTACACTCATATGTAAATATCTGTTTCTTTAACCTTTGACTCCCTGAGCTTTACAACCAAATAAAAGTTACAAATTGTTAAAAGCCCAGGTGGCCTCACACTAAAGTTTTGGCTAATCACAGGTCCCTGAAGTTTATTGTAGGGAAACTGATATCCAGAGAATATCAAGAAACTAAAGCTTCCCAGGCCCGCAACTCCTTGAATTCCTGGTGCCAGAATCCACCATCCACCACAGAGACAGATGGCCAAGAACAGCCACCTGCAGAATCCCTTAACTCCCCCTCCCTCCAAGCAGCAGCCTCACAAGGTCAAATGCAGGCTGGTGGGAAAGTGCTGACTAGCAAGGCCACAGGCTCCCCCCTCCCTACAAGCAGCCTCATTCCTTGCAACCTTTAAAAACCCCTTGCCTCCCATCTTTCAGGGAGACAAGATGAATTTGGGGGCTCAGTCTCATCTCCTGGCTGACGTCATCCGAAATAAAAACCCTTTTCTTGCCATAAGCCTGGCATTCCACTTTTTATTTGGCTCCTCTTGTGTAGCGGGTCAAGAACCTGTGTATGTGGCAGGTAACAATATCAAATGCTCTAATTTGCACAAAATTAAGCACACAATCATGTGGAATCATCAAAACAGGAGAATTCTAAAGATGGGTATTTCTCCTATCACTAGTACTTCAATTATATCAGCAAGAATATCATTAGTCCTAGGGTTTACAGTTGTTACAATCATAAAACTTTCTTTTTAGTTATGGATTCCCATCTACACTGATTACAGTTCTGTCCCATATGGAAGAATATGGAAATAACTATAACTAATAATCACCATTTACTGGGAAAAAAGGTAAGTAGATAGAACGCACCAAATATAAAATATAGTTTTAAATACATAACTCTATGTTATGGTGAATGCTTTACAACTTGTCAACACAGATGGTATGATATTATCTATGTGTTAGTTAGCTGTAATCTAGACTCTAGGAGTGGATAATTGTCCTAATAGAACACATACTACATTTAATCAAAAAGCCACATTCCAGTGGTGGCTATTCAAATAGCATTCAAAGAGAGCATTCAGCTATCTTTCCCTCCTGCCCACAACAGCAGAGCATAATGGATTTAAGAAATGGAGTCTCATTGATAAATTAGTGCTTTTATTAGTTAGCACATTGATTTCAGAAATGACTTTTCACTGGTGAAATCAATGTTGTTTATATCTGAGTTTGCTCTAGAAATGATAGCAGAATTCAAACTTTTGCTTGCTCTATCTGAAAGGGAGGTGCTACATACCAGGAGGATTTCATTTTCCTCCCTTCCCTCATGGTGGCTCCTCAGGGACCACTTCAGAAACCCTGGGGCTTCACTGAGCACACTGGAAACCACTGATCCATCTCAATCCCTTCATTTTACTGACAA
Organism: Equus caballus; assembly: GCF_041296265.1. Lineage (NCBI taxonomy): Eukaryota > Metazoa > Chordata > Mammalia > Perissodactyla > Equidae > Equus > Equus caballus. Next base: position 30,674,198 of record NC_091715.1, on the reverse strand, counting down.
AAAAATGAAATCCAGAGGTTAAGTAACTTATCCAAGGACATGGCTGCTTAATTAGAGAGGCAGGACTACACCTTGGTTTCAGGAACCATATAATACTCTCCTTTAGACTCAAATTACGTCTATGAAAAACAACATAATATGTGAATTATGGCTTATGTCTAAAGATTTCCTTTCCTTTATTCTAAATCAATGGTCTCAACCTTGGGCGATTTTACAACCCAGGGAACATTTGGTGGTGTATAGATACATCTCTGGTTGTCACAACTTGGAATAGGTGCCACTGGCACCTAGTGAGCAAAGACCAAGGATGCTGCTAAACATCTTACAATGCATGGGACAGTACCCCCCCCAATAAAGAATTATCTGGCCCAAAATGTCAATAGTCACTCCCTAGCTATATACTCCAAAGCACTGAGAACAGATATTCAAACAAAAACTTGTACATCAGTGTTCATAGCAGCACTATTTACAATAGCCAAAAGGTGGAAACAACCCAAATGTCCATCAACTTATGAATGGATAATCAAAATATGGTATGTTCATACAATGGGATATTATTCAGCCATAAAAAGGAATAACCATAAAAAGGAAAGGAAAAGGAATAATACTAATATAATATGGATAAATTTAAAAAACATTATGCTAAGTGAAAAAAGCCAGACACAAAAGGTCACATATTGTATTATTCCATTTATATGCAATATCCAGAATACATAAATCCATAGAGATAGAAAGCAGATTATAGGTTGCCAGGGCCTGGGGAGAGGAAGGAATAGAGACTGACTGCTTAGTGGGTATGGGGTCTCCGGTGGAGGTGATGGAAATGTTTTAGAACAAGATAGTTGCACAACATTGTGAATGTACTAAATGCCACTGAACTGTATATTTTAAAATGGTCAATTCTATGTTATGTGAATTTTGCCTCAATTTTTTTTAAAAAAAGTCAATAGTGCTGAGGTTGAGAAACCATTCTAAATTTACATACCAAAGGTTTTCTTCTTCTTAAAAAAGTAAAAGGCAGAGAGGACTCCATCAAAGACAAAAAGCATCAAGCACTATAATGAGTTAAAAAAAAGAAAAGTGGCCTGACCCTTAAATAGCTCATTTTTCTCTGGTGGGAAAGACTCGCCAGGAAAAAATAATGGCTGTTGTCAGCCTCAAGCAGACTTGTATTACTGTTATAAAATTATGAAGATAAGGGTTTACGATAAATTGGTGACATCATCTAAACTGCAGAGGCACGAATATGCTACTGTAATAAAGAGACTCTCAGATTTAATATAGGCCAGAAAATGAAATAATTAATTGTCTTTAAATATGTGCCTTCACTTGAACTATAAACCAGGGAGCTGTCAAATAAAATTAGGCACTACATTATGAGATAGTCACTTTACAAGCCTTACCAGTTTGAACATTCATTCTCTGTTTGAAAATATGGAGCTGTATGCTCAGAGTTAACGTTTAGGATTGGCCTCAACTGAGCAGCAGTGAATCTAAGAGCTTAGAGATTTACTGTGGTAGCTATAACCCATCTTTCCTTCCATTAAGTCTTGATAAGTAGGGGGACATATTTGGGTTCCCTGGGCTAAAGGAGCCAAGCACATCCAGGGACCCAAAGGAATTATGCTGCTGTGTTTTAATAAAAAACAAAGACTAACTGGCAGCAAAAATGCCACTGTTTCTTCATAGCACAGAAATATGTTCATGTATACTAGAACATCAAGGGCATGTTATCATGAAGTACAGAAAATAAAGATAGAAACTGACTTTTCAGATTAAGATTTTATAGAGAGAGGGTTTTCTTCTATGCTAGGTAAAAGCTATTCCCAAAGACTAAATACTGGAAGGGGAGAAACAGAAAAAAATGCTAAAGTATCTTCATATTTTTATTTTAATTATTCTCCACAAATAAGACTATCTGCTTACTGTCATTCAGCTATTCCAGGTATTGTTTTTTATACAACTAAACAAAATTAATCCTTTTGAAGTTTTGTGGCTAAATATTACTCTCATTGGTAAAAGAAGAGTAGGAGCAGCTTGTGGTTTGCTATTAAAGACAGCATGATGAATTTCTTCCAGAAGCTGTGTCCTTAAAGACAGTGAAATTAGCCATTAATAACTGATATTAGGCTAATAAATGCCATAAATTGCTGCTATAGCACAAGAACATGCAGTAAGAGAAGTGTGTTCTCTCATAGAAAAAAATTCAGATGGAAAATAGGTTTGACTTAAAAATCAAATTCTACTCAAACATTGTAACAAAAACAATAACCCCAAAATTTTTTAGCAAGAAATTGCTTTGTGGAGTACTGAAACTTTTGAAATTTTGTCTTGAATAAACCAGCTGCTCAGGGGGGAATGAAAAGGCAGAATAAAGTTTTAATTTCCATCTGAAGATGATTAAAGATAAACACTCTAGTATTACACACATAATATTTTGTGAGCCTATATACACGCATCTGTAAAATCTTTACATTCTCTTCTTTGTGAAAATGTTAATTCTCTGCTAAAATCTTATACATAATTTTATTTATACATAGTGTTCTTTCTTGTAACAGCATCTCCCCTTGAATGTCTCATACTGTTCTAGTGTTTTATGATGTATTATATTCTTTGTGTTAAGAAAAACTGCAAAAATAAAACCCTATCGATCAAGAATGATGACTTTCCCCAGGTAAGTGGTGTCTTAGGCCCCTTACTCTAGGCATCTCCCACCGTGGGTTGTGTATAAGAAGCTTCAGAGTTGACTTATCTTGTTGTTTAACTTGGTGACTGCCAATCAGTGCTGCTGCCTTCGAATCACTGCAGCCAAGGATCATTGCTGCTCAGAGGATTTTGATATTTGAGGCACTCCACTATCTGATACACATGTGCTTTAGCTCTTGCCATAAATGGTGATGAACACTGAGCTATTTCTCTCTGCCTATCTGTCCAGTCCCCCATGCTGTGAGAAATATATGAACATCATTGTAGATCTTAGAAAATATTTTCTTCTGTACTTCTCACAGCAACAGACAGCTCCTAAGTTGTTTTCTTTTTTAAAGATTGGCACCTGAGCTAACATCTGTTGCCAATCTTCTTTTTTTCTTTTTTTTCTTCTTCTTCTCCCCAAAGCCCCCCAGTACATACTTGTATATTCTAGTTGTAGGTGCTTCTGGTTGTACTATGTGGGATGCCACCTCAGCACGGCCTGATGAGCGGTGCCATGTCCACGCCCAGGACCCAAACCAGGCAAACCCTGGGCCACTGAAGCAGAGCAAGTGAACTTAACCACTTGGCCACAGGGCCAGCCCCAGCTCCTAAGTTTTTAATAAACTTTCTACACTACTGATGACTAGAGTATTCAGAACATGGTTTATTGGAAGAAAATAAAAACTGGATATGCCATAAGGAGGCCTAGGTTTGCATTTTGGCTCTCCATTTATAGGCTGTGGACTTCAGCTAAGACTTTCTCTCATGACCTTCAGTTTTAGAATACATAAAATAAAGATAATAATCCCTACTTAGATCACAAGGTTTTCTTAGAACGCAAATAAAATAACATAAGAGAAATATCTGTGAGTTATGAAGTGCTCTACAGGTACTTGTTAATATCAAAATAATAATTCTTAAGAGTCCTAAATACTAAGCCCCAGCTCAGAACTCATATATAGCAAATGGCATTTCAATGCCACATTCAATGGATACTGACTGTGGCCTAGTAAGAAATTAAAAACACAAGTCTGTTCTCATCCTCTCCACCATTTTTAAGACTTTGTTTATAAATTTTTTCATGTCACATAAATTAAAGAATGATTCATCTAACACATATTTATAAATAATTTCTTCATCCAATATCAAAAAATACTGAAAGAGGGGTCAGCCCAGTGGCACAGAGATTAAGTTTCTGCGTTCTGCTTCGGCAGCCTGGGGTTTGCCAGTTCAGATCTGGGGTGCAGACCTACGCACTGCTTGTCAAACCATGCTGGGGCAGGTGTCCCACATATAAACTAGAGGAAGATGGCATGGATGTTAGCTCAGGGCCAGTCTTCCTCAGCAAAAAAAGAGGAGGATTGGTAGCAGATGTTAGCTCAGGGCTATCTTCCTCAAAAGAACAAACAAACACACAAAAGAAAAAAAGAGAAAAAAAATACTAAAAGAAATTCACCTCAATTTTAATTTTTCACCTACAGTGTATGTTTTTCCAGCTGTGTTCTTTGTTTTCATGGCTCCTTAATTAATGAGGCTGGTCCCATGTCTTTGTGATGTTTTCCTCTGCTGTCCCTTTGTATGACACATTGAGCTATGTTTGTGAGAGTCTTTGCCAAACCCAGTAAAAACTTCATTGTACACTGCCAGAAAAGAAAAAAATAAGCACACAGTAGCATCTTTTTTTCCACTAACAGTGTCAGCAATTAACAAGTGTAATCAGGCAAACTAAGTAAAGCTTGGAGAGTAAAGGACAGAGTCTTTGCGATTCAGGATGTTAAGGATGCTTTTAAAGTGGTCAACACAAAGAGCCAAAATGCTGCTATTACAAGATTCTGTTTGTAAAAGCAGCATGTTTTGAAGCACTTTCCTTATCTCATCTCCAGGTTGGAAACATGCCCATCTTTGCAGATTACATTACCATGTCCTGTCCTTTAGCAAGAACTCTATTAATTGCCTGGCCATTTAAACAAATACTTGCTGAGGCACCTTTTAAAGTAAGCACCTAATGATCTACTCGCTAATGACCTGACGATCATTTTGAAAAGGAAGAGAGGAAACAAGAAGAAATGTGTTGACTTGTTTCAGTGCAGCTCTCTTTTCCATATGGCCATGATGAAATCCAACAATGAGAACATTCTCCAAATCCACCTAAAGCTTGAGATTAGGTAAGGATTAAGGCACAATAGTTATTCTGGAAGCTTCTACTGACAGCTGACTTGGGGTTAGGATATGGCATGAATTAGTTCCAGAACTTTGACCAGTTTTTTTTAATTTGTTCATTTTTTTAAATTTCTAAACTATCAGAGATTGGTATCTTTTGTGAAGGTTGAGAAAGAACCAGAATCCCTAGGCTAATCAATCTCCAAGGGAAGCTCCAGAGAAAAGAGGCAAAATCTGACTCAGCAAGATTCAGGAAAGTATTTTCCATGATTCATCCATAATCCTGGGCTGCCCACGAGGGCCCATACTAGGGTGGGGCAAGCAAAGTACCCAGAGCACAAAACATAAGGAAGCACTGTCTGTCACTTGCACAACCCCAGTCCCAGCCCTGCTGCCTACAGAAGCATCTGATCAAGTAGCCTCATTTTAACTGTTCAAATTCAATAAGGACAGCAATGAGCAGATACCACTGCTCTCTTCCATTATACTTTAGAGTTCTTAACACACTTGCATCTGTATTATCACATTACGCCAATCACAACTTTCTGAGGCTAGAAGTGCAGAACGTATTAATCCTACCTCAGAGATGAAAAAACAAGTTGAGGGGAGCTCTAGGATTTGATCAAAGTAGTAGAGGTAGAACTTGAACTCGGGCCTCTGATTCTCTATGTTCAGTACTCTTCTCACTGTGCTACACAACACCAGGTTTCCCTCTGAGGTCCTTTACAGCATCTGATTTTATGGTCTACACTGATTAGGATTATTTATGAAGTCACTAGTGGCTAGTTAATATTAACAACAAAACGACCTTAAATTTGTCTATTGTCCACTGTCCATAAGTAGCCTTGTGAGAAAGGAAAAATAAACAAAAGGAATTAATCTAACAGTTCTTAATGCCAGGCTTTAACATTTCAGGGGAAATCAAAACCATTTATAAATCAACCTCAAAGATGAACTTTTTAATACTGTCATTGATTGCATAGTAGAAGCACTTTTTTGTTTATGTTATTATCAACAAAACTTAGAAGCCATTGGAAGCATATGGGTAACTTTGCTAAGAGTTGTAAAGAAGTTGGATTAGGGCAGCTCTATATAGTATCAAGTTTGAGCCTTCTCTCTCTGTACTGGGAGATATCCAGAAAAGAACAGAAGGAAAAAAAAGACCCTTGCCAGTGCATGTGGTCTGTTGGTCTTTCTCTGTACAGCCCTGCTTCAGACAAAAAGTTACTAACACTAACCAGAAATACAATTTATGTGTCCACAAAAACACTCTGAGATACAAATCTAATTTCCTGGATACAGCGGATTAATACGGAGAGAGTCTAAATAATTTAAAAGTGAAGAGAAACTTACTCCTCCCCATGTTTTCTTGTGGTCTCTGGCAGGTCCCTGGATGATGATTTCCTGTACAAAATACAACACATATCACAGTCAGATTCACAGAGGCTGAGTCACTACATCAAATAAGCTCCATTAAAGTTGATGTGGTCAACATGAGCCTTTCATTTCAGTGCATCCCAATCTTGTCTCCTTACACAAATGTTTTCTCCATCACAAACAGATATATAGCCTCACAGGATAGAAAAACAGTATTCTAGAAGCATGGGCTCTAAATCAACTTACTATGACCTTGTTTATCTGGTATTAATTTCTGCCCTTGCCAAATAAGTCACCAAATTGGTCACATGCTTATCTCTTAGGAAGGCAGTGATATCAACAAAAAATGGTGGACAAAATTGCCAAAAGACTCAGGCTAGCATGTTATTAGTTTGCCTATCCCTGGTTTCTCTTCAATGTCATTCTGTGACAAATCCAATACCCTTTATAGTGTAACATTTTCCTGAATGGTGTCAAACAGCAGTACCCCTAATCAAATTATCCCTGAGGCAAAGCAGCCCACAGAGTTATTACCAATAAACAATAACTGTGAACTACTGACAACAGAAATTTTGGAGGAAAAAAACTACATACTGCAAATGCAGGTATGCACAGAAGAGCAGCAATTCTGTTTTTAAAAGATGAAAATAAATACACAGAAGCTAATTCATACCATAATGCTTCCTTTTCTTACAGGGTTCAATCATAGAATTACACATTTATTGTTCACCTGCCACATTCCCAATATGAAGCTAAGCACCAGAGAAGCAAAACTATAAGACAATTTATCAGTCTATTAAGGAATGTATAACCTATTTGAAGTTAAGCATATAGGGCAGAGTGATGTCATCAAGATGGGCACATAGGTCATTCTCAACTTCAGTTCCTCCCACAAGAAGACCTACTAGCAACTATCCATAGAAAAGACACTGCTGTGAAAATTCCACATTAGAAGGGTAAGAGGATTAGATACACTCTGACTGCATTGCCCCTCCCCCACATTGGCACAGTGCCACACCAAGAGGGCTCCCCAACCCCAGGGGCCTATGGTTTCTACAGTGGGAAAAGAGAGCCCAAGGTGGACATCCAGCTTCCCCAGCATGTGGGATGCTGCCCAGGAGGCCCACTCAGGGCTTGTCTCACAGGGATCACTGAAGGAATTTGCAGGGCTTGACCACTGGGGATCTGATAGAGATGGAGAAGAGGAGTGACTAATAAAAAACAGTGCCCAGGTCTTGGCAAATGGTGTTCCTGCTTGCAGCAGTACCTCAGCAAAGATCCCAGCCAGCAGCTCTGGCCATCTGTAGAGTCAAGCCAGTGGCCCCCTCTGACTAGGGAGCTCAGTTGGCAGTACTGCCTGATTTGGATTCCCAGTCAATGGTCCATACTGGCAGTGGAGCCTATTCTACCACCCTGCCCAGGAAGGGAAGCAAATTCCAAGCCGTGCCCAAGTGCTGAGCATACACTCCAGTCCCACCCTTCCAGAAGGACTTGCCAGAGAACTAGAACAGCTGAGGAGCCTATCTTACAGCCCCACTTGATAAGGGATCCAAGCCAGTAGCCCCGCCCAACTGGTGAGCATAGCTTCGGGCCTCACATAACCAGGCAGCCTGAAAAGTGACCCTGGGCAACATGGGAGCCCAGCCTATGGTACCAGCAAAACACAGAGCCCAGCCTACAACCCTGATAAACAGAGGATCCCAGCCTACTGCCCTGTCCAACTACCGAACGCAGCCTGCAGCCTTGCCCAGGCAGAAAGCCCAACCAGTAATCCCACCCAATCAAGGAGCATAGCCTGTGGCCCCATCCAACAAGAAAGCCCAGCTACTGACCCTGCCTACCAGCTGAGCACAGCCAATGACTTACGTGATCACAATGACCAGAATGCAGCCCTGCTCAACTTCAGGGCACAGTCTTCAGCCTCGCCTGATTTCAGAGCATGGCCTGAGGCAACCTCAGACCACTAAGCCCTGCCTGTAACCCTGCCTAAACACAGAGTCCAGCCAGTGACACCATCTTGTTGTGGAGCAAAGTCTGAGACCCCACACAACCAGGGGCAGATTGCAGAGCCTAGCCTATAGCCCTGTCCAATCGTGGGGTTCAACCAGTGGCACCACCCTGCCAGGGAACACAGCCTGGGACTTCAGCCAACCAGAGGTGACTGCAGAGCCCAGCTAGTGGTTCCACCTGACTGCAGAGCATAATCAACAGTCCCATCCAAACAGGGAGATGGTTGCCCAGTGGTCCTGGCTCAAACATGGAGCCTAGCCAACAGGCCCACCCAACCCTGGAGCCCAGCCAGCAGTATCCCCCAACCTCAGAGCATGGGCAGTAGCCTAACCCAACTAGAGACCCAACAGAAAGCCCTGCCTGCCCATAGAGGCTACCAGCTGACCTTTCCAGTACCCTCAAGCTGTAGTGACTGGTGAAGGTCTTTCCCTGCCAAAGTGAACCGGTAAAGTCGAAGAAGAGACTGCTTAAACAAATGCACAGATACCAATGCAAGGAATCAAGGATCACAAAAAAAACAGGTTAAAATCATACCAGCAAAAGAAACTAATAAAGCTTTAATAACTGACCCTAATTAAATGGAGATCTGCGAACTGTCTGAAAAAGAATTCAGAATAATTCTCTTAAAGAACTTCAGTGAACTACAAGAACACACAGATGACTACAAGAAATTAGGAAAACAATGCATGAACAAAATGAGAAGTACAACAAAGAAACAGAAGCCATCAAAAAAATCTTAAGAGCTGAAGAATCATGACTGAAGAATTCAACAGAACAAAACAGCAATATAGTCATGTGCTGCAAAACAACGTTTGGTCAACAAAGGACCACATATACAACAATGGTCCCATAAGATTAGTTCCATATTGCCTACGTGTGTAGTAGGCTATACCATCTATGTTTGTGTAAGTACACTCTATGATATCCACACAGTGATGAAATTACCTAATGATGCATTTATCAGAACATATTCCTGTCATTAAGCAATGCATGACCATAGTAAGTGCTTACCTATCAACAATTACTTTAAATGTAAATGGATTAAATTCTCCAATCAAAAGACACAGAATGTCTGAATGGATAAAAACAAAATACTGATGATATGCTGCCTACAAGAGACTCACTTTAGCTTTAAGGACACACAGAATGAAGTGAAGGGATGGAAACAGCTTTTCCAAGCAAATGATAACCAAAAGAAAGCAGAGATAGCTATATTTATATCAGCCAAGATAGACTTTAAGCTAAAAATGGTTATAAGAGACAAAGAAGGTCATTATATAATGAAAAAGGGGTCAATTCATCAAGAAGATATAACAATTATAAATATTCATGAACCCAACATGGGAATGCCTAAATATATAAAGCAAATATTAACACAACTAAAAGAAGACATAAACAGCAATACCATAATAGTTGGGGACTTTAATACCCTACTCTCAACAATGGACAGATCATCCAGACAGAGAATCTGTCAGGAAACAGTGGATTTAAACAACACTATAGATGAAATGGACAGAACAGACATATATAGAACATTCCATCCATAGCAGCAGAATGCACATTCTTCTCAAGGATACATGGAATCTTTTCTAAAACAGATCATATGGCAGACTGCAAAACAAGTCTCAAGAAATTCAAGAAGACAGAAATTATATCAAGTATCTTTTCCAACTACAATGGTATGAAAGCAGAAATAACAGGAGGAAATCTGGAAAACTCATAAATACATGGAAATTAAACAACGCACTCCTGACCAACCAATGGATTAAAGAAGAAATTAAAAAGGAAGTAAAAAAATATCTTGACACATACATAAACACAACATAAGAAAACCAAGGGAATACAGCAAAAGCAATTCTAAGAGAAAAGTTTACAGCAATAAACATCAATATTAAGAAACAAGAAAGGGGAAATAAAAAATTATCTTGAAACAAATGAAAATGGAAATACAACATATGAAATCCTGTGGGATACGGCAAAAGAATTTCTGTGAGGAAAGTTCATAGCAATACATATTAAGAAATTAGAAAGATCGCAAATAAACCTAACTTTACAGCTCAAGGAACTAGTAAAAGAAGAACAAACTAAGCCCAAAGTCAGCAGAAAAATGAAACACTAAACATTAGAGCAGAAATGAATGAAATATACAATAGGAAAACAACAGAAAACATCACTAATCATCAGGGAAATGCAAATCAAAACCACAATGATATATCACCTATCAAAAAGACAAGAGATAACAAATGCTAGTGAGGATGTGGAGAAAGGGAAACCCTCATACTCTGTTGGTGGGAATGTAACCATTATGGGAAACAGTGTGGAAGTTCCTCAAGAAATTAAAAAAAGAGAACTACCATATGATCCATCAATTCCACTTAGCGGTACATTTCTGAAGGAAACGAAATCACTATTTGAAAGAGATTTCTGTATCACCATGTTCACTGTAGGATTACTTATAATAGTCAAGACACGGAAACACCTAAATATCCGACAGATGACTGGATTAAAAAGATGTGATACATATACATACGTACACACCCACACACTGGAATACTATTTGGCCATAAAAAGGGAAATTCTGCCATTTGTGACAACACGGATGAACCTTGAGGGCATTATGCTAAATGAAATAAGTCAGACATTGAAAGACAAATACTGTATGAACTCACTTACATGTGGAATATAAAAAAACCAAACTCATAAAACCAGAGAATAGACTGGTGATTGCCAGGGGTGGGGGAATGGGTGAAGGCAGTCAAAAGGCACAAACTTCCAGTTTTAAGATGAATAAATTCTGGGGATGTAATGTACAGCATGGTGACTATAGTTATCCACACTGCATTGTCTATTTGAAAGATCTACATTAAGTGAGTGGATCTTAAAAGTTCTCAACACACACACACACAAAAACTATGTGAGGTGATGGATCTGTTAACCTTATTGTGGCAATCATTTCACAATATATACATGTATCAAATTATCATGTTGTACAACTTAAACTTACATAATGTTACATGTCAATTATATCTCGATAAAGCTGAAAAAGAGTGAAGCATATATGAAATAGATAATCAGGAAATAAATATGAGACTGAGATCTGATAACTAGTTGTGTGACACAGGAAAATCATTTTCTATTTCAAATTCCTCGCAAAAGGAGCAGGCTGAACTAGATGAGTGTTTCCCAAATTGACCTCCACAGGATGTTAAAAGGTACGTTATTCAAAACAGGACTCTGATCAAATAAATATAAGCAATGCTGTCTTAAGGTTAAATAGTTTTCTTTATTATAAGACTTTTTAGAGAGCTTTAAAAATGCTAATTAGCAATGTGACAAAAGTACGGTCTCTCAATGTACTTGGCTACATAACCTTTTTTGGACAAGATAACTGCTAAAGCCTCTTGCAGCTCTGAAATGTCATTATTTTCTAACAAGGTATTAACTGTATGGAACAAAATTAACATAAAGTGAATCAGGAAAGAAGTCAAGGGGGTTAAATTCTCAGAGAATTCTGGAACCAAAATAAACTTTAGAAATTATCTAATGATTTCTCACCACCCCACCTTTTATTTAAAGCAGCAGACCACTCTCAAGAGATCGTATGCAGAACACTAACATATATAAAATGGGTTAGGGCCGAACTCTTCAGGCTGAATTGAGGTGGAGGGCTGTAGTCCCACCCACTGGGATTTCTCCTTGAGGCAGCCTAGGTATGCCTCATCAGAAACCCAGTGCCACAAAAAGCAGAGTTTGAATTTTTGACTCCAGACCCTTCAGATGAAGCTATTCTGGGAAGGCTTTAGGAAAGAGCTGGAACCCTCATACATATTCACAGGAAGGTCCTTCACCCTTCCCAAGTATTTTCTCAATTTTAATTGTAACCCCTCCAAATGAGATAAATAAAACAAGCATTATATAAAGAGAATTATAAATCTTTCTCATTCCTAGAAAAACCATAAGAAAGTTAATGTACTAAAATACAATCCTTGTATAAGTAAGAAGCGATGAAGGAGTTAAGTAGAGGAGTCATATGGCTAAATATGGATTTTAAGAAGATATCTCTGGAGGCAGTAAGGAAAAGAGATTTGACTGGTGAGAGTACAGTGATATCAGAGATGCTAGGTATATCTGGCAGGACTTCTTGTATTTTATTTGTTTATTCTTTAATATTTAATAAAATCTTTTTGAAAAGACTCAAGCCATTCTCAGTTGTGCCAGGGGAACCACAAAGGAAAGGGTTGTCAGGCATGGGCCAGGATTTTCAAAGCCAGCTTGCCTCTCCAGAGGTCAACATGGGGGAGAGAACAGGCATCGGAGGCAAAAAAATCCAGGGAAAGATGAAACCAAGGAGGCAAAAATCACTATTACCTGTCAGCCGCCTCACCTAGTATTCCAGTAATAAACTTCCAAAGATCAGAATCTTGTTTGAAAGAAGACAATATCCGGAGAGAGATATGGGGTTCAAGGCCCACGATCTGTATCACCCCCAAACCCTGAACTCCCCCAGTCCCGGGTTACTTTCCAGCTTCTTCTGTTGCCGGGGTTCAGCCTGCTCTTTCCACTCTGATCTCCTGTTGCTCTGTTCTCTTTTTTCAGCTGGTATGTGTGTTCTAGTTTTTATACCTTTCTAAGCAGGAGTATTTGTCAATCTTGATTCTCAGGTCCCCATCCCAAACTAAACATTACCTCTATAGTAATGGAACACACTTAAAAACAACAACAAAGCAGCTTTTAGCCAGACATTAGGAAATAAAAATCACTGTTTCACGGATTTACCCAGCCTGGCATGAAACACTCTCTACAAGCAGGTTCCATCTTCCTTAACAACTCTACCATGCTCTAGCGAAACCAGCCTCTACTCATCCCTTAAATATGCCTTTAAATTGTTCCAACTCTGTGCCTCTGCTCTTTTCCTATGCATTATCCACACCTACCAAAATTCCATTCATCCTTCAATATCAGTAGTGAAGCCTTTCCTCATTACCTGAACAGGAAGTAATCTCTTTTTCCTTTGAACTCTCATACAATATGGAACTTAGGTGCTATCTCATACAGACGTGCAGACCTTATAGTATCTCTCAGACTGTCCAATTCTCAGAGGGTAGGCAATTTGTCTTCTACATCTGTGTCTACTTCGTGCAGGGCACTAGATCATTCCCAATGAGGGTTCTAGTGGCCTACACGAACCAGACTTAGGGGAAGCTCTCATACCACGTGCGTTCAGAACACATAATGTTTGCCTGAGTTTCCCTTAGGACAAATCAGTGCATCAAAGTCTAATCATTTACACACCACCTAAATCAATTTTATGATTTTTGCTAAATGCATTCATTGCCTATACTTACTCAATGTTTCTTTTAATTAAGTCATTGTTTTTACTTCAGTATCCACTTTGGCCTTGTGCTATAAAAAAAGTATATACAAGCATGGGTTTGATGCTATATTTTTCTAATACATTTAAAAATGCATAACTATTAAGTTCTAGAACTTTTTCAAGGTTCCCTTTGTTTATTTTGCATATCACAAGCAGTAAACTTTGTGGAACACTGTTCATTCCTGTCTTCAGTCAATTCAAAAATATTTGGTGAGTGTCTTTTACTCGCCAGGCACTGTTCTATTCTTCAGGACAGTCATTCTCAAATGGGGGCGATTTTACCCCTGGGGGACATTTGGCAACGTCTAGAGATATCTTTGTTTGTCACAACTGGAGAGGGACGCTACTAGCAGCTAGTGGGTTGAGGCCAGGGATACTGCTAAACATCCTACAATGCACAGAATAGCCCTCAACAACAAAGAATTATCCAGTCCAAAATGTCTATGGTGTCAAAGTTGAGAAACCTTGCTTTAGAGAAACAGTGACAAACAAGAAAGAAAAATCCTTGCTTTTTTTGAGCTTACAATCCAGTAACAGAATATTACAGATGACAGTCTCTTCCAGTATATTCAAGTAAGATTCATTAGTCTACATTTTTCAGAATTTCTTTTCTGTGTGGATTTCTTATATATGGAAGGTATGCTGGCACTGAGAAGATTTCCAGTACCATGGCCTCTTACATAACGGCAGGTTATATACATCCCAACAAGAATACCATGAACAGGTCAGAGTATGGGCTTTACCACCACACATACCAAGGTCTGAGTCCTGCGTTACCAACACTAGCTATCTGACCTTGGGCAATTTATTTAACCTCTTTAAGCCTCAGTTTCTTCACCCATAATGGGGTTATTAATGGTAGCCCTAATTTCATAGCTTTGAGGGAAGATTAAATGAGAACAGTTAGAACAGTTCTTGGTAGCAATAAAGGCACAGTAAGCAGAACCTATGAGGATGATAACCAAGATATTTTTTCCCCAAAATGTCTTGGTTCAATCTAGTTCCGGTAGTTTATTTTCTAGTTGGTCAATCTAGTTCAACACATTAAATGTAACCATTACTACTTAAGATAGAGGGGAGTATAATATATATTTTATAAGCTGAATTTTTAAAATTAAAACTTGATTTTAAAGTTTTAGCTTCAGCTGCATGTACTAATTAAGTTTGGAATGTGTACCCTCAAGTTCTTTAAGAGCTTCCATTGCCATTTTTTGATATCCCTTACACACACTTTCCCCTCTTTTCCCAGCCTTCCACTGACAATCAGCCTGGTAACTCCTAATCCTGGTTGTGATTCTCCTTCCAGTAATCCTGAGATTCAATTATATCTAGCTCTTTATTAGTTTTGAAACACTGCAGGCCACATTTTAATTTGTAGAGAAGCACTTCAAGGTTGGCTTTGTTTTTCAGCCACCTTTCTCTCTCACAGCTAGTTAAGGTAGGTCAATCACTTCACTGTCCTCCAGTGTGTCCAAATACACCACTACATTAATTTCTGGCCACCCTACTAAAGGCTTTGTTAGGCCTAGTCTCCTGCTCTTCCCCAAGCCCCAAGGCCCTTCTAAGTTTTAAGAGTAAAAGGGCCTAAAGGACCTGTGGCACACTCTAGAGATGAGATGAAATCCATTCTTTCTCATGGTGTCTCTTAAAGCCTCAGCTCTCTTCAGCTTCCTAAGGGCCCTTCTGTAAGTGATGGGTTTGTTCTACTGGGTTTCTGAGTGCTTCCCTTCTGTATCTTCTCCACTTGCACATCCTTCAAATAATAAAGATTAAACTGGATTTGTTGTATATCTACAATAATGTCAATTTCACATATGTCATCTTAGCGCTTGCAACAACTTTATGAGGTAAGTACAATGATACCTACTGATATTGGTAAAACTAAATTTCAGAGAAATTGAACTATTCGTGTTTATATAATTAGTAAGTAGGGTCATTCCAGGATTGCTGTTTTTAACTTATCAACATATTTACATAAAAAGTGCTCATAATTGCATGCACTTCTAAGATGTTCCCAGGTGATGTTGATGCTGCTGGTACAGGCACCACATGTTGAAAACTGAATCCTGGGATGTCATCAAGCTGATGCGAATCAAGGATAAAAACCTCCAGGTCATTACCAATTCTAGGCCATTTCCTTTCATCCTCCTTTGATGATGTTACTTTCTTCCTATCCCTGTCACTGTCAACTATACACATGCTGGCACCCCCAAACTCAATATCATTAGGACACAGGGATCACAGGTGTCTTTCATTCTAAGACTTGACATATTTCTACAGCTTTAATTTTTTTAATTAGGCATTTGGTCACCCAATCACCGTCTAGTTTTCAGAGCTCTTTTTGTGCCTCATCTGGAATAAAATCATGTACTACTCAATCATTCCATACTTACTAGAAAAACAAAAAAACGCTCACAATCTAACTGTACAGCTCGATGACTTCACAAACACATCTATCTTACCAGCATCCAGATAAAGATTCAGAACACATTCTAGGATGTTAACCTAGGCTTTCTGACACCAAGTCCAGGGGTCTTCCAACCACATATGCAGTCATTCAGTAAATATTGACTTACTGCTTACTACATTTCAGTAATTTTGCTAAGTGCTGGGGATTTGATGGTGAATAAGACAGATGTGATCCCTGCCCTAATGGAGCTTAGAGTCTATGGTGGAATCATAATAATTTTTTTTAAACTATATATAAAGGAACTTAAGGTATTAGAGGAATGTAAAGGAATTCAGTATGGCTTCAGCACAGCAAGCAAGAGAGAAGAGGGTGGAGACAGAGGCTAATGGTCAAATCATATAAGCTTTTACTGGATAAAAAAGGGTTTGAATTTTATTCTAAATGTGGTGGAAAACCACTAAATAATACCCCTGCATTCAAAAAACAACCTATTGCCGGGGCTGGCCCCGAGGCCGAGTGGTTAAGTTCGCGCACTCCGCTGCAGGCGGCCCAGTGTTTCGTTGGTTCGAATCCTGGGCGCGGACATGGCACTGCTCATCAGACCACGCTGAGGCAGCGTCCCACATGCCACAACTAGAAGAACCCACAACGAAGAATACACAACTATGTACCGGGGGGGCTTTGGGGAGAAAAAGGAAAAAATAAAATCTTAAAAAAAAAAAACAAAAAAAAAAACAACCTATTGCTGCAGAGCTTGCTTAATTCTTCAATTACCCTAAGCTTCGGGTACTTACTATGTACCATTCACTTCGCTAGGCTTATTAACCTCAACGTATAAATACAATAACTGACATAAGGGCTTGGAAGTATATATTTATAACATATAAATACTATGCACTAATATAATTATAAATTATAAAATCATAATATATTATCAAATAATCTTATAAATTAAAATATGTAATACATAAGTGTTTATAGATGCTGTTCCTTCCAGTGATATACACAGGCAGCAGCATCAAAAGCGCTGTCAGATGTTGCTGAATTCCTTGGATACTTACCTTTAAGACTCTGGAGAGCAAAGTTGGGCAAGTTATGCAAATGAATACAAGTATACTTTGTTTCAGTCTGTTTTCCAGTTATGCTCAGATTTTGGTAAAGTAATATGCAGCAGATTCAGTGCAGCCATCTTTTCAATTCAATAAATATATACTGCGTGATTACTCAAATACACATTGTGTTTCTACCACATGCCTAAGTGCTAGGGATACAGCAGTAAAAAAAGAGACAAAAATCCCTACCCTCATGAAAGTTAGATGGGAAGAAATAATTAACTTGTGCTTGTTTATTTGAACAAGCAAAATGTCTTTGCTACAACTAGAAGGACCTGCAACTAAGATACACAAGTATGTACCTGGGGGGATATGGGGAGATAAAGCAGAAAAAAAAAATTGGCCACAGTCATTAGCTCAGGTACCAATCTTAAAAAATGTCTAGCCTGTTAAATCGTGATATATAGTGGTACATAAGGAGAAAAAAAACAAGGCAGGAAAGGAGGACAGGAATTATTTAAATGATGATCGTCTGTGTCAGACAAGCACTTTTTTTGTTTGTCTTTTAGTAGTTTATCTGTGACACAGCTGTTGGCGTATACCAGGAGTCAGCAAACTTTTCCTGCGAAGGGCCAGAGTAAATATTTTAAGCTTTGCAGGCCATATGGTATCTGTCGCAACTACTCAACTCTGCTTTTGTAGCACAAAACCAGCCACAGAAACGAATTTGTGTGTGGCTATATTCTAATAAAACTTCATTTACGGATACTTAAATTGGAATGTTATATGATTTTCATGTGTCATGAATTTTTAAAAAATCTTTTCAACCATTTAAAAGTGTAAAAACCATTCTCAGTTCACGGGCTATACAAAAACAGGTAGCAGGCCATTATTTGTCAACCCCTGGAGTATACAATGAAACAGCTTACGGAATTTTCATAAATCTACAAGCCAAAAGAAATACAAGTCAGTCCAGCATAAACATTACTGAAACACAAAGATCCAGCACCATCAATAACAACAGTTAGAAAATTCTTTAATAACTTTTAAGTTAGACATATTAATTTTATATGACAGTGGGACTTATATTTCAAGTACACAATAAAATATTAAAGATAATGGTGTAACCATCTAAATAAATCATGCTAAAACTATAGAAGAACCTCAGTGAACAAAAAGAAGTCATCACAAACTACATCAAATAATCTCGATGCCCTATAAATCACTCGATGAAAACAACTTCAATCCCTAACAAAAATAGTTCATTTCATCCATGATGGTGTTTCAATTATCACTTCCCTCCCAACAAAACACAAATCTATACAATCAGCCTTGACTTCTCCCTAACTTCCACAATTCCAAATGCCTCAGAGAAATCTACACCTGGATATCATGCTACCAACTGAAACATCGTGGATCCAAAACCAAATATTTTCTCCACCACACATACAAATTAGCTTCCCTTCTAAATTCCAAATTACATTAACGATATCTTCATTCTCTCATCCAACTCAAGCGTTGTGGGATGACATTTTAAGATATTCAAAGTTTTGTTTCTCTCAAGAGTTCACTTTTTTCCTTCTTTCTTTAATCCTTACCTACCACCTCCCCCAGAAGTAGCTAAGCCATTTTGTGCTCATTGCTTCAAATGAAAGATAAGCTTGGGTCAGAAAAAGATTTAAAAAAAAAGTTTGCCTAACTTTGTCTTCCAAGGTACTTGGGAGAAATGAGAGGTCTTCTAGCAGAGAAAACATGATTGAAGAAAATAATGAGAGCAAGGGGGTTCCCCCTTTAATCCCATTTACTCACTCCCAGGCTAGAAAGGTTCCCCTGGGTTAAAGGAAGGAGAGGCGAGCAGTCAGTGGAGCCTAGGATAGAAGGGCCAGACCTGAAGGGACCGAAGAGATTCAAAATGATGCGCCATTTTTAGTGAGGGGCATTGCTTGAATGCCCAGGAGTCCCTTGGGAGTGGGTTTAGCATCAACATAAAAGCAAGCATATGGACAGAATCTTTCCTGGTGGTACATGGCGAGGGCTCCGCTTAGATAGTAGTCATCCCCTTGCTGATGAGCTCCCTGCTAGAAGGATGCCTATCCATGCCTGAGGCTTTATTTGGTCTGCAGCATCCAATTTGCCCCATTGACAGCCCCAAGACAGCCCTCTTTGCAACTTCCCTGGACCATAAGCCCAGAAGAAAACAGCCCTGGACACTCCACGGGGGTGATGGTAGTAGTGGTGGTTATGGTAATGAGGGCAAGCCCTATACTTGGAATCAACAAGGTGAGGAAAAGGCGGGGGATGGGAGGTCAGCAAGAGTAACCACCAGCCTAATCTCTTACACGATAGGTGAGTTTTGCATGTTTTTTGATCTTCATATAAATGGAGTCATAGTGTATAGTCTTTTGGAACTACCTTCTTTCACTCAACTTCATGTTTGTGAATTTCATCTATATTGTTGCATGTGGTTGTAGTACATTCATTCTCACTACTGACTCTATATTAGGTATATATCCCTATTTATTTATTCATTCTACCACTGATGGACATTTGGACTGTTTCCAGTTTAGGCAAAGTAGTAAAACACACTCCCATTACATGGGTTTACAACAGTGGCAGTATCCTTAGCTCAATCAAACATAACTAACCAATAAGACCTACTCACTCTTCATTTCCTGTATCTCTAATACCTGATCCCAGTCTTTTCATATTCACCACTAAAAATCTAATCATAGTTCTTTAAGTTGGTAGTAAGCTTCTCAAGAACAGGAAATATCTTAAATCTCTGGATCTTTCATAAGATATACACTTATATGCATTCAAGGAATAGCTATTGTACATGTGTAATCACTACTATCAAAGTGATCACTAACAATTTTTAACGTAGAAATGCAAGTGGCTTTCTGATATCTTGACTTCTAAGGTCTTGGCATTTTTTTAAGCATCTTATTTTAGGTATCTCTCAGCAGATGAAAGTCCCTAAGAGATTATCTGAATACTAAAAGAGCCTAGCATTAAATATATACCCCTGCTCACCTTTAGCAAGGAGCTCAGAGGGAGGTGATACAGAAGAAGGAGTGACAGGAAGAGGAAGGGCTGGTAAGATATATGAATGCAGGGCCCTACCAACTCATAGTTTTAATATCATCAGGAGAACCTGAGAGCCTAGGCTTTCAGCATAACAACCCATGAGAATAATAACAGGAGCAGACAGTAACATAGTGCTTTGTTATCAGATCATTATGTTTGTTAATTCCTTCAATCTTCGCAATCTAATGAGTTACATATAGTACTATCATTAGTACTAGAGGTACAGATAAGGAATTTGATGCAGAGTAGGCAAGCAATTTGCCCAAGGTCACACAGTTTGTAAAGTGGCAGAGCTAAGATTCTAAGTCAGGCAATCTAGCTGCATGTTCTTGACTGGAGAGGTGGAGATTTCTTCATCCAAATGGGACGAGAGTTCTACAATTTAAACAAACTAGATTGAGTTATGTGTAAGCACATGTAAGTGTGGATTTTAAAGGCACTTTATACATGTAAATAAAGCTTTTCAGCCATTAAAAAGGATGAGAGGAGGGATTATTAAAAAGGGACAGGAGGACACTTTTTGGGATGATAAATTACTCATTATCTTGATTGTGATGACAATTGTATGGGTATATACACACACAAAAATTTATCTAATTGTACGCTTTATGTGCTTGTATGTCAATTATACCTCAACAGAGCTATATGAAAAAATGATAAATTAGATCTACAGATGAACCAATCATAAAAAAAAAGGATGCCCACAATGTACTGAATGGAGAAAAACATTATGAGAGTATTCATGATATAATTTGTTAAATATATATAAACACATATGTAAAAATAAATTGAAAAAATATATATATACTTATATAAGTAAATAAAATGCTATCTGTGGGGGCTTCTCAGCCCGTGGTAAGAGGAGGAGCTTTCAGTGAGGCCTCTGTCAACATGCAGACGACTGAGACACCTTGAAGCAGATCCTCCAGCCCCAGTCAAGCCTTCACATGACTGCAGGCCCAGCTGACAACTTGACAGCAATCTCATGAGAGACCCTGAGCCAAAACCAACCAGTTTAGCCACTCCTGGACTGCTGACTCTCAGAAACTGTGTGAGATAATAAATGCTTATTATTTTAAGCTGTTAAGTTTTGGAGTAATTTGTTCTGCAGTAGATAAATAATAGAGCACTTACTACTCTTTTGTATAAAATACTATTAAAATAGACCATACATAATGTGCACAAATCATAAGAATACACCTTGTTGAATTTTCATAAAGTGAGCACACCCATGTAACCAGTTCCCAAATCAGGACACCGAACAGAACATTACCAGCATGCCAGAAGCCTCCCTTGCGCCCCCTGTCCAGTCACTACCTCCCAACAAGGGTAGCCACTAGTCTGATTTCTTACACCATAGATGAGGCTCAGGTGTTTTTGAACTTCATATAAGCGGAATCATAGTATATACTCTTGGATTTACCTTCTTTTGCTCCACATCATGTTTGTGAGATTCATCCACGTGGTTGCAAGTAGCTATAGTCCATTCATTCTCACTACTGATTCCGTGTTAGACATATATCCCCATTAATGTATTCATTTTACTATTGATGGACATTTGGGTTGTTTCAAGTTTACAAATAGTGCTGTGAACATTCTTGTACATGTCTTTTTATGAACCTATATACCTATTTCTGTTGTGCATATGCCTAGAAGTGGAATTATTAGGTCACGGGCATGTCTATATTCAGTTCTACTCATTACCCGATAAACAGTTTTCCAGTGCGGTTGTACCAATATACACTCTCAACAGGAATACAGTGGAGTTCAAGTTGCTCCACATTCTTGCAGATTCTTGGTATTGTCTTTTTCATCTTTACTATTCTGGTGGGTGGGAGTGGTATCACATTGTTCATTTTCGTGATGAGTGATAAAGTTGAACACCTTTTTCTATGTTAGTTGGCCATTTGGACATCTTTTGTGAAGTGCCTGTTTCAAGTCTTTTGTCCATTTAAGCAAATAATACTTTTAAGATCAGCAAAACGCCATAATTTTATAAACTAATGGGTTTTCTCTGTGGTATTGTGAAAACAAGTGCCTTTGAGGCGCAAAAGAGAGTCACCAAAAAGAAAAAGTAAGATAGAATAGTAGGAATATGGTTAGGTGACTCTTCTAAATCTAAAAATGTTTTGGGAAGAAAAACTAGAAAAGCATTAAGGCAGAAGGAACCTTCAACATAAGAATGAGACAAAAAGGGAGAGGCCATTATGAAGATGATGCATGTGAGTACAATTTCCTTCATTTTGGTGGATGGAAGAGCAGCACACACAGGACATCGCTCAAGAATCATGGTAGCCATAGTCACTGTCCAGAAAAGCTTTCTGAGGAAAACAAGGGGTACAGATGGGCTTTACCCATATTATATAGTGCTATATAATTCAGGGCAGTTCAGTGCTACTAGGAAAAATAGTAAATATTCTGCAAATGGAAAAGTATAGCACCGATAAGTGTAATCCCATTACATCACACTTTGAGAGAGAGAAAATGTTAATTTATATACACCCTTGAATAGCCAATAAACGTATATTCACCTTCCTTTAACCTCACAAGCTTACATTAGGCTTTACTTTCTTCTTTTCTTTCATGAGTTTCCAGAGTGCACTATGTCATTAGCTGCTTATTTTTAGTTTACTGATTAAATTTTAATAAGACTCTTCAGATAGCAGAACAATCAGTTAAAGAAAGTTAATATTGCTAGACAAGATCAATGCATAATGGACACCATGTGTGAGTGAAAAAGTAGAAGAATAAATAATGTGGCTTTGGTTGGATTATCCTAGGCATACCACAGCACAGAACCTTAGCCCCAAATGTAACAAATTAGCACGTTAAATGCGATCATATAAGAAGTTCAGGTATTCCTTCTTTTTTCTTCAATAAATGAGGTCAGATATACTAAATAACTTCAAGAGTTCAACACTTACAATTCAACCAGAAAGAAACAGGTTCTCACATTTTTAATATTCCCATTCTCCTATTATGTATGCACATTACAAAAAATGGCATTGAGAAATCATCACAAATAGTATATGGGAAAAATTTGATATACATCTGAGAGTTCCTTCTATGACATGTAATAATGTTGCATCACTATGTAGTGAATATATTTGAGGATATTACATTAAAGCTACCGGGAGAATCAAAATTTAATGGTCTGACACAGACAACTAAAACATTAACCTCAATTCTAAATAAGGTATACTTTGCAGGATGAAGTTCTTAAATAAACAAGATTTATATCTGATATGTTAATATCCAAAATATATAAAGAACTTATATAACTCAATAACAAAAAACAAACAACCTGATCAAAGAAAGGACAAGGTGGGGCCAGCCCCATGGTGTAGTGGTTAAGTTTGGTGCACTCCGCTTCAGTGCCCCGGGTTCACAGGTTTGGATCTTTGGCACAGACCTACACCACCCATCAGCCATGATGGGCAGCAACCCACATGTAAAGTGGAAGAAGACTGGCATGGATGTTAGCTCAGGGCTAATCTTCCTCAAGCAAAAAAAGAGGAAGGTTGGCAGGCAACAGATGTTAACTCAGGGCTAACCTTCCTCAGCAAAAAAAAAAAAAATAGAGGATCTGAACAAACATTTTTCCAAAGAAAATATACAGATGGCCAGCAGGTACATGAAAAGATGTTCAACATCACCAATTATTAGGGAAATGCAAATCAAAACCACAATGAGATATCACCTCATGTCCATCAGAATGGCTATATTGGGGCCAGCCCAGTGATGTAGTGGTTAAGTTTGCATGCTCCACTTCAGTGCCCTGGGGTTGGTGGGTTCGGATCCTGGGTGTGGACCTACACATTGCTTATCATGCCATGCTGTGGCAGCATCTCACATACAAAGTAGAGGAAGATTGGCACGTACGTTAGCTCAGTGCCAATCTTCCTCAAGCAAAAGGAGGAGGATTGGCACAGATGCTAGCTCAGTGCCAATCTTCCTCAAGCAAAAGGAGGAAGATTGGCAACAGATGTTAGCTCAGGGCCAATCTTCCTCACCAAAAAAAAAAAAAAGAAGAAGAAGAAGAAAGAAAAAAAAAGAATGGCTACTATTGAAAAGACAAGAAATAACAAGTGTTGAAGAGGATGTGGAGAAAAGGAAACCCCTGTAGACTGCTGGTGGGAACATAAATTGGTGCAGCCACTATGGAAAACACTATGGAGATTCCTCAAAATAATTAAAAATGGAACTACCATATGATCCAGCTATTCTACTTCTGGCTATTTATATAAAGGAAATGAAATCAATAACTCAAAAAGATATATGTTTCCCTGTGTTCACTGCAGCATTATTCACAATAGCCAAGAGTTGGAAGTAACGTGAGTACCTAAGAATGGATGAATGGATAATGAAGATGTGGTATGTATATACAATAGAATACTACTCAGCCATAAAAAAAAGATGAAATCTTGCCTTTTGTGACAACATGGATGGACCTTGAGGGTATTATGCTAAGTGAAATAAGTCAGAGGGAGAAAGTCAAATACCATATGATTTCACTCATATGTAGAAGATAAACAAACAAACAGATACGGAGAACAGACTGGTGGTTACCAGAGGGGAAAGGGGTAGAAGAAGGGTGAAAGGGGTAAAGGGGCACATGTGTATGGTGACAGATGGCAACTAGACTTTTGGTGGTGAACACAATGTAGTCTATATAGAAGTAAAAATATGAGGGCCAGCCCAGTAGCATAGCAGTTAAGTTCACACGCTCCACTTTGGCGGCCTAGGGTTTGCCAGTTCAGATCCCAGGCACAGACCTACACACGGCTTATCAAGCCATGCTGTGGCAGGCATCCCACATATAAAGTAGAGGAAGATGGGCACGGATGTTAGCTTAGGGCCAATGTTCCTCAGCAAAAAGAGGAGGATTGGCAGCAGATGTTAGCTCAGGGCTAATCTTCCTCAAAAAAAAAAAGAAGAAGTAAAAATATAATGATGCACGCCTGAAATTTATAATGTTATAAACCAATGTTACCTCAAAAAATAACAAATTTTTTAAAAGTATATAGAACTGATATAAGAAAAAATTATAAAAGATTTGAGACATACCATATACTGAATGGTAAAACTCAATATTGTAAAAATGTCAGTGCTTTTATATTAATTCATAAATTCAATGCAATTTCAATCAAAATCCCAAAGGAATTATTTTTGCAAACTGACATAATTATCATAAAGTCTACCAAGAAGAATAACAGATGAGAATAACCAAGAAAACAATGAAAAAGAAGAAAGAGAAGTATATGCATTGACACATATTAAAATGTTACAATGTTAAAACCATACTGCATAGCCTTGTTACATGAATATACAGATATTAGTGGAACCTAATAAGAAACCCCATCAGTTAGAATTAGGTTCACTTGCAGTGACCAATAAAAACAACATAACAATGATTTAAACAAGATAGAAGTTTACCATTCTCTCACATACTGGAATTTTAAAGATAAGCAATCTATAGCTGATAGAAAGTCATCAAGGACTCTGTAGACACCAAGACTTCTTCTAGTTTGCAATAATGCTCAACAAGTAATTTCTACTCACGGCCCACCATGGCTGCCAGAGTTCTTGTCATCACACGTACATTACATCTATCAGACAGGAGGAAAAGAATAAAGAAGGGTATGGCCCTTCTCATTTAGGACATGTCCTGAAAGTTACATACAACATTCCCCCTTATATTTCAATGGCCAGAACATAATCACATGACCGTACCTAGCAGCAAAGGAGGTTGGGAAACATAGTTTTGATTTAGGGGAACAATGTGCCCTGTTATATTAGAAAGCTCTATTACTAAAGGTGAAGGGGAGAAGGGATTTTGGGATGTCTCTAGCAGTGAAGCACAGACCAAATTACACATAAGCGTTTAGTATAATCTAGCATAACGTAGGGGTGACATTTACAACCAGTGGAGAAAGATAGATTATTCAATAAAGGATGCTGAGATAATTGGCTAGTCTTTAGGAGAAACGTTAAGCTAAAGCTCCACCTCATTCCTTATATCAAATTCCAAATGGACTAAGAGTTGAATGTAAAAAAATGAAATCATAAAAGAACTAGACAAAAACATATAATCTTGGGTTTGGAAAAGTCTTTTAAACTATAACACCAAATATAGAATCCATAAAGAAAAAGACAAATTTGCACGAAATTTTAAAACATCTATCAGTCCCAAAACACCATAACTAAAATTAAAGGCAAATGCCAAATTAGGGAAAAAATGCCTGCAATATATTAACCAAAGAATAATTATTATTTTATGAGATTACAAAAATTCATAAGAAAAAGATGAGCACCCTAATAGGAAAGATAGGCAAAGGACAGAAACAGACAATCCATAACAGAAAAATGCAGACGGGCAGAAAAGTGTTTAACTTCACAAGTAGTGATCAAAAGATAAAAATAAAGGGGCCAGCCCAGTGCATAGCGTTTGAGTTCACGCACTCCGCCTCAGCAGCCCAGAGTTCACAGGTTCAGATCCCGGGTGCAGACCTGGCACCACTCACCAAGCCATGCTGTGGCAGCATCGCACATAAAATAGAGGAAGATTGGCACAGATGTTAGCACAGTGCCAATCTTCCTCAAGCAAAAAGAGGAAGATTGGCAACCGATGTTAGCTCAGGGACAATCTTCCTCAAGTAAAAAGAGGAAGATTGGCAACAGATGTTAGCTCAGGGACAATCTTCCTAGAGCAAAAAGAGGAAGATTGGCAACAGATGCTAGCTCAGGGACAATCTTCCTCATAAAAAAATAAATAAAAATAAAAATGGTCATGGGCTATTTTTTAAACTATAAATGAAATTGTGAAAAAATATGAAATAGTATTACCCAGTCTTGGGAAGGAAGTAACAGTGATATCACTTTTTTGGAAGACAATTGATAATGCCAGTCAAGTGTTCTAAAATGCTTCTCTGACCCTTGTAGTTCCACGTTTGGGATTTTATTTATTTTTAAAGATTGGCACCTGAGCTAACATCTGTTGCCAGTCTTCTTTTTTCCTTCTTCTTCTCCCCAAAGCCCCCCAGTACACAGTTGTATATTTCTAGCTGTAGGTCCCTCTGGTTGTGCTATGCAGGATGCCACCTCAGCATGGCCTGATGAGCAGTGCCATGTCCGTGCCCAGGATCCAAACTGGTGAAACCTTGGGCCCCCGAACTGGAGTGCCAACTTAACCACTCGGCCACCAGGCTGGCCCTCATGTCTGGGATTTTAAAAGAAAAAACCAGAGATGTGGGCAACGCTGAGGTTAAAGGACGTTTATTACAGCGTTATATGTATAACCTAGGAGCAGAGTCTCTACCCAGATTCTGAGGGAGAGAAACTGCAAACAGTATTTTACTGTATTTGTAATTGTACCATAATTATTACTGATATATTTAATGTTGTCTTGAGTCCTTTAATCTCTTCAACTGTGTCACTGAAAATTCTAGTATTTGTAAGAGTGCTAGAACTATAAGGTTGAGTACTACAACAGCGACGTGGTAGAGTATCTAATGAAATGAGGACATGCTGCTGCTATTTTTTTCACTAAATGAAAAAGGCTGAGTACAAAATTCTTTGTCCGTGGTATATTCTGCTTCTCCATAATGTCTGCTCCTAGTCTCTACTCCCACCTCCTCTGCTCTCTCACCACTCCACTTTATTCCATGCTTTATTTCAACCAAAGCAACACGAACCCAAGGGGGGTGTTGTACATAGCAAACTTTTACTGAAGGGTTGAACCACGGAGTACAGTTACAGCCCAGGGCAGGAAAGCACTTCACATTTAACAGTAGACATTCCCTGCCAGCGGGCATTCCTCGCTGGTGGTGCTCCTCCAGAGAATTTACCCTTTTCTACGCTTCCCGAGCTTCTCCCCAGTTCCCCTTCTCTCATCTCCCCTTCTCTCTACTTCCCGGGCCCTCATCCCCTCGTCTGTCAAGCGGCCAGCTCAAAGTTTCCTCTTGTTCTTGTGGAGAGTAATTTACTACTCTTTTAGTTTCACCTCCTCTTTCCAAGCCCTGGAAGGGAGTAGGGGTGAGAGGTGTCTACTATTCACACTATATGAAGACCATTAGGAATGTTTCTAAATTAAAATAAATCTTCCTTGAGATGAATTCCATCATCTTCTTAAAGGCAGAAGCAGCTACAATCTTATGAGTGTATATGTATAAATATATATATCTTTTTCTTTACACTTCATATCTACGTGTGTATATGGTTAGAGAAAAAGACTGAAAAAGCATACTCGAAAATATTAACAATGGTTAATTCTGATTATTGGGATTATAAGAACATTTTCTTTTCTCTTCATGCTGATATATTTTTCCAAATCTCCTGCTATATTAATTTTATATTTACAAACATTGTGTTTTTAAGTAATCAAATGTAAGAACAAAAAATGGTTTTGTTGCAAAATTTTCCTTTTCAAATGTAAATACCTTTCACTTCATCTTACATTCCTTTATCCCCAGTGTTTACCAATACACTTAAGGGAAAAACAGGTTTGTAAACAGCTATAGTTACAGTAGAAAACATGTATTTCAAAGATGTGGACAGGCAAAGATGAAATAAACAGCAACTATTAAAAAAAAAAAAAGACTTAGGGGCCAGCCACATGGCCAAGTGGTTAAGTTCGCATGCTCTGCTTCAGCGGCCCAGGGTTTCACTGGTTCGGATCCTGGTGGTGGACATGGCACCATTCGTCAGGCCACATCGAGGCAGCGTCCCACATGCCACAACCAGAGGATCTACAACTAGAATATACAACTGTACTGGGGGGATTTGGGGAGGAAAAGCAGAAAGAAAAAAAAAAGATTGGCAACAGTTGTTAGCCCAGGTGCCAATCTTTAAGAAGGAAAAAAAAAAAAAGATTTAAGGGCTGGCCTAGTGGCACAGCAGTTAAGTTTGCACATTCTGCTTTGGCGGCCTGGGGTTTGCCAGTTCAGATTCCCGGCACAGACCTACGCACTGCTTGGCAAGCCATGCTGTGGCAGGCGTCCCACATATAAAGTAGAGGAAGATGGGCACGGATGTTAGCTCAGGGCCAGTCTTCCTCAGCAAAAGATGTTAGCTCAGGGCTAATCTTCCTCAAAAAAAGAATTAATAGCTTTTTCAATAAAAACTATTTTTCAGTAAAGGTCTATTTCCTGGAAGTATCATTCACATTTTTTGAAGCAAATCTGTATCAAGAACAAAATTAAGTTGATAACACTACACAACAAGAAGAATCCCATTCTATGAAAGTATAAGTTTGTTTGTAAGGTAAAATAAAAAGGTGCATGTAGAAATGCTTTTTTCCTTTGCAAACTAATATGTTCTCCTGCAGAAGCAGCCCAGACAAAAATCACAATAATGGATTCCTAGGAGAAGCTGTTACACTGATGTTGGGCAACACTGACCACATAGGTTAAAAAAAATCTAAAGATGATGGGGAATGCCAGGCTTGATTGCCTGTTGCTATTGTTTTTACACTCCACTGCTCAATCTAATTGAACTGGAAAGTTATAAACTCTCAGACAAAAAGTAGAAGAGAAATGAAACCAAGGTCTTGGAGAGTCCACAAACTAGAAAATGAGCTTAATCACATTTGACTAAAAATCACCAAACCCCAAAGGGAGATTTAATTTCATAATGATGTCCTATTTTGTTTAATGCTGGCGGAGATCATGTATGTATCTTGTTTGATGCTATCCTCATACTCATCACTATACTTGACATATACTAGACATGCAAAATTTATTGAATAAAAAATTTATTGAATATTGTATTTTAACAAGTTGAGCTCATATGATATTCTATTTTGTGTCCAACCTTTTTCACTCATACATTGTAATAATTTTCCTATAAAATTAAATACTTCATAAACATGATTCTTAATGGCTGCATTATTTTTATGTACCATAATTTAACCATTACCTAAATGTTCTATCATTCAGAAATAAACTTTGTTACATCCATACAATAAACAATTATGCAACCTTTAAGAATTGATTCTATTTTTTTGCTGTCATAAACAATGTAGCAGTGTATATTTTTAAATAGAAATTGTTATTCTCATTTCTGATAATTTCCTTGGGACAGATAAATGGGAGAAGCTGGATTTAGACATCTATAGATAGAGCTATCTTATCCTTTGGAGCAAGAAGCATATATTTCTAGGAAAATTAGAGAGGGTTATCAGCTCTTCAGATATGTGTAAATTAATTTAGTCAGCTTGCTTCTTAATACCTAGCTGAAACAGACTACAAAAATTGTAGTTTTCCTATGGTAAAGTGGAGACCGTCCAGCAGCGAAAGGGCTGGATCACATAGGGTAGGTGGGGTGAATTCATCCTGACCAGGGACTATGCAGTGGCCTAGTCCTTCCTCTTGTTACTTAATCAGCTAGGAGACATTTCTAGGACTCTCTTTTCTCTCCTATGAAAGGCTTCCTGGTGAACTGAACTGAGACTTGGAGAAGCTTGGGAGGAAAGGGCCCAGATGTAACTTGTGCACACCTTGAGGTACTCATATGACCACTTGTTGCTTTACCTCTCATGCTAACTTATGTAAAAGTTCAATTGTTATATACTTCAGGATATCATCTAATTTTGCACCCTAGATCATCACCAAATCGTGATAAACAAAAAAAGGAAAACAGACACCAATTCAACACATTAAACTTGACATTTCAGTATCAAATTCACTGCATTTACTCATACCCTACCTTGTCCTGGAAAGAATTAAAGATGATTTATATAAAATCACATAATAAAAGATAAAATTTAAAAATATAAGAGGTGAGGAAAATAAGACAAAGGGAGAAATCAAGTACAGAAGAGATTCAGAATAATATAACCTAAATAGAGAGGATTCAGGTTTGTATACAAAAAACATGCTGCAAGGTTCTGTATCTTTATTAAAGGAAGAGACGAACCTCCCAGAAACCAAGCCAAGAGAACAACACAATTAGTTACACAAGACGTGGTATCCCTAAGATAAAAACAAACCAGGTGCCTGGAAGCCTTGTTACTTAGGATTTTGAGATTAGAGACAAAAATGATCCCTTATGTCCACAAAAGAAGATATGTAATGAACGACATCTTCAACATCCATATAATAAACACAGTAAGGCATTTTATAGCACAATTTCTTATAGTTTCTTTCTTATAAGTAGGCCAACGGCAAGACAGCACAGAAGCAGTGTACCCTATATTTGTATAATATGTTTAGAAAGCGACCCACTCAAACGGCTTCCTAAAACAGCCTAGATACAACAGAAAACACACGAGGCCCAGTGGAATGGCCAAGCCAAAGGAAACTCATTGCACCTGGCTGATCCAGACAACTATCCTGACAGCCACTTTATAAACAAAACCTGAAAAATCTGATTCACTCTGCTGGCCCTTCTCCAAAAAAAAGAGCAGTAGCCCTGAAAGAAACGCCAATAAGCAACCCCATGGGCCAAGAGAATATCATTCCATTCTAAATAATTAAGGGTGAGGGACTATAGTTCATCTTAGGGACCCAAGGCCACCCTTGGGTCGCTAAGAATTACTAATCCCTGGAAATACATTGTGGAAAGCTTGCCAAGTTGGTTTACCAAATCAGTCCAGTCCTGGGATTAATCAGCCAAAACAAAAGATGATGTTTGTTATGATATGTAATGGCTAAACGGTAACCCCAAAACCTTATACTGGAGTCCAACTGTCCAGGGACAACGCACTAAAGATTATGGTACCCGGTGGGGAAAACATTTTTCTGGACTACTGCCACTTCAGTACTCAATTTTCAAGTGGGGTCAAATTTCTCTATAAATCCTTTATTTCCCCTAGTTACACTACTTTTCATCAGAGTTGAGGTGAGGGTGCAGAGGATACAAGGGGGGGGGTTCCGTCTGAAGACTGTTTTTTTGCTCTCCCAGCTCTATATTAAGAAGAATCTTTATATCATTTTACTTGATCTTCACATTAGGAACACTGTGCATCCAGTAAGGCAAATAATATCCTACTTGTCTTACAGATGAGGGAACCAAGGCTTGGTTTGGTTACAGAGTCACTATTTGATAGAACCTGGACCACAGCCCAGGTCTGATTCTCACTTTGATGCTGTCCCCACTGTAGTACTGAACCAAGAACAGAAAATTTTCAGCTCTCAGCTTAATTTCATATGTCCTACAGCAGATTTTCCAATAATAAAATGGCCACTTTTGCGACTTACAATTAAAAGCAACAAATACAACAACTGCATGCAAACCTGAATCAGAGGTCCTAAAATGAGGCTGACATTCTAGGCTGTTTTGGCCCCTTTTATTTACTTTTCCACTCCAACAAGAATCCTAGAAATCAAGTCAAGCCACCTTCCACAAATGCTATATACTTTCCACTTCCAAGCCTTTGTTCATATCATCTCCTTTAAGTATGATGTCCCTTCCTTTTGGCTTATCTGAATCCTAATCCATTATTAATGATAGTATAATTCCTCACTTCCTTAAAAATATATCTCTATCAGCCCAGCAGGATATAATCTCTCTGCCCTCTGAATTTCTGTAGCATTCAAATCTCTAGTACTCATTTGTCAAATATTACTCTCTCTTGTTACTCACCAATTTTCTAACTGTGTGTGTATTATCTCTCCCAGATTGCAAGATGCTTGAGGGATA
Source organism: Equus caballus (assembly GCF_041296265.1). Taxonomy (NCBI): domain Eukaryota; kingdom Metazoa; phylum Chordata; class Mammalia; order Perissodactyla; family Equidae; genus Equus; species Equus caballus. Next base: position 30,641,398 of record NC_091715.1, on the reverse strand, counting down.
AGGCCTTTCTGCACTGATCATAGCATCCAGTACCCATGTGATACAGAGAAAGGACTCACTAACCGATGGCTAAGACACCAAGTCCACTGAATAGCCTAAACCAACCAGCTGCCCACTTCACTATCTTTCTTTCACTATAACTCAACCAATCTTTTAGTTTCCCATTTTCCCCTTTACCTTTCTTTGTCTACTTTAACTGTCCATAACACAAAACCAAATTATATACTTTAACACTGGATTGACCACAGATTCTTGCTTAACATGCATGGGAAATATTCTGAATTTGGCAAACTGATGTATACTTAAGGCAGACAACTTGGAACATGCATAAATTTTCATTGCTGCTTCACAATTCATTCTATAAATATTCATCATTTATTTAACCAGTCTGCTACTGGTGTTCATTTAGGATGGTTTCATTTCTTTATGATAAATAATGCTGACATATATACCCACCTATATTTTTATGCACATTTCTTATTATTTTCTGACATGAAATTCCTAAGGCGATTGATACATATTGCTAACTCGCCTTCCAGAAAGTGTGAACCAATTTCATTTTCACCACCAATGTACAAGAGTGCTTGTTTACAGAGAGTGGTTAGTATTAGGGGGATTGACAGTGCAAGGAGGAGGGAGGAAGAAAGGGAACCAGATTAGGGAGGGTTGGGTCTTTAAAAAGAAGATCTGAAATAAAATGGTGGACATAGAAGTTTTAATCATATAGGCCTCTTCATTTTGGTATGCTTAACCTTTTATAATTAAAAAAAATTTTTTTTTTTTAATTTTTTCCTTTTTCTCCCCAAAGCCCCCCGGTACATAGTTGTGTATTCTTCGTTGTGGGTTCCTCTAGTTGTGGCATGTGGGACGCTGCCTCAGCGTGGTCTGACGAGCAGTGCCATGTCCGTGCCCAGGATTCGAACCGACGAAACACTGGGCCGCCTGCAGTGGAGCGCGCGAACTTAACCACTCGGCCACGGGGCCAGCCCCAATAATTAAAAAATTTTTAAAAAACTATTCCTCGGGGCCGGCCCGGTGGCGCAGCAGTTAAGTTCGCAAGTTCCACTTCTTGGGGGCCCGGGGTTCGCCGGTTCGGATCCCGTGTGCGGACATGGCACCACTCGGCAAAAGCCATGCTGTGGTAGGCGTCCCATGTATAAAGCAGGGGAAGATGGGCACGGATGTTAGCTCAGGGCCAGTCTTGCTCAGCAAAAAGAGGAGGATTGGCAGTAGTTAGCTCAGGACTAATCTTCCTCAAAACAAACAAACAAATAAAAAAACAAAACCATTCCTCATGTTTGTCAGCACTGAGTATTAGCATTTTTTCAAATTTGTGAATTCAATAAATTAAAAATGGTATCTTGTTGCTTTAGTTTACAAGCTCTTGATCACCAGTCGGGTTGAATATATAATGTCTGAGCTAGCTGTATTTCTTTCTTTGTTTATGAACCTACAGCGTTGGGTTAAATTTTTGTGCTCTCTGTTCTTTATTGGTATGTGAACTCTCTGTTTTTAATTTCAAAAGCATGCATGAAGAACATTACCTCTCAAAAATAACACTTCTACCCAAAAGGACCACTCTCTAAGTAGGATCTTTATATGTGTGGCCCTTACTTGATCTCTTCCTCCTTTTATTTGTGGCCCTCAAAGGAAAAAATTTCTCCACTACTGAATTGAACATAAATTTCCTAGAAGCAATTAAAAAATAGAAAGGCCTTCAGAAAAACTACTTCCTTTCCTAGAACAATTAACTAGAAGGCCTGTGGAGGAAAGCTTGGTCTCTGAGGAAAGGGGTTTGTCTAATAGATATGACTGTAAGCTTTTCCTGTTGCTGTGGTAAACAGGCACAGGGGAATTTATGGCTGAAAACAAATATGCTGTATTTGGATAAAGAAAGAGACATTAAAATTCACAACTATCTAAAGAATGCATGTAAACTCATGAATCAAAGGAAGGAAGGCCCTAAAAAGAAAATGCAGAGTAAGAGAAGGGGGCAGCAACAAGGATTAGAGTGTCCTACAGGTTCCCAGCTGCCCTCCGCTTCATTCCAACCAGCTTGAAGAAGAGGACACTCAGACACTCTTTGTTGATAAAATAAATTCGCACTACAAATAAGGGGATCTATCAAATGCTGCAGCCCCTCCCTCTAGCAAATGCAATTCACAAATGGAGGAAGGAAATGAAAGCTAAAGGACATCTAGAAATCAGAGAACCCTAGCAAGCAGACAGATTATTTATGGAGTCCATCACTTACAGAGTTAAATGGTTTCCATATTGCTGTGGCCAAGTTCCTGGTACCGCATTCTCTTGTACTACAGCTATTTCCATCTCTGACCATATCCTTCATCTTGCAAATGGCCAAGCAAGTTTAATTTGAAACCATGAGCCAGACCACACTTTTAAAATAGAAACAAAGAATCTGAAGAAATAGCAAAGAAACATATTTTGTCCTTGAGATTTAAGATGGTAAGCTTACCACCAAAATATGTTCAATATGTGACATAATTGATTGGATACGTGCCAGGACATTTTTGTGGGAGACCCCAATTATGAACATGACATTGTAGACTACGTACATCAATGCCACCCACAATGCCTTTGTCCCCTGCTTTTCTCTAGTAGAAGGGCTGGAAAAGTTCTCAGTCTCCTTTGCAACTGAGGGTGGCCATGTGACCCAGTTCTACACAATGTGATGTAAGGGGAAAGTCTTCTTTTCAAGAGTACATACTTCTGGCAAATCCTTCTGCCATTTGCCCTCTTTCTTCCTGCATGGAATACAGATACGAGGTGTGGAGAATAGCCACTGTACAATCATGAGAATGAGAACCACATGCTAAGCTTGGTGGATTGGACAAACAGAAAGATATGCTCCCTTGAAGACATCTGCTCTGAACTGCTTGCCTCTAAACTTATTTTATAAGATAGCTACACCCTTATCTAAGCCTCTATTAACTGCATTTCCTGCTAGCTGCAGCCAAATTGATTCCTACTAATATACCAGGAGTAGACAAATGAATAGTAATTGAGGTCTCCACTGTGATATAAAGAGGCAGATACACATCAAAAATGCAATAAAAATGTCATGTAAAAGCTGTAAAAGAAGTAAAGGATTCATTAAGGGAAGAGTGGTCAGGTCAATCGTACCCAGAAAAGACATGAAGGCTTCAAAGACCAGGTAACACTTGAGAGTCCTGAAAAATGAAGACTTGTTTGCCAGGAGCAGAAGGGAAAGAATATCTCACCTTGCCTTTTGTCCAACACGGCTACCTCTATTCCCATGCTAAAACAAGTAAATAAACCTACAACACTGCAATACAATAGATTTCCCATTCTTCCAAAAAAATTTACAAGGGTCTATCACAGCCAAGCATTGTGCCAGGACTCAGTGATTACCAAAATGACATAAAACCAGCCCTCATGTTGCTTACAGTCTAACTGACATTTTCAAAGCTATCTCAGTAAAACAAGGATTCACAACTCAGTGACTGCATAACTGTATCTTAGATATACTGCTGTGTTTGGCCTATAAGAAGTTTGATCTTCCAAGTTTTCCAAACTAATACTACTCTTCTTCCTTATCACCTAGGAATTGCCTCTCTCCTAGAGTAAAGGGAAGGACATCATATTGCCATTTGTGATCACTAAAAATCTCTGAATTATGAACCTGGCAAAGATCCCAAGAGATCAGGTCAGTCTATTCTGTAACTCACAGCTCCAAATCTTCTGGAGACAATTAGGATTCAATACGTAAGAAAACTACCTTACCATCTATTCACCTCCTTGCAAACTGCTTCTGAAATGTCTGCAATGTCTTGCTTTCACTACCAAGTAGAGTCAGTCTTAGGGAAGTTTCCTCCCACATACCAATTTAGTTACTAATTCGAGGAAAAAATTCTCTTTGGAAAAGCATTTCACCAAACCTCATATAAGCGTTATAGAATTCTAACACCTTGTGCAGTTTACTCTAAAACAGACTTTCTCCCTGCCCTTCTTATCACACAGACACTGTGAAACATAATAGTCCCTTGAAAACATAGCTCTTTACCTCCCATTCAACTGAAGCATTCGCCTACCTTAGAAGAGAACAAGTAAGATGAAAGGTAGTAATTAATGCGGTCTGGAACAGAAGCAACAGAAATGTGCTCAGAAGAATCAAACATAAATTTGTTAAATTATAAATGAATCTTTCAGAATCATCTGGAAAAAAATTGAATCCTGCTGGGCAACATGCATGAATATCCATAAAAACATTCTTTGGCCTTACTTACCTTGTTATTCTAGTCTACGACTGTTTTCACATTTTCAGTGCTCACTCATGCAATTAAGGCCTCTAGCAGTTTTGGGGCACTGGATTTCAACCCAGGTTACCTAAGGAAGAAGGAGGCTGCATACAGGGAGATCCATAGCTATGGGTCACTAGAGCCAGCAGGAAGATAGCTACCACAGCCCCTTAGAAGTCCGAAGCCTTCTCCAGGTTCATCAATCTGCCTACAGCACTGAGTAAATGGAGACCTAGGGCAGAGAATTGAAGGGAGTTTCTGAGTTATGATGCTGAATACCTGGATTAATCTCAGGAAATAGTTCCATACTACATCTCTTTCATAATAATCACACTGACAAGTCAATGCCAAATCTTTAATTTTGGTGACAGACCAATGTCTGCTTTGATCTCACATTCCCATTCAATAGTGAGTAGCACCTACAGTACAGCCTGTGATTTACTAGAATGACATCAAGACCCCACATAATCTCTTACATGTGAATTAACAAAAAGGTAATGAGCCAAAAGTGTTATGAGTTGTAGTTTGATGAATCTTACACTTTATGTGTGTAGGCATACTCTCCAGAATACTTTAACCCCAATATTAAATTTAATATTTTGCTAGTCTATGACCTAAATTCCTTGATGATTTCTATAAGCCTCCTAATTATTATACACATTCTTAAGGCATTCAAGTTAATAATCTCATTTACTTTGGCTGTTATATGAAGTATAAAGTTACAAAATGAACTTTATTAAATTACCTAGCTCACTATTCCCTACAGTCCTTCAACAAATGAGTTAGAAGAAATAACCATTACAGGGATTCCCCCGACAAAGAATTCATTTACATAGCACTATATAACAAAGTATACCATGGACAAATTAATCTTTTATTTAAAATAGCTTGAAATATATTAGCTGTGTATCTACATGAGTACAAGAAGAAAAACATACAAATATTGTTCTTTAATCACCTTATTTCTGAGATAATGAAAATGCTCTCTCTTAACTAATTTATTAATGGTGAGTAATTCATTATGGTGAATCCATAATTAACAGATTCAAATAACATTTACTGAATACCTATGACAGGCATTGTACTAAGCAAAGTAGAATCTAGCATTTGGTTCAAAGCAGTTGTAAATAGGTTTCTAAAAATCTCCAGGCTTTGTGAAAAGTTATTCTATTTTTCAACACAACTTATTGAGGTGAAATCACATAGGTTGCTCATAGTCCTCAAAGGATTCTGCTTATCTCTAAAATTTCTCCCTCCCCTACTTCCTTTTGTACGGAAAACATGAGGCTAGGACATGGCAGAATTCTTCCTTATCAACATTCACTAAAGGAACACATGGTCTTGGTTTCTAAGACGTAATTCAGTAAAATAAATTGGATTTTCTTTTTGCCCTCATGGAAATATTTCTCAAAACCTTCCATTCCTGGGTATGATAAACTCAGAACCTATAGGACTCTCTCTCTTTCTCTTTCTCTCTCTCTCTCTCTCTCTCATGTGCACGTGCACACAAACAGAAAACTACAAAACCCGATATAATAGAAAAATGAACTTAAGATACTGGACAGTGAACAAGAGCATATAGACTCTCACAGGGAACTCATAATTGCTAGGAGGAATAGAGACAGGGAGCTATACAAATAAGTTTTCATCACCATGGTCTTTTAGCCCGGGACTAAGTCCAGCACTTGTGGTGAACAGCAGCTAATGGAGGGGGCATATACGGAAAAAAACACTATTATTCTGGCCTGGGGAACCAGAAAAGTTGAGCTGGGAAAATGCTGAGGGAAGTTGGGGAATCCCAGAAGGAAGAAAGCCAGAGAGGGAATTCCCAAACTTTGTCTACCCACATCTTTAACTGAACCCTGAACCATGCTGGTGTGGAACAAATGCAAAGCAAAAGAACAAATTCTGAGCTGAGACTATAGCTGCCGCCCAGAAGGTGCTGGTGAGTGAAAAGAAGTAGACACTGGCAGAGAGTGTGCACTCAACTTGGAGGAGGGGAGATGGTGTGCCTTTTACTCTGGGATTAGATGCAGTCCAAGTGCTCACAGCAGAAGTGAGCATGTGTGCAAAATCCAGTCATGCAGGCCTGGAACAAAGAGATAAAAAGAATCCAGGAAACCATGAGCACTGAAGAGAAAAAGCCAAAGAGTAGATCCCTAAACCCTGACTACCCACATCTGACTAAACTTTGAACAATGCTTGTACAGAGTAGATTCTCAGCAGCCTATCCAAAAACAAGAGATCTGAAGAAAGACAAGAGACACCACATAAGAAAGAGCTAGCTGTTCAAGCTCAGCCAAGAAAACTAGCTACTAAAACAAATATAATAATACTTATTGGATAAGAATAATATAGTCCAGAATCTCCTCAATTTAACATTCATAATATCCAAGATATAATCCAAAAGTACCCAGCACACAAAGAATTGAGAAAATATAGCACGTTACCAGGAGAAAAGAAAGTCATTCTAGTCCATCTCCAAGATGAAACAGACGCTGGAACTAACAAAGATGTTAAAGTAGCTATCCTCAATAAAATACAAGGAGGCATGTTTTCAATTCATAAAAACCTGATTTCCAGTTTCTGGTCTGGCATATAAGGACCTTGGAAGTCATCACTCCCATTCGTACAACAAGAAAAAAGGTGAACGAACTGAAAACCAACAACTCTTCCTAGATCCATCAGAGAATTGAGCTCACAGGGCAAACCACTGCCCTCAAAATTGTAGAGACAGACAGGTAGATATGGAAAATCAAACTTACCAAAGCAGAAGCTCAGGAACACACAGAAAACTCTAGAACCAGTACCAGGGTAGGAAAATCTAAACTGTAGTTGATTGCTGGAGGCTCAGTAGACAAGTGTAAGAGTTAACAATTCCAAGGGGACCCAATCTTAGGGGACCCAATCTTAGGGGAACCCTCACACTTTTCTGAGTTTTACCTCCAGGAGCCCCACCAGGTTCTCACAGCGAAAATCAGAGAAAAACTCCCTCAGGCTTCCAGCAGGGAGAGAGGAAAAGTAGCCATTTTGTAATATGCACAGAACATTCTCTTCTTAACAAGGCTTGCCCTCCAGAGAAACTATTTACCAGAGCCTAACCAACCTTGGGGAAATAAAATACCCAAATTGGCTCAAAATGCCCAGATACCCAGTTGGCTCTAACCCCCGCCAGACTTCCATATGGGGAAAAGGAAATACCCAGTTCCAGCCTCTATCTAGCCTTTCTGTCTCATCTAAAGGGGAAACACAAAATAAATTAGAAGCACTTGTGAAGGTGACAGTCCAGGGCACAGGCTCACTAAAAGACTGAAACCCAATCATAGGATTATAGAACACTTCCTCTCTCCCCAAAACTTACCACCACATCAATAAGACTCCTGGATAATAACAGGGAATACAACTGAAAGAACTGCACATCTGAAACTTTAAGAACAACTCCTTAGGGGAATTCAAAGACAACAGGGAAGTCAAAAACAAAGATACTGGAGGAAATTTTATCCTCTGACACCTACAGCTAACACTAAACACAGTCTAACCTCTAGCCAGATAAACACCAAACCTCACACTAAAGGCCTATTTACGTCAGTTCCTTTTACCCAGTACATCATGTCCAGCTTTCAACAAAAAGTTACAAAGCACAATAAAACAACAAAAGAAAAACAGTTTGATCAGATAGAGAAAGCATGAGAATCAGACTCAATTATGGCAGAGATGTTGGAATGATCAATTCATGAAAACCTCGGCAGAGAAGGTGGAAGTTTCAGTATAGAAACAAATAAGAGGAAATTTTAGAATGAAAAAATACAACTTCTGAAAAAAAATCACTAGATTGACTTAACAGAGAAACAGACATGACAGAGGAATGAGTAGGAAAACTTAAAGACACATCAATAGAAATTACAGAAGGTGAAGAATAGACAAATGAAAACAAAATGGACAGAAGCTCAGGGACCTGTCAGATGATACTAAACAGTCATAAATAAGTGTAATCAGAATACCACACAAATAGGAGAAAGAAAAACTATTTGGAGAAACAGTGGATGAAAATTTCACAAAATTGATGAAAGACAGAAATTCACAGACATAAGATAATAAATGAATACAAAGCAGGAGAATCAGAGAAGCCCAAAGTACATTATAAGCCAAACATAAAGAGCAAACCTCAAAAGCAGCAACAGAAAGATGACATACCACAGTCAAGAGAATAATGATCTGATTAGTGCTTAACTTTTCATCAGAAACCATGAAGGACAAAAAGACTGGAACAACATCTGTAAAGCCTCGGGGAAAAAAAGAAATGTTAACCCAGAATTCTATATCCAGCAAAAGTATCACTGAAGAGTGAAAACAAAATAAAGATACTTTCAGATAAAAGAAAACTAAAAAGTATTTGTCACTGGCAGACCTGCACTATAAGAAGTGCATTTGTTGGTATCAGACTTACACCTTAAGAAATGCTAGAATTTATTTAGATAGAAGGGAAATGATACCAGATGGAATTGGGATACTCAAAAATGAATAAAGCGCATCAGAAATGGTAAATGGCTGAGTAAATGCTAAAGACTATGTTTTGCTTTTTTCCTTTAAATTTCTTTATAAATCAAATAATTGTTCAAAACTAAAATGATAACAGTGTCTTGTGGGGTGTGGGTGTGTGTGCGTGCGTGTGTGTGTGTGTGTACATGTAACAACTATAACAAAAAGGAGAAGGGTACGGGTCTATAAGTTTGTAAGATTTCCATGTTTTACTTGGAGTAGTACATTATTAACAAATGTACTAAGTAGTACATTATTAACTAATTAAGTGGACTGTTAAGAGTTATGTTTGTATATTGTAATCCCTAGGGCAGCCACTATAAAAATAGTACAAAAAAAGAAAAGCTAAAATATCAATAGAAAAAATAAAACAGAATTCTCAAAACATATTCAAATACTCTAAAACAAGGCAGGAAGGAGGAAGAGAGGAAGGAGAAAGAGGAGATGTGTAGAAAGTAAAAAATCAAATATTAGCCCTCAGCCCAATCATGTCAATAGTTAAAGATTAAAGTTTATTAGTCTAAACACTCCAGTTAAGCATTAGAGATTGTGAGAAGTAAAAAGGAACCCCCACAGAAGTCTGTGCTGTTTATAAGACACTCATTTTAAATATAAAGAAACAGGTTAAAAGCGAACAGATGAAAAATATATATACGTTGCAAAGAGTAAGCAAAAGGCTGGAATGGCCATTAATATCACAAGACAAATTTCAAAACCAAATGTATTACCAGAGATAAAGGAGGACTCTTCATAATGGAAAAAAAAGGGTCAATTCAACAGGAAGGCATCATCCCAAATGTGTACGCATCCCATAACAGAATTTCAAAATGTAAGATACAAGAATTGACAGAATTGAAGGGTGAAATAAACAATTTCCCAATCATAGTTGAGGACTTTAACACTCTAGTCTCAGCAATGGATTAAACTAGAAAAAACAATTAGCTAAGACATAGAAGATCTGAACAACATTATCAGCCACTTTGACCTAGTTGATATTTAGAGAACAATACAACCAATAACAGCAGAATACACATTCTTTTCAGGCTTACATGGTACACTTACCAGCAGAGACCATATTCTAGGTCATAAAACAAGTCAATAATTTTTTTAAAAACCTGAAATACAGAGTATGTTCTCTGACCACAATAGAATTAAATTAGGATACAGTTTTAGGGCACATAGGCTCACCCTCAAGTTTATGATTCACCAGAAGGACTCAACAGTAGGTTATACTCATGGCTAAGATTTATCACAGCAAAGGGTACAGAGTAAAAGCAGCAGGGAAAAGATATGCATTGGGTAGAACAGAGAGAGGTCAAACACAGGCTTCTTATACATGCTTTCTCTCTAGTAACAAAATACAGGGACATGGGCAAAACATCTCTGCCCAGGGAAGAGCAGAAAGAGAATCTGAGTCTCAGTGTTCATGGCTTGTATGGAGGGCTGGTCAAGCAAGCACATCCTGCTACGTGACCAACCATGGTAACTGAAACTCAGGACCCCAATAATGAAACCAGACACACATCATCAATCTGGATATTTGTACAAAGTGATTCTGACAAACAGGTACAGCACGGTCTATTGCTCCTGGTGTACAAAACAAAATCAACCATTAACACAAAAACATTCAGAGGGCTACATTCCCAGGGGTTGACCAACAGTCAAGCATGGTTCCAGGTTCCCTTAGAGACATGAAGGACTTAGCAACCAGACCCATTAAGATTTTCCTCACAAACACCAATATGAAAACCAGGAAAACTCTGCACATATGGAAGGTAAACAATAAAACTCTAATCATTGGATCAAAAAATAAATTACAAGAGAAATTGGACAATATTTTGAACTAAATGGTAATAAAAATACAACATCCAAATCTGTGAAATGCAGTTAAAGTCGTGCTTAGAGGGAAATTTATAGCCTTAAAATGTTGATACTACAAAAAAGCATAATGCAAAATCAACAAATACTATAGAAAATTTTTCAAAAATATCTAAGTAGAAATTACCCTCCACACTATCTTCTACTTTTTCCAGATCTAATGTCAGAATAGGAACGTTTTGTAGATGCTTACATAGTGAAACATATGGTTTCTTTGGAAACCAAAATACCATAGACTGGAGAGACCACAGGATCTATGAGCAGGAGGCAACCAGTCCCTGAGTAGGAATGCACCATTTAAAATACACCACTCTAAGTAGGTCCAAACACTGTGATTACACTTGGTTTCCTACCACACTTAGTGGGGTGTGTTAGGGAGGCAGCTTCAGAATTTGTGTGGTCCTTCCAGTTGTAAAAATAAGACTTTTTAATGAGCCAGTCTTGGAATTTTCCTTGGCCTGGCAATAAAAGCAAAGGGTAATTCTAATAGAAAGCCCTGGCTTCTGTCCACCTGTAAACTGGGGATCCCATTCTGCCCAGAGACAAGTCCAAGGCTCAAAGAGTATCCCATGGTACATACAGCAGCTGAACGTGCAGCCAGAGAGAGCCCCACTGTATCAGACAGTCAAACACTCCCAAAGCAGCAAGTGTGGCTAACAGGGCCACAGGTATTATTACTGAAGCTGTTAGACTGGCTTGCCACACTTCCATAGATTCGGCTGGTAAGGAGACAATGAGCTCAAGTGGACTCAGACAATTTATTACTCATATAGACAACAAAAGCAAAATCATCATGGTGTCAGCTTCCCAAGTCCCTAGTCCCACATGATGACATCAAACAGGAGGGTCCAGCTGACAGATGGTCCAAGCAATGTGTCATGCTGCTTTTGAGGAGCCACCTCCAAACTAAACCCAAGCAGTTATACAGCCTTATATAGAAAACTGAATTTGCACCCCACAGGGTACAAGGTGGAAAGTCTTGCAGTCAACTGAAACTAGGAGACGGGTGAGAAATGGCCTTATGGCCGTTTCCCACAAGATATGTTATGAGAAACTGCCTCATGGAGGCTCCTCAGCAGACTGCTTATCAACCCTTGCTCTGGGAGGAAGCGCAGGGCATTTCACCAAGACGTGAGTCAGACTATAGTCAAGCATTGCCCCCAGGGCCTGAATGAAGACGTGCAAGGTTGCCAGGGTGCTGCACAGAGTAGCTTTTCTAGAATGTGCTGAACTTACCTGCTACTCTGTGAACCAGAAGTACTAGACTGATATTCACTGCCAAGATTTCTGAAGCACTAAGAGGTGACACTGAGTATTTCAGCTGGGCCCTGAATTAGTTAAAAGAAAGTGATGGTAGAGGAGGGTGAGTGTGAAGTTTTTAACAGAATATCCTTTGTCATCTACCCATACAGGCTAATGGAATTAACCACTCCAAATGCAGGCACCCTTGAAGCAGGGGCCTCTTGGTGGGAGGTATGTGTATTGCACAATGAAGGAAGCGCTGTACCAGCTATATGACTTCCCTAACCACTCATTCTTTGTCCTACAGAAGGATACTCTCCGGGTCTGGTAACACTTCCTGGAATACAAGAAAAATAACTCACAAAACAATTTATGGTCTATTATCCAGCTACGAAAGAAACACACAATGAGCGGAAAATCCACACAAACCTTTGAGAGAGTTCTGTGAATGTGAAATCACAATGAAGATTCAAGATAATATAACTGTCTTCACTAATTAAGGGCTACAGATAGACACTGGGATAAGCTAAACCTATAATGCAGTACAAACTGTCAAAGTAACTTACTAAGTCATATGACTATTGTAGTCAATTAAATATTAGATGAAAAGATTTTAATCCCAAGACTTGTATTTTAGATAAAATTTGGAATGAGACTTGTTATAAATACTAATCAGAGTACACTCTCTCACATATGCTTGAGAAAAGGAGGTAATGAGAAAGGGGCATCACTCTCCTGCCATCTCTACTTGCATCAACAAAGAGGAGTAGGTCAGCTGGCACAAAAAAGCAGTGAAAGACAAAAATTTCTCTGGAAGGGGTGGCTGAGACTACTGTTAGCCCCTTAATTTAGGGGCCTTAACTGTAGGACCAGGACTGCAATTTCTCCAAAGGAGTGGCTAAGAAAACTCCATGTCATCACATTCATGCTTAATATACTCAGGCTGCTTCTTACCCAGAGGTCTTCATCCTGAATAGAACTTCCTTCTCCTCTAACAATATGGGACATAAAGGAGAAGCAGCAGATATATACGTGGGGTAGTGGGCAGGTGGAGAAGTTCTAAGACATTTTAGTTTAAGCTAGACAGTCATTTATATGACCCTGGATCTTCACGGAACATTTCTGAATGGATATAGCTGTGGGAATTGTCAGTGTGCAGAAGGAAGCTGCAGTCATGGAAATTAATGACATCATCCAAGGGAAGGGCAGAAATGAAGGAAAGAGTTTTAGGGAGTAAGAGGTCCACTATGATGAAGTAGGTAAACAAGCCTTCTTCTGGAAGAGAAAGTTCATCATGTGTTATCAATTACGCTTTGAGGGATCCAAAGGGAAAAGCGTCTATTAAAGCCCATCTTTTCTTTACCAGAAGACTAGATCTATGACTCAAATACTTATATTCACCATCATCTGTTTTAATAGAAGAGTACAGTAGATAATCTCATTAATTCAACAATATTTGAATGGATATTGCCATCAATTCAACAAATATTTTTTGAGGACCTACTGCATGCCTACCACTGTGTTAAGCACAGTGAGGTTACCTTTTCTAATTTACATAGTATCCTCTCATTCATTCATTTATTCAAGACTAAGTGCTTAATGCTTGCTAGACCATAATGTTTGATGCTTGAAATGCATGCCATGCACAGTAAGGATTTCACAGACATTTTCCCTTCCTCAACACAGAGTTTTACTGTGTGTTTACTATGTGAAACTGAGAATGGGAAGAGGCAGCCCAAAGGCATGCTTCCTGCAATGAGGCCTCCTGAAAAAAGGTCCAAGATTTAGTATCAGAGAGACAGGGACTGGAATTCCAGCTCTACCACATACCCCAAAGTGACCTTGGGCACTTACCTTCTCTGAACTGCAGTGTCCTCACAAAAAGTGGCAATAAATGTCATATACCATACAGAGTAATAAAAATAATGAAAGTAAAAAGATCTGGTACAACATTGAGGGGTTATTGTCATTGCTGCTGCTGCTGCTGCTGCTGTTGTTATTAAGGAAGATAACCCATGTGGCCAGGAGTTGCTTGAGAGATAAGAAGAAAAAATAATTTAGGCAATCTTCTGAATAACAAACTCACTATATTGTGAAGGAGAGGGCTGCAAGAGTGGGTTTGGGTTCCAGAGAAAAAAACAACATCACATTCTACACAGGATTTGCCCCAGTCCCCTTCCTGATCTTCTGAGGGCCCTGGTATCCTCTTCATCTTATCAGCCCTACTGAAGGAGACTAAAGTCTAGTGGTAAGGAGTGCAGGGGTATTCATCATCTTGATTCCTAGTGTTCAGAACCAGGCAGAGACAAAGTAAACACAGACGTTATAGATGCTCTGCCCCCTGGCTAATGAGGCTGAGATTCTGGCAGAGAACTAGCCCCAGTTAAATAGTTAAGAACTGAAATGCAAGTGAGCAACTGGAAAAAGTAGAAGCCAACTCAGAAAAGTTAGGCATATACAACCTTTGAGAAAGTAAATAGTTCGGTCTATAGGGGTGGATAGGGCTTTCTAGAAGCACTGTGAAGGGGGGTGCCTGCAGGCTGGAGGCTTTCAGTGTCTGTGGATGAGCAGACTTGAGTTAAGAACTGGTAATAAATGAATGGGGAAACCAGTAAAAAGAATACAATTATAGCATTAGGAAAGGAGTAATGAACCCTGAACTAGGACAACCAGAAGGAATGGACTATTCAAACTTCGCAAAGGTCAATTATAAACTGGGTGAATACTCAGTTTAGAGCATGAAATATAAAGAAAATGCTACTAATAAATATTAATGTCTAGCATTTGCATTTTAAATTAAAGAAACTTTAAAATTCAAAGAACACACTGAATTTTGCAGTATAGTTCATAAAGCAACATTAGTATTTTCAGACTGATTATGAGCCGAAACAAGTTTTTTTACTTCTATATGTAATATTTTCTTGATAAATGAGTGAGAGAGTGAAGCATGATAAAATTACATAGGAAAGTAAATATATCCTCGCCAAATCATTAATCTGGTCCCATGAGTAATACTAACACAGAGAAAGAAACTAGAAATATAGTCCATTAACTTTTTTTTTGCAGTGACAGCAAATTTTAAAACTAGGCATATGTTTCTAACTTTGCCAGCTTTCTCCCTCAAGCAAACATGTCAGAGAGGATTACTGTGGAAAGTTAGTCATATGGATTTTTTTTTCAAAAATTGGAATGCATAACATTAGAAACCAAACCACAAAGAGCAGGCACACTGGAGACAGATCGGAGCAGATACACAGAACATACAGTGCTTTGAATAATAAGGCTTTTGTCCCTCAAAAAGGAGGAGTTTGGTTACCTAGGACTCCAGAAAATAACACAAATTTTCTAAGACATAGTTTTGAAAGAAGGGGAAAAACAGAACACAAGGAACTCACTCCAAGTCAGGAATGTAAAATATAACACATTTTCCTAAAGAAATCCTAGGTTCTAAATTCTGAGGCACTGAAAAATGTACCTAAGAAGTTCAAATTGTTATTTAAATTCTGGCCCATTTAACTGCCAAGGCTTTCAAGAAGATAATGAGTGCTATCAAAAATTCATCATCAGTATTTGAATGAGCTTGAAAATAAGTATACCAGTTATTACCACCCACTAATGCGGAAAGCAAAGCAACATGGAGCAGTTTTAAGAGCTCTGATTATCCCTGCCTTGTGGCACTTTCTCACTTCATTATGCGCAACATTCTTGCGAAGTATTTATGTTTCTACCTTACAAAGGGTAAAGCTAGTATACACACCCCTTACACAACAGAAGTTCAATAAATACTGATTAAAGTTTGACATATATTGTATAAAGCCATTTCCTTAGGAGACTCTAAAAGTCAACTGCACTGACAATCTTATTTCTATGGTCCTCAAGGTTTTCAGGATAACCAAATCACTTCACCATTGTAGGAAAGGTTCTATTATAAGAAGAGGTTACCTTCTAAGCCCTTTGAATAGGAAAAAAAATCAAAACAAATCACTGGAGTTATTATTTCCTGTCAAAAGCTCTAAAAGAAAGCTTTATGTCTTGTCTGTTACTCCCACACACGTCCAGGTGAGTGCACACACATGCACACGAGCACATCAATTTGTCCTTTTTAATTTTGCCTTAACTAAAAATTACCTGTAGAGAATAAAGTTGACAAAACCTTACCTACAACTAAAAATGCAATGTGAGAAATTTTACAGGACTATATTGCTAATATTTTATTCAAATACTATCTTCAATTTACTATACTGATGACAATATCCATTTTAAATAGGAAATAATTTGTTTCCTTCTAGCTCTCAATTCTGGAAAATGATACTGGACAGACAAAGGACAGTTTGCCACATTTTTCCTCTTCCAGGAGAAAAATCTATACAGTAAATTACCTAAAGTATTCAAGCAGTTGAAAATGGAATGAACTAAAGCCTTATTACTCCAAGTACTGTCTATGGAAGAGCAACATCAGCATCACATAGGAGCTTGTTAGAAAGGCAGAATCTCAGGACCAACCCCAGACCTCCTAAATCAGAATCCGCACTTTAACAAGTTCTCCAGGGGATGCGCATGCACACCAATGTTTGACAAGTGTCAAAACTAATGGCTTTATCCCACAAATGTAATGATGAGCAAAAGTAGTATGTATACATAGATGATCCTATTTATATAAAGTTCAAAACATGCAAAAATAACTAATAGAGACAAGCAGGTGGTAAAATCTCAAGAAAAGCAGGACCTCTGGTTTCCAGTGTGGCATGCAAGGAGCTTAGAAGCTGTAACTCTATCTTAACAACAAGTAAAAAGCTGACCAAATTGACAAAACAACTCTTCTTAAATCCATTAGAGAAGTGAGGTCACAGGGCAAACCACTGCCCCCAAAACTGGAGACAGGCAGGCAGATACAGAGAATGACAGCTTAACCAAGAGCAGAAACCACAGAGGCAACCAGTGCCAAGGTAGCAAAACCTGAAGTGTAATTGATGAGTTGCTGGTGGCGCAATACAGAAAAGTCTGCGAGTTAAACTCTTCAAGTGGCCCCAGCCATGGAGGAGGAGCACACTTTTGTGAGATTTATCTTCAGGAGCTGGACCTGGTTCTCACATTAAATACCGGAGAAAACCCCCCCACCATGCTTCTGGTGAGGGAAGGGGCAAAGGAACCATTTTGAAATACACCAAAGCATTCTGTTCTTAATAAGGACTGCCCTCAGGAGAACTGATTTTACCAGAGCCTAACAAGTTAGGGTTTTATAATAGCCTAACCTGCCTGGGAAAAGTGAAATACACAACTCCAGCCCCCTCTAGCCATCCTGTACCACGTAAAGGGGGAAAAAAATCTGAGAAAAACTAGTGAAGTTCACAGTTTAGGGGCACAGGTTCACCAAACACTGAGACCAAGTCACAGGGCTATAGGATGGTTCCTTTACCCCTACACCTTATCACAACATTACTAAAGGTCTATCTATTGCAACTCCTTTCACCCAGTACATCATGTTCACTATTCAACAAAAATTGCAAGGCCTACAAAAAGGCTAAAAACACAGTTTGAAGAGAATGAACAAACATCAGGACCAGAGTCAGATATGGCAAGAATGTTGGAATTATCAGACTAGGGATTTAAAAATGCTATGATTAATATGATATGGGGCTTTAATGGGAAAAATAAACAACATGCAAGAACAGATGGATAATGTAAGCAGAAAGATAAAAATTATAAGAAAGAATCAAAAAGAAATGCTACCAATCAAAACTGCTGTAACAGAAAGAAAGAACGCCTTTGATGGGGTCATCAGTAGACTGAACATGGCTGAGGAAAGAATCTCTAAGCTTGAAAACATGATGATAAATTCCGAAATTGAAAAAGAGAAAAAAAAAGACTAAATTAAAAAAAGAACAGAATATCCAAGAACTGTGGAACAACTACAAAAGATATAATATATGTAATGAGAATACTAGAAAGAGGAAATAGAGAAAGGCACAGAAGCAATATTTGAAGCAATAATGACTGAGAATGTCCCCAATAAATGTCAGATACCAAATGACAGATTCAGGAACCTCAGAGAACACCTAGCAGGATAAATGCTGGGGGGAGAAAAGAAAGCTACATCTAGGCATATCATAATCAAACTGCAGAAAATCAGAGATTAAAAAAAATAATCTTGAAAGAAGCCAGAGGGGAAAAAACCTTACCTATAGAGGAGCAAGGATAAGAACTACACCCAACTTCCCCTCAGAAACCATGCAGGTAAGAAGGGAGTGAAGTAAAACATTTATAGTGTGGAGAGAAAAAATCCACCAACCCAGAATTTTGTACTGAGAAATTATCTTTCAAAACAGAAGGAGAAATAAGGACTTTCTCAGACAAACAAAAATTGAGGAAATTTTTTGTCAGTAGATCTGCCTGGCAAGATACGTTAAAAGAAGTTCTTCAGAGAGAAGGAAAATAATATAGGTCAGAAACTCAGATGTGCATAAAGAAAGGAAGAGCACTGAAGAATGAATAACTAAAGGTAAAAAAACAAAAAAACCCTTATTTTTCTTATTCTTAACTGATCTAAAAGATAACAGTTTGTTCAAAATAATAGCAACAATGTATTCGATTATGAATGCTTACATACATATAATATGCTTATATATAAGTAAAATGAATGACAACAATGATACAAGGAATGGGAGGGAGGAATTTGGAATATTTTGTTATTACAAGGTACATGCTTACCCATGAAGTGGTACGGTATTACCTGAAAGTGGAACTGGATGAGTTGAAAATGCATACTTTTCAAATGCTAAGGAAATCATTAAAAAAAGTAAAAAAAAAAAAAAAAAAAAACGCATAATTGATATGCTAAGAAATGAGAGAAAATTAAATCCTATAAAACACTCAATTAAAACCACAAAAGGCAGAAGAAGTGTGGAAGACAGAAACAGGAACAAAGAACATGGGCAACAAATAGAGAACAGTAACAAATACGGTAGATATTAATTACACTATATCAATAACCTCTTTTAATGTCAATGGTCTAAATAGACCAATTAAAAGATAGACATTGTCAGAGTGGATGAACAAACAAAACCCAATTGTATGTTGTCTACAAGAAAACCATTTTAAATCTAAAGGCACATATAGACTAAAAGTAAAGGGATGGAGAAAGATAAACCATGCTAACAACTAAACAAAAAAAGCAGGAGTAGTTATATTAATTTCAAACATTGTACACTTCAGGGCAAGGAAAGTTATCAGGGATAGAGAGGATCATTATATAATGATAAAGGGGTTGATTCTCCAAGAACACGTAACAATTCTTAATGTGTATGCACATAACAACAAAGTGTCAAAATATATGAGGGAAAAACTGATAGAACTTCAAGGAGAAACACATAAATCCCCTATTATAGTTATAGATTTTAATTCTCCCTAACAGAAATGGACAGACAGATCCAGCAGGCAGAAATTCAATAAGCACATAGTTGAACTCATCAGCACCATCAATCAATTGGTTATAACTGATATCTACAGACTACTTCATCCAACAACAGTAGAATTCACATTTTCCTCTAGCTCAATGGAATATGTACCAAGACAGATCACATTCTGGGACATAAAACATACCTTGACAAATTTAGAAGAATAGAAATCATACAATGTCTGCTTTCAGACCACAATGGAATTAAACTAGAAATCAGTAACAGTACGATAAATGGAAAATCCCAAAATATAGTAATTAAACAACTCATTTCTAAGTAATACATGGGTCAAAGAAGAATTCTCAAAAGAAATTTAAAAATATTTTGAACTAAATGAAAATGAAAATACAACTTATCAGATACTGTGGGATGCAGTGTTTAGAGGGAAATTTATAGTATTGAATGCATATATTAGAAAAGAAGAAAGACCTAAAGTCAACAATCTAAACTTCCACTTAGAAAACTAGAAAAAGAAGAGCAAGTTAAATGCAATTTAAGCAAAATAAAAATTAGAGCAGATATCAATGAAACTGAAAACAAGAAATCAATAAAGGAAAATAAACAAAACCAAAACCTGATTCTTTGAAAAGATCTATAAAATTGATAAACGTCACGCTAAGAAAAGAAGAGAGAAGACACAAATTACAGTATCAGAAAAGAAAGAGGAGATACCACTACTGATCAGATGGACATTAAAAGGTTAATAAAGGATTATTATAAACAAATCTATGCCCACAAATTTGATAACCTAGATGAACTGGACCAGTTCCTTGAAAGACACAATCTGCCAAAACTCACACAAGAAGAAATAGACAATATGAATAGGCCTATATCTATTAAGAAACTGAATCAATAATCAATAACCTTCCAAAACAGAAAGTAAGAGGCCCAGATGGGCTGACTCGTGAATTCTATCAAACACTTAAGGAGAAATTATACCAATCTTCTACAACTCCTTCCAGAAGGTAGAAACCAAGGGAATACTTTCTAACTCATAAGGCCAGAATTACCCTAATATCAAAACCAGAAAGACATTACAAGAAGACTACAGACTGACATCTTTCATGAACGTACATGCAAAAATCTTCAACAAAAGACCAGCAAATCAAATCCAACAACGTATAAAAAGAATTTTACACCACAATCAAGTGGGATTTATCCCAGGTATGCAAGGCTGGTTCAACATTTGAAGATCATTAATATAATCCATCAAATCAATAGGCTGAAGAAGAAAAATCAAACAACCATATCAATAGATGCAGAAAAAGAATCTGACAAAATCCAACTCCATTCATAATTAAAAACTCTCAGCAAATTAGGAATAGAGGGGGACTTCCCGAACTTAAGAACATCTACAAAAAACCTACAGTTAACATCATACTTAATAGTGAGAAACTCAAAGCTTTCCCACTAAGATCACGGACAAGGAAATAATGTCCCCTTTCACTACTCCTTTTCAACGTCATATTGGAAGTCCTAGCTAATGCAATAAGACGAGAAAAGGAAATAAAATTTATACAGATTGGGAAGTAAGAAATCCAAGTGTCTTTGTTCACAGATGACATTATTGTCAATGTAGAAAATTCAAAAGAATCAATAAAAAAGTTCCCGGTGGCCTAGTGGTTAAATTCAGAATGCTCCACTTTGGTGGCCCAGGTTCAGTTCCCAGGTGCAGACCTACACTACTCTGTTAGAGGTCATGCTGCTCTGGTAGCCCACATACTAAAAAGTAGAGGAAGACTGGCATAGATGTTAGCTCAGGGCAAATCTTCCTCAGCGAGTCAAAAAAAAAATTCCTGGAGTAAGCAATTATAGCAACATTGCAGGATACAAGATTAATATACAAAAGTTAATCAACTTCCTATATACTAGCAATAAATAAATGGAATTTGAAATTAAAAATACATTACTATTAGCACCCTCCAAAACAAATTACTTACACATAAATCTAACAAAATAGGTACAAAATCTATACAAGGAAAACTACAAAATTGTGATGAAACATATCAAAGAACTAAATAAATGGAGAAATATTCATGTTCACGGATATCAAGATTTAATATTGTCAGGTGTCAGTTCTTCCTAAGTTGATTGATAGATTCAATGCAATCCCAATCAAAATACAGCAGGTTATCTCATGGATATCAACAAATTTATTCCAAAATTTATATGGAGAGCCAAAAGACCAAGAACAGCCAACTCAATATTGAAGTACAAAGTCAGAAGACTGACTCTACTCTATTTACAGACTTATTACAAAGGTAGAGTAATCAAGAGAGTGTGGTATTGGTGAAAGAATACAAACAGATTAATGGAATAGAATAGAGAGCCCAGAAATAGACTCACATAAATATAGTCAACTGATCACCGACAAGGAGCAAAGTCAACACAATGGAGCAAAGACAGTCTTTTTACCAAATGGTGCCGGGACAACTGGACATTCACTTACAAAAAAAAAATGAATCTAGACACAGAACTTAGACCCTTAACAAAATTTAACTCAAAATGGATCACAGACTAAATGTAAAATGCAAAGCTATAAAACTCCTGGAAGATAACACAGGAGAAAACCCAATTGACCTTGGGTATGGCAATAACTTTTAGATACAACGCTAAAGGCATAATCTGTGGAAGAAATAATCAAAAAGTTGGATTTCATTAAAATTTAAAACTTCTGCCCTGTGAAAGACAATGCCAAAATAATGAGAAGACAAGTCACAGACTAAGAGGAAATATTTGCAAAATAGATATCTGATAAAGGAGTGTTATCTAAAATATACAAAGAACTCTTAAAACTCAACAATAGGAAAATGAATAACCTTACTAAAAAATGGGCAAAAGATCTGAACAGACACCTCATCAAACAAGATATGCAGATGGCAAGTAAGCATACGAAAAGATGTTCACTATCATATGTCATTAGTGAATTCCAAACTAAAACAATGAGATACCACTACACACCTACTTGAATGGCCAAAACCCAAAACACTGACAAAACCAAATGCTGGTGAAGATGTGGAGCAACAGGAATTCTCATTTGTTGTGGATGGGGATGCAAAACTGTATAGCTTCTTTGGAAGACAGTCAGTTTCTTAAAAAGCTAATATTCGTACCATACAATCCAGCAATTACGCTCCTTGGTATTTACCCAAAAAAGTTGAAAACTTATGTCCACACAAAACCCAGCAGAGAGATGTCTATAGCAGCTTTACTCAAAATTGCCAAAACTTGGAATCAACCAAGATGTCCCTCGGTAAGTGAATGGATAAATAAATTGCGGTACAGCCAGACAATGGACTATTATTCAGCACTGAAAAGAAATGAGCTATCAAGCCATGAAAAGACATGGAGAAAAATTAAATGCATATTGCTAAGTGAAAGAAGCCAATATGAAAAGCCCACATACTGTGTAATTCCAATAATATGACATTCTAGAAAAGGTAAAACTATGGAAACAGTAAATAGATCAGGGTTGCCAGGGATGAACAGGCAGAGCACAGAGGATTTTTAAGGCAGTGAAACTATTCTGTATGATACTATAATGGTAGATACATATTAAAGGTTTGTCCAAACTCATAGAACGTACCACACCAACAGTGAACCCTAATGTTAACTATGGACTTTAGGTAATAACGATGTGTCACTGTAGGTTCATTGCTGATAACAAAGGTACCACTGTGTTGCAAGATGTTGATAGTGGGGGAGGTTATGTGTGCCTGCGGACGGGGGTATATGGGAACTCTCTGTACTTTCCGTTCGATTTTGCTGTGAACCTAAAATGCTCTAAAAATAGTTCATTAATTTGTTTTTAAAAAGCAAAGGAGTGACCTCTTCTCTTCCCTTGTAATGATTTGATCCATTCCCAGAGCTT
Source organism: Equus caballus (assembly GCF_041296265.1). Classification (NCBI taxonomy): domain Eukaryota; kingdom Metazoa; phylum Chordata; class Mammalia; order Perissodactyla; family Equidae; genus Equus; species Equus caballus. The sequence continues at coordinate 30,618,134 of NC_091715.1, read as the reverse complement.
CTTATCCACCCATACCTCTCTCCTGAATGTCACCTGGATATCAAATAGTTATTTTGAACTCAGCATGCCTAGTACTGAATTCTTGATCTTCTTTCTCTCAAATTTTCTTTTCCTGCAATCCTCCATATTTCACTAAATGGCTACTCCATCCTTCCAGTTGCTCAGATCGAAATCCTTGGCATCATCCTTTGTGACATTCCCCTTCCAATAAGTGAGCAGGAAATCTGATCACTTATCATACTTCCAGCATTACACTACCTTAGTCCAAGCCACCACAACCTCTATTCTAATTGGTCTCTTCTGTTCTTGCTCCCCTTGCAATCTAGTCTCCACAAAGCACTCAGACTGACCCTTGCAAAACAGAAATCAGATCCAATCACTTCTCTCTCTAAAGCCTCCATGGATTTCCTTCTCACTCAGTATCCTTATAATGTCCTCCCATAATGCATTTAATATCCCTGCATTATCTTCTCACCCTCCAACACACCTTCTTACTTATCTGACCCTTTTTATGATTCACATCCCCTCATTCATGTTACTCTAGCCACAAGGACTGTTTTGTGATTCCTAGCAAAAAGGTGCCACCTCAGGACCTATGCACTTGCTGTTCTCTATGCCTAGAAAGCTCTTCCTCCAAATAAATGGTTCTCTCATCTCTTACAAGTCTTTGCTGACAGCAAAGTCTTCCCTGATCATCACCCTCCAACACATCCTATTCACCTACACCTATAGGTGCTCCACTACTCACCTTCCCTGCTTTGTATTTCTCCAAAGACTGCAACACTATATAATTTAATACATCTGTGTTTTTGTGTGTGTATATAGAGAGAGATCTTACATTTTACTTATTATCAACCCCCCCCCCCCAAATACGCTGTAAGCTCCTTAAAGACAGAACTTTCCAATAAAATACAATTGTTTTATTCACTGTTTATCCTCAGTGCTTAGAACAATGCCTGGCAATTGAGAGGTACACAAATATTTGTTGAATGGTAATCATATAAAAACTTATGTCAATCTTACAGCAAGGGCTGGGGCAATAGCATTATAGTAACAGTACAGCATGTCTAGACTTAATTTCAAAAAATTCTTCTAAATGAGAAGTTTTGAAAAAACACAATTGTGTAACCATTAGAGGTAGCTGGAACTGCTGAAATTGCTAGTTTATTTATTAGCATTATTAAACTTGAAAAATCCATAGGGTTCATGGACTATTTAAATTCCACTTAAGAATAGTAGCGTGCAAACAAACCTCTCTTAGAGAGCATTCCTTCAACTTCTCCCCTCTCTCTTTTTTTTCCTTAAAGATTAGCCCTGAGCTAACGTTTGTTGCCAAACTTTTATTCTTCTTCTCCCCATAGCCCCCCAGTACATAGTTGTATATTCTAGTTGTGGGTCCTTCTAATTCTGCTGTGGAACAGCGCCTCAGCATGGCTTGATAGCAGTGCCAGGTCTGCGCCCTGGATCCGAACCGGGGAAACCCTGGGCTGCAGAAGCAGAGCGCAGGAACTTAACCACTCAGCCACGGGGCCGGCCCTCCGCTCTCTATCTTTAAATTTCTTTTTCTTCACTCATTCTTCTCTCCTCTCTTCTCTTGGCATCCCTGATTCCATTCTCTCCTGTTCTTCAGCTCCAGTATTCTATTCCATCAATTATACCCCCTTAGCGTTATACCTTCAATCACTGCCCTGCTCCAGCTGGCTTTTCACCTCTCTCCACTCATTCGCATTTTCTTGATCCCTTAATGTTCTCAAATTCCAGGGTTTTTTTTTCCTTCCCTTCTCCCTTCACCAACAATTTACCAAAACATTAATTTACTTTCACTGTTTCCACTTCCTGACCATGATTGTTCAAAAAAGTGGTTCTTTAACCAGGGTGTACATCCACATCTCCTGGAATTTTTTCATGCCCAGGTTCCACGCTCTGAAATTCTGATCTGACAGGTTTACATCAGGGGGAGGGGTACTAAACATAAGCATGTTGACAAAAACAGCTCCGTAAAAGAGTCTAATACAAACCCCAGATTAAGAACCATTTCCTCAAATATCTGCCATGCGTTTTTCTAGTCATAATAATAGTAATATTCCACCAACTGAGGAGTACAATTAAATCAACCCTCTGCACCTGACACACACACAAAAAAACAAATAAAAAGGATCATGGTCACCAAATCCAACTGTGTTCTCTTAGTTCTATCCTTTCCAAACTTTATATGATACCACCATCTTTAAGCACACACCTCTCTTAACTTTGATAACTTTTTGGTCTTTTGATCTCCTCCCTGCCAACTTGTCTGGGTGCCATCTAGATCAGTGCAATTCAATGTGATCCGAGGGCCAACAGCATCACTATCACTTGGAAACTTGATAGAAGTGAAAATTCTCAGGCCCCATCCCAGACATCAGAAACTCCGGGGGTGAGGCCCAGAAACCAGTGCACACTTGTGATTATTGTGCATGCTTATGTTTGAGAACCACTGTGCTAAGCCAACTGTTCTAGACATATGGGAGGAATCTACAAATACAGGACTACAAATTCTGGGGGTGAGGCCTAGAAATCAGCACACTCTTGTGATTATTGTGCATGCTGATGTTTGAGAACCACTGTGCTAAGCCAACTGTTTTAGACATATGGGAGGAATCTACAGATACTCAGAGTAGAAGATGTCAATACATCCACATTTTGAACTGCTACTAAAATTATATTTCTCATAAGAAACAGCAATTACAAATAACAATAACTTCCATTTTTAGGACAATTAGCATGTGCTAGATATTATGATAAGCTGTTAATACACCCAATCTCACTTATCAGGTAAGTAGTATAATTTCTACGGATGAGGAAACTGACACTTAGAGAATGAAGTTTAACATCTTGCCTCCAAATTCCATGCCCTTGATCACCATATTATTGTCTCCTATATAGAATGGGAAAGAAAGAGAGTCTTGGAAAGAACCTTAAGACGACGACTGAGCTGAGGTTGACTGGTCAAAGAAGTAGAGGAAAAACCAGAAGTATGGGAAGTCGAGGTGAGAAAGTTCTAAGAAGGAAGGCTTAATCACAGTGTTTTGGAATACTTTTTTTAGTAAGTCAGTCTAAAGACCACAGAGGACGTAGAACTTTTTTAAAAAGAAGTTTTATGGACTCTACTCATCTTCTCTGAGTCGCAAGTGTTACTCACAAAAACCAGGCACTAATGTGAAGTGTTGTGGAAGGAACAACAGTTAATGTTATTTAAAAGAAAAAAAAAAGTGACGTGGAGAAAAAGTGCTTTTACATTTAGGTGGAGACGGGATAAATTAAGTGAGGGGAGAAAAACAGAAGTTACTACTAGCCAGGATAGGATCTCTATTTTGCAGGCACAGAAACCTGGACTAACCAACTAGCCCATCCTGACTCATTTTTAAACTAAAGTATCAATTCTATTCACGTATAAATTGAGTGATCAGTTGCTCACAATATTCTCTTCAATGGATAAACCCATTGAGGAGATGAAAGCTAGTAGTGAGAGTGATGAGCCTGAGTGGTAAGGAGCAGAGGAACATAATTCCTGTTAAAAGCTAGAGGTGACTGGAAGGCCAATGACGCTGGTGGCGTTAAGAAAGATGTCAAAGACAGGCTGGCAGAAATAGTCAGGCCAAGCCCTTTGAGGGCACTATAACGTGAAGAGACTCAAACGCTCAAAGCACCTTAAGATTTAGGAGTATAATACAACTCATCAGTCTAACAGGTCTAATGGGTTACAGTTTAAGCCTTCAGCGGATACCATCTGGCCAGCTTGCTTCACTTGTCAATTCCTAGGTTCCAACAGCACCCTATTTGTGTCTTTCTACAAATCATTAACCTCTGTTTCATGTTGACTTTTCAATAGGTTCAGTATCAGAAGGTGACCTTTTTTAAAATTGGGGCTTTTCCGGTGCTCATTTTGCCTATATCTGCAAAGCTTTTGCACCTCTTTTAGAAGGATAAACCACAGACTAATACATGGCAACGTAGTTCCATACTTATTTCTTATCCACATTCCAAATGTTGTTCAAATAGTAAATATAATTTCAGCATTCTATATTTCTCCTATTATCCCATGTACTTTATGCAATACGAATTATCTTTCAAACAGCATTTATTAACATCTAACTGTAAGTGCATTTATTAGGCACTCAGTACCCACCCAGCAGCCCTAGGTATTGGAGTAACATAGAAGACCAAGGTTCTAATAGCAAGAGAGAAATAAGGCCAGGGGTATCAGGAAAGGGGGTGATTAATTCATTCTGGGGGAGTTGGAAAATTTTGGCAAAAAGAAGTGAATTGGGCTGAGTCTGAAAGGACGAAAAGGAGTTCATTAGGCAATGGAAAAGGGAGAAGGTATCCCTAACACCTCACTCCCCAAATCTGGTAACTTTAGTGGCATTTAACTTAAAATAACAGGAAAAGAAAGAGTAAAATGACAATAACACAAGAAATCCTATTCACTTCATGCCTGGGGTGGGGGGGGGGCATCGTGCCTTTAACCACACTTCAGATCTGAAAGTAAATGTTTATAAAACAGGATTCACAATCAAGGGAAAGGGGTGGAGGAGGAAGACGTTCAATTTGTTTTGTTGTTTTAAGTTAAACAAATGAGCAAAAATATCAACATTTATGCTTGGGAACACATATACTAGTTTTCATAAAGATCCGAAGTTTGAAAATGAAAGCCTTGGAATCTTATCCAATATTACAGTATTTGCCCTAGTGTGTTATATTTTCAAGATCATTTTTCAGGCTTCTAAAGTGAGTCTGCCCAAGAACTTGGCAACACCTCTGCACACATATATCCAGTAATCCACTCTTGATTGAAACAATTAACAGCACCCTAATCAACTTGCCACTTACCCTGACTTGGGCACCTTCACATCCTCCAGAGTCTGAGAGTCTGGCTTTATTTATACCATGACTATCACAGGGCATTAATTTAGCTCTAAGTTTTGACACTCCACCTCTTCACCCTTTCGTTCAATTAATTCCTTTTCAATTCCATTAGTTTCGCTTTTCTCCTGAAGGGACACTTATAAAATACATCAACAGCACAATTACAAAACCAATCGGCTGCAGCCAAGAGTCTGAACACTAATTTCCAATCATATCCCTCTCGAGGCTGATCCTAGCACTGATCAAAATCAGCGGACCAGGAAGAAGGAAAAAGCTGAGGAAGGTTGTTCGCTTCCTCCCACTCCCCCCACGCCCGCCCCGCCTCGCTCCCCCTGCCCCCAGGACCGCACCGCGACCTCGTCCTCCCCCCGCCCTGAGCCGCCCCCGCTGTCACTGCCACTGCCCAGAAAACAGTCAAAGCCTTTGTTAAAATGTCCATGAGCACAATGTACCAGAAGACGGACACATTCCCGGGGCGGGCTGAAGGAAAGTCACACGAACGCCACGCCCTCCTTGGCACTAGCCTGGGACACAGCCCACCTCCCCCAAATCCTCTGCCTGCGACGAGGACTGTTCCTGGCAACTCCGCACCCTGAGCCCGCAGCGCGGGGGAAGGGATGGGCCGGGACGCCACTGAGGGGCACCAAACGCCGGGCGCTGAACTTGAAACTGGGACACCCCCAGCGCCCTTGGCGAGCCTCCGGGTCCCGCCAAGCCCGAGGACGGACTGCCAGGCTCCGGAGCCCTGTCCTTCCTTTTGCCTCCTCGCACAGACCCTCCCGCGCTGCCGCCACCACGCACGCCGCTCCGCACGCGGCCGGGTCGGACCCCCCGGAGGCAGCGCGGCCAAGCCTGCTGCCGCACGTCTGGCGGGTTTCTCCCGACGGAACCGAAGGTTCCCGGGGCAGTCGCCCGCAGACATCCGATGCTTCCCGGAACGCTCGGCCCGAACCACGTCCCCCCGCACCGAGCCCCGCGGGGCCACCTCACTCACCGCGCCGCTACTCCCCGCTCTGCCAGCCGCCAGCCGCGCCTGCGCGCTCTCCCCGCCGCCCAGCCCGGTTGGAGCCTGGAGCCAGGAGCGGATGGGAAGGGCGCTGCGAAGCCCTGCGAAGCGCAGGGAAGAGGCGGGGGCGGGGCCCGGGCGGGGTTAGGAGGGGAGGGGTGGGGCCAGGCGGGGTGGGAAAGGGAGGGGCGGGGCCTCCGTCGCCTGGGTCCGGAAGCCCCAGGGCTCAGGGCACCAGGCTGGAGCTTTCCACTCGAAGTCTATTTATAACGCTGGCAGAGAAGTCATCGAGGCCCCTCGGTGCACCCCCACAGTCACTGTCTAGAAAGTCTGGCTTGGCGCGACGCCAAGCTAGCCAGCCCCCTGGGCCACCATGCCTCTCCCTGGAGCCACCCTGGATACTCCCTGGCCTTTCACCCTTTTGCATGCCTGCCTCCCCACACGTTTTTCTTCCCCCTCCCGCCCGCTCCCCTCGCGGGCATTTCTCCTCATCACGCGCAGTCCTTAGTCCTCCGGAGGTGAGGGGCATGGAAATTTCTCATCCACAGGCCGCCTGTGCAGGGCACCCTAGTTAACATATCTCTGCTGTGTCCGAGTCCAGAACCTGGTTGGTGACTACTGACCATTGCCCACTGTTGCAGCTCAGCCCTTTCCCTGGGAACAAACTCTTGCTGCTGTGTCTGGACTTTTGGTGACAACAATCTGCTTTTTCTTAAAAAAAGTCTTGAACAAACTTAGCAGAATATCTTGGGAAAAAGAACACAGGTTGTCAAATAAGACCCATCTCTGACGGCTTTTTAGGTAACCACCTTAGAATTGGAGCTTTCTAAAAGCCCCTCTGAGAAACAGAATATTCGGCCTGTGTTGTTGTGTGGACTTTGCCCTAATGGTTTCAGGTTTTTTGGCATTTAGCATTTTAAGAAGCCTAACTTGATTATTATTCCATGCTGCATGCGTGCTTAGTTTTAAGTTCTATGCTTTTCTGTTTAGAATCTGGTCAGCTGTGGTATCTCACGTGCCTTCAGATCAGCCATTAAAATAAACACACCTGAGTGAATCCAAAGTGAGTTGGCCTGTGGGCCTGAAGTGATTTATTCCAGATTTTCCTTTCTTCTTCTTTTGACTTTCATTATGATGGAATTGAGAAACACTTGGCTTATTAAGAATAAAAGAATTGTCAAAGGGCCACACCAATGGTCCTTTCCAGCAAGTATTCTGACTGTGAAGCGAGCATATTTTGGGAGAGTCTGGTAATTGCCCTTAGAGATCTGAATATCCTGAAATTTTTTCCATTAACTTTTGTGGTTCTTCCATTTGTGTATTTTACAAACCAGACCTTCTTGAACTTGTTTCTATTTTGCATTTGTCAAATAAGCATGGGGACCTGTAGTGAGGATGTATTGCAAGAGGGTATGCATATTCGTAAATGTAGACACAGACTCTGTAGGATGACTAAAGCTGTAAGTGCCTGGAAATAGGACCTTGCCCTACTCATTTCACTAGTAAACTGTTTCACATACAAAGATGCTAAAACAAAAACACTGGGTTAATAAAGATAATTTTTGCATCCTTAATAGATATGTATATATGTTTGTTAACTTTCATTTGATTACTGGGTTTATTTTCTTATTTTATGTCTGAATTTGTCAGGATATTTTGATTGAAGTGACCAAAACTAAAATGAAGTCTTTTAAGCCAAAAAAAGAAAGTTATTGTGTAACCCAACTTGCAAAAGGGTAAGTCTACGATTGGCCTTAGGAATAAATGGAACCAGTAACTGGAATGCTTCAAATTCCAGGTTATGCTCTCAACCCTGCCTCTCTCAGCCAGGGTCATTCTTTCAGAACCTCTGAAAGTCATGTTCTGTAAGCCTGGAACCTGGCTTCTGATAAACTGTGGACTCACACCTACCAAGCTGTTAACAGACAGAATGTGCCTCTCTTCCCTCACTTCCATTTTTTAGAACACCAGATAAAGAGCGTGACTGGGCGAGATTGAGTAACATAACCATTCTTGGAAAGAAAGTATATGTGTGACGTAAGAATGGTACCCCCAACAGAACCACATCATTGGAGAAAAAAATGAAGAGAAAATTTGTAAATGAAAACAAAGGATAGAATGACTTCACTTATATGTGAAATCTGAAAAACAAAACAAACAAACAAATCAGAAACGGACTCATAGATACAGGAAACAAATTGATGGTAGCCAGAGGGTGGGGGGGTGGAGGAGTTGGGCGAAATAGGTAAAGAGGATTAAGAGGTACAAACTTCCAGTTATGAAATAAATAAGTCACAGGGATGTAATGTACAGTATAGAGAATATAGTCATAATATTATAATAACTTTGTGTGGTGATAGATGGTAACTAGACTTATCATGGTGATCATTTTGTAATGTATATAAATGTATCACAATGATGTACACCTGAAACTAATAGGATATTGTATGTCAATTATACTTCAATAAAAAAACAAAAAGTAGGGACTGGCCTAGTGGCACAGAGGTTATGTTTGCATGTTCCACTTCAGTGGCCCGGGGCTCGCTGGTTCGGATCCCAGGTGTGGACATGGCACCGCTTGGCAAGCCATGCTGTGGTAGGTGTCCCACATATAAAGTAGAGGAAGATGGGCACGACGTTAGCTCAGGGTCAGTCTTCCTCAGTGAAAAGGAGGAGGATTGGCAGCAGTTGTTAGCTCAGGGCTAATCTTCCTCAAAAAAAAGTAGAAGAAGATGCTATTTGCAGAAGAGAGAAGCGCGGGACAGACAAAAAAAAAAATGTTCACCATGGAACAACTGTATTTAAGGAATAAAGCCTTGGAAATATCTTTGATCTCTTTCTTACTAATGGGGACTTTTCCATTAATAATGCTAGAACAACTGGATATCTATGTGCAAAGAAATGAAACTCGATTCTCACCTCATACCATAAACAAAAATTAATTTGAGATAGAACATAGACCTAAATGTGAAAAGTAAAACATAAATCTTTTATGTGAAAACATAGAATATCTTTGTGACTTGAGAGTGGGCAAAGCTTTCTAAGATAGAAAAAAGAAAGCAATAACCGTGGGCCCGGCAGGTGGCACAGCAGTTAAGTGCGCATGTTCCGCTTTGGCGGCCCGGGATTCGCCGGTTCGGATCCAGGGTGTGGACATGGCACCTCTTGGCAAGCCATGCTGTAGCAGCCGTCCCACATATAAAGTAGAGGAAGATGGGCGTGGATGTTAGCTCAGGGCTAATCTTCCTCAAAAAAAAAAAGAAAGCAATAACCACAAATGAAAATAATGGTAAATTAGTCTTCATAAAAATTGGAAACTTTTGCTTATCAAAAGATACCATTTAGAAAATGAATAATCTTCAAGCTGGGAGAAAAATTTGTAAAACATATATCTCACAAAATATTGGTATCAATATACATACAGAATTCCTGAAACTCAATAATGAAAACAAAAAAGTTGAGTAGAACTATCACAAAGGAAGAGATATAAATATCCAATGAGCACATGACAATGTGTCCACCATCATTAGTCATCAGGGAAATGCAAAATAAAACCACAAGTAGCTAACCAAACACACTTACTAGTTTGGCCAAAATTGAAAAGATTTACACCACCAAATGTCAGTGCAGATATGGAGCTATTAGAACATTCATACATTGTTGGCGGGAGTGAAACACCATGCAACTACTCTGGAGAATGTCCTGGCGATTTCTTCTAAAATTAGACATATGCCTACTCTATAGCCCAACAATCTCCCTCCTCAGTATTTACTCAAGAGAAATGAAAACAAGTATATATAAAAAAGACTAGTACAAGAAGGGTCATAGCAGCCTGATTGGAAACACAGGTGTCCGTCAGTAGGACAATGGGGAAACGAACTCAGTTATCTTCACACAATGAGATGTTACTCAGGAATAAAAAGGAATGAACTACGGAAACGAGTAACAATGTGGATGAATCGGAAAAAAAAGTATGCTGAGAGAAGAAAGCCTCACATGAAAGAGTATATATGATTCCATTTACATGAATTTCTGGAGCAGGCAAAACTCATCTATGGTGGGAAAAAAGGAGACTGGTATTTCCCTGTGGAGTTTTGGGAGCCTGGGAAGTGGTAAGGGGGCATGAGATAACTTTATGAGGTGATATTAACATTCTGTATTCTGGTTGCATAGTTAAGAGGGTTTCTGCCATATTTAAACTTCGTTTGTGTTTTACCACAATTGCAAGTAGTATAGTGATACTGCATATCACAACAGTACCTTCATATGATTCCACAGGAACGTGTTGTATTTTCCATTTTTATTAAGTCTATCATGTCACATATTTGATTCATATATATATATGAAAAGGCTTTTTATATGAATATATATCAATAACTTCTATATATATCCTTTATATATGTGTATATATATATATGAATATGGCCTTTTTATATATGGACTTTTTTAAAGCTTTTAGATCTATTCAAACTAGCTTGCTGTATTAGTTTCCTGTTGTTGCTGTAACAAATTACCACAAACTTAGTGACTTAACACAACATATGTTTCTCACAGTTGTGGAGGTCAGAAGTGTCTAAAATCTAAAAAAAGTCTAAAATCAAGGTGTTGGCAGGGTTGTGTTCTTTCTGGAGGCTTCAGGGGAGAATTCGTTTCCTTGCCTTGTGGAGGTCACCTGTACTGTTTGGCTAATGGTCCCCTGCATCCCCTTCCTCACATCACTCCAGTCTCTTGCTTCTCTCCAGCCCCTTCTTCCATGGTCACATTTCCTCTTCTGTTGCTAAATCTTCCTCTGCCTCCCTCTTATAAGAATGCTTGTGATCACATTTGAAGCCCACTTAAATCAGGCAGGACAATCTCCCGTCTCAAGATCCTTAACTTACATCTGTAAAGACCCTTTTCCCATGTTACATAATATATTCTCAGGTTCCAGGGATCAGGACATGGATATCTTTGGGGGTCGTTATTCAGTTTACCACGTTCGGCGTAAGTAGAGAGTAAAGAACTAATTTCCAAAAGAGTAAACTGAAAAATCACGTCAATGTTTTAAACAGGAATGCCTAGAACGCATATAATGTGAGAAATTAAACAGTAATTTAACTTTTAAAAGCATCTAAAGAACTGTGGTAATGGAGATTTTCAGACTGAATTTGTGAACTTATGGCAAACATGGCTCATTTCTTTTACAAACAAAATCTATTTAAAATTTAAGGAAAAATCCTCCCTCCTACCTGCCTTCCTTCTTTCCCTCCTGTGCTATCTGCTTCCTAGTCTTCTGCCCTTCCTTCTCTCAGATATGCTCCTCCATAAATTATTTCATGATTCTGTATAAGTTCCTGAGCTTTTACAGTCATTTCTTATTCAATTTTGAACTCAATAATAAGTAAAATCCCAGCCTGAATGTGCATTTTTCTGTTATCAATCCTAAATGGAAGGGCAGTACTTATTTGAAAAAGAGTCTAGACTTACATATAAAATGTATAACCAAAATAACTGTAAACAGAATAATTTATTTTTCTTGCTTTCAGTGAGGAAATTGCCAGATTGCTCTTTTCCAACTTAGGCCATGAAATTAGATGAATTAGTTTTCCCTCATGCTGTTGATCTCCGTCGGGAAGAACACTCTGAGGCACTTTGGCTACTCTGAAGTCCCACAGGGCTCTCAGGGCTAATGTCATTAGTCTTTGGGGTGACATCAGTTTTTCTATATTGGGGGCTTATGAGCTATCTCTAGCTTTTTTCTATCGAGGAACAAGCACTCGGGATTTTTCATGATCTAAGAGATTTTGCTTGTGGCTTATCGCTTTCTCGCCCCTTAAAAATGTTAAAATTGTCCCTGTATAATATTTTTACTCGTTTTCATTCATTTAGTGGCTTTATGCTCTTCTAATGTCAATGTTTCAAATCTTCCATCCTCTCCATTTCTACAGATTGCCTCCTCAACTAACCAGCTGTTCATGATTTTGTAGTGGATTTGCTATCTGCTTACAAATATCATTATTTTCAGGTCAGAAGTTTTCTCAACTGTAAACAATGAGTGAATGATGAGACTATGAGTGATTTTTTCTTTTTCTTTAGACTTTTTGGTGTATTTTTTATATACTTTACATTGTATGAGTTCCAGAAAATACCATATATAACATATTAATATATTCATTTATACTATACGTTATATGTAATATATAATTCTAGAAAATACTATATATTATATTAAAATAATAAGATGAATTTTTGCTAAAATAATCTATTGTGACAGGGATATTGGCTCTTTCAGAAAATAGTCTTTGATAATTTCTGCACAAAAATACGGTATTCTGTATAGAAGTGTCCATCTGTTCCTGTGTCTTTTAATTTCTCTCTCCACTTCTCCCCCTTTCTGTAAATGTATATGAAAAGAGCTAAAAAAAATAAAACTAAGTATTTAAAATATTTACTTAATAAAATTGAGGAAAGAGTTTAAAGTTAGATAGTTACAATAATACACAGAAACCTACTAGATAAACTATGAAAAATCAGCTAAGATATTCTAAGTTTAAAAACAATTAAAATCTTGGGGGCCAGCCCAGTGGCGCAGCGGTTAAGTTCGCACGTTCCGCTTCTCCGTGGCCCAGGGTTCGCGGGTTCAGATCCCGGGTGCGGACATGACACTGCTTGGCACGCCATGCTATGGCAGGCGTCCCACATATAAAGTAGAGGAAGATGGGCACGGATGTTAGCTCAAGGCCAGGCTTCCTCAGCAAAAAAGAGGACTGGCAGTAGTTAGCTCAGGGCTAATCTTCCTCCAGAAAAAAAAAACACAAAAAACCAATTAAAATCCAACTATAACAATGAAACAATCTATGCATGGTAAGTCCAAAATCCAATGTAGGGTATACTTTTAAAGAGAGAATGGGTAATCAGTGGAGAACCTTTAAGGTTTTGGGATTCCTGAATGGATTACATCTAGGCCTCTCACACCTGTTAAGGCAGAGAGCCCCAAGAGAGAAAGGTCAAAGCCTAGCTCACTGGCTTCCCTGGGGATAAAGGGCAATCGGCATGAAGGCAGCCCCAGCTTCACCAACCCTCAGTGGCAGGTCCCCAGTGCTCCTACCCTCCGTATAGGCTGTAAATTACTTTCTTGTGTATAAAAACTACATACACTATATCTCTTATTGTAGACAACCACACACTATATTGCCTTTATAATAAAGAGCAGGTTGCTAGGACTACTGAGAAAAGGGAGTAGAAATAACATTTTCTAGAATACCAGAAACCCCCAAAATATTCTGTTTATAAAAAAAGATATTACTCTTCATGGCAAGTAGGCCCCTTTGTTCCTTTTGGATCAACTGCATAAATACTTTTCTGAGGTAGTCTTGGTCCTATCAATATTCTTGTAATATGCAAGAAGTAGCAACTCTGGAAAGAAAGTAATTTCTCTCTCCTATTACGAAGAGAGATGTGGAGCAAAAATCATTTCTTTTTCTCCTAATAGCCTTAAATAAAAGGAGAATGTAGCACACACAATGCTATGTGTCCGCTATACCATTTTCTTTTCCTGGACACACAGGAAAACAACATTGCCAACCTCGCTTGCAGATGGATTGGGACCATGTCACTGAGGTCTAGCCAATGGGATGTAGACAGTAGTGGCATGCCATTTCCAGGTCTTGCTATAAAAAGCCAGCATGCGAGCAACTCTCTGGCTCTTTCTTTCCCTGAAGCAGAGGTTATGCAAGCCACATGTTTACATGGCAATGTCACAAGATGGTGGGAATCTGGATCCCTGAATCACTAAATGGAAGAGAGAGCCTGCCAATCCACATCAGACTTTGAGGGAGAAAACGTACTGAGGTCCAATATCTTCATCTATAGTGACTTAGAATCGAGCTCACAGTCTTTCTACTTACTTCCTGCCCTATGGTGTCTGTAATACCACTTATTCTTCCTTCAAATGTCCTTAATTTGTAATATGAATTTCCAAGTCATTGTCTTTCTTTCTTTTCTTTTTTTTTTTTTTCAGGAAGATTAGCCCTGAGCTAACATCTGCTGCCAGTCCTCCTCTTTTTGCTGAGGAAGACTGGCCCTGAGCTAACGTCTGTGCCCATCTTCCTCTATTTTACATGTGGGACGCCTGCCACAGCATGGCTTGCCAAGCAGTGCGTAGGTCCACACCTGGGATCCGGGATCCGAACCAGCGAACCCCAGGCCGCCAAAGCAGAACATACAAACTTAATCGCTGTACCACCGGGCTGGCCCCTTAACTATCTTTCTATTTACTTATTTTATGTTACAATCTTGAAAGTTTCTAAAAATAGCTTATATAAAAGTTATCTTTGGTAGGCTCAACCTTTATTAGCTAGATCTATTATTTTTATTGTAATATCTCACTAGCCAAAACACCATAGAAACTTTTAGTCACAAAGTTTATTTTACAGTTATAGTATTTGAAATCACATAGAGCTATAAAGTCTTGCTATAAGTATAGCTGAGTAGCTCTATTAGATCCAACCCTGCCACAGGAAAGAATTTAACATTCTGGAAAACATACCCAAAATAATACAAAACAGTGACTGGAAGGCACAGAACAATAAACAAAAAGAAGTAGATCCTGGAGGGGATTTGAACCTTGGAAGAAAGAACAGGGCACAGTGCCAGTTTTCCATCTTTTAGCCTGAGGACAGAACAAAGATATGTTTACATGGAGTGTCTAAAACTCTGATAGAAACTTTGCGGTATTTCTGGCCTGAAGAACCAGAGGACAGAGTCCAGGACAACCACAGCCATTGGAAAGCAAGGGAGTGACACCAAAAAGGAGAAAGAGGCAAAGTGCACCACTTTCTCCTTATAAACTTTGCTCAAGTCTGTGGCTGACCCCTGAACACACAGGTGCTGAAGTAGGCTCAGATTAACACAGCTAACCCTAAAAGAACTGAAATTTGAGATGTTGCCACCTCAGGAGACTCAGATCATGCAGTTTGAAACCAACCAAACGATGTACCTGATTTCAAAACAAACAAAACAGCAAAATCAACTCTTCAGGAGACAATAACAGAATTTCGAGCCTCCACAACATAACATTCACAATATCCAGGGTAAAATCCAAAACTACCCAACAAAACAGGAAAACGTGGCCCAATTTTTAGGAGAAAAGACAATCGACAGAGATCAACCCTATGATAACCCAGTTGTCTAATTTATTAGGCAAGGATATTAAAGGAGCTATTTTAATTATGCTCAGAGAAGTAAATAAAAATACCCTCACAGTGAATATAAAGACAGGGAATCTCAGCAAAGAAACAGGAACTATAAAAAAGAACCCAGGGGCTGGTCCCCCGGGCTGAGTGGTTAAGTTCGGACAATCTGCTTTGGTGACCCAGGGTTTCACCGGTTTGGATCCTGGGCGCAGACGTAGCACCACTCATCAGGCCATGCTGAGGCGGTGTCCCACATAGCACAGCCAGAGGGACCTACAACCAGAATATACAGCTATGTATTTACTGGGGGCTTTGGGGAGAAGGGAAAAAAAAAAGGAAGCTTGGCAAAAGATGTTAGGTCAGGTGCCAATCTTTAAAAAAAAAAGAACGCAGCGGAAATTCTAGAAGTGAAATCATACGAGTTGCAGTCCACCTCTCAGTTATGAATTACAAAGTAAAATCATCCCATCACCCTCTACCCTTTTCTCCAAATTCCTATTATGGAGTAAGCACAGAGAAGAGTCTGAGGGTGTGGGGAGAAAAATGTAAGTAAAGGGTAATGGATTTGCTTCTCTTCCTTAAAGGAGTTTAAAATCTTAGAATTTTGTCAAGCCAAATCCACTCACCTTTATTATGAGGGATGTAACAGATAAAAATGTCTTTGTTATAAAAGATTTTAAATGTTCTGACTAGGAGAATTGGAAAAAAATCCTTTTTTTTTTTTCTTTTAAGGATTGGCACCTGGGCTAACAACTGTTGCCAATCTTTTTTTTTTTTTTCTGCTTTATTTCCCAAACACCCAACCTCCCCCCCCCCCCCCCACGGCCCTGGTACACAGTTGTATATCTTAGTTGCAGGTCCTTCTAGTTGTGGGATGCGGGACACCGCCTCAAAGTGGCCTGACGAGCGGTGCCATGTCCGTGCCCAGGATCCAAACCCTGGGCCGCCACAGCAGAGTGCACAAACTTAACCACTCGGCCACGGAGCCAGCCCCTAAAATCCTTTTTATGACAATATTAAAATTATTTGATAGATGACTATTTGTCACTTCACTTCTATTTTATTTTTATTTTTTAAAGAGCAGCTGGTGATTCCCAGCCTTTTTGGTGAGGAAGATTGGCCCTGAGTTAACATCTATTGCTAATTTTCCTCTTTTTTTTTTCTCCCTCAAGCCCCAAGTACATGGTTGGATATCCTATTGTAAGTCCTTCTAGTTCTTCTATGTGAGATGCTGCCACAGCATGGCTTGATGAGCAGTGTGTAGGTCCGTGCCCAGCATCTGAACTGGTGAACCCCAGGCTGCCGAAGTGGAGCACACAAACTTAACCACTAGGCCACGGGGACAGGCCCCGCATCACTTCTATTTTAATGACAGATCATTTCAATAAGCTTTCACATTACAATTAGAATAACTCCACACCAGTGATAAAAATCTATAGTCCTCAAACCATTCATCTCTCTCACTACCTTTCTTCTTGTAGTCTTATCCTCCTGCAACTTTCTCTCAAAATCCATTTCCCCTTAAAGGCCAGTCTTTTAACTCCTCTTCCATTAAGAAGTCATTTAGTTTTCAGGAGAAAAATAAAGTTAATTACAAAGTAGTAAGTGGGTGACAAGGGGAAAGACAAGGAGGGCAGATGATAAGGATACATAAATGTCACAGGAATCTCAGAGGGACGGAAAAGCATCTGAGCCATACTCTCAATGGATGAAATCTCTTTCTTAAATTATTACTCATTTTCTAGAAACATCCTGTGCAACTACATGAAATGTGTTAAACACTGTCAAAACATTGCATTTTACGCATTCTGAAAAATCACATTGTTTGAAAGGTTGAGAAAAAATTACAGTGATGCTTAAAAGATATGTACATTGCATTATTATTTCCCAACATGTTATATTGTGTTACAGTAGCTATTCATGACATGTTTATTATGGAATTGGCATTTTAATTCTATCTGATGTCAGGCATCATTTCTGTTAAATGTGATGAGATCAAGAAACACTCTGCTTTGTTCTTTTCTTTTGTTTTCAATTCCATTTCAAAACATCCTGTGTGAATATTTTTCCTTCCTTTGTTCACAAATATTTAACAGCCTTCCAGCATCTGAAAAAGAAGAGTAGATAAAACACATACAATGTTGTAGTGAAGGTGACGTTGTAATTTTAAAAGATGATATTCGTTAATAACATGATCCCTCCTATCTCTGCCATTTTCTCCCTCAGCTGGTAGTTTTGGAGGTCCGCAGGAGATCTTCCTATGGCTTCTTAGATTTTTTTTTCTCACAATTTTCAGAACAAAGAATAATTGTGCCCCAAGGCTAAAGGAACAATGACACTTCTGCTTATTTTTCTTTAAAAGTGCGCTATTGTTTCTGCTGTGTGCATTCACTGCCTTCCTGATTCCCTTCCAGAGCTTCTTACTGTGTAAAATGTTTGTTGCAAGCTGATGTACTGAAATCACAGATTGCAAATATATTTGGAGTTTTATTTATCTTGTCAGAAGAGGGGCGAAACGCCAAGTCTTTCCACAACTTTCTGAGGAGACAAACGCAGTATTGCCCTTTTTTTCTTGAGAAAGATTAGCCCTGAGCTAACATCTGCCACCAATCCTCCTGTTTTTGCTGAGGAAGATTGGCTCTGAGCTAACATCTGTGCCCATCTTCCTCTGCTTTATATGTGGGACGCCTGCCACAGCATGGCTTGACAAGCAGTGCCATGGCCACACCCAGGATCCAAACCAGCACACCCTCGGCCGGCCAAAGTGGAGCATGTGAACTCAACCACTGTGCCGCCGGGCCAGTCCCCTCTCAGTACTGCTTTTTAAATTAAAGCCTGTGGAGGTAAATGCCTGTGGAAAGTGGCTGTGCTAAGGGTCTCCAAGACCATCCCCACATCCGGAGGTTCACTAGAAGGACTCATGGGACTCAGCATACAGTTGTACACGTGGCTAAGATTTATTATAGCGATGTAGTATGGATATGCAACCAGATCATGAGGGGAAAAGACACAAGCAGAATCTGGAGGAATCCATATTCAGGCTTCCTATGCTCACTGCCATGAGGGTCACTCAGAGGGCACTCTTTCCCCAGCAACAAAAATGCAGCAACATGTGCATGATGTTTCTGCCCAGGGAAACCTATTAGAGATACAGCATCTGGGGCTTTTATTGGGGGCTGGTCACGTAGGTGCCCTCTGCCAATCAGATATCAAAATTCCAGACCCCCAAAAGGAAAGCAGGAGTTCAGCAGAAACCAATTGTTTGCACAAACAGTTTAGACGCAGTGAGCTACCCTTATCCGTTCTGGGAATGGTGGGAACACTCCAGAAATTCAAGCTCCCAAATGCCAGCCTAGGTCCAACCTTAAAAGCAGACCTTTCTTAGGATAGCAGTCTCAGGCCTGGCATCTTAACTCTTTTCTGCACAGTGGCTAACCAAGCTAGCCTTGCAAATAGAAAATTCTTGAAAACCAGCAATTGACCTAAAAATAAATGCCCTTTTTCCTGTAGGCTACCTACCTCAGCAAAGTTATTGTAATAGCAATTTATTTCCTGGTTACAAATATAGATTTTCTAACGTCATTTATCAGCTTTTCTTTATGAAGAGAATGTAAACTGAAAAGTCACAATAAAAAACAATTGATCTTACATTCCTCGGTCAATGGTCTCATTAACCAGCTTGTCAAGGTATTCAATTAACAGAATGTTGGAATTAATCTGAGTTAAAATGTAATTCCTCTCTGATCCTATTGAAAACTAAAAGCCTATTATGACCCTTCGGCTACTATAAGTCTCTAGGCATGCCTGGAGGTTCATTTTTTAACAGGTGAGTTGAAACTACTGCACATTCTTTGCTGCTCATCTCTACTTTTAATAATGAAAGCTTTGGCTTGTCTATCAGTTTAACGCAATTCTTTTTTATAATTATTTTTCCTTCAACATTAGGAATTCAGCTGCTTATCTTTAAGCACAATTGTTTTTTCATTCTTTGAACCTATGAAAGCCTGCTACTCAATAGTACATACTTTAAGCATAGATATCATTGTGTTGGGCTCATTCCACTAGTGGGCAGATCGTAAAAGATGCTTTGGGGTAAGTTATATGTACTCTTATCTCACTGGGGTGTATTTTGTCTGGCCCTAAGTAACCCTTTGTTTGTTTTATATATTCAGGGATAAATTAGTTGGATAATTGAAATTGTCCTGTTTCACTTTGTGGGGCTTGGGCAGAGACTGAGCCTGGCGTGGTATTTAGAAGCACCGACTCTGGTGCCAGGAGACTAGAATTTGAGTGTTCTCTCTCTACTTACTGTGTGACCCTTGTTAAGGCCCTTAGCCTCTCCTCAATCTCCAAATGTGTAAAATAGGGGGAAATAATAGCTCCTGCTTCTGAGTATTAAAAGGATTAAATGAAATAAGTACAGAAAACTTAGTAAATTAAGATGCTGTTGTTATTATTATTATTATTCCCTGACTATGGATAATTCAGTTGGCTTCTTTTTAAAGGAAGATTAGCCCTGAGCTAACATTTGTCACCAATCCTCCTCTTTTTTTTCTGCTGAGGAAGACTGGCCCTGAGGTAACATCTGTGCCCATCTTCCTCTACTTTATACGTGGGACACCTGCCACAGCATGGCGTGCCAAGCGGTGCCCTGTCCCCACCCGGGATCCGAGCCGGAGAACCCCGGGCCACCGAAGCCGAACCTGTGAACTTAACCGCTGTGCCACTGGGCCACCCTAAGAAAACAAAGGCTTGAAATGCAAACATTGAATAGTACAGCTGGAATTACCAATGTTACCTTAAAAAAAAAATAGTACATGTTTACAACCTAATAAATTTGATAGACTTTCTCAAAAATATACTTCCTAGCCAAAGTACATTTTTAAGGAGTTACTTGGATTAAAGCAATTTGAATACATATATGCACACGCTGAACACCAGGAACAAAAAATATTACAGAAAATGTACTTTAGGAATTATATATGTATCTATGAATTTAGGTTAATACAAAAACTCAAGAAAAAGTTCTACTTTTCTCTCTATTGTCCTAAAACGGGAAAGAGATTGATCTTTTTATGCAGTTGTTTCTTAGACAATTGAAATGTTTGAAAATTACGTCATTCTTCTGTGATTATGGTTTTGGAAAAGTATATTAATCATGTAAATATTAAAGACTGAAAAAAATTGGATTTATATAATTTGCAGTTAGAGTTGAGATGATTCATTTCAGGTTGATTTGTGTTTTTATACTGTTAATTAATAAATATTTGAATTATTTCTTTTGAAGCAACAGGTTATAATGTTTATGGTTATTAGAATATAACTTCAAAGATTTAATGTACCCATTAAAGTGTCTGTGAGGGAACTTTTATTCAGTATTTGAAACTACATTTATTAATGTCAAGTCAAATTCAAGTCAAAACTAAAAAGGAAAAATATCAAAATAAGGATTTTTCAGAATATTCATTTCAGTAATTGGAGTTAAGAATGGGTCCAAATATATTATTGGCCATTACAGGCTCTTTTTGAATATGCACACTGTAGTTTAACCACATTTGCTATATGAAATTGATTTTATCCAAAATATAAATTAAGTAGGCTAGAGATTGCTTTAGTAAAATATTTGTCATTGGATTTTTTTTTTAAAAAAAGCAAACTTATTAAATGCATTAAAATTTGCTTCCATTTACAAAAAAATTGGTTTATAAAGTATATGGATGAGAGTAGACTAGGACATATTGCCATAACAGATAATCTGGAAATCTCAGTGGTGTACAACAAACGTATTTTATTCTTTGTGTTACATGATCATTGTGAAAGGATTGTGCTCTCCTCCAATTTGTCTATACAGTGGGATCCAGGCTGAAAGAGCAGACTATTTCTGGTATAATACAATCCAAAGAGGACAGAGAGAACCAAGATCTTAACTTTCACCATGAATATTCTCTACCATTGAAACACACATAAAATCAAGTTAGGCCAATAATGAAGGAGATAACATGGATATTATTTACTTATCCTGATTATTTCAACATGTAAAAGTTTTAATTAATGGCAGGAAACATGGTTTACTAACTAAATTACTATGTCAGCAAACATACTAAGATGTTTATACATAGAAAAAAGGCAATTTAAAGATCTGAGAAAATATCCTTCTGAGATTAAGGTATGTAAATGTCTCGTAAAGGATGCAGAATGTATTCCCCACCTCATCTTCTTTTTCCCCTCTCCGCCCCAATTTAAAACAGTCTATCATGACCAGCAGCAACTTTACAACAAGACAACCACATATAAGTAGCACCACTAGAAATGAAATGATAAATTTATGATACGGTATTTATCAGAAAGAGAAGACAAAGTCACCATATAAGCCTTCAAGCAAATCACAATTCTATTCCTCCTGTGCCCCCTTTCACTTCCTCACCTCCAGATGGAGAAGTATTTGGATGAGTGAAGCGTGGAGGGAGGTGGCTGAGAGAATTCCTTTTAGATAAACATTATTTCAAATAAACATTAAACTTGTGGCATCCTCCTCCATCTTTTCCAGGAATGTAGAAAGGGAGATGATCTGGCCTACCCTTGAATGTTAGAATATTATAATTACATAGGAAATGGGCACTGTATATATATATATATACATATATATATGTATATGTATATACATATATATATAAATGATATATTTTTTTGTCTGAACATTTAATTTTATAAGTGGCAATCCTATGTTGCCTTATACCAGTGACTGACTTTGATTAAAAATGAGATCAGAAACATGTTCTGCTAAGCATAATTTTAGTTTTCTGAAGAGAATGCCAGAGTTTTATTACAAAAATAGCAATTTCTAAAGTAATGCATTTTGGGTGTATGGGTCACTGTTATTCAAGTAAATATTGTCATGGTTTCTCATAACATTACCATGAGTAAAGATTGGATAACAAAAATCAGGCAGATGATTACAAACATTCATCCTAAAAAAATATGAAAGTATCTCTAAATTATTTTTAAAAATTCCCTTGAGCCCTTTATTTAGTCAAACTTATTCCTATTGAAGGAATCAGAATATTGTGACAAGAAGATGCTCCTCTGGGAGGTTTTAATAAAATATTTTTCTGCCTAATCACATGTATGTTGATAAAACCCCTGCCACAATGAATGCCATCTTAGTATTTAAGGATGGAGTCTCAGCGTGCACCCGTTTTCCACAGTGGGATTAACAGAAAGAGTGGAGATAATAGTATGACTCTTAAAGGACAAAGAAGTACAAAGTTATACAAACCTTATAGCTACTTCCGTGTATTAACCATTAATATCAAGAACATACCCAATAGCATATTACAAGTACAGAACAGTGACCACTGCTTTCAAAAATGAAGAGAGAGGGGCCAGCCCCGTGGTCGAGTTTTCAGGCTCTGCTTCGGTGGCCGGGGGTTTCACTAGTTCGGATCGTGGGCGCAGACACGGCACCGCTCATCAGGCCGCATTGAGGCGGCGTCCCACATGCCACAACTAGAAGGACTCACAACTAAAATATACGACTATATACTGGGGGGATTTGGGGAGAAAAAGCAGAAAAAAAATCTAGGAAAAAAAAAAGGAAGAGAGAAAGATCAACTAAGAAATTATAAAGCTATTTATCCCTTTAAGTAGCTTCTCTGTTCAGGCCAGGAGGCATTTGCTTATTGGTGTGGCATCTTTCTTCATCTGAATATAAACGAGAGCAATGTAAATCTACCTGCATGTAGGCATTAGGATGGATCACAAATATTCCAGTGTCTCCTCTCTTGGTAGCATTGCCTTTTTCCATCTGCTGTTGAAGTTAAGCACAGACATTTGACTTGCTTTAGCCAAAGGAATGTGAACAGAAATGGCTCATTTCCAGGATACAGTTTTAAGAGCCAATGCATGATTTGTCTCATCTCCTTTTTCATGTGTCATGGTGACTGTACAGCAACTCTCCAGATGCTGGTTGCTTTATCAGCCCAAGTCAGCTATGGAGTAGCTATGGAGTAGGGACCCAGCCTCTCCATGACAGACAGGTTATGTGAGCAAGAAATAAGCCCTTGTTGTTATACATTGTTACAATGCTGGGCTTCTTTGTTACTGTACAAGACTTTGCCTACCCTAACTGATATAGTCTCCACATTATGTTGAATGATTAAAAATTTGTTTTTGCTAGTTTCTACTTTTTGCATTTCTGAATGCTACAAGGTCAC
The DNA here is from genome assembly GCF_041296265.1 of Equus caballus. NCBI lineage: Eukaryota > Metazoa > Chordata > Mammalia > Perissodactyla > Equidae > Equus > Equus caballus. The sequence continues at coordinate 30,594,834 of NC_091715.1, read as the reverse complement.
TAGAGTAACTCTTTGTTATTCTTTCACTTTCCTGCCATTTTATTAATGACTCCATGGTCAGTGAGAGAAGACAGGAGGTACTGTGCACGCAGATGGGGTGTGGTGATTTGGGGAATTTCAATGTTTGTTTCACCTCCAATCAACAGCCTCTCTCTTCTCCCCTAGTTATGCTCACCAGGCCTGTGGTATGTATTGGGTGAGGAATGGGAAGTGTGAGAGGTGAAAGATCCAGGGCAAGGAAAACCACCCCCACAACAGCAATAATAATTTTCATTTGTTGTGTGCCTATCCTATGCAGGGCACAGTTGCAAGTGCTTGACATTTATGAACTCATTTAATCCTTAAAATTACCCTAAAAGGTAAGAATGATTATATTGACATTTGACAGAGGAGGCAGTGAGACACTAAGTGACTTGCCCAAGCTCACACAGTTTGGCAATGGCAGCACTGGGGTGCAAGCAGCTCTTAGGGAACATGTTTCAGGAGTTGCTTCTTTGGTATGTCAAAATTTGAATGTAAAAACATCAAGAAAAGCCATTTCTTTTGGTCTTAAGAGCTTCCAGATCAACCAAAAAAATAAAACAAAGCGAAACAAAACCAAAAGCATATACTTTTAGCGAAAAGGGAGTCAGTCATTATTTAGCAAGGAAAGACAGGACAAAGTCTCAATTCCTCTAAACAGGTTCACCCCTCTCTTTTTAGAGCTCAGGCAGATGTATGAGTTCAACCATGTCCTTGACCTTTTCCACTCCCTCTGCCTGCCACATTCACTCACAATAAATTCGTTCACTCTCTGATGGGCCAGGCAGTTTGCCAAGTTCAGCCAAAGGAGAGGCTCACTGTGTAGAGAGATAGGGCTCACTGTTGCTATTTAGACCCTTACTTTTACTCAGCACTAGCCATTTAGCAGCCAAATTGGTAACAGTGCCCTCCACACCCCGGGTCACGAGTGAAACATTGACAGATCTGAATCTTGCTTCAGTTGAATGATTTAGGAATATATTCAACTCGGGTTAGAAATTTGGGTGAAATGCTGAAGTTAACACTTTTTCCTTAATGGTTTTCACCAGGAGGCGAAATATGATGAAACTGATCAGAATCTCTTGGGGAATATTTTTCAAAATTGAGATATTTTCAAAATTCCTTGGGCTGGCCTGGTGGCGTAGTGGTTAAGTTCATGCACTCTGCTTTGGCAGCTGGGGGTTTGCCAGTTCAGATCCTGGGCGAGGAACTATGCACCACTCATCAAGCCATGCTGTGGAAGGTGTCCCACATATAAAATAGAGGATGACGGGCACAGATTTTAACTCAGGGCCAATCTTCCTCAGCAAAAAGAGGAGGATTGGCAGTGGATGTTAGCTCAGGGCTAATCTTTCTCAAAAACAAAATTCAGATATTCCTGTTCCAGGGCACTAAATATAACCCTAGATTATTGTAACTTGAAAATGTCCCCGGAGATTCTGGGCAATGAAAACTCCTGTTCTAGGGGAAATGTTCAAATTTGGTATTAAAGAACTGTGTCTTGTTTGTAAACTTCTAGAGGAAAAAATTTTGTGTCCAGATCTCCTTGGAAAATCACTACCATAGTGTTATGCTTAAGAGGTAATTGAGAATCTCCGTGATGTTTTTATATTACATCCTTACTTCCTTCAGATAATGTGTGTCTTTCAGTTTATTGTGTAATGTGGTGGCCTAAAGGAAGGGTACCCCACCAGAGAGAAAACCTGTGTTTTTTTTCTCTCCTTTATCTTGAAAGCAGCCCACTTTGGAATCCCTTTAGCCTGCATCAGAATCACCTGGAGGCCATGTTAAAGCACAGACAGCTGGGGCCTATCCCCAGAGTTTCTGATTCAATAGGTCTAAGTTGGGGCCCTAAATTTACATTTCTGATAAATTCCCAGGAGATGCTGATGCTGATGGTCCAGGGATCACACCTGGAGAACCACTGCCTTTGATCTATCCTGGATCCAGACAGGAGACACTGCAGTCACTTCAGAATCATCACCACACGCACCTTGTCACAATTCACATCTGGTGGGTCTCAGTTTTGTGTAAACCTCCCACCTCCATTTCCTGGGTGCACCATTTTGATAATTATGCTCCTGTGCTGGAGTTTTCTGAGCACTGTGCATATCCTGCTATCCATTGACCCTGCCTTGGAAATAAGAGACTTGGACATGTATTTTTGCTATATGATTTTGCTATTTGCTAAACACTGCTGGTAGGAAGGAATGAAGGGACTGAGTAACAGCCAGAAGCTGGAGAGTCTCATGCATCAGTTCTCACCAGATGAGTTTATTTAAATTCAGCCCAAGATTCTGCCCACCCATTTCACTACCTTTACAGGCATAATTTTTGGAGCTGCAAGGCAGGGAGGCCCTCATAGTCACAAGTAAAGAAACCTCAATTGCCTGATAATAAATATCTTGAAACGCAATTCGAGTATACATTTTCAAATACAGAAGGAGTGTGGTAGGTAGAATTCTAAAGGTGACTCCCCCAAGATTCCCTTTTCCTGATTAATCAATCAAACACTAACCTAGGTACTGCTGTGAAGGGACTTTGCAGATGTAATTAATCAGTTTATTGCAGTTATTACAGTTTATTACAATTATCTGTTTATTAATAACTGGTTAACAGTTATTAATCAGTTAACCTTAAAGCAGGGAGAATATCCTGGATTATCTATGTGGGCCCACTATAATCAAATGAATCCGGAAAAGCAAAAGATGAAGGCAGAAAAGTCAGAGAGATGCAGCAGAAGGGAAGAGTGCAGGAGAGACACTGTAGACAGGAAGATCAGAGGGATTCAAAGCGTGAGAGGTACTCAACCTACTGTTGCTGGCTTTGAAGATAAAGGAGACCACCAACCAGGGAATGTGGCCAGCCTCCAGAAGCTGAGAACAACTCCCAGACAACAGTCATCAAGGAAATGGCGACCTCAGTCCTAAAACAGCATGGAACTGAATTCTTCTAAAAACCTAAATATGCCTGGAAGGGAAATATCTCCCAGAGCCTCCAGACAAGTGCCCAGGCCAGCCAATACCTTGATTTCAGCCTTGTGGGACCTGGAGCAGAGAAACCTCCTGATCTAATTCATACATTTGACCTACAGAACTGTGAGATAATAAATTTGTGTTGTTTTAAGTTGCTAAGTTTGTGGCAATCTGCTGTGTCAGCAATAGAAAACTAGTACAGGGACTAATGGAAATCAAAGTGAAATATACATTTAAAAAGATAATTCAAATATATATTTTGAAAAAAGGAAAAGTCACAGATAGGATGAATAGAAGGGGAGCCACAGTCTTCATTATGAAAAGGATGATTTTGAATATATATAAAGGGTTCAAAGTGTTTGTTCAAGAGAGTAAAGCAGTAAGGATCCTTTTTGTTAGCTGAGTTTTTAACTGAACTTGTGATTACCTGGCTGCGACCCTCCTCAGCCCAGTTTATAAAGCTAGATTTCTGTTTTAGATGCTATTCTGTATTTCTGCTCTGGTCAACCTTCTAGTCCTCAAGTCTTCTTGCAGGAGCAGCTGTGCTTTTTGTTGGAAATTGGAAGTCTGCTCCTGAATATAGAGATTGACGGACCACAGTCCAAAGACTGACCTGTCACGCAGAGAAGTCCCTACAACATTTTCCATGTCTACTGCTTTGTTTTTAACTTGTGCTTGCTTATAGGAACCAAGGCAGAACATTGCCAGATGGCCAAACTGCAGAACTGGTCCAAACCAGAAAGGTCCGAGATGGTGATGGGGTGCCAAGTGCAAAAGGAAATGTGTGCAGAAGGTGCCATGTGCAAGAAGAGAAGATCTGCGCATGTCCCAAATGCCCCCACCCTGAGTGACGACTTGGAGACTTTGCCTCCTTCACATCCCATAAGAACCCTGCTCACCTTCCCTTCAGGGAGATATTTTAGGGCATGAGCTCTACCTCTGCATTTGTTGATCAATTAATAAAATTTCTGCTCTGCTGTCCTGAACCCAGTCTCGTTCTACTGGTGTGAGCAGCTCCAAGCAAAAGGACCCACTTGCAGGTCACCAGTCCCTTAGGGCTCAGTAACACTTCCAGATGCCAACTGCTCTTCTCTACCACCCTTTTTAAGCCTCAGCTGCCTCAGATTGATGGGTGTTCTGATTTTCTCCTGGTACTATTTGCCTGAACCACAACTGAAGAAGGCTCTACCCCTGAGGGAGCAGCCTCTCAATTAAAATCTATGTACTGAGCATCTCTTCTGGGTATGCTGATCATAAATATAATCACCCAACACTTTGCACAGTGAAGGAAGTGTAATTAATAATCACACCAAGAAAACAGGCATAACTGGGGCTGTCCTGGCAAACTAGTATGGATGCTCACCTGGCTACATTCCAAGTGCTACTCCAGGGGCTTGGATTAGAGCAGTGAAGAGCAAAGACAAGGCAAAACTCAGTGCCCTCTTGGAGCTTACATTCTAGTAGGGAAGAGAGACAATACAATAATCAAGAAAAATAATCTAGAATGTTAAATAGTGATAAAGGGCTATGGGAAAAATAAAGCAGGGAAGAAAGAATCTGTGCGTGTGCACGAGGTGCTAATTAAAATGTGGTGGTCAGGGTAAGCCTCAGTGAGAAGGTGACTTCTGAGCAGAGACTTTTAGAGGATGAGAGAGGGCACCATAAGAAATCTGGAGAAGAGAATTCCAGGCAGAAGAAAGCGAATGCAAAGAACTGGAGGAGGGCGTGTGCTTGCGTGTTCTAGGACCAGCAAGAAGACCAGTGTGGTCTAAGTGGAGTGACGGGGATGGAGAGTAATAGAAGAGGTTAGAGAGATAAGAGGAAGGCATGGGTCAGATCTAGGAGGGCTTTTCAGGCCATTGTGTAGACTTTGCCTTTACTCTGAGTGAAATGAGAACACAGTGTGAAGCAGTGGAGTGACATGGTCTGATTCTGGTTTAACAGGATCCCTCTGGCTGCTATGTTGACAGTAGACTGTGGGGGCCAGGGTGGAGGTGATGAGCCTAGTATCTTATTCACTTGGATGATCAAATAAACAAACCTCATAGGACCAGCCTCACAAGCCCTGGCACATATGGCCTCCCTCTGTCCCATAAGCCATCAGGCCCCACAAGCCTGTGCCCATTGAAGGCCATCTCTTGCCAGTCCACCATGCTGTGAACAGACAACAACAGCTCGCTGACAATTGCCAAGGGTCAAGATGAGACATGAACCAAAGCTACAAATATATGTTTGTAAAATAAATGAAGAGAAAAAATGGTTTACCATCCCAATAACTGATTCTCATAGGGGATACTTGCTCTTGAAATTAAAATTTCCACAGAACAGCTATGCAAAATTTGTAAGTGTCCCAGTACATGTGCTAAGCCAAGTAGAAAACATTATGCCTGAATCTTTCTTTTGTTTCAGCAAAAAGGAGAAACATCTAACCTTTCACACACTGACAGAAGTTGCTTGCAGCAACCCACAGCCAGGGGAAAACACAAGAAACATAGATGTTAACTATAACTTACTTTGCTGAAGACAAGGAGGAAGAACAAATGTGAAGTTCTGAGCCATAGGCCAAATTTACATCCACAGAATCCTGTTGCCGTCCCCTCGCGCACTGGGATGGAAACATGGCCCTGATGCTACGGTATCATGCAGATGTAGAAAAATGATCCTCACTTCTCAGTCAAGGAAAAGAAAACTAAAATTCAGGCAGGAAAGAAGTTAATAAACAATCATTTCAAATGTTTGGCTTGTGTCCAATGCTCACAGCATTCGACGTTTTCTGCTGTGTGCATTTTCCTCATTGTTCTAAATAATGACCATGATAGAATACTCTGGTTTCCTGAACTGAGAACTATGAGTATGAGAAGCTTTATTTCAAAGGCAGCTTCTGTCTTTTGTCATGCAGTCATTCAACTATAAAGATTGTCCTGTCATTTTTCTGTAGTAAGAATCTGCAACCTCTGGGCAGAGGGGACATGGGAAATTTGTGTACCTTCCTCTCAATTTTTCTGTGAACCTAAAACTGCTCTAAAAAATAGTTTAAAAAATGTCTTCGTACAATCAAAAAAAGAAAAAAAGAATCTGCAACGACTGATTACAACTGAACCCTACAATATATCCCTGGGGCTTTTCAATTAAAGATTCACATTTGCCCCACACTTTCACATTCCTGGGCCCAGAGTAACATGTTGATATTAAATTTCCACAAGGCATAGTGAAGGGTTCACTTAAGGTCTCAGAAGGAGTTGTTTTCATTTTGGTTTAGAAGAGCATTGTGTGTGTGTGTGTATGTTACTTAAGTAAATGATTCATAGATTTTGATATAAGGAGAATTTCACAGATTTTGATATAAGGAGAGTTTCATTCATTTAACAAACACTTATTGAGTACATTCTAGTGGAGGGGCAGGCAATAAACTTGAAGCATAATAACCTGATTATTTTTTGATAGTGTTGATACCAAACCTCTTAAACTTAAATTTGTGTGCCTGATGCACAGTAAGCCAAACACTGAGACATCAGCACTGGGAGATGGAGGAAGATTTATTGGAACTGGCCAAAACAAGTAGGTGGGAGCCTGGGTTGGAGCAAATCTGCCTCCCCAAGAACAGAAAGCAGGGGGGTTTTGTAGACCTAAGGGGCTTGGCAGGAGGAGCTTCGGAGAAACAAAGGGGTCACTTCCGATGAACCCCTAAGCAATCTGACTTGTAGGCTTCAATGGCTGCTGAGGGCCAGCCATCCGGTGATCACAACCTCCCAGAAGGCATTCTCTTTCTTCTGCAAAACAAGGTCACAAATCCTCGAGACCCCTGAGTCACCCCTCAAGTTAAACAGGAAAATAACAAATTGGTTTAATATCTACAGTACCCCTCAGGTACCTGGCTTCAGTGTCTATCATCTATCTATCTATTGATCAATCAATCGTTACCAATCCATCTACCTTAGAGTCTGAAAAATGCTATAGAAAGGAGAAAAAGTGGAGTAAGAAGTTTCAGGAGTGTGTATAGATATGGGCTGTACATTTAAAAGGAAAGGACAGCACAGGGAGGGCCTTATGGAGAAAGTAAATTTTGAGAACAGATTTTCAAAAGGAGAGGAAGCAGGCAATGCAGCTGTCTGGAAGAAGGGGCTTCAGACAGAGGGAATCACCAGTGCAGAGACCAGGGAATGTCGGAATTGTCCAGGACCAGCGAGCAGGCCAGCATGGCAAGAGCCCAGGGCAACTGTTGGGGATGGGGGCAGGGGCAGTGGTTCAGATGCCAGAGCAGGGGCACATCTAGGTTTTGTGAGGCCCGAATCTTATACAATTTCCGACTCCTCTTTAAGAGAAAGAATTCAAATGTACAAATACAAAATTAGGTATAAAATTGAAGATTTTCGTAGAATGACAAAAGAAATTGCAATGAATTACAAACTTTAAAACGCTAGCAAATAACACAAACATAAAACATCCTGAAGTACAGAGCAGCTTTTAATTGGATGTGCTACATTTTCAGGTATGTTCCTGATAGTAGAGAACTTCTGTTTGGACAAGCACTGATGTGAGCAAACCACTCTGCATACAGTTCTATATGTCTGGTGATTACAAGTTTCCCGTAGTCTAGCTTCTGGTGCCATACAGTTCAGTTTGTTTCTCTCCCGCTACCTACATACTTTCAGGTACCAAGAGCCATAGAACATGTTTATGTCACCAAACACTGTTTGGCCTTGCATCCTCATGTCCCAACTGTAGGTGAGCCAGCACAGTGGCCGGGAAAATTCTGGAAGCCATTCCTTCCAGGGATGGAAAAGTTAGAAATAGCTTACCTCTAGGTAGGACTGTGGACCACATAAATACATCTCAGAAATCTGAACTAAATATATCCCCAAACTGATGTCCCTGTGGCTAGATTCCAAATACCCACCTGGTCACTCTAATGACAAAATCCCCCTGGGGCAAAGATGTAGTTGCTGGGAGTGGGGCAGGGAGCTCACATAGCACCTTGTAGGATACGGTAAGGATTCTGGCAAGTGCAGTGAAGAGCCTTTGATAGTTTTGAGTATAGAAGCAACATGATCTGACTTATTGAATTTTACCTATTCCAAGACACAATTTTTTCATATCTTGAATTGGGGTTATTGGGATAATCTTAGTAGAAACTGTCTTACAATAGTCAGCTGCCAGGTGGCAGTTCAGACATAGTTGTCATTGCACAAAGAGGACCTTGTTCAAGGAACTTCTTATTTTCTTCCCTTGATTGAGTTCTGTGCATTATCAATACTACACATGTTGAGTTTAATTGCTTTTTTTTCTTCTTCAATTTTATTTTATTGTTGTCAGTGGTTTTTTTGGTCTTCTTTTTCCAATATTTCATTATGAAAAATTCCAAACATACAGAAAAGTAGAAGGAGTTGTGAATACCCATGAACCTACCTCCTGCATTCCACAACTAATATCATGCTTGTTTTATTATATGGCTATCAACCTCTCCATCTTTCTATCTGACTATCCATTCATCTTTTGTTTTTTCTTCTCTCTTCAAAGTAAGTTGCAGGCATCATATACTTCATCATTAAACACTTCAACTTGTGTATCATTAACTAGACTTCAATATTTGTTTTCACTTTTTAAAGAAATTTTATTTATTTATTTATTTTATTGAGGTCATAATAGTTTATAGCTGTGAAATTTCAGACGTACATTATTATTTGTCAGTCACCATATATATGTGCCCATTTACCCCTTATGCCCACCCCCAAACCCCCTCCCCTCTGGTCCACTAATCTGTTCTCCTTGTCTGTGTGTTTGTTTATCTTCCGCCATATGAGTGAAATCTTACAGTGTTTGTCTTTCTCTGTCTGGCTTATTTCACTTAATACGCTCAAGGTCCATCCATATTGTTGCAAATGGAACTATTTTGTCTTTTTCATGGCTGAGTAGTATTCCATTGTATATATATACTACATCTTCTTTAGCCATTCATCAGTTGTTGGGCACTTGGGTTGCTTCCACATCTTGGCTATTGTGAATAATGCTGCAATCAACATAAAGGTGCATAAGTCTCTTTGAATTGTTGCTTTCAAGTTCTTTGGATAAATACCCAGCAGTGGGATGGCTGGGTTGTATGGTATTTCTATTTTTAATTTTTTGAGAAATCTCCATACTGTTTTCCATAGTGGCTGCACCAGTTTGTATTCCCACCAGCAGTGTATGAGGGTTCCCTTTTCTCCAAAACCTCTCTAACATTTCTTGGTTTTTTTTTTAGGAAAATCAGCCCTGAGCTAACTACTGCCAATCCTCCTCTTTTTGCTGAGGAAGACTGGCCCTGAGCCAGCATCCATGCCCATCTTCCTCTACTTTATATGTGGGACGCCTACCACAGCATGGATTTGCCAAGTGGTGCCATGTCCACACCAGGGATCCGAACCGGTGAACCCCAGGCCACCGAGAAGCAGAACATGTGAACTTAACTGCTGCACCACCGGGCCGGCCAGTAACATTTGTTGTCTTTTGTCTTGGTAATTATAGCCATTATAACAGGAGTAAGGTGATACCTCATTGTAGTTTTGATTTGCATTTCCCTAATGATTAGTGACGTTGAACATCTTTTCATGTGCCTGTTGGCCATCTGTATATCTTCTTTGGAAAAATGTCTGTTTATATCCTCTGCCCATTTTTTGAATGAGTTGTTTGCTTTGTTGTTGTTGAGTTGTCTGAGTTCTTTATATATTTTGAAGATTAACCCCTGGTTGGATATATGATGTGCAAATATTTTCTCCCAGGTGGTGGGTTGTCTTTTCATTTTGTTCCTGGTTTCCTTTGCCTTGCAGAAGCTCTAAAGTCTGATGTGCCCCATTTGTCTATTTTTTTCTTTTGTTTCCCTTGCTGGAGTAGACACAGTATTTGAAAAGATCCTTCTAAGAGCAGTGTCAAAGAGTGTACTGCCTATATTTTCTTCTAGGAGTTTTATGGTTTCATGTCTTACCTTCAAGTCTTTAATCCATTTTGAGTTAATTTTTGTGTATGGTGAAAGATAATTGTCTACTTTCATCCTTTTGCATATGGTTGTCTAGTTTTCCCAGCACCATTTATTGAAGAGACTTTCCTTTCTCCATGGTATGTTCTTGGCTCCTTTGTTAAAGATTAGCTATTCATAGATGTGTGGTTTTATTTCTGTGATTTCAATTCTGTTCCATTGATCTGTGTGTCTGTTTTTGTACCAGTACCATGCTGTTTTGATTACTATTGCTTTGTAGTATATTTTGAAGCCAGGGATCATGATAACTCCAGCTTTGGTCTTTTTTCGCAGGATTGCTTTGGCTATTTGGGGTCTTTTGTTGCGCCATATGAATTTTAGGATTCTTTGTTCTATTTCTGGGAAGAACATTGGGATTCTGATTGGGATTGCATTGAATCTGTAGATTGCTTTAGGTAGTATGGACATTTTAACTATATTTATTCTTTCAATCCATGTGCATAGAATATCATTAGATTTCTTTATGTCATCATCAATTTCTTTCAATAATGTCTCATAGTTTTCATTGTATAGGTCTTTCACATCCTTGGTTAAATTTATTCCTAGATATTTTATTCTTTTTGTTGTGATTGTAAATGGGATTGTATTCACGACTTCTCTTTCTGTTACTTCGTTATTAGAGTATAGAAATGCAACTGATTTTTGAAGGTTGATTTTGTATCCTGAAATTTTGCTTAGTTGTTGATTATTTCTAATAGTTTTCAGATGGATTCTTTAAGTTTTTCTATATATAGAATCATCTCACCTGCAAACAGTGAGAGTTTCACTTCTTCCTTGCCAGTTTGGATACCTTTTATTTCTTTCTCTTGCCTAACTGTTCTGACCAAAACATCCAGTACTATGTTGAACAGAAGTGGCAAGAGTGGTCGTCCTTGTCTTGTTCCTGTTCTCAGAGGGATGGTTCAGTTTTTCACCATTGAGTATGAAGTTGTCTGTGGATTTGTCAAATATGGCCTTTATTATGTTGAGGTACTTTCCTTCTATACCCATTTTATTGAGAGTTTTTGTCATAAATAGATGTTGGATCTTGTCAAATGCTTTCTCTGCATCTATTGGGAAGATCATGTGGCTTTTATCCCTCATTTGGTTAATGTGGTGTATCACATTGATTGATTTGTAGCTGTTGAAACATCCTTGTGTCTGTGATATAAACCCCACTTGATTATGGTGTATGATCCTTTTAATGTATTAGTTTGCCAATATTTTGTTGAGGATTTTTGCATCTATTTTCATCAGTGATATTGGCCTATAATTTTCCCTCTTTGTGTTGTCCTTGTCTGGCTTTGGGATCAGGGTGGTGTTGTCCTCGTAGAACGTGTTGGGAAGTATTCTGTCTCCTTCAATGTTTTGGAATAGTTAGAGAAGGATAGGTATTACAACTTTTTTGAATGTTTGGTAGAATTCTCCAGAGAAACCATCTGATCCTGGACTTTTATTTTTTGGGAGGTTTTTATTACTGTTTCAATCTCTTTACTTCTGCTTGGTCTATTCGGATTCTCTATTTCTTCTTGATTCAGTTTTGAGAGGTTGTATGATTCTAAGAATTTACCCATTTCTTCTATATTGTCCGATTTGTTGACATATATTTTTCATAGTATTCTCTTATAATGCTTTATATTTCTCTGGTATCCATTTTAATTTCTCCCCTTTCCTTTCTAATTTCATTTATTTGAGACTTCTCTCTTTCTTTCTTACTGTGAATAAGTATGCTTTCTTTACTTATTGTGAGTCTTACTAAAGGTTTGTTAGTTTTGTTTATCTTCTCAAAGAACCAGCTCTTAGTTTCATTGATCCTCTCTACTGTTTTCTTGATTTCAATTTCATTTATTTCTGCCTAATTTTTATTATTTCCCACCTTCTGCTGACTTTGGGCTTTGTTTGTTCTTCTTTTTCTAGTTCTGTTAGGTGTAGTTTAAGATTGGTTACTTGAGATTTTTCTTGTTTGTTAAGGAAGGCCTGTATTACTATGAATTTCTCTCTTGGGATCACTTTTGCTGCATCCCATGTGAATTGGTCTGGTGTATTGTAATTTTCATTTCTCCTGGGATATTTTTTATTTCTCCTTTAATTTCTTCATTGATCCATTGGTTGTTCAGTAGCATGTTGTTTAGTCACCATATATTTGTCACTTTCCCCGCTTTTTTCTTGTAGTTGTTTTCTAGTTTCATAGCATTATTATCAGAAATGATGCTTGATATGATTTCAATCTTCTTAAATTTATTGAGGCTTGTCTTGTTTTCCAACATATGATCTATCTTTGAGAATGTTCCTTGTGCACTTGAGAAGAATGTGTATTCTGCTGTTTTCAGATGGAGTGTTCTATATAGATCTATTAAGTCCATCTGCTCTAGTTTTTCATTTAATTCCACTATTTCCTTGTTGACTTTCTGTCTGGATGATCTATCCATTGTTGTAAGAGGGGTGTTGAGGTCCCCTACTATTATTATGTTGCTGTTAATGTCTCCCATTAGGTCTGTTAATAGTTGCTTTATGTACTTTGGTGCTCCTCTGTTAGGTGCGTATATATTTATAAGCATTATGTCCTCTCGGTGGAGTGTTCCTTTTATTATTACATACTACCCCTCTTTGACTCTCATTGCCTTTTTCATCTTGAGGTCTACTTTGTCTGATATAAGTAGGGCAACATCTGCTTTCTTTTGTTTATCATTAGCTTGGAGTATCACCTTCCATCCCTTCACTCTGAGCCTGTTTGTCTTGAGAGCTGAGATTTGTTTCCTGGAGGCAGCATATTGTTAGGTCTGGTTTTTCAATCCACCCAGGCACTCTGTGTATTTTGATTGGAGAATTCAACTTATTTACATTTAGAGGGATTGTTGATATCTGAGGACTCAATACTGCCATTTTATCACTTGTTTTCTGGTTGTTCTGTATTTCCCTTGTTTCTCATCCCATGTATTTCAGACTGCCAATTCAGTTTGGTGGTTCTCTATGATGGTTTTCTCATTATTTCTCATTTGTGTCTCTGTTCTGATTTTTTGTTTAGTGGTTACTGTGAAGGTTGTATAAAAGATCTTGTAGATGAGACAGTCCATTTTCTGATAGCCTCTTATTTCCTTAGTCTAAGCAGGTTCCATCCTGTTCCCCTATCCTGTTGAAGTTATTGTTGTCACAACTTATTTTGTTTTGTGTTGTGAGTTTGTGATTAAAATGAAGTGACTATAGTGATTTTTGATGTTTCCTTTCCCTTTCCCTTTCATGTTTTAATTGTTTGCTAACCTGTTCTGATAGAGAGCTGCAATTTTCCAATTTTGTCTGTCTGTTTATCTTCTTGCTCAAGGCTTTTAAAACACTTTCTCTTTTTTCACATATGAGGTCCTTCTTGATCATGTCTTGTAGGAAAGCTCTTGTGGTGATGAACTCCCTCAGCTTTTGTTTATCTAGGAAGGTTTTTATTTCTCCATCATATCTGAAGTATATTTTCACTGGATAGACTATTCTTGGCTGAAAGTTTTTGTCTTTCAGTATTTTCACTATATCATTCCACTCTCTCCTAGCCTGTAAGGTTTCTGCTGAGAAATCTGCTGAAAGCCTGATGGGGTTCCTTTGTAGGTTATTTTCTTCTGCCTTGCTGCCCTTAATATTTTTTCTTTGGCGTTGACTTTTGCCAGTTTACTAAAAGACCTTGAAGAAGGTCTTTTTCATTGATGTAATTAGCTTCATTTACATGTAATTCCAGCTCCTTTCCTAGGTTTGGGAAGTTCTCAGCTATTATTTCTTTGAACAAGCTCTCTACTCCTTTCTCCTTCTCTTTTCCCTCTGGAATACCTATAATCCTTATGTTGCATTTTCTAATTGAGTTGGGTATCTCTTTGAGAATTTCTTAACTTCTTTTTAGTCTTAGTTCTCTCTTCTCCTCCATCTGAAGCTTTATATTTCTGTCCTGTAAATTACTAATTCTGTCCTCCATAATTCTGTTATATAAGGATTCCAGAGTTTTCTTTATCTCATCCATTGTGTTTTTCATCTCCAAAATTTCTATGTTTTTATAGTTTCAATATTTTTTCTGAAAAATTCCCTCTGTTCATTCATTTTATTCCCAATTTCATTGAACTGTCTTTCTGAGTTTTCTTGTAACTCATTGAGTTTCTTTATGATAACTATTTTGAATTCTCTGTCATTTAGATTGTAAATTTCTGTGACTTCAGGATTGATTTATGGGTACTTGTCATTTTCCTTCTGGTCTTGAGTGTTAATATATCTCTTCATGCTATTTTATGGGGTGACTTGTGCCATCGCACAGTGGTAGTATCCAGTTGCAGATTCCATCTGCCACCACTGAGGGGGGCAGGATCTGTGCTTTCTGAGCCTGCTATGATCCCTGACAGCTGTGCCTGTCCTTTGGAAGCTGTTCCAAACTGGGCCTTTCTGCATTTGCCTGCTGCTGCTTTACACACATAGGTGTGCAGGCGCTCTGGCATGGGTCCCCTGCTCTGGCCAATTGGCCCAGCTGGTGTGCCAGGCGAGGGGGAGGGGCTCATTCTTTTGCATGTGCAATTCCAGGGGTGCTCCTGCTCTGTGCTCACTTTTTGCCCTCCTGGGCTGCTGGGCTTGGTGAAGATGCCCCCATGATTGTTTAGCCTCCTCAGTGTGGACCCTTCCCACGGGCTGGTAGACAATTCTGAGAGCAAAGCCATTCTCATGGAGGTCTGCCCTTCCCCCCCTCCTCTCAGAGTCATGTGCCAGCTGCTGTACTTTGTCCCATGCCCTAGATCACTGCCATTTGTGGAGGGAGAGGAGATCCCCTTATCTCCTTCCACTGCCTCCCAGGGAGGTCTAGCACCTTCGCCTTCAGATATATGGTTGTGTGGATCTCTCAGACATCTATTGTCTTGTGTGAATGTCCTCTATTGGTTTATGAATGTCCTTTTCATTGTATTTTCGTGGAGAGAGACTAAGGGAAGAGCTTGCTCTGCCATGATGCTGATGTCACTCCTCTAATTGCTTTTAAAAATGTCTTCTAAAGAGTTACATGATGATTTGGTATTGAAATAAAAAGTCAGGGTGTAATAGAATGTCATGGAAACACAGCAGCACAGTAAAAATTTGATACTAGTGAAATGAATGTTCATTGTTGGAGGAATGATTGAAAGTCCATAATTTCTTGCAAAGCAATGACCAAGTGAGTACTTTAAAAGACAAAAGAAAATATGTAATGAGTAGATGGACTTGGGTTTTATTTTGTTCATATACATCAGAAAGGACTGTCTATCATTACATTAAGCAATGAATATGGATTCATTAAAAAGTGTCAAATATTCCGGAATTGTGGAAGAATCTTCAAAGCAGACAGATCCTGGTGAGACTAAGTGATGTTTTGCACAAGATTATTATTAAGGTAAAGTGTCATAGTTTAATTCATGGAAATGTCACTTATACATAAAATAAGGCTGCTTCTTACAATAGATGGCATCTTAGATTCAATAACATATGGTAAGTTTAACAAGATCACTCCCACTACTTGGTTTTAAATAGACCCTAGCCGGGACGCCATTTACCAGATGATTATGGTGATCCAGATGACTTGGAGAGGGTGGTAACAGTACACTTGGGGAGAAGTGCTCAGACTATGGATATATTTTGAGGCAAATAAGATAGAATATAAAGTGTGAAGGCAAGAAACATGAGAAGGATTACTTCAAGGCTTTTGATTTGAGCAACTAGAGAAATGACAATGCCACCAGCATAGATGGGTATATGGAACTTGGTAGAAGCAATTGTGGGAGCAACATTAGAAGTTCACTTTTGAGCAAAATATGTTTTAGATAGCTATTAACAGGTGAGAGGGCAGAATGTATAAGTCCAGATGCTGAAAGGTGGCTAGATGAGGTGTTGGTGTCTATGAAGTCCTCTTATGATTCCTACAACGTTCTCAGTAGAGTAGGAAGCAGGTCACTGGCTGGAAATGAGGGTGGGGAGGAGGTTTTAGAAGTTTGAAGAGAGTTAATAAGGTATAAAATAGTCATGTAGGACCTTGCTACTCAAGGACCAGCTGTGTCAGCATCACCTGGAAGCTTGTTAGAAATGCAGTCTGTCATACTCCATGGCAAGATCAGAAAGTGTATTTATCAAGATCCTCAGGTGATTTATAGCACACTAATGTTTGGGACACACTTTAGGGAGAGTGACTAGATTAGTAAAGAGTAGTCTGATGGCCCAGCAGCATTAAGGGCCCACATGAGGTTTGCAGCATAAATTTGGAGAGACCCATCTGTGTGGTTATGAGTTTTACTCCAGCCAAATGCACTAGCAGGGCACAGCTGCAGAGCAAGCAGAGAGCTGGCCGGGACTAGGCTTGTGGTTGTTTTAAGGATGTAAGTTTGAATGAGACACAAGGGTGTCAAGGATGTAAGTAAATAAATGCATATATAAAGGGTGGGGATACAACTCAATTTTTTTTACTGATTGGGTACATGATACAAAAGGTTTAGAGACCCCTGGTTTACATGATATTAGCTAAAGCGTTACTTCCCCCAGTGATATTTGTTTTTAATAGGGGTTTTGTGAAAGTCAACATATCTCCAAGATGTAGAGGAATGAATATTTAACAGTATTATCTGAGGATTTCTGGCCAGTTGGGACTAAGGAACTTCCTGGTGTTCATGAAATCACATCTAAAATTTAATAGGGTCCCTCATTTAGGTAGTGTCTTGATGTTTGTCACATAATCCTTTAAGATGAATTCTAGGGCTGGAAATTTCAAGCCTGAATATTCCCAATGAAAAAGGTTTTGTCTCCAAATTTAAGGCCTGCTTTTATGAGGAAATGTTATGAAATGAGCCCACAGCACTTGTGAGCGTTCCCATGGTTCCTGCTGCAACACACAGAATAAAATTCAGACACTGGCTTTTACTTTGGCTTTCCATTCAGCAGCATCTAAGCCACAGGCACAATGGAAAATGTCTAAATTAATAGAAGCATAGAGTCAAGAATTTTCGAGTAGAAACTCTATAGACCTTCAGGTTCAATGTCTTATCCAGTCTAAAGATACATGTTCATCCAGCCGCACAAATATTTCTGTTATTGGGAAACACGTTCCTGTCCAAGTCAGCTACTCCCATACTTGGGCTGTCTAATTCTTTTTTATATTGCTTGTCCATCTGCCTCCCTGAAGCTGCCACCATTGTTCTCAATTTTGCCAAATGGAGCAAAGGGAATAACCATGACTCATTCCAAAATTTTCAAAACCTCATTTCACAAATGGTAAGACTGCTCACATATCAGAGTTACCCCAGTGACCCGCACTACCCAGTGCACTTCTTATTTAGTCACACCTGTATTAGAATAAGAACCTTAGAAATGCATACATTTTCCAACTGGTGTTGGATCATTTCAGAATACCATGGGAGTTCTCCGTCCATTGATCTGGACATGACATTCTCATTAATTTAGAATGTTTCCATTAGTTTTTCCAATGGCTCAGTTAACACTGTTAATTGATATTGAGCAACAAACTCCCCTGGGTGTTTTTCACATTAATTGCTGTCAAGCTGGGTCTCCTCTATCCAGAGACTAGTAATCGATCTTTTGGACTTTCAATACAAGGCTTTTGTTTTCCCTTAATAGGCTTCACCTTGTTGGTTTCACCTCATCATTCTATCCCACAGAGTTCCGTAATACTTCTGATTGTATTATCTGAGGTGTCCACCAACTGTCCTCTGCAGAAAAGCATCAACATAGCAGACCCAAGACTGGTATCCTTAGGAAGGCCTGCTTGCAAACTTATCCCGTGACTGGTGTCTCCAAGCTTGGATTTCGGGAGGGTTCTTAACACTCCTTAATTGATAAGGGTGTTTACTACACCTGGACTCCTTATACAAACAATGTTTTATTCTGATCACCTGTCTTCTTCTGGAACTCTGGACTTTTGCTACTCGATAAGCAGAGGGTGCCCATGTGACCAGCATCCAGTAAGAACCCTAAACTGAGTCTCAAAGGGCTTCTTTGGGCAGAAACATCACCCATGTTTCTGCATTTTTATTGCTGGGGGAAGAGGGTGCTCTGTGTGACCCCTCATGGAAGGCAGAGAGCATAAGGAAGCCTGCACATGGATTCCTCCAGACTCCACCCATGTCTTTCCCCTTTATGATCTGGCCCTGTATCCTTACTACGTTGCTGTGATAAATCTTAACCCTGAATATAACTATATGCTGATTCCCAAGAGTCATTTTCCCTGAGTCCTTCTAGTGAATCTCTGAAAGTGGTTGTGGTATTGAGGATCCCCAGCATACCTCCAGACTTTGAACTACCTGCAGATCTAAATTGCCCGATTCTAACTTGCTAGCAGGGGTGGGAGCTCAAGGATGACTATGACAGTCCACCCATTATAGACTTAAGTTACACTCATTTGGGGTGACTAATAATGACATTGAATGTTTGATGATGGTGTCCACCATCCAATACAGCAGTGCTCCTCAAAACCATTCTGAGAACTCTCACCCCAGAAGACTCTTTTTGAATAAAGGGACGCAATTTCAAATATTTGGGGGACTTCTCAAAAAATAGACACCCCCCCCCTCAGACTTTCTCAGCACCCCACAGCAGGGTCCAACTGTGAGACCTTGGCTAAGGTACTTGACTGCTTCATGAATTTGGCATTCTACTCTATGATATATCCCTGTTTGTTTTCATACAAAAATTATACCCCCTTAATCTTTCAAGTAAAACTGTAAGTCCTAGGGTAGGGCCCTGATCTTCAAATTCCATGGCACAGGGCCGGCCCCGTGGCCGAGTGGTTAAGTTCACAAGGTCCGCTTTGGGGGCCCAGGGTTTTGCCAGTTCGGATCCTGGGCGCGGACATGGAACCGCTCATCAGACGATGCTCAGGCGGTGTCCCACACAGCACAACCAGAGGCACTCACGACTAGAATCTATAGCTATGTACTGCGGGGCTTTGGGGAGAAGAATAAAAAAAAAAGATTGGCAACAGTTGTTAGCTCAGGTGCCAATCTAAAAAAAAGAAAAATTCCATGGCACACTAGAATCACCTGGGAGACTTGAAAAAATACTGATGGTTGGGACCCATCCCCAGAGACTAATTTATTAAGTATAGAGTTAGCTTGAGAACAGGAATTTAAAAAAATGGCTGGTATAGTTATAACATTACATGGTACGGATCAGTTAAAATGTATAAGCCAAGGTTACATGAATCTACATGGAGAAATATTACACTCCTGAAAAAACAACTGGCAGAAGACAATCACATGCAGGCGGTGGTTGTCTGCTCTCCTGTGCTATTGGGAGTAGTCGGTTTGAAAGTATAAGCAGCATTGCTCTAGTCCAGTAGTTCTTAAAGTATAGATCCCCAGACCTGCAGCGTGAGCATTACCTGGAAACTTGCTAAAAATACAAATTATTAGGCTTCCCCTCAGACTTCTGAACCAGACACTTTTGGGGCGAGGACTAGTAATTTGTCCTTTAGAATCTCTCCAGGTGATATAGGTGTGCACTGAAGTTGGAGAACAATTTTTAGTCTCTTAACTTTAAAACTTTCTATCAATATTACATTTACTCTCAATTTTAGTGAATATGATTATACTTTCCCCGTGTCTCCCTTCCCTTTTTACCAACTGTAGATGTGCTTTTCATTTTATTTTTTCTATTCTTTTCCTTTGATTCTCACTAGAGGAGTTTTCAATGTTCACCTTAGTTGAGGTCTTTGACCATACTTAAAATGTTTACAGAGTCTCAGGAAGAAGATAAAACGCAAGTTGCCAAAATAAGGCATACCTCTTTTGAACCAGGAAATATATAAGGCCCTGAGCCTGTTAAATGCTGAAATCTTTTTATGAGGCCAAAACCACCTTTACATCTTATACAATATTCTCACTTTTCAGTGTTAAATATTTTTTAGGGGTTAGAAAAGGTGATCTTATTTAACAAACTATCGTAATTAATTATTGTACAATATGGTGATGTTTGTGAATGTTGTTTCAGTGTTTTTTAAAATATTGTGTCAAAGTGCTATGAAGAATCTTGAGTATTTAAGATTCTTCTTAAAGATATGTGGAGTAAGCTTTCTTTCTGAGCAATTTGATATGACAGTTACTCATCCCTTTGGTCCTATGGTTCGTATTCCTCGTTTGTAGTATAGCTTACAAACTGAACAAGCGAGGGTTCCTCAGGCTCAGCTGACACATAACCCTGGCTGCCGTGATAGGAGCAATACGGAAACACTGCATATTTTTAGCAATAAATGCTTCTAAAGATAAGGAGAAAGGACACACTGGGGAACAAAGCAGCCATGGGAAAACTTGTGGAATATCCTTTCATTTGAAACTTGTCCTTTCATATTTTTCTCATGCAACCCTCTCTCTTCTCACCACTATAAGCATCCTTTTGCCTGAGGTTTTCCACACAGTCTTCTCCACCCTACCTGCTCTCTGTACCCTGTCCCGGATCCCCCACATAGTTGTTCCATGGCCTTGGACAAGCTATTCGGCCTACCTGAAACTCCATTTCCTAATCTCTAAAATATAAGTAAAGCATTTAACACATAATTTCTGGCACACGGTAGGCAGTCAATAAATGGCAATTCTTATTCATTTCTATTATTAGTGGTAGAATTTCAGGTATTTTATGATACACTTGTTTGAGACTTTCCTATAGCCCTCAAATTATACCATGTGGGCGAACATCATGCAGGCTGACCCCAAGATGGAGCAGCGGAAGTTGTCTGCCTCTTGGTGTAGGCAATGAATACAGACAATAATAGAGTTTACTGACTGTAGACAATTTAAAATAATAATAAAACTGACTAAAATCTGTCTGAATTTTATTATCATTGTGCACAACCAAACAGTAGAAGTAATAAGCCCTCCTGTGGGGGCAGACACTCCCACTGCCTGCCTTTTGTACAACATTGGGCTGGCCCTGAAGCATAATAAATCCTTTTTTCCCAAATAATTTGAAAATATTCTATGGGATTTTGATGTTAATTGAATTCACTTTAAAGTTCACAGACAAGATCCATATTGATTTGTCAATTTTGCCTAAGCATCAAAGATTTTAGTGACGATTAATTGTTTTAACTATTTTTTAAATTAATTAATTTTTTTATGTGAGGAAGATTGGCCCTGAGCTAACATCTGTGCCCATCTTCCTCTACTTTATGTGGGATGCTGTCTCAGCGTGGCTTGACAAGCAGTGCTAGGTCCGCACCTGGGATCCAAATCTGTGAACCCTCGGCTGCCAAAGCAGAGCGTGAACTTAACCACTATGTCACCAGGCCAGCCCCTTTTTTATTTTTTATTTAAATTAGTACTAAAAATTTTTCTTTGAAAATATCAAAAAGTCCAAATTTGTGTCCATAAATAAAGTTTTATTGGGACACAGTCACACCTACTTGTTTATGTATTGTCTCTGGATCCTTTTGCAGTACAACAAGAGAATTTAGTAATTGTAACAGAGAGCATGTTGCCTGCAAGCCCAAAATATTTACTGTTTGAACCCTTCCAGAAAATTTTGCTGAGCCCGATCCAGAGTAAATATATATATTGAGTTAGTGATGCCATTCTCAAGTTGAAAGAAAGATTATACATGTTCATACACAGAATAAAATAAAGTAAAATATTTTTACAGTAAAATTAACCATTTATTTAGACCTTTTTGAATGATTTTTAAAATCTGCCTATTAATTTTAATGTTCCAGTGGTCGAAAATTCCTGAGGCATACCATCATATCTTACAGTCACTGCTTCTTGTAATACCTCCCTATGTGATGATTTGATATGCAGAGATTCCACACGAGTCCAAAACGTGGATGTTAAATGTAAGGTAAAGGCAGCCTAAACATGATAGACTAATTTTCTTCCCCACTGAAATAACTAATTAAATTGGAGGTCCCCCAAAAGTGGTTTGGCCAGAAGACATGTATTGTATGTCCGTCATAACATTTTTAAAATGTTTTAAATTGAATGCCTTTATATGGGGCATGCACTTGCTACTTTACCACAGTCCTTATCAGTCCGTAGCAAACCCTTGACCTATTTTTAAATGACCTCCCTGACCAAGGCAGGCATTTGAGTTTGTAACTCTTGAACTAAAAGCAAAATGTTTCCTGATGTGACCATAGTCTACATGTTGCTAAAACATTTTCATGAAAATTACTAATTCTGGTCAATGAGGCTATTATTTTGTTTGTGAGACACCAGAAATCCATATATTTTGCCATTATTAATATGTGAGGGACAATGTTAGCATTGATGGTAAATTAGGGAATAACAATATTTTATTTGTTGCAGAGGATGGGCATGGATCTGCAACAAAAGTAGTTTTTACTTGTTTCTTCCCACACCATCCCTCCCCCAACCATAGTTCTTCATCATCTAATAATCTTACATTAATTCACCCAAGGAGTTTACATGTCAAATATACTCTAGTTTTTTCTTTTTTTTAAAGATTGGCACCTGAGCTAACATCTGTTGCCAATCTTTATTTATTTATTTTTCCTTCTTCTCTCTAAAGCCCCCCCTGGTTGTGCTACATGGGACACCGCCTCAGCATGGCCTGACAAGCAGTGCCATGTCTGCGCCCAGGATTTGAACCAGCAAAACCCTGGGCCGCCAAAGCAGAGCACACGAACTTAACCACTCGGCCACAGGGCCGGCCTCCATCTGGTTTGTATGTTTTTAAACTTAGATCTCCCAGGTTTCAGATTTCTAGAATGACTCTCTGATATAAGATTTCCTTTTGTCAGAATTAAAATAAAGTTTTAAGTCTATTACATAAGCATCTTTATGTATAGCAACCAAACATCAATATGCCTTCCTTATGTAAACTAAGGATGAGATTATTCAAAATGTAAAATCTCATTTCTTTCATGGAATTTAAATTGGAAGTTTAGCATTAAAAGGTAATAGAATATAGTTCATTTAAAAGTAGTACAATACTGAATTCAAGTCACCAAAATTCACCTGTCTTCTATGTGGGGGATTCAAAGATATAAGAGTCTGTCTCTATAACTACATTCAAATACATGCATAAGACAAAGTATATTACCTGCTGTACCAGAAGTATAAATAAAGTACAGTGGAAAAACAGGAGAGAGAGGGATTATGAACAGGAAGTATGAGCAGAGTAAAAATAATAATCAAAACTTCCCTAAACCCAAATACATGCTACCTACAAGAAATTCACTTCAAATATAATGATATAGGTAGGTTAAAAATAAAGAATGCAAAATGATGTAACATACAAACACTAATCAAAAGAAAGCAGGAGTGATTATACTGATATCAGATAAAGTAGACTTCAAAGGAAAGAAAATCACCAGGGATGAAGTTAGACATTGTATAATGATAAAAGGATCAGCCTACTGAGAAGATATAGCAATCTGACATATATGTATGCACCAAGCAGAGCTACAAAGTGCACAAAACAAAAACTGACATAACTGAAAGAGAAACAGACAAATCCACAATTATAGTTAAGAATTTCAACACCTCTCTTTCAGTAACTGATAGAACCACTAGATTAAAAAATCAGGAAGGATATAAAAGAATTGAACAACACCATCAACCAATGGGATCCACATGACATCTATAGACCATTCTACCCAACAGCAACAGAATACAAGGACATTCTCCTCAAGTATACAAGGAATAGTAACTAATATAGACCATATCCTGGGTCATAAATAAAACATTAAAAAATTTAAAAGAATTGAAATCTCTGATTGTAATGGAATGAAACTAGAAATTATTAACAGAAAGTTAATAGGAAAATCTCCAAACATTTGGAAATTAAATACCACATTTCCAAATAATCCAGTGAAAGCAGAAGTCTCAAGTGAAACTTTAAAAATGTTTTTATGAAATGAATGAAGAGGGAAACGAAAAATTTAAGTGCATTTCATCTCTTCTAGGCTTGCCTCCCTCCTTGCTAACCCTTTCCAATGATTATTTGGGCACAGTTTTGAATGTGCGTGTGACACTACCTAAATTGATTTATACAAATCACTGAAGCAACAAATTCCTTACCATTTGCAAAATCGACCTAGACGAGGCTACAGAAGTTAGAGAATACTGGCCCTCATGCATAGGAAGGGGTGGGGACTCACAGAAAGAATGTGAGAAATGGCAAGGAGAAAGTATACTGCCTGGATCGCTAAGGGAGTATCTGCTAGTCATGGAATTACAGCCGGTAGAAAATGGGGACAAAACGCATACAAACTAAAGCAACCCTATTCAACCTGCTCGCAGATTCTGAGCGCGTATTAGTCCCATTCTTCTCCAAAACTTCTGAGAACTAAGTGGAAGTCAGGGAAAAGAACGGATGTGGACACGTCACTAAGATTAAGGAGTAAATTAAGCCCCTACCGAATACATATCACTGTATTAAGTGCTGAAGAGGCCAAAATAAGAAACATAAAACATATCCTTCAGAAGCTTTATGGCCTAGCTAAATTAAACGTAAGGGAGAGGAAACAAAGATGGCGGAAATCTATTATACAAATTACCAAATTAATCACAATCCCTTCTGAGAAGATTATAAAGTTGTGAATCTGACAGGTCCCAACCGTGGAGCTAACAGCAGGGATTGAAGATGGAGCAGGGACTTAAAACAGGGTGAAAGACAGTGCAAAATGGTGATTTTATGAAATAAAATTTAAAGTATTTGTTACGCGTGTGGTCATTAAGTACAGTGAGATGCAGGTATTTTTTTTATTTTTCTTGTGTCCCACGTATGTTTCAGGCGCTAGATAACTTTTACTAAAAGACTCCACAGTTAATGATGTTAAAATGACTCCACATTGTCAGTTTCTCTTCCCTTTCCCAGTTTACAAGTATGGAAGTATGTATAAGTAAATCACGGATTGCTATTTAGAATTATTCACATCTGTGGTAGTAACTAGGTCTCTCGAGTTATAAAGAAGTGTGTTAAGATATTGCCAAACATAGGACTCCTTCACTCAAGGTTCTATTCCAAGATTTTAAGAGTTAAAAGAAACTTGAAACTACCTAATTGATAACATTGAAGCTATCATCTGGCCCTACTTTTAAGAATGCTCCTGTCTTGTAGACACTTGCATGCTCTTGTGATAAAAGAATTGTTCAGATTCATGCATAATTAAAATTTAATTCTTTATTGCATGATCTTACTATTATTAAAGAATAAATATAGTACCTCAATTTTAAGTTAATTTTGGACTATTTTATACATACATTTTAAATTTCATTTTACTACGTATTCAAATTGAATGTAGTTTATCACCTGAGTATTGCAAACATCACTTGGTGCCAGGTGACAACTTGATCAAAGGTAATCTATTCAGAACCTTTTAGTACTGGAATCACAACTCTTATTCCCTGAGGAGGGTGTCTGTTACTTGCCTGACACCGCTATACCCCATTTGAGAGGAAATTCCTGGCTTGATATTGGGCATTGGTTGACACAGAGAAACTTTGTTGCCTAACTCCTATCATCCTTCAGATAATAGCTCAAACTTCGCTTTCTCTGGTTGGTCCCAGATGACCTCACTCACATGTCTGGTTGTTGACTCTACGCCATGTAAGGCAGGGGATGACTTGGCCATGTGTCCTTCCTTACTCATCCAGCAGGCTAGCCTGGGCTCGTTCAGTGGTGGTGATTATAGGGTTCCCTAAAAAAACAAAAGAGGGGAGGGATCTCTCAAGTCTCTGTTTATGTCACATTTGCTATTGTCCCATTAACCAAGGCAAGTCACTTGGGCAAGCACAGGGCCAGAATGGGAGGGAAATGCTCAAGGGCATGGACAGGGGGAGGAAATTACTACAGTCCTTTTTACAAATAATCTTCTATCACTATTATGGTATTTCTAATTATATGAACTCATCCTCTGAGTTGCTCTTGTTAAAAACCTCAAAGTTATATTCTACCTCACTTTTTCTCTCCTAGTATAACGTGGGGAGTTATGTAATTAGTTAAATAAAAATTTATTTTGGAAATAATTTGCTCTCAGTACTTTAATAATTTTGCTATTAATAAAATAAATGATCATAAATCTATTATTGTTTTAATTAATCCTATTTGAAAACTGAGGAAAGATAACATAATTGATAAACTAAAATATGAAACATTTAAAATCCCTTATAACAAAGTGCCACTTAATATCACAGTAATACACTTCATTGTATGTTTTCTTACAAATATGCAAAGATGTAATCACCAATAAGCGGTAGTATTTATACACTTGGAAAACATATTAAGCAATACTCCTGTCTTAGGTAATTGTGCATATGCTTATCTGAAGTTGGCAGCAAGTGACATTAAATGGTTTTCCAAATGACTGCATTGCCAATCCACCTTCTTTCAGCTTGACTAATTTTGGTTATTGCTGCCTCCCAAGGGGGTCACTTGCACTGACGTGGAGTATTGACAATTCCGTATGGCACAAAAGCTTCCTACAACCATTGGTTGGTACAACCCTATAGGGGGCCTTTTAGAAAACACTGAATAGGGATCCTTTCCTGCCAAGAGATGTGGAATGGGATACAGGCACGGCATTGCAGAGAGGAATGCTGTTGGACCCCACTCAAATTAGCCTCATAACAAGTCTGGGCCTCAGTTTATTCATCTGGAAAACAGGAGATCGCCTTGAAAGTCTTCTCGCAATCTGTGGCTCTCTGAGTCCACGTGAGCTCTGCCGGCGTAATAGAATCAGCACTCTGTTAACCACAGAAATGGAGGAGGGAGCCCTGAACACCCCAATTCTGGTTAAAACAGGAGGCAAGAGCAATCACAACCAGTATCTAGTAACATGTTTACCATTCTGCAGACACAAATCCAAAGTTCAAGCGACACAAGCATAACAGCAGGGTCGGAATCCAAAACTTCGCATACACCAAAAGGCTACAGTCATCTGACTGAGGTGTTGGTTCCACAATTGAGCCTTGATTGTTTTTCAAATGTTGGAAGATGTCTGTGCAGCATCACCTTGTGGTTGAAATGTCTACTCACCTGCTTTCTGAGGTCTGTCAGGTCGACAAGCTCAGGAGGGAGTCTCCGCTACTTTTTGAGCCCCAGATCTCTGAGAATCTGTAACAGTCCCAGGTGCAGTCAGTCTTCCGTGTAATGTGCATATGCACCTCACAAATGCAAACAATTAAGAAGGCTTCCTGGGTCTTAGGCGCCATGAGAAACCTGCTTGTCCAGCCAACCACTCACTCTCCTTCCTGTTTCTGACCTGCGTCATAACACCACTCATTGTCTCAACCCCACTTGGCACCCACGCCTGTCAAGCCACTCGACTTGAAAGTAAACTCCTCATCTCCAGGTAAATTCCACATCCCCTTATATTTACCTCCCTCAGATTTCTTTCTCCATATTCCTCAGGGCTTCTGTGTTGAGTAAACACTTTGTCAATCTAGTGCCATATGGAAAGATTTTAGAATAGACCTGGGAGTTCCAAGTCTCAGTCTCTAGAGCTGAGACCTAAACTTTGATCTAAAAGATCCCTGTCCCTTCCCCCCTCCCTGCCTCCCAATCTTAGAAGCATACGGAGCAAAGAGCCCTCTAGTCCCTCAACTGCCATGTGAAACAGAATGTTTTTCCTCACCACACAGGACCTCTAACATATGGCTGTTGGAAACCAGTGTTCCGTACTCCTCTCCATATGAGCAGCTAAACAAAGGCTGTTGCTTCCATGGGGAAAGGAGAGTCCATCGGGAGAACTTTAAGCTGCAAGTAACAAAACCTGTCTTATAAGGCTTAAACAAAGATGAAGTTTACTTTTCTCTCATAACAGTAAGTCTGAATGTATGTAGCTGCTGACCTTGACCCAGAAACTTGACAATTTCAGAACCAGCATCCTGTGTTCGTTTGACTTTTTTCTGCTGTTTGACTCCTTATAATTATAAGATGGCTGCTCCAGCTCCATACGTTTAGCAGACCCAAGGTGGCAAAAAGAGAGAATCCAAAAGTAAATTGTTCCCAAAGCGGGGTTTCCTAAAGCCGAGTGATAGAGGGGAGGAAAAATAATTTTCTCTCAACGCTTCTAGGTTCTTGGCTGAGACCCTTCTGAAATAAAAGATAGATGAACAGGAGGAAAACAAACAGAAGTTTAATAACATGTATACCTCACATATACATGGGAGAGAACCAGGAAAACTGAGTAACTCCCTAAAGGGCCCAAATACTAGCACCTTAAATCCCATCTCCAGCTAAACACAAAAGAAGATGTTGGGGCTGGGCTAGCTAAAAGAAGTTACTAGGGAAAGCACAGCAAACAAGGGTCAGGTTGTTGTCCAAATTTAAGTCCCTGCCTTCTCCATTGATAAGAGTTTCTAGAGATTGAGTCATCCTCCTCTTCCTGGTACAGAGAGGGAGATACTTACAAATGGAGATTTCCCTTATAAACATAAATGTCCCTCACAAAATGGTAACTTCTACTCTGCTTTTAGAGTTTCTCTTGTCTTTGCAACTTCTCAAAAATAATCAGTCCAGGCGCCAGCCTGGTGGCGTAGTGGTTAAGTTTGCATGCTCTGCATTGGTGGCCTTGGGTTTGCCAGTTCAGATCCTGGGCGTGGACCTATGTACTGCTTATCAAGCCATGCTGCGGCAGGAGTCCCTCATACAAAATAGAGGAAGATGGGCACAAATGTTAGCTCAGGGCCGATCTTCCTCAGCAAAAAGAGGAGGATTGGCAGTGGATGTTAGCTCAGGGCTAATCTTCCTCAAAAAAAGAAAAAATCAGTCCAAAATAATCCTTATGCCAAAGAGGCATATTTTGGGGTGACAAATTCTGCTCCCTTTACAGTGACCATGGGCAAGTTAATTTATTGTGCGAGCCTCATTCCTTTATTCAACAAATATTTATTGTTATGTGCTGAGCACATAGATTGGCAAAACAGTAATAGTCACTATTCTCAACAAGCACATATTGCAAATTTTTTTCTCATAATGTATTTTATTCTGATGAAGTTATGAAAGTAGATACAAAACACTTTTTTAAAAGTATAGTTAACTTACTCAGAAAAATAGACAAAGCCACTACAGGTTTAGAAATATAATATTTTTCTTTTTGAGGGAGACTGGCCCTAAGCTAAGATCTTTCTCTACTTTATATGTGGAACGCCTGCCACAGCATGGCCTGACAAGCAGTGCATAGGTCCACACCCAGCATCTGAACCGGCAAACCCCGGGCTGCTGAAGTAGAACATGCGAACTTAACTGCTGTGCCACTGGGCTGCCCCCAAAATATAAATTCTTATGTAAAGAACATTTAAAAATATTTTAGATGGTGAACAACACTTACTTGTGCCAATTATTTCTGATGTAAACCAAATAGGTGACATTGTTCTATAACAAGAGTATAGCATACTGGTAATCCATTTGGATTTACAGAATACTTGTTTGGAATAGAATCTGATAATGAGAAAAAGGCCAAGTGAATTTCAATGCAGTTGTTTCAATAAAATTATTGCTGCCACGTGTAATATCCCTATTACTGTTGAAGGCCTTCTACAGCCTGGCATATCAAAATACAATGCAAATCATAGAAAGACTGAAAACATAAGATGATTATTTTCCCTTTTGGCTAGTGTAGGGGATCAAAATTGGCTACCCCAAAATATGTCTCTTTGGCTTGATTATTTTTAAGTTTCTGAAAGAAACTTTGACATTCCCCCTAACTTCCTAAAAGAATTTAAAATAGAAGGGCCTATTCCAGGAAGGAGCTGATATCATAACTGTAGTGTAATGCAAAATGTGTCTCTCAGGTCACATTGTCTATAGTTGGGCCATTTGGATTTCTGTCTCCATGTAAATTGCCTTCCTCCCACTTGAAGTCCCAAACCACTACCCCCAATATCCTCCTTTGTCTTTAGCTGAAGATGGTATTTAAGGTGGTGGCTTTGGCCATTCTGGTGAGTTACTCAGTTTTCCTGGGTTTCTCCCATGTACACGTGTTATTAAACTTTGTTTGACTTTCTCCTGTCATTCTGCCTCATGCCAATTTAATTCTTAGACACGCCAGAAGGACCTAGAGGGTAAAAGAATAGTCTTTCTCACCTACACCAGAAATCTACAGTAGCAAAAATCAAATCCACTCACTTAACTGAATGTGCAGGAGGAAATAATGTCCCTGTCTGAAGGTGTTCAGTGTTTGATGTTGTTAAAAGTTAAAGTGAGGCGGGGCTGGCCCTGTGGCTGAGTGGTTAAGTTTGCGCGCTCCGCTGCAGGTGGCCCAGTGTTTCGTTGGTTCGAATCCTGGGTGCGGACATGGCACTGCTCATCAAACCATGCTGAGGCAGTGTCCCACATGCCACAACTAGAAGGACCCACAATGAAGAATATACAACTATGTAGTGGGGGGCTTTGGGGAGAAAAAGGAAAAAATAAAATCTTTAAAAGGGAAAAGTTAAACTGAGGCATATTAAAAACTTTGAGTTTATTTGAGCAAAAATTGATTTGAACTGTACAGCACCAAACCAGAAGTGGTTAGAAGCACTCTGCCAACAGGAGCCAGGGAAAAGACTTACACAGAGAAAGTAAAAAAGCAAAGAAAGGGGGCTGCCCTGGTGGCATAGTGGTTAAGTTCATGTGCTCCACTTTGGCAGCCCAGGGTTCACAGGTTCGAATCCCAGGTGAGGACCTAGCACCACTCATCAAGCCACACTATGGAGGCATCCCACATAAAGTGGAGGAAGATTGGCACAGATGTTAGCTAAGTGACAATTTTTCTCAAGCAAAAAGAGAAAGACTGGCAACAGATGTTAGCTCAGGGCCAATCTTTCTCACAAAAAACACAAAGGAAGGAAATGATTTTATTGGCTATAGCTAAAGCCTAGTTGGCTGTTAGTGATTGGTTGTCCTTAGGTTTTGTTTTTGTAACCTTGAGGCATTTACAGGCTTAGATTTTTGTTTGCTTCAGTAGGCTGCCATGGCATTAGAGCCATCTCAGTCTAATGGCCTCCTTGTTTAATTAATTTAATGTTCTCCAGGCCAGTACTTCTCAGACTAGGGTTCTACACTAATAGGCAAGGATAGCACCAGCACCATGACTATCTACTTAGAAACAAATTTCTAGGACTTTGGGCCTAATTTGTTTCTGCTTACAAGGTAGTGATGTTATGTTTAAGAAGTTCCACCTCTGGGTCGACCTCACTACTCAGAACCAAGGCCAAAAGAATAATAAGGAAAACTCAACCATGTTTGGGAAATTTAAAATCACCGCTAGAAATTGTTCCTGTGGCATCTGCAATAGTAGAAAAACTTTCCCTTTGTTGTCATCAAAATTATGGTGAGTGCAGATTTGCATTTCTGGAGTAACTAAGCAACCATCTGAGCTAAGAGTCTACAAGTATAGATTGAAACACTTCGTTAACAAGCAGCCCTGGAAAATCACCAGATTTATTCACAATCTGAAGAAGAATAAGATACATTTCACTGCCAATACAAACATTGTCGCACAAGGAATTTTCTTTTTTGTTTTTTCTTTTATTGTGGTACTATTGGTTTATGACATTATGTAAATTTCAGGTGTACATAATTATATTTCAATTTCTGTGTAGATTACATCATGTTCACCACCCAAAGACTAATTACAATCCATCACCACACACATGTGTCTAATCACCCCTTTCACCCTCCTCCCTCCCCACTTCCCTTCTGGCAACCACCATTCAAATCTCTGTCTCTATATGTTTGTTCATTTGTTGTTTTTATCTTCTATATATGAGTGAGATCATACAGTATTTGACTTTCTTCCTCTGACTTATTTTACATAGCATAATACCCTCAAGGTCCATCCATGTTGTCACAAACGGCAAGATTTCATCTTTTGTTATGACTGAGTAGTACTCCATTGTGTTTATATACGACATCTTCTTTACCCATTCATCCCTTGATGGGTACCTAGGTTGCTTCCAAGTCTTGGCTATTGTGAATAATGCTGCGATGAGCATAGAGGTGCATATATCTTTATGCATCTGTGTTTTCATGTTATTTGGATAAATACCCAGAAGTGGAATAGCTGGATCATATGGTAGTTCTATTCTTAATTTTTTGAGGAATCTCCATACTGTTTTCCATAGTGGCTGCACCAGTTTGCATTCCCACCAGCAGAGCATGAGAGTTCCCTTTTCTCCACATCCTCTCCAACACTTGTTATTTCTTGTCTTATTAATTATAGCCATTCTGACAGGCATGAGGTGATATCTCATTGTACTTTTGATTTGCATTTCCCTAGTAACTAGTGATGTTGAACATCTTTTCATGTGTCTGTTGGCCATCTGTAGATGTTTTTTGGAAAAATGTCCATTCAGATCTTTTGCCCATTTTTTAATTGAGTTGTTAGTTTTTTTGTTGTGGAGATATATGAGTTCTTGATATATTTTGGATATTCACCCCTTATCAGATATATGGTTTGCAAATATCTTCTCTGAAATGTTAGGTTGTCTTTTTGTTTTGTTGATGGTTTCCTTTGCTGTGAAGAAGCTTTTTAGTTTGATGTAGTCCCATTTGTTTATTTTTTCTATTGTTTCCTTTGCCCAGTCAGACATGGTACTTGAAATTATGCTGCTAAAACCAACGTCGAAGAGTGCACTGCCTATGTTTTCTTCTAGAAGTTTCTTGGTTTCAGGTCTTACATTCAAGTCTTTAACCCATTTTGAGTTAATTTTTGTGCCTGGTGTAAAATAATGGTCTACTTTCATTCTTTTCCATGTGGCTGTCCAGTTTTCCCAACACCATTTATTGAAGAGACTCTCCTTTCTCTATCGTATGCTCTTGGCTCCCTTGTCGAATATTAGCTGCCCATAAATGTGTGAGTTTATTTCTGGGCTCTCAATTCTGTTCCATTGATCTGTCTGTCTGTTTTTGTGCCAGTACCATGCTGTTTTGGTTACTATGGCTTTGTAGTATATTTTGAAATCAGGGAGTGTGATACCTCCAGCTTTCTTCTTTTTCCTCAGGAATCCTTTGGCTATTTGGGGTCTCTTGTTGTTCCATATAAATTTTAGGATTCTTCGTTCCATTTCTGTGAAAAATGTTGTTGGATCTTTGATCAGGATTGCATTGAATCTATAGATTGCTTTAGGAAGGATGGACATTTTAACTATGCTAATTCTTCCTATCCAAGAGCATGGAACATCTTTCCATTTCTTTGTGTCTTCTTCAATTTCTTTCAACAATGTTTTATAGTTTTCAGTATACTGATCTTTCACCTACTTGGTTAAGTTTATTTCTAGGTATTTTATTCTTTTTGTTGCAATTATGAATGGAACTGTATTCTTTCTTTCTGTTGCAATTATTAATGTAATTGTATTCTTAATTTCTCTTTCTGCTACTTTGTTGTTAGTGTATAGAAACACAACTGATTTTTGTATGTTGATTTTGTATCCCGCAACTTGACTATATTCATTTATTGTTTCTAAAAGTTTTTAGTGGATTCTTTAGGGTTTTCTCTATATAAAATCATGTCATCTGCAAATAGTGACAGTTTCACTTCTTCTTTTCCAATATGGATCCCTTTTATTTCTTTTTCTTGACTGATTGCTCTGGCTAGGACTTCCAATACTATGTTAAATAAGAGTGGTGACAGTGGGCATCCTTGTCTGGTTCCTGTACTTAGAGGGATAAATTTCAGTTTTTCTCCATTGAGAATGATATTTGCTGTGGGTTTGTCATATATGGGCTTTATTTTGTTGAGGTATTTTCCTTCTATACCCATTTTATTTAGAGTCTTTATCATAAATGGATGTCGTATCTTGTCAAATGCTTTCTCTGCATCTATTGAGATGATCATGTGATTCTTATTCTTCATTTTGTTAATGTGGTGTATCATCTTGATAGATTTGTGGATGTTGAACCATCCACAAGTGGAATGAAACCCACTCGATCATGATGTATGATCTTTTTAATGTATTGTTGTATTCAATTTGCTAGTATTTTGTTGATGTTTTTGGCATTCATGTTCATCAGTGATATTAGCCTGTAATTTTCTTTTTTTGTGTTGTCCTTGTCTGGTTTTGGTATCAGGATAATGTTGGCTTCATAGAAGGAGTTAGGAAGCCTCCCCTCCTCTTCAATTTTTTGGAACAGTTTGAGAAGGATAGGTATTAAGTCTTCTTTGAATGTTTGGTAGAATTCACCAGGGAAGCCATCTGGTCCTGGACTTTTATTTTTGGGGAGGTTTTTGACTACTGTTTTGATCTCCTTACTGGTGATTGTTCTATTCAAATTCTCTACTTCTTCTTGATCCAGTTTTGGAAGGTTGTATGTTTCTAACAATTTATCCATTTCTTCTAGATTATCCAATTCGTTGATGCATAGCTTTTCATAGTATTCCCTTATAATCTTTTGTATTTCTGAGGTGTCTGTTGTACTCTCTCTTTCATTTCTGATTTTATTTATTTGAGGCTTCTCTCTTTCTTTTTTGGTGAGTCTAGCTAAAGATTTGTCAATTTTGTTTTTCTTTTCAAAGAACCAGCTCTTGGTTTCATTAATTTTTTCTATTGTTTTTTAGTCTCAATTTCATTTATTTGTGCTCTGATTTTTATTATTTCCTTCCTTCTGCTGATTTGGGGCTTTGTTTTCTCTTCTTTTTCCAGTACCTTTAGATGCACTTTTAGATTGTTTATTTGAGATTTTTCTTGTTTGTTGGGGTAGGCCTGAATTGCTATAAACTTCCCTCTTAGAACCACTTTTGCTGTATCCCGCAGATTTTGGCATGTCGTATTTTCATTTTCATTTGTCTCCAGGAATTTTTTGATTTCTCCTTTGATTTCTTCATTGACCCAATAGTTGTTCAGTAGCATTTTGTTTAATCTCCACATTTTTGTGGCTTTTCTGGTTTTCTTCCTGTAGTTGATTTCCAGTTTCATACTTTTGTGGTGAGAAAAGATGCTTGGTATTATTTTGATCTTCTTAAATTTATTGGGACTTGTTTTGTGGCCTAATATATGATCAATCCTGGAGAATGTTCTGTGTGCCTTTGAAAAAAATGTGTAATATGCAGCTGTTGGACAGAATGTTCTATATATATCTACTAAATCCCTCTGGTCTAATGTGTCCTTTAAGGCCAGTGTTTCCTTATTGATCTTCTGTTTAGATGATCTATCCATTGGTGTAAGTGGAGTGCTAAAGCCCCTTACTATTATTGTGTTACTGTCTATTTCTCCTTTTATGTCTGTTAATAATTGCTTTATATATTTAGGTGCTCCTACGTTGGATGTATAGAAATTCACAAGTGTTATATTTTCTTGTTCGATTGTTCCCTTTATCATTATGTAGTGCCCGTCTTTGTTTCTTGTTACGGTTTTTGTTTTAAAGTCTATTTTGTCTGATATAAGTATTGCTACCCCCCTTTCTTTTCTTTGCCATTTGCATGTAATATCTCTTTCCAGCCTTTCACTTTCAGTTTTTGAGTCTCTTTAGCTCTGAAGTGTGTCTCTTGTATGCAGCATATACATGGGTCTTGTTTTTTTTATCCAATTGGCCACCCTATGGCATTTGATTGGAGCAATTAGTCCATTGATGTTTAAAGTAGCTATTGATAAATGTGTATTTATTGCCATTTTGTTACTTTTTCTTTTTCTGGGTGTTTTGGTAGCTCTTCTCTGTTCCTTTCTTTTTTTCTTGCTCTCTTCACTTGTGGTTTGATGGCTTTCTTTAGTAATATGTTTTATTTCTTTTGTCTTACTTTTTTGCTTACTTATTATAGGTTTCTGATTTGAATTACCATGAGGATCCTATTTAATATTCTACATATATAGCAATCTATATGGTGTTGATAGACTCTTTAGCTTGACCTCTTTCTAAAAGCCTTAGTTTTTCACTCCCTTCCTCCCACACTTTATGTTTTTGAAATCATATATAGTCTCTTGTTTAGTGTGTGTCTATCCATTGCCCTCTTATCATTGAAATAGTTGATTTCAGTCCATTTGTCTTTTAACATTCATATTATCTTCACAGGTAGTTGATCTGCTACCTTTACTATATTTTTACCTTTACAAGTGATTTTATTGCTTGTTTTTTGGGGGTTTTTTTTTTTGATAATTTTTTAATCTCTATTTGTGGTCATCACTTTCCCACTTATATAAGTCCCTTCAGCATTTCTTGTAGAACTGGTTTCTTGGTGATAAACTCCTTTAATTTTTGCTTGTCTGGGAAGCTCTTTATCTCTCCTTCCATTCTGAATGACAGCATTGATGGATAGAGTATTATTGGCTGTAGGTTTTTTCCTTTTAGCACTTTAAATACATCGTGCCATTCTCTTCTCACCTGTAGGGTCTCAGCTGAGAAGTCCACTTATAGCCTTATGGGCTTTCCTTTGTATGTCACATGTGGCCTTTCTCTTGCTGCTTTTAGGATTCTCTCTTATCTTTAATTTTGGACATTTTAATTATAATATGTCTTGGTGTGGGCCTCTTTGGGCTTCTCTTGTTTGGAGCTCTCTGTGCTTCCTGGACTTGGATGTCTGTTTCCTTCCTTAGATTAGGAAAATTTTTATCTTTTATTTCTTCAAATAAATTTTCTGCCCCTTTGTCTCTCTCTTCTCCTTCTGGGACACCTATAATCTGACTGTTATCACACTTGATATTGTCCCAGAGTTCCCTGAGACTGTTTTCATTCTGCCTATGTCTTTTTTCTTTTTTCTGTACAGCTTGGGTGATTTTTCTCTAGTCTTTCACCTAGCTGGCTGATCCATTCTTCTGCATCCTCTACTCTGCTATTGAGTCCTTCTAGTGAATTTTTCCTTTCCATTATTGTATTCTTCATTTCTGATTGGTTCTTTTTTATATTTTCTAGTTCTTTGCTGATGAGCTTACTGTGTTCATCCAGTCTTCTCCCAATATCTGTGAGCATCCTTATGATATTTTGTTTGAACACTTTGTCTAGTAGGTCACTTATTTCTGTTTCATTTAGTTCTTTTTCTGGGATTTTGTCCTGTTCTCTTGCTTGGAAAGTATTCCTTTGTCTCCTCATTATGCCTCTTTCTCTCTGCTTATTTCTATGTATTAGGTGAGTCAGCTATGTCTCCTGATCTTAGAGAAGTGGCCTTATGTATGAGATGCCTTATGAGGCCCAGCAGTGTGCTTCCCTCTCATCACCAGTCCAGAAGATCTAGGAGTGACCCCTTTGTGGGCTACTTGTGTCTTTCTGCTGTAGCAGGGCTGCTCTTACTTCAGGTACCCAGGGAGCCTAGTCTTTCCTTCCCTGGCCAGCTGTTTGTAAATCTGGTTTGCATAGCCTCAGCACCATTGGCTACAAAGTCTATCAGCACATCCTGTTGTAGTTTTCCTCTTAATTGGGTTGGTACCCAGTGTAGTTTGTTGCTAGGCTCAGGGACTTACAGTTACTGTAGGCCTCTGGCCTACCAAGCTTTTGTCAGCTCTTTCAGGATTTCAGCAGGGTGGGGCCAGCCCCAGGCATAGTAGCACACAATTGTTTTAGGCATTGGAGGGTGGGGCCGATCCTCTATGTGTCTGGTGTGAGAAGCATAAGTGTTCTGCAGCTGACAAGTCCCACCACCACAGGCCCACACACCCTGTTCGCACAGCCCCATGCTCATACCCTGCCCTGCTGAAGCAGACCCACTCATCCTGCTGAATAGGCTCCACACACTCTGCCAACACAGGCCCACCCCTTGCACCTGCCCTCCTCTGCATAGGCTGACCCACATGCCCTGCTGCTGAAGTCCCACACATCCTGCCTCTGGAGGCCCACAAGTTGCCCAAGGGCTTGTTGTTGGGTGGGGCTAGTCCCTAAGGCAGTCTGCCCGACCTGGCTGAGCTGGATTAAATTGGTGTTCTAGTGGGTGGGGCAGATCCCTGCACTAACAGGCCAGGGGAAGAACTCCAATGGTGTCTGCCAGCATCTGTGTCAGCATGCCTGTACTAGGTCACAGTAATGACTGGACCAAAGTCTCAGTCCCTGGGGAGATGGTCTCAGCCTGGGGAGGTCTCACCTCTTGCTGAGATGCACCCAGAGCCTATCAAGTGAGTCTCTTTTCACCAAAGACTATGAACCTTTCTTTCTGGTGATTTTAGGTTGCTTTCTGAAATGGGTGAATTTGTGCATGGGCCCTTTAAGAGCAGGCTTTTCTTTCCTTTGTCTGATAGCTTTTCTGGGGGTATTCCCCATTGTTGTTAATAGCCAGCAAAGCCAGATATTATGACGATCATCTCAGTTGTGCTGAATCCAAAAACTGCTTATTCTAGCAAAGCTCTCCTGCTTAGATCTCCCACTCCTCCAGGAAAGGCTTCGTACCTTAAGATTGCTCCTGGCTGTGAGGCACTGTGGCTACAATGTGGCTTTTTCCTCTCCAGAAAGGACTTTCTTCCTCTTCCACCTCAGTCAGCACTGTCCCTTGTTGTGGGGGTTCTTTTTATCCAGTTTCCAGTTTTCTCTTGCAGTAATTGTTCCAAGAGTAGTTGTTAATTTGTTGAGTCCATGGGAAGAGGTGAGTTCAGGATCCCCCTATGCTGCCATCTTGACACTGGATCCAGAATTTTCAATATTTAAACAAAAATCTATGACACAGTCATTGTCCCCAATTTTTTTTTAACCTGAAGATTAAAGCACCATAAGATTAACTGCACAATGTGGCAAGCACTCTCCACTCCATGACTGTGATCAGGTACAAGACACTGAGAACAGAGGTATTCTGACTTGGAGGGGGGAGGGGTGGATGGGTTGTTGAATAGGCAACCCTAGCTCAGGGCAAACTCTGGTACCAGGGAGAAGAGCCCAAGGAGATAAGCGAAAAGTGAGAGAGAAGTCAAAGACAGACTGATCTCTTCTAACTCATCAATGTTTGGCTCTAGCCCAGTCAGGGAGATGCCATCTTCTCTCATTCTCTCCCCTTCCAGTTTTCTCCCTACCCTTGACTCCCTGGCTTTGAATATAAACAAATAATTTTAATGTTAGTGTTTAGGTGCACCTGGTGCTAAAGTACTTAGTAAAATGAATAAAGGACATTCTCAGTCTTAAGTTACCAATAAACTTTTGAACTTATGTCAAATCAAATTAGTAATCTGTCTTTGGGACATGATGATCTTTGGCGTAAAGTTTAGTCATGAGGAGAGGGAGGATTCCTATTGCTGAAAATAAATGTAGAATAGCGAGGAAGGTTTTGTTTGAGAATACTAGAAATATTAGAAATGAAGGTGAAAATACAACCCCAGTTGAAAAATATGAGTTCATTCCTTCTGGAATTAAAAAAAATAAAGCTAACAAGGTTTAATTTAAAGTTGACAGGCAGTAACATTCTAGGCAGTGCTATCTAGAAACCAGCTTTCTTAGATCAACGTAATCCTACAGAATGGCTGACAGGGAACTCTGGATTAGCTTAAACACTCATTGTTGAATGTTTCACATAGCGCTTTTCACTTTTTTCACAAGAGCTTATCCTACTCTTTAACTCCCAGATAATGGTATATGGTTCAGCCTAAATTAGATGAAATCTTTTTCTTTAAAATCCAGTGTGTATTTAAGAATTTATTAAAATTGAGTTATTAAAAAGGGTTTTTTTCTAAACAATTATTTTCTTTATAATCTAGTAGGATAATAAAAAATAAATAACAGAAATACTATCAAATCTAACCTTTATCGAAATCATCAAGGAGGTCAGTGAGTGACTACAAAAATCACAGCCCTTAAATACAGAATGTAGGTGAATTTAAAGCTTTTTCTCTCTGGCAAATCTTCCAGTATACTAGTTGTGCCTTAATATGTTCTAAACCGTCACTGGACTTTACTAGGTCTTAGGACACAAATGAAAAATAGGTGTTTTCTTATTAAAGGGGAAGATCCTTTTTATCCCAATAGAAATAAAATAAATTTGAGTATTAATACAAAAACAGGTAAAACTGAAGAAAGCCCCTATAAGGGCTCAATCCATTCTTTTAATATTAGCAGAATGAAGGAAGTATTTTACTCATTTCTCTTTTATAAATAAACACATGAAAGAATAGGTAGCACATCGTACCTTTAGCTGTGCTATAAATTTTGTACACCTTCATGATTTTTACTGTGGTTTTCCTTAAATGATCTTTATTGGGATAAAGTTCATGCATTCCCACATTAGGACATGAATGAAAATAGTGGCTTTGAGATCTATGCTTGTGATGATTTTTTGGAAGGTTGTTTTTTCTTAACCAAAACTCTCATATGTTAAAATTAATCTAAGTGAATCATTTCAAAATAAAAATCTATAAGGTTATCCTTAGAAGCATTAAAAAGATATTATTTCTCATATATACACATACACCCTCCTAACAATGTAGATAGGTTTATATGTTGATAAAAATCTCAAATGAAGATTGAAAAATAAAAAGGAAGTTTAGGAAAAAAATGTTGGTTGTTTCTATAGCACATATGCTCTATGATGATTAAAATAGCAATCATGGGTTTTGTAATATAGATGGATAGATATATAGATAAATTCTTATCTATAAAAGCACTGCCGTATAAACTTGAAAATAAAATACAAAATGACACAAATGTTCTAAATGTTGAGAAAACCTAAAAATGTTTTTTTTTTTGAGGAAGATTAGCCCTGAGCTAACATCTGTCACCAATCCTCCTCTTTTTGCTGAGGAAGACTGGTCCTGAGCTAACATCTGTGCCCATCATCCTCTACTTTATATGTGAGATGCCTGCCACAGCATGGCTTGACAAGCGGTGCGTAGGTCTGCACTCAGATCCAAATCAGCAAACCCTGGGCCAAAGAAGTGGAATGTGCAAACTTAACCGCTGTGCCACTGGGCTGGCCCCAAAATGTATTTTTTAAATTTCTAAATTGAAGTGGAATAAAACCTATCTGACTGTGTGATTGTGTTGTTAGGAAATTTGGTTTGGAAACTTGCTAATAAATCAGTGGCAGAAGTTCTCATTATACATTATGCTGTCACCTGAAACAGACTCAATTTCCATAGCAAAAGAACAATGACTAAACTAGTAAACTACAGGTTAGTCATCAGGTATTACAATCAAATGTGACTTCATGAAAATAGCAGGTCTTAGAGTACGCCAAAGTTAGCTACGCCCTTAGGTTATTGCTTTGAAGCCAACCTACCTATGCAACAATTTTATCAGTAGACACAGGCAATGAATATCTTTGTGTCCTGTTTTCTCAAAGTTTATATCACTTAGTTGTATTAGTTTGCTAGGGCTGCCAGATAACAAACTACCACAAGCCAGATGGCTTAGAAAAACGGAAATGAATTGTCTCACAGTTCTGGAGGCCAGAAGTTCAAAATCAAGGCGTTGGCAGGGTTGGATCCTTTTGAGAGTCATGAGGGAAGGATCTGTTCTTGGCCTCTTTTTGACTTGTACATGCATTACCTTAATCTCCGCCTTCATGTTCACATGACATTCTCCCTGTGTGCATGTCTTTCTGTCCAAATTTC
Source organism: Equus caballus (assembly GCF_041296265.1). Lineage (NCBI taxonomy): Eukaryota > Metazoa > Chordata > Mammalia > Perissodactyla > Equidae > Equus > Equus caballus. The sequence goes on along the minus strand of NC_091715.1, from coordinate 30,553,477 downwards.
CCCGTTTTTATGATGCCAGTCATATTGGATTAGGGCCCACCCTAATGACCTCATCTTAATTACATACGCAAGGACCCTATTTCCAAATAAGGTCACATTCTGATGTACTGGGGGGCAGTTAGGACTTCAACATATGATTTTTGGGGGCACACAATTCAACACATAACACAAGTCCATAACAGATTAGCCAAGAGATAACTCTAGCAGTGGATGAAGCAAGAGGGTAACTGTGTTATAGAAATCTTTCAATCCAAGCTTCTCAACGAATTCCTGAAGTGATGCCAACTCTCACCTGTCAATCAAATTGAGCTCTTCAAGAAATAAAATAAAGTATTTAAAGGAGGTATTGCCTTTTCTTGCAGTTGCATCACAGAATTAAAGTGCTGTTAAGAAATATGGGCATAAACCTTGAATGGATGCTTTAGAATAGTCTTTACCACAGATATAAAGTTTTGGGGAGATGGGACACCAATCTTCAAAGGAAAAAGAGTTTCATGCTCAAGTTAATCCTGAACTCAAGACATCAAAGAGTTGGTCTATTTTGGAGCAGAAATACTGGTATCTTAATATAAGTACCATCTTCCCAAGGATGTTCATATCTTGAACCTGCAGACATGACTAGACATCTTGCTGCAGTGCAGAGTTCTGATTTGCTTGAAGAAATCCACTCTGTTAACTGTCATCCATTGATTGAGGTCTTCTTCCTCTGGTAACATGAAAGCTCCTCTCTTATTCCCACTTCCTAGAGTGCTTCTGCATGTTTGAAGTGTTCATACTGATGCGATCTTTCAGGGATGTTCTTTGACTTGAATGTATTAGAAGAATGGCTGCTGAAGAGGAAGTTCATCTTTTCTCCTCAGGGGTGGGAGGTGGGGGTGGGGGTAGGGAGAGGCCATTAGACTCCAATGCAGTCAGTATTCAGAGCCAGCACTTGGGAACTGAAAGGCGGTAGACAGTTCTCAGTCCAGGGACAGTGAAGTTCAGGCTACTGCAGCTCTGAGCCAGGCTTGAACTTGGTGTAGATCCCTCTACTGCCTCCCTTACCTCACCAACCAGAAACACGGACCCGGCCACATCTCACAAGAAAAGGCTTCACTTACATTGCAATTATAATGCTTGACATCAGTCAAACATATAATTATAAATTGCAGTCAATTATATGAAGGGAAAGAAATAAATTCTATAAAGAACCTCAGTGTCCTCATCTGTAAAATGCGATAATATGCTATGTCTCAAGGATTAAATGAGATAATGCATGAAAAGCACTTTGCACAGCATCTGGTATTTAGTAAATGATCAACAATATGAGCTATTTTAATATTATTATATTTTTGCCTTATAATTCCAAACTATAATGTCTTCTATATCGAAATGTTTGTTGATTTATATTGATGGGTTCTTCTTAGGAATTTATAGTCTGTTATTATTTACTACAATTATATTCACCAACTTGTTATTCTACCCTTCCATAAAGAAGAATTAAGTATATGTGAGTTCTATGTCTCAATACAACCATATGTGTTTTCTTCCTATGCACATTAGTCACGGGGTTCTATTAACTCTATTGCTGTCAGATAGAACTGACAAATTATGCGATATCATTTCCTGTCAGAACACTAAGAATTTATATTATTTATATCATGCAAAACTCAGATTGACATCTAAATCATCCTTGCCAGTTTTTGCTATCAATTATTTACTTAGGTCTGTTTTAGTTTTTCCAGCCATTCCGCAAAGTCTTACTATTTGATTTACTTCAGCTTGATGCCAATCTTTTGTCTACTTGGAGAGCACTCTTGGCACATGGCACTGAGAGATAGGCTGCAGTCACGGGCAGCCTCTGTGCCATTCCAAGAGCATCTCTGTGTGACTGGGAAGGACCGGTGTGCCTGTCTCTGAGGAGGAAAGGATGGAGTTCTCCTCCAGTGTGTGGCACAGGGTTGACCATGAGCCTGCGCTGTGACGTGTCTCTGGTCTCTTCTGCTGTTTACCTCTGCTCATGAATTTGCAGGCAATAAAGCAGGTCACGGAGTCATGTGAGGCAGAATTTTAGGCCTGCAAGTGCATTAAAGCCCATCTTCCCATACGACTGAGCATGGGACTGATTCTCCTAGAGAATAACACTAATTAAAAATAATAATAGCTAAATTTATTCAATCTTTAACAAGCGTCGGTCCTGCACAGTACAAGGTAAACCAAGCACTTCATCTAGTGATTCAGGTAATTTTGGCAATACATGCATGCAGGATGTACTGTTATTCCCAGATGAGCAGATCAAAGTTTAGAGAAGATGCAAATGTCGTTGAAGAACCTATTATAGAGGTTCCACGATCACTGATTTTTTTCAAAAATAATGTTGTATATGTATGTACTCCTTTAGAGTTTACAAACTTCTTTGGCTTATGTTATTTCCATTTGATTTCCCTCCTCACAGGCTTGTGAGAGTCTGCTCTGAACATGCCTTGCCTGCCATCTATTTTTGTACCTTTCATCAGAGAAACTGGAAAGCATTATCTTTAGAACATCATCCACATCTTAGAAACAAGGGACTCGAGTTTGGGCCTAAATGCTGCCTCCATAATTTATTCTGGGCCAAAGCAAGTTTCTTATCCAGGTAAATGGTGATTTTGGTAAAGAAGCAGAGAGTCTATCCAATATTCCCATGAAGCCCTTCGTGTGCTTAGTAACTAAGACACTTAGCATAAACCGCTGTCCCCAGCCCCCCTTCTCCTCACTGAAGTCACAGTGAAGCCAGGCAGAGCCAGGAGCTGGGAGGTTCCTTCCTGGCCACTAGAGGCCAGCAAGCTGCAGTCAAGAACCTCAGAAGAACTGGAGCCTGCTGCTTCTGATGTCATGAATCCGGTTCATTCAAAATGAAGAAAATGATGCTGGAATGTTTTGTTTTGTTTTTTTTTAAGATTTTATTTTTTTCCTTTTTCTCCCCAAGGCCCCCTGGTACATAGTTGTATATTCTTTGTTGTGGGTCCTTTTAGTTGTGGCATGTGGGACGCTGCCTCAGTGTGGTTTGACGAGCAGTGCCATGTCCGTGCCCAGGATTCAAACCAACGAAACACTGGGCTGCCTGCAGCGGAGCACGCGAACTTAACCACTCGGCCACGGGGCCAGCCCCGATGCTGGAATGTTTTTAGGAGGAGACATATCATTTTAATGTATACAACTGAGATGCTTCTGGTTTTTAAGGTTTCCCAAGGCTTCCATGAATGTCAGTCTTAAGCAAATTAAACAAGGAGAGAAAGTCTGTCTTTAGGGTGTCCCTCCACACCTTCCAAAAGCCCCATGTTTTCCTTTTTATCCTAATGCTTTAGTTCCTCCCCTTACCTGTTTGGAACAAAAAACAACTTTAAGTGTTCTCTTTTCTCCTCATAGTTTAATTTCTTGAAGGCAATATTATCTCACCTCTTTTTCACTTCTCTTGAGGTTATACGCTCTTTCTCTCCCTGTTTTTCTTTCTATTGCTCACTCTTCTCTTCCACTCTCCGTTGTACTTCTGGAAGGGAATAATCACTCCCTGGGTGGATAAATTCACTCTCACAGTTTCAACTACCACCTGTGGGCTAGTGACTTACAAATATAGTACCTCTGGCCCACACTTCTCCTGAAAGCTTCAAAGATTTATTTCTCACTGACTGTCAGACATTTACATGTGGGTATGTCACCAGGACCTCAACTCAACCAGAGTGAACACTACATGCCATTGTGTGAAATAATTCCAACAACCACACACATACTTACAAATATTTGCATATGTAGAGAATATCATTGAAAGGATACACAAGAAACCATAAGAGTGGTAGCCTCCAGATCTGGAAACACTACAAACATTGCAGCCAGGGGACAAGGCTGGAGACTCACCTTTCTCTATATGCCTTTTGAACCCTTTGGATTTTGTATAATGTGTATGTATTACCTATTTTTTAAAAAGTAATTAAATGAACATTTTCATGTTCACATCTTCCAGAGTTCCACCAAGCCCAGTGTTCTCCTTCTGCCACACACTCCCTGGGTAGATAAATTCACTCACAGTTTCAACTACCACCTGTGAGCTGGTTACTCACAGGTCTAATATCTCCGGCGCACACCTCTCCTACAAACTTCAAAGTTCCATTTCTCATTGTCAGACATTTACATGTGAGTATGTCACCAAAACCTCAAACCCAACCTCTTCCATACCCCATTCACCATCTTCCAGCTACTCCACCCTTGAGGAAGGACCTCTATAAATACTGCTGAATTAGAGAATGGACCTGCTGCTACTCCTCCTGAATTGTCAGTCCCAGCTGCAAACAACCATCAGCTCACCACGCACCCACCCGAACTGGGACTCATTCTTTCCCTCCCCAGATCCATCAAACAACCAAATCAAGCAGCTCTGCCCCTCCCCTCAAATATCACTCAAATCCAGCCTGTCCCCTGCATTTCTATTCCTTTACTTTAGGCCCTAATCCTCTCTTTCCTGGGTTTCCATAGTACCGCACAATTTGATTTCCTTCTTCTAGTGTTGTTCCTTTCAAAATCACCCTCCACACAGCTGCCCGAGTGATGTATATAAGTGTAAATCTAGCAGCGTCACGCCTGGCTTACACCCCCAAGGGCTCCCTATACCAGGTGAGGAGGCATCAACTCCTCAGCATGGCACCATGCCCTCCTGACCTGGCCTTGTCGACCTGTCCAGCCTCATCTCCTTCCATTTCTTGTCTTGTTACAAAAGTAACACAATGGTTTGCAGTTCCCCAAACATTCTCTGCTGTTCTTCACTCTGACACCTTTGTTTATGCTCCTCCCTCTGCTTGGAATGCCCACTCCTGACCTTCTTCAGCTTCCTTTCATCTTGGCTGTCTTCTCAGCATCATTTGAGACTCACACAAAGACCTAATGAAAGAACAGGGAATAAAGCCATCCTGAGACTGTGAAGATGGAAAACTACCAACTCTGGGCCTAAAGTCATTGCACCATTAACAAGGTGAAGCAACAAGATCATGATTTCCAGCTAGTTTAATTCAGTGGTATAAGTAACTGATCTAGAATTTCTTTGAATATTACATTAATAATTTTGCATAACCATTAGAGGAATGAAAAGGAGCAAGAGAAAACTCAAATTTAGTCTGCATAACGCCTGACTGCCCAACAACAAGACTTATGAAAAGTACTAATTAGGTACTAAGAACCCACGGAATTCCCTGTTGTCGTATAACATCTCCGCACAACTTTAACTAACTTTAGACTTCAATGAATCAGGTTAGTGTATATCCTCCTTTTAGACTTGAGAACAATCTAATCAATTTGCTATGCAGGCAGCAGAATGAGAATATGCTTTCGTCTCTTACTAAAGGCTACCTTTTCATTGCTAGGGTCATATCTTGAATTTCAGGGCAAGTCTTAGCTCACTTAGTACAGAGAAAAATATGTCAGGATTTGGACACTACAGATTTAAGCCATAAAACAAAAGCACCTTGAATCTTTGTATAAGTTTGCAATGATAGAGATATATAATAGGAAAATTCCTAACATCCAAGTGGTTTCTCCCAAATAAAAGTGGGGCTGAATTACCTGTGATAATGAGAGAGAGAGATGCAGAACTGAAATGTTAAAGACTTTTATATCTCACAAATGTCACCAGTTGCCCAACCTTATCAGGAAAATTCAGTCAGGTTTAGCTTTTGCCCCATCTTTGTGGCACACACCAAGGATCAAAGAATGACAACAGAAGGATGTTAGCCTGTTGACCATTCTCTGGGCCTTGGAGTGTGCCACAAAGAGTACATGTGTGCTACAGTTAAAAGAAACTCAGCTTCATTTCAATTCACTTATTAATTCATTAAGTCAACAAATATTTATTGAATGCTATGTGCAATAATTGGGAGAAAGATAATTCTAAAGAGAGTGATAACACACCCCCAAAACACTTCTAGATTAGCCAGTCTGTATTTTCCAAGGGGATTTGTGGAGCGGTGTTGTGAATAAGAATAAATAACAGAATTAAATAACATATCCAAATAGGAATGGGAGTCTCCAAGTCTCTCTCCTTTGCTGTCATTTGAAGGTAAGTCACAGCTACAGAATCAAGGAACACAAAATATACATAGACAGATATGATGACCATACATCCAAAAGATTTGGGACAATCTCAATTTAAATATCCCTTTCCCTTGTCTCAAAAAGTATGTTTATATTTGTCAAACCAAATAGCCCAATTTTGACTTTGGAAATACAGCTAGCTTGGCAGAAACAAAGAGAGGGTATCTAAGGACTCGCTAGGTCCCCTCAGGAGGACAAAAAGAGAACAAATTAGGGGCTGGCCCTGTGGCATAGTGGTTAAGTTCAGCACGCTCCACTTCAGCAGCCCAGGTTCATGGTTTCAGATCCTGGGCATGGACTTACACTACTTGTCAGCCATGCTGTGGCAGTGACCCACATATAAAGTGAAGGAAGATTGACACAGTTTTTAGCTCAAGGCTAATCTTCCTCAAGGGAAAAAAGAGGAAGATTGGCAACAGATGTTAGCTTAGGGCTAATCTTCCTCAGAAAAAAAAAAAAAAAAGCAAATTAAAGGCTCCCTAAGAAATACTGAATTCAAGGATCATAAAGGCAAAGATATGGATGGCTCTGAATACAGGAGAAGACAGAGCAAAAAGACCCAGACAGGCTGTTTTCAAGAGTGGAACTCCTTAGAAACAGTTCTTTGATATTCAGAGGGAGGAGAAAATGTTTTAAAAAAAAGGTAGGGAGAATGAAGGAAGCTCCTCCCGAACTTTTTTTGAAGGTCTAGATAACTTACAAAAAGACTTGTGTTAACTCCATATCCCTCATTTTGAAGCTCAAAGAAGCTCTGGTATAATTTTTTCTTTCTTTCAGAGAAAAAAACCATACTAATCTTGAGAAAGGGTCACAGATATTTCTCATGGTAATGTAGGTATTGCTGAAATACAAATAAATAAGCTGGTTTAGACAGGGAAATCTAGTCATTGCAACTACTTTCTTGAGGTTAGATATATTCCAGGAATATGCCAAGATTTTGGCTGGGTTTGGGGATGGACCACAAATTATATTTCTATAGAATGGCTCTTCTTCATTGTCTCATCCAAGGTAGAGTTAGTTATTTTGAGTTAGAAAATCTGTATTTGAACCTGGTTCTGCCATTTGCTGACTGTCAGATCTGAGACAAGACATTTGAAGTTATCTGAGCCTGAGATTCCTCATTTATAGAAAGGAGACAAGTTCTTCCTTGCAGAGATTTTAGAAAGATTAAATCACCTAAAATACATTAAACTGCTCTGAACACGATAAAATGATATACAAGTGATAGTTACCAGTACTCTTTACCAACTCTCTCTGGCCTGTTTGCCATGGTATGAAGGGAGAGTGTTCTAAAAACAAATAAGGCAGAACTCCTGACCAATGAGTTAAAAAATATATTACACAATGGTAGGAGAACTGATTTTCAAGAATCATATACTATAAATAATTTTTACACCTGGGTAACTCAAAATTCTATTTACAATGCCAATCTCAACTTTTTCTCCTATTTGACTTTGACTCCTCTAATAAAGAGTTATCATAAGTAGATATAATGACTATCTTCAATATAGGGGATAGAAATTAAATGTTTTATCTACCATGGTCTTCACTGCCAAAACGTCTTACAAACAAGGCCAGTTTATCATTAAAACTAACAAAATGTTCAATATTACCGCCTGGATATTACTTGAGTGATATTCTTGCTGTAATCTTATCTTAGATTGTCACCAAATGTTTCCTGAATACCTATCAAATATTCACACTGTGCTAGGTTCTATAGGAGACATGATGATGATTAAGGCACAAGCCTTGCTCCATAGGCACTCATCATTTAGTGAGAGGGAGGCACTGGTGATGACTCATAAAAAGGACAGCTATTAAGTTTTCTGAAGAGAGCTATCATCAAGATGGCAGCATAGGCTGACTGAACTCACCTCCTCCCACAAACACAACCAGGTTACAACTGTTTTTGGAAAAATTACCCTGGAGAGAAAACTGAAAACTGGATAAAAAGAACCCCCACAACAAGGGACAGTCCTGACTGAGGGGGAAGAGGCAGAAATTCCTTCTGGAGAGAAAAAAGCTGCATTTGTGAGCCATGGACCTTCACAGTCGGACAGGCAGGAGCCACCTTAAGGTATGCAGCCCTCCCTGGAGAAGTGGGGACCTTATCGGGGGAACATTACCACTATAAGCATCCTTCAGACTCAGCACAGCTGAGATGAGTGTCCTACTATTTAGCTTCACTGGCTATTAACTGCAACAGGGGAGACCTCCAGAAAAGGTATCAGATGAAAGCCAAAAAAACCCAGGTCTTAAAGGGCCCATGCACAAATTCACCAATCTCAGAAAGCAACCTAAAATCAGCAGAAAGAAGGCTGTACAGTACTTTGGTGAAAAGAGACTCACCTGGTAGGCTCTGGGTGCATCTCAGTGAGAGGTGAGACCTCTTCAGAGACTGAGACATTGATGGCAGCCACTGCTGTGACCTAGTAAATGTGTGCCAACACAGATGCTGGCAGATGTCATTGAAGATCTTCCCCTGGCCTGATAGCTCAGGAATCTGCCACACCCATTAGAGCCCAGATTTAATCCAGTTCAGCCAGGACAGGCAGCCTGCACTGGGGACAGGCCCCCCAACAGCAAGCTCTCATACCACTTGTCAGCCTGCATTGACTGGGTGCCTTGATCCTCTACAGGCAGGTGAGTGTGTCTGCCTCTGTGGGGCAGGGCCTGTTTGAGGACCAGGTGAACTGTGGGGGCACATTGGCAGAGAGGTGAGAGCCTCTACAGTGGGGTGACTGAGTACACTCCAGGGGGTCAAGAAGTGTGCACAGACCAGGGCTGTGTTGATGGTGTATGTGGACCTGCGGGGGGTGGGGCTTATCAGTGGTAGAAGACCTGTGCTTCACAAACAGCCACAAAGAGGATTGGCCTCATCTTCCAAAGCCTGAAATAGTTGGGTGCTCCCATTCCTAGGGCCAGCCCCACTCAGCTGCAATCTTAAGAGAATTGACAACATCCTTGCAGGCCTGAGGCCTATCACAACTGTAAGCCCCTGAGCCTAGAAACCAGCTATACTGGGTACCTACTCAATTATCAGGAAAACTGCAACAGGAGTGTGCTATTAGACTGTGTATCCAATGGTGCTAGGGCTCCCCAAACCTGATTTACAAACAGCCTGCCAGGGAGGGAAAGACTAGACTCTCTGGGTACCTGCAGTAAGAGTAACCCTGCCACAGAAGAACGACACAAGTAGCCCACACAGGGGTCACTCCTGGATCATTTGGACTGGTGACAAGAGGGAAGCACACTGCTGGACCTCAAAAGGCATCTCATACATAAGTCCACTACTCCAAGATCAGGAGACATAGCAGACTCATTTAATACATAGATATAAGCACAGAGAAAGAGGCATAATGAGGAGGCAAAGGAATACATTCCAAGCAAGGGAACAGGACAAAATCCCAGAAAAAGGACTAAATGAAACAGAAATAAGCAATCTACCTGACAAAGAGTTCGAACAAAAACTCATAAGGATGCTCACTGATCTTGGGAGAAGACTGATGAACACAGTGAGAACATCAACAAAGAATTGGAAAATATAAAAAAGAACCAATCAGAAATGAAGAATACAATTCTGGAAAGGAAAAATTCACTAGAGGGACTCAATGGCAGAGTAGATGATACAGAAAAATGGACCAGCAAGCTGGAAGAAAGACTAGAGGAAATCACCCAAGCTGAATGGATAAAAGAAAAAAGAATTAGACAGAATGAGAACAGTCTAAGGGAACTCTGGGAAAATATCAAGTACGCTAACATTTGTATTATAGGTGTTCCAGAAGGAGAAGAGAGAGACAAAGGGGCAGAGAATCTAGGTGAAGAAATAATAGCTGAAAACAAAGGAAACAGATGTCCAAGTACAGGAAGCACAGAGAGCACCAAACAAGATGAACACTAACAGGCCCACAGCGAGACACATTATAATTAAAATGTCCAAAATTAAAGATAAAGAGAATCCTAAAAGTGGCAAGAGAAAGGCAACAAGTGACATACAAAGGAAAGCCCATAAGGCTATTGGTGGACTTCTCAGACTAAACCCTACAGGCTAGAAGAGCGTGGCTTACATATATAAAGTGCTGAAAGGAAAAAACCTACAGCCAAGAATACTCCATCCAGCAAGGTTATTATTCAGAATGGAAGGAGAGATAAAGACATTCCCAGAAAAGCAAAAATTAAAGGAGTTTATAACCAAGAAACCAGTTCTACAAGAAATGCTGAAGGGACTTAAGTGGGAAAGAGAAGACCACAAACAGGGATAAGAAAATTATGAAAAGAAAACAACAAAGAACAGGCAATAAAAACAACAGTAAAGGCAAAAAGACAGTAAAGGTAACAGATCAACCACTTATGAAGATAATATGTAGGTTAAAAGAATAAAGTACTGAAAGCACCTACTCCAATGATAAGAGGGTAATGGATAGAGATACACAAAAAAAGAGATTAGATATGATTTCAAAAACATAAATTGTGGGGGGGAGGGGAGTAAAAGAGTAGAGCTTTTAGAAAGAGGTCAAGCTAAAGAGAATATCAACTCAATAGAGATTGCTATATACATAGCATATTATACAGGAACCTCATGAGAATCACAAACCAGAAACCAAGCATAAGTAAACTAATAAGTAAGAGGAAAGAAATCAGACATATTACTAAAGAAAGCCATCAAACCACAAGGGAAGAGAGCAAGAGAAGAAGAAAGGAACAGACGAGAACAGAGGAGAACCCAGAAAAAAAAGCAACAAAGTGGCAATAAATATATTTTTATCAATAGATAGTTTAAATGTCAATGGACTAAATGCTCCAATCAAAAGACATAAGGGTGGCCAATTGGATAAAAAAACAAGACCCATATATCCTGCATACAAGAGACAGACTTCAGATCTAAAGATACTCACAAATGGAAAGTGAAGGGGTGGAAAGAGACACTCTATGAGAATTGCGATGAAAAGAAAGGTGGGCTAGGAATACTTATATTACACAAAATAGACTTTAAAACAAAAACTGTAATGAGACAAAGAAGAGCACTACATGATGATAAAGGGAACAATCCAACAAGAGGATATAACATTTCTAAATAACTATGCAGCCAACATAGAAGCACCTAAATATCTAAAGCAATTATTAACAGACATAAAAGAAGAAATATACAGTGACACAATAATAGTAGGGGACTTTAACACTCCACTTACACCAATGGACAGATCATCCAAACAGAAGATCACTAAGGAAACATTGGCCTTAAAGGACATATTGGATCAGATGGACTTAGTAGATATATATAGAACATACTGTCCAAAAACTTCAGAATACACATTTTTTCTTCAAATGCACATGGAACATTCTCCAGGATTGATCATATATTAGGCCACAAAACAAGTCCCAATAAATTTAAGAAGATCAAAATAATGCCAAGCATCTTTTCTCACCACAGAAGTATGAAACTAGAAATCAACTACAGGAAAAAAATCAAAAAATTCACAAAAATGTGGAGATTAAATAAAATGCTATTGAACAATTATTGGGTCAATGAAGAAATCAAAGGAGAAATAAAAAAAAAAACAGCTGGAGACAAAAATGAAAATACGACATGCCAAAATCTATGGGATACAGCAAAAGTGGTTCTAAGAGGGAAGTTTATAGCAATTCAGGCCTACCTCAACAAACAAGAAAAATCCCAAATAAACAATCTAACAGTGTACCTGAAGGAACTGGAAAAAGAAGAACAAACAAACCCCAAAATCAGCAGAAGGAAGGAAACAATAAATTAGAGCAGAAATAAATGAAATAGAGACTAAAAAACAATAGAAAAAATTAACGAAACCAAGATCTGGTTCTTTGAAAAGATAAACAAAATTGACAAATCTTTAGCTAGACTCACCAAGAAAGAAAGAGAGAAGGCTCAAATAAATAAAATCAGAAATTAAAGAGGAGAAATTAAAACGGACACCTCAGAAATACAAAAGATTGTAAGGGAATACTATGAAAAGCTATACGCCAACAAATTGTATAATCTAGAAGGCATGGATAAATGCTTAGAAACATACAACCTTCCAAAACTGGATCAAGAAGAAGTAGAGAATTTGAATAGAACAATCACCAGTAAGGAGATCAAAACAGTAATCAAAAACCTCCCCAAAAATAAAAGTCCAGGACCAGATGGCTTCCCTGGTGCATTCTACCGAACATTCAAAGAAGACTTAATACCTATCCTTCTCAAACTGTTCCAAAACATTGAAGAGGAGGGGAGACTTCCTAACTCATTCTACAAAGCCAACATTATTCTGATACCAAAAGCAGACAAGGACAACACAAAAAAAGAAAATTACAGGCTAATATCACTGATAAACATTGATGTAAAAATCCTCAACAAAATAACAGCAAATCGAATACAATAATACATTAAAAAGATCATACATCATGATCAAGTGGGTTTTATAACAGGGATGCAGGGATGGTTCAACATCCGCAAATCAATCAACATGATACACCACATTAACAAAATGAAGAATAAAAATCACATGATCATCTCAATAGATGCAGAGAAAGCATTTGACAAGATACAGCATCCAATTATGATAACAACTCTAAATAAAATGGGTATAGAAAGAAAATACCTCAACATAATAAAGCCCATATATGACAAACCCACAGCAAATATCATTCTTAATGGAGAAAAACTGAAAGCTAACCCTCTAAGAACAGGAACCAGACAAGGATGCCCACTGTCACCACTCTTATTTAACATAGTATTGGAAGTCCTAGCCAGAGAAATCAGACAAGAAAAAGAAATAAAAGGGATCCAAATTGGAAAGGAAGAAGTGAAACTGTCACTATTTGCAGATGACATGATTTTATATATAGAAAACCCTAAAGAATCCACTAAAAAACTTTGAGAAACAATAAATGAATACAGTCAAGTTGCAGGATACAAAATCAACATACAAAAATCAGTTGCGTTTCTATACGCTAACAACGAAGTAGCAGAAAGAGAAATTAAGAATACAATCCCATTTACAATTGCAACACAAAGAATAAAATACCTAGGAATAAACTTAACCAAAGAGGTGAAAGATCTGTACACTGAACACTATAAAACACCGTTGAAAGAAATTGAAGAAGACACAAAGAAATGGAAAGATATTCCATGCTCTTGGATTGGAAGAATTAACATAGTTAAAATGTCCATACTTCCTAAAGCAATCTGTAGATTCAATGCAATCCTAATCAAAGATCCAACAACATTTTTCACAGAAATAGAATGAAGAATCCTAAATTTTATATGGAACAACAAAAGACCCCAAATAGCCAAAGGATTCTTGAGAAAAAAGAACAAAGCTGGAGGTATCACACTCACTGATCTCAAAATATACTACAAAGCCATAGTAATCAAAACAGCATGGTACTGGCACAACACAGACATGCAGCTCAATGGAACAGAATTGAGAGCCCAGAAATAAACCCACACATATATGAACAGCTAATGTTTTACAAGGGAGCCAAGAGCATACGATGGAGAAAGGAGAGTCTCTTTAATAAATGGTGTTGGGAAAACTGGACAGCCACATGTACAATATTGAAAGTAGAGCCTTATCTTACATCACGCATAAAAATCAACTCAAAGTGGATTAAAGAGTTGAATGTAAGATCTGAAACCATGAAACTTCTAGAAGAAAACATAGGCAGTACGCTCTTTGACATTAGTTTTAGCAGCATAATTTCAAGTACCATGTCTGACTGGACAAAGGAAACAATAGGAAAAATGAACAAATGGGACTACATCAAACTGAAAAGCTTCTGCACAGCAAATGAAACTATCAACATAATGAAAAGACAACCTAACAATTGGGAGAAGATATTTACAAACCATATATTGGATAAGGGGTTGATATCCAAAATATACAAAGAACTCATACATCTCAAAAACAAAGAAAACAACTCAATTAAAAAATGGGCAAAAGATATGAACAGAGATTTGTCCAAAGATGATATCCAGATGGCCAACAGGCACATGAAAACATGTTCAATGTCATTAACTATCAGGGAAATGCAAATAAAAACTATATTGAGATATCACCTCACTCCGGTTAGAATGGCTATAATTAACAAGACAGGAAAAGCAAGTGTTGGAGAGGATGTGGAGAGAAGGGGACCCTCATACACTGCTGGTGGGAGTACAAACTGGTGCAGCAATATGGAAAACAGTATGGAGTTTCCTCAGAAAATTAAGAATAGATCTAATATATGATCCGGCTATTCCACTGGTGGGTATTTATCCAAAGAAGTTGAAAACACTAATGCATAAAGATATATGCACCCCTATGTTCATCACAGCATTATTCACAATAGCCAAGACTTGGAAGCACCCTGGTGCCCATCAAGGGATGAACGGATAAAGAAGATGTGGTATATATACACAATGGAGTACTACTCCACCATAAGAAATGATGAAATTCGCCATTTGTGACAACATGGATGGACCTTGAGGGTATTATGCTAAGTGAAATAATTCAGAGGGAGAAAGTCAAATACCATATGATCTCACTCATAAGTAGAAGATGAAAACAACACAAACATACACATAGCAACAGAGATTGGATTGGTGGTTACCAGAGGGGAAGGGGGGTGGGGGCAGGGTGAAAGGAGTGATTAGGCACACATGTGTGGTGATTGATTATAATTAGTATTTGGGTGGTAAACATGATATAACCTACATAGAATTCAAAATACATTATGATGTACATCTGAAAGATATACAATGTTATAATCCAGTGTTACTGCAATAAAAAAAGAAAGAAGTTTGGATATTAACTGGTCTAATCTTCAAATTCAATTTAAAACTTTTTCAGGACAGTAATTTGTAAAGTAGTTTTTCTTCCTCCTCTTTGTCATTTTGGTGAAAAGTGCTTATAATCGAATAGAAATATCTTAAGGCATAAAATAAATGTCTCTTCAATATAACTAAAAAAAAAAAAAGAAGTTTTCTGAAAAAGGTGCAAAGTGTTCTGGGAATATAAGCAGAAGGTAGATTACTTCCAACTGCAGAGATCTAGGAGGTTTCTGTGGGGAATTATTTTGAACAGGGTCATGGAACATGGGAAGGACTCCTTTGTCAGATGCGGCAGTGGAGGAATGGGAGTTAGTGGCAAGGCTGAGAAGCAAGCTTGAGCTGGACCCAGCAAGTGGATGAGAGCAGGAAGTCTTCAGAAACAGTAGCTACAATAGCATGGCCAGACACAGGGAGTAAAGATCAAGTTGAAATAGCAGGTCCAGAGAAAATTGCAGAAGTTTTGAATGACCAACTGAGAAGCTGGACTTTTTTCTAGATGCAGAAATCCAATGAAGGAAGAATGCTATGATGGGTTTTGGTTCTAGAGAGATGTATAACTAGAGTTCGTATGGAGGATTTACTGGAGGGGTAAGAAATACACTAAAGGGAAGACAACTAGATAAGGAGCTCTGGCCATAGGTCAGAGGTAATAAGAGCTAGAAGGTGGGCAGCGGCAGCAGAAAGCAATGGGTTAATAGCAGTTTGCTTTTTCATCTTGAGGTGACATACTCCTCTAGGGCGTTGGTCTTGGATATACTGTGTTGCCTAGATTAAGAGCCTTGGGCAAGACCCAAGAGACGAAGGTACTTAAATATAAAAAATCTGTGTAACTGCTACTTTAAATACTTGCCTGGTGGCCACTGTCTGAAGAAAGCACACTGATTTAGAAGTGATCGTGTGCCAAGGTTTTCTTAACCAAGGGACATGTGATGTAATAAACGCAATACAAAAGTCAAAGTCCAATGATTTGCATTATCCTGATGCCACCCAATACCCCAGATTTTTCCATCTTTGTCCTCTCTATGGTCATGGTGAATTTTCTTTAGCCCTTTCCCTCTTCCACAATTTCTGCTATTTTTACATGAAGATCTTTTGCAGGTGATGGTTGATAATTAGATTTGTCACTAATTTGTTCCCAAATATGACTGAGCCAATAAACCTACTTTTAAAAATGCTTTGAGATTCTTAATATAGATGTCCAAACTCACGTAAACATCACGTAATCATGAAATGAAATTGTTCCCGAATCCAAATTGGGTTCACGTCCTGGTAAGTTAAATCAAACTCTCCACCAGAAGCAGTTGTCTCACAAAGTAAAGTATATTTGCAGCAAATAGGAGGCCATAAGGAATCATTTCCAAAGTCATGGCGAGCCTGAACAAAGGGAAGCAGGGACCTTTTATTTCGGATGGGGAATGAATCTTCAAAAGGGAGAGGTGGGCATTCGCCTGTGCAGGCTCAGTTGGAAAACATGCTTCCACATACACTGCAGGTTATGGTCGTAAGGCCTAACCTCCTCCCGGAGAGGACCTTAGCATTAAAAATAAGGCAAAGGCCATGGGCGTCGCTCTTGTGGTAGAGCTTGGTCTGGTTCTCGGTGGTTGGTGATTGCATCTGTTAAACAGTTAAATGCTTCTGAACCCATCCTTGAGTTCCTTGGGGCAATTAGTTGATGACAAAATGACCTACCGTGTTATTTAAACTCCATTCTTAGAAATAAAATTAAAGATTCTGAAACACATGCAACATATCAAATATCACCATCAGCATTGGTTCTTTCCACACCTAAAGTATGAGCTCTCAATTATGCCATTGCCGTCATTTTCTTCTTTCAGATAACAAAAAAAGTGAACCTGTGAATGGAGCTAAACAGATTACTTTAGAAAACACTTAGACATAGAATGACTCTAAGTGAAGATTCCTGGCACTTTTCTGCGTGTGCAAGTGTATGCACTCTGCATACAATGACAAAGCCAGAAAGAAAACTCAACTGTTTTCTTCCTCAAGATCTGCGAGGATTATCTCTAGCTCCCCTCTTTCCTCACTCTCTAAGGAAATCCAGATCTGGGCAGGACTACCAGGCTGGACTAGGGGGCGGAGAGGGGAGGGAATCTTGGTTCAAATTTTGGCAGTACTCCTGGATTAACAAATGTTCATCATCTCTGGAAAACAAAATCAAAGATTTCGGATCTCCCCCCGCCCCCTACTTATTCTGCTTTGGAGATCAGGAACCTGAGAGTCTATTTAAAAATAGAAATATTTATTAGGTTTTGACAATTAATTAGATCTCTTTTCTTGTGATTAAAGACAGTTTAACACTGTTAAATGTAGTCTCCTGTCCTACTGGTGACAATTCAAAGTGCTTCTTGCTCAAATTTTCCATTGAATTTGATTGGAGTATTTACGTGGGTAAACGAAAGAATCACAGAGACACGGGGACACAACATTGACAGAAAAGCAAGTTGATAAATATTAAAATATATATTAAGGGCTCTATAATGCTTTTGCTGTCAAGTCTATCAAGCTGTTGACCAACCAAGAATACTTGGTACTGACTAGGAAAAAAAAGCCTGCAGCAAGTCCTTAATGTGGTAGAGTAACTATGTTCTTGGTGGGAGGGGACAGGCAACGGAATCTTTGCCCGAACAGAAGGTGCTGCTTCAGTAATCCATTTGAACTTTTAAAACTCACGGAGGCAGGATGGTAACAACAAGTGAACTGCAGATAAGTGACCTGCCTCTTTCAATGACTGTTTGGATAGAAAAAAAAGTGGAAAAGAAACATTAATGTGACCGTTTAAAAGGAGGACAAACAACTCATTCCTTAGAGCACTAATCTTGGGGGATAATGGCGCAAATGGCTTCTGTTTTGGGAAGTAGCTGCAACCATTCCCAGAAACTAAGAACTCTTTAATATAGAGGAGTATGTTATTTTCTAAACGCATTGATCCAAGCTCCTAAAAAGTCTGCTTACTGCCAAGGTGAAAGAACTTCATTCTGTTCTTGATGAAAGGATAAAGCTCTTTGTTTCTTGTTAGATAGCATTAAGATGATATTTTACTATCGTCCCCCCACACAAATTTTTCAGATATTTATGAAAAAGTCTTCCTAATTTAAACTATTTTGGTCCATAAAGCCAGATAATCTGCTTCAACCACTTCATTTTACACACAAGAAGAGGTCCAAAAAGGCTAAGGAAACAGCTCTGGACTATCTATTATTTTTTAAATGTGTATGCTTATGAAATCAGTAATTCCAAAAGTCCCATGCACCCCTATGTTCATTGCAGCATTATTTACAATAGCCAAGATGTGGAAGCAACCTAAGCGCCCATCAACTGATGACTGGATAAAGAAGATGTGGTATATATATACAATGGAATACTACTCAGCCATAAAAAAGGATAAAATTGTCCCATTCACAACAACATTGATGGACCTTGAGGGTATTATGTTAAGTGAAATAAGCCAGATAGAGAAAGACGAACTCTGTATGACTCCACTCATGGGTGGAAGTTAAACATGTAGACAAAGAGAACTGATTGGTGGTTACCAGGGGAAAGGGGGGATGGGGGGAGGGCACAAAGGGTGAAGTGGTGCACCTACAACATGACTGACAATAATGTACAACTGAAATTTCACAAGGTTGTAAAGTATCATAATCTTACTAAAAAGTAAAAAAAAATGTGTATGCTTAGAATGGGAGAACAAAAGGCATTCCCTATTAGCATACTCAAGCTGATCTCAGAAATCTTTTGGATCTTCAACTAGTCTGAGAGTGCTAGAAGCTCTGACAGCTAAGTAAGCAAGGCCTAAATAGGACAATGTCCAGGTACCAAATCTTGAACTGAATTCTGTGCTGATCTACTGACAGCTACAAGAAGGTGCGAGTGAATCCCCAAAAGCACTGTGATAAATACATTCTTATATCTCTTCTGATCGCCTCTTTTTCTCCTCCTCCATTTTTTTTGGGTTTTGTATTACATGTCCTTCCTATCGTTAGATTCTGTGGCATATACGAGCTGCATGAATGGATAAGTGCAAATCAACATATCATTTAGAGAACAAAAACCAAAAAAAAACAGAAGAGCCTGTCAGTTTCTCAACCTTGTTAGCATGTAACTCACGTAGTATGTGTTGGTCATGTAACTTACTGCTCCCACAAGAGTTTGTTGATGTGGATATATATTTATTGGACATATGTTTATGTTGCTATAGGAGAAAAAAAAGACAGTCAATTCTATGCACTGGCTTTTTTTTTTAATGTCACGCTGGGGCCAGGTGGAGTGTGGTGAAAGCACGGAGAGCACTAGGATCCTGTCCTTGACTCCAAAGGAACAGCATCATAGTTTTAAAAGGCGGGGTCACAGGGTGGACCCCCAAAGAGATAGTCTTCTGCTAGCTGTGAGCATGTCCTGCTCACCCTGACCAGCCTGGCAAGGGCGACTATACTTATATCATACAAAATAGATTTTAAGTCTAAAACTGTCGTTAGAGACAAAGAAGGTCATTCCATAACGATAAAAGGGTCATTCAATAGGATGATATAACAATTATGAATATATACTCACCCAACTTCAGAGCACCTAAATATATAAAGCAAATATTGACAGATCTAAAGGCAGAAACTGACAGCAGTACGATAATAGTAAGAGACTTCAATACCCTATTTATAATAGTAGATAGAACGTCCAGACAGAAACCAACAAAGGAAAAGGTGATTTGAGAACACCACAGACCAAACTGACATAACAGACATACAGTAGTTACAATCCAAGAGTAGAAGAACATACATTCTTTTCAAGTGCACATAGAACATTCTTGAGGATAGACTACATATTAGCTCACAAAAGAAGTCTTAACAAATTTAAGACCTCAAATAGCCAAAGCAATCTTGAGAAAGAACAAAGCTGGAGACATCACACTTCTTGATCTCAAAATACATTGCAAAGCTACAGTAATCAAAATAGCATGGTTCTGGCATAAAAACACACATATAGACCAAAGAAACAGAATAGAGAGCCCAGAAATAAATCCATGTCACAGTAAACTGATCTTTGCCAAGGGTGCCAAGGATGCACAATGGGTAAAAGATAGCCTCTTCAATAAATAGCGCTGGGAAAACTGGATATCTACATACAGAAGAATGAAATTATCTCATAACATATAAAAAAATAAACTCAAAATGGATTAAGACTTAACCATAGCCCTAAAATTGTAAAATTGCTAGAAGAAAACATGAGGAAAAAACTTCTTAACATTGGTCTGGGCTTTGACTATGTCAGCAAAAGCACAGGCAACCAAAGCAAAAGTAAAAGTGAGGTTCCATCAAACAAAAAAGCTTCCTCAAAGCAAAGGGAACAATCAACAGACTGAAAAGGTAACCTGCGAAATAGGAGAAAATATTTTCAAACCATATTATCTAATAAGACTTAATATCCAAAATATATAAGTAATTCCTACAACTCAATAGCAAACAAAAACAAAACTTGATTAGAAAATGGGCAAAAGACCTGCATTTCTGCAGAGAAGATATACAAATGGCCAACAGGTATGAAAAGATGCTCGACTTCACTAATCATCAGAGATGCAAATCAAAACCACATGAGATATCACCTCACACCTGTTAGAATGGCTATTACCAGAAAGAAAAAAGATAAGTGTGGTGAGGATGTGGAGAAAATGGAACCCTTGTGCACTGTTGGCTGGAATGTAAATTGGTACAGCCACTATGGAAAACAGTAGAGAGGTTCCTCGAAATATTACAGATAGAACCACACACACACACACACACACACACACACAATGGAATATTATTCAGCCTTAAAAAAACGAAGGTAATCTTGCCTTTTGTGATAACAAGGGTGAACCTGGAGGGCATTATGCTAAATGAAATAAGTCAAATGCAGAAAAACAAATACCGTATGACTTCACTTATATATGAAGTCTAAACTAGTCAAACTCCTAGAAGCAGAGAACAGTAGTAGTAGTGCTGGTTGTCAGAGGCTGAGGGGGAAGGGGAAATAAGAAGGTTGTTGGTCAAGGGGTATAAAGTTTCAGTTACTTAAGATGAATAAGTTCTGGAGATCTAATGTCCAACACTGTAAATATAGTTAACAATGCTGTACTGGATATTTGAAATTTGCAAAGAGAGTAGATTTTAAATGCTCTCAACACACACAAGAAAAGAAGATGGTAACTATGTGAGGTGAGGGATATATTAATTAGCTTGATAGTAGTGATTGTTTCACAAGTTATATGTATATCAAATCACTAAGTTGTACACCTTAAATATATAAAATTTTAAATTGTCAATTATACCTCAATAAAGCTGGGGAAAAAAGATTAGTAAATTTCAAAAGATAGAAAAAAAAAAACCTGTACATGAATGTTCAGAGTGACATTATTCATAGTAACAAAGCAGTTTAAACAACCCAAATGTTCATCAACTGATGAATGGATAAATTAAGTATGATATATCCACACAATTGATTACTATTTGGCATTAAGAAATGAAGTACCAATATGCTACAACATGGATGAAACTTGAAAACAGTATGACAAATGAAAGAAGCCAGTCAAAAATGACCACATATTCTATGATTCTGTTTACATTAAATGTCCAGAACAGGCAAATCTAAAGAGATAAAAAGGAGATTAGCAGTTTCCAAGGGCGGAGGTGATTGGGGGATGGGTGAAGTGACTGCTAATGGGTACAGTGTTCCTATTGGGATTGATGACTATATTAAAATGGATTGTTTTGACGGTTGTACAACTCTGTTAATACACTAAAACCCATTAAACTGTACACTTTAAATGGGTGATTTGCATAATATGCAAATTATATCTCAAAGAAAGAATTTTCTACATCAATGTAGAGCAGAGGGAACTAGCTAGCAGGAAGAGAGTCTATGAGAAAAATACTATGTTTTTCTGATGAGACATATTGAAAATCTGATGTAGACAAATATAAGAAAGGTAATAGGAACCAGACTTAAAGAATATATGTGAATAGATATAAAATGTTTCTCCTATGAGAAATCAGGAATCATAGTTGATTCATTGATATTTTTCCCATACTAAATATTATTACATTATTACAGGAAATAATTTGTGCCTTTTATGATCCTTGAAAGCTGAGTTTCAGATATCAAATTCTTTAATTCCTAAAACTCATAAAAGTTTTGGTCTGTCATTATTCCATTACACTTTCAATGTTATAGTGGCTAATATTTTTTTTTTTATAAAGTTGGGCTTTACCACACATCATCTTGGTTGTATTTTCTTTTTCAAGTCTGGAAATAACATAGCTTTCACTGTCATGCTTTTTTCATTTAATTATTCAAGTAACAACATAAGAGCTTTCTTGATATTTCAGCAAGAACAAACTTTTTATCTTTAAAGTGAAAATTAAGGGCAACAGTAGTTGAAATAGAAGTTCAGAATAGATGAATAAAAATGATGCATGCCTGGAATGATTTATGAAGAAATATTAAACGAGGGAGACCAAATTTAGAAAGCTTGGAAAAGCAGATGACTAAGTGGGAACATAACTATATACAAATATCTGATAGATGTCAAAAGAAGGAGAAGCAACACATAGAAGCTAAGAATTTAGAGAAATAATGAACAGCGTCATGTTAATAAAAATGGAGAATCAAAATTAAAACTAAAAGAGGAAGCTAATTGACAGTATAAACTAGTAGAATAATATGATATCAACAATTATTGCTAGATTACAAGGTATCAAAATGTTTTTTATGTTATCCGTTATAAAAGAACAATGTCTATGGTAACAATGACCTTTAAGACACAATACTAGCATATTTCTCGTTAAGATGCAAAGGATAGAGCAGTTGAGCAAAGCGATAGGCATACTACAATAATCACTTTTCAGAGATGTGGCTTTGGGAGATGTCAAACGGCCTCAGTAGGATTTTTGTCCAATAGCCACATCTCCTCATATTCACTTCTCTGGTTGAAACAGGATGGATAACTTTAGGATGTTGACTCTCACATAATAACGAAATCTCTTTAACGGCAGGAAGTATTACTTAGAACATATCTTTGGAAGTATTACTTAGAACATAGGATGCTCATTCACATTTCACTTACTAATTGCAATAATGGATATGTGTAATTTCTATTGCATCTATATCTGTCTCTACAGGAAAAATACATATGTTAGCGGCCTGCCCGGTGGTGTAGTGGTTAAGTTTGTGTGCTCCACTTTGGTGGTCCAGGGTTCGCAGGTTCGGATCCCAGGCATGGCCCTATCCACCGCTCATCAAGTCATGCTGTGGAGGCATCCACATACAAAGTGGAGGAAGACTGCCACAGTTGTTAGCTCAGGGGCAATCTTCCTCAAGGAAAAAAAAAAGAGGCAGATTGGCAATGGATGTTAGCTCAGGGCCAATCTTCTTCACAAAAAAAGAAGGAGAAAAATATATGTCCTATGACAAAGTGGGAAGATACTGAACTTTCAAAAGTGTTTGAAGATCAGAATTTGTCCTATTACTGGCTATAAACTTTAGTGAACTTACTAATTGTCTTTGTTTCTTCATCTGAAAATGTCACTTTGTCTCTGGATTTAAGTGGAGATTGTCTGCCAGCAATTCATACTGCAGTGAATGAAAAAAAGAAACAAACAAAACAAAAACAAGCAATGACCTCTAGACTTGAGCCAAGTTCCTACTGCTCACTTAGGTTTTTATTTCCTGCCTTCATACTTTAGCTCCTGATACCAATCTTAGTTCACCCTAGTTGTGTTGATCCTTTTAAGTCCATTTCATTGCTTTGCAATCTTAACCTGCATCACTCAATATTTTCTCAGAAAAAGTTTACCTCAAAGATACAATTTGAACAAAACTTTTAAAATAATTAATATGCAAAAGCTGATTTCATCTGGCAAAGAAATAATGGGAATTTCAATATTGGGAAAACACAGTAATTGTATCTTTAATTGCAATAGTTTGAGGATCTAGCACACTGTCTGGCACAAAATGAGAACTTAACAAACGTGTGGTGAATAAAGAAATAAATGACCAAGTGGATTTAAAGAAAGACATATGTTCAGGCCATGATTGGGCAAGGATATCTAATCTGTAATTTGTGTATTGCAGAATCTCTGGTAATGACAAAAGAAAAGCTATGTTGGATCAGAATTGTGAAAAAACACCTAATATGGTATGATGAGGAGTTTGGTATTCACTTTGTGGATTTTAAAAGAGATGTATAGCATGAGCACGAGGAGAAAAAGTGAAATAGAATGGTGTCAAATTTAAGAAAGAATCTAAGTTGCAATAAGGTGGGCCTGATCCACAATTTTTCATGATGAAAATCAGTGATAAGAATGTGATAAGATATTTGATGGTTAAGAATTCTTTGGTGACTTTTGAGAGGGCAGCTTGACAAATTCTTGGAGACTAAGCAAGAAAAAGTAAATTCTATTTCCTCTTCTGGCCAAGATATAGAAAAAGGGACCAGATTTACTCTCTGAAACAACTGGGGAAAAAAGGAGAAAATATAAGACAACAGTTTGTAAGACATCGGACAGCAGAGGTTGATCCCTAAGGGATAGGAAACAAATGAGATGAGCCCTATGACTGCCCCAGACTACTTACTGAATTTCCAGACCATGGCTCAGGGAGGGGGAATCCAGGCAGAGAGGAACAGTCACTCTAAATTTAGGAGATGAAGCTAAGACACTTGGGAGAACAAGGTGGGTAGTGTTCTCAAGACAAGAGAGGAGAATTTCACGCAGCGAGAGAACTCCAGAAACTTTCAGAGCCCACCCCCATCCCAAGTGTTTAGCTGATTATGGATCAGGTCATGCTTGTAAGGAAGCTACCTGAGACGAGGAAATGAACCACCTAAAAATCAATAATGGAAGAGGTGACATTACTACAGATTCCACAGATATTTAAAGGATAACAAGGAAATAGTATGGACACTTTATGGCAATAATTTTGACAACATAGATAAAATAGACATATTACTTGAAATACACAAACAAACCAAACTCATTCAAGAAAAAACTAGATAACCTGAATATGCATTTATCTATTAAAGAAATTGAATTTGCAGTTAAAAAACAATCTTCCCACAAAGAAAATTTCAGGCCTAGATGGATTCACTGGTGACTTCTGTAAAATATTTAAGAAACAATACCAATCCTATACATAAGTTCCAAAAAATGAGGAGGATGGAATACTTCCCAAATCAATCTTTGAAGCCAGGATTACCCTGATAATAAAGTTAGACAAAGGCGTTAAAGAAAAAGAGACACCATATATTGCCCATAAACATAGATGCAAATATATTTGTGGAATATTTTAGAAAACCTAAGCTAACAATATATACAAAGCATAACACATCATGACCAAGTGGGGTTTATCTGAGGAATGTGAAGTAATTTTACCACTTGGAAATCAATCAATGTAATGTATTTTTTTTTTAACAAACTAAAAAGTAAGAGCCATATGAACATCTCAATGAGTTCAGAAAAAACATTTGACACAATATAAGTAACTGACAGGAAGCATTTGTCATAAAGCTTCAGAACAGTTGGAATAAAAGGGAAATTTAAACTGAAAAAAGTATGTACAAAAAACCTAAAGCTACCATCATACTTAATGGCTTCTCCTCTAAGATCAGAAACAAGACAAATTTCCACTCTCATCACTTCTGTTCAATGTAAGTAGGTTCCAGCCAGCGTAATAAGGCCAGGAAAAAGAGTTATTCCAACGGGAAAGGAAGAAGTGAAACTGTCTTTATTAACAGATGGCAAGAATATCTATGTAGAAAATTCAACAGACTCTAGAAAAAAGCTACTAGAAATAATAAGTGAATTTACAAAAGTTGCATGATATGACATCAATATACAAAATCAATTATATTTCTATATATTAACAACGAACATGGCAATTAAAAAGTACAATACTACTCACAATAGTATCAAAACCATGAAATATTTAGGGAAAATCTAGCGAAAAAAAGATGTGAAAGACCTATACACTGACAACTACAAAATATTGCTGAGATAAAGGAAAGAACACATGCATAAATGGAGAGAGCAACCTTTTTCATGGGTCAGGAAACTCAATATTGTCAAGATACCAATTATCTCAAAACTGATTTATAGATTCCACAGAATCCTAATCAAAATCCCAACAGGATTTTTTTGGAGACATTGGCAAACTGCTTCTAAAATTCCTGTAGAAATTCAAAGAACATACAACAGTCAAAACAACTTTGTAAAAGAAGAAAGTTGGAGGAGTAATACAGTCTAATTTCAAGACATTGTAAAATGTGAAGTAATCAACAGAGGATCCCACTGTTCCATTGTACTCGTAGCTAAAGTTTGCCCAAGAGAAATGAAAGTATACGCACAAAGACGTGAACGCAAATATTTCTGGCAGCTTTATCTGTAATAGTCTCAAACTGGAAACAACCTAAATGTCCACCAAAAGGCGAATGGATAAATAAATTGTGGTATGTTCATACAGTGGAATACCACTCTACAACAAAAAGGAATGCGCCTTTGCAGCCTATCCCTGGGAGAATGTGGGCGGCGCAGGGGCACCTGCGTTGACGCGCCTCCAGGAAGAATTCGGCTGCACCTGGCTACAGTCTCCTAGCGACCGGAGCAGTCGGGGAAAACAAACTACTGAAGCTAGTGGTCGCCCAGAGGCCAGGGGTACCATGGCGGACAAGAAGTGGCTGTTGGCGCCGGGGCCGCTGGAACCGATGCCCCTGGGCATGCACTGCAAGCCCTGGTACAAAGACAGGTTACCTTCCAAGTGTTTGGCAAAGCACAAGAACAGGCTTCTGAAGTTCCCCACCTCCCTGGACGGCCGGCGGTGGGTATTTGTGAAAGAGGGGCTGGACGACTTCAGGAGGGGCTGTCCACCTTGCGAAGACATAATCATTCGCGGCCGTAAGGAGGGTTTTCTTCCCGTGATTGCTCACAGAGTTCCCCAACCCGCCCCTCCAAAAAGTGAGAAAAAGCCACCCAAGGAAGCAGTCCAGTTTTCCACGCTCTCATCAGCCCAGCTAGCACGGAAGGCATTCGTAGAGGACATCGAAGCCCGCCTGACCCAGCATCCCTTGGCTCATTACCCGAGTCTGGAGGAAGATCTACCTGCAGACCTCTTATTAAAGGTGCTGGAAGTGCTCGATCCTGACAGGAAGCTGGCGGACACCTGGGCTTATTGTCAGGGCACCAGGAAAAGAACGAAGCCCCCCACAAAGCTTAGTGGAAAATGTCGTGCCAGAGCCTACCTGGACCTTCCCAAGAAGACTCCCGTGTCACATCCAGACAATTTGCTTCATGAAGAAAAGTCAAGCACAACGGATTTGCCCCCAGAGCCTCCCTCTCTTAGAAGAGCACCGAGAGGAATTCGTAAATTCTGCAAATGGATTGCGACTTTTGGAGACGTTGGCATTGATGAAGAGTTCATCATGAATCTGTGTAAGGTTGACTTTCAGTACAAACCAACCTATGATACGGGCCACATAAAGAAAATAAACATGCTTTCTTCAAAGCTAAAGTACAGCCTGACGATGGAGAAAATGAAGGAGATCAAATTCTCCACGGATGAAATAAACTGGGCGTGGAAACTCCAGAAACCACACGATCCTTATAAAGTCAATCGGGTGAAGATGAGGTATGGAGCATGGTACCTGAAGCCCAAGTTGTGGAAAAAGCTAATAAATGATGAACCTTTGATTGACCCCGAAGAGGATTTTCGAAGGAAGGCTCCTCAACCGGACATTCTTGAAGATCTTTATGGAACAATTGCCTTTAAAGATTTCATTGTAAGCAAGGGCTACAGGATGCCAGACATCCTTGAGAAGTTGTTTCTCAGGAAGGGATGGAACTACGATTCTGTTAAGACTCCTCTACACAGAGTAATAAGGATGACCACAAACGTAGAAGAAGATTCACAGGAAGAAATTTAGACAGTTTCCTATGAACTACTTCCTTGGCTATTTCTCTCTGTCATTTTAACATCAATTGGAAGTCATAATGAGTGTCCTATCGAGTATGTATAACCTTGATTCCACAAGATCTGTAAATGCCTAATGCTTATAAACATTTTTCAATGACTTTCTGCTTGAGTTCCTCAATATTTTATATCTTTTATCAACTATGAAATCAATAAATTGATATTCACATATAGTTTTCTCACAGTTTTATAGTACTGTGAATATTACATTATATCAATTGTTTGTAAAAATAAAAAATTAAAAATTAAATAAAATTTAAAAAATAAAACCATAAATAAAAGAAGAATTACTTAAAAAAAGAAATGACCTAGGGGGCCAGCCCGGTGGCGCAGCGGTTAAGTGAGCACGTTCTGCTTTGGTGGCCCGGGGTTCGCTGGTTCGGATCCTGGGTGCGGACATGGCGCCGCTTGATAAAAGCCATGCTGTGCTAGGCATCCCACGTATAAAGTAGAGGAAGATGGGCATGGATGTTAGCTCAGGGCCATAATTCCTCAGCGAAAAGAGGAGGATTGGCAGCAGTTAGCTCAGGGCTAATCTTCCTCAAAAAAAAGAAAAAAAGAAATTATCTAGTTATGTTAGCTACAACATGGGAAGAATCTCAAAATAATTGTGCTTAGTAAAAGGAGACTTGTATAACTCCACTTATATCAAAATTATAATGAATGAATTATGACAATTATTTTGTTAAGCAAAACTTGAAATCTGTAGCCAAAATAATGTTAACCTCATTTATTAATGAAATTATCTTCCACATTAGGATTGCATCAGGTTCCCAAATCAGACTGAAAACTATTTATCAAAATTATAGGTGAAACTTTAGCTATGCTGTTTTATCATACCTCCCAAACAAGTATATTTAAAATACTTTACCATATTCATAAAAGTTCACCATGAAAGAGTGTTTCCATATCATACAACACAAGTGCAGGACAGCAGGGAGCTTCAAGTCCCTGGTAAATCTATTGTGCAAAATAGATCTGCGTAAGCAAAACCATACAGCAACATCAAATATCCTCACGTATCTATTCAAGTGCAATTAATCTTTGCATTTCATGAATAGCAACTTAAAACTCACTCATAAATTTAAAATAAGGAACCAAGCAACTTCTTTACATTCCCAAAATAACAGGTAAAACTATCTGGGACAAGTAAATTTGTAGCTAGAAAGATTTGTGGGGCAGATCTGAAGTGAACTTCTGTTTCCAGTAATGGAGGAACCCATCTGTAAATGGAAGTATATGTATGTATTTCATCCTCATAAGAGGGGAACACAAGCCATCAGGTTGTATTATCCACTAATATCCTTGTTGTAATCAACTACTCCCCTTTCACTCACTTTCCTTTTTCATTGAGGTTTCTTAGCGCCTGGATTACTGTCTTGCTCCCTGTGACTACTCTTGTTAACATTCTTGATGATTTAAATATTCACAAAAACTATCCATTGAAATCCTGGCATCAGCTCTTTGACCTCATTACCTCCATTAGTTTTGTCCTCATCTCATTACAGACATTAATCCCCACAGTCAGACTCTAGACTTTGCTATCGGCAATAAATAGACCAACTTCAAATCTCAGTTTCAATTATCCCAACTTCTGACCCTTGCTTCTTACCTTGTCGATTGCCCCTTTTAATATTTCCAAACCTCCAGTTCTTTAATTCCAACATGATTTCCAATCCAATGACCCTTATCACCTTTTCAGCATTAATCATGCCTTATGTTTTCAGCACCTTACTTTCCCAGCTTAGATTCCATTGTCCACTACTATCACTTCTTTAAGTGTACTTTTAACTCCCTTGCCTCTCTCTTCCACTCTTGTGTTCTGATAAAACCCCAACCATGGTTAAATCTTAATCTCTGCCATTCTTGTACTTGCACCCAAACAGTTAAATATGGCTAGGGAAAAACACATACCACACTGACTGGTTACATGGATGGCATAAATCTTAAATGAGTCTTCAACACTAGCTGAAAGTTCTACTCAGTTTCCCTCATCAATATATTCTCCCACTTTCCAAGGTGACCATTTTACTTCTGTCGTCAATTATCCAACATCCTGTTTCCATTGTTCCCTCTCAAAATATTGCTTTGCTCTTCACTGATAAAATAAAAATATATTTGGAAGAGAACCTCTTTTTCCTCCCGTCACCAAATCTACCAGGCCAGCTGCATCTGTACTCATATTCTCCATCCCTTCTGAAACAAAGGATGAATTCTTTATTCTACCAAGGCAAAAACCTGTCAGTTGTTCATTGGATCTCAACATTTTGCCTAATCAAATATCTGTCCTGTTTTTGTCCTCTTATTTTCCTATATTATTTTTCTGTCTTTTTTGGGATAATTTCTGTCATCGAAAACCAAAAAACAAACCAAAAAAGGCTGTTACAACTCACATCATCTGAAATAATCAAACAAAACAAAATAAAAATTCTCTTGACATAATTTTTCTCCCCAGCTACCACTAGATTCTTCCTACTCCACTTTCTAGAAAAATTACCAGAAAGAGTTGTTTAGAAATCACTGTTTCCACTTCTTTATAAAGCACCGTTTCCACTTCTTCCTCTCGTGTTCTCTTGAATTCATTCCAATCAGGACTTTATCCTACCATCCTAGTGAAACTTTCTTGTCAAGGTCGCCAATAAGGAGTACATGGCAAAATCCAATTCATATTTTCATTTTATTCAAGAGCACTGGACCTAATAAGTAACTCATTCCTTTTTGAAACGCTTTTTAAATTTTGTTCTCTAACATCACAATTTCTGTTATTCTGCTTTTTCTCAGTTATCTTTTGAAATTCTCCTGTTTCTGACCTCAGTGTTGGATTCACCCAGAGCTCAGTCTTGGGACTCACTCCCTAGGTAATTCAACTGAGTATCATGATTGTATCTATTATATATACCTTTTGACCCCCAGATTTGTATCTTCAGGGTTGAACTCCAGACTGCTATAGTCAATTGCCCAATGGCACCTCTACTAGCATGTGTAATAAGAATTCAAAATAGAGCATGATCCCAAGAACACTCATAATTTCCTACCTCTAAATTTGTTCTTGCCATAGTCCCCATCTTGGGAAATGGCATCATCTCCACTCACCCAGTTGCTCAGGCCATCCTTGGCTTCTCTATTTCTATGCTGCAGTTTGATGTAACTTCACGATGTATTCCCAAAGTGAGCATTTCTCACCATCTCTACCCTTACTGCTCTTCTCTGAGCCACCATAATATCTTGCTAGACAGCAGCAAGAGCCTCTCATTTTGCCTTCCTACTGCTATTCTTTTCACACTACAGATTATTTTCCACATAGCAAACCAGAGTGATCTTTTAAAAATCAAAATCAGGTCCCATTCTTCCCCGATTACAATCCTCAGAAGGCTCCCCATTACATTTAAAATAAAGTCTGAAAGTCTCCATTGAGAATGAGAAATATTCCGTTTCAGAGCCTTTGGATTTGCTTTTCCTTCTGTCTGCAACGTTCTTTTCCTAGATGTTCGTATGGTTAACTTTATTTAGGTATCTTTCAAATGTCACTTCTTCAGAGAGTCCTTCTCAGACTCCCATACCCAAATGATCACCATCCATTACTCTCTACCACCTTATCCTACTTTATTTATTTATTTTTTTTTAAAGATTTTTATTTTTTCCTTTTTCTCCCCAAAGCCCCCTCGGTACATAGTTGTGTATTCTTCGTTGTGGGTTCTTCTTCTAGTTGTGGCATGTGGGACGCTGCCTCAGCGTGGTCTGATGAGCAGTGCCATGTCCGCGCCCAGGATTCGAACCGACGAAACACTGGGCCGCCTGCAGCGGAGCGCGCGAACTTAACCACTCTGCCACGGGGCCAGCCCCTCCTACTTTATTTTTAATATAACATTTATCTCTATGAGATGTGCTATGTATATTTATTTGTTTATTTCTTTATTTTCTCTCTTCTTCTCTAGGCTTAATGCTCTGTGGAAACAGGGACTTTTTTTTTTTAAAGATTGGCACCTGACCTAACATGTGTTGCCAATCTTCTCTTTTCTTTTTCTTCTTCTTCTTCTCCCCAAAGCCCCCCAAGTACATAGTTGTAGCTTCCAGTTGGGAGAGGCTTTGGTTGTGCTGTGTGGGACACTGACTCAGCATGGCCTGATGAGGGGTGCTAGGTCCATGCCCAGGGTCCAAACAGGCTAAACCCTGGGCTGCTGAAGCAGAGCGCTTCGAACTTAACCACTCAGCCACGGGGCCGGCCCCAGGACATTTTTAATTAACCTCTAAATTCTCAGTACTTAGAAAGTGCAGAGCACAAAGTAGATGCTCAATAAGTATTTGATGAGTTCATAGAGGAGGTGGAGTTTTTAAAATTATAGCATTTTTTAAGATTCTACAGTATTTCCCCCAGATTTTAAGACTAAAAACCCTTTCTACCCGCATCTCCTCCTTTTACTATCAATGTAAAACTATCCCTACCAGAAGTGTTCTCTTTTCTGAAAAATTTGTCTCACTTTTTTTTTTACATAGTGAATAGAATTTATCAGAGTTTCTTGTATTATAATACATGACTTTCTCATAGTCACATCCAAAACAAGAGCTATGTGTCACTTGCTTTGTATATAAGGTTAATATTATATGTGCCAGTGTGCTGATTATCTACTTTATCCCATTGTATCTTAATACAAATCACCCTTTTCTAAACATAACAGGCACTCAAATATTTGACTGGATGGATGATTGAGTTTATCTTTGAAATAAGTAAATCAGGTAAATCAAACCGTGGTTTGAAATGACTCAGTGGGTAGTAGTTTATTATAAGAGCTATGATGATCAACACTGGTAAGAAAGGAGATTTAAGTCTTTCATCTAATCAAAAGTAGAATCCATTATCTAGATTTTCCTTGACATTAAAAGTGCATTAAAGAATATGTACATGTCAGAGAAACAGCAACACATTTATGGTCAGAAGACATACTTGAATACTTCTTTTTTCTTTTTGAGGAAGATTAGCCCTGAGCTAACATCTGCTGCCAATCCTCTTTTTGTTGAGGAAGATTGGCCCTGAGCTAACATCCATGCCCATCTTCCTCTATTTTATATGTGGTATGCCTGCCACAGCATGGCTTGCTAAGCAGTGCCATGTCCACACCCGGGATCTGAACCTGTGAGCCCTGGGCTGCCGAAGCAGAATGTGTGAACTTAACCGCTGTGCCACCAGGCCAACCCCAATTGAACAATTTTCAACATTTTGGTTATGTGACCTTGCACTTCAAGGAGCATGACTCCTCATCTATAAAATGAAGACCATATCATCAAACTCAAATTTTAGTGAGAATTAAAGGATTAATTCAAGATTGCCTAATACCACCAATATGACGGAATTGATACTCAGCACATATTTGTGAAAGAGGAGGAAGGAGGGGGTAAGGAAGAGGAGTGGTAAAAAGGTACAAAGAAAAGAAGCCAAGAAAAAACCCCACAATTTTTGATGGTGCTTATCCAGTATGATAGGCTTCAACTAAACCTCAATCAGTCTTAACTTTTGTTTAAGATGCAAATGTGTATTTGCAAAAGAAGAGTCAGTGGTAAGCCCTCTTATTGCTTATTGGTGATGGCTACTTTCAGCAAAATAAACTTTCCTTGGTGAAATTATATGGGTTTCTCCACTGCAGCCCACACTGGTATTAGTTATCATATAGATATAAACAGAAGCAAACAGAATTTAAATTTCTTAACACCAGCAAGACTTCAAAAAAGAAACCGACCTCAAATCCATAGTTTTTAGAAGGAGAGGGAATTGAGGGGAGCTTGATATATAATTGTGTTAGTGTAGCTTCTTAAAGTCTTCAAAAAGCCCATTCACAATTGTTGTAGTATGCATTTTTTTGTTGTTTTGAAGTTTACAACACAGAGAAAGTCGAAAGTATTATTATTTCCATTTTATAATTGAGAAAACTCCAGATAACT
Organism: Equus caballus; assembly: GCF_041296265.1. Classification (NCBI taxonomy): domain Eukaryota; kingdom Metazoa; phylum Chordata; class Mammalia; order Perissodactyla; family Equidae; genus Equus; species Equus caballus. Next base: position 30,519,612 of record NC_091715.1, on the reverse strand, counting down.
GAGTTATCTAAGGTCAAGTTGAGGTCCAAGTCAAAGTCTTCTAATTGTATGTATTATTTCCACACTGACATTCAGCAATATCATAGACAATGAAACATTCACCTTGAAACCTTGGACCCCAACCATTGAAACTAGGGTAAGAACATATGCACCAGGGCCTTCAATAAAGGAAACATAAAGATAGACTTTCATTTTCTGGAATCAGTTGTTCCCTGCTCTTCCATCTTGCCTGGCAGATCAACCACAGCTTTGACAGCCGTGTGGCAGGAGTGGGCATAAATTAAATTCAGGAAGTAAAAGCCACAAACCAAATGGAATTGGACTGCATGGCCAGTGATAATCATGCCTTACTCTCCTGATCTCTTATCATTTAAACAGAGGATAAGGATATTGTCCTCTTTTCAATCTTCCATTAGAGTCATTAAGGAATCTTTAGTTGCATAATAAAAACTATGCCTTTAAATAAGATAAATATTTATAGCATAACTTATTCAATAGTATTTGCATCATGAGATGGCGCATGGAAGAGTTCAAAGATAATGAAATAGCCACACTTGTAGTTTAATATTTTATATAACGGGAAATCTGTGATTTTCTTAATTATTTTCACTTCTTTTTTTGCCCAAGGGTGCAGCACTTAACTTTTTTAATCAAATTGCATCCTGCTAAAGAAGAAAAATTATTAATATCTCAGCCTTTCTAATTTTGGGGGGGAAGTCATTTTGTATTTGAAACAACCCTGGTGAAAATAAACACTCTATTAAACATTGCGAACCAGGCTCCTCATCTTCATATTAAAATTTTTTTTTTTAAAGATTTTATTTTTTCCTTTTTCTCCCCAAAGCCCCCGGTACATAGTTGTGTATTCTTCGTTGTGGGTTCTTCTAGTTGTGGCATGTGGGACGCTGCCTCAGCGTGGTCTGATGAGCAGTGCCATGTCCGCGCCCAGGATTCGAACTAACGAAACACTGGGCTGCCTGCAGCGGAGCGCACGAACTTAACCACTCGGCCACGGGGCCAGCCCCTTAAAATTGTTTTAAGTAAAGATTTGTTTGGGCTGTGACAATATATTACATTAGGCTGTAGAAAATTTTCCCTCTGTTAAAATTTCCTTTGGTGATGTGTATTTCCACGTTGGCCTCTATTTAAGTCAGCCACGCCCCTCAAGTTGATGGTACATTATATAAAATAGAAATAATCAATTATAATACAGTATTATATGTGAGACAATAATACCTTTGGAGACTCTGGCTCTAGGAACATGAGTTTAACAAGGATAAAGGAAACTATTTTTAATTTCTGAGAGTCTGCATAAAAGAGTATTAAGAGCATGGCCTTTGCGGGGCTGGCCACGTGGCCGAGTGGTTAAGTTCGCGCGCTCCGCTGCAGCGGCCCAGTGTTTCGTTGGTTCGAATCCTGGACGCGGACATGGCACTGCTCATCAGACCACGCTGAGGCAGCATCCCACATGCCACAACTAGGTGGACCCACAACGAAGAATATACAACTATGTAATGGCGGGGGGCTTTGGGGAGAAAAAGGAAAAAAAAAAAAAATTAAAAAAAAAAAAAAGAGCATGGCCTTTGGAGCTGGGCAGAAATGAGTTCACATTCTAGCACTGCCATGTTCTTATCTTGTGGATAGAGGCAAGTTGCTTTACAGAATCTCAGTTTCCTCATCTCAAATTTGAAGCAATAACTATTTCACCAGGGTTTTTAGGGAATAAATCAGGTTTGGATGCTTGTAAAAGTTTTGGTTGTCAATTTTCTCTCTTTACTCTTCACCAGAGGGATATTGTGCTAAGTGTACAATACCTCTTTGCTTTAAATTTCCAAAGTGTACAGCGGAAACTTAAGGAAACCTCAGGCAAAGTTTGATTAATTTCTATAATTATAATGTTTAGACCCAACGTGTATGACCAAGGAACTACTGGATTGAATTGGAATATTCTATCAATAACCTCCCCCCATTCAGTCATATCTTAAAATTAGACTAGGACATGTAGAAAATATTGAAAAAGAAAATTGCTCCCAAGCACCATGGAAAAGAACACTACTTTTCTATGTAACAAAAGTTTTGAGCTCAATGGGAACTGACTGAAGTGTGCCTTGATGAACATCACAAAATAAATGATATCAGAAATATGTCCTTTGCTAATATTCAATTATACATACTCTTGGGCATTGGCCCTGGAGTTACAAAACTTAATCACAGTTTCGTGTCATTGTAATCTAAAAAGTGACCATTTATTTTCCCAATTTCACATTCTTCCTGACAGGGGTGAGTAACGAGGAAAATAAGAACATGGTGTGACTATCATAAATTATACAATATTTGGCAATTATTGAGTGCCATCAAAATACAGGATACACATCACCCCTGTTAAGGGCATTTGTGATCCAAATGTATGCAGAAACATATCCATTCTATAGCATTAGAGAGGCACAATGCAAAATGACTTTTTTCAACCCTAAAATAAATTCTTAACCAGAGAAAATAAAGGATTAGATTATTTAATACAATGAAAATAGTCACATTTCTATTAGCTTTCAGGAGCTAGTCTCCATATACATATGGCAGTTGAAGAGTTCCTTATGACGACACAATACCTACAGCAAAGGCAGCAGTGTTAGGTTTCATTTCTCAATAAACACTTGCAGAAATATGCTCAATTCTCATATAATTAACAAATTTGATATGAGAAAGGTAGAGTAAATATTATTGTAGGCACCTGGCAGAGTGGGGTAAGGATCGGAGCAACTGCCTAAACACCAGATGAAAATATTTTAAAAGAATTATTTATTGGTCCCTAAATTCATAATTTAGGTTTGGTCCCTTGTGGATTCTAGCTTGCAAATTACTTAAATATTTGCTTAAAAAAAACATTTTGTGACCTTAATCTCTAATCCTTTTTCATGAGAACAGTTGACAGCTACATGTAATTCTAATTATACCTTATCAACCAGACTTTGTTTTCTGTATTGTATAATTTTCACAATTTATTTCTAAATGTGTAAATATGACAAGAGATGCAATGCAAATGATAATCGTAACATCAATGATCACAAAACGAAATTCAACTTTACATTCAAAAATCCACTTTTCTCAGCTTTATTGAGGTACAATTAAGAAACAAAATTGTATAAATTTAAGGTGTACAATGTGATGAGTCGATATACATATATATTGTAAAATGATTAGTACAATAAAGTTAGTTAACACATCCATCACCTCACATAGTTACTTTTGTGTGTGTGTGGTGAGAACATTTAAGATCTATTGTCTTAGCAAATTTCAAGTACATAATACAGCATTGTTAACCATAGTCACCGTGCTATACATCAGGCTCCCAGAAGTTATTCATCTTATAACTGAAAATTTGCACCCTTTGAGCAACATCTCCCCATTTCTCCCACCCCCAGCCACTGACCACCACCATTCTATTCTGTTTGTATGAGTTTGACTTTTTTAGATTCCACACATAAGTGAGATTGTACAGCATTTGTCTTTCTCTGCCTGACTCAGCAGAATGCCCTCAAGGTTTATTCACGGTGTCGCAAATGGCAGGATTTCCTTCTTTTTTATGGGTCTATAATATTCCATTGTATACTTATACCACAATTTATTTATCCATTCATGCATTGACAGAAACTTAGGTTGTCTCCATGTCTTGGCTACCGTAAATAATGCATTGAACATGGGAGTGCACATACGGTGAGCTATTGCTATCATTTCCTTCAGATAGATATATAGCAGAAGTAGAGGGGCTGGCCCCACAGCCGAGTGGTTAAGTTCGTGCACTCTGCTTCAGCGGCCCAGGGTTTCACCAGTTTGAATCCTGGGTGTGGACATGGCACTGCTCATCAACCCATGCTGAGGCGGCATCCCACATGACACAACTGGAAGGACCCACAACTAAAAATACACAACTATGCGCCGGGGGGCTTTGGGGAGAAAAAGGAAAAATAAAATCTTTAAAAGAAGTACAAGTGCTGAATCATATGGTAGTTCTATTTTTAAATTTTTTGGAACCTCCGTTCTCTTTTCCATAACGGCTGTACCAATTTACATTCCCATCAACAGTGCACAAGGGTTCTCTTTTCTCCAATCCTTGCCAGCACCTGCCATCTTTTGTCTGCCTTTGTGATTTGATGACTTTTTGTGGTGGTACGCTTTGATTCCTTTCTCCTAATCTTTTTTATATCCTCTAAAGGTTTTGATTTTATGGTTACCATGAAGCTTACATAAAAGGTCTTATAATTATAACATCCTACTTTAAGCTGGTAACAACTTAACTTTGATAGCATACCAAAACCCTAGACTTTTACTTCTCTCCCCCTCACATTTTCAGTTATTGATGTTAGAATTTACATCTTTTTTATATTATGCATCTAATAACAAATTATTGTAATTATAGTTATTTTAGTACTTTTGTCTTCTATCTTTTATATTAGAGTTGAAAGTGATTTACATACCACCATTACAATATTAGAGATCTAACTTTGACTATACGTTTACTTTTACTGGTGAGCTTTGTATATTCATGTTTTTATGTTGTTAATTAGAATCTTTTCACTTCATCTTGAAGAACTCTCTTTAGCATTTCTTGTAAGGCAGATCTAGTGATGACGAACTCTTCCAGCTTTTGTTTCTTTGGGAAATTCTTTATCTCCTCCCTAATTTCTATAGGACAGCTTTGCCAGGTATAGTATTTGTGGTTGGCAGGTTTTTTTTCCCAATATTTTGAATGTATCATCCCACTCTCTCCTGGACTGCAGGGTTTCTGCTGAGAAATCTATTCACAGAAGATTATAGGGGAGGCACTTTTTCATGTGACGAATCTCTTTTCTCTTGGCGTTTTCAAAATTCTCTTTCTCTGACTTTTGACAGTTTAATTATATTGTGTCTTGGTGTAGCCCTATTTGGGGTTATTCTGAATCCTTTGTCCAGACAGTTCACAGATCTACATTTCTTTAGGATCAGTTATTGGACCTTTATTAGTTTCCTTTGTTGACGTAATGTTTTTGATTCTTCATGATCCTCATATCCTTACACTGGCATCTGCACATTTGAGCAAGTGTTCTCTTCTTCCAGGATTTATAAGTTTCATTTGGCAAGGAAGGACCATCACCAGTCATCTCAGCCTGAAGTTCTGAACAGGCCAACTGGTACCATCCATGGGCAAGGGGTGCTTACTGTCGGGGTCTTTGTTTGGATGAGGTCACTGCCCATGCTCTGAGGTCCAAAGGGCCCGCTGGCTGGGCTCCATAGTCAAGTGGGTCTGTCATCTGGTCTCCATGGCCAGGTGGGGCCAGTGACTGGGCTCTGCAATTTCCTCTAGTCAAGCAAGGTCACTGGCTGTGTTCCTCAGTTGGGTGGTGCTGCTGGCTGGACTCTGAATTTAGGCAGGGCAGCATGCTGGGCTTTGAAATTGGGCAAGCCACTGGCTGTGCTCTACATTTGGGTGGGTTTTGCTGTCTGGGCTTCTTGCCTGGGCAAGGCTGCAGGCTGTGCTCGGCTATCCAGCAGGGCTATATGCTGGGCTCCACAGCCACGTGGAGGTAGGTTGGGTTCCAAGACTTTGCAGGGTCACTGTTTGGGCTTCCTGGTTGGGCAAGCCCAGAAGCTATGTTCTGCAGTTGGATGCCCTGCTGGCTCACCACTCTGCCTGTGTAGGGCTACAGGATGGGCTCCATGGCTGGGCTGGACTGCTTGCTTAGGATCCAATCTGGGTAGACCTGCCAATGTGCTCCCTGGCTAGATGAGACCACTGGCTCCACTCCACAGGTGGGCAGAACTGTTGGCTGTGCTCTCTGATAGGGCACCACTGCCATCTGGTACACAGTCCACCAAGATCCACCTGCTGGTTGCTGTGAGCCCCACCCTCCTTCTTGATTTCTACCTGATCCCAGGTGGTCTAGCCCTCCTGATTCTTCCAGTGTTCCCCATGAGACAGGATAGAAGTGGGCCTTGCAAGAAGCTTCCCAGAATGCTGGGGAACCTGGATGTTCACATTGAGGTCTCTCTTCCCCACTGGAGAACCCTCTTGGTGTGACTTTCTGCCGGCCTGGAGGAGGGGCTCTGTGGTCAAAGTGAAACTGCTCTTCTTATACTTCTGATGTTGTTTTTCTCAGTTTTTGTGGTCCAAGGTGGGTTCTTCAGCCTCACTCCCAGGTTCTGAGATTTTTCCAAAGGCATTCTTGTCTGTGGATAGTTGCTAGGTGGTCTTTCTGTGAGGAAGACTAATGCTGGGAACCTCCTATTCAACTATCTTGTTGATTTCACTCTCCCAACCAGACTCTCTTTCTAGCATCCAGGGGGAAGTAGTAACTTCTAAAACTCACTCAAATCTACCAGACATTGCACATTTACAGTTTTTCCTTCATTGCCTTAAATAAAAATATATTTAGCTTTGTGAACTATCATATTTTTCACAATACAGTACAGAATACCAGTACCAGTGTTTAGTGGATCTGTATTCAATAGACTAAAGTAAGATGTGTACTCTTTAAATAATTTAAAATATGTACTCCTTTACTACTATACTATATTATTACCACAATCCAAATTAAGGTCCAAATTTTAGCTAACATTAACATTAGCTATCAAAGCCTGATATGTACATACAAATGCATGCATTCAATACACATGTACACTGCATGGTTTTCTAAGATGCTATTGAAGCTATCACAAAGTGTGAATTAAGATGTTATTTTATAAAAAAAAGTTCCAATATTATATTACCTGTTTTCTTGTGTTCATTTGACCCAACAGCTCTCCTTTGCAACAGGATAATCTGAGGATGCTCTACATCATCCAGCTATGAAGTAGTTTTATAAAACCAGGTGTCCCATACAGACACTTACTCCAATGACCTGCTTTAATTCAGAATGTAACCCAACCAAATATATTTAATAGCGTGGCTAGGAAAATCACCACCATGGTTTATAAAACAGTGTCTCTGGAGAAAAGGAAGCGGACTCTTGGCTCTGCACAGAATCTTATTATTCCTATTTCCATTTCCCCCTCCTACATTTATAACAACTGATTAAACTGAATATGTTTTTTCATCTTGTAGCTGCAATCTCTATACACAAACTGATTAACTGAAATACCTACATTAATGTGATCAATATATTTATCAATCTATAATGATGTAGGAGTTGATTTTCATAATTTTGGGAGTTGAGCACCTTGATTCATTCATAAACTATTATCTTTTTTCTAAATATTAGGGATTATTAATGTGGAAAAGAAAAAAGAATTAAGGGGGAAGGGCCACATAGAGAAAATTGATTTCCCTGCAGCATAATTAAGGAATACATTTGATTAAGGACCAAAGTGATGATGCAGGAGGGAATAAAAGCATTGATAATTGATAGAGATCTAGTGAAATAGGAAAGCAATTGTAAATAGACTATTTTGAACACAAAACTGACAATTCCAGTTACCATTACTGTTTTTAGTCCTTGACAGTTAAGATCTGAGGAATGATAAGCAATGTTTCAATAGCTGCATGTACTAGAAAATAATATTCCCTGCCACCAGAAGTTGCTCTCCGCACAGCTCTCCCCAAGCCAGCGACTTGAGCACATAGACAATCAAAGTGAGGAGTATTATCCTTCAAGAATTCTTTCCAGTAGTTCTCTTCCCCTCAATTTCCAGTTTCTACTGCCTCTTCCCTTTCTAATGGGATGCTTTTGGCCTCATCAAATCCACCAGTCACTCCACAACACATCTTCAATTCATGTCCTGTAGAGGAATGCTAGGTTAGGTATCTGCACATAATCCCTCTTCAGGTATATGTATATACTGGATACATTCATATGACTGCCAATTGTTTAGAAGAATCAGCACTTTTCCAGCAGGAGAAAATTAAGGGATAACATTACTAATGGAGAATGGAGTTATACAGCCGACAGCATTTGACAGATTATTATTTTTTTTATTGCGGTAACAGTGGTTTATAACATTATGTAAATTTCAGATGTACATCATTATATATTTCGATTTCTGTGTAGATTACATCATGTTCACCACCCAAAGACTAATTACAATCCATCACCACAGACATGTGCCTAGTCACCCCTTTCGCCCTCCTCCCTCCCCCCTTTCCCTCCCGTAACCACCAATCCAATCTTTGTTTCTGTGTGGTTGTTTACTTTTGTTTTTATCTTCTACTCATGAGTGAGATCATATGGTATTTGACTTTCTTCCTCTGATTTATTTCACTTTGCACAGTACCCTCATGGTCCATCCACGTTGTCAGAAATAGCCGGATTTCATCGTTTCTTATGGCTGAGTAGTATTCTATTCTGTACGTATACCACATCTTCTTTATCCATTTGTCCCTTGATGGAGACCTTGGTTGCTTGCAAGTCTTGGCTATTGTGAATAATACTGCGATGAACATGGAGGTGCATGTATCTTTATGCCTTCGTGTTTTCATGTTCTTTGGATAACTAACCAGCAGTGGAATAGCTGGATCATATGGTAAATCTATTTTTAATTGTTTGAAGAATCTCCATTCTGTTTTCCATAGTGGCTGGACCACTTTGCACTCCCACCAGCGGCGTATAAGGGTTCCCTTCTCTCCACATCTTCTCCAACACTTATTGTTTCCTGTCTTGTTAATTACAGACATTCTGACAGATTATTAATGAGCCTTTCCTCATGGGTTGTTTGTCGTGTAAGAAATCAGAACTTAAGAGTGCCATCTGCATTAGCAAAAGTGAAATGGTAATAATCTTTCTACGTAAAGAACATATCCCAAACCATTGATTCACTTTACGATAAATGAGGTTTAAAATCATTTGGGAAGAAAGCAACAAAATGTCAGTATTTCCTAGAAATTTGAAACTCTCTAAATATGTTTAAGTGACCTTAAATATTCAGAGATGCATTCAGAAAATGGCAAAAGCCTTCAAGAAAATACCTCAAGAGGACATTGTTTATTTTTAATGTGTGAGCAAGAATTGGAGAATGAAAACGTCAGAGGGAAGGCAATAAGTGTGAATAATACACAGAAAACACTTTACAAACCTTCTACTTGAGAAACTGTGTTTTTTAACACTGGCTGGTTGAGGTAATTATCATATTTTTATGAAAGAGGCTTATCAGCAAATAAGCCACTGAGAGTGTGGAAGAAAAGTTTAGAAAATTAAAAAGTGAGAGCACATTACTCACGTCAAATTATGAAGAATAATGATCACATTAAATACGTTTATTCTATTAACACTCCGGGTTAACGTTATAGCAAGGTATAGAATCACAGGAACATTTTACAAGGATTATACTTTTTTCCTAACTTGACTGGAAAAACTTACAGTTGATTTTAGTGAAACAAAATATCAGCTTCAACCAAGGAATTCTGGATCTTTAGGTTAACTAACATAATTCCACCAAATATATTTTCCCTAAACATAGTTGTTATGTAGGAAAAGGGGTGAGAACCAGCAATTTCTGTATCTGTGACAACAGAAGTAAAGATCTCAAACAAAACATCATTGAATACATATGAATATTTCAAAGTAAAGACATTAATATAGATTCTAATATCAACCCATTAGCAACTAATTTTTCATTGGTCATATAAGCATTCCGTCAGTGAACAAAGGGAACCTAAACAGACTCTTGGGCCCATGAGATTAAAGTCAATGTCTGTTGCAATCATTCAGCACAAAGCTGGACATGCATTATGTCCCAAATAGTTATTGATTAAATATTTGGCATGTCCCTGCCATTCTAACTCAATGTTCTCTATCTGTATCTGTGAATTCCATGGATCCGTTCTTGTGTTTACATCTAAATGAAAAATTACCGGACGCATTTTCAGGATTATCTTGATCTCTTTATAGCTCAATACAACCACACAGATACAGTGTCCACATTTGCATGTGGGTTTTGAGTTACACTGAGTGTGATTGCTGCTAGATTGGCATGTCCTGGTGTAAAAATGACAATCGTCCCATGTCCATCCTTATGGTCCTATTGATTTATTTTACCAGCTGCAAAGACTAAAATTTCCTTTCAAAGTGATGACTGGAATATGAAAAATAGTTTGATAGAACAACACTTCAGCACCTTCACTTATCAAAGGTATTGAGATTTTAATGATACTTCACGAAATCAACAAACAACATCAGAATAAATTATCACTTGACTTTTCACCAATTAATAAAAAAGAACATGGACAGACAGTATTTAAGTGATGGCTTCCACTACCTGAAAGCAGTTTCAACAACCTCTTCCCTATGAACCCTCGTCATATGAATCATCATATGAGCTAAAGCGTGTCAATCATTTCAGTCAAGAAGAATGTATATTGAGCACGGCACACTCAAAAGAAAACTTGCATCTTGGCAACTAGATCTATTCTCAGCGAGAAGTAATTGTGTTTAAGGCAAAAAGCGTAATCTGATGCCTAATTGGAATTTCTTAATTTTAATTTTATTAGTTTTATAGTTGTATCTGCATATACTTATAAATTGTTAGTTTCACAGTTATAAACGCATGCCCTTAAGCATAGAGATTTTTATACCTGGCTTTACGTTTATGCATTTTAAGTAAAATTATAATAGTAATTTGTCACCATTGGGTGTCTTTGATTTTTTTTCCTTCTTTATAAAGGAAACAGTTTAAATACACATTCAACATGTCTCCCATTCATTGCTTTAATTTGGAGCAATAACGAGACTAAAGCTTTTAATAGACCACTCAATACTTTAATTCATATTTTTGAGCCCCTTCTATGTGAAATTTAGCATCAAACAAGTTAAACAGTCTTTGTACTAAAGGACCTCATGGTCCAGCCAAATTTTCCAAACTATCTAGAGAGGAATCCTGTTCAGAGTGTCACTCTCTGCTTTACAAGATGTGTACTTGAGCATGTTACATCCTCTCTAATTTACAATTTCTTTGTCTGTAAAATATGGGTGATAACAATAAAAGTTAACTCAGAGGGTATCTGTAATGAGATAATGTAGAGTGAACAGCTCAAAGACAGATAATATTGATTTTGACTTGGTAGATAATATTGATTTTGGATTGATATATCACTTTTCATGACCCCTCATTAAATGATTAATTTATACATATGCATGCACACACACACACACACACACACACATACATATATGGAGAGTGAGATAAGCCACCAACTGCTGCTACTCATGGTCCACTTCCTTATGAATACATCATCAAGCCTAGCGCATGCACTAATTTTTAAAGATGGGATTACATGGAACATTGAACAGCACTCAGCTGCAAAAAAAAATGCAAATGTGAGGAGTTTATAGAACAAGTTTTTGTGTTAGGATGAATAAAAATACCTGGCATATAATAGATGTTCAGTAGAAATATACTGAATGAATGAGAGATAATCACTGACACTGAGTCAGAACTTATTGCCTAATATCAGTTGTGTAACTGTTAGTTCTGTAACAGGTTTAAATGATGAAGGGAACTGAAAGTCAAAAGAGTTTTTACAGATTATATAACTAGATTTTTTATTTGATGACCTGAATTTATTATAAATAATACTGTGATGGTTAATTTTATATGTCAACTTGACTGGGCCAGGGGGTAGCCAGATATTTAGTCAAATCTTATTCCATGTGTGCCTGTGAGGGTGGTTTTCCATGAGATTAACATTTGAAACAGTAGACTGAGTAAAGCAGGCTGCTCTCCTGAATGTGGGTGAGCGTCACACAATCAATTGAAGGCCTGAATAGAACAAAAATGCTGACCCTCCTCTGAGTAAGAGGGAACTCTTCCTGCTGGACTGCCTTCAAGCTGGGACACTGGTTTTTTCCTGCCTTCAACTTGAACTTCCTGGGTCTCCAGCCTGCTGGCCTTTGGGCTGGACCCACACCATCGGCATTCCTGGGTCTCAAGTTTGCTCCTTACAGATTTGGGGACTTGTCAGCTTTCATAATCACATGAACCAATTCCATAGATAGATAGATAGATAGATAGATAGATAGATAGATAGATGTACATATGGTTCACTTCCTGTTCGTTCTGTTATTCTGGTGAACCATGACTAACACTGATATAATACAAACATTGACCACAAACATTTCAAAGAAATCTTTATCTTATAGTCCTATATTCATATTTTTAAAAAACATGATCTACTCTGAAGTTTTCTCATTCTATGTTTATATATAGTTTTATATTTCTCACGAAAGAAAAACTGAATGGAATGCTTTGCTTATATATATGTATATTTTCTTCATGGAAATCTGAGGTCCCAGCTCATGCTTGCTTATTGATTTCCCTTAGAAAAGTTAGTTTTTAAACCTTGGGTTTCTCTCAGTTATAATAAATATTTTACCATTACTTTCTTCCCTAGGAGGTAATGATGAGGGATGAAATATCTGAGAAACACCATTATCATTCCTTAGTATACACATAACCATTCAATAGTCTTATTATTTCAAGTATTTGGAGTGTAAAATTGTAGGTAGAAATTAATTATTAAATAATCTTGGGAAATAATGAGAAAATGTTCTACAAAATCAAGACTCCTACTTAAATAGATTCTTACAATCAAGTCTAAATTGAAATCTCCCAAGGAAACTTTGAAAGTCTACAATTACATTAAGACTAAACACTGGTGTTAAGAAAATACAGAATACAACTTTATCTCACTCAGAAACTGACCACGTAATTCTCTTCCACCTCTAGTGTGTGATTTTATCATTAAAATCAACTTATGAAATAGACACTGTTGTTATTTTATTTCTTTACAGAATCAGCAATTAAATGTCTCTAGAACTGTTTAAATAAGTTTACATCAGGACATTTGATATGTGATCCTTTTCTTTCTTCATAAACTCTGATCATAAAATAGGATAAGCTTCCAAGAGAGAAACAGACCAAAAAAGGTGCATTAATCAAAGCTATGGGATTAAATCTTTATGTGAAATTAGGCATTTTATCCTAACTTTACCTGAGAGTACTTATAATATTCTGTCATTCTGTCTTATAACTTGAGAACAGACCACATTTGATTCTTCTGCACATCTCAAGAATCAAACACAGCGTCTGACACATATTTGGAGTATATAAATGGTTGTTGAATTAATGCACAAATTAATTATAAATACCTAGGTTGATCTTCTGTCTCCCACTATAATATCCTTGAATTCTAAGAACATATTTCGTCTTTTTTATTTCCATGCACATGTGTAATATCTTGTATGTATTTACTTGAGACAATAAGGGGGAAAAATGGTAGTTGTTTTGTTTTGTTTTGTTTTTGTCTGCTTCTCCACTAGAATACAAACACTAAGGAAACAGAGACTTTGTTTCTCTTTGTTACTAATATATGCCCAAATCCTAGACCAGTGCCTGGGCCATAGCAGGTAATCAATAAGTATTTGTTGAATGAATTAATGAATGAATGAAAGGCCATTTGAGATCAGTGGTATTCCCTACCACGGTGGCTCATTCCATACAACATAATTGGGCTTACAAAGAGACTTGTTGAGTGTCAGTGAAAGAACAAATGAGGTTGGAGGGAATGAATACATCCCCGTGGGTAAGTGCTTTCTCTAAGAACGCACCTAAACCTTTTGTTTTCTGCCAGAGAAAAGGGAAGTGTGTACCTAGCCAAGAGCAAGGTAATTGACAAGCCAGGTGAAGGGGGAGAGCAAATCTAGGATATCAGCGATGAGATCATTGAATCTGTCCTACCGGGCTCCAGACAGGGCAGAAGGAACGTGCTTCTAGGACTGTGCTGAAAGATTAAGAGATGAGAGAATAAAGGGAGTGAAGAACAAGCTCAGAAAGAGTGAAAGATGGAGAGGTGGAAAGATTCACTGAGGCTCTAGAGGTGGTGCTCTCCTGTCAGAGCAGCGTGAACTAGACCATGACTAGCAAGAGAAAAGCGGAGGTCACTGGAGTTACTAAGTCTAGGAACCGAGTGAGGAGGCTATCAGAAGTGTCATCAGTATGGATGTTGAAGTCACTGATTTATCTAACATTCAAATAAAACTGTGCGATATTAAACATAACTAATGAGACCCCAAAAGCACTATATTTAATGAAACAATCACATTAGGACAATATTCAATTAAGCTGCTCAAAGAAATCATGCAAATGATTAACTTAAGACGCTTGCATCTATATTCATGAATAAAGTTTTAAAATATCATATAGTGCAGACGCTTAGCACACAGTCTCCCGGATTCATCCAAGCCCTGATCCAACCCAGAACACCACGCTTGAGCCCCTCCCAGCTACCCCACCCACCGTAAAGTAATATAACGTAACGTAACGTGACACAATGTGACGTGACGTGACGCAACGCAACGTAACGTAACGTAAAACGGATCTCCCCCACCTCCGTAAAATAACGGACAGTCCCAATTTGGTGTGACGCCATTTTGGTCGCGAGCCAGAACTGCCACTGAGCCAGAGCTCACCCAACGGCGCCTTCGTCACCCACTCTGGGAACACCTTGAGGTCGCCTTCGCCTTCGCGCCTCCAGCCATGGCGACCGCGCAGCCCTCGCAGGTGCTCCAGAACTACCACCCCGACTGCGAGGCCGCCATCAACGGCCAGATCTGCCTGGAGCTGTACGCCTCCTACGTGTACATGTCGATGGCCTACTACTTCGACAGGGCCGACGTGGCCCTGAAGCACTTCTTCCAGCTGTTCCTGCAGCAGTCGCGCCAGAAGAGGGAGCACGCCGAGAGGCTGATGCAGCTGCAGAACCAGCGCGGAGGCCGGCTCCGCCTTGGCGACATCAAGAAGCCAGACCGCGACGACTGGGAGAGCAGCCTGAAGGCGGTGGAGTGTGCGCTCCAGCTGGAGAAGAACGTCAACCAGAGCCTGCTCGATCTGCACCAGCTGGCCACCGACAAGGCGGATCCCCATCTGTGCCACTTCCTGGAGAGTCACCTCCTGCTCGAGCAAGTCAAGTCCATGAAGGAGTTGGGGGACCATCTCACCAACCTGCTCAAGATGGGGGCCCCAGCAGACGGCCTGGCAGAGTACCTCTTCGACAAGCTCACCCTGGGGGACGGCAGTAAGAACTGAGTTTGGACTGCTTTCCCCAGAGCCACAGGGTGACTTCCCCTGATCACCATACCGAGCATACATATTGCAATATTGCCCTTGCAAAACGTTCACTTTTTTTTTCTTCCAGTTTTGCCATTTCTTCCAATACAGTTATGTGGTTCCTAAATAAATAAAGCTCTGTCCTTGATTCATGTGTGCAGATCTCCTCTTTTAAGTTTTAAGTCAGGTATCCAGGAGTCTCTCCGCCCACCCACGTCCCATCCACATGCAGCTCGGGATCTCTGTGGATGGAGGGAGAAGGTATTCCATGGGACCCTGGGAAACACAAAATTAATCTTCCCCTCATAAACAAAGTGGTGGTGTGGGGTGGCTGGTCTGGGACCCTGGTGAATGTGGGTACCTGTGCATGGTAAAAGCCTAAAAACGTGGCCTGAAAATCACAATTGTGATTCCCCAATTGCCTCTGGGGAAGGAGTGAAGGGAATGGGATTGGGCAGGGATTAAAACAAAGGGTTCTTAAATTTTACGTGAAATTTTTTGATTAATAAAATATGCAAATATTATTGCTTGTTAATGTTAACTAGATAGCAAAGTGGAGACCCCAAAAGCCAGCTTGGCAGACTATCTCTTTGACAAGCTCACCCTGGGCAACAGTGATAATGGTAACTGAGCCTTAGGCTGACTTTCCCATAGACACGGGAGTGACTTCCCAGGTCACCGTGCTGGACCTGCATATTGCCCTTACAAAACATCCAAATATTGTTTTTTCCTTCAATTGTCCCCTTTCTTCCATTAAAGTACCATGGTACCCAAAACCCCAAATTACATCAATAGAAGGAGTGAAAAATATAATGTCAAGGCTGAAAGTCAAATTTGTGATATTGACTATAACGTACAATAATTCTCCCCGAATGTTGTCAGTGACTCTGGCTGCTTAGAAGAATGTAGAGGGGTCAGGAGAGTTGAAGCTGGGAGACAAGTTAGGAGATAATGTAGCTAGTCCAGAAGAGAGATGATGGTAGCTGGAACTGTGGTGGTGACAGAGGAAATGAAGAGACCTAGACAAATTCCAGATGCATTTGCATGAATCAAGAAGATTTGCTCATGGACCAGAGGTGAGAAATGGGAAATGAAAATAACCTCGGTTCTGGTGTTTGGACTTGAACACCTGGGTTGATGGTAGTGCTATTTCTTAGTTTGGGGATTTTGCCAGGGGCACATCTGGGGAGGAAGGGTGGGAAACGCATGGCATGTAAAATCTGAGATGCCTATTAGTGTCATTCAGATAGCTGAAAAAAATGCATCTGCAGTTCAAGTGGGATGTCAGGTTTGGAAATATGGGAGGCATTGTGACAGGATAAGCTCACCAGAAAGAGAGTTTAGGGAGATTGTGGCACAGCCACCCCCAAGCGTAGGGCAGCTAACGTTTCGAGAATAAAAAAAAATTAAAAAACATGAAAGACTCTAAATAGATATACTGGGGCAAATACTAAGCCAAAGAAGGCTGGTATAACTAAATTACTATCTGAGAGATTTTTAAGACAAAAACATATTTAGGAGTATTAAGTGTTTTTACTTGTTGATAAATAATTCATTAGGAAAATAAAATTATTCTGAACCTATGTATATCTAATAATGGAGCCTCAACATAAATAATGCAAAGTTTGAAAGAATGGATCACAGAAATTGATAAATTCATACTTCTCTCAGAAATTGATGGATGAGACAGACTTAAATTCAATAGAAAAAGATGATTTGAATAAGAAAATTAGTAAAATTGACCTGAAAAAACATAAATAGAACTCTGAACCCCCAAAACTGAGGGGATGTAAGTTATTATTAAGCATACAAGGAACACTTAAAAAGCTGACCATGTGCTAGGCCACAAGAAACACAAAAAACCCCACACAGGACAAATTCTCTAAACAAAAGGCAATAAAAGTAAAAATAAATATCCAAAAAACAGTCTCAAACACCAAAACACTTGGAAACTAAAAGCACTCACATAAATATTTTATGGAGAAAATAAAAACCCTAAGGTAAATGATAAAATATTAAGAACTAAATATAAAAACAAAAATAATACATATTTAAATGTCAGGAGGATGTTAAAGCAAGTCTTTAGAGAGAAATTTATAGCATTAAATGAATGTATTAGAGAATAAGAAGGATCAAAACTTAATAAAATGAGCTTTCAAAACAAGAGTTAAAAGAATAATAATGGACTAAACATGAAGACAAAAGAAAGAGGGAAATAATTGCAATAAGAGAAAACACTAATGAAATAGAGAAAAAGAACACTAGGATTAGTAAAGTCAAAACTCAAGTTTTTGAAAAGACTATTAAAATGACAAACCCTAGTCCAATCAGTCCTCAAAAAAGTAAAGACAAGACAAGAAAATGAAGGTATAAATAAACAATATTAGGTGCAGATACAGAATTAGAGATGAAGTAGTTTTTAAAAATCATAAGTGAATACTATGAACAATGCAATTCGAATAAATTCGACAATGTAGGCGAAATAGATAATTCTGTAGAAAAACATATACAACTGAAGAATAAGTTCAATGAGGTGAAAAACCAGAATAGAGTTATAATGATGACAAAATGGCACTGGTAGTCAAACATCTCCCTACCTACTCTCTCCCCAAAATATATTTTCAGCTTGCTAGCTAAAATATGCCAAAACTTCAAAAACCAAATAATACCTATCTATTAAAAACTCCTCCGGAAAATAGAGAGGGGTGACTCCCCAACTCATTTTATGAAGCAAATATAACCCTGATTATTAAAACCACATAAAGATGGTACAAAACAGAAAAATTATAGGCAAATGTCACTAATGCACACAGATGCAAAAATCCTAAATAATACATTAGCAAACTGAATCCAAAGAAGCATTTTAAAATAATGTCATATCAAGTAAGATTTATCCCAAAACCTTGTAGAAGATTTAACAATAGATAATTTATTAATTGAATTCATCACATTAACAAATTAAAAGAACAGTATCATATGATAACCATGATAAGTGCAGGAAAAGCATATGATAAAATCAATCAATTAATCATTCATGATATCTTTAAAAATAATGCCTTCCAAATACTCAGAGCAAACATCAAACTTAATGCTGTAATGTTACAAGCATTCCTCTTCAGCCTGGAAGAAAAACAGGATACTTCTTATAAGTGCTGAAGATTCTAGCAAGAGCAGCAAGATAAAAATCTGTCCTACCATTATCAAGACTCATAAAGCTATATCTATTCAAAAAGGGCGGTATTGGCACAGGCATAGACAAATGGATCAAAGAAACAGAACAGCTCAGAATGGAGAGCTCACCATGTGGAGAAAGAAAATAAAGTTATATGTACAGAAATTAGGCTCAAATACATTAAAAACCTGAATATAAAAAATTAAATATTTAAAAGAAATACTTCTATGACATCACAGCAGGGGAAGATGTCTTAAGATACAAAAAGCATACACACACAAAAGGAAAAGATTAGTACATTTGACATGACAGTTTATAAACAAGCCAAAAACTAGAGTAAGATATTTCTGATGCTTATAACCATAAAATAATTAATCCTGAATATGCAACAAATTAAATCAATAAGAAAACAAATCATCCAATTAAAAATGAGCAAGGATGATAGCAGGAAATTCACAAAAGGGCAAACTTGAATTGACCGTAAACAAATGAATACACACTCAGTTTCAAGATACAGAACATTTCCATATCACAAGTATCTCTCATGCTACTTTTTTGTTTTTGGTGAGGAAGATTGGCCCTGAGCTAACATCTGTGCCAGTCTTCCTCTATTTTGTATGTGGGTCACCACCACAACATGGCTTGATGAGTGGCGTATGATCTATGAACTGTCTGACAAAGAATTCAGAATAATACTGTTAAAGAGCTTCGGCAAACTAAAAGAACAAACAGACAGAAAACTAAATAAAATTAGGAAAACAATGCATGACCAAAATGAGAAGTTCAACAAAGAAATAGAATCTATCAAAAAAAAGAAAGCCTAACAGAAATCTAGAGCTGAATAATTTAATGACTGAACGAAAGAATTCAATAGAAATCTTCAAGAGCATATTCAACCAAGCAAAAGAACCTGAACTCAAACACAGGTCATGTTAAATTAACCATTTAGGGGAGCTAAAATAAAAAAGAATGAAAAACAGTGAAGAAAGCCTACCAGAATTATGGGACACAATGAAGAGAAACAACATACTCGATATTAGAATCTCAGAAGGAGAAGAGAAAGAGAAGGGACAGAAAATCTATTTAAAGAAATAGTGGCTGAAAACTTCCCAAACATTGGGAGAGGAATGGACATTCAGATACATGAGGCTCAAGGGACCCCAAACAGATTGAACCTGAAAAGGGCTTCACCAAGACACATTATAATTAAATTGTCCAAAGTCAATGGCAAAGAGATTTTTGAAAGCATCAAGAGAAAAGAGACTCAACAAACATGAGGGAGCACTCATAAGATTATAAACAGATTTCTCAGCAGAAACTTTGCAGGCCTGAAAAGGGTGAAATGATATATTCAAAATATTGAAAGAAAAAAACTGGCAAACAAGAATACTATACCTGGCAAAGTGGTTCTTCAGAAATGAAGGCGAGATAAAGACTTTCCCAAACAAACTAAAACTGACCGAGGTCATCACCACTAGACCTGCCTTACGAGAAATGCTAAAGGGCATTTTACGGACTGAAATAAAAGGAAGCTAATTAACATCATAAACACATGAATCTCTAAAACTTATCAGCAAAAGTAAATATATCGTCAAAGCCAGATTCTCTAATATTGTAAAGCTGCTATGTAAATCACTTACAACTGTAGTTTAAAAGTTGAAAAAAACCAAATGTATTAAAAATGACTATAACTATAATAATTTGTTATTGGATAGACAATATAAAAATGATGTAAATTGTGTCATAAATAACCTAAAGTGTGATGGGGGAGAAAGAAAAGTGACATGTATGTATGCTCTTCAAGTTGTTTTTATGTTTAAAATTGTATGATATAACTATAAGATATTTTATTTAAGCCTCATGGTAACCACAAAAGAAAAACCTGTAATAGATACACAAAAGATTATAAGAGACAAAGTATACCACCACAAAAAGATATTAAATCACAAAAGAAGACATCAAGAGAGAAAGCAAGGGACAAAGGATCTATAAAACAGAAAACAATTAATAAGGCAATACTAGGTCTTTACCTATAAATAATTATTTTAACATAAACAGATTAAATTCTCCAATCAAAAGGCATATAACGGCTGAGTCGATAGAAAAAAACAAGATTCAAAAATATGCTACCTACAAGAGATTTGCTTTAGCTTTAAGGAAACACATAGGCTGAGAATGAAGGGAAAGAAAGATATTCCAAGCAAATGGTAAACAAAATAAAGCAGCAGTAGCTATACTTACATCAGACAAAACAGGCTTTAAGCTAAAATTGTTACAAGAGACAAAAAGGTCATTACATAAAGATAAAGGGGTCAATTCATCAAAAAGATATAACAAATGTAAATATTTATTAACCCAACATCAGGGCACCCACATATAAAAAGCAAATGCTAACAGAAATAAAAGGAGAAATAAACAGCAATATAATAATAGTTGGGAACTTTAATATCCCACTTTCAACAATGGCTAGACCATCCAGACAGAGAATCAATAAGGAAACAATGGATCTGAACTATAGACTAAATGGAACTAACAGATATGTACAAATGGACCTTAACAGATATTTTTCCAAAGAAGATCTACAGTGGCCAACAGGTACGTGAAAAGGTGCTCAACATCAATTGATATCAGGGAAACGCAAGTTAAAACTACCATGAGATATCACCTCAAACCTGTTAAGATGGCTATCATAAAAAAGACAAGCGATAGCAAGTGCTGGAGAAAAGGGAACTCAGGCACTGTTGATGGGAATGTAAATTGGTAAAGCCTTTATGAGAAACAGTATGGAGCTTCCTCAAAAAGTGCAAAAGTAGAACTACCATATGATCCACCAATCCCACTTCTGGGTATACATCCATCCAAAGGAAATGAAATCATCATCTCAAAGAGCTATCTGCACCCCCATGTTCATTGCAGCATTATTTATAATAGCCAAGACATGGAAACAAATTAAGTGTCTATTTATGGATGACTAGATTAAAAATTGTGATATATATATATATATATATATATATATGAATATTATTCATCCATAAGCATAAAGAAATCTTTCCGTTTGTGACAACACAGATGGACCTTGAGGGCATTTTGCTAAGTGAAATAAGTCAGAGAAAGACAAATACTGTCTGATCCATTTATATGGGGAACCTAAAAAACCCACCAGAGCCATCCCTGATGGCCTAGTGGTTAAAGTTTGGCATGCTCCACTTCGGTGGCCTGAGGTCAGTTCCTGGGCACGGAACCACACCACCCGTCTGTCAGTAGCCATGCTGTGGTGGTGGATCACATAGAAAAACTAGAAGGACTTGCAACTAGAATATACAGCTATGTACTGGGGCTTTGGGGAGGAAAAAAAAAAAAGAGGAATATTGGCAAAAGATGTTAGCTCAGGGCAAATCTTCCTCACCAAAAAAAAAAAAAAAAAAAAAAAAAACCCCACCAAATTCATAGAAACAGAGAGTAGATTGGGGATAGCTAGTGGTGGGGGTGGGGTGGGGGGAATGGGTGAAGGTGGTCAAAAGGTACCAATTTGCAGTTATAAGATGAATAAGTTCTGGGGATCTAATGTATAGCACGGTGATTATAGTCAACAATATTATACCGTATACTTGAAGAATGCTAAGAAAGTAGATCTTAAAAGTTCTCACCAGGGCTGGCCCAGTGGCGCAGTGGTTAAGTTCGCATGTTCCGCTTCTCGCTGGCCTGGGGTTTGCCATTTCAGGTCCCGGGTGCAGACATGGCACCGCTTGGCAAAAGCCATGCTGTGGTAGGTGTCCCACGAACAACGTAGAGGAAGATGGGCATGGATGTTAGCTCAGGGCCAGGTTTCCTCAGCAAAGAGACGAGGTTTGGCAGTAGTTAGCTCAGGGCTAATCTTCCTCAAAAAAAAAAAGTTCTCACCACGTGCACAAAAAAATGGTAACTGTGAGGTGAAAGATGTCTTAACTAGCCTAATTGTAGTAATCATTTTGCAGTATATACGTTTATCAAATCTTAATGTTGTGTACCTTAAACTTACTCGATGTTATATGTCAGTTATCTTTCAATAAAGTTAGGGAAGAAATAAAATAAAAAATATTGATCTTACCAAAGAACTCGCTCTTGTTTATTTTTAATGTATGAGCAAGAATTGGAGAATGAAAACGTCAGAGGGAAGGCAATAAGTGTGAATAATACACAGAAAACACTTTACAAACCTTCTACTTGAGAAACTGTGTTTTTTAACACTGGCTGGTTGAGGTAATTATCATATTTTTATGAAAGAGGCTTATCAGCAAATAAGCCACTGAGAGTGTGGAAGAAAAGTTTAGAAAATTAAAAAGTGAGAGCACATTACTCACGTCAAATTATGAAGAATAATGATCACATTAAATACGTTTATTCTATTAACACTCCGGGTTAACGTTATAGCAAGGTATAGAATCACAGGAACATTTTACAAGGATTATACTTTTTTCCTAACTTGACTGGAAAAACTTACAGTTGATTTTAGTGAAACAAAATATCAGCTTCAACCAAGGAATTCTGGATCTTTAGGTTAACTAACATAATTCCACCAAATATATTTTCCCTAAACATAGTTGTTATGTAGGAAAAGGGGTGAGAACCAGCAATTTCTGTATCTGTGACAACAGAAGTAAAGATCTCAAACAAAACATCATTGAATACATATGAATATTTCAAAGTAAAGACATTAATATAGATTCTAATATCAACCCATTAGCAACTAATTTTTCATTGGTCATATAAGCATTCCGTCAGTGAACAAAGGGAACCTAAACAGACTCTTGGGCCCATGAGATTAAAGTCAATGTCTGTTGCAATCATTCAGCACAAAGCTGGACATGCATTATGTCCCAAATAGTTATTGATTAAATATTTGGCATGTCCCTGCCATTCTAACTCAATGTTCTCTATCTGTATCTGTGAATTCCATGGATCCGTTCTTGTGTTTACATCTAAATGAAAAATTACCGGACGCATTTTCAGGATTATCTTGATCTCTTTATAGCTCAATACAACCACACAGATACAGTGTCCACATTTGCATGTGGGTTTTGAGTTACACTGAGTGTGATTGCTGCTAGATTGGCATGTCCTGGTGTAAAAATGACAATCGTCCCATGTCCATCCTTATGGTCCTATTGATTTATTTTACCAGCTGCAAAGACTAAAATTTCCTTTCAAAGTGATGACTGGAATATGAAAAATAGTTTGATAGAACAACACTTCAGCACCTTCACTTATCAAAGGTATTGAGATTTTAATGATACTTCACGAAATCAACAAACAACATCAGAATAAATTATCACTTGACTTTTCACCAATTAATAAAAAAGAACATGGACAGACAGTATTTAAGTGATGGCTTCCACTACCTGAAAGCAGTTTCAACAACCTCTTCCCTATGAACCCTCGTCATATGAATCATCATATGAGCTAAAGCGTGTCAATCATTTCAGTCAAGAAGAATGTATATTGAGCACGGCACACTCAAAAGAAAACTTGCATCTTGGCAACTAGATCTATTCTCAGCGAGAAGTAATTGTGTTTAAGGCAAAAAGCGTAATCTGATGCCTAATTGGAATTTCTTAATTTTAATTTTATTAGTTTTATAGTTGTATCTGCATATACTTATAAATTGTTAGTTTCACAGTTATAAACGCATGCCCTTAAGCATAGAGATTTTTATACCTGGCTTTACGTTTATGCATTTTAAGTAAAATTATAATAGTAATTTGTCACCATTGGGTGTCTTTGATTTTTTTTCCTTCTTTATAAAGGAAACAGTTTAAATACACATTCAACATGTCTCCCATTCATTGCTTTAATTTGGAGCAATAACGAGACTAAAGCTTTTAATAGACCACTCAATACTTTAATTCATATTTTTGAGCCCCTTCTATGTGAAATTTAGCATCAAACAAGTTAAACAGTCTTTGTACTAAAGGACCTCATGGTCCAGCCAAATTTTCCAAACTATCTAGAGAGGAATCCTGTTCAGAGTGTCACTCTCTGCTTTACAAGATGTGTACTTGAGCATGTTACATCCTCTCTAATTTACAATTTCTTTGTCTGTAAAATATGGGTGATAACAATAAAAGTTAACTCAGAGGGTATCTGTAATGAGATAATGTAGAGTGAACAGCTCAAAGACAGATAATATTGATTTTGACTTGGTAGATAATATTGATTTTGGATTGATATATCACTTTTCATGACCCCTCATTAAATGATTAATTTATACATATGCATGCACACACACACACACACACACACACATACATATATGGAGAGTGAGATAAGCCACCAACTGCTGCTACTCATGGTCCACTTCCTTATGAATACATCATCAAGCCTAGCGCATGCACTAATTTTTAAAGATGGGATTACATGGAACATTGAACAGCACTCAGCTGCAAAAAAAAATGCAAATGTGAGGAGTTTATAGAACAAGTTTTTGTGTTAGGATGAATAAAAATACCTGGCATATAATAGATGTTCAGTAGAAATATACTGAATGAATGAGAGATAATCACTGACACTGAGTCAGAACTTATTGCCTAATATCAGTTGTGTAACTGTTAGTTCTGTAACAGGTTTAAATGATGAAGGGAACTGAAAGTCAAAAGAGTTTTTACAGATTATATAACTAGATTTTTTATTTGATGACCTGAATTTATTATAAATAATACTGTGATGGTTAATTTTATATGTCAACTTGACTGGGCCAGGGGGTAGCCAGATATTTAGTCAAATCTTATTCCATGTGTGCCTGTGAGGGTGGTTTTCCATGAGATTAACATTTGAAACAGTAGACTGAGTAAAGCAGGCTGCTCTCCTGAATGTGGGTGAGCGTCACACAATCAATTGAAGGCCTGAATAGAACAAAAATGCTGACCCTCCTCTGAGTAAGAGGGAACTCTTCCTGCTGGACTGCCTTCAAGCTGGGACACTGGTTTTTTCCTGCCTTCAACTTGAACTTCCTGGGTCTCCAGCCTGCTGGCCTTTGGGCTGGACCCACACCATCGGCATTCCTGGGTCTCAAGTTTGCTCCTTACAGATTTGGGGACTTGTCAGCTTTCATAATCACATGAACCAATTCCATAGATAGATAGATAGATAGATAGATAGATAGATAGATAGATAGATGTACATATGGTTCACTTCCTGTTCGTTCTGTTATTCTGGTGAACCATGACTAACACTGATATAATACAAACATTGACCACAAACATTTCAAAGAAATCTTTATCTTATAGTCCTATATTCATATTTTTAAAAAACATGATCTACTCTGAAGTTTTCTCATTCTATGTTTATATATAGTTTTATATTTCTCACGAAAGAAAAACTGAATGGAATGCTTTGCTTATATATATGTATATTTTCTTCATGGAAATCTGAGGTCCCAGCTCATGCTTGCTTATTGATTTCCCTTAGAAAAGTTAGTTTTTAAACCTTGGGTTTCTCTCAGTTATAATAAATATTTTACCATTACTTTCTTCCCTAGGAGGTAATGATGAGGGATGAAATATCTGAGAAACACCATTATCATTCCTTAGTATACACATAACCATTCAATAGTCTTATTATTTCAAGTATTTGGAGTGTAAAATTGTAGGTAGAAATTAATTATTAAATAATCTTGGGAAATAATGAGAAAATGTTCTACAAAATCAAGACTCCTACTTAAATAGATTCTTACAATCAAGTCTAAATTGAAATCTCCCAAGGAAACTTTGAAAGTCTACAATTACATTAAGACTAAACACTGGTGTTAAGAAAATACAGAATACAACTTTATCTCACTCAGAAACTGACCACGTAATTCTCTTCCACCTCTAGTGTGTGATTTTATCATTAAAATCAACTTATGAAATAGACACTGTTGTTATTTTATTTCTTTACAGAATCAGCAATTAAATGTCTCTAGAACTGTTTAAATAAGTTTACATCAGGACATTTGATATGTGATCCTTTTCTTTCTTCATAAACTCTGATCATAAAATAGGATAAGCTTCCAAGAGAGAAACAGAGACCAAAAAAGGTGCATTAATCAAAGCTATGGGATTAAATCTTTATGTGAAATTAGGCATTTTATCCTAACTTTACCTGAGAGTACTTATAATATTCTGTCATTCTGTCTTATAACTTGAGAACAGACCACATTTGATTCTTCTGCACATCTCAAGAATCAAACACAGCGTCTGACACATATTTGGAGTATATAAATGGTTGTTGAATTAATGCACAAATTAATTATAAATACCTAGGTTGATCTTCTGTCTCCCACTATAATATCCTTGAATTCTAAGAACATATTTCGTCTTTTTTATTTCCATGCACATGTGTAATATCTTGTATGTATTTACTTGAGACAATAAGGGGGAAAAATGGTAGTTGTTTTGTTTTGTTTTGTTTTTGTCTGCTTCTCCACTAGAATACAAACACTAAGGAAACAGAGACTTTGTTTCTCTTTGTTACTAATATATGCCCAAATCCTAGACCAGTGCCTGGGCCATAGCAGGTAATCAATAAGTATTTGTTGAATGAATTAATGAATGAATGAAAGGCCATTTGAGATCAGTGGTATTCCCTACCACGGTGGCTCATTCCATACAACATAATTGGGCTTACAAAGAGACTTGTTGAGTGTCAGTGAAAGAACAAATGAGGTTGGAGGGAATGAATACATCCCCGTGGGTAAGTGCTTTCTCTAAGAACGCACCTAAACCTTTTGTTTTCTGCCAGAGAAAAGGGAAGTGTGTACCTAGCCAAGAGCAAGGTAATTGACAAGCCAGGTGAAGGGGGAGAGCAAATCTAGGATATCAGCGATGAGATCATTGAATCTGTCCTACCGGGCTCCAGACAGGGCAGAAGGAACGTGCTTCTAGGACTGTGCTGAAAGATTAAGAGATGAGAGAATAAAGGGAGTGAAGAACAAGCTCAGAAAGAGTGAAAGATGGAGAGGTGGAAAGATTCACTGAGGCTCTAGAGGTGGTGCTCTCCTGTCAGAGCAGCGTGAACTAGACCATGACTAGCAAGAGAAAAGCGGAGGTCACTGGAGTTACTAAGTCTAGGAACCGAGTGAGGAGGCTATCAGAAGTGTCATCAGTATGGATGTTGAAGTCACTGATTTATCTAACATTCAAATAAAACTGTGCGATATTAAACATAACTAATGAGACCCCAAAAGCACTATATTTAATGAAACAATCACATTAGGACAATATTCAATTAAGCTGCTCAAAGAAATCATGCAAATGATTAACTTAAGACGCTTGCATCTATATTCATGAATAAAGTTTTAAAATATCATATAGTGCAGACGCTTAGCACACAGTCTCCCGGATTCATCCAAGCCCTGATCCAACCCAGAACACCACGCTTGAGCCCCTCCCAGCTACCCCACCCACCGTAAAGTAATATAACGTAACGTAACGTGACACAATGTGACGTGACGTGACGCAACGCAACGTAACGTAACGTAAAACGGATCTCCCCCACCTCCGTAAAATAACGGACACTCCCAACTTGGTGTGACGCCATTTTGGTCGCGAGCCAGAACTGCCACTGAGCCAGCGCTCACCCAACGGCGCCTTCGTCACCCACTCTGGGAACACCTTGAGGTCGCCTTCGCCTTCGCGCCTCCAGCCATGGCGACCGCGCAGCCCTCGCAGGTGCTCCAGAACTACCACCCCGACTGCGAGGCCGCCATCAACGGCCAGATCTGCCTGGAGCTGTACGCCTCCTACGTGTACATGTCGATGGCCTACTACTTCGACAGGGACGACGTGGCCCTGAAGCACTTCTTCCAGCTGTTCCTGCAGCAGTCGCGCCAGAAGAGGGAGCACGCCGAGAGGCTGATGCAGCTGCAGAACCAGCGCGGAGGCCGCCTCCGCCTTGGCGACATCAAGAAGCCAGACCGCGACGACTGGGAGAGCGGCCTGAAGGCCGTGGAGTGTGCGCTCCAGCTGGAGAAGAACGTCAACCAGAGCCTGCTCGATCTGCACCAGCTGGCCACCGACAAGGCGGATCCCCATCTGTGCCACTTCCTGGAGAGTCACCTCCTGCTCGAGCAAGTCAAGTCCATGAAGGAGTTGGGGGACCATCTCACCAACCTGCTCAAGATGGGGGCCCCAGCAGACGGCCTGGCAGAGTACCTCTTCGACAAGCTCACCCTGGGGGACGGCAGTAAGAACTGAGTTTGGACTGCTTTCCCCAGAGCCACAGGGTGACTTCCCCTGATCACCATACCGAGCATACATATTGCAATATTGCCCTTGCAAAACGTTCACTTTTTTTTTCTTCCAGTTTTGCCATTTCTTCCAATACAGTTATGTGGTTCCTAAATAAATAAAGCTCTGTCCTTGATTCATGTGTGCAGAGCTCCTCTTTTAAGTTTTAAGTCAGGTATCCAGGAGTCTCTCCGCCCACCCACGTCCCATCCACATGCAGCTCGGGATCTCTGTGGATGGAGGGAGAAGGTATTCCATGGGACCCTGGGAAACACAAAATTAATCTTCCCCTCATAAACAAAGTGGGGGTGTGGGGTGGCTGGTCTGGGACCCTGGTGAATGTGGGTACCTGTGCATGGTAAAAGCCTAAAAACGTGGCCTGAAAATCACAATTGTGATTCCCCAATTGCCTCTGGGGAAGGAGTGAAGGGAATGGGATTGGGCAGGGATTAAAACAAAGGGTTCTTAAATTTTACGTGAAATTTTTTTGATTAATAAAATATGCAAATATTATTGCTTGTTAATGTTAACTAGATAGCAAAGTGGAGACCCCAAAAGCCAGCTTGGCAGACTATCTCTTTGACAAGCTTACCCTGGGCAACAGTGATAATGGTAACTGAGCCTTAGGCTGACTTTCCCATAGACACGGGAGTGACTTCCCAGGTCACCGTGCTGGACCTGCATATTGCCCTTACAAAACATCCAAATATTGTTTTTTCCTTCAATTGTCCCCTTTCTTCCATTAAAGTACCATGGTACCCAAAACCCCAAATTACATCAATAGAAGGAGTGAAAAATATAATGTCAAGGCTGAAAGTCAAATTTGTGATATTGACTATAACGTACAATAATTCTCCCTGAATGTTGTCAGTGACTCTGGCTGCTTAGAAGAATGTAGAGGGGTCAGGAGAGTTGAAGCTGGGAGACAAGTTAGGAGATAATGTAGCTAGTCCAGAAGAGAGATGATGGTAGCTGGAACTGTGGTGGTGACAGAGGAAATGAAGAGACCCAGACAAATTCCAGATGCATTTGCATGAATCAAGAAGATTTGCTCATGGACCAGAGGTGAGAAATGGGAAATGAAAATAACCTCGGTTCTGGTGTTTGGACTTGAACACCTGGGTTGATGGTAGTGCTATTTCTTAGTTTGGGGATTTTGCCAGGGGCACATCTGGGGAGGAAGGGTGGGAAACGCATGGCATGTAAAATCTGAGATGCCTATTAGTGTCATTCAGATAGCTGAAAAAAATGCATCTGCAGTTCAAGTGGGATGTCAGGTTTGGAAATATGGGAGGCATTGTGACAGGATAAGCTCACCAGAAAGAGAGTTTAGGGAGATTGTGGCACAGCCACCCCCAAGCGTAGGGCAGCTAACGTTTCGAGAATAAAAAAAAATTAAAAAACATGAAAGACTCTAAATAGATATACTGGGGCAAATACTAAGCCAAAGAAGGCTGGTATAACTAAATTACTATCTGAGAGATTTTTAAGACAAAAACATATTTAGGAGTATTAAGTGTTTTTACTTGTTGATAAATAATTCATTAGGAAAATAAAATTATTCTGAACCTATGTATATCTAATAATGGAGCCTCAACATAAATAATGCAAAGTTTGAAAGAATGGATCACAGAAATTGATAAATTCATACTTCTCTCAGAAATTGATGGATGAGACAGACTTAAATTCAATAGAAAAAGATGATTTGAATAAGAAAATTAGTAAAATTGACCTGAAAAAACATAAATAGAACTCTGAACCCCCAAAACTGAGGGGATGTAAGTTATTATTAAGCATACAAGGAACACTTAAAAAGCTGACCATGTGCTAGGCCACAAGAAACACAAAAAACCCCACACAGGACAAATTCTCTAAACAAAAGGCAATAAAAGTAAAAATAAATAGCCAGAAAACAGTCTCAAACACCAAGACACTTGGAAACTAAAAGCACTCACATAAATATTTTATGGAGAAAATAAAAACCCTAAGGTAAATGATAAAATATTAAGAACTAAATATAAAAACAAAAATAATACATATTTAAATGTCAGGAGGATGTTAAAGCAGGTCTTTAGAGAGAAATTTATAGCATTAAATGAATGTATTAGAGAATAAGAAGGATCAAAACTTAATAAAATGAGCTTTCAAAACAAGAGTTAAAAGAATAATAATGGACTAAACATGAAGACAAAAGAAAGAGGGAAATAATTGCAATAAGAGAAAACACTAATGAAATAGAGAAAAAGAACACTAGGATTAGTAAAGTCAAAACTCAAGTTTTTGAAAAGACTATTAAAATGACAAACCCTAGTCCAATCAGTCCTCAAAAAAGTAAAGACAAGACAAGAAAATGAAGGTATAAATAAACAATATTAGGTGCAGATACAGAATTAGAGATGAAGTAGTTTTTAAAAATCATAAGTGAATACTATGAACAATGCAATTCGAATAAATTCGACAATGTAGACGAAATAGATAATTCTGTAGAAAAACATATACAACTGAAGAATAAGTTCAATGAGGTGAAAAACCAGAATAGAGTTATAATGATGACAAAATGGCACTGGTAGTCAAACATCTCCCTACCTACTCTCTCCCCAAAATATATTTTCAGCTTGCTAGCTAAAATATGCCAAAACTTCAAAAACCAAATAATACCTATCTATTAAAAACTCCTCCGGAAAATAGAGAGGGGTGACTCCCCAACTCATTTTATGAAGCAAATATAACCCTGATTATTAAAACCACATAAAGATGGTACAAAACAGAAAAATTATAGGCAAATGTCACTAATGCACATAGATGCAAAAATCCTAAATAATACATTAGCAAACTGAATCCAAAGAAGCATTTTAAAATAATGTCATATCAAGTAAGATTTATCCCAAAACCTTGTAGAAGATTTAACAATAGATAATTTATTAATTGAATTCATCACATTAACAAATTAAAAGAACAGTATCATATGATAACCATGATAAGTGCAGGAAAAGCATATGATAAAATCAATCAATTAATCATTCATGATATCTTTAAAAATAATGCCTTCCAAATACTCAGAGCAAACATCAAACTTAATGCTGTAATGTTACAAGCATTCCTCTTCAGCCTGGAAGAAAAACAGGATACTTCTTATAAGTGCTGAAGATTCTAGCAAGAGCAGCAAGATAAAAATCTGTCCTACCATTATCAAGACTCATAAAGCTATATCTATTCAAAAAGGGCGGTATTGGCACAGGCATAGACAAATGGATCAAAGAAACAGAACAGCTCAGAATGGAGAGCTCACCATGTGGAGAAAGAAAATAAAGTTATATGTACAGAAATTAGGCTCAAATACATTAAAAACCTGAATATAAAAAATTAAATATTTAAAAGAAATACTTCTATGACATCACAGCAGGGGAAGATGTCTTAAGATACAAAAAGCATACACACACAAAAGGAAAAGATTAGTACATTTGACATGACAGTTTATAAACAAGCCAAAAACTAGAGTAAGATATTTCTGATGCTTATAACCATAAAATAATTAATCCTGAATATGCAACAAATTAAATCAATAAGAAAACAAATCATCCAATTAAAAATGAGCAAGGATGATAGCAGGAAATTCACAAAAGGGCAAACTTGAATTGACCGTAAACAAATGAATACACACTCAGTTTCAAGATACAGAACATTTCCATATCACAAGTATCTCTCATGCTACTTTTTTGTTTTTGGTGAGGAAGATTGGCCCTGAGCTAACATCTGTGCCAGTCTTCCTCTATTTTGTATGTGGGTCACCACCACAACATGGCTTGATGAGTGGCGTATGATCTATGAACTGTCTGACAAAGAATTCAGAATAATACTGTTAAAGAGCTTCGGCAAACTAAAAGAACAAACAGACAGAAAACTAAATAAAATTAGGAAAACAATGCATGACCAAAATGAGAAGTTCAACAAAGAAATAGAATCTATCAAAAAAAAGAAAGCCTAACAGAAATCTAGAGCTGAATAATTTAATGACTGAATGAAAGAATTCAATAGAAATCTTCAAGAGCATATTCAACCAAGCAAAAGAACCTGAACTCAAACACAGGTCATGTTAAATTAACCATTTAGGGGAGCTAAAATAAAAAAGAATGAAAAACAGTGAAGAAAGCCTACCAGAATTATGGGACACAATGAAGAGAAACAACATACTCGATATTAGAATCTCAGAAGGAGAAGAGAAAGAGAAGGGACAGAAAATCTATTTAAAGAAATAGTGGCTGAAAACTTCCCAAACATTGGGAGAGGAATGGACATTCAGATACATGAGGCTCAAGGGACCCCAAACAGATTGAACCTGAAAAGGGCTTCACCAAGACACATTATAATTAAATTGTCCAAAGTCAATGGCAAAGAGATTTTTGAAAGCATCAAGAGAAAAGAGACTCAACAAACATGAGGGAGCACTCATAAGATTATAAACAGATTTCTCAGCAGAAACTTTGCAGGCCTGAAAAGGGTGAAATGATATATTCAAAATATTGAAAGAAAAAAACTGGCAAACAAGAATACTATACCTGGCAAAGTGGTTCTTCAGAAATGAAGGCGAGATAAAGACTTTCCCAAACAAACTAAAACTGACCGAGGTCATCACCACTAGACCTGCCTTACGAGAAATGCTAAAGGGCATTTTACGGACTGAAATAAAAGGAAGCTAATTAACATCATAAACACATGAATCTCTAAAACTTATCAGCAAAAGTAAATATATCGTCAAAGCCAGATTCTCTAATATTGTAAAGCTGCTATGTAAATCACTTACAACTGTAGTTTAAAAGTTGAAAAAAACCAAATGTATTAAAAATGACTATAACTATAATAATTTGTTATTGGATAGACAATATAAAAATGATGTAAATTGTGTCATAAATAACCTAAAGTGTGATGGGGGAGAAAGAAAAGTGACATGTATGTATGCTCTTCAAGTTGTTTTTATGTTTAAAATTGTATGATATAACTATAAGATATTTTATTTAAGCCTCATGGTAACCACAAAAGAAAAACCTGTAATAGATACACAAAAGATTATAAGAGACAAAGTATACCACCACAAAAAGATATTAAATCACAAAAGAAGACATCAAGAGAGAAAGCAAGGGACAAAGGATCTATAAAACAGAAAACAATTAATAAGGCAATACTAGGTCTTTACCTATAAATAATTATTTTAACATAAACAGATTAAATTCTCCAATCAAAAGGCATATAACGGCTGAGTCAATAGAAAAAAACAAGATTCAAAAATATGCTACCTACAAGAGATTTGCTTTAGCTTTAAGGAAACACATAGGCTGAGAATGAAGGGAAAGAAAGATATTCCAAGCAAATGGTAAACAAAATAAAGCAGCAGTAGCTATACTTACATCAGACAAAACAGGCTTTAAGCTAAAATTGTTACAAGAGACAAAAAGGTCATTACATAAAGATAAAGGGGTCAATTCATCAAAAAGATATAACAAATGTAAATATTTATTAACCCAACATCAGGGCACCCACATATAAAAAGCAAATGCTAACAGAAATAAAAGGAGAAATAAACAGCAATATAATAATAGTTGGGAACTTTAATATCCCACTTTCAACAATGGCTAGACCATCCAGACAGAGAATCAATAAGGAAACAATGGATCTGAACTATAGACTAAATGGAACTAACAGATATGTACAAATGGACCTTAACAGATATTTTTCCAAAGAAGATCTACAGTGGCCAACAGGTACGTGAAAAGGTGCTCAACATCAATTGATATCAGGGAAACGCAAGTTAAAACTACCATGAGATATCACCTCAAACCTGTTAAGATGGCTATCATAAAAAAGACAAGCGATAGCAAGTGCTGGAGAAAAGGGAACTCAGGCACTGTTGATGGGAATGTAAATTGGTAAAGCCTTTATGAGAAACAGTATGGAGCTTCCTCAAAAAGTGCAAAAGAAGAACTACCATATGATCCACCAATCCCACTTCTGGGTATACATCCATCCAAAGGAAATGAAATCATCATCTCAAAGAGCTATCTGCACCCCCATGTTCATTGCAGCATTATTTATAATAGCCAAGACATGGAAACAAATTAAGTGTCTATTTGTGGATGACTAGATTAAAAAGTGTGATATATATATATATGAATATTATTCATCCATAAGCATAAAGAAATCTTTCCATTTGTGACAACACAGATGGACCTTGAGGGCATTTTGCTAAGTGAAATAAGTCAGAGAAAGACAAATACTGTCTGATCTCATTTATATGGGGAACCTAAAAAACCCACCAGAGCCATCCCTGATGGCCTAGTGGTTAAAGTTTGGCATGCTCCACTTCGGTGGCCTGAGGTCAGTTCCTGGGCACGGAACCACACCACCCGTCTGTCAGTAGCCATGCTGTGGTGGTGGATCACATAGAAAAACTAGAAGGACTTGCAACTAGAATATACAGCTATGTACTGGGGCTTTGGGGAGGAAAAAAAAAAAGAGGAATATTGGCAAAAGATGTTAGCTCAGGGCAAATCTTCCTCACCAAAAAAAAAAAAAAAAAAAAAACCCACCAAATTCATAGAAACAGAGAGTAGATTGGGGATAGCTAGGGGTGGGGGTGGGGTGGGGGGAATGGGTGAAGGTGGTCAAAAGGTACCAATTTGCAGTTATAAGATGAATAAGTTCTGGGGATCTAATGTATAGCACGGTGATTATAGTCAACAATATTATACCGTATACTTGAAGAATGCTAAGAAAGTAGATCTTAAAAGTTCTCACCGGGGCTGGCCCAGTGGCGCAGTGGTTAAGTTCGCATGTTCCGCTTCTCGCTGGCCTGGGGTTCGCCATTTCAGGTCCCGGGTGCAGACATGGCACCGCTTGGCAAAAGCCATGCTGTGGTAGGTGTCCCACGAACAA
Organism: Equus caballus; assembly: GCF_041296265.1. Lineage (NCBI taxonomy): Eukaryota > Metazoa > Chordata > Mammalia > Perissodactyla > Equidae > Equus > Equus caballus. The sequence continues at coordinate 30,484,203 of NC_091715.1, read as the reverse complement.
CGTAGAGGAAGATGGGCATGGATGTTAGCTCAGGGCCAGGTTTCCTCAGCAAAGAGACGAGGTTTGGCAGTAGTTAGCTCAGGGCTAATCTTCCTCAAAAAAAAAAAAGTTCTCACCACGTGCACAAAAAAATGGTAACTGTGAGGTGAAAGATGTCTTAACTAGCCTAATTGTAGTAATCATTTTGCAGTATATACGTTTATCAAAGCTTAATGTTGTGTACCTTAAACTTACTCGATGTTGTATGTCAGTTATCTTTCAATAAAGTTAGGGAAGAAATAAAATAAAAAATATTGATCTTACCAAAGAACTCGCTCTTTGTTTAATTTTTTCATTATTGTTTCTTTGTTTTCCATTTCATTGTTTTCTCCTCCTTTCTTTTATTTCTTTCATTCTGTTTCCTTTGGGTTTATTTCGCTCTTCTTTTTCTAGGCTCTTGAGGTGGAAACGTGGTTTATTGATTTGAAGCTTTTCCTCTTTATTATATAAACATTTAGCTTTATAAGTTTCCTAATCGACACTGGGTTAGCTGCACCCCACAAATTTTGATATACTGTATTTTCATTTTGTTAAATATATATTTTATTTCCCTTGATTCTTTCTCTTTGACTAATGGATTATTTAGAAGTGTGTTGTTTAGTTTTTCAATGTTTACGCATTATCCTCATCTTTCTGTTATCAATCAGTAGTTTGATTCCATGTGGTCAGACAATATACTCCATATGATTTAAATTTTTAAATTTGTTGAGGTTTGCTTTATGGTTTAGGATATACTTTATATTGGCATATCTTCTGTGGGTATTCAAAAGGAATGTGTATTCTGATGTTGTTGGGCAAAGTATTCTATAAATGTCAATTAGATCACTTTAGCTGATGTTGTTAAATCCTTCTATATCCTTGCCGATTTTCTGTCTAGTTGTTCTATCCACTATTAAGAAAAGGGTGTTTAAGTCTCCAACTATAATTGTGGATTTTTCTATTTCTTCTTTCAGTTCTGTTTTTGCTTCTCATATTTTGTAGCTCCTTCGTTTGGTGCATACTCATTTAAGATTTCTATGTTTTCCTGGTGGACTGACACTTTTATCGTTATAAAATGTCCCTCTCTGTCTCTAAAAAATTTCTTTTCTCTGAAATCTACTTTATCTAATATTAATATAGCCACTCCTTCTTTCCTGTGATTAAGATTTGCATGATAGATCTTTTTCCATCAATTTACTTTCAACTTGCCTATATCATTGTAGTTGAAATGAGTTTCTTGTGGACAGTGTAAAAGTTGGGTCATATTTTTAAATTGATTCTGTTAATCTCTGCCTTTAATTGCTACATTTATACCACTTCCATTTAAAGTAATTACTTATATATTAGGGCTTAAGTCTGAGATTCTGCTTTTTGCTGTTTGCTCTCTTCTGCTTTCCTGTTGGTTACTTGAACATTTTTCAGAATTCCATTTTGATTTCTCTATAGTGCTTTTGAGTGTATCACTTTGTATGACTCTTTTAATCATTGCTTTAAGTATTACATTATATATACATAACATCTCACAGTCTACCTATGCTATTTTACTAGTTCTAGTGACATGCAGAAGCCTTACCTCCCTTTACATCTCTTTACCTTCCTCCACTTATCATATAATTGTTTAAAATATTTCCTCTACATACATTTAGGACCACATCAGGCAGTATTATTATTTTGGTTTTCACCATCAAATATAATTTAGAAAACTCAAGAGGAAAAGGAAAGCCTATTGGTGTTTGCCTATATTTTTGCTTACCTTGATCTCTCTTCTATCCTGATGTTCTAAGGTTTGTTCTTTTATTATTTTATATTCATTTAGAAAACTTCTTTAGCCATTCTTTTAGGGTAGATCTGCTAGCCACAAATTCTCTTAATTTTCCTTCTGAAAATGTCTTGATTGCCACTTCATTCCTGAAGGATATGTCCACTGGATATATGATTGTGGGTTAACAGTTTTTTGGGGTAACTTTCAAGCACTTAAAACAATATTTTGCCTCTTCTTTCTGGCTTCCACGCTTTTGAAGATAAATCCACTGTCATTCTAATTGTTTTCCTGTCTTTAGTTTTCAGCAGTTTAATTATGATTTGTCTTGGTGTTGATTTCTTTGCGTTCTCCTGTTTAGCATTTGCTCAACAATTTGAATCTGTAAGTTTACGTCTCTTGACAAATTTGGTACAGTCATTATTTCTTCAAATACTTTTTCAGACCTGCCTTCTTTATGCTTTCCTTCTGGTTCCCTGATGACGTGGGTGTTAGGACTTTTGTTATAGTGTTATAGATCCCCCAGGTTTTCATCTTTTTCAATCTGTTTTCTCTGTGTTGTTCAGATTTGGTAATTTCTATTTTTCTGTCTTCCAATTCAGTGACACTTTCCTCTCTTCCTTCCGTTCTGCTGTTAAGCCTGTCCCCTGAGCTTTTTTATTTCAATTAGTATAATTTTCAGTTTTAAAATTTTCATTTAGTCCATCTTCCTATCTTCTGTTTATTGGCTGACACTTTAATTTCTTTTCTGAGATTTACTTTTTTTTCACTTGTTTTATGCATGTTTGTAATGCTCTTTGACATATTTTTACCATGACAGGTATGAAATCTTCGTGAGATAATTCTACAATCTATGTCATCTTGGTGTTGGGACATGTTGATTGTCTTTTTTTTTCATTCAGAATGGGATTTTTCTGGTTCTTTGTAGGATGAGTGATTTTTGACTGAATCTAGATATTTTCATATTATCTTACAAGACTCTGGATCTTACATAATCTTTGTCTTAAATGGCTTTTTTTCTGACACTGCTCTGACAGGGGAAGGAGAGGGTTGCTGATTTGTTAATGCCAGGTGTGGGCAGAAGTCCAGGTTCTCTAGTTGACTACCATTGACATCCAAAGAGGGCTGGGCTCCTTATTGCTACTGGGTGGGGACTGGAGTTCCCATTCCCCGTGTGTTCTCCACTGATACCAAAGTGAGGGTGGTCTAGTTACCACAGGGCTATGGTGAAAGTCCTGACCTTCTATGTATTAGTTACAGTTCTCCAAAGAAACCGAATCAATAGGATGTTTATATATATATATAGAGAGAGAGTTATTTTAAGAAATTGGTTCATGTGATCATAGAGGGTGGCAAGTCCAAGCGCCATCAGGTTGGGGACCCAGGAAAGAGCTGATGCTGCAGTTCAAGTCTGAAGGCTGTCTGCTGGCAGAATTCCCTCTTGCTCAGCGGAGGTCATTCTTTTATTCTATTCGGGCCTTTAACTGATTGGATGAGGCCCACTCGCTACTATGTCATTCCTCAGATTCCAAGGTCTCTAGTTGGTCTGCTTTTTTCTCAGCACCCTTTAGAGTCTTCTTTTTTTAAAAAAAATAAATGTTGCAATATAATTCACACACGATACAATTTACCCTTTGAATTTATAATTCAATAGCTTTTAGCACACTCATAGAGTTCTGCATCCATCACCACAATAAATTCTGGAATATTTTCATTGCCCCCAAAATAAACCCTGCTCCACTTAGCTATCATTTTCCAGTCTCCCCACCTGCCCAAGCCTAGGCAGTTGCTAATCTACTTTCTGTGTATTATAGATTTGTCTATTCTGGATATTTCATAGGTATGAAACCACACAATATGTGGTCCTTTTTGACTGGATTCTTTCACTTAGCATGATGCTTTCAAGGTCCATTCATGTCACAGAATGCATCAGTACTTTATTCCTCTTATTGCTGACTAACATTTCATTAGATGGATATATCACATTTTCTACATCCATTCATCAGTTGATGGGCATTTGGGTTGTTTCCACTTGTAATTAGTTTCCTGTAAAAATTACCATGAATTGATTGCTCAAAACAACACATATTCTCTCAGAGGTCTGGAGGCCAGAAGTACCAAAATATTTTCACTGGTCCAAAATCAAGATGTCAGCAGGGCCATATTCCCTCTGAAGGATCCAGAGGAGAATCTTCCTTTCCTCTTCTAGCGTTTGTGGCGGCCAGCATTCCTTGGCTTGGGGCTACATTCCTCCAATCTTTAGAGCCAGCATCTTCAAATTTCACTTTGTTCAGTCTTCATATCACATTCTCCTCTGAGTGTGAAATCTCCCTCTGCCTCCCTCTTACATGGACGCATGTAATTGCATTAGGGCCCACCTGGATAATCCAGCATAATGTCCCAATCTCAAGATCCTAAAATTAATCACATCTGAAGAAACTCTGATTTTTGCCAGATAACATTCACAGGTTTCAGGGATTTACCTGTGGATATCTTTGGGGGGGGGGGTACATTTTTCAGCTTACTTCAGTCTTCCCTCTGACCCCAAAATATTCACATCCATCCCACATAAAAAATACATTCATCCATCCCAACATTCACCAAAGTCTCAACCCTTTAAAGCATCAATTCAAGTCCAAAATCTCACGTAAGTATCATCAGCTCAAAAGTCCCAGATCTAATCATCAAAGTCATCTAAATCAGGTGTGAGTGAGACTCTGAGTATGGTCAATCTTAGGACAAAATTCTTGTCCATCTCTGGACCTGTAAAACTAGAAAACAAGCTATCTTTTCCCAAAAAATAATGTACAGGCATATTATAAGAGTTCTAGCCATTCTCACTCCAAAAGGGAGAAAATAGAAAGAACAAAAAGGGCACCGGTCCGAAGTGACTTTGATACCCAGTAGGAAAAATTCCACTAGGTTTCCAGGTCCAGGAGCAATTCTTTGTGGCTTGAGATTTCACCCTCTGGGCTCATGGCTCCAGGCTCTGAACCCAAGGTTCTGCCATAGGAGTTATTCTTCATTTTTTCTTGAAAGGTAGGATATATTTGTATCTGAGTAGTTGTATTAGACTGTTTCCTGCTGTAGAATTTTGGAAGCCTGATGGCATTCCTTTGTTTCATCCTCTCTCTGTCTCTTTCAGTCCAAGATGGTAGTATTTCTTCTGGTATAACATTCTCAAAAATATTGTGGGTCTCTGAGGTATGTCATAGGGATATATTCAACTAGACAGGAGGGTCATTCACAGATCCCTCCTGGAAAATCACATCTCTATTCCTAGCTTCTGCTTCTATGATTGAAGGATCCATGAATTGTATATCTAATTTCAGAACTAGCAAAAGGTTGCCCAGGAACAAGCTCGGCTTTCTCTCCACAGCATGCTTTTCTAACAGTAAATCTCCTAATTTTAGCATCTTTTGCATTGTGAAGAGGTTAAGAATATCCCAAATCATCAAGTCAAGTCTTGGTTTCTTCCTTATTTTTTTAAACACAATTTTTTTTTTTACAGCAGTTTCAGTTTCACAGCAAAATTAAGAGGAATGTACATAGATTTCACATATACTCTCTGCACACACACATGCATAGCTTTCTCCATTATCAACAACCCCCAAAAGAGTGATACATTTAGTACATTTGTTACAACTGATGAAAACACATTGGCACATCATTATCACCCAAAGTCCATAATTTACATTAGGTCTCACTCTTGGTGTTGTACATTCTATGCGTTTGGACAAACGCATAATGACATGTACCCACCATTATAGTATCATACAGAATAGTTTCATTGCCATAAAAATTCTCCGTGTTCCACCTATTCATCCATTTATCCCTCTATCCCTCCTTAACCCCTGGCAACCACTGATCTTTCTACTCTCTCCATACTTTTTCCTTTTCCAGAATGTCATATAATTGAAATCATACAGTATCTAGCCTTTTCAGATTGGTTTCTTTCACATATAACATGCATTTAGGGTTCCTACCTGTCTTTTCACGGCTTGATAGTTCTATTCTTTTTAGTGCTGAATAATATTCCATTGTCTGGAGGTACCACCGTTTATTTATCCATTCACCTACTGAAGGACATCTTGATTGCTTCCAAGTTTTGGCAATTATGAATAAAGCTGCTATAAACATCCATATGCAAGTTTTTGTTTATGATTTCAACTCCTTTGAGTAAATACTGAGGAGCACAATTGCTAACTCACATTGGGAAGAGCATAGTTAGTTTTGTAAGAAACTGCCAAACTGTCTTTCAAAACGTGGTTGTACCATTTTTGCATTCCTACCAGCAATAAATGAGAGTTCCTATTGCTCCAAATCCTTGTCAGCATTTGGTGTTTTCAGTGTTCTGGATTTTGGCCATTCTTAGGTGTGTAGCGGTATCTCATTGTTTTAGTTTGCCTTTCCTTGATGACATATGATGTAGAGCATGTTTTCATATGCTTATTTGCCACCTGTATATCTTCTTTGGCGAAGTGTCTGTTAAGGTCTTTGGCTCATTTTTTAATTCGGTTGCTTGTTTTCTTATTGTTGAGTTTTAAGAATTCTTTGCATATTTTGGATAACAGTTCTTTATCAGATGTATCTTTTGCAAACAAACAAACAAAATTTTTCCCAGTCCGTGGCTTGTCTTCTCATTCTCTGGAAATGTCTTTTGCAGAGGAGAAGTTTTTAATTTTAATGAAGTGCAGTTTATCAATGATTTCTTTCATGGATTGTGCCTTTGGTTTGTATCTAAAAAGTCATTGCCACACCCAAGGTCATCTAAGTTGTCTCTTATGTTTTCTTCTAAGGTTTTATAGTTTTGTACTTTACAGCTAGGACTGTGATCCATTTTGAGTTAATTTTTTTTAAGTCATATATTGTTTATTTCTCACATAACATCTACAACAAATTAAAAGTCATTCTTTACAAAATTCACAAATCAAACTATGGAGCATAAAATATTACAAAATTCAAAATTGTAAAGTCAATAATTAAGAATGTCAACTAATTATAACAGTAATTTGTTTAAGATAATTACACATCATTCTTCCTTGGCTAATAAATTTATTACAGCAACTTCAATATTTATTTGTAACTGTGTCTTATTCTATAGAAATCGCCATTGGGTGAGACTATATTTTCGTGATATTGTAGACCTTAAATCATGTTTAACAAATTTTCAATTTGGGAAGAAATTCTCCACTGGCAACCAATATGGACAGAGTCAAATATAAACTGAGAGCCAGATAAGTATTTGAAACGGTGTGCAGTAAATGAATGCTGCATGATCATGCTCCATGTAATGCGTTATTCCTTACTGTGTTCATCAGTCAATTTCAATTGTAAATTTTTATGTACTTGGTAGTAATTCATTTTTATAAATTTTAAGAGTATGTATGTCATCTAGGACAGAGGTCAGCAAATAATGGCTTACAAGCCAAATCTGATCCACCGTCTGTTTTTGTATAGCCCACAAGCTAAGAATGGCTTTTGCATTTTTAAATGACTGGGAAAATGTTAAACAGTAGTATTGCGTGACATGTAAAAATTTTATGAAATTAGAATTTCAACATCCATAAACAAAATTTTATTGGAACACAACCATTCTCATTTCCTTACATATTGTCTGTGGCTGCTTTTATACTACAATGGCAGAGTTGAGTAACTGAACAGAGATCATGTGGCCTACAAAGCCTAGAATATTTACTCTTTAACACCTTTACAAACTCCTAATCTAGAACTCTAAAAAGGCTGTGATAGTCTTTTAATATTGAAAACTTTAAAAATGTTAATAGTATATCATTATTATGTATTAGTAGTAATGGTTATATTATTACATTATTATTATATGTTATTATTGTGTATTATTATGATCTAGATATTACTGTATTAACATTGCATGTTATTATTCTTTATAGGTCTATATCAATTTATCTATTTATTTAGGTATCCAATTAAATCATCAGCGATTTCGAAAAAAGCATGACATATTGCCTATAATTTAGATTTAGGGACATGTTATCAACTGTCTTCCCCATCACATATTTGACAAAGGTTTTTAAGATTTTATATTTGGTAAATGTGTTTTAAAATTTAAGATTTTATATTTGGTAAATGTGTTTGTAAAAGTTTTGGTTGTCAATTTTCTCTCTTTACTCTTCACCAGAGGGATGTTGTGCTAAATGTACAATACCTCTTTGCTTTAAATTTCCAAAGTGTACAGCGGAAACTTAAGGAAACCTCAGGCAAAGTTTGATTAATTTCTATAATCATAATGTTTAGACCCAACGTGTATGACCAAGGAACTACTGGATTGAATTGGAATATTCTATCAATAACCTCCCCCCATTCAGTCATATCTTAAAATTAGACTAGGACATGTAGAAAATATTAAAAAAGAAAATTGCTCCCAAGCACCATGGAAAAGAACACTACTTTTCTATGTAACAAAAGTTTTGAGCTCAATGGGAACTGACTGAAGTGTGCCTTGATGAACATCACAAAATAAATGATATCAGAAATATGTCCTTTGCTAATATTCAATTATACATACTCTTGGGCATTGGCCCTGGAGTTACAAAACTTAATCACAGTTTCGTGTCATTGTAATCTAAAAGGTGACCATTTACTTTCCCAATTTCACATTCTTCCTGACAGGGGTGAGTAACGAGGAAAATAAGAACATGGTGTGACTATCATAAATTATACACTATTTGGCAATTATTGAGTGCCATCAAAATACAGGATACACATCACCCCTGTTAAGGGCATTTGTGATCCAAACGTATGCAGAAACATATCCATTCTATAGCATTAGAGAGGCACAATGCAAAATGACTTTTTTCAACCCTAAAATAAATTCTTAACCAGAGAAAATAAAGGATTAGATTATTTAATACAATGAAAATAGTCACATTTCTATTAGCTTTCAGGAGCTAGTCTCCATATACATATGGCAGTTGAAGAGTTCCTTATGACGACACAATACCTACAGCAAAGGCAGCAGTGTTAGGTTTCATTTCTCAATAAACACTTGCAGAAACAGGCTCAATTCTCATATAATTAACAAATTTGATATGAGAAAGGTAGAGTAAATATTATTGTAGGCACCTGGCAGAGTGGGGTAAGGATCGGAGCAACTGCCTAAACACCGGATGAAAATATTTTAAAAGAATTATTTATTGGTCCCTAAATTCATAATTTAGGTTTGGTCCCTTGTGGATTCTAGCTTGCAAATTACTTAAATATTTGCTTTAAAAAAACATTTTGTGACCTTAATCTCTAATCCTTTTTCATGAGAACAGTTGACAGCTACATGTAATTCTAATTATACCTTATCAACCAGACTTTGTTTTCTGTATTGTATAATTTTCACAATTTATTTCTAAATGTGTAAATATGACAAGAGATGCAATGCAAATGATAATCGTAACATCAATGATCACAAAACGAAATTCAACTTTACATTCAAAAATCCACTTTTCTCAGCTTTATTGAGGTACAATTAAGAAACAAAATTGTATAAATTTAAGGTGTACAATGTGATGAGTCGATATACATATATATTGTAAAATGATTAGTACAATAAAGTTAGTTAACACATCCATCACCTCACATAGTTACTTTTGTGTGTGTGTGGTGAGAACATTTAAGATCTATTGTCTTAGCAAATTTCAAGTACATAATACAGCATTGTTAACCATAGTCACCGTGCTATACATCAGGCTCCCAGAAGTTATTCATCTTATAACTGAAAATTTGCACCCTTTGAGCAACATCTCCCCATTTCTCCCACCCCCAGCCACTGACCACCACCATTCTATTCTGTTTGTATGAGTTTGACTTTTTTAGATTCCACACATAAGTGAGATTGTACAGCATTTGTCTTTCTCTGCCTGACTCAGCAGAATGCCCTCAAGGTTTATTCACGGTGTCGCAAATGGCAGGATTTCCTTCTTTTTTATGGGTCTATAATATTCCATTGTATACTTATACCACAATTTATTTATCCATTCATGCATTGACAGAAACTTAGGTTGTCTCCATGTCTTGGCTACCGTAAATAATGCATTGAACATGGGAGTGCACATACGGTGAGCTATTGCTATCATTTCCTTCAGATAGATATATAGCAGAAGTAGAGGGGCTGGCCCCACAGCCGAGTGGTTAAGTTCGTGCACTCTGCTTCAGCGGCCCAGGGTTTCACCAGTTCGAATCCTGGGTGTGGACATGGCACTGCTCATCAACCCATGCTGAGGCGGCATCCCACATGACACAACTGGAAGGACCCACAACTAAAAATACACAACTATGCGCCGGGGGGCTTTGGGGAGAAAAAGGAAAAATAAAATCTTTAAAAGAAGTACAAGTGCTGAATCATATGGTAGTTCTATTTTTAAATTTTTTGGAACCTCCGTTCTCTTTTCCATAACGGCTGTACCAATTTACATTCCCATCAACAGTGCACAAGGGTTCTCTTTTCTCCAATCCTTGCCAGCACCTGCCATCTTTTGTCTGCCTTTGTGATTTGATGACTTTTTGTGGTGGTACGCTTTGATTCCTTTCTCCTAATCTTTTTTATATCCTCTAAAGGTTTTGATTTTATGGTTACCATGAAGCTTACATAAAAGGTCTTATAATTATAACATCCTACTTTAAGCTGGTAACAACTTAACTTTGATAGCATACCAAAACCCTAGACTTTTACTTCTCTCCCCCTCACATTTTCAGTTATTGATGTTAGAATTTACATCTTTTTTATATTATGCATCTAATAACAAATTATTGTAATTATAGTTATTTTAGTACTTTTGTCTTCTATCTTTTATATTAGAGTTGAAAGTGATTTACATACCACCATTACAATATTAGAGATCTAACTTTGACTATACGTTTACTTTTACTGGTGAGCTTTGTATATTCATGTTTTTATGTTGTTAATTAGAATCTTTTCACTTCATCTTGAAGAACTCTCTTTAGCATTTCTTGTAAGGCAGATCTAGTGATGACGAACTCTTCCAGCTTTTGTTTCTTTGGGAAATTCTTTATCTCCTCCCTAATTTCTATAGGACAGCTTTGCCAGGTATAGTATTTGTGGTTGGCAGGTTTTTTTTCCCAATATTTTGAATGTATCATCCCACTCTCTCCTGGACTGCAGGGTTTCTGCTGAGAAATCTATTCACAGAAGATTATAGGGGAGGCACTTTTTCATGTGACGAATCTCTTTTCTCTTGGCGTTTTCAAAATTCTCTTTCTCTGACTTTTGACAGTTTAATTATATTGTGTCTTGGTGTAGCCCTATTTGGGGTTATTCTGAATCCTTTGTCCAGACAGTTCACAGATCTACATTTCTTTAGGATCAGTTATTGGACCTTTATTAGTTTCCTTTGTTGACGTAATGTTTTTGATTCTTCATGATCCTCATATCCTTACACTGGCATCTGCACATTTGAGCAAGTGTTCTCTTCTTCCAGGATTTATAAGTTTCATTTGGCAAGGAAGGACCATCACCAGTCATCTCAGCCTGAAGTTCTGAACAGGCCAACTGGTACCATCCATGGGCAAGGGGTGCTTACTGTCGGGGTCTTTGTTTGGATGAGGTCACTGCCCATGCTCTGAGGTCCAAAGGGCCCGCTGGCTGGGCTCCATAGTCAAGTGGGTCTGTCATCTGGTCTCCATGGCCAGGTGGGGCCAGTGACTGGGCTCTGCAATTTCCTCTAGTCAAGCAAGGTCACTGGCTGTGTTCCTCAGTTGGGTGGTGCTGCTGGCTGGACTCTGAATTTAGGCAGGGCAGCATGCTGGGCTTTGAAATTGGGCAAGCCACTGGCTGTGCTCTACATTTGGGTGGGTTTTGCTGTCTGGGCTTCTTGCCTGGGCAAGGCTGCAGGCTGTGCTCGGCTATCCAGCAGGGCTATATGCTGGGCTCCACAGCCACGTGGAGGTAGGTTGGGTTCCAAGACTTTGCAGGGTCACTGTTTGGGCTTCCTGGTTGGGCAAGCCCAGAAGCTATGTTCTGCAGTTGGATGCCCTGCTGGCTCACCACTCTGCCTGTGTAGGGCTACAGGATGGGCTCCATGGCTGGGCTGGACTGCTTGCTTAGGATCCAATCTGGGTAGACCTGCCAATGTGCTCCCTGGCTAGATGAGACCACTGGCTCCACTCCACAGGTGGGCAGAACTGTTGGCTGTGCTCTCTGATAGGGCACCACTGCCATCTGGTACACAGTCCACCAAGATCCACCTGCTGGTTGCTGTGAGCCCCACCCTCCTTCTTGATTTCTACCTGATCCCAGGTGGTCTAGCCCTCCTGATTCTTCCAGTGTTCCCCATGAGACAGGATAGAAGTGGGCCTTGCAAGAAGCTTCCCAGAATGCTGGGGAACCTGGATGTTCACATTGAGGTCTCTCTTCCCCACTGGAGAACCCTCTTGGTGTGACTTTCTGCCGGCCTGGAGGAGGGGCTCTGTGGTCAAAGTGAAACTGCTCTTCTTATACTTCTGATGTTGTTTTTCTCAGTTTTTGTGGTCCAAGGTGGGTTCTTCAGCCTCACTCCCAGGTTCTGAGATTTTTCCAAAGGCATTCTTGTCTGTGGATAGTTGCTAGGTGGTCTTTCTGTGAGGAAGACTAATGCTGGGAACCTCCTATTCAACTATCTTGTTGATTTCACTCTCCCAACCAGACTCTCTTTCTAGCATCCAGGGGGAAGTAGTAACTTCTAAAACTCACTCAAATCTACCAGACATTGCACATTTACAGTTTTTCCTTCATTGCCTTAAATAAAAATATATTTAGCTTTGTGAACTATCATATTTTTCACAATACAGTACAGAATACCAGTACCAGTGTTTAGTGGATCTGTATTCAATAGACTAAAGTAAGATGTGTACTCTTTAAATAATTTAAAATATGTACTCCTTTACTACTATACTATATTATTACCACAATCCAAATTAAGGTCCAAATTTTAGCTAACATTAACATTAGCTATCAAAGCCTGATATGTACATACAAATGCATGCATTCAATACACATGTACACTGCATGGTTTTCTAAGATGCTATTGAAGCTATCACAAAGTGTGAATTAAGATGTTATTTTATAAAAAAAAGTTCCAATATTATATTACCTGTTTTCTTGTGTTCATTTGACCCAACAGCTCTCCTTTGCAACAGGATAATCTGAGGATGCTCTACATCATCCAGCTATGAAGTAGTTTTATAAAACCAGGTGTCCCATACAGACACTTACTCCAATGACCTGCTTTAATTCAGAATGTAACCCAACCAAATATATTTAATAGCGTGGCTAGGAAAATCACCACCATGGTTTATAAAACAGTGTCTCTGGAGAAAAGGAAGCGGACTCTTGGCTCTGCACAGAATCTTATTATTCCTATTTCCATTTCCCCCTCCTACATTTATAACAACTGATTAAACTGAATATGTTTTTTCATCTTGTAGCTGCAATCTCTATACACAAACTGATTAACTGAAATACCTACATTAATGTGATCAATATATTTATCAATCTATAATGATGTAGGAGTTGATTTTCATAATTTTGGGAGTTGAGCACCTTGATTCATTCATAAACTATTATCTTTTTTCTAAATATTAGGGATTATTAATGTGGAAAAGAAAAAAGAATTAAGGGGGAAGGGCCACATAGAGAAAATTGATTTCCCTGCAGCATAATTAAGGAATACATTTGATTAAGGACCAAAGTGATGATGCAGGAGGGAATAAAAGCATTGATAATTGATAGAGATCTAGTGAAATAGGAAAGCAATTGTAAATAGACTATTTTGAACACAAAACTGACAATTCCAGTTACCATTACTGTTTTTAGTCCTTGACAGTTAAGATCTGAGGAATGATAAGCAATGTTTCAATAGCTGCATGTACTAGAAAATAATATTCCCTGCCACCAGAAGTTGCTCTCCGCACAGCTCTCCCCAAGCCAGCGACTTGAGCACATAGACAATCAAAGTGAGGAGTATTATCCTTCAAGAATTCTTTCCAGTAGTTCTCTTCCCCTCAATTTCCAGTTTCTACTGCCTCTTCCCTTTCTAATGGGATGCTTTTGGCCTCATCAAATCCACCAGTCACTCCACAACACATCTTCAATTCATGTCCTGTAGAGGAATGCTAGGTTAGGTATCTGCACATAATCCCTCTTCAGGTATATGTATATACTGGATACATTCATATGACTGCCAATTGTTTAGAAGAATCAGCACTTTTCCAGCAGGAGAAAATTAAGGGATAACATTACTAATGGAGAATGGAGTTATACAGCCGACAGCATTTGACAGATTATTATTTTTTTTATTGCGGTAACAGTGGTTTATAACATTATGTAAATTTCAGATGTACATCATTATATATTTCGATTTCTGTGTAGATTACATCATGTTCACCACCCAAAGACTAATTACAATCCATCACCACAGACATGTGCCTAGTCACCCCTTTTGCCCTCCTCCCTCCCCCCTTTCCCTCCCGTAACCACCAATCCAATCTTTGTTTCTGTGTGGTTGTTTACTTTTGTTTTTATCTTCTACTCATGAGTGAGATCATATGGTATTTGACTTTCTTCCTCTGATTTATTTCACTTTGCACAGTACCCTCATGGTCCATCCACGTTGTCAGAAATAGCCGGATTTCATCGTTTCTTATGGCTGAGTAGTATTCTATTCTGTACGTATACCACATCTTCTTTATCCATTTGTCCCTTGATGGAGACCTTGGTTGCTTGCAAGTCTTGGCTATTGTGAATAATACTGCGATGAACATGGAGGTGCATGTATCTTTATGCCTTCGTGTTTTCATGTTCTTTGGATAACTAACCAGCAGTGGAATAGCTGGATCATATGGTAAATCTATTTTTAATTGTTTGAAGAATCTCCATTCTGTTTTCCATAGTGGCTGGACCACTTTGCACTCCCACCAGCGGCGTATAAGGGTTCCCTTCTCTCCACATCTTCTCCAACACTTATTGTTTCCTGTCTTGTTAATTACAGACATTCTGACAGATTATTAATGAGCCTTTCCTCATGGGTTGTTTGTCGTGTAAGAAATCAGAACTTAAGAGTGCCATCTGCATTAGCAAAAGTGAAATGGTAATAATCTTTCTACGTAAAGAACATATCCCAAACCATTGATTCACTTTACGATAAATGAGGTTTAAAATCATTTGGGAAGAAAGCAACAAAATGTCAGTATTTCCTAGAAATTTGAAACTCTCTAAATATGTTTAAGTGACCTTAAATATTCAGAGATGCATTCAGAAAATGGCAAAAGCCTTCAAGAAAATACCTCAAGAGGACATTGTTTATTTTTAATGTGTGAGCAAGAATTGGAGAATGAAAACGTCAGAGGGAAGGCAATAAGTGTGAATAATACACAGAAAACACTTTACAAACCTTCTACTTGAGAAACTGTGTTTTTTAACACTGGCTGGTTGAGGTAATTATCATATTTTTATGAAAGAGGCTTATCAGCAAATAAGCCACTGAGAGTGTGGAAGAAAAGTTTAGAAAATTAAAAAGTGAGAGCACATTACTCACGTCAAATTATGAAGAATAATGATCACATTAAATACGTTTATTCTATTAACACTCCGGGTTAACGTTATAGCAAGGTATAGAATCACAGGAACATTTTACAAGGATTATACTTTTTTCCTAACTTGACTGGAAAAACTTACAGTTGATTTTAGTGAAACAAAATATCAGCTTCAACCAAGGAATTCTGGATCTTTAGGTTAACTAACATAATTCCACCAAATATATTTTCCCTAAACATAGTTGTTATGTAGGAAAAGGGGTGAGAACCAGCAATTTCTGTATCTGTGACAACAGAAGTAAAGATCTCAAACAAAACATCATTGAATACATATGAATATTTCAAAGTAAAGATATTAATATAGATTCTAATATCAACCCATTAGCAACTAATTTTTCATTGGTCATATAAGCATTCCGTCAGTGAACAAAGGGAACCTAAACAGACTCTTGGGCCCATGAGATTAAAGTCAATGTCTGTTGCAATCATTCAGCACAAAGCTGGACATGCATTATGTCCCAAATAGTTATTGATTAAATATTTGGCATGTCCCTGCCATTCTAAATCAATGTTCTCTATCTGTATCTGTGAATTCCATGGATCCGTTCTTGTGTTTACATCTAAATGAAAAATTACCGGACGCATTTTCAGGATTATCTTGATCTCTTTATAGCTCAATACAACCACACAGATACAGTGTCCACATTTGCATGTGGGTTTTGAGTTACATTGAGTGTGATTGCTGCTAGATTGGCATGTCCTGGTGTAAAAATGACAATCGTCCCATGTCCATCCTTACGGTCCTATTGATTTATTTTACCAGCTGCAAAGACTAAAATTTCCTTTCAAAGTGATGACTGGAATATGAAAAATAGTTTGATAGAACAACACTTCAGCACCTTCACTTATCAAAGGTATTGAGATTTTAATGATACTTCACGAAATCAACAAACAACATCAGAATAAATTATCACTTGACTTTTCACCAATTAATAAAAAAGAACATGGACAGACAGTATTTAAGTGATGGCTTCCACTACCTGAAAGCAGTTTCAACAACCTCTTCCCTATGAACCCTCGTCATATGAATCATCATATGAGCTAAAGCGTGTCAATCATTTCAGTCAAGAAGAATGTACATTGAGCATGGCACACTCAAAAGAAAACTTGCATCTTGGCAACTAGATCTATTCTCAGCGAGAAGTAATTGTGTTTAAGGCAAAAAGCGTAATCTGATGCCTAATTGGAATTTCTTAATTTTAATTTTATTAGTTTTATAGTTGTATCTGCATATACTTATAAATTGTTAGTTTCACAGTTATAAACGCATGCCCTTAAGCATAGAGATTTTTATACCTGGCTTTACGTTTATGCATTTTAAGTAAAATTATAATAGTAATTTGTCACCATTGGGTGTCTTTGATTTTTTTTCCTTCTTTATAAAGGAAACAGTTTAAATACACATTCAACATGTCTCCCATTCATTGCTTTAATTTGGAGCAATAACGAGACTAAAGCTTTTAATAGACCACTCAATACTTTAATTCATATTTTTGAGCCCCTTCTATGTGAAATTTAGCATCAAACAAGTTAAGCAGTCTTTGTACTAAAGGACCTCATGGTCCAGCCAAATTTTCCAAACTATCTAGAGAGGAATACTGTTCAGAGTGTCACTCTCTGCTTTACAAGATGTGTACTTGAGCATGTTGCATCCTCTCTAATTTACAATTTCTTTGTCTGTAAAATATGGGTGATAACAATAAAAGTTAACTCAGAGGGTATCTGTAATGAGATAATGTAGAGTGAACAGCTCAAAGACAGATAATATTGATTTTGACTTGGTAGATAATATTGATTTTGGATTGATATATCACTTTTCATGACCCCTCATTAAATGATTAATTTATACATATGCATGCACACACACACACACACACACACACATACATATATGGAGAGTGAGATAAGCCACCAACTGCTGCTACTCATGGTCCACTTCCTTATGAATACATCATCAAGCCTAGCGCATGCACTAATTTTTAAAGATGGGATTACATGGAACATTGAACAGCACTCAGCTGCAAAAAAAAATGCAAATGTGAGGAGTTTATAGAACAAGTTTTTGTGTTAGGATGAATAAAAATACCTGGCATATAATAGATGTTCAGTAGAAATATACTGAATGAATGAGAGATAATCACTGACACTGAGTCAGAACTTATTGCCTAATATCAGTTGTGTAACTGTTAGTTCTGTAACAGGTTTAAATGATGAAGGGAACTGAAAGTCAAAAGAGTTTTTACAGATTATATAACTAGATTTTTTATTTGATGACCTGAATTTATTATAAATAATACTGTGATGGTTAATTTTATATGTCAACTTGACTGGGCCAGGGGGTAGCCAGATATTTAGTCAAATCTTATTCCATGTGTGCCTGTGAGGGTGGTTTTCCATGAGATTAACATTTGAAACAGTAGACTGAGTAAAGCAGGCTGCTCTCCTGAATGTGGGTGAGCGTCACACAATCAATTGAAGGCCTGAATAGAACAAAAATGCTGACCCTCCTCTGAGTAAGAGGGAACTCTTCCTGCTGGACTGCCTTCAAGCTGGGACACTGGTTTTTTCCTGCCTTCAACTTGAACTTCCTGGGTCTCCAGCCTGCTGGCCTTTGGGCTGGACCCACACCATCGGCATTCCTGGGTCTCAAGTTTGCTCCTTACAGATTTGGGGACTTGTCAGCTTTCATAATCACATGAACCAATTCCATAGATAGATAGATAGATAGATAGATAGATAGATAGATAGATAGATGTACATATGGTTCACTTCCTGTTCGTTCTGTTATTCTGGTGAACCATGACTAACACTGATATAATACAAACATTGACCACAAACATTTCAAAGAAATCTTTATCTTATAGTCCTATATTCATATTTTTAAAAAACATGATCTACTCTGAAGTTTTCTCATTCTATGTTTATATATAGTTTTATATTTCTCACGAAAGAAAAACTGAATGGAATGCTTTGCTTATATATATGTATATTTTCTTCATGGAAATCTGAGGTCCCAGCTCATGCTTGCTTATTGATTTCCCTTAGAAAAGTTAGTTTTTAAACCTTGGGTTTCTCTCAGTTATAATAAATATTTTACCATTACTTTCTTCCCTAGGAGGTAATGATGAGGGATGAAATATCTGAGAAACACCATTATCATTCCTTAGTATACACATAACCATTCAATAGTCTTATTATTTCAAGTATTTGGAGTGTAAAATTGTAGGTAGAAATTAATTATTAAATAATCTTGGGAAATAATGAGAAAATGTTCTACAAAATCAAGACTCCTACTTAAATAGATTCTTACAATCAAGTCTAAATTGAAATCTCCCAAGGAAACTTTGAAAGTCTACAATTACATTAAGACTAAACACTGGTGTTAAGAAAATACAGAATACAACTTTATCTCACTCAGAAACTGACCACGTAATTCTCTTCCACCTCTAGTGTGTGATTTTATCATTAAAATCAACTTATGAAATAGACACTGTTGTTATTTTATTTCTTTACAGAATCAGCAATTAAATGTCTCTAGAACTGTTTAAATAAGTTTACATCAGGACATTTGATATGTGATCCTTTTCTTTCTTCATAAACTCTGATCATAAAATAGGATAAGCTTCCAAGAGAGAAACAGAGACCAAAAAAGGTGCATTAATCAAAGCTATGGGATTAAATCTTTATGTGAAATTAGGCATTTTATCCTAACTTTACCTGAGAGTACTTATAATATTCTGTCATTCTGTCTTATAACTTGAGAACAGACCACATTTGATTCTTCTGCACATCTCAAGAATCAAACACAGCGTCTGACACATATTTGGAGTATATAAATGGTTGTTGAATTAATGCACAAATTAATTATAAATACCTAGGTTGATCTTCTGTCTCCCACTATAATATCCTTGAATTCTAAGAACGTATTTCGTCTTTTTTATTTCCATGCACATGTGTAATATCTTGTATGTATTTACTTGAGACAATAAGGGGGAAAAATGGTAGTTGTTTTGTTTTGTTTTGTTTTTGTCTGCTTCTCCACTAGAATACAAACACTAAGGAAACAGAGACTTTGTTTCTCTTTGTTACTAATATATGCCCAAATCCTAGACCAGTGCCTGGGCCATAGCAGGTAATCAATAAGTATTTGTTGAATGAATTAATGAATGAATGAAAGGCCATTTGAGATCAGTGGTATTCCCTACCACGGTGGCTCATTCCATACAACATAATTGGGCTTACAAAGAGACTTGTTGAGTGTCAGTGAAAGAACAAATGAGGTTGGAGGGAATGAATACATCCCCGTGGGTAAGTGCTTTCTCTAAGAACGCACCTAAACCTTTTGTTTTCTGCCAGAGAAAAGGGAAGTGTGTACCTAGCCAAGAGCAAGGTAATTGACAAGCCAGGTGAAGGGGGAGAGCAAATCTAGGATATCAGCGATGAGATCATTGAATCTGTCCTACCGGGCTCCAGACAGGGCAGAAGGAACGTGCTTCTAGGACTGTGCTGAAAGATTAAGAGATGAGAGAATAAAGGGAGTGAAGAACAAGCTCAGAAAGAGTGAAAGATGGAGAGGTGGAAAGATTCACTGAGGCTCTAGAGGTGGTGCTCTCCTGTCAGAGCAGCGTGAACTAGACCATGACTAGCAAGAGAAAAGCGGAGGTCACTGGAGTTACTAAGTCTAGGAACCGAGTGAGGAGGCTATCAGAAGTGTCATCAGTATGGATGTTGAAGTCACTGATTTATCTAACATTCAAATAAAACTGTGCGATATTAAACATAACTAATGAGACCCCAAAAGCACTATATTTAATGAAACAATCACATTAGGACAATATTCAATTAAGCTGCTCAAAGAAATCATGCAAATGATTAACTTAAGACGCTTGCATCTATATTCATGAATAAAGTTTTAAAATATCATATAGTGCAGACGCTTAGCACACAGTCTCCCGGATTCATCCAAGCCCTGATCCAACCCAGAACACCACGCTTGAGCCCCTCCCAGCTACCCCACCCACCGTAAAGTAATATAACGTAACGTAACGTGACACAATGTGACGTGACGTGACGCAACGCAACGTAACGTAACGTAAAACGGATCTCCCCCACCTCCGTAAAATAACGGACAGTCCCAATTTGGTGTGACGCCATTTTGGTCGCGAGCCAGAACTGCCACTGAGCCAGAGCTCACCCAACGGCGCCTTCGTCACCCACTCTGGGAACACCTTGAGGTCGCCTTCGCCTTCGCGCCTCCAGCCATGGCGACCGCGCAGCCCTCGCAGGTGCTCCAGAACTACCACCCCGACTGCGAGGCCGCCATCAACGGCCAGATCTGCCTGGAGCTGTACGCCTCCTACGTGTACATGTCGATGGCCTACTACTTCGACAGGGACGACGTGGCCCTGAAGCACTTCTTCCAGCTGTTCCTGCAGCAGTCGCGCCAGAAGAGGGAGCACGCCGAGAGGCTGATGCAGCTGCAGAACCAGCGCGGAGGCCGCCTCCGCCTTGGCGACATCAAGAAGCCAGACCGCGACGACTGGGAGAGCGGCCTGAAGGCCGTGGAGTGTGCGCTCCAGCTGGAGAAGAACGTCAACCAGAGCCTGCTCGATCTGCACCAGCTGGCCACCGACAAGGCGGATCCCCATCTGTGCCACTTCCTGGAGAGTCACCTCCTGCTCGAGCAAGTCAAGTCCATGAAGGAGTTGGGGGACCATCTCACCAACCTGCTCAAGATGGGGGCCCCAGCAGACGGCCTGGCAGAGTACCTCTTCGACAAGCTCACCCTGGGGGACGGCAGTAAGAACTGAGTTTGGACTGCTTTCCCCAGAGCCACAGGGTGACTTCCCCTGATCACCATACCGAGCATACATATTGCAATATTGCCCTTGCAAAACGTTCACTTTTTTTTTCTTCCAGTTTTGCCATTTCTTCCAATACAGTTATGTGGTTCCTAAATAAATAAAGCTCTGTCCTTGATTCATGTGTGCAGAGCTCCTCTTTTAAGTTTTAAGTCAGGTATCCAGGAGTCTCTCCGCCCACCCACGTCCCATCCACATGCAGCTCGGGATCTCTGTGGATGGAGGGAGAAGGTATTCCATGGGACCCTGGGAAACACAAAATTAATCTTCCCCTCATAAACAAAGTGGGGGTGTGGGGTGGCTGGTCTGGGACCCTGGTGAATGTGGGTACCTGTGCATGGTAAAAGCCTAAAAACGTGGCCTGAAAATCACAATTGTGATTCCCCAATTGCCTCTGGGGAAGGAGTGAAGGGAATGGGATTGGGCAGGGATTAAAACAAAGGGTTCTTAAATTTTACGTGAAATTTTTTTGATTAATAAAATATGCAAATATTATTGCTTGTTAATGTTAACTAGATAGCAAAGTGGAGACCCCAAAAGCCAGCTTGGCAGACTATCTCTTTGACAAGCTTACCCTGGGCAACAGTGATAATGGTAACTGAGCCTTAGGCTGACTTTCCCATAGACACGGGAGTGACTTCCCAGGTCACCGTGCTGGACCTGCATATTGCCCTTACAAAACATCCAAATATTGTTTTTTCCTTCAATTGTCCCCTTTCTTCCATTAAAGTACCATGGTACCCAAAACCCCAAATTACATCAATAGAAGGAGTGAAAAATATAATGTCAAGGCTGAAAGTCAAATTTGTGATATTGACTATAACGTACAATAATTCTCCCCGAATGTTGTCAGTGACTCTGGCTGCTTAGAAGAATGTAGAGGGGTCAGGAGAGTTGAAGCTGGGAGACAAGTTAGGAGATAATGTAGCTAGTCCAGAAGAGAGATGATGGTAGCTGGAACTGTGGTGGTGACAGAGGAAATGAAGAGACCTAGACAAATTCCAGATGCATTTGCATGAATCAAGAAGATTTGCTCATGGACCAGAGGTGAGAAATGGGAAATGAAAATAACCTCGGTTCTGGTGTTTGGACTTGAACACCTGGGTTGATGGTAGTGCTATTTCTTAGTTTGGGGATTTTGCCAGGGGCACATCTGGGGAGGAAGGGTGGGAAACGCATGGCATGTAAAATCTGAGATGCCTATTAGTGTCATTCAGATAGCTGAAAAAAATGCATCTGCAGTTCAAGTGGGATGTCAGGTTTGGAAATATGGGAGGCATTGTGACAGGATAAGCTCACCAGAAAGAGAGTTTAGGGAGATTGTGGCACAGCCACCCCCAAGCGTAGGGCAGCTAACGTTTCGAGAATAAAAAAAAATTAAAAAACATGAAAGACTCTAAATAGATATACTGGGGCAAATACTAAGCCAAAGAAGGCTGGTATAACTAAATTACTATCTGAGAGATTTTTAAGACAAAAACATATTTAGGAGTATTAAGTGTTTTTACTTGTTGATAAATAATTCATTAGGAAAATAAAATTATTCTGAACCTATGTATATCTAATAATGGAGCCTCAACATAAATAATGCAAAGTTTGAAAGAATGGATCACAGAAATTGATAAATTCATACTTCTCTCAGAAATTGATGGATGAGACAGACTTAAATTCAATAGAAAAAGATGATTTGAATAAGAAAATTAGTAAAATTGACCTGAAAAAACATAAATAGAACTCTGAACCCCCAAAACTGAGGGGATGTAAGTTATTATTAAGCATACAAGGAACACTTAAAAAGCTGACCATGTGCTAGGCCACAAGAAACACAAAAAACCCCACACAGGACAAATTCTCTAAACAAAAGGCAATAAAAGTAAAAATAAATAGCCAAAAAACAGTCTCAAACACCAAGACACTTGGAAACTAAAAGCACTCACATAAATATTTTATGGAGAAAATAAAAACCCTAAGGTAAATGATAAAATATTAAGAACTAAATATAAAAACAAAAATAATACATATTTAAATGTCAGGAGGATGTTAAAGCAGGTCTTTAGAGAGAAATTTATAGCATTAAATGAATGTATTAGAGAATAAGAAGGATCAAAACTTAATAAAATGAGCTTTCAAAACAAGAGTTAAAAGAATAATAATGGACTAAACATGAAGACAAAAGAAAGAGGGAAATAATTGCAATAAGAGAAAACACTAATGAAATAGAGAAAAAGAACACTAGGATTAGTAAAGTCAAAACTCAAGTTTTTGAAAAGACTATTAAAATGACAAACCCTAGTCCAATCAGTCCTCAAAAAAGTAAAGACAAGACAAGAAAATGAAGGTATAAATAAACAATATTAGGTGCAGATACAGAATTAGAGATGAAGTAGTTTTTAAAAATCATAAGTGAATACTATGAACAATGCAATTCGAATAAATTCGACAATGTAGACGAAATAGATAATTCTGTAGAAAAACATATACAACTGAAGAATAAGTTCAATGAGGTGAAAAACCAGAATAGAGTTATAATGATGACAAAATGGCACTGGTAGTCAAACATCTCCCTACCTACTCTCTCCCCAAAATATATTTTCAGCTTGCTAGCTAAAATATGCCAAAACTTCAAAAACCAAATAATACCTATCTATTAAAAACTCCTCCGGAAAATAGAGAGGGGTGACTCCCCAACTCATTTTATGAAGCAAATATAACCCTGATTATTAAAACCACATAAAGATGGTACAAAACAGAAAAATTATAGGCAAATGTCACTAATGCACATAGATGCAAAAATCCTAAATAATACATTAGCAAACTGAATCCAAAGAAGCATTTTAAAATAATGTCATATCAAGTAAGATTTATCCCAAAACCTTGTAGAAGATTTAACAATAGATAATTTATTAATTGAATTCATCACATTAACAAATTAAAAGAACAGTATCATATGATAACCATGATAAGTGCAGGAAAAGCATATGATAAAATCAATCAATTAATCATTCATGATATCTTTAAAAATAATGCCTTCCAAATACTCAGAGCAAACATCAAACTTAATGCTGTAATGTTACAAGCATTCCTCTTCAGCCTGGAAGAAAAACAGGATACTTCTTATAAGTGCTGAAGATTCTAGCAAGAGCAGCAAGATAAAAATCTGTCCTACCATTATCAAGACTCATAAAGCTATATCTATTCAAAAAGGGCGGTATTGGCACAGGCATAGACAAATGGATCAAAGAAACAGAACAGCTCAGAATGGAGAGCTCACCATGTGGAGAAAGAAAATAAAGTTATATGTACAGAAATTAGGCTCAAATACATTAAAAACCTGAATATAAAAAATTAAATATTTAAAAGAAATACTTCTATGACATCACAGCAGGGGAAGATGTCTTAAGATACAAAAAGCATACACACACAAAAGGAAAAGATTAGTACATTTGACATGACAGTTTATAAACAAGCCAAAAACTAGAGTAAGATATTTCTGATGCTTATAACCATAAAATAATTAATCCTGAATATGCAACAAATTAAATCAATAAGAAAACAAATCATCCAATTAAAAATGAGCAAGGATGATAGCAGGAAATTCACAAAAGGGCAAACTTGAATTGACCGTAAACAAATGAATACACACTCAGTTTCAAGATACAGAACATTTCCATATCACAAGTATCTCTCATGCTACTTTTTTGTTTTTGGTGAGGAAGATTGGCCCTGAGCTAACATCTGTGCCAGTCTTCCTCTATTTTGTATGTGGGTCACCACCACAACATGGCTTGATGAGTGGCGTATGATCTATGAACTGTCTGACAAAGAATTCAGAATAATACTGTTAAAGAGCTTCGGCAAACTAAAAGAACAAACAGACAGAAAACTAAATAAAATTAGGAAAACAATGCATGACCAAAATGAGAAGTTCAACAAAGAAATAGAATCTATCAAAAAAAAGAAAGCCTAACAGAAATCTAGAGCTGAATAATTTAATGACTGAACGAAAGAATTCAATAGAAATCTTCAAGAGCATATTCAACCAAGCAAAAGAACCTGAACTCAAACACAGGTCATGTTAAATTAACCATTTAGGGGAGCTAAAATAAAAAAGAATGAAAAACAGTGAAGAAAGCCTACCAGAATTATGGGACACAATGAAGAGAAACAACATACTCGATATTAGAATCTCAGAAGGAGAAGAGAAAGAGAAGGGACAGAAAATCTATTTAAAGAAATAGTGGCTGAAAACTTCCCAAACATTGGGAGAGGAATGGACATTCAGATACATGAGGCTCAAGGGACCCCAAACAGATTGAACCTGAAAAGGGCTTCACCAAGACACATTATAATTAAATTGTCCAAAGTCAATGGCAAAGAGATTTTTGAAAGCATCAAGAGAAAAGAGACTCAACAAACATGAGGGAGCACTCATAAGATTATAAACAGATTTCTCAGCAGAAACTTTGCAGGCCTGAAAAGGGTGAAATGATATATTCAAAATATTGAAAGAAAAAAACTGGCAAACAAGAATACTATACCTGGCAAAGTGGTTCTTCAGAAATGAAGGCGAGATAAAGACTTTCCCAAACAAACTAAAACTGACCGAGGTCATCACCACTAGACCTGCCTTACGAGAAATGCTAAAGGGCATTTTACGGACTGAAATAAAAGGAAGCTAATTAACATCATAAACACATGAATCTCTAAAACTTATCAGCAAAAGTAAATATATCGTCAAAGCCAGATTCTCTAATATTGTAAAGCTGCTATGTAAATCACTTACAACTGTAGTTTAAAAGTTGAAAAAAACCAAATGTATTAAAAATGACTATAACTATAATAATTTGTTATTGGATAGACAATATAAAAATGATGTAAATTGTGTCATAAATAACCTAAAGTGTGATGGGGGAGAAAGAAAAGTGACATGTATGTATGCTCTTCAAGTTGTTTTTATGTTTAAAATTGTATGATATAACTATAAGATATTTTATTTAAGCCTCATGGTAACCACAAAAGAAAAACCTGTAATAGATACACAAAAGATTATAAGAGACAAAGTATACCACCACAAAAAGATATTAAATCACAAAAGAAGACATCAAGAGAGAAAGCAAGGGACAAAGGATCTATAAAACAGAAAACAATTAATAAGGCAATACTAGGTCTTTACCTATAAATAATTATTTTAACATAAACAGATTAAATTCTCCAATCAAAAGGCATATAACGGCTGAGTCGATAGAAAAAAACAAGATTCAAAAATATGCTACCTACAAGAGATTTGCTTTAGCTTTAAGGAAACACATAGGCTGAGAATGAAGGGAAAGAAAGATATTCCAAGCAAATGGTAAACAAAATAAAGCAGCAGTAGCTATACTTACATCAGACAAAACAGGCTTTAAGCTAAAATTGTTACAAGAGACAAAAAGGTCATTACATAAAGATAAAGGGGTCAATTCATCAAAAAGATATAACAAATGTAAATATTTATTAACCCAACATCAGGGCACCCACATATAAAAAGCAAATGCTAACAGAAATAAAAGGAGAAATAAACAGCAATATAATAATAGTTGGGAACTTTAATATCCCACTTTCAACAATGGCTAGACCATCCAGACAGAGAATCAATAAGGAAACAATGGATCTGAACTATAGACTAAATGGAACTAACAGATATGTACAAATGGACCTTAACAGATATTTTTCCAAAGAAGATCTACAGTGGCCAACAGGTACGTGAAAAGGTGCTCAACATCAATTGATATCAGGGAAACGCAAGTTAAAACTACCATGAGATATCACCTCAAACCTGTTAAGATGGCTATCATAAAAAAGACAAGCGATAGCAAGTGCTGGAGAAAAGGGAACTCAGGCACTGTTGATGGGAATGTAAATTGGTAAAGCCTTTATGAGAAACAGTATGGAGCTTCCTCAAAAAGTGCAAAAGAAGAACTACCATATGATCCACCAATCCCACTTCTGGGTATACATCCATCCAAAGGAAATGAAATCATCATCTCAAAGAGCTATCTGCACCCCCATGTTCATTGCAGCATTATTTATAATAGCCAAGACATGGAAACAAATTAAGTGTCTATTTGTGGATGACTAGATTAAAAAGTGTGATATATATATATATGAATATTATTCATCCATAAGCATAAAGAAATCTTTCCATTTGTGACAACACAGATGGACCTTGAGGGCATTTTGCTAAGTGAAATAAGTCAGAGAAAGACAAATACTGTCTGATCTCATTTATATGGGGAACCTAAAAAACCCACCAGAGCCATCCCTGATGGCCTAGTGGTTAAAGTTTGGCATGCTCCACTTCGGTGGCCTGAGGTCAGTTCCTGGGCACGGAACCACACCACCCGTCTGTCAGTAGCCATGCTGTGGTGGTGGATCACATAGAAAAACTAGAAGGACTTGCAACTAGAATATACAGCTATGTACTGGGGCTTTGGGGAGGAAAAAAAAAAAGAGGAATATTGGCAAAAGATGTTAGCTCAGGGCAAATCTTCCTCACCAAAAAAAAAAAAAAAAAAACCCCACCAAATTCATAGAAACAGAGAGTAGATTGGGGATAGCTAGGGGTGGGGGTGGGGTGGGGGGAATGGGTGAAGGTGGTCAAAAGGTACCAATTTGCAGTTATAAGATGAATAAGTTCTGGGGATCTAATGTATAGCACGGTGATTATAGTCAACAATATTATACCGTATACTTGAAGAATGCTAAGAAAGTAGATCTTAAAAGTTCTCACCGGGGCTGGCCCAGTGGCACAGTGGTTAAGTTCGCATGTTCCGCTTCTCGCTGGCCTGGGGTTCGCCATTTCAGGTCCCGGGTGCAGACATGGCACCGCTTGGCAAAAGCCATGCTGTGGTAGGTGTCCCACGAACAACGTAGAGGAAGATGGGCATGGATGTTAGCTCAGGGCCAGGTTTCCTCAGCAAAGAGACGAGGTTTGGCAGTAGTTAGCTCAGGGCTAATCTTCCTCAAAAAAAAAAAAGTTCTCACCACGTGCACAAAAAAATGGTAACTGTGAGGTGAAAGATGTCTTAACTAGCCTAATTGTAGTAATCATTTTGCAGTATATACGTTTATCAAAGCTTAATGTTGTGTACCTTAAACTTACTCGATGTTGTATGTCAGTTATCTTTCAATAAAGTTAGGGAAGAAATAAAATAAAAAATATTGATCTTACCAAAGAACTCGCTCTTTGTTTAATTTTTTCATTATTGTTTCTTTGTTTTCCATTTCATTGTTTTCTCCTCCTTTCTTTTATTTCTTTCATTCTGTTTCCTTTGGGTTTATTTCGCTCTTCTTTTTCTAGGCTCTTGAGGTGGAAACGTGGTTTATTGATTTGAAGCTTTTCCTCTTTATTATATAAACATTTAGCTTTATAAGTTTCCTAATCGACACTGGGTTAGCTGCACCCCACAAATTTTGATATACTGTATTTTCATTTTGTTAAATATATATTTTATTTCCCTTGATTCTTTCTCTTTGACTAATGGATTATTTAGAAGTGTGTTGTTTAGTTTTTCAATGTTTACGCATTATCCTCATCTTTCTGTTATCAATCAGTAGTTTGATTCCATGTGGTCAGACAATATACTCCATATGATTTAAATTTTTAAATTTGTTGAGGTTTGCTTTATGGTTTAGGATATACTTTATATTGGCATATCTTCTGTGGGTATTCAAAAGGAATGTGTATTCTGATGTTGTTGGGCAAAGTATTCTATAAATGTCAATTAGATCACTTTAGCTGATGTTGTTAAATCCTTCTATATCCTTGCCGATTTTCTGTCTAGTTGTTCTATCCACTATTAAGAAAAGGGTGTTTAAGTCTCCAACTATAATTGTGGATTTTTCTATTTCTTCTTTCAGTTCTGTTTTTGCTTCTCATATTTTGTAGCTCCTTCGTTTGGTGCATACTCATTTAAGATTTCTATGTTTTCCTGGTGGACTGACACTTTTATCGTTATAAAATGTCCCTCTCTGTCTCTAAAAAATTTCTTTTCTCTGAAATCTACTTTATCTAATATTAATATAGCCACTCCTTCTTTCCTGTGATTAAGATTTGCATGATAGATCTTTTTCCATCAATTTACTTTCAACTTGCCTATATCATTGTAGTTGAAATGAGTTTCTTGTGGACAGTGTAAAAGTTGGGTCATATTTTTAAATTGATTCTGTTAATCTCTGCCTTTAATTGCTACATTTATACCACTTCCATTTAAAGTAATTACTTATATATTAGGGCTTAAGTCTGAGATTCTGCTTTTTGCTGTTTGCTCTCTTCTGCTTTCCTGTTGGTTACTTGAACATTTTTCAGAATTCCATTTTGATTTCTCTATAGTGCTTTTGAGTGTATCACTTTGTATGACTCTTTTAATCATTGCTTTAAGTATTACATTATATATACATAACATCTCACAGTCTACCTATGCTATTTTACTAGTTCTAGTGACATGCAGAAGCCTTACCTCCCTTTACATCTCTTTACCTTCCTCCACTTATCATATAATTGTTTAAAATATTTCCTCTACATACATTTAGGACCACATCAGGCAGTATTATTATTTTGGTTTTCACCATCAAATATAATTTAGAAAACTCAAGAGGAAAAGGAAAGCCTATTGGTGTTTGCCTATATTTTTGCTTACCTTGATCTCTCTTCTATCCTGATGTTCTAAGGTTTGTTCTTTTATTATTTTATATTCATTTAGAAAACTTCTTTAGCCATTCTTTTAGGGTAGATCTGCTAGCCACAAATTCTCTTAATTTTCCTTCTGAAAATGTCTTGATTGCCACTTCATTCCTGAAGGATATGTCCACTGGATATATGATTGTGGGTTAACAGTTTTTTGGGGTAACTTTCAAGCACTTAAAACAATATTTTGCCTCTTCTTTCTGGCTTCCACGCTTTTGAAGATAAATCCACTGTCATTCTAATTGTTTTCCTGTCTTTAGTTTTCAGCAGTTTAATTATGATTTGTCTTGGTGTTGATTTCTTTGCGTTCTCCTGTTTAGCATTTGCTCAACAATTTGAATCTGTAAGTTTACGTCTCTTGACAAATTTGGTACAGTCATTATTTCTTCAAATACTTTTTCAGACCTGCCTTCTTTATGCTTTCCTTCTGGTTCCCTGATGACGTGGGTGTTAGGACTTTTGTTATAGTGTTATAGATCCCCCAGGTTTTCATCTTTTTCAATCTGTTTTCTCTGTGTTGTTCAGATTTGGTAATTTCTATTTTTCTGTCTTCCAATTCAGTGACACTTTCCTCTCTTCCTTCCGTTCTGCTGTTAAGCCTGTCCCCTGAGCTTTTTTATTTCAATTAGTATAATTTTCAGTTTTAAAATTTTCATTTAGTCCATCTTCCTATCTTCTGTTTATTGGCTGACACTTTAATTTCTTTTCTGAGATTTACTTTTTTTTCACTTGTTTTATGCATGTTTGTAATGCTCTTTGACATATTTTTACCATGACAGGTATGAAATCTTCGTGAGATAATTCTACAATCTATGTCATCTTGGTGTTGGGACATGTTGATTGTCTTTTTTTTTCATTCAGAATGGGATTTTTCTGGTTCTTTGTAGGATGAGTGATTTTTGACTGAATCTAGATATTTTCATATTATCTTACAAGACTCTGGATCTTACATAATCTCTGTCTTAAATGGCTTTTTTTCTGACACTGCTCTGACAGGGGAAGGAGAGGGTTGCTGATTTGTTAATGCCAGGTGTGGGCAGAAGTCCAGGTTCTCTGGTTGACTACCATTGACATCCAAAGAGGGCTGGGCTCCTTATTGCTACTGGGTGGGGACTGGAGTTCCCATTCCCCGTGTGTTCTCCACTGATACCAAAGTGAGGGTGGTCTAGTTACCACAGGGCTATGGTGAAAGTCCTGACCTTCTATGTATTAGTTACAGTTCTCCAAAGAAACCGAATCAATAGGATGTTTATATATATAGAGAGAGAGAGAGTTATTTTAAGAAATTGGTTCATGTGATCATAGAGGGTGGCAAGTCCAAGCGCCATCAGGTTGGGGACCCAGGAAAGAGCTGATGCTGCAGTTCAAGTCTGAAGGCTGTCTGCTGGCAGAATTCCCTCTTGCTCAGCGGAGGTCATTCTTTTATTCTATTCGGGCCTTTAACTGATTGGATGAGGCCCACTCGCTACTATGTCATTCCTCAGATTCCAAGGTCTCTAGTTGGTCTGCTTTTTTCTCAGCACCCTTTAGAGTCTTCTTTTTTTAAAAAAAATAAATGTTGCAATATAATTCACACACGATACAATTTACCCTTTGAATTTATAATTCAATAGCTTTTAGCACACTCATAGAGTTCTGCATCCATCACCACAATAAATTCTGGAATATTTTCATTGCCCCCAAAATAAACCCTGCTCCACTTAGCTATCATTTTCCAGTCTCCCCACCTGCCCAAGCCTAGGCAGTTGCTAATCTACTTTCTGTGTATTATAGATTTGTCTATTCTGGATATTTCATAGGTATGAAACCACACAATATGTGGTCCTTTTTGACTGGATTCTTTCACTTAGCATGATGCTTTCAAGGTCCATTCATGTCACAGAATGCATCAGTACTTTATTCCTCTTATTGCTGACTAACATTTCATTAGATGGATATATCACATTTTCTACATCCATTCATCAGTTGATGGGCATTTGGGTTGTTTCCACTTGTAATTAGTTTCCTGTAAAAATTACCATGAATTGATTGCTCAAAACAACACATATTCTCTCAGAGGTCTGGAGGCCAGAAGTACCAAAATATTTTCACTGGTCCAAAATCAAGATGTCAGCAGGGCCATATTCCCTCTGAAGGATCCAGAGGAGAATCTTCCTTTCCTCTTCTAGCGTTTGTGGCGGCCAGCATTCCTTGGCTTGGGGCTACATTCCTCCAATCTTTAGAGCCAGCATCTTCAAATTTCACTTTGTTCAGTCTTCATATCACATTCTCCTCTGAGTGTGAAATCTCCCTCTGCCTCCCTCTTACATGGACGCATGTAATTGCATTAGGGCCCACCTGGATAATCCAGCATAATGTCCCAATCTCAAGATCCTAAAATTAATCACATCTGAAGAAACTCTGATTTTTGCCAGATAACATTCACAGGTTTCAGGGATTTACCTGTGGATATCTTTGGGGGGGGGGGTACATTTTTCAGCTTACTTCAGTCTTCCCTCTGACCCCAAAATATTCACATCCATCCCACATAAAAAATACATTCATCCATCCCAACATTCACCAAAGTCTCAACCCTTTAAAGCATCAATTCAAGTCCAAAATCTCACGTAAGTATCATCAGCTCAAAAGTCCCAGATCTAATCATCAAAGTCATCTAAATCAGGTGTGAGTGAGACTCTGAGTATGGTCAATCTTAGGACAAAATTCTTGTCCATCTCTGGACCTGTAAAACTAGAAAACAAGCTATCTTTTCCCAAAAAATAATGTACAGGCATATTATAAGAGTTCTAGCCATTCTCACTCCAAAAGGGAGAAAATAGAAAGAACAAAAAGGGCACCGGTCCGAAGTGACTTTGATACCCAGTAGGAAAAATTCCACTAGGTTTCCAGGTCCAGGAGCAATTCTTTGTGGCTTGAGATTTCACCCTCTGGGCTCATGGCTCCAGGCTCTGAACCCAAGGTTCTGCCATAGGAGTTATTCTTCATTTTTTCTTGAAAGGTAGGATATATTTGTATCTGAGTAGTTGTATTAGACTGTTTCCTGCTGTAGAATTTTGGAAGCCTGATGGCATTCCTTTGTTTCATCCTCTCTCTGTCTCTTTCAGTCCAAGATGGTAGTATTTCTTCTGGTATAACATTCTCAAAAATATTGTGGGTCTCTGAGGTATGTCATAGGGATATATTCAACTAGACAGGAGGGTCATTCACAGATCCCTCCTGGAAAATCACATCTCTATTCCTAGCTTCTGCTTCTATGATTGAAGGATCCATGAATTGTATATCTAATTTCAGAACTAGCAAAAGGTTGCCCAGGAACAATCTCGGCTTTCTCTCCACAGCATGCTTTTCTAACAGTAAATCTCCTAATTTTAGCATCTTTTGCATTGTGAAGAGGTTAAGAATATCCCAAATCATCAAGTCAAGTCTTGGTTTCTTCCTTATTTTTTTAAACACAATTTTTTTTTTACAGCAGTTTCAGTTTCACAGCAAAATTAAGAGGAATGTACATAGATTTCACATATACTCTCTGCACACACACATGCATAGCTTTCTCCATTATCAACAACCCCCAAAAGAGTGATACATTTAGTACATTTGTTACAACTGATGAAAACACATTGGCACATCATTATCACCCAAAGTCCATAATTTACATTAGGTCTCACTCTTGGTGTTGTACATTCTATGCGTTTGGACAAACGCATAATGACATGTACCCACCATTATAGTATCATACAGAATAGTTTCATTGCCATAAAAATTCTCCGTGTTCCACCTATTCATCCATTTATCCCTCTATCCCTCCTTAACCCCTGGCAACCACTGATCTTTCTACTCTCTCCATACTTTTTCCTTTTCCAGAATGTCATATAATTGAAATCATACAGTATCTAGCCTTTTCAGATTGGTTTCTTTCACATATAACATGCATTTAGGGTTCCTACCTGTCTTTTCACGGCTTGATAGTTCTATTCTTTTTAGTGCTGAATAATATTCCATTGTCTGGAGGTACCACCGTTTATTTATCCATTCACCTACTGAAGGACATCTTGATTGCTTCCAAGTTTTGGCAATTATGAATAAAGCTGCTATAAACATCCACATGCAAGTTTTTGTTTATGATTTCAACTCCTTTGAGTAAATACTGAGGAGCACAATTGCTAACTCACATTGGGAAGAGCATAGTTAGTTTTGTAAGAAACTGCCAAACTGTCTTTCAAAACGTGGTTGTACCATTTTTGCATTCCTACCAGCAATAAATGAGAGTTCCTATTGCTCCAAATCCTTGTCAGCATTTGGTGTTTTCAGTGTTCTGGATTTTGGCCATTCTTAGGTGTGTAGCGGTATCTCATTGTTTTAGTTTGCCTTTCCTTGATGACATATGATGTGGAGCATGTTTTCATATGCTTATTTGCCACCTGTATATCTTCTTTGGCGAAGTGTCTGTTAAGGTCTTTGGCTCATTTTTTAATTCGGTTGCTTGTTTTCTTATTGTTGAGTTTTAAGAATTCTTTGCATATTTTGGATAACAGTTCTTTATCAGATGTATCTTTTGCAAACAAACAAACAAAATTTTTCCCAGTCCGTGGCTTGTCTTCTCATTCTCTGGAAATGTCTTTTGCAGAGGAGAAGTTTTTAATTTTAATGAAGTGCAGTTTATCAATGATTTCTTTCATGGATTGTGCCTTTGGTTTGTATCTAAAAAGTCATTGCCACACCCAAGGTCATCTAAGTTGTCTCTTATGTTTTCTTCTAAGGTTTTATAGTTTTGTACTTTACAGCTAGGACTGTGATCCATTTTGAGTTAATTTTTTTAAGTCATATATTGTTTATTTCTCACATAACATCTACAACAAATTAAAAGTCATTCTTTACAAAATTCACAAATCAAACTATGGAGCATAAAATATTACAAAATTCAAAATTGTAAAGTCAATAATTAAGAATGTCAACTAATTATAACAGTAATTTGTTTAAGATAATTACACATCATTCTTCCTTGGCTAATAAATTTATTACAGCAACTTCAATATTTATTTGTAACTGTGTCTTATTCTATAGAAATCGCCATTGGGTGAGACTATATTTTCGTGATATTGTAGACCTTAAATCATGTTTAACAAATTTTCAATTTGGGAAGAAATTCTCCACTGGCAACCAATATGGACAGAGTCAAATATAAACTGAGAGCCAGATAAGTATTTGAAACGGTGTGCAGTAAATGAATGCTGCATGATCATGCTCCATGTAATGCGTTATTCCTTACTGTGTTCATCAGTCAATTTCAATTGTAAATTTTTATGTACTTGGTAGTAATTCATTTTTATAAATTTTAAGAGTATGTATGTCATCTAGGACAGAGGTCAGCAAATAATGGCTTACAAGCCAAATCTGATCCACCGTCTGTTTTTGTATAGCCCACAAGCTAAGAATGGCTTTTGCATTTTTAAATGACTGGGAAAATGTTAAACAGTAGTATTGCGTGACATGTAAAAATTTTATGAAATTAGAATTTCAACATCCATAAACAAAATTTTATTGGAACACAACCATTCTCATTTCCTTACATATTGTCTGTGGCTGCTTTTATACTACAATGGCAGAGTTGAGTAACTGAACAGAGATCATGTGGCCTACAAAGCCTAGAATATTTACTCTTTAACACCTTTACAAACTCCTAATCTAGAACTCTAAAAAGGCTGTGATAGTCTTTTAATATTGAAAACTTTAAAAATGTTAATAGTATATCATTATTATGTATTAGTAGTAATGGTTATATTATTACATTATTATTATATGTTATTATTGTGTATTATTATGATCTAGATATTACTGTATTAACATTGCATGTTATTATTCTTTATAGGTCTATATCAATTTATCTATTTATTTAGGTATCCAATTAAATCATCAGCGATTTCGAAAAAAGCATGACATATTGCCTATAATTTAGATTTAGGGACATGTTATCAACTGTCTTCCCCATCACATATTTGACAAAGGTTTTTAAGATTTTATATTTGGTAAATGTGTTTTAAAATTTAAGATTTTATATTTGGTAAATGTGTTTGTAAAAGTTTTGGTTGTCAATTTTCTCTCTTTACTCTTCACCAGAGGGATGTTGTGCTAAATGTACAATACCTCTTTGCTTTAAATTTCCAAAGTGTACAGCGGAAACTTAAGGAAACCTCAGGCAAAGTTTGATTAATTTCTATAATCATAATGTTTAGACCCAACGTGTATGACCAAGGAACTACTGGATTGAATTGGAATATTCTATCAATAACCTCCCCCCATTCAGTCATATCTTAAAATTAGACTAGGACATGTAGAAAATATTAAAAAAGAAAATTGCTCCCAAGCACCATGGAAAAGAACACTACTTTTCTATGTAACAAAAGTTTTGAGCTCAATGGGAACTGACTGAAGTGTGCCTTGATGAACATCACAAAATAAATGATATCAGAAATATGTCCTTTGCTAATATTCAATTATACATACTCTTGGGCATTGGCCCTGGAGTTACAAAACTTAATCACAGTTTCGTGTCATTGTAATCTAAAAGGTGACCATTTACTTTCCCAATTTCACATTCTTCCTGACAGGGGTGAGTAACGAGGAAAATAAGAACATGGTGTGACTATCATAAATTATACACTATTTGGCAATTATTGAGTGCCATCAAAATACAGGATACACATCACCCCTGTTAAGGGCATTTGTGATCCAAACGTATGCAGAAACATATCCATTCTATAGCATTAGAGAGGCACAATGCAAAATGACTTTTTTCAACCCTAAAATAAATTCTTAACCAGAGAAAATAAAGGATTAGATTATTTAATACAATGAAAATAGTCACATTTCTATTAGCTTTCAGGAGCTAGTCTCCATATACATATGGCAGTTGAAGAGTTCCTTATGACGACACAATACCTACAGCAAAGGCAGCAGTGTTAGGTTTCATTTCTCAATAAACACTTGCAGAAACAGGCTCAATTCTCATATAATTAACAAATTTGATATGAGAAAGGTAGAGTAAATATTATTGTAGGCACCTGGCAGAGTGGGGTAAGGATCGGAGCAACTGCCTAAACACCGGATGAAAATATTTTAAAAGAATTATTTATTGGTCCCTAAATTCATAATTTAGGTTTGGTCCCTTGTGGATTCTAGCTTGCAAATTACTTAAATATTTGCTTTAAAAAAACATTTTGTGACCTTAATCTCTAATCCTTTTTCATGAGAACAGTTGACAGCTACATGTAATTCTAATTATACCTTATCAACCAGACTTTGTTTTCTGTATTGTATAATTTTCACAATTTATTTCTAAATGTGTAAATATGACAAGAGATGCAATGCAAATGATAATCGTAACATCAATGATCACAAAACGAAATTCAACTTTACATTCAAAAATCCACTTTTCTCAGCTTTATTGAGGTACAATTAAGAAACAAAATTGTATAAATTTAAGGTGTACAATGTGATGAGTCGATATACATATATATTGTAAAATGATTAGTACAATAAAGTTAGTTAACACATCCATCACCTCACATAGTTACTTTTGTGTGTGTGTGGTGAGAACATTTAAGATCTATTGTCTTAGCAAATTTCAAGTACATAATACAGCATTGTTAACCATAGTCACCGTGCTATACATCAGGCTCCCAGAAGTTATTCATCTTATAACTGAAAATTTGCACCCTTTGAGCAACATCTCCCCATTTCTCCCACCCCC
Source organism: Equus caballus (assembly GCF_041296265.1). NCBI lineage: Eukaryota > Metazoa > Chordata > Mammalia > Perissodactyla > Equidae > Equus > Equus caballus. Next base: position 30,446,479 of record NC_091715.1, on the reverse strand, counting down.
AGCCACTGACCACCACCATTCTATTCTGTTTGTATGAGTTTGACTTTTTTAGATTCCACACATAAGTGAGATTGTACAGCATTTGTCTTTCTCTGCCTGACTCAGCAGAATGCCCTCAAGGTTTATTCACGGTGTCGCAAATGGCAGGATTTCCTTCTTTTTTATGGGTCTATAATATTCCATTGTATACTTATACCACAATTTATTTATCCATTCATGCATTGACAGAAACTTAGGTTGTCTCCATGTCTTGGCTACCGTAAATAATGCATTGAACATGGGAGTGCACATACGGTGAGCTATTGCTATCATTTCCTTCAGATAGATATATAGCAGAAGTAGAGGGGCTGGCCCCACAGCCGAGTGGTTAAGTTCGTGCACTCTGCTTCAGCGGCCCAGGGTTTCACCAGTTCGAATCCTGGGTGTGGACATGGCACTGCTCATCAACCCATGCTGAGGCGGCATCCCACATGACACAACTGGAAGGACCCACAACTAAAAATACACAACTATGCGCCGGGGGGCTTTGGGGAGAAAAAGGAAAAATAAAATCTTTAAAAGAAGTACAAGTGCTGAATCATATGGTAGTTCTATTTTTAAATTTTTTGGAACCTCCGTTCTCTTTTCCATAACGGCTGTACCAATTTACATTCCCATCAACAGTGCACAAGGGTTCTCTTTTCTCCAATCCTTGCCAGCACCTGCCATCTTTTGTCTGCCTTTGTGATTTGATGACTTTTTGTGGTGGTACGCTTTGATTCCTTTCTCCTAATCTTTTTTATATCCTCTAAAGGTTTTGATTTTATGGTTACCATGAAGCTTACATAAAAGGTCTTATAATTATAACATCCTACTTTAAGCTGGTAACAACTTAACTTTGATAGCATACCAAAACCCTAGACTTTTACTTCTCTCCCCCTCACATTTTCAGTTATTGATGTTAGAATTTACATCTTTTTTATATTATGCATCTAATAACAAATTATTGTAATTATAGTTATTTTAGTACTTTTGTCTTCTATCTTTTATATTAGAGTTGAAAGTGATTTACATACCACCATTACAATATTAGAGATCTAACTTTGACTATACGTTTACTTTTACTGGTGAGCTTTGTATATTCATGTTTTTATGTTGTTAATTAGAATCTTTTCACTTCATCTTGAAGAACTCTCTTTAGCATTTCTTGTAAGGCAGATCTAGTGATGACGAACTCTTCCAGCTTTTGTTTCTTTGGGAAATTCTTTATCTCCTCCCTAATTTCTATAGGACAGCTTTGCCAGGTATAGTATTTGTGGTTGGCAGGTTTTTTTTCCCAATATTTTGAATGTATCATCCCACTCTCTCCTGGACTGCAGGGTTTCTGCTGAGAAATCTATTCACAGAAGATTATAGGGGAGGCACTTTTTCATGTGACGAATCTCTTTTCTCTTGGCGTTTTCAAAATTCTCTTTCTCTGACTTTTGACAGTTTAATTATATTGTGTCTTGGTGTAGCCCTATTTGGGGTTATTCTGAATCCTTTGTCCAGACAGTTCACAGATCTACATTTCTTTAGGATCAGTTATTGGACCTTTATTAGTTTCCTTTGTTGACGTAATGTTTTTGATTCTTCATGATCCTCATATCCTTACACTGGCATCTGCACATTTGAGCAAGTGTTCTCTTCTTCCAGGATTTATAAGTTTCATTTGGCAAGGAAGGACCATCACCAGTCATCTCAGCCTGAAGTTCTGAACAGGCCAACTGGTACCATCCATGGGCAAGGGGTGCTTACTGTCGGGGTCTTTGTTTGGATGAGGTCACTGCCCATGCTCTGAGGTCCAAAGGGCCCGCTGGCTGGGCTCCATAGTCAAGTGGGTCTGTCATCTGGTCTCCATGGCCAGGTGGGGCCAGTGACTGGGCTCTGCAATTTCCTCTAGTCAAGCAAGGTCACTGGCTGTGTTCCTCAGTTGGGTGGTGCTGCTGGCTGGACTCTGAATTTAGGCAGGGCAGCATGCTGGGCTTTGAAATTGGGCAAGCCACTGGCTGTGCTCTACATTTGGGTGGGTTTTGCTGTCTGGGCTTCTTGCCTGGGCAAGGCTGCAGGCTGTGCTCGGCTATCCAGCAGGGCTATATGCTGGGCTCCACAGCCACGTGGAGGTAGGTTGGGTTCCAAGACTTTGCAGGGTCACTGTTTGGGCTTCCTGGTTGGGCAAGCCCAGAAGCTATGTTCTGCAGTTGGATGCCCTGCTGGCTCACCACTCTGCCTGTGTAGGGCTACAGGATGGGCTCCATGGCTGGGCTGGACTGCTTGCTTAGGATCCAATCTGGGTAGACCTGCCAATGTGCTCCCTGGCTAGATGAGACCACTGGCTCCACTCCACAGGTGGGCAGAACTGTTGGCTGTGCTCTCTGATAGGGCACCACTGCCATCTGGTACACAGTCCACCAAGATCCACCTGCTGGTTGCTGTGAGCCCCACCCTCCTTCTTGATTTCTACCTGATCCCAGGTGGTCTAGCCCTCCTGATTCTTCCAGTGTTCCCCATGAGACAGGATAGAAGTGGGCCTTGCAAGAAGCTTCCCAGAATGCTGGGGAACCTGGATGTTCACATTGAGGTCTCTCTTCCCCACTGGAGAACCCTCTTGGTGTGACTTTCTGCCGGCCTGGAGGAGGGGCTCTGTGGTCAAAGTGAAACTGCTCTTCTTATACTTCTGATGTTGTTTTTCTCAGTTTTTGTGGTCCAAGGTGGGTTCTTCAGCCTCACTCCCAGGTTCTGAGATTTTTCCAAAGGCATTCTTGTCTGTGGATAGTTGCTAGGTGGTCTTTCTGTGAGGAAGACTAATGCTGGGAACCTCCTATTCAACTATCTTGTTGATTTCACTCTCCCAACCAGACTCTCTTTCTAGCATCCAGGGGGAAGTAGTAACTTCTAAAACTCACTCAAATCTACCAGACATTGCACATTTACAGTTTTTCCTTCATTGCCTTAAATAAAAATATATTTAGCTTTGTGAACTATCATATTTTTCACAATACAGTACAGAATACCAGTACCAGTGTTTAGTGGATCTGTATTCAATAGACTAAAGTAAGATGTGTACTCTTTAAATAATTTAAAATATGTACTCCTTTACTACTATACTATATTATTACCACAATCCAAATTAAGGTCCAAATTTTAGCTAACATTAACATTAGCTATCAAAGCCTGATATGTACATACAAATGCATGCATTCAATACACATGTACACTGCATGGTTTTCTAAGATGCTATTGAAGCTATCACAAAGTGTGAATTAAGATGTTATTTTATAAAAAAAAGTTCCAATATTATATTACCTGTTTTCTTGTGTTCATTTGACCCAACAGCTCTCCTTTGCAACAGGATAATCTGAGGATGCTCTACATCATCCAGCTATGAAGTAGTTTTATAAAACCAGGTGTCCCATACAGACACTTACTCCAATGACCTGCTTTAATTCAGAATGTAACCCAACCAAATATATTTAATAGCGTGGCTAGGAAAATCACCACCATGGTTTATAAAACAGTGTCTCTGGAGAAAAGGAAGCGGACTCTTGGCTCTGCACAGAATCTTATTATTCCTATTTCCATTTCCCCCTCCTACATTTATAACAACTGATTAAACTGAATATGTTTTTTCATCTTGTAGCTGCAATCTCTATACACAAACTGATTAACTGAAATACCTACATTAATGTGATCAATATATTTATCAATCTATAATGATGTAGGAGTTGATTTTCATAATTTTGGGAGTTGAGCACCTTGATTCATTCATAAACTATTATCTTTTTTCTAAATATTAGGGATTATTAATGTGGAAAAGAAAAAAGAATTAAGGGGGAAGGGCCACATAGAGAAAATTGATTTCCCTGCAGCATAATTAAGGAATACATTTGATTAAGGACCAAAGTGATGATGCAGGAGGGAATAAAAGCATTGATAATTGATAGAGATCTAGTGAAATAGGAAAGCAATTGTAAATAGACTATTTTGAACACAAAACTGACAATTCCAGTTACCATTACTGTTTTTAGTCCTTGACAGTTAAGATCTGAGGAATGATAAGCAATGTTTCAATAGCTGCATGTACTAGAAAATAATATTCCCTGCCACCAGAAGTTGCTCTCCGCACAGCTCTCCCCAAGCCAGCGACTTGAGCACATAGACAATCAAAGTGAGGAGTATTATCCTTCAAGAATTCTTTCCAGTAGTTCTCTTCCCCTCAATTTCCAGTTTCTACTGCCTCTTCCCTTTCTAATGGGATGCTTTTGGCCTCATCAAATCCACCAGTCACTCCACAACACATCTTCAATTCATGTCCTGTAGAGGAATGCTAGGTTAGGTATCTGCACATAATCCCTCTTCAGGTATATGTATATACTGGATACATTCATATGACTGCCAATTGTTTAGAAGAATCAGCACTTTTCCAGCAGGAGAAAATTAAGGGATAACATTACTAATGGAGAATGGAGTTATACAGCCGACAGCATTTGACAGATTATTATTTTTTTTATTGCGGTAACAGTGGTTTATAACATTATGTAAATTTCAGATGTACATCATTATATATTTCGATTTCTGTGTAGATTACATCATGTTCACCACCCAAAGACTAATTACAATCCATCACCACAGACATGTGCCTAGTCACCCCTTTCGCCCTCCTCCCTCCCCCCTTTCCCTCCCGTAACCACCAATCCAATCTTTGTTTCTGTGTGGTTGTTTACTTTTGTTTTTATCTTCTACTCATGAGTGAGATCATATGGTATTTGACTTTCTTCCTCTGATTTATTTCACTTTGCACAGTACCCTCATGGTCCATCCACGTTGTCAGAAATAGCCGGATTTCATCGTTTCTTATGGCTGAGTAGTATTCTATTCTGTACGTATACCACATCTTCTTTATCCATTTGTCCCTTGATGGAGACCTTGGTTGCTTGCAAGTCTTGGCTATTGTGAATAATACTGCGATGAACATGGAGGTGCATGTATCTTTATGCCTTCGTGTTTTCATGTTCTTTGGATAACTAACCAGCAGTGGAATAGCTGGATCATATGGTAAATCTATTTTTAATTGTTTGAAGAATCTCCATTCTGTTTTCCATAGTGGCTGGACCACTTTGCACTCCCACCAGCGGCGTATAAGGGTTCCCTTCTCTCCACATCTTCTCCAACACTTATTGTTTCCTGTCTTGTTAATTACAGACATTCTGACAGATTATTAATGAGCCTTTCCTCATGGGTTGTTTGTCGTGTAAGAAATCAGAACTTAAGAGTGCCATCTGCATTAGCAAAAGTGAAATGGTAATAATCTTTCTACGTAAAGAACATATCCCAAACCATTGATTCACTTTACGATAAATGAGGTTTAAAATCATTTGGGAAGAAAGCAACAAAATGTCAGTATTTCCTAGAAATTTGAAACTCTCTAAATATGTTTAAGTGACCTTAAATATTCAGAGATGCATTCAGAAAATGGCAAAAGCCTTCAAGAAAATACCTCAAGAGGACATTGTTTATTTTTAATGTGTGAGCAAGAATTGGAGAATGAAAACGTCAGAGGGAAGGCAATAAGTGTGAATAATACACAGAAAACACTTTACAAACCTTCTACTTGAGAAACTGTGTTTTTTAACACTGGCTGGTTGAGGTAATTATCATATTTTTATGAAAGAGGCTTATCAGCAAATAAGCCACTGAGAGTGTGGAAGAAAAGTTTAGAAAATTAAAAAGTGAGAGCACATTACTCACGTCAAATTATGAAGAATAATGATCACATTAAATACGTTTATTCTATTAACACTCCGGGTTAACGTTATAGCAAGGTATAGAATCACAGGAACATTTTACAAGGATTATACTTTTTTCCTAACTTGACTGGAAAAACTTACAGTTGATTTTAGTGAAACAAAATATCAGCTTCAACCAAGGAATTCTGGATCTTTAGGTTAACTAACATAATTCCACCAAATATATTTTCCCTAAACATAGTTGTTATGTAGGAAAAGGGGTGAGAACCAGCAATTTCTGTATCTGTGACAACAGAAGTAAAGATCTCAAACAAAACATCATTGAATACATATGAATATTTCAAAGTAAAGATATTAATATAGATTCTAATATCAACCCATTAGCAACTAATTTTTCATTGGTCATATAAGCATTCCGTCAGTGAACAAAGGGAACCTAAACAGACTCTTGGGCCCATGAGATTAAAGTCAATGTCTGTTGCAATCATTCAGCACAAAGCTGGACATGCATTATGTCCCAAATAGTTATTGATTAAATATTTGGCATGTCCCTGCCATTCTAAATCAATGTTCTCTATCTGTATCTGTGAATTCCATGGATCCGTTCTTGTGTTTACATCTAAATGAAAAATTACCGGACGCATTTTCAGGATTATCTTGATCTCTTTATAGCTCAATACAACCACACAGATACAGTGTCCACATTTGCATGTGGGTTTTGAGTTACATTGAGTGTGATTGCTGCTAGATTGGCATGTCCTGGTGTAAAAATGACAATCGTCCCATGTCCATCCTTACGGTCCTATTGATTTATTTTACCAGCTGCAAAGACTAAAATTTCCTTTCAAAGTGATGACTGGAATATGAAAAATAGTTTGATAGAATAACACTTCAGCACCTTCACTTATCAAAGGTATTGAGATTTTAATGATACTTCACGAAATCAACAAACAACATCAGAATAAATTATCACTTGACTTTTCACCAATTAATAAAAAAGAACATGGACAGACAGTATTTAAGTGATGGCTTCCACTACCTGAAAGCAGTTTCAACAACCTCTTCCCTATGAACCCTCGTCATATGAATCATCATATGAGCTAAAGCGTGTCAATCATTTCAGTCAAGAAGAATGTACATTGAGCATGGCACACTCAAAAGAAAACTTGCATCTTGGCAACTAGATCTATTCTCAGCGAGAAGTAATTGTGTTTAAGGCAAAAAGCGTAATCTGATGCCTAATTGGAATTTCTTAATTTTAATTTTATTAGTTTTATAGTTGTATCTGCATATACTTATAAATTGTTAGTTTCACAGTTATAAACGCATGCCCTTAAGCATAGAGATTTTTATACCTGGCTTTACGTTTATGCATTTTAAGTAAAATTATAATAGTAATTTGTCACCATTGGGTGTCTTTGATTTTTTCTCCTTCTAAAGGAAACAGTTGAAATACACATTCAACATGTCTCCCATTCATTGCTTTAATTTGGAGCAATAACGAGACTAAAGCTTTTAATAGACCACTCAATACTTTAATTCATATTTTTGAGCCCCTTCTATGTGAAATTTAGCATCAAACAAGTTAAACAGTCTTTGTACTAAAGGACCTCATGGTCCAGCCAAATTTTCCAAACTATCTAGAGAGGAATCCTGTTCAGAGTGTCACTCTCTGCTTTACAAGATGTGTACTTGAGCATGTTACATCCTCTCTAATTTACAATTTCTTTGTCTGTAAAATATGGGTGATAACAATAAAAGTTAACTCAGAGGGTATCTGTAATGAGATAATGTAGAGTGAACAGCTCAAAGACAGATAATATTGATTTTGACTTGGTAGATAATATTGATTTTGGATTGATATATCACTTTTCATGACCCCTCATTAAATGATTAATTTATACATATGCATGCACACACACACACACACACACACACATACATATATGGAGAGTGAGATAAGCCACCAACTGCTGCTACTCATGGTCCACTTCCTTATGAATACATCATCAAGCCTAGCGCATGCACTAATTTTTAAAGATGGGATTACATGGAACATTGAACAGCACTCAGCTGCAAAAAAAATGCAAATGTGAGGAGTTTATAGAACAAGTTTTTGTGTTAGGATGAATAAAAATACCTGGCATATAATAGATGTTCAGTAGAAATATACTGAATGAATGAGAGATAATCACTGACACTGAGTCAGAACTTATTGCCTAATATCAGTTGTGTAACTGTTAGTTCTGTAACAGGTTTAAATGATGAAGGGAACTGAAAGTCAAAAGAGTTTTTATAGATTATATAACTAGATTTTTTATTTGATGACCTGAATTTATTATAAATAATACTGTGATGGTTAATTTTATATGTCAACTTGACTGGGCCAGGGGGTAGCCAGATATTTAGTCAAATCTTATTCCATGTGTGCCTGTGAGGGTGGTTTTCCATGAGATTAACATTTGAAACAGTAGACTGAGTAAAGCAGGCTGCTCTCCTGAATGTGGGTGAGCGTCACACAATCAATTGAAGGCCTGAATAGAACAAAAATGCTGACCCTCCTCTGAGTAAGAGGGAACTCTTCCTGCTGGACTGCCTTCAAGCTGGGACACTGGTTTTTTCCTGCCTTCAACTTGAACTTCCTGGGTCTCCAGCCTGCTGGCCTTTGGGCTGGACCCACACCATCGGCATTCCTGGGTCTCAAGTTTGCTCCTTACAGATTTGGGGACTTGTCAGCTTTCATAATCACATGAACCAATTCCATAGATTGATAGATAGATAGATAGATAGATAGATAGATAGATAGATAGATGTACATATGGTTCACTTCCTGTTCGTTCTGTTATTCTGGTGAACCATGACTAACACTGATATAATACAAACATTGACCACAAACATTTCAAAGAAATCTTTATCTTATAGTCCTATATTCATATTTTTAAAAAACATGATCTACTCTGAAGTTTTCTCATTCTATGTTTATATATAGTTTTATATTTCTCACGAAAGAAAAATTGAATGGAATGCTTTGCTTATATATATGTATATTTTCTTCATGGAAATCTGAGGTCCCAGCTCATGCTTGCTTATTGATTTCCCTTAGAAAAGTTAGTTTTTAAACCTTGGGTTTCTCTCAGTTATAATAAATATTTTACCATTACTTTCTTCCCTAGGAGGTAATGATGAGGGATGAAATATCTGAGAAACACCATTATCATTCCTTAGTATACACATAACCATTCAATAGTCTTATTATTTCAAGTATTTGGAGTGTAAAATTGTAGGTAGAAATTAATTATTAAATAATCTTGGGAAATAATGAGAAAATGTTCTACAAAATCAAGACTCCTACTTAAATAGATTCTTACAATCAAGTCTAAATTGAAATCTCCCAAGGAAACTTTGAAAGTCTACAATTACATTAAGACTAAACACTGGTGTTAAGAAAATACAGAATACAACTTTATCTCACTCAGAAACTGACCACGTAATTCTCTTCCACCTCTAGTGTGTGATTTTATCATTAAAATCAACTTATGAAATAGACACTGTTGTTATTTTATTTCTTTACAGAATCAGCAATTAAATGTCTCTAGAACTGTTTAAATAAGTTTACATCAGGACATTTGATATGTGATCCTTTTCTTTCTTCATAAACTCTGATCATAAAATAGGATAAGCTTCCAAGAGAGAAACAGAGACCAAAAAAGGTGCATTAATCAAAGCTATGGGATTAAATCTTTATGTGAAATTAGGCATTTTATCCTAACTTTACCTGAGAGTACTTATAATATTCTGTCATTCTGTCTTATAACTTGAGAACAGACCACATTTGATTCTTCTGCACATCTCAAGAATCAAACACAGCGTCTGACACATATTTGGAGTATATAAATGGTTGTTGAATTAATGCACAAATTAATTATAAATACCTAGGTTGATCTTCTGTCTCCCACTATAATATCCTTGAATTCTAAGAACATATTTCGTCTTTTTTATTTCCATGCACATGTGTAATATCTTGTATGTATTTACTTGAGACAATAAGGGGGAAAAATGGTAGTTGTTTTGTTTTGTTTTGTTTTTGTCTGCTTCTCCACTAGAATACAAACACTAAGGAAACAGAGACTTTGTTTCTCTTTGTTACTAATATATGCCCAAATCCTAGACCAGTGCCTGGGCCATAGCAGGTAATCAATAAGTATTTGTTGAATGAATTAATGAATGAATGAAAGGCCATTTGAGATCAGTGGTATTCCCTACCACGGTGGCTCATTCCATACAACATAATTGGGCTTACAAAGAGACTTGTTGAGTGTCAGTGAAAGAACAAATGAGGTTGGAGGGAATGAATACATCCCCGTGGGTAAGTGCTTTCTCTAAGAACGCACCTAAACCTTTTGTTTTCTGCCAGAGAAAAGGGAAGTGTGTACCTAGCCAAGAGCAAGGTAATTGACAAGCCAGGTGAAGGGGGAGAGCAAATCTAGGATATCAGCGATGAGATCATTGAATCTGTCCTACCGGGCTCCAGACAGGGCAGAAGGAACGTGCTTCTAGGACTGTGCTGAAAGATTAAGAGATGAGAGAATAAAGGGAGTGAAGAACAAGCTCAGAAAGAGTGAAAGATGGAGAGGTGGAAAGATTCACTGAGGCTCTAGAGGTGGTGCTCTCCTGTCAGAGCAGCGTGAACTAGACCATGACTAGCAAGAGAAAAGCGGAGGTCACTGGAGTTACTAAGTCTAGGAACCGAGTGAGGAGGCTATCAGAAGTGTCATCAGTATGGATGTTGAAGTCACTGATTTATCTAACATTCAAATAAAACTGTGCGATATTAAACATAACTAATGAGACCCCAAAAGCACTATATTTAATGAAACAATCACATTAGGACAATATTCAATTAAGCTGCTCAAAGAAATCATGCAAATGATTAACTTAAGACGCTTGCATCTATATTCATGAATAAAGTTTTAAAATATCATATAGTGCAGACGCTTAGCACACAGTCTCCCGGATTCATCCAAGCCCTGATCCAACCTAGAACACCACGCTTGAGCCCCTCCCAGCTACCCCACCCACCGTAAAGTAATATAACGTAACGTAACGTGACACAATGTGACGTGACGTGACGCAACGTAACGTAACGTAACGTAAAACGGATCTCCCCCACCTCCGTAAAATAACGGACGCTCCCAACTTGGTGTGACGCCATTTTGGTCGCGAGCCAGAACTGCCACTGAGCCAGAGCTCACCCAACGGCGCCTTCAGCACCCGCTCTGGGAACACCTTGAGGTCGCCTTCGCCTTCGCGCCTCCAGCCATGGCGACCGCGCAGCCCTCGCAGGTGCTCCAGAACTACCACCCCGACTGCGAGGCCGCCATCAACGGCCAGATCTGCCTGGAGCTGTACGCCTCCTACGTGTACATGTCGATGGCCTACTACTTCGACAGGGACGACGTGGCCCTGAAGCACTTCTTCCAGCTGTTCCTGCAGCAGTCGCGCCAGAAGGGAGAGCACGCCAAGAGGCTGATAAGGCTGCAGAACCAGCGCGGAGGCCGCCTCCACCTTGGCGACATCAAGAAGCCAGACCCTGACCACTGGGAGAGCAGCCTGAAGGCCGTGGAGTGTGCGCTCCAGCTGGAGATGAACGTCAACCAGAGCCTGCTCGATCTGCACCAGCTGGCCACCGACAAGGCGGATCCCCATCTGTGCCACTTCCTGGAGAGTCACCTCCTGCTCGAGGAAGTCAAGTCCATGAAGGAGTTGGGGGACCATCTCACCAGCCTGCTCAAGATGGGGGCCCCAGCAGACGGCCTGGCAGAGTACCTCTTCGACAAGCTCACCCTGGGGGACGGCAGTAAGAACTGAGTTTGGACTGCTTTCCCCAGAGCCACGGGGTGACTTCCCCTGGTCACCATACTAAGCATGCATATTGCAATATTGCCCTTACAAAACGTTCACTTAAGGTTTTTTTCTTTCAATTTTATTCCAATAAAGTTATTTGGTTCCTAAATAAATAAAGGTCTCTCCTTGATTTGTGTGTGGGAATCTCTCACCTTTTAAGTTTTGAAACAGGTATCCAAGGGTCTCTCCACCCACCCTGGCCCCATCCACATGCAGCTCGGGATCTCCATGGATGGAGGGAGAAGGTATTCCATGGGACCCTGGAAAACACAAAATTAATCTTCCCCTCATAAACAAAGTGGGGAGGTATGCTGGGCAGGGGGGTGTCTGGGGCCCTGGTGTCTGTGGGTGCCTGTGCATAGTAAAAGTATTTAAAAAAACATAGTATGGAATTCATGATACTGGTTGCCTCTAAGGAAGAAGTGAAGAATGGGATTGGGCAAGGATTAAAATAGACTCTTCTACTTTACCTGAAAACTTTTAGTTTATTGAAATATGCGAATGTTAACCTTGGTTGTTTCTGGGTAGTAACATGGGGGTCCTAGAAGGAAGTATGGCAGAGTATCTCTTTGACAAGCTCACCCTGGGCAACAGTGATAATGGTAACTGAGCCTTAGGCTGACTTTCCCATAGACATGGGAATGACTTCCCAGGTCACCATGCTGGACCTGCATATTGCCCTTACAAAACATCCAAATATAGTTTTTTCCTTCAATTGTCCCCTTTCTTGCATTAAAGTAACATGGTAGCAAAAAATCCAAATTACCTCATTAGAAGGGCTGAAGAATAAAAGGTCAAAGCTGAAGGCCAAATTTGTGATATTGAACATGAAGTAGAATAAATCCCCCTGAATGTTCAGTCAGTGACTCTGGCTGCTTAGAAGAATGTAGAGGGGTGGGGGAGAGTTGAAGCTGGGAGACCAGTTAGTAGGTATTGTAACCCATCCAGATGAGAGCGATGGTGGCTTGAACTGTGGTGGTGACTGAGGAAATGAAGAGAAATAGACAAAGTCCAGATGGGTTTGGGACAAGTTGAGAAGATTTGCTTATGGGCCAGAGGTGAGGAATGGGAAATAGGGAAAATAATCTAGGTTCTGGTGTTTGGACTTGAACACTTGCATTAAAGGTGTTGCTATTTATTAATCTGGGGGTGTTTGCAGGGAAACACCAAGGATGGGGAAGGCATGTCATGTAAAATCTGAGATGCCTATTACATATGCAAATGGAAATGTCTTGCAGGGAGCCAATGAATCTGGAGCTCACAGGAGGTCTCGTTTTGAAATACACATATGGGAGGCATCAGCTATAGATGGTGTTGAGGTCATGGGACTGGATAAGCTCGCCAGAAAGAGAGAGAGTATTGCCCAGCCAGCCCCATGCCCAGGGCAGCTGATATTAAGGATGGCTTGAGGTGCTGGAACACGCAGAGGGCTGCTGGCCTCACCTGGGCCATTACCGCATTCCAGACTGTGCTCCCCTGTGGCCACCCCCAGAGTCCCCAAATGAGCCTGTTTCTCACTGCAGTGTGGCCTCTGGTTCCTCCTTTCAGGATGTGGAGAGGAGTTAGCGTTACCCTGTCTTCATGGCTATGGGTAGAAAGAAATTATTTCCCAGTGGAAAGATTTCCCAAGGAAATGATAGACCTGCTTCTCTGTGGGTTTTTTCTGTCCCCCTTAAAACTCTTCCCCTCTCTCTGTCCACTGTCTATGTGACCAGATGAAATCTGTACCCATGTAAACCTTAAGGTTGTCCATGTCTGGGAAAAACACTCCAAACATTTGTTTCTTCTGTGCATGTGCAGTTTACAAAGATCGAAGTTAAAAATTTACAGACTTTGTATCCTCTACTCAAAGACACATGGGTAGCTTGAGTCTCTTTAAAGCTAGCAGATTGCTTTGAAGTATTTCATAAAATATGAACAAGTTTAGCTAAGCAGTAATTACCTTTCACATTTGTCCATGACTGCACTTTAATACTTTCTTATAAATGAGGATTACGGGCCAGCCCTGGCAGCCTAGTGGTTAGGTTCGGTGTGTTCCGCTTTGGCGGCCTGGGTTCAGTTCCTGGGTGTGGACCTACACTTGCTCTGTTAGTGGCCATGCTATGCTAGCAGCCCACATACTAAAAAATAGAGGAAGATTGGCACGGATGTTAGCTCAGGGTGAATCTTCCTCAGCAAAAAAAAAAAGAGCATTATGTTCTTTTGAATTCAGTTTCCAGGTAATTCAAGTATCCCTTCATTCTTCTTTGTCAAACTTGGTCTTTTCAATACATTTCTTTCTGTGCCTGCTTTCAGGACCTCTCCTCTCTCTGAGTTTGTCTCAGATCTTATCTATTTATATATATACTTCAATACACATCTCTCCCCAAGGTGTGAGGAAGCACAAGGCAAGCATATATTTGTGAGTGTTTAAAACTCTCAGTTCACTGAGGATCCTTCCTACTTTCCTGTTTTGGAGAGGCAGTTTGCTGTAGTGGTTTCTACCCAGATTGCCTGGGTTCACATACCAGCTTAGCCACTCATCTTGGGTGAACCAGAGTAAGCTGTCTAATTTCTCTGTGCTTCCATTTCCTCACATTAAAAATAGGATAATAAAAATGTCAACTCCATTGGGTTACTGTGAAGATACAATGAGTTAATTTATGTAAATCTCTTAGAACAGTGCCTGGCACAGTGTAAATACTTTGTGTTAGCCATATTTTTTATCATCATCCTCCAGTAACTTCTGAGTTCCTTTGTGTAGATTATGCATTGGGGAAAAGATTTCATGTCTATACTTTGCCATCGGCAGTCTCTCTGGCATTTTAGCCAACCATGTCAGCTTGTATATTGAGAAGGAAAAAAAATCCTTTGTAGCTTCTTTGGTTGTCAGGCACAGCCAGGACTCAGGAAGGGATATTTCTGTATATGCTTCCCCAAGCTCAGGCCCAGAAGTGAGTTTCACTGTGACAATTTTCTACGGTGATGCTTTCATTTTTTCTCCACTAGCCTTCCTTGGAAATCGCCCCCTAGAACATGGTTTGCTTATTCTTCCCAAATCCAGTTGCCTGATCCTTCTCTCTGCATCTTGAACTACTTGTCACTCCTCAGAGATGGACAAGAGCAAAAGGATAAAGGGCTCACTCTGATTCCCACCATATATATGGATGTTTTGACATGAAGAGGTATGGAATAGGGCAAAAAATGAGCAAAAAGGGACCATATTAGGGCTACCGATAATCTAAAAATTAATTTTTATAAAACACCATGCACTTTAGCACAGAGGTTCGTAAGCTTTTCTGCCATTAGAGTCACCTGCTGAGCTTTTAACATTCTTGATGCACAGGCCACAACCCAGACCAAGAACATCAGAGTCCCTTGGGGCAGCACCCAGACATCCCAGGCAATGAAAAGCAGTAGGAATACCTAGCTACTCAAAGTGTGGTCTATGCATCAGGAGCATCAGCCTCACTGGAGCACTTCTTAGAAACGCAAAATCTGAAGCCCCACCACAGATCTACTGAATCAGAATCTACATCTTAACAAGATCCCAGGTGATGAATATGCACACTGTCGTTTGAGAAGCACTGCTCTACCATTCTGGCACTCAAACATGGCTGCACTGTAGAGTCACCTGGGGAGCTGGAAAATAGTACTGATGCCTCGACTTACACAACTCACTCAGTCATGCCATCATGAAAGTACTAGAGCAATCACACTAAAATTTTTCTCTAACTTCAAAAACAATTATTGAATCAACAATTATTGACCACTCACAGGCTTTTATCCATTCTGCTGTTTTATCACAAATTTTTGCATCTATATTCATAAGGGATATTGGTCTGTAGTTTTCTTGTGATGCCTTTGTCTGCTTCTGCTATCACAACACTGGCCTCACAGAATGTGTTAGAAAATATCCCCCTTTCTATTTTTCAAAAGAGTTTGTAAAGAACAGGTCCCTCTTTAAATATTTGATAGAGTTCGCCCGTGAAATCATTTGGACCTGGGCTTTTGATTGTGTGAGATTTTAAAATTACTAGTTTAATACGTTACTTATTATAGGTCTGGTCACATATTCTAGATTTTCCTGAGTCAGCTGCTGTAGTTTGTGTCTTCCCAGGGATTTCTCCATTTCCTCTAGGTGGCATATCTAGTTCTGGTTCATAATATTCCCTTATAATCCTTTTTACTTCTATAAACCAGGTAATGATGTCCTTCTTACATTCTCGAGTTTAATAACTTGTCTCATTTTTTCCTGGTCAGTCTAGCTAAAGAATGTAAATTTTGTTGATTTTTTAAAGAACTCCCTGTGATTACGTTGATTTTCTCTGTTGCTTTTCTCTCCTATATTGCTTTTATTTCTGCTCTAATCTTTAACATTTCCTTATTCCTGCTTGCTTTGCGTTTAATTGGCTCTGATCTATTCTTTTTTGAATTTAGAATGTTAGGTTATTTGACATCTTTTTCTTTTTTTAATATAAGCATTTATAGCTATACATTTTTCTCGAATCACTCCATTTACTGCATCCCAAAATTTTTGGTATGCTGTTTCTTTTTCATTCATCTCAAAGTATTTTCTAATTTCCCACGTGATTTCTTCTTTTACCCATTGGTTATTTAGAAGTGTGTTGTTTAATTTCCACATATTTGTGAACTTCCCAAATTGTCTTCCGTTATCGATTTCTAATTTTGTTCCATTTTGGCCAAAAAAACATTCTTTGCGTGATTTCAAATCTTTTAAATTTATTGAGGCTTGTTCTTGAATATACTATATCCTGGAGAATATTTCATGAGTGCTTGAGAAGAGTGAGTATTCAACTGTTGTTGGTTGGAGTAGACTATACATTTTTGTTAGGCCTAGTTGGTTTATAGTTTCAGTAAACTCTTGTACTTCTTTGTTGCTTTTCTTCCTAGTTATTCTATCCACTATTGAAAGTAGGAATTGCAGTATTCAATTATTATGTCTGACTCATTTATTTCATTCTTAAATTCTGTCAATTTTTGTTTCATGTATTTGAGGCTCCTTGGTTATGTACATATTCGTTTGCTATCTCTTCCTGATGACTTGAACCTTTTATCATTATAAAATGTCTCTCTTTGCCTCTAATAGTTTTTGTCTTAAAGTATATATATATATATTTTTTTGAGGAAGATTAGCCCTGAACTAACATCTGCTGCCAATCCTCCTCTTTTTGCTGAGGAAGACTGGCCCTGAGCTAACATCCATGCCCATCTTCCTCTACTTTATATGTGGGACGCCTACCACAGCATAGCTTGCCAAGTGGTGCCATGTCCATACCCGGTATCCAAACTGGTGAACTCCAGGCTGCCGAAGCAGAATGTGCCCACTTAACTGCTGAGCCAGTGGGCCAGCCCCCTTAAAGTATCTTTTTTTCTGAAATTAGTATAGCCACTCCCACTTTCCTCTGATCACTGTTTGCATAACATATGTCCTTTCTTTCTTTTTACTTTCAAACTATTCATATCTTTCGATCTACTGTGTATCTCTGGTAGACAGTATATAGTTGGATCTCCTTTTCTATCCACTGTGACAATATGTCTTTGGAACAGAGCGTTTCATCTATTTACTTTTAATATTATTATTATGATTGATTTACATCTCCCATATTCCTATATAGCTCATGTCTTTTTTGTTTCCCTGTTCTTCCTCTACTCCCATTGTCTGTATGAAATATTCTCTATTGTGCCTTTTTAACTCATTTGTTGGTTTTCTTTCTTATGTTTTAAAGTTATTTTTTAGTGATTACTCTAGAGATTACAATATGTATTTTACCACAATCTACATTTCACCTTAATACTAATACATTTGAGTAAGGCAGAAATTTGGTTCCAATATAGTTCCATTCCTTGTACTCTCCTTTGTGCTATTATTGTTATATCTACCTAGTTTTAAACCCAACAACACAACATGTTATTATAATTATGCAATTCTCTTTAAAAACTATTAAGAAAATAGAAACATATTTATACACTGTTTTAGATTTAACCACTTTTACCTGTGGTCTTTATTTCTTCACGTGTATTCTAGTTACTGCCTGGTGTTATGTCCTTTCAGATAGAACAACTCCTAGATTTTTTTTATAAGGCAAGGTTTTTAGCAATGATTTCTGTCAGCCTTCATTCATCCAGGAATGTCTTTATTTTGCCTTCATTTTCAAATGATAGCTTTGCTTAATATAGTATTCTCAGTTGACAGGTGTTTTCCTTTCAGCAATTTGAATATCCCACTGCCCTTCGGCCTCCATTTTTTCTGATGAGAAGTCAGCTTAGGATCTTACTGTGGTTCCATGCTATGTGTTGGATCATTTTTTCTTGCTGTTTTCAATATTTTCTCATTGTCTCTGTCTTTCAGAAATTTAACTCTGATGTATCTAGGAGTGGATCTCTGTGGTTTTCCTAGTTGGATTTGATCATCTTGGATGAGTAATGTTTACCAGCAAATGTGGGAAATTTTCACCCATTATTTCTTCAAATACTTTTTCTGCCCCCTTCTCTCCTCTCATTCTGGGACTCCAATTATGGATATGTTGGTGTACTTGATGGGGCTCTACGGGTCTCTGTTCATTTTTCATTCTTTTTTTCTTTCTCTGTTCTTAAGATTACATAATCTGTAGTGACTTACCTTCAAATTCATGGATTCTTTCTTTTTTTTTTTTTTTTTATTAGGGTTCATCATAGTATACATCATTGTGAAATTTCAATTGTACATTATTTCTTGTCTGTCACCACATATGTGCTCCCCTTCACTCCCTGTGCCCTGCCCCCAACCCCTTCCCCTGGCAACCACTGAACTATTTTCTTTGTCCATGTGCTTGCTTATATTCCACATATGAGTGAAATCATCTGGTGTTTGTCTTTCTCAGTCTGGCTTATTTTGCTAAGCATAATTCCCTCCAGGTCTTTCCATGTTGCAAACGGGATGAATTTGTCTTTTTTTCTGGCTGAATAGTATTCCATTGTGCATATATACCATACCTTCTTTGTCCAATCATCAGTCGACAGGCACTTGGATACTTCCCATGTCTTAGCTGCATGAATACTGCTGCAATGAACACAGGGGTGCATATGCTACTTTCACATGTTGATTTCAAGTTGTTTGGGTAGATAACCAGTAGTGGGATAGCTGGGTCATATGGCAGTTCTATTTTTAGTTTTTTGAAGAATCTTGATACTAGTTTGCATAGTGGCTGCACCAGTTTGCATTCCCACCAGCAGTGTATGAGGGTTTCCTTCTCTCAACACCCTCTCCAACATTTATTATTTTTAGTCTTAGTGATTATAGCCATTTTAACAGGCGTAAGGTGGTATCTTAGCATAGTTTTGATTTGCATTTCCCTGATGATTAGTGATGTTGAACATCTTGTGTTTATTGGCCATTTATATATCTTCTTTGGAAAAATGTCTCTTCATATCCTCTGCCCATTTTTAGATTGGGGTGTTTACTTTTTTGTGATTCAGTTGTGTGAGCTCCTTATATATTATGGAGAGTAATGCCTTATCGGGTATATGATTTCCAAAAATTTTCTCCCAATTGATGGGTTGTCTTATGGTTTTGATCCTAGTTTCTTTTGGCTTGCAGAAGCTCATTAGTCTGATGAACTCCCACTTGCTTATTTTTTCGTTTGTTTCCCTTGTCTGAGAAGACATGGTATTTGAAAAGATCCTTTTAAGCTGGATGTCAAAGAGTGTACTACCTGTATTATCTTCCAGGAGTTTTATGGTTTCAGCACTTATCTTCAAGTCTTTGATCCATTTTGAGTTTATTTTTGTGTATGGCATGAGATAATGGTCTACTTTCATTCTTTTGCATGTGGCTGTTCAGTTTTCCCAACACCATTTACTGAAGAGAAAGTCTTTTCTCCATTTTATGTTCTTGGCACTTTTGGTGAAGATTAGCTGTCCGTATACGTGCAGTTTTATTTCTGGGCTTTCAGTTCTGTTCCATTGATCTGTGAGCCTGTTTGTGTACCAGTACCATGCTGTTTTGATCACTACGGCTTTGCAGTACATTTTGAAGTCGGAGATTGTGATGCCTCCAGCTTTGTTCTTTTTTCTCAGGATTGCTTTAGTAATTCAGGGTCTTTGGTTGCCCCATATGAATTTTAGGATTCTTTCCTCTGTTTCTGTGAAGATTGTCATTGGGATTCTGATTGGTATTACATTGAATCTGTGGATTGCTTTGGGTAGTGTGGACATTTTAACTATGTTTATTCTTTCAATCCATATGCATGGAATCTCTTTCCATCTCTTTATGTAATTGTCTATTTTTTTCAATAATGTCTTATAGCTTTCATTGTATAAGTCCTACCCTCCTTAGTTAAATTTATTCCTAGGTACTTTTTTCTTTTTTTTGCAATTGTAAATGGAATCATATTCTTGAGTTCTCTTTCTGTAAGTTTATTACTAGAGTACAGAAATGCAACTGATTTTTGTAACTTCATTTTGTACCCCTTAACTTTACTGTAGTTGTTAACTATTTCTAATAGTTTTCCGACGGATTCTTTAGGGTTTTCTATATATAAGCTCATGTTGTCTGCAAACAGTGAGAGTTTCACTTCTTCACTCCCTATTTGGATTCCTTTTATTCCTTTCTCTTGCCTAATTGCTCTGGCCAAAACTTCCAGTACTATGTTGGATAAGAGTGGTGAGAGTGGGCATCCTTGTCTTGTTCCTGTTCTCAGAGGGAAACCCATTGAGTATGATGTTGCCTGTGGGTTTGTCATATATGGCCTTTATGTTGAGGTAATTTCCTTCTATCCCCATTTTGTTTAGAGTTTTTATCATAAATGGCTTTTGGATCTTGTCAAATGCTTTCTCTGCATCTACTGAGATCATAAAGTGTCGACTTTATTTATCTTCTCAAAGAACCAGCTATGCTTCATTGATCCTTTCTACTGTCTTTTTTCTTTCAATAGCATTAATTCCTGCTCTGATTTTTTTTATTATTTCTCTCCATCTACTGATTTTGGGCTTTGTTTGTTCTTCTTTTTCTAATTCAGTTAGGTGTAGTTTGAGATTGCTTATTTGGGTTTTCTTGTTTGTTAAGGTGAGGCTGTATTGTGATGAATTTTCCTCTTAATATGGCTTTTGCTGCATCCCATATGAGTTGGTATGGTATGCTTTCATTTTCAGTTGTCTCCAGATATTTTTTGATTTGTCTTTTAATTTTTTCAATGATCCATTGCTTGTTCAATAGCATGTTGTTTAGTCTCCACATCTTTGTCCTTTTCTCAGCTCTTTTCTTGTAATTAATTTATGGCTTTATAGCATTGTGATTGGGAAAGATGCTTGTAATTATTTCAATTTTCTTAAATTTATTGAGGTTTGCCTTGTTTCCCAACATATGGTCTATTCTTGAGAATGTTTCATGCACACTTGGGAATAATGTATTCTGCTGTTTTTGGATAGAGTGTTCCATATATGTCTATGAAGTCCACCTGGTCAAGCTTTTCATTTAATTCCAGTTTCCTTGTTGACTTTTTGTCTGGATGATCTATCCATTGATGTGAGTGGAGTGTTGAGGTCCCCTACTATTATTGTGTTATTATTAATATCTGCTCTTAGTTTTGTTAATAGTTGCTTTATGCCCTTTGGTGCTCCTGTGTTGGGTGCATAGATGTTTATGAGTGTCATTTCTTCTTGATGGAGTGTCCCTTTGATCATTATATACTGCCCCTCTTTGTCTCTCTTTATCTGTCTTATCTTGAAGTCTGCTTTGTCGGATATAAGTATTGCAACAAGTGCTTTCTTTTGTTTGCCATTAGCTTGGAGTATCGTCTTTCATCCCTTCACTCTGAGCCTGTGTTTGTCATTGGAGTTGAGATGTGTTTCCTGGAGGCAGAATATTGTTGGGTCTTGTTCTTTAATCCATTTTGCCACTCGGTGTCTTTTTATTGGAGAATTCAATACATTTATATTTAGGGTGATTATCGACACAAGAGGGCATAATGCTGCCATTTTACCACTTGTTTTCTGGTTCTCCCGCATTTCCTTTGTTTCTCGTCTGATGTATTTTGGTCTACCAATCAAGTTATGTAGTGTTTATGCTTTGTTTCCTTGTTTTCTTCTTATTTATTATTCATGTCTCTGTCCTGCTTTTTTGTTTAGTGGTTACCCTGAGGTTTGTATTCAAGATTTTGTGGACAAGATAGTCCCTTTTCTGACGGCCTCTAATTTCCTTAGACTAAACCAATTCAGTCCCTTTCCTCTTCCCCTCCTAAGTTGTTTTTCTCACATCTTATTCAATTTTGTGTTATGAGTTTGTGGTTAAAGTGACAATATCATCTTTGTTTTTGGTGTTTTCCTTCCCTTTGTCTTTAATGCTATACTTGAGTATTTGCTATCCTGCGCTGATTCTGTCTACCTATTTAACTCCTTACTCTACGCTTTGTAACCCTTTCCTCCTCCTTTTTTTTCAGGTATGAGGGCCTTCTTGAGGATATCTTGTAGGGGGGTTGTCTCATGGCTATGAACTCTCTTAGCTTATGTTTGTCTGGGAAAGTTTATATTTCTCCATCATATCTGAAGGATATTTTTGCTGGATAGAGTATTCTTGGCTGAAAGTTTTTGTCCTTCAATGATTTGAATGTCATTCCAGTCTCTCCTAGCCTGTAAGGTTTCTGCAGAGAAATTCACTGAAAGCCTGGTGGAGGTTCCTTTGTAGGTTATTTTCTTCTGCCTTGCCACCCTTACTATTCTTTCTTTGTCATTCAGTTTTGCCTGTTTCACTACTATATGCCTTGCAGTAGGTCTTCTTACATTGACATATTTAGGAGATCTAGCAGCCTCTTCCACATGGATTTCCTTCCCTAGGTTGGGAAGTTGTCTGCTATTATTTCTTTGAACAAGCTTTCTACTCCATTCTCCTTCTGTTCTCCTTCTTGAATACCTATAATTCTTATGTTGCATTTCCTAATTGAGTCCGATATTTCCTGGAAACTTTCTTCATTTCTTTTTAGTGTTAGGATCTCTCTCCTCCACTATCTGGAGCATTTCAACATGTCTATCTTCGATTATGATGATATGCTCCTCTATGGTGTCTGCTTGAGCATTCAGCAAACACATATTTTGTTTTATTTCTTCCATTGTGTCTTTCATCTCTAATATTGCTGATTGATTGTTCTTTACAGTTTCAATCTTTTTTGTGAAGTAGCTCCTGAACTCGTTGAATTGTTTCTTTACATTCTCTTCTACCTCATTGAGTTTTTTGATGATAGATATTTTGAATTCTTTGTCACTTAGATTACATATTTCTGCGTCCTCAGGACTGATTTCTGGGAACTTGTCATAGTCTTTCTGGTCTGGAGATCTAATATAGCATTTGATACTGCAAGAGGCTCTGTTTTTTCGCATCTGGACATTATTAGGTCGCAGTTACCACCTATCGCCACTGGGGGGGGGGTCAAGAGCCCTGTATTCTGAGCCCTCTGCCTTCAGCTGAGCAGGTGGGTGAAGGGACACTTTTTCCTGTGTGCTCTCAGGGTTTTCTCCCTCTGCTCTCCTGGGGTGTTAGCTTGATGACATCACCCCCTGCAAAAGCTTTCGCCCTGGCAGAGGGCTTCCCTCTATGCTGCAAGGGCCCTAGGGAGTCCTTGGTGTTCCTACAAACAACTGTACCCTCCCCAGTTCCTTCCCTCTAGGAGGCCTCCCACGGTCCTGATCATAGTCCTTAGGGGAGGGAGTGAAGATTTCTCTTACCCTATTCCACCTCCGAGGGGGGCTCCAGCCTCTCCACCCTCTGTCATATGGCTGTGTGGATCTCTCTGACGTTTTTTGTGTCGAGTTTGGATGTCCTCTCTTGGAGTATGGGTGTTTTTCTCGTTGTATATTGGAGGGGGAAGATTTCCGCAAGACTTCACTCTGCCATGATACTGACATCACTCCATGGATTCTTTCTTGCCA
The DNA here is from genome assembly GCF_041296265.1 of Equus caballus. NCBI lineage: Eukaryota > Metazoa > Chordata > Mammalia > Perissodactyla > Equidae > Equus > Equus caballus. The sequence continues at coordinate 30,422,909 of NC_091715.1, read as the reverse complement.
CCTCAAATCTGCTGTTAAAACTCTGGTAATTTTTTCATTTCAATTATTGTCGTTTTGTAGTCCAAAATTTCAAGTTTGTTCTCTTTTGTATTTTCTCTATCTTTATTTTCATTCTCTATCGACCAAATCATTCTGTTCCTTTTAATCTTCAAATATAGCTTTCTTTATGTTTTTCAATATATTTATAAAAGCTGCTTCAGGAAGTTTCTATTTACTGCTTTATTTCCTGTGTGTTAGTCAAAATTTCTTAACTCTTTGCACATCTTACAATTGCCTTTGAAAAGTGGACATTGTAGATACTGTATTGTAGCATCTACAAATTTTGCCTGCATTTCTCCTGTAGAGTCTGTCTCCCTTGCAGTGTGTGGCTGCTGATGTTGCTGTTCATTTTTTATTCTTTTTATTTTTAAACCTGGCTACCTAGAAGTTGCTCCTATGTCAGCATAGCTTAGTGGTTAGCCTTTGATTGGATTTTGTGCTTAAACACCCTGTCTTAGTCAGTTGGGCTGCCATAACAAAATACCATTGACTGAGTGGCTTAAACAAAGCCATCGTTCTGGAGTTCTCACAGTTCTGGAGGATGGGAAGCCCAAGATCAACATGCTGGCAAGTTAGGTTTCATTCTGAGGCCTCTTATCTTAGCTTGTAGTTGGTGGCCTTCTTGCTGTGTCCTCACGTGTTGGAGTAAGGGAGACAGTAAACTCACTAGTGTCTCTTCTTATAAAGGGCACTAGTCCTATAGGATCAGGCCTCACCCTTATGACCTCATTTAACCTTAACTACCTCCATAAATATCTTATCTCTGAACATGGTCACATTGGGGGTTGGGGCTTCAACGTATGTATTTTGGGAGGACACAAACATTCAGTCCATAACACAACCTGAGCCAGTAAGGCTCTCAGCCTTTGCTGACAGATCCAAATATATGAATTGAGGAATGTACTCAAAGTTCAGGAAGTTTACAAGTCTGCCTTGACTTTTACTTCCTGGGTATGCAAGGCCTCACATTCAGCCAGGGACAAGTAGCTAGATAGAAGCTTCTCTGGTCTTTCCTGAGAGTGCACACAGCCTTCCAGAACAGCTGAGATAGGTGGGAGCTTATTAAAATCTACGAAGTCTGCCTTGTTGCCAGATCTGTGTATTAAATTTATGGCTGATCGTCCTGTATGTAGTTCACACCAACACATACTGCAGCCCAAGGTGAGCTATTATGTTGGTATTCCCTGTTTGCCACAGAGATGGCTACTGTTTTCAGTAACACCCCTCAGTATGTATCTTTCCACACTCTAAATCAAGTCAACCCTCTCCATCATCCAAGCCACTGGTCCTCATGGTCTGCTGTACCCTAGTAGAACTACTCTACCACAGAGCCAGGGGTGGGGAGGCAAATAGGAGCAGCTCAGGCTACAAATGCCACAAATTTCCATTGTTTTTCTTGAATAAATATTCTCAATTTGTTGTATGCTTTTTGTCAATTTCCATAGTACTGAAATGATTGTTTTGGACAATTTTCCTCAGTTCATCATTGCTTTTTGAGAAGAGAATTCACTGAAACCCTCAATCGGCCATGCTCACAATCTGATTTCTAGATGGCTACACTTATGAGGTGTGGAAGGATGGAAACATTCATTGTGGGCCTACCATTGTTACCATGTGTAAGCACCATCTAGCTGATTCCAATTTGGTTACTTAAAAAAATATTAGGTGAGAAGTCTATATTTTCAATTATATGAAATACATATTTCTATAATTAAGTAAAATTTAAATTCATTGCTATCAGTCATTTTTTTAAAAAGCATTCATTTTCTGCTTTTCACTAATTTCAAAATGTTCTTTGGAAAATGAATACTTAAAAAAATTCTTTGGAAAATACAGACCTTAAAAAAAAATCTTGAAATGGCTGTAATGTGCCTTTTCTAATCTTAGAAATTTATAAGATCAAGAAGTTTCTAGGCCCTTTATATTAACAGGGATTAAATTCTGGTGCCCTTACATTTATGACTTGAAAATAGGAAGATTTTTTAGAAATATGTGATTGAGTTATAGTTTAAATTTACTTACATATGAAAATAAAAAGAATTCCCCATAAGAGTATATATAGCTGTTGCCATTTTATTGTAGAGTATCTGGGGGTGTGCATTTGGTTTGTATGCAGTATCTCTAAAGATCACGTAGAATTTTCCTTTTCTGAAGGAGTGTGGAATGGAGTTAGCTATGTTAAAGTGTCACATTATGTATTAAAGTACATTTAGAACAAAATTATTAGTTCTTCCTTGATATGGATTATGACCAGATTTATCATAACTCCTCAACATTGTTTGCAACCTCTTCTTTTCATATAACTATGTATTCTCTGGGTTTACATTATTAGGTCAATTGGAGAATTATTTATTTATTTTTGGTTCAGGGGACAACAACTGACAGTCTAGAGACTGGATTTTGATTTGCTTGCTGCTGTCCAACAGCAGCATGCCTTGGGATATCCACTTAAGAGTGATGAGTATAGTAGCGGTCTCATTAGTACTGTATTTAAACACCCATGGTTGGCAGGAATGTGCTAAAGTCTGAATATAACATGGTTAATTATGTCACTATCCCTGCCCAGGGCAACTGCCACTGAAAGGACACACTCACATGACGAGGAAGATGGCAGATGTGGCGGCTTGGAGCTAAAATGTTACTTCGTTGCTGACTCACAGAAAGAGGTTTAGGATGTTCGCTGGGTTTTCTAAAGAGCATCTAGTGTTTTTTTTTTTTTTAATTTATTTTTTTCAATTAATTTTTTTGGGGGGGAAGATTAGCCCTGAGCTAACTACTGCCAATCCTTCTCTTTTTGCTGAGGAAGCCTGGCCCCGAGCTAACATCCATGCCCATCTTCCTCTACTTTATATGTGGGACGCCTACCACAGCATGGTGTGCCAAGCAGTGCCATGTCCGCACCCGGGATCCGAACAGGCTAACCCCGGGCCGCTGAAGCGGAACATGTGCATTTAACCACTGCAGCACCAGGCTGGCCCATCTAGTGGTTTTCATCTTGTATATTAACTTTCCACACAGTTTATTACACTTTTATGCTTATTATTATATCTCCTTTTAGTTTTTCTCACAGAAGAAAAAGCCAATTCACTATTAAAACGTTACCCAAGGGCGAGCGGACTTTTTGGAGAAATAAGACAGGGCAACATTGAGCGTGAATGCAAAGAAGAAGTCTGCACATTTGAAGGAAGAAAAGCTTTTGAAAATAATGAAAAAACTATGTATATTGGCAGGTTTTAAAAAATTTTCACAGATTTGCCTACCTGTTTGATGTATGTTTGAAATCTGCACCCCAAAATTGTCTGCATTACTATTAACTAAAAATTACTCTCATGAAGAACTCTGAAAGTGGCATCCAACTAAGAAGACTCTGTGGAAAGGAGAGCTAGGTTCACTTCCCTATATGTTGATTTGTTTTTCTTCTTTCCCTTTTTTTTTTTTTTCAGGAAGATTAGCCCTGAGCTAACCTCTGCCGCCAATCCTCCTCTTTTTGCCGAGGAAGACTGGCCCTGAGCTAACATCTGTGTCCATCTTCCTCTACTTTATACGTGGGATGCCTGCCACAGCATGGCTTGACAAGCAGTGCCATGTCCGCACCCGGGATCCCAACCAGAGAACCCCGGGCCGCCAAAGTGGAACATGCGCACTTAATCGCTGTGCCACCAGGCCGGCCCCTGGTCTGTTTTTAAGGATTCCATTTCCATAGGGCTCTGCTGAGCTGAGATTTATCATCTTAGCAAAGGGGGGAGCATTTGTTTCCCACGAGGCCCTGTTGGGGACGGTTATAGATAACTTCATCCCCTTACTCTGCCTGACCAGAGAGAAGGTGTGGAGGAAGCATATAGATGCTGACACTGTTTTAAAACATTTTACTTCTCGTATAAAAGAAAAGACATATCCAAATTCCCCTCCCCACTCTGAGAATACTCGTCCTCTTCTCTTTACTCTGGACTGCATGCTACTCAAGAAGAGCAGGGATGGGAAAGCACAGGGCGGTGGTGTAAATTCTACAGAACTGCTCTACAGTTGGAAATGGCATTACCAGAGGTAGCCATCATTAGGTTGGTCCTGTGCACCAACCGTGACAATAACAGTAGATATTAAACAAGTGATGTCAGGTGTGCTAGGGGGACATCAAATATGTCTTGTGTCTCACTCTTATACTGCTTCACATGATTTTGTGTGTGTAAATGAATGTGTGTATGTGTGTGTTTTAACATGACTGGCTTTGTCTTAAAGTAGCCATATTCCTAGACCAGTCATGAGCTATTATATACTATAAATAGAAAAAAGTACCATTTGCAAGTGTGACCTAAATGTTATTTAGAACCTTCACTACCTATACCAAACATCACAGAATGCTTAGAGTACAATATGGCTCATGTTTTTAAAACATAAACAAAATCTGGCTCTTCATATTGCGTTTTTACAAGGAAGATAAATTTTAGATATTCTACAGTTTTCACAAAGCTAATGACTTTTCATCCTACTTTATCATTCTCCTTTAAAGGAAAGGCAGGTATTTGTTTGAAATGCATTGTGCCAAAAGTACTTTATACCACTGAACAATACTATTTTTAATTTAAAAAAATGTAAATAGTTTAAAACTTACAGAAAAGTTGTAAGAATCATACAAAAATATGCCCTTAACCCATATTTGCCAATTGCATTTCGTCACATTAGCTTTTTTATTTTCTCTCTCTCCCATACACACACAGACATATTTTTTTCTATCATTTGAGAGTAAATTGCATATATTGGGCCTCTCTACTCCTGAACACTTCATTGTGTATTTTCTTTTAAAAAATATATATTTTACTTAGCCACTATCAATGATCAAAATCAGGAAATTTAACATCATACAATATTATCTACTATCCTTATGTGAGCTAGACAGTGATTCTAATAAGGTCCTTTATAGCATCACTTCCACTCCAAGATCCAGTTTTAGGCATCAACTCTGTTTGAGAGCTCTCACAGTGGAGATCCGATTGGCAGTTTCCAGCGCTGGCTGAATAAGCCACAACTTTCCAGGCGTCTGTGAGTAGCTCAGGGAGAAGAGAAAGAAAGGTCTGGAGGAGAGAGCAGGCATTTGCAGTGCGAGAGAAGGAAGCATAACTCACAACCAACGGGGGTGTCACCAAAAAAGGAAAGAAAATTAAGCTTGTCCCTCACCCAACTATCCATATCGCACAAAAATTTAAGGAAATAAAATCCCAACCGAAACTCACCGGGGATACCCAGATAAAGAGGGGTGGAGGAGGCAGAAACGTGGGCACTAAGAGGGAAACTCAGGCAAACCTCCTCTTGAGAGAGGAGAGAGCGGGGAAGACCGAGCAGAGGACCCACAGCATCTTCGTGGAGTTGGGGCGTTTTTGCTTGTCTCTTTTTTAACAGGGGTGTGGAAGGCGCTGCATTTTTAATACAGCCACATGGTTCTCGCCGCCTTAAATGAGAACAATTACCCAAAATAGCATACGTGTTACTCCAGAGCCCGAGGAACGGCCACGGGAGGGGGAGAGGGCGTGGGGCGTCGCATGGGTTTGGCGACCAGAACTGGGGGGAGGAAGGGGGGCGTATCGGGCAGCGGTAGGAGCCCGCCGATCCGCGAAGCGCCAGGATGGAGCGGGGCGGACGGGGCAGGGGACGCGGGGGCAGGGGGAGGCGGTGGCCGTCCCGGCCGAGGGGCGCGGGCCGGTCGGGGCGGGAGGCAGGGGTCGCGGCGCGCCGGGCCCTCACCGCTGCTGAGCGTGGACTCGCAGTGCCAGCGGTCGAAGCTGGCGGGTTTCCGGCAGGACTCCCACAGGGACAGGTAGTACTGGTGGTCGGCCGTGACCCAGGCCGGGCTCAGCACGGCCCCCAGGTCCAAACACAGCGCCAGGAAGATGCACACCAGCCCCACGAGCTTCAGCGGGGTCAGCACCGACACGCGCACCTCCTCCATGCCGCTGCCCGCCGAAGCCATGCCCCGGGCGCCGCGGCCGCCGGCCCGCCGGGGACGAAGACGCCGGGCGGGTCCGGAGAGCGGGGAGCCCGAGCCCTGGAGGGCAGCAGCACAGCCGCCGCCGCCGCCGCCGCGCGAGGACTCGCTCCCCGGGGCTCCGCGCCTCCCGCCGCGCCGCGAAGGCGGGTCTGCCGGGCGGCCGGCCGAGCGGGGGTCGTCAGCAGCCGCAGCGACGCCGATCCCACCGCGGACCTTCGCCGCCGGCCCCGCGCCGCCTTCTGCCCCCGCGCTGTCCGCCCCGGCCAGCCCCTCCCCGGGCTGCGGGAGGCGGCGCGGAGCGGGGAAGGGCGATGTCAGGCTCTGGCTTCACCTGCTTCGCCGGACCCTGCCTGGCTCCCCGGCGGAGCTGTTCCCCCCCCCCCCCGCCCCCCGCATATAAGTGAAATCATACAGTATTTGTCCTTTTATGTCTGGCTTATTTCACTTAGCATAATGTTTTCAAGGTTCATCCATGTTGTAGCATGCATCAGAATTTCATTCCTTTTTAAGGCTGAAAAATATTCCACTGGATATATATAGTACCACATTTTGTTTAACCATTCCACTATCAGTGGACATTTGGGTTGCGTCTACCTTTTGGCTATTGTGAATCTTGCTGCTTTGAACACCGGTGTACAAACATCTGTTCAAGTCCCTATTTTTAATTATTTGGAATATATACCCAGAAGTGGAATTGCTGGGTAATATGGTAATTCTATTTTTAATTTTTTTAGGAACTACTATACTGTTTTCCACAGCAGCAATGCACAAGGGTTCCAATTTCTCCATATCCTTGCCAACAAGGATTTTGCTGGTTTTTTTATAATAACCATCCTAATGGATAAGTGTTATTTCATTGTAGTTTCGATTTTCATTTCCCCAATGATTAGTTACGTTGAGCATTTCTTAATATACACACCTTAAATACACATCTTAAGACTCTGAGGGAGGTGGGACTTCCAGAATGCTGATGTGAAGAGTCTTGGGAAATCCTACCCATGAAGAGATATCTGTTAAGCTGGCGAAATTGGCAAAGACAATAATTCAGAGTCTCTAAGGTCCATCAAAGGACTTACAGCAAATTGAGAAGCATTTATTTAACTAAATCTATGGAAACTAAGTAAGAAAGGTGGGAGGCCATGGCATTCAAGCTAGAAACAGTACCCAGGACTTCACAGTTCTGCCTTGTATGAGAGCTATTCCAGTGGGCTTAGCATCTAAGGGCAGCTCCCATCCCCCCAACTTATCGGGCGGAAGAGCTATTCTGAATGGAATCCAGATAACTGGATAATGGAGAGAAAACTAAAGTGAAAGACAAGTGAAGTTTACTTTAAATAAAAATTACAAAAGCTCAATTTATATGTATAGTTGGCAGGTCATGTAAAAAATAAAAGTTGATTATTAGAGTTGACAGTTAAGACTGAAAGACAAGGTGGTAACCCTTGCAGGGACCAATTTTTCATGGCCAGCATAGAATCAGGGTGATTAACACCAGAGTTTTATATTTTGACTATTGCCTTGGAGTAAAATCAGTGAAGCTGCGATTTCTGATAACTATTATTATTTGACAAGATATCACAAATTTTAATAAAGCAAGAAAGATAAAGCAAAACCATAACCACATTCAGATATGTATATTACTCTCAACATACTCTCTTCGGTGCCTACTGAAATTTTTTCTTAATGGTTTGAATGTTTTTACCGATTCACTGTCACTTTCATTTTAATCTTCAAACACCCTTTTGGTCACATGCTTTAATATGTTGTGTGTGCCTCAGAGGGGGCACATCGTCTTCAATAAAGTGAACTGATATACACTGCTGATGCTCCTGATTATCTTGGAATACCTTTTTTACTGTTTATATTAGGCTTCATTTTAAGAGAAGCAAGAAGCTCAAACAGAAAAACCAAAGTCTGCTTTTCATTTGTTGCTCAAGTTTCTGAGTTCAGCATAAAATAATATGAGAAAATAAATAGATTAAAGTCACGCTTTAATTTATTAAAGCAATCTGTTTAATCTATTAATGTGAAGCTAAAATACAATTATTTAAAAGGGCATGATTTTAATTGTTGATTGATTTGCTATAAAATACTTGCCGTTAGTCCACACTTCTTAATTCTGCATTCATTTATGATATAGAAATAAAGGTATTTCTAAATAAAGTATATGTGATTTACTTTTTCTAATTTAAAAAAAATTTCTTTTTCCATCATATTTAGTCTCTCACATGATCCACATACAAACTTTTTCTGGAATAAGAAAGCAGTGACTCAAATTTTCCGAAAACACACACACCTCATTCAACCTTTTTCTTCCCCTGGCATTAGTAATTGCCTTTCTCTCCACCTTGAGACTTAATCTTTCAGGCTTAGCAATATTTACAAAAAACACACACCAAGCTGATATTTTGTAAAGTATGATCTCAGTAATAAAATAAAAAATGGAGAAGACTACTATATTAATCAGAGATGAGTGAAGACATCTGCCATATAGGATTTTGTAAACATTTCAACTGTTATAACCAGTCAAAAAAATGTTACTATTCTTGGTCATCTGCTATGTTGTAAAAATAATCTTGTTTTACAGAAGTAGCCTTTTAATTTGCATTGATTAAAATGAGGACCTTAGACTTGAGTAGTCCAAAGATAGCATTGTATTACATAATATATGCAAAGTTCTTTAAATGCACTATAAATGTGTTTTTCTCTACCACTCCACCAAGGAGTCCCAAGAGATTTCCTAGTCGAGAACACTCCTTCAGTGGGTGCAATTGTCACCACTGTACTGAGAGAGAACTGAAAACCTGGAAGATCAAGCAAGAGATAACAAATGTCGGCCACCTGTGCTTCCTAGTTCAGATTTCTTTTGTACCTCAATACTTCATATGTTATTTAATACATCATGAGCTCATTTAACAAACTTATGTCTACTCAATCAATATACAAATTAACCAGTGCTTTCCTCTGTCTCTGTAAAGCAAGCCAATTGATGCCTAGGGCACACTCCAGACTCAGGGCTAGTAGGCCACTCTACTGCAGGCCCGCTCACCATGGAGAAGAATGTTTACCAAGAATGATCTGTGTTTGTTATGATACCTGTTTACAGCACTTGTACATGTTTTGATAATTGCATAATTTAATTAATATTTGAAAGCAATAAAACCAGTATGAGACAGCAGCTTATATGAAAACTAAGTTGAATACTTAGGTGGGATTCCACAAAGGTGAGACAATGAAAAACAAGTCAAATTAAATGTGAGAAAAGCAATGGTAAAACTTTAAATAATCTGAAAAAAATCTAGATGGAGCATAAATCCAGGTTGGCTCCTCAGTATGTGAGTTCTTTTTCTACTTAAAAATAATGGAATGGGCCATCTGAATAGGCCTATATCTATTAAAGAAGGTGAGTCAATAGTTAATAAGCTTCCAAGACAGAAAGCACCAGGTCCAAACGGGTTCACCGGTGAATTCTAGCAAACATTTAAAGAATAAATTACATCAATTTTCTACAATTTCTTCCAGAAGACAGAGCTGAGGGAATACTTCCTAACCATTCTGTGAGGCGAGCATTATCCTAACACCAAAGTTAGACAAGGACGTTACAAGGAACAACAGACCAACATCTCTCAGGAACACAGATGCAAAAATCCTCAACATACTAGAAAATTGAATTCAAAGTGTATAAAAAATTATACACCAAGACCAAGGTGGTGCAGGAAGGTCCTTAGAGGGCATTACGTCCAAATCACTGTAAATATTATAAATGATTTCCTCCACTCTAGAGAAGCAAGTCCACAGCTGACTGTTTGCCTCTGAGCAAACCGCCAACCCTAAAACCATTCTTTTCACAATCACCTTTTTTATTATGAAAAAAAGTATACTTACACAATGGGGTATACCAATTAGAGCAATAGTAATTAAATGAGTGCTCATGTACCCAACATCAAATTTAGAAGAGAATATTATCAATACCTCAGAGCTCCTGTATGCCCCTCACTGCTCTCCCCTTCCTCTCTTCAATCTAGATATACTCATGGCCTAACAATTCATTTTACCTATTCTCTTGCTTTTATTTTATATTTTTCACATGTAAACAATTTGTTATTTAGTTTTACCTCATTTAATGTTCTGTGAATGTAATCCTAGGGCATGCCTTTTTCTATGACTTTTTTTGAACTTCATCCATACTGATACACGCAGCTACTATTTACTCATTCATATTTGTACAATGAATGAATATTAGTCCATTCTCCTATGGGAGGCCATTTGGGCTGATTCCATTTTTTGCCTTTAAGAACAATGCTGCTAAGAACATTGTGTAAGTATTGCTTAGTGCATATGGTGTGTTATGTACCAAAGAGTGGAATTGTGGATCATAAACTATCAAAGTTAAAAGCTTAAAAGTATAAAGCTCCTATCATAGACAGGAATGTGAATGAATATTTAGAGACAATTTCTTTTTTCTTCTTCTCCCCAAAGCCCCCCAGTACATGTTGTATATTCTAGTTGTAGGTCCTTCTGGTTGTGCTATGTGTGACGCCGCCTCAGCACGGCCTGATGAGCGGTGCCATGTCCGCGCCCAGGATCTGAACTGGTCAAACCCTGGCCCACCGAAGCGGAGTGCACAAACTTAACCACTTGGCCACAGGGCTGGCCCCCTAGAGACACTTTCTAGATTAAAGATTATAGAGAGTACTTTAAAATTATAGGACACGATCCAATTTTAATGTTTTTCTACCTCACATATTCTCACAGAGCTCTTTTGTACTCTAGAGGCTGGATGTCTTACGAGATTCAAACATGTTCTTTTCATCTACATTAATACCTATAAATAGAATTTTAAAAGGCAAAAATCTGTTTCAGTCTAGAGTTGAGAATCTGGAAAAAATAAAACTCATTTCGTTTGACTCTTTTCAAAATGAAATAACTATTCTATTGCCATTTTAATGTAAAGAAACATTGATAAATATGCTAACATTTAATGAATCATTAATAGCACTGCCTTTTACATAATAATTTATTGTAAGAAGTGTTTTATCATGTTCAAGAGATGTGTACATAATTCTATACAATGCCATTTATAAATGCTTTATAACAAGTTGATGGAACATTATTTAGAACCTGTTTCAAACATGAAACAGGTAAAAACAAGCCTCCTAATGACTGAATCTTAAAAGTCTGTGTTCTCATTAATCAAGTTTCTTAAATCATTCTAAATGTTACCTCAATTTGAAATGCAGCTGCCATTTCTTATTCAGTTTCGCCCTCAAGTAGGAACAGAACAAATCTACGGCACTCAACCTGGAGTGAGCACCGTGGCGTAGAATTGTTCGGGGGAGTGGCAGCAAAGGTTCCAGAGAATTACCTGTCATCAAAGCCTAGAATATTGTTACTGATTTTAGACACAGTCTAAGTAAGGGATATAGTAGGAAGGAGTTTATGACAGATGTTTTTAGATAACCTTTCGAACTGATTTATTGATACTAAACCTTGCTTAGAAATGAATGCCACCTATCATTGGAAAACTAGCAATCTCCAACCTTATGTGGCATTTTTGCCCCCCCCCCCACCTCTTGATGGAAATTTCACCTAAATTCTCGCATTGCAGATCCATGGTACATAATAATCTCTTCCAGAAACTGAGATGAGGAGAAAAATTCTCCCTGGCCTCTCCTGGAGGTAAGGAGTCCAGCAGTCCTAGCTCAGTTTGGGCAGGTGGGGTGGAATGGAGGAGAGGGGAGCGATTCCTCAGAGGTTGACACCTCCTTAGCCGCTGGCCAGAAATTAGATTTAAGGAATTTAAGACTACGTTTTTTATTATAGATCTTCTTTCTCCTTCATGCTCTTCATCTGCTTTTTTTTTAGGGACCATTAACTAAATTCTTGAACACTACAATCAGAAATACCACACTCAGATAAAATAAGAAAATACATTTTATATATATTCAGGGAAAACAAACAAAAAAATAAGGAAACTTCTACAGTGCTATAGTAAACCCTAGTCCAAAATTTGACAAAAGAAATTTCACATGTAAAACGATCTATTTAATACTGTAGTTGTTGGTTTGTAAATAGGAGAGTTGTCTAGCCTCTCTCTTCACACCTTGTGGGTTCTCCCTTGGTTATCTCTTTAACATTAATCTTTCTCTCTTCATCACCCCTCTCCCTGCTCAGATTTGCTGTCCCTGTTTCTACCTCCTCTTCTCTCCACTTTATCTTACACACTTCTGAAGGATTCCTTTTCCTAAACATGACACTGGTTCAGGTACTTGTTATTCCTTACATTAGAATGTCTGACCCAAGATCCTTAGAACATACATGTCTTTGGACGTGTTACATGGTGATTGATGAAAAAAGGAATCTGTGACCAAATATACTTGAGAAATACAGAGCTGAACAGAATAAAGTCAGTTTCTCTACTTCTCATAACCTTTGGTATAGTGGAAACTCAATAGGAATTTCCAAATTAGAAGTGTTTCCCAAATGTACTTGTCTTACAACATTTTCTTAAGAGTTGCTTCTCTGTGTTTTGCATATGAGTTACTTTTCTTTGTGTGTGCAGCAGCGTTGTGGAATTACTGGCTATCTTTTACTCCTGATTTCCCTTGCAGAAGATTGATTAGCACAGTCGCTGGAAAGCAATTTTCATCACCAAAAAACAGCTTCATTTTTCTCTTGATTAGCAGCCCTTCTGCAAGTTTTTCAGCAGAAATAGATAATTTGTAAGAACACAAACATTGTCACTTCTATGTCATTATATTATAACATAGATAACATATTATATATGTTGTGCTAGACAAACATTCTGATACCCCAGGTAGACAGAAGATCAGTGAAGCCTTGCTGCCTCACGTTGCTGTGACATTCCTCTTTTATTTGGAGAATTGGGCCTTCAGTAGTGGCTTTTGTCTTTTCTCATTTCTGTATGAATCCTTGGGCCTTTAGAACACACATTTGCCTGTGTTCTCTGTGAAGAGAGGGAGAATGCCTATCACACGTCAGTATCACAAACCAACGATTCCTAATTTCTATACGTATGCTCTGTCACCCACACTAAAAGCAGCATCTATCTGAAGAAAGAAGTCAAACGAAATTCAGCTGAACCAGATAATTATCTGTCTGTTCCTTTAAATTATGTACTATTATGTAATACATATTAGTTCTCCAGTTTTGCTTTTTGACACGTAACTGTCGTTCCTGAGACATAATTGACATAATATTGTTAAGTTTAAGGTGTACAATGTGTTGATTTGATACATTTATATACCACAAAATGATTACTACCATAGCATTAGCTAACACCCCTATCCTGTCACGTAATTACCATTTCTTTTTTGTGGTGAGAATATTTAAGATCTATTCTCTGAGCAACCTTCAAGTATATAATACAATATTATTAGCTATAATCATCACGCTGTGCATTGTATCACCAGAACTTGTTCATTTTATAACTGGAAGCTTGTACCCTTTGACCAGTATCATCTCATTTCCCCCATCTTCCCATTTTGATTTAAAATAAGTTTAGGGAGCAAATATCTATATTTGGCAGCAGAATGATAAAAGGGGAAGCTCAATAGTTCATTCCCCCTAAAGCTTGCTGTACTGTTTCTGCTCAGTAGGAAGAAGTGTGGGGAGGCAGCATGATAGAGTGGAAAAGTTAACAGATTTTGGGTTTATACACATCAAGTTAAAATCTCCAGCATACCCACTTGGTAGCTATGTGGCTTTGAACAAGCCAATTAACATTTCTGAACCTCAGTGCTCTGGTATGTAAAATGCACACAATAGTAACTACTTTGTCAAGATTAGAGATATTGTATACAAAAAGCCCAACTCATAGTAGATTCTCAGTAAATGACAGCTATCTTATTACCTACATCTATATCTATCTACCTACCTTCCTATCTATCTATCTATCTATCATTTATGTATCTAGATAGGTAGATAGATAGATATAATAACATAGAAGCCTAAGTTGGAGCCCTGCCCTCACCTGGAGGTAAAAGAAGTAGAGAATCCTCATTTTAAAACTTAACTCCAACATGGTTGTAGCCCATGTAAAGCGGAAACACCAAGCTGACCAATCTCAGTCCTGCATTAGATCAAAAAATGATTGAGCTTCCAAAACCAAGTGGAGAGCCGTTTAATTTTTTAAACTTTAATCTCTAAAGAAATGGCTATGGATGTTTACACTTTTAAACTGTTAAAAAAGAAACAACAGGCCCCAAATGGAGTCACTTGTGCCAAGCCCCACATCAGCAACCCAAGACTTAATACCTAATCTAATTGCAATTTCAGCCTCTCCCAGGAATGTGATCTTTAACCAGTTAATCTGGGATTACTTGGTCAGCACTAGTGAGGTAATCTGCCCAATAGACCCCTGCCTTCCCCTAAGGGAAGGTCACCTTGCCTGAACCAATCCACTCTTCTTCCTTGTTCCACCCCCTTCTGCCTATAAAAGCTTTCCATCTTGTACAGCTCCTCAGAGCTCCTTTCTATCTGCTAGACGGGATGCTGCCCATTTCATAAATTGTTGAATAAAGCCAATTAGATCTGTAAATTTACTCAGCTGAATTTTGTTTTTTAAGAAAACAATCAACACAAATTAAAAGCCTCTTTCTCCTTTTCTCTCCATCACAATATCACCTGCACAGCAGCAGAATCGAAGACTTCCCCTCCTTCTAGTGAAATGCTCCCACACTCCCAAACCTAGTTTCCTCCAGCCCATATTCTCTCTTTCTCCCAGATGTGATCCAATCCATTCTCTGTCTTCACCATTTACTCTCTGCTGTTTCCAGTATAGATCAAATCTATCAATCCTTTGTCATCCTTTATCTTGCCTATTTCTGCAGTTCTGCCCAACCAAAAGGTCCCAGAACTGGTAATACCAGCTCAACACAAGGTTGACATAAGGGAAGCCATATTGTAGCAAAGAAACCATATTGTAACTTTAAATGATCTCTGACTAACAAGCTCAGACATGTTCTGTAGATTTTGTGGCCCCTCCCAGCTGCCTTAAGATGATAACTTTGTTCTTTTGAATTCCTTAGGAATGTGATGACCCCTGGGCAGAGAGCCTATGGAGCCTATGCTGATAGCCACCATCAGTGACAACAGAAAGATCAGGGTATAGGGCGTTGCTCCATTTTCTGATGCATATCCAGTAAAACAAAGAACTGAGGAACTGGGGCCAGATGTCTGCCCCACCCAGAGACCAGCCACCTCCCCCACCTGGAGACCAGCCCCGTATATAACTGGCCTGTAGTCTTCGTTCTGGGAGATGGTTCTTTTGGATAAGAGTCGACCATCTTCCCTCTTGCTAGCAAGCTGTAATAAAGTCCTTTCTCTCCTACTACCTTGCCTCCTGACTACTGGCATGTCTTGCAGCAAGCAGATGAGCCCACTTGGGTGGTAACGCTGGCAGGCACAAGTGGACAGGGGAACAGCTGTGAATATGGTTTAAATAACTCCATACTCCTCACTGCTCCACTCTCAGTCCCCTACTCCCTCCTTTCTGCCACATGTTGAATACAAATCCAATTCAGAGGAAAATTCCTTTGTTTTCTCTTATTCAGGAAGTTAGAGAAGAAGATTCCTTGGTGTATCTTAACCTCTTTTGTTTATAAAGCTATTAATAGCTCAGGCTGTTTGGAAGGCAGCATAACTTCCTCTGAATTACCATGATAATTCAACTTTAAAAGGCTCCATAACAGTTTTGCAACAGAACAGACTATATATACCGACAGACCCCAATATACTGCAGAACAGACTAACCTACACCAAATTTCAACATACATTCTCAGCTGTTGGGTGACAGGGCCCAGAAAATGCCACCCAAAAATATGCCCTTTGGACATAAGGTTTCTCTTGAGCTGGTTATTTTTAAGAAAGAACAGACACAGGAGGAGCTCTGAAAACCCAGTAGAAGTTACCTTTTTGTAAGAGACATTTACATGTATAAGGTAAATCTCCATTTGTAAGGGTGTCTCCCTCTCTGTACTAGGAAAAGGAGGACGACTAAATCTCTAGTAACTCTTAGCAATGGATAAGGCAGTGACTTAAGTCTGCATAACAACCATGCCCTTGTATACTGTGTTTTCGCTGATAACCTCTGATAACTGGCTCCCCCTCAACCTCATCTTTTGTCCTTGGCTGGAGATGGTATTTAAGGTGGTGACTTGGGCCATGTCGGGGAGTTACTCAGTTTTCCTGGGTCTCTCCCATGTATACAGGAGGTATACATGTAAGTAAACTTCTGTTCGTTTTTCTCCTGTTAATTTGTCTTTTTATTACAGAGGAGTCCTAGCTAAGAATGTAGTAGGGTAGAGGTAAAATTATTTTTTTCTCCCCTACATAGGAAAATGCAAAACTACAAAAAGGGAAGCAAAGGTTGCAGAAATTTTTCTGAATATTAACATGAGGTTAATAGCATTTTTGTAGTGTATTTTTGCTATTATGTGTAAAACTAATTTTACTAAATGTTGGCTCTCTATCATTTCCTCCTTATTATAATCTGTGCAGCCAATTCAGTTATTTCTTAAAATGCATAAATTTGATTGAAAAAGCACCTATAGAATCTATAACATAGACAATCATATTCACCAAGTGGTTGGCACCAACAGTGTATCACATGCTGATAGTGCTGTGTATATTGTCTCTCAGCCATCTCAGTGACACCTTGACATAGATTTATAAAATTAACAGAATTACTAGGACACATATTAATGATAAGCATTTCGAGTTACATACTTTCAGATTTAGGGAGCCCTGTTCTTCACTGCAGTAGTCACACATTCAGCTGTATGGAGATGTGTGAACACAAAGGCAATAGAAATTATACCTGCAATTTTTGGCATCACCCCATGAAATCACATTTGAATGACCTTATATGGTCTTGATACATGGGAATATTAGAATCAGGTGTTCCATGTGATGATCAAATGGGGAAAGGCATTTCAAGTAACTGAGAACTTTACCTACATGAGAAAGTTCATGTATGTAGTGTCTACTAGGAATTTTACTCTAAAATTCTAATGCTCCTAATAGGCACTTCTTCTCAGACTAGACAAATTGGATTTATTTCCTGCCACCTAACTCTTTCCAAAAAAGCTCTGTTATCTTATATCTACCATGTATAACATATTCTGACAAGAGATTTTCACATATTGAGGTATATGGGGTAACTATTCCAGTTCAAAACTGATAGGGCTTGAACTAAAGAAGCCTGAATTATGGCCTATCAAACATATATTGTACATCCGCTTTAACCATTAAAACAAAGAATGCACTCTCTTAAGATAAGAGTGCATACTCCCCCTCCTACCTCAGCATCAGTGATGCCTGTGTTAGTCCCTTTCCCAACACCAGGGTCATGTTGACCTGTTAATTTGCAACTGAGTACCTCTTTGAAACTTTGATGAATATGTATTCTGAGCATGTTTAATGTATGTTCTTTGTTCTCAAAAGGTATAAAACTATACTGAAAACCATGCTTCTTCAGAATGCTTTCTTCATTTCTAGAAAATGCCTTCCCTGGTTACAATCTTCAGTTTGGGTCAAGTAAAACTCAACTTATTGCTCTTATCTATAGAACGGCTATTGGTTATTTTACGTCAACAGTCCCCACTTTCATAACCTCTTTTAGATTTATGCAAATAAATGCCATCCATTATTGTTCTTGGATCCATTCTTCATGAACTACAGGGTGATTGCCTTAAAATGTCAACTGGATCATGCCATCTCCTCCCCAAAACTTTTCAAAGATTTCTCATTATACCTAAAATAATATCTTGACTCTTTTGGGAGCTGACTTCTGCCTTCTTCAACAAACTCTTCTGTATTTTTATTTTTTTGAGGAAGATTAGCCCTGAGCTAACATCTGCCAATCCTCCTCTTTTTGCTGAGGAAGACTGGCCCTGAGCTAACATCTGTGCCCATCTTCCTCTACTTTATATGTGGGATGCCTGCCACAGCATGGCTTGCCAAGCAGTGCCATGTCCGCACCCAGGATCTGAACTGGTGAACCCTGGGCCAGTGAAGTGGAACATGTGCACTTAATCGCTGTGCCACCAGGCCGGTCCCTTCAACAAACTCTTTGCACACCACTGCCCTGCTAACGCCTCCCTGTGCTACTCACTCCTGACCTCCTTTCATTTGCTCAAACACCCAAAGTCCTTACGTCAGGGCTTTGGTACATCTCCCTCCTTGCCCTTTTGATGCCTGCCTTCTTCTCATCCTTGAGGACACGTTGTATACAATTACTTCTCAGAGAGGCCTTCCTTGAATTTTCAATTAAAGTTAGCTTCCCTGTATACTTTAAAAAGACAAACTTCCACTTTATACAGCACTCATGACAGCTCTTAATTGTGCCTACTTATGTGATCATTTGTTTGTCTCCTCCAGACAAGTAAATATGTAAGTGTGTGGGCTTTATCTATTTCACTCAGTACAGTATTCTTAGAGCCTAGCACTGTGCCAGCATTTCTCGAAATGAATGTGATGTGGGCTTGGTGAGTCGAGGAGTTGAAAGAAAGATTTCTTGGACTCTCAAGGTCTGCTAGTAGTGCTCTTTTATTGAGAAAATAGCATGGAATAACATGGGGACAGGACCCATGGGCAGTGAAGAGCTGTAGCATGGGGACAGGACCCATGGGCAGTAAGAGTACAGCATGGGGACAGGACCCATGGGCAGTGAAGAGCTGTAGTGTGGGGACAGGACCCATGGGCAGTAAGAGCTACAGCATGGGGACAGGACCCATGGGCAGTGAAGAGCTGTAGCATGGGGACAGGACCCATGGGCAGTAAGAGCTACAGCATGGGGACAGGACCCACGGGCAGTGAAGAGCTGTAGCATGGGGACAGGACCCATGGGCAGTAAGAGCTACAGCATGGGGACAGGACCCACGGGCAGTGAAGAGCTGCAAACATGGGTTGAGCGTAGGGCTAAATTTATAAGGCATAGGTATGTGAGTTATCTCTTTACAAGACAAAGGAAAGATTATGTAAAAAAGTCATTAAAATGGTATCAGTGTAGGTTGGGTTTGGTTATTGGGTGGTCCTATAACTTTAGACAAGAATCAGATTGGATCAGGTCAGGACATCCTATGCTTCCAGGAGGATGATGTAGATCGGTATGTAGGCCAGGATGCCTTGGGCTTCTCTCCCTGGGGTAGCCTTGATCCTCATCAAATGCATTGATGTTATCTATTTCTCCTTTGAATTGACTGGAAAAGTTCAGTCCCTGTATCTGCAAAAAATAATTTTCTCTCCTTTCTAGGATCTCTTGTCTTCATAGTTCTTTGTGCCGAGAAAGGCATAAGTAGTGTTTAGTTGGTGTTGCTGTTATTGTTCAGATGAATATCCCCATAAGTAGTTGTTCAGGGAATAGGTATCAGGAAGCCACAATGTGTTCTCTATAATACTTAGTGAGAGAACTATGCTAGGGAGAGAACAGACTCAGGAAAATGTCAAGAAGCCAAGGTGCCATGTAGGGTGATGGGTATAGGGAAAAATCCCTTGTCATAGGGTGATTAAAGACAAGCAAAACTAAAACCAATTTGGAACTACAAGCTATGTCATACCTAGATGTAGTTTTCAGCAAAATTCTGCCTAAACAAATAGTTTGTATTCACACTCACTTCAGGCAAAGGAGAAGGGTAATATGTACCACACTAAACACGCAAGTAAGGTGGAGATAAAGGAACAATCCTGAGACACAAAGTGGAGGATAAGAATACAATGAAGGAAGGAAATCAGAAGTGTAACTGGCCATAAGAAATCAGTCTTCCCTACCAGGAATTTGCAAAAATTTTTGGTGGGACATTGATCTATCTACAGAGGGTTGAAGCCAATCTTATGTCGATTTTAGAAGAAAATCACATTCAGTGCCTATAACGATGGGCTTTGGAATGCTAAGCTTAAGGGAATCACAAAGTTGATCCTGGATTTCAAGTATAATTCCTTAGAAATGAGCTTCAAGCATTGATATTAGGGATGTTGTCAAGCGTTATTGATTCAGCTAACACTGTGGCATTTCTGCCCCAAGATATTCCACATTCCCCTGAAACTACATGAAAAAAATCTATCATTAGTTTTCAAGAAGTCATTTTAACTCCTTATTGCTTTATAATTTTGTATGTTCCAAGAAAGCTTGGTCCAATAGACGTTATAGTTTTCATTTTTTTATATATGACAAAATACCAGATACAACGAGAAAGGCAATATTTTCAATGAGAACATTACCATTTCATTTCCAACATAAAATTTTAAATGTAAAAGCAATAAAAAAACATTAGGTTTAATTAGTCATTTAAAGTAAAATCTAATGTTTTAGCACTCTAATTTGTTTCTAAATGAAGTCCTCCAAACTGTATTTTGTACATTCTTAAATTTATAAAAGATATATAACTAGACTAGAGAAAATTAGAAATACCGTGCAATGCTAAGACAAAGTCACACTTGGCATAGTTCAAAGAGTTTTGTATTTTGTTATTTTTAAAAATAAGACACTGCTGTGGAGGAGGAAAAATAATTTTCCCTCTTCCCTTCTAGGCTTTTGGCTGAGACACCCCTGAACTAAAAAGACAGATTGGAGAGTGACGTTAGCATCATGGCGGAGTGAGTTCCCTTTGTCTCTCCCCTCTAAGTTACAATCAGTCAGACATCCATTGACCAACAAAGGACGCCCTGCACAGCACACCAGAATGCTTCAGAAATTCATGCATCTATACATCTCAAAGTGGGTGGAGTGGACCTCTGGTAGACTGTGGAACTAGGGAAGCAGCCTCTTCCTCCTCTCCCATCAGCAGCTATCCAAAACATAGATCCTCACACCAGCACGTGCACCAATGACTAGGGTCTCAGGAGCAGCAACAACACACACTTGCAGCTTAGCCCCTCTCTCCCAACAGTGGTGGCAGATGGTGCACACATCCTGAAGCTACAGGACACAGAACAGCACCAGTGACCCAGCCCCCTCCTCTTCCCATGGCACTGGTGCCAGTCTTTTCATCAGTGGGGACAACATCCAAAATGTGGATTTACCTGGCAGGTTCAGGGTGCTCTGACCTGATTTAAAAAAGCATACCAGCATGTGCCAGTGATCAGAGGTTGCAGGAGCAGGAACAACACTCACAGCTTAGCCCCTGCTCCTCTCCCAGTGGCAGGTGGCACTTGTGACCTGTGGCTTCAGGAACCACAACAGAACCAATGACCCAGCACCCAGTGTTGGCACCCCCAACACTGGCTATATCAGCAGCAGTGGCTGCATATAAGACCCTGGGTTCCCAGCAGTGAGAGTGACACTCGTGAACCCAGCCATCCTGGCAGCAGTGCTGCCAGCACCCCAAGATAATCCAGGAGCAGTGGTGCAGGTGGTGCACAGGGCAGCAGCACCCAAGCCTGTAGAGAGCACCTGGAGAGCCAGTGGGGTAACAACGCCCAGGTGACCCTGGAAGCAGCAGAAGTGCTTGCAGCCTGGTGACCCCAGTGGCAACACCTGAGACTGCAGCAAATTTGTAAGCAGGAAGGCACCAGCAACATTGCAGGCACAAGCAGCAAAAGGAGGGCACAAAGAACACCTCTGGCAGAGGCAGTGCAGGGTGAAAAGTGCAGGCTCTCAATACAACCAGAATCAGCTCAGAAGCAAAGCAACCAAAGCCTTCCCCAAATAAGAAAGGCATTTACAACAACAAATGGACCACCAGAGGATTAATTCATCAAGCACCATGAAGAACTACAGTAACATGGTGGAGTAGAAAGAAAATGACAACTATCCAGAAACCAAACTTGAAGTCACAGAAGATTATAATCTAACTGACAAAGAATTCAAAATAGCTGTCATGAAGAAACTCAATGAGTTACAAGAACACCCAGAAAGACAGTTCAATGAGCTCAGGAATAAAATTAATGAACAGAAGGAGTACTTCACCAAAGAGGTTGAAACTTAAAAAAAATACAACAGAAATTCTGGAGATGAACACAATTAATGAAACAAAAAATAAAGGAGAAAGCATTGGAAATACAGCAGACCATATGGAAGACAGAATTAGAGAGCTTGAAGACAGAAATCTAGAAATGATTCAGGTGGAAGGGGAAAGAGAACTAGGACTTTAAAAAAATGAAGAAATTCTACAAGAAATATCCGACTCAACTAGGAAAAGCAACATAAGGATAATTGGTATACAAGAAGGAGAAGAGAGAGATAAAGGAGCAGAGAGCCCATTCAAAGAAATAATAGCTGAGAACTTCCCAAACCTGGCAAAGGAATCAGACATACAAGTACATGAAGATAATAGAACTCTTAATTATCTGAATGCAAAAAGACCTTCTCCAAGGCACATAATATTAAAACTGTCAAAAGTAGGGGCTGGCCCAGTGGTGCAGTGCTTAAGTGCACATGCTCCGCTTTGGCAGCCCGGGGTTCGCTGGTTTGGATCCTGGGTGTGGACATGGCACCGCTTGGCAAGCCATGCTGTGGTAGGCGTCCCACATATAAAGTAGAGGAAGATGGGCATGGATGTTAGCTCAAGGCCAGTCTTTCTCAGCGAAAAGAAGAGGACTGGCAGCAGTTAGCTCAGGGTTAATCTTCCTCAAAAAGAAAAAAAACTGTCAAAAGTGAATGAGAAAGAAAGAACATTAAGGGCAGGCAGAGAGGAGAAAATAATTTATAAAGGAACCCCCATCAGGCTATCAGTGGATTTCTCAGCAGAAACTGTAAAGGCTAGGAGAGAGTGGAATGATATATTCAAAATATTGAAAGACAAAAACTATCAGACAAGAATACTCTATCCAGCAAAGTTATCCTTCATATATGAAGGAGAAATAAAGGTTTTCCCAGACAAACAAGAGCTGAGGGAGTTCATCACCTCTTAGACCTGCCTTACAAGAAATGCTGAAAGGAGCCCTCCTAAGTGAAACAAAAAGGCAAAGATTTACAAAGCTTTGAGCAAGGTGATACATAGATGGACAGAATCAGAAAATTGCAAGTCTGTTTAAGAATAAGTTAGTAAACACTTAATTATAACATAAAGGCTAAAGGGAAAGAAAGCATCAAATATAACATAAAGGCTAAAGGGAAAGAAAGCATCAAAAATAACTATAACCACTTCAATTTGGTCACAAACTCACAATACAAAAAAGAATAATTGGTGACAACAAAAACATGGAAGGGGAAGAGGAGGAGGATGGAACTTGCATAGGCTAATGAAGATAAGATGCTATCAGGAGAAACAGGACTATCTCATCTATGAGATCTTTTATACAAACCTCATGGTAACCACAAAACAAAAAATCAGAGCAGAATCACAAGACATAAATAAAGAGAACACTGAGAAAACCATCACAGAAAACTACCAAACTGAAATGGCAGATAGAAATACATGGAAAAAGAAACAATGGACATATAGAACGACCATAAAACAAAAGATAAAATAGCAGTATTAGCCCCTCATATATCCATAATCACTGTAAATGTAAATGGATTGAATTCACCAATCAAAATACACAGAGTGGCTGGATGGATTACAAAACAAGACCCAATAATATGCTGTGTCAAGGAGACCCATCTCAGCTCTAAAGACAGACATAAGCTCAGAGTGAAGGGATAGAAGATGATATTCCAAGCAAATGACAACTAATAGAAAGTGTGTATAACCATACTTCTATCAGACAAAATGGATTTCAAGACAAAAAAGATGACAAGAAACAAAATGTACATTGTATAATGATAAAAGGGTCATTCCACCAACAAGGCATAACACTTATTAATAAATATGCACCTAACACAGGAGTACCAAAGTATATACAGCAACTATTTACAGACCTAAAGGGAGAAATTGACAGCAGCACCATAACCTTAGGGGACTTTAACATCCCACTTACATCAATGGATAGACAGATCACTCAGACAGAAAGTTAACAAGGAAAGAGTGATCTTGAAACACTAGACCAGATGCACTTAATAGATATATATAGAACATTCCATCCAAAATCAGCAGAATACACATTCTTCTCAAGTGTACATGGAACATTCTCAAAGATAGACCATATATTGGGAAACAAAGCAAGCCTCAATAAATTTAATAAGATTGAAATCATATCAAGCATCTCTTCTGACAACAGTGCTAATGAAACTAGAAATCCGCTATAAGAAAAAAGATGGGGAAAGTCACAAATATGTGGAGATTAAACAACATGCTAGTGAACAACCATTGGTTCAATGAAGAAATCAAAGGAGAAATCAAAAAATATCTGGAGACAAATCAAAATGAAAATACAACATACCAAAACTTATTGGATACAGCAAAAGTGGTACTAAGAGGGAAGTTTATAGCAATACAGGTCTACCTCAACAAACAAGGAAAATCTCAAATAAACAGTCTTACACTATACCTAAAATGACTAGAAAAAGAAGAAAGCCCAAAGTCAGTAGAAGGAAGGAAATAATAAAAATCAGAGCAGAAATAAACAAAATAGAGGCTAAAAACATAATAGAAAACATCAATGAAATTGAGCTGGTTCTTTGAGAAGGTGAACAAAATTGAGAAACCCCTAGCCAGACTCACTAAGATAAAAGAGAGAAGACTCAAATAAATAAAATCAGAAATAGAAGAGGAGAAATTACAACGGACACCACAGAAATACAAAGGATTATAAGAGAATACTATGAAAAGCTATACACCAACAAACTGGATAACCTAGAAGAAATGGACAAATTCTTAGACTCATACAACCTTCCAAAACTGAATGAAGAAGAAATACAGAATCTAAATAGACCAATCACAAGCAACAAATCAAAAACCTCCCAAAAAACAACAGGCTAGGCTTTTCTGGAGAATTCTCCCAAACAATCAAGGTTTAATACCTATCCTTCTAAAACTCTTCTGAAAAATTGAAGAGGACAGGATGCTTTCTAACTAATTTTATGAGGCCAACATTACCCTGATCCAAAACTAGAAAAGGACAACACAAAGAAGGAAAATGGCAGGCCAATATGGTTGATGAACATAGATGCAAAATGCTCCACAAAATATTAGCAAATCAAATACAACAATACATTAAAATGATCATATACCACGATCATGTGGGATTTATTCCATGGATGCAGGGATGGTTCAACATCTGCAGATCAATGTGATACACCACATTAACAAAATGTGGAATAAAAATCACATGATCATCTCAATAGACACAGAGAGAGCGTTGGACAAGATGCAACATCCATTTATGATAAAAACTCTCAATAAAATGGGCATAGAAGGAAATTACCTCAACATAATAAAGGCCATCTATGACAAACCCAAAGCCAAAATCATATTCAACAGTGACAAACTGAAACCCATTCCTCTGAGAATAGGAACAAGACAAGGATGCCTGCACTCACCCCTCTTATTCAACATAGTCCTCAAAGTTTTAGCCAGAGCAATTGGGCAAGAAAAAGAAATAAAAGGGATCTAAATTTGAAAGGAAGAACTAAGCCTGTCAACAATTGCAGATGACATGATTCTTTTTTTTTTTTCTGAGGAAGATTAGCCCTGAGCTACCAACTGCTGCCAATCCTCCTCTTTTTGCTGAGGAAGACTGGCCCTGATCTAACATCCATGCCCATTTTCCTCTACTTTTTTATATGTGGGATGCCTGCCACATCATGGCTTGCCAAGCGGTGCCATGTCCACACCCAGGATGCAAACCAGCAAACCCCAGGCAACCAAAGCGGAATGTGCGCGCTTAACCACTGCGCCACTGGGCTCACCCCAACACATGATTCTATATTTAGAAAATCCTAAAGAATCCACGAAAAAACTATTAGAAATAATCATTGAATACAGTAAATGATAATCACTGAATACAGCATAGAAAGTCAACATACAAAAATCAGTTGCATTTCTATACTCTACTAACGAACCAGCAGAAAGAGAAATAAAGAATACAATCCCATTTACAATCACAACAAAAAGAATAAAATACCTAGGAATAAATGTAACCAAGGAGGTGAAAGACCTATCTACTGAAAACTATAAGACATTTTTGAAAGAAATTGAAGAAGACATAGAAAAACAGAAAGATATTCTATGCTCATGGATTGGAAGAATAAACATAGTTAAAATGACCATATTACCTAAAGCAATCTACAGATTCAGTGCAATCCCAATCAGAATCCCAATGATATTTTTCATGGAAATAGAACAAATCTTAAAATTTATATAGAACGACAAAAGACCCCAAATAGTCAAAGCAATTCTGAGAGAAAAGAACAAAGTTGGAGGTATCATACTTCCTGAATTCAAAATATACTACAAAGCTATAGTAATCAAAACAGCATGGTAATGGCAGAAAAGCAGACACACAGATCAATGGAACAGAAGTGACAGCCCAGAAATAAAACCACACATCTATGGGCAGCTAATTTTCAACAAAGGAGCCAAGAACGTACAATGGGGAAAGGAAAGTCTCTTGAATAAATGGTGTTGGGAAAACTGGCCAGCCACATGCAAAAGAATGAACATAGACCATTATCTTACACCATACACAAAAATTAATTCAACATGGATTAAAGACTTGAATGTACGACCCGAAACCATAAAATCCTACAAGAAAACATAGGCAGTACTCTCCTTGACATTGGTTTTAGCAGTATTTTTTGGAATACCATATCTCCTCAGGCAAGGGAAACAAAAGAAAAAATAAACAAATGGGAGTATGACAAACTAAAAAGCTTCTGAACAGCAAGGGAAACCATCAACAAAACAAAAAGACAACCTGCCAACTGGGAGAAAATATTTACAAATCATACATGTGACATACATTTCCAAAATATATAAAGAACTCATGCAACTCAACAACAACAAAATGCACAACCTTATCAAAAATGGGCAGAGGATATGAACAGACATTTTTCCAAAGAAGACATACAGATGGCCAATGGGCACATGAAAAGATGTTCAACATTACTAATTGTTAGGGAAATGCAAATCAAAACTACAATGAGATAACACCTCACACCTGTCAGAATGGCTGTTACTAAAAAGATAAGAAATAACAAGTGTTGGATAGGATGTGTAGAAAAGGGAACTCTCATACAGTACTAGTGGGAATGCAAACGGGTGCAGCCACTATGGAAAACAGTATGGAGATTGCTCAAAAAATTAAAAGTAGAAATACCATATGATCCAGCTATTCCACTTCTGGGTATTAATCCCAACAATGTGAAAACACTAATTCGAAATGATATATGCACCCCTATGTTCCTTGCAGCATTATTCATAAAAGCCAAGACTTGGAAGCAACCTAAGTGCCCATCAACGGATGAATGGATAAAGATGTGGGATATATATATACACAATGGAATACTACTCAGCCATAAAAAAAAAGATGAAGTCTTGCTACTGGGCACAACATGGATAGACCTTGAGGGCATTATGCTAAGGGAAATAAGTCAGATGAAGAAAGACAAATACCATATGATTTCACTCATATGTGGAAGATAAACAAATAAACAAACAAATAGATATGAACAGATCAGTTGTTACAGAGGTGAAGGGGGTGGGGGGAGTACAAAATGTCTGAAGGGGCACATGTGTATGGTGATGGACGGATAAGCTTTTGGTTGTGATGTAGTCTATACAGATGCGGAAATATAATTAGGTACACATGAAATTTACATAATGTTATAAACCAATGTGACCTCAAGAAAATAATAAAAATAAATAAAATAAAATAAATATAAATAAACTAAAAATTAAAAATAAATATTTCTTATATAAAAAAAGACACATTAACAGGAGAAAAACAGAAGTTTAACAACATATATACCTCCTGTATACATGGGAGAGACCCAGGAAAACTGGATAACTCCCTGAAATGGCCCAAGTCACCACCTTAAAAGCCATCTCCAGCTAAAGACAAAAGATGTGGTGGTGGCGGTGGTGGTGGAGAGCCACTCACTGGAAGTTATCAGGAAAAGCACAGTAAATGAGGTTATGGTTTGTTACGCAGATTTAAGTCGTTGCCTTCTCCATTGCTAAGAGCTTCTGGAGATTTAGAGTCATCCTTCTCTTCACAGTACAGAGAATGATACACCCTTATAAATGGAGAGTTCCCTTATAAATGTAAATGTTTCTTACAAAAGAGTAACTTCTACTGGGTTTTCAGAACTTCCCCTCTGTCTGCAGTTTCCTAAAAATAACCAGCTCAAGATAACCCCTATGCCAAAGAGACACATTTTGGGGTGGCAAAATTCTGCCCCTCTTCACCATTAAATAGTAAGCTCTTTCCTGCATAAGCTTAAACATAATTTTTGGACATTTTTGTATCAGAGTGTTAGAATTTATTACCATTTTCATAATATTTCATGCCCCAATTGCCCCAAGTTTGGACACTTGGAGCATCTTCAAACTGGTTCTTGTGCTTTTAGTTTATATTTAAATTTTGAAATAATTTTAGAATTGCAGAAAAGTTGCAGAAAACAGTACAGAGAGTTCCTGTATATCCTTCATGCAGCTCCTCTTAATGTTAACATTGACAAGAGATTTTCAGATATTGAGGTAGTTGGGGTAACTATTTGGGTTCAAAACTGATTCGCCTTGAACTAAAAAGCCTGACTTATGGCCTATCATGCATACATTGTACATCTACTTTAACCATTACAGTAAAGAATGCACTCTCTTAAGATAAGAATACATACTTACCCTCCTAGGCCCTATTGGTAACACCCTATTGATAATACCAGTATTAGTACTCCTAAAATAAGTTCCCTTTCCCAACATCAGGGTCACGTTGACTTTCTAATTTGCAACTGAATATCTCTTTGAAACTGACGAAAATGCATCCTAGGTGTGTTTAACGTATGTTTTTTGTTCTAAAAAGATATAAGACTGTACTGAAAGCCATGCTTTTCTGGAACACTTTCTTCCTTTCTGGAAAAGGCCCTCCCGGGTTATAATTCTCACTCTGGCTCAAGTAAAACTCACCTTATTTCTCTTATCTATAGGATGATTATTGGTTATTTTGGGTCAACAAAATCTTGTATAACCATAACGCAAATTATCGAAACCAGAACATTAACATTGATACAATATAATTAACTAAACCACACACCTAATTTGAATTTTGCTAGTCTTCTCACTAATGTCCTTTCTTTAGTCTGCCATCCAACACGGGCTCCCACATTGCATTTAGTTGTCATGTCTCCTTAATTAATGACGGTTACTCAGTCTTTCCTTGGCTTTCATTATATTGACACTTTTCAAAAGTTCTGGTCACTTATTTTGAAGAATGTTCCTTAGTTTGAATTTGTCTGATGTTTTCTCATGATTAGAGCGAGGTTATGCATTTTTGGGCAAGAATAAGAAAGAAATAATTTGTCCTCAGTGCATCACATCATGGGATTCATGATGTTGAAGTGTCTTTTTTTTTTTTTTAAGATTGGCACCTAGGCTAACAACTGTTGCCAATCTTTTTTTTTTTTTTTTTCTGCTTTCTCTCTCCAACCTCCCCCCCGTACACAGTTGTATATCTTAGTTGCAGGTGCTTCTAGTTGTGGGATGTGGGATGCCAGCTCAATGTGGCCTGACGAGCGGTGCCATGTCTGCGCCCAGAATCCGAACCCTGGGCCTCCGCAGTGGAGCGCGCGAACTTAACCATTCGGCCACGGAGCCAGACTCAGTGAAGTGTCTTTTCACAGGTAATGTTAAACTTGATCATTTGTTTAGGTGATGTCTGCTGGATTTTCCCCCATAAAGTTATTGTTCTTCCTTTTGTGATTAATAAATATAAATATGTGCTCTTTTCCTCCAATAAATAAATAAATAAATAAATAAATATCTTGTGGGGACAGCTTTGAGACTATGCAAATATCTTGTTTCTCACTATACTTTCATCCACTAATTCTAGCATCAATCAACGGTTCTTGCCTGCACCAGTTTTTACTATGGTGTTGGCCTAAAGGTGATTTTCTATTTCCTTCATTCCTTCTTCATTTATTAATTGGAATTATTCTATAAAGAAGAGCTGTACTTTCTCCCCAATATTCTTTAACTCAATTATTTATATTAGTATGGGCTCCTTTTATCTTGGAGCATCTTGTGAATCTAATGTTTTACAACTGCAACTTTGTGAAATCTTGACGTAGTCTGTGAAATGATGCTAAAAATATGTTGACATTCACCACGAATGGGCTATCAATGTAGCTGGAGCCTTAAATTCTAACTACTTTTAAGCCTTTACTAAGCATCATGACTTTTTGACTCTCAATGTACATTAGGCATAAATAAACAATAGTCATCATTTTGTAGGATCTACCTGGCTTTGTAATGTAAGTCACTGACACTGCTGTTTAGAGTAATTTCTTCCAGTTTTTCTGTTTGGCATCACATATGCGATAGACAATTACTTACATTTTTCTTTCATAATTGGTATTATAGTATTTCTGATAAATAGGAAGAAAAATAGCATACTTTCTTAATATAATGCTTTTATGATGACAGAATGTTTTTCCCAGGTAAGTTTTAGGGATTGATATTTATAAATCCAATTAAGTTGGTGTTTGAAGTGAAGATTATGTAGTCCAACTCACCATTTAGCCATAGTTTGAAGCCATATCTACTGAATTCTCCTATTAGCAGGTCAATAGTATCTTACATGAAAATAATCTGAGAACACAAAATGGTTTGAAGAACACATATATATATCTCTGTCTATTTTTCTTTCTTTCTATCTATCAAGAGTTTCTTTAATAATTGTGATTTTTAGGAAAGTTTAAGAATCTTTCAGTTTAAGAAATAATACATGATTTTACTGATACTCTAATACGTGATTTTGCTTGTTTTTGTTCCAAATTTCCTATGTTCCCAAACTGTTACATTTGTTTATTTATTGTATTTCTTCCATAAACCTAGGATGTTTAAACTTTCCCTCTTTCCACTCTCTCTGGATATAAGCCAGCGATCATGAAATTTAGGCATAAAGCATGAGATTAGATACTATATATAAATTAAATACAGCTTCTGACCTGAAAGAGGTTTAAGTATACTAATAACCGTCATACTAGGGACCCTGTGATAAATGTTATCAGAAGGGTGCATCTGAGGTATTGTAGGAGTTCCAAGGAGAGAGAAGTGCTTAATGAAAACAGAGGCTTTTGACAGAATTAAAGAACAGACAAACTTTAGATATGTGGATATGCTGAGAAGCAGGGCATGCCAAGTAAGTGGATAATGTAAGCAATAGACTGGCGGGGTGTGAATGGAGGCAGGAGCCCATCGCCAAGGTGGAATCAAGGTCATATTTATATAGACATTGCGTGACAGAGAGATCCAAGCTAATATCTGGAGCAAAGAGAAACTGGTGACTGGAAGATCACTTAGGGGTAGGTGAGAGGTAATGACAACTTGAACTAGAAGCAATGAAAACTCAAAGAAAGAATGATTGGGCCAGACTCTGAACTCCTAGAAGCCTCATATTCTAACCATTGCCTGCAGTTGAGGGGTGAGGAGAAGGAAAAGACAGGTGTAGAAGATGAATGATATTGGCGACCTGTGTGGCTGGGATAGGGATGGGAGACTGGCAGTACATTCACAGGAAGAGAAAGTCAAGAGAAAAAGTCAGCTTGTGGAGGAGTATGTGCTGGTGT
Organism: Equus caballus; assembly: GCF_041296265.1. NCBI lineage: Eukaryota > Metazoa > Chordata > Mammalia > Perissodactyla > Equidae > Equus > Equus caballus. The sequence goes on along the minus strand of NC_091715.1, from coordinate 30,391,263 downwards.
GAAATATACCTGATATTAGCTCCTGGCAGAACCCTGGGACTTCACAATTCAGCAGTCTACACTCACATCTTAAGAAGATAAACTAAGCTGGAGGCTACAGAGAAGTTTGGAACTGAGTAATGCTGCTGAACATTTAACTAATTTGATTATATATGAAAACAATGCACTATTATTGCATTACTAATAAAGATGAATCTTGACTCATGCATCGAAATACATATATAAATGCATATTTGCTTTAACAATGCAAGTCATTTAAATGTTCTTGTTTTATTTATATTCACAGTCTTTATCATCTGCAACCATGAAGAAACAATGACACAGAAACTAAATGTTTGTCAGAAAAATTTCCAGTGCAGGTCAAGAAACTGGTTAGCTTATTCATGGAATAAATGTCTACTGAACATTATGTCTGGCACCGAAATAGTTATGGTGGGAGATACAAGGAAATATAAGTTTATCCCTACTCTCTAGTGACTCTTAATCTTGATGAGCTCAAGTAGCGTTCTCCTCTGAATACTGACTAGACTATTATATTTTCATTTGTTATATCACCATAAATTCTGTCTCCCAGACTGGACCATAAGCTCTTTGAAGTAGTATGTCTTCTACTTCCTTTTAGCAGTAATAAATATTGTTGACTATTTGCTTAAACTAGTAATCACACACAATGAGTCAACATATTCCTTTTCTGAAAATCATACACTTCAGATATGATTTATAAATAATAGGGGTTTGAAAGATTTTACAGAGATCCTTTATAAAAACGGGAAAAATATTACTGTGTAGTAATTAACATAAACAAGTTAAATTTAGTAATTAATTGTCTCTTCCCTTTTAGGGAGAGCCTTAATGGAAATGCATTGACTTCAGTTCAATAGCTGACATCAACACAAGTGGATCCTTCTGTTTCAGAACTTAACATATATTGACAATTACTTTCTAGAATAAGGTGGAAAATAATGCATAAACATTAACCACTAATTACTAACTTTAGCACTTCAGTAATCCCACACAATGTGCTAAAATTTATTAATAGGGCCATACTTGAAGGAGGGATAGGGGTAGAGAAAACAGCCCAAAAATCAAGTGGGTAGGTGCCAAAGCTTTCTAATCAACCAAATTATCACAACTTTCTTGAGTGTCTATGTAAAATATACTATGCTAGGTGCCAGATAAAAAGAAATATAAGATATAATGTTCCCTGCCCTCTAAGAGCTTATAACTAAATTGAAAGTAAACCACATCCCCCATAAGAACTCAATAAAACACACTCACATAAAGACTAAAAGAGAACTCTCTTATAATAGTTTTTTAACAAGTTATATGAAGAGTAATGCAAAATCCTTAAAATGGAATTACCTGAAATAAGAAATAAAAATAATTATAGTTTATATCTATTAAAGACTAACAACCTGCAAGGTAGGAGATGAGGAAACTGAGAAAGAGAAAGATGAAGTAACTTGCCCAAAGCCATACAACTGGAATCAATGGGACTCAAAACCAGGTCAAATGGATTTCAATGTCCAGGACTTTCCACATATCATGCTGCCTCCCTCCTATGGACTGAATTGTGTCCCCCCCCCCCCCCCAATTCATATATTGAAGCTCTAATCTGCAATGTGAGTGCATTTGGAGACAGGGCCCTTAAGGAGATAATTAAGGTTAAATAAGGTGATAAGGGTGGGGCCCTAATCCAAGAGGACTAGCATTCATTTAAGAAAGAGGAAGAGATACCAGAGTGCTCTCTCTTCCTCTCTCTCTCTCTTTCTCTGCATAGGTACAGAGGAAAGACCATGTGAGGACACAGCAAGAAGGCAGCTGTCTACAAGTCAGGAAGAGATTCCTTACCAGAAACCAACCCTGACGGCACCTTGATCTTGGACTTCTAGCCTCCAGAACTGTGAGCAAATAAATTTCTGTTGTTTAAGCCACTTAGTCTGTTTGTTATGGCAGCCCTACAGACTAATACACTTCCTGTAGAAGAATAGACATGAATTGTACCTTGTACCAACAATGGAGCAACACTTAGTGTTTTTACACAGTTTAGAACTCTTTTCTCTAGCCTATTCCAAAGCTCTCCAACTGGACGCATACAGACACAGACACAGATATAGACACACACAGATACACACATCTTTCCATCGGTAGTGATATTTAATTAATTATGCACATGCTTTCCAACAGCTAACTGTGGATTATCTCACTAAGCTCAGAGGGGCTTCATACTTGCATAGTACTGGCTTGTTTCTTCTAGGAAGAAAAGAGAAGGACAATAAGAGTCTAGGATGTAACGAAGAGTTCCCATAAGCCATTTAAAAGTACTTAACTAATGTTCACTTGGAAATTTCTTATTATGAGTCTCACACATACGCACACAATCGGTTTTTCAGTTAACTGCCTATGGTAAATGTTAATGTTTTAATAAACTAGGTATTAACTGATGTAATGAGTAGTATCATGTAGGTTATTGCCAGTATAAACATACTTAACAGTTTAGAAAATCAATAACATATTAAACAAAGGGTAGTGCTTCTGGAAGTGTTCCTCAGCAAACAGTTGTTTTCTGACAGATTGTGACTGATTCTTCTGCTTCTTGGAAGGTAGAACATGGTCTGCCGCCTTAGTAACTATTAAGGGTTTGTGTAAATGGCAAAATCACACACACACAGACACAGTGAACCACAGAACCATACCTCAGCCTCCATCAGTGGAGCTGCTCATTTACAGATCTACAGACTGGGGAGGGTGCAAGGTAAGGGAGGGTGGCTAGGACCCAGGCCGGATGCTTGTTTCCTTTGCTTTCTCCACACACCCGTTATTGACGTGGGACAAATAATGAAAAGCAGGGAGTGGGGTGACGTATTTGGCAGTTTTCTCTAACATGAGTTTGCTGTCCCCGGCAGTCAGCAGTAGTGCTAATCTGCCACAAGTACTCTTCGTGCTGTGGCTATTGACTCGACACTCCCGCTCATACACATCACCTTGAAGCTGCCAGTCAGAGAAAAGCAGATTCAGAGAAGACTCAGCGACGACAGTTCCCAAGGCAGGAGTGTCGTCTTCTGTCAGAGTATATTCCGCTCCCTGGGCTTCTGGAGAGTCAAGTTAGAGAATAACTGGGAAATGTCCGTGAGGACAATAAATAGAAAATAGCATCACGCTGACTAGTCATTCTTGAAAGAATGAGTTCATAGCCTATATACATATACACATAAATGTGTGCTATTTTCCCCGGAATCCTGCGCCCCACGCTCCGAGGCCCTTCTCTAAGCATATCTCCGGAGGTTTATCCTTATGCACAAAACCTCGTTTTATGTTTACATTTCCCTCTTCCCTACTATGTGTTCTACAGCAAAAAGTTATTAACATGAACTCATATCTTATTAATGCTCCACAAGGGCAAAGTTACAGTAAATTATGTGCAAAAGGATAAAAGAGATACAGTCAGCTCTCTATATCTGCGGGTTCCGCATCCATGCATTCAACCAGCGAATCACAAGGCCTTTGATGGTTATATCTGTACTGAACAGGTACAGACATTTTTTTCTCATCAGTATTCCCTAAACAGTACAGTATAACAATTATTTACATTGTATTAGGTATTATAAGTACTCTAGTGATGATTTAAAGTATATGGGAGGATGTGGATAAGTTACATGCAAATACTACACCATTTTATACAAGGGACTTGAGCATCTTTGGATTTCGGCATCTATAGGGGGTCCTGGAACTAATCCCCCTGGATACCGAGGGATGACTGTGTACTGTAATGTAGAATGAAGCACGTTTAACTGGGAGACGGGAAACCTGTGTTCCTCTTCTGAGCTTGTCATTAAACTATTGGGTAACCATGAGGAAATGACAACGTCCCTGGACCTAAACTTTCTCATATGTACAATAAGAGAATTGGACAAGATCTTATGTAGGTCCCTTCCAGCGTAACAGCATGTTCCAGTGATTACTGTGCAATTTCTATGTTCTAGTCACTACGTTGAGCATTTTCCCGTTTCACTTGATCTTCACAATACCCTTGTGAGGTAGGTGTCATTACCCCCATTTCACCGCTGGAGAGTCACGGTTTGGAGAGAATAAGGAACGTGCCATAGACACAGGCTGCAAGTGGCTTGGCTGGTCCTCTGTATTCTAACGACAATGCTGCACTCCTCACCTGGATCAAAATGTTATTAATGGGAAAAGCTACTTTTTGTCATCAAAGCTGTTCCTTTAGGAGCCTGGATTTAGAGAACGTCAGAGATGGGCAAACTATATCAACACATTGAGGTGTGTGAGTACCAGTTATCAGCCACTTCCCTGAGTCTTCAGATCTCCTCTTTGTTATTGCCCCAGACATCCCTTCTCACTACCATATGATCCATTCAGTAACTAAGAGGAAATGCCTGGAACTGCCTTCTAGAATCCTTTCTAGCATTAGGGCCATTCTTCATAAACAGAGTCATGGTGTCACTTTCCAGTGCAATAACAGGCGTCTGTACAGGAGGGCACTCATCTGCAAGGCAAGCTGAGGAGAGATGCAGCCAGAGTCCAAATAACCCCTTCAGAGCTTCATGGTCAATGAAAAGACTAGAGTACCACACTTGGAGTGTAGGCAGCAGCGTTTCCTGTCTGGAAAGCCTGCAGGGTATGTTCTTCATGAAGTGCTTCTTGAGAGCTTCTTGAAGAGCTTCTTCAGAGCTGGTGATGTCAGCTTAGGCCCTGAGGTCAGATATATTCTGACAGTGTCAAGCTCCTGGGAAGAATCAGTCAGAGTGCTGGGCCCCTAAGGTCCCTGACCTAGCCCTTCTAAAAGTGACAAAGGGCTACCACATGGTCGGCAGGCAAACTGCCAAATGGTCTCTGATAGGCTTCCTCTAACAGCCTGTAAACTTCCCTTGATCTTTGTTGCTCCGAAGGCAAATGTTTCCTTAACTCATAACCCAAGGCCTGTATTCCAATGGCTAGTGCCTGTTGCCCCACTTCAGAGAGCTCTTATGCAACATTCGAACATACCAGCAACACAGGTTAAATGAAGACTGACTCCCCTAAAAATCCACCTCTGAACCAACCTGTTCAACTCCCTTATTCAAGTCAGAATTGGCATTGCATTTTGGTGGTCGTTTTGTTGTTGTTGTTGTTTTTGTGAGGAAGATTGGCCCTGAGCTAACATCTGTGCCAATCTTCCTCTATTTTCTGTGGGATGCTGCCTCAGCATGGCTTGATGAGCAGTGCTAGGTCCATGCCAGGGATCAGAACCTGTGAAGTCTGGGTCCCCGAAGCAGAGCGTGTGAACTTAATCACTCAGCCACAGGGCTGGTCCCTATTTTGGTGGTCTTTTAAATAAGAGTAAATTACTCTTTTAGTCTTTTCTAAGTCAGAAGTATCTTGACATACTTATCAGCTTTCTTCCAAACACGCTGGCATTGCTGCAGATTTAAGCCTCTGAAAACAAACAGGCTTGTCCACATGGGTCTGTTTGTCCAGTTGCTCGTAGCAGCTGAGCATACGGGGTGCCCACCTCGGCCTGCCGTAACTGCGGCTCCTGCACTCTCCCTATGAACCGCCTACCAGCTCTCTGCCGAACAGCACCGGGGTGTTTCTGGGGGGTGGCAGGTACTCGAGGAAAAGAACCTTGTCTTCCATGTACCAGATCCGTTTCCCGAGAGCACTTTGCAGATGAGTCTGCATCCACGCGCTGCTCAGGGAGTATCGGCTGGCAGGATTTCCTCAGGGCAAATGGGGGATAACGAACGACCTGGCCGCCTCTGCAGCCTGTGTTTCCTTTCGAGGCTCTGAGGGGGAAATTGAACTTCATGGAACCTGGCCTTTATTCCTCACCATTCAGCCTGTCCCTCTCCGTTGTTTCAGTAGCCTCAGCTCAGATGCAAAAGCGGATGCCTGACTGCTGGCGACCGTTAGGGTTTCACTGGTTTGAGAGACCCTGGCATCTCTGTCAGGCTCTGGAAGCCGCACGTTCTTTGTGGAGCTGAGTTTGAAGTATTTTCTGGCTGCTTTAGCATTAAGTATAGCTCAGGGAACGATCTGGGTTTTTTCTCTCTTAGAACTGACTCTACCAGTTCTGAGTCGAGTGATTCTTCTGAAAAGTATGACTTAGTAAATCCTCGTTTTTTGAGGGAGCTGTTTCATTGGAGGGTTGTCGAAAATCTACTAGAAATGATGTAATCCATCCAACATGGGACAATTGAGCAAAAGGTTCTAGTTATGTTCCGGGAATTCAACAGTCGGAAGGACTGTATCCCTGCCCACGATACAGACCCTCTCGGAGTCTCCTGAGACCGCCTCACCCTAGTTAGTTACATAAAGGAAAACTGTCTCCCACCGGCTACGGTCAAGATGCGTAAACCAAGAGGAAAACAGATACTGAAGCCAAAATTCCAACGACACTCTAGCCAATTTGTTTATTTACTCATTCTTCATTGAGCCCCTTCATGTGAGCCCTACAAAGAAAGTTGAGAAATATTAATTACGGGTTAAGACAATAGCATCTTTTTCATGTTTCTTTCAGGTCAAAACAGATACCATATCTAGGAGGCAAGGATTCTCATGTATAATTGATGGTTCTCATTAATAATACTGTAAATCTATCACTTTCTGCAAAGCATTCCAATATGAATTATCTTAGTTCCACAGGAATTTAATTTTGATGGTGGGGTTCTGTTCCAGTACAGCTTCAAAAAGAAGGTGGAATTTGAGCTGGCCCTTGTGGGAGGAGGCATGAAGTCTGCATGAATACTCTTCTGTGAGAAGATTGCATCTCTCTCCATTTAAGGGGTCTAGCCCCCCTTACAACACTGTTGATGCCAAAGCAGGTGCACAGACCATGCCTCTCTAAATGCCCTTTCATCCTTTCTTGTTATGGATGTGCCACGGCCTTTCCTCTTACTACTATACTCCCTGCCCCTGGGCCTCTTCTCATACGGGAATATGGCAGAGGGCTGTGTGGGGCACTGCCTAGGCTGGGAGTCCAGAGACTTCAATTCTAACCCTAATCTTGCAATAGCTGTACAGTGTTTAACTAATTTCACCCGTTAACAAACAAGGAGGGTGGTTGACAAGATGATCCCTTAGGTGACTCCTTTTAGTGCGAGGCAATTTACAGACGTGTGGACAGGGGTAGGGAAGCCCAGGCGGATGTCGAGGGACCTGCAACAACAGAAGCCTTTACCACACCTGCAGGGGAAAGCCATTTGGACAGCTGGTTGAGAGAGGACGCCTTGCAGGAGGGGTCGCTGGCAGGAGCTGTAGCTGTGGAGGGGGACAGCCACTGCCATAACTGCCCAAGCTGGGAAGAGGTGAGAGGAATACATGCCACGGCCTTGCTCTCTTCCTGCCCTCCAAGCTCCTGCTGATGCCTCCCCCGGCCAAACCCCGCGGAAGTCAGAGTGCAGAGGGGCCCAGGGGCTGGACACCACAGGGCTCAGCCTCTTGGGACACAGAAGAGCAGAGAATGGCTTTCAGTGGGTCTAGGGCAGATGGAACATATTCCCCAGAGATCCCAAATCACGATGTGGTTGTTCTTCTCGCAAAGAGACAGGTTCTAGCTGCCATTTATTTGTTTGATTGTTTATTCATTAAACCGCCTTTATTTCCATCTCGATTCACAAATGCTCTGTGGTAATCTGCTGATAGAGTATCCATTTCACAAGTCATCCAGTTTCTCTACAATACTGAAAAACATTGCCTTTTTTTTTTGGTTCTACTCCCCAAATCCCCCCAGTATACAGTTGTATATTTTAGCTGTGGGTCCTTCTAGTTGTGGCATGTGGGATGTCACCTCAGCATGGCCTGATGAATGGTGCCATGTCTGTGCCCAGGATCCCAACTGGTGAAACCCTGGGCCGCTGAAGCAGAACACACGAACTTAACCAATTGGCCATGGGCGGCCCCAAAACATTGTTTTTTATCTGATGTCTAATAGAACTTTATAAACACAGGTTTAGAAATTAGAGCCATATTTTCTTAGAAAAAATAAAATTATATCAGTAATATCGCTTTGGTAGTCCTCTTAAAATAGATGATATTAGAACAATTATAACTTGGCTAACACGTGTTCACTGTTGATGAACTTATGACGGGGAAACATCGAAGTGTCTGGAACTTTACAACTAGCATTATTCTATTTAACACTGCAAATGAAAGCATGAGGAGTAGAAACCACTGACTGTAATCTTTATAACAATCAATATATTTGTGTATACCAGGGTGTGTGTGTGTCTGTCTCCTGAATAATGGCTCTTTTTTTCTTCCAAAAAATAGGCAAAACATAATCAAATGCTTATGAAGCAAAACACCATGTTATCCAATCTCATAGGTTTCCTTTGACTGTATGGTCCTAACGGAGCCGCTCCATCAGTGCGATGGGAGATTTCTGTGCCTAACTTGTGAAACCACGGGCTCTAATTTTCTTCTTTGTTGCTCCCCCAATAATCTATTGACACACCCAGCTCTCTAGAGTCCTGAGCAGAATGCAGAAGGGGACAATGAGTCTGAAATACATGCATCAGATCTAACTTTAGGTCTGATGTTAAATAAACCTGAGAGTAAATATTGAGTAAAGAAAGAATGTACCTTCAAACTCCAGGTTTTAGGAACTGTGCCCTTTTATTTCATTCAGTTAATTTATGAAATATGAATTTGCTTTATAACACTGCAACACAATACATCTTAACAAGCATAGAAATGTAGTATGTCTCTTTAAGCCTGTGTTTTTACAATTTAACAAATAATATGAAGTGGCTGCTAAGGGATATGCATGGTCTAACAGGACAAGTGGTTCTGTCTGCAAGCGAGATGAGGACACAATTGACATTCAGATTTTCACGTGGTTTCCCCCCAAGAATGTCATGCTGTGAAGAGCAGCCCAGCTGCCAACCTGAAAGGCAGGGAATCAACAGTCCACGAGCGTGAATTTGGGGAAGCTGTACAGCAAGGACGTGGGAAGACAGGAAAACAGGCGGAGTCAGGAAGTCGCGGTGGAGACCGGGGTTGGGAGCATAAGCACTGAGTCCCCGGCTCTAGCCCTCACTCCCCGTGGGAGACTGTGTCTGCCGCGAGGGGCTACGATTTCAGAGCTTGTGCAGGAGACACGTGGGGGAGTCCAGGGCGTCCATACCCAAGAATAACCAGTCCACGAAAGCAGAGCAGGGAAAGGGCGGGGACTCTCTACTCACGGCCTAGCGCTCAGATGAGCTGGGCACTAAGACCTCATTTATCCCGCCCCAGCCACGGTAGGGAGCGGTGGCTTATGAAGTGTCATCTGGCTGAGTCTAGGACAGATGTCCCTGTTCCCAAACGCCTTCAACATAACACCCCCCCACTCCCTTTTTACCCCTCCCCTCGACCTCTATAAAGTCCCACACAATTACCTCCCTTAAGGAAGAACGCCTGAAAGTCCTATTAACATGGACAGACCTTAGCCTGCATGGGGTCACAGAATAGCAACCTGTCACATCTGGAGCCTAAATGATTTCCTTGATTAGTGAGACACTAACCAGGCGGTGTGGAGAGAGGAGACAGAGGCAGGGGCGCTGCCGTGGGAATGGCGGGGCAGGCTCTTTCACCTCGGCCTCAGGGTAGCCAGGAGGAAAAGGCTCCTGACTCTCAGGGGAGGGTGGGATGTGGCGATAAGGGACAGAGAGGAGCTGTGACAGGATGAGTCTCCACGAAACTGCATTGGGCCCAGCTCCTCCACGGGGATGTAACTCCCAGGGAGACAATCCAGCAATGGGGGCTCTGACACAGAGCCAGGGAAAGGCTAACGTGCCACCTTCAGCCTCATCGCAGTCGGTCACCTGCCGGAGCCCTCAGCCCTGTCCCTTGATTCTGCTTCCCTCGTGTTCTCTTATGGTTAAGAGTCTGCCCTCTCCTTTGAGGAGATATTTGGGGATAAACAAACAGGAGACCATGTGCGGGTCCTTCAAGTTCATCCGCTTTAGTGTCATAGTCTGTAGCTTGTGTAAAATGATCACATGGGCCTTGAGCAACCTGCCCCGGAAATGACATGTGCTTGTCAAGGATTCCACTGTGGGGCGAGGTTAAGAAGCAAAGTAAAATGCAAGAGAATTGTCCTTACCTGGGATCGTGTGTGTGTGTGTGTGTGTGTGTGTGTGTGTGCGCGCGCGTATCTGAAGGGAAAAGGAAGATCTTTGAACTTTATGTATATAACTAGATGGAGTCTCTTCAGGTTATCATGTACCATATAACCAATTTTTTGGGCCTTTTTTGGTAGAGCAAAAAAATATAATGTAAATACTGTATTTTTTAAAAGTTCTCTTAATTAACAGAATAAGAACAAGCCAATTATTTCACTGAAGTTGCTAAGTGTTGGCATTCTGTGCTGTACATCCCTGTTACGGTCTCAGGAAACGCAGAGGCGTAGAAGTGGTTAAGTTGGTATCGGTAATCTTTTTATGTACAACCTTGATTTATAAATGCTAACCTTTACCTGATTTTAAATGCAGTTTCTTTTTTTGTTTAGTTATATATATAATTCTTGAGGCCCCTGACTATTCATTAACTTCTTGATTTATAAACAGTGGACCAAAAGTCCCACTTGATAGATGCAAAATCTTCTGCGGGATTTATCGCGCTCTAACCAACAGCCCTGCTGTAAATCACCGTCACGTTTACAAACATTCCTGTTAGTGCTTTGGCTGTCTGATTTGAAAACACTGTCTATTTTCACTGTTAAAGTCTGATTTGTCTTTTTAATATACAGCTCATTCTGATAATTTGTTACTACCAAGTGCTGATTTATAAGGACAGTATAAGAAATTTTATAATATAAATTTTAAAGGCTTTGAGTTAGGTGGACTATATTTCTGAAAGCTTTATGGCCAAAAAACAATTCTTAGAAGCAAGAAGTAAATTTTACATTCAACATCCCACAAAACAAAACATGGAGTGCTGGCCGTGAGAATGTCTTTCTTTCTATACCGTCTCCCCATCCCCTGCATTAAGACTTCCCTTTAACAACAAGTGCGTATAGTTGTTGGCTAGACCCAAGCAGACCTCCAAGGGCGGAGGAGTATCAGTGTTTGACCGGAGCAGATTCATACGATTACTGTGTGCTAAGCCCCTTGTTGAATTTTGCGGGGCCTGCATGCTTTCTTCTTGGTTCTGTCATCTGTCTGTGCTTTCATCTGCTGGGGACACACTGGTGCATATGTGGACTTAATCCCTGCTTGGGGAGTCAGAGCACTTGCTGGGCAGCCTGTTCATTACATACCTGTTGAAGATATTTATTGTTTCCCCGGCTAAGGGCTGAGGGATTGGTGTTTATCAGTTTTGTGCCCTTGCCTACTGGTGACTCAACTTCTGCCCACTGTCAGAGAGAACTGCTTCTATAGAGGATTGGGGCAAGGCCTGAGGGCACTGAGTGAGGATTAGCATTTTAAAATGATAATATTCCCAGAGGTTTTACGCACAGTAAAGGAAGTGGATGATTTTCCTCTTGATTATCTCGAATCTAGCAGATCTCCGTGGTTCACGTGATTCACATTTGTACTTTTCTCCCTCTCAGGGTGGTATATATTGACACGTGGTGACATTTACTACAAAGGTTTTCTCTTACTGACTTTCCAAGAGCTGAAAGCTATTTAAATGGGCAATTAAAGGCACAGATATTCTTTTGGATGAACTGACAGACAGAAATTGTTATCCTGTAGTCTCTATGTGGCTCTGAGATTTGTAAGAATCTGGGAAATTTTTGGCAAGAAAAAATGCTGGGTGGTCAATTTGCTGCATAGCAGTTAGGATTGACCATAAGGCATTTTTTTCCCTGAAATATTTTCTATTTTTTCCTGAAATATTTTTTTAATAACAGAATTTTTAGAGTAAAGTAGTACATATATTTCTTAAAGACCTCTTTTGAGACTATCTCTGAGCATTGGGGTTGGAATTAGGCGCATGGACAAACTAACACAGTATTCCGGAAGTTCAATACACGACCTGTGTCCTCAAGGGCAAGTAAACATAACCAGGAAAGAGTAAAATCCACAGTAGTAAATAAACAGCACAATATTTTTACTGGGAGGTCTGGGGCTTCTGCTGGGTTTCCCTGAGTAGCTGGTGTGAGCCACTGCAAGTCACATCAGTCTTTCAGGGTCTTAGTTTCTTCACCTTAAAGAGAGGACTCGATTAATAAACATCTGTTGAGCACCTATTATTTGACAGGCACTGTCAAAACTATTGGTAAATGAGGAATCATTCAGGCCACAGTCCAACTTCACGGAATTAAAGTCCAGAAGAGAAGGCAGAATTTTTATAACTCACAAGGTCCTACATATGTTAGAAAAGTTTGAACAGATACTGTAAAAGAGGAGGAAAATTCTTCAAGGTCCCTTTCAGCTTTGCAGTACTAGTGGTTCTGAGTTGTGTGCAGATGGCAGAGGGAGCAACACAAACTTCGCTCTCCAAGAACTGGAGTTTTGTGCTGTCTGAGGGCTCTCTGAGGGATCAGTTCAGGGCCTTGCTTTTGTTTTGCTCACCATGTAACTTTCTCATGGCTGGATTGGCCTCCCAGTAGGCATTTGTCAAAAGCATTTAACAGCAAATATACTAGCCCTGGGCACCTGAGACAAGGGATAACAGATTAGAAAATACTTTAAGATAAAAAAATACCAAAACTTATGGGAGGCATCAAAAGTAGGGCTCATAGCTGTAAATGCCTACATTAAAAAAAAGAAAAAAAGAATAGGGGCCAGCCCAGTGGCATAGTGGTTAAGTTTGCATGCTCTGCTTCGGCAGCTCAGGGTTTGCAAGTTCGGATCCCAGGTGCAGACATATGCACTGCTCATCAAGCCATACTGTGGCAGCATCCCACATACAAAATAGAGGAAGATTGGCACAGATGTTAGCTCAGGGCCACTCTTCCTCACCAACAAACAAACGAACAAACAAAAGAATAAAGATCTCGAGGCCTGGCTAGTAGCATAGTGGTTAAGTTCTCACGCTCCACTTCAGTGGCCTGGGGTTCACAGGTTCAGATCCCAGATATGGACTTACACACTACTTGTCAAGCCTTGCTGTGGCAGTGTCCCACATACAAAATGGAGGAAGGTTGGCACAGATGTTAGTTCAGTGACAATTTTCCTCAAGCAAAAAGAGGAAGATTGGCAACAGATGTTAGCTCAGGGCCAATCTTCCACACCAAAAAAAAAAGAATAAAGATCTTGAAAGAATAATGCAAATTGCCACCTTCAGAAACTAGAAAAAGAAGACCAAAGTAAACCCAAAGCAAGCAGAAGGAGGGAAGATAAAAATTAGGGTGGAGATAAATTAAATAGGGAATAGAAAACAATAGAGAAAATCAACCAAACTGAAAGCTGGTTCTTTGAACATATCAAAAAAAATGGATAAACCATTAGCTAGACAGACTAAGGAAAAAAGAGTGAAGACTTGTATTTCTAATATCAAGAATTAAAGTGGGGGGCTGGTCCCGTGGCTGAGTGGTTAAAGTTCGCTCGCTCCGCTTCGGCAGCCCAGAGTTTCGCCAGTTGGGATCGTGGGCACGGACATGGTACCACTCATCAAGCTATGTTGGGCCAGTGTCCCACATGCCACAACTGGAAGGACCCACAACTAAAAATACACAACTATGTACTGGGGGGCTTTTGGGAGAAAAAGGAAAAATTTAAAAAATTAAAAAAAAAAACAAGAATTAAAGTGGGATATTACTCCTGACTCTACAGAAATAAAAAAGATTATAAGAGAATATTATGAGCTACTGTATCCAACAAATTATATAACCTAAATGGAAAGAACAAGTTCCTATTAACACAACCTTCCAAACCTGACTTATGAAGAAACAGAGGATCTGAACAGACCCATAACACACAAAGAGATTTAACTTGAAGGTTACGAGGTTTATCATCATAAACACTTTAACAAAGAAAAACCCAGGACAAGATGGCTTTACTGGTGAATTCTACCAGACATGTAAGAATTAACACCATTTGTTCTCAAACTCTTCCAAAAAACAGAAGAGAGGGGAACACTTCCTAACTCCTTCTATAAGGTCAGTATTACCAGATATCAAAGCCAGACAAAGACATCACAAGAAAAGAAAACTACAGAAAAATATCCCTTATGACTATAGATGTAAAAACAGTCAACAAAATACTAGAAAACTGAATCCAGCAACATAGTAAAAAGATTGGGATTTATCCCAGGAGTGCAAAAGTGATTCTACATATGAAAATCAATCAATATCACACATCATATTAATAGAAAAAGGGGAAAAAAACCCATATGATTATCTCAATGTATGCAGAAAAAGCATTTGACAAAATCTACCACTATTGCATGATAAAAACACTACAAATTAGGATTAGAAATTGACAAAGGACATCTATGAAAAATTCACAATTAACATCACACTTAATGGCAAAAGACTGAATACTTACCCCCTAAAATCAGGAACAAGAAAAGGATGTCTTCTGTCACCACTTCTATTTAATACTGTGCTAGGAGTTCCAGCCAAGGCAATTAGGAAGGAATAAGAAATACAAGGCATCCATATTTGAAAGGAAGAAGTAAAACTTGGTGTTTGCAGATGACAAGATCTTATATATAGAGGCCCTAAATAATCCACAAAAACTATTGGAGCTAATGAATAAATTCAGCATAGTTGCAGGATTCAAGATCAATATATAAATATCTGTTGTACTTCTATACAGGTGCAATGAACAATCCAAAAATGAAATTAAGAATCCAATTCCATTTATAATAGCATCAAACAGAATAAAATACTTAGTAATAAATTTAACCAAGGAAATGCAGGACTTGTACACTGAAATCTACAAAGCATTGTTGAAGGAACTTAAAGAAGACCTAAATAAATGGAAAGGCATCCTGTGTTTATGTATTGGAAAATTTAATTTTGTTATGATGGCAATATTCCCTAAATTGATCTACAGATTCAATGCAATCACTATCATAATTCCAAATTAGTTTTTCCAGAAATGGACAAACTGATCTGAAGATTCATATGGAATTACTAAGGGTATAGAATAGTTGAAACAATTTTGAGGAAGAAAAACAAAGTTGGAGGACTCATGTTCCAATTCCAAAGTTTACTACAAAGCTACCATAATCAAAACAGTGTGGTACTGGCATAAAGATAGACACATAGATCAATGGAACAGAAATGAAAATCTAGAAAAAGCCCTACATCTATGGTTAATTGATTTTTGACAAAAGTGTCAAGATCATTCACTGAGGAAAGAATTGTCTTTTTAACAAATGGTTCTGGGACTACTGGATATCCACAGGCAAAATAACGAATTTGAACTCCTATCTCACACGGTATACAAAAATTATTGCAAAATGGATCAAAGACCTAAACGTACACATTTAGGTACATTTAACTACAAGTATAAAACTCTTTGGAAGAAATATAGATCTAAATCTTTATAACCTTGGATTAGACAACAGTCTCTTAAATATGACACCAAAAGCACGATGACCAAAGAAAAAATAGTCAAATTAAAGTTCATCAAGAGTGATGTCAGCATCATGGTAGAGTGAGCTCTTCCCTTGGACTCTCCCTTCTAAAATACAACTAGAGGGACATTCAAACATCAAAAGAGGACACACACACAACACAACACAGGAGATGTCTGGGAGACCCACACAGCCATACGCCTGAAGGTGGTGGTGAGGCTGGGTCCTCTGGAAGAAGGTGAAGATGCTTGACAGGAGCTCTGCGGAGAGAGAAGACCCACGGCTAGAGGAGGGGCACAGTTGGGGAGGAGCACTCTGTTCCCACCTGGTGCTCCAGCCATGCGCTCCAGCCCCACGTTTGCTGGAAGAGTGGCACAGTGAGAGAAGGGCTGGTTAGAGGAGTGGCTCAGCTGGGGAGAGGCATTCTGGTCCCGCCTGGCTCTCCAGACCTGTGCTCCAGCCACACAATCAAGGGGAGCACCACATGGAGAGAGAAGCAGTGGCAGGTGGAGCCCTGTGAGCACCCAGAGCACCACACAGAGAGAGAGGCATCGGCTGGAGAAGGCATGCAGGTATAAGAAAGTGCTCCTTACCACGCCTGGCACTCCAGTCCTGCTATCACCTAGAGCTCTGCACAGAGTGAGAAGCAGAGGCTGAGGGAAGGACAGGGGAAGGAGAGCAGCCCTCCCCCTGCCCAGTGCTCCAGATCTGCCATCAGACAGAGCATCACACAGTGAGAAAAGCAGCCAGTGGCCAGAGCTGGGGATCCCCAGATGGTGCTGGACCCAGAATACACAGCACCTGATCCTCACCCAGTGGAGGCATGTGGCAGCAGTGGCCAGATAACAACACCATGTGGAGGCAAAAATCAACACGATCAAGCAATATGAGAAAGTATATTAAATCTCCAGACCGGAAGGAAGATGACAAGTACCCAGAAGCCAACCCTGAAGACACAGAAGTCCATAACCTAAATGACAAAGAATTCAAATAGCTATCATAAAAAAACCTCGAGTTACAAGAAAATACAGAAAGACAAATTAACGACTTCAGGAGTTTCTTAACAAAAGAGTGAAACTTTAAAGAAGAATCAATCAGAATTGTTGGAGATGAAAAACACAACGGATGAGATTAAAAACAATCTGGACTCCCTAAACAACAAAACTGAAAATATGGAATACCGAATTAGCAATTTAGAAGACAATATTATAGAAATGTTTCAGAGGGAGGAAAAGAGAGAACTAAGACTAAAAAGAAATGAAGAGGCTCTCAGAGAAATATCTGACTCAATTAGGAAATGTGCCATAAGGATTAGAGTCATTCCAGAGGGGGAAGAAAAGGAGAATGGAGCAGAAAGCTTGTTCAAAGAAGTAATAGCGGAGAATTTCCCAAACCTGGGAAAGGAGATGGAAATCCATGTAAAAGAGTCTACCTGAACTCCCAAGTATGTTAATGTAAAAATACATACTGCAAGGCATATAGTAGTAAAGCTGGCAAAAGTCAATGACAAAGCAAAAATATTAAGGGCAGCAAGGCAGAAGAAAATAACTTACAAAGGAACCCCTATCAGGCTTTCAGCATATTTCTCAGCAGAAACCTTACAGGCTAGGAGAGAGTGGAATGATATATTCAAAATCCTGAAAGACAAAAACATCCAGCCAAGAATTCTCTATCCAGTGAAAAGCTCCTTCAAATATGACGGAGAAATAAAAACTTTCCCAGATAAACAAAAGCTAAGGCAGTCCATTGCCATAAGACCCCCACTATAAGAAATCTTCAAGAAGGCTCTCATACCTGAAAGGTAAAAAAAGAAAACAGGAAAAGGGCTACAAAGCCCTGAGAAAGGAGATGAATAGGTATGCAACAATCAGAAATCAGCAACTCTCTATCAGATCAGGTTGGTAAACACTTAATTCTTACATCAAGGATAAAGAAAAGGAAAACACCAAAATAAAACTTATATCATCACCCTAACCACCAACTCGCAACACAAGATGGAATAAGATATGACAAAAATAAATTAGAAGGGGGAGAGGAAAGGGACGGAATCAGTATAGTCTAAGGAAATAAGAGGCAATCAGAAAAGGGACTATCTTATCTTCAAGACTTTTTATACAAACCTAATGGCAACCACTCAACAAATAATTAGAACAGAGACATATACGATAAACAAAGAGAAAATGAAGAAAACTAACATAGAAAACTACCTAATCAAATCGGTAGCCTGATATACATGGGACAAGAAACAAAGAATATGCAGAAGAACCAGAAAATGTGCAATAAGATGGCAGTATTAAGCCCACATATATCAATAATCACTCTAAATGTAAATGGACTGAATTCTGCAATCAAAAGACTCAGAGTGGCGAGATGTATTAAAGAACAAGATGCAACAATATGCTGCCTCCAAGAAACACATCACAGCTGTAAAGACAAACATAGGCTCAGAGTGAAAGGATGGAAGACAATACTCCAAGCTAATGGCAAACAAAAGAAAGCAGGTGTCACAATACTTATATCAGACAAAATAGACTTCAAGATAAAACAGGTAAAGAGAGACATAGAGGGGCAGTATTTAATGATAAAAGGGACTCTCCAGCAAGAAGACATAACACTTATAAACATATATGCACCCAACACAGGAGCACCAAAGTACATAAAGCAACTATTAACAAACCTAAAGGGAGATATTACCAACAACACAATAATAGTGGGGGACATCACCACCCCACTTACTTCAATGGATAGATCATCCAGACAAAAAGTCAGCAAGGAGATAGTGGAATTAAATGAAAAACTAGACCAGATGAAATTAATAGATACATAAAGAGTACTCCATCCAAAAACAGCAAAGTATACATTCTTCTCAAGTGCGCATGGAATATTCTCAAGGATAGACCATATATTGGGAAACGAGGCAAACCTCAATAAATTTAAGAAGACTGAAATCATATCTACTGTGTTCTCTGACCATAATGCTATGAAATTAGACATCAACTACAAGAAAAAAGCAGGGAAAGGAACAAAAATGTGGAGACTAAACAACATGCTACTGAACAACCAATGGGTTGTCAAAGAAACAAAAGGAGAAATCAAAAAATATTTGGAGACAAATGAGAACACAAACACACCATATTATATGAGATGCAGTAAAAGAGGTCCTAAGAGGGCATTTTATAGCAATATAGGCCCATGTTAACAAACAAGAAAAAGTTCAAATAAACAATCTTAAACTACACCTAACAGAATTAGAAAAAGAACAAAGCCCATACTCAGTAGAAGGAGGGAAATAATAAAAATTAGAGCAGAAATAAATGAAATTGAAACAAAAAAGACTGTAAAAAGGATCAATGAAACAAGGAGCTGGTTCTTTGAGAAGATAAACAAAAGTGACAAACCCTTAACCAGACTCACTAAGAATAAAATAGAGAAGGCTCAGATAAATAAAATTAGAATTGAAGGAGGAGAAAGTACAATGGATACCACTGAAATACAAGAGATTATACGAGAATATTATGAAAAACTATATGCCAACTAACTGAACAATATAGAAGAATGGACAAATTCTTAGACTCTTACAACCTCCCAAGACTGAATGAAGAAGAAATAGAGAAGCTGAATAGACTCATCACAAGTAAAGAGATTGAAACAGTTATCAAAAACCTCCCCCAAAATAAAAGTCCAGGATCAAATAGCTTACAAGGAGAATTCTACCAAACATTAAAAGAAGATTTATTACCCATTCTTCTCAAAATATTCCAAAAAATTGAGGAAGATGGGAATATTCCTAACACATTCTATGAGGCCAACATCACACTGATAGAAAAGCCAGATAAGGAAAACACAAAAAAGGAAAATTACAAGCCAATATCGCCGATGAATGTAGATGCACAACTCCTGAACAAAATATTGGCATACCGAATACAGCAATACATTAAAAAGATCATACAACATGATCAAGTGGGATTCATACCAGGGACACAAGGAGGGTTCAACATCTGCAAATCCATCAATGTGATTCACCACATTAACAAAATGAGGAAAAAACCCACATCTTTTTGAATACCATGTCTACTCAGATGAGGGAAACAAAAGAGAAAATAAACAAGTGGGACTTCATCAGAGTAAAGAGCTTCTGGAAGGCAAAGGAAACCAAGATCAAAATGAAAAAACAACCCACCAACTGGGAGAAAGTATTTGCAAATCATATACCCGATAAGAGGTTAATCTCCATAATATATAAAGAGCTCACACAAATGAACTACAAAAAAATACACAACTCAATCAAAAAGTGGGCAGAAGATACGAACAGACATTTTTCCAAAGAAGACATACACATGGCCATTGGGCACTAATCATCAGGGAAATGCAAATGAAAACTACACTTAGATACCATCTTACACCCATTAGAATGGCTATACTCAGCAAGACAAAAATAACAAATGTTGGAGAGGTTGTGGAGAAAAGGGTACTCTCATCCACTGCAAACTGGTGCAGTCACTGTGGAAAACAGTATGGAGATTTCTCAAAAAATTAAAAATAGAAATACCATTTGACCTAGCTATCTCACTACTGGGTATTTACCCAAAGAACTGGAAATCAACAGCTCAAAGAGACTTATGCACCCCTATGTTCATTGCAGCATTATTCACGATAGCCAAGATGGGGAAGCAACCCAAGTGTCCACTGATGGATGACTGGATAAAGAAGATGTGGTATATATATATACAATGGAATACTACTCAGCCATAAAAAAAGACAAAATCATCCCATTCACAACCACATGGATGAAGCTTGAGGGCATCATGTTAAGCGAAATAAACCAGACAGAGAAATACAAACACCATATGATTTCACTTGTATGTGGAATACAAACAAACTTACAAAGAGAATAAATTAGTGATTACCAGGGGAAGGGGGGTGGAGGGTGGGCATCGGGGGTGAAGGGGCATACTTATATAGTGTCTGATAAACAACAATGTACAACTGAAATCTTACTATTTTATAAGCTATTATGACCACAATAAAAAAAAGTTAATGAGAAAAAAATTAAAGTTCATCAAAATTAGATACTTTATGCATCAAAAGATATTATCAATAAACTGATGGGGCCGGCCCAGTGGCATAGTGCTTAAGTTTGCACACTGCACTTTGGGGGTCTAGTATTCGTCAATTTGGATCCTAGGTGCAGACCTACACACCGCTTATCAAGCCATGCTGTGGCAGGTGTCCCACATATAAAGTAGAGGAAGAGGGGCATGGATGTTAGCTCAGGGCTAATCTTCCTCAAAAAAAAAAAAAAGTGAAAAGACAATCCACAGAATGGGTGAACTCATACAGCTCAACAACAAAAAAAACAACCACCCAATTAAAAAATGGGCAAAAGATCTGAACAGAGATTTCTCCAAAGAAGATATATGGATGGCCAACAGGCATATGAAAAGATGCTCAACATCATTAACTATCAGGGAAATGCAAATCAAAACTACAATGAGGCATCACCTCACTCTGGTCAGAATGTCTATAATTAACAAGACGGGAAACAACAAATGTTGAAGAGGATGTGGAGAGAAGGGAACCCTCATACACTGCTGGTGGCAGTGCAAACTGGTGCAGTCACTATAGAAAGCAGTATGGAGTATCCTCAGAAAATTAAGAATAGATCTACCATATGATCCAGCTATCCCACTGCTGGGTATTTATCCAAAGAACTTGAAAACGCAAAGGCATAAAGATACCTGCACCCCTATGTTCACTGCAGCATCATACACAATAGCCAAGACTTGGCAGCAACCTAGGTGCCCATCAAGGGACGAATGGATAAAGAAGATGTGGTATTTATACACAATGGAATACTACTCAGTCATAAGAAATGATGAAATCCAGTCATTTGTGACAACATGGATGGACCTTGAGGGTATCATGCTGAGTGAAATAAGTCAGCGGGAGAAAGTCAAATACCGTGACTCACTCATAAGTAGAAGATAAAAACAATGACAAACAAACACATAGCAACGGACAATGGATTGGTGGTTACCATGGGGGAAGGGGAGTGAGGGCAAAAGGGGTGATGAGGCTCACATGTGAGGGGATAGACTATAATAAGTTTTTGGGTGGTGAACATGATGTAATCTACACAGAATTCGAAATATATTATGATGTACATCCGAAAGCTATATAATGTTATAATCCAATGTTACTGTATTTAAAAATAAATAAAATTTAAAAAATTATGCTACTTCTTTATGAATAACGTCATTTTCTTAGTTATCTGTCATTTACTTTGTTAAAACTCTTCTGTTTAGTGTAATTCATACTACTGACAACATAAAAAAAAAGAAAGTATTTGCAAAATATATATCAGATAACGGCCTAGAATCTAGGATATATAAAGATCTCTTACCAATCAACAACAAAAAGATAAATAGCCCAACTGGAAAAATGGGCAAAGAATATATAGAAATGGTTGATAAGCACAGCCAAAGATGCCTGACATCATCAATCATTAAGGAAATGTAAATCAAAACCACAATAAGGTACCACCTCACACCTATCGGAATGACTATGATTAAAAAAAAGACAGATAAGAAGTATTGGTGAGGATGTGGAGAAATTGAAGCCCTCATACGGTGCCAGTGTGAAGGTAAAATGGTGCAGCCCTGTAGAAAACATTCTGTCAGTTCCTTGAAAAATTTAGTCATAGAGTTACCATATGACCCAGTAATTCCAATTCTAGGTAAATACCCAAGAGAATTAAAAATATATGTTCATGCAAAAACGTGGACATAAATGTTTATAGCAACATTATTTGAAATAGTCAAAAACTGGAAACAACCTTAACGTCCACCAAATGAAGAAGAGGTAAACAAAACGTGAGATATATATATATATATATATATATATATATATATATATATATATATAATGGAATATTATTAAACCACAGAAAGAATGATGTATTCATACATTCTACAACATGGATGAACTTTGAAAACACTATGCTAAGTAATAAGTCAAAATCGAAAGGCCATATATTGCATAATTCCATTTATGTGAAATGTCCATAATAGACAAATCCATAGGGACAGAAAGTAAATCAGTGGTTGTCAGGGAGCGGGTAATGGAGTGACTGCTTAATGGGTACAGGGTTTCCTTTTGGGGTGAGGAAAATGTTCTTGAATTATTTATTGGTGATGGTTACACATCATTGTGAATATAATAAAAACCACTGAACTGTACATTTTTAAATGGTTAAAATGGTGAATTTTATGTTATGAGAATTTTATCTCAATTAAAAAACCATAATTGCCAAAATGATAAAAGTACAATTCAGCAAGCAGATGACCTCTTTGAAAAAAGGAACAATATTAGCCAATAAACCTGCCATCTGAATATGAAAAATTCACCGCTTTCTGCAAATATAAGAAGAGAACAGGCATTTTAAATTATTCATTATACTGATGCTGAGGACAAAATAAATTAAATCCATCTCATTTTATAAAAATTTAATTCAATTTATATGCGGTCTTTCTCTAATACCTTTTTTATAATGCCAGTTTAAACACAGATCTGAGTGAAAAGTAGCAGCTTTGTCCTTTCCAGTAACATTTCTTTCTGTCACAATCATCTCATATACCCGACACCTTGGCTAGTGACATCACACTCATTTAAGTTCAGGGTCATGGGTCTTCAGATGAAAGACGAGACAGACATACACAGAATGATGTCCACCTTCAGAAAAGATGCTTGTGGTAAAGACATGTGCTTGAGTTTGGATATATCCTGTTCAACATTTTAATAAGTGAGTTGAATTAATTCACAGAAAGGATGTATGTTTTCCAAATGCATGGAGGATGCAGAAATGACAGAGTCAGCTAACATGATAGATGACAGAATCAAGTGTCAAGAACTTGACAAGTGGATATATGAACTAAAATTAGCAAGGTGATGCATTCATATCCCGTAAGGACACATCTGAATGTCTTTACTCAAGATTAAAAAAAAATCCATTGCATATACAAGTTGTGAAAACCTAGCTAAGTGATCATTTATGTTAAAACTACAACAACAGTAGCAGCAGCAAACAAATGCACAAACAAAAAACTGGAGTTTTACTCAACTTCAAGCTCAATATGAGTCCCTGGTTACAAGTCCACTGCCATGAAACTCAATTTTGGAAAATATGATGAAGCTATACAGCAAAGTTGCCATTGGGGGATACAATGCATTCTAGAAATGCTCTAGTAGGAAGTTCTTGCATTCCTTTTGATAAATGATCTCATGGATTAAACATACTTTATTTCTGTCAGCGGAAACCAGCAGCACTGATAATAAAAATATAAGAAATTAGCACCAGAAGTTCTGAATACATTTTTCTTTTCCATAGCTTCCTCATTTATTGAAATGCCTCACTTCGTTTATCTAAAATTAGAACTAGTAAGAGCCAGCTTCCAGCATTTGTGTAGGGATAAATTTGATATAGACGGCAAAACTACATTCAATTCAAAAGTGTTATCCAATGTTAATTTTAAATCCTATCTTTCCATAGGTTCTTCCTTAGTGGGGGCATGAGTATGTTAGCACTCTTAGGGAAACAGGATTTGGGAACTTTCAAACTGTTGGGGGAATATAAGTTGACAGGCAACTTGTATATATCCTTTGAAGTTTTCAATGTCCATGTTTTGATCAAGTAATTCCACTTCTACTAATCCTTCTTACAGAAATATTCAAAATATTTACAAACACATGTGTGGAAAGGATGTTTACTCTAGCATTTTAACAGTAAGATATTGGGGGGAAAAAACCTAAAAGCATTACAAGCCTACCTTAGAGATATTGCAGATTCAATCCAGACCACTGCAATAAAGTGAATATTGCAATAAAGTGAGTCATACAAATTTTTTGGTTTCCCACTGCATATAAGTTATGTTTATACAATACTGTAGTCTATTAAATGTGCAATAGCATTATGTATAAAAAAACCATGTACATATCTCAATTAAAAATACTTTATTGCTAAAAAGTGCTAACCATCATCTGAGGTTTGAGCTTTCATCTTTTTGCTGGTGGAAAGTCTTGTAAAAAACACAATTACCTGCGAACTGCAATAAAGTGAAGCACAATAAAACAAGGTATGGGGAAATAGTTCAGAATTATTAATAAATTATGGTATGCCAATATTGTGGGATACTGTCTTAGTTGCCTCGGGTGCTATCACAAAATACCATACACTGCGGGGCTTAAACAACAGATATTCATGTCTCACAGTTCTGGAGGCTGAGAAGGCCTAGATCAAGATGCCAGCAGCTTCTGTTCTTGGTATGGCCCTCTCCCTGTCTAGCAGAGGACTGGCTGTTGTTGTATTCTCACATGGCAAAGAGAGGAAGCTCTGGTGTCTCTTCCTCTTCTTATAAAGATGCTTTATAAAGATCTTCTCATGGGGACACCACCCCCATGACTTCATCTAAATCTGATTACCTCCTCTTTTTTGGGGTTCCTGGACCTAATTCCAATGTGTATATCGGGGGGTTTCCCCCATAGAACCAAGGAATTCTCGGACATCAGCAGGCTTTCCGAGAATTCAACTCAATTCTGACATTATTTATCTGGAAATAGCATTAGATTCCACAGTTTAAGGGTTCAGTCCTACAAGACTGCCCCCCCTTCCCCCACTTCAGATGTCAGCCGCAAGCCCAGGTTCTTACCTGTACTTATGACCAACTGGCTATAGATAAGAGGTCCCCACGACTCCCAAATTGGGTTCATTTAATTTGCTAGAGCGGTTCACAGAACTCAGGGAAACATTTTACTTACTAGATTACTGGTTTATTATAAAAGGATATAACTCAGGAACACCCAGATGGAAGAGATGCACAGGGCAAGGTGTGGGGAAAGGGCAAAGAGCTTCCCGTCCTCTCTAGGTGCACCACTGTCTCCAAATCTCAATGTGCTCACCAACCTGGAAGCTCTCGGAACCCAGTCTTTTTCTTTTTTTAATGGAGGCTTTATTACATAGGCATGATTGATTAAATCAACAACCACTGGTAATCGAACTCAAACTCCAGCCCCTCTCCCCTCCCTGAGGTTGGGGGGCGGGACTGAAAGTTCCAACCCTCTATTCACAAGGTTGGCTCCACTGGCAACCAGCTCTCATCCTGAGGCCCTTTGCAAAGTCACTTCATTAAGATAACAAAAGACACATTCATCACTCTCAACAGTTAGGAAATTCCAAGGGTTTTGGGAACTGTGAACCAGGAAACATGAAGAAAACCAAAACATATATGAGAAATATATTTTGGTCATCTGAATGACCAAATACGTATTTTTCCTATAAATCACAATATTGCACTTCCCAAAGCCCCCACCTCCAAATATCACATTGGGGATTGCAGCTTCAACATAGAAATTTGGGGGAGCGACACAAACAGTCCATAACAGATACTATGTAGTTGCTGAAAAGAATAAAGTATACTAACAGGGGAAGATGTCCATTAAAAACAGCATCAGATGGTGAGTCTTTGCTTGGTAACATATTGACAGGAATATCTTCTATTGGGACAGAGAGGTTAGGTTAGAGTAGAGGTCTTCTATGAAGTTTCTATAAAACATTCCATTTATATAAGAAATGTTTTTTGTATCATCTTCACATACCACAGATATCAGCGTAGGGGCAGAAAAATTTTCCCTTCTTCCCTTCTAGGTTCTTTGGCTGGTCTAATAATTAAATTGACGTAAGACATAAACAGGAGGAAAACAAACAGAAGTTTAATAATATGTAAGTCCTTGCCTTATCCATTGATAAGAGTTGCTAGAGATTTAGAGTCATCCTCTTCCTGGTACAGAGAGGGAGACACCCTTACAAATGGAGAGTTTCCTTATAAATGTACATATCTCTTACAAAAGGGTAACTTCTACAGGGTTTTCAGAGTTTCTCTCATGTCTGCTGTTTTTAAAAAAAATCATAAAATCATAAAAAATTTTTTTTAATTTTTTTAAAAAAAAATCTAAAATAATCCTTATGATACTGGCTCAACACAAGGTTGACATAAGGGAAGCCATAATGTAGAAAAGAAACCATATTATAACTTTGAATGACCAGATTAACTATCCCAGTGACAAATAAAAATGGCAAGTAATAGGATATATTGGAGTATATGAGGAAGCCATTTTGTGTAAACCTAATTCGGCCTGACCTTATTTTTCCAAAAGGGCCTGACCTAGGCCATTGAGCATGCATTGTATATCTGCTTTAGAGATTCCCTATGGCAAGAGCAAAGGCCCTTGAGATAAAGGTGCAACTTCTCTCCCCCTCCCAACATTGGCATCTCCTTAAAGATTAAGCATCTTTCTTTAGGCTGGGAACTGATTGCAGCACTCATCTGTGACAGCCCAGCTCGAGGCAACACAACACACCTGCCACCCCACAGCATTCACTGAGACAGCAGACCTATCTGCTGTTTCCATCAATCGCTGTGCTGACAGAGCAGCCTCGTGACTATGGTAAAAGGGACATTTCAATCATATGTGAAACATACTCTTTGAGGGTATATAACCACCCTGTATACCCCCACTTCTTTGGAGTGCTCTGTTCCTTTGTGGAAAGACTCTCCCGGGCTATAATCCTCAGATTTAAGCTCAGAATAAACTCACCCAAATTTTCATTTATAGATTGGTTATGGATTATTTTTGTCGACACCAGCTGGATATGCACTCTCAGGGAGATATACATGCTCTGTAGATTTTATGGCCCCTCCAAGCTGTGATAAGTTGATAACTTTGTTCTTTTGAGTCCCTTAGGAATTTGATGACCTGCAGGTAGAGAGTCTATACTGACAGCCATCATCAATGACAACTGAAAGATCAGGGTATAGGGTGTTGCTCCAGTCTCTGATGCATATCCAGTAAAACAAAAGACTATCAGGAACTAAGACCAAATGTCTGCCCCCACCTGGAGATCAGATGGATGTCCCCAACTGAAGACCAGATGCCTCTCCCACCTGGAGACCAGCCCCCCATATAATTGGCCTGTAGTCTTTGTTCTGTAAGATGGTTCTTTCGGACATTAGTTGGCCATCTTCCCACTTGCTAGCAAGCTCTAATAAAAAACCCTTTCTCTCCTACCACCTTGTCTCTCAACTATTGGCATGTCTTGCGGAAAGCAGATGACCCTCTTGGGCAATAACACGCCAGAGGCATATTTTGGGGTGACAAATTCTGCTCCCCATTCATTAGTAAAATTAAGGTTGTAAAATGGAGGGAGGAATAAAAGTTTAAATAGTTATCTGCAAATACAATGCATCTTAAAATTTATTTTGTTATGTCTCAATATTTTACAAACCAAATTGCAAATGAATTCTATATATCTGGGAAAACTGAGAAGATAAATATCAGACAGATCTCAAGTGTGTTTCAAAATCATTTTGTCACAAGCATAACAGCCTAATGTCCACAGCAGTAAATAGTACATTAATTCATCCTCCTCTACAATTTTCCATTCTTCCCTTTTCACATGTCAAAAGCAGCCATAATGTCTGCATGTTTTTTAGAGTAATTTTATTGGAGTTTTCTAACCTTTACTGTTGCCATCTTTATCTTCCTTTGGGGCCCATTTCCATTTTATAGAGACATCATGGTATCACAATTTCCAGACAGGGAAGATGAGAGCTGGCCTGTCCTTCTCAAGCAATGCTAACAGAATCTCAATACATTTTGTTAACCCTTTGGAAATGCCAAGTAATGATTTACAACTCCTTGCCCCTGCAGAGCCTTTGTAAAGAAATCACCCAGATGGTGTGAAACATTCCTGAACAGTGTAATGCAGGATGCAGCGCTGTGGGTGGTAGGAGTGGCTTGGAGGCTTTGTACACTCAGGATGAGGTGTGAACCATCCATAAAGAAAGGGATAAAGAAAAAAATAATAGAGTTCAAACTTGAAACCTGTACCCTAGATTCCTTGAGTGAAGCTGTAGAAAAGAATCATATCCTGTCAAGTGGGATTTATTCCAGGGATGTAAGGATGGTTCAACATGAGCAAATAAATCAATATGATATACTGCATTAACAAAATGAATAAAAATCACATCATCTTAATAGATGCAGAGAAAGCATTTGACAATTCAGCATTCATTTATGATAAAAACTCTGAATAAAATGGGTATAGAAGGAAAGTAACTCAACATAATAAAGGCCATATATGACAAACTCACAACTAACATCAAACTCGATGGTGAAAAACTGAAAGCTATTCCTCTAAGAACAAGAATAAAACAAAGATTCCCACTCTCACCACTCTTATTACACATAGTATTGGAAGTCCTAGCCAGGAAAATTAGAGAAGAAAAAGAAATAAAGGGTATCCAAATTAGAAAGGAAGAAGTAAAACTGTCACTATTTGAGGATGACATGATTTCATATATAGAAAACCTTAAAGAATCTACCAAAAAACTATTAGAAATAATTAACAAATACAGTAAAGTTGCAGGGTACAAAATCAACATACAAAAATCAGTTGTACTTCAATAAGCATTATTGAAAGATATTTAAGAAGACATAAAGAAATGGAAAGATATTCCATGCTCATGGATTGGAAGAATTAACATAGTTAAAATGTCCATATTATCTAAAGGAATCTACAAATTCATTGCAATCCCTATCAAAATGCCATGACATTTTTAGGGAAATAGAACAAGGAATCCTAAAATTTACATGGAACAACAAAAGAGCCCAGATAGCCAAAGCAATACTAAGTAAAAAGAACACAGCTGGAGGTATCACATTCCCTGATTTCAAAATATACTACAAACCTATAGTAATCAAAACAGCATGGTACTGGCACAAAAACAGACACACAGATCAATGGAAGTGAGAGCCCAGAAATAAACCCACACATTTGTGGACAGCTAATTTTCAACAAGGGAACCAAGAACATACAATGGAGAAAGAAAAGTCTCTTCAATAAATGGTATTGGGAAAACTGGACAGCCATATGCAAAAGCATGAAAGTAGACCATTATCTTACATCATACACAAAAATTAACTCAAAACAGATTAAAGACTTGAATATAAGACCTGAAACCATAAAACTCCTAGAAGAAAACATAGGCAGTACACTCTTTGACATCAATCTTAGCAATATCTTTTTGGATATGTCTTCTCAGGCAAGGAAACAAAAGAAAAAATAAACAAATGGAACTACGTCAAACTAAAAAGCTTCTGCACAGCAAAGGAAACCATGAACAAAATGAAAAGATAACCTACTGATTGGGAGAAGATATTTGCAAATCACATATCTGACAAAGGGTTAATATCTAAAATATATAAAGAAGTCATACAACTCAACAACAAAAAAACAAACAACCTGATTAAAAAATGGGCAGAGTATCTGAAAAGACATTTTTCCAAAGAAGATATGCAGACAGCCAACAGGCACATGAAAATATGTTCCACATCACTAATTATTAGGGAAATGAAAATCAAAACCACAATGAGGGGCTGGCCCGGTGGCATAGTGGTTGGGTTCATGTGCTCTGCTTCAGCGGCCCAGGGTTTGTGGGTTCAGATCCCAGGCGCAGAGCTACACACTGCTCATCAAGCCATACTGAGGTGGCGTCCCACATACAAAATAGAGGAAGAGTGGCACAGATGTGAGCTCAGGACCAATCTTCCTCACCAAACAAAACCCCAAAAAACCCCACAATGAGATATCACATCACAGCCATCAGAGAGACAAGAAATAATAAGTGTTAGAGAGGATGTAGAGAAAGGGAACCTTTGTATACTCCTGGTGGGAATGTAAGTTGGTGCAGCCAGTATAGCAAACAGTATGGAGATTTTTCAAAAAATGAAAAATAGAACTACCATATGATCCAGCTATTCTATTATGGGCATTTATCCAAAGAACATGAAAACACTAATTCGAAAAGATATGTGCACCCCTATGTTTATTGCAGCATTACTTACAATAGCCAAGGCTTGGAAGCAACCTAAGTGCCTGTCAACAGATGAATGGATAAAGAAGATGTGGTATACATATACAATGGAATACTACTCAGCCATAAAAAAGACAAAATCGTCCCATTTGTGACAACATGGATGGGCCGTGAGGGTATTATGCTAAGTGAAATAAGTCAGATAGAGAAAGAGAAATACCATAGGATTTTACTCATATGTGGAAGATTAAAACAACACCAACAGACAAACACATAGATAGAGAGAACAGATTGGTGGTTACCAGAGGGGAAGGGGAGTGGGGAGAGGGTAAAATGAGTAGAGAGGCATTTGTATGGTGATGGATGGAAACTAGACTTTTGGTGGTGAACTTCATCTAGTCTATACAGAGGTGAAATATAATGATGTACCCCTGAAATTTATGTTATAAACCAATGTTACTTCAAAAAAAATCATATACTGTACTTATGGAAAGTGATGTTTAATTGGAACTGAACAAATAATACAACAAATAGATGTATGAAACAAACTAGAAATGTCTATAGATATACACACATATATAAATACATATATTACACATACTAAATATATGCATTTTTTCTTTCTTTCTTGGAATGTTTTTCAAAATCTAACATATTTTAGAGCAGGGGTCAGCAAACTTTTTCTGTAGAGGAGCAGAGAGTAAATATTTTAGGCTTAGTGGGCCATAAATAGTTACAATTACTCCGCTCTTTCATTGTAGCTCTAAAGCAACTACAAACAACACGTAAACAAATGGGCATGGTTATGTTCCAATTAAACTTTATTTATGGACACTGAATTGAGAATTTCATTCAATTTTCATATTTCACAAAATATTATTCTTCCTTTTAATTTTTTCAATTATGTAAACAGGTAAAAACCATTGTTAGCTCGTGCACTGTACAAAAACAGGTGGCAGGTTGAATTTGGCCTGCAGGCCATAGTTTGCTGACCTTTGTTTTAGAGAGTCAAGATCCACAGGATAAAATAAAATTTGATGCTATCTAAAAATTGAAAGTATTTTAGATTTGTGGAACATCTCCTAAACACAATTCATCCATCCTACTGGATATGACTATTTTGAAGTTCTAAAATAATCACTAGGTGGCTCTGTACTCTTTGCTTCCTCTGTATTTGTAATAGCATTTCACCCATCCTCTGCCATGTGTTCAGCACTAGATGGCACCAACAGCTGACAATGTGCTTGTTTTTTATCTTTTGAAGTTAATGTTCCTAAATGTAGAAATTATTTCTTATTTTCCCTGCATTGCAGGAAATACATATTCAATCTCTGTTCTTATTACCAGAATGCTAAATAATTGCTTTACTGTCAGCTTAGAAAGTGGAATTTACCGATATACTCTATCAAAAGGAGCATTATTGTATAATAATACATTAAAATACTGCATTTGGCCAATAGGAGCTATACTGTTAGAAGCTACAGAAAATTAACCAGACACATTAAAGTAGTTCCGAAGTATCTAATTCTGAATAATATTTTGTAAAATACATAGACATGAAATAATTTCGCGATTCAAAACTAAAGTTGACTTTACTGCTTTTGTATTTATAGTGAAATAAATCTATTATTTCTGAAATCCAAAGTAATGACATATTAATACACCCTCAGTGAAGCAGAATCAATCGTACTGGTCATTGCTTGACTTTGTGGGTTAAAATTGCTTTCAGAATCTTATTATTAGCACTGTTGCACTGGAGGCTTCTACAGCTATTACAGTAGAGGTAGGATTGCATTTCTTACCATGGCTTGCTAGCTTTCAAAATGCAAAGTTATAAGTACAGTCCATTTAGAATAGACTTGATTTTCCTAAAGTGAAAAAGATTGAGCTCATTGTCAGTAACTTGCCATTAAGGTAAACTTTCCAAATTTACAAGTAAAAGAAAAGTGCTGGAGTACTATGTAAGTAAATAAATTACTGGCACATTTAAAAATAAAATGTTTTTGAAATACTTGGCTTTATTTATGATTGGCTCATTTTACCTTCTTTACCACCTTGTTAATTTAGATCTCCCTCAAGCTGGAGAAGAATAAATGAGGGAATCCAATTCTGTCATTTTATTTTACTGCCAAATCCATACTCTAATTTCTCTTCCACATGCTGTTTTCCAAATGTCATGAGATTAGAAGGCTGTTTGTTTTTATTCAACTTTAAGAGGTTCTGTATATGAGAAATGAATTGCATTATGTGTGTGCACACCCAGTGCATCTCCAAGAGAAAGAATATTAAAAGTAGCTCATCAATCAACAGGTTTAAAATCTAATAAAAATGCTTTCAATGTGGTACAATTTATTGCAGCAAGGTTGAGCAAAGCATATGTAGTTATCTCTGTTTCTTCATTCCTTTTCATTTCCATATGAAAAATGAGTTTTGCTTTGATCTCTTTTTATTCATGTGTACATTAAGTCAAGAAACTACATGATACAATTTATACAGTCTGGAACTGATAGAATGCTGTTATCAACTCAAAACAATGTCTATTTATTCTCATAACTATATATCAACAGAGTAACAAAGGTTATATATTATTCTTGAAGTAGCATCTCTAATGATGCTACCTTTGTTTTCCATTGAACACAATTTCATCAATCCTTATCATTCTTTAACTAAACTATGTTCCTTTGAATAAGAGATCTCAACATACTATTTAGATTAGTCAGGACATTTTGTTCCAAGGAGGAAACTAACTCTGCTCTTTCTCAGAGATTTTCAACTGACTTTTTGGGAGGAGTATATTAAAAACAAAAACCAGGAAGAAGGTGCTTTAAATTTCACTTTCTTAGTTTATTTATATTCTTATAGTGGAAATTTACATTTAAACTGCACTACACAGCATAAAGTTGGAAATGTAGTTGACAATTATCTAGTAGATTTAGATTTAAATAGTAAGTCTAAAAATAAAATTCACAGCTCAATGATTATCTAAACTATTTTCAAACAAGTTCACTTAATATCCTTAAACTGTTGTTTTTTTAACCACATGCAACTGACAAACCAACACTATAAACCAATTCAACATTTGTCTCTCTCCATTCTTACCTCTGATGCAGCTGTAGTAAAATAGTATAACCCTGTGGATCGTTGTCAGTATAAATTTATGTTCCACTGCTGAATTTTCTCTTTAGTTCTCAGTTTCTCGGTTGATTACCTTGAATTGTTTCATAAATGATCATATTATCTGCAAATAATATTTTTTCATCTTCTCTGACTTTTACATCCATACTCCATATTTTTTCTCGTTTTATTGCAATGAGAAGGACTTTTAGCACAATGTTGTTATTCTAAGAGGTGACATTTTTATTCCTGCCTTTAATGCAAATTATTCTAGAACTTTCATATTCTACTGTACATGTATTTGTTACAGGTATCTGGTAGATACAATTATGAAAGTTAACTTTGCCAAAAATGTTTATCATGAATGGTTGCTGCATTTTATTCAATGGTATGTTGACACATTGTTGATTAAATATTTCCCTCATTTGTTGTTTTAGTGGATCAATTACTTTGAAAAATTTTCTAGTACAGCGCTATTCTTGCAATCTTGAGATTAGTCCTTGGTTGCGATGTAATTTTTATAATAAACTGGTAATTGTAGTTTGCTGATAATCTACTTAGGACTTTTACTTCTATGTTTATTGGTATGATTAACCTAAAATTTTATTTTCTTATGATTTTCTGTCTTGAGTGTCACAATCATTACTAATCTCACACAATCAGTTAAGAAGTTTCTCATCTTCTTTTCCATGTTTGGAACAGTTTGTATTCAACTGGCATTAGCTGTTTTCTAAGATCTAGTACAACCCACCTATAAGTCCATACAGGTCTGATGTCTTTTTTGTTGAAATTTAACTACTCTTTCATTTACTGAATAGTTTTCTTTATCTTATTGACCTTCTTGTTAATTCATAATTTCCTAAGAACATTTTTTATGCCACCTAGATTTTCATATTTTATCCCTATAAACTTGTTCATAGTATTATATTGTTGTAGACTTATTTTTAAAATCTGTTATATTTCCATCTTTCACTACTGATGTTGTTTATTCCCACCCTCTCTCTTTAAAAGACAAAAGAACATTTGACAGAATGTCCTCTGTTTCATTTTTCTTGCCAAAGAAGAGAAATTTTTAATTCATTCATCAATTCTGTGTTTTGTTTGTTTTTTCTGCTTTTTATGCCCAAATCCCCCCAGTACATAGTTGTATAGTTGAGGGTCCTTCTAGTTGTGGCATGTGGGACGCCACCTTAGCGTGGCCTGGCCTGATGAGTGGTGCCATGTCCACACCCAGAATCCAAACCAGTGAAACCCTGGGTTGCGGAAGTGGAGCATGGGAAATTAACCACTCAGCCACCGGGCTGGCCCATTGTTTGTTTTTGTATTTCTAATTATGTTAATTATTAAGTCTTCCTTCTATTTTGGATGCTTCTTTTTCTTGTTCTTTTTTTGCCTTCTTGAGTTGAAATATTAGTTTTTTAATTTTTTCCCAGGCTTTCTAGTTTTCTAGTAAAATGTAGTTACTATGCATCTCATCTCCCTTTCATTACTGCTTTAGATGCAAAACTCAGGTGTGGGAAGCATTCCCCCACTCCAGTTACCATTGTATTGTGACAAGGTCTGGCAATGGAAGGAGAATCGTGCAAGCACTTCTCCAGGGAACATAATTCTTTAGGCAGAATCCATTGTCCTTCCAAGTTTGCTGGTTAATTGGATGATCAAGAAGTATCTATATATTATTCTTGACCTTCTGCTTTCTGTTAAAAGGTTATAGAGATTTTCTCCTAAAAGCAATAAATAATAAATAATTGATGAGTAGAAGGGCCGAGGGGTGCAGGGATGCCCCTAGGTGAAGAATGGCCGGCCGACACCCCTGATATTTTCTGAATTATA
This sequence comes from Equus caballus, assembly GCF_041296265.1. NCBI lineage: Eukaryota > Metazoa > Chordata > Mammalia > Perissodactyla > Equidae > Equus > Equus caballus. The sequence goes on along the minus strand of NC_091715.1, from coordinate 30,355,930 downwards.
TGCATGCTTTCTATCAAGGTTATGTCTATACTTATTTCTGTTTTTTATTCTTGAAGATATATAGTTTAGCTTAGCTTTTCAGCCCTTTACTTTACTAACAAAATGATATTTTCTCCGGCAGTGTGCTTAAGGGACTGTTAGCTCTACAATCTAAAAGACAAAGGAATGCTTTCACCCCCTAAAGGGCGCGGGAAGGTAAAGATATTTAACTGCCCGCTGAGAATGCAAATAGCCCTGGGGATAAGATACCCTGGAGTCACCTTTTGTTCCCATTAACCATCTACACTAATGGTGTAAATGATTGAGGGAGGCAGGGGTGGCTCCCCCAGGATGTAAACGGATGGACTGCTGTCCTGTCCTGAGGCCTGGACCTTCTCTCTTTGATTTAACTTTACCATGAATTACAACAGTTGTCTAGGTACCTATCTCTTTTAGCTTAGAGACAACAAACACTAGTTAATTGCGGAGAAGACTACCATTAACCTTATGCTCTATAGAATAGAATGCTAATAAATATTCTTGTGCTCGTTTTTTACTTCCTTATCTCTCTGAGAATATTTGTAGAGCTATTTCTGTACTAATCCTGAAAAATATAAAAACGACACTTGTGCACAGCAAAGCTGGACTTGCTAAACACCAACCCAAGTCTCACGTCCTCTTTATTTTCCCCTCATTTCGCCGACGCCGTCTCTTCCGCGGGAACCTGGACTCTGCCGAGGCTGGACCCCGGCACTCAGGTTTGAAATATAGTGATTCATTATTTTACTTATAGAAAAATTTTGTGATTTCCACTTTCACAAATAAATTATTCAGTATGCATACCTAATTTTTAAGGCATTTGGATGAGTGTTTTGAGGATATTACCTTTTTTCATTGATTTTTCCAATTTTATTTTGCCGTATTTTGTTTTGTGACTCCTTGTATGGTAGTTTTAGGAAATTCGAAATTTTATTTGTACTTTATATTATGTTTTTATTTTATTTTTGTTAAATTGTATAAGTCCTTAAAAATAAATTTTATTTTCCTTGCTCTGGGTTCATATATAAAAGATGTATTAACTTAAGGCTGCTATCGTATTATTTGCATCCTTAACTCAATTCTTTGACCTTCGGGTTTCTGAGAGACATGTGTTACCTTTCCCTGCTTTCAGTTTCTTCTCGTAGTTCTACTAAATTTAACCTGATTAAACTTGGAATGAAAGGTTTCACTTAGAGCTGCCTCCGCCAACACAGAGTGCACCAGATTCTGTACGACCTTAGCACAAATATAGCTACTATTTTGTCTAGCCTTCTAGAGAGTGTTAAAGAAATTAAATGTTACTCCCTGCATCTCTCTACATGCCCATGAACTTGCTCAACTTAACTTAGATATTCTGCCATAGTCATCAATGTTTATTTTGCCCTGAGAGGGCCAAAAACCTCAACTGCTTAGCCTCTCAAAGATTTCATCAATGTAAGGCATTTCTTAGATTCAGATTGTGAGCACCCACCCATATCTTAATCCTCCGGCTTGCTCATGTCCAAATTCTGAAAAATATCTCATCTTTCAATTATAAATCACATTCACTATTCAAATATTGAATATTTTCCCCATGGATGTGTATGGGTGCCTAATCTTTAGGCTAATTAGAGGGGGTTTCCTACTCTGAGGGGGGCTACCTCTGGATGGGGTAAGGATGGCAAAGCTTATATCAAATGCGTCTCACATGTCACTTCAACTTCTCTTGACCTTATATGTTTCAGCCCTTTGGGCACTTGTTCTGGCCCAGCTGCTGTTGTGACGACTATCTTGGCATAGATTCTGACCAACTTCACAAAGGTGTACGGCAGCAACTCTCCTCGTGTCACACTTCTATAGGGCATCCCTGTTTGACTCTAAGACCTAAGATGCTACAGTATGTGCTTAGTTCCAATGCAAACACCATTCAGAGAAGCAGTGGAGCAAACCTTGCAGCAGTGAGAACAGTAGACAATGGGAAATTATAAACAGCAAGTTAAGTCTCCTACCTTCCTCTGGATAGACTGTCTTGAGATGCAATTGTTCACATGGTATCTTGAAAGTTGGCCCCATGAGATGGCTCAACCAGCAGCACTTAATACCAAGCATTTGGCCTGTCAGAAGTGCTGTGTTTTATTAATTTGTATTGATTTTCTTTCCTTCTTTACCTCACCCTCCCCTCTTCCCTCACTCCTGCTTCTAGGGTTGCACTCCCTAATAAAGTAGTAACGCCTAAGCTTTTGTGACAGATGTTGCTTTCTTCAGAACCCACACTAAGAAAGGGGTCAAGAAGTGCATTATGGACCTATATTTTCCTCTCTCTGTAGCTTTTAGGGTCATGGCATATTTTACACAAAAATGATATTGGAGCTAACATCCTACTGATACATCCAGCCCTGAACTACACATGTCCACAAGGACAGTCTAGATCACAAACGGCTTGCATTGATCTTGCATAGTTCCGTGCACAACCCACTCTCTGCCTTGAGTTATGCTAAAAGGGTGAGAGAGACATGCTCAACTCTCGTACAGGAGAGTTCTCCCATGTAAACTCAGGTTCACAGGATGGGAGTGACCTCAAAGAGACTTTTCATCTCAGTGGATTGTGTCTGTTCTGCCCAGGAAAAATTATTGAGTTGATTCTGTTCAGCTCCACCCGTGTCCACATCTAAGAGCTTTTTCCTTTCCACTTTTCAAGATGGCTGAGGTCCCACGCTATATTTCAGAGTCTTTGAATGTCTTTAGACACTGAAAATGAGGCCTATCCTGACAGGCTAAGTTGTATGAGAATTGAGCAAATCTAGAGCTTGGCCTGACATCACACTTGCTGAACACTCAATAGGAAATAAACTGTTATCAAAGGAAGTTTTTTCTTTAATCTTCACCATTTACCAATTCAATGACAACTAAATTGCCCCTTAAGTTGGTGGTCTCTACTAGACTCTGTTCCCGTCTATTGTTCATTCCTGGATGGGTTCTTTCATTCTAAATTCTTTTTTCCCCATATTTATTAAGATGTAATTGACAATTGACATATAACATTGTGTAAGTTGAAGGTATACAATGTGATGATTTGATACACGTATATACTGCAAAATGACTACCACAGTAGGGTTAGTTAACAGTTCCATCACCTTATATAATTACCATTTTTGTTTTGTGGTAAGAACACTTAAGATCTACTCTCTTAGCAATTTTCAAGTATATAATACAGTATTGTTATCTATAGTCATCATGCTGTATATTAGATCCCCAGAACTTATTCATCTTATAACTGGAAGTTTGTACCCTTCGACCAATATTTCCCCATTTCCCCTCACCCCTCAGTGCCTGCCAACTACAGTTCTATTCTCTGTTTCTATGGTTCTGCTTTTTCAGATTCCACATATAAATGAGATTATGCAATATTTGTCTTTCACTGTCTGACTTATTTCACTTAGCATAATGCCTTCAAGGTCCATCCATTGTATTGCAAATGGCAGGACTTCTTTCTCATGATTGAATAATATTCCATTGTATGTATATGTATATGTGTATGTATATATATATATACACACACAAATATATCACATATATATATCACATTTCCATTATCCATTCATCCATTGATGGACACAGGTTGTTTCCATGTCTTGGCTATTGTGAATAATGCTGCAATGCACATCAGAATGCAGGTATCTCTTTGAAATAGTGATTTCATTTCTTTTTGATGGATATATGCCCAGAAGCGGGATTGATGGATCAGATGGTAGTTCTATTTTTAATATTTTCAGGAACTTCCATACTGTTTTCCATAATGGCTGTACCAGTTTATGTTTCCACCAACAGTGTACAAGAGTTCTCTTTTCTCCACATCCTCATAAATACTTGTTACCTCTTATCATTTTGATAATAGCCATTCTAACAGGTATGAGATGATATCTCATTGAGATATTCATTTGCATTTCCCTGATGAATAGTGATGCTGAGAACCTTTTCATGTGCCTGTTGGCCATTTGTATATCTTTGTAAAATTATCTATTCAGGTCCTCTACCATTTTTCAATTGGATTATTCTTTTTTTTTGCTACTGAGTTGTATGAATTCTTTATATATTTTGGATATTAACCCCTTATCAGATAGATGGTTTGCAAATGTTTTCTCCCATTCCATTGGTTGCCTTTTCATTTTATTGATTGCTTCTTTTTCTGGGCAGAAGATTTTAGTTTGATGTAGTTCCACTTATTTATTTTTACTTTGGTTGCTTGTGCTTTTTGGTGTCATATCCAAAAAATCACTGCCAAGACCAACATCAAGGAGCTTTGCTCTTATGTTTTCTTGTTTGGAGTTTTACAGTTTCAGGCCTTATGTTTAAATCTTTAATCCATTTAGAGTTAATATTTGTCAGTTGTATAAAAGTCCAATTTCACTCTTTTGCATGTCATTATCCAGAGTTCCTGACACTATTTATCGAAGAGACTACCTTTTCCCCATAAGTATTCTTGGCTGCCCTGTCAAACATTAGTTGACTGTATATGTGAGGGTTTATTTCTAGGCTCTAGATTCTGTTCCACTGGTCGATGTGTCTCTTTTTATGCCAGTATGATACTGTTTTAATTACTATAGCTTTGTATCATGGTTTGAAGTCAGGAAGTGTGATGCCACTGGCTTTGTTCTTTCTCAGGTTTGCTTTGGCTATTCAGGATTTTTTGTGGTTCCATCTGAATTTTGGAATCGTTTTTCTATTTCTGTCAAAAATGCCATTGGAAAAAAGAAATAAAAGGGATCCAAATTGGAAAGGAAGAAGTGAAACTGTCACTATTTGCAGATGACATGATTTTGTATATAGGAAACCCTAAAGAAGCCACCAAAAAACTTTTAGAAATAATAAATGAATACAGTCAAGTTGCAGGATACAAAATCAACATACAAAAAACATACAAAACATCAACATACAAAATCAACATACAAAAAAAAGTTGCATTTCTATACACTAACAATGAAGTAGCAGAAAAAGAAGTCAAGAATACAATCCCATTTACAATTGCACCCAAAAGAATGAAATACCTAGGAACAAACTTCACCAAAGAGGTGAAAGACCTGTACACTGAAAACTGTAAAAAATTGCTGAAAGAAATTGAAGAAGACATAAAAAATAAATGGAAAGATACTCCGTACTCTTGTATCGGAAGAATTAACAGTTAAAATGTCTATACTTCCTAAAGCAATCTATAGATTCAATGAAATTCCTATCAAAGTTCCAATGACATTTTTTACAGAAATAGAACAAAGGATCCTAAAATTTATATGGAACAACAAAAGACCCTGAATAGCCAAAGGAATCCTGAGAAAAAAGAACAAAGCTGGAGGTATCACACTTCCTGATTTCAAAATATACTACAAAGCTATAGTAACCAAAACAGCATGGTACTGGCACAAAAACAGATACAGAGATCAATAGAACAGAATCGAGAGCCCAGAAATAAACCCACACATCTGTGGACAGCTAATATTCGACAAGGGAGCCAAGAACATACAATGAAGAAAGGAAAGTTTCTTCAATAAATGGTGTTGGGAAAACTGGACAGCCACACGCAAAAGAATGAAAGTAGACCATTATCTTATACCATGCACAACAATTAACTCAAAATGGATTAAAGACTTGAATGTAAGACCTGAAACCATGAAACTTCTGGAAGAAAACATAGGCAGTACACTCCTCGACATTGGTTTTAGCAGCATATTTTCAAGTACCATGTCTGACTGGGCAAAGGAAACAATAGAAAAAATAAACAAATGGGACTACATCAAACTAAAAAGCTTCTGCACAGCAAAGGAAACCATCAACAAAACAAAAAGACAACCTAACAATTGGGAGAAGATATTTGCAAACCATATATCTGATAAGGGGTGAATATCCAAAATATACAAAGAATGCATACATCTCAACAACAAAAAAACTAACAACCCAATTAAAAAATGGGCAAAAGATCTCAACAGATATTTCTCCAAAGAAGATATACAGATGGCCAAAAAGCACATGAAAGGATGTTCAACATCATTAACTATCAGGGAAATACAAATCAAAACTACAATGAGGTATCACCTCACTCCCGTCAGAATGGCTATAATTAACAAGTCAGGCACAAGTGTTGGAGAGGATGTGGAGAGAAGGAAACTGTCACACACTGCTGGTGGGAGTGCAAACTGGTGCAGCTACTATGGAAAACAGTATGGAGAATCCTCACAAAATTAAGAATAGAACTACCATACGATCCAGCTATTCCACTGTTGGGTATTTACCCAAGGAACATGAAAACATGAATGCATAAATATATATGCACCCCTGTGTTCATTGCAGCATTATTCACAATAGTGAAGACTTAAAAGCAACCTAGGTGCCCATCAATGGATAAAGAAGATGTGGTATATATGTACATTGGAATACTACGCAGCCATAAGAAATGACGAAATCCAGCCATTTGTGACAACACGGATGGACCTTGAAGGTATTTTGCTAAGTGAAATAAGTCAGAGGGAAAGGTCAAATATGGCATGATCTCACTCATAAGCAGAAGATAAAAACAACAACAAACAATCATATAGAGACAGAGATTGGATTAGTGGTTACCAGAGAGGAATGGGGAAGGGAGGAGGGTGAAAGGGGTGATTAGGCACATGTGTGTGGTGACGGATTGTAATTAGTCTACGGGTCGTGAACAGGATGTAATCTACACAGGAATCGAAATATAATTATGTACACCTGAAATTTATATAATGTTATAAACCAACGTTACTACATTAAAAAAATGCCATTGGAATTTTGATAGTGATGGCATTGAATCTATAGATGGTTGTGGGTAGTATGGACATTTTAACAATACTTATTCTTTGGACCCATGACACAGGATATTGTTCCATTATTTGTGCCTTCTTCAATTTCATTTATCAAAGTCTTATAATTTTCAGTGTACAGATCTTTCACCATCTTGGTTAAATTTATTCCTAAGTATTTCGTTGTTTTTGATGCTATTGTAAATGGGATGGTTTTCTTTCTTTCTTTCTTTCTTTTTTTTTTGTCTAACCATGTTTGCCATTTAAGTTTTAATATTTAATATGGATATCAGTACCAGACAACTGTTATTGAGGTAAGTTTCTTTTTTTTTCTTCCAATTTTTTTTTAATTTTTATTTTTTTCGGATATACATCATATTTCAAATTCTGGATACATTACATCATGTTCACCACCCGAACACTAATTATAGTGCATCCCCTCACATGTGAACCTAATCACCCCTTTTGCCCTACCCCCTCCCCAATGGTAACCACCAGTCCAATCTCCAATGCTATGTGTTTTTTTTTTTTTTTTTGTCGTTTTTATCTTCTACTTATGAGTGAGATCATATGGTATTTGACTTTCTCCCTCTGACTTATTTCACTCAGCATAATACCCTCAAGGTCCATCCATGTTGTCACAAATGGCTGGATTTCGTCATTTCTTATGGCTGAGTAGTGGTCCATCGTGTATATTTATTTCTTTTTCAGTATTTTGTTCTTAGTGTATAGAAATGCAACCGATTTCTGTATATTGATTTTGATTCCTGCAACTTTACTGAATTCGTGGATTAGTTCTGACAGATTTTAGTGGAGTCATTTGAATTTTCTGTATATAAGACCATGCCATCTGCAAATAGAGAGAGTTTTACTTCTTCCTTTCTGAATTGGATGCCATTTATTTCCTTTTCTGGCCTAGTTGCTCTGGCTAGCACTTCTAGTACTATGTTGAATAAGAGTGGTTAGATTGGGCATCCTTGTCTTGTTTCTGATCTTAGAGGAAAAGTTTTCAGCCTTTCACCTTTGAGTATGATGTTTACTGTGGTTTGTAATATATGGCCTTTACTATGTTGAGGTACATTCCATCTATACCCAGTTTTTAACATGAATGGATGTTGAATTTTGTTAAATGGTCTTTCTGCATCTATTGAGATGATTATATGATTTTTATCTTTCATTCTATTAATGTGGTGTATCACATTATTGATTTGGTATGTGGAATAATCTTTGAATTCCAGGGATAAATCCCATTTGATAATGGTGTATGATCACATTAAAGTGTTGTTGAATTCAGTTTGCTTGTATTTTGTTGAGAATTTTTGAATCTATCTTCACCAGGGATATTGACCTGTAGTTTTCTTTTCCCGTAGTGTGTTTTTTTGCCGTTGGTATCAAGGTAATGCTGTCCTCATAAAATGAATTTAAGAGTGTTCCCTCCTCTTCAATTTTTTGGAAGAGTTTGAGAAGAGTTGTCTTTAATTCTTCCTTCAATGTTGGGTAGAATTCATCAGTGAAACTATCTGGTCCTGGCTGTTCTTTGTTGGAAGGATTTTGATTACTGATTCAGTCTCCTTACGTGTTATTGGTCTGTTTGCATTTTCTATTTGTTCATGATTCTGTCTTGGTAGGTTGCATTTTTTTAGGAATTTATCCATTTCTTCTAGGTTATCCAACTTGTTCGTGTATTACTGTTGACAGTAGTCTCTTATCCTTTGCATACCTGTGATATCAGTTGTAATATCTCCCCTTTCCTTTTTTATTTTATTTGTTTGATTCTTCTCTCTTCTTCTTAGTCTAGCTAAAGTTTGTCAATTTTGTTTCTCTTTCCAAAACCTGCTCTTAGTTTTGTTGATCTTTTCTATTCTTTTGCTGATCCCTATTTCATTTATTTCTGCTCTGATCTTTGTTATTTCCTTCCTTCTGCTAACTTTAGGCTTCATCTTTTCATTCTCTTTCTAGTTGCTTGAGGTATAAAGTTAGGTTGTTTATTGGAGAGTTTTCTTTTTGTTTTCCATGTAGGCATTTATTGCTATCAACTTTCCTCTTAAAACTGCTTTTGCTACATTCTATATAATTTGGTAGTTGTGCTTTCATTTTCATTTGTTTCAAGATATTTTTCTGATTTTCCTTTTGATTTCTGTTTTGACTCACTCTTTGCTCAGGGGTGTGTTGTTAATTTCCACACATTTGTGAAGTTTCCAGCTTTCCTCCTATTTCATGGAGTTATTTCCAGATCTATAGCTGGGATCATGGTCAGCGGGTTAGCTGCCTTGGTGGGAGTCTGTCTTCTCAAAATGGCTCTCCTCATTCTTTGACTGCACCAGGTTTTCACAACCTCCTACCTGGATCCCACATTTTCCACAAATGCACTTTTGTCTGTGGATGCATGTCAAATTATTGTTGTTGAGGGAGGGATATGAACGAGTGATTTCTTAGTCAATCATCTTGCTGACATCACTCCAGTTCATCCTAAATTCTAAGCCCTCATAGACTTTTCCTACTTTTCACATTCTGCTGTCACTCATCTCCCCAAATCAGGGGACCTTTTTTCTACTTATATAACTTTTTATGAATATATTATCTCTGAATACAAATTATTCCTTTTCTTCTGATCCTAGATGTTTCAAATTCAAAAGCCAAAATTTGATTATTTTTATCATCTCTCCATTTCTGCTGAGTCATGCTAATGCCTATTTGACTGAATAACTGATAATCAAAGGGCAGAAGGAAATATCCAGAAGAGGGTAAATTTGTTTAGTTCTCCCTAAATATCATCCTTCCTCATTCCTGGTACTGACTGCACCACCATTTCTTTTTCCTAACCCGCTTTCTCTTTGATTCCTTCCTTCTGCCACAACCCACAAAATCAAGCACTTTAAAGAACGAAAACATTTTTTGGCCTGTAGCAAGATGAACAAGATGCAATACTTCATCACTGAACAGAAGAAATTGTAAAACAGAACTTTTAATATTTTAAAGCAATTTAGAATACAGTTTGCATAAATTATTTCATATGATTTTGTAAAGATCTATGGAGAAATGATGACCTCAGAGAATTTGAACTCACAGCCATGGGAGGAAGACACGTGCGAGTAATTTTTAATTGCATATTTAATTGACCCTGAAGGAAAATGAGTCTCATACTTAGTACTGAGTACACTTACACAAAGATTTAAATATATTATCCAAACAAGTTACCTAGGCTATTTTATTATATTATTAGAATCATATTATGTCTACAGTCTCAATTTTTTTGGCAGGGCTAAGACAACCACCATCCTATTTTAGAGTAAAAGGAATGGAAAGTAGTTAGGAGATAAAATAAAGCATACCTTCCATCAGTATTTTTAGTATTTGACTTTCACACATCATTTCGAATTGTCAGATCTATAGTTAAGAGAGATAAAATGTATAATTTAAGTTGGCTTATTGAAAATACATAATTTATTGTAGTTTTTTTGTTAGAAAAGATTATACTTAGGTCTCCATAAAAATAATAGTATTGTAGAAAGTGTTATGTCTTTAAATATTTATCTTTCAAATCATCCCAGACCGAACAAATTCCAAAGTATACCATTATTTGTGAAGAGTAAAATAATTATTTAATTACATACACATACACACACCCACAGATTGTCAATGTATTATGATTATTCTGACAAAAATAAATTCTGAATTTTTATACATTAAAGTATCAAATTTCAGATTTTGAGAGTTTTTCCAACCAAATATTTAAAAATACACACTTTTAATTATCTATATATTTATCACATTTAGATGATATTATATCTATATGATATATAAATATATGTATATTTATATATATACATCCTTAAATAACAATGTGGTTGTAGATGATACAAAATTCCTTAAATAACAATGTGTGTAGACGATGCAAAAAGATGGTAACATATTGCAGACCCATTTTGCTAATAATAAAAAGCACCATTTTATCTATAATTTAGCTTAAATGAAAAACATGGCATATATATTTGTATTTTATTCTGCTTGAAGATATAATTATTTATTTTTTCATTTTTTAATTGCTTGCATTATATTATTCAGCCTCATGAAGTGGTATAATTTTTATATATTGATACTTGTGTATTTAGCTCACATTTAATTTGTAATCTGAAAACTTGGGAGTTAGAAAAAACATACTTTGATGTTCCCATCCTGTATTTGAAGGCACGAAGGCATGAGGTATTCAGACATTGGGACTCTTCCACAGAACGTTGGTAGCAGACCAGAATTAAAAACATGTCTTCTGAATCCTTTTCATATGCTTAATAATTTAGTAGTCCTATTGTTCACATAAATATTATTTCCATCCCAAGAATGAAATAATAAAGGCCATACATGTTTCTGAAGCATAATACCATAAGCACGTAAAAAGCTGTTCTCTTTGACATGGCTCTTTGACTTTGGTATAAAAAATAGTATTTTCCAGGTCAACAAAGTGAGAAATAACTAAGTGATGGAGTTGTGTATCCTCTGAGAGACAAATAAATAAACACTGTGTGGCAGTTTGCTACTGCCATCCCTCTTCTTCCCTGCTCTCATCATTTCCTCTAGTGAGTTGAAATGTAGACTCCCTGGCAGCAATATTGTGAAGCCCATGACGTTACTAGTTAGCTGTAGATTGAATATACATTTCCAGGAAAAAATGCCCTCCCCCACTCCACTCCATTTCCCAGTATCTACATTTATGTTATTTACGACCTTGTAAAATCAGTAAGTTTGCTACATGTGTTTTCACTATAGATAGAGCTAAGGAGTTGTTGTTTTAAAGAATGATTAAGTCTATCTTTTCCAAAGGCATATGTCCTAAGAGGCCTTTCAGACATCCTTTAGAGGACTAAAAAGATCACAGATACAAAAGGAAACACATTGGTTCATATAAAAATACAATTCAACTCAGATCCTGTGTACAAGGAGAAATAGAGAAAATTTTAGAAGTTTTAAGGTCAGAAATAATCACTGTTTAATATGAGAGAAAGCAAAGATATTTTCTCAGACCCAGAAAACAGACCAGGTAGTCACTTGCCATGATTAGCAGTGATTTGGGGTGAAAATAGAGAGCTCTAGGGGCACGTAAGAACTGTGAATTATTAGAACTGCAGCTCAGCTATGTATAAATACATTTCCATTTAGAAATGTGTTTGTCGCAGTGATGACTATCAGAATATAAACTATGAAACATCTGGCAATGCTTAATGCCACAGCCCATCTGCCTCCATCTTAGGCTGCATTAAAAGAAGGAGTGTACAGTTCACAGGACGGGGGAGTCCCACTGTACTGATCAGAAACCACTTCCCTGAATTCATCCTAAGTCTAGCCCAAGGTAAGTAACCCAGAGTAATGACGTCAGAAAAGGTAACAATATTCTTTGAGTTTTTTAGTCAAGTGTAAAGAAGATTCCAGGGAACACCAGTTATATTCTTCTAAAGAATCTTAGAGCTCTTATGAAGAAAACAATTTTACTTAGATTGTTTTGTTTTACTATAAAGTAATAAAGATTTTAGGTTATTAGATGTATGGTCCAGTGTGACAATAGACTTCATACTTACATTACAAATTCTGGGTGGCACGATAGAATATCAAGGTCTGATTTGCTTATGGATTTTTGAATAAAATGTATGGGCAATTTTTAAAGTACCAGACACTAGAAATACCACATTGCATAAAGCCTGTCTTCTATATACTGGAAAGAAACAGTGTCCCCATTGATGTAGGGAAGGGTACACCCAACACAGAGTCAGAACATGGAGAGGAAAAGTAGCTGCGCAGGACACAGTATTACCCTTCTGAAAATCTTGCCAGCCAATTTCCTGAGAACTTCATTCATTCATTCTTTTAGCACGAACAACGAGGAAGACAGTGAACATGAAACAGGAAGATACTGGGCTAGAAGCTACGAGTACAAAGAATATGAAATAGTTACTGGAGGCAGAACTTCTGGAATGAAGGGGCAAGGAGCACGGCAAATCCCCTGCCTAGCAAAACAATTTAACCAGTAAAAATTACAAAACAAAACAAAACAATTATAAAGTTTCTGGAAATTTTCCTAAAACTATACAGCATAGGAGAGACATTTATTAAAGAAAATCTACTGAATCATAGTAACAGTGAGAGTCTGTGGCATTTGAACTGCAACCTGGTCCATTAGCACCCATTCCCAGTTCTGTGTTACAGTTCTACCCCAGGCATGTGCAGCTCCCAGTCTGTGGCTATATTTTCATGCTAGGAGGGGCAGGCTGCTGGTTTCTCTCACTCCCAAAGTGCAGAACCTCTATTTCTCGTGGGCAGAGAGAGGATTGATCTCCCTTCTCACATCCAGTCCCCGCTCATTTGATGAAAGCTCTACTTCAGGTGCTGCAGGCCAAGAATACTGGTCCCAATTGTCTGAGCCCCAGCTCACTGGTAGAGCAGAGGTTTCATGCCTGGAGGGACAAGTTGAGAAGGCTAGTGCTGATATTTCAGTGCCCCAGTACCCATTCTTAGAACAGGGTTGGTACTTTGGACAAGTGGGTCCTCACTGTCAGCTGTAGTACAGTGGCATAGGATTCTTCCCAGGAGTAAAGGCAAGCTTTATAGGCCAAGAACTCCTCAGCTCTGTCTGAGGATGGATGGACATTATTTGGAGCAGTGAATGGAGAACTCATGCCTAAAAGTGTTGTTGAAAACAATGGAGAATTTGGTGGACTGGACGTGGTAGTTCTAAGATAAGCAAATGGGCAGAACAACCAGAAGTTTAATAGTGAGGACCAGGAAATGAGATGGCCGGGAAGAGCCCTCCTAGGCTCACAGTCACCCTCAGATTTTGTGAATGCTGTGCATATGCATTATGCTGCACCCATTCAGAAGCAATCAGAGCAAATGCATTAATATGGGGCAGAAGTTTTACTGGTACAAGGGGCTTAAACTAAACGTCTGACAAAACACTGACTGTCCAATGAGCTACTCTAACCCAGGTGTGACTCCTAGGAAGAAAGCCTTAAAAATAATATCACGGTTATCCCCGACAGTCTGGAAGACTGTATACATGCCCAAGGCTATACTCTATCTAGAGTTATCAGAGAGTTATCAGAGAGAGACAAAAACTGAAAATTCCCTGAACTCAGATAGCAGCCTCCAAGCCATACAAACAATCATAGCAAAGAGTAAAACTCTCACTGGCTAAGAGGTCTTAGACACAACCCTTAACCAGTAAGTGCCTTATAACAACTCAAGGGAAGCCTAGGTAGCAGACTGAAAGATAAAAACAAAGGGAAAAATAACTCAGAGCCTACACACGAGGTGGAAATAGACTTTGCAGCAATAGTTGAGCCAAGCCACTAAACAAACAAGCAAAAAACAACAATAATCACTTCCAGAGAGAGGCCAGTATCCAGCGTTGCTACAATAAATTATCTAAAATGTCCAGTTTAAAAAAAAATTATGAGACTTGCAAAGAAACTGGAAAGTGTGACCCATACTTAAGGAAAAAAGCTGGCAATAGAAACTGCCTATAAAAGGTCCATGATGGTGGATTTATTAGATAAAAACTTCAAAGCAGTTATGTAAATATGTTCAAAAACTAAAGGAAGCCATACTTAAAGAATTAAAGGAAGGCATGATGATGGTATTTCATTTAATAAAGAATATAATTAAAGATATATAGAAGTTATTAAAAATAACAAATGGAAAATCTGGAGCTGAAAAGTATAATAACTGACACTAAAAATTCAATAGAGAGGCTAACAGTAGTTTGAGCTGGCAGAAGAAAGAACAGTGAACTAAAATACAGATCAACAGAGATTATACAACCTTAAGAACAGAGAAAAAAAGAATGAAGAAAAATAAATAGAGCCCCACAGAAACACAGGAAACCATTAATCACACCAATATACATATAATGGGAGCCCAAGAGGGAAAGGAGAAAAAGTGACAGAAAAATATTTGAAAAATAATAGCTGGAAAAAAACACTAATCTACAAATCCCAGAAGCTCAACAAACTCCAAGTGCTATAATGCAATGGGATCCACACCCAGACATATCATAGTCAAAATGTTGAAAGCCAAAGACAGAATTTTGAACATAGCAAGAGAAAAAAAAAATGACATCACATTTGAGGGAAGCCTATAAGATTAATAGATGACATCTTATTAGAAGTAATAGAAGTCAGTGAAGTCAGCAAGGTGGCAGACTAGGAGGGTCCAATGCTCATCTCCCCCATGAAACAACAAAAACAATGAATAGACAACTACATACTGATGAAACTAGCTCTCGGAGAGCTTCAGAGTGAAAGGAGGAAGTTATAGAAACCCTGTAGAATACACACACAAAAAACCAGGATCACTAAATAAAAAGGCATAGGAAACATTTTTCCTGCATCAACTCATCCTCCATTCTGGCAGAACTCGGCATCAAGAGGAATCGCCTCAGATGCAACCATGCCCTCCATGGGAAAAAGAGAGTAAGAAAACTACAATGATCCTTGTCACCACTGCAGACACCTGCAGTTTTTGCTACTGAGGATCTCTGCAGTCTTCACCAACACTGAGCCCAGCTGAGGGAGCAGATTGGAGTCCACACTGTCAAGCACCACCTTACCCCAAAGAGCCACCACTGTCCTCTCCCTGGTGAGGGAGTCACCACCACTGTGTCCCCTAGAGAAGGAGCTGCCTCTGTGCACTGAAAACCTGCCAGGGGCCAGGGTTGTCAGTGCACTGCCCCCAGGGACTGGAGCCACAGCTGTGCAGTGTTGCCCCCTCATTTGTCCCCTGTCCCAGGGCCAGAGCCACTGCTGAGTGCCATCCTCTGAGGATGAGCCACTGCTGTGCCCTCACCAGAGAAAGAGCTTTTGCCACATGTTACATAAGGAAGGAAATAATAAAGAATAGAGTAGAAATAAGTCAAATAGAGAATAGAAAAAACCATACAAAAATAAACAAAATTAAGACATTTTTAAATAAAGAGAATTGACAAACCCTTAGCCAGACTAAATAAGAAAAAAAGAGCAAAGACTCAAATTACTAAAATCAGAAATGAAAGAGAAGACATTATAACAGATGCTTCAGTAGTAGAAATGATCATTAAGGAGTATTATGAACAATTATACACCAACAATTTGGAAAATCTAGAAGAAATAGATGAATTCCTAGAAACACACAACCTACCAAAACTGGATCAAGAAGAAACAGAAAGCCTCAACAGACCAATAACAAATAAGGAGATTGAATCAGTAATAAAAAATCACCCAAAACATAAAAGCCCAGGACCAGATGGCTTCACGGGGAAATCCTACCAAACACTCAAAATAGTATTAATACCAATCCTTCTTAAACCCTTCCAAAAAATAGAAGAATTGGGAACACTTCCAAACTAACTTTATGCAGCCAGCATCATCCTGATACTAAAGCCAGATAAAGACATCTGAAAGAAAGAAAACTACAGGCCAATATCCCTGATGATGTAGATGCAAAAACCTTCAATAAAACACTAACAAATTGAATTCGCACATTAAAAGGATCACACACCATGACCAAGTGGGATTTATCCCTGAGATGTAAGGCTGGTTCAGCATATGCAAATCAATCAGTGTGATACACCACATTAAAATGAAAGAAAAAAACACACAATCATTGCCATAGATGCAGGAAAAGCATTTGACAAAGTTTGACATCCATTCATGATTAAAACTCTCAACAAAATAGATATAGAAGGAACTTACCTCATGACAATAAAGGGCCGATATGAAAAGCACACAGTTAATATCACAATCAATGGGGAAAGTCTCAAAGCTTTCCCTCTAAGATCCAGTACAAGGCAAAGACACCTACTCTTACCACTTCTATTCAACATAGTAATGGAAGTGCTAGCCAGAGCAATTAGGCAAGAAGAAGAAATAAAAGGCATCCAAATTGGAAAGGAAGAAGTAAAATGGTCTCTGTTTACTGATGACATGATCATATATTTAGAAAAATCTAAAGAATCAACAAAAAATGTTAGAACTAATAAACAAATTCAGTAAAGTTGCAGGAAACAAAAATCAGTCCTGTTTTTATACACTAACAACAAACTATCTAAAAAGGAAATTAAGAAAACAATCCCATTCACAACAGTGACAAAAAGAATAGAATACATAGGAATAAGCTTAACCAAAAATGTGAAAGACTTGTACATTGAAAATTGTAAAACTTTGATGAAGGAAATTGAAGAAGACACAGACAAATGGAAAGACATCCTGTGTTCATGGATTAGAAGAATTAATATTGTTAAAATGTCCATACTACCCAAATGATCTACAGATTCAATGCTATCCTCATCAAAATCTTAATGGCATTTTTTTACAGAAATAGAAAAAATAATCCTAATATTCATATGGAACCACAAAAGACCGCAAATAGTCAAAGGAATCTTGAGCAAGAAGAACAAAGCTGGAGACATCATATTTCCTGATTCCAAGATATATTACAAAGCTACAGCATGATATTGGCATATAGACTACTGGAAGAGAATAGAGAGCCTAAAAATAAATCCACACATCTATGGTCAACTGATCTTTGACAAGGGTGCCAAGAACACACAATGAGAAAAGGATTGTCTCTTCAATAAATTAGGTTGGGAAACTATATCCATATGCAGTAGAATAAAATTGAGCTCTTATCTCACACCAAATACAAAAATCAACTTGACATGAATTAAAGACTTAAATGTTAAGACCTGAAACCATAATAGTACTAGAAGAAAACACAGGGAAAAAGCTTCTTGACATTTATATCTGGGCAATGATTTTTTGAATATGACACCAAACATATAGGCAAGAATAAAAATACATATTTGTGCACTACTTACAAATTTATGAAGATTTTGACAGATGAATAGGTAAAAAATGATCACCGTGGACAACATAGGTATATTAATATAGTATCTTAAGACTGCAACATGCCCAATATTTTCAAAATATCTTCTTTGTTTCTATGTTTATCTTTAACTCAGCATTTTTGCCAATTTTTGGAGAAAATATTGAAGAGGTTTCCTTTTATTTTAATATATATTGCTGCAAAGTAGGCCATATTTATCTTTTCATATTAAAATTAGAGGTCAGATTTCCACTTTCAAGTCTAAATGAAAAATATGCGAAGCTCACAGGGAACCATAGTCAGTGCAGTTTATAAATCAAGGTCTTTATGGTTCACATTAAACTGTGACAGGAGGCACTACTGTATGCACAATAGGAAATGTACATAAATAATTTTAATCTTGGAAGATTAAAATTTGCAGCAAAAGTGGCAAGTCATTCCACGGGATCAGAGTTGGGCTCTGGCTTTAGAATCAATTGGTTTTGAATCCCAGTTCTTCTGCTTATCCTCTTTGTAGCAGGTTAAGTAAATTTCTTAACCTTCCTGGACCACAATTACTCCAGAGTGAGATAACGGCAGCAATTAGCCCTCGGGTTTGTTCTACTGAGTCATTATATCCGTAGTACACGGCCCTCAGCCTGGCCCTTGGCAGCCCTTAGCAAATGACACCTACTCATAACTGTTCAGAAAAGTTTGGAAATCAAACTTTATAACCAAGAGTTTTATAACCAATCAACTAATTCTCGAATATCTCCTTTCTCCTGGAAATCATGTGGAGAAAAAAAAGAAATTAAAAACAAAAAAGTTTAAACTATATTTTCAGCAAAACTAGGATACAGAGAAAACTCACAGACTCCCGGCTGAATATAGATTACATCAAAGGAGAAGCCACACAGGAAGTAGGTGCTTCTGAGAAGACTGAGGGGAGGGCCAGGGTGAACAGAGGGGTTCAAAGTACTGGCGGATCTCGGATATCTCCAGCAAACAGTAGCTTCCCAAAGGAGAACATCTTACTTGAGGGGGGACTTCTGTGAGTATAACTGAGATTTGGAACATCGAGAGCACTGGGGAAGGAAGAGGGACAAGGCTGAGAAAGTGTTCAGGAGCCCAGAGGTGGCAGAGAGTAGAATGTGCAAGCAAGAAATAGTGTCTAAGAGTGCAACATGGTGGGAGAAAGGGTTGTGGAGGGAACTAGAAAATCCAGGGCTGGCAGGAGAAGTTCACCTGAACCAGCCTGGGCTCTGAGAGTCAGATTCAGAGCTGGATACAAGGATAACCACATTGTAAGACATTCTGTAGTGACAGAGGAGGGAGGTGTGAGTTGTGAAGCTTAGAATGACATCCCAGCACATCCCTGTATCCCCTACCCCATTTCTACTAGAAGTCTAGGAAAATCCATCCCATTTAAATGCAAGTGACAGGAAATGAGGAAGTTCTGCCTGCACACAAAGATACTATAGAATAAAACATGAATGAGAGCAACATCAATTCCCATAGATGATGGAAATACTCATCTGCAATGGTTTCCATATTGTAAAATTGTAACTTAACATTACAACAAGAACTAAAAAAAAAGAAAAGAAAATAGAAAAACAAATAAAAACAAATCTTGAAAAAGCAATCATAGTTATACAGGAATATCACAGAGGACAAATGTAAGAACTCAAAGAAAAGGTGGCCAGAAAACAGGAGGTGATGGCCTGAAAATAGGATGATAGGAAATGTGAATCAACAGAATTCAGAAAACAAATAGAAAAAATATTTTAAATGAAGATGAAATTACAAAGAACACAGAAGAATTAACCACTATAGAAAGCACAGTAAAGGATAGAGAGGAAATAAATGAGGAGCAAAGTCTATGGAAACATAAGTACAAAAAGAGATTTAAAACAATAAAATCAGGGGCTGGCCGGGTGGTGTAGTGGTTAAGTTCCCACGCTCCACTTCAGCGGCCTGGGGTTCACAGGTTCAGATCCTGGGAGCAGACCTAGCACTGCTTGTAAAGCCACGCTGTGGCAGCATCCCACATAAAATAGAAGAAGATTGGCACAGATGTTAACTCAGAGCCAATCTTCCTCACAAAAAAAGCAAAACAAAAAATCCAATAAAATCAAGTCTCCTTGTAGAAATGGCTGATTACATACCTGGAGATGAAAATGTAGAATGTGAACCTAGAATATCTGTTCATACTAGAAAATAAGTAGATTATTAAATAATATTTTAATCATGTCAAACCAACTAGAGAAGAATCATACCTCGCCCAAAATGGGACATTTAGAGCATGAATAATAACAATAACTGCAAAGAACGGAAAACATAAATAAGTTTTAAAATATCTTTAAATCCACAAGTACCTTGTCTCACACACACACACGCCATCACATTCATTGGTCAACTTTGGGGGATGCAAAGGAATGAATTTATTACTTAGAAAATAAACACAAGGAAAGAATTAAGCATATATCTTTTCTTCCCAGAACTAACTAACTTTAGGTACTTCTTTATAAAACATTCCAGCTAATAAATAAAAAATGAATAATAGAATTAGAATACTATCATTTTGCAATTCTTAATGAAATAACGGAGCAAGGCAATGCCTATCAATGGCTGTCACTATGACAGAGAGCGAGTGTCAGATAGTCTGTGCCTTCTAACGAAAGTGCACCATACCACTTAGGAAGCAGTTTTGCTAAAAATACAAATCAGAATCAAATGAAAACTCTAGATCTAATCAACAGTTTATATAAAATATAAGAGACAAGGCAGCATGTTAAACTAAACTATAGGGATTCAATTAACAAAATCCAGATTGTGTGAAATAGTCCAAAAGAAACCATTCAGTTATTTTTTCCCCAAAAATGAACTGTAAAAAAATAAAGGAAAGAGGAATTTTATCAATAAAAAGAGTCAAGGGACATAACTTACAGCAACATATAGGCTTTATTTAAAATGTAATTCAAAACAACTATAATAAAACATGTATTGATAACTAGGGAAATTTAAATACCAACTGGATATTGGATGATATCAAGATATTACACTTACCGTGTAGGGGTGATAACGATATGCTTGTATTTAAATAGTCTTTTTCGTTTAGAGATACATTCAGAAATAGCTACAGATGAAATAACATGATGACTGGGACCTGCTTCAAATAATACAAAGGGTGAGGTCGGGGGTGGGTTGGGTCTTTGTTGAGGAAGTGGGTAAGTGTATAGATGAAACAATATTGAGGCCCATAATACTGTTTTCTCTATTTTATTTTTAAAATTTCCCATAATAAAACATTAAAATATTTCTAAACTAACTAATAAAAGGAATGCTCCTGAATGACATTTACTTTATGAATTTTATAAAAATTTTCTTTAGGTTAAGGAAATTCCTTCCTATTCTTAGTTTGCTATGTTTTTATCACAAAATCGTGTTGAGCTTTGTAAAAAGATTTTTCTGCTTCTGTAGAGATGTTAATATTTTCCTCTTTTAAGCCATTGATGTGGATTTTATAGGTTTATATGTCTTTTATATATTTTCCCAAGTTGAGCTATCTTTTATTCCTAAGAAAAACTCTCTTCAAATCCAATGCAACGCCCCCCCAAAGAAACTATAGTAGTTAGGCAGAAAAAAAGGTCCAATACGTACATAATTTGAGTCCTCAAAGAAGATCAAAACAATGCAACAAAAATATTCAAAACCATTGTTTAAGAAAATACTCCTGAAATAAAAGAAGATTTGAATGTACATTTGAATAGTAACACCATGTACCCGATAAAAACGATCCAGGATAATAAATCTCAAGACATAGCCTGGTAAAATCACTGAACTTTTAAGATGAAGAAATAATTCTTTGGCCATCCAGGTAAAATGCAAAGGTAAAGAAAACTGGGTTGGTATTATCTTTTTCAACAGCACCATTAAATGGCAGTAGACATTGAAGTAAGACTGCAAGATATTTCTAAAGGAATGTTTGAGCCAATGATTTTGTATCCAGGCAAGCGGTCTTCAAATATAAAGATTACAGACAAAGAGTTTTAAACATTCAGTAACCAAGTTGATATCATTTCCATGAGGCTTTCCTGAGGAATAACCTAGAGGATGAGCTTTAGCCAACTAGTGATGATTAGGAAAACTGTGGCAAAAAGACTTGATAAACACGTTTAACTATATGTCTAAGATTAAAACAACGGTTTGAAGAAGCATGCCAGAATAAGATTTAAATGTTATATTTTCTGGAATTATATGTAATACAAATAACAAAAAAAAATGAGAAAGAAAGGAGGAGAGAAGATGGGAAGTAGAATAAGCTTACATATGATCTCATGTATATGAGCTGTACATCAAAGGATACAAAATCATGCTGATAAAACAAATAAGGTAGAATCATAGAGTTCTATAGTAGAACATCTGGTAGATACTAATATATTAAAGGAATTAATTGCAGGCATTCACCAATGTGGTTTCTGAAAAATAGAAATTTGAAGCAGTGATTTTTAAGTAAAAAAAAAAAATCACAGGTAGAAATCTGGAAGACCATGTGCTAATATGACTTTTCCACTAATTATGTGATTTTAAGTTAGTAACCTATTTGTTAGCTTTCAAGAAGTGATTCATTAGGCAAACAAAGGGGTGGATTTTTTTGCTCTCCTAATCTGGAAAGGAAAGCAAAACGAGAAAGCAAATGTTTTCAACCAGCCAGCCCTGTGTTAAAATCTCATCTCTTCCACTTAGTATCTATGACCTGGGAAAGTAGCTTAAATTTTCTAAGCCTTATTCTTCATATGTACAATGGAAAGAAGGGTTAGTTGCCGACCTAGGATCTATTCTCCATTCTTCTTTACTAACAGAACCAGGATGTTGTACAGGCAATGTGTTCAGCTAAAATATTTGCTTCTCCAGGATCCTCTGTCACAAGAGGTGCCCTTTTCACACAGTTCTGGTCAATCACTATTACATGATAATCTTCTCTTCATTACCTTATTTTCATACCAAAAGAAGATAAACCATTTTAAAGCAACATCTATTGTCTTCTTTCTTGCTCTCTGGGCTTTGCTGGAGCTTTACTGTTTTGGGATGTGTTTACTAACATTTCTAAGTTGTTTTCGAAAACTGCTGTAGCAGCCAAGACAGAATGGGCTATGCTTGAGTACTATGCATCTCCAAAGTTATGGCTGCTCAAACTGAAAGGTGGCTTTTCACTCCCTCAGGATTTCTGTTGTTGTTAGTACTATCGAGTAGATTCTGACTCCTAGCGACTCTGTGGACAGCAAAGCAGAAACCTGCCCAGTCTTTTCACACCATCCTCTCACTTTCCCACGCTATATCAAACAATGCTCCGCTGCTAATCATAGGGTTTTCATGGCCAAATTTTTGCAAGTGGGTGGCCAGGTCTTCCTTCCCTAGTCTGTCTTAGTCTGGAAGCTCTGCTGAAACCTGTTCGCCACGGGTGACCCTGCTGCTATTTGAAATACTGGTGGCATAGCTTTCAGCATCACAGCCACATGCAGCCGCCCCAATATGTCGACTGACAGACAAGTGATATAATTCCCTGACTGGAAACAAACCCAGACCTCGGTGGTGAGAGTACTGAATCTTAACCACTAGGCCACCAGGGCTGGCTCCCTCAGGATTAGCCAAATCCAAATAAATCTCAAAAGAAAGGTCCTCTATCTTTCTAACCCATTTCCCAAAGAATCTCTCACCTCCCCCGTCATTAGCATTAAATTTTCCTAATAGGCACTGAGATTGCAAATTCCTTTAGAACAACAACTATTAATCATGCTGCCATGATCTATGCCCTGGGAGGTTGACCTTAATGGATTTTATCTATTGGGCCCCTTTGAGTTCTGGCTTCTGGTTGGGTTTAGGCAAAGTCAGACACCAACAGGAGATCAGAGTATATATTCTCTTGGCTTCCTGTCTCTTGGGCCAGGATTTTGCAGTGGCTGCTTCCTTTACCCAAGGACTTCAGTTCCTGTTGGGTGGCTCTCACCTGTAGCCATTAGTTCTTTTGGGGTTCCAATGGCTGACTCCCCTTGTCTCTTCACACTGAGCTGCTATTTTGCTCCACTGTTACTAGCACTGGAATCCTTCACCATCCCTTATCAGTTCCCCTTAACTCTGCCTTCCACTAAATCTCAATTACTCCTTTCTGAGTGTGGCATTTACTTCATGCCACAAAACTGACTGATATAGCTCCCTACATGGTACAGTGCTTAGTCCATAATCAGTGCTTAATAAATTCTTCTTGCTATTATTTTTATATGGATAACATGGTTAATATGTCTAAATTCAATTTTGTCCAATTTCAAGCCAGGGGCATTTTCATCTCATGGTATTACCAGCACTAGAGAACTTCTAGTCATTGTCTGCCTTGATAAAATTTCAGTTTAAAGAGTAGAATTGTGATGATTAGAGGGGCCAACATATATGGATGTATTTCCAAAAGTTCAAAGCTTGGAACTGAAAAATAGTAAAAAACATTTCATTCATATCAAATCTAATTAAGTGTCAACATTTTATCATTGCAGAAGAATTTGTCAAAACTACTTTTGCTGAGAATATTTGTCCAGTTGGCTGAGTTCTGGGCTTCTTTGCATTCTCATTTCATTAGTTTTAGGGACATAGTCACTGTCACTTGGCTTTGAGTTTCTAAGACCCATGTCTATATGCTTCTCCATTTAATCATCATGAAACAGCACCCTGTCCCTCCTGTTAGTTATTTTTCCATGTGCCTAATCTTTCCTGAAAGTTTGTGATCTCCTTGAAA
Organism: Equus caballus; assembly: GCF_041296265.1. Taxonomy (NCBI): domain Eukaryota; kingdom Metazoa; phylum Chordata; class Mammalia; order Perissodactyla; family Equidae; genus Equus; species Equus caballus. Next base: position 30,331,510 of record NC_091715.1, on the reverse strand, counting down.
GCAGGGACCTGATATTTTACATTTTATATCATCAACAGTTCTTAGCACAGTATTTGACCCATGGCAGTAGAGTAATAGATAATTATTGAAATAATAAATAAGTGCAGAATGTCATATTTATGGGATAAGATTGTGTGTGTGTCTATGAAATGTTTAGGTGATAATAAAACATTAAGCAATTCACCAATAGGCACATGAAAAGATGCTCATCATCGCTGATCATCAGGGAAATGCAAATCAAAACTACACTAAGATATCACCTTACACCCATTAGAATGACAAAAATAATTAAAACTAATAGTAACAAATGTTGGAGAGGTTGTGGAGAAAAAGGAACCCTCATACACTGCTGGTGGGAATGCAAACTGGTGCAGCCACTATGGAAAACAGTATGGAGATTTCTCAAAAAATTAAAAATAGAACTGCCATACAATCCAGCTATCCCACTACTGGGTATTTATCCAAAGAGCTTGAAATCAGCAATTCCAAAAGTCCCATGCACCCCAATGTTCATTGCAGCATTATTTATAATAGCCAAGACGTGGAAGCAACCTAAGTGCCCATCAACAGACGACTGGATAAAGAAGATGTGCTCTACATATACAATGGAATATTACTCAGCTGTAAAAAAGAACAAAATCATCCCATTTGCAACAACATGGATGGACCTTGAGGGACTTACTTATGTTAAGTGAAATAAGAGGACAATCTCTGTATGACTCCACTCATATGAGGAATTTAAAAATGTAGACAAAGAGAACAGATTAGTGGCTACCAGGGGAAAGGTGGGGTGGGGGGTGGGCACAAGGGTGAAGGGGTGCACCTACAACACGACTGATGAACAATAATGTACAACTGAAATTTCACAAGATTGTAACCTATCATTAATTCAATAAAAATTAGAAAAAAAAGATTAAGCAATTCAATGACAAAGTACTAAACAGTGTGGTATAGAGTTCACAGAGAGAACTTCATGGGAACCGGAATAGTCATATAGTCATTAAACTATGCAAGGAAATAAAAAGTCAACCTTGAGCTGCACCTTGAAGTTTGCAGGGGGTCTGGCTGAGAGAAGAGGTTCAGGCAGGGAATGGTATGCAATTGGCTGAAGATGACGGTTCCAGGTGAGTTACATGTCATGAAAAAAGTGTGGAGATAAATAACAATGAATAAAAGGTTGAATACTTGAGAGGCTGTTGGATTGAAGAGAACAGAGAGAGTTGAGCAAGTGAAGGTTGTTAGGGTTTAGAGAGTTCAAAGAGCCTGGGAAATCTGGGCTTGATCCTGTGAGTGACTGGCAACCACTAAGCGTGGGTGAACAGGGGAGGGTTAGGGTGTGGTTGTCTTGCTTCTTGACAGGAGGGTTGTAGGGCTGGGAGGCCAGAGAGAACATAATGAACTTTTTTTCCCTTCTTCTTCTCCCCAAAGCCCCCCCCCCCCAGTTACATAGCTGTATATTCTAGCTGTAGGTCCTTCTGGTTGTGCTATGTGGGACACTGCCTCAGCATGGCTTGATGAGCAGTGCCATGTCCGCGCCCAGGATCCAAACCGGCGAGACCCTGGGATACAGAAGTAGAGCGTGGGAATTTAACCACTCAGCCCGCAGGCCCCAGAACTTTAAATAATAGAGGCTGCATGGTCTCTTTCAAATGAGTCCAAATGGATAGGAAAGAAGTAAGGTCTCTTCATGTCTTCCCTCTCATTATGGATCCGGGGCACAAACCAGGCTGAGGACCAGGTTCGCAGTCTAGAAACTATGTGGGTAAATAAAGACAGTTCGAACCAGCCTGTCGTCTCTACTTCTTTGGAAACCCCGTCTTATTCTAAATGTCCACAATCCACAACTCTCTGTAGACAGAGACTTCCGCAGAGAATGATCTTATAACAAAAATGAAAACCTTTATTATTTTGAGAAGGGCACAGGGAGATTCTCTTTTGCCCAAATAATATCTCTTTATTATTTTAATCTGGTGAATGAATGTGGTAAGATAGTTGCAGAGAGTAAAGTGGCAGTGTTAAAATCATGACATTTTTTCCTTCCATAAATCCCATCTTATGAGTAATGTGAGCCTGACTAAATGGCAAACACATTCTCTTGCCAGAGAAGACCAAGAGCGTCCCACATGTTCAACAGGAGCACAAGTTGTAGAGCGAGATATGCCATAGTGAGCGTGGGTGACGTTATGAAAATAGCAAGTAACAGTTATCCGAGTGGGCTGGCCACCCCAGCAAGATGTGACTGCCCTTCTTTCTGTCATGCCTCCTCCCAGACTTTCCCTCGTGTTTCCACTGTACTTGCCAAGCCGATCTCTGAAAGCAGGCCCAAGATATTCTCTTATGGAACTGTTCTCAGAACAAACAGCATAGCCCCCCTACATGCTACAGTGCTGCGTGTGTCTGACTGACTGATGGGAGTCCATCAGCAACCCATGCTCCTGTATTTTCCCAGCAGAGAGGACAGAGAAAGTCACTACTTCCTAAAGGAAGGGAATCAAGGTAACCATTCTGCCAAGCCAAACTCTGAGCAAGGCTAAGTCCAAGACAGGAGCCCCGAGGGCCGTGCGAGACTCATCTCCATGAATCTCAGATCACAGAAGGCCTCTCATTCCAATGCACGGTGATATCTGGTGACAGAAGTTTCTCGGCCTTCAGGCAATTTAGGGAACAATCAGCCAGACAATATGGGAATGCTCACGATGAGACGTGTGCTGCCGAGAAAACGCCCAGCTGTGATTTTATTTCTCTCTGTTTGGATAACACAATTCGTTCTGCCTGCATTCCCGGAAATAGACCGCCAAAGAAACGGGCAGTTTGAGAGAACGCACACTGGAAAATCAACATGCCCGACTCACCCTGAGATCACTGCAGCCACAGGAACGTGCTTCCCAATAGCCGCATAAAACAGCAGTAAGTCGAGGAGAGAAGATTTCGTCTTGCCAGATTGTGGCTTCATCTCACAGGAACACACAGGACTGTGAGGCTGGGGGCGGGCATGAGACTTTCACTGCGTAATCACAGATTTCTTGGAAATAAATGTCAAGCGCAACACACTCCCCACTGCAGCTACCAATCTTTCGATAACTCCCAATTTTTCCTCCCCCTCCCATTCATTTTCCACTAGCGCAAAATAAAAAGAAGCCAGATTGGTTTCATTTTTAAATCTTAATGTTAGTCAATATATATGCCCCTCGGGAAATGGGTTTGGCTCATAAATGAAGAGCTTTGCTCATTTTCCTTCCTAATATGGATGTCATTACTTAAAATGAAGGGCATTGTTATTGTCATATTTCTGATAAAACTGTTAGTGATTATAACATAGTTGATTTCTGCAAGAGTTTTCTTCTTTTTTATTTTTATTTATTTTATTGAAGTATAATTGACATACAATATGGTATTACTTTCAGGGGTACCACATAGTGCTTCGATATTTTTATACAGTACATTATAAAATGATCACCATGATATGTATAGTTACCATCTGTCACCATACAGAGTTATTGAAATATTACTGACTATATTCCCTATGCTGCATATTACATCCCTGTGACTTATTTATTTTATGACTGGAAGTTTGTACTTATTGATTCCCTCCATCTATTTTGCCCCTTTCTCTACCCTCCTCTCCTCTGGTCATCACTAGTTTGTTCTCTGTATCTGTTTTGTTCGTTCATTTGTTTTGTTTTTTAGATTCTACATATAGAGTTTTCTTCTTTTTTAACATCTTATTTCTGGCATGCCAAAGTTTTTAGTAGAGTGGATTCTGTGTAGAATTTAGGTAGAGATAGGGATGAAAAATCCAGGATTTGCAATGATAATTCACCTCATGAATTTCATCTACTTCTAAAGCATATCCAATAGCAAAAATGTAGGCGATTTCTAGACAAAAATCTGGCTACTTATATTTTATCTTTAATACGAGCAAAATGATGGCGCTTAGGACAGCTTAGGACACCCTTCCATCATTCCTTTTTTTCTTTCCATGAACCTCTCCAACTCCCTCCCCATCATTATTCATGTTTCAAACATGTTTTTCTAGATAAGACATAACTTTTAAGTGCTCCACATATGGCAATAATGTCATGCTTTTCCACCATGGAAAGCCTTTTCCCCTGGTTTTTCCTATGGAAAAAATACGGAAGGGAAAAAATAAAATGTGAACAATAAGCAGAAATATTTACAATCTCTATATGTTGCCACTCAAATATTTTCTCACATGTCCCTAGCTAACTCTGTATTTCAAGATATCTGCCAGAAAGTTGCAAATTTCCCACATAAACAGAAAGCTAGAAAAGAAGGTTAGAATTCCACTGAGCTGAATTTTTAAAGCAGGTTTATTGAGGTAGAATTGATATACTAAGAACTGCACTTACTAACGGTGTACAATTTGATGAGTCTGGACATACGCAAGCACCTCTGATATCATCACTACAATCAAGGGAATAGACATATCCATCACAAGTTCCCTTGCGTCTTTCTTTTTTTTGTGGTGATAAGAACACAACTTAAGATCTACTGTCTTAAATTTTTAAGTATATAATACAGTAGTGTTGACTGTACGCACTATGCTGTACAGCACATCTCTAGAACTAATTCAATTTGCATAAACGAAACTTTATACCAATTGAACAAGTCTCCATCTCCCCTGGCTCCTCAGAACCACCATTCTATTATCTGCCTCTAGGAGTTTAACTATTTCAGGTACCGCATATAAGTGGAATCATGCAGTATTCCTCCTTCTGTGACTGGGTTATTTCACTTAGCATAACGTCCTCCAGGTTCATCCTCGTTGTCACAAAAGGCGAGATTTCCTTCTTTTTTAAGGATGAATAATATTCCATCGTATGTATATACCTCATTTTCTTTTTCTATTCATTTGTCAATGGACATTTGAATTGTTTCCATATCTTGGCTATTGTGAATAATGCTGCAGAATCTGAAAATCTAGAATTTACATTTATGAATTGAGACGATCTACTTACAAAGGAGCTGGTTAAGGGGTTCACTGAAAGTAAAAGAACAACCTGTAAAGGGAACTGTAGTGTGACGTGCTTCTTACTTTTTTGAAGTATGATTAGATATGACTCCCTAAGGCAGACGGTAAACATGTGACAGGTACAGGACCATTTCTTCTCTTATAGCATCACTGAGCCCTTACTGGGCAGTTACAGATCACAGCTGCCTCATTTGCACCCTTGTCACTTAGATGGTGGGGACAGACAGTGAGCCAGCAGAAGGAAAGCTTCTATTGAAGGGATCACGGACAAGCTTCAGTTTGTTTGACTCTAACCTAGGTTCTTTCTTCTCTGTGACACCTAGAAAATTTAATAGTGATATTTTTAAGTGATTAAATCCATTTTTTAAAGTAACACTGATGTGCATTTGGTCATTGAAGATAGCATCTCCCTCAACTTAAAAAAATTATCCTGCTTCTCTTGTTATTTAATTTCTTTCATGCTTGAGTTGGTGCTTTCAGTCTCTGTCCACTGCTCCAGTGAGGGGGCACAGGGGCTGAAGACTCTGGTTTGTAATCCAAGACTTCATGCTCCAGCTGCTGGGGTTACCAAAGAAGGGTATAGGGATCAAAGAAACTCACTCATGCCTATTAGATGAGAATGAACAGCTGATTCCCAGAGCCACAGCTGGGCCACCTCACGCTGGAGTAATTCATTGAAAGAAAGAGCTGGTGTGTCAGCCAGGAGAAGGGGAATTGTAAAGATAAAAGGAATTCTCACGGCCAAGCAGAACAGCAGAGCGAGCACCTACTCAGAACTGGGGGAAGCTCAAAAGACAGATAGAAGACAGAGGGGCTATAGCTCCACATTGAACAACTGGGTCATTCCCCACTGCGTGCTGAAGAAATAATGCTGGAGTAAAAGATTCCCAATAACAGGGCTGAAAGGGACATTAAGAGAAGTCCAGTCATTTATTCTGCTCTAGCATTTATTCTCTCTTTTCTTTAAAACCATCTTGAAGATATGATAATCCTTCCTCTGCCTTTTTTCTGCCTTTCTTGGTTGTTGATTTAAAATTCCTTAATAAGAAAGAGGAAAACCTAGTGAAAAGGAATTTTGCCAGATTGCTTTGGAATATTTCTACCACTCATGTTTAAGCCACTTATATTACCAGCATCCCTAATTTTGTGAGTATCTTCTTGTGGAATGTAGACTAGACAGCAACCAGAGTGAAAATAACATTAGCTTTGAAAACCAACAGGGCTCGCGTCCATGAGATTCACACGGCTACTATAAAGATCAGAGAAAGGGCTCTTAAAGGCCTCCTGTGCTGGGATTCACTGGCCTCAGCGCCTAGCACAGAGGCGGCCAATCTAGGGGCACCCAGACTCTGTGTGGGAGAGGCTCACGTGTTTGTCTTGGAGCACTGGCCTGAAGGGCAGATATCTGACTTGACACACATTTGAGGGCCTGCTGGGGTGCTCTCTGGGATGGAGATTGGCAGCTGCCATCATTGTGCTCTCCCTCAGCCATGTCCAGCCCTTGGGTGACTCTTTTTCTTTTTAAACTCTAGGCTTTTTTTTTCCCCAGTGGGCACCATCTCTAGGCTCTCCTTCTGTCTTGCTCTGGCTGGCAGATGCCATCTTTTTTAAGAAGAGAACTCTAGGCTTTTTTTCCTTAGATTTTCTTTTTTCTTTCCCTGCGGGCGCCATCTCTATACTCTCCCTCCTTCCAGCTCGTAGGCACCATCTTTGTGCTCTCCTTCTGCCATGCTCCAGAGTGCCAATAACTCCTGGAGAGGAGCTTTTACATGGGTCTGGTGCCCTGGTTTCTGCAGCTGCCACCAGAGGACACCTCTACATCACCTGGCTCTGGTGGCCAGTGGGATTTACACTCATGGGTCCTACAATGGGACTGCAACCAATGGAGAAAGAGTTCTTCAATGGCTACCACCTCCAGGGCACAGTGAGAGGCAGCAGACCCAGGAGTTGAGAAATATAATTTATGAGCATCCAAAAATATAAGGCAAATATTAACAAACCTAAAGGGAGAAATAGACAGCAATACAATAACAATAGGGGATTTTAATATCCCACTTTCATCAATGGATAGATCACCCAGACAGAAAATCAATAAGGAAACATCAGCCTTAAATGACAGTTAGACCAGATGGACTTAACAGATATACACAGAACATTCCATAAAAAAGCAACACAATGCAAATTTTTCTCAAGTGCACATGGAACATTCTCCAGGATAGATCATATGTTAGATCACAAAACAAGTCTGAATAAATACTACCCAAAGCAATCTACAGATTCAGTGCAATCCCTATCAAAATTCCAAAAGCATTTTTCACACAAATAGAGCAAACAATCCTAAATTTGTATGGAACCACAAAAGACACCGAATAGCCAAAGCAATTTTGAGAAAGAAGAACAAAGTTGGAGGCATCACATTTCCTGATTTCAAACTACATTACAAAGCTACATAAATCAAAACAGCATGGTATTGGCAGAAAAACAGAGACATAGATCAATGGAACAGAATAGAAAGCCCAGAAATAAACCCACACATATATGGCCAATTAATTTATGGCACAGGAGCCAAGAATATACAACGGAAAAAGGACAATCTCTTCAATAGATAGTATTGGAAACCTGGGGAATCATATGCAAAAGAATGAAACTGGACCACTATCTTACATCATACACAAAACTTAACTCATAATAGATTAAAGACTTTATTGTAAGCCCTGAAACCATAAAACTCCTGGAAGAAAAACATAGGCAGTAAGCTCCTTGACATAGGTCTTGGCGATGTTTGAATTTGACACCAAAAGCAAAGGCAACAAAAGTAAAAGCAAACAAGTGGGACTACATGAAGCTAAAAAGCTTCTGCACAGCAAAGGAAACCATCAACAAATTGAAAAGGCAACCGACTGAATGGGAGGAAATATTTGCAAATCATATATCTGACAAGGGGCTAATATTGAAAGTATGTAAAGAACTCATACAACTGAATAGCAAATAAACAATTTGATTGAAAAATGGGCAGGTGATCTAAATAAACATTTCCCAAAGAAAACATACAAATGGCCAATAGGTACATGAAAAGATGCTTCACGTCACTGATCAGGGAAATGCAAATCAAAACCACAATGAGATATCACCTCACACCCATTAGAAGGGTGATCATCAAAACGACAAGAAATAACAAGTGTTGGCATGGATGTGGGGAAAAGGGAACTCTTGTGCACTGTTGGTGGAAATGTAAATTGGTGCAACCACTATGGAAAACAGTATGGAGGCTCCTCAAAAAACTAAAAATAGAACCACTATATGATCCAGCAATTCCACTTCTAGGTATTTATCTGAAAAAAATGGAAACACTAATTCAAAAAGATAGATGCACCTCCATGTTCACTGAAGCATTATTGACAGTAGCTAAGTCATGGAAGTAAGCTAAGTTTCCAGTGATGGCTGACTAGATAAAGAAATTGTGCTATATATATATCTATGTCATTGGAACATGTGTTCATTTGTCCATTTTCCAACTCCAAGTGAAGAAAGTAAAGGCTTGTACTGTCCAAAAAAGCAGCTACTAGCCACACGTGGGTATTGAACACTTGAAATATGGCTAATTTATTTATTTTTTTTTATGGAATCAAATTAATTTAATGTTAAAAAATTAGCTCTTTACAGTAGGCATCATCTTTGCCCGAATGTAAATATTATAGGAAAATATTATAACTAAAAATACTAAATAACTGCTCAGGATAAATTACCTCTGTAGAATTTAATCTAAAAGTGAATATAAATCATGGTAAACAGAAATCATGCTGTACCAGGACAAGTAAAGATCTTTCTTGTCACATGAAACCCGATATCTCACCAAGACCCTCTACTCTTCACATTTTTGTGTCTCAAAAAAGTTTAGTTAAGTTCAGCTTAATATGACAAAGCATCACAGACCAGAGCAAGAAGCAGGATTGACATTAAAAGAGGCAAGTGAAACTGAGGGCTGCTCACAGGAACCACCTCCCCAGGGCCACACCTCTTGGTTTCTTCAGCGCAACCAACATATTTCCATCCAGTCTCAGAACATCCTTCTTGGCTCCTTGCTCTCTCTGCATCCCTGGCAAGCCTGTCTGCCCTCAGAGCCTCAGCCACTCTCTCCCTTGCTTATTTCACATTCTGATTCTGTCTGCAGATATCTCCTTCAGTTACTGACCATCTGCACTCCGACTGTGGGAGACAGAGACTTGCTTCTGGGATCATCTCCGCCCAGTCTGAAGACTGTACAGCGGTGGGCTCGGGGCTGGTGTGTAGAGACCAAGCACCGAGATGGCCCAGGGATTCACCTGGACTACAAGGTGCAGCTATTTTTAAAGTATTTCTAATATCTAGAGTACTTAAAAGTTGTCTTTCAGTGCTGCCAGCCTGGAGACCCTGCAGTCTCCTGGATGCACACAGTTGCTGGGGCTTCTGCAAGGTCTCCTTCGGTTGACTGCGCCTGACCCGATTGCCAAGATGATAAGTTATTTTTGTGACAGGCCTCTGGAAAATGCAGCTGGTGAGTCTTATAGGAAGTGCAGACCTTTCACGATATCTCCGCTTCATCTTGGCTAAATGACCTTGTCTTTTCTCTGAAGTCTGGGGCATCATATTTCTTTTGAGCTTCCCCAGAATAGGCTGGCTTGGAAAACAGGTAGATGCAGGCTCCTCCATGGCTGCAGACTTGTCCTGGTGACCCATCATGTTCCAGATGTGCAGACAGCCTGTGGTTTGCTGGAAAATGCCGAAAGATAGCTAATTTAAATCGAGATCTGCTGTACGTGTAAATTATACAATGGATTTTGAAGACTTAGTATGGAAATAAAAGAATGTAAAAATATCCCAAATAATTTTAAATCAATTATCTGTTGAAATGTTAATATTTTAGATCTGTTGGGTTAAATAAATTGTATTATTAAAATTAATCTCACCTTTTTTTCTCCTTTTTGATGGACTACTAGAAAATTTAAAATTGCATATGAGGCTCATATTATATTTCTCTTGGACAGAGCTAGTAGACTATTAACCAGAGCCATTCTTCTAGGTAGCAGCTTTTCAATGAGAAGGGCAGTTCATGTGAGATCACGTGACTGTAAGGGATTACCAGTTGGTAAATTCGATAGCCTCTTCCCCATCCTGGTACTAGTTCCTTTTTGTTTGCAACAGTAGAGATGAAGCAATTCATTCAAAAACGATGTGCTAAGTGCCTGCTATTTGCAAAGCACTGCACCAGGTACTATGAAGAGGACACCCTTATTCTATGGCTCAGGTGCTCATGGAACTTAAAATCTAGCAGAGGTGGCAAATAATTGTATCAATAATTACAGCTGTGATAAGAATTACAAAGGAAATGCACAGGATTACGGCAATGGAGTACCTAGTCTATTCATGGTAGAGGCGTGGCTGGATAGAAGGGCCAAGTATGTTTTTCCAGGTAAAGTGATATTTAAGCAGCATGGTGTAGTATGTTAATATGATAGTTAATGTTGGAGATGTGTATCTTGGATTCCAATCCTGTTCCTGCCATTTTTAATCAGCATATTCTTAGGAAATTTACTTATAAAGTCTCAGATTTTTAGTTTTCTCATCTATAAAACAGGGATAATTATATCTACCTTATAGGCCTAATGTAAGAGGAAAATGAGATAAGATATGTTAAACACCTTGCATGGTGTCTGGTACATTGGGCACTCATCAAATTTAACTCTCATCTCTCATCTTTGCTTTCCATGCTTCTGGCTCTGTGCCTCCTTTATTATTTTATACAACCTCCTTGCCAACTATGACATCAGTCAACTCTACGTCGAAGAATGCTAAATAACTTCTCCAAGTTCATTTCTATTTCAACTAATATCCCAAAAGTCTGACAGACATATCCACATAAGCATACCACATCATATATGTATTTCTTATAGCGCAGGTCTGTTGGTGATTAATATTTCAGCTTTTGTACATCTGAAAAAGTCTTTATCTTGCCTTCATTTTTGAATGATATTCTTGGTGGTAGTAGAATGTTAGGTTTACAGTTTTTCTTCCTCACTGCTGTGTTCTCACTTGTATGGTTCCCAACATGATATCTGCTGTCATCCCTAAATTTATTACTCTTTATGTAACCTGTCTTTATTCTCTGTCTGCTTTCAAGATTTTCTCTTTATCACTGGTGTTGAGTAATTTGATCATGATGTATATTGGTGTAGTATTCTTTATGTTTCTTTTGCTTCAATTTTGTTGAGTTTCTTAGGTTTATAGTTTTCACCAAATTTGGAAAACTTTTGGTCATTATTTCAATAAAAGTAAATAGCTTGTGCAGAATTTCTTGTTTGATAACAGGGACATTTCAGATCAAATGGTGGTGGTGGTGGGAAGATGAAGATGTATTTTTTTACCTTTTAATTTGTATGATTTCCTATTTTCTTCAATAAAAAGGTATCACTTACGCAATTTAAACATAAGAAAGAAAAACAAAAGAAAGACAGAAAACAAAAGAAAATAAATACTCTGGAGTTTGTCAACTTAATAATTGAAAAGATATTCATTATAAGTGCATAATGTCTTATTTTTTTATATTCTCCTCAAGAAAAAAATGTCACATTTTTGTAGTTCAAGGAGTAAGTTTTCTTGGGTAATTATTTTGTTTGATTTGGTAAGCCTTTTGATTATGTAATTGTCTAAATTTAATACTGTATATTGGGTGTGAGAAATTTATGGCCTACAAGATGGAAGTCATAACTGAGTGCATTTTAGCCTAATTCAAGGGTGTGCTTTATCCTCACTCTTAATTTTCTGTTTTCTCTTGCCACAATTTTCTTTAAACTTATCATTTATTTTCCAATCTTACATATTCTTTTAAGCTTCCTCAAATCTTTTTTTGGAACAACATGGAGTGTAAGTATACAAATTAATAAACAAAACATGATTAAGCGGTTATTTCTATAATAGTATTATACATAGATATACCTATCTATACTGGAAGACTATACCTGTCAAGGTGCCTAGAATATTCATGACAAATGGTCAAGTTACACTCTTACAAATTGAACAATTCTTACTCTTTAACTCCTCATTTCTTGAATTACAACAAATCACTTCTCTTCATATTTTGGAAACAAAACACAAAGCAGGTGGCCATTATTTTCAGTCTCACACTCTTTTACCTGAATTTCATTTCAGTGTCTCTCTTAGAGACCTGAGATTTGCCTTAATCCTTGAATGATAAGAGGGAAACATGCTAGCTTCAGCAGGAATGTTCTCACAAGTCTCTCTAAGGGCTACTACCCTTGTATATGTCCCATAGTTTCAATTATCTCCTCCCGATTAACAATCCGATCCATACTTAGTAGTGTAAAACAAGAACAATAATTAATTTTAATTATGATGTTTTTACAGTTCTAAAGAAAGAGTTCTAAAGAGCTCAGCTTGGCGGATTTTATTTGGAGCCTCTCATGATGTTACACTTGGACAATGGCTGGAGCTGGAACCATCTCAAAGCCTTCCTTATTCACATGTCTGGTGGTTGACGTTAGTTGATGGTTGGGACCTCAGCAAGGGCTAACAGAAACACCTACATATGGCCTCTCTATATGGATTGAGCTTCCAACACCATAGCAGTTTTGTTCCAAAGACAAGTATCCTGAGAGACCCGTCTGGAAGCTGTACTGCCTTTTCTAATTTAGCCTCAGAAGTTACACAGCATCACATCAGCTGCAGTCTCTTTATTAGAGGTTGTTAACTAAAGCCAGTCCATATACAAAAGGGAGTGAGGTGGGAAATTAGACTTAATGGCTTGATAGGAAGACTGTCTATGAATTTTCAGATACGTTTTAAAACCACACCCTCTTCTTGTCTCTGTGATATTGAGACTTATTAGTACCAGTTTAAGATGTCTACCTTTCCCTTGCCAGGCCTCCTACATTCCTTACTAGCCTTGCTATATGCAATGGGATACCTTCTTCAGAGCCTACGTCCTTCATAACTACATCACCACACAGCATACAACATAATCACCTGCAACTCCATATCGGTTGTCATTGTGCTTTGTCCTAAGACAACATAGCTGGATTTTGTCTCAACTTTTTTGTGCTTTGGGGGACAACAGGCTATGCCCAGATTAACAAGAGCCCTCACTCTCTGCTGCTAATGGTAGGCTTTGATAGGGTTAAAAGTTTCTCTAGATATGGTCGTTTCTGGAATCAGTTCAAGTTTCTGGAAGTTTGTCATTATTCCATTGTGTTTAGTCCTCGAGGTGCTACGCTTGACTGATGGGCAAAGGCAAGAAGACTCACTGAAGACCATGGAGTGCTATGCTGAGTGAACTAAGTTGACTTCAAATTCTAGTCAAGTGTCAATCTGTCCAGTTGAGTAGGGTCTGGTCAAAACACTAACTTATTCATGGCATGATTCCAAGGATCAAAAGGTTTTGAGTGTCACTGTAGGCATGTGAGATCGTTGGAGAGTCAATGGATTGACTTTTATAACTATTGCCCCTTTATGACTATGCTTCTGAGAAATTTCTGTCTGGAACTCTTTGCTCTTTGAAATTTGAAACTTTGAAAACATTCCATAATACAAACTTTCCATCAGTAAAGACAAAACCCCAAATATTACTACAGTTAGAGAAGTAATGAGAATTTAGGAAATGATAATACTTGCAGTATTTTTATTAAATGGATATTTATGATAAAACGTAGTGAATATTTTGTGGTCTGTTAGTGTGCATGTGTATGTAAATAAGTTGAATGAAATAAAGCACACTTGGTAAATCAGTACTACTCTATGGTCTGTATGTATAAAGAAGTCATTTTCAAATACACGTAACTTGATTGTTCAACTGATACAAGGTGATTATCCTATTTGTTAACCTAATTTAATGCATTATTTGAAACAAGAGTTATTTTTAACCATTAAACTACAAGTTTTAAATGAGGTTCACATCCTACAGTATGAGATTTAATTTGCTTTAGTTAACTTTGATTAAGAAAATTAAAGAAGACACAGATAAATGGAAAGACATCTTGTGTTCATGGATTGGAAGATTTAATATTGTTAAAATGTCCATACTACCCAAAGTGATCTATAGATTCAATGCAATCCCTATCAAAACACCAATGGCATTCTTTACAGAAATAGAAAAAATGATCCTTAAATTCATATGGAATCACAAAGACGTCAATGAGCCAAAACAATCTTGGGCAAGAATAACAAAGCTGGAGATATCACACTTCCTGATTTCAAAACATACTGCAAAGCTATATGGTACTCGCATAAAGACAAACACATAGACCCATGGACAGAATAAAGACCCTAGAAATAAATCCATGCATCTATGGTCAACTGATCTTTGACAAGAGTGACATGAACACAAAATGGGGAAAGGATAGTCTCTTGAATAAATTGTATTGGGAAAACCGAATATCCATATGCAGAGGAATGAAATTGGACCCTTAACTACAAAACTCAACTTAAAATGGATTAAAGACTTAAACATAAGACCTGAAACTGTAATATTATTAGAAGATGAAATAGGGAAAAACTTCTTGACACTGGTCTGGGCAATAAAGTTTTGTATGTGACACCAAAAGCACAGGCAACACAAGAAAAAATAAAGCGCATCAAACTAAAAAGCTTCTGGGGGCTGGCCTGGTGGCATAGTGGTTAAATTCGGGTGTTCTGCTTCAATGGCCCAGGGTTCACAGGTTTGGATCCTGGGCGTGGACCTAGCAGCACTAGTCAAGCCACGCTGTGGCAGGATCCCACATAAAATAGAAGAAGATTTGCACAGATGTTGGCTCAGTGACAATCTTCTTCAAGCAAAAAGAGGAAGACTGGCAACAGATGTTAGCTCAGGGCCAGTCTTCCTCACACACACATACAAAGCTTCTACACAGCCAAGGAAACAATTGACAGAGCGAAAAGCTAACCTACATAATGGGAGAAAACATTAGCAGACCATATATCAAATAAGGGGTTAAAATCCAAAACATAAGTAACTCCAGCAAGTCAATAGAAAAAAAAAATACCCT
The DNA here is from genome assembly GCF_041296265.1 of Equus caballus. Taxonomy (NCBI): domain Eukaryota; kingdom Metazoa; phylum Chordata; class Mammalia; order Perissodactyla; family Equidae; genus Equus; species Equus caballus. Next base: position 30,316,483 of record NC_091715.1, on the reverse strand, counting down.
GATTAAAAAATGGGTAAAGGACCAGAATAGATATTTCTCAACAGAAGACATACAAATCACCAACAGGTATATGAAAAGGTGCTCAATTTCACTAATCATCAGGGAAAGGCAAATCAAAATCACAGTGAGATATTACCTCATACTTATTGGAATGGCTATTACCAAAAAGACAACAGGTAAGTGTTGGCCAAGGTGTGGAGAAAAGGGAACCCCTGTACACTGTTGGTGGGAATGCAAATTGGTACAGCCACTATGGAATAGTATGGAGATTCCTCAAAAAATTAAAAATAGAAGCACCTTATGATCCAGTAATCCCATTTCCGGGTATATATCCAAAGGAAATAAAATCAGTACCTCCAAGAGATATCTGCACTCCAATTTTCATTGCAGTACTAGTCACAATAGCCAAGATATGGAAGAAACCTAAATGTCCATTGACAGATGACTGGATAAAGGAAATGTCTATACAATATTCCATCGTTTGTATATCTCAAAAAAGAAGAAAATCCTGCCATTTGCGACAACATGGATAAACCTGGAGGACATTATGCTAAGTGTAATAAGCCAGACACAGAAAAACAAATACTGCATGATTTCATTTATATGTGGACTATAAATAGTCAAACTCATAGAATCAGAGTAGAATGGTGGTTGCCAGAGGCTGAGAGGAGGGAGAAATGAGGAGGTGATGGTCAAAGGGTACAAATTTTCAGTTATGCAAAATGAATAAGTTTTGGAGGTCTAATTTACAGTAATGTGATTAAAGTTCACAATACTGTATTGTGTACTTGTAATTTACTAAGTGTTCTTTTACCATACATACACACAAAAAGAAAATGGTAAATATGTGAGGTGATAGATATGTTAATAGCTTGATTGTGGTGATCACTTCACAAGATATATGCACATGGAAACACCAATTTGTGTACTTTAAATATATACAATTTTTATTTGTCAATTATATCTCAATAAAACTTGAAAAAAATAATATGTTCATTTGAAAAACTACTCAAATTCATTTGCCTTGCACAGCTATATGTAATATCCAACAGAGGAGGAATTTCCCACTGTGTTAAACTTTGAAATGTATTTAAAGAGGATAAAAAATACCAGCACTTTATAGTCACTTGCTGGTGAAAACTGCCTTTGAAATAATTTATGAAGTGGGAAAAATGAGATTTTAATAATATGGAATATAAACCAGTTTCTGGGAAGATCTAGTATTTGTACAACGTTAGGGGATATTTACTGTGTAAATATGTTTAATAGTATACTTTGTGTTATGTTGGCATTTTTATTAAAGACCCTAGAGCATTTTAAATAGGCTTATTAAAATTTTCAGTTCCCTGCTCTGATTAGGGAAATGCTCACATCTTATACCTGGTATTTCCCTCATAATTCTAGAATAGTTACAATAGGGAATTAGAGAGCAAGTGAATCAGAGTGTTGATTGAAAAATATAATTATTCATTAGGATGAGTATAGACTAGGAATTTTTAATAAATCCAAAAATACATATATAAAACATATATTATCCCCATCTGTTTTGTTCTTTGACCAAAAGATAAATCAAGTCTCCAGGAATGGAAAGCCTTTGGATAGTGCTGTCCCTCTTAGAGTTAACAGTCTAATGTCCTTCCAGCAATGAAAACAATCAGAGGGCCCCCACTTCCACCCCAAACACTCACACCCAAAAGAACATATTAAGACACACAATGTCAGAAACTCCAGTGCTCTTCCTGGTTGCAGTTTTGCTGTCATGAATTGACACCATTAGCACAATTTCTTTATCAATCAGTTTTCCCTGAACTAACAGGTTAGTCTCCTTATGGCTTCTCATATAAACTACAGTTAACTTAATGTTTCCTAGGCATCCATCTGTCTGAGGGGTGATTGTCACTGGTTATGGAAGACCTAAGCAATATTCATTAGTTTTCTAAATTGGATTATCACACTAGGTGGCAGCCTTACTAACCTGGTATTTTCTTTAGAAAGTATTTTCCAAATCTTGGGCTATGAAGCGTCAGCCATATGAAGCCAATTTATAGTTATTCCTTATCCCACCCATGCATGACTTTAGGCTCTTAAGCTTACTTCTCAATGGTACAAGGAAAATAGAGCATAGGCAAAGTCTAGGGAAATATTGCCTTTTCTGGCTAAGAAACGATGGAAGGAGGAGGAAAAAGAGAGAAAGAGGGAAAGAAGGAAGCAGTCACCAATTTCCCGGCTTGTGGCTGCAGGTTATAGGAAGGAGGTACTTTTGATAAATAAGGTTAACATTAAAGGCAGAGAAGGAGGCTCGTGCCTTCACTCTCCAGTGAGAGAGCTAGGAAAAGGTCACCTCTTGGGCTGCCCCTCTCCCACCAACCTTGAACAAGACTCTAGGAACTTGGCCTAGATATGGGATGTGACAGGGAAGCCCTGAAGTTTTTCTTTCCTTAGCCAACTTCAATTCCCAGTGGCACAGGCATTTGGTTGTGATCTGGCTGGCCTGATAAGGGGCTCACTGTAGCTGTTGAATCAGCCGTTGTGATGGGTGAACAGTTGCAATCAGTAACCTGCTGCCAGTAGAGAGCAAGTTGAGGTCTAGTTGTTCAGACCAAGTTAAAAGAGATCAGCTCATTAAATGAACCAAACAGAGACTTCAGTCAACATTGTCAGCAAGGTTAACCACACCCATGTTTACAAGGAATGTTGTCCCAGAGACCAGAAGAATAGAGGGCATCACATCTGAGGACCCTGGCTCTTGTTCATGTCAGGGAGATCCTTAAAATCCTTCTCTCCCTGTACCCTGACAATCACCTTAGGGAGGGAAGCAAGAGGAAGGGAAGGCTATCGGAAAGATTAAATATTTTACTCAAAATCTGATAATATGCATTTCTGAATGATGCCCAATATTTTTGGATCACACTAAGTTTATATCAGATTGAATATTTAGTGATTTCCTTCTCCACTGACAAATTGGTGGGGAAGGGTGGTCTTTGAATGACAAAATTAATAAATTACATTTTATTTTGAATGGCTGTACCTGCCAGAAGAGTAGAGAAAGTGTTCCCCTAAGCTTCCCTCTTTGGAAGAGTTCCTCCTATTTTCTTCCCTGCTAGGTCAGTGAGAAAGAGAGAGAACACTATAGGAGCCCTGTGTTTCTGACATATTTTGTGAATCTGAGTCGATGTGCAAAAGTCTACTCATCTTGAGATAAAAGAAGAGAAGAGAAGGAGCTCTAAGTTTCATATTTAAATAAAAATTAGTTTTTAATCAGAGTACAGTCTACCGAGTGCAAGAAGCTGTGCTTGGAGCTGTAAACAGTAAGTGTTCAGTAAAAACCATCATCAGTGTGAATTCTGTCCTCTCCTTATGTTTCCTGTCCAGTGTCTCACACACTCAACGACTTCTCCACCATTGCTGTGAGTGCTCTCTCCCCAGCCCTCACATCTATCAATCAGCTGCTTTCTGGTTTCACTTGTACCTTCCTGGCTTGGACAACATAAGTAGCTGTGTTAGTGGTGAAAGTCCAGATTTTGTGCGCTATGTTGACATCCTCCAGAAAGAGATCACGAGGGACACCTACTGTCAACAAAGTTAAGTTTAGTGTTGTAACATGGGAGACTAAACCATGAGGAACAGTGGGACCCTCCAATAAAAAGGAGTCAGGGGATTATTCTAGGATTGGGGTTTATGCTAATTGATTTCAGTGAGGCTGCAAGAAAGTGAATGTCTGTTCTGGAGTGCATGTGATCAGAAAGCAGGAATAGGGGCTGGCCCCGTGGCCAAGTGGTTAAGTTCGCACACTCTGCTTCTGTGGCCCAGGGTTTCACCAGTTCAGATCCTGGGCACAGGCATGGCACCGCTCATCAAGCCATGCTGAGGCGGCATCCCACATAGCACAACCAGAAGGACCTACAACTACAATATACAAGTATGTCCTGGGGGGCTTTGGGGAGAAAAAAAAAGAAAGCAGGAATAATTTGAGGATTGGGTCATTATAATTATTTTCTACGTGGCAGGAGGAAAGGAGTGGGGCTAAATTTGTCATTGGGGAAGAAGTTGTAATTATATTAGCTGAAAGAGGGGGATGTTTGGCCATTTTTGTGGTTGCATGATTATGGAGTGGGTTTGTTCATGTCTGGTTCAATCAGAGTCGTGGAGAATCCTTACCTGATGATGACAGTCTGTGATTTTATCTTCAGCAGAGGAACACCATGGCCTAATTAGAAACAACTAGACCAACTACAAGCTGTCATCTCTCAGGGCTCTTATTTTCTTTCTCACACGGAAACTTTCATGCTCTGAACTACCAGGTCTGTCATGCCAATTACTAAGTTTTTGCTGTCAAGAGTAGATCTGAAGAAAATTATGACCATTTATTTTGAAAATCCATTATAAATTCATGTTTCCTAACCCCCAGTGTTCCTTCACTGCTCCTTGACAATAAAAAAATGCACTTCTTGTTGAATTTCTGTTATAATGACCATGGAAGCCATTTCAAACTCATCATGCACTCCTCAGGGTATCATTTACTCACAGCATCTCTTACTCTTGATAAATGAATACATTTACAAACTAATTGAAAGACTGAAAATATATAATTAGAAGATTCTCTGTCTAATTACCTCTCCTCATTGTCTCTGTAAATTCTAGTTCTTCCTCTCTATACAAGAAGATAAGGATTCCCACATTCCTATCAGATCTATTGGAACTTCTAATTCCATTCCATCTAATTGCTTGTGTGACACTGTCCAATAAGTCATTTCCTTTCTGTCCACCATTTCATTTTGTTGTTTTATTTGCATATCCTTGTTATGGACTGAATGTTTTTGTCCCCTGAAATTCATATGTTGAAGCCTCATCTCCAATGTGACTGGAAATAGGGCCTTTGTGGAAGCAATTAAAGTTAAATGAGGTCATAAAAGTGGGGCCCTAATCCCATGGGATATCTGTCCTTATAAGAGGGACAGGAGAAACCCGAGAGCTCTCTCCCCACCATCTGAGGCAACAAGGCAGCCTTCTGTAAACTAGGAAGAGAGCTCTCACCAGAACTCAATCATGATGGTACTCTGATCTCCAACTTCCAGCCTGTAAAGCTTGAGAAAATAAATTTGTGCTGTTTAAGCCACCCAGTCTGTGGTATTGTGTCATGGCAGCCTGAACATACTAAATACATAAATATACTAAATACCAATTTCCATTTTTACACATATATTATCTTTCCCCCAACTAGAAATTAGCTAACTTATTTTTCCTTGTACTCCCATTTCTTAAGACTCATTTACTCTCCTTGCCTTCATTTATTTTCTTTATTTTGAAAAATGAAAAAAAATCATAAAATTACAGAGAAAAACAGAACGCCTGTGTTTTTACCACCAGGAGTTAACATTCATGTTCTTTATGCTAAAAATTTTTTTTTACCAAAAAATTTACTATGAGAAAAGAATAAACATATGGGACTTCATCAGACTAAAGAGCTTCTTCAAGGCAAAGGAAAACAGGATTGAAACAAAAAAACAACCCACTAACTGGGAAAATATATTTGCAAGTCATACATCTGACAAAGGCTTAATATCCATAATATATAAAGAACTCACACAACTCAACAATAAAAAATCAAACAACCCAATTAAAAAATGGGCTGGAGACACGAACAGACATCTCTCCAAATAAGATATATGGATGGCCAATAGGCAAATGAAAAGATGTTCATCATCGCTGATCATCAGGGAAAAATGCAAATCAAAACTACACTAAGATATCACCTTACACCCATTAGAATGACAAAAATATCTAAAACTAATAGTAACAAATGTTGGAGAGGTTGTGGAGAAAAAGGAACCCTCATACACTGCTGGTGGGAATGCAAACTGGTGCAGCCACTATGGAAAACAGTATGGAGATTTCTCAAAAAATTAAAAATAGAACTGCCATACAATCCAGCTATCCCACTACTGGGTATCTATCCAAAGAGCTTGAAATCAGCAATTCCAAAAGTCCCATGCACCACAATGTTCATTGCAGCATTATTTACAATAGCCAAGTCGTGGAAGCAACCTAAGTGCCCATCAACAGATGACTGGATAAAGAAGATGTGGTATATATATACAATGGAATACTACTCAGCTGTAAGAAAGAACAAAATCGTCCCACTTGCAACAACATGGATGGCCCTTGAGGGAATTATGTTAAGTGAAATAAGCCAGATAGAGAAGGACAATCTCTGTATGACTCCACTCATATGAGGAATTTAAACATGTGGACAAAGAGAACAGATTAGTGGCTACCAGGGGAAAGGTGGGGTGGGGGGTGGGCACAAAGGGTGAGGGGTGCACCTACAACACGACTGACAAACATTAATGTACAACTGAAATTTCACAAGATTGTAACCTATCATTAACTCAATAAAAATTAAATTAAAAAAAATTTACTATGAGAATTGACACTTTGTTATCTTATAGACTCTGCTAGGATTACCCTGGCTGAAGGTCAATATAATGTTATAAATATCTATATAATAATATAAAAGCAAACAAGTTCTTCTCTCGAATTTCATTTTTCTCTTGTAATTTCATTGATCTCTAAGTCACTATAGTCTGAAATTCTGTTTCTTGCCTCCAGATAAGTTTTCACAGTTTTGTTTACCTGCTCACCTGTTGATGGATGGTTTCATTATAATGTGCCTCAGTGTGTATCTCTGATTTTATCCTATTTGGAGTTTAGTGAGCTTCTTGGATGGGTAGAGTCATGGCTTTCATCAAATTTGGGAACTTATCAGCTATTATTTCTTCAAGTGTTCTTTGTGCTAGTTTCCTTCTCTCTTCTCCTTCTTGGACTTCCATAAGATATATTGTGGTATTCTTGACGGTATCCCACAGGCCTCTTAGGCTCTTTTCATTTTTCTTAATTCTTTTTCTTTCTGTTCCTCAGACTGGATAATTTCAATTTCCCAATCTTCAAGTTTGCTAATTTTTTCTTCTGCTTGCTCAAATCTGCTACTGAAACCTTCCAATGAATTTTTCCTTTTGAGTACTGTATTTTAAGCTCCAAAATTTGTTTGTTTCCTTTTTATAATTTTTCTTTTTTTATTGATATTCTGTTTGTTCATATACTGCTCTCCTGGTTCCCTTTAACTCGTGTTCATGCTTTCCTTTAGCTCTTTGGGCATATTAAAGGCAGTTTAAAGTCTTTGTCTAGTGTGTCCCATATCTGGGCTTCCTCAGGGAATTTTTGTCAATTTCTTTTTTTTCCTGCACGTATGCCATATGTTCCCATTTCTTTGTCTACTTTGTAATTGTTTTTTTGAAACTGAGATATTTCAAACATTCTGATGTAGTCGCTCTGGAAATCAGATCACTTCCTTTCTCCAGGATTTGCTGCAACTGACTGCTGTGGGCTGGAGCTGTCCATTTGTTTAGTGACTTTTCCAAACTACCTTCTCAAAGACTGAATTCTTTGTTATGTGTGGTAACTGAGGTCTCTGTTTCATTATCTTACTGGTCAGCCAGTGACCTAACAGAGATATTCTTGAGTCCCTGGAGCCAACAAAAAAAAATATTCTCCTGATCTTTGTATAATGGCTCTGAGCTGGGGTATTCTTTTGAGATTAAGCCAGGCTGCCTACAAGTCTGTCTTACCCTGTACCTCCTGCTTGAGCAGAGTCCACAAATCAGCCACAAGTGCAAAATTTGGGGTCATCTCAGGTATTTACTGAGCATATGTCTTGCCCTGGGCATGAGCTTAACACTCCAGCTTCCTCAGTATATACAGTAGCCCCGCACAGCCCTTATTCCCCAAAATATCTTCTTCCTGAGTCCTCCTTCCAAGACTTTATGGTCTGTCTGCTGTGTGTCCTGCCTGTTATACCTTGCTCTAGGTTGCTACTGGTAGTGTGTATCTTTAAATGATTTCAACAGATGTTGCCACCCAGAAAGCCATTCCAGCTAAAAGTGGGCAAAACAAATGTCTGCCTCTGTGCTGGTCTCTCAGAGAACCACCATATGGGAAAAACATAAAACTACAATTTTTTTAAAACAAGGTCTGTACGGGTACCAGAAAGCCACACCAGGATCATGGGCTGCCATTTCTATGGACCGCTGATGCCCAGGGGCATAGGAGATGGATAGCTGGTAAGTAAAAACACCACAACACTTTCTTGCCAAAATTTAGCAGCCTGCTTCTTCATTAAGCACTCCCCTGGTAGCTGCAAGGGTTGTTTTCTTTATTACATTTAAGAGCTCCAAAAAATTTGATACTCTCAATTTTTTCTGTAGTTTAATGGTTGCTTCAGTGAAGGGACTAATTCTTTGAGCCCTTACTCTGCCATTCTTTCTTCAACTCATTTTTTTATATATCCAGATTTACCTTTGTGAAATAACTCAATAAGAGTACCTCTTGTTTGTTAAAATAACAATCAATTACTTATAAATTTCCCCATATTCTTTCAGGTGACCATCAAATCTTACCAATTTCAAAGAGAATTTCATCCTGCTACTCTGGTGAAAGAATCCTGTAATCTAGCCAGACACAAATACTCACCATTTCCTGATGATATATTGTTTTTACCGCATCAATTTCTGTTCCCATGATTTTTAGCTTGCATGTAATTCAATCTTAGTTATTTCCTTATTAATATTCACCCATCCTTAAGGCTACCTGGCCTCCTCCACTTTATTGACTTACCTGCTTACCCCAGGTCTTGTTAAAATACAACTCAGTATGTGCCATTTTGTGAGTTCTGTCACATATTATCAGAGTCAATTCCCTTTATTGATTTCTGATCATATTGTTGGAGGAGACTGATTTTGGCAGTAGTTCCACAGTTAACATTCATAATCGCTTGGCTCAAAATTTAGGCTTCCATTTTCTCATCTAAATTTGTGACTAATATCACACTCATTCAAGTGACTCAATATGTTGGATAAGTGGTTCTCTCATTAAGAAAAGAAAATAGGACACATATTGCATGCTCCTTACAGGATTAAAATAAACCATTGAGTCAACTATTTAGAATTTTCTCTCAAAACATTTTTGATACTGGGAGATAATCCGTAAGAGTTGAGGAATCCTTGATTGTAGAATAGATCCTGCAATCCTCAACGTTTGGATGGTGCTAAGGACCTAGAAATTCAAAATGTCTTCCTTTTTAAAAGAATTTAATTGTTTTATTGAGGACATATTGGCTTTTAACATTGTGTAATTTCAAGCGTACATTATTATATATCAGTTTCTATACAGACTGCATCATGTTCACCCCAACAGTCTAGTTTTTCTGTCACCATACATATGTGCTCCTTTACTCTTCGCTCTACCCCCCCACCTCCTTCCCCTCTAGTAACCACTAATCTGTTCTCCTTAATCATGTATTTGTTTATCTTCCACATATGAGTGAAATCATATGGTGTTTGTCTTTCTCTGTCTGGCTTAGTTTGCTTAGCATAATACCCTCAATGTTCATTCATGTCGCTGCAAATGGCACAACTTCGTCTTTTTAATGGCTGAGTAGTATTCCATTCTACATATCAGCAAAATGTCTTTTTGATGGTCAGTCCTCATTAGTTATCAAACAGTCTATTGAACTTAGAGGAACTGTCCCTTGGAGGAACATCAGTAAAGTGGTGGAATAGGAAGTCCCAGGACATATCTCCCATCAGAAACACCAATAAAACAACGATATTTGGGACAAAATATCTTTATGAGAACTCCAGAATACAGTTAAGAATTTGCTACACCCCAGAGGAACACAAAACCAAGAAAAACCACCTTGAAACATGTAAGAAGAACAGTTTCACTTTATCCGTGTTAGTTCTTTCCCCAGGATGCCACAGGGCAACATCAAATGAGATCCACTTGGCCTGTGATTTTTCCCTCAGTGAAAAGCATGAAAGTGAAGCATCCATTCTCTATTTCTGGCCTTTCACGGAACTACCCAAGAAACCTACTTCTGTCTCATCTCACTTATAGTGTTCAGGCATCTGGCACAGTTGCAATGATATGGTGCAGCTAAAAACAAAGAAAAGAGGCAAGGGTTCTTAGCAGCCTACACAGCAGTGTAGGTCTGGGAGAAGGTGCACAACTCTGAGACTTTTCCTTCAGGAGGAAGGGAGAGAAGTCGAGCTGCAACTAGCAACTCAGCATTCCAGCACACTCCCTGAGGGAAAAGGGGTAAGAGGCTCTCAGCAGCCTGAACAGTTCTGTGGGACTGAGAGAAGGTGCACAATCCTGAGACGTCTCCTTCAAGAGGTAGGGAAAGAAGTGGAACTTGCACCCAGCTTCCAAGCATTTCAGTGAAATACCTTTCAGAAAAGGGGAGGGTGGCTTATGACAGCAAGTGTGGCTTGGTGAGATTGGAAGAAGGCTCACAACTCTGACACTTCTCCATCAGGAGGAAAAAAGAGGAGTAGAGTATGTACGTTTACAGAAAACCTTTGAGTGGCTCCCAGAATCTCTACTCAGGATTATTGGTGAAGGTTTTTCCTTGTTCAAACCGGTCTATAAAGACTAGAAGAGGTGGCTGCTTCTTCAAAGGCAGAGACACCAATGCAAAGCTACAAGGAACACAAAAAATCAGAGAAATAGGACATCACTATAGGAACAAAATAAATCTCCAGTAAGTGACCCTAAAGAAATAAAGATCTATGAATTATCTGACAAAGAATTGAAAATAATCATCTTAAAGAAACTCAGCAAGCTATAAGAGAACATAGATAGACAACCAAATGAAATAATAAAAACGATACATGAACAAAATTTGAATGTCAACAAAGAGATAGAAACCATTAAAACAAACGAACATAAAAATAACAGAAATTCTGGTGCTGAAGAATACAATAACTGAATGGAAAAATTTAATAGCGAGTTTCAACAAAAACTTGATTGAGCAGAAGACAGAATCAATATCATTGAACACAAAGACAGGTCACTTGAAATTATCCAGTCAGAGGAACAAAGAGAAACAAAAGAATGAAGAAGAGTGAAGAAAGCCTACAGTATTTATGAGAGACCATCAAGCAGACAAATATATGTGTTATGGGGGTCCCAGAAGGAGAACACAGAGACAGAGGGGAAGAAAGTTTATTTAAAGAAATAATGCCTGAAAATTTCTCAAATCTAGGAGAGAAATGGACATCCAGATTCATGAAACTGAAAGACTTTCAATGAGAAAGAATTCAAAGAAGTCTACACTGAGACACATTATAATCATATCGTGAAAAGTCAGAGACAAAGATAGGCTTTTGAAAGCAGCAAGAGAAAAATGATTCATCACATACAAGGGAACCTACATAATGCTGTAAGTGAATTTCTCAGCAGAAACTTTGCATGCCAGAAGGAAATAGGACATATTCATAATGACAAAATAAGAAAAACTGCCAACCAATAATACTATATCTGACAAAACTGCCCTTCAGAAATGAAGGAGAGATAAAGACTTTCCCAGACAAACAAAAGATGAGGGAGTTCATCACGACTAGACCTCCCTTACAAGAAATGCTAAGGAGAGTTATTCAAAGTCAAAAGGAAAAACAGCAACACAAAAATCATATGAAAGTATTAAAGCCATGGGTAAAGCTTAATATATAAACAAATATAAAATACTGGAATGCTGTAATGATGGTGTATACATCACTTTTAATTTTAGTATAAATGTTAAAATACAAAAGTGGTAAGAATAATCAGACTAATTTGTTAATGGTGTCACAATATAAAAGGATGCAAATTGTGACATCAACAAGACAAAATGTGAGGGGGAAGAATAAAAGGGTAGAGTTTTTGTATGCAATTGAAGTTAAGTTACTACCAGCTTAAAATAGACTGTTATAATCATAACATAACAACTGTTATGTTTTATGCATGGCTCATAATAACTAAAAAAGTATAAATACTGAAGATACACAAAAGAAAAAGAGAAAAGAATCAAAGAACATCACTACAAAAAAATCAACAAAACACAAAAGAAGACAGCAAGAGAGGAACAGAGGAACAAAAGAACTACAAAGCAGATAGAAAACAATTAACAAAATGGCAATAGTAAGTTCTCTTTTCCTATCAATAACTACATCAAATGTAAATGGATTAAACTCCCTAATCAAGAGACACAGAGTAGCTGAATGGATCATAAAACAAGATCCAACTATACATTGTTTACAAAAGACTCACTTTACATTTAAAGACAGACTTAGGCTGAGGGAAGGGATGCGAAAGTTATTCCATGCAAAATGAAACCAAAAGAGACAAGAGGTGGCTATAATTATATCAGACCAAAACACTTTAATCCAAAATTGTCACAAGAGACAAAGAAGGATATTATATAATGACAAAAGGGTCAATTCATCAGGAAGATACAACAATTGTAAATATTTTTGCACCCAACATCAGGGAACATAAATATATAAAGCAAATATCAAGACAAATGAAGGAAGAAATAGACAGCATTACAATAATAGTAGGAGATTTTAATACGGCACTTTAAACAATCAATAGATTTTCCAAACAGAAAATCAATACGGAAAACAGTGGACTTGAAGAAAACTACAGACCAATAAACCTAACAAACATATACAGAACACTCCACCTCATAGCAGCAGAATACACATTCTTCTCCAGGGCACATGGAACATTACCCAGGACAGATCACATGTTAGCCCACAAAATAAATTTTCAAAAACTTAAGATTGAAATTATAACAAGTATCATTTCCAACCACAATGTTATAAAACTAGTAATCAATAACAGGAGGAAAAAATGGAAAATTCACATATTGTGGAAATTAAACAACACACTCTTGGAACAACCAATGGGCCAAAGAAGAAATCAAAAGGAAAATCAAAAAATATCTTGAGGGGCTGGCCCAGTGGCACAGCAGTTAAGTTCTCACTTTCCACTTCTCGGCGGCCCGGGGTTCACTGGTTTGGATCCCAGGTGGGGACATGGAACTGTTTGGCAAAAAGTCATGCTGTGGTAGGCATCCCATGTATAAAGTAGAGGAAGATGGGCATGGATGTTAGCTCAGGGCCAGTCTTCCTCAGCAAAAAGAGGAGGATTGGCAGTAGTTAGCTCAGGGCTAATCTTCCTCAAAAAAAAAAATCTTAAAACAAATGAAAATGGAAAAACATAACAAAACTTATGGGGCACAGCAAAACCACTACTAAGAGGGAATTTTATAGCAATAAATATGTACATTAAAAATGGGGAAAAATCTCAAATAAACAGCTTAACTTTACATCTTAAGGAACCATAAAAAGAAGAACAAATTAAGCCTAAAGTTAGCAGAAAGAAGAAAAAAATAAAGGTTAGAGTAGAAATAAATGAATAGAGACTAGAAAAACAATAGGAAAAATCAATGAAACCAAGAGATTATTATCTGAAAAAATAAACAAAATAGATACACCTGCAGCTCAACTAACTAGGTAAAAAAGAGAGAAGATTCAAATAAATAAAATCGGAAACATTACAACTGTTACCGTGGAAATATACAAGATCATAAGAGATTAGTATGAACAACTATATGCCAATAAATTGGATAACCTAGAAGAAATGGATAAATTCCTAGAAATACACACCCCTCTAAGACTGAATCATGAAGAAACAGAAAATCTGAACAGACGTATAACAAACAAGGATATTGAATCAGTAATCAAAAAGCCCTCAACAAAGAAAATCCCAGAACCAGATGGCTTCACTGGTGAATTCTACCAAACATTTAAAAAGAATTAACACCGATACTAACCAAACTCTTTCACAAAATTGAAAAAGAGGAAAATAATTCCAAACTCATTTGACGAGGCCAACATTATGCTGATACCAAAGGCAGAAAAACACATTACAAGAAAAGAAAATTACAGGCCAATATCTCCGATGAACAAGAAAAGAAAATTACAGGCCGATATCTCTGATGAACAAGAAAAGAAAATTACAGGCCAATATCTCTGATGAAAAAGAAAAGAAAATTATAGGCCAATATCTCTGACGAACATTGACGAAAAAAATCCTCAACAAAATACTAGTAAACTGAATTCCACAGCACATTAAAAGGATCATATACCATGATCCAAGTGAGATTTATCCCTGGGATGCAATGATGTTTCAACAAATGCAAGTCAATAAACGTGATACATACACTACATTAATAAAATAAAGGATAAAAATCACATGATCACATCAATAGAAGCAGAAAAATAATGTGACAAAATGCAACACCCTTTCATGATAAAAATGCTCAACAAAGTAGGTATAGATGGAATGCATCTCAACATAATAAAGACTATATATGATAAGCCCACAGCTAGCATCATGCTCAACAGTGAAAAGCTGAACCCTTTCCCTCTAAGATCAAGAACAAGACAAGAATGCCTACTCTTGCCACTTCCATTCAACAAAGTACTGGACGCCCTAGCCAGAGCAGTTAGACAAGTAAAAGAAACAGAAAACATCTAAATCAGTAAGGAAGAAATATAATTATCTCTTTGCAGATGACATGATCCTATATGTACAAAACCCTAAAGACTACACACATACAAAAAAACCTGTTAGAACTAATAAATGGATTCAGCAAAGTTGCAGGACACAAAACCAACATACAAAAATCAATTATATTTTATTTTATATTTTTATTATTATTTTTTGCTGAGGAAGATTCACCCCAAGCTAGTATCGGCTGCCAATCTTCCTCTTTTTGTATGTAGGTTGTCAGCACAGCATGGCCACTGACAGACAAGTGGTGTAGGTCCACACCTGGGAACCAAACCTGAGCCACTGAAGTGGAATGCACTGAACATAACTGCTAGGCTACTGGGGCTAGCCCTCAGTTGTGTTTTAGACACTAACGATGAACTATCCAAAAAGGAAATTAAGAAAACCACCCCATTTACTATAGTATCAAAAGGAATAAAATACTTAGGAATAAACTTGACCAAGGAGGTGAAGACTTGTACACTACAAAACATTACTGAAGAAAATTAAAAGTGACACAAAATATGGAAAGACATCTCGTTTTCATGGATTGGAAGATTTAAAATTGTTAAAATGTCCATATACTCAAAGTGATCTACAGAGTCAATGCTATCCCCATCAAAATTCCATTGGCATTTTTTACAGAAATAGAAAAACTAATCCTAAAATTCAGATGGAACCACAAAAGACCCAGAATAGTCAAAGTGATCTTGAGAAAGAACAAACCTGGAGGCATCACACTTCCTGATATAAAATATATTACAAATGTACAGTAATTAATATAGTATGGTCCTGGCATAAAGACATATAGACCACTAAAACACAATAGAGGGCCCAGAGATAAACCCTTGCATATATGCTCAACTTATTTGGACAAAAGTGCCCAAGAACACACAATGAGGATTGGATAGTCTCTTCAACAAATGGTGCTGGGAAAACTGGATATTCACATGCAGAAGAATGAAATTGGATTCCTATCCTACACCATAAACAAAAATCAACTCAAAATGGATTAAAGACTTATATGTAAGACATAACACTCTTAAACTCCTAGAAGAAAATTTAAGGGAAAAGCCTCTTAACATTGATCTAGGCAATGATTTCTCGGATATGACATAAAAAGCACAGGAAACAAAAGCAAAAATTAGACAAGTGGGGCAAAATCAAACCAAAAAAACTTCTGCACAGTAAACAATCAATGGAATAAAAAGGCAACCTATGGAGTGGGGGAAAATATTTGCAAACCATATATCTGATAAAGAGTTAATTTCCAAAATATATAAGGAATTTCTAAAAGTCAACAGCAAAAAATTAAATAATCTGATTAAAAATGGCAAAGGACTTGAATAGACCTTTCTCCAAAGAAGTCATAGAAATGGCTAACATGTTTATGAATATATGGTCAACATCATTAATTATCAGGGAAATGCAAATCAAAACTACGATGAAATATCACTTCATACATTTTAGGATGGCTATTATTTAAAAAAAAGGTATCAAGTGTTGGTGAGGTTGTGAAGAAATTGGAACCCTTGTGCACTGTTGGTGGGAATGTAAAATAGTGCAGTAGCTATGGAAAACAGGATGAAGATTCCTGAACAAATTAAAAATAGACCCATCATATGATCCAGCAATTCCACTTCTGGGTATATATCCAAAAGAATTGAAATCAAGATCTTGAAGATATATTTGCACTCCAATTTTCATAGCAGCATTATTCACAATAGCTAAGATATGAAAGAAACCTAAATGTCCATTGATGGATGAGTGGATAAGGAAAATGTGGTATATACATACAGTGGAATATTATTCATCCTTAAAAAAGAAGGAAAATCTTCCATGTGAGACTACGTGGATTAATCTGGAGGACACCACGTTAAGTGAATAAGCCAGTCACAGAAGGAAAATACTGTAGGATTCCGCTTATATGAGGTATGTAAAATAGCCAAACTCATAGAAACAGACAATACAACAGTGGATGCCAGGGGCTGGAGGATGCAGGAAATGGGGAGTTGACATTAAATGGGTACAAAGTTCTGTTATGCAAGATGAGTAAGTTCTAGGAATCTGCTGTACAACATAGTACCTATAGTTAATAATATAGTATTGTGCACTTCAAAATTTAAGAGAGTATGTCTCATGTTATGTATTCTTACCACAAAAACAAAAACCAAACATACAAAAAAACAAGGGGGCACAAGGAAACTCTGGGAGGTGTTGAGTATGCCTATTACCTTGATTGTGGTGATGGTATCAGGGGTTCTTGCATGTCTAAACTCATCAAATTGCACATTAAATATGTGCAGTTCTTTGTAAATCACTTATATTTCAATAAAGCTGGTTTAAAAAAGAACTGTCTCTCTGGCATAGCTAAGAGCTTATGTAGCTATAATCAAAAGAAAAGCAGTGGGTGTTTAAATAACTAAGTTACATATTCATCAATAGAGATTAGTAAGTTACTTCTAAGAAAGATGCTGCTTAACCACAAATCCCTGCTAAGTGGTGATCTTCTTTGATGTCGATATTTCACACAGTCCCAAGAATAGGAGTTCTCAAGCATCACTGGATCCTCATCACAAAGAATTCTTGCTAATTCTGCTGGCTGTAGCCCAGCTCTTTAATTTTTCCCCACTGGACCATAATGAATCATAAGCATATTCTCTGTGTTCCTTGGCTCCCATCTATCTCCACCCACCCATCACCTGTCCAAAACCAAAGTATAAACCTACATACACTTCTAAATATCTTATAGTGGATTTTTTTTAAAAATTGTATTACCAGAATGCTAATACTTTAATTATTTCTCACAAATATTTTCCAATGCCCAAATCGGTAATTTCTCCTAAAACTGGACAGAAAACCACTTTCTATTTTTGAAGTATTTTGGTATTACTATAAATACTGTTTAGCATTCTATGGAAATTATTCAAAACATCATGAGTTTGTATTATTGAAGTTGTTCTTAAAGCATTCAAAAAGAAAAGGGTATGGGGGCTGGCCCCGTGGCCGAGTGGTTAAGTTCGCGTGCTCCGCTGCAGGCGGCCCAGTGTTTCGTTGGTTCGAATCCTGAGCGCGGACATGGCACTGCTCATCAAGCCACGCTGAGGCAGCGTCCCACATGCCACAACTAGAAGGACCCACAACGAAGAATATACAACTATGTACTGGGGGTCTTTGGGGAGACAAAGGAAAAAAATAAAATCTTTAAAAAAAAAATTTAAAAAAAAATTAAAAAAAAAAAAAGAAAAGGGTATGTTTCCAACAAGTCAGACTGTAAAATGGGAAGCTATTCAGCATGATTTGCGGAGTTTGAGTCACTTATGTATGCAGAAAATTGGTAATTCTTAGTCATTCAAAGATTTGAGCCACCGGTCAAGGACAACATTCAGGGAGAAGCATTAGGAGCACTTAGTCTTCACAGAACAGAGTGAAGTGTTAGGAAAGATGCTAACACCATTTCTGTAATGTAAATAGCATTTAGGATCAATAGAGTACCTGCAAGGCCAGAAACTATGAAAAATATCCTAGAGTAACTCTAGCAAGGAAGAAAGTTTTCAGTTTACAGGATAATATCAAGTCAAAACAAGGTTCAAAAGAAATATAGAGTCCTAGATCAGCATTGCTCATTTGTCATCTATGGTATGCTCACCTGCCCTATTGTTTATCTTTTTATATAGAACTCCTGCCTTATTGACCAGAATATACACTCTGCTGTATTAAGTTGAGTGATGAGAGGATAAAACTCATGGCAAAGTTTTAAAATACATTAATTCATGCTAAAGTTAAGCAAATCCATGAATCTCAGGGACAAATTAGGACCCAAATCAGCTAAGTTAGTCAGATTTTCATTTATACTCCTAGTTGTTTGGCAGAAAAAAGATTGAAAATGTATGTGTTTGGGGAATGAACTTATTTGCTCATTGTGGATGGTGGAGACTTTGTCTCCTTGGAATCCATCACTACTGTATTTGTTGGCCCAGGAGAGACGCACACCATGGTAAGTAGGGTTTCTTGTGGATGACTTTATGTTCAAATATCACAATACGACAATTCAATTTAATTACAAGTCTTGGAGAGAGCAGAACACCTTCCTTTGTACAGATTTATTTAGTTTCTTTCTAACTTTCTAAATGTCAGAAAGCAGTGTTACACTGAAATGCTTCTTACAAACCCAAGATTATACTAGTAATTTTCCAGTT
The DNA here is from genome assembly GCF_041296265.1 of Equus caballus. Classification (NCBI taxonomy): domain Eukaryota; kingdom Metazoa; phylum Chordata; class Mammalia; order Perissodactyla; family Equidae; genus Equus; species Equus caballus. The sequence goes on along the minus strand of NC_091715.1, from coordinate 30,297,848 downwards.
TAACTTTACAGATGTTCTCAGTCAAGCTAGATACAGTATATTAACAGAGTAGAATCAAACTTCAAAATCCCAAAATGGCTTCACTGTCTTCGCATCAGAGAAGGAATTAACACTTCCGTAGGAGCTGAGGATCTAATACGCTCTATTTAAGAATTATTAAAGGCCCGAGGTTTATAAACTCCTAGGGGAACAGATATCCTCTGGAAACTGCACTAAGCAGGCACTGTTATAACCTGATCACTGTATGGACATAGATTGGAAACTTTGTTGTCTTGGTTACAATGAGTTGAAGATACACATCTATCCCAAAAGCATCCCTTCTGGGTTTGTCCTCAAATCAGTATGATTGAAAATTCTTGAAAATGCTCAAAAGTACCAAATCTTTAATAATTTTCCAGTTACTTGATAAAAGTGGGCATTTTATGACAAGAATGCACTTTACAGAAAGTGCAGACACACAGAGGGAGAAAAAAAGCCTGTAATCAAAAATGAAGAACAAATGGAAGTTCAAGATTTTAGTTACTTTAATGGGGATGGTCATTCTATTGATTATTTCATCATTCATTTTCCCCTGGCAAACCTTTGGTGTGTTATTATGTAGAAGAGGATTAAAGCCATCATACAAGACAAAGACAAATCCATCATAACCACATAAGGTCAAACACTCAGTTGCTAAAAACCTTAGAGGTTAATTCTCTGATGTTTTCTTCAGGTTTAAGCAATCCAGAAACTGGTAGGAAAAGTGAAAGTAATTTGACTAAATGAAATTTTTTTGCCCCAGTGGGAGGGAAACACAAATGTCTCAACTATTTTAATAAGGCTTAAGATTCATTTAAAGAATCTTCATGATTCATTTGCATTGATTTTTTACTATCATGAAACCTCTCAAAATCTGTTCCCCAAAAGAGAGACAGAAATGATAACTGGGATGTTACCAGAATATAAATATTACTACTGGGAAAATTATTGTTTAAGGTAAAGCAGGACATAGATTTTAGCCAGTAAATGGTAGCCTTGTGTTGATGTTTTTGTAAAGACTTTCATTTTATGGCAGCCATATATGTTGCTTGGCTGAAGTCAAATTCATTTCTCAACTTTCAAGATGGTAAAGTTTACTCTGAAACAACCTGCGGTTTCTTATAAATAGAGCCATTGTAAAAAACATTTTTAAAGTTGAGAAATAAAAGTGTTTTTCTCTAATTCAGTTAGTAGATTAAAAATATACTGTTTTTCATTTTAGTTTTTTTTTTTTGGATATGTTATTGGACCAGAAACACTGATCCGTTAGCACCTGATAATTTTGGTAGCTTCAAGGTACCTTATGTTTGTCTCAACGTATTTATTTACAAGCAGGAAATATAGTACATGGATGAGATGCCCTGACTTTCAATGTTGCTTGTAAGAGACCTTGACAGACATGGTCATTTCCTCCTGGACACCAAAGTCCGGCAGTGCAAACTCCTGCATGGATGCTTCAAGTTTGCCAAAAAAATACCACTAAAAATGACCAGTCCCCACACCTTCCCCCCAATTTCTGTATTAACTAAACAAACAAAATAAATGGTGAATAGTCTTTGACAAGGAAAACAATGGAAATTATTCTAGCTCCAGTAAACTAAAAATAATTAAATATATATATATATTTTTAAAGATTGGCACCTGTGCTAACAACTGTTGCCAATCTATTTTTTTTCTTCTTTTTTCTCTTTTTTCCTTTTTTTTCTTTCTGCTTTTTCTCCCCAAATCCCCCCAGTACATAGTTGTATATTTTAGTTGTGGGTCCTTCTAGTTGTGGCACGTGGGATGACGCCTCAACGTGGCCTGATGAGTGGTGCCATGTCCGTGCCCAGGATCCGAACCAGTAAAAACCTAGGCCGCTGCAGCGGAGTGTGCAAACTTAACCACTCAGTCATGGGGTTGGCCCAATATATTTTTGTGTAGGCTGGAATCTTTTTATAATTCTATTTTTTCCAACATATGCAATATTTTTACCATCAGTTTGGATACCCTCCAAAAGAAATTCCCCAAATGTAGCGTAGTAGTAGTGGGCGTGGAAACAAGCAGCAAAGAAAAGAATTGGTATGTTGTGCCCAGGCTGGATCCACATCTTCACAATTATCAGACCATCTTTTATCTCCTCATAGTCTTTTCATATCCATCAAAAAAATTTTTTGAGGGCTTCACACATTGCTCAGGAGCACAGCAAAGCTGGCATTTAGCAGTGTGTTCACCCAATGAAATACAGACCAGAAATGCCAGATTATATTGGTCTTGTCTGTATTCTTGTTCTTTCTTGCCCTTCTGACCCATTAGACATCTCATGTCTATTGCGTCTCACATCTCCAATCAGGTTCTTTTGAAATCCTCCTGTACCTTCACCACCACTTTCCATTTTATTATGTCTCATATTCTGCCCAATTCTCAACCCCAGTTCTTGCTCCTCATCTCCTTGCCTGGACTACACAGGGATGAGTGATTGCATTCTGGTGGTTATTCTGTTTTCAATTTTCCAGTTCAGAGAATTCACGATTCTGATCCAACCTCTGAGACAGGGAGGCTGGCTGGACTCTTGCTATGCCAAGTGTGGTCTGAGGACCAGCAGCATCGGCATCTCCTGGGAGCTTGTTAGGAATGCAGAATCTTAGACCTCACTTCAGGTCTGCTGAATCAGAATCAACATATCTGCATAATTTTTTTAAATTGAGGTGACACTGGTTTACAACATTATATAAACTTCAGGTGTGCATCATTTTGACTTCTGTATGGACTACACCGTGTTCACCATCAAAAATCTAGTTGCCAACCAAGACCATACAGATGTGCCCCTAACATGCCTGCATTTTAACAATATTCTCAAGGTGGTTCTGGTCCCCAAAATTATTTTTTTCCAGTTTTCCTGAGATATAATTAACATATAACATAATGTAAGTTTCAGGTATACAATGTGATGATTTGATACTGTGAAATGTTTACCACAATAAGGTTAGTTAGCACATCTTTCATCTCACATAATTACCATTTTGTTGTTGTTATGGTGAGAACATGAAAGCTCTACTCTCAGGCACTTGCAGCCAAGCAGCCCAGTGACATATCTTCTGGCTGGATCCAGGCCCATGAGCATCTGTGAGAGCCTTGGCTGTTGGCATGCATTCATGTGACTGCAGGGACTAGCTGAAAGAGAGCACACAGCAGTGGAGGCTAGTGACAGGAGCTGGGGTCAGCGGTGTGCAGGTGCACAGCTGCAGTGGCTAGCTGCAGGCATGTGCAGCAGCGCAGGCCAGTGGCAGGAGTCAGGGCCAGATCCAGGCCCATGAGTAGCTGTGGGAGCTTTAGCTCTTACTGTGCACTCATGTGGTGGCAGGGGCTATCCACGGGTGCGTGCACAGCAGTGGGGGTCCACCGTGTGGGCCTAGGCTGGTGTCTTGCATGTGCACAGCAGCAGAGGCCAGAGCTGGCTGCCAGTGTGGATCCCAGGCCCTGGCAGGAGGGAGGGGGAGGGAACAGGGAGAGACTCTGGAAGCTGGCATCCACAAATGCTAAAACTCGTGGGACAAAAACCTCAGTGGTGAATTATGCAGGGGGTCCATGATAGCTGTCTTGGCCATTGGTTTCCTCAGTGGCAAAAGCTGTTGGGGTCCTCTGCAGAACAGGCTGCTGGGGTCCACGATGAGGTCTTCTGTGGTGAAAGCTGGGGAGATCTGCAGCATCCACAACATCTGCTGAGGCCCTCACTGGTGAAGGCTTCTGGTGTCCTTTGTAGAGCAGGCCACTGGGAACTGCAGTCACCCCCAATCACATGGCTGATACTGGTAACCCCTGCCCTTCTCCCTTGTTCCCAGTCATCTTTAGACATTTCAACTTTGCCAGTTTCTGAGTGGGGTGAAAGTGAAGAGGGTCCTTCATGTAATGTCCTGAAAGGCTGGGGACCTTTCCACATTTATTAAAAGCTTACATGCCATTTACTTAGTATGGAAACTCAGGAAGTATTTAAAATTATGAATGGGGCATTCAGGTAGATGGAACACCAACTCTACAACATGAATTTGAATGTGACATTGGCTTAACACTGCCACTCTTGAAAGCATGTGCTGGGAATTTTAATTTCCACATCAGAATTGATTTCTAATGTTGGCACAAAATCCATTTCTGACGTAGATAAATATGAAGAAAATAAAGCAGTTATTTTGTCTTTTCAAGGAATGACTGAACTTTATGCCCCTAAGGTTGGGCTGCTCACAATGAAGCTTGCTGGATTTCTCCTAAGTAGAATCAATGATTGGGAGAAAGGGGAACTTCAAGCCTGGGCAGCAGTTCCTCAGTTTTTTTGTTTTGGTGAGGAAGATTGGCTCTGAGCTAACATCTGTTGCCAATCTTCCTTTTTATTTTTTTCCCTCCCCAAATCCCTGCACATAGTTGTATATCCTAGTTGAAAGTCATTCTAGTTCTTCCATGTGGGATGCTGCCACAGCATGGCTTGATAAGCAGTGCATAGGTCCATGACCAGGATGTGAACCTGCAAACCCCAGGCCGTCGAAGCAGAACACGTGAACCTAACCACTCAGCCACAGGACCCACCCCTCCTCAGTTTTAACATGGCAACATTCCATCAGCAGGCAGTGTGGCTTTTCTCCTGAAACTGTGCATCTATAACATGGCATAGTGTGACATCCTGATACTTCAATCCTTTCATGCCTGCTGTGGGTTTACCTTTCATAAGCACTTAATGATATTGCAACAATGTGTTTATATAAACTATAATAGTTATCCAAAATATATACCAATTTTAAAACTTGTTTTCATATTTTTATTTCCAAAGAGACAAGTGGAGGACACAGCTCCACTAGAAAGATTTAATTTAATCTTTTCGTAGGTCAACATGAAGAAACTGTCTTTTCCTGGTTCACAGGCACATGTTTTCCTTTCAGTTTTCGTTGACAACTTAGGTCTGGGAGAGACAAAAGTCCCCTAGGAATGTTGATCAAATGACAACACCGGTAGCCCTGTCATGTGGGTCTCCCTGTAGAGTTCTTGTTTGTTTTCTGTTACTCTCTTGGCAGGGCCCTGAACACCCTTCTCCCCTTTCTTTCCAACCCCTCACAGATTCCCAAGCCTTTGGGCTCCTCCCTGCTTCTCAGGAAAGAACGAGCGGATGCTGCCTGTCTGACTGTAAGATGTGTGCCAGGAAAGCAATGTGCAACGTGCGGAAGATGAAGAGGGAACTGCTGCAGGGCTACCAATCCTGGAAATCAGATTTCCCGAGGTTCTTCGTTGTTCTAGTGAATTCGATTGTAACTTACTGCTCCTTAGGCACTTGGCTATGTCCTAGATATCACATCATTTGAAATTTTCATCTTCCAGGTTAATTGCACATGGTAATTTCACATTTTAGAGACGTGAATTACTTCAGATGAGTTGAGTGTTATTAAATGATGAGAATAGTATCACAAACAAGGACAGTTGTTTATCATGTCCAGGCATTATGCTAAGCACTGAACATAGATTAGATAATTTCACCTTCACACAGTCCTGTGAGGAGGGGATTTATGACCACAACTCCCAAATGACAATTGAACAAATCGAAGGTCACAGATGTTATGAAACTCACCCAAGGTCACACAACTGGAGAGTTTGGGGCTAGAATTTGAGCCCAAGGGACATGACTCTACAGACTGTGCTCCTAACCTCATAGTATGGTGCCCAGTGAACAATGACCGGGTGTGTTCATCTTACAAACTCTCATAGATCTTGTCACAGGTTTGTAACACAGGGTGAATTCATCCTTCCTTTAGGGAAGTGAATTCATTAGGGAGTGAATTCAGTCTTGCTTTCTACAGACATTTATTATGGGGACGCTGTGCCAGGCACCGCTCTGGCCACAGGAGATACAGCCACAAACAAGACAAAGACTCAGCAGCCTTGGAGATTATACTTTCGTGGATGGATGAAAAAACGATGATAAGTCCCTCAGTTCACCTGGTGTATTTGCTGGCACATTAGTGAAGTGTTTTCATGAATCAATGACTGATCTGGATACCGCAAACTTAGGCTGGAAAATTCAGTGCTTTAATAGTTAATTTTCATCGTCATTGTGACAAGAACTGTGTCTTAGATGCCCCCCTCCCCAAGTGAGCACTGGACTTTGATGGCTAGCCTCCGGTGGCTCCTCAAAAATGGTTTGTTGAATGACAGATTCTCATGGACTTAAAATAATTATGTATGTTACTTTCTGGGTTTTTTAAAAGAAAAGATGGCAATTTGTTCTTGTAAGTAATATAAACTGTCTGATTCTTAAGAATGGGCCATGGGTTTTTGAGTAATTTCACAGCCAATCTTGATCAGAAATGTGGAATTTCAAGGCAATGCAATGTATAAACAAATGCTGGATTAACAAAGGCGTCCAAATACTTCTTATTAACTAAAAATACTCTAGTTTTAATTTTTCAGTGCAAAAACTAACAGCAAGAATTCATGCACTGCTTTGGTGTGTTTGGTTTTACCATTTGTAAGTAGAGGCTTTATTGTTTAGAACAGTTTTCTGCATTTCTCTGGAACATTTATTCAATGACAGTTATTACTTTTCTCTTTATTAAGCATGAAACGCTCCCTTCCACAGGAGGGAAATAATTTTTCCATTGTTTCTTTCCATTTTAGATGTTTTGAAAGGTAATATTGTACTGTTAACGGTTCTCGTGAAATAAAAAAAAAAAAGACGGTAGTCAATCACATGACAGATTGCATGCCAGTCACCGACGAGACGAGGGTGGGGGGTAGGCCATGTCAGAAATAACTTGTTAAGGAGGTGGAGAGGAAGACACACACCCTGAGAAGGCAGGCTTGCTCCCCGTTCTCCTCAGAGCAGTGGGTGGGCAGTAAAGCGGACCCAAGAACACAATCTCTGCTTTTAGGGATATAAGAATTTTAGAGATGGAAGAAACCTGGCATGGGTATTTCTCACTAAGGAGAGAGAACACTTTTCCCTGCCTTCTTATAAATGTGGAAACGGGAGTGAAGGCAGCACTAGAATCCAGACAGCCTGAAGCCAGTCGGTTCTTCTTTCATTAATCACTTCACTTCACCTCATGCAGTGAGCTGACCTGGGTGTAAGCAGATGAGCAGTCACGGTCCTTGGCCCACAGGAGCATACTGTCTGGATGAGATGGCCTGTTCACTCTGGGGTGAGGAAGTCTCAGGGCAAATACTACAGAGTGCTATGAAGTGATGAGGAGGGAGCAATGAATTACCTGGGACGGGGAGGAGGGGGTTTGGAAAGGAGATGGTATTGGAGCACAATAGAAATAGGATGCTAACAACCAGACCAGGCAATCTCTGCATTTTGTTCTGATTCTTCACCAAAAAAACAAACAAAAAAACATGCAACTTATTTTACTCAGAACTAAATGAATGCTACAATTTTAATTACCAGGAATCAATGTGATCAGGAGTATGCAGAGGAAAGAAGAAACAAGCCTGCACTCATAGAAGCACAGCTGCAGGGTTTCTCAGATCCTTCAGAATACAGTGCCAAAGACAACAAATCTTTTATTAATGAAACTCTGGGAATTTTAAAGAAAACATTTCCTACTTTCAGGAAATCTTGCATTTCTACCAAAGTACTGAACCTAAAATGATAATGGCATGAGGCTCAGACACAAGGGTTTAAAACCCACAACAGCACATCAGAAGCCATCCCTGGCATCTCTCAGGACTTTCTGTAATCTCTAACGCTGCATCTACATTCCATTTATCCCTCCAACATGCGATGCAATTCCAGTAGAAGTAACCATATGGGCTTGGGTAATACTAGCCTACTAGAGTTCTCAAAGACAACATATTAACTATCGCTAACCTTTTAGCTTAATTATATTCCCCCTGTTCCTTTAAACCTGCATTAGAAGAGATCTCAAGTGCCACTGATTTACTATTTAAAAGTATATAAACTTTTGCAGACCATGTTATGGGCCAAGGAATATTTGTCTTTTCTAAAATGTAATATAGTTAAAAAATTTAGAGAACTGGATCAGGGTCCCTAAATAAATATATATTTAAACTATTATTTGTTCTTGGCCCCATAGGGAACCAATATAATTTTAAATTTTTTCTTTTTTTTTTTGCTTTTTGCTGAGGAAGATTCGCCCTGAGCTAACATCTGTTGCCAATCTTCCTCTTTTTGTATGTGAACCGCCACCACAGCATGGCTGCTGACAGAGGAGTGGTTTAAGTCCACACCCGGGAACGGAACCTCGGCCACCAAAGCTGAGTGCACCGAACTTAACCACAAGGTCACCAGGGCTGGCCCTATAATTTTAATTTTAAATGTCATTTAATTAATATAAATATATCTTTGTTTAATAACATAGGCCCAAACAAACATTAAATTTGTTTAAATTACACAGGTAATTTAAAGTAGATGCCTTCCTTTCCTTATGCTGAAACCATTAATAGAAAAAGAAAATCTGATGGAAAAATAAACCAGAATGCAGTGATGTCAGGAATGACTTAGACTCGAACCTGCAGATCTTTTGGAATGTCCAACACAAGCACTGCTGAAGTGGAGTCTGTGACAAGCACAGGAGAGGCTCTAGGGTGAGCACGGAGAAATCGCTCCCCTCTTCCAAGCTCATGTTCTTCTGTCCATCCTTATGGGAAACTCCTTTATACCAAATTCCTCCTAAAATTCAATGTTTCTTTTCATTTTACTCCAAATTGGAGCATCTATTGTTCCTCAGCAGAACCTATGGTACAAATCAACTATTATTGTTTTATGCCACTGAGATTTTGGGATTGTTTCTTTCTGGAGCACAAACTAGTTTATCCTGACTAATTCAATCACTTTCATGTATAAACAAGGTATTAATGAAACTAGCATTCAAGATAAGGAAGTTTGTATTGGAAATCTAATTTAGGCTATGGATTTGAGTTGATTCCTTCCAATTTTGTCACGTATTCTTTCCTTGTCTTAAAGTATAATAGGTTTATCGCACACATTGATGTGGCCAATCTATAACAGGATATGGAAAGATTCTAATCTTCCTTCTCAGGCTCATTGCCTTGGATATCAAATAGACTGTAAGTCTCTGTGATGACTCCTATAGTATTATTTCTGACAGGTTCTCAATAATCAATGATAACATAATCACTGGACTCATTCCAGGCATTCATGTCACAAAATTTCCTGACAAAACTGACACTGATTGGCAGACTTGTTTGCAGCTGGAAATAGGGGCCAGAACTAGAAGCACAGGAGTTTAATGATTCTGCTTGATACTGGCTTTTGCAAGTAGAAAGCTGTGACAGATGCACTCACCTACTTTAAAAGGAAAGGATTCCTGCCCTCGTGCTTTTCCCATCTGAAATTTTTCCTCAAACTGAAAATATACTCATCAGGAAGAGAAAGTTGTTTTCTTTAAGGAAATATCAGAGCCCTTGTTCCAGTAGCTTTCTGGAAACCCAGGACAGCAAGATGCATGGGTTTGTAGGTAGGACTATCTTAGCCCAAAGTCCTAAAGTGGATTCACTCTCAGCAGTCACATCGATATTTGTTTGTTAATGTCTGGTCTAAATTATTTTCTGGTCTTGTGTGGCTAGTGTCAGATTTTCACATCATTTTCTCAACAGTTACACTTTCTCTTTTTCTCTACCTAAATTTATACTCCTGGTGCCCCAAAATAAAGGAGAGGCTGCCTGCCTTCCAGTTTAACACTGGTGATTTCTTATGCTGCATATTGGGGGCAATTGTAGAAATTAAGTTAGGAAATTCATGAGGCATAATTTGTCCAATAAACTTGTGCTGTTATTTTGGCGTGTGACCCCCAAAAAACACTAGACTCAGTATGGTTAAACCATTACATTTCCTCCTAAACAACCCCTCCTTTTGCATTCTCTGACTTGGTTAGTGGAAATTTCTTCCCTCCAGGTAATTGTCAGTTTCTAATCAAAGTCAACTTTGAATCCTTTTGCTCCTTTGCATACATACAAAGCTCCCTTCATAGAACCTCTACAATATCTTCCAGGAGCATTCCTTCTTCTTTAAAGGTCAGTCTCCCCTGCTGGACTGTGAGATTCCAAAGACAGACCATTACTTTATGTGCCTCAGTGTCTCCAGATCCTAGACCAAGGCCTGTGAACTGAGTTCTCAACAGACGGCTGTTGAATAAAGAGTTTCTTAGTTCATCTGCTGCTTCTAGTCTCTCCTCCAGTGCATCTTCAGCCAAATCATGATGCTAAAATTCTTAAAGTAGAGTTCAAATCATGAAACTCTACTGGTTAAAAAAGCTCATTGACACTCTATCACTTAACAAATAGGTGAAGGCTCCTTAGCCTGATATTCAAAAGGCTTCTTAATCTGCATAACTTCCCAAATCATTGCTCCAGAACCTACAACGAAGCACAACTGTGCTATTGCTTTTCTCCTTAGGTCACCATGTCATCCGTGCTTTGCTCATGATATTTCCTCTGCCTCAAATAGTTTCCCCTTTTTCCTCATCCTCAAGTTCCATCCTTATGTGTCCCACAATATAGTTATTGTTCTCCTCCAATCCTCAGTCATTCAGCAGGCCTTTAGCTCGTTCCTAACATGTCCCAGACATCGTGTGCAGCAGAGGACCTACAGAAACAGAAGATGCCATTGTGCCCTAAAGGAACTCAATTCTGGTGGATGGACAGATGTGCAGACTCTTAGAATACAGTGAAGTGTGTGCACGTGGTACTCTGGGAGCTCAAGGGATATGCACCTAGCCCAGGAGAGGGAGAACAGCGTTGGGAAATACACCTTGCAGAGGCTGTAATTTCTGGGTTGAGCTTCAAAACTTAGGTAGAACTTAGCTAAAAAAATGGTAATACTATTGTAAAGAGAAAGAACAGGCAGCATCAAGCTTTGAGGATTCTAGTGTGGGTGGCAAAACTGAAGCAGTGCACATAATTCTCACAACAATTTGCCTGCTGTAGAACTCCCATAGAATGATGTCTGTACCTCTCACGTACATACTACTTGTTGTCCTATATTATAGTTATTAACATGATTATCTGATCTTTATAGTTAGACAAGAAAATGAAAACTATGCCCGATTTATCTTTTTCATCCCTAACATATCCTAAAAAACATCTTTCACTTACATAGTCCATGACTGATATATGTTTGCTGAGTGGATAAATAATTTTAGATTGAATTGTCCTGAATTTTCACTTCAGGAGGACTGAGCATTTGGATTCTTACCGTTTGGTTCGTTACTTTGAATGAGGGCTTCCCCAAAGTGCTATCTTACTTTTTATCATATCTAGAAGAAGAAAGCTGGGAAGCTGTTTAAATTTAAGGAGAAATAATCAAGGCTCTGATAATCATCATGACATACTTTTCTGATGTTATCATATCATATTCAATATGCTATTGGCATATGCTGTCAAAGCAAATGCAAATTCCCTGTCTGGCAATGCCACCCTTGCTCAGGCCACCTGTAACATCTGTGGGGCTCATAACAAGAGAAGAAATAAAGACCTATATACCACAAATCTACATATTTAAAAGTTATAAATAACACTAAGAAACTGTTAAGTAAAATGTGCTCTATGCTCCTACCTTGACAAGGTACCTTCCTAATCATCTGGAGGGGACCCTGGAGGGGTACGTTCAAATTATGAATTCTCAGACTCTCTGGAGTTATAGGTTAGAAGGTAGTAGTACAGAAAAAAATCACATCCCTAAGCAAGAGCTAGTGGCTTTCTCCCCTTTTCTTCTCCCTGCTTTGCATCTTCCCACACTGAGAGGAGCTTTGCATCCACGTGGACACCCAATAGGTTAAAACTTTATTTACACCTTGCCACTAATATCTCTCACTTGGTACCCCTTGGGCCTAGAGCTGTACATACCTGAGACAGGTCTGCCCTCAGCATGATGGGCCCAGGAAGAAGCCCACACAGCCCTGGAAGTGGACTCAGGGCCATTTGAGAAGGGAATCCCTGGGACATGGGTACCCAGACTGTGAGCTAGAATTGGATTGCTAGTTTCCCACGGGGAGCCCAGTCAGAGAGGCTAGGAAGGGGTCTGTGTTGCCTGGGCCTTAAGGCAGTATTTCTGCTTCCTAAGCATCCCCACTCAACACACTCTCTCACTCCCATGAAAATAGAGTCACCATCATATATATTTAGTAGCTTCAGATACTGGCCTCCTCTGAGAAAGCTATAGTCAATGAAGTATATAATGAACACATGTAAAAGATCTAGAATTCTTGCAATATATAGCAAAATATTTTGTGAAGAGCTCGAGTCAAACAATCAAAATAGTGACTGTATGGGGCTGGCCCCGTGGCCGAGTGGTTAAGTTCGCGCACTCCGCTGCAGGCGGCCCAGTGTTTTGTTGGTTCGAATCCTGGGCGCGGACATGGCACTGCTCATCAGACCACGCTGAGGCAGCGTCCCACATGCCACAACTAGAAGAACCCACAACGAAGAATACACAACTATGTACTGGGGGGCTTTGGGGAGAAAAAGGAAAAAAATAAAATCTTTAAAAATAAAAAAAAAAAATAGTGACTGTAATAACGTGTGAAACTGATTTTATTTTAATGAATCAACTAGGAAATAATAAATCAAAGGACTCTTGATAAATTGTTAAGAAACAATGAGAATATCCATGAAAAATTGAAACAAAAAATCTGGCTGCAGAAAACTCATCACCCGGACAGCTGATAACTCTAAGCAGTCTGTCAAGAACATTCATAGTTTCCTGACGCATTAGAGAAGAACGAGGTCTCCATCCGATAAGGTGAAATCCTTTGACAGAAAGACTTGCTCCAACTTCTTTTCATTTGGTTCAAAACAGTCATAAAATGTAATTTGGGAGACCTTCCACTGAAATCGCCAACAGAGCTGCGATTTGTTAAAAACCTCTACAAAATTTATGATGCCACAAAACTAGTCATCCTCCCCAATGATAACTAAGAAATTATGATTTAGGTTTCAAAATATGAATTAATTTGATGAGTTCATTTTTAGGAATAATATAACTTTGGAAAAGTTGAAACTGATATCTGTGGATGCCAACTGAAGAAAAATGGGAACACCACTGAATTCAGATCTCAGCTTGACTTGGAACTCCAGCACTTATCAGATATATGACTATGTGTAAGGCATTTAAACTGAATTATTTTGAGAAATAATATCTCAACATAAAATAAGGATAATAATATTTAATATTATTTTGTGGAGACTAAATTGGGCCACACGTGAAAATACTTTGTAGACATCAATGTGTGGTAGAACTGTTATGTAGCAATATTCATGTTATCTGTTTTAAATCCCTCCCACTGTGATTTCTGACGTATGTCATATATAAAGGGTATAACCCTCAATAGCAGATGCACTTCTTTTCAGCTCAGTAGCAGTTAATTCCTCAAACTTGAAACCTGCAGAGCTCTGAGTCAGTCATTAAAATGACTGATCTGAATCAAGATGTCATCTTTCTAGTTGATGCTTTCATTTTAACAAGCAATTAGGATCAATTATGTTATCATCTATTTGATTGTTTGACAACCGAGACTTTCTGTAACTAAAATAATGATCTCAGCTGTGTTTTTGGTCAATTCTGTCATACTGTATAAACCTCAACATCATTTTAATGAATTTTTATTCTGAGGAGAATTAAAGCGTACATGACTAAGATAAAACAATAAAAGGTAAGCAAAAGGTTTATACTATATTCCTCAATGTGTATGTCCTGAGGGGGGAAAAAAAGAGATTTCTATATTGGCAAACATTTTCCAGAAACATAAATAAATCATCAAATGAAGTAGAGGTTGTTCAAAATCAAGGGAAAATACACTGTTGGATAGTCAACAATCAAGATTAATCAAAGCCACAAACAAACCTATGAGTTGATTATGGAGATGAACTAGGACAAGGATTTGAAGGGGTTCATGAAAAGTCAGAATTTAAAATGAGATCTGGGAAATTGACACTAAATACAACTAAATTTTTATCTTGTGTGACATTCATGAGAATTACTGTGTGTGTAAGAGCCTGGCTCCTAGGAAATCTGTTGAACAAATAAAGGGCCTTTTTTGTCCTTCCCTGCTTCTCTTTCACAAACTCTGCATGTGTTTGTGCCACGCTTCAAATCCCTTGTGCCCTTATATGAAATCCTGGTTTCTCAAGGCAGCTTAATGTCTTAAGCTATGATCTATAACTCTCTTTCTCCCCTCTCCATTTTTGAAAACTATGCAATTGTTTATTAGGAATTTCCAACATACACAAATATAGGCAGACTAACTCAGATACCCATCCTATAGCCCTAAAACCATCATTTCATGAACAATCATGCCCCAGCTACTCTCCGTCAACTCCTCTTACAATCTGTATATTCTTCAGTTTGTATCTCTAAGAGGAACTTTTGTAATAAACATAATCATGATACTATTTTCATACCTAAAACAAAAAGTTTATTTATGTCACCAAGTATCTAGCTGGTGTTCAAAATTACAATTGCCCCAGATATCATGGTCTTTACCTTTTGTTTGATAAAGATCTAAATAATATCTGCATCTTAAAATGACTGATATGCCTTTAATGACCTTTTAATCTATGTGTTTCTCCTTCACCCCCCCCCCATTTCTCCTACCATTTAATAATAAAATACTTGAGTACTTACTAAGTGACAAGTCCTGTGGAAAACCCTACATGCATAGCTTCTAATTCTTACAAAGGCATTGCAAGTTAGACATCGAATCCATCATTTTCTCTTGTCCTAGCAGCAAGTTCCAAACACAGAGGAGTATCCGACTACAAAGTTGGCATTCTTTCCATTATAACACGCTCCTTCTAATTTGACTTTAAGGGCACACAACTGTATCACCACTCCCATCTCTACTGCTTAATGCCCTTGCCATGCAATTTTCTCTCACGGTCATGCTTTTCTGCTAATAAGAAGGGAAACTAATATATTTCTTAAGATAAAGTAACCTCTGTTATAGGCTTTAATGAGAATTTAAGTATGGAATAATACTTACCAAGAACCATTATGGATTAAATAATAACAAGTCAAGTCAAAATCACCTGAGTTTTTCTTTTGATGGAAGTTATTCTTACTAGACTGGTGGATGAAGTGGATGAAGCGAAGAACACAGAAGTATGGTTTGGCAACCTCTTTCAGAGATTTTATAAAATCCCTCACAATATCCTTGTGGATGAGATGGAGAATCAGGGGTCATATTTTAGTAAAATTATCTATGTTCAAAGAGTGAAGATTGACTAAAGCAAAAATGTTCAAGAGATCGATATTGAATGTAAAGAGTGCCAAATCCAATCCCCAAGCATGGCATATCTTTCCATTTATTTGTGTCTTCTTCAGTTTATTTCATTAATGTCTTACAGTTTTCAGGGTACAGGTCTTTTACCTCCGTGGTTAAATTTATTCCTAAGAGTTTATTCTCTTTTTTTTTTTTTTTTTGGAGGAAGATTAGCCCTGAGCTAACTGCTGCCAATCCTCCTCTTTTCACTGAGGAAGACTGGCCCTGAGCTAACATCCACGCCCATCTTCCTCTACTTTATACATGGGACGTCTACCACAGCACGGCGTACCAAGCGGTGCCATGTCCACACCCGGGATCTGACCGGCGAACACCGGGCCTCCAAAGCAGAATGTGCAAATTTAACTGCTGTGCCACAGGGTGGGCCCCGAGTTTATTCTTTTTGATGCAATTGTAAATGAGATTATTTTCTTAATTTCTCTTCCTGATGGTTCGTTATTAGTGTATAGGGACACACTTACAATATTATTTATTTGAGTCTTCTCTATTTGTGTTGGTTAAGTCTAGCTAAAGGTTTGTCAATTTTAGTTTATCTTTTCAAAAAAATCAGCTCTTAGTTTCATTAATCTTTACTTATTGTCTTTCCAGTCTTTATTTCATTTATTTCTGCTCCGATCTGTGTTATTTCCTTACTTCTGCTAACTTTGAGCTTAAGGTTTTTTCCCTAGTTCCTTGAGGTGTAAAGTGAAGTTGTTCATTTGAGATCTTTATTTTGTCTTAATGTAGATGTTTATTGCTAAAAACTTCCCTCATAGTACTGCTTTTGCTATATCCCATTTGGGTATTTGTTTTTCCATTTTCATTTGTCTGAAGATATTTTTTGATTTCTCTTTTGCTTTATTCTTTGACTTACTGGTTTTTCAGGAGTATGTTGTTTAATCTCCCCATATTAGTTAATTTTCCAGTTTTTTTGTCTTGTAATTGATTTCTAGTTTCATATCATTGTGGTTAGAAAAGATGCTTGATATGAATTCAGTCTTCTTAGTTTTAATACTTCTTTTGTAGCCTAATGTATGATCTATTCTGGAGAATGTTCCATGTGCCCTTGGGAAAAACATGTATTCTGCTACTGTTGGATGGAATGATCTGCATATGTCTGTTAAGTCAATCTGGTCTAACATGTCATTTAAGTCCACTGTTTCCTTATTGATTTTTTATCTGGATGATCTATCCATTGTTGAAAGTGGAGTACTGAATTCCCCTGCCATAATTGTATTGCTGTCTATTTCTCCCTTCAGATTTGTTAATAGTTGCTTTATATTTTGAGGTGCTCCTAAGTTTGGTGCATAAATATTTTAAAATGTTATATCCTCTTGATATATTGATGCTTTTATCATTATATAATGACCTACTTTGTCTCTTGTTACAGTCTTTGGCTTAAAGTCTATTTTGTTTGATAGCTATCTCGGCATTCTTTTGATTTCTAATTGCATAGAATATCTTTTTCCATGCCTTCACTTTCAGTCCATGTGTGTTCTTACATCTGACGTGAGTCTCTTGTAGGTAGTATATAGTTGTGTCCTGTTTTTCTATCCATTCAGGCACTTGATGGGTTTTGATTGGAGAATTTAGTCCATTTACATTTAAAGTAATTATTGATAGCTATGGACTTCGTATTGCCATTTTAAAAATTGTTTTCAGGCTGTTTTGTAATTCCTTTGTCCTTTCTCCTTTGGTTATGTCATTTGATGACTTTCTGTGGTGGTATGTTGATTCCTTTTCTTTTTATCCTTTGTGTATCTACTATAGGTTTTGATGTTGTTGTTACTATGAGTCTTACTTAAGACCTCTTTTATATATATATATATATATAAATAAAACAGTCTATTCTAAGCGGATAACAACTTAACTTCTAATGCATACAAAATTCTCTATTTTACACTCCACCCACCCCCCATATTTTATGTTCTTGATGTCACAATTTACACCTTTTTCACATTGTGTATCTATTAACAAATTATTGTGGTTATACGTTTTTCTTTTGTTAATACTTTTGTCTTTTAACTTTCTTAATAGTGTTATAAATGATTTATCCACCACCATTACAACACTGGAGTATTTTGTATTTAACTACATATTTATTTTACCATTGAATTTTATATTTTCATATATTTTCCTGTTACTAATTAGCACCCTTTTGTTTCAGCTTGAAGAACTCCCTCTAACATTTCTTGTAACTCCAGTCTAGTGGTGATGAACTCCTTTATCTTTGTTTGTCTAGAAATCATATTCTTGGTTTGCAGGGTTTTTTTTCTTTCAGCACTTTGAATATATCATTCCACTCCCTTCTGGTCTGAAAATTTTTGCTGAAAAAAATCTGCCAAGAGTTTTTTGAGGGTTCCCTTGTAGGTAATAAGTTGATTTTTTTCTTGCTGCTTTTAATATTCTGTCCTTGTCTTTAACTTTTGATAATTTAATTATGTTTCTCTCTGTGGGTCTCTTTGGATTCCTTTCATTGGTAACTTTGGACTTCCTAGATCTGGATGTCTGTTTCTTTCCCTGGACTAGGGGAGTTTTCAGCCATTATTTCTTTGAGTATGCTCTCTGCCCCTTTCTCTCTCTCTTCTCCTTCTGGGACCTCTATAATGCATACATTGGTCCACTTGATAGTGTCCCATAAGAACCCTAAGCTATCTTAACTCTTCCTCATTCTTTTTTCTTTTTACTCCTTTGATTGGATGAATTCCACTGTCCTGTCTTGGAGTTCATTGATCCTTTCTTCCACTTATCTAGTTTGCTGTTGAACCCCTTTCCTGAATTTTGCAGTTCAGTTATTGCATTCTTCAGCTCTATGTTTTGGATCGGTACTTTTTTATATTTTCTATCAGTTAGTTAAAATTCTCATTTTGTTCATGCATTTCTCTCCTGACCTCAGTGAACATCTTTATGACTATTATTTTGAACTCTCTATCAGGTAAATCACTTATCTCCACTTAATTAAGATTTTTTTTTTCCTGTAGATATATCTTGTTCTTTTGTTTGGAATATATTCCTCTATTTCTTTTTTCCTTTTTTTTTGCTGAGGAAGATTCACCCTGAGCTAACATCTGTTGCCAATCCTTCTCTTTGCTTGAGGAAGATTCGCCCTGAGCTAACATCTGTGCCAGTCTTCCTCTATTTTGTATGTGGGTCACTGCAAAAGCTCGGCCACTGACAAATGGTGTATGTCTGTGTCTGGGAACCAAACCTGGGCCGCCGAAACAGACCGTGCCAAACTTAATCACTAGGCCACAAGGCCAGCCCATATTCCTCTATTTCTTCTTTTTCCTTGCCTCTCTGCATTGGTTTCTGCACATTAGATAAAACAGCCACCTCTCCCAGTCTTGACAGCATGGTCTTGTATAGGAGATGAAACTCGTCAATCAGCCCATTGTGAGCTCCTAGTTGTCTCTCAAACCTTTGTGATTGTCTAAGCCACCTTCTTTGTTCTTAGTGGCTCCCAGTATTTGAAGGTGTGCCAAGACCTGTCAGTGTCCCAAAGGGGAGGATCACAGTCGGTCCCAGATGCAGGCTGATTAGAAGATGGACCCTCAGGTAGCAGCTGGAAAAGTTTGTAGTTCAAGGAAGAAATTGAAAGATAGGGATTTTTGCCTCCCCCTTCTGTGCTTTGCTCAGGTTTGTAGCTATGGGGGGATGGTCCTGCACTGGTTAAAAACTGCTTCTTTATTTGTTACAGTCCTGTGGAACTTTTGAATGCAAACTACATTGGCTTTCAGAGCCAGGTGATCCATGGACTTATCCCTTGGGCAGCAGTGCAAAAGCTGGGGTGCAGACATTTGTACAAGCACCTTCCAGGGAAATACTGGTGACTTAGAGTAGACTGGAGTGAGAAGGCAGAGAAGGTGTCCACTAGCTTCCCAGATTTCTGAGGAGCAAGCTAGCCCCTAGATGTGTATTAAATTAGAAGCCTGATCCTCATTCCCAGCAGCTTTTATGGTATGCAGAGAAACCTCTTTCAGGGAAAGACTGGGAGATGAGTGTTTTTGCCCACTTCCTCTGCACTGAGCCCTGGAGGGATAACCATGGTGAGTGCTCACATGACCATTAAGAACTGCTTCTTTGTTTGCTGTAGTCTTGTGGGTTCATGGACACACGCCCCATTGGCTTTCAGAAGTATATGTTTTGAGGGTCCATCCCCTGAGTGGGAGTCTTAAAAGTCGAAGTGGTAGATTTGGGGTCCAAACTCTTTGCTCCTTAGGGAGAAGCTGGGAGTTGGGGTTTCCCTTCTGATTGTATGGCTCTGTGCTATGGGTGGGGTTTATAGTGAGAGTCTGTCTCAGCATTTCCTACCCATTTCAGTGTGGGTATTTTCTCATTTGCCCAATGTATAGAAGTTATTCAGCTAGTTTTGGGATCTCTTTCAGAGGGAATTGCTCCATGTGTACATCTGGTACATTTGTGGGAGGAGGGGGCAGAATTGATGAAAGGCACTGAGGTAGCCCAGGAGAGGCTATACATTCAACATTTTGATAAATAGTTAATTTCAGAGAAAAATATGGTTGAATTATGTTCAAATCAATTATTTGTTACACACTTTTAGGAAAACCTTAGTTTATTGAGACACTAATTCTACTCAGCTCCTTGAACTGTAGACACTGTATCTGGAAGTAAATAAACCATTTCTGAAGTGTGAACCTCACATAACCAGATCTACACAGTAATAGGAAATATCACATAGAGTTTTAATAAAGGTAGAAAAGATTCAAATCAAACATCATTTAGAGAGGATGGAGAGAAATATGCTTTATTCTATTAGGCCTATAGAAGAGGCTTCCTTAGGGAAGGAAGTTCTCTTTGGAAAACTTAGGGAATTTCCCTCTAAAATTTTCTTTCTTTTATTTTTCAGAGGATCTTAGATTAAGGTAGCAAACAAAACCAGATGAAAATTATAGCCTTAGGAACTGCTTGACTAAATAGCTCTTTCTAAAAAGACTGGTGGTTTCTTTTGGATACAGTTAAGTTCCAAGGCTATAATTTTCCATTTACTTCCCTTTGTCATTGTATATGTAGGATATTTACCCCAATTTGATGCAACTTGCACTTTGTCAGAGGAAGTCTTCCTGCAGATTCATATTAACTACATTTCTTCTCCCAAAACACGTTATAAAAACTGTCCCTGTCACTTTTCTTTTGACACCGGCCATTTCCTCATACAAAACTCAGTCATCAAATGATTGAAGGCTTTTGTAATTCAGCTCTAATGGATTGTATGAGGCAAGGGTGTTTTAAAGTGCTCTAGTTTAAAATGCCTTTCCCCAAATAGCTCATGTATTTGAAAGTGCACATACTTCAAATAGAAAAGATCAAATTCTGCTGTCATGCCACTGGAATAGCTATCTTGATAGCTTTTTATTTATAGTTTTTGTTTGAGGGGTGTTTAATTTGAGCAAAGACACATAAATCACAGGTGAGCTGGAGGTCCTGGATGTGAGCTATTGGATGTTGGGTAGTTTGAACAGCAGTTTAGGCTACACATCCTTTTCTAGAACAAGGTCAGTTTTGATCTACTCTACATCAATTTGCTTTAATACTATTTTTTTAACTTATTACTTAAAGACTGCACCTTTTCCCCAAGAGATATAACTATATTTTGACTACAATACTGTTTTGGAAGTAAGTTCAGTTCAACGCATAGTTTATTGTGGCCTTATCTTTCCAAAGGGCCTGATTATCGTTATTATGAATATTAATACATACCTCTTGAATGAACAAGTAAAACATTCTCTACTAGCATTTTAGTTTTTGTCTGAAATGCTGATTAGTAGAAAACTTAGTATATTCCACAGTGCCTTCCCACTGTCATGTAAGACATGTTAGGCTGACGGTCCTTACTTATTAACAAGATGGGGTGCCAGTGTTGTGAGGGCCATTAAAATTCTTTGCAAGACTGTTAACAAAGGGAATTGGGCCCATACATTAATCACATCTGCTAGGCTATTTTACTATCATGAGTGGTTAGTGGATTTTTTTCTTTGACCCGTGTGTTATTGAGAAGTATGTTAACTTCCGTGTATTTGGGATTTTCTAGCTATCTTTCTTTTATTGATTCTAGTCTGATTTCATTGTGGTTTGAGAGCAAACATTGTATGATTTCTATTCTTTTAAATTTGTTAAGGTGTGTTTTATGGCCCGGAATGTGGTCTATATTGGTGAATGTCTCCTGTGAGCTTGAGAAGAATGTGGATTCTGCTGCTGTCAGATGACGTAGTCTATAGATGTCCATTATATCCAGTTGGTTGATGGTGGTGTTGAGTTCAACTACGTCCTTGCTGTTTTTCTGCCTGCTGGATCTATCCCTGTGTGATGGAGGGATGTTGAAGTTGCCAATTATAATCATACATTTATCTATTTCTCTTTGAAGTTCTATTATTTTTGCTTTATGTATTTTGATGTTCTGTTGTTAGGACATACACATTAAGGGTTGTTATGTCTTCTTGGAGAATAGACCCATTTATCATTGTCAATGTCCTTCTTTATCCCTGATAACTTACCTCAGTCTGAAGTCTGCTCTTTCTGAAATTAATAAACCTGTTCCTACTTTGTTTTGAGTAGTACTAGCATGGTATATCTTTCTCCATCCATTTCTCTTTCCCCCCAGCTTTACACAGGTAACAGGCCCACAGACTTTGGTTTTGGCACAGTATGGGAGCAGTTCTGCCCACACAGGGATGCAAAGGGAGACATGCCCTTCTGTGCCCAAGGAGACAGGCCCACTGAGTTCAGTCTGATTGCAGAGCCTTAAATAGCCCTGTGACTTGGCTCCAGCCCCTCCCAGTCATGGTCTGATAGCAGTCCTGACGACCTAGGGACTTGGTAGGAGACATGACTGTCAGTGCCTCTGGAGGCAGGCCCACTGACCTCAGTACAATTGTGGAGCCTGAAATGACCCTGTGACTCAGCTCCGGCCCCTCTCACCTGAGGTCTGGGAGCAGTCCTGCCTTCCCAAGGTCCTGGTGGTAGACAAGCTTTTTCATGCCTCTAGAGGCAGAGATGCCTACTGGTCTAACTATGGATCCTGAAACAGCTTTGTGACCCAGCTCTAACCCCATTCAACAGTGGTTTAGGTCAGTCCTGCCAACCCAGGAATCTAGCATGCCCCATGGACATTAAAAGGATAATATAGGAATACTATAAACAACTCCATGTCCACAAATTTGATAACCTAGATGAAACAGACCAATTTCTTGAAAGACACAATCTTTCAGAACCCACACACAAAAATTAGACAAACTAAATAGGTCTTTATCAATTTAAGAAATTGAATTAATATTTAATAACCTTTCAAAACAAAGTGCTAAACTGACATGGGTTCATTGGTGAATTCTACCAAACATCTAAGGAAGAAATTATACTAAATCTCTACAATCTCTTTCAGAAGATAGAAGTGGAAGGAATACTTCCTAAATTCTATAGCGAAACATTATCCTAATACCAAAACCAGACCAAGACATTACAAGAAATAAAACTACAGACCAATATCTCTCAAGAACATTGATGCAAAAATTCGTCAACAAAATATTAGCAAAATGAATCCAACAATGTACAAATAGAATTATACATCACAACCAAGTGGGGATTTGTCCCAGAAAAACAAGGCTGGTTCACCATTAGAAAAACCAATTAATGTAATCTATCACATCAACGAGTTAAAGAATAAAAATCACTTGACCATGTCAATAGATGCTGAAAAATCATGTGACAAAATCCAACACCCATTCATTATAAGAACTCTCAATAAACCAGGAATAGAGAGGAATTTCTTCAACTTGATAAAGAATATTTACAAAACACCTACAGCTAACATCATACCAATGGTGAGAAACTCAAAGCTTTCCCACTAAGATCAAGAAGAAGGCAAAGATGTCTCCTCTCATCACTGCTTTTCAACATCATACTGGAAGTCCTACCTACTACATTAAGACAAGGAATGGAAATGAAATGTATATAGACTGGGAAAGAAGAAATAATTCTGTCATTGTTTGCAGATGACATGATTGTCTATGTAGAAAATAGCAAAGAATCAACAAAAACATTCCTTGAACCCATAAGTGATTATACCAAGGTTGCAGGATACAAGGCTAATATATAAAAGTCAGTTGTTTTCCTATATACCAGAAACGAAGAAGTAGAATTTGAAATTTAAAATACTACATTAGCACCCAAAAAATGACATACTTAGGTATATATCTAATATAATATCTACAAGATCTATATTCAGAAAACTATATAACTCCAATGAATGAAATCAAAGAACTAAGGAAATGGAGAGATAGTCCGTTCCATGTTTATGGATAAGAAGACTCAAGATGTCAGTTCTTCCCAATGTGATGGATAGATTCAATGCAATCTCAATCAAGATCACAGCAAGTTATTTGGTGGATATTGACAAACTGATTCGAAAATATATATGGATATATCCAGAATATCCAACACAATATTGAAGGAGAAGAACAAAGTCAATGGGCTGACACTATCTGACTTTAAGACTTAATATAAAGCTACTGTAATCAAGACAGTGTGGTATTGGCAACACAACAGACAAAGAGATGAATAGAACAGAACTGAGAATCTAAAAATAGAGTCACACAAATATGGTCAACCAATCTTTGACAAAGGAGCAAAGGCAATACAACAGAATGAGCACAGTCTTTTCAACAAATGGTTCTGGAAAAATTGGACATTCGCATGGAAAAGAATGAATCTAGACAGAGCTTATATGCTTCACAAAAATTAACTCAAAATGAATCATAGACCTAAACCTAAAATGCAAAACTATAAAACTCCTAGAAGATACTATTGGCAAAAATCTAGATGATCTTGGGTATGGCAATGACTTTTTAGTTACAGCACCAAAGACATAATCCATGAAATAAAGTATTCACAAGCTGGACTTCGTTAAACTTAAAAAAATTTTCTCCATAAAAGACATTGTCAAGAGAATGAAAACACATGCCATAGTCTGGGAGAATATATTTGCAAAAGACATATACAATAAAGGACTGTTATCCAAAATACACTAAAAACTCTTAAATCTAAACAATAAGAAAATAAACCAACCGACCAAAAATTGAACTAAACACCATAACAGATACCTTATGAAAGAAGATATACAGATAGAAAATAAGCATATGAAAATATGCTCCTCATCTGTATCATCTGAAACATTCTAATTAAAACAACAAGATACCACTAAACACCTATTAGAATGGCCAAAATCCTGAACACTGACAACACCATATAGTTGTGAAGATATGAAGCAACAGTAACTCTCATTCATTGCTGGTGGGAATGCTAAATGGTACAGCCACTTTGGAAGACAGTTTGGCAGTTTATTACAAAACTAAATATAGTTTTACCATAGCATTCAGCAATCATGCTGCTTGATATTTACCCAAAAGAGCTGAGAACTTACATCCATACTAAAACCTGCACCCAGATGTTTATACCAGCTCTACTCATAATTGCCAAAATTTGGAAGCAACCAAGATGTTCCTCAGTAGGTGAATGGATAATAAACTGTGGTACATCCAGACAATGGAATATGATTCAGCACTAAAAAGAAATGAGTTACCAAACCAGGAAAAGACACAGAGGAACCTTAGATGCATATTACTAATGAAAGAAGCCAACCAGAAAAGGCTACATACTGCGTCATTCCAACTATATGACCTTGTATAAAAGGCACAACTATGGAGACAAGTAAAAAAATTAATGGTTGCCAGGGTTTAGGTGGGAGGAAATATTGAATAGACGGAACACTGAGGATTTTTAGGGCAGGTAAACTATTCTGTATGCTACCATAATGGCAGATACATGTCATTACACATTTGTCCAAACCTATAGAATGTAGAACACCAGGAGTGAACCCTGATGTAAATTATGGAATCTGGGTGACAGATAGGTTCACCAATTGTAACAAACGTACCACTCTGCTGGGGGATGTTGATAATAGGGTGGCTATGCATGTGTGGAGGTCTAGGTTATGTGAGATCTCTGTACCTTCTGTTCAATTTTGCTGTGAACCTAAAACTGATTTAAAAAAATTTTTTTTAATAAAAAATGAGGTTTTTAAGTCATATATCCACAGCTAAGGTTAGTAAGACATTGGACATTTGTCTTTGAGATTGGATTGAATATTTTTTAAACTACCAAAGGCTTGACTCAGGTATGTCACTAGGTACTAGTGTGTTTGTCCAGGGTTTATTAACCTTCTTCCTTTCGCCAGGCATCTTAATCAGATATGCTCCCTCAAACAGAAATTTTATCACACATGGGAAGGATTCTTATAGACTCTCTTCTCTCCAGTTAACTATGATGGAGAAGAGATAGTTAGGAAAAGTCATGATGCAAATAGCTTGACACTTCTGGAAAATGTAGGGGAGGAGAATTTGCCACCTTAAGATGTGTCTCTTTGGCATGAGGATTATTTTGGGCTGGCAATTTTTAAAAAAACTACAGACATGGCAGAGGTTCTGAAAACCAAGGAGAAGTTACCCTTTGTAAGAGACATTTACATTGGTAAGGGAAATCTCCATTTGTAAAGGTGTCCCCCTCTATGTACCAGGAGGAGGGGGATGACCTTATCTCTAGAAACTATCAACATGGAAGGCAAGGACTTAAATCTGCATAATAACCTTACTGTTGCTTACTGTGCCTTTTCTGGTAATCTCCCATAACTGACCCCCCAACCCCCAACATCTTCCTTTGTCTTTAGCTGAAGATGGAATTTAAGGTGGCAGCTTCGGTCATTCTGGCGAGTTACTCAGTTTTCTTGGGTTTCTCCCATGTATACATGTTACTAAACTCTGTTTGATTTTCTCTTGTTATTCTGTCTCACATCAATTTAATTCTTAGACTAGCCAGAAGGACCTAGAAGGTAGAGGAATTGTCTTCCTCCCCTACAATGTGTACATTTGTGTGTGCAAATTTAACAGAGGAAGATGGACAACTGTTGGGATGTGCATCTGAAGACAAAGAGGAAGCTACAAATGGTAGGTGCTTACCTAGCTGACTGTTCCTCCCCGGTCCAGGTAGGCTGTATATCTCTAATCAGCACTCCAGGCAAGCACATCTTTCACGTGTGTGCTCTGGATAATACTGTGAGGTACAGACAGCTAGAATACAATGAGAAAGTTGACAGTGGAAAAGGAATGGATTAGAGAAAAAGATGCATGAGGAGCTCTAAATGGGAACACTTAAAAACAGTTTAAACATGATTGATAAAGGTAGAGAAAGCAGTAGGAAAAGGTTCTTTGTGCTGTTTGATTTAAATGCACTCACCATACACATCTTCATCCCAGAGCAATTTATAGTTGCTTTTAGTTATCGACTAGTGACACTTTAAAGTCAACGCCACCAAAGAAACACATACAATGGTATCGATTTAAAATGCATTTGTGTGTGTGTGTGTGTGAACAACATATTGAAGAAATAGTAACTGGCAACAAAAGTGCATTGTTTAGAGCTCACACTCTGGAGTTAGGCTGGTTAATTTCAAATTATGAATTAGATTTTCAAACTGAGTGTTCTTGAACAAATTATTCCATCACGCTTAGGCCCAAGTTCCTAACCATTAATATGGAGATAATAAGAGCACCTACTTCAGAGGAGTTTTGTAAGGATTAAATAAATCAATTCACATGAAGGATGTAGGACAATGCTTGGCATATAGTAAGTAGCACTTATTGCTGTAATTTTAATGACTACTCTTTGTAATTATTGGAGGGCAAATATAGTCACATGAAATGATAGTGTATGTTCCTGAGAAGCAACTGCAAAAGTGCTTCTTTCTCTGGGACTCTGTTGTCCAAAAATCATTATCACTATAAGCACTTGGTGGTAATTCTCTAACAAGTAGAAACGACATAGCAAAAGTAAAATAGAGTGAGAAAGCGAGAAAGGGAGAGGGAGAGAAGCTTTTCCCCTAAATTCTGATTTATAAATCCGGAAGGAAGAGAGAAGAGCAAAGCTAGAAACCACAATCAGGGGAGCTGCACCAGCCACAGTGTCTGCAGCTCTGCCTCTCGCCGGGAGATTCTGACCTCTGCTTATTTACATTCCTCCTGCTTCATGCTCTGCTTTGCATCATGAGGCAGAGCCACTGTGTCTCATCAATTAAAACAGGTTCCCAAATCCTCAGCTGTGAGTTTCTCATGACTCCTGGTTACAATGTGATACATTTTTATTTTATAGTAAATGTCAGTTTTCATCAGCTCAAATGTCCTCATGACGATATGACTTGAAGATATGCAAATACCTTCTTACCAGATACTTCTAATTAGGTAGAGGTCTTGGGTAGGGAGGTACTCGCTAATTACTTATGAGGTAATCAGGAGAAATCACACTTGATTATATGCTGTATATCAGCTTCAGGAAGCTCAGAGCCAGCATTTACCTCCACAGGGCTTCTGGGAAGCAGGCTCCCAGCTTTTCATTTCCTGAAAGATACTTCATCTCTCTCCTCTCAGTTTCTTCAAGTCATCTCCTCCCCCTTTATATTCATGCTTTGTAGACAGCCAGGAACCTTGTTTTGCATTATAAGTGGACCACCAACCAGGCTGAGTGAATGCTGCACAGCTCTAAAGATACCCAAGAGTTAAATCTCAAAGCAAACACAGGTGTCAGACAGCTTTAATGGGAAATCATTGGGAAATGTCACGAGTACAGGCATTATGGTTAAAGAAAACTTGTCAGCTAGTGGGGAAGCGACGATGATGGTGTCTGGCTTGTACACAAGAGCGGACTTTAGTGCTACTAACTGAATTGAAGAGAAATCTCTGAAGAGCAACGACCATGAGAACTTGAGGCCATAAATCCATGTTTATATACTTTCACCTGTCAATCTCTTTGGGGCCATTTTAAGTTAATGACTCTTAGTTTGATTCATAATTATTAAAACTTCGAATTTTTAAATCTGATTTAAGAATCAGTGCGTTTGAGTTAAGCCACACTTTTGGTCTGACAGTAAACAGCAAAGCTATGAAATCCAGCGAACATTCTGAATGAGGATTAGCCTGTCTGAAGTTTTTGTCTTTGTGCTGTTTGCCTGAATCACTTCCAATGTCCTGACTCAGGTATAAAGGCAGGACTCAATGAATTTTTCTACCCCTGATTTGCAGGTCTCTGTGGGGTTTCTGCATAAATATGGAAACAAAACCAAATTCTCTGCTGTAATTGCAGGGGTCTGGGGAAGGGTGTCAAATGACCCTTTGGTGCTGACATCTACTAAAGTAGAATAGAATTCGACCCGCACTGCGGTGTTCAGTGCTTGAGTCATTTAGAAGGTGCACAGAGGGGGTACTATTAGGTCGCGCTTTAGAAATGGGGACTATTTAGCTAGATCAACAAGGCCACAGAACAGGCCTTCACGTGAGTCAAGCAGTTTGGGCTTTCTAACTCCACATTCACCAGAGTTGCACAAAGACTGCACTCTGTTTTCAGGACTTGTGAATTTCTGTGTTCAGAGACAATTTAATCATTTGTCATTGGGTTGTAGCCCTTCCAAGAGGGCAGAGGGCAGAGCCATTCAAAGTCCAATCCGAAACCCCAATCATATGATTGTTCTCACTTGATATGTAACTAAGGGTCACTTAGGATCTAGGGAATGAGAAATGGTTCAAGCATAACCCAGGATTAGGCAAGAGATAGTAATAGGGAAATGTAATGCCTGATTTAATCAACATAAACCGCCAGAAGAATAATTTCAAGACTAAATTAGAGCTCTGTACTATCCCTCAAGAAAGCTGATTGGGCAAAATATTCAATTTAATTACCCAAAAGGAATTTAAACTACGTATATTTGACAGTTATTCATTATGCAGACCAATTAATAGCACAGTAAGCTGCCACCTCCCAATTCCAATGTCATTGTTTCAATAGAAAACAATTGACAATTAACATTTATTCTCTGCCTCACAGCCACACACGAGTAAGAATTGCTTACTCAAGTTCTTGGTATCAATATAATCGCCTCTTCTTCCAGGTCAGATTTTGGGTCAACAATGTCTATTTCATGACCCAATTTTATTAACCTGAGGTTTTAGAAGATCATGCTGGGAAGAAACCTTCAACTCAATTAGAATAGAAAATTTACCTGCCCTTGGGGCTGATATGGTAGCAGGGAGAAGAGACTAGAGGAGTTGTGTTAGTGGATATGGTAGACGAGTTGTTGGTGGTAAAGGACTCTAAACATGGCCAAGCAGGACACGAACACCAATAACAGGTGGAATGAATTACTGGCATTTGTGCTGGTTCACATTGCACTGCTGGCCAGCAAGGTACACAATACAAATTGGGATCAGTTGCTAATAAACAAAACAAAGCATGAGATTTTTAAAACAATTAAAAGGAAACTATAGTAAACTAGTTAGGCCATGAAGGCAGAAAGAAAACAGAACAGAAAACTCACCTCTGTGTAAAATTATAGCCTAAACACCCCTACTCCATATCTTAGATATCACTTGGCTACAATTATAAAAGGAGAAAATAAAGGATTTTCTGTGGTTTTTGATAGCTGCAGCACAGCATGATCGATCCTGTCGGAATCATAAAAGAAGGCTAAATCACATGATTACTGGCTCAAAACGCCCCAAGTTGCATCATGAGAAGCATGCTTTAATCTTCTTCGAGTTTACTTACTTTTGTTTCTAGAATTGGCATTTAAAATTTCTGAACGAAGAAAACAATATTTCAAACACAATGTTTCTGCCAGGTCTAATGTCTCCAGTTCTCAGCCAAAGTACCTGAATAACACATTTTTTTTCAGCAATTGACCAGAAGAAGATTAAAGAACTTGCAATAGGCACCCAAGGTGACAGGACAATAGTATACATCACTTGAATTGTCACAGAACACAGCCAGGATTTCCTAGGGCTGTGAGTAAAACACCCTCTTCTTTGGCTAATGAGTTCTGAGAAAGCACCGCTGGGTCTACAGACATACTCCATTAGTAAGATGGCTCTAAGAAATGAAAGCACAAAAATTTTGGAAGCTTGTCCTAATTTTAAGTAAAATTTCTACAGTCTTATTGTCTGTATAACACACTTAATATTGTAAGGTTTTAAAAAAGTACAAATATTACTAGTCTATCACCTTCTACCAATTTGCTTTGCCCCAGAAAATAGGGAGTTATGGGATGTGCAAAATGGAAACTATATTGGGTCGGGGAAGATTCAAACAGATAAAACAGACTTTACAAACATTATGTCTAATTGATAATATATTTGTTGAAGTTTTTGGCAAAGATGTACTTTGCTTTTTCTTTAATCCTCATTTGAACAGGACATTTAAACAACTGGTCAGGGGTTTTTTCACCCTGGATAGGTAAACCAAAATTATTCAGATACTCTGGCAGGGATACTAGTAAGAGGCCTGTGCTAACAGTAGAAATGAAGATGGTAAGAATACCCTACTTTGTGCGTCCTAACCTGTCAGTGGGTCCTCTACCTGCTTTGTTGCTGTTAGGACACAGGAAGGTAACACTATTAACAGGGTACCAAAGGGCCAAAATTGGGTCTATCACATGAGCAGTGAACTTGGCAACTGGTGAATGAAAAAAATCTTATAGCTTAAAAACATCTCTTTGCTAATATCTCCTTTATTAATATCATTCTTTATGACATCACCAATTACCATTCACTGATCCCCCTTCCCTGTTGACTGGGTCCACGCAAATAGGGCTGAGGTAGGGCAGAGAGGTCAAGTACCTCTTACCCAATGTTGTGTCATGTGGTGTGCTGAGTCTATACTAGAAGTCAGGTCCTAGAAGAGTAACTGAATAATCTGCTCAAAACAGTTGTGTGTGTGTGTGTGTGTGTGGGGGGTGTAGTGGAGGGCAGTCGTGATGTTTTGCTTTATTTTTCCTCATCCAATGTGTTTGACATTTACTAGGATCTTTCATTCTAGAAAGTTATACAGTTATCTCCGGGAATTTATTTATATTATTTTTAACTAATTATACGTCACTTACAAGGGATCCTCAATAAGATTAAGAGCCTATTTCTCATCAGAAACCATGGATACCAGAGGGCAGTGGGATGACATATTTAAAATGCTGAAAGAAAAAAAACTGTCAACCAAGAATTCTCTATCTGTTCACAATTGCTGCTTCAGTATTCTCTGCTGTTGGTTTTTAATAATTTGATTATAATGTGTCTCAATGTGGATCTCTTTTAAATTATTCCACTTGGAATTTGTTGAATTTCTTAGATGGAGACTCATATCCTTCACCAAATTTGGGAAGTTTTCTGCCATTATTTCTTCAAATATTATTTCTGTCTCTTGCTGTATCTCCTTTCTGCTGGGACTCCAGTTATGCATATGGTGATACACTTGGTGGTATCCCACAGGTCTCTTAGGCTCTGTTCATTTTCTTCATTCTTTTTTCTTTCTGCTCCTCAGACTTAATAATTCCAATTGTCTCATCTTCAAGTCTGCCGATTCTTTCTTCTGCTTCATTAAAGTATAGTTGAACCTCTCTGGTGAATTTTTCATTTCAGTTTTTCTACTTTTCAACTCCAAAATTCTATTTGGTTCCCTTTTATGATTTCTACCTCTTTATTGATTTTCTCCATTTGGTGTGACATTGTTATT
Organism: Equus caballus; assembly: GCF_041296265.1. Classification (NCBI taxonomy): domain Eukaryota; kingdom Metazoa; phylum Chordata; class Mammalia; order Perissodactyla; family Equidae; genus Equus; species Equus caballus. The sequence continues at coordinate 30,265,962 of NC_091715.1, read as the reverse complement.
CTGGTCTCCTTTACTTCTTTTTCCATGAGATCCTTTAGCACTTTGAACATATTCAAGACATCTAAAGTATTTTTCTATTACTTCCAACTTCTGGGCTTCCTCACAGATAGAAAAGTTTCTGTTAATTTCTTTTCTTACTGTGAATGGGCCATGTTTTCTTTTTTCTTTGCATGTCTCATAAGTTTTTGTTGAAAATTAGCTATTTTATATACTATAATATGGTAACTTTAGAAATAAGATTCTTCTTCCTTCCCAATATTTATTACTGCTTGTTGTAGATTATAGTTATTTATTTGTCTAGTGACTTTTCTAAATTATTTTTGTAAAGATTGTAATTTTATTCATTTGTGTTCACTGAAGTCCCTGTTCCCTTAGCTGAGTGGTCACCTAGTAATTTGACAGAGTTTTCCTTAAAAGCCTGGTGCCAAAAAAGAAAGAAAAAAGAAAATTACTCTCCTAGTCTTTGCAGAGTAAGAATTATTATAAGGGATAAAAGGGATAATGAAAAGGAGCCAATCCCCCAAGAATACATAAATATCTTTAATGTGTATGTGCCTAACAACAGAGCATCAAAAAACATGAGGCAAAAAATGATAAAACTGCAAGGAGAAATGGATGAATCCATGATCACAGTTGGAGAATTCAACAATCCTCTATCAGAAATGGACAAATCCAACAGGTAGAAAAACAGTAAGGACAAAGTTGAACTGAACACCACCATCAATACACTAGATCTAATTAGATCTAATTGACTTTCAGCAACAGCAAATTACACATTCTTCTCAATCTCACATGGAACATTCACCAAGATACACCACATTCTAGTGAATAAATCACACCAGAACAAATTTAAAATACTAGACATCATACAAAGTATGCTGTCAGACCATAATGGAATTAGACAAGAAATCAATAAGAGAAAGATAGTTGGAAACTCCCTATTATGGACTGAATGTTTGTATCGCCCCAAAACTCATATGTTGAAATCCTAACCTCCAATGTGGTGGTATTAGGAGGTGGGGCCTTTGGGAGGAGATTACGTCATGAGGGTGGACCCATCATGAATGGTATTAGTGCCCTTACAAAAGAGACTACAGCAATCACCCTCAGACCTTGAGGACACAGTGAGAAGATGGCCATCTATGAACCAGTTATTAGGCCCTCACTGAAGCTGCCAGAAACTTGATCTTGGACTTCCCAGCCCTCAAAACTGTGAGAAATAGTTGTATTGTTTATAAGCCACTCAGTCTACGGTAATCTGTTACAGCAGCCTAAATGGACAAAGACATACTCAAAATATTTGGAGATTAAACAACTCACTTCTAAATTACATATGGGTCAAAGTGAAAGTCTCAAGAGAAATGAAAATATATTTCAACTAAAGAAAATGAAAATACAACTTGTCAAAATTTTCAGGATACAGAAAAAGCAGTGCTTAGAGGAAATTTATAGTATTAAATGCATATATTAGAAAAGAAAGATATAAAATTAATAATGTAAGCTTCTATCTTAGTAAACTATTAAAAAAAGAGCAAATAAAATCCAGAGTAAGCAGAAAAAATACATAATAAAATTAAGGCTGAAATCAATAAAAATTAAAATAGTAAATCAATAGAGAATAATCAATTAAACAAAAAGCTAGTTCTTTGAAAAGATCAATGATATTGATAAACTCCCTAGCCAGACTGACTAAGAAAAAAAGAGGTAAAGTGCAAATTCCTAATGCTGAAATGTTAGAAATGAAAGAAACATCATTACTGATCCCATGGACATTAAAAGGATAATTAAGGATATTATGAACAACTCTATGCCAACAAATTTGATAGCCTAGGTGAAATGGACAAATTTCTTGACACAATACACCAAAACTCACACAAGGAGAAACACATATTCTGAACGGTCCTATATATTAAAGAAATTGAACCAATAATTAATAGAAAAGCACCAGGCCCAGATGACTTCACTGGTGAATTCCAACAAACATTTAAGGAAGAAATTATATCAATTCTCTAAAATCCCATCAAGAAAACAGAAACAGAAGAAATGCTTCCTAACTCATTTTGAGGAAAGGATTATCGTAACATCAAAAGCAGACAAAGATATTACAAGAAAGGAAAAACTACAAACCAATATCTCTCATGAACATAGATGCAACATTCCTCAACAAAATATTAGCAAATCAAATCCAACAATGTATAAAGAGAGTTATACTCCATGACCAAGTAGGACTTATTCCTGGTGCACAAGGATACTTCAATATTTGAAAATCAATTAAAATAATCCATCACATCAATAGGTTAAGGAAGGAAATCATACGATCACATTAATAGATGCAGAAAAAGCATTTGACAAAATCCATTACCCATTCATGATAAAAGCTCTCAGAAACGTAATAAAAGGGAACTGCCTCAGCTCTAAACATATAATCTAGAAAAATCTACAACTAACATGACACAATGGTGAGAAACTAGACGCTTTCCCACTAAGATCAAGAACAAAGCAAAGATTTCCACTTTTACAACTCCTATTCATTATTGTACTGAAAGTCATAGCTAATGCTAGAATAAGACATGAAAAGCAAATAAGTTTTCTATGTAGAAAACCCCAAAGAATCAACAACAACAACAAAAATTCCTGGAACTATTAAGTGGTTATAGTAAGGATTCAGGATACAAGGTTAATATAGAAAAGTCAATTGCTTTCCTAAGTACCAACAACAAACAATTGGAATTAGAAATTAAAAATACAATACCGTTTATATTAGCACCAAATAAAGATAAATGCCTAGGTATAAATTTAACAAAATGTGTACAAAAATCTAAATGAGGAAAACTACAAATCTCTGATGAAAGAAATGAAAGATCTAAGTAGATTCATGAATAGGAGATTCAATATTGTCAAGATATCAGGTCTTCCCAATTTCCTCTATAAATTCAATGCAATCCCTATCAAAATCCCAGCAAGTTCATTTTTATTGTGGTATAAAATTATCATAAAATTTACCATCTTAACCCTTTTTAAGTGTAGAATTCAGCAGTACTAAGTATATTTACATTGTTGTGTAACAGATCTCCAGAACCTTTTCATCTTGCAGAATTGAAACTCTTTACCCATTAAACAACTCCCCTTTGCCCCCTTCCCTACCACTAGTAACCACCATTCTACTTACTATATCTATGAATTTGACTATTTAAGATACCTCATATAAGTGGAATTACAGTTTGTGTCCTTTTCTGAGTGGCTTATTTCACTTAGTAAAATGTATTAAATGTTCATCCTTGCTAAGGAGCATGTGACAGGATTCTTTCCTTTTTAAGGCTATATAGTATTCTATTGTAAGTATATACCACATTTTTTTTTGGTCATTTACCCATGTATGGACATTTGGGTTGCTTCCACCTCTTTGCTATTCCAGAAATTTATTTTGTGGATATTGAGAAGCTGATTCTAAAATTTATATGGAAAGGGAAAAGACCCAGAATAGCTAACACAATATTGAAGGAGAATAAAGGTGGAGGACTGACAGTGCCAATTTCAAGACTTACAATAAAGCTACAGTAATCAAGACAGTGTGGTATTGGCAAAAGAAAAGGCAAATCAATGGAACAGAATAGAGAGCTCAGAAATAGACACATAAAAATATGGTCAATTGATCTTTGACAAAGGCGCAAAGGCAGTTGAATGGAGAAAGCATAGTCTTTTCAACAAATGGTGCAGGAACAACTGGACATCCACATGCAAAAAGATGAAATAAGACACAGACCTTACACCTTTCACAAAAATTAACTCAAAATGGATCACAGGACTAAATGAAAAATGGAAAGCTATAAAACTCCCAGCACATAACATAGAAGAAAATCTAGGTGATTTTGGTTTGGCAATGACTTTTTAGATACAACACCAAAAAACATGATCCATGAAAGAAAAATTTGATAAGGTGGACTTCATTAAAATTAAAATCTTCTTTGGTAGCACAACAATATGAATACTTAACATCACTGAATTGTACACTTAAAATAGTTGAAATGGTAAATTTATCTTACGTATATTTTACCACAATGAAAAAAAAAATCCTTCCTTCTACATTTTGAAAAATACCCTGTTACTCTTGATGGGTCAATCTGATAATCTTCAAAGAAGGATAAAAGCAAAGTCAGGAAAAAAGGAAAGTGTGAGATGCTAAAATGTAATTTGAAATCAAGGTATTTTCTCTTAGATTTTTAGTTCCCACACATTTTTCCTTCTTTAACATTTTAGTTATGCCTTATTTCCCATTAAAGTATAGTTTGAAAATAAAGAATTTAAGAGCAAAACAATCTTAAAAACTTCTGCTCTGCAAAAGACACTGCTAAGATGTCCAGCAGATCTCGAACTTATTCATCTAGCATACCTACAACATAGTGCCCAGAGTTAACAATACAGTGCTGCATTCTTCAAAATTTGCTAACGGGGTAAATTTCACGTTGAGTGTTCCTACCATCAAAAAAAGAGAAATGACACAAGGAAACCCTGGGAGTTGTTGGATACGTCTATTACCTCAATTGTGGTGATAGTATCAGGGGTACCTGCATATGTTCAAACTCATGAAATTGTATACATTATACAAGTGCAGATCTTTCAATTATACCTCAATAAAGTTGTTTAAAAAAGCCATTGCTTGGGGCCAGGCCGGTGGCGCAGCAGTTAAGTTCGCACATTCTGCTTCGGCAGCTCGTGGTTCACCGGTTCGGATCCCGGGTGTGGACATGGCACCACTTGTCAGGCTATGCTGTGGTAAGCATCCCACATATAAAGTAGAGGAAGATGGGCACAGATGTTAGCTCAGGGCCAGTCTTCCTCAGCAAAAAGAGGAGGATTGGTGGCAGATATTAGCTCAGGGTTAATGTTCCTCAAAAAAAAAAAAAAAAAAAAAAGCCATTGCTAAGAGAATGAAAAGACAAGCCACAGACTGGGAGAAAATATTTGCAAAACACATATCTGATAAAGGAATATATATCCAAAATATACAAAGAATTTTTAAAATACAACAATAAGAAAACAAACAAAAAACAATGTAAAAATAGGCAAGAGATCTGAACAGACACCTCACAAAAGAAGATATACAGATGGCAAATAAGCACACGACATGATGTTCATCATCATTAGCCATTAAGGGAATGCCAGCTAAAATCATAATGAGATCTCACTACACACCCATCAAAATGGCTGAAACCCAAAATACTGACAACAGCAAACCCTGGTGAAGCTGTGGAGCAGCAGAAACTCTCATTCATTGCTGTGAGAATGCAAAACAGCATAACCACTCTGGAAGACAGTTTGGCAGTTACTTAGAAAAATAAACATACTCTTACCATATCATGTGATTCAGGAGTTGTGCTCCTTTGTATTTACCTAAATGATTTGAAAATTTGTGTCTACAGAAAAATCTGCACATAAATGTTCATAGAAGTTCTGTTCATAATTGCCAAAATTTGGAAGTAACCAAGATGTCCTTCAATAAAAGAATGTATAAACAAACTGTGGTACATCCATACAACGGAGTATTATTCAGCAATAAAAGGAGGCGAGCTATGAAGCCATGAAAAGACATGGAGGAACCCTAAATGCACATTACTAAGTGAAAAAAAATCTGAAAAGGCTACATACTGCATGATTCCAACTATATGACATTGTGGAAAAGACAAAACTATGGAGACAGTCAAAAGTTGAGCCAGGAATGGGGCAGGGAAGGGATGAACAGGCAGAGCACTGAGGACTTTTAGGGCAGTAAAACTATTCTGTATGTATCATTATAGTATGATACTATAATGGTGGATACGTGTTGTTATACATTTGTCCAAACCCATAGAATTTACAACACAAAGAGTGAACTCTATCATAAACCATGGATTTAGCTAATAATAATCTATCAGTAGTGGCTCATCAATTTTAACAAATGTACCACGCTAATGTGTGATGCTAATAATAAGGGAAACTGGGGAATGTGTAAGGAGGATATATGGGAACTCTACTTCCTGCTTAATTTTTCTGTAAACCTAAAACTGTTCAAAAGAATAAAGTCCATTAATTTCAAAGAAAAGTATGCTGAAAGGCTTTAGATGTGGTGGAGGTACTGCTACTGTGTCCCTGCAGTGGCCAGATGGCTCCTGGGTTCTCACACCACTGCCAGGCCTGGATGCCCAGTGCACCTGCATCTGACATGACCCGCCCCACTACCATGCTTGCTTGCACACCTCGACTACACAACTGACACTGGTTGCTGCAGGACTCACTCAGTTCACAACCAGGCTCAGTTCACAGTCATGGCTTTGGCGGGGCCTTCTTCCTGTGCTGGCTGCATGAGCCACTGCTCATCTGCCCCGACAAGGTCAAGGCAGTAGACTGCAGTTTAGGGAGTTCTCATGGCTCGGAATGCAGAACCACAGGAACTTGAGAATGAGAATTCCAGCTTGTGGAGGAGATCCATGTGTAACCTCCAGACATGAAGAGCCCAGACAGGTTAACTAACTTCCCCAGGGCCATACAGCGAGTAAGTGACTTAGTGAGGATGGGGCCCAGGCAGTCTGGCCCTCACCCTGCAGGCCAGAGCCATGACCTCTGTGAAGCACTCTCTGATTTCCCTGGCCTCACAGTCACCAAGGACTCCCCACCAGATTTGCCATCAGGGAGGGGTAGAAAACCCAGTTTCCAGGAATGCGGAGAGTTCATCAGGCATCAAGCTCCGTCCCAGGCATTTTACTTGTATTAACTCTTTTAATCCCCTCAACATTTTTATGAGTGGTCACCTCTGTGAGAGATAACTTAAAGTTCCATATCAAAAGAAATTTGGTTGGTGCCCCACAATTCTACGAAATAAGACTGGAAGACTTTGCCTCTTTTTCTCACTTGAACAAATTTCGCTGGGATTGTGCATTACAAGGGGCAGAGAGATGGCTGCCAATCACATTAACTGCTGATGGGAGCTCAGCTTTTACCAGCACATAAACTGTACTTGGAAGATTCATACCTTTGAGAAAATCATTTATCCACTGAAAAAATAATGAAGAAATCACGAAGGATGGCAAGAAATTTCACTGAGTAGTGATGCACCATGGCTATTTTTATAGTATGCATGTGACTATTCAAAGTATAAGCACTTCTATCCTAAAAACTGCAGCAGCAGCCTAAGAAAAACAGATAGATATTAAGGACAGAGAATGGAGATCCAATATGCAGATTACTGGCATGCTTGAAAGAAAATTCCTGAACAAATGGAAGAGAAGCAACATTTAGAGAAGAGAATAAAGTTTTCTTGAGCTGAAGAAAAACGTTAATGTTCAGATGAAAAGGTCTTGTCATGGTCAAAACAAAATTTACAAAGATTATCCAATATATGAATGTGAATGGCTGATATTTTGAATTTCAAAGATAAAGAATGCTACAGATTTTCAGGGGAAAATAAAATTTTCCACAAAGGTACAAATTCAGGCTTCTCCTGAGTTTCACAGAGTAACAGGATACAAAGGAACAGGAATATGTTGAGGAGAAAAGGGTGTGTATGACTCAATAATTCTACATCAGGTCATATGTGAAAGCCACAGAAATAATTTCAATTATATATGGATTCTGAAGGTTCCACCCTCTCTGAAAAAATTGATCAAAATTTTAAAAATTAATCAAAATAAAACCTTTGATGTAGAAGTGCATGTTAGAAATCCAGAAGGTGAGTGTAGAAATCAATTAAATATAATGAGTAAATCTGAATAATTACTATAAATATGTTTAAAAAACACTGCAAGGGGGGCCAGCCCTGTGGCCAAGTGGTTAAGTTCGCACGCTCTGTTTCAGTGGCCCAGGGTTTCGCTGGTTTGGATTATGGGTGGGGACATGGCACCACTCATCAGGCCATGCTGAGGTGGCATCCCACACAGCACAACCATAAGGACCTAGCACTAGAATATATAACTATGTACTGGGAGACTTTGGGGGGAAGAAGAAGGAAAAAAAGAAAAAAGATTAGCAACAGATGTTAGCTCAGTGTTTGTCCAGTAAAACATTAAGGGTATTTCATTTTGTTGAGGTGTTAACTCTATTTCTCTGATTTATGACATGCATTATGACGGAAGTGTTGTGTTCTTTACTAATGTCTAACTCTCAATCTACAATATAAACTTGTAGAAAAGGATGAAGTCTGTGAACCACCAATACCTCAAACAGTGCCCGGTGCATAGTAAATACTTAACAAATGTTTGTAGAATGAATGTATAAATGAATGAATCAACTTTACCGGGGAAATTATAGGTTTCCCAGTAGGTCCCCAATCTTTGATGATTCCTCTTAAAAGATCCAAAGTCCTCCGGAAATGGTCCTGTAGTGTGAATTGACTGTATCTGTAATTAGACATGTAATAGAACTGAACACTAGGTGAGAGTGCTGGGGGAAGAAGCAACGTAAACCACTGAAAGGATGAAAGGGGAGCCACGAGGCAACCAGCGTGAAGATAAACTTCTTTCTAATTGAGTAGTGTTTCGTGGTCTGGCTCTTGTTTACATTCCTCAAGTTTGTCAGGCCTGAAGAGTGTTACTGAAAAGCACTGAAGAGACAGAAGTGTCTGTGTGGCCATGACGGATTTGTACATGGACATCAGCGGACTGGCAAGAGCAGCATTTGAAGAAGTCTCAGAGCAGTGTGACTGACCTTCCGCAATGGGCACACCTACGAGCCGACACCCCCAGGTTTTGGTGGGGTTGCTGAGTGTGGCCCATTCACAGAGCTATCAGGATGGTTGTGCACACAGAACAAGGAATGTACCTCCTGCAGTTTGTCATTTTTGAATAAACCTGTCCCTGTACTGTGTTGTAGGCAAGGGAAGTAAACATGTAATACTGTGGTTTCTCCATGACAGACCTAGAAAACATATAAATGCTGAGCTCCATAGAGCAGGAACAGGTCTAGAAAAGCATCATTTTACATACTTCCTCCCATGTGAGAAAGACCTAGAAATGTGGGATTCTAGTCTTTGTTCCTATAAAATCCCCCCATGTCAAGAGTGTGGGATGCTGGTGCTAAAGACTAGTGGGACCAATCATCTGACACTGGATGCAGAAGCAGTATCTGAGTTTGGATTCCCTAGAAGCAGACGTGAGACAGCTTTAAAGTGCAAATATTTATATATGGCATGGGGATAATCTCAGGCAACCGAGGAGTGGAGAGACAGGGAAGGGACGGCAGCCAATAAAAGGGGCAATATCAAGCAAGTTACCACTGTGATAGATTGCTAGAGCTCAATCCCTCTGGGGACTCCGGGAGTCAGTGTAGCGCATGCACCTCAGTTCTGTCTTCCCAGGGACAACTGAGGTGGGTTGTTTAGACTCCAACTCCCATCAGTCATTGTTTGAGGCTACTTCCCAAGTCATGCATCCTCTGGCTCTCGCAGCTGGCCTGGGTGGGCAGGGTGGGCTCTGGCTGCCAAGGAAAGTCCTCAGGCAGGCGGAAGTCACAGAGCTTGCACTGAGGTATAAGGCAACGGGGGTGGGGGGTGGGGCACCAGCAGAGTCTGCTACAAGCAGCAAGGACAGTTTTCAGCAGAAGTCCATAGGTTAGTGGCTGGTATTTCAGAGGGTCTGGTAGTGCACAGATGGATGGCAGTTCTCTTACTAAAGCAGCATCGAGAGGTGGTCAAGGGCTGGAGGGCCAGGGTGAGGAAAGCCCACAGTGGGCAGATAAAGGGCCATTCCAGCCTTTGTCTCTGTGGCAAAGTTTTTCTCTAGCCAGAGTTGGAAATTTCTCTGCCTTGTCTTTCTACCAAAGGTGGTCCTTGGCTATAAAAGGCATTGTGGGAGTGCGTTTTGACAGCTCTTGGGGCCACTCTTGTTGTGGAAAATAAGACTGCATGCTCAGGATATAAAATTAGGTATGATTTACAAAGAATTGTGCTGCAACAAGGGAGGAGGAGAATGCTCAGAAGCCAGTAGCTGGGTGACCACAACACACCAAATTCTTAATGTAGCTAAATTATAGTAAATTATTGTAAAACCAAAGAGTCCCTCCAAGAATCGCCCTGTGGCCAGCAGCGCAGTGCAGGAATCAGGTGCTCAGGTAGCAGAGGGAATCCCTCAGTGACACTCAGCGGGGCAGCGATACACCAGCCAGGTGAAAGGGGTGCTGGCAGCAGATTTTTGAAAAGTGTGACAATTTCGGCTCAGTACAACCTTAAATATCTTTGTTTCTGCTGAGACTTTTGCCTTTTTCCATAGCTCCTGACAGAGAGCACAGTCTTTCAGAGAGGGGCTCATTTCTTCAGCAATGTTTGATAAGAAGCTTGTTTGTGCCCCTTCCGGAAAACTCCCACGGTGGTCTCTCAGGGATGCTGTGGCTCAGGAATTCTGAGAGAGACAGTAATTGTTAACATTCAAATAGTCATGGATTCCAAGACTGGACTAAACTAATGTCAACCAGTTAACAAAATATCCGAGGAGATACGGCTGGGGGCTCATGGGTCTCAGAAATTGAAGGAAGTTCCTGAGCCTTTCATCAAGGATGTTATTAGAAATAGTTAAAAACAAATATGGTGCAAGTACTGGCCAGTCAGTGGAGCTGGAGAAGGTGCTTTAGGGCCCCAGCTGTGCGAGGCACTAACTCTACAGTCACTGGATCCTGGGGAAGGGGCGAGGGTGGCGGGGACAGTGGAGGGCATCAGAATACTTAGATAACTCAGAACAACCTCAGTTCATTAACTAGTTAACTGACAATGTGAACTAGCTGTCCTGCATCAGGAATTTCCCCTGGGTACCACAAACTCCAGGTCACCAGCGGCTTACATAGCATCTTTGTGTGTATTAGCAGAAAGCATTCTGTGCCGTCAGGCTGGGTGAGCACACTGCTGGCTTCATTGTGAGGAGGAAAGGCTCCCAGCAGAAAGAGTTGTTAAGAAATGAAAGGTTCCCCTCTGGGGTGATGAATTAGAAAAAGGTAGCCTTTCAGAGTGAAAAGGTACTGTCTCTAGAAGAATGAACTGGAAAAGCTCCTATCCAACCCTTGTGAGAAGAGAACTGAGAAAGAAGTGTCCTTTCTGGCAGAGGCAGCACGGGGGTTTGCATGTTGGAAAGGAGAATGCAGGCTAGATTTCAGCATCCCCACTCCACTCCCATGACTGAGCACTCGGTAGTGCACAAGCTGCACAGCTGTTCAAAGTGGCCCTGTCGAGCCCTGGTCACACTTCTCAAGGTTAACCCTCCATCCCTCAAACTTATTTATTCTCCTTCTCCCTTGAGCACCTCCCCCCAGTTTAATATGTTAAAAAGTTTAGAGTTTCCACTTGTCACAATTGATTTGGCTTATCTTTTTCAATTTATTTTAACTTTGGCACGTTTAACATAGCACAGCTATTTAGTGAGAGAGACAGCTGGCTAAATAGATGGCTCCATGGTGAACACCGTTCTATTTCCCAATGTCAGGTCCACAACCTTGAACCCAAGGCAGTCCCTCCATTCCTAGAGCAGAAGGAGAAGCAGGCAGGAATGGTGTATGTTCCCGAAAGCCATTCTGCTAACATCCTGCAGCCTGGCCTGCAGGGATCACTTCCAGGGATAAGAGGATAATTCAGTGTTCGCAGCCCATTAATTTCCTGGCCATGGCTGCAGAAATGTCAATAAGGTGCCAATTGTGGCAGGGGTTGCTTTATGATCCATTCTCTTTTCTGCTGAAACTCAATTTGTCAAGGCTGCCCGATAGTTCATGATAACTTTTAGTCACTATGACCTGGGCTGGATTTGGGTCATTGACTTGGTTTCCATGTTAGTTACCTAATATTCTAGAGTGTAACCATAATGCATATTCACATCAGGGTATATATCTTGGACAATTATAATGTCTGAAGATTTAGAACCTCTGCTTTCAGAGTGGTCAGTGATACATTACACGATACATAACAGGCTCTGAACAGGACAGCAGGAGAATTGGTTTTCCATTAACTATCTCAGTAGTACCTGGAAGGTCACCTCAAGCTCTGGAAAGCAGAGCAGTCTACTGCAGATGAAATGTTTTATGACACTGTGACTATAAATCACGCTATCTTGAAGGCAAACTTGTGCTTCTCCCGGGGCACTGTAGAGCAGCACTACAATTCTTACTGACTTGGGAGGGGACTGCATTGCCTGCATCAAAGTCATCCTTGGCTTCCCCCAAATAGTATGGAGGTAGGAACGCCAAGCCAGTCAGAGCAGTGCACAGGTAAGTGCCTCCCCAGTTACTCCACTGCACTGATGTGGAGGAGCTCTTAGTAATTGCCCCCCTCACATCCCCCACCCAGTTACTCCACTGTGCTGATAGGGCGGGGCTCCTCCTAATTGTTCTGTTCACATTGTACAGTTACTTCACTGTATTAATGTAGTGGGGATCCTCCTAATTGCCCTGTTTACATACATTGTCCAGTTATTACAGGACACAGATGTGGCAGGGATCCTCCTAATTGACCCACTCACATCACCTATCCAGTTACTCCATTACAGTGATGGGGCAGGGCTCCACATAATTACTCCGTCCACATACAGTGTCCATTTACTTCCTTGCACTAAGTGGCAGGGATCCTCACAATTGTCCCTTTCACTACCTCTGTATGGTTACTCCACTGCACTGAGATGGTGGGACTCTTCCTAAGTGCCCTGTTCACATACACTGTAAAGTTATTCCACTAGTGATGGGCAGGGCTCCACCTAATTGCTGCTTATCACACACTGTCTAGTTACTCCACCATGCTGATGTGGGTGGACTCCTCCCAATGCATATACCGTATAGTTACTCTACTGTACTGATAATTAGGGACTCTTCTTAACTGCCTCATTGACATACACTACACAGTGTATGTCACATATCCCACCGCGCTGATGAGGCAGGTCACTTCCTAATTTCCCTGTTCACATACACTCTCTGATTACTCCACTGCACTTATGTGGCAGGGCTCCTAATAATTTCCCCATTCGCATACACTGTCCAGTTACTCCAGAGCACTGATGTGGATCTCCTCAAATTGCTCCAGTCACATACACTGTACAGTTACTCCACTGCACTTATTGCATCTTCTTTGCCCTGCTTGCATCCCTTGTCCAGCTAAATAAACTGCAGGGCTCCTCCTCCTTGTATTCATAAAATACCCTTCCCAATTATACCACTGCATGAAAGATTTGGAGCTTGTTGTATTTGCTCCATTCATATCCCCTGTCCAGTTATCCTACTGCACTGTTGGTTCGGTGCTCCTTCTCTTTGTCAAGTTTGCGTCCACTGTCTGATTACACCACTGTACTGATGGGGAAGGGCTCTGCCTCTTTGCCACATTCACATACCTGCCCACTAATACCACTGCACTGCTCTTGTTACAATCCTCCAGACTGTCCTGTTCACATTCCCTGGCCAGGCACCATTCTAATGACAGAGCACAGCTCTTCCTCTTTGCTACGTTCTCTCCTTCAGCCCAATAACACTACTATGCTGAATGTTCAGGAGTCCTCCTGTTTGCCATGTCCACATCACTATCCAGCCACACCACTCCAGTGATGAAGAAGGATTCCTGTTCTTTGTTTAACACATATATCTTAATTACATCCTTGCAGTGATGGTGTAGGTATAATCCTCTTGGCGATGAAGAATTTCCCCGTCTAGTTACACCATCGAGATGCTGACACAGAGATCTTTCCCTTTGCCCCACTCACACTCCCTGTCCACTTATATCACTGTACCAATGATACGGGGAGGTTCCTCTTTGCCCCATTCTTGTCCAGTTTCCATGTGCACCACTGCAGTAGGGAGATGAGGATCTTAGTCTTTGCCCTGTCACACTCCCTGTCTACTTACATGACTGCACCCATGGTTTCGGGAAGTTCTTTTTTGCCCTGTCCTCATCAACTTTTCATTTGCACCACTGCAGTAGTGATACAAGGATATTGCTCTTTGTGCCATTCACACTCCATTCCCAGGTATATATGACACTGATGATGCAGTTTTCTCCTCTTCACCCTTTTCACACTCCCTCTCCACATACACAACCACAACAGATGATGTGAGGCTGCTCCTATTGTGCAGTTCATGTTCCACTCCTATTACAGCACTACACTTGTGACTTGAGGATGCTCCTCATTGCCCTCTTTACATCCTGCGTCCAGTTACACTTATAAACTGATGTTGTGGGATTCCTATTATTTGCCCAGTTCATATCAACTGTGCAGTTACTCCACTGCACTGACGGGGCAGGGCTCTTCCTAGTCACCTTTTTTCATATGCAGCCCAGTTACTCCATTGTACTAACGTTGAGTGGCTCCTCCTAGTTGCCCTATCAATGTCCCCTGTCAAATTAGACCTCTGCAATGATGTTTCAGGGCTCCTCCTCTTGGCATGGTCACATCCTCTTCCAAGTTACACCATGGCACTGATGGTCCACACTCCTCCTTGCTGCCTCATTCACACCTTCTGTGCAGTTACTCAACGCAGTGGTGATGCAGATTCCAGCTCTTCAGGCCTTTCAGTCCCTGCACAGGTCCACGTGGCACAGATGAGTCGAGCCTCATCTTCACCCTGCTCACAGCCACCAGGTGTGGTTACACCATTGCAGCGATAGTATGGATCTGCTCCTCTCTGCCCTGTTTTCATCCTCTGGCCAAGCACAGAGATGGTGTGAGAATCTTCTTCTTTGCTCTGTTCACACTCCCTGTTCACTCGCACAACTGCACTGATGAGGTGGGGCTGCTCCTCCTCGCAACTCTCCTTTCCCTGTCCACTCAGTCAGTACCCTGATGGCGTCAGGTTGCTCCTCTAACCCTGTTCACATCTGTACCCAGTTACACAACCACACTGAAGTACAGTGACCCTCCTCTTCATGCCTTTCACATGCCCTGTCCAGGCACGTTACCATGGTAACGATGCTGCGAGGATCGCCCTTTGCTTATTCAGATCCGCTGTGCATTTACACCACTGCACTGATGGTGCCTTTCTGTGCCCTGTTCACATTGCCAACCCAGGAAGAACAGTACACTGGTGCTCTGCACGTGCTACTTTTTGTCACACTCACATCTCGTGCAATGTAACCACTGTGCTGGTGGTGCAGTGTTCTTCCTCTTGGCCTCATTCCTGTATCCCAGCCAAGTTATATCACTGAACTCACGGTTTGGGGCTTCTCCTCTTTGCCCCGTTTAAAGGTCCTGTCCAGTTATACCTTAGTACTAATGATGTGAGGATTCTCCTGTTTTGTCTGTTCACCATCCCCAATGAACTCTTGAGGTAGGACTCCTCCTCTTTGCCCTTCTCACGTCCCAGGTCCAGTCCCACCTGTGCGCTGATAGACCAGGGATCGCCCCCTTTCCCCCTTTGACATTTCTAGTCCAGTTGTCCCACCGCACCAAGGGCATGGGGCTCTATTTGCTCTGTTCACAATCCCACCCAGGTACATCACTGTACTCATGGATGGTGCCTCATCCTCTTTGTCCTGTTCACATCCTCTATCCACTCATGCTGTTACCAACATTATGGCGCAGGGCTACTATTCTTTGCACAGATAACACCTCCTGGTCAGTTATATCAGTGACACCAGCGCATGGATGGGGCAGGGCTCCTTCTCTTTGCCCTGTTCGAATACTCTGCTCAATGACATCACTACACTGATGCAGTGATCCAGATCTCTTCCTCTTGGCCTTGTTAACATGCCCTGTACTGTATTTTGTACTGATAGGGGGAGGGGGCTCATTCTCCTTGTGCCCTTCACATCCCTTGTCATTTATACCACCATACTGATGGTGCTGAGCTCCTTTTCTTTGCCATGATCACATTCCCTGTCCAGAGTTACCACTATACTAATGGTGTGAGCATGTGTCTCACTTCCTGTACACATCTTCCATCCAGGAACTGATGGTGCACGTTTCCCTCTTGTCATACCCATAATGTTTGGGGCTTCCCATCTTTGCCCCTTTCAGAAAGCTTCTCAAGCTACACCACTGCTCTCATCGATTGGAGATCCTCCTCTATTCCCAGTCACTATCACTATCCAGTTACTCCACAGTCCTGATAGAGTAGTGTTCTTCCTCTTCGCCTGTCCACATCCCCTGGACAGTTACTCCACTGCACTGAAGGTGGAGGGGTCCTATTGACTGGCCTGGTCACTTTTCCTCCTGTCCAGCTACATTAGTTCGCTAAAGGCTTAGGGGACTATCTCTTTGCATCTTCACCTCAACTGTCCAGTTACACTATTGCATTTGGTGTAGGGCTTTTCCTCCTTGTCCCAGTCACAGGCCTCATCTAGAGATCCACTGCCTTTATGGGGCAGTACTCCTACTATCTGCCACATTCATACCCTCTGTCCAGTTGCTCTAATGAACTGATGATGTGAGACCCTTTCCCTTTGCCCTTTTTATAACCCCTGACAAGTATATCATTTCACTGATGGGGAGGACCTCATCTTCACTGCCTTGCTCATATCCCCTGTTCAGTTTCTCTTCACTCTGTTCACATTCTGCAATTAATGCACTGATGGTTCAAGGGTCCTCCTCATTAGTCTGGTCACGTACCCTTCCCAGTTACTCCACTGGACTGAAAGAATGGGCCTTCTCTTTCCCTGTTCACATCCTTTGTCCAGTTCTGGCACTCTACTCCTGGGGCAGGGCCCCTCCTCTTTGCCTTGTTCACATGCTCATTCCTTTACAGCACTGCACACATTGGGCAGAACTCCTTTCTTGTGCCGTTCACATACTCTGTCCAATTACACCAGGACACTGATTGTGCAAGCTCCATTTCTTTTCCCAATCACACCTTCTGCCAAGATGCCCCCAGGGCACTGATAGCATAAGATTCCTCCTCTTTGCCCTACTCATACATATTCCCTTCTTTGTTACTCCACTGCACTCACGGGACAGGTATCTTCATTCATATTCACTGCCAGGTTAAACCAATGCACTGATGGATGATCAGGCATCCTCCTTTCCATGTTTGCACCCTGTCCAGTTACCCCACTGCATTGATGTTGTAGGGTTCTAATTTGCTCCCTTCACATTGCCCACCCAGTTCCTCTACTCCAATAGTACAACAGCCTTCCTCTCTGCCCTGCAAAGAAATCACCAGGTACACCCTGGATGCTATTAATAAGCTCAATAATGTTAGGAGACAGTGCCTTGATGGACAGAATAACTGCACTGAGACAGTGATAATCTACAGTCAGGTGCCACTCTTGTTTGTCTGCCTTAGCTCTGGCCAGATAGGGCTATTAAAAGGAGAAATGGGGGGCCAGCCCCATGGTGTAGTGGTTAAGTTCAGCACGTTCCACTTGGGCAGCCCGGGTTCATGGGTTCAGATCCTGGCTGTGGTCCTACCAGTCATCAGCCATGCTGAGGCAGCAACTCACATACAAAATAGAGGAAGATTGGCACAGGTGTTAGCTCAGGGCAAATCTTCCTTACCAAAAAAAAAGAAAAAAAGGGAGAGATGTTAGGCATGGTAAGAACCACAAGTTTTTAAAAGATCTGAAATAATGGGCCTGTGTCCAGCCATAACTTGCAGCTTGTATTGAGACATACTGACAGTCTTAATGGGAGGTGAGAGGTCCACAGGCTCCCAGTGAGCAAGTCCCAGAGCAAGTGCTACCAATTTTGGCTTGTTTCAATTTAAGAGACTTCCTGAAATGGTGTCCATGCCTATGATTCGATGGACCAGAGATAGAGGGGCTACCAGCACTGGCAAGTCAGTTAATTTGATAGATCTGATCATAACATCAAGTGAGACCCATATGCCCTGAATGGGGAGACCTGATATGCCTTGGATTTTAAATAGGTTGCCATATTTTTTGAAAAGGGAAGAGTTATCCAGAATAACTGTGTCTAAAAGGGTCAGGAAAAGTTGGCTATTTTGCGGGTTCCAATGGACCATCAGAGTAGTTTATGTGTGATTGTCCCCAGGCAGTGCGGTGAGCTCCAGGGAGTCACCATCACCCTGGGGGTGGGGGATTTGCCATTGTTGAAGGTGACTGCCATTGTTGAAGGTCAGGATAGGGCGCAGGACCCCTCAAACTAGGAACTGATAGTGCCTCCCTCTGGCTGAGCGGGGCTTCACCTATCCACTGAAGGGAACTCTCCTCACATGAGTTCCAAAGATATCTGGCAAGTTTTTTAATTGCTGGAGTTCACAGACAGATTGGCCTGAAATTTTTTCATGAGAGATGTCTATGTCTCTAAGTTGCCAATATTTATAGGTTTGTCTGGGGATGATGGTTGAGAGTTCTGTGGTGCCTCAGCAAGAGCTGACTGTGGATTAGGAAAAGGTTCTAAATTAAGAAATGCCTCCTTCAGTAGTTTGAGGTTTTGAAATGGCTGCCCAGCTATGAGGTCTGAGAGAACTCCCATTTCCTGGAGTTCCACAGAGAGATTTATACTGGAGAAGGGGGGAGGGGTCCCCTGAGGGAGAGGCTCATTAGGTGGAGGAGATTGCCTAGAAGGAAAATGCTTAGAGGGTTGGGCCAGTGGCTGGCTCCAAAAAACTAAAACCTGTTTATTGTTGGATGAGTTGCTCTCAAGTCAACTAGGATATCTATTCCCTCTAGGGCTTCCCTTATTGTGTGGGTTGAGCTGATAAGAGAATCACAGGTTTATAATCTGGGGGGAGGAGGAGCTTTAGGAAAAGTTCTTTGGATTCTGGGTCAAGGAGGGCAAACTCTGGGTATGAAATGGCTTCATTATCTGCAGGGTCAGAGTTTTCTACAAAACAATAAAAGCACCAAACCATGCCAATTTTGCATAATAATGTTTTGGCCTCCTCTGCTGTTTGCCATTTATCCTCAGCCTTAGAAGTGATTGCAGTATCTAGGGTGAGCCCATTCCCAGGCCACAAAAATCCAATGTAATAACAGAAGGGGCTCACTCAGCATGGTGATTTCCTGGAGGCTGCTCCAATCTGGCTCAGCAGGGTCACTTTCATCTGTTTGATAGGTGTGCTGAGTACAGGTGCAAGTCTAGCCACAGTATACAAGGAGGAGTCCAAACCTACGTAGAAACCTATCCCAGAGAACTTGAGGGTCTCCGAGTAATGCATGTATTTAGGAATCTCAGGCTATTCTCACTAATTGCCTCATTTCTTGGACCATGAGCCAGAGCTTGGAGACAGTAGTTAGACCCTTAGAAGCCAGTATGCCCCCTTTTCCTGAACTCTCTGTACAAAGTCCTTTAAGATGGTTTGTATTTCAAGCCTTGTGAAATTTCGAGTCTCTGTCTCAATTTCCTGTTCACTCCCCAAGGTTTTCACCTGTTGGGAGTTTAGCAGGAATACCTGCAGTGGTGGTTTGGTGTCGACCTCTGCAGGATTGGGATCTACTACCAAGAGGGGAATTGTGGCACTGCCTGATTTATTCTTATGCTTTGTTTCTAAAATCAAAGCTCTTGGACTGAGGAGCACTCAAGAGCATTAGTGTGGTATTTTACAAGTATCAATTAAATTGAGCACATCATCAGGAGTTTTGGAGACACTGGAACCAGATGTTCCTTATTCTTCCATTTTTTCATTAAATATTGTGCCAAGGGCCTCTAAGGATATGAACTCTTATAACCCACAGAGTCCAGGGATGAAGCGCAATACAGCAGCAAGGCAGACAACAGTAGAGGAGTTTGCGACCAACACAACAATGTTTGCAGGGAGCCATGGTCTCCATGGAAAGAGCGGACCACATCACTGGTCAAAAGGTCCTTTCAGTGTAAGGATATCTGGGTGGGCAGTTTACCGCTACCCAAAGACACAGGCCAATGTACCTAGCACATATGAGGAAGGGAGCTGCTTTTAGTTGAGTAGCCCCTACAGACTGCAGCCCTAGTAGAGGTTCAGTGGATCAGACGCACCTGTATGAAGATAGAGGGAACCACTTCCTGTTTCTTTGGGAGGACCTTCACACAGTATAATAGCCAACTATCCGAGGCTCTCCTGGGGACCTCACCCAAATTAGGTGTATTGTAAACACTTAAGGAGCCAATGGGGGACCACTTTGCCCAGACTACAGCACCCTAAGGTAGACAGCCACTTGGGGAGGACTCAGCTTTTTGAGCTCTGCTACAATTTAGATTGGAGAACCAGGGCAATAGGAGACAGACACAACACAATTCAATGACCACTAAAGCACAAGCCAGCCAACAGCCAGCAGTGCCTTCCCATACAGTATTTGCTATCTGTTGGATTCAGTTAGTAAACCAAGAAGCATGTCATCCCTGACTGTCACCAAAGTACTATACCCTGCTCACTGCGACTGTTTTAAAATGTACCTAAGATTTGTTTTAATCACATATGGTAAGATAACAGACATGGAGACAAATGCCTTTCAAAGAAGAGTTTATTACTCACAGTTCCCCAAAGGACAGGAGGCATGGCATGCCACACAGGGTCACTTGCAGGGAGAAGAGGAACCAGGTCCTTTATTACTATAGCAGTGAGTAGTAGCTAGATGAGGACATTCCCTATAGAGAAGGAAGCAAAACATGTTGAAGCTTGTGGTTGGAGGGTTTGTAATAAGATTTCTTCATGCTCAAGAAAACACTGGGATGATGGAGAAGTAAACAACCTTGGGATTTTAGCATGAACTAACAACTCAAAGATGCCAAATCATCAATTACGGAATATTAAAAATAGTTATTGCTATTACAGCCTACTATTCACGAACCTCCTGCAGGGTACTCCCCTAGGCTGAATGTTCACCAGCCACACACTTCTAATCAGATCCTCCACTAGCCTGTCTGTACCCTCAGCCTTTGTACCTCTTGCTGAATCCTCTCCCAGGTTGTCTGAATCCTCCACTTATGTAAGTCTTACAAGATCTTCCCCTAGAATGGCTCTTTATTTCACCCAGGCACCTCCTGACCAGTTCTCCCATAGACTAGATGCTACCTCTTTCCATGCACCTCCTCCTGTGTCTTCCCCTAGGGTGGGTGTTCCATCCATCATTTAGGTCCTACCGAGTCCTCCCCCAGTCTGAATATTCCTTCCTCCCTTGCATCCTTCCTTTATGCTTTAGGAAATGATGTACTGATACTCATGGAAGGACCTCTCTTTCTTGAATTCTATTTTGAGGGTCTAAAGACTCTTTCTAAAGAGTCAGGTGGTCTCCCTCTGGCCACATCCTGCAGGATTTGTCAGATAGAGGAGCCAAGGGAGGCTGAGCCTTCAAAACACCTGTTTCCAGAGGGTGCTTTCAGTGGCAGGCCAGCCTAGTTCCAAGGCGTGGGTTCACAGCAACATCAAACCAACCTTACCCTCCAAGTTTCCCTCAGGCTCGACTCTTAGGTTCATCTCTTCTCATACGTGATGTTTCCTCCTGTGTTGACCTGTGTCTTGTGGTCATGTGCCTGCCCCTGATACTGCTTTTGATCACAGGCCTGGTTTGGAACCCACACCCTCCCCAGCCCCTGGTCCCTACTCACTCCAGTTTTAGTTTTCGCATGGTGTCTTCTCTGCAGGGCCCAAGCTAGAGCAAATCCTTCCTCACCATCCCCCTATGTGTCTTTTCGAAACGCACAAAAAGTCTAAACTTGGGCAGCTCATCCTTTCCCAAGGGCAGTGATTCTCACTCTCCGCCTACCTTCCTCCCCTGAGTGTGGGACCCCTGTGCACGTGTAGGAGGGGGATTTGGCAAGGTGCCGCATTTAGACCGATGCTATCCTCACTGTGGCCCCCTGCTTCCTGTGAAATCCACAAGCACAGCTGGAGCACAATTCCTAAAGGGATGGCAGTATTGCTCTACCTCCTTCTCCCATGTCCTTGTGACTCTGCCGAGGACTTGCCAACACGAGGTCATTAAAGCTCAACCTCCAAACTCCACCTGGGACATCAGAGTCTGAAGGAGCCCAGGAAGCCTGGCTCCCTACAGATGTCACAGTGACCATTAGTGTCAACTACTGCATGGACTGTAAGATGACACCTGACCACAAAGACCTGCTAACTTGACATGGTGTATCCACCTCCTATGGCTTCTCCGGCCTTTAATTCCTCAGGTGTGCCTTCCAGAGAAGTATCCAGGAGATCACGTTTAGTTCTAGAACGAACCATAGCCATAAGCCAAAATCAATAGCTGTTTTGTTGTTTTTTTTTTTTTTTAATGTGGGACAGCTATTTAATCAACCAACATATCAAGATCTTAGTATAATGATTGATTCCCTGGCTCTGCCCACCCTGGAGGCACTCCCTGTTTGCTGAAGGACACTGGAATATGAGAAACCACACCCTAGACACAAAGATGCCCCACTTCAGGGATGGGGTGGCAAAGCTGGTGCTTTCATGTGATCAGCTGAAGGTGACTCTCCACCTGCAGTTGCTGGGGAGAGGCCTGCTCCCGACTCACGTGCACAGAAGATCTTGAACAGCTGAACTTGGCTAAGGCTGGGAGGGCTTCATGGCTCTCTAGAACAAAGCACAAATCTGTGGGGTGGACATTTGACAACCAGGCTTCCGTAAATATCTGGTGGAATGGCATTATGCGGCAAGAAAAGTTTCTTGTATTTATACAGGCACATATTCCAACAAACTCTAAGCATAACCCAACACTACTATTCTCAGGACCCTCCAGTAAAGTAGGCAAAGGCGGAGCCAGCTCCAGGCTTTAATAAATGGTGGAAGGAGGCAGAGAGACGGTGAGTCACCAGGCAGAGGGGAGCAGAGAGGAAACCAGGGTGAGGACTGTCTGCTTCCTGGATGCACCTCTGCCTTCTTCCTCTGATGGCACTCTTCTGTCTCTCCACAAAGTTCAGCAGGCTGTGGTTTCAACAGCCAGTGGCCTAAACATCCAGTAATCACGTGAGAACCAGGCCCAGTGGGACATGGGGAAGCACAGCTAAACATCTGGTCCATAGGGAGGGAGATACATGCAGCTATTTACTAAGGGCGCACTGTCTGCCATGCAGCAGTTTACTGACATGTGTTGACTTAATCTTTGGGAAAACTCGAAGATGGAGGAACTCTTATTATCCCCATTTGACACACGAGGAAACTGCTGCTCAGAGGGAACAGATGAATGTCCAAAATCACGTGGCCAGAAAGTGGTGAACTGGGATGGCCAACCCAGGTCCTCTCAGCCCATTGTTGAAGCCAGCTGGGCAGCCTGTGACCAGCCCTCTAAGACAGGCCAGGAGGCTGCACAGGGTGGCCCTGGAGGATCCTATGAGTAGGTGACATTCTCAAATGTTGACACTCACAGGGGAATGATTAGACTGCTGTAACACTTGATATGACACTTTTTTAAACTTAACACCGGGCATGAAAATGTCTACAAGAATTGTATATGCTTTTGAGTCCATCACTTGGGACAGAATTTACACAGGTTATGCTTATACCTCTCAAAGCACGTATTCAGCCACTGATAATTGTTATTCTATCAAATATGTGATCATTAAAATGATCAGATGTTTCATCAGAGAATGAGATTGATAATTATGTTTGAAATAAAATACATTTATAAGTAAGCCCATTCATTAATTAATAACCATGAAGAACCTCTTGAATTGCCTGTTTTAGACCAGAGAGTAGCTTTTATATAATATTACTATTTAATTCACCAGTGTTCACAGGGGGACGGAAGGACATACCCCACGGGGCATCACAGCACTAGCTAATAATTCCTGTCTCAATTCCTCTCTTGGAATGAGGCAGGGTATATAGATAGATGAAATCAACCTGACGATAATTCCTTTTATGAATAGTTCTTTATGGTTTCCCCATCACTCCTCAATCTTCATGTAAAGCCCCTGTCCCGTGAAGTTCATGTCAACTGCTATGCCGCCCTCTCCACCCACCCCCGCCGCCATCACCTCCTGACTTTTCAACGTTCCCTGTCGTGAATAAAGCCTTTGGCACTCAGTCATGGTCTTCAGTCCCTCCCCAGTTACCGCCGTCATTCTGGGAATCCAACGTGCCTGGAGCGCCATCCCAAACCCCCCCCACCCCCCAACACACACCCCCCCACCCCCCCACCCACCCTCCCCGTCACCCTCCTGGCCTCACAGGCCTTGACTTGCTCAGAGCCAGTGAGGAAGTCTTCTCCCCGGCAACCTCAACCAGCTACTCCCACGAGGGCCACTGCCCTCGTCACCATTAGAAACTACTCCCTGAAATCACCGATTCCAGCATCCCACACTGCCCAGCATCCACACTGCCCACCCCTTCTACCCCTCCCACCCTCCACGGGATATCTCATCGTGGATGCCTCCCAAATACCTCCAATTAAAAATGACAGACACTGAGAGGAGACAGAAGCACAGCAATAAATGCTTTAATTGTATGCACTGACAGCAGAAGACCAAGCCTTCCCCATCTATGGGTCACTGGGGGACCAGATGAGGCTGTTGATGAGGTCTCGCCAGGCTGTGGGACTCCGGCATCACTTCTTACTGGGTTGCGGCATCTGATCACTCTGACGGTAGGTCTCATTCTCAAAGAGGTGGCTGAGGTGCTGGTTGTTCTCCACTGCCCTCTGCACGTGTTCTGGGGTGATGCGTATCTTGCGGCTGCTGTGGGCCTCCTTGCTTGCCAGCTCCAGGATGTTGGCTGTCAGGTATTCAAGAATACCAGCGAGGAAAATAGGTGTCGACGAGCTCAGGCGCTGGCCATACGCACCCTGTCGCAGGAGGCGGTCCACACGGCTAACAGGAAACTGCAGCTCGGCTCTTGTAGAGCGGGACTGGGTGTGCTTCCTACGCCTAAAAGACAGCTGGCGATTTCTCCTCCCAGACATGGTGTTTGCTGGGTTTTGCCCTGATCGGCCTGGCTGGATCGTCTGCTGGTCTGGGCCTCTCTAGATACCAGTGCTCATTCCTGCCCACTATATCCCTGGGCTCCAGCCCCTCATTGGTCAGAGAGCTGCCTTTGTGACAATTCAGACTTTGTGATGTCATTGGTGTCCACTGGGCCCTGATCAGGACTGGCCTAGAAATCTCTGCGATAGAAACCTTGTCTCCCTCTTGACTGGACCCTCTTTTTCAGGGAACTCTAACTTTCCACTCCGACTTTAACAGACTAGTAAACAACAACAACAAAAAAACACTGTTTCAATGGAAACATTGCCCTGTCTATAGGACACCACTCCAGGTTATCTGATTCTAGCCTTCCATCATCTTTGAGCTCTTTCACATCCCTTTCTAAGCTCTACGTCACCGACAGGCATGCACAACCTCCAGTAGAGGCTTAATTGTCTCCCTCTCACACAGTAATCAAACAAATTTTGCCTCTATTTACATATTTATCTTACTAATCCTGATCAATATGCCTGTTCTGTCTTTGGATTTTCTTGTAAAATACTTATACTACCTGCCAATTTCATTATGTGATAAATACAGTGTTTTAACACGTGTTTATATCTGTATGAGTGTCGTGATATTACACTTTTTTGATAATTATCTTTATCTGTTTTGGAAGACACACCCATATGTCCAGTTGATTCTCTTAGCAGAGCCAGGTAAACTTCAATGACAGAATAGTGCACCACATGTACATTTAAAGCCCAAGTCTGTCTTTTCTTGGCTCTCTAATGTGAATCCAATGTACCAATAGCACATTGTCGACTCCTTTTATAATTTTTGTTTCCCTTTCTACTAGTTTAGTGTTTCTGTTTTATTTTTGGTTCATTTACAGTCAATAAGTTATTCCCCACTATTGATAGCCATGGTTGGGAATTTGGTATTTGGTTTTGTTTTCATTTTATTATTTTATTAAAGGTAAAGCCCACATAACATAAAATTCACCATTTTAGCCATTTTTAAGTGTACAATTCAGTGTTTTTTAATATATTCACAATGTTGTGAAACTATGACTTCAAATTCCAGAATAGTTTCATCACCCATCAAGGAAACTCCATATCCATTAAGCAGTCACTTCTTATTCCTCCCTCCCCACCAGCTGCTGACAAACAATCTACTTTCTGTCTCTACGGGTGTGCCTATTCTAGATATTTTATATAAACAGACTCATACAATATAAGGCATTTTGTATCTGGCTTCTTTCACTTAGCATGTTTTCAAGGTTCACCCACATTATAGCAAGTATCAGTACTTCACTTCTTTTTATGGCTGAAAATTAGTCCACTGTATGCACATATCATATTTTGTTTATCCATTCATCAGTTGATAGACATTTAGGTTGTTTCCACTTTTTGCCTATTACAAATAATGCTGCTGTGAATATTTGTGTATGTGGAGACCTGGAATTGGCCACCCCAAGATATGTATCTGGCATCAGGATTATTTGAGGCTGATTGCTTTTGATAAACTGGGACAGGGAAGGAGGAATGGAACTTGCCCTTTGTTAGGACACCTTTACATTTGTAAGGTAAATCTCTATCTGTAAAAGGTGCCTCCCTCTCTGTACCAGGAAGAAGAAAAGAGATGACCTTCTCTCTAGAAACTCTTAATCAATACCAAAGGCAAGGACTTAAAATCTGCATTTTATTGTGCCTGTTTCTGGTAACCTCCTGTAGCTGACTTCCCTCCCCCTCCCAACTTTGGCATTTCTTTAAGGATTAAGCATCTTTCCTTAGGCTAGGAACTGATTGCTGCTGTGCTCACCTGTGACCGCCCAGCTCCAGACAATCGACTTGCCTCCTGCTACGCCCATCCAGATAGCAGACCATTACCTGCTGTGTCCATAAAGCACTGTGCCAACAGGGCAATCTTGTGACTATTGTGGGAGGGACATTTCAATCACATGTGAAACACCCTGTTTGGGGGTATATAACCACTATGTGCACCCCACTTCTTCGGTGCCCTTTCTTCCTTCGGGAAGAAAGGCCCCGGGCCATGGCTCCTCATAAAGCTTTGTTTAATTTTCTCTTGCTATTCTGTCTCATGTGAATTTAATTTGTTCTCCGGCCAGACGAACCCACATTTGGGAAGAGGAAATGTCTTCCTCCCCTACATGTACAAGATTTTGTGTTAACATATGGCTCCAATTCTCTTGTGTACATACTTAAAAGTGCAATTGCTTGGTCATATCATAAGAATTTGTATTTATGATGTGACTATTTCGAGATCTCTCTAAATAGACTGATATTTTGTAGATATCTAGTCCCCTTTGAGTAAGAGACAACAAAGAGTCTGGTTTGTCAATCTTTTTGTCTATTTTTTAGCCCAAATCAATGAAGAATTTTATGCCCTCTGGGAGAAGAACAGCTATTTGATATCTATACCGGGGAGGTTTACTGTATCTGTGTTTATACTTGACCCATGGCTGCAATTGTAGAATTGATGCTATCAGCTCTCTTTCTCTGTGCCTGTATGTCTATGTCTGTAACTCAGAAACGCCTTCACCTCTGATTGTGTGAGTATGTAATATTTTCCTACCTCTGGATGATATTAATATATTAGATCATAAAATCTCTGAAATTAAAGGGGCTCTGTTCTGATTGGCATATTTAGATAAACAACTGCTAACACAAATTGAGTATTCTTAAAAGTCTCCTAACACAAATTGAGTATTCTTAAAAGTCTCCGAAAATAAGGAAACTGAATTTCTGACCCTTTAAATATACTCAATTTTAAATATTTGGTGAAAAAAGATTAATCTTTGGTGTTGAATAAAAACAAGTATATCTTTTCTGATTTATCAGTGTCAAGTATAAGACAAACATACTTTTTTCTACTTGGGTATATTTTTCCTCAACTTACACAGGTTTACTGATCAAATAAAATGTCATTACTTCTAGTTAGATAATAACAGTATGAAAATATAAACTTATTCTTAACCAAATTGAACCATTATTCTGACCACCTTTTCTACAGTAATAAGGTTTTTCAGCTTGCAGAAGGATTAAGACAAGGTAACCTGAAAATGAACACAAATCTGTATTAAAATTTTGCCATATCTGGCTCAGTTTTGATGGATTTATTCATAAACTTATAACAAAGTGCTTGTGGTTCCTTTAGAATCAAATATTATAGCGATGTGAACCTAGAATTTGGTATTCTCTTGTGGAATGAAAAAGTTTCCTTGGAGTATTGCTCTGCTCTTAATAAGAACTGCAAAAGTTTGCTTTTCACCTTCCTTATGGGGTAATTTGTTCAAATAGCAGAGATTCCATATCTCGCCAAATGACATTGTACATTTTGTTTCTCAAATTTACATGCCCTCGATTATTCTCCTTAAAATTACCAATAAACACCCTGTGTTTCTGTAAGTGTTAAGGATTTGTGTTTATTTAAATATTATGTTTACTAAATGCTGTATTGTCAATTTTATTAATAGGTAGCCTTGCTACAACCATTAGTGTTCACCCATGTGCCCACTGGTGACTCCTCAAGGCTAGCTTCCCTCTCCATCCATGCACTTCCTGCTGAATTCTGCCTCAGGTGGGATACTACCTCCACTCTTGACCTTCCTGGTAGATTCTTCCCCGGGGTTACTGACCCTACACTCATGAAGCCCCTTCCACGCCCTCCCTTAGGCTGGCCCTACCTTCCACACTTGCACTTCTTGCCATGTTCTCCTCTAAGATAGAGGCAGACTCCACCTTACACTTCATTCAATGTCCTGCTCTTGGCTAGAAGCACCCCCATCTTCTGTACTTACCCTCTTCACGCCTTGCTGCTCTCTTAACTCATGGAGTACCTGTGCCATTCTCCTTAGTCTGGCTGTCCCACCATGATCAACTTATGACTGGGTCCTCCCCTATGCTGGCTGTACCTTGCCACGCACTTCCAGGCGAGTTGTCCCCTAAGTGGATGTTCAGTCTCCCAGGCTTCTCCTGCTGAGTACTACTCTGGGTTGGCTGCAACCTCCACCCATGCATCACCTAACAAGTATGGCCCTAGGATGACTGCACCCTCCATCCACACACCTTCTGCTCAGTCTTTCCCTAGGCAGAATGCTGCCTCCATCCATGCCCTTCCAGCCCATTCCTCTGCTAGAGTGGCTGAAACTTCCACCTTTGCATCTCTTTCACAATCTTCCTCTAGGTTAGCTGCAACCAACACTCACGCACTTGCTGGTGTGTTCTCCCTTACAATGGCTGCTTTCTGCACTGATGTTCCTCTTTACTTCTCCCTCAGGCTGGATGAAAGTTCTTTGCCTGCACAACTTGTCAGTTTATCCTCTAGGAGGATACTCTAACCTTCATACACCTCCTGCCGAGTCCTCTTTGAATGGATGCTCCCTCTACCCATGCACCTCATGCTATTTCCAACCTTAGGCTGACAGCACTCTCCAACTATGAACCACCTGCCACGATCCCTCGTAGGCAAGCATAACCATCTGCTGATGCACTTTCTTTTTTTTTTTTTTTGAGGAAGATTAGCCCTGAGCTAACTACTGCCAATCCTCCCTCTTTTTGCCGAGGAAGACTGGCCCTGACCTAACATCCATGCCCATCTTCCTCTACTTTATACGTGGGATGCCTGCCACAGCATGGCCTTTGCCAAGCAGTGCCATGTCCGCACCCGGGATCCGAACGGCGAACCCTAGGCCGCCAAGAAGCGGGACGTGCAAACTTAACCACTGCACCACCAGGCCGGCCCCTACTAATGCACTTTCTATCAAGTCTTCCCTTAACCTAAATGCTCCCTCTTTTTATGCACCTCCTACTAGGTCCTTGTCCAGGCTTGATTTTCCCTCCCACCACAGACTTCCTGATGGGCTGACACCTAAGTTGGCTCTACCCTGCACTACACAACACCTGCCATGCATCCTCAACCATACACATCCTGCCATATACTCTCAATTGGATGTTCCCTCCACCCGTACACCTCCTGTCAGATTCTATCTTACCATGTGTTTACCCTTGTCCATTCACGTATCTCTTCCTATTTGTCCTGTAGGTTAGAAAGTCGCTAAAACCTCACCCTTTCTGCTGTGTCCTCCACTAGTCTGCTGGCACTGTCCACCCATGATCCTCCTGCTAAACCCTTACCTAGGGTGAATGCGTCTTATCCTAGACTTGATGCTTTCTCCTCTCATGTATTTCTCACAATGTCTTCCCCTCTGCTGTCTGCTTTTTCTGCCCAAACGCCTCCCTAGTTTTTCTCCAGGCTGGCTGAACCCTCTATACATGTAGTTCCTGCTAGGTCCTCCCCTAGACTGTCTGTATTCCATCCATGTACTTTCTGCTAGGTACTTCCTAGGTTGACTGCACTCATGCACCTCTGACTGTGTTGAACCCTAGGATGGATGCTCCCTGAACTCACTTCCTGCTGACTCCTTCTCAAGGCTGTCTGCATCCTCAACTCATACATTTCGTTTAATGTCACCCTTAGGCTAGATGCTCCCTTCGCCTATTCACCTTCCACACTGTTCTCACCAAATCTGGCTGATACCTTGACTCATGCATTTCCTTCTGGGTTCTCCCTTAGGCTGGCTGCTCCCACCACCCACAAGTTTATAGCGAGATATGCCTCTAGACTCCATCCAAGTTCTCCTGTCTGAACATATCCTAGGCTGGCTACATCAACTATACACCTTCTTCCATATCCTACCAATAGGTTATTTATGCCCTCCTCCCATGTACTTTCTGCTGGGTCCTACCCTAATCTGCCTGCACACTCCATTTATTCACCTCCTGCCAAGTCCTTCCCAAGGCTGGATGATCTCCATACCCATGCACTTCTTGCCAGGTCTTTCCCTAGACTGCTAGCACCCTATGCCCATGCATCTTCTGCCAGGTGTTCCCCGGATAGGCTGCACTCTTCACCAATATACCTCCACCATATGCTTAACTATGATGGCTGCACCCTCCATTCATGCACCACCTGCCGTGTCCTCCCAGGTGCTGGATGCTCCTCCCACCCAGGCACCTCCTGCCAGATCTTCTCCTAGGCTGGCTGCACACTTCACCAATACACATCCTGAAATATCCTCACCTAGACTGGATGGTCTCTCTACTCATGTACCACCTACTCAAACCTCCACTAGTCTGGCTGCACTCTCTATTCATGCACCATAGGCTGCAAACTCTCTCCACACATGAACTTCTTGTCAGACCATGCTTAGACTGGCTGCACCTTCTTTTTATGTACCTCCTGCCAAGTCCTCCTTTAGGCAGAATGAATTCCCTACCCGTGCTCCTCATGATGTCTGCTGTCCTAAGCTAGATGCTTCCTCCAATCATGTACTTCCTGTTGGAAGTTACATAAGGCCAGCTGTACCTTCCACATATGCAACTCCTGCAGGGTGATCCTCTAGGCCATATACTTCCCCCAATCCCTCATCTCCTGTCAAGTCGTGTTCAGGCTAGCTGAATCCTACATCCATGCAGCTCCTCAGGTCCCTCCCCTAGGCTGGCTGCACTCTGCACCCACGCACCCTCTGCCATGCCTTCTATAGGCTGGAACCTACCTCTATCCAGGCAACTCCTACCATTTCCTCCCCTAGGCTGCCTGCACCTGCTATCCATGTACCTACGGCAGAGTCATCTCCTAAGCCGGACACTCTCAACACCAATTTACTTCCTGCTAGATTCCACACTAGAATGTCTGCAACCTCCACTCATGCACATCCCTCTAGTCTTCCCCTAAGCTAGAAGCCCCCTGAACAAGCACTTCCTGCCAGGCTGTCCCCAAAGCTGGCTTCACCTTGCAACCAAGCACCTCCATCAAAGTTATTCTAGATGAGGCTGATCAAACATTGTGCTTGATATAAGTGTAAGCTGGTTTGACTAAGACAGCTAGGCCTTAAATTTTATGTAAACTTCCCGAGCTGTAATTTGTGTGCTCCATCTCAGGCCCAGATCTCTGCCTCATGTGCCTAAAAACAAACATTTCCTGCCTAGATTTTCCTCTTTGTAAAATGTTTGACACAATTTATAAAGGTTCAAGAACTACTCATGCAGTTTTTAGCATGCCTTTCCTCTTTCCACAACCACCTATCCCATGGTCTCTGTATACAACAGCTTTGCTTATTTCCCTTCTCTGAGATGCTTCTGCCTAAGATTTTGAGCATCTCTTTACTGCGATAGTCCTTAATATTAAGTCTTTCCTTACTAATACCTGGACTTGCCTCTTTTGTTTTGTTTTAACATAACTCAGATGGAGCAGTGACTGCACCCTTAGACTCCACTGTTTTCACCCAGTTAAGAATGCTGGTCTCTAGGATCCTTCGTGTCCCTTCCTGACTGGGATAATCAGGATCTGTGGTGATAAGCCATAATTCCTTATCCCTTGTTCCAGACATTTGTCTGTTTTAGCACAGTAAGGACTTGATCTTATTTTCCCCTTACTTTCACACTCTACTATTTCTCTGTCTCCCATGTCTATCTTTCTGAGGGGGGTTAATGACCCTGACTCTTTCATGGGAAATCACACTTTTGATTAAAGTCTCAATGGCTTTCTCTTTTTTTTATTGGATAAATTTGACACATAACACTGTGTAAATTTAAGGTGTACATTGTGCTACTTTGATACATTTATATATTGTAATGTGGTTGCCATTGTAATGATGTTTACTGCATAACATATTTATAGTATGACATTATTGTCTCTATTCAATAAACTGTACATTAAATCTTTGTGGCTATTTAGTACTCATTACAAGTTTGTATCCTTAAACATCATCAATCTTATTCCTCCACCCCCACCCCCTAGTAACCACCATTTTACTCTCTGTTTTGTTTTTGTTAAATATGTTTGATTTTTTCAGATTCCACATATAAGTGGTATCATATGCTACCTGTCTTTCTCTGTCTGGCTTAACTCACCTAGCATAATGTGCTCAAGGTCCAACCACTTTCTGAGAGGGATTAATGTCCCTGAGTCATTAATGTCCCTGAGTCCCTGGAAATCACACTTGGATTTAAAATCAAAGCCTTTAGCACTGACAGGTGTCTGTTTCATTATCAAGGGAAACCCTCAAACTCACTGATATCCCCTAGACTCCTCTCATACAGAGTACATGCTCCATATTTCCACTTTTAATTCTATCTAATTTCTCCCCAAATAGCAAAATTTTGCTAAAGATAACACAGAACACACACAGCCTCTTTGGGGATCTTGAGTTCTCTCCAAACTGGTTCACTTGCTAGGGGTGCCATATCCAAGATCTCATCCCAGCAATGTTCTGCTTATTTTGTCTAGTATGAAGAGGCAGAAAAA
This sequence comes from Equus caballus, assembly GCF_041296265.1. Lineage (NCBI taxonomy): Eukaryota > Metazoa > Chordata > Mammalia > Perissodactyla > Equidae > Equus > Equus caballus. Next base: position 30,232,927 of record NC_091715.1, on the reverse strand, counting down.
CATCTCCCACAAAATCTTTTCAGAAGCCATTACTTCCTTCAAAGACCATCTCCCTTATCCAAAGCCTTCTAAGACTGCTTTCTTTCCATCATACTCCCCTTCCTACTTCCCCTCTTTTTTAACCACTTTTGATCTTTTAGCTCTTTTGAATTCTTTATTCTGTCCTCCTTCAACTCTCCAACCTCCTTCACCTTTATCAGACTTTCCTTTTCCAGTCTGCCCCGCAACTCCCTATAGTCACCTGAGTTTTAGGCTTCCCTTCTCCCACTGGGGGTTCTGAGGAGCTCAAGGACCCCAAAATTAATCAACAGAGACTGCAATTTTCAAACTCTGGTCTCATTCTGATATTCATGACGTTGTTAAAAAATTTTCTGGAGCCAGCCCAGACGGCCTAGTGGTTAAAGTTCAGTGTGCTCCACTTTGGCAGCCCTGGTTCGGTTCCCAGAAATGGGAACCCCACCACTTGTCTGTTAGTAGCCGTGTTGTGGCAGTGGCTCACATATAACTAGAAGAATTTACAACTATACACAACTATGTACTGAGACTTTGGGGGTAAAAAGAAAGAAAAAGGAGGGAGATTGGCAACAGATGTTAGTTTAGGGTGAATCTTTCCCTGCAAAAAAAAAAAAAATTCTGGATCCCTGGACAAACCAAGATGAATTTTCCATTCAATTTAGACTATTTCTTAGAGCCTGCTCACCAAGGCCCCTTGACCTTTACCAACTGGTCAATTTCCTTGTGGATCCAGGAGATGCCACCCTTTGGTTTGAAGGGGCTAGGTGGGTCACCACAAATGAGGATATTCCAATGAATCAATATAGCATGACTTCTTTTCACAAAGCCAAAAAAAACTGATGACAACCATCTTGTTTCTTTCCTCTTATCTTTCACTTCCAAATTTGATTGGTTCACAAATACAAGAATGCAGACAACGAGACAAATCTGTCTCCAACTTTAAACATAGGTTAACAATATTTTGAAGGCTTTTTCAGGTCTCTCCCCAAATGACCATACAATTCCAGCTTTAGTCACCAGTTTTGTTTATGGACTGAATAAACAATAGCGAAATCATACAAAAACATAACATAAACTGGCATATAGATCCCCTCTCTGGATTCATGCTCTGGCTCAAAATCGAGAGGATGCCATGCTTGAAAAATCTGAATCCACAGAACATAATCTCATGTTCATCAACTTAGACAATTACAAAGAAAGGGATCTAGTATATATGGTCCTAAATCTTTTTGGAAACCCTCTGTTGACAAAGATATTTGAAAATATTTTAAAGAATTGTAATCACTAGATCAGGAACAGTCCAGCCTTAAAGCAAAAGAGGAAACAAGAGACTAGATCTTTTTCCCAATGACATCCCTCTGAGGGACCAAGTTGCCCTTTATATCCACAAACACCCCTAAACACGGAGAGAGAAATCATAATCTCTATTAATAGATATTCAATCACCTGCTTAGTGGACACAATGACTGCTTACTCCACCACAAATGTCTCAGATTTTCCTACCACTCTCCCTCAGAACACACAAAAAGTTTCTGTGATGGAATTAGACCACTTACTGCACAATTTCCCACTATCCCAACCATTCACCATCTCATTTGGGTGTCTACACTCACAACACAGCTTTCTCCTTAGCTCGACAACACCAGTTAACTTCTTGGAGAGAGACCTTTTCTCCATCTGGAACATTCACATAAACTCTTCCTCCAAATAATTAGGAACCCCTGTTCCTTCCTAATATCTTTTTTTTTTTTAAGGCCTATTTCTACTCAGCTGGGCTTGGCCATTCATTTGCTATTCAACCTGGGGCCAGAAAACAAATCAGTCACAGCCTCAATCTCTCCATAGAAAATGAGGGAACTTATCTCCCTAAATTTTGGTTTGCAGTGAAGCACATGATCCAGTGCGAATCTTAGCATTATTACTTTTAGCTGTGTGCCTGAGGGTGAATTATTCATTTTCTGGGAGGATCAATTTCCTCATCTGTACAAATACAGATAATAAATACAGAGTTGTGTGAGGAGTAGACTAGTACTGTATTTTAACCTTAATACAAAGTTAAAATAATCATTATTATCTATCACTAGATAGTTCTCCTCCTCTTCCCTCTCCCTGCCACATCACTAACTCATAAATACTCCTCTGGGATCTAACTTGACACATGACTGTTTCCTTGCACATATTTAGTGAATTGGAAGAGAAAAAGGCTACTATTTTTTCTGAAATACTAACAGTGAATTCTTAATAGTTTGTATCCTTTTATTCTACCTCTTGTATATGACTCAGTGCTTGGAACAGTGTCAGATATCTACATGGCATTTAAAAGAACATTTACTGAATGAATAAACAGTTTACCAAAGATGTGTAGAGAAATTGGGGTGAAGTTATTATAGATAAGTGAATCAAACAAAAATATGATGTTACTTTTTCTGTCCCTAAAGCTTGCTCATGTCCATGGAGTAGACACAAGCCACAAACCTGGGTATCTTCCTTGAGTCCTCCCATTCCGTCACCTTCCATGGCCAAGTGATCAACACATCTGGCTCATTTTGCTTCCTAATTATCTTTTTTTTTAATTTGAGTTCATAATAGTTTACCTCATTGTGAAATTTCAGTTGTACATTATTTCTTGTCTGTCACCACATAGGTGCACCTCTTCACCCCCTGTGCCCACCCCACAACCCCCTTCCCTTGGTAACAAGTGAACTTTATCCATATGCTTGTTTATATTTCACATATGAGTGAATTTTTATTGAGTATAATTGATATAACATTATATTAGTTTCAGGAGTACAACATCATTATTCAATATTTGTATATATTGCACAGTGATCACCACAATAAGTCCACTAACGTCTATCACCATATATAGTTACAAATTATTTTCTTTCTCATGATAAGAACTTTCAAGATCCACTCTTCTGGCTACTTTCAATTATGCAATACAGTATTATTAACTACAGTCACCATGCTGTACATTACATCTCCATAACTTATTCATTTTATAACTGGAAATTTGTATCTTTTGATCCCTTTTACCCATTTCACCCACCCCTTACCCTCCCCCCCCCCCCCCCCATTTCATGCAACTACAAACCTGTTCTCTATATCCATGACCTTTGGTTTTCTTGTTTTCATTCTTTTGGTTTTTTTTAAGATTGCACATTTAAGTGAGATCATAATGGTATTTACCTTTTCCTATCTGACTTATTGCACCTAGCATAATGCCCTCGAGGTTCACCTATGTTGTCACAAATGGCAAGATTTCATTCTTTGCTATGGTTGAATAATATCCATATATATATATATATATAAATATCACATTTTCTTTATCTATTCATCCATCTATGGACATCTAGGTTGGTTTCATGTCTTGGCTATTATCAACAATGCTGCAATGAACATGGGGGTGCACATATCTTTTCAAATTAGTACTTTTATTTTCTTCAGAAAAATACACAAAAGTGGAATTGCTGGATCATATCGTATTCTATTTTTAATTTTTTGAGGAACCTCCATACTGTTTTCCATAGTGGTTGCACCAACTTACATTCCCACCAGCAGTGCACAAGGTGTTCCCTTTTCTCCACATCTTCACCAACACTTGTTATTTCTTGTCTCTTTGACAATAGCCATTCTAATAGGCATGATGTGACATCTTATTGTGGTTTTATTTGCATTTCCCTGATGATTAGTGACAGGGAGCATCTTTTCATGTACCTCTTGGTCATCTGTATGTCTTCTTTGGAAAAATGTCTATTTAGATCATCAGCCCATTTTACAACGTGAATTGTTTGTTTTTTTGCTATTGAGTCGTATGAGTTCTTTATATATTTTGAATCTTAACCCCTTATCAGATATATGATTTGCAAATATTTTCTCCTATTCAGTAGGTTGTCTATTCATTTTGTTGATGGTTTTCTTTGCTGTACAGAAGATTTTAGGTTTAGAAATCCCCATTCTTTCCTAATACACTTTTACCTCCTCACAGTTCATCCTGTTGTCTTTGCACTCCTTAAACCTCCTAAGACTCTTCTAAAACTCAAAATAACTAAAATGGTTTCTCATATTTCTGAAGCCCTTTGGAGCTCTGGACCCACTTACCCTGGCCAAATCTTGCATGGAGAACCCTTAAAGGTTGAACCTGATCCTTCCATACCACTCCCAAGAGTGATATAATACCCATTAAATCCAGAGCCCATCAACCAGGGACTCTTAGTTAGTGGACTGTTCCTACCAACCTCTAGACCCTAGAATATTCCCATGCTCCCTATAAAAAAAATAGAAAAGGATACAGGCTAATCCAAGATTTATAGGACATCAACAGGATTATTAAACTAATTTCCTTTGGTCTCCAATCCTAACATCATCTTAGCAAACGAGCCCCTGGACACCACTTATTTTAGACCTATGCTCTGCATTTTTCAGTATGCCCCTCCACTCCAACTCTCAACATCTGCTTTCTTTTACTTGGCGAAATCAACAGTACACTTGGACAATTATGCTTCAAGGTGTCACTGAAGCCCCTATCTATGTATCTTGTACTCTCAGTGCAAATCTTAAGAGTCTCATGTTTCCTAGAAAATCTACTATGATCTACTATGTCAATGATCTTCTGTTGTACTCTTCTAACTTTGATAATTCCATCATGGACACTAAATACTTACTCCAGGCCTTACTCAAAAAACGTCATAAGTTATCCAGGGATAAGATCGAACTCTGCAATCCTCAGGTACGTAACTCAGGCATGACATTTCCCCTAAAGGCAAAACATTATCTTCATTGCACATCTCCACTATCCTTGAGTATCCCCTACATGGAACAAAAAGACAACTTATGGTTTGGGGCATTAACTGGATACTGTTGGGTATGGGTTCCAAATTTCTTTTCTATTGCCTCTCTAATACATGGCCTGACAAGGAAAAACACTCCAGAGCCCTTTCAATGGGAATCTCCTATCTTCGCATGGATATCCAGATGCTCAAACTTCTGTTGTCCCTACCTGCAACTTAGGGCTACCTAACTACTTCCTACCTGTCTCTATAGTCATACATGAAGAGGAAGGACACATCCTTGGTGAGCTTGCCTCAAAATACAACAAAATCCATTGCCCCATCAGTTACTTTAGTCTGACTTTAGACTCAGTGGCTCTTTGTCTATGAGAAGTCACCACAGCTACAAATTCATTCAAGCTGCTGCTGACATAACTTAGGATACCCTCGGGACCTTTATGTATCTCGTAATATCCAAAATCTGTTCCTCACTGAGAACACTCAACATTTCTCCACTTCCAGACTTACTTCCTACAAAATCTTGCCACTATATCCTTCTCACATTACTATTCATAGGGGCCAAACCTCCAACCTTGCCACTTTCTCATCTCTTCCTGTTAATGGACAACCTAACAACTACATAACTGCTACTCAGTCTCTATCTCTTCCTCATCCAGATCTCTCTAAATCACTCCTACTTGTCCCCTGGCTTTCACTATTTGTCAATAGATCCTATCTCTGAGGAAATGAGGTACATTTCTGGTTGCCTATGTTATCACAAACTTTACTTGACCATTGAAAGCTGATCCTTTACAGGAGCCAAAGCAGTTCAGGCAGCCAAATTCATTGTTCTTACACAAGCCTGGTACTTATTCCAAGTAGGATAAAAAGGTTAATATTTACACTGACAGCAGGCATGCCTTTGGTGTTATCCACGACATTACAATGTGATGGAAACAGGGAATTTGAAACAACTGTAGATACTCCCATAAAAAATAGCCCACTGGTAGCCTTACTTTTACCCTAAGCGTCAGAAATTCTTATGATTGAGGCTTATACCTCAAATCAGACACCTGAATCTTAGGATAATACACTGATTGACAAACATACAAAGCTAGCTGCACAACAAGGTACACCCACCCCCACTAATAAAATCTCACCAGGTCTTATGGTAGCTAAATTCCCACCAGAATCCTTATTTAAGGAACTCAAGTTAAAACAAATGTTAGCACCAGATAAAGAGAAAGCTAACTGGAAACAAGCTGAATGTTTTATGTACCTTGTAATGTTTCTTTATTTCGAAAAAGAGTCATTGCAGATGTGAGTTTTGAGATAAGGAGATTATCCTACGTTATCCAAGTGGGCCCTAAATGCCATCATACGTGTCCTTATAAGATAGAGGCAGAGGAAGATTTCACACAGACAGAAGGGGAGAAGACACACACACACACACAGGACAAGGCGATGCGAAGACACAGGGAAAGACTGGACTGACGTAGTAGCCACGAGCCTAGAAACACCAGGCATCCACCAGCACCTAGAGATGGCAAGGTACAGATACTTCCTACAGCCTCTGGAGAGAGCACAGCCCTGCTGACACTTTGATTCAGACTTCTGACCTTCAGAGCTGTAACAGAACAAATATCTGGTATTTTAAAACACTAAGATTGTGGTAATTTGTTACAGTAGCCACAGGAAATTAATACAGCCCCTTATGAAATAATAACAGGAAGGTCCATGGGAATTTCTTATTCTACCTGGACACTCGATAATTCAAACCTAAGATAGTCAGACATCCTCAAGTACTGTAAAGGACTTATTAAGTATACTCATCACCAATGGGTTAAGTTTGCGTTCCCTCCTGATGTGTCTTCTCACCCTCTTCATAGTCTTCAATTAGAGGATAAAGTCCTTTGGAAATACATCATCAAAAGATTAATCTTGAACCTAGATGGAAAGAATCTCATACCACTCTTCTCACAACTAAGACCACAGCCAAACTTCAAGGAATCAAACCCTGGATTTATAAGTCTCAACTTAAAAACATAATGCGTATTATGAACGGAAATCCACTATAACTGGCAACCTTAAAAAGACTCTTCTGGGAATCTCCAGAGACAGACGATATCATGACTTAGGCAATCTTCTCAAGAATGCTGAAAAAGCAGAATGTGCTATGAAGTAGTCAGCTTCTATCCAAGATGCTGGAACAAGATCCCCAGAATTCCATTGTCTATTTCATGTCCTCACCATTTTTGTTGCCCTTCTTTACTGCATCTTCCTCGTCCTCTAGCCCCTCCAACATCATTCTTTCTATCCACCTGATTCTCCCCACTACACCTACAGCTTCCATAATGATTCCCTCTTTGTGTTGTCTTCTCATCCTCCCTCCCACCCAAGCTGTTCCCCTTTTGATGGTTCCTCCAGCTCTCCAAGAATCTCAAAATCTCTGGCACATTTTCACCAATCTTATGATGAAATCTTACCATCTCATTTCTGTCTGCTGGTGGTACTCTCCCTTTCCCTTGGAAGCTTCCAGCTTCCCACAGGTTCCTGTGTCTGTTTCAGGTTTAAAAATATCCTTCTAATTGGTACTCATAGTGGGAATTCTCCTTAAATTCCCTCTAAATTTTGTCTCCAGACTCCAAAATGAACCACCTTTATTTCCGGTAGTTTTAAGAAAAGACAAGCTACATTTTCACCACAACATAAGCAAGGCTCCTTTCATGGGCCTGCATATCTACAATGACACCTACTTAGCCACAAATTGCAATATTTTTACTATCATTGTGGGCACACATAGTACATACTTCCGGCCTTGCTCTGTCTCTAATTGACTCCGGTCCAACTGAAAGCATTTGCACTGTGCATGTTTGGCAATGTCCTTCCTGTGAACATCAAATTCAGGACTTCCCTCTTCCCCATTGGGTAGTCCAATTCTCTATCTGAAGAGCTCTAATAAAATTAAAAATAAAAATGTAAATCTATGGGGCAGTTATTTCCATAATTCCTGGGTAGCTCCCAGTGAGATAATTCTTGCACTTACTGGATCTTCCTGCTAACTGAATTTGATCTTGCTACCTAGCTAATCATTTTGGTCCTTACCTGATCTTTGCCTTTACCTAAATCTTTAATGAGACTGCCTCTTCTCTCATACTAACTTTTATGTTACCTCTGACTTGAGTTTTTCAGACTCAAGATGATCTAAGAGATCAACAAGGGACAAAATGTGTTATAGTCTTAAGCTCAGGTGAAAGGTTCCAGCCCCCAAATGTGACCTCCCTTTTTATTAGGTTTGAGGAAGCCCCCCAAAATGAAGTAAAAATATGGGACTAAACTTGGAAAGCCTAACTAGAGCTTTGATCATGTATGGACCACCCTTATCCCGGGGCCTACCACTGTGTGGGCCATGTGGGAAGTTTACCAAAACTTTCATATTTTCCATGCTTTGTTCCAGAAAGTAACCACAACTATGGACAATCTCACCAAAACCACCAGCATCATCACCAGAGGATTATGAGAACTCCAACAAACAGTCCTTCACAATCACCTGGCATTGTAAATAATCTGGCTTCCCCAGGAAGCATGTACACAGTGGTCAGAAGTAACTGCTGCGCTTATGTTCCCCGGAACCTCTCTGACATCTGTGCCATCACTAAGAATGTTCAGATTATAAACTGGGAAATTCATCCCATCATCACAGCGGCCCTCATACCACCAAGCCGAGATGCTTTTGTACCCATGTCCTGGCATCCATTTGAAAGACTGCCTCCTAATGTAAAGTCCTAGCTTTAATCTCTTAGCTATCCACTTTCTCCTTCTGTTTATTCTTATATGCATTCCCTTGATCAAATGCCTCAACAATAGAACCATCCAGGGACTATGAGTCAAGCAGCATGCCCAACAGAGGGTACAACTGGTCCTCCAGGAACAACTCCATCTCCCTTGCGCGCACTCTGGACCTAAGGACTATTTCACTCAGCCGTCCCCTACTTCAGATTTTCCTTACCCTTGAGTTGTCCGAGGACAGTCTCTCTAATCAAATGTTGTACCTGACATAAGTTAGGCTGGTTTGAATAAGACAGCTTGACTCTAAACTCTTTATGTGAACTTCCTGAACTGTAACTTTTTTTTTCTCCATCTCAGACCCAGACTTCAGCCTCAACAACATTCTCTGCCTCTATTTTCCTATTATTGCAATATTTGATGCAGTTCACTGGGTTTCTGGAACTTTCTCAGCAGTGTTTATCACCCTGCTTCCTCTTTCCACACCCATTATCTCTGCATATATAAGTCCACCCCTTCCATGAGATATTTCTGACTTAGGCTTTGAGGGTCCCCCTATTACAATGGTCTCTCTTAAGTCTTTCATTAATGATGTCTTGACTTGCACTTATTTTTATTCTTGACATTCACAGGACTTGCCTGCACCCCCAACCATGCACCTCCTGCTAAGTCCTCCGCTAGACCTGATGCTCCCTCCACACATGCACTTACTTCAGAGCACTCGTGAAGCTGGGAGCTCCTTCCACTCAAAGACTTCCTGTCAGAACCTGCACAAGGCTGGCTGGATCCTCCACAGAAGTATCTCTTTCAGAGTCCTCCTTTTGGCTCTATGCTTCTTCTACCCATGCATCTACTGCCAAGCTCCTCAGGCTGAATGTTCTCTCTACCCATGTACTTCCTTCCAGGTCATAAATTGGAACGGCTGCACCATGCATCCATGCATCTCTGTCCATGTCTTCTAATAAGCTGAGGGTACCATCCACCAGGAACTCCCTACGAGGTCTTCCCTTAGGTTGGCTGCAACCTGAACACATGAAACTACCTTTACATCCTCCTTTGATGGTTGCACACTCCAACCACGCACCACCAACCGAGTCCTTCCATAGGCTGGATGCTCCTTCTACCCATCTGCTTCCTACCTGATCCTTCCCTAGGATGACTGCTTCCTCATTCATGCATGTCCTCTTAGTCTTCACCTAGGCTGGAAGGCCCTAACCTCATGTGCCTCATGCTGAGTCTTCCCCTATGAGGGCTGCACCCTGCACCCATGGACATTAACTATGTCCTACTGTATGATCACTGCACACTCCATCCATCCACCACCTCCCTTAGTCTGGATGCTCCCTCTACTCATGCACTTCTTGTCAGGTCTTCCTCTAAGCTGTCCGTAGCCTCCACCTGTGTACTTTCTGCTGGGCTGTCCACTAGGCTGGCTGAACCATCTACCCATTCACCTCTTGCCAAGACCATCTGTAGGCTGGATGCTCCCCTAACACATGCACAGCCTGCCACATCTTCCTTTGGAGGAATGCTCCTTCCACCCACATACCTCTTGCTGAATCCTCCTCTAGGCAGGCTGCACCATCCACTAATGAACATCCTGCAGGATCCTTGTCTAGACTGGTTGCATTATGCATTTATGCACTCCCTGTCATTTACTTATGTGAGCAGGCTGCAATATGCACCCAAGCATCTTTAGCCATGTCCTTCCCTATAGTGGATATCCCTACCGCTAAAGGACATCATACCATGATTTTCCATGGGATAACTATTTCTTCCTCTGGAGTGCTAACTTAGGATGGCTTCACCCTACATTCATGCACCACATGATTAGGCCTGACCCCCAGGTTGGCTGCATCTTCCACACCATACACCTCCTGTAGGGTTTTCACCTAGGCTGGATACTCTATCTGCCTCTGCACCTTGTGTCATGTTCTTCCCTGGGCTGGCTACACTTTCTACCCATGTTCTTCCTGCCACGTATACCAAAGCTGGTCGCAATCTCTATCCATGCAGTTTCTGACAAGTCCTCCCAAACAATGGCTACATCTGCACCCATGCAACTCGTACCAGGTCTTCTCCTGCCACGTCCTCTCCAAAACTGGACGCTCTCTCCCCTCACACATTACCTAGCTAGTCTTCCACTAGGCAGGCTGCATCCTCCACCCATGCGCCTCCTACCATGAACTCCCCTAACCTGTTGATTCCTTCACCCATAAACTCCCTCCTGGGTCCCATTCACCTCCTGCCATATCCTACACTATGTTGGCTGCTTCCTCCACACATGCACATCCTGACAAATCTTCTCCTAAGCTGGTTTTTTCCTCTAACCAAGTACATCCTTCAGGGTTCTACCCCAGGCTGGCTGCACGCTATACCAATGTATCTTCTATTACATCTGCCATTATGCTGGCTGCATCCTCCACTCATGAACCTTCTACCAGGTCATCCCTAGCTACCAGTATGCTAGTTGCACGCTGCACCTCTACACACCCTGCTATATCCTCCTCTATGCTGGCTGAACCCTCCACATATAAAGCTCCTGCTGAGTCTTCTCTAGGCTGGATGCTCCCTCTACCAATGCACCACCTGCTGGATACTCCTATACACTCACTGGACCATCCATCCATGCACCACCTGCTGTGTCTTCCCCTAGGCTGGATGCTCCCTCCACCCATGTGGACTTCATGCAATGTACTTCCCTAGGCTATATTCTCCCTCCACCCATCATCTCCTGCCAAGTTTCCCCCTAGGGAGTATGCTCCCTCCAGCATGCACTTCTTGCAATGTCTTTCCCTTGGCAGGATAATCACCCCAACCATGCACCTCTGGTCAGTATTTCCCTAGTGTGGCTGCACCTTCTACTCATGCACTTCCTGCAGAGAACCCTAGACTGTCTGCCACCTTCATCCGTACACTTTCTGCCAGATCCTCTCCTAAGCTGACTGTACGATTCACCCATGCATCTCTTTCCAGAACCACCCATTAGCTGAATGCTCCCTCCACCCATGCACTTCCTGCTGAGTCCTACTGAGGGTGGCTGCACCCTCCTACATGTATCTCACCTGGGCTGGCTGCACGTTTCACACATTCACCTGCTGCCATATCTTCCTTCAGACTAGCTGCACTCTGCACCAATGCATCTCTTTCTAGATCTTCCCCTAGACTGGATGCTCCCTCTTCCAATGCACTTCCTTCTATGTGCTCCACAAGTCTTGATGTTCCTTCCATCCATTCATCTTTTACCAAGCCCTCTTTAGTCTATCTCCCCTCTCCACCTACAAAACTCTTGCTAGTCCCTCACCTAGACTGGATGCTTCCTCCATCCCTTCACCACCTGCCAACTCTTCTCCTAGGCTGGATACTCTCTCTACCCATGCACCTCCTGCCAGGACCTCCACTAGACTAGCTGCACCCTCCAAACATAGACCTTCTGTTGAGTCCTCCTCTGGCTGGGTGCTCACTCCATCCATGCACCTCCAGCTATATCCTCCCCATGGCTTGCTGCATCCTTCACCAATGCATCTCCTCCCCTAAGGCTGACTGCAACCAATACCCACGTACCTCAAGCCAGGTGCTCTCCTCTGCTGCATGCTACCTCCTCCCATACGCATACTGCTGGATCCTCCACTAGTCTGGATACTCCTTCCATTTCATGTCTTCTCTTCCTCTATGCTAAATGCAACCTAAACCCATGCATCCCCTTCCTGGCTCCTTCCATAGCCTGGTTGTTCCCTCCTCCAATGAACCTCCTGCCAAGTCCTCCCTTAAGCTGCTAACACATTCCACTCATGATTCCCTCTGGGCCTTCATCAAGGCTGGCTCTACACTGCACTCGTGCACTTCCTGTCACATCCTCCCCTTGGCTGGCTGGACTCTCCACCCATGCACTTCCTTCCAGACCCTTCCCTAAGCTGTCTGCACTCTCCAATCATGAGCTTCCTATTGAGTTCTCCTCTAATATGACTACCACCTCCACTTATTCACCACCTGCCAAGTACCCCCGCCTCCATACTCTGGCAGCTCCCTCTACCCATGCACCTCTAGCCACATATTTTCTAGGCTGAATGCTCCCTACCTCCATGCATATTCTACCAGTTCCTCCCCTAGGCTGGCTGCATCATCTACTCATGAACCTCCTGCCAAGTCTCCCCTAGTCTTGGTGCTTCATCCACCCATGTACCACACATTTAGTTATCCCCTAGTCTGACTGCAACCTCCACTTCTGCACTTCCTGTCTGATCTTTCCCTATGTGTGTTTCACACCCCATCTATCCACTTCCTATTCTAGCTGCAGCCTATTCTAGGCTGGCTGCAATCCAACTATTCACCTTTTGTCAGGTACTCCTTTAGGGTGGAACCTCTACCCATGAACTTCTTGCGATGTCCTCTCCTAGGCTGGATGCTCCCATGAAACTCCTCCTGGGAGCAACTCCTGCAATTCTTCTCCTCGGCTGGCTGTATGCCCACCCATCCACCTCCTGTTGGATCCACTCCTAGGCTGGTATTATGGACTGAATGTTTGTATCTTCCGCCAAATTCATATGTTAAACTCCAATCCCCACTGGGATGGTATTGGAGGTAGGGCCTTTGGGAGGCAATTAGGTCAGGAGAGTGGAAACGTCATGAATGGGATTAGTGCCCTTATAAGAAGAGACCAGAAAGCTAACTTGCTCTCTCTCTACCATGTAAGGACACACAGAGGGAGATGACCCTCTGTAAACCAGGCAGAAGGCACTCACCAAGAACCCGACCATGCTGGCACCCTGACCTAGGACTTCCAGCCTCCAGAACTGAGAGAAATAAATGTTTACTGTTTAAGCTACCCAGTCTGTGGCAACTTGTTATAGCAGCCTGAACTGACTAAGACAGGCAGATTCTCTCTCCACCCATGCACCTCATGTCAATCCTCCCTTAGTCTGGGTGCTACTTCCACCCATATAGTTCCTGTAACATCTGCCCCTAGATTCGATTCTCCTTCCATTCACATCCTGACTAGTCCTCCCCTAGTATGGATGTACCACCTCCGCCCATGCACCGCCAGCCAGTAGCACCTCTCGGCTTGCTTCACCTTCCACCCATGCACCTCATGTAGATCCTTTCTAACCTGGACTCTCCATCCACTCATGTTTCCCCTGTTGAGTCCTCCAGTAGGCTGGCTCACCCATGCATTTCCTGCCAATTCACCTCCTTCGCTGGCTTCAACCTCCATTCATATCCATCCTGCCTAGATTGCTTTTTTGAGGCTCTTCTTTTCCCACTTCACATCTTCTGCCCAGTTATACCCCAAAGCCTTGATCGTGCAAGGCTCCTCCTATTTGCTATATTCACATCCCTTGCCTAAAAACACCTACCTGGATAGTGAGGAGTTCTTTTTCTTTACCACATTCATATGTCCTGCATGGTTATCACCCACAATGATAGTGTGATGTTCCTTCTCATTTTTGGACTCACATTCTCTGCCTAATTACACCCAGGGGAGTACTCAGAAGTAGGTGCTCTGATGATGCTGGGTTCCTCCTCTTGGCCTCATTCACATCCCTGGTAACTTACATCCCTGTGTGGATAATTTGGGGGTATTTTCTTTGTCCAGTTCACATCTCCTGTCTTTTTACACCATTGCACAATGGATAGGTCACCCCTCTTGACCCTTTTCACATTTCCTATCCAGTTAACCACTGCTGTGATGATACAGGGATCCTTCTCCTTGTCTCTTTTATATCCCCTCTTCACTGACACCACCATGCTGAATGGTGTGAGGGTGCATGTTCCTCCTCTTTGTCCCTCTCACATCCTATTACAGCACTACACTGACAGTGTAGTGATACTGTTCTTTGACGTGATCAAATCCTCTGTCCACGTACACAACTGCGCTGACAATCAGGGATTCACCTTTTTGCCTCATTCATATCCAATGCTTAGTTACATCACTGCACTGATGAGGTAGGACTCCTATTTACTTCGTTCACATTCTCTGTCCAGTTAGCCCATGGTACTAATGAAGCAGATCTCATTGTCCTTGTCATTTTCTTATCCAGTGCCCAAATATACCACTGCAGTGATGAAGCCAAGTCCTGGGCTTTGCTCCATTCAAATGCCCTGAGCACTTCACCCATCGCACTCATGGTGCATGGCTACCCTGCTTTTACTTATGCACATTACCTGCCCAGTTACACCACTGGACAATGGTATGGAGTTTTTCTTTTTCTTTCTTATGTTAAACTCTAAAGTAACACCACTTTGTTGATGGTACTGTGTTCCTCCAATCTGCCTCACTGCACAGTATCACCTGCCTGTATGTTACACAATTCCACTGAACATAACGTGCCAATTTCACCTCTATGTTCCTTTCAAATGACCCTTTCCTGATGGTGTGAGCTCTTTCTCTGTGTACCAGTAACACACACACAGTAATCCCACAGAATTGATGGTGCAGGGTTCCTCCTTTTTGTCCTGTCACGTCACCTCTCTAGTTACACCACTACCCTGATGGTGCAGAGCTCACTCTCTTTATCCAGTTGGCATTCACTGTCCAGTTATTCAACAGCGCTAAGAGAGTGTGGCTCCAGCATGTAAGCCTTGCACACACTCTGTCCAATTACACCCAGCACCAATGATGTGGGGTTTGCCCTCTTTGCCTCATTCTGATCCCTGCCAACTTACACTCCTGCACTGATGATGCAGATCACCTCCTATTTGCCCTGTGCACATCCCTTGTTAATTTACACCACTGTACTGATCCTGCTGTGATTTTCCTCCTTCCATTATTCACCTTCCCTGACCTGGTATACCACCTCATTAATGGTACATGGTTCCTCCTATTTCTTTCATTCATTTGTGTACTCAGTTACTTCAATGTACTGATGGGGCAAGGCTCCCCCTCTTTGCCCTGGTCACATCCCCTGCCCCGTTAAATTACTAAACTGATGGGGAAGAGCTACCTCTCTTCGCCCTGTTTCCACTCCAAATCAAGTTACACAAGATCACTGAGGATACAGAGCCCTTCTTGTTTGTCTTCCCTCCCCTGTAACTCCTCTGCACTTATGGAGGAGGGCTCTTCATCTTTCCCTTTTTAACTTTCCTTGCTTATTTACTCCCAGCAGTGATAATATGAATCTTCTCCTCTTTGCTCCATTACCATGCCCTGACCAGTTACACTATCTCACTGATGGTGAACGTCATCTTCTATGTCTTATTCACACCATCTGCCTATTTATACCACTGCACATATGGTGCCAGCTTGCTCCTGTCTGCAATATTCACATCCCCTGCCCTATTATTCCATCTCACTGATATAGCTGGTCTCCTTTTGTTCCTGTTCACCTTCTATGCCCACTCACACCACTGATGCGATGGTGCAGTGCTCCTCCTATAATCCATAATGACATGTCCTGTCTAGGTCCATCACTGTGTGAATACTGTGGAGTATCACTTCCTTACTCCACACACATACCCAACCTAGTTATATCACTTTACTGATGGTCCTAGTATCCTACTCTTTGCCCATCTAGTTTTCTCTGTCCACTTACTCTACTGCCATGACGCGGTGTGGCTCTTCCTCTTTGCCCTGTTCCCAACTCCTGTCCAGTTATACCACTGCACTGATGGTGGGGAGCTCCCTCTCTTTGCTATATTTCATATCCACTCCCTATTTCCCCCCGGGACTCACTATTCAGGACCCCTCGTCTTCGTGCCATCCACAAACCAATCCAGGACACTCGGTGCACTGAGGATGCAGGGTTGGGCCTCCTGACCACTTTTCCTTCCTCTGTCCAGTGACTCTACCACATTGATGGGGCAGGTCACCTCCTTGTGGCCACGTTAGCATTCCTTGACTGGTTATCCACCTGGACTGATTGCTCAAGCATCCTACTCTTTGCTCTATTCTCAAAACCAGCCCAGAGCACTCACTGCACTGATGGTGGAGGGTTGCACCGTGGTGACACTTAGACTTCCTCTGTCCAGTCACAGCCACACTGATGTTCCATCTGTGCACTGAGGAGGTGGGGCTCTTCTTCTGCACCCTGTTCACATGCCCTGTCCACTTACACCGCTGTCCAGATGGTGCCCTGCTCGCATCCCTTGCCCAGACACACCAGCACACTTTTGTTTGGGAGATGCTCCTTTTTCCCATGTTTCACTTCATCTGCCCTGTCATTCACTGCCCTGATGATGCTGTGTTCCTTCTCTTTGTCCCATCACACACCCTGTCCATTTTCACAACTGGACTTATGGTGTGGGGTCCTCCTCTTTCCCTGCTCACACACCTAGCTCAGTAACACTGGTTCACTGATATCGTAGAGTTCCTCCTCTTTACACTGTTCACTTTCTCTGCCCAGTTACATAACTGCACTGTGGCCTGGGGCTCCTGTCTTAGCCTTACTTACATTCCACACCCAGATACCTCACTGCACTGATGCTGTAGGGCTGCCGTTTTGTTCTCTTCTGTCTAGTCACTCCACTGCACAGGCATTTCTGTGCTCCTCTACTTTGTTCTGTTCATGTTTCCTGTCCCCTTATCTCTTCACTGATGGAGTATGATTCATTCTATAATCCATGATCACATCCTCTGGCCAGTTACATCACTACATGAACATGTGGGGTATTTCTTTTCCCCAGTCACATGCCCTGGCCAGTTATACCACTGCACGGGTCAGGCAGGACTCCTCCCCTTTTCCCTATTCACATCCCCTGTCAAGTTATGTCACTGCACCTTTTGGGGTGCGGCTCTTCTTCCTTGCCCTGTTCTATTGCTATTGTCATAATACATGCAATATATAACTCATTATAATTTTATATCTTCACTCTCTCAATCTCAATCTCTCTCTCACACACACAGTCACAGACACACTATAGTATTTATGTAATTATAATATAAGGAGAAAGAAATATCAAATACTTCTTCCCTGGTATAAACACAAATTAGTGACACAGTCCATCATTTGTCCAGGAGTGTTTCTCAATGGAAGGGTAGAAATGCTATAGAATCTCATATCAGGGCAGCAGGACACATTTATCCTTCTTGATATAGATCACAGGTTAATTTAAATGAAAACAATTTTCATTTTCACAGTATTTAATTATGCTCCTATTTTACTATATTTGTTTCATTTCTGATGAATTTTTTTGTGCTTACTTATGACAATTATTCCTTTATCTTTCCCTTTGATCATCCCAAACTTATGTATCTCAAATTCCTTGCAAGACTCTTCCATTATGATTCTTATTGAAAGTTACATCATTTTCTGATTTTCTAGTCCATACTTAGCAAGAATTTTATCATGTAACTGAATTTTTGAGAGGGAAATTTTTTTTTTTTTTGAGGAAGGTTGGCCCTGGGCTAACATCCGTGCCCATCTTCCCCTACTTTATATGTGGGATGCCACCATAGCATGGCTTTACGAAGTGGTGGGTAGGTCCATGCCCAGGATCTGAACCAGCAACCCCAGGCCACCAAGCGGAGCCCACAAACTTAACTGCTATGCCACTGGGCCAGTCCGAGGGAATTTTTTTAGTTTGGTTTTCTGTCTTATTGTTTTTGGTTTTTGCTTCTTTCTCTGAGGTAGGCAGTATTTCCATGAATAGCCCCTGTAGTGGGCAGAATTTTGATCTCCACCCTCAAAGATATATGCAGGGGTGATGTCAGTGAACATGGCGGAAGAGGAAATTTCAAGGGCCCATCCCTCCACAGAAACACATCCCCTCCAAAGAAACTGAGCAAAAATTATAAAAATCAACTTTGTCATAACTCTAGAAAATAGTCAGAGGTTTACAGCAACTGAGCAAACACTGAATCAAGAAAAGGATGACAGAAATTTAGTGGGAGTTTTGTGGCATTGCAACTCAGCCTTGATGCCCCCGCAGCACAGCAGCAGTCTCAAAGACAGGAGCCCGTGTTCCAGGTATGAGTATCTGGTTACAGAGGGAACAGAGCGACCTTGTTCACTAGGAGTTGCTTGTTTTGACCTGACTGGGAGTTCCCCAAGGGAATGACAGAAGGGGCTAACCTTTGTTTCACCTAACTCAGAACTCTCCCAGGGTGGAAAAGCAGCTAAATGGAGAGCATTCTGTGAACACACTGAAAGATAAATTAAGGCGTAAAAACAGTCTATGGCAAAACATAACAGATTGGGGGAAAACAGATACGCCGAAAGCCTGGGAGGAAAACCTGGGGAGAGAGTTACTGTGGGAAACAAAATCTTTGAAAGACTCCAACATACAAGGGAAAATCTAGAAAGTCATGCCATGGCCAGGGAAGGAGGCATACTCAGAAAACATCTGAGAAGACACTTGGCTTTTACCTCTGGCTGACCTTTAGGCTCAGAGCAAGCACACAGCCAAGGCTAAAGCCAAGTTCTAAATGGCCTGACTAAGCCCTGGGGGGGGCGCCCCATCAAAAAGCCAATTTGCAAAGACTGGGAGAGTATTTTTTGTCTTCTCTTTTCTCTTTCCTCCCTTTGTTTGTTTCTTTGTATTTTTTTCTCCAGGTGTCTAAGCAAATCTCTGTCAAAACACTAAGTGGCCACAACCTAACAGGGACTCCAAAGACTACATAAAAAAAGAGTACAGGCCTTAAAAAAAATAGTTAGCCACTAAACAAAGAAACAACTATAACCTACAGAAAGCAACAACAAAAAGCCTAGGGAGGGGTGAAGAATCTGATTTCTGTAGTTACTACATTATAATATTCAAAACTTTCCAATTAAAAGGCAGATATTGGTAAAATGTATAATAAAAAAGCATGATCAAATTATATGCTGTGTATAAGAAAGCATATAGAACATATTGGCAAATGACTTGAACAGACGATTCTCCAAACAAGATATACAAATGGCCAAAAAGCATATGAAAAGATGCTCAACATCACTAATCACTAGGGAAATGCAAATCCAAACCATAATAAGATATCCACCTCACAGCCATTAGGTGGCCACTATCACACAAACAGAAAATAAGTTCTTTTGTTGTTGTCTATTTCTCTTTCTAGTTATGTCAATCTCCCTCTATCTTTTTTGGTGAGGAAGATTGGCCCTGAGCTAACATCTGTTGGCAATCTTCCTCTATTTTGTATGTGGGACACCACTACAGCATGGCTTGATGAGCGGTGCGTAGGTCCATGGCTGGGATCCGAACCCGTGAACCCCAGGCCACCAAAGCGGGGCATGTGAACTTAAGCACTATAACACCAGGCCGGCCCCCAATCCCCTTCAGTTTTGAAGGATAGTTTTGCAAGATATAGTGTTCTTGGTTAACGGTTTTTTTGTGTCTTTGGATCAAGCAACAAAAGAAAAAGTAATTAAATTAGACTTCAACAAAACTAAGAACGGTTGTACATCAAGGGCACTATTAACAGATTGAAAAGACATCCTGCAGAATGGGAGAAATTATTTGCAAATCATATATCTAACAAGTTTCTTGTATCCAGACTATCTAATGAATGCTTATAACTCAACGACAAAATGACAGAAACTCAATCAAGAAATTGGCAAAGGACTTGAATAGGCATTTCTCCAAACAAGATATATAAATGGCCAATGAGCACACAAAAAATACTCCAAGTTCATAGTCATTAGGGAAGTGCAAATCAAAACCAAATAACATACCACTTCACACCCACTGGGAGGACTATAAAATAAAAAAAGAAAAATAATTAAGTTTGGTGTGGATGTCAGGAATAAAGAAATCTAGTAACATTTCTTAGGGGACTGTAAAATGGTGCAGCCACTGTATAAACAGTTTGGTGGTCTCTCAAGTAGCTGAACATAAAATTACCATATGACCCAGCATTTCTACTCCTGGAAATATACCCAAAAGAACTGGAAACAGGTGTTTAAACAAACACTTGTACATGTCCGTTCATAGCCCCACTATTCACAATAGCTAAAAAGTCCAAATGTCTAAAAGGTGCAAACGTCCAAACAACCCAAATATCTGTGCACGGATAAATGGATAAACAAAATGCAGTGAAGACACTCGATGGAATATTATTCAGCCATAAAAAGGGAATGAAGTACTGATTCAAGCAACAACTTGGATGAACCTGAAAACACCATACTGAGTGAAAGGAGCTAAACACAAAAGGCCACATACTGTACGATTCCTTTATATGAAATATCCAGAACAAGCAAATCCATGGAGACATAAAGCAGATTAGTGATTGTCAGGACCTGGAGGAGGGAGAAGGAGTGACCGCTTTAATGGGTATGGGTTTCATTTTGCAGTGATGAAAATGGTCTGAAATTAGATAGAGCTGATGATTTCACAACATTGTGAATGTACTAACATTCCCCTAAAACCCCAAAATTCAAGTGGATGAGGACAAACCACCATAGGCCCAGTTCTTCCTTCCTTAGGAAGGACTTTGAGAATAGGGCCTTGCTGGCCCCTAGAAGTATCCTCAGGGAGTTAGGGTACCTGACACATTTTCTACAAAAGCAGTAGGGTGTCTGGATGTGGGGGCCTCATGCCCTTGTCCCTGTGGACTCTTAGCTCTGGCATGAAATGTAAATAAGGAGGGCCTAGGCAGGGCCCTCTAAAATATGAGGCTCAGCACTAGGGCCCTTCTTGACCACGGCTAATGCCAGTACCAGCCACATACAGAAAAGCAAAAGAGAAGAGACGAAAAGCATGGGAAAGGAAGGAGAAGGGAAATATAGGAAAGAAAACCATTTTAGTGGTTTTGTTTATTTCTTTTAACTCCCTTCATTTTAATGTGGTTTCTTCCCATGTTTCCACAACCTAAATTTTTGAAAAACAGCTGAGTCTCATCACAGAAGTGATGATATAGTCAAGGTGGAAAAACAACTGGATATATATCCCTGTTCACAGCATGGCATATGCCCATTCAATTCTATACAAATATGTCTACACACACATACACACTCACCCTCACATATCTGCTCACAGACTCAGTCACAACTATTTTTTAAAATGGGATTATCCATTAACATATTTTTTCACTTAATATTTGACCATTTTCCTAAATCAGTCATTATTAACCTTGAATAGTTCCCCAGCCCCATGCCTCCCTTTCTTGCAGACTTCAGAAGCCCTGTTCCTAACACGTAAATATTTTCCTCCTCTAAACACCAAGACCTTCCACCATCAGGCTTCTGACCTCTGCTGTTTCCTCTTCCTTGATTCTGAGCCTTCCTCCCAGCCCTCCGTATTTCCATCTGAGTTATCCTTCACGACACGCTCGATCATGCAATGCCTCTTCCTGACCCTGGATGCCTCCATCACCCCTCCCTTTCTCCAGCCACCATGGGTTAAATTCTACTTCTCTGGTCCAAGTTGTAAATGACCCCTGCTAAGAGGGTATGAAGTGTCTAAATGGGAATTTTACGGTCACAAGTCCATTTCAAATAAAGGCAGTAAGTGATTACTCTCTGTCCCTTCTAAAGAGTCAACTAGCATGCTACTTTCTTTTAACCCTCCAAATACGACATAAAATTAACAATTTTGGAGACCACAATAAAAAATGTTTTACATTTTAAAAAATGAAACCAAAATTTTATATTTTATTTAAAAAATTCATTCTATGAAGAGATAATCACCTAGAATTTTTCAAAACTGACTTAAGATATCAAGCCATAGGATTAGGAACCCCTACAGACGTCAAGCAAGAAAAATACAAAGAAAATCATACCAAGAATATCAGAGTAAAACTACTGAGAAAATTATAAAAATATCAATGAAACACACACAAAAAATCCCCAGACAAATGATAAGACACCCTATTTTCACAGACAAAAAGATTCACTATTGTAATAATACAGACTTCGCAAAATAACCTATAAATTCAAAGCAATTTCAAACAAAACCTCAACAGGATATTTCACACAATTTGACAAGCTATTTCTAAGATGTATATGAAAGAGTATAGCGTTAGGAAATATGAAAACATTCCTAAAAAAGAATGAAGTGAGATACTTGCCCTGCAACAGACTGAGACTTTTTATAACACAGTATGGTATGAGCACAGATATAAATGACTCGACTGTGTAGAAGAGTCTAAAGTTAGATCCACGCATAAATGAAAATTTATTCCATTTCAGTGTTATCATGGTAGGTCACGGGAAAAGGAGGAAATTTTTAAGTGCTTCTGGGCAATAGATCACCCATATGGAAAAAGGGAATAAAATGGGAAGCTCTGCACTAAATTGTACATGGAAACAAATCTCAGGTGGATTATACACTGTGAAAAGCAGGACTTAAAGCTTATAGAAAAAATATAAGACTATCTTATATAAATTGGGGTTAGTAAAGGATTTCCTAGTCAAAATATAAAAAGCACACATTCTAAAGGATAGTCAAATTCAGCTCCATAATAATTTCAAAACTTTCAGTTATTAAAAGAAAGTATTGAAAAGGTTCAAGAACAATACAAAAAACAGGGAGAATTATTTGCCCCACATTAACCAGAAAAAGGGTTATTATTCACAATGAATATTTTTAAGGCAATGAGAAAAATGGACAAAAGGTATAAACAAGCATTTTACAGAAACATAAATGTCCAAAACAACAACAAAAAAAAGGGCTTACTCTTACGTGTAATCATAGAAAAGCCAGAATGACATACCATTTAAAAATAAATTCATTCTATAAAAGGCAACTTGGAAAAGGGAAATTCCAGCTCAGGAGCAAAAGCAGGTCCTTTTGAGGAAGCAGGGGGCCTGGAGTCAAGAGTCAATAGCAGATTACGTGCTGAGCGGTGGAGTCAGGGGGAGGAGAGGCTTTAAAAGCGCTCATAATATTGGTTAGTAGCTAACAGAACTCTCGGAAACCACAGGTAACCACAGAGCAAGCAGCCCATTTATCGCCGAGCACTGATGTTCGTTCCAACTTTGCGTCTTGAGGTTGCTTAGAGGGTCACAACACAGGAGGTATGGGGTGGGGATGTGCTTTCTCTCTTGGCCTGCACTCCTGGAGAGGCAGGGCTCGGAGAATCAAGCTCAGGAGCAGGGCTGGTCTAACTTTAGCAGGGGTAGGCTTGGAGTTGGGGCTCAAAAAATAATAATAATAATAATCATGATAAGAGGAAGAGAAGCTGAGGACAGAAAACCCAATCAGGGAGGAAAGGTGCTCGGGCCAAGAGAGCTACGGAAGGAGGAGGAGAAGCTCTCACCACATTGCCCAGCAGAGTGAAAGGAGATGCGCCAGGAGACCAGCATGAGGAGACACTAATGCAGACGGCGTTACCACCAGGCTGGGAGGCAAGGCATAGGATCTCAGATCAGGAGAGTTTAAGGGACTCCGGAAGACAAACCTTCCTAAGGGGAACCGAGGGGCAAAAGCAGGACTCAGGCCAGCCGGCCCGTGCGGAAAAGGGCGGCTGCGGAGCGCTGTTCTTACCTCCAAGGATCAGGCCTGGCGTGGGGTCGTGGCTGTGAAGAGCAGGGCCTGGCGGGCACGAGCGGCTTCTACAGGCAGGGCCTGGCTGGGTGCTGCAGCTTCCGCGGGCGGGGCTGGCTGCAATCCATGGCTGTGGCTAGCAGAGCCTGGCCTGGTGGCATGGCTGTGGAGAGCAGGGCCTGGTTGTTTGCCATGGCTTCGGAGAGTAACGCCTGGCCGGGATGCTGGACGCCAGACAGAAGCCTGAGATGGCGTCTGCAGCTGGGTTGAGGCTTTGCAGAAGATGGCAGCTAAAGCTCAGAGCTCTGGGTCCCGGAAGCTCCAGGAAACAGATGGCGCCTTAAAAGATTGTGTGTCTGAGCTGGCTCTTCCTAGTGGGGCTGCTATTTGCCACGTTTTTTCCTTGAGCCATGGTCTGAGCTCATCGCCTAACTAAGCCAATGCCACTTGTGGGTTGTCCTTTGGCAGCTTTGCGGCCCGGGTGCGTGGCAGTATTTTGGCCCTTTTCGGCTACCGTACATCTAAGGGCTGAATGGGCACTCTGACTGGCACGGAGGTTAGCCCGCCTCTTTGCCTGCAGTGTATGCAGGGCCCTCAACCATCATGGCAATGGAGGCTGCGGTGGTGGAAGCTATCAAGCCGCTGAGGAGCTCAATGGTGCCCTGTCGCTTGAGACTGGGGTAATCTGGGCGAGAAGACCTGGGGTGCCAGTCCTGCCGGGATGGACAGTGGCAGGGGCCACCTCACTCTGCACGGATTCAAACTGCGGCTGCTTCTGCCCTTCTCCCCAATATGACTGCGCGGCCATAACGCCAGGTTCTCAGAAACAGGAAAACCGCTGTAAACGCTGCCTCGAATAGAGCCAGGGCTAGAGAATCGAAGAAGGTGCACGGACCCTGGTGGAATCTTCGCTTCTGATTGGTGAGCTGGATATCACATGACTTCTCGTCTTCCCAGAGCGGTCCAACCCAGATCCTTTTGGCAGCAAACAGGAGGGTGTGCGGCCACCCCTTTGGGATCTGCTCTGGCCTGGTCGATAATGTGAATTTCCTCATCTTTAAACATAGCCACTAAAAGTGTGTGAGTGTGTGTAGGAGGGTAGGGCTCTCTGTATGAACAATTTGAATGAAGCAAAATCAGCGTGTCATCACCATTCTGGTGGCTCATACCCAAATCACAATACCACGCTGGCCAAAAAGAGATAATACCCTAGCTACGTCGCCCTCATGTAATCTAGTCAGGACACTGGGTTCATGGATGACCAGAGGAGACAGTCCTGGGACTCCTCCTGACATCTGGATCACCCTATGCCTGACTTGGGTGGGCTTAAGGGTTGGAGGGCTGCTGAAAGGGGAGAAACGGGATGGGGCCCACTGTCCTCAAAATGTTGAGCACTGCTGCCTCCAGTAGTTCCCAGGCACCAGAAGGGGCTGTAAGACATTTTCCAGGATGACTGCTTTTGCGTGCCTGGCCCCCTGAGGCGCAGGCAAGGATTGCTTGGGATTAAAAGTGGTACTGCCCTTAAATATACATCACCATTTAAATAGGCTACATAGTAATCTAGTGATGAATGTATGCTAATTTATTTGACCTAGTATTCATTTTTGGCCACAGATGTCTAGTTTCTGTTAATATAAATAGTTTTGATACACAGACTTGAAGTTTAATATTTGGACATTTATTTTTAGTCATTGTTACAAAAGGGTTGCATGTTCAATACTCAAAACAGAAAAGCAAATTTAAGAAAACTTGCACCTAAATTTCCATACAGCCATAGATAACTACTGGAAATGTTTAATTATATGTTGCCAGAAAGGCCATTCATACACGTTTCATGGTTTTTTTGTTTTGTTTTATAAAAATGGAATTATTTATCCATACATATTGTTTTGTAACCTGTCTTTTGGATCCAGAAAACACACTTTCCATATCAATAAATAAATTTACACAGACAATTTTGTAACTAGAAAATATTCCACTTGCAGAGGAAGCCTACCTTTTCAAACATTCTTGCATCGCCAAGATTTATATTGTTTCTAACTGTTCACTCTCTAACACATCACTGTGAGACACATCCTTCTCGCTAAGATTTGTTCATATCCTAAGTTTGTCCTTGTTATGGATAAATTCCCAGAAGTGGAAATTCTTGGTATAAGGCTAGGCACATTTATAGTTCTTTGATAAAAATATTGGCAGGCTGATCTGAAAGTCATTGGTACAAGAATTTTGGCAAAATGGAATGAGATGTTTAGTGGAATGGATGAGCAACTGGAAACACAACACAAAATTGAATGGAATGGTATTTGGAGTGTTAAATAATATGGAGTGGAAAATGGATTTGAAATGTAATGCAGAATGGGATGAAATGGAGACTGGTTGCAGAGGAAACTGGAATGAAATGAGGAATAGAATGTGGACCTGAATAGGATATAATGGAAAATTGAATACGATGGAAATAGAATGGAATATAATGGGAAAATGGAATGGAAAGGAGAATGGAAATAAATACCTAATGGCATAAAAGATATAATGTCATGTGAGAAAAGGAATGGAATATAGAGTGAAATAAAATTTTAAAGAAAAAAAGGAGGAAATTGAAATTAAATAGAAAGGAATATAGAATGGAACTGAAAATGCAATAGCATGAAATAAATAGACTATTAAATATGCAGTATAGATTTAAAAACAGTGGATGGAATAGAAAAAAATGGAATGGAATTTGGAATGAAATATAGAATATAAGGTTTTGAAGGATGGAATAGAAATTGAATAAAAATGAAATGGAATATGGAAAACAAAATACTGGTGAATCAGAGGACAGACTAAAATGAAGGATAAATTTGTAGAATGTGTTTCAGTCAGTTACTGCTCCATAACTTGGTGTTGTGAAACAACTATGTTACTCTACTCAGCGATTTGTTTGCCTGGAATTCAGACAGAGCTTGTCTCTTTTCCATCGGATCTGTGCCCTCAGCTGGTACAATGTGAGTTGATGTGAGGTCATGAGGGAACAGCTATCAGTGATGACTCCTAGAATTTGGCCAGAGAATCTGGATGGATGGTGGTGCTACTTAACTGAAATAGGGAAGACTTGCTTAGTAGAGGAGCAGGTTGGGGAGACAGTGGAAACTGGTGATTCCATTCTGACCATGTTGACCACTAGAACCTGTGTGATTATGTTGGTCATTTAGGGGAATAAACCCCAACTTATCTCACAAACATTCCATTAACTCTAGCGGTCAACTTTCACCAGTTTCGTGGATCCAGTATTCCTCTGGGGTATCATTTCAGTTTACTCTCTGATATCTATCCTTTCCTTCTTTCTGGAAAGGCCTTAGTTCTGATCCTTGATGTACTAATAACTAAAATGCCTCCATTTATCCTTTCCCTCATTTAAAGAAATATATATATTTCTGTATATATCATATATATACTTCTCCTTATATATATTTATCCATATATATTTTTATTTATATAAATTTTATTTATATATCTCTATATAAATATATATTTATATAAAATTATTAAATTTTAAAATAAAATAAATAGATATTTTTGTATTTTTTTAAATTTTAAAATTATTTTATTGAGGTCATATTGGTTTATAACATTGTGTAATTTCAGGTGTACATTATTATATATCAGTTCCTGTATAGACTGCATCGTGATCACCCCCAAAAGTCTAATTTTTGTCTGTCACCATACATATGTGCGCCTTTACCTCTTTCACCCTCCCCCCAATCCCTTCCCCTCTGGTAACCACTAATCTGTTCTCCTTATCCATGTGTGTGTTTGTTTTGCGCATATGAGTGAAATCATACGGTGTTTGTCTTTCTCTGTCTGGCTTATTTCACTTAACATCATACCCTCAAGGTCCATCCATGTTGTTGCAAACGGGACAGTTTTATCTTTGTTTTATGGCTGAGTAGTAGTCCATTGGATACATATATGACATCTTCTTTATCCATTCATTAGTTGATGAGCACTTGGATTGTTTCCACATCTTGGCTATTGTGAATAATGCTGCAATGAACATAGGGGTGCATAAATCTCTTTGTATTGTTGATTTCATGTTCTTTGGATAAATACTCAGGAGTGGGATAGCTGGATCATATGGTATTTCTTTTTTTTTTTTTTTGAGGAAGATCAGCCCTAAGCTAACTGCTACCAATCCTCGTCTTTTCGCTGAGGAAGACTGGCCCTGTGCTAACATCCATGCCCATCTTCCTCTACGTTATATGTGGGACGCCTACCACAGGATGGCATGCCAAGCGGGTGCCATGTCCGCACCCAGAATCCAAACCGGCAAACCCTGGGCTGCCGAAGCGGAACGTGCGCACTTAACTGCTGTGCCACTGGGCTGGCCCCTCATATGGTATTTCTATTTTTAATTATTTGAGAAATCTCCATACTGTTTTCCCTAGTGGCTACTTTTCATTCTCACCAGTAGTGTAAGAGGGTTCCCTTTCCTCCGTGTCCTCTCCAACATTTGTTATTTTTTGTCTTGGTAATTATAGTCATTCCTTTTCTGTGGTGTCCTTCTCTGGTTTTGGTATTAGGACAATTTTGGCCTCACAGAACAAGTTAAGAAGCGTCCCATCTTCAATTTTTTGGCATAGTTGGAAAGGATAGGTATTAAATCTTCTTTGAATGTTTGGTAGAATTCTCCAGAGAAGCCATCTGGTCCTGGACTTTTGTTTTCTGGGAGGTTTTTGATTACTGTGTCAATCTCTTTACTTGTGATTGGTCTATTCAGATTCTCTATTTCTTCTTGATTCAGTTTTGGGAGGTTATATGATTCTAAGAATTTGTCCATTTCTTCTAGGTTATCCATTTTGTTGGCATGTAGTTTTTCAGAGTATTCTCTTATAATTCTTTCTATTTCTGTGGTGTCCATTGTAATTACTCCTCTTTAATTTTTAATTTTATTTATTTGAGCCTTCTCTTTTTTTTTCCTTAATGAATCTGGCTAAGGGTTTGTCAGTTTTGTTTATCTTCTCAAAGACCCAGCTCTTAGTTTCATTGATCCTTTGTACTGTTTTTTTTTTTTAGTCTCTATGTCATTTATTTCTGCTCTTATTTTTATTATTTCTCTCCTTCTGCAGACTTTAGGTCTTGTTTGTCCTTCTCTTTCTAGTTCTGTTAGGTGTAGCTTAAGATTACTTATTTGAGATTTTTCTTGTTTGTTAAGGTGAGCCTGTATTGCTATAAATTTCCCTCTTAGTACCACTTTTGCTGCATCCCATAAGAGTTGGTATGTTGTGTTTTCATTTTCATTTGTCTCAGGGTATTTTTTTTTATTTCTCCTTTGATTTCTTCATTCATCCATTGGTGGTTCGGTAGGATGTTGTTTAGTCTCCACATATTTGTGATTTTCCCAGCCTTTTTCTTGGAATTGATTTCTAATTTCATAGCATTTTGGTTGGAAAAGATGCTTGATGTGATTTCAATCCTAAGTTTATTGATGCTTGCCTTGTTTCCCAACATATAGTCTAACTTTGAGAATGTTCCATGTGCACTTGAGAAGAATGTGTATTCTGCTGTTTTTGGATAGAATGTTCTATATATGTCTGTTAAGTCCATCTGGGCTAGTGTTTCATTTAAGGCCACTGTTTCCTTGTTGACTTTCTGTCTGGATGATCTATCCATTGATGTATTTGGGCTGTCAAGGTCCGCTACTATTATTGTGTTGCTGTCAATTTCTTCCTTTAGGTCTGTTAATAGTTCTTTATGTACTTTCATGCTCCTGTGTTAGGTGCATATATGTTCATAAGTATTATGTCCTCTTGTTGGAATGTCCCTTTTATCATTACCTATTGCCCCTCTTTGTCTCTCATTGTCTTTTTTACCTTGAAGTCTGCTTTGTCTGATATAAGTATGGCAACACCCGCTTTCTTTTGCTTGCCGTTTGCTTGGAGTATCATCTTCCATCTCTTCACTCTGAGCCTATGTTTGTTTTTAGAGCTGGGATGTGTTTCCTGGAGGCAGCATATTGTTTGATCTTGTTTTTTAATCCATCCCGCCACTCTGTGTCTTTTGATTGGAGAATTCAATCTATTTACATTTAGAGTGATTATTGATATATGAGGGCCTAATAATGCCATTTTATCTCTTATTTTCTAGTTGTTCTATATTTCCATTGTTTCTTTTCCCATGTATTTTTATCTGCCATTTCAGTTTGGTGGTTTTCTGTGATGGTGTTCTCAATTTTCTCTTTATTTATGATTTGTGGCTCTGCTCTGACCTTTTGTTTAGTGTTTACCATGAGGTTTGTATAAAAGATCTCATAGATGAGATAGTCCATTTTCTGATAGCCTCTTATTTCCATTAGACTAAGCAAGTTCCATCCCTTTCCTCTTCCCCTTCTGAGTTATTGTTGTCACAAATTATTCTTTTTTGTGTTGTGAGTTTGTGACTTAATTGAAGTCTTTATAGTTATTTTTATGCTTTCCTTCCGTGTCTCTTTTATGTTATAATTGTTTGCTAACCTATTCTGATAGAGAGCTGCAATTTTCTGATTTTTTCTGTCTATTTATCTCCTTGCTCAAAGCTTTGTAAACCTTTGCCTTTTTGTTTCCGGTAGGAGAGCTCCTTTCATTATTTCTTGTAAGGCAGTCTGGTGGCGATGAACTCCCTCAGCTTTTGTTTATCTGGGAAAGCCTTATTTCTTCATCAAATCTGTAGGATAATTTTACAGGATAGTGTATTCTTGGCTGAAAGTTTTTGTCTTTCAGTATTTTGAGTATATCATTCCATTCTCTCTTAGCCTGTAAGGTTTCCGCTGAGAAATCTGCTGAAAGCCTGATAGGGGTCTTTTATAGGTTATTTTCTTCCATCTTGCTGCCCTTAAGATTTTTTTTGTCATTCACTTTTGACAGTTTTAATATTACATGCCTTGGAGAAGGTCTTTTTGCATTGATGCAATTAGGAGTTCTATTGGCTTCAGGTACTTGTAAGTCCTGTTCCTTCCCCAGGTTTGGGAAGTTCTCAGCTATTATTTTTGGAGACTTGTCATTTTCCTTCTGTTCTGAAGTGTTACTGTAGTTCTTCTTGGTGTTTGATGAATTGATCCTCTGCTGGTGCATTTGTGGTAGTATCAGGTCTCAGATTCCACCTGCCACTGTTGGGTGGCAGGAGCTGTGTTTTGTGATCCCACCCCATCTGCTGATAGTTGTGTGGGTTGAGCTGCTCTGTGTTCGCACAGGTTGGCCACAGCTGCTCAGCAGGTCTCACTTGTGTGGGTGGGGCCACTGTGCTAAGCAGGCAGTCCAGGTGAGCTGCTGCACTAGGCGGGAGGAGTGCTTTCATGTGGGGCTGGTGCCTTGCTCGCAGGTGGGTCCTGTGGGTTTTTGGGCTCAGCGGGTGGGTCCAGAGGGCTGCTATGCTCATCGGTCGGGGCACCTTCGCATGGGCTGATGCTGCGCTTAGTGAGCAGGGCATCTTTCAGGGGCCTGAGACCCTGCCGCTCAGTCGGAAGCATTCACACAAGCAGGGCTGCTGCAGCACGTTGGGCACTCCCACGGCCCAGGCTACCACTCCAAGAGCGTTCACATGTGGGCCAGGCTGCCTCTGCCTCCACTCAGTCATACCAGCCACTGTGTGAGGATACAGGATCTGCATTGCTACCACCGGAGAGAGGGAGGTGGAGAAGGCTGCTTCCCTAGTTCTCCTGCTTCCCGGGGATCCAGTCCACCCACCTTCAGATGTATAGCTGTGTGGATCTCTCAGGTGTCCTGTTGTGCTGTGTAGAGAACCCTCTCTTGCTTAATGAATCTCTGTTTAGTTGTAACTTAGAGGGGAGAGACAAAAGGAGCAACTCATTCTGCCATGATGCTGACATTACTCTATTTTTGTTATTTTTAAAGTTAAAAAAATGTATTTTATATGTTTATCTATATATAAATATAAAAATTATATATGTACTTCTTTATAAATATATAATTTCTTTAAATATATATTATATATAATGTTTATATATATTACATATATAAATATAATTTCTCCATGTGTCTATATTATATGTATTTTTTTTCTTTAAATGAGGGCAAGTGAAAGAAAAATACATATCTATTTTTTTTCTTTCACTTATTGATTTGGCTAACCTGTAAGATCTCAAACTTTCTTCTAAGGAAAACTCGGTCTTTAACTCTATTGGTGTGTCTTCAATGTTCTCTTCTTTCTCTTTCCCACTGCTCTTGTTTAGACAGTATATATGTATGTATATGCTCAAAAAAAAAGAAAATTCTGGAAGGATGATTTTTTTCTCTTTGTATTTTCCAAATGTTTTCAATGAATATACACTACCTTTGTATTCATAAAAAATACAGCTATTTGCATTTTGAAAAAAATATAACTTTTAAATTTTTAATTAGGTTTTAAGTTGTTGTAAGAAACCAAGCTCTCTCATATACTACTAGATGGAGTTTTAAATTCATAACATATTGCCAGATGGAGATTTGACAATATACAGTTAAAGTCATAAACGTGAAATCCACCTCTTCTAGGCATTAATTCTAAAGGAATACTCATATATACCCACAAAGTTGTATGTTCAAAGGTGACTATTATAGTGTCAATTATTTTAAAAGTCTGAAACAACCTCATTTTTCAAGAGGACACACTGGATGTCCATAGAATAAACTTATACAGCTTTCACATGATGTTTCTGAAGAAATTTTAATGCCGTGGGAAAATAGCTATGATATGATACAAGTAAAGAAAGTGATTACTGTATATACTGATCAGTATTTACATCTCTTTATCTATGTGTCTATCTACCTGCCTACCTACCTATCTAGCTATCTTAATTTCCTTTGGCTGCTGTAAAAAATTACCACAAATTTGGTGCCTTAAAATAACAGGAATTTATTCTCTCACCACGGTGGAGGCCAGTACAAATTCAGTACAAAAATAAATTCAGTACAAAATCAAGGTATGGACAGGCCTGTAATCCCTCTGAAGGCTCTAGGGGAGAATCTGTCCCTTACCTCTTCCAACTGCTATTGGCCGCTGGCCTACCTTAGCTCATTGCCACTATCACCCCAATCTCTACCTCCATCTTCACATAGCCTTCTCCTCTTTGTATTTGTATCCGATCTGCCTCTGCTTCTCTTTTATAAGAACACATGTGACTGCATTTAGGGCTCACCTGTATAATACAGGATAATCTTCCCACCTCAAGATCTGTAACTTAATCACATCTGCAAAGTCTTTTTTTTTTTTCCGACATATCAGATAACATTAATAGGTTCCATTGATTAGGATTTGAATATCTTTTGGTGGACCGTTATTCAACTAACCACACTATCAATCTATCTACCTATCTCTCTTTATACCTATCTAGCTTTCTACATATATTATGCTCTCATTCACTAAGGAGCAGTGGTTCTCAATCGCAAGCATCTTGCCCCAGAGGGGATATTTGGCAATGCCTGAAGATATTTTTGGTTGTCCCAATTAGTAAGGTGGAGGTGCTACTGGCATCTAGTGTGTAGAGGCCAGAGATGCTGCCAAACCCCCTGAATGCACAGAACAACATCCTACAACATGGAATTATCTGTCTTATCCATAATGTCAGTAGTGTCAAGGTTGACAAACCCTGCTGTAGAGAATTTAGACAATTCAGAAAAGTTTATAACAAAATTTAAATCACAAGCACTCCTGCCAGTATTGATAACTATTGTTAAACATTTGCTATGTCATCAGTGTGAAGTCACAGAAGATGGCAGAGTAGAACTCCAAAAATCCATCCCTCCACATGTAATGATTAAGCTGGCCAAAACTATCAGAATCAACTTTTTTTGAACTCTGAAATTTAACTAAAAAACTTACAGCAACCAGAGACTTATAATTTTGGCAAGAGATTTCAATGGTGTTTTTGCTTACCTGCCTACCAGCTCCCATTCCTCAGCTAGGCAGTGGCTGTGGGGATGGCAGCCTGTATTGCTGGTTCAACTTGCTGGTGCCAGAGGGAGAAATATGGATCTTGTTCTCAAAGAATTCTGGTTGTGCATTTTGACCTATTTTGTGGTTCCCTGAGGGATTAGTTCAGAGGCTTGCCTTTCCTTCACCCACCTCAGAACTCTGTGGGCTGGAACAACCTCCCGGGTAGCATTTGTTGAAAACATTTAAAGGCAAATACTACCCACAAGCACCTGAGGCAAGAGATGGTGGAAGGGGCATACAGCATTCTGTAGATAGGTCCCTTGCCCATCCGTGATGTAGGAGAGTCTCACTCCCAAGGAGACTGAGACTTCCCAGATTGGGCTGCTTGTTGTGACTAGGTCTGTTTTACTGATATGCCTGCCACCCTGGTGTCTCTGTGTAAGAAGAGTCTCATGCAGATAAAGAGGTTTCCGGGACCAAGTTGCTTGCTATGACTGGGTCCCCTTTATCCTGTTCCCTCTTGCCATCCTCCCACCCCCACAGACCCCTGTGTCTCTGGGCAGGGAGGTGAGTCTGACCAACAAGAACAAAGACTTTCTGGCTCAGCCTGCATTTGTGACTTGGTCCCTTTCCCTGGTTCTGCCCAACTGCCCCAGCATTTCTGGGTGAGGAAGAGAATTTCAGGTACCCAGGGACAAAGAGGCTTCCCACATGCTGCTGCTTGCTGTGAGAAGGTCCCTTTTTCCTCTTCAATCAATCAGCCAATCTTGGTGTTTCTAAGTGGGGAAGAGAGTCTCAGACCCTCTAGGACAAAGAAGCTTCCAGGTCCAGGCCCCCTGTTGCAACTGGGTTCTGCCTGCCCACTTCAGTTTTCTCCTTGGAAAAGAGGAGTCCCAGTCCCAGAGGGAAGAGAGAGTGCTTCTCCTGGCTGCTTATTTCTGGTGAGGCTCCCAGTTGGTCCCCCTTGCCAAATGCTGTCAGGCTCACTTGACGTTGTCTGAGGAACTCCCATTTGATCTGGGAAGGACCGAACCTACCTGATCTTGTGTTGCTAGGTCAGGGGTTGGAAAACATAGAGTATGGAGGCATTCCTCTTTTGGGTGGGGATACATAAGACACTCCGCTGCTGTGTTGTTCCTCTGGTCCTAGGGTCCCAAACCAGTTTGTCTTCTTCCCACTCCCTTTCAGAATTCTCCTTTGGTGGTCTCTTGTACCATTTCCCGGATTTATAGATGGTTTTAGCAAGGAGAAACAGGTCTATACATTCTGGTCCAGATTGGAAGTCTTAATTCACTTTTTTAAAAATAATAGACTTTATTTTTTAGAGCAGTTTAAGGCTCACAGAAAAATTGAGGGTAAAGTAGAGATTTCTCATATACCCCCTGCCCTCACTTACGCAGCTTCCCCCACTATCAACATCCCCCATCAGAGTGGTACATTTGTTACAGTGAATAAACCTACGTGGACACATCATTATCACTCGAAGGCCATAGTTTACATTAGGGTTCCCTCTTGGTGGTGTACATTCTATGGGTTTGGACAGTATGACATGAATCTACCACTATATTACTATACGGAATAGTTTCACTGCCCTAAAAATCCTCTGTGCACCACCTATTCATCTTTCTTTCCTACTAACCCCTGGCAACCACTGACCTTTTTACTGCCTCCATAGTTTCACCTTTTTCACAATTTTGTATAGTTGGGATCATATAGTATATAACCTTTTCAGATTGACTTCTTTCAGTTAATAATATGCATTTAAGTTTCCTCCATGTCTTTCCATGCCTTGATAGTTTTTGTGTTTTTTTTTGCTGAAGAAGATTTGCCCTGAGCTAACATCCATGCCAGTCTTCTTCTAATTTTTTTTGTAGTATGTGGGCTGTCAGCACAGCATGGCTGCTGACGGAGCAATGTAGGTCCGCACCCAGGAACAAAACTCAGACCACTGAAGTGGAGCACACCAAACTTAAGCACTAGGCCACCAGGGCTGGCCCCAATACTTCCTTTCTTTTTAGCACTGAATAATATTCCAGTGTCTGGATGTACCACAGGTTATTTATCCATTCACCTACTGAAGGACATCTTGGTTGCTTCCAAGTTTTAGCAGTTATATATAAACCTGCTATAAAAACCTCAGCGCAAGTTTTAGCGTGGACGTAAGTTTTCAGCTCACTTGGGTACATAGCAAGGAATGTGATTGCTAGACCATATGGTAAGAGTATGTTTAGTTTTGTAAGGAACTACCAAACTGTCTTCCAAAGTGGCTGTACCATTATGCTTTCCCACCAGCAATGAATAAGAGTTCCTCTTGCTCCACATCCTCTCCAGGATTTGGTGGTTTCACTGTTTTGGATCTTCATCATGCTAATAGGTGTGTAGTGGGTCTCAATTCACTTTTAACTACAGGTTAGTCAAACAGCCATTGTTAAAGCAGAACTCTACACAAATGAAATCAAACATACATGAAAAGTAAACTCTGCTAGAGAGCAAGAGCAATATTAAACAGAAGTTTGGGTGTACAGGGCTTTTGTGAAATCCCTTGAGGCTATTCACAGTCAAACATCAAAGTTGGACCAGGAAGAAGTGAAGTCTGGGATCTCAAAACTTCATTTTTCTCATTAGGGGGAAAACGCCACATATAACTTGTATTGGAAAGTGTTTAAAGCACACTGGAACAAGTTGGGAATTTTCTCTTGTTAAAATTCATTAGCAGACCTGGGACTGATTGTATAAAACATTAAAGGTGGGAAAAGTAAACGCAACGAGAATACCTAGGCACAGCTCTACAAATTGCCTGTATCTGGTAACCCCTGTGTCTTTTTGAAAGTAAATAAATGCTTTTATTAAAACCTTTTTCTTTACTATAAGAACCTCGATCACCCAACAATTCATTCAGATTAACTCTTCTTTTATGCCTAAGGAGTCCGAGTAAGGCATACCTGTGTTTTCACCACATAGTATTTCTCCTGTCAACAGTTGGATCTGCAGTGGTTAGAAGTAAAGAATAGGTCAGTAGGGAATCTTGAGAAAATTAGAGAGAATAAAGTATTTGACTTGCCTGAAGGATACCGCTGGTATTAATTTGGGGAAACAGGGCTTTCTCTCTGTATTTCATCTTTCCTGTCTTTAAAGTAGATTGGGCTCCACAAACACAACCTCAAGCTCTGATGTAGAATTTCAAGTCTTTTTTCTCTCTTCTTTTTTTCCTTTTGGCTGGCGAAGTAGAGTCACTGACTTCAGGTTGCCTTATGTGAGTCCTAGTTTTACCTTTTAAAAATGCCACCCTGGATTCTGGTAAGACAGGCACATACAGAGAGATACAGCTGCGAAGATATGCTTACACAATCATGGGCTTTCTCTCCAGGAACGCTACTAAGTTCTCAGGGTAAAGAGCCGAGAAAGATCCCTCTTGGCTCTGGCAGAGGGAGGGGAAAGTAACCATTACTAAACACTCCCATAACCTTCTCCATAAAAAAGGTCTACTCTCTAGCGTAAAATACTTTGCCAGAGCATAATTCTGAAATCTCATCCTGGCTGGGAAAGGGAATTCCTCCCCAATCCATCCTGGCCTTCCAGTCCATCCAAGACAGCCTTCCTGGTCTCACCTAAAGAGAGGGGAGTTAATAGTCAACAGCGAACAAGGCTTTAAGGAAAAAGACTGAGAATGTTGTGGTCTAGGAAAGGGGCAAAAATGATATGTCACTGGAGGAGAGACAGAAACAATTGTGAAGGCCACAGCACTGAGACACAGGCCCTCTAAAAGATTGAAACTTATCAGATGGTTATGTAATGCTTCCTGTCCCCCATACCCTACCACCAAACCAACAAGGCCCCAATATAGTAACAATGGGTAACAGCTGAAGATATGTCCATAGAAACTTCCCAAAGTGAAATGCAAAGAAAACAAAGGAAAACAAAGCAGAACAGAATATCCAAGAACTGTGGGACAATATCAAAAGGTGTAACATACATGTAATTAGAATACAGGAAGGAGAAGAAAGAGAATGAAGCAGAAGAAATATTTGAAGTAATAATTTCTAAGAACTTTCCAAAATTAGTGACAGATAGCAAGTTACAGATCCAGGAATCTCAGAACACTGAGCAAGATAAATCCAAAAAAAAAAGCTATACCTACTCAGATCATATTCAATCTGCACATAAACAAAGACAATGAAAAAATCTTGAAGGAAGTCAGGAAAAGAAAGTTATTTATAGAGGAATAAGGATAAGAATTACAGTGGACTTCTTGTCAGAAAACATGTGAGCAAGAAGAAAGTCCAGGTTTGGATCCCAGGTACGGACCTACACACTGCTCATCAAGCCATGCTGTGGTGGTGTCCCACATGCAAAGTAAAGGAAGATTGCCACAGATGTTAGCTCAGGGACAATCTTCCTCACAAAAAAAATAAATAAAGTCAGAGAAGGTAGAAAATGAAGAGGAAAAAAGAAACAAAGTGGAGATTTAACAAATAGAAATCAGTTACATAGGTGGTACATATTAATCCAACTATATAAATAATCACTTTACATGTGAATGGTCTATACATGCCAACTAAAAGAGATTGTCAGAGTGAATAGAAAAATTAGACCAACTATATGTTGCTTACAAGAAATTCAATGTAAATACAAAGACTCAAGGAGGTTAAATATAAAGAGATAGAGAAAGATATGCTAACATTACTTAAAGCTGGAGTAGTATATGAATGTCAGATAAAGCAAACTTCAGAACAAGAAAAATTATCAGGGATAAAGTGGGGGAAAAAAGAGCCAATTCATCAGGAAGACATAGCATGGGACTGGCCCAGTGGTGCAGCAGTTAAATTTGCACATTCTGCTTCGGTGGCCCATGGTTTGCCCATTCGGATCCCAGGTGTGGACGTGCCACCACTTGGCACGCCATGCTGTGGTAGGCATCCCACATATAAAGTAGAGGAGGATGGGCACAGATGTTAGCTCAGGGCCAGTCTTCCTCAGCAAAAAGAGGAGGATTGGCAGCAGATGTTAGCTCAGGGCCAGTCTTCCTCAAAAGAAAAAAAGAAGAAGAAGACGACGTAGCAATCCTTACTGTGTATGCACCTAACAACAGAGCATCAAAATTCATGAGACAAAAACTGATAGAAATGAAAGGAGAAATAGACAAATCCAGCATTATAGTTGGAGACTTCAACATGCCTCTGTCAGTAATTTACAGATCGTTCAGGCAGAATATCATTAAGGATATAGATAACCTGAACAACACTATTAATCAATTTGACCTAATTGTCAGTTAGGAAACACTCCACCCAACAACAGCAGAATATACATTCTTCTCAAGTTCACACGGGATAGTCACATATTCTGGGTCATAAAACATACCTTAAATTTAAAATAATAGAAGTCATACAAAATCTGTTTTCAGATCACAATAAACTTATGATAGAAACAACAGAAAGATAGCTGGAAAATCTCATATATATTTGGAAATTAAATAATACACTTCAAAATAAACCATAAATAAATGAAGAAATCTCAAGAGAAATTTTAAGTATAATGAATAAATAAAACTGAAAATACAATTTATCAAAATTTGTTGGCTGCAGCTAAAGTGATGCATAGGGAAATTTATAACATAAAATGCACGTATAAGAAAAGAAGAAAGATCTAAAATCAATAACCTGAGCTTCCACCTTAGGAAACAAGAGAAAGAAGAGCAAATTAAAGTTAAAGCAAGGAGAGGAACTGAAGTAGTAAAAATGAGAACAGAAATCAACAAAATTGAAATAGGAAAACAGTAGAGAAAATCAATGAAACCACAAGCTGATTCTTTAGAAAGGTCAATAAAATTGATAACAAAACATCAGAAAAATCTCAATTGAGGGACATTACAAAAAATAATTGACATATACTCTTGAAAACTGTCAGGATTGTCAAAAACAAGGAAAGTGTGAGAAACTATCACAGCCACTGAAGAACTTAAGGAGACATGGTGACCACATCTATCATGGTATCCTGGATGAGATCCTGGAATCTAGAAAGATCATTAGGTAAAAACTAAGGGAATCTGCAAAAAGTATGGACTTCAGATAATAATGGATCAATATTGGTTCATTAATTGTGACAAATGTACCATTCTAATGGAAGATATTAATGTTAGAGGAAACTGGGTGTAGTATATGTCTATAGTACTATCATCACAACTTTTCTGTAGACCTAAGACTTTTATAAAGTAAAAACTTATTAAAGAAATAAAAGACTAAAAATGTAGCTATTATTAGAAGTCCATTTGTTACATTTACAGAAAAATGTTTCTATTTCAACTTTTTGACTTAACGTATATTATGGCTATTGACAACTGTGCTTACTATGGTATTAAAATACCATACGTTAGTGTAATTCAGAATTGTACTCAGTTTAAAGAACTTTTGCTCTAAAATGAGGCATGGTGTAGGCGCAAATACTGAATGAAATGAAGAAGGAAGCTTTAAAATTCTAGATGACATTAATTTTACATACTCAACAAATAATCTCTCTCTAGAAACCCCCAAAGATGTAGGAAACAGAAGAACAAAAAACATTTTATGTTAACAATATAGTACATGAGAGTTGCGAAAAGAATCAAAAGAAGACATAAAACTTGATTCTGCCTTATTCTCATACCTCATTCTCAAAAAAGGAATGCAAGTAAACAAAATAAATCTAAAGAGCTATAAAATGATTCCAATGCAAAATGGACTAGGTGATGAAACTGCTTCACAGCATAATCTCTCAGCGATCTCTCAAATGGAAAATTTCTCACTGGATTTCGTGCTTAGGACTTTAAGCTTTTGCCTGTGCTTCACAATATGCTACTTGACGTTTAATCACTGTGATCAACAGGGCTTTGTGGGCTGACCTTATGGATCAAGAACTGGAAATGCAGAAGTAAGTCTATAAAAGGCAGAGAGGTATAGTATAGAAATATTCAATCTTTTCAATTGCTTCTCATATTTCTCATGACCCAGGGAAAGAATGGCCTACTAATTCTTATGAGCAGTACTTGGAACACAAGTTATATATCCCAACATTCATGTGACCTCAAGAAAATATTTTCAGACAAATATGCATTAGAGTTTTAACTACAGGCTTAGTCATTTATTTTATTTTTTAAATAAGGAAAAATGCTAAATCTATATAGACTGACTGCAAAGTCTAGACATATAAACAAATATATAAAATGTCAGGGAGGACATGTTCAATATGTAAAATATTAATAAAATAATGTTATCTCAGTTTACAGACTTTAGGGCCACTCTGAAGATTGATACAGTACATGCTTCAAGATGTATTACTAATTGGAGGGGAGGGAATTGAAAAAAAAATATGTACTTTATTATTACATTTATGTAACAGTAATAAGCACATTTATATCCATTCAGAATAAACTCATAATATGGTTTTATGGTGGTGGGGATGAGGGAGGGGATTAAAAATAAGCCAAGAGACAATTTTGTTATGTCTGTATGTTTGGAATTCTTACAGTGAGAAAATAGTCATGGAGCACCACTTCAGTATTTTAACTGATGAATAACAAATCACTTGCAAAACACTCCACCCCTCACTCTGATGGCCCAGTCCTTGTGAGTACAAAGATGGAAACATCTGGTGTCAATGTGAATCCTCCTTCTGGCACAAACTGTGATTTTGGACAAATCACCACCTCCCTGTGCTCCAGGCTCCCCATCCATAAAATGACATTTTCTAAGGTGCTGTCGTACTTTACTATTTCAATTCTTTGTCAAATGATTAGAAGTCAAAAGTCAGGTAAAAGCATTTATCCACCCAGTGGGCCTATGCTGACTCTTACAAATCTTCACTTCATGATTATAGGAAGTGATACAAGATTTCCAAGGGGTATCGACTAAACTGCCTAAAAAAATGTGTCTACATGAATCTCTACCCTGTAGAAAGTAAATCTTTTGGAACAGAAGATTCCCAAGAGTTTAAGTCTGGCTGAAGAAGAGACCTCCAATGGGAAGGGGTGTGTGTGTGTGTTTGTGTGTGTGTGTGTGTTTTCTCTGGCAGTCCAGCAGTTGTTCTGGACACATGCATTGTGTTGCAGCTTCCTTAACTAAAATCTAGCCTGGGACTCAGACTCAATCACTATGAGAGTTTCAGTTTGATAAATGCACACAGATTGATTACTTCCTTAATCAGCCAAGGAACCTTAATCAATGAAGCAACTAATCAAAAAGACTGTAGCCAAGAGGAGGACCCTGAATGAGAGCTGAAGGTGGGCCACTCACCCCAGAAAAGAAGGAGCCATGCCCCAGCTGTCAGCCCTTGGAAGCTCCAGGCAGGGGTGGCCAGATGTAGCAGCCTCTGACTTGCTCCTAGGGGCTTTCATCCAGGTCAGAGCCTGGTCTGAAGGGTGTGGCCTCAGGTAAGCAGAGAGAAGATTCCCAGTCCCTGTAGGTGTCCAGGTGAGGATCTTGAGTGAGAACAGACAGGTGGGGGTGGGGTCTCACACAGAGCCCCACTCCTTCTGTCCACTCTGGGAGGCCCCAGGTAGGAGTGGCAGGAAGTGATGCTCCTAACTTCCTCCTCAGGAAAGTGAGAGTGATGAGAGCTTTGGTCTGAGGGTTGCAGTCATAAGTCAGGAGAGGGAGGAGTCTCTGGCCCTGCCAGGAGTCCAGGTAAGGATTCTGAATGAGTACTAAGGGGACTGCCCACCACAGAAAGGAGGGACTCCCACAAAGCCTTGCCCCTGCTGTCAGCCCTGGGAGGTCTAAAATCACTGTCAGACTGAGGCGCCCCCTCATTTTCTTCTAGGGGGTGCGAGTCTCAAGGAAATGAGGACCTTGCACTAGGGAGGAGTCCCAGTTAAGCAGAGGGAGGAGTCCTAGGCCTATAAGGGGTCCAGGTGAGGACTCTGAGTAAGGATTGAGGGGATCACTCACCCCAGAAAAGAGAAAGAGCCATATCCCTACTGTCAGCCTTGGAAGGCCTTGCAGAGGTGGACAGAGGTGTTGTCCATGAGTTCCTCTTCTGGAGTCTCGGGCCTCGGGCTTGTGGAGGCCTGGTCTGAGGGAGTGGCCTCAGATCTGCAGAAGAAAGATTCCCGAGCTCTGTAGGTGTCCAGGTAAGGATCTTAACTAAGGAATTATGGGACCACTTATCCAAGAATGGAGGGGCTCCACAGACCCTCGTCCTTGCTCTCATCCCTAGGAAGCCCCAAAATAGCTTTCAGACTAAGATGCCACCTGACTTTCACTTTGGGTGATACAAGGAGGTGAGGCCTGGCCTGAGGGGGCCTGGCCTCAGGTTAACAGAGGAGAAGTGACCTAGGGCCTTCCAGGGATCAAAGTGAAGGCCCTGAGTGAAGGCTGAGGGGACTACGTACCCCAGAACAGAGGAAGTCCCACTCCTGCTGTTAGACCCAGGCAGCTCTGGGTAAATCTGTTAGACTCAGGCACCCGCTGACTTCCTATTCAGGGATCTAAGAGAAGTGATTGCCTTAGTCTGAGGGGGCACAGCCCTAGTTCAGGAGAAAGAAATGTTCCAATCAATGTCAGGAGTCAAGGTGAAGACCCTTAGTGAGGGCTGAGGGGATGACACACCTTACAACAGAAGGGACCCCACAGACTTCACCCTCGCCTGTCCTACCATCAGCCCTGAGAATTTTCAGTCTGAGATGGCTGGCTGCACCCTGAGGAGTCTTTTCACTTCCTCATTCAGGTTATTATGGAACAGGCGGTATAGGACAGAAGACCTATGAAGGCCTAGAGCACTGCTCCCAGGAGAAGACCTGCAGAGGCAGCCTGCATCAGAGCTGTTATGGTTAAGTTTATTGGCTGAGACCAGTCATATCTCCCCTCTCTCCAATAGGCTGTGAGCTCTCTTTGACCACCCTCCTGCTGACACTCCTATCTGCTGCCACCCACACGAGCCATCATGCCTGGTGATAAGGAAAGTTCATACTTCCCACATGAACAACGCTTTCAGGCCCACAGTGAGACACAGGGACTGGAGGGTACACAGGTTCCGGAGGCTGAGAATGAGGCTCCCTCTTCCTCCTCCTCTTCTCTCATCCCCTGCACCATGGAGGAGGGTTCTACTCCTGGGACACCAAGTATTCCCCAGGGTTCTCAGAGTGCCTATTCCTCTTCCGCTATCATCACAGCCACCTTGTCAAGCAAATAAAATGAGGTCTGAAGCATCCAAGAAGAGATGGAAAGATGGAAAATTCAAGCACGTCACAATCTCTGCAAGACACTGAGAATTTGCCCATAGACTCTCTAGATGAAAAAGTTGAATTATTAATCAGTTTCCTGCTGCTGAAGTATCAAATGAATGAGCCCATCAGAAAGGCAGACATGCTGAACAACGTCATCAGAAAGTACAAAGACCACTTCCCTGAGGTCCTCAGGAGAGCCTCTGAGTGCCCAGAACTGGTCTTTGGCATTGACGTGAAGGACGTGAACCCTACCAGTGACTGCTATGCCTTTATTAACAAACTAGACCCCACCTATGATGGAAGGCTGAGTGGGGAAGGGGGTATGCCCAAGACTGGCCTCCTGATAATTATCCTGGCAGTGATCTTCACGAAGGGCAACTGCACCATTGAGGAGGAAGTCTGGGAATTGCTGAATATGATGGATATATATTCTGGTATGAAGCATTTCATCTTTGGGGAACCCAGGGAGTTCATTACCAAAGATTTGGTGCAGGAGAAGTACCTGGAGTACAGGCAGGTGGCCAACAGTGATCCTCCATACTGTGAATTCCTATGGGGTCCAAGAGCCCATGCTGAAACCAGCAAGATGAAATTGCTGGAGTTTTTGGCCAAGAACCATGGGACCAACCCCGGGTGCTTCCCATCCCATTATGAGGAGGCTTTGAGAGATGAGGGAGAGAGCCAAAGCCAGAGTTGTAGTCAGGGCTGGCACTACTGCCACGACCAGTGCAAGTTCCAGCTTCTCCTACCCTTAGTGAAGACTGAGGC
This sequence comes from Equus caballus, assembly GCF_041296265.1. Classification (NCBI taxonomy): domain Eukaryota; kingdom Metazoa; phylum Chordata; class Mammalia; order Perissodactyla; family Equidae; genus Equus; species Equus caballus. The sequence continues at coordinate 30,188,155 of NC_091715.1, read as the reverse complement.
AGATTCTTCACTTTGTGTTTGAAGAGGAAAGTCAACATTTGAAATAGTGGCAGGCTGGAGTGAGATTGGGGGGAAAACAGTATATGATGTTTGTGTATTCCTATTCTATATGGGTAACTTGGAGATTTATCTTTTTGTGTGTGTGTTTTTCAAATATTTCTTTTAATAGGAGGTTTAATTAGCTTAAGAATATAATTTATGAATGACATTGTTCGCACATTTATTACTGTTTGTAAGAGTAAGAGTTTTGTTATTTTGTAATACAAATTGGAAACCATGCATCGTTTTTAGTGATCCAGAACAAGATAACATGGAATTGGAAGAGGGATTTCCTTGGAAATTTGTATGAATTCAGCAGTAAAATAGTTGGGGTCATTAAATAGAGACAAAAAAGTAAAAGATGGTCAATTCTTGGCTTTTCTTGCCCCGTTAGTCTGTTCTATAAAATTTAAAAGATATACATCTGTATTTGCTTAGCTTATTCAAGAATGTAGAAGGAACATTAATTGGACAAACATTCTCCAAACATTAATTTGGCAGCTGCTCTTTGGAAGGCCCCACACTAGTACTGGGGATGTTAGGATAAAGAAGATCCAGCATCTGTCCACAGCATTTTAGCATCTAGGGGCAACAATTATATAATGATGATGGTGTTGTCGTTAGGGGTCCTCTAAGACCTAAAGGAGAAGTAAAAATGAGTGAGTGAAGATGGACGATCCATATGTCAGCAGTCAAGTGTAAATGCCCTGAGACAGGGCATACTGGGGTCTTGGGAAACTACAAGTCCTTCAGTGGGAGGTCATTTTAAATTAAGCTTTGTGGTGGGGGAGATGAGGCTGTGGGAGTGGTAGGCAGGGGCCAGACCCTCCAGTGTATCTCAGAGTTGAAAGTCAGTGACCTGGAATGCAAATCTGCACTTAGCATTACTTTGAGATCATGGGTAAACCAGAGAAATCTGCACCTGGGGCAGGAATGCAAGTTGTCCTGTGCTCTTGTCACAGTGCAATTGGACGTAGTGCACAAACTAGTTGTTTTATGCATGTTGTCTCCAAGGGGTTTCTGAGAAATAAGGGTAATAGTCCTTTAAGGTACCAGCAGCTACTGGTCTGGCACTATTTGCCTTGCTCTTAGAGAGCCAGAACCCGCTCCACTCAAACGACATTTTTATGAGGTTATCTTGAGTGTAATTTGTCAAATTCTATGGGAGATTTAGACTTTTGCTGGGGGTGAAATGAGTGAAAATAGGAGTAGTTTGGATAGAAGGGCAGCTGGAAAGGATGGAAGGAGTTGGCCTTTATACAAATTCTAGAAGCTTTTAGTTGCATCCAGCTGAAGAAAACTCCCCCAAACTCAAATTAAATACTGTAGTCTCTAAAGGGGAAGATTTACTTAGGTTTCTTGCTAATCAGCATTTTTAACTGATTTGGTGTATCGTGTCCTAGAGCACTTCGTAGTCTCTGACATCTCCTGGATAAATAAATCCCAGGAAAGAGGGTGGTAGGGTCTGGGGGCCAAAATAATAATAGTAGTAACTGCCAACCATTAAAGGCCCAGTGAATTCCAGGCATTGTGTTAGTTACTTTACATTCAGCACATACATTCCAACAATCCTATAAGACAGGGTTTATCAATCCCACTTCACAGATGAAGAAACTAAGGCTCAGAGAGCTTGGTAATATGCCCAAGTTCACGTGGCTAGTATGTGGCAGAGTTGGGGCTAGACCCCGGATCAGAAATTGTCTGGAGCCCACATTGTTCCCACTCCTCCCAGTCTGAGGCAGACCATTGGTCTCTTAATTCATTTCTCTTCTCACTACTCCAAAATGTCTCTCAGGTGATAAAAAGAATGACTCTGTGGCCAAAGAACTAAAAGCAGGCCTAAAGAAGTGAGATAGAAATGAAAAACACAATTTAGGGATTGTCTATGGGCTTTCTTTACCTAGGGTTTTGCTGCCCTTAGTGCCAGGGTTCCTTGAGAGCTACCTCCACCCAGGGGCCAGCGTCTTTGTCCAGCTCCAGCTTTTCCCCACATTACAGCACCATTTCCCTGGCTCTTCCCCACTGTGCTCTCTCATCCAATTTTGCAATCTGGCCTAATGGCCAGCACTTCTGTGTCCTCCTCTGGAGGCTGAGCCCTACTTTCAGTGGAACAGACAGTCTAGAATCACCTGCTCTCCCCCGACAGAATATTCCAGCTCCCTGCAGTCATATCCTGGCTGATCCTTGCCAGGGGATCTCTCTGATAGCAATAGCCCCTGCTATGTAAAGTTCACTCTGGACAGTGAATTTTAGACATATGGCCATCCTCCATTAGCATCTTCACCACACTCAAGGTGTGGAATATGATTTGGCACAGAACCTACTGGTTTTTGGTATATAACTCTGAAGTTAGAAAAGGGTTTTCAGAAACCACCCTAATATTTGCATTAGGATTGTAATAGATTGTCTTATTTGAAATTGAACATACATACCTATTAAGTGAGAATACCTAAGTGGTCAAAATCAAAGCCTCTTCCATAAATAGTAGATAAGGAAAGACCATGGGAATCACTGTATGAGCAAACGTTTATAGAAGCTGAATTCCTAAAAGCCCTGGAGTCCTTCGAGAAGGTAGAAAATGGTTCCTTGGCAGATATGCTAGCTTTCATTCAAAAAGGAAAGAAAAGATTCACCATCTTTCTGTTGCCTCTCATCTGTGTACTTTTCCCAGTAGAACTCCTGGTTTTCAGCGTGCCTAATGTCACCTGCACAGGTGTTCAGGCATGTTCAGTCAGGTGGTGTGTGGCAGGGACTCCCAAGTTAAGATGTTGACCATGCACCAGAAAGAAAGAGAAAATTCTCGGCCTACTGAGATTATAGAGGTTTTTGCAAAAGGCAGTGCAGAAAGGTGCTATTGGGTGAAGAAGGGTGAACCTTTCCTATAGATATTTTCAGGGTCCTTTTGAAAATTAGGTGTAATCCTGTATTTGAAAGTACTTATCATGTCTTAGGCTCTGGAAAAAGTTGGTGAATGGCAAGATGAATTTGCACTTCTCAGAAACTTCTCCAAGAAATAAAGAGAGTTGTTGTCATAACAAATTATATAACAATTGCGCTTTACTGAACACATACTATTTGAGAGTTTGTGAGAGAGATTGCAAATGCTCATCCACATCTTGCCTTCCTCTACTTCCTAGGTTCATGGAAATACTACATTACTAAGTACACTCATAGCAAGAGAGGGTGATGTGACTAGCCCTTGCAGTTAAAATATAAATGAAGTGATATTTTCCAGTTCCAGGCTAAGACATCTGAGAATCATTTTTCTACATCTGTACTTTTTTCTTCTATTCAACAGCAAATCTGGAGAGCCCATTGTCGAGATGGTGGAACTACAAGGTGGAAGCAGCCTGGATCTCTAGTTCAGCGGATAGCAGAGAACCCAACCCCCGTCTACTTTTATATGCAGAATGAATAGCTATTTGTTGTATTAAGCTGTTCAGATTTTGTCTTCCCATCAGGTAGGAGAAACTTTATTTTACTGATATACAGCTACTATTTCTCTTGTTAGACTTATTTAAATATTTTAATTACAAAGTAATAATACAAAGAGTTTTGTTGCCAAAAAAATTCTAACAATACAGACAAACCACAATGCCACCCTTTACAATGCTCCTCCAAAATTCAGCCTTTTTTCAGAGTTAACCACAATTAACAATCTGGTGTGTTAAAGCTGATTCTAGGCTTTTTCATAGGTAAATGTGTTTAATAAACACATATTGTGATTTTTTTAACATACATGAGTAGTGATGTACATATTCTTCTACTTGGCTTTTGTCAATTGATAAATTAAATGGTCAACTAACAAAATGAATGAAGGATCTTTCCATAACAGGACATGTAGATCTACTTCCTTCTGTAACTACTACCTAGAATTTCAGTGTGTGTGTGCCATAATTTAATTATTTTTCTACTGAAAGACACATAGTTGTTTCCCACTTTATGCTATGATCAATAGAAATAAGCATCCTTGAACATGAATTCTTTGGAAAATATGCATGTTTTCTTAAAGACATAGCTGAGTAGAAATTGTATTAAAATAGAAAATGTTGTAATTATTTTAAACTTTTATAAATACTGCTAAAATTTCATTCCAAAAATGCCATACCGATTCATATTCTCACCAATTATTATATGTTGATACTCTACATTCTCGTAGACATTTTATTTTGTCATTTTAAAAAATTTTGGATAAGTTTAAGGATGAAAATATTGTTACAGAGTTATTTTAATTTATATATCCCTGTTTCCTAAACAGATTGAACAGAAAATTAACTTGGCTAGGCTACAGTCCCTGTTTTATTCAATCCAACACTAATGTAGGTGTTGCTGTGAAGGTATTTATGATGGTTAATTTTGTGGTTTTAATTTTATATGTCAACTTGGCTGGGCCATGGTGCTCAGATATGTGGTCAGACATTATTCTGGATGTTTCTGTGAGAGTGTGTTTGGATGAGATTAACATTTAAGTAGATGAACTTTGAGCCCTCCATAATGAGTGTGGGCCTCATCCAATCAGTTGAAGGCCTGAATAGAACAAAAAACTGACCTCCTCTGAGCAAGAAGGAATTCTGCCAGGAGACAACCTTTGGACTGCAACTGAAACATCAGCTCTTCCAGCCTGCTGGCCCACCCTGAAGATTTTGACTTCCTCTTCCTTTCTCGCTCTCTCATTGCATATCCTAGTTGTTCTTCTTCTTTGGAGAACTCTTACTAATATCGAACTTTATAGATGTAATTAAACCCTTAATCAGTTGGCTTTAAGTAAGAGAAATTATCCTGGATAATCTGAATGGGCCGGGTTGAGTCAGTTGAAAGACCATAAAGGTAGAATTGCAGGGATACATGGCTGATTATACATTTGAAATCAGTCAGTGTAATGCACCATATTAACAGGCTAAAGAAGAAAAATCACGTGATCATATCAATTGATGCTGGAAAAGGATTTGACAAAATTCAACACCCATCATGATAAAAACTGTCAGGAAAATAGGAACGAGCATAAGTTCTTCAAGTTGATAGAGAGCATCTACAAAAAAAATCTACAGCTAATGTTATACTTAATGGTGAATGACTGCTTTCCCCTCAACGTTGAGAACAAGGCAGGGATGTCTGCTCTCAACACTTTTGTTCAGCATAGTGCTGAAAGTCCTAGCCAGTGAAATAAGGAAAGAAAAGGCAATAATAGGCATACAGACCAGAAAAGAGAAATAAAATCATCTGTTTGCAGATGACATGATTGCCTACATATAAAACCTCTGGGAATTTACAAGAAAAGTAAAATACCTCCTTGAGCTAAGAAGTGAGTTCAGCAAGGTCATAGGACACAACGTAAACATACATGAAGCAATTGCATTTCTATACACCCGCAATGAACAAATGGACACCAATGTTAAACATATAATGTCATTTACAATCACTTACATAATTAGATATTTAGATGTAACTTTAACAAAACGTGTTCAGGACTTCAATGCTTAACAGTACTGATGCTGAAATTATGAAATAAATCAAGGGAGATCAAAATAAATGGAGAGACATACAGTGTTCATGAATTGGAAGACCCACCATAGTAAAGATGTCAATTCTCCCCCAGTTGATACATAGATTTACTGTAATTTCTATAAAAATCCAACCATGCATATTCTAAAAGTTATATGGAAGGGTAAAGGAACTAGGATAGCTAAAACAATTTTGAAAAAGAAGAATAACAGGAAGGAATCAGTTTATCAGATTTTAAGGCATTACATAGCCACGGTAATCAAGGTTATGTGGTATTGGTGGAGGGATAGACACATAGATCAGGGAAGAGAATAGAGAACCAAGAAATAGACCCACATTAAGTGTGCCAAACTTACTGTTCTCAATTGCAAAAGCAATTCAATGTAGGAAATACAGCCTTTTCAGTAAATGGTGCTGGAGCATTTGAACGTTCATAAGCAAAAAAATTAACTTTGACTTAAGGCTAACATCATATACAAAAATTAACTCAAAATAGATCACAGACTTAAATGTGAAACATAAGACTACAAAACATTTAGAAAAAAAGAAGAAAACTTTCAGGATTTAGGGTTAGGTCAAGAGATTTTAGAATTGACTCATAAAGCATGGTCCATAAAAGGAAAAATTTGTAAATTGGATCACACCAAAATTTAAATTTTTGTTCGATTTTAAAAGCCCTGTTAAGAAGATGAAGAAACAATCTACATACTATAAGAAAATATTTGTAACCATGTATGTGAAAAAGAACTAATATCTAGAAGGTATAAAGAATGCTCAAAACTCAACAATAGAAAAACAATCCAATTAGAAAATAGTCCAAAGACATGACCAGACATTTCACTGAAGAGGATATGCAGACATCAAATAAGCACATGAAAAGCTGTTCAAAATCATTAGCCACCAGAGAAATGCAAATTAAAACCACAATGAGATATCACTACACACCTATTAGAATAACTAAAATGAAAAATAGTGACCAAATGGTGAGGATGCAGAGAAACCAATCATTTAGATTTTGTTAGTGAGGATGTAAATGGTACAGCTGCTCTTGGAAACACTTTGGCAGTTTATTATAAATCTAAATATATAACTACCATACAACCTAGCAATTACGCTCTTGAGCATTTGTTCCCGAGAAATGGAAATGTATGTTCACACAAAAACCTCTGCATGATTATTAATAGGAGCTTTATTAGTAATAACCAAAAACTGGAAAAAACTCAGATGTTCTTCCTTGGATGAAAGGTTAAACCAACTATGGTATGTCCATACTGTAGACCACTACTAAGCAATAAATTTGAATTAACTATTGATACATGCAACAACCCAAATGAATATCCAGAGAATTATGCTGAGTGATTCTATCTATATAAATTTTTAAAGTCATAAAGTTACAGAGATGAAAAACAGACTAGTGGTGATCAGGCATTATGGAGGAGGGGTTAGGTGATATGGGGGTGTTTGTGGTTATAAAAGGACAACAGGAGGGATTTTTGTGGTGATGAAAATGTTCTGTACCTTGACTGCATCAGTGTCAATATCATGGTTGTGTTACTGTATTATGGGTTTACAAGATGTTGCTATTCAGGGGAACAGGGTAAAGGTACATAGCCTCTCTTTGTATTATTTCTGCTTCTATGGTTAAGCTCTGACTGATAGACTAAGGAAAAACACTGAATAAACAAAATAAAAGGAAGTAACAAGGCACTTAATTCAAGCTGTATGTGTAAGGATGGTGAGGAGGAGACAGATTTGAGAGTTTTAGTCAGTGACTGTTGAAATAGTGTGTGTGGATGGGAAGTCTATAAGGAGAATGTTGGCTGACTAGGGTGAAGCTATTGCTCCTTAGCTGAGATTGAGAATAGAGAAGGAGGGAGAGTTTGTGGTGATTTGACTTAGAGGTAGAGATGAGGAAGGGTGTGGGGATGAGGCCAGTGTGGGCCATGTAGATGTTAAGGTTCTGCCAGCTGACCAGGTGGAGATGTCCAAAGGGCAAGAGAAAACATGGGTCCGGCTAGCAGGAGAGGGGCCTGGGCTGCAGGTTAGGTTTGGCTGCATTAATGGAGGTCACTTAAGGCTATAAGTTTACGTAAAATCAAGTGTTGTGTATATAGTGGTCTAAATGCTATAGAATGTCATCCTCTCTCCTGAAAACACAGCTGGAAAGCAAAATTACACAAAGCTTAATAAATCCGGGGAAGAGCTTAAAGGGGAAAGCACTCACCCAGAAAACCACCAATTAGAGGAAGTTTTTCTATGTTTCCTTAACCTCTCTTGTCTAAGCATATATCTGTGCCTTTGTATTTGCCTGTGTATTTGGGGCTTATATATAAAGTTAAATATCCTGATTTTTCAATGTCACATCTTCTATCTTGGCTCCTTTTTAGGACTCTACTCTTGATAGCCTTTCTCCAAGACTGAGATACCACCAGCCACCAATACCCAGACATTTACCTGCTGTAATTACTGTTTGTTTTAAGCAGCTGGTAGCTCTCCAGTATCTCAAGTTTCTCATGACATACAGAGCAAGGGACTGAAAGTAATCTTGAGCACAGGTCTCTGGAGGCCAGAACTCCATCATGTGTCCTGTATCTAACTGCCAGACAGTGGCTGTGAAAATTTTACAGGTGAGACCTCTTATTCCAGCTGAAACCTTCCCCAGAAATCCAATCCATGAACATGAGGAAGGCCGAACAGTCTGGGAAAAGTGGGGACTGCAAATCCAGAGTGCTGTTCACTCAGCCCCTTCTTCCCCCTTGAGGCATTGGGCCCTAACACTCACAGAACTCTAGGGTGCCGCCTGAGCACTGCTGGGAAATCTTGGTGTTGGTTCATAAATTGGCCCTTGTACACGGAGGGTGAAGAAAGCGGCAGGCCATTCCAGATTGGTAGGTGGCAGGTTTAATAAGCAAGGGAACTTACATGCAAGGCTTGTCTTGGGGGCTGCAAGAGAAGTAGATTTGTGCACCTGCCCACCAGGATCTTAAAAGTTTGTATAAAAGGCCTTAACTGGGTTCAGTTGCATATTCAGTCCAGATGTTCTCAACAATACCTTAGTTTCTCAAAGCAACATCCTTGAAATTGCTCCAGCTATGGGAACAGTGAGCAGAACGTACATTACAAGGACAGGGGAGAGGGTAAGGAGCCTCTGACTGCTCGAGTCCAGCTCGAGCTGGTCAACCAGTGGTGACATCTTCTTGATGACCTCCTCCAACACTGTGCTAGAAGACCCGGCCTCAGACATGAACTCCATCTAGGGTTGCCAGCCATCATGAACATACAGGATATGTATTCTGTGTGATTTTGTCCTGCATTCTATATTCACTTTGTCAGGACACCCTAAATATCCTGTATTCAGCGTTTTTCAATAAGTTATAAAAATTCAGCAGTTAGAGCTATTTTTCAATCACAGTAATTGGCAATTAAATCACTTAAGGCAACATTCGTTGAAAATCATACCTCCGCAAATAAAGATCTGGTCTCTCCTGCAGGTTTGGCTGAGGAAAGATCAAAAGAGGGGATTTAGAATTAAAGAAAGAAAATATTCAAGAAAGAATATTTGGGGCCATAGTCCCAAGTCTTGAACAAGTAACCACCATTAATTACATGTAACTTCTAATCAGTACACACACATACCTCGTTTTTTTGTGTGTGTGTGTGAGAATTAAACAGATTTATTTTTTTTTTTTTAGCTTTCGGATGTACATCATAATATATTTCAAATTCTGTGTAGATTACATTATGTTCACCACCCAAAAACTAATTATACTCCATATCCTCACATGTGAGTCTAATCACCCCTTTTGCCCTCCTCCCTTCCCCTGTGGTAACCACCAATCCAATCTCTGTTGCTATGTGTTTGTTTGTCGTTTTTATCTTCTACTTATGAGTGAGATCTTACAGTATTTGACTTTCTCCCTCTGACTTATTTCACTCAGCATAATACCCTCAAGATCATCCATGTTGTCACAAATGGCCAGATTTCATCATTTCTTATGGCTGAGTAGTATTCCATCGTGTATAAATACCACATCTTCTTTATCCATTCATCCCTTGATGGGCACCTAGGTTGCTTCCAAGTCTTGGCTATTGTGTATAATGCTGCAATGAACATAGGGGTGCAAGTATCTTTATGCCTTTGCGTTTTCAAGTTCTTTGGATTAATACCCAGCAGTGGGATAGCTGGATCATATCATACCTCATTTTATTGCGCTTCACTTTATTGCACATCACAGATACTGTGTTTTTTTCAAATTGAAGGTTTGTGGCAACCCTGTGTCGAGGAAGTCTATAGGCACCATTTTCCAACAGCATTTGTTCACTTTGGGTCTCTGTGTCACATTTTGGTAATTCTCACAATATTTCAACCATTTTCATTATTATTATATTTGTTATTATGATCTGTGATCAGTGATCTTTGATGTTACTATTGTAATGGTTTTTGGGCACCATGAACTGTTTCCATATAAGACAGCGAACTTAATTGATAAATGTTGTGTTCTGACTCCTCCACCAACCAGCCATTTCCCTGTCTCTCTCCCTCTCCTCCAGCCTTCCTATTCCCTGAAACACGGCAATATTGAAATTAGGCTACTTAATAACCCTACAATAGCCTCTAAGTGTTAAAGTGAAAGGAAGAGTCGCACGTCTCTCATTTTAAATTGAAAGCTAGAAATGATTAAGCTCAGTGCAGAAGGCATGTCAAAAGCCACGATAGGCTGAAAGCTAGGCCTCTTGCACCAAACAATTAGCCAAGCTGTGAATGCAAAGAAAAAGTTCTTGAAGGAAATTGCAAGTGCTATTCCAGTGAATACATGAATGATAAGAAAGCGAAACAGCGTTATTACTGATATGGAGAAAGTTTTAGTGGTCTGGATAGGAGATCAAACCAGCCACAACATTCCCTTAAGCCAAAGCCTAATCCACAGCAAGGCCCTAACTCTCTTCAATTCTGTGAAGGCTGAGAGAGGTGAGGAAGCTGCAGAGGAAAAGTCTGAAGCTAGCAGAGCTTGGTTCATGAAGTTGAAGGAAAGAAGCCGTCTCCATAACATAAAATACAAGGTGAAGCAGCAAGTTATCCAGGAGATCTAGCTAAGATAATTAATGCAGGTGGCTACAATAAACAACAAATTTTCAGTGTAGCCAAAACAGCCTTCTATTGGAAGAAGATACCATCTAGGACTTTCATAGTTAGCAAGAAGTCAATGCCTGGCTTCAAAGCTTCAAAGGACAGGCTGACTCTCTTGTTAGGGGCTAATGCAGCTCGTGACTTTAAGTTGAAGTTCATTTACCATTTTGAAAATCCTAGGGCCCTTAAGAATTATGCTGAATCCGCTCTGCCTGTGCTCTGTAAATGCAACAACAAAGTCTGAATGACAGCACATCAGTTTAGAGCATGGTTTACTGAGTATTTTAAGCCCACGGTTGAGACCTACTGCTCAGAAAAAAAATTCCTTTCAAAATATTACTGCTCATTGGCAGTGCACCTGGTCACTCAAGAGCTCTGATGGAGATGTACAACGAGATTAATGCTGTTTTCATGCCTGCTAACACAATATCCGTTCTGCAGCCTATGGATCAAGGAGTAATTTCGACTTTTCAAGTCTTATTATTTAAGAAATACATTTCGTCAGATTATCGCAGCCATAGGTAGTGATTCCTCTGATGGATCTGGGCAAAGTAAATTGAAAACCTTCTGGAAAGGATTCACCCTTCTAAATGCTATTAAGAACATTTGTGATTCACAGGAAGAAGTCAAAATATCAACATAAACAGAGTTTGGAAGAAGTTGATTCCAACATTCGTGGATGACTGAGGGGTTCAAGACTTTGGTGGAGGAATTAACTGCAGATGTGATGGAAATAGCAAGAGAACTAGAATTAGAAGTGAAGGCTGAAGATGTGACCGAATTGCTGCAATCTCATGAAAAAACTTTAACAAGGGCTGGCCCTGTGGTTGAGTGGTTAAGTTTGCACACTCTGCTTCAGCAGCCCAGAGTTTCGCTGGTTCGGAGCCTGGGCGCAGACATGGCACTGCTCATTAGGCCACACTGAGGCAGCGTCCCACATGCCACAACTAGAAGGACCCATAACTAAAATATACAACTATGTACTGGGGGGATTTGGGGAGAAAAAGCAGGAAAAAAAAAAGAAGATTGGCAACACATTTCAGCTCAGGTGCCAATCACACACACACACAAAAAACTTTAACAGATAAGGAGTTGCTTTTTATGGATGAGCAAAGAAAGTGGTTTTTTGAGATGAAAACTACTCCTGGTGAAGATGCTGTGAACATTGTTGAAATGACAACAAAAGATTTTGAATATGACATAAACTTAGTTTATAAAGCAGCAGCAGGGTTTGAGAGGATTGACTCCAATTTTGAAAGTTCTATGGTGGGTAAAATGCTATCAAACAGCATTGCATGCTACCGAGAAATCATTTGTGAAAGGAAGAGACAATTGATGTGACAAACTACGTTATTGCCTTATCTTAAGAAATTGCCACAGCCACTCCAACCTTCAGCAACCACCACCCTGATCACTCAGCAGCCATCAACATCAAGGCAGGACCATCCACCAGCAAAAAGGTTACGACTCACTGAAGGCTCAGACGATGGTTAGCGTTTTTTAGCAATAAAGTATTTTTTTAATTAAGGTATGTGCATTGTTTCTTTAGACATAATGCTCTTGCACGCTTAATAGACTACAGTATAGTGTAAACATACTACACTTTTATATGCACTGGGAAAACAAAAAAATTTGTGTGATTCTCCTTATTTGCAATGTTCATTTTATTGCACTGGTCAGGAACTGAACCTGCAATATCTCTGAGGCATGCCTATAATGAGACTGTCAATGACTGCCTCCCTCCAGTAACTAAGCTTCTGAAAGGTAGCAAGTCAGTGATAGCTCCAGGCTTCTGAAAAACAGTCAATCAGTGATACCCCGACCCTTCCACCCTTACCCTGAAAGTTAGCCAGTCAGCGACAGCTTCCCACTTCTAGATAGCATCCAGTCAGCAAGTTCTTCTATCCAGGGGCCATGCTGCTGAAAGTCATTGGGTCCATAGCAGCCTTACTATAGTGACCACAGGAACATAACTGAAAATCTGTCAGTCCCTAAACACTCCTGCTTCTGAATGTCTGCCAACTCTTGAATCACCAAGCTAACCAAAACCAAATATAGGATCAACTCTGGCTTTGTTCTGGAAGATTGGACCTTATAAGTACAATTCTCCCTTCAGGCAAACAGGAAGTTCACCTTTTTGCATCAAATATCGAGTTCAATTTATTCTTAGTTCGCAAATCACAATCCTTTTAACTATTCAACCCATTTACGGACCTGTGCAGACTTGTGAGTGACAGACATACTGACTGATGTGGCTGTGAGATTTTAAAATTCCTTCTTTTCAATTCTTGCAATGACTGCTTTCATCTATTTTATTTGTGTATATTTGAACCTCAAAATGCCCAACCACAAGTGTAAATGTTGTAATGAATTTTGTGAACAGTAGACATTCATTAAATGAGGAACAATTCCCTTCAAAGCTTTTTGTGAAGTATGTAATTGTTCATTAAATACAGAAAATGGTGGAAAGTCAGATATAAACCAGCATGTACTAACAGCTGAGCATGAGAGATGTATGATTTCCTCAACTAGCACAAAAGACAGTAAAAAAAAATGACAGTTGTTTTGACTGAGAAATTCTCACAAAGAAGATAAAATAGTCACAGTGGAAGTTGTAATGTCCTTCTACACTATATATAAAAGCCATCAGTCTTTCGGCTTGAATGACTGAATGTAGTACTAACAGAAGTACTTTCTGATTCCAAAATTGCAAGTAAATTTTGAAGTGCCAGGGTAAAATCATAAAAAATGTAATAACTCCATTTACTATTACAGAGATTATCAAAGATCAAAGTGATAAATCTAAATCACCCCTGCTAAAATATCTAAACCTGGCCACAGAGGCAAGAGATGACAATGCAGGAAACATTTTTCCTTTGCTTGTACAATAATTTTCTTATGAAAAAGATTTGCTATTGTGAATAAAATCCCTTCCAGATGAAAGTTCAGAAATGGAAGATTTTTGAAGAGACTCTTTTTGAGTTAGGAGAGAATGAAAAAGATGTACTGTTTTTTGTAGAGGTAATACAAGTACAAATGTTGGTGGATATTTGTATATAAGTACAAACAAAGTTTATTCAACGTTGAAGCAGAACATGAATAATTCTATGGAAAAAATTGGCTGTACTTCTCTTATTCTGCAGAATTCTACTCAAATAGTATCTGATGTCCTTCCTGTTGACATTGAATCATTGTCATAAAATTGTTCTCTTACTTCTGCATTTATATGGTTTGAACTTAACAAATGATTTTTGTGATTTTATTAGCATCTAATGTTCTTCAGTTCTCTCCCACTCAAAAACCCATTGGCTCTCTTTAACAAATACAGTTGAACAACTCTTTAGTTTTGTTTTTTTTTTTTTTGAAACAGTGAATTCATATTTTATGAAGAAACGACTCCCAAAATTCCTTTTAAAATTATTCATTGAGTGAAGCCTTCTTATTTCTTGTTCACAATTTTCAGCATCTCTTTTGCGATAGGATTTTGCAAAGTGAAAGAAGAACAGGGTTATTGAAGTACTCCATTGCTTGAAGGAACTTGCTGAACATGTTAAAGAAATAATTGACAAAAATATTCATCCCTTTAACTGGCAAGGCTTTCGATAAAAGGGACAACATTTCTTATGAATGGAAAAGAAATTCTAACTTGAAGTGGCTTATTATGGCACTTGTTATGACTACCTTTTGAAATGGATTTCATTGCTTGAAGAATTTGATTCTTTCATGTGGTTATTACTATATACTCTTTTAGCAGGGGAACAAGTGAAATCATGTTGTGTAGTGTTAAGGAAGAAGGGGATAAAAAAATGATCACAATGTTCTGTTCTGTTCTGTTCTGTCAGAGGACAATGATGAAAAAAATTGTTGATCAACACAATACAGTCTTGAAGAATGGAAAAGCAAATCATGTCATGCTAAACTCAAATTAAAGAAAAATTCTCAGAGTTGTTTTGTTTACTTTATGCCAGTACATGTTTTGTATACTGGCTGGTAATACTAACACTGAATGTATCTTCTCATTAATGATTCTTTAATGGACAGAAGTATGAAATGAGTCGGCAGTGACCACTGTAGAAGCTGTGCCATAATGCAGGTAGACTGTAACTGTAAAATGTGGAAGATAAACACGTGGATAAAGAGAACAGATTAGTGGTTATCAGAGGGCAAGGGCGTGGCTGGGAGGGCGAAAGGGTAAAGGGGCACGTATGTATGGTGACAGATAAACGCTAGACTATTGGTGGGGCTGGCCCCCTGGCCGAGTGGTTAAGTTCGCGCGCTCCGCTGCAGGCGGCCCAGTGTTTCGTTGGTTCGAATCCTGGGCGCGGACATGGCACTGCTCCTCAGACCACGCTGAGGCAGTGTCCCACATGCCACAACTAGAAGAACCCACAATGAAGAATACACAACTATGTACCAGGGGGCTTTGGGGAGAAAAAGGAAAAAATAAAATCTTTAAATAAAAAAAAAAAAAGCTAGACTATTGGTGGTGAACACAATGCAGTCTGTTCAGAAACTGATATATAATAATGTACACCTGAACATACACAATGTTATAAGCCAATATGACCTCAATAAAATAATTAAATAAAAATAAAATTGGGAAAGTTGTCCACAAGAAGTTGCTTAAGTAGCTAAAAATACATTTTTCAGCTGATGTGTTAATGGGTAAATTAACACTGCTAGCAACGTGAAATAAGAAACACAATGCAGGGGCTGGCCCCTTAGCCAAGTGATTAAGTTTGCACACTTTGCTTTGGCAGCCCAGGGTTTTGCCAGTTGAGATTCTGGGCACGGACTTAGCACTGCTCACCAAGCCATGCTGAGGTGCTGTCCCACATAGCTCAACTAGAAGGACCTACAACTACAACGTACAACTATGTACTGGGGGTCTTTGGGGAGAAGAAGAAGAAGGAGGAGGAAGAGGAGGAGGGGAGGGGAGGGGGAAGAGGAGGGGAAGGAGAAGGAGAAGGAAAGAAACACAAGGCATTCTGAGCATTTTGGGAGGCAGCTGATCTCCATTTCCCTTGTATTTCCCCTTGCTGCACTGGGACCTCTGGCTGGGGACCAGCCTGCCACTACTACTGCTATTGTAAGGCTCCCAGGCTGTCTCTGTAATGAAGGGCCGAGGACTGGAGGAGCCTGCAGGGCTTTCAAGATACATCTTTCTTCCCACATACTGTGTAGAACAAGAACAGGGCTTCTCTGTGAGAGGAAAACCTGCTACTCTATATTTGAATGGGCTAGGTATTGTCAATATATGCCTTTGGAAAGAAGGAAGCCCAAAAATAATAACCAATTCATCACTTAGAAAGTTTCCTAAGATATCAAAAGCACCATCCTCAGTTTAAAGGCTACCATCTCTTCTAAATTCCCCTGAACATCCACTAAGTCAGGGAGTGCTAGTGCCTGGAGGAGATGATCAGGGAGGAGGAATGTGGGGGAAGGGTCAAGAAATGGCAATGGGACTGGAAGATATACTGGATAAGGGGCTGAGGCATGCCTTAGGGTTACAAAAGCTCTTTCTTGCTTGGTCCTAAATTATCTATTTTGTCTATTTTTGTTGATCAAATAATGGCATCCTTGCAAAAATTCACTTCACTCATTGCTCTGTGATCATAGAAGAGCAGATGTATCATAATGTGGATCTTCATTCCTCTCTGAGGTGGAGCACACCAACATTTTCGTAGAATAAATGAGCAGCATATATTGAATTCAGAAGAGATTCTCTTATAAATGAGTGTGCCATCTTCTGGAACATTGCCTAAGTATAGATGGAGTATAAATGGCCTTTGGGGGAGTATGTAAATAATTCATTAGGCAGGAAATGAGAATCAGCCATTTTACTGTTAGAGACATAGTGAGATTCTTTTTTTCTTTATAAGAAAGCTTTTCATGACAGATGAGAATCAATCATCTGATCAAATGCCTTTTCTGCCTTTTGAAACAGCACAACACTAATGCATTTTCCATTCTTCTTCTTTATAAATGTGAATTCTTATCGCACACTTTTTATTGTTGATAGAGAGAAACTATGACTCTGGCTTCAGAGTGAGCAGGACACTCTTCAGAGGTTCAGTTGAAGGGTAGCAGCGTTCTGCCCATTCTCTGACCTGATCGGCAGCAATTTAGTCTTCTCTTCCAATATTTTGAGGTTTATAGTCCAACACTTCTAGGGTAGGATTTTATTTCACTGTAATAGAGATTAGATTTTTCAAAGGATCTGAACTGTGGAATCTGTACTTGAGCAACAGCAGTCTCCTCAATTCTTTCCACAATTTTTCCAACCAATAAACAGTATTTTCCTAAAATGCTCTGCAGTGAATTCAAACACACACGCACATTTGTAGATACTGTGTTGTATTAACACTATTCAAATTTAATTTAAGTAATGCCTGGAAGAGAATATTCAGTTACTTAATAATAGATTCTTATTCCTTTAGCTTGAAAGGAGAAAAAGGCAAGAAATCAGGAAAGAGAGAGAGCTCAAGACATGGAGAGATCTGCTCTCCATCGGGGCCTGCTAAATGTCAGGGTCGGGGTGGGAGAGAAAGTGGAATCAGGAAAAGTTGATTGGAAAAAAAGAAGTCTGAGAAAGGGGCAGCATGAAAGAATTTCCCTCTTTGGCCTGAAATATCTATCAACAGTGTTGCTAGTAAAGTCTTACATGGGAGATTTCTGGGGAGATGGGGCTGGAAAATTCCTGAGGTGGCAGCACTGCCTCCATCTAGTCAGCCCCACACTTAACCTAGGTGCATATGGTGCACAAAAACCTCCTAGAATTATATTACAACGAAAATGTGATGATGTCTGTCTTTGGATTTTGTGATTTTTACCATTTTCTTTGTGCAGTTCCACACATTCCACAATAAGGAAATTATTCAAATATTAAGTACTTTAAAAATGATCATTCAGAGACTTTCAGATGTTATCATAGATCCAACTCTGTTTGGGTCCATGAGGGGCTCACCATTTAATGAGTTACTCTTCAAAATTGTTAGTACCTAAAAAAACCCATTGATTTTTTTATGATTAGATAAACAATATTATTAGAGAATTTAGATAAGCTACAAGCATAAAAACAGAATTAAAAGGGGCTGGCTCTGTGGCCTAGTGGTCGGGTTTGGCGTGATCCAATTCAGCCTTCTGGGTTTGGTTCCTGGGTGCAGACCTACACCACTCATCAGTGGCCATGCTGTGGCGGTGACCCACATACAAAATAGAGGAAGATTGGCACAGATGTTAGCTAAGGGTGAATCTTCCTCAGGCAAAAAGAGGAGGATTGGCAACAGATGTTAGCTCATGGCAAATCTTCCTCAGCAAAAAGAAAAGAAAAAGAAAAAGAAAAAGAGGTACCTATAACCTAATCACTTCATTACTCAGAGTTAATCAATATTAATATTTTATGTATTTTAATCTTTTAATTATACTACTACTGATGATGATAATAATAATAATAATGGCTAAGTGATTTCTTTGTGCCAGAACAGTTTTATGTATTAAATGTATTAACTAATTTACCCTTCACCAAACCCCATGTGTACATGTATCATTGTCTCCATTTTATAAGAGGGGAAATGGAGGCCTTGAATGATTAGGTAACAAGGCTAAGAGCAGAACAGGAGCAAAATGGCGGGGTGAGCTGACCCGGGATTCTCTCCCCTCCAAAATACAACAAAGGATTGGAAAAACTGAATTTCAGAGAATAAATCTAATGCCAACACCTTAGAGACCTACAATACCAAGAAGGCGGAGATCATAAACACTGCTGAAGGCCTCATCCCTCCCCTAGAGTCTGCGATCGCTGCTGTGCGGGTCCTGGAAGGAGCTGGGGAGGGGCCGTGCGACCGGGGGATCATCCAGGACTCCTGCCACTGGTTCAGTGGAGACCCGCTGACGGGGGGTAAGCTTCCGTGCACGGGGACCCCATAAACCCAGGGCCTTGGGAGACCAGAGTAAAGAACTGATCTGAATCCAGATCGGCATACGAGAATAGCAGCCCCTCCCTCCTGGCAAAGCCACTGGGCGCTGCCATCTTGCCCGAAGGCAAAGAGCTCAGAACACGCGGCTCTCGACCCCCATCTAGTGGCGACAGGCTGTAACTGCAAACAAATTCTACCACCATGCGAAAAAAACGCTCTTCTACCATCCAGCAATTTATAAAAGCCCCAGACCAGAAGGAAAACAATAAAAACATAGAATTAAGTCCTGAGGACTTGGAATTAGGTAAACTAAGTGATAATGAGTTCAGAGCAGCTATAATCTAAAAACTCAATGAGGTAGAGAGATAGAGAAACAAGCCAATGAGCTCTGGAGTTACTTCACAAAAGAGATTGAAATCATAAAGACGAATCAAACAGAATTACTAGAGATGAAAAACACAATGGACCAGATAAAACAGAATACGGATTCCCTGAATACCCGTGTAGACACCATAGAAGAGCAAATTAACATAATTGAAGATAGACAGGCTGAATGGCTCCAGACAGAGGAAGAAAGAGAACTAAGAATTAAAAAGAAGGAGGAAAATCTCCGAGAGATAGTGGATTCAATGAGGAGTAAGAACTTAAGGATCATAGGAATTCCCGAGAACGTGGAAAAGGAAAATGGAGCAGAAAGTGTGCTTAACGAAATTATTGAAGAGAATCTAGGGTTTGACGGAGAAATGTGTGTAGAGGAAGCTTTCAGATCTCCTAGATTTGTCAATGTAAAAAGACCTACTGCAAGGCACATAGTAGTACAATTGGCAAGAAGGAAAGATAAAGAAAGAATGCTCAGGGAAGTAAGAAAAAAGAAGAGAATAACCTATAAAGGAGCCCCTATCAGACTTTCAGCGGATTTCTCTACAGAAACCTTACAAGCTAGGAGAGAATGGAGTGACATAGTCAAAGCTTTAAAAGATAAAAATCTTAGCAAAGAATACTCTATCCAGCAAGAATTTCCTTCAGATATGAGGGAGAAATTAAATCTTTTCCAGACAAACAAAAGTTAAGGGAATTTGTAACTAAAAGCCCTCCACTACAACAAAGCCTCAAGAAGGCTCTCATACCTGAAAAAAGAAAAAAGGGAGAAAGGGGTCACAATCCACAGACTAGGGAGACTGATGGATAGAACCAGAACAGGATAGCAAATGTTCAACTATAGCATTAGGGTAAAGGTAAGGAAACTACCAAAGCAAGGACGATCTTATCACTCTAACTACAAATTCATAACACGAGTTGGAATAAGAAATGAAAATAATTATTTAGGAGGGGAAGAGCAAAGGGTCTAAATCAGTATTAGCCAAGTAAGTAAGAGACCACCAGAGAATAGACTATATTATACACGAGATTCTAAATACAAACTTCAGGGTCGACACTAAAATAAAATACAGAACAGAGTCACAAATCATAAATAAGGAAAAATCTAAGAAACCCAGCATAAGAAATTGCAGTATTAAATGGGTAGGCTAAAGCACACAGGAAAAGAAACACAGGAAAACAAGATAATGAGCGACAGATTGACAGCATTAAGTCCACATGCATCAATAATCACTCTCAATGTAAACGGATTGAACTCTCCAATAAAAAGACACAGAGTGGCAAAATGGATTAAAGAACAAGATCCAGCAATTTGTTGCCTCCAAGAAACACACCTCAGCCCCAAGGACAAACACAGGCTCAGGGTGAAGGGGTGGAGGACAATACTTCAAGCTAATAGCAAGAAAAAAAAGGCAGGTGTTGCAATTCTTATATCAGACAAAGTGGATTTCAAAATAAGACAGGTAAAGAGAGATACAGAGGGACAATATATAATGATCAAAGGGACACTTCATCAAGAAGAAATAACGCTTATAAATATCTATGCACCCAACACAGGAGCACCAAGATTCATAAAGCAACTATTAACAGACCTAAAGGAAGATGTTAAAAACAACACAATAATAGTAGGGGACCTCAACACCCCACTCACATCAATTGACAGATCATCCAGACAGAAAATCAACAAGGAAATAGTGGAGCTAAATGAAAAACTAAAACAATTGGACTTAATAGACATATATAGATCACTTCACCCTAAAAGACCTGAATACACATTCTTCTCAAGTGCACATGGAACATTATCAAGGATAGACCATATGTTGGGAAACAAGGCAAGCCTCTACAAATTTAAAAAAATTGAAATAATAACAAGCATCTTCTCCAATCATAATGCTATAAGGCTAGAAATTAATTTCAAGAAAAAAGCTGAGAAAGGCACAAAGATGTGGAGACTAAACAACACACTACTGAACAAACAATGGATCATTGAAGAAAATAAAGAAGAAATCAAAAAATACCTGGAAACAAATGAAAATGATAGCATGCCATACCAACTCATATGGGATACAGCAAAAGCTGTATTAAGAGGAAAATTCATCGCAATACAGGCACATCTTAACAAACAAGAAAAATCCCAAATAAGCAACCTTAAAGCACACCTAACTGAACTAGAGAAAAAAGAACAAATAAAGCCCAAAGTCAGCAGAAGGAGAGAAATAATAAAACTGAGAGCAGAAATAAATACTGTTGAAACGAAAAAGGCAGTAGAAAGGATCAATGAAACAAAGAGCTGGTTTTTTGAGAAGATAAATAAAATTGACAAACCACTAGCCAGACTTACAAAGAAAAAAATGGAGAAAGCTCAAATAAACAAAATCAGAAATGAAAGAGGAGAAATAACAACAGTCTCTGCGGAAATACAATGGATTATAAGAGAATACTACGAAAAACTATATGCCAACAGAATGGATAACCTAGAGGAAATGGATAAATTCTTAGACTCCTACAGTCTCCCAAAGCTCACTCAAGAAGAGGCAGACAATTTGAAGAGACCAATCACAAGGAAAGAGATTGAAACAGCAATCAAAAACATCCCAAAGAATAAAACCCCAGGACCAGATGGCTTTCCTGGGGAATTCTACCAAACTTTCAGAGAGTATTTAATACCTATCCTTTTCAAGCTATTCCAAAAAGTTAGGGAAGATGGAACACTTCCTAACACATTCTATGAGGCCAACATCACGCTGATACCAAAACCTGACAAGGACACCACGAAAAAAGAGAACTACAGGACAATATCACTGATGAACATAGATGCAAAAATTCTAAACAAAATTTTGGCAACCAGAATTCAGCAATTCATCAAAAGGATCATACATCATGATCAGGTGGGATTCATACCAGGGACACAGGGATGGTTCAACATCCGCAAATCAATCAACGTGATACACCACATCAACAAACTGAGGAATAAAAACCACATGATCATCTCCATAGATGCAGAGAAGGCATTTGACAAGATCCAACAGCCATTTATGATAAAAACTCTGAACAAAATGGGCATAGAAGGAAACTACCTCAACATAGTAAAGGCCGTATATGACAAACCCATAGCCAACATCATACTCAATGGGCAAAAACTGAACGCCATCCCCCTGAAAACAGGAATGAGACAGGGATGCCCTCTATCATCACTCTTATTTAACATAGTACTGGAGGTCCTGGCCAGAGCAATCAGGCAAGAAATAGGAATAAAAGGAATCCAAATAGGGAGGGAAGAAGTGAAACTCTCTGTTTGCAGACGACATGATCTTATATATACAAAACCCGAAAGAATCCATCGGAAAACTGTTAGAAGTAATCAAGAACTACAGCAAAGTTGCAGGGTACAAAATCAATCTGCATAAATCAGTAGCATTTCTATACTCCAATAACAAACTAACAGAAAAAGAACTGAAGAACACAATACCATTCACAATCGCAACAAAAAGAATAAAATACCTTGGTGCAAATTTAACTAAGGAAGTGAAGGACCTATGTAATGAAAATTAGAAGGCCTTTCTGAGAGAATTGGATGACGACATAAGGAATGGAAAGACATTCCATGTGCATGGATTGGAAGAATAAACATAGTTAAAATGTCCGTTCTACCTAAAGCAATCTACAGATTCAACGCCATCCCAATCAGAATCCCAATGACATTCTTTACAGAATTAGAACAAAAAATCCTAAAATTCATGTGGGGCAACAAAAGACCCCGAATTGCTAAAGCAATCCTGAGAAAAAAGAACAAAACAGGAGGCATCACAATCCCTGACTTCAAAACATACTACAAAGCTTCAGTAATCAAAACAGCATGGTACTGGGGCTGGCCCCGTGGCCGAGTGGTTAAGTTCGCGCGCTCCGCTGCATGCGGCCCAGTGTTTCGCTGGTTCGAATCCTGGGCACGGACATGGCACTGCTCATCAGACCACACTGAGGCAGCGTCCCACATGCCACAACTAGAAGGACCCACAACGAAGAATATACAACTATGTACCGGGGGGCTTTGGGGAGAAAAAGGAAAAAATAAAATCTTTAAAAAAAAAAAAAAAACAGCATGGTGCTGGTACAAAAACAGGTGCACAGATCAATGGAACAGAATTGAAAGCCCAGAAATAAAACCACACATCTATGGACAGCTTATCTTTGACAAAGGAGCTGAGGGCATACAATGGAGAAAAGAAAGTCTTTTCAACAAATGGTGCTGGGAAAACTGGGAAGCCACATGTAAAAGAATGAAAATTGACCATTCTTTTTCACCATTCACCAAAATAAACTCAAAATGGATCAAAGACCTAAAGGTGAGACCTGAAACCATAAGGCTTCTGGAAGAAAACGTAGGCAGTACACTCTTTGACATCAGTATTAAAAGGATCTTTTTGGACACCATGCCTTCTCAGAGAAGGGAAACAATAGAAAGAATAAACAAATGGGACTTCATCAGACTAAAGAGCTTCTTCAAGGCAAATGAAAACAGGATTGAAACAAAAAAACAACCCACTAACTGGGAAAAAATATTTGCAAGTCATATATCTGACAAAGGCTTAATATCCATAATATATAAAGAACTCTCACAACTCAACAACAAAAAATCAAACAACCCAATCAAAAAATGGGCTGGAGACATGAACAGACATTTCTCCAAAGAAGATATACGGATGGCCAATAGGCACATGAAAAGATGCTCATCATTGCTCATCATCAGGGAAATGCAAATCAAAACTACACTAAGATATCACCTTACACCCATTAGAATGACAAAAATATCTAAAACTAATATCAACAAATGTTGGAGAGGTTGTGGAGAAAAAGGAACCCTCATACACTGCTGGTGGGAATGCAAACTGGTGCAGCCACTATGGAAAACAGTATGGAGATTCCTCAAAAAATTAAAAGTAGAACTACCATACGATCCAGCCATCCCACTACTGGGTATTTATCCAAAGAGCTTGATGTCAGCAATCCCAAAAGTCCTATGTACGCCAATGTTCATTGCAGCATTATTTACAATAGCCAAGACATGGAAGCAACCTAAGTGCCCATCAACAGACGAATGGATAAAGAAGATGTGGTACATATATACAATGGAATACTACTCAGCTGCAAAACAGAACAAAATCATTCCGTTTGCAATAACATGGATGGACCTTGAGGGACCTTGAGGGACCTTGTGTTAAGTGAAATAAGCCAGCTAGAGAAGGATAATCTGTGTATGACTCCACTCATATGAGGAATTTAAAAATGTGGATCTAAGAACAGTTTAGTGGATACCAGGGGAAAGGTGGGGTGGGGGTGGGCACAAAGGGTGAAGTGGTGCACCTACAACACAAATGACACACATTAATGTACAACTGAAATTTCACAAGATTGTAACCTATTGTTAACTCAATAAAAAAATAAAATAAAAGTGAAAAAAAAAAAAAACAAGGCTAAGTTCATGTAGTTAGAAATACAACCAGAGTTTAACCACTCTAACCTGCCTTAAATATGCACGTGTGTGTGTATATGTGTTTGTTGGACATTTGACTCATGCATGTGATCAATACACAACTTAAGGCTTATAGCTCACAGCTGTTTCAAAACCCAGTCAAGAGGGTAAGTGGGAGTAATCTTTCCTTGCCACTGGATGGACATTTTGTTTATTTACACCTCCATGGATGGACACTTTGGTTGCTCCACCTCTTGGCTATTATAAATAGTGCTGCTTTGAACGTGGGTGTGCAAATAGATCTTTGAGATCCTGCTTTCAATGTTTTTGGATGTATATCCAGAAATGAAATTTCTGGATCACATGGAAATTTTACTTTTAATTTTTTGAGAAACTGCCATACTGTTTTCCATAGCTGTTGTACCATTGCATTCCCATCAACAGTGCACAAGGGTTCCCATTTATCCACATCCTCGCCAATACTTATTTGTTTGTTTATTTTTAATGATTGATTTATAGTAGTCGTTGTCCTAAGGGGTATGAGGTGATATGTTATTGTAGTCAGTTTAACCTTTTTTTTAAAAAAAAAAAAAAGATTGGCCCTGAGCTAACATCTGTTGCCAATCTTTTTTTTTTTCTTCTTCTCCCCAAAGCCCGCCAGTACATAGTTGTATATTCTAGTGCTACTATGTGGGAGACCACCTCAGCATGGCTTGAGCAGTGCTACATCTGTGCGCAGGATCTGAACCAGTGAAACCCTGGGCCGCCGAAGCAGAGGGTGCGAACTTAACCAGTTGGCCACGGGGTCAGCCCCTACTTTAACCTTTTGAGAGAGGCTTTCTCTCTGGGAACCTAACTGACACTGTCATTAATCCAAAGGTGTTTATAAGCAAATAGACAATATAAGCTATGTAAATTGAGCTATCATTAGCAGAATGTGGATTTTAAGGTATTCACTAATAACTGCCACACAGAAAGAATATATTAAATGTATATAGAGGGAAATTTTTTGAACAAAAGAAGCAGATTCAGAATCTCCTATCTATGTACTCCCCATTCTCAATCTTCAAGGGATCACCTACAACCAGATGTCCTAAGTTCTGAAACCTTGAGATCATCTTTACATTTGATTTCTTTCCATCCTCGTGAACAGCCAATTGCCATATTTAGTCATCTTTCTTTGTGGCAGTGCTAGAGTATGCCAAACCCCTTGTCTAAGTCTTAACTCTGACTTTCTCTAAACCAAAGTATAGTGAGCCCTGAATTTTAAATCATCTTCTATTTTTTATTTCAAATATGTTGTGCTGCTGCTCACAGCAATTCAGGAGCACCCCAGGGTTGGTTATAAATTTCTGACTAACCTTCAACATTTCCACCTAAAATTCAGTGTCAATAACATATTTGTCCTCAACTCTGAAAAATCACTCCAAATTTATGGATTTGAGTCCTAATTTATTCCTAGAAAATGTCTTCACCCATTTCTTTTAAGAATACAGTTCTGTACTTAGAATTATAAAATCTGGAATCCTTTGGAAGAATAGTAGTTTAGTCCAACCATTAACTTTTTTTTTTTTTTATTGGCTGGGAAAGATTTGTCCTGAGCTGACACCTGTTGCCAATCTTCCTCTCTTTTTTTTTTCCCTCCCCAAGGCCCCAGTACGTGGTTGTATATATTCTAGTTGTAAGTTCTTCTGGTTCTTCTATGTGAGCCATGTCCACAGCATGGCTACTGACAGACGGGTGGTGTGGTTCCATGCCTGGGAAGTGAACCTGGGCCACTGAAGCAGAGCATGCTGAACTTTAACCACTAGGCCATCAGGGGTGGCTCAACTATTAACGTTTAATAATTTTTCCATCAAGCTTGCCCCAATTAACCTCCAATTTTCCCAACCAGTGGAATTGTATCTCTGCCCACAGTTTGCTAACCAGAGCTTCCTGTGAAGGAAGCTGCCTCTGAGGGTAGAAATAAGAGGAGGAAGTAGGGCCTGCTGCATGTCAAAAGGTGTGTCACTACTAGAAGTTCTAATTTCCGAAGTGCTGTACCAGAAGAAATGAGCCAAAATTGAGCAATCAGGAGAACAGAAGTTTGGAGGTATAAAAAAAATCAAGAATATATCTTGGAGGACTTAAGCAGGAGCAGGGAAAAGGAGAAGGGAAAGACTCAATCAACAATGAGGAAATGAAAGAAACTATGTACAATGTAGACGATCTTCAGTTCTGTCTACTGCCCTGGTGCACTCATAAACTGATGTAAAGGGACTGTTCTTTTGTCTGGCTCTTTTGTAAGGTGCTTCTGCATCAGTGCTTCTTCAGATCTGCCCATCGGAAGGCTGCTGTAGTATATCTATAGGCTGTCACCCCATGTGACATTGTAGAAGACCTCAAGAGTCCAGAATGGCCTGAGCATCCCTTCCTGTGCCCCAACATCCCTTAACTAATGACTAAGGAAAGCAGCTTGTGAAGAGGAGCTAGGCTGGACAGCTATCTGTGAAGGATTAGAATTAAGGTCACTCAGGGCTTAACCGAAGAAAGGCAAACTAGCATGCAAAAATAGCAAACCAGAGCAGAAGCCATCTCTTGTCTATAAAACTCACAAGTTGAGAGCTTGAAGCTTGGCAAACGCTTGGCACATCAGATGCAGGGCTTAGGGAAGCAACATATCTGCCAGATCTGGGTATGAAGCTAATATGTTAGCAGCCTTGGTCAAGATCTAATCAAGACCAGAACCTAGATGTGACTAAGCCTACAATTTGAGCAATCTCAGTGCATGCAGCTGAGTGAAACTGGTAAAATAGGGATGGACACTCACTGTTAAATTGAGGATCACACAGTGAATAGAATGATTATTGGTTAATATGCACTGATAACCCAAATGAATACTAGCAATTGAATCACAATGCAAACTCTCAATTTTTTTGGTGACTTAAGAAATGCACCCTTAAGGGAACTTTTCATTCTTTTTTTTCCACTCTCATCTCAGATTTTGTCTTTTAGCATGTCAAACTTGAGGATACGAAGTGTTTGTCTTTGGAAAGAATTGGGTGGCTTTAGCCAGATGGGAAATTAGACCATTTGGTGTTATTGCTGCATGCGATGTAAGTCTAAATATCATAAGAGTGCCTGGCCAACTACCCAGATAACACGATCAGTTCTCTAGATTTACTGAATTTTTCCAAGATGGGAATCTATTTTCAAGCAGAGCACTGTTCTGATTTGCTTGGAAGAAGGAAAAAAATTGAAGAAATGGATGAAAGAATAAAATTTGAAAACGCAGTATTTTATTCTTACCATATGTCTTGTACAAGCCTTTCAGCTCCCTAAAATTATTAAAATTAGCAACAGTGGAGCTTCCTGAGGACCAAACCTTCTAGAAAGATCTGAACACTGTACCCTTGAATGTATGTAGTATCCCTTTTTCTTATTTAATATAATGTTTTTTCCAACTAAGGAGATTCCTTTTGCAGGGTTGTCTCAGGATTGTATCAAGGGAATTCCCCTTAGATGCTATAGTGTAGTAAAGAAAAATTGTTTCCTCTACTTTCTCACCTGGTGAGTCCTCTAGGGGTATATAAAATCAACAGCAGCAACAACAACAACAATAAAGAAGTCTAATGACTCTAGAAGGGATTTCACCAATGGGACTACCTTTGCCAATTCACTTTTAGAGAAATTCTTGCACGGTGACCCATAGGCACTTTGTCTCTTGAAAGAAACAGGTCTTGTAATTCTAATACATTGCCCAGGTTGGATTTTGAAACATGTTCTAAGTAGGAGCCCAAATAAGACTCATCCAAGGATTTGTGGACAGAGACCATAACTTTCTTATCCATTAACTTTGCTGAATACCTAATACAGAGCTTGACCCAGAGCAGTAGTTCAAAGAACAAATGAACAAACTATTTTCTTTTCTATTCTGACCTCACTCCTAACTCTATATTTTTCACTTCTTTTGCCTAAACAACACATTGTTTTCATTACATCATCATTTCTTTTCATTACTGTTTCTACTGTTATATATATGCTCCCAAATTTTCTAGGTATGACATCAACTTTTCTCCATATTTACTTTCATCTTTCCATTAATGTTTGACACATTCCTAACACCCCTAGGTAGGATCACCTGGCCAGGTCCCAAACATACTCCTTTCTGCATATGTTCCCTACAGGTTACCTCCCTCCAAAATTTAAAAATTAAAGTATCAGAAACCTCCTTTTCTAGCTTTATAGTTCCTAAAGAAGATTTGATTCTTATGATTTAAGTTAGTGAAGAATATAAATTAAGGCTTATTTTCATAAAATTCAGTTTTTGTAATTAAGTAACTCCTCAACTGAAACTACGAACATATGATCAAGGCCAACTTTGAAACCCAATGCCATCTATTGGAACTGACTCATAGGTTAGAACATGAAATGAGAAATCAGCAAGTGTTAATCACCAACAATCTATATCAGGGCATCCTTAATAATTTGCTGTTATATTTCAGCCTAAATTCTGTACGTATGTGAATGTGGGAGTTATGGTTTATATTGGTATGAGTTGCAGCAATCACAAATAAGTTATCTATTGGCAACTCCCTTCATCTCAGTAGAGGTAAATTCAGACACCTTTTCAGAAATGGTTGTATCTAGCTATGTGTCACAATGACTGATATAAGGCAGGGATCACAGCAACAGATATTTGATATAGAACTACCTATTCTCTGAGTTATTTTGAGATGGGGCATTTTAATCAAACCTATCTTTCCTTTAAGAGTGAATCACAAATTCAGGCTTCTTGATCAGTATCATTTAAATATAGGTAAGCTGGTATGTGCTTCACTCTTTTCTAGTTTTTCCAGTATCAACTAGTCAATAACTTATCAGTAACATTCTTACATCCATTTCTTTTTCCATACAGGTGGTTGTAGTGCATACTGCATGTAATACAGCTAAAAAAGTGACTATTACTTTCTTCCAAAATCAGTGGATTTTCTCCATAAATTTCTCCAAAATGATTTTCTTCATTTATGGAAAAACTATTCAAGTGGATGGTTTTGAACAGTTTGATTTCATACAGTGTTTTCTTCACTTTTTACCTCCTACACATATATGTGGTTACAAGCAATTTACTAGTGATTTAATTAAATAGAAGTGTGTCAAGAATGACCTCAAATGTCAACATGCTCCATGGCTGAACCCACTCTTTGGATGTAGTACTTTTAGTTTTAGGGCAAGCGAAAGCACAAAAAGCCAATTGTTTAATGAGAAAAGACTCGGGAAAGGAGTTAGAATGAGCAAGTTAGGAGCATCAAGAAAGATCATGTGTATGCTGGAGGAGGCCTAAGGAGTATTCATGGAGGACCTTATCCCTCCACTCCCACCCTTAACTCATGGCTCACAAGGACCCAGGCAGTAGGATGTGTCTTTGTGTGCAGTGCAAGGATTGTTGCTACACTGCTGCATCCCTTCCTTACCCGCACCCCACCCCGATCTATTTGGTCATCTGATTCAGTTGTGACCCTCTTATGGCTTCATTTGAGTCAGCATATATTCTAATTCTGGGAAAAGTAGGCCAGACAGTATTGGAAAAGCTAGGAAGGGTCCCTCTATCCATCTAGACTGTCCTCCTCTGTGGTCTGCTGAGCACCCAGATTGTGAATTCCAGGAGGTAGACCAAGCACTTCATGCTACCCCAAACCATTTATTTTAAATAATGAACCTACTCATTTTTCAACCTCACAATCAATTTCAGTTTTATAACAATGAAGAGTCTAAAAAGATGACCATCTGTTCCCAACAGTTTTCTGAAAAGGTCTATGCTCATTTAAGTTTCCAGAAAAATATCAGTAAGTTAAGTATGAACAAAGCAAAAACTCTTAAGTGTCTAGCTCCTTCCAAAATTCTGGTAGTGCAAATCCTCCTCCCCCAAACACACACACACACATGCACACACTATCACTACTAGAAGCTGGGTAAGCATATCAAGCATGTGAGTGTAAGTGAGCCAGGGCATATACACGTATAGTCATAATCAGTGACTAACTCAATGGAAGAACGCCTTCTCTAAACTTGAACTATAACCCATATTCTTTACATCAGTAGTGTTCAACCTCGACTGCCCATTAGAATCACTTGGAAAACAGTTACAAGTCTAGATGCTAAGGCCACTGTCTACACCATTAAATCGAATCCCTGGGAGTTGGGTCCACTCAGCCATAGTTTTATAAACTCCCTGGGTGATTCCAATGTGCAGCCAAGTTGGAGAATCAGTGCTTTACACAATAGTTTGCAACTAGGAAAACTTTGTTGAGGACTATCCCTTCATAATCTTTTATTGCAGTAGTTTATGGCTCTATAATGGGTGTAGATCTGACATAATGCAGACCTCCAAAGATGCAAACTCACTTTGGTAAGATATAAATTTTGGGCAGGTACGATACTTTCCTAAGTCAGATGGTTTAATATGGGCTGTGGTCCTAAGAGCAAATGTTCTCTATCCGCAAACTGTTCTAACAGGGTTAGGGGCTCTGATATGATGCATTCTTCCCATGGTACATATTAGCATATACAGAGAAAAGTCCACAGAAGCTGCTTTCATTACCAGGATGCCAGTGGAGTCAGGAGAAAAAAATCAATGTGGCCCACTTACTGCCAGCATTGGGAAGCATTTGATATTTAATATTCGCTAGAGTGCAATGTTGAAATGCCATTTTCTATTGATGTGCATTCCATGGAAAGGTGACAGGGAGGCACAGCTGTCCTTTAAGAGCTCTCATAAACCAGTCAATGTGGTTTTCATGCCATTGTGGTATTTAGTGTTGTAACTAGTCTTAGTCACTTTGTATTCCCAGATTCTGATGTGGCGACATATGTCACTTATTACTGGAAAAGAAAAATAAGAGTTTAGTTCTACTCTTTAAGAACCTCAGCACTTCTGTAAAATCTTGATTTCCCAAATCCATACACTTCTTAAATCTGAATAAATCTAAATAAAGCGCTGAATCATCCCATGTGCTTACTTTGCCAGAGTAATTTCCCACTACTCTTTGCTCTTTATCCCTTACTTTTCACTTCTTAAAGTCAGTGTTAGGAAGTAAAGAAAGTGAAGGAGGGTGATGGAACAGTATATTTCTTTTTGACAACACTCTTGAACCATCACCATACAAAACTTGAGTTAGCACACAAAACACTGATAGGGTTAGAATTTATTTAATCAGTGCCCCATACCTCTAGAATTTATAAACATCCAAAATTCTTACATTGCTTAGTTTTAAGGAGTATAGGCTTTATTTTAGACCTACTTCTCATGGCATGACTCAGATTCTAAATATATTACTGTATCAATTCAGTCTGGGGAACCATTTTTTAATTTTTTTTTAAATGGACTCATCTTTTTTCAGAACTAAATCCATTCTCTACATTAAAATGAAAATGATGACTAAGTTATAAGAAGAAGTCTTTGTGGAAATCTTTACTCTTTCAACTGTACAAGGATAAAGATGTTATAATTGGATTAGAACTCCAAAGTGTAAATGATCTTCATCGGCGCAGGAGAAATTTAGATTAAAACACATAATGTATTTCTCAAGTCCATGTTCTTGGGCCTATAGCAACAGTTCTTGGAAGTTATACAAGGTGGATTGATTCACTTACTTTTTCAGAATTATTCAGTGAATGTCTGGTATTTTCCAAAAATTGACCTGGGTATGACGATACAATATGTGTCCTGGACATGTCCAATATAGAGAGGAAGAGACACATTTAAACAAATACACTCAATCAGGACTGCACTGGCTATGTGTATGAGGATGCCATGGGACCATAGCAAAGGCCATGCCACACTTTTCTGAGATATTCAGCAATATCTTTGTCAAGAAAATTATATTTGAGTTGATTTTTGAAATGAAAATAAAGGAGTTCACAGGAAAGAAAGGGATGGGGGAATTACAGGAAGAGAGTAAAGTACATGAAACTACAAACAATACAGCGAACTTGGCAGGGACCCAACTCTCAGAATGAAAGTTGGGGAGTTGCAGGTGATGAGACCCAAGGAACAGCCAGGGCCTTGGAAGACAGGCTAAGGAGTTTGAACTTCATTCGTTTGGCAAATCACCACATGATAAGGCATGGTCAATGTTTCCATTTTGAAAGATAAATGTAACATCATTAGAGAGTTGGAATGACCAAGAGGGAAAGACAGTTTAAAAGGCCAAAGCAGTAGTCCAGATGAGAATCTGAATGTCTTCAGCTAAAAACAAAGCTACATTTTAAAACTGCATGTTAGATGGTATCAGCAAAATGGCAGACTAGAAGTTCCCAGCCCTTGTCCCCTCACAAAAACAACAATTTAACAATTACCCACCAATAAAATAGCTCTGGGAGAGCTCTTGAATACAATGAAGAAGCTGCAGCAACACAGGGAGCAGGAAAACTAAAGATGGCTGCATAGAAAAGCATAGGAAGCATTTTACTTGTGTCATCCCATCCCCCAGCCCAGCATAGCTTGGGGCCAAGAAGTATCCCATTGGCCACGACCTCCCCCCTTGGAGGAAAAAAAGATTAGGAGGACCCCAGTATCCTTTGCCACCAGGGAATTCAGTACCCTCACTGCTCTGGACACTCAGCTTTTGCCACAGAATACCCCCACTCCTCCAGTCTTTGATGATGCCTAATCCAGCTGGTGGAGCTGCTTGGAGTTCACACCACTGCACCCTCCTCTGGCCAGAGCCACCACACGCCCCGACCCCTCTCCCTGGTGCTGCTGCCACTGTAGTCACACCAACACAAGAGACATGCAATTGACGGCAATACATAAAAAGAGACTTCAATATCCCACTTAAAATAATGGATAGAACATCCAGACAGAAGATCAATAGAGAAACAGCTGACTTGAACAACATTGTAGGCCAAATGAACATGACAAACATAAACAGAATTTTCCACCCAACAGCAGAAGAATATACATTTTTCTCAAGTGCACACTAAGAATTCTCCAGGATAGATCACATGTTAGGTCACAAAATGAGTCTTCACAAATTTAGGAAGCTCAAAATCATTCCAAGTATCTTTTCTGACCAAAATGGAATGAAACTAGAAATCAACAAGAATAATAAAACGGAAAAAAAATCCTGAATATGTGAAAACTAAACAACACACTCTTGAACAACCAGTGGATCAGAGAAGATATCCAAAGAGAATTTAAAAAGTATCTTGAGACAAAGGAAGATGAAAACACCACATACCAAAACTTATGGGATGCAGTGAAAGCGGTACTAAGAGGAAAGTTCACAGCAATAAATACCTACATTAAAAAAGAAGTAAGATCTCAAACAAACAACCTAACTTTACACCTCTAGGAAATGGCAAAAGAACAACAAACTAAACTGGAAGTTAGCAGAAGAAAGGCAATAATAAAGATTACAGCAAAAATAAATCAAATAGAGAATTAGAAAAACAAAAAAAATCAACAAAACTGCATTGATTTTTTTGAAAAGTAAAATAAAATTGACAAACCCTTAGCTAAACTAAATAAGAAAAAAAGAGAGTGAAGATTCAAATAAAATCAGACATGAAAAAGGAGACATTACAACAGATGCCTCAGAAATAAAAACGATTATAAAAGACTATTATGAACAATTATATGCCAACAAACTGAATAACCTAGAAGAAATGGATAAATTCCTAGAAACATAAAACCTACAAAAACTGAATCAAGAAGAAATGTAAAGCCCCAATAGACAGTCGCAAATAAGGAGATAGAATCAATGATCAAAAACTTCCCAATAAGAAAAGCCCATAACCAAGTAGCTTCATGGGTGAATTCTACCAAACATTCAGAGCAGAATTAATATCAATCCTTCTTAAACTCTTTCAAGAAATAGAAAAAGAGGGAACACTACCAGACTTGTTTGATGAAGTCAGCATCACCCCAGTGCCAAAACCAAAGAGACACAAGAAAAGAAAACTATAGGCCAATATCTCTGATGAATACAGATGCAAAAATCCCCAATAAAATACTAGCAAACTGAATTCAATAGCTCATTAAAAGGATCATACACCATGACCTAGTGGGATTTATCCCTCGGACGCAAGGATGGTTGAACATATATAAATTAATCAATGTGATACACCACATTAACAAATTGAAATAAAAAATACACATGATCATCTCAATAGATGCAGAAGAAGCATTTGACAAAAATCAGCATCTGTTCATGATTAAAACTCTCAACAAAATAGGTATAGAAGAAACTTACCTTGACACAATAAAGGTCATTTATGAAAACCCCACAGCTAACATCATAATCAATGGGAAAATCTGAAAGCTTTCCCTCTATGATCTGGACAAGGCAAGGATGCTCACTCTTACCATGTATATTCAACATAGTACTGGAAGTTTTAGAGCAATTAACAAAAGAATATATAGACAAAAGAAATATAAGGCACCCAAATTGGAAAAGAAGGAGTAAAATTATCTCTGTATGTGGATTGCAAGATCATATGTGTAAGAAACCCTAAAGACTCAACAAAAAAAACTCTTAGAACCAATAAACTAATTCAGTAAAGTTGTAGGATACAAAATCAATACACAAAAATCAGTTGTGTTTCTATACACTAACAATGCACTATCTGAAAAAGAAATAAAACAATTCCATTCACAATAACATCAAAAACAGTAAAATATTTAGGAATAAATTTAACAAAGGAGATGAAAGATCTATATAGTCATGCAGCATATAACAATGTTTCAGTCAACAACAGACCGCGTTTATGGTGGTGGGCCCATAAGATTGGTATCACATAGCCTAAGTGTGTAGTAGACTATACCATCTAGGTTTGTGTAGCTACACTCTATGATGTTCACACATCAACAAAATCACCTAATGACGCATTTCTGAGAACATATCCCCATTGTTAACTGACACACGAGTGTACTCTGAAAACTGTGACAGCGATGAAAGAAATTAAAGAAGAAACAAATAAATGGAAAAATATCCCATGTTCGTGGATTGGAAAAGTTAATGTTAAAATGTCCATACCACGCAAAGCCATCTATAGATTCAACGCAACCATATAAAAATTCCATTGGCAGTTTTCAGAGAAGTAGAAAAATGACTCCTAAAATTCATAAGGAACCACAAAAGACACTGAATAGCCAAAGCTGTCCTGAGAAAGAACAAACCTGGATGCCTCACACTTCTTGATTTCAAACTGTATTGCAAAGCTTAGTAATCAAAACAGTATGGCACTGGCATAAAAACAGACATATAGACCAATGGAACAAAATAAAGAGCCCAGAAATAAATCCACACATCTGTGTTCAACGGATCTTCAACAATGTATCAACAACATACAATGTGTAAAGGTTAGTCTCTTCAATAAATGGTGCTGGGAAAACTGGATATCCACGTGCAGAAGAATGAAATAGGACCCTTATCTCACATCATATACAAAAATCAACTCAAAATGTTTTAAAGACTTAAATGTAGATCTGAAGCAGTAAAACTATTAGGAGAAAAGATAGGGAAAAAGCCTCTTGACATTGGCCTGAGCTGTGATTTTTTGGATATGACACCAAAAGCACAGGTGACAAAAGCAAAAACAGACAAGTGAGATTGAGTCAAACTAAAAAGCTTCTGCACAGCAAAAGAAAAAATCCACAGAATGAAAAGGCAATCTACAGAATGGTAGAAAATATTTGCAAATCCTACATCTGATAAGAGAGTAATATCCAAACTACATAAGGAATTTGTGTAACTCAATAGCAAGGAAATAAATAACCTGATTAAAAAATGAGGGGCAAAAGACTTGAATAGACATTTCTCCATAGAAGACAAACTAAGGGCCAACAGGTATATATGAAAAGGTGCTCAACTTAACATCAGGAAAATGCAAATCAAAACCACAATAGTATATCACCTCACATCTCTTAGAATGACTATTATCAAAAAGACAAAAGATAAGAAGTATTAATGAGAATGTGGAGAAAAGGGATCTCTTGTTAGTGAGAATGTAAAGTGGTACAGCCATCATGGAAAATAGTATGGAGGTTCCTCAAATAATTAAGATAGAGCTACCATATGATCCAGCAATCTCGGTTCTGGGTATGTATCCAAAGGAATTGAAATCAGTATCTCGATGATATCTGTGTCAGATCTCTGACTTCCAGAACTTAAAAAAGTGGACTTCCATAATGACCCTTCATTTTACAAAATTTAGCTGTCTACAAGAGGAATCACAACTCAGTTTTAAAGAATAAAAGCGTCATTCTTCATAATATCATCAACATTTCATGAATATTTTACAAAATGGAGTCAAGTTGTAAATGAATATCAAAAGTTTTTGGCTTTATGTTTGAAGATTACCTAAATGTTTACATGTTCCAAAACATCTCAAGCAATTAATTATTCATGAAAATGCAAAAAAACTTTATGAATGCAGACAGTTTTCAAATAGTACATACTCTTCTCATACTCAAAGAAACTAAATGTAATAAGAATAAATCTTGGCTCTCTTCTTTGTTTTAGTTATAACCATTGTAATTATATACTGTAGATGTTACTCTGTACACACTATACTATTATTTATACAATAGTTGATTCTATTAAAGCAATTTTTCAGTGAAATAAAGAATGAAATTAGAAAAGTTAGTGAATATTTCAGCACTGTTTGATTTGAAGCTCCTATTTCATCCCAATAGTGCAGGTTCACTCTGTTCCTCCTTTACAACTAGTGACTATATGGTCTTGGAATACTTTGAATGATTCCTGATTATAGGACCAGGAACCAATTATTTCAATTAAATCCAATGATTTAACAAATCTGTCAAGAATTTAGTATCTAGAATTATAGTGCAAATATGGAAGCTTGCTATTTTCCCAAATAGATAGAGAATAGTGAGGCCAAATTTGGAAGTGAAAAATTATACCAGCATAGTTTAAGTTTTTATGTGTTAGTGCTGAAGGATCTTGGTAAAAGAGAGCATGTTAACCTTTTCACAGAATTTTATCACCCGAGAGAGGTAAAAGACAGCAAGGGCCAAGATCAAGGGCAGGAATGCCAGTGTCGGAATCAAAATCAAGCAAGATTTTTTGAATATCTGTTAGAACCAGAATCAGAACAATATCCAGGAGTTTTACTCGAATTTCATAGCCAGTGGGCATAGGAAAACTTTTGGATTGTCATCATTAGGAAGCATCAAAGTGTACAGATAGCAGATAATGGAAAGACTGAATTTTAGTATAAGCAAAACAAAGAAACAGGTTTAACTGCTTCCATCAAAGTAGGCAGATATAGATTGGGAACCATGCACAGTGGAGTTTGCCTGGGCAGTCCCAGCTTTCGCCCCTGTCCAGTTTAGTGTCCCTCAGTATAGGAAATGATTGTGATAATGCAGATGCCTGAGGTGGAACCCTGACAAAAATTCACACAGGTTTGTTTTTTTATCAGTAGGGCTCGTATATATCAAGTAGATTAATTTAGGCCTTACTCTGAGAGCCAAAACAACCCAAAAATCACTGCAACTGTATTATTTGTTTCAAATGGCTTTTTTTCAACTCTAGAAAAGTAAAATAAAGGTAAAAAATGAGGTATTTTTTGTAAATTTTGGTGCCTTAAGCAAAAGTAGCCCTTTAGAATGGTAGTTCTGTTAAGCGCAGTTACTCAAAATTGATCGTTGTGAGTTCGAGAGAGACAGTCAGAACACTTGAGTAAACATAGGGAAAAAAAATCTTTTTTGGTGAGGAAGATTGGCCCTGAGCTAACATGTGTTGCCAATCTTCCTCTTTTTACTTGAGGAAGATTGTCCCTCAGTTAACATCCGTGCCCATCTTCCTATACTTTATATGTGGGACACTGCCACAGCATGGCTTGATGAGCAGTGTGTAGGTCCACGCCTGGGATCTGAACCTGCGAACCCTGGGCTGCTGAAATGGTGCACGTGAACTTAACCATGATGCCATTGGGCGTGCCCCAGAAAAATATTTTTAGAGTGAAAGTTTTCCTCAGTGGTAGAATTGTTGGCTATATGGAAACTATCCTGGGATCACTACCACAGTTTTATTGGCAGCTTAGAGTAATGAAAAATATCAAATCTGTAAATTCTTGTGGCCTTCAGAAATCTCTTTAACACCTTTTGGTCTCAGTTTCCCCAGATGCAGACAAAGGGCTAGAACTCAATGATCTGTAAAATCCATCAACCTTGAACATTCTGAGAGTCCTTTTTCATACTGCTCTCTCCCTTTTTCTATTTTGTGCTCAAATCCATCTTTTTTATTCCCTTTGCTCCATCCTCAATAAGTCTCCCTGCTGTTTCTTGTCATCTCTGACACAAAGGAGACAGCTCTAGAGACTATTAGTCAGAATTACTACGTAATCATCATCAATACCAGACAATCAGCCTTCATCAGGGAGAGAAGGGCTAAGCAAGCATGAAAGCAACAGTCATTGGACTGAAATGAATGAGCAAGAAACATCACCAAGGCAAAATGAGTCTTGCGCTGGATTACCTCTGTATTCCTTTCCTCTTTTCTTTCCTGACTCGTTCTTTTTTTCCATCTGAGAGTTGCAGGAATGTTTTGCTAAAACAATACAGGGATAGCTAATCATAATGACTTCTTAGTTTTCCCACCTCACCTCCTAGCTTGGAGGGTGGGCACTAATTAATTCCCAACAAACTGATCTGATTAGCTGGCTACACAGTGTGCCAGTCATTTCCAACCTCTTTGCTGCCTACAGTGCCTACTGCTTAAATATGTAATAAAAAGTGTGTATGTGTGTCCACAAACATATATACACTTTTTTGGTTTCAGCTTTAAAGAGAAGTTAAACTTTTCCTGCTAGTTTCCTGCTAGTGTTAAAAAAAATTAAATGACTAATCATAATATTTGATGGTATTTAAATAAAGGAATCACTTATACTGGAGAGAACTAAATGGAAATTATTCTAAATTTAGTGTGGATATTGTTATTCTGTAAAAGAAAAAAAAAATCCTCAATATGCTCTGTTGTCATTGAAATCAGTCCAAACATCAACTGTGGTTATTTTCAGGAGCTCCACGTCAGTCATTCCATTTACCACCAGAAATTCAGTGCAGATTATAGAAAAATGAAAAGAGGAAAAATATAGCCCTTTGTTTAATGATAAGGAGTTTAAATTTGTGAAGAGCAGCAAATGAGTCACACGTAAGAATAGGGGGGAGATTAGAAAAAGATTAATTTATGTACCAGTAGATTGGCCCCATATCCTACTATTCAGAGCAAAAGTAGGAGAGAGTATTATCAATTGCTGTTAGTACCATTTAGGGTTAGTAGTCCTAAAAACCTGGAAGTACATATGATATTGGTAAACTATATTGCTATTTAGAAAATGACAGTTTCTAAAGAGGTAAGAGCAAAGTAAACTGGCTTGTATTGATAATTTAATGTACTGGCATATTCGATAGAAGACATGTTCACAGTATCAGGGGTGCTAGGTCGGTAATGCCCTAACTACCTTTATCTTAACCATCAACACTCTACCACTACTGAGGTATCTGGGGTTCATTTGTCTTGTCAAAGGGCCTCCAATGAAAGTGGAACTCACACATGAAATAAGAAAGAATCAGAAAAAAGGTCGCTTTACCCAATGGTCTTCTCTGTTAGTTGCACATTTTCAAATTACTGCATTCTCATGCCTTGCGGTGCTTCACCACTTTAGAAGTTGTCTGTGAAAAAAGCTAGAGTTAACTCCCAGACTCTGCCACTACCAGTAAATCTGCTATTTTCGTGGATAAAGAAAGGAAAATAAAAAGATTAGCAAAAATACTGGTGAAAAATACTGGAAAATATCTTTTCATTCATTCACTGAGCGAACATTGTTAGATATTTCCACGTTCTATACAATTTCCTAGGAACTAGAGAGAAAAAATGGCACACAGTTCCTATTCTGAAGGAAATTGTAATATGTAAGTTAACAGAAAGCAGATGTGTCAACAAATTATTTGAATACCATGTGCTAAATGAAAGTGATATCCACAGATGTCGCAAAGGGATGGCAAAGGGAGAAGAGAAGGGCTGGTTGCCTGTCATCAACATTTTTCCATGACCATATTTGTTTCCTGAAGTGTTACTAGTAATTTGAAAATAAATCTCTGTGAACACCAACATTGTGAATGATTTCCTTTTGCTATATTTTCAAATGGACTCAAGTTTTTATCTTTATATCTTTACGTGAACTTGTTTGCCTTCTTATGTTTTTCTTAGATGGGGCAAATGAGGAAGAACTAGGAGGTGTTAGAGCTGGGAGGAAGGGATTGCACAGAACCTTTATTTATTCTTCCTTATCTATGTCACTGCCAGGACAAATTACTTTAATAGCCAAGAATACTTTAATAGCACTCCAAAGTTGACACTTTACTTGCTTCCTCGTTCTTTTTCATTTTATCTATAATAATTTTTTTTTTTGAGGAAGATTAGCCCTGAGCTAACATCTGCCAATCCTCCTCTTTTTGCTGAGGAAGACTGGCCCTGAGCTAACATCTGTGCCTGTCTTCCTCTTCGTTGTATGAGGGAAGCCTACCACAGCATGGCTTCTCATGCCGTGCCATGTCCGCACCCGGGATCCAAACCGGCGAACCCCAGGCCGCCAAAGCAGAATGTGCACACTTAACTGCTGTGCCACCAGGCTGGCCCCTGTAAGAAATTTTTATAAAGAGAAAAGCAAGTGTTAAAAAACAATCTGTGATTATATTTTCTTTAATCCTCTGCAAAATGTTTTATTTTGGGGGAGGTTTTCATTAAATTCTGGGCATGGAAAAGGGAATATGTCATTCATGAAAGTGCTTCATGCTGGAAAAAATCTGAGACTCACTAATCAACAAGATTCAGGAATGCTAAAGAAAGAAGGGGCATTTGCCATATTGAGGAGTTTGAGTTTATCAAAATGGGATGAAAATATTTTAAGCAGGTTACTTATATGATTAGATGAGTCCCTCTTCTGGTGTGTAGAATTTGATTTTGTGTTGGCTGAAAACGGCATAAAGAATATAAATAAAGATACTTTTAGGGCCAGCCCCAGTGGCCTAGTGGTTAAGTTTGGTGTGCTCCACTTCGGGGGCCCAGGTGTGATTCCTGGACATGGACCTATACCACTCATCTGTCAGTGGCCATGCTGTGGTGGGGGGGCTCACATACAAGAAGAAGAAGATTGGCAGCAGATGTTAGCTCAGGGCAAATCTTCCTCAGCAAAAAAAACAAACAAAAGATACTTTTGCAATAGTACCAACCTTGAATAAAAGGGCTTAGTGTTGGTGTTGACTGAGGTAAGCAAGCGAATCCAGACAGGAGAGGACAGATATGAGATATGTTATGATGGTAAAATGGATATATTGGTAACCAACTGGTTCTGATTTAGATTTGTCTTTTTGGTCTGGGTTATAAGATCAGGACAGATTTGAGGGAATAAGATATACATAAAGTTTAGAAAATGGTAGTTTGAGACCCTTCTGAAAATTGATAAAAGTGAAATGTGTAGATTTATATGAAGCAGTCAGTATTAAGGCATGGAGATAAGGAGAGTGATGTTGGCTGGAGGGAAACACTGAGGGTTATTGGCTTATAGTTAGAAATTTGAAGTATGGACTTGTACCCAGAGAAGGGTACTAATAAGGCAGTCTGAGTAAATTGACTATTTGAGCAGCTGAAAGATAAAAATGATATTTTAACTGACTTTAAGGAGAGATCTGAGATCTGAGCGAAAACTTGGCACAAATGAAAGAATGGAAAGGTGGGAGAGTTTGAAGATGAAAGAGACTGTCAGCTGTGACAGTCAAACACAGCAGAAAAAACAAGTTGAATAAAGACTGAAAAGTGCCATAAAGACCTGCCAGTTAGAAATCACTGAGTACAGTAGTGAGAGCAGAGTTATGTAAATGCTCTGGATGGAAGCAAGATTTCAGTGAGTTGAAAAGTTAACAGAAGGTGGTAAAGCTAAGCCATCAGATAAACCAACACCTGGACTTATACTTCCTTGAGAGCATGTCCAGCTAGACTGATACTTTGGATCTCTTCCTAATCTCCCCTCCTCTTTAACATCTGTCAGTCATTCCCTAGGGTAAATCAACAGATAGTGTGGACCAATCTAGTACCTCCTATGCTCCAGCTGTTTCTTTTACTGAAGTGGCTAACTTGTTGAAGCAGAACCACCTTACCAGCAAGAAAAGAATCTTTTTTTTTTTTGGTCCAGGATATATGACTTGCATGTGCCTTTTGCTAGAGTCTCCAAATAAGCTCTCAAGTTTCATTTGTAGGGAGAGAGAACCAGTCGAGGAAGAACACTTAATGTATCGTGGGCACAACGTTATATTCGTAGTGGCACAGTCTGGGTAGTTAACGTTAGTTTTTGTCACAAACAAATCTGAGGGGTTTAACACAATAATGGTTTAATTCTTATTCATACAAAGCCTGGTTATGTGGCTCTTCTGCAAAGGTGATAAGGGTCTCCAGTCTCCTTCCATGCTGTGTAACTCCATC
Organism: Equus caballus; assembly: GCF_041296265.1. Lineage (NCBI taxonomy): Eukaryota > Metazoa > Chordata > Mammalia > Perissodactyla > Equidae > Equus > Equus caballus. Next base: position 30,145,231 of record NC_091715.1, on the reverse strand, counting down.
CTCAGCAAATGGTTTCAAGATTTCCCTTACACAGTCCAGTCAGCAGAAGGCGTGGAGAGTGGGGGCGTGAACTCGCACCCGCTTTTAAATGCCTCAATCCAGAGATAGCATACTATTGCCACTTGCTTTACATTGGCAAGAACTTGTCATATGACTGCAAATAGATTCAAGGATAGTTTTAGCAGTGTGTGGAAGAAGAAGGAAAAGGTTTTGTGAGTATCTAGTCAGTTTCTACCAATCTACACTTCTTGGTCATCGTGTATCTCTTTCACTACTTCCCCATAGAAAGGCTTTTTTCAGGGAGATCTCACAAGGTCCCTCTAGTCGCTGCATTCATATGCATTTGTTCTACTCAATTGCATTTCTGCAATTTTGAGTGAAATTACGCTTCCCTTTGATATGCTCATAAATTCTCCCTACTCTTCCAAACCCTTTATATCTCATAAAGATACAAAGTTTCTTTGTGATTCGTTTTCTTTTCTATTCTGATAAATCTATTCCTAATTTATGAACTCCTCTCCAATCCATTCTTTCTCTCTCCTGCTTTGAAAGGTGATTCTTTAAATATCCAAGAGTCTTGGATCTTATGGATATTTTTAGTTGAGGAGGAAGCTTTATTATTGGTAAAGTAAATATTATTAATTACAGCTTCATGTATTTCTATTTGTTACTTTTTCAAAGACCTGCAGGAGTTGGCAAAACTGGAGAAAGATACAGCTACTGCAGAGAGATAACATGTACATGGAAATAAACAAGAATCATAGAAAAATAGCAAAGAGCCGAAATATCACCACAAATCAGAACAAAACATAAGACTATGTTTAGGCAAAAGGCAGTCATTCTGCTGTTTCTTTATTTCCAGTTTTTCCAATTTCAGTAAAGAGGAAAAAGAAGAAAAGAAAACAAACAATGCATTTGAGAACTAAGATGAGTTAGTATTTTGTTTAGTGGAGGTCAGAAGGTTCTGGATCTCTCTTGTGAAGACTATTTTTCTAGCATTACCTGACGTGTTCTACTTTGTTATTTACTTATGATGTGTCTTGGATTCGCACATTGAGGTTTAGCTTCTAGGTATGTTTCCAAGAAATAGAGGAAGGTAAGCAATTCCTCCTTAAGGGTTTTGCATAATCTTTCTAGTAACAAACCGAAACTAAATATATTTGAAGCCTGTTGTGTTAGGGACTGATGTGGGAGTTTTATTGGCAAACAATGCTCCCAAGTGAAAAAAGAAGGCAGATATTTCTTTGGTCTCTAATCCCATGTTTATTGGACTTCGCTTAACAGTACCTAGAGATTTCTTGATTACCCCCAAACTTTCCTCTTCTTATCAGCTCTGTCATGTTGCCCTTTATTGCTCCTTTTATTTTTCTATATTAATTCCCTTGTTACTCTTTTTCTTTTTCTTGATCTTGAACTTATATTTGAGCCAGGGATAGCTGTATCTTGTCCAAATTTCATAGGAGAGAATCTAGATCTTGTTGAACATGAAGCTTATATAATTTGGTGCCGGGGACTTTTTAAGAAAAAGGATATAACATTATCGTAACCAATCAAAGCCTTGAAAGTGGCCTGCTCAAGTTTAGGCCTGAAGATTGAGCCTCATTAGTTTAATAGGAAATCTGCCCATCACAGTTAGTCCATCCCAGATCTGTTCTTTCTTTAGGTTGATTTCTCATTATATATTTACCAGAGGGCATATAACAGTTTCTGCTACATTTATTCGACATCTCATTTTCACTTACTATGAAGCAGCTACTTGTACAAAGAAACAGCAGTGGACTTGTCAGAAACTCTCAGAGAGTTAGTTCTTAATGTAAATCTGTCTATGAATAAAATTGGGGTTAGACAAGATTCTGAACGAGGCAGGAGATGTGACTTTCACTTTGGGCAATGCAGCTTCTACTTTGAAAGAAAGGGAGCTGAAGTTAGAGAGGCATAGTTGGAGAGAATTGACATACAGTAAACCAGTTTTGTATGACTTACTGTGAAAAAGTAAATAAATGCAAAGGGAATTTTGGAAGCAGTTGACAATACTGAGTTAGCAGATATATCGACTTATTTTTTATTGATCTTCAACCTCCTGTTCCTTTTGCTAGAGAAACAATGTGAATTAATAGAAAGACTTCAGGCTTTAAAATTAAATAGACCTCACGGCAAACCCTGGCTCTGACACTTACTAGCTGTGAGATTCTAACGTCTCTGATGCACTATTGCATCAATTATGAATGGAAAGGAGAATGTCCAGCCTTTTGTTAAGATTTGTTATAATATTTGTGTGTGTGTTACATAAATGATACTAAATGAATCATAACCATTATTTAATCACTATTATTAAGCAATCAAAACTTGTGCATATATACATATATACACATATATGAATGATATGTATATAACATATATATAATTGACACAATAGGCATTAAAGAAGAATTAAAGATTAAAAGTTTATAAATATTCATACTTAAAGCAGAACAATAAGCCTGTTATTTAAATGATTTTCACTGTAATATATTTTCTGAAGATTATTTTCATAATAATTTTGCTTTTATTATAGTTGTAGTAATAACTTTGTAGATTAACAAATGTGTCTTTCACTTCTTGAATTGCACAGCTTCAACCAGACTGCCATACCCCAACACCTGCCTCTTTCTCAAAGTTGCATGCTAGCAAATGTAAATTACACTAACGTCCTTATTAAACATTTGTTTCAGGGCAAAAACTCATCAAAGTGCCAAATGTGTTTCCATTTTCATAAGCATTATTCTTTTTAAAGTCATGAACCATCTTGAGTTCTGAGTTATAAGCAGAAACCAAGTTGGGCTATCTGAGATCAAAAGGCAATTTAGAGGAATTCTGTGTAGAGCTCACAGAATTGACAGCACTAGTATTCGAAAAGAAACAGAAATCTAGGTAACCCCTGAGGAATAAGCTGCAAAACCCACATCAGAAATCCTGTATCACTAATAATCTAATCTAGTGTTTTTCACACTTCAGGTCAGGGTTTTTAATGAGATGTGAAATCAATTTGTGAGTCCTGACTAGCATTTTAAAGGGAATGGAATGGAATAGAATAGAATAGAACAGAACAGAATAGACTAGAATAGAATAAAAATAGGAGCAGTGCATTACATGAATAGTTCTAATGAATATTATTTCCACATCCCTGATCGTCCCTTAAGATTCACTATACCAAGAGAGTATCCAATTAGACAAACCTAAGGCATCATCTTGCTCTCTAATATTTCTAAAATTCACTTAATTCTACTACAATAAACACTTAGCCCTGAATATAGTCCAAAATTACACTAAGAGGAGCTGGACTTGGGGCTTCTGAACCAGCATTACCTACTTAAGCCTAGCATGAAGCACACTTACTGTTGGTCTGTATCCCTTGTGATTTTTTTCTGCTATTGGAAATTTAAAAATTTCATCATGTATATCTGGCTGGGAAGATAACAAAATTTCCTCTCTCTCTCTTTTTTTCCTTTTCCCCTATGCACAAATGCTTGGAAAGTTCAAAGACTTGGAAAGGTCAGTTTGTTTTGATATAGGAATTAACTAGGACTAAATGGCTTTCTTTTTTGGTCATTTAATCCTTGTATTAGCAAAGACTGCTTGGTTAAAATCTAAGTTGATGTGAGTCAGGGTGAGGTCAGCCTGAAGCTTGTTGTCTATGCTGTCTGACCCAGTTAAAAATCCACCAAGGTCAAAAAATCATATGACCTATGAAATCATACAAATTTGATGCCTCCTGCCCAGGCTATCAGAAGCATTGGTATTAGGTTGCTGATGATAGCACCCATATTCCTTTCACCCAAGTTAGAAACTAGTTTAGTGACAGATAAAGGGATCTGATAGAGAAAAAAATCAAAGTAATAGTTTTATTACTGATAAAACTGAAGGAAAGATTCAACTCCCAACATCGGAAAACTGTAAAAAGTATAAATAACTCCAGCAAATTGTGCATAAGAATTGAATGGATAAAATTACCAAACATTTTTAAGGTCCTAAGAAGAGTTTAATAAATTAAATTATATATTATATTTTAGAATGAGAAGATACCATATTGTAAAGATATCAGCTATCTCTCAATTACTCTGTAATTTTAAGGCAGTTCCAAGAAAAATACCACTAATTCCCCTTTTTCATGAAACTTAAGAATATCATTCTAAAATTGTTTGAAAAAGCAAGTGACTAATAAATAGTAACAAAGAATTTTGGGGAAAGAAAGAACAAGGACAGAGACTTATGCTTTCAATTATCACAACATGTTACAAAAGTTCATTGTGGTTAAGAAAGTGAGGTTTTGGCAAAGGAATAGAAAAGCAGACAACAAAGAATACAGAGCAAAGAAAGATACACAGAAATCAATGTGATCTGTACATATGACAGAGATAGAATTTTTAATCAGTGGAAAATGGGTTACTTATTTATCTATATGAAATTATCAAAATTAAATTAAAAAATTAAATTAGAATGATTACACCTTACCCATAAAGCAGTTCCAAATAGATTAAAACATGAATTTTTTAAAAATCTAAAGAAATACTGGACGTATATTTGAGACTTTAAGTTAAGGAAGGATTTCTTAAGATAAAATAAGTACAATCCATCAAGAAAATTAATTTAAAATTTGACTCCCTTGATATTACAAATGTCATAACAATAATCACAATAATCAAAAATATAAAAGCTGGATCACTTTTCCCAGCTTGTGGCTCACATTTCCATCTCTGAGCCACAAACAGATTTTGGAGAGACACTCATGGTGGCCAGGAGCCACAGATGGAATCCTCAGTGCAACTTAACTGCTCGAGAAGCACATTGGAACTGAATGTTATCCAAAACGCTTCCTTCTCTGTCTCCAGAAATATTACACAGTTACTAGTGGAAGATCCCCACATTTCTCCTGGCAAATCTTTATACACCTAGGATTATTTCTTATCACTAATAACTATCATATGCCGATACCAGCCCTTCTTTCTCAATTCTGTGGTCCCAAAGTGAGTTTTGTTAAAAACATTCTTCTTCTAAAAAGGACATGTTAAATCGAACATTTAAATACAGTGAAAGAGGGGGCTGGCCCCGTGGCCGAGTGGTTAAGTTCGCGTGCTCTGCTGCAGGCGGCCCAGTGTTTCGTTGGTTCGAATCCTGAGCGCGGACATGGCACTGCTCGTCAGACAGACCACGCTGAGGCAGCGTCCCACATGCCACAACTAGAAGGACCCACAACGAAGAATATACAACTATGTACTGGGGGGCTTTGGGGAGAAAAAGGGAAAAAATAAAATCTTTAAATACAGTGAAAGAGAAGGGCTTCAAAAAATCAAAAATCCCTATGTTTAACACTAGTGGCAATGTTTTTGTCTTTTCCTCTCAGATCAGACAGAATGGCCCCTGTGTTAACCATTCCCAGATGCTTCACCACTTAGCTGTATCCCAACTCAGCCCCCCTGTACTTGGAAGATTCATTGGTGTCACCTAAAATTTCCCCTGTGGTAGTCAGTGACCGATTGGGCAGGTAGCATACAGTTGCTCTAATCATTGAAAGAAACACATGAAATCAATCCTGTGCTAAAATGGATTTTCCAAGAAACATTTTTATATTTAAATTATAGTAAAAAGAAGAAAACAGACACCTCTTCAGTTAGGTTCTAAAAAATGTATTTCATTTTAACATGAATAAAAGAAACTCCCTTCATAGACAGACATTACAGTGTAATCAGTCATTTATGTCATTCAATCCAAGATGGAGAGTGATAGGAAATTAGACCCTAAGACAGTTTTATTTTACTGTTGATGGTCGGACGTTAGGGTAAACTATCTTGGAACTCTCAAAAATGAGGTATTAATGAACAAGTTATACACCTGCTGCAATAACACCAAGGCATGGTGCTTGTCAATGGAATGAGATAGGATACCAGCAAACCATTAGATCCTCCACATGCACACTCGTAGTTGCATTTAAAAATCTCCGCTTGGGTGGTATGTGCAGTTTTAATAAGTAATGAAGGAATAACGAAGGAATAATGAAGCTTTAAATCCAGAGTATAAGAATAGCACCCACAGGAATTCAGCAGGGCCAAAGATAGCCCTGAGGCTCTGTTATTAAATGGATCTGGCTCTGTATGATTAGACATATGCAGTCATACTACCTGCTATAATTATAAAATGACATCAGAGATCAGAGATTGGGTTTATGACAAAGAAAAATGTGTCTGTATATACTGCACGTCTTATAATTTCTTTTGGAATTTTCTAGCTTTTATAAAGTACAGCAAGTGAAATCATCTCTTTTACCCCTTTATATCTCCATAAGGACTAAACTTGTTAAGAAGCTCTTCTGAAAATTTTCCAGTTACCTTCAATATTTCAGCATCTACTGAAAAGTATAAGGCTCCATCTAAAATGAAGCAATGATTCATGACACTTATTCACAATGCAATTCATGCACCTGGACAGAACTGAATATAGAAGAGTATGTGTTGAATTTTGTCTCTTTCAATTAGCCTTTGAGATTTGAGGGGTTAAAATTAAGTAAATACATTCTTCTCTGTATTTCACTCCTCAAAGAAAATAATGTAAAAATAAATCAAATTTATATATCTTTCCTATTAAGCTTCTTCATCTCTATTTCCATAACATGTAGAACTAAAATTCTCCCAACTATGCAAGCTCAAAAGCTCAAAGTTATCTTTCCTTTTTCAGATCAGTTATAAACTGGCCTAGGATCTTGGGAGACAAAGTAGAAGATTCCTTTCCCCAAAGAAAACCACGCTTTGGTAGACAACCATGAAGATAATCCCCAATGATCCTCTCCTGGTATCCATACCCTTGCACTCTACCCTCCCACTTTGAATTAGAGCTGACCTTTGTGACCAGTAGGATTCTGTAGAAGTGATGGTGTGAGGCTTCTGAGGCTAGGTTATGAAAAACATTGCAGCTTTTGCCTTGGACTTCTTGGTCACTCCCTCTAGGGGAAACTAGCTACCATGTTGTGAGGATACTCAAACAGCCCTACGGAGAGGTCTACTTGGAGAGGAACTGAAGCCTCCCACTAACAGCCAGCACCAACTTGCCAGCTCTGTTAAGTAAGCCTTGGGGGTGGATTGTCCAGACCAGTTCAAGCCTTTAGATAACTGCAGCCTTGGCCAATAATTGTCCACAACCTCATGAGTTATCCCAAGTCAGAATCACCAAGCTAAATCACTCTCAAGTTCCTGATGATCAGGAAATGTAAGAGATCAGATTTACTGTTGTTTCACATCACTAAGTTTTGGGAGTAATCTGTTACACACATCCCTTACTACTATCTAGTCAGCCATCAAATACTGGAAAGTCTACCTTCATAGTTCACATCATCCCCTTTTCCATTCTGATCATTAGAACCCTGGGTCAGAACCTCATAACCTCTCACTTCCATGATCACATTTGCTCCTCAAGTGGTAATGCTCCCCAATGCTATCAAGATAATGTGCTGATAATGCAAGATAATGTCAAAAGGTGCAAACTTCCAGTTATAAAATAAATAAGTCCTGGGGATATAATGCACAAAACCCCAAAAAGATAAGGTGCTGAAATTACAGTTCTGATCATTTAATTCCCCTGATCAAAAGCTTTAAAATGTTGCCCACTCATTTCCAAAATTGATTCCCAGTTCTTTATCTTGATATTTAAAGGCCTTGCATGCAATCCTTTTTTGTTGCTTAGCTTCCATGTTATCATGTGTTTGCCCAAGCCACAACCAAATTAACTGTAAATCCTGCCTATGTGTCTTTGTTAATGCTGTTCCCTCTATATGCAGGCTCTTTCTATCCATCTCCGCTTATCAAAGGACAGATGAAATGCTGCTTCTTTCATGGAGCCATTTCTGATGATCAATCTAGATAATGTTTCTGCCTCTTTTGATCTTCCACAGAAAGCAATATTTCTCTTATGGAGCTTATCATGTTCTGCTTCATCTTATAATTTTTAGTACTTTTTTCTTTAGGCCAAGAATCATGTATTACTCAACTTTATATTTCCCAAAGTACTTAGCATGGTGACCTGTATGTAGTAAACACAGAGTATTTACTGAGTTGAAATTAATTTATTTTTAAATAGAAGCAAAGGAATCAGTATCACTTGCATGGCATGCAAAACTTTATATCTTGCATTGTCAGATGGATTTACATAACTAGATGAATTATTCTACCTATCGCTTGGTGATATTTAATGATGAGAATATTTATTTATATATATTATCTATGTCTGCACTGAAATTGCATTACTTCTTAAGGCAGCAGATTCTTAAGAAATTGCCCCATTCAGGAACTGTCACATAGTTGAAAAGATATATTTTTTGTTTTCTTTGAGTATACATCTGTTTTATAGTTTAGGTTGTACATTTCATAAGGGCAAAGACTGTATTTTTAATTAATTGATTTAGAACTTCTCTTACTATCTATTGTTAGATCATAATTTAGTTTGTTTGTTTTGTTTTTTAAACCTTATTGATGTGGGCTTGGCAAGCCAAGGAATCGAAAGAAAGGTTTCTTGGACTCTCAAGGTCTCGTAGTAGTGCTCCTTTATTCAGAGAATAGCATGGGGACAGGACCCATGGGCAGCGAAGAGCTGCAATGTGTTGAGGGTTAGGCTAAATTTATAAGGCATGGGTACGTGACTTATTTTTACCAGACAAAGGAAAGATGATGTAAAAAGTCATTAAAATGGTAATGGTGTCAGTGCAGGTAGGGTCTGGTTATTATGTTGTCATATAACTTTAGATATGAATTGGGTCATATAGATTGGCATGTATGCCAGGACGCCTTTGGCTTCGCTCCCTGGGGCAGCCTTGATCCACGTCACTTATCACATGGGAAAAAAAAGACACTGGGAATCAGAATGACCAATATAATAGACATTTAGATAAATTATAATACTAATCAGAGTTTGCTTGTTTCACAAATTATTTTAAAATTAGTGCTTGTCTTCTAAATTTTGTTTTAGGCCTGGAATGAGAATTTTGTAGTAACAAAAGATCATAGAATAGGCATTTGGAGACCTGATTCTAGCATTGGCTTTGTGAATTCAGAAAAGTCTTTTGACTATTTTTTGTCAATTTTCACTTCAGTTAAAAGAAAAATCTTTAGCTATTTTCCTACTGTCCAATACAATCCTAAATGTACCCCCAAGTGTCTGCTGTGTCCCCCAAGGTCTCAAGCTTGCTGAGGTTATACTCATGCTTTCTTTAATAGCCAAATTCAATGGCTCAAGTTCTCATCCCAGGTACTGAGAGAAGTCCTGTGTGTCCCTAATTATTTTCAAGAGTCCCCTTATAGGGATGGTGTAGGGAGAGCTGTGCTTTCCTTTCTCTTTTGATCCCTTTTTTTCCTTTTTGATCTTTTCTCTTTTGATCCTATTTCTTGTTTCTGCAGCATTTTCAATTGCTCTTTCCCTCTCTTCTTGCCCTACCTCATCCCAATTGCAGAACCTCAGACCAGTTTCCTTTCATCCCCCCAAAGTACTATTTTTTGAAAAGCTGCTGTTTATAGTAGACTTTTACTAAAAGTTTAGGGTAGTGACGGAAGATTACAGAATACTAAGAAGTGCAGTTAATACTGGAAAATCTCCTCTAAAAACCATTAGCAAAACTCTAAGAAATGTTACTGTTCATGTTTTTCTCTTAGGACTTGGTTTAATAATTGTCTTCTTTTACTGTCTTAAACCCTCTTACAGTGCCATCATATCCCACCTCCTCTCTCTTTGGCTGCTTGCAATATATTTCTTTTATGTATAACCAAGAGTAGTAATAATAAACTTTGTATGACTCACCTTAGAATTCATCTACTCCCTAAAAGTCTTACTTTTCTCAACCAGAAGGTCCAACCTGTCCAAGTAGGGTAATTTGAGAATAAAAGAATCATCTGTATAATATAGATTCTGCCACTTTTTGGTTTTTGTGGGTGGGTGGGAATGTTTAATATTTTTATTGAGGTATGATTGACATACAACATTATATTAGTTTCAAGTGTGCAACATAATGATTTGATAGTTGTATATATTGTGAAATGATCACTACAATAAGTCTAGTTAACATCCGTCACCACATATAGTTACAGAATTTTTTCTTGTGATGAGAAGTTTTAAGATCCACTCTCTTAGCAACTTTCAAATATGCAATACAGTATTATTAAGTATGGTTACCAGACTATAAATTACTCCCCATGACTTATTTATTTTATAGCTGGAAGTTTGTACGTTTTGACCCCCTTCACCCATTTTGCCCATCCCCCCACCTCCCTCTGGCATCCACTGATCTCTTCTCTGTATCTATGAGCTCAGTTTTTTTTCTTTTTAGATTCCATATATAAGTGAAATCATACAGTATTTAGTTTTCTCTGTCTGACTCATTTCATTTAGCATAATGCCCTCGAAGTCCATCCATGTTGGTGTAAATGGCAAGATTTCATTCTGCCACTCTGAAAATACTGAAACATAGCAGTTCATTTTTCCCAGGTAACATTTTTTCCCTTTCTACCATATGAAATTTTATGATTCCTTTTTTTCATTTCTCATATCATTCTGATCTTTAGCACCTTAAAACCAAAAATAGCAACTTTGTAAGTTCAACTCTGTCTTTCTCCTGACAAACATCTGTTGGCTGTCATTTTTGTATGAGGTGTTATCCTGAGTCTCAGTAACCAATGAGGTAAGACCTTGGACATGAATTACTGACAGGTTCTATTATAACTTAGCCATTGCTTTTTACTCCAAGCCTTTCAGGTCCTCCATGCCTGGCTTAAATATCTGCTGCTGATCACCTGCTCAGTAAAGTTCCCTCCTCCAGGGCTGAACTCCAGGATCTCTGGCAATCATTGCCCTCTCCCTTCTTGGATAAATTATCTGGATCATGACCACATATGAATCTTTGGTTCATGATAACAAATCTTTCCTTAATCCTGATAAGAGCTTCCAACTTAGTCTCCGTGCTTCCAGTGGATCCTCCATCAAACAGCACTTCCAGAGTCATTTTTGGAAAGCTTAACTCAAATCATGTCCTTTTATTTCTCAGAAAGATTTCAGCTCTTTCCCCCACCGACTAAGACACCAAACCCAAACTCATTTCAGTGGTCACTTAAGATCTTCTAGGATTTCCCCTTGACACCAAATCTCCTGAATATTTACAGGGCATACAGATACTAAGATTCCTCACTATTTCACTGATTTCATGGAAATGAAGTAATGATTTCCCCTCCCAATAATGCCTTACTCACACCTCTGAAAAGCAGTAGTAATAAACACTACATCCCATTGGTGAAATTTGTTTATTGATGGATGTAGGTCCTTCCTACATTCCACCCATACCCTCCTTTTGCCCGTGCTTCAGCTTTCCTTTTTCTCCAGCAGTGTTTCTGGCTGAGATGTCTTTAAGATCCTGCTGAGCTTCTGATAAATTCCTCCATCTCTGTCTTTTCTGTTCATCTTACCACAGTCTTACCTGAATAGTAAAGAGGCTTCATACCCTTTAATGATGAAATTACTATTTCAACTCAAGTCACCACTCCCATAAAACAGTATTTCTCCAAAACTAGCAAAATTTACACAAGATGTGTATGCTGTGTTATCCAGATGACTGTGGATACAGATGGCTATTTAACAAAATGCATATGGAATCTGCTTATGAAGAAATGGACGGCTGAATAACAAATTGAGAAGTCAATATCAGGACCTACATTCATCAATAAACAAATTTCACCAATGGGATGTAGTGTTTATTACTGTTGCTTTTCAGAGGTGTGAGTAAGGCATTATTGGGAGGGGAAATCATTACTTCATTTCCATGAAATCAGTGAAATAGTGAGGAATCTTAGTATCTGTATGCCCTGTAAACATTCAGGAGATTTGGGGTCAAGGGGAAAGCATTGAGTAAAACTTTGGGGGAAAAGTATTTCAGTTTCACAAAATATGACGTGTGAAAAGAGACACTTGACCCTGAATCACCCCCTACCCCGGGCTTGTCCCAAATCAGAGGCTATTCTGAAAGAGAATAATCACCCCAAAGGGGTTTCTCTCCCTTAGGGCACTAATTCTATAACTTAAAGTTGTTTGATTTCTGAAATTAGAAAATACTGTGACTGGGGCTGGCCCCGTGGCCGAGTGGTTCAGTTCGCGTGCTCCGCTGCAGGCGGCCCAGTGTTTCATTGGTTCGAATCCTGGGCGCGGACATGGCACTGCTCATCAGACCATGCTGAGGCAGCGTCCCACATGCCACAACTAGAAGGACCCACAACGAAGAATATACAACTATGTACCGGGGGGCTTTGGGGAGAAAAAGGAAAAATAAAATCTTTAAAAAAAAAAAGAAAATACTGTGACTATGATTTTGGTTTGATACATCCATTTCATGTCTTTCTCCTTAATAATCTCCAAATTAGGGGCTGGCCTAGTGGTGTGGTGGTTAAGTTCAGTGCACTCTGCTTTGACAGTCTGGATTCACAGGTTTGGATCCCAGGTACGGACCTACACCATTCGTCGGCCACACTGTGGTGGTGACCCACATATAAAATAGATGAAGATTGGCACAGATGTTAGTTCAGGGCCAATCTTCCTCAAGTAAAAAGTGGAAGATTGGCAATGAATGTTAGCTTAGGGCCAATCTTTCTCACCAAAAAGAAAAAAAAATCTCCAAATGAGTTCTTACTTAGGGTTTTATAAGACAACCAAAAGGAATTAAAGATATGAAAGCAAAGAAATGAATTGAGTTATATTCTGTTAACTAACAGCCAATTAATTCATTTATAGATTTACAGGAAGTTGCAGATTCATAGAAAAATAAATAAATCATGGCTGTGACACCAACCTTAGTTACTGGGAGTGGCTAAATAATCCCTCCATCCCAAATTTCCTCCAGATCTTCTTTCATTGCTCTGATTCTGCATCTCCCTTTTGGTAACAGAATTTCTCAAATTCTACATCTTACACTCCTTTGTGCAAGACTAGTCTCTTCTAGCTTTCATAATTGACAGAGTAATTATAGAAGTTTTAGTCTTTATTATATCCACAGTGTCCTGTCCTCAATAGTTGTACTCAGCTCTTGTAGACTCATGCCTATGGCTTCCTTTATGGAATTGATACATCTCATATTTGGTCTTCTTCTTTTCCTGCTGCCTTCTACTTTTCCCAGCATTGTTGGCTTTTCCAAAGAATCCTGCGTTCTCATGATGTGCCCAAAGTAGGACAGTCTCAGTTTTATCATTTTTGCCTCCAGCAATAGTTCAGGCTTAATTTACTTTAGGACCCACTTGTTCATCTTTCTGGCAGTCCAGGGTATCTGTAGAGCTCTCCTCCAACACCATATTTCAAATGAATCATATTTTTTCCTGTAAGCTTTCTTCACTTTCCAGCTTTCATACTCCGTACATAGTAATTGGGAATACAAGGGTGTGGATAATCTTGACTTTGGTCTCTAGTGACACTTCTTTACACTTGATGATCTTCCCTAATTCTTTCATTGCTGCCCTTCTGCGTCTCAATCTTCTCTTGATTTCTTGGCTGCAGTTTCCATTTAAATTGATAACTGAACCAAGGTAAACAAAATCTTTAACAATTTCAATGTCTTTATGACTGTACTTTTGTTCAAATCTATGCAATGCATAACTTCAAAGAGCAGGGCATCTGTAGTCTGAAGGCTTACACACGCCCTTGTATTTTACAAAGATATGTATTACCTCCTGGAGAATATACTCCATCATTCAAATGCTCCTTTCTTTATGTGCATTTGCTTTCTCTAAAAAGACCCCCTCTGCAAAGAAGTAAATGCCTCAGGGACTGAGTTACTCAATTCAGATCTTTACTGCTTAACTGCTTCTTTCTTTCACTGATCTTATTCACTTATCTTATTTTTACTATTGTGCCAAACATCATCCCATGCTCTGGGGGACAAATAAGACATAGTTTTATTGCAAAAAGTGAATAGAATATTCCATTACAGAAGGCAGAATATTCCAGACCTATAAGGGTGGTTCCAGAAAGGTCCTAAGTTTTCTCATTTACCAATTAAGAAGTAGTGGAAATGTAGGAGAGGGCTTTTAAAGAAGGCTTCCAGAGAAAGTGATTCATGCCTATGATATGAGGCTTACAGCAGCACATGGGACAAAGAGAGATGACAACATTAGTCCATACTGCATCAGATCACAGTGCCTCACACAGGGCTGCGTATCAGTAGACACGTAATTATAATACTCAATTCATTAAACTGACCAATGTTCCATGAATGTCAGTACTCCAACTCTGATAGGCCTGGAAGGTCAGATTTATAAAAGGGAATGCTTTTTTAGTTGATAAATATTTTGAAAACTCTAAGGGACCTTAGAGACTTGTAGTGCAGAGTTTGAACTTGGATAGGAGGGAACTAAGTCTCTGACATCATGTATAAAGAATTGAACCACGAGTCTTTCCTTGATCATCTGTCATTAGCTATCCCTTATGAAATGTCGCTTCCCTTCCAGCATCTATCTTTATGTTCAGCTTGACCTATTTGGGAGAGAAATAAGTCTCATACCTACTAATCACTCACTCATTATTTCATTCAGTTATTAGTTACTGATGCCAAACTTTGTCGTAGGTACTGGTAATAAAATAGTGGGTAATATAAACCTTGCACCTCCCTTCACAAAGTCTGGAAGAGGAGACCTAGAGTTTAAACATATACTACAATAATGTGTGGTAAGTGATGCAATGGAGAAGTACAGGGTGAGATGTAAGCTCACAGAAGAAGCAAATAACCTACTCTAGAGGGTTAGAGAAGATACATAGTTAGGGGACCAGCAAGAAATAGAATATAATTCAGGTGGCACTTGAAGGAAAGGATCACTTACAGAAATGTAAATAGAGTTGAGAGAATCAACAGATACCCCAGAGACTATCAAGAGCAGGGGACCATTACCATTCCTATGCCTGAAGGGGGAAAGAGAGAAAATAGTGTTACCAATCCTAGTAAAAGCTGGAGCCAAGAAGGGACACCCGATAGAAGCTACAGTCAATGGAAGGACCCAGCCACTTACTGAAAATGTCACCCAGAGCAGGGAGGGAGCTGAGAAGAAACATTCTATCCTTTCTTTCCTCTGACTGTGTTTCCTTGGCCAAACCAAACTGAGGCAAGGGAGCCCGTGTGTTTCAGTTTCTCTGGGTCAGCTTACCAGAACTCAGAGCAGGACAGAACAATGGACAGTGGACAGAGATGGGGTGCAGGTAGGGATCAGGGGGTGGCAAAATGAATAACCAGCACAGAAGGCTTCTAGGAAAAAGTGGTTTCTTAACAAAGAACTGAAGGATGAGCAATAACTTGGTACAAAGGAAGGGGAGAATGTTCCAAGATTTAGTCATATAGCTATCCCTGGTACCCAGCTGTAACACATCAGAATTGAAAACATGAGCTTCTATTCATTCCAGCCATGCTCTCATAATTCTATAAATTATCTTGTTCTTTTTCTAGATTATTAAAGTGTGAAGATAGGTTATTAATTTGAGATCTTTCTTCTTTTTTAATGTAGGCATTAGCTTCCTAAAATCTTGCAGGACTTCTTTTTAAGTATGAAATGTCATAATGCTCTTATGTAAATGTTGGCTGTAGCTAAAAGCATATCTCTCTTTTAGCAAGACAAAGATAAGAGGATAGTATTTTGTTTCTGTGAAAAGTTGATATAAGTGGAGCCATTCTAAGATAGAACTGGAGCAGTCACTTCAGAGGAACTGCCTGGAGGTCTTTGTCCTTGAACTTTTGAGCTGTTTGAATGGGGCCAGACCTTTGGACTGGGCCAAACCAAAATAGTTTTCTAACCAGCTGTTTATAAAGCTAACAGGAAAGCCAGCATCTTGACCACAAAGATGGATGATTATGGACTCTCTTTCTGAAGATAGAATTGGTAATCTGCCACGTATAGCTAAAGAATAACCAAGTTTATTAACACCTATAGAAGTTTTTGTTCCTCTTCTTCTTCTTTTCATGTAATTCCTCCTTTCCTTTCCCCATAAAAACTCTCCTCTTTCACCCTGTAATTGGTACACTATTTGAGTTTCTGCCTGAATCTGTGCTCCTCAAATTGCAACTCTCTGATCCAGAATAAATACTTTGCCTCTTAAATGGTTTCTGTTTTTGTAAGTTGACATTTCCTTTTCAACAAAGGAATAGAAAATTAGTTCAATACTTCGGATTGAAATGCTAACTTCACTTCTCAATAGTCACCTCACCTACTTTTTCAATAAATGTTTACTAAGAAAGAAAGGAAGTAACTGACTTTTGTTGGACATATGTTGTATGGTAGACAATGAGCTATTCACACCCTTTCCTTTATTCCTTCCAGTGTTGCATTGTATCACGTTGCATTGTATGGTACAATTTGGGGAGCTGGAAACAATAGATAATCTGATAGTAAATAATACAGTCAAGTTTTATAGTCAGGATTTTGTGCCTCCAAAGTCACAGCTTTAAGCAGTTTATATGTTTAAATCATTGTTGATACTGATATTGGAGTTGCAGTGAAATAAGCAATGTCTTTCCTCAAGAAGCGCACATCAAGAACGGCAAGTGCTACAACAATTCTTTTGATACAGGATGAAATGAGGGTGAAATCACTTCTCTGTTAAGAAATAGGTACAGCTTCAGAGAGATCCTGGTGTTTAAACATGATCTGAATGAATGGTGTTATAAGAAATCCTTAAGAAGGTACCAATGAATCATAAAACCTGTAGGCAATACTAATGTTAATTTTTCCCTTCTCCTGGAAACATATTCTTTATGTTAAGCTGAATAGGGCAAATCACAGAACTTTTTCCTCAAAGATATGCTGCATGTCTTCTGTGAGGGAAAACAAATGATAACTAATCCCCTGGTTTAAAAACTTCCTTGTTTAGGAATCCTGTTTGGTTGTTCTTTTTTCTTTCTTTCTTTCTTTCTTTCCTTTTTTTTTGGTGAGGAAGATTGGCCCTGAGCTAACATCTGTGCCAATCTTCCTCTATTTTGTATGTGGGATGCCACCACAGCATGGCTTGACAAGTGGTATGTAGGTCTGCACCTGTGATCTGAACCCACAAACCCTGAGCCACTGAAGCAGAGTGCACAAACTTAACCACTGCCCCACCAGGCTGGCCCCTGGTTGTTCTTTTGATTGGTGTGTCTCCATGAATAAACTTGGGAGAGATCTGTCCTGTTGTTTCATGTATTGGCTCATAATTTTTGTTCCAGGCAAAGCAATACATTGATTACCTCCAAAACGTGTCTTTGTAGGAGCAGTACATGCTGTAACAGGGTACTCATTCTATGCCTTACCACTGATAAGTGACTGAGCAGTGGCAGATCGGGGACCCAGAATTGTGTGGCCAACAGAAGACCCCCTCCTTTAGGTAAAAGATGGCACATGCTGTGGGAAATAGCTGGGTATATTTAGACATTGATGCTAAGAAGAGAATAATAGACACTGAGAAAGCCTTTTTTTCAGGTTTTATCCTTTAATTTCCAGAAATGTATATGTGTTTATAAGTTTTTAAAAAATCATAGCGTACTCTGGACCAGAATAGGGAGAAAGTAAAAGCTAAAGTAAATAAAGTTGATTTCAGTTAATGAGGAGATGACATGTTTGGATATTTGAGGTAGGGGAAAAGCAGAGAAGAAGTAGGCCAGGGACATGTTCAAAATAATCATCCAGTTTGGAGCACAGCGTGACATAAGTGATATAGTGCTATCATTATAGTGATAGTTGGAGTTAAGAAACTAAAGCTAGAAAGAAATGATGCAGTGTATTACCCTGAGTGTCTGGATTTTGTTAAATAAGGGATGGTTGATCTTCAATGCCAAAAATGTCTTCTCGTTGCAATGTGTAATGACAGAATAGTCTGACTAGAGATGTAGGGGGCATGCAGGATCTTGCAAGCCAGGACTACACAGGCCAGATCTGGGGTAAAATACCTCAGAGGGAGGGATACTCTTATCAGGACAGCATCAGTGCAATTTCAGATTCATGAAAGTGAAAGGTGTAGATAAATGAAGGCAGCAGCAGTATCCAGGGAGTCGATATAGAAAGAAGGCAGAGTGTGGGGTGAGGAGTTACAGAGAGTGGATTTTTCAGTATTATATGAACACTGGGTCATAAGGAAAGAAAAGGGGCAAATCATGACTCATGAGCAGGCCTTAGGTATAGGAGAGCATGACAAAGTAAGAGATGGGACAAAGTTCAATAAAACAATACTAGCAAACATGTAATTGCAACCAAAGTGCAGTTAAACATCAGAAGCATCACATTATTTCATAAAATGTGTTATGTTATGGTTAACTCATCCTTTCAACATATAGAAAAGCCTATAGAATATTTCACACAAGAATATTCATGGTATTATGTGTTAAGTTATAGGAAGTTAAGTTGTTCCTCTGTAACAACTTACAAATCTCAGGGAATTGGGAGTGGTGTGGATGAGATTTCAAAGCATGATAGAGGAAATCAGCACAAGGACAAAGTATGCTCAAACTTTCATAAGAAGTTCCTTGGGGAATTGGTTTTAGGTTAGCTAGAAACATGTTTGATTCCAAATTAGCTTGTTTTTATTTCAACTTTAGTATTGAGTGGTTCTCCCTTTCATTCTATACAAATATAATGCCTGTTTTAACTTTTTTCCCTTGATCATAGATTTTAGGTACCAACACAGAAGTGTGGGTTATTACCAAAAGCTTTGTCATTCCAGCATATGCTATTTGGACTGTCACAGAGTTCCTTATATATTTTTCCTTAATGAAATTTATAAAAAATTAATGATAAGTTTGGTTTAGGGGTTGGAATGAAAAGAATAAAGATAGTTTAAAATGATAATAAAATATATATTGGCTTTGTGCTGGGGAGAGACAAAATGTAGTGCTATAAGGCCAAGGACAGCTTGGGTCAGGACCAAGATACACAGGGAAGGAAAGATAGATGTCTCTTTCCTGGAGGCCACAATAGTCATGAAAAAATTAAATCCACAAATAATAGAAGAGGAGCAGGGACACTTCAGGTAAAAAAAAATAAATAAAAATTTGAAATATTTTAAAGAATAATGTTAAAGATATTTTTTCCAGGCTAATTTAAGGTAGTTGTATGCTTGCGTCACTAGAGGAGCTCTTTCAATGTAAAATCGACTGTTAGGTTGTAAGATATTTGGTGACATGGACTATATATTGTTAATATTTGCTTATCTCATGTGACCAGTACAATGGGTTATATATAGTAATGATACTGAACCTCTTAATCTCAAGTTCTTGTGCCCAGTGCATGATAAGCCAATCAATGAGACATGCTTGGAGATGGAGAAGGGTTTATTCAAGTTGGCCAAAATGAGAAGGCAAGAGGTGAGGTTCTCTCAAATCCACCTTGACAGAAGAAGAAAGCAGGGGGTTTTATAGAGTTAAGGGGCTTGGGAGGAGGAGTTTTGGAGAAACAAAGGGGAAAAGTGTTTCTTTTACTCCAAATAAGCCCTTTGGCAATCAGACTTCTGGGCATCAATGGCCTGGGGGCTGGTTATCTGGTGATGGTAACTTCCTTAAGGGCATTCTTTTTCTTCTGCAAAAAAAGCTCAGAAATCCTTGTGACCCTTGTGACCCCTCAAGGTTAAACAAGAAAACAGCAAATTAACAAGCTTAACTTCTTTTCATCTGTGTCTGTACTGGGAAGAAGGTCAAAGGGTAATCATGTTCTTATTGAGTATTTACAGTAAACCTCAGGCACCTGACTTCAGTAAGCTTTTAATAAATATTTATTGAAATGGCACTGTTATGGAAATAAAACAATAAACTTGCTCATTCCTAAGTTGCATACTATAAGAAATAAATTATGCTCAAAAATTATGAGGCAGTATAATAACCTCTAATATCCCTTCTTGTATCATTCAGAATAAAAACTAAGCCACTTTATAGTATCTCCATTCCATTAAAATTATATTAATAAAGTTTTAATCTACTGTTTATTGAACACCAAGATAACGCCAGGTGCTGAGCTAAGTTCTCTACATATATTATCTTACTTATTTTTCAAATGAGTCTATAAAGTAGGTGCTATTTTTATACCTACTTTAAAAATGAAGAACTAAAGGTTAAAAATATTTATTAACTTTACAAAAAGCCAGGATTTAGACTCAAGATATTATCAGGACCTTCATATATTAACAAAAATTCTATAAACTTCTCTACTATTCACATTGCTAGTCATAAATGGATTATTAAAGTTCAGCAATTTATTCAAACTCACACAGCAAGTAAGAGATTGAAATAAACTTAGATTATAACATAACAAATGGGACATTACCACTAAAATTACCTGGTAAAAGGATTAATTACTATGGAAATTACCCTCCCATCTCAAGCGACTAGGAAACTAGACAAAATACATCAAACAACTGTTTTCAGATGAAGGGGAGCAGAATTTGCCACCCCAAAATATTCCTCTTTGGCATAAAGATTATGTTAAACTGATTATTTTTAAGAACCAGAAGACACAGGAGAAGCTCTGAAAACCTAGTAGAAGCAACCCCTTTGTATGAGACATTTACATTTATAAAAGAAATCTCCATTTGTAAGGGTGTCCCCCTCTCTGTACCTGGAAGAGAAGGATGACTCTAAATTTCTAGAAACTCATCAATGAAAAAGGCAGACTTAAATCTACATAACAACCTTACCCTTGTTTCCTTTGCTTTTCCTGATAACCTCCATAACTGGCCACCCCACTCCCAACATCTTCTTTTGTCTTTAGCTGGAGATGGAATTTAAGGTTATGGCTTTGGGCCATTTCAGGGAGTTACTCAGTTTTCCTGGGTCTCTCCCATGTATACAGGAGATAGACATGTTATTAAACTTCTGTTTGTTTTTTTCCTGTTAATCTGTCTTTTATTACAGGGAGTCTCAGCCAAGAACCTTGAATGATAGAGGGAAAATGATTTTTCCTCTCTCACACAGACATTGGTCAATGGACAGTGCAAGATTATAATCCATGAGAAAAGGGATACATGTAAATTGAGCTCTGTGACTGTCCTAGCTAGCTTGTAGGCAGGTTTCAGATAGTTTGAAGTACAAGGAAGACGGGAAAAAACAGATCCCGGTGATCTTACTGAGTTGAGGAGACACAAATCTGAGTTCAGAGAGGCTGAGTAGGCTAGCATTTCAGCGGGAGAGTACTGAAGAGGAGGAAGCAGAAAAGAGAGGGAGAGTTCTGCTCTGTTCTAGTTACTCATCCTTTGAACTTTGCAGAGAGTTCCCCTTGAATCTTTGCTAAGAACTGATCTGTGCATACGTAGAAAGAATCTCCACAAGGATGAGGAAAGAACCACTGGAAAGCAGAAAGCCAAAAAATTCCCAGGTCACAGAAGGCTAAGGATATTTTGTATTTCCATCAGTCAGTGTAGAGATTTCATAATACAAGGAGCATCAGAATACAGAATACATAATACAGAGACCTCAGAAAATTATCACCTTAATGGTGACATTAAATAGCCCTATAATAAAGATTTTTCTGAAATTGTCTTAACAAAGCTTAATATCAGGCCTTGAAATGATAAGGTTGACCCCAAATTTCTGCACACTAGAACAAAGTTCAATAGTCTTTAAAGAACTACAGCAATATCCAGAACACAACAAAGGAAAATTAACAAAGACTGCTGTCCAATCAGAAATTGCCAAGAAAGAAGCAGGAAAATATGTCCCAAAATCAGGAGAAATAATCATTCAGTAGGAGTAAACCCAGAAATGATGAAGATGATGGAATTAACAAACAACGATCTTAAAATTGCTATTATAATTATGTTCCATATGCTGAAGAACGCAGAGGAAAACCTGGACCTGATGAGGGAGAAATGGAAGTTTCATATGATTCAAATAGAACTTTTTAGTGATGATGATACAAAATCTAAAAAGGAAAAAGAAAAATCTGGGGCTAACTGCATTTTACGTACTGGAGAAGAAAAGAGCTATGACCTTAAAGACAGCAATATAAACACTCCAAAATGAAATATAGAGAGAAAAAGGACTGAAAAATAAATAATGACCTAGAAATTGAAGTCCCAGGACAAGGTGGCTATTTGTAGAAATAATGGCCAGACATTTTTGAAATTTTTTTTTTTTAAAGATTTTATTTTTCCTTTTTCTCTCCAAAGCCCCCTGGTACATGGTTGTATATTTTTAGTTGTGGGTCCTTCCAGTTGTGGCATATGGGATGCTGCCTCAACATGGCCTGGTGAGTGGTGCCATGTCCGCGCCCAGGATCCGAACCAGTGAAACCCTGGGCCACTGAAGCAGAGCGCACAAACTTAACCACTCAGCCATGGGGCTGGCCCCGTGATTTTTGAAATTTAATGAAAACAATATCCTCACATTTCCAAGAAGGTCCATAAACTTACAACAGGATAAACCAAAAATGCACACACACGTACACTCACATGGAAACACATTATAATCATTGCTGAATCAGTGATTTAAAAAACTCTTAAAAGCAGAGAAGGAAGGCATCTCATGTACAGAGAACAAAGATGAAAGTGAGACCATATTTATCATCAACTTGTGAACAAGTCATAAGACAAGGGAGCAATCTCCGTAAGCACTGAATTTTAAAAAAAGTTAATATAGAATTCTTTATCCAATTAAAATGTCTTTCAAAAATGAAGGAAAAATAAATATTTTTTAGACAAAGAAAAGCTGAGAAAATTCATTATCATCAGACCAGATCTATGAGAATTATCAAAATAAGTTCTTTAGAAGGAACACAATAACTTGTATAATTGGGATCTACACAAAGCAGAGTACCAGAGATGGTATATGTGCTAAATATAAAGCGTTGTTTTCTCATTTTCATCTATTTGAAAGACAATTGAATGATTATAGAAAAAATTATAACAACATATTGCAGTGTTTGTAACATAAATAGAAATAAAATATATACCAATAGCACAAAAAACATAGGAAAGAAATGGAAGCATATGTTTGTAACACTACACATGAAGTTATATAATATTTGAAGGTGGAGTGTAAGTAAAAAATACATATTTTGAATCCCAGAGCAGCTGATAAAAATAAAACTAAGTAGTATAGTTAAAAAGCTAATAGTGGAAATAAAATGAAATGATAAAAGTAATTCTATAAATCCAAAAGAAAGTAGAAAATGAGGAAATAAGTAACAAGAATGACAGGTAACAATAAATAGCTAAGATGGTAGTTTTAAACCAAATCATATCAATATTTACATTAATATAACTTGTCTTAGACACTCCAACAAAAAGGCAGAGATTGTCAGATTAGATAAAACAGTGTGATCCAATTATGTGCTGTATAAAAGTAAACTGTTTAAATATAAAGACACAGGTTAAAAGTTAAAGTATGGAAAAAAGATGAAAATACTAATCAAAGGAAGTTGTAGTGGTTATATGATTATAAGACCATGTTGACCTTAGAACATAAATTACTGGGGGAAAGATGAACATTATATAATGATAAAGGTATATTTTATTAAGAGGATAAAACAATCTTAAATATTTATGCATTCAATTAGAGAGCTTCAAAATACATGAAGTAAAAACTAATAGAATTGAAAAGGGAATCTTAAAACTCCATGATAATAGTTGAAGACTATAATACTCCTCTCTCAGTAATTGATAGAATAACAGATAATAATACAGGAAATGTATAACTTGAGCAGCACTGTCAAGGAGCTCAACCTTATTGACAGATATAGAACACTCTACCCAATCACAGCAGAATACACATTACTTACAAGTGCACACAGAATATTCACAAAGTTGTACTACATTCCATGGAATAAAGTGTCTTACTGAACATAAAAGGATTGAAAGCATACAAAGTGTGTTCTCTTACCACAATAGAGTTATACTAAAAATCAGTAACAGAAAGATATGTGGAAAAACCAAAAGTAATTAGATATTAAATGTTGCAATTTTAAATAATCTTTATGTGAAATAATAAATCACAATGGAAATGAGGCAGTATTTTGAAGAAAATGAAAGTAAATACACCAGATATCAAAATTTGTGGGATATGGAAAAAGTCACGTTTAGAGAGAATTTATAGCATTAAGTGTTTACATTAGAAAAAAAGAGAAAGATATTGAGTCAATGATCTAGATTTCCACCTTAATAAACTAGGAAAAGTAGAGGAATATAAAACCAATATAAGGAGAAGGAAGGCATGATAAAGATAATTGTTGAAATAAATGAAATAGAAGAGTGACATACAATAGAGAAAAATCGATTAAAACAAAAGATATTTGAAAATATCTATAAATTGATAAATCTCAAGTCAAACTGACCAAAAAATAAAACAATACGTATACATAGAGAGAATACACAAGTGTTGGCAATGAAGACAGGCTATCAATACAGATCCTATAGCCATTAAAATGGGAACAAGGGGATATTATGAACAACTTCCTGTCAATAAATTTGTAAACTTGGAGGAAATGAGCAAAGTCCTTAAAAGACATTTATCAAAGCTCACCTAAGAAGAAATAGATAATCTGAATAGAACTTTATGTATCAAAGCATTGAATTCACAGTTAAACTTCCTAAAAAGCAAACTCCAGGCCCACTAATGAATTCTACGAAATATTTAGTAATACCAATTCTACAAAACTCTAGAAAATAGAAAAAGAACAGACACTTGTTAACACATTTTAAGAAGAAGCATTTTCCTTAAACCAAAACCAGACAAAGATGTTAAAGAAGAAACAAACTGAAAGTTAACTTGCCTCATAAACATTGATGCAAAAATCCTATGAATCCAGGACGATTCAAAAGTAATGATAAATCATGACCAATTTGGATGTGTATTAGGAATTAAATGTCAGTTTAACATTTGAAAATCAAAGTATTTCACTGTATTAGAAGGATATAAAAAAATATTTTGTATAGACCTCTAAATACATGCAGAAAAAAAAATTGATAAGGGCCAGCCCAGTGGTGCAGCGGTTAAGTGCTCACGTTCTGCTTGGGTGGCCCGGGGTTCGCCGGTTCAGATCCCGGGTGCGGACATGCCACCACTTGGCAAGTCATGCTATGATAGGCATCCCACATATAAAAAGTAGAGGAAGATGGGCACAGATGTTAGCTCAGGGCCAGTCTTCCTCAGCAAAAAGAGGAGGACTGGCAGTAGTTAGCTGAGGGCTAATCTTCCTCAAAAAAAAATAAATTGACAGAACTCTAACACAGATTAATGATAAAAAATTCTCAGCAAAGTAAGAATAGAAGGGACTAATAATGGACATCTATTGAAAACCTCCTCAGAGAAAAATATTTACAAAGATTTTTCCTGAAATTGACTTCTTTCCAGAACAACTCAATAATTAAGAAATATCCTAATTCAAACCAGGTTAAGACATTTGTATAGGCATTTCAAGAAAGAAACATAAAAAACACCATTAAGTACATGAAAAGAGGGTCAATGTCATTAATCATCAGGGAAATACAAATTTAAACCACAGTGGAAGCCATTACATTCCATCAGAATGGCTAAAATTAAAATATAACTGTTGGTGGGAATGTGGAGCAATGGGAATTTTCATATTTCTTTTGTGGATGAAAATGGCACAGACAGTTTGAAAAACACTTTGGCATTGTCTTATAAAGTTAGGCATACACTTATTAAATAACTCAGCAATCCCACTCCTAAGTATTTGCCCAAGAGAAACTGAAACATATGTCCATGCGAAAATTTTACACAAGTATTCATAGAAGCTTTACCTATAATAATTAAAAACTGATAACAACCCCAATGTCCAACAGCTATTGAATGGATCAATTGTGATTTATAAATACAATGGTATACTACTTAGCAATAAAAAGAGACTACTGATACATACAAAAATATGGATGAATCTTAAAAGCATTATGCTAATTGAAAGAAGATAGACACAAATAAAGATGTACCTTATGATTTCATTTATATGAAATTCTACAAAAATCACAGATAGCGACAGCAGTTCATTGATTGCCAGTGGCCAGGGATGGGATGAAGGAATTGACAGAGATGAGGCATAAGGGGATTTGGGAAAGTAACAGAAAATTTTTGTAGCTTCATTATAGTGGTCATTACACAACTGTATATATTTGTCAAAATTCATTGAATCACACTTTTAAAATTGATGAATTTTATCATATATAGATTATATACCTCAGTAAAGCTGATTAAAAAGTTAATATCACAACCCCTCAAATAAAAATATTAAACAAAATGCGTTGGCAGTGTAGGGGAGGAAGAACTATTCCTCTGTGCTTCTAGGTTCTTCTGGCTGGTCTAAGAATTAAATTGACAGGAGACAGAATAACAGGAGAAAATCAAACAAGTTAATAACGTGAATACCTGGGAGAAACCGAAGAAAACTGAGTAACTCACCAAAATGGCTGAAGCCCTCACCTTAAATAGCATCTTCAGCTGAAGACAAAGGAGGATGTTGGGGGTAGTGGTTTTGGATTTCAAAGGGGAGGAAGCCAATTTACATGGAGGTGGAAAATCAAATGTTTGATAAACAAATGTTTGCCATGCCAGACAGAGACAATGGGACATGGAGAGGACTTTGATCAAATGGGCCTTGCTAGGTTCCTCCCTGTCTTCCATACCAGTTCATATTATACTATAGTTCTCTATGGTGGTGGTAGCTCCTTCCTGCAACAGGCCTTCTAAAATTCTTTTAGGCAGTGAGGGGGAGGGTCAAAGTTTCTTCCTGAGTCTTTTATTCTTAAAAGTAATCCAAGCCAAAGAGACACATTTTGGATGGCAAATTATGCTCCCCTAAAGCAGGATAATGTAATTTTTCAGAGCATAAAATCTGGAACCAAACTGTCTGGATTTGAATCTTGGTTTTGCCACTCACTGTTTTGGGACCTTGGGCAAATTACTTACACTCTTTCTGCTTCAGTTTCCTCATTTGTACCACGAGGATGATAATAATACCTGCCTTATAGGATTTTCTCATCTGTACAAGTTAATACAGGTAAAGCACATAGAAGAGCAGCCAGCACATCATAAGCACTTAATGAATGCTCCCTGTTCTCAGCTGTTGCTTCTGATTCTGCCACCAAACTAATGATATTGATCAGATCATTTAAATTCTATTTCATTTTCTCCAACTTTAAAAATGAAGGGAGTACATGGATCTTTATGGTCTTTCCAGGTTTTTGACAACCTAAAGTCTATAAAGACATGGAGCAATTTTTTTTACACACTCTTAGAAGACATTCTTTGCAAAATTGATTAAGGGAGGGTTTCTAAAAGAAGCAACAGCACCCTGAAAATATTTGTTTTTTAAAGAGGGAAATTATTTATTTGGCAAAACTTAGGATGATATATACCCTTTTACTTCAAATAAGCCATGTTATGCCACAGAGATAGACTTAAAGTATTAATTTCATAAAAATCTGTTTTGACAGTTTTGCCAATAACATACTCTTTTTGGTACAGTTTTGCTTTCATTTCTGATAAATCATGTAAAATTGTTTTTCAAGATTGAGAAAAGCCTCCTGATTTGTTCAATGCGGTGCAATTCCATAGGCCCACAAGTGCCTCTTGATGTAGACTACTGAAGACATCAAACCCGGCAGCTTGTAGTTGATCAGCACTTTTGCCCTATATACCTAGTCCCTCCTCTCACTTAATGATGCTGTCCTTGATAAGGTAATGATGCTCAACTAGCTGGAGGCCATATGTATCAGGTAACAGAGTCCTGACAGATATTTGCAAAGATTATTAGTTGTTCCTATTCAAAAGTAATTTGTAAGGGAAAAAATTAGCATCTAATAGTGAGATGGCTAAACACTCAAGAGTTGTAGTGATCTGCTGCAATAAAGAATCTAGGTAGAAGGTCCATTCTCTTTGAAAACTGTCAAAGTATTTTGAGCTTCCTACAGGAAGAAAGGGCCCTGATTCAAGAGCTCAGCCAACTTAAGTTCATACATATAAATCATGTATTTTCTGGACAAAGGATCTGAACAGACATTTTTCCAAAGAAGATATACAGACGGCCAACAGACACACAAAAAGATGTTCAACATCACTATTTATTAGGGAAATGCAAATCAAAACTACAATGAGATATTACCTCATATCTGTCAGAAAGGCTATAATTAAAAAGACAAGAAATAACAGTGTTGGAGAGGATGTGGAGAAAAGGGAACACTTCTACACTGCTGGTAGGAATATAAACTGGCACAGCCACTGTGGAAAACAGTATGGAGATTCCTAAAAAAAGTTAAGAATAGAACTACCATATGATCCAGCTATTCCACTGCTGGGTATTTATCAGAAGAACACGAAAACACTAAGTCAAACAGCTATTTGCACCCCTATGTTCACTGCAGCATTAATCACAATAGCCAAGGCTTGGAAACAACCTAAGTGCCCATCAATGGATGACTGGATAAAGAAGATGTGGTATATATATACAATGGAATAATACTCAGCAATAAAAAATAGATCAAATCTTGCCATTTGTGACAGCGTAGATGGATCTTGAGAGTATTATGCTAAGCGGAGTCAGTCAGATAGAGAAAGTCAAATACCGTATGATCTCACTCATAAGTGGAAGATAAAAACAACAACAACAAACAAACATAGATACATAGGTTAGATTGGTGGTTACCAGGGGGGAAGGGAGGAGGGCGAAAGGGGTAATAGGACACGTGGGTATAGTGATGGATAGTAATTAGTATTTGGGTGGTGAACATGATGTAGTCTACACAGAAATTGAAATATAATAATGTACACCTGAAATTTATATAATGTTATAAGCCAGTTACCTCAATAAAAAAATAAATTTAAAGAAATTCAACCCCCCTAAAAAGAAACAGCTAAAAAATTTTTAAAAAATCACACATTTTCCCGCCATAATAAAATACGATCCCTGCTTTCAGATCTCTTGCAGAGATACATCAAGATTAATTTCAATTAATGAAATATCCTGACATATTCTTGGATTCCCTCTATGAAAATTCATGATGATTGATTGCATGTTTAACAAACAATAAAACTTACAGCTGTCATGTTCTTGCTAAAACTCTATTTCCTCTCTGGTAATTGTGTGAAGGGAGAGGAATGTGATTACATTTCTTGTCAGCATTTTCTTGAAAGGTGTTTTATGCAAAGACAGCCAAGCTCTTGAGTCTGATTCATTCACAGACCTGCAGCCAACCTAAGTGCTTGGTATACTGCTAGATGCCAATACTTGGTTTCCTCACTGAAGATGAAAACTCCAAATATTATTCAGCCATAAAAAAGAATGAAATCTTTCCATTTGTGACAACGTGGATGGATTTTGAGGGCCTTATGCTAAGTGAGATAAGTCAGAGAAAGACAAATGCCATATGATCTCACTTACATGTGGAATCTAAAAAAAAAATTAAAAAGCTCATAGACACAGAGAACAGATTGGTGGTTGCCAGTGGCAGGGGGTAGGGAATGGGAGAAATAGATGAAGGGAGTCAAAAGGTACAAAATTCCAGCTATAAAGTAAATAAATCATGGGGATATAATGTACAGCATGGTGACTATAACTAATAATACTGTACTGCGTATTTGAGAGTTGTTAAGAGAGTAAATCTTAAATTTCCTTATCATAAGAAAAAATTTTTGTAATTATGTGTGGTGATGGGTGTGAACTAGACTTACTGTGATAGTCATTTTGCAATATATCCAAATAGTGGAGTCATACAGAAGAGCAGACACATTCCTTCCCTCCAAAGGCTCCATTATTCATCTTACAAAAGGGAGAGCATAGAGGTGTTTCTACCATGTTTGACTCCATGTGACAGTAAAATTACAGTTCAAACTTGGTTCTCCCATGTTCAAGATATAGAGAGAATTAATCTTAATTGGTAATTCATTCAGAAATTAATTACAGAAAACATACTGTGTACATTTGATTTTTCTAGAAACTGAAACTTTCAGTGAGATTTCAGTCTAGGAAGGGGATATAATTAAAGATCTTGAAGATAATTAAAGAATAATCCAAGATAGGAAATGCAACTGGGTTGCAAATTTTACATAATAAGTTTAATGGGTAGAGAAATGGAGCATCTTTACTTTTTATTTTGTAGCTAATCTGGTCTTTGTCCAAGCTACACCTGCTTCTTAGGTGGTCGAATACATACACATATGCATATACATATATGTAATATACACACACATAAATATACTATATATATACACATTTATTGTACATATGTATATGTGTGTGTGTGTGTGTGTATAATTTGGTTTAAACTTATCTGATTTCTGATTTAAATAATTTATGCAGCCATTTTAGGTATTGCTCAATGCCTCATTTAGATTAAACTATTTCAGTCTCTCAGCTCCTCCTGGCCCTTGCTCTTCTCCTTAAGATGGATTCTTTGTTAAGCATCTTCCTTGAGGCAGAGAAGATGTGGTCTTTAGAGATGATGCCCTTTCCCTCCTCTGATATCCAGGGCAATACACCATAAGGCAATAGCACTATAAGGCAAAGATGAGAGAAGACATTGAAATAAGTTGAAGGTTCAGTTTTCACTAACTACTTCACCAAGGAGGATGAATTGAGAAGTGCTTTCTCTGAACTAGAACAAGGCAGATGTCCCCAAAGATGGCATAAATCTAATTCCAGGCTTCCGGGCTGCAGTGGACAGAATAGGATGTCTCTTTTCCCCATCATAAAAGAGCCAAATTCTGAACCAATCATAGTCCTCTCTTCTCCCTTCTTTCATCTACTCCCTCTTCTGGATTTGTTCAAAGATTTCACCTCCCAACATGCAGTTCAGAAGAAAATAGCAAGAAACTAGAAGTGATTGTTTGCATCCAAAGATGTCTGGTTGCCTAAGAAAAAGCAATGTGAACAGGGACAGATACAAGAAAAGCTCTGAATGCAGTACATGCTACAGAGGATAATATTTTATACACTTCACTTTTCAAAAAATAATTGCATTTGAATTTCTTGCTAATTTGTGGGAATCCAAAATTCAAAGCAGGAGAAGATCCAGTTTCTTCAAGCCTAATATCACTAAGCGTCTGATTTCCCTCACCAAATATCCCACTTCTGGATATTCCATATTGATCCAGGTGGCATACAACTCAACCTGACCTTCAGATTTAGGCCTCAGAAAGCTCACATGATTAAAATCAATATTCATTTCACTTTGACCCAGGCTGAAGCTGTGGGAATTTGTCTTAAATACTAATGAGAGGGATGTTGAAGGAGGAAACCTCAGAGCTCTAAAGCTCAAATTAAAGTAGATTATAATGGAAAAGTTGTAGTAAAAATAAAGCGTAAGCCTGGAAAAAGTTGACTAAACTGTTGAAAGCATGGAATAGCTACAAGTTAAATAAATTTTTCATACACTGAATATTTCAGAATTGAAAGTAGAAATAAGACCATGTAATGCCTGAGTTTACTTACCTGAATTTTCATTTATTTGAAAAATAGAACAATAAAGTTTTCCTCATCATAAATACATTGAGTTTATATTATGAAATAATGAAAGAATCTGTTTATCTTAACCCAATAGCCAAACATGTATGGAAATTTTAGGCTACATTGTATTGTAAGGAAGGAGAGTTCTACCTATAGGTTGTGTGCTGTGGTTAGCTATACATGTGACTTTAGCCAAATCACTTTACCAATCCCAGCCAGCTCCAGGGTGGTTATGTGGGGATGTGCCAGTCGACACAGCAAAGGTGAATGATGCTGCCTGTAGTGCATATATATTTCCATATATATGAAGAAATGAAGTTCCTGGGAGCTTCAAAAAGGAAATCAGGAATAGAAAAATGAAAATGTAGCAGCCTGGATTCAAGAATTTAATTGAAAAGAAAGAGATTTCTGGACAAGGATATCAGTTCTAAAGAGATAGAACAATTCCCAGCATGCCATGGATCTGCCCATTATTTTGACATCTTTCTTATGACTAGTCATTTTTTTAATTGAGTCAGACCATACGTATAGTTAGTTGAATGCCATAACATGAAATATACAGCTCAACTTAACGGTTTTGAGATTCACTCTTATTATTCCTGAGAATTGCAAAAAAACCTCTTGGCATATAACAACTCCTTTCAAACCCCTGCACTAAGAAACTTGACCAAATTCTAGCATGGCTTCTAGGAACTTAAAGCCAAGTCCCTAGAATGACCCAAGACCCCCTTAAAATGCCTGTCTGAGAAAGTACAAGACTGTCAGGAGAATTTACTGTTTGTTCCAGCTAAAACCTGGCGCTAAGCAGATAGGCTCCTAACCCCTGTCTTGGAGTAGTTCCTTTAGAAAGCTTGCAATTATAAATCTTTTTTCTGCCCCTTTGAAATATAAATCTTCCAGCACCCAGAACAGTTTCCTCAATGACCTGAGCACCATCTCTTTGATATGCACACATTCAAGGAGATGACTTTTGTTCTTGGTCTCAGTCCCCATGGGAGAGTAAGGTCCTAACTTCAGTGGATGCCTTTCTCCAACTTGTACTATTGCCTCCTTTCATACAGGTATGTGAAGTTTGTTTCTCCTTCAGATAAGCACCAATTAGCAAACCCAGATGGTCTAGACACATGGACTAAATCCCCCCTTAAAGCTCTCAGTGCTTGTCCTTTAGCACACCTCAGCCTTTAAAAAGTCTCCTGCCTTTTGTTTCAGTGGAGTTGAGCTCAAGTGACACTGAGTTCTCTCCCCTATTGCAATAGTTATTACTGAATAAAATTTGCCTTTACTGCTTTAAGCAGTGTCTATCTTTCACATTACATATAGCAATGTTTTTTATGTTTGCTGAATAGAATTTCATTAAATGAATATGCCACCAATTAATTTATTCATTAATAATTAGCTTTTTTTGTTCTTTAAAGATTGACCCTGAGCCAGCATCTGTTGCCAATCTTCCATTTTTTTCCTTCTCCCCAAAACCCCCTCAGTACATAGTTGTATATGCTAGTTGTAGGTCCTTCTAGTTGAGCTATGTGGGATGCCACCTCAGCATGGCTTGATGAGTGGAGCTAGGTCCACGCCCAGGATCTGAAGTGGTGAAACCCTGGGCTGCTGAAGTAAGAGCGTGCAAACTTAACCACTCAGCCACACCCTGCCCCCCCCCCCAGCCCCTATAATTAGCTTTTAACTCAATCGCTTTAAGAAGCAGTTGTAAACTGAGCAAAGGCAACTTGGTTATACCCAATTATTAGATTGTTTTGGTAGATACTGGTAACCTCCAACAGCCAGAGATAGAAAAATGTTTCTAGGTCTCCTCTCCTGGGACCACCACCAAATGGTATGTTACAAGTCATAGATAGTGTTCTGCTATACATGCCACATTTATAAGAAAGTAGGCATAACTTTGTCCTTTCAGGCGTTTCAGTAAACATATTGTTTCAAATTTCAATGTAAGACCAACACGACACTATTCAGAATCCTCTAAAAGTGGCTACATACAAGAACTAGACGTAATCATAGAACTGGGGCACAGTCTAAAACGTACAGGATCCTGGCTTCTCTACATCTCTTATCTCAATTCATGCAAAGGCAGAAATATAGACCACATTTCTAGCCAACCCACATATACTGAAACCACTCAAGTCAGCAATTAAAATCATTCTTTACATTACACTAATTAACAAACCATCTGGTGCTGATCAGAGATAAACATAGTTGAATGGCACCAGTGGAGCCTGAATTTCTGAATACAGACTGTGAAATGCTAAGTAACTAGGACCGGTAGTGTACACCAGGGTGTAGATTGAAAACCCACACACATACATACACGTATTACACAAACCATATTTAAAGTAAATTACAGATAATATTAGAAATTTTCTTATAAACATCTAAGTTCAACTTGCTAAAACAGAACTAATCCCCACATTAAGTATTAGTCCAGGGAGATTGCTCTTCTTGACAGACTGGGGAGTGTCCATAGTTGTTCATTTGGCTGCCTCTATCCTAGCTTCTCAGCTCTGGGCCATCTCTGAGGTTTAATAGTCTTTAAAGAATCAAAAGGTGAGAGACAGAGAGCAAATTATTATGTTAGTATAGCATATTGCTGACCTAGAGGCCCTGGCATTTAACTCTGAAAACAACGGAAATATCTCCTGTATTCATTAGCTATGCCACAACACTCAGTGGCTTAGACAGAAATTTTTATTTCACTGGATCTGCAATTGGATGGAAAGGCTCACACAATTGGGAATTGGACAAACCAGGGTGGGCTTGGTTGATTCATCTCTACTCCACAGGTCGCATTTGAGTCCCAGGCTGGAGAAAACTTTCTCATGGTGATGCCTAAAGTACAAGAGGACAAGCAGAAGCACAAGAGGCCTTGTAGGGTCTAGATTTGTAACTGACTGTTAGTCACTTCCACCCACATACCATAGGCCAAAGCAAGTCAGCAGGTCAAGCCAAAGGTCAAGGGGCAGGAGGTGCACTTTGCCCATGAGGAGGCCTCTGTAAGGTGGGACATACAGGGAGGGCTGCAGCACTTGAGCCTCTTACTCAGCTATTACATTCTCCCTCCAAACCAAAGTGTACTCTTACCTTTCACTGAATTAATTATTTTCCTTTTCATTTATAATTATTAAGACATTATTAACAAAGAAGGAAAGAGATTTTGCTTTTATTTTTGATATTTTCTTCCATTTTATGTACAAGCCTCTGGCAAATATCAGGACCTGATTCAGATTCCATTTTATAAAAATGTACTTATTCATTCATTTGACTATCAAATATTGAGCACCTACTATATACAGATCATCAAGTGAAGCAATGTGAGAAATACAAAGATGAATCAGATGTATATTCTCTCTCAATGATCTTAGGGGTTTAGGGGTTGAGGCTGGAAGGTTGAGTGGGAGTAGCAACAAGTATAGAAATAGAGCAGCGTGGTTAACACCATCAGTTTGAGGCTCAAGCAGTCCTAGATTTGAATCTCAGCTCCAGCACTTCAGGCAAGCTATTTATCCTCTCTCTGCTTTAGTTTTAACCATTGACAAAAGACCCAACAAGAATATCTACCTTATAGACTAAGGATTAAAAATAATTTATGCCTGTCATCTATAAGTGTTCAATTAATAGTTAACACACAGCAACAGGTTACTTTGCCCACATTGGACACTACCTCCCTTCCAGGAATGCAGTTCCTCCTCCATTCTGTTGTCTCAATATGCCTGTGCTAATTTCTGTCCAACAGCTGGCTTTGGTGACAACCTTTGTAGTAACAGGCTGTAAAACTCAAACTATAGGAAGTTAGACCTTTTTCAAGGGTTCGTTCCGTAATGAAACCAATTACAAACAACTCAATCATTTTTCTGAAGAAATGACGAGGTAGATCCTAGATGGAATAGAATCAGAAAACCTAGATAGAACACTTATGTCACCAAATGAATTATACGTCCCAACATGCATAGGGAAAGCTCAGACAATAAGGGAAGATGTTTTCCCTTATAAGGAAGAAAATATTTCCTCGTCAGAACCTCACCTTACCCTCTGGGATTCCCATGCTGCAGCTCCAACAACATCATCTCTCATCAGAGGGGGCAACTCAAAGCCTTCAGGAACAGTTAGTGATTGATGCCTGTGAATGTGACCTTATTAGGAAATAGTCTTTGCAGATGTTCAGGTTAAGATGAGGTCATTAAAGTGGGCCCTAATCCAATGTGATTGTATCCTTATAAACAAGGATAATTGAACACAGAGTCAGATACAGAAGAAGGAAGAACATCATGTGAACACGATGGCAGAGGTCAGGGTGATGAATCCACCAGCTAAGGACTGCAAAAGCCCTCCAGCAAACCGGCAGAAGCTTGGAGAGAATCATAGGTCAGTTTCTTCCTCACAGCCTGCCAACTAAGGAACTAACCTGCCAACACCTTGATCTACAGCTTCCAGGACTATGCGATAATAAATTTCTGTTGTTTAAGCCACACAGTTTGTGACACTTTGTTATAGAAGCCCTAGGAAACTAATACAATGATCGAGACTAGGATCATCCTAGATAGCCTGAGGTCAGCAGAGTTGTGGGCTAACTCTATGTGTTGGCCTCTCTTTATTGACCCTTTCTTCTCCCTTCTGAGGTTCCAATGTGTTTCAGAGTTATCCCTTCTACTCCTGGCCACCACCCTCCTGCTCTCTGTTTGTGAATTCATTTATGAATTCTTTTTGGTCATAACACTGTGCTAGGAAATACAGGAGGAATGTCAGAGTGAGAGACATGATACCTCTACACGTTGAGTTCATTCATTAAGTCAACAAATACTTTGGGGGCGTCTACTATCTAGAAGCCACTCTTTTAGGTACTGGGTATACGTCACTAAACAAAACAGAAAAAAAAAATCCTTGTCCTCATAAGAGTTTGCATTCTACTGGGTTTATAATCTGGAATTAAATCCAATTCTCAAATCCTTCTTTCACACCAAAATACAAGGGTGGAATGTGTTTATTCTCAAGAGGAATAAATTCTAATTAAACCAATATTTCTCAAAGTGCCTTCCAAGGATCACCTTCACCAGAATCTCTTAACATGCTTGTCAAAACAAAGATTAATGGACTCCAAAGCAGGCCAACTCAATTAAACTCTACGACGGTGGGGAACAGGAGCTTTCACATTCTTAGCATGAGTGTCCCCTAACCTCTGAGAAGATCCATCAAACGAAAAGGATTAAGCTCAAATAGTGGAGATTCAGGTTCTTTTGTGCAAGTTACAGTTTGAGATCTGGGGCTAAACCAAAGAGAAACTCAAATGGCGGAGTTTCAGGCGCAGCTCTAGCAATGTTTCGTAAACTTCCCTGTTAATACTGGAGCTTCCCAGACTCATTTCACAGGTTCCGATCCAGTGGGTCTGGGGTGGAGTCACAGGTGATCCTTGGGTTAGCAGCAAAGTTTCAAAAACACAGAGCTTTAGAATAAAAGTGCAGATCAAGGACATTAGAAATATTCCATACTCAAGGAAAAACTATCCAAGAATGATATATTACTCACTCTTATTTTCCCCCAAATTTAGTGACATTTTTTTCCAACATAGATTTGCCCCTTTTGCCCCTCCATTTTCTTTCTCTGCTGGAGATGTCTTTAAAGCTCAGCTGGTGAGCCCTGGGCTTGAAAGAACAAGCTGTCATTACAAGATTCATCATTAGATCTTCAAGGGTCGGGACGAAACTTGTCAACCCAGTACTCACCTAGGGCATCTCCCCAGTAGGTGCTCAATAAATATTTACTCAACAGTAGCCTTACTAATAGTATTCTGAGAGGTTAGAAGGTGTTTGAATCTAATTTAGATCTTGCATTCGTCCTCTGGTTCTGCAGTCAATTTTTCACCCTTCAGTAAATGTAACACCAAGTGTCAGCTCCTTTGCAGAACACCCTATAACACCTATTGATTCTCCCTAATGTCCCTCTGCTCCCCCGACTCTAAGGACAATAGCAAAATAGAACAATGTAGGCTGACGAATGGAGATCAGAGCTGCACTTGAAAGACATTACGCCTTTCGGTTTTTGTTTTGGCTGCTGACATCAAGCTGGGTTACTTCACCATTGCTGTAGCATTTTAGTATTAAATAAAAGTGTGCTATTTAAAACAAAAGTATTTATTTTGAATTTTTTGATATTTAAAAAAATGTCAATAACCATCTCCTTTCCTTTTTATCAGTAGAGGAAATTGAGATTTGAAATTATACATCCAAGATAAATTTGGGGAAAAGACGTAAGATAAAGGACTAAAATATGTCAAGAAAGTTTAAAGGAAGGAAACACAAAAGCAATGTGTCTTGAAGATATCTTTTATGAAAACCTCTCTCATGGCTTTTCTGAGCAGAAACCATGGTTGAGCGTAGTGAGGGAAAAGAGAGCTCAGATAATAAGACAGGCAAGTTTGGCAGTTGGGGACAGCAGGAAGAGAATAGGCTGTAGAGGTAGTCAGACCCATGAGAGAATCCAGGTTCTTACATGAAATGACTATGTGATCTTGGGCAAGTCACCAACCACTGGAACATTAGCAAAATGCCCCTTAGTTTTTTTTGTTTAGTATACATTTGTGAGGATAAATGGCAATCCGTCTTCCTTCCCTTTTAACTGAAGTGATATCAGATGAATATTTGGAAAAGGAATAATACAGAACAGATAGCATGAGTTGTAAACTCATCCATTGGCACAGAAAATACAGCTAATGTCAGGCGTTAGCAGTGATCGCAGCTAAGCAAAGTAAACAAATCCCTATCCTAGTTGAAACTCGGTCAGCTATTAAAGTTATCATAAATTCAAACAAAAAACAGAACAAAAGAAGCAGACAAAAGAGAAAAAATCTGTTTATCACACAAGAGATTTCTAAATAGGTTCTTTGTCTGTCATTGCATTTGGAATTTGAATTTAATTTGCATTAATTTCATGATTATGCCTGTTGGAAAATAGGTTGACATTTCAATAAATTTTGAGTTGCCTTGAAGCAGGATTTCTTACATAGTCTCTGAGAAGTTCATTAATCGCTACTCTAAAGGACTCTGTGCCCTTGGGTAGAAACTTTCCTCTCTTTTTCACACAAAAAAAGTCATCAATGTCCAAGCGCACAATGTATTTAGATGAGGGTTGGCAATAAAACACTGGTAAATCCCAGCCCAAAATTCAATTTGATAGTTTGGTTAATGCTAGTAGGTGGGGGCAATTAACAGACAAAGGAGTTAATTGCTCAGAACCACCCACGAAATCTGCTGCAGTCCAATAATGTACTCCTGAATATGTTATCATTTGACAGAAGGCTGACAACATAGTTCTACCCAGTTTTCTCCATTTCTATTTTATCCAACACATTGGTAATATAAAGCATGAACAAGGATGAATGCTTATTTGAAAAGATGAATAATTGCAAATGAGGTGGGGCACAGGCTTCAAAAACAAAAAGGCACATAAATTCAGAGGTCTTAACTCAAAGTTGAATGAATGCTTAGCTCTTTGGTAACTGTGATATGTATTCCATCTTCACATGTAAAATGGATTGTAAACAAGATTAATTGATTTATTATGAAGAATATTCATCTTTTCCAAATAGATCACTGTCATTCTGAAGACTGTATGTACAAATATGAAGTCAAAGCATACATCTATAAAGGTAAAAGTGTTCTGGTCACCAATTCCAATGTGGGAGGGTGTGGAAGCTTTCCCCACACCAACAAGCAATTCTCCAGACACCAGCTGGGTGTCCTACAATTCAACTCAATTCTGACACTATCTACTCAGAGATATTATCAGATCCCACAGGTTAAGGGCGCAGTCCTACAAGACTGTCTACCTTCGACCCCACTTCAGATGCCAGTGGCAAGCCCACATTATCTCATCTATGCTTCTGACGAAACAGCTATAGATTCAAGGTTCCAACGACCCCCTCATTGGATTTGGTTAATTTTCTAGAGTGGCTCACAGAACTCAGAGAAACATTTTACTTACTAGATTACTGGTTTATTATGAAAGGATATAACTCAGGAACAGCCAGATGGAAGAGGTGCCTAGGACAAGGTACGGGGAAGGGGCATGAAACTTCCATGCCCTCTCCGAGCACCACTCTCCCAAATCTCCATGTGTTCACCAACCTGGAAGCTCTCTGAACCCTGTCCTTTTGGGTTTTATGGAGGCTTCATTACATAGACATGATTGATTAAATTATTGGCCATTGGCGATTGATTCAACCTCTAGCTCCTCCCCACCCATCATCTGGGTGGGACTGAAAGTTCCAACTGTCTTATCATGTAGTTCCCCTGGCAGGCAGCTCCCATCCTTAGGTGCTTTCCAAAAGTCACCTCATTAACATAAACCCAGTTGTGATAGAAAGGGACTTGTTATGAATAACAGGACACCCATTTCGCCTGTATGGCTCTGAAGTGATTTCAGGAACCAAGGCCAAGAGACCAAATATTATAACAAAAGATGCTCCCATTGTGCTTATCACTCAGGAAATTCCAAGGATTTTGGGAGCTGTGAGTCAGGAACCCTAGCCAGAGCCCAAATAAATGTTGCTTATAAATCACAATATCTCAAAAGAAAAAAAATTCTTAAAAGATCCTGCTTGCCATTTAAAATAGAATCTTCCAGAAATTACCTAGCTTGTGCCTAAAATGTCAGAGCTAATTTAAATGAAAGACTGACACCACTTGGTCCAGAAGTATCTCTTTTCCAGAGTTTGAATATCCCTGTCTGCTCTTTATGCTACAAGGAAAATTTAAGTATGCCTTTGCGGAGGATAGTGACAAAGGAGAGAGGGCAGAGAACTTTCAGCTAAATCCTTGCTTGATGTTATAGTGCCCTGTTAAAAAGTAAAAATAAAATAAAGTACTTTCTTGTTTGTTAATACTTTATAACAAGCACAGAATTTTTAGGAACTAAAAATACCATCAGGGATCAAGTGGCCTTTTTTGCATGTGAATTCTCTATAATTACGTAGGAAAATGACAGGGTCTTAAATATACCAATTTCCTCTTAGACAGAGGGTAAATAGTTAGGAATTCCAATCCACTGAAGCAGAAATCAGAAAGTAGGCTGGATATTTCTTTATGAACTTTTAATATCTCAAGGATAGTATACTTGTAACAGCAGGCACTCCAGGACCAGTTCAACTGACCCCATCTTATCAACAGAGTAATAAAGAAATTGTCTTTCAGAAAATTTGCAAAGTAACATAGCCAGCGCATGTACAGAAGAAGAAATCTTGACCTGAAATGACCAAGGAACCAAAGATTCTCCTCCCCATGGAACCGAAGGACTGGGACATGACTGGAACTTAAAAGCTGGACTCTTATTAGAAGCAAGGGGTCCATCATTCGGGAAGATCTGGTATTAAAATTCCTTCTTCACCTCATCATAAATGTTTAGAACCTTACCATAAGTGCTTGAATCCCACCAACCAAAACCTGTCCTGCCCCCATTTCTGTGCGCCAGCCTGTTCTCCCTAACCCCTAAAATTTCATCCCACATCCTGAATCAGGGAGACAGATCTAAGGGCACACACCCCCTGTCTCCCTGCAGGTCGATCTTGCAGAATAAAGTTGATCTCTTTTCCCAAAAGCTGATGCCATAATTAATTGGCTTGTTTGTGTGCATTGGGTAGGAGAACCCCATTTTTGTGTGGTAATGTACTTATTTCCAACTCTGAATTTCCTCCAATTCTGAATTTGTTGTATATCTTACCGAAGCAGATCTGGCTGTTGTTGATTGTGGTGGGGGCTCATTGCCTAGCTATTTTGGGGAGATGCTATGCTCATTATGCTGCTGCCTCTACTACCTCCCTGCACAGATAATGAGCCAGGAAAAAGCTTTAAGTGGATAAATCCTAAATTCAATCCAGTAAAAAGTGACAGTGGCTGATGTGATGGTTATTTGACCACGTGGTCTCAGACCTAGTCACCCCAGACTCCTCATGCAGTGAAGTGGGTTAATTTCCCTCCCTCCTTCAGAAAGTTGCCTGATGTATGACCCCATGTGACACACCCCAGCTTCATCTTTGAAGTCAGCAAAAGTGCTGAAAGTCCATAAAACCACTGGACAATAAAATGATTATACCATAAAAGTATTCTTCTTTTCTTCTTTTTCTTGTTCTTATCAATACAGAATGAAGAATTTGTAGAAATTAGGGGCATGAGTGTTTGAAGTTTTGCGAGGGATTTTGTGAGGGCTTGTGAGGTCACATGTAGGATTTAAGGTTTATCAAGTGCCAGCTGTCACATTTTATCCTCTGGCCCAACAAAGTTTAAAAGGTGTCCAATTAGGGGAGGTTCATTTGAAGCAATCTGTGCACATTCCTGAATGACTGATGGCACAGCCCCCTGTTGGGAAACAATTTTCCAGGGACTTCTCACATTTCTCTATGTCTTTTGAGTAGAGGCAGTGAGAGCTTTTGCTCTGGACTCTCATTTCAAGGACGTTTGTATA
Source organism: Equus caballus (assembly GCF_041296265.1). Taxonomy (NCBI): domain Eukaryota; kingdom Metazoa; phylum Chordata; class Mammalia; order Perissodactyla; family Equidae; genus Equus; species Equus caballus. Next base: position 30,103,343 of record NC_091715.1, on the reverse strand, counting down.
GGTAAATAGCCTTGGGTGATAGAGACAGTGTCTCATTCCTTGGTTGGAAGACAGATCTGTTAGCTCTCCAGGACTATAAAGATAATGTCTCCCTTAGGGTAAAGTTTAGGCAGATTTATCATCAACTTCTTATAAAGGATTTTGGTTTCTTAAGCTGAGGATTCCTCAGCTGTGACACAAACCCAATGTGTGCACAGTATCCATTGGGACTGCTCCATCCCAATTCTATGGGACTGGAGGGATAAGAGGAAGAGATGCAAGTATGAAGCTCCTGCTGCCTGCTGTTTTGTGAGTAATAAAGACCTTTGTCTCTGACCTTGGAGTATTGCATCTTCTGCCAGCAGCCATTAAAATGTGACAGACTAAATTGTTAGCTTGCAAGTGGGGTAAAATCTCAGATCAGTGATAGTTTTGACAAACATCTCCTCTGTGTTTGCTCTTGAAACTGTGGTGCAATCTGTCTTTTAAAAACTATTTCAAGGATATGCAGCACTGGTGAATGCCCCACAGTGAACATTTCTCAATCCTCTACCTTGAAATAGGTGCAATGATTTAGGGATTTGGCTTTTCAGACAGTCTTTACCTAGATGTGTTGTTCTTTCTACCAGCACCTTTTCCACAATGTCCATGATGTAATCATGAAATTTCATTAGACTTTTTGATGAAAGTAAGGTACAATATGTCAATACATTCTCCTTGATTTATTAGTCCTTAACACCAACCATAAAGTTTTTGAATTATTATATTTTATAATCTAATGCCATCAAAGGGGTTCAGAACAGGCCTCCCCAGGATGTGCCACTTTGGCATGTGGAATACTTGAGCTAAAAGCAATCAAGACCCTGTGGGCTTGAGAAACTTTTACTTCTCCTTTTAAGAATTTAAATTGGAGGGCTTACCCATAATAAAAGTTATTACCAGAAATAAATTTAATGGCCTATCTGTATGGCAAGGCAAACCTCTAATTACTGAACATCTGCTCTTCTTATAGTCCTGTGAATTACCCTTCTCTCAGGCCTCTGTCCCATTCCTTAGCTCAAGATGACGTAGATACCTCATTTTACCTCTTTGTCTCTGACCCTCTCATGTATGTGGTATTCCTGTATGTACACAATTAAATTTTATTTTTTCCTATTAATCTGTCTCTCTCTCTCTCTCTCTTTTTTTTTTTTTTGCTGAAGAATATTAGCCTTGAACTAACATCTGTGACAATCTTCCTCCACCTTACACGTGGGTCCCCGCCATAGCATGGCTGATGAGTGGTGTAGGTCCACGCCCAGGATCTGAACCTGTGAACCTGGGCCGCCAAAGTGTAGCATGCTGAACTCAACCATTTTGCCATGGGGCTGGTCATAGCTATACGTGTACATGAATTTAATTTGCTCACGGCACGCACAAGGGAATAATTATAATTGTATTAAGTAGATGGTTTCAATTATATAAACATGTCTTTGTTTTCCTAGTTCCTTCATTCCTGATGTGTGTGTGTGTGAAAAGGAACTTGAAACATTGAAACATTTTAGGTAGGAAACTAATGCACCAGAGGCATTAAAGTGTGAGACAAATGGATTCTTCTTCTAACTCTAATTTAGGCTGTTCCGATGACCTTGGTCAAGTCATTTAATCTCTCAGGGCCTCTATCTGTTCATTTTAATGGCTTGGATTAAATTATTTCTGAGGGCAACTCTAAAATTTTATGAAACTGTGTCCTTTTTTGTTCTTAATACAGTCACTGTTATGTTGAGAATTTTTCAGAAACGGATTCTAGATCAACTTCTGATATTTGAAAACTTTCCCATAGACAATGTATATATAATGAAGAAGATACCACAAAACAAAAGATTTTGAGAAGTGGCCATAAACTCATCTATGATAAAAGATTTACCCGGCTTCATCATGGATATTAGATTCTGATCTTTAGGTACTTTCTTGCATTGCCCCATTACCCCTAATAGGTATTTCTTTGGTGGTGAGATTATTTCCTTAAAGAGTAGAATACTATAATCTTCTCTATCATTGATTAAAATAGATGATAACTTAAAAGTTGCATCAGAAGCTAAACATTTTTGCAGATAGGGCTCATTCAGCTTCTTAAATGATGAATGAAAAATTATTCTAGACAGAGAGAGTAAGGCAGATGTGTGCAGGTTTTGCTTCAATGCCTTTCTCTGGCACAGATCTTTTGTGGTGCTCCAAACTTCCCTCCCATTTGTTCTGTCCTGCAAGCTCAGTGCTGTGTCCCCTAACAGGGCCTCTTATTTTGGATGTGTCTGTCCCTTTCTCTACAACTCAAAATGTATTACATTCTCCAACAGTTCCTAATGTCCTGGTTCACTGACCACCAAAATGATTGTCTGTGAAGCCATGGTGATGGCCCCAAGTCATTTTTTTCTGTTATTCATTTGTAGTAGCTAGCTATAAGTGCTATTTTTCATGGCCGGCATTCATTTCCACTTCCTCTGGTTAGAGCTTTTCTATTTTCCATTAAGGGAGTATCCCACCCCACTGTATGTAATTGAAGGGGAGCAGAATTTGCCACCCCAAAATATGCCTCTTTGGCATAAGGATTATTTTAGACTGATTATTTTTAAGACATAGCAGATGCAGGAGAAGCTCTGAAAACTGAATAGAAATTACTCATTTGTATGAGGTATTTACATTTATAAGGGAAATGTTTTGTAAGTGTGTCTCCCTCTCTGTTCCAGGAAGAGAAGGATGACTAAATCTCTAGAAACTCTTATCAGTGGAGAAGGCACAGAACTTAATTCTACATAACAACCATGCCCTTGTTTACTGTGCTTTTCCTGATAATCTCCCATACCCCCCATCTTCTTTTCTCTTTATTTGAAGATGGTATTTCAGGTGGTGGGCTTGGGCCATTTTGAGGGAGTTACTCAGTTTTCCTGGATATCTCCCAGGTATACAGGAGGTATACATGTTATTAAACTTCTGTTTGTTTTTCTCCTGTTAATCTGTCTTTTATTACAAGGGGGGCCTCAGCCAAGAACCTAGAAGGGTAGAAAGAAAATTACTTTTCCTCCTCCACATAATCATGCTATCTTCCTTTTCTCTGGCCTCCCTCCCTCCCTTCCTTCCTTCTTTCCTATTGTCGACTCAGAATAACCAGTAGCCATTCTATAGATAAGAGAGAGAGGTGAGTTTTAGTTGAGCTAGAGTAAGGATTATAACCTCGGAAGGCCTTTTCCAGAAAGGAAGAAAGCGTTGTGGAAAAGCATGGTTTTCAGTACAGTCTTATACATTTTTAGAACAAAGAACATACATTAAACATGCCCAGGATACATTTTCATCAAAGTTTCAAAGAGGTATTCAGTTGCAAATTAGCAGGTCAACATGACCCTGTTGTCTGGGAAAGGGACTAATAATGCAGGTGTCACCAATAGGGCACAGGAGGGGAAGTATGCATTCTTATCTTAAGAGTGCCTTCTTTACTGGTTAAAGCAGATGTATAATGTATGTTTGATAGGCCATAAGTCAGCCTTCTTTAATTCAAGCCAAATCAATTTTGAACCCGAATAGTTACCCCATATGCCTTAATATGTGAAAATCTCTTGTCACTATTGAAAAGAACTGCCAATCTACAAACTTCATAATCAATATATAGTTACAAAAAAGAAGTGTTTCTAAGGTCTGAACCAAAAATCAGTTAATGTGTTAGCACAAGATCTGATAAGATGCAATACATTACAATTTTAATTGTAATACATTTAAATTAATGTGTTTTGTATTACTGTTTTAAAATATTTCGATATTATGTTAAAATTTATAATTGAATCAAACATTTATAGAATCCCCAACTCAAAATGCATAATCCAGATGGCAAAGCACTGATATTACTTTTCTCCATCCTTCTAATATGTTTCAGGATCAAAACAGTTCCTTCTTAAAATAATGCCTAGCAGCCAAGAAAGTAGCATACTGATGTGGACAATTGCAAATATAATTTTGCCAAACGAGATTGGAACTTGATTTGGGTGACATTTATAAATTAGAGTTTGCTGTTTAATTATTTTGCAGGACAGCTGTGTTTTGCTTAATGGTATGGATCATCATAACCCAGATAATTTTGTAGCTGAAGTCAGGGGTAAATGGATTAAAGATCATTACAATGTAAAAAAGCAAATCCATTGGAAAAATGATGACATGTAAATAGGAAAAAGTAAATTAGTTTTATAAGAAATATTTTAAAGGTGAAAACTAGTCTCTATATGTTAACTTCAGAGGAAACACTGAAAATAGCTGATTGCTTTTTGCTTTTTTCATAAATAATTCTCTAGTGGGAAAATTCCAGCTCAATGATGAGTCAGGAAGTCTGAAATTTAGTCTCATTTAGTTACTGGTTTACATATTAACTTGTAGGGGCTATTAACTTTTGCACTTCAGTTTCTACATTTAAAAAATAAAACAACAACCACAAAAATGGAATGGGACCAACATTTATAATGAACCTAGAAAGGGCTGAGTTTTAGATATGTTCGGTTGGGGAGGAAAAATTTTTGTTCTACCCTTCTAGGTTCTTTGGCTGGTCTAATAATCAAACTAACATAAGACAGAGTAACAGGAGAAAAACAAATTTAATTATGTATGTATGGGAACCCCATATGAATATGGGCAGTTGAAGCTTAGATGCCATCCTGAGCTAAGGAATGGGCTAGGGTCCTGGGCCTTCAAAAAGGAGGAGGGTAATTCACAGGACGATAAGACGGGCCGATGTTTGGTAATTAGATGTTTGTCCTGTCACACAGATAGGTCATTCAGATGAAATTATCTCTGGTAATTGCTCTCTCTCTGAGCCAGGCCCCCTGTCTAAATTCTTTTAGATAGTTAAGGGAGAGGTAAAAGCTTTTCTTGAATCTGCTGAGTCTTGATTGCCTTCAGCTCAAAATAGTCCTCATGCCAAAGTGGCATATTTTGGGAAGGCTTATTCTGAACCCCTTCAATTCTCTCAGTTAATTGTCTCAATAATCCCAATAGGAATATGTTGTATCTCCATTTTGCAGACAAGAAAACTGAGGTTGAAATATGTTAATTTGTCCATATTAACACAGCTATTAAAAAATCCAGCTCTAGCCCACATTGAGGATATTCTGACTTTGTGATAGATGCTTACTACTCTGTCACTGCTTATGTGTATATACAGCTACTTAGAAAATCTGAAAGATTCATGAACTATAGATTAAAGCATATATTATTATCATTGCTTGAAATAGATTACAAACAGGGAAGGACTCTGTATCAAAGATTATATTGTTTAATAGCCATTAGAAAATAAGAAAAACATATTATTTCACAATTACTAAAGAGGTAGAATCTAAACAGAAAACATACAATGGAGAATTAAAGGAAAAATTAGTCTTTTGGGGCATCTGATATAAAGTAATAAACACTGAGCGTGTTTTGTCATAATAAAGAGAGAGGAGGTAAAATATCCAATATCATAAATAGAAAAGGAAATTAATAAAACCTTGAAGGCATTAAAAATATATGAGAAGATGTTATGAACAGATTTTTAGCAATATATTTGAAAATTTAGATTAAATAGAAAAAACGCAAATTACCAAAACCAATACAAGAAGTAATAGAAAACCCAAATAATTCTATGTCTTTTAAAGAAGTAGAATTTGTAATTTAAAATCTCCTCACTCCCACCCCTACCCCTACAAAGATATTGTCTAGCCTCAGAGGGTTTTACCCATGAATTCTACCAAATATTTAAGGAAAAAAATAACAGCAATACTATGCAAAAGATGAGAGATACTTTTCTAATTCTTTCACTAGTGCAGTACAACCGTGGTGTCAAAAATGAAAAACGCAAAGGCATTACAATAAAGAAAAATATGGGTCAGTCTCTCTCATGAAGACAGATGCAAGAATCCTACATAGAATATTAGAAAATAGAAACTTTTAACCTAGAGGTATCTGGGTTAATATACCTCCAAATTCTTGAATCTCCACATTTCCCTGAATTCTCTGAGCCTACTGAAGTGCCCCACTCCTATCTATTAATGGATAACCCTACCCACTTGTTTGAAGATAATATGAAGATGATACAGAAGTTTCCTCTCTACAGGGCAACATGCACCCTCCTCCCCGGGAACTGCTCCTATTTTTTGTCCTGGATACTAAGCCATAACTAGGTTTAATTTATAACATAACTCGTTAAGAGACATGCTAGGTCTGTTAAAGGAAGAAAGAGACCATACTATAAAAAATCTGAAATACCTAAATCAACATATACCACCAAGAGCTGTAAAAGTCAATCCAAGACTGCAGTTAGAGGGTGCTGGATCAAGTGTGGGCAGAACATAAAGATAGAAAGCTTATTGATTTGTGAGCACTCTTCTGGGATACAGGATTTAACACCTTCGGAAGGACCCACAGGTATTGTATGAACATGCTGAAGCATGGGAAAAGCAATAGTTTTTATAATTGAGGTAGAAAAACCAGACATAACACTACAGACATTGGGGGGAGGTATTAAAATGCTCATAAAAGTGAGCATACTAGAATGGATACACTATGTAATATAGGAAAACCCACCAGATGAATGTTTCACAGTAGGGCTCAGAGGGTACACCTTATCCCAAATGGTAAGAAATATGCTGATGATAGGGACAATCACACCAATAAAAATTTCAGTGGTTGTTCTCTGTAGGTAAGGGCTGACAGTAAGAGCTGCTATTACAGAATTGGGCTCATGATAGTGAAGAAGGTAGTAGGGACTTAAAGCAATAAACAGGTGGCAGTGTGTAATTATCAGAAGTCAGATGGATGAAATAATTGTTTTGAGCAGAAAAGACAAAGTAGCAGCCAGAGAAGTCTGAGCTGTAGAAGGTTATGGGGATGATTATCAGAATATAGCTTCTCTAGGAGCCAAATAGATGGGCAGTTGACAAGGGGTCGGTTCAATCAGTACAATCGAAAGAAATCAAGGATAGATTATCAGGAAACTTATTATCCAATATAAGTCACCATCCCTTGCTCAGTTTCCAGAACTGAGCCAGTTTTGAGACCCATAACTCTCGGATTGAAGGAGAGGCCTGGACCCCAGGAAGAAAGACTCTTTAAAACAATGACAAGTGTATGCAATAACAATTCCTCCAATGCTTTCTCAATTAGAACTATGGCCATTTGTTTATGTAGCTGTGCCCTAGGCTAAATAAATATACAAACATCTCAAGGGCTATTGGACATAGGATCCAAGCTGATGTTGGAATCCAGAAATTCAAAGGATCACAAGGACTCCTGTTAGAGTTAGGGCATATAATAGCCAGGTAATAAATAGAGTCCTGTTCAGGTTCACCTCACAGTTAATTCATTGGGTACACAGCGTGAAATATGCAAGTAGAATAGATAATGTTGGTAGTTGGCAGAATCCCACATTGGTTCCTTGGCCTTAGGGTAAGAGTTATGATAGTGTGGAAGGCAAGTAAAAACTTAAGAAACTACCCCAATGCTCAATCAAGGCAGTAAATAAAAACCAATCCTACATTCCAAGGACAGCAGCACCTAAAGAATGCAGAATTGGTGGTCCCTATCATATCTCCATTTGATTCATCAGTCTGATGCTTTCAAAACCCAAACACATTCTGGATTATATTAGTGGACTACTGCAAACTCAAACACTTAATATCCTCAACTGCAGCTACTGCCAGAAGTGGTGTCTCCGCTAGAGCAGATTGACACAACCACAAGTACATGGTAAGTAGTCATCGATCTGGCAAATGCATTCTCTTCCGTTTCTATCAGAAGGGAGCGTCATAAATAGCTTGAATTTACTAGGAATAGATAACCATATATGTTTGTAGTCTTGCCCTAGGTCTATATTAAGTCTCTTACCCTCTGATAGAATATACTCTGAAAACACCCGGACTGTCTGGACATTCTGCAGAACATCACAATTTCCAAACATATTGATTATAGCTCACTAACTAGACCAGTAAGAAGTGGAAAGTATGTTGAAAGTCCTAGTAAGGAGCATGTACACCAAAGAGATGGGCCCACCACATTGGTAAAAATGTTAAGGGTCCGGTGGTCTGAGATATGCCAGCACATCTCCTCCAAAGTAAAGGGCACATTATTGCATCTCAGACATTCCTCCACAAAGAAGAAAGCACAATTCCTGAGAAGCCCTTTTGGGTTCTGCGCAATGCATAATCCATAACTGGCAATACTGTTCCAGCCTATATTGAGTGACATAAAATCGTCTTAGCTTTGTGTGGGGCCCAGAGCAGGAAAGGACTCTGCATCAGGAACAGGCCTCAATGCAAATGGTCCTACTGCTTGACCCATATAATCTGAGAGACCCTATGGTATTATAGGTGCTAGAGGTGGCAAAAGACACCATTTAGAGTTTATGGCAAGCCCCAACGGGAGACTCATAACACAGACTTATAGAGTTCTGGAGTAAGACTATGCCATCTGCAGTGGAGAATTGTACATATTTCAAAAAACACTTTCTGATCTGCTTTGTGATATTGATATTTTTGGTGAATATAGTCCAGTTATTTTGCAGAATTTCTCTCACTCTGGGGTTTTCTGTTCTTTCCTCATCATTAGATCATAATGTGCATTTTTTTCAGGAAGATTACAATATTGATGTGTTTCCTTCTCAGTGAATCATATTAGGAGGCATATGACTGGTGATGTTACTTTTGATCGTTTTGTTAAAGTAATACCTGCCAGGGTTCTCCATTATAAAGTTAGCACTTTTCTTTCTCTTTGGGGGGAGATTCTTTGAAATGATGTCAATATCTTATTGCTCTGCAGATTTTCACCCACTAGTTTTAGAATCTGTTGATGATTCTTGTTTGGATTAATTTTCATCATGGTCATCAACAAATTTATTCTTTCTACATTTACTAATTGGTTTCCACTATAAAGTATAACTTTCTATTCTCTGACACTTCTCCAACAGGTTATCTGGGTTTTGTTCACCCAATTACAACATGTGGGGGGGGGTGGTTTCCTCCACACCAACAAGCAAGCAATTTTTAGACACAAGCTCTGTGTCCTACAGTTCAACTCAATTCTGACACTATCTGCTTAGAGATAGCATCAGATCTCACAGGCTGAGGGCTGTCCTACAAGAATGCCTGGCCCCAATTTAGACACCAATGGCAAGTCTAGGTTATCACCTGTGCTTCTGACCAACCGGCAATAGATCCAAGGTTCCAACAACCTCCTCCTTGGGTTTGATTAATTTGCTAGAATAGCTCACAGAACTCAGAGAAATATTTTACTTACTAGATAACCGGTTTCTTATAAAAGGATATAACTCAGGAACAGCCAAATGGAAGTGATTCATAGGGCAAGATATGGGGAAGGGGTGCAGAATTTCCATGCCCTCTCCAGGTGCGCCACTCTCCTCAGATCTCCACTCATTCACCAACTGAAAGCTCTCTGAACTCTGTCCTTTTGGGTTTTTATGGAGGCTCCATTACATAGGCATGACTGATTAACTCATTAGCCATTGGTAATTGATTCAACCTCTAGCCTCTCTCCCCTCCCTGGGGGTCAGGGGATAAGACTAAAAGTTCCAACTTTCTAATCACATGGTTGATTCCCTTGGCCACCAGCCCCCATCCTTAAGTGGGGTGCAAAAGTCACTTCATTAACATAACAAAAGACACTTGTTGCTAGGATATTATAAATCACAGTATCACACATGTCTACACCAATTTTAGATTTATCAATTTATCTAAATATCTTTTTACATGTCTATACCTATATATACTCCCTTGCTTTGGCTTGCCCTCTCTTGTTCTTAGAAATATCCCATTAGCTGATGAAAAATCAAGCATTTTCCCTCCCATAATTTCAACTTTATTTTCCTTCTACTATATAAAGCAAATATCAATATACCTTCTTCTTTTCTGATTAAGTAGAAATGGAAACCATGTAACATTTTATGATATTGTTTGCTTGATAAATATTGATTTTATCCTCTTTTGCTGGAAGGTGTTTTCTTTCTTTCTGAAACTCCAATTCCTTTTCTATCATCCTTTTATCCACTGAATATTATTAAATTTGTAGAATTCAAATAGATGAAATAGTGACATAAAATCTAGTTCTGTGTTCTATATCCAGCCTTTTCCTTCTGCTGGATGTTTGCTTGTTTGCTTTCTTCAAATATATACAACACACTGTTTTAGACTTCTATTGAGCCGCAAACACACACATCCATAAACATGTGTGTTATCTTTTATTTTTTATAATAGCAGCACTGTTTTTTGTTTCGAGTAAAATTTTATAAATCAGATTTACTTATTCATTGAGCATTTATTTTCATCTACATTCACTCTCTGACTTATAATAATGGAAATTGAAAATTACACAGTAAAATTATGTGGCAGGATGTATATAAATCTAACAAGACAAATCAAATAAACAAACCAGAGATCATGCTATTTCTATTTGGACCCTATGATAATTCTAGAGCCAAAGCATTTAAGCAGATCCTTTAAGTTATTTAACATACAACTCAATTCACCTTAATATTTCTCTTAACTTTGTCCACATCTATGTCAATCCTTCCTTTATTAAGTTTCCTAAGCGTGCTAACTGAAGGAGTGAGAAACAGCAATGGAGATTGTCCGGGAGCATCTAGCATATAGCCTGCCTCCCAGTGTTGCTCAGCTCTGGCCTTTTCTCTCCATTTCATTAGCAAAATAACTTTCCAGGCATCTTTGTTCTCTTAACATCAGGCAAAGGTTTCAGATTTGAACCCAGGTAAGCACTAAAAGGTAAGAATAAATTCTTTGAAAAAAAATATCTCACTCCAAATTCGTTTGGAATTACTCCTTAAACCACAGTCTAGCTTAACATCACTTGACCATCAGCTACAGAAGCTGAAGAAGCTATTTATTCTTTGAAATTAAGATCTGTTTACTTGACCTTAACAGTTGTCCTCTGCTTTTGAAGTGTTTTTGACTTTTTCGATCTAAATTTTTCTTATTTGAAGAAAAGGACAAATAACCTAATAGAAGATATAAAGACATGTATATTTCATAAAGGAGGAAGCATATATAAGGGAAAAATTCTGAAAAAGTGGTCAGTCATGTTGATGAGCAAGGAAATGCAAATCAATACTAGAATGAGATGCCATTTTGCACTAAGCTTACTGGTGAGAGTAAGACATTTGATAATACCAAGTGTTGGAGAAGACCTGGATTATTGTGATATTTTTAGACATTGCTGGGAAAAGTATTGATTACTACAACCACTTAACAGTTGGAAATATCTTGTAGAAATGAACATTTGTATACCCTATAGCCCAGCAATTACCCTGCAAGTCATATACCCCAAAGAAACTTTTACATACATACACCACCCCATCACCAACACCACTACCACCACCACCACCACCAATACCACCATCATGAGATATGCACAGTAATGTTCATAGAAGCTCTTATATTGTCTGGAAACCTGAAAACAACTACCAGCAGGAGAATGGATAAATAGTAACACATAAATGATTGAACAGTAGCTGTTTGCAATAATAAAGATGAATCTTAGTGATTTAATTTTGAATTAAAAAAAATAATCCTCTAAGTGTCATGTTGTGAAATAATATCATGATATAAAAACTGATTTCTCTGGGGCCAGCCTGGTGATATAGTGGTTAAGTTCACATGCTCCACTTTGGCAGCTTCGGATCCCAGGCGTCGACCTACACACAGCTCATCAAGCCATGCTGTGGTAGCATCCCACATACAAAGTAGAAGACGATTGGCACAGGTGTTAGCTCAGTGACAATCTTCCTCAAGCAAAAAGAGGAAGACTTTCAAGAGATGTTAGCTCAGGGCCAATCTTCCTCACCAAAAAAAACCCCCACTGATTTCTCTGTCATTCCTAACAATTCCTTTTATTTGAATCACACAATCCTTCCCCATTAACACAAGACTAGAAGGCTGAGGCATTCCATGCTTCTTGCCCTAGAAGAATGACAACATACAGCAGAATGGTGAGGCAAAGAGTAAAATTGTTTTAGTGCCATCAATTTGGTTTTGAATATCAAAGGCAAATCTCTGAAAGAATCAAGAAATACATTTTAGTCTTAAACAAAGGTTTGAAAAAAAGTAGAAGAAAGTTATCCAAAACATCAACCAAAACAAAAGCTTATACTTAAGGGTGACTAGTTAAAACTGTCCCTTTTAAAGTGAAGAACAGGGAGCCAGCCCGGCGGGACAGCGGTGCGCACGTTCCACTTCTCAGCGGCCCGGGGTTTGCCGGTTTGGATCTCGGATGCGGACATGGCACCGCTTAGCAAAAGCCATGCTGTGGTAGGCATCCCACATATAAAGTAGAGGAAGATGGGCACGGATGTTAGCTCAGAGCCAGTCTTCCTCAGCAAAAAGAGGAGGACTGGCAGTAGTTAGCTCAGGGCTAATCTTCCTCAAAAAAACCGTGAAGAACAGAAAACCATGTCCACTATCACTGCTACATTTCAATATTGTATTTGCAGTTCTGGGTTGCAGAGACAAGAAAGAAGTGTAAGGATGGAAAGGAAAAAAGAAAACTGACTTTTCTGTGTAAGATAGAATAGTCCATATGTTGAGATGAAGCTTCCATCAGCCTAGATTCCTGAGAGACCTCAATGAGACACCATCCCTGCCAATTCATACAGCATATTTGGTGTGAATGAGAAATAAACTTTTGTTGTTTTGAACCACTGAGATTTGGGGGTTGTTTGTTCCTGACTTATCCAAATTGATATAGGTAACTTCAATTCAATCTATACTGCTTTATATCTAGCTGGATAGCTTTATATCTAAGCTGTATTGTCTATAATTTCATATGCCTGAAATAGTTTGTAATATTTATTTGAGAATAAACAGAATGCATGAAAATATAAATTTCTCTAATCTGGAAAATAGACAAAGTTAACTCAGCCAGAGTAAGAGAGAGTCAGAGAGGGATACAGTTGTGTTTGACATGTGAATCTCTTAGTGGGGAAGGGTCTTAGGTTTCCCCTCTTCCCTCTCAGGGAGAGACAGTGTGGTTGGGAAAAAAAAAAAAAAAGACTGGTTTAAAAGAATGGGAAAATAGATAGCATACGGAGGAGAAATGGCAGGAGAAAAGATCTGGAATGAGATGACCTTAACACACCCAGAATCTTTCTCATGGGATAGCATCTGCAAGTTACCCTGGCTTTGCCCTCTTTCCCAACAAAGGGGTTCAGAAGGGCTGAGAGATGGTGATGGTCTGTAAAGGGCCTCATGACTAAGAGAAAAAGGACACAGAGCAGGTGGATGGACTGAAAGAGCCTGGAACCATGGCAGAACTGGGAGTCAGGTGCCAATGTAGAAAGCTGTCAGTGACCAAAGGTGAGTCAAGTTCCCCCTCAGAGGACATCTGCATGAAGATCTGTTGACAATCTAGATTTAGGAGTTTTCTAAAATGCAATTATTCTATGTGAGCCCTTGAACATATTTGCCACCCTAAGAAGAGAAAGGAGAAATATTCAAAAATCCTTAATTGCCTGAGTTTAAATTTGATTTGACTAAGAAAATTCTATAATGATGATGACTGAATGAAATTTTTTGCCTTCATGCTGAATTGGGATTTGAAATGAAGGCTGAACATTTACAAAGGTAAAAGTTAGTACCATTATTTGCTTACTTGCATTTGTCGGCCAATCAAAAACTCCCTCAAAGATCTGGTTGGACATCATTAGTAAATTAGACATACTGAGAGGGAGATCACTGGGGAATGGGTTAGATTTGGGTAGGGAAGCAATCAGCAATTTCTCAACATGGTAAATTTGAGATGCCTAATAAGCCTCAAAGTAGTGGAAGTTGGATATCAGTAGAGAAGTGTGGAGTAGATATGTACATTTGGGGGCTTTTAGATATAAATGGGCATTTAAAGTTAAGTACCTGGCAATCAGATTACATTATAGAGTACACAGAGAGAAAAGAATAGATCTGAGATGTGAACTTTGAGGCATTCCAACATTTAGAGATTAAGAAGAGGTTGTTACTCCAACGAAGGAGACAAAAACAGCAGCAAATGCAGTAGTGGAAGAAAACAGGACAGCATGGTGTTCTGGATGCCAAATAAAGTTTCAAGAAGGAGGTGACCAACAGTGTCAATAGTACGAGAGGAAAGATGGGAACTGAATAACGGCCGTTGGATTTGGCAATGTGGACATAATAGATGACCTTGCAAGTGCAGTTTTGTGAGGGTTGGAAATGAGAGGATTGTGCAACCATCCAAATCCCAGACAGTTGGTCTTCCTATCCTTATATGGTTTCTCCAAGAAAGTTTTGTCAATGACTGGGCACCTAAGAAGCTCCTTGATAAAGAAATTATTCATTCAAATATGTCTGGAAACACTGTGTACCACATCTAGCCTTGGAGATTCCTAAAGAAAACAAGCAAATTAAAAGACCTAAGGAATCAGAAAAGAGACTTGTTTATCTTTATTTCACCTAGAAATTCTTAAACTTGTGTCCTATAAAATGTACACGTGCATGCATGCGTGTGTGTATGTGTGCACGTGTGTAAGGCCCACAATCTCTTACCTGAAGCTCTTTTGGTTAGATGTAATTTGAAAACCAAAATATTTCAGATTTCATAAAGATAATGAAGTTGATAGTGCATAGTTTATGTAATTCTGCCAGCAGGGAATCAAACACATTAACACTTTTGCAGTTTTTTTATGAAAAGTTTCACTCTGTTATAAATAAAAACTATAAATAGCCTCACACTTCTTTAAGTTTAGGTGTCAAAGAACTGTGTGCTAAATTTCCTAAGAAGATAATTTCAGTTTCAGAAGTTTTTGGGTTTCACAGTTGTGGGATTCTATTAGGATTCAGTGGAAATGTTTCCTAGAACAAAGTTTGTGCAGCACTAACATATGACCTTGAAGTGAGGATCAAGAACTGATAGTAACCTTTAGGGTAAAATAGACATATGGGCATTTTCTCAGTACCGTTTAATTGCAGCAGATGCTATTTGACCCAGGCAACATACATGTGGATTCATATCATAAGAAAATAACATAGGTATGCACTTTATAATTTCAAAATGTTATGTGAGCATAAAGATGATATGAAAATGATAACAAGCACAATGTTTTTGTGTTTTAAAAATGAAAACAAAAATTAATTGAAAGCATTACTAAACAATTTTGAAAAGGAAGATGAGGGGAGTGGATGGAGAGAAAGAGGTTCTCCCTGAAAGTCTTAGTAAAATAAAGACACGTTAATAAACAATTATCAAGTGCTTATTTCTTACAACACTACATTTGGTGTTATGGGAGAGAGCAAAAAAAAAAAAGAAGCCACTGTGGCTCCCTTGGAGATTATAGCTACCGGAATATTCATGTTATAAGTTGATCAAACTAGAGTTGTACAGAACCTATGGTTAGAGAAAACCCGGTCGTAGAACAGTCAGTGCCAATCTATATATGTAGGTCATCTTGCTTCTAGGCTATTCATTCCATTCAAGTGAATCAGTCATAAAGAAAAGCTAAAATATTCCATTCTTGCACTTTTAAGCTGTTTTTCCAGCTTCTATAATCTACCATCCAAAAGTGATAAGTCGACCCCACTCTTCAGTGAATTGCAACAGATGCAGCCAGTATGTCGTTTACTAACCAAGGCCTAACGGAGGGAAGTTCCACAGGAATTTGTGATGACCTTGGAAATCGCAATTAAAATAATTTACTCCCAGGGTCAGCCCCGTGGCCGAGTGGTTAAATTCGTGCACTTCGCTTCCTGCCCAGGGTTTCACTGGTTCGGATCCTGGGCACAGACATGGCACTGCTAATCAGGCCATGCTGAAGTGGCATCCCACATAGCACAACTAGAAGGATCTGCAACTAGAGTATATAGAATATACAACTATACACTGGGGGGCGTTGGGGAGGAGAAGAAAAAAAAAAGATTGGTGACAGATGTTAACTCAGATGCCAATCTTTAAAAAAAAACAACTTAGTCCCGCTTAGTTTATAGGTGGCCTTTGGGAATGGTAGCGAGAAGGATGGAATTGAAAGGGGAGAAATGAGGACTTCTAATTCCAAAATAAAATACATATATATACACAAAATGAAATGAAATGGGGACCTAAGTGTATAGAAAAAACAAGCCAGAAAGGTTGTGTCACTGAGGAGTAAGAACACGGGATGATAGAATGTCACCTCTTCATTTTCTCCTTGTTCTCATCATGTTTGCTATTGTGGTCACACAACTTTCAGATACTTTCTACACTTAATCATTCTGCTTGACTTGGTGACTCCTGGTGGGCACAGTTTGTACGTAGTTTGTTGAAAGTTCCACATGAGCAGTGATTGGCTCAGGAAAACTGCAGGAGTCTTCAGGAGAGTCAGGCGGAAGGTGGGATTGGGAGAGGTTATTATGGGAAAGCCTATGAATGAATGAGCCTCCACTTAACATCCGTGTACCGGTTTAAAAGAAATAATCTGACACCATCATTTTCCTAAAGTAAGCAGGTATGGAAATAGCATACTAAAAACTAATAAAATGCCAAACAGCTTGGAGAAGTGTTTTCACCAACAATACGCTGTACAGGGTAATTACACATTTTAATGCTATGAACTGAATTGTACCTGGAGGTGGATGTTGACTGATGAGTGAAAGCCTCTGAGAGGACATTTATATGGTTCCTTTGTCACTGTTTGGTATTGTTCTCTCCTATCTCTCAGGATGCAGCACATTTTAGTAATCCTTCGAAGATGTGGCAGCTTCATGGAAACAATCTATTGAACTGTCTACATCACATCTTGCCTTTCCTGGAGAATATCAGAAAAGGACTATATCTATGAAACATTCTGCAAGACATACTCAATATATAAATTAAGTTTGATAAAGTAATGAGCAGCTTGGGGGAAGAATAACACATTTGTCAGCCTCCTTGATTCCCCGGGATGGCAATGGCACCCAGAATTGGTGCTGAGCAGGAAGGTGACGGGACTGGGTAGAGTGTGTCCAAGTTAACCAGGTCTGGTGTGTAATGACCCAAGTTCTCAAACCACACCTCCTGATCCAAGGACCACACTTTCCCCACAACATCACTCAACTCCTCAGAAACTAGCTGGGGAAATAAGCTGTCACTAGTTGTTGTCTGAGAGGGTTTTGATCTGGTTTCTCCGTTAAACTTCTTGACTCTCAAGCAACCCAAAAATGAATGATAGGGAATTTCTAGTAGAACCTAAGAAAATAGAGCCTTGAAGGTGGTCCCCTGGAATAATGTTAAGAATCAATGGCAGGATGTCTTGTCTAGTCAAAGCCCTCTTCTCTACCATGAGGGTTTCAGGGAGAGCACCCTTCTCGTTCTTTCTCCACCTGCCCTCCCTCACCTTCCTGCTCAGCACCAAGCACAAGCTGCTCATTACTTTATCAAACTCAGCTCTTGCTAAGATGGCTTTCTCGTCTGTGAAGTGAGAGTATTTCCCAGAACTATCTCACAGAATTATTGTGAGAAATGCAGGAGATAGTGTGAGAGAAAGCCATTTGTTCAAGGAAAAGCACCACACAAATACTCACTAGAATTTATTTTAAAATTTGCTATAAAGCAGGATGAAGATTTAACCAGGATACAGACCTAGTCCTCCAAGAAAAAATGAGAAAACTGAATTTAGACAGTTATGGTGCTTATTTTCTAGTTTTTATTTCATCTCCTCTCTTCAAGGGCAAACAGATGACTTTCTTTGCATGTTATATTCATTCTCTTTGCTAATCTTTAATTCACATTCTCCCAGGGACCCTAGCCTCTGTAACCCACCGTCTAGACATCTGAATGACTTTCTTTCATCCTTGGTTTTCTAATACTATCGGTACAAAGTAATTGATACACAGACCTAAAAGTCTACTAATCAATGATAAGCGATACCAATATTCACTGCCATTGTGTAGGGGCGCAGTGACGCTTTGCCAAAATGCCTTGAAAGGGAACATGATGTGAGGTGAGAAGGTACTTCAAGAATCCTTCCTGATGATGCTTTGGTCTTCAGTCAAGAAAATATTTCTCAGTCTTAAACACTTGTAGTGATTTAATTTTGATGGACCAATAGAAACAAATAGATATGTGACTATGTAAAATTTCTTATTGATTAACAATTACAAAGGTCAGGAAATTAAAATTTTCAAGTATAAGTGATCTGAAAATTATGAGGTCATAGATATCACTATACCTATTACATTTTGTAACATTTTTATGGCCATGTTGAAAGCAGAAGTATAAAAGGTATATTTTTGAGAAGGGAAGAGAGAGCACAGAAGGACAATTTGGGGGAGACAATGATTGAAGGGAAATAAAAGAGGGAAAAACATTTAATATAATATTAGAGTGAGAACTGAGCAGGGGTGTAGACTGGCAGAACTTTCTGCTTTCCCTCCTTTTACACATGCTGTCTTGTGTTTTAATGGTTCTTATGACTCTCGTCTTAGTTGTGATGAGTCCAAAAGGTGCTTATTGTGGTAAAGCTTTCCTGCTCACATCCCCCACTCCTCCAAGGAACACTTTGTACCTTAAGATTGCCCCTGGCCATGAAGTGCCATGGCTAGAATGTGGCTTTTTCCTCTCCAGAGAGGAATTTTTCCCTCTTCCACTTCAGTCAGCACTGTCCCTTGTTGTGGGGCTTCTTTTTATCCAGTTTTCAGTTGTCTCTCAGGGGTAATTGTTCCAAGAGTAGTTGTAAATTTGTTGTGCCCATGGGAGGAGGTAAGTTCAGAGTCCTCCTACACTACCATCTTCCCAGCAATCCCTAATGGTTCTCCTCTGAGGGTGCATGTCCTCCCAGAGAATGTGAGAGGTTCAAGATTCTCAATATACTAGCCAGTGCTCATTTTGTCCAGATCCAGCTCACCAGTGCTGGTGACATGGCTTCTACCTACATCATAGAACTTAGTTACATTTGTTGTATATTTACATGCTCATATTTATGCATCCCTGGTTAAGCTGTGAACTTGTGGAGGCTCAACAGTGTGTCATATTCTTTTATATCCTCAGTTACACTAACTCAGCCTGCTGCATAAAGGATGAACCTAGAAATTTCCTGGAGAAACTGTTTTGAGACTAGATAGACCTAAAAGGTATAGGAGTTTGAGGTCATCTTAGCAGAAGGAAGAGTGAAGGAGTCCAGAATTTAGAGGGAAGCCTGCAGAGAGCCATCAGGATGTCAGAGAGGATGCCGGAGCCTTCTCAGTGCATCCCATCACGAGGGGGTGCAGGAAGACAGTATGTCCATTGCTGGCAGTATTAACCTTCATCCATTGGTTAAGGTGGTGTCTGTCAGGTCCCTTTACTGTGAAGTTACCATTTAATATGTATCTTGTGTGGAGATACTTTGAGACTAGGCAAATAGCCCATTTCTGGTTGCACTTTTGCCTACTAATTTTAGCATCCAATGATAATTCTCTGGTGTTTGTCTAATTGAGATTTTTAATTTCTGTCATTCCTGTTCCATTTATTAATTGGAATTCTACTGTAAGGAAGAGCTGTTCCCTTTCCCCTATTCATTATATATGATATGTCTTTTAAAAGGTTGAAAAATTGGAATGCATCAAACATATTTGAAAGTTCGATTTGTGAAAATATTATATCAAATGCTTTCTAATACCTCACTCTCTTTGATTTCCACTGTGTTTCATTGTGTGTGTATGGTGGGGAATGTGTGACATATACATGTGCCTTGAACATATAGGCCTATTTGCTCTAGAAGTCATGACTGACAAAGAAGAAATTAATGCCACAGGTTTGACATATCCAAGGGGAAGTACAACCCAGCAATGCAGACCTCCTACTGGGTGACATCCTATAACATGATGAGAGAGACAAGCTCAGCATATTATAGCTTAACACAGCAGGTGATATTGAAAAAAAGGAACAGCTTTTTGAAAAAAAATGTAATAAAGCAAACTGTGGGGTCTCAGAAAACCGTTCTTTGAGTTCATTTTTATTTCATCTCTAAAGTAATGAATAACATTTAATCTAGGCCTTTCTTCCAAAAGTACCCATATTCTGAAAGTGTGAATTCATTTCACAGAATCGCAGTCTAATTGTCTAGGGCAGAGACTCTTAAATGACCTCCAAGTTTCAAATGAACAACCTTTGCTTCCTTGAAAGGAGTGCCATCATGGGACTTGGTTAGTTAACAAACAAAAATATACACTTTCTTATGGCACAAGTTGCCTTAGTATAAAGCCTGACAGAAATTGGGTATTGAGCCAGAGAATTTTCTCACATTTCTACCTCACAAGGGCAGCAAAATACTATAAGAATCTTTTCCTGGCCATGATCACACAGCACATTCTAAAGATTTTGCTGATGTGTCATTTTCCCAAAGACATTAGTCCTTCCCAAAGTATTTCTCCAGATGCCAAAACAACTAACTGATTTGGTCCTTCCACATAAATCTACCACCAAATGTGAAAAGAAACCCAGCAAGTTTGATTAGTTGTATCAATTTGTTCCAACTACTTTGAACTTGATCTAACAGGTAAACGCATGGCTGCAGATACTGTGGATTGGCTACTGAAAAGCTATTTATTTACAACCCTCTTCCCCCTTTCCTTCCTCTACTAAAGAAACTGCAAGGTGAGACCATACACAAAAATTAACTCAAAATGGATTAAAGACTTGAACATAAGACCTGAAACCATAAAACTCCTAGAAGAAAATATAGGCAGCACACTATTTGATGCTGGCCTTGGCAGCATCTTTTCATATACCATGTCTACTTGGGCAAGGGAACCAAAAGAAAGTCGACAAATGGGACTACATCAGACTAAAAAGCTTCTGCAAAGCAAGGAAACCATGAACAAAATGAATAGACAACCCACCAACTGGGAGAAAATATTTGCACATCATATATCCAACAAGGGGTTGATCTCCAAAATGTATAAAGAACTTGTATAACTCAACACTAAAAAAACAAACAACCCGATCAAAAAAATGGGCAGAGGATATGAACAGACATTTTTCCAAGGAAGATATACAGATGGCCAAAAGACACATGAAACGATGTTCAACATCACTAATTATTAGGGAAATGCAAATCAAAACTACAATGAGATGTCACCTTACACTGGTCAGAATGGCTATAATTACCAAGACAAAAAACAACAAATGTTGGAGAGGATGTAGAGAAAAGGGAATGCCCATACACTGCTGGTGAGTATGCAAACTGGTGCAGCCACTATGGAAAACAGCATGGATATCTCTCAAAAAATTAAAAACATAGATACCATATGATCCAGCTATCCCACTACTGGATATTTATCCAAAGAACTTGAAATCAATAATCCAAAGAGATTTATGCACCCCTATGTTCATTGCAGCATTATTCACAATAGCCAAGATGTGGAAGTAACCCAAGTGCCTTCCTATGGATGAATGGATAAAGAAGATGTGGTATATATATATATATATATATATATACAACGGAATACTACTCAGGCATGAAAAAAAGAAAATCATGCCATTTGGAACAACATGGATGGACCTTGAGGGTATGATATTAAGCGAAATAATCCAGACAAAGAAAGACAAATACTGCATGACTTCACTCATATGTGAAAGATAAACACATGGATGAAGAGAACAGATTAGTTGCTACCAGGGAAGGGAGTTGGAGGGTGAGCAAAAGGTATAAAGGGGCACATATGTATGGTGATGGACAAAAATTAGACTACTGGGGGTGAGCACGATGAAGTGTATTCAGAAATGATAAATAATAATGTACACCTGAAATTACACAATGTTATAAACCATTATGATCTTAGTAAAAATACTGGGAGAAAAAAAAGAAATAGCAATTATGTAACATGATGGAGATGTTAGTTAATTCTCCAGGGGTAATCACTGTGCAATATATATGAGTGTCAAATCAATACGTTGTACACCTTAAATTTACACAATATTATATGTCAATTGTATCTCAATAAAGCTGGATTAAAAAAATACCTGGACTCTCAAAAAAAAAAAAAGGAAACTGCAAAGTGGGGCCAGCTCAGTGGCATAGTGGTTAAGTTCACATGCTCCGCTTCGGCAGCCCAGGGTTCACTAGTTCAGATCCCGGATGTGGACCTACACATCACTCATCAAGCCATGCTGTGGCAGCATCCCATATACAAAATAGAGGAAGATTGGCATGAATGTTAGCTCAGGGACAATCTTACTCAAGCAAAAAGAGGGAGATTGGCAACACATGTTAGCTCAGGGCCAATCTTCCTCACCAAAAAGAAAAAGAAAGAAAGAAACTGCAAAGCTTTATTAGTCACTGGTTTAGCCTCTCTTTTAGCCAGAGTGGCTAGATGAGAGGTAATTCTGGTGGTCAGTGAGATGTATGTAAAGTCCTTCAAAGAAAAGGGTGAAAAGGAAAAGCTTTGTGAGGAGGAAACTTTTGGCTCTTCCTGTTTCATGCTCGAAATATAAGTAAAGGATAACGGGGTAGTAAGATGGAAAGAAACATGACTCCCTGAAGACATCTCATTGCACAGGCTACCTCCTGACAGGTTTTGTTATTAATGCTGTCGAGTCGATTCTAACTCCTAGTGCCCCTGTGTACAGCAGAATGGAAGCCTGCCTGCTCTTTTTGTGCCATCCTTTCACCTTCTGGTGCTACATCAGACAATGCTCCACTGCTTTTCATAGGGTTTTCATGACCAATTATTTCAGAAATGGGTGGCCAGGTCCTTCCTACTCTGTCTTAGTCTGGAAGCTCCACTGAAACCTGACCACCATGGGTGACCCTGCTGGTACTTGAAATACTGGTGGAATAGCTTTCAGTATCACAGTAACATGCAGCCACCACAGTACAACTGAAAGACAATGGTGTGATTCCCTGACTGGGAAACAAGCCTGGGCCATGGTGGAGAGAGCACCAAATCTTAACTGCTAGATCACCACGTGACAGGTTACCTGATAAAAATACACCCCAATGTATTTAAACCACTGTTGTTAGGGCTTCTTTTGTTTTAGGACAGTTACATTCTTAGAGATACATACATCTTTGAATTAATTCCCCTGAAGTATGATGACAAATAGATTCAACAGGAAATTTGGCAGTTCATAATAATGTTCTTAGGCTTCAGGTTATGGAAGAGAAAACCGCGATGATTCTTAGCTGCAAAGAAATGATGCTGACATTTTTTAGTTCTGTTTTAGCTTCTCCAGTTGGAAGAAAAAACTAAGTTAATAGGTCTAAATGCAAATCATAGAAATAATGTTTTCCTTCCTATGTATCCCACAGGAGATAATATGCATTCTCAAGTATTTTAATGACCAGAAAACTTTCTTTTTTTCCCTTTAATACTTTCATCTTGTGGATACTTGACTGGGTGGATGGCAGATAATTAAATTTACTTGGAAGCAGACACAACTGTAATCTGAAGGCAATGAAATATATGAAAACTCTAGAAATGCTCTTTCAAATATTTCCTAAGTTGCTCAGAAGTTGTGTTTTTTCATTTCAGATTTAAATATTGAAGCTTGGCCATTTTGAGTGCTTTCACAGTGTAAATTGGTACGTGGTGATACTGGCCCTGATATCAGTTCCCCTACATTAAACCCAGCACGTTTGGGGTTAAAACCAAAAGCACTCATCCTCTTTCCCTGCTTACTCCTCAATTTCCTGGCACCAGAATCCACTATCCACCACAGAGGCAGACAACCAAGAACACCCACCTGTGGATTCCTTTATCTCACCATCCTCCTTCCTGCAATCAGCCCTACAAGGCCAAATGCAGGCTGATGGGAAAGCACCGAGGAGCAAGGCTACAGGCTCAACCTTCCCTGCAAGCAGACACATTCCTTGCAACCCTTAAAACTTCTTGCCTCCCATCTTTCAGGGAGATGAGACAAATTTGAGGGCTCACTCTCACCTCCTGGCTGACATCACCTGAAATAAAAATCCTTTCCTTGCCATAAGCCTGGTGTTCCAGTTTTTATTTGACTCCTCTTGTATGGTGGGTAAAGAACCTATGTTTGTAGGCCATAACAGTGGGAGGGTTCAATACGAAGTACAGACTCTAAATCATTAACATTCAAGTTTCAATCTATATTTTATCATCTCAATGCTTTTTATTTATAACGTTTTTATAGTCAATATCTGCTTGTAAGCTATTTGTCATTTCACCAACTCAAACTATTATAAATCAGCACTTAAATAAATGTCTGTTTACTATTGATTTCAGTCAAGATTTTTGGTTTGAAAAAGCCAAAAACAACTTTGGCTCACTTAGGCAAGAAAAGAAGTTTATGGAAAGTCAGCATAGACTTAGCAAGAAGTATAAAGAACTAGGCTCAGAAATCAGGCAGGAACTGGTTGGGCACAGCTAAGATCATATCACAGCAATAATAATCTTAAAATGCTGAGGCTGGCACTGACTGTGCTGAAACTGAATACCCGCAATTACCACCTCTGGAGTCACCAGGCCCTCACACATGGATTTCATCAATCCTGGGCATTCATCAATCTTGCTCCCACTCCCCACATAAGAAAGGTGTTTAGATGCTGAATTGAAAAAAAACTCTGAGTAACAATTTAATTAGTGATTCAGTTAATTTTCAAATTTTTCCAACATACAGGATTCAAAATCAGATTGCTTAGGGTAAATATGTTTGTATATATTTACTGCATACAAAAATATTTATTACATATGTTTGTAGGAATAAAAGCAATCACAAGAAATAAAGGATTAATTAAAAGTAAGAGGTAGTAACATTTCATCAAGTAAATGTTTTGGATTCTACAGAAAACATTTGAGCTACTCTAATAGGAAAACTAAAATAACCTTTGATTCAGCCAATCGATTTGGTGGGGAACAGTATCTACCAGAACAGATTCTCAGATGTCTGTCTTTATTTTTAAAGATTGTTTTATTGAATTTTGTTTTAACTGTTCCACTAGTTGTGTTGGCATTACAAATGAACCATATATAAATAAACTATTTGTAAAACATATACTATTCAAGTTTATATGTTAAAAAATGAAAGTTTCACATCAATGTCAATTAGCTATGCACATTTTTGAAATGGAAGTAAAACGGACAATATTGATTAAAAATAAATCAGCGTTGGGGCCAGCCCCGTGGCCGAGCAGTTAAGTTTGCGCGCTCCGCTTTGGCGGCCCAGGATTTCGCTGGGCGCGGATATGGCACCACTCATCAGGCCATGTTGAGGTGGCATCCCACATGCCACATCTAGAAGGACCCACAACTAAAATATACAACTATGTACTGGGGAGATTGGAGGAGAAAAAACGATAAAATAAAATAAAATAAAATAAGAAGATTGGCAACAATTGTTAGCTCAGGTGCCAATCTTTAAAATAAATAAATCAGTGAATGTTTTTGTGACTATGTAGTGGGGGTAAGGCACTTTCATAATATTGGAGGGAATGTAAATTTGACAAAAACTATCAAAATTACAAACGCACATATCCTTGTAATCAGCAATTCCACATTTAGGAACTTATTCTGAAGATATACTTGCGTGTATTCATGGGAAATGATACATATAACAAGAGTATTCTTACAACATAGTTTGTAATAGTAATGTGGAAACAAATGTTACCTATCTTACAAAAGAGAATTAAAATATACGTTAGTGAAAATCTCAAATTTTCTTTGCAAAAGAATTGAATATGCATATGCTCATTGTGCTGTTTCTTGCACGCAATGAATCATAATCATATCATACTATCAAATGGAAAATTTTTTAATGCTTAAACAAATATATAAAGTCTTAGAGCTTTATTAACCCAACAGAAAAAGTCAGCCTTATTCCAACTTGCTTCATAGTGAACCTATACTAATTCAATATTAAGAGTAGTATGAAAATGCTTTTAATTAATGACATTTTTCACTTTTTCAGGCTCTTGCACAAAATGGGCAATTCTAAGAGAGGACTTATATAATAGGTCCATCTATTAGTTATAAACACAGAATGTTGATCCAGTTAACTGAGCCACTCACAAATTGATCTCCCTAAATTCATTTTGATGACCAGGTAAGTACAAGTACCCACCAAAATTAATTTATAACTTTGCCAGCAATTTTATAGGAATTCTTGTGGTATGTAGTCTATAATAGAGACCTATGGCAGAATTGAAAGATAAAAATATGCAAATTTCCATAAATAACAGATAAAAGTAATTATTTTTCCTTCTTTACAAGTGAGAGGCTTTTAAACTATTTGAGCCGTGTTCTCCCACAGTACTTATAAAATGTATCTTTGTCTAAAGTTAAATAGTGATGTCCCCTTTCCATGTAAAGAAAGACCAATCTAAGGGAAATGTGCACTCCCACATGAACCAGAGACACCAGAGACACCAGCCTGATGGAAGGTCCTCCAGAGTGTGCTTCCTACTTTGGGTCCATAAAGGACTTTATTAAAGTCTGGATATTAATAAGCTTCAGTCATTAAAAATACACATCTTATGCTTGGCTCCAATTACAGAACCTAGTTATGCTCATAAAGGATGAAATTCTCAAGCATCATTTAGTTGGCTACCCTAATTCCCATCCATTCTGTTCACAAAACCAAGTTTTTTCAACTCAAAAAATTGTTAGGATATTTTATTTATGTATCTTATCATATCTTATCTATCCTTATCTATACATGTCTTATACATACACATATACGCATATATCCATTTCCTTTTATTTGTCTGTATCTATATCTATGTATAGATATGAGTATGTATATCTCTATCGTTATATCCATCTATCTATCTATCATCAAGTTGAAAGATTGCACTATAAACTAATAATTGTATCTGCCTCTGGGGATAGAAGCCAAAGAACTTGGGGTTAGCAGTGGGAATATTTATTTTTCCCTGTTTAGTCTTTTAAAACATTTACATTTTATAATCATGTCCATTTATTTAATTATTTAAAAATATTAAATTATTTAAAAGATTATTTAAACATAAAAATCAATGTGAAAGGACTTGGAACATGCTAGATACTTTAAAAATATTCATAGACGTACAGTGAAATTTGTTCATGAAAAGCTCTGTATACCTAAGATGCTTCAATTGTATTTAAACTTTTTCTTCCTCCCTCCCTCCTAAAAAGAGCTGAAGCAAATGCGATGTGTATATCATATTAAATTTTGACAATGCGTGGTGATCCACGTAGCTAGTTCATTAGGCATTGTGGAGAGGCGTGAATCCTGTAATGCACAAAGCATAGGCTTAAGCCTCCCCTGCCACCCCCGCAACCCATTCACTGAACATGAAATAATGAAATAATCTGGGTCATACCTACAGTCCTCTTCTCCCACTATTCCTCCATCAAACATTCCCAGTCTCCCAGCTGCTTGGCATTGAAAATACAAATTTGAACATGTGGTAGCCTTTGAAAACAAAGACCTTACAAATACAGGAGGGGGGAGAAAACAATTGTGAGAAAAAAATTGTAAGAAAACATGAAATCCTAGGTGTGCACTTGGTAGAGCATTAGCACTAAAGAGGGAACAATCAACTGTCTGGAGAGAGGAGCGCGAGTGGAGAGGAAAAGCAAATGTACTATTTAACCAGAGTCTTGAAGGATTTGAAGATAAACGGGACATAGGGGTGGGGGTGGCAGATGTGGGTGGAGTTAGGGAGAGAGGAGGGATTGTCAGTACCTGAGAGACAAAAGGGAAGGTTCAAAGGCACATGGTGGATGCTCAGTAAAAATTGAATGGGTGGAGGAATGAATGAATGGGTAACTATATTTTAATAATACTTTACTGCTTCCAAAATATATTCCAACAGTTTGCATAATTGCTTTATTTACTCTTCACAATACTCATGCAAAAAGGCAGAGCTTTTAGGTCATTTCACATTGATTTTTATGTTTAAATAATATTTTAAATAATTTAATATTTTTAAATAATTAAATAAATGGACATGATTATAAAATGTAAATGTTTTAAAAGACTATACAGGGAAAAATAAATATTCCCACTGCTGACCCCAAGTTCTTTGGCTTCTATCCCCAGAGGCAGATACAATTATTAGTTTATAGTGCAATCTTTCAACTTGATGATAGATAGATAGATGGATTTTACAGATGATGAATTTGAGGTTCTAAGAGGTGTAAATGACTCATTCAGTATCACAGGAGTGACACAACTAAAATGCAACCCAGGCCCCATAACCATGCCATTGCCACTCCAGTAATAACATCCATCAGAAGCAGCATTGGGAGCAAAAGTGGTTCCCTGACTCCTCAATCTCTAGGTGGTAGTGCTTCAGCTTCCACTTTAGCTCTTAGTTTAGATGCGAAATGGTGAATACTTTGTTTGGAATACTCGTTGCTGTTAATATTCCTGACATCACACCCAGCCATCTGAGAGGCCAGAACAATTTATTTAGACATTCTAGCTTTGAGAGAATCCCTGTAAACACATCTGTGTTCTGCAGTGCTGCTATGAAGCCAACAAGCTTCTTAAGCCAAATTCCAGTCTTAAGCCAAATTCCAATATTGAAATCTGATGTGATGAAAAAGGTTACTACCTCTATACAAACTGATAATGCACAACATTTTATTCTGTTGGAAAGTATAAACATTAATGTTTGCCCTCTGGTTGAGAACAATCCCCTTTTTCTTGCCAGTAGATACCACTTTCTTACCACTGGACATTGGCACCGCTGCCCATTTTTTAAATTAAATCTTGTAGATATCAACAATGATTATGGTCATTAATGTCAGCAATAGTTGGCAACAAAGCCAACATCTGACAGTTTTTTTTCAGAAGGGTAGCAGCCCACCTCAGGAAAATTAGGCAGACTAATTTGATGTGCATGTCAAAATTCACATCAAAGATTGATGTAATACAATAAGAAGTGGATGAAGCCTGGGGGCACATCGTTCATCAGAAGAGTTATCATATTGCCTCCCCAAATCCTCATTGTCAGTTTTGCCAGAAAAATGCACATATCATGGAGGAAACACTGATTAAAGTGCTGCATGACCCTTGTCTCAATATGTCTAGGATGTATCATGAAGCCGTAAAATGTGAACATTAACCCAAAAGTCATTGCAGGGAGGAGATTCCACTCAGATTACGAAGTGGAATGGCAAAATGATCCATGTGATAATGAAACAGAAGGACAAACTTCATGGGGGAACATTGATAATAGGATTACTTTGAAATATCTCTATCTCTTTTATACAAATTAATACGTAGAGCTTCATAAAGTGTTTTACTTATCCTAAATATATACATTGCAAAATTATACTTTTCTTTCTTGATTTTCTGACCTGTTATCATAATAACACTTATCTCATACAAATCCCATGCTCCAGTGAATCTATGGAATACTGAACTTGTAAAGCATGGAGAAATTTTCCTCTATCCTTCTAGGTTCTTCTGGATGGCCTAAGAATTAAATTGACATGAGGCAGAATAACAGGGGAAAAGCAAACAAGTTTAATAACATGTATCCATGGGAGAAACCTAGGAAAACTGAGTAACTCTCCAAAATGGTCAAAGCCACCATCTTAAATACCATCTTCAGCTATAGACAAAAGAGGATGTGGGGGTAGTGATTTGGGACTTCAAAAGGGAGGAAAGCAATTTACATGGAGATACAAAAGCAAACGTTTGGTAAACAAATGTTTGCCATGCCTTGCAGAGACAATGGGTCATGGAGAGGACTTTGATGAAATGGGCTTTGCTAGATTCCTCCCTGTCCACCACACCTAGTTCATATTATACTATAGTTATAAATGGTGATAGCTCCTTCCTGGAACAGGCCTTCTATCTTAAATTCTTTTATGCAGTTAGGGAGATGGTCAAAGTTTCTTCCTGAGTGTTTTGTTCTTAAAAATAATTAAGCCAAAGAGACACATTTTTGGGTGGAAAATTCTGCTTCTCTATAAACTTCTCTGCAAAGAAGTGCTCATCAAAAAGAAATTTGAGGGGCCGGCCTGGTGGTGCAGTGGTTACGTTTGCACATTCCACTTCTCAGCAGCCTGGGGCTCGCCGGTTCAGATCCTGGGTGCGGACATGGCACTGCTTGGCAAAAAGCCATGCTGTGGTAGGCGTCCCACATATAAAGTAGAGGAAGATGGGCATGGATGTTAGCTCAGGGCCAGTCTTCCTCAGCAAAAACAGGAGGATTGGCAGTAGTTAGCTCAGGGCTAATCTTCCTCAAAAAAGAAAAAAAAGATATTTGAAATAGGAAATTCTGAAATTAAGTGATACAAAGTAAAGTCCTTTTTTTCTGTGAATGAGTGACTTAGTTTATAATCTTATCTAAAATCTTGCAATTTGTTTTTGAAGTGTTCAGTTCAAAAAACCAAGCAACAGGGGGCTGGCCCCGTGGCCGAGTGGTTAAGTTCGTGCGCTCCGCTGCAGGCGGCCCAGTATTTCGTTGGTTCGAGTCCTGGGCACAGACATGGCACTGCTCATCAGACCACGCTGAGGCAGCGTCCCACATGCCACAACTAGAAGGACCCACAACGAAGAATATACAACTATGTACCGGGGGCCTTTGGGGAGAAAAAGGAAAAATAAAAAAAAATCTAAAAAAAAAAAAAAAAAAACACACCAAGCAACAAAATTTAAGACTAGAAATAAAAATGGAGAACTAGAGATCAGAAAATCTATGTTAAATTCAGGAATGTATTGCCAAATAGAAAATCAAGACAAAAAGGTTTTAAACATCTTGCATAAAGATTTTGCAATTATATTTGTGTAAGATAATTTTATCCTTGGTGAAAATAATCTGTTCACTATTGCAACTAGCTTACTATATCAGGGTCGGTGAAATGGCATGTAGCTATACCATGAAATCACGTATAAATGACACTGATACAATAATTAAAAACTGACAATGGATTCCTCTTGTCCCTCCTTCCTTCTCTCCTTTTTTTCCTTCCCTCCATCTTTCCTCCCTTCATCCTTTATTTATTTTTTGATTGGCACCTGAGCTAACATCTGTTGCCAATCTTCTTTTTTTCCTTTGTTCTCCTTCTTCTTCTCCCTAAAGGCCCCCAGTACATAGTTGTATATTCTAGTTGTAGGTCCTTCTGGTTGTGCTAGGTGGGACGCCGCCTCAGCATGGCTTGATGAGTGGTGCCATGTCTGCACCCAGGATACATATCAGAGAAATCCTGGGCTGCCGGAGCACATGATCTTAACCAATCAGCCATGGGGCCAGCCCCTCTCCTTTCTTTTTTAATCTCCACTCTGAAGTACAGCCTAGACTAGTTTGCATAC
This sequence comes from Equus caballus, assembly GCF_041296265.1. Taxonomy (NCBI): domain Eukaryota; kingdom Metazoa; phylum Chordata; class Mammalia; order Perissodactyla; family Equidae; genus Equus; species Equus caballus. The sequence goes on along the minus strand of NC_091715.1, from coordinate 30,072,134 downwards.
CACAGTTTGTGCAAGTAGTTTTTGGCAAGCCTGAATTAACTACCAATCCAATTCCAATTTATTTTAGTGGTGTTTTGTCACTCCCTCATGCCTTGACACCTCCAGGAATATGCCTTGATGGATCAATTCTTGATCAAATTCTGAGCAGTGAGAAGCACATACATATGCAACATGTGAGTGCTCTAAGGCGCTATGTGCAACATGCTATGGGATGATAAGAAAGGAGCCAATTGATCGTATGTGGGGGAATTTGGGAGACTTCCTGTAAGATGTAACATTTGATTTTGCATGGAATGGTAAATGGGAATTTGACATACAGACAAGACAAGGAGGCATGATATTCCATACAGAAGGGAGGTATGGAAAAATGTGGTTAATCTGTTCAATAACAATAGATTAGTTGACTTAGGAAATATTTTGTGAAATCTTATTTCAAAATATGAATTTCTATAGCCAGAGTCTAATCCTACTTGGTCTCTGCTGGAGTTGAGAGATATAAAAGTTCATGTTGAGGGGCCAGCCCCGTGGCCTAGTGGTTAAATGTGGTGCTCTCCACTTTGGTGTCCTGGGCTCGGTTCCTGGGCATCGACATATACCACTCATCAGCAGCCATGCTCTGGTGGCAACCCACACACAAAATAGAGAGAGATTGGCACAGATGTTAGCTCAGGGCGAATATTCCTCAAGCAAAAAGAGGAGGATTGGCAATGGATGTTAGCTCAGGGTGAATCTTTCTCAGAAAAAAAAAAGTTCATGTTGAGACCAAATTCAAATAATGCCATACTTAGCCTGAAAGGATAAGAAAGTGCTGTTGACCATCTTATAATGTTCCCATGGTGTTGTCAATGATAGGGTGGCCTGGTTTGCTCCCAAGGTGATCAAGGAAGACCCTGGAAATGTTAGTGGATCGTGATGACAGGATGTTGGGGAAACATCTTGAAAACTGGCATCCATAAATGTATATGCTGTAATCTCTGAGATTTCTTGGAAATCTGAAACTGCTTGCTCTCAGAATATCAAATGGCTGTGCAGCGTACTATCTGAGGCATGCAAATATTTCTTTGCACATCCAATAATATTGATGAAAACTCTTAGCTATTTATGATGTTTTCTTTTAAGAGCAATGAGAGGATATTCTTCATATTCATATTAGATGTTTTCTTTTCCCTAGACTATTGGCATCTTCATGTAAATATAATTCCCAGGTTGAATGTACTATGAGTTTATTTCTTATATAAATGCATTTTTATATCTGTCAGTTGCCTAAATTATATTTTCCTATAAATAGAGACTGGAATTCTATTCATGGGGCAGGCGTGTAGGTATGTAAATTATAAAAAAATAAATTTATTTCTATATTTTCCTTACATTATTGATGTGACACTTGGAAACTGTAACTTAGAAATAAAGTGATCCAAAATAATCTTAATGCAATGAGATTCAAATGCATTAAAGTTTTAGAATTTTATAGCTGAAAGTCATTTTAGAAATAATTTACTTCACTCTCTTCGTATTGAATATAGGAGACTTAGGTCAAATGAGGTTATGGCTTGCTCCTGATTCCTCAGTTATTATAAAAATCCTAGAACTAGAATATCAGTTTCTGGATTCCTAGCACCATGTTCCTTCCCCTGCCCTATTGTGGATACCCCTATATGACTACCTTTTCTTTGAATAAAATCATAAAATTAGAGGTTTTGAGGGAACCTCAAAGATCATTTAGTTCCCCTGTTCTTTGAGTGGATAGATCTATTGTGTTCTGCACAGATTTTAATCTATTAATTTCTGGAGAAACTGACACATAGTAAATTAGAGTATTATTCAAATGTCATCCCCAAATTATCATCTTTCTCTTTAAATAAATGAAAGTGAGTATCATTCTTAAATGAGATATGATTATATCTTGGTACAAACATTCTTTTATATTATAGAAAAATTCAATGGAAAATGGGACATAATTTGTCAGCAACATATTCATTCTAAAATTAAAAAACCTCATTGCTATCTTTGAAAGAGCAGTATCATTAAAAGATGCTTATGAATTGTCTCAATCGCCAAGGATTCATTTAATCCAAATGAGTCATTATGCAGTAGAAGGTATTTTTATCTCCCTGGAACTTTTGCTGTAAAAAATCAGCCTGGATATATTTCTGCAAAAAAGAAACAGACTACACAAAGATCTGGTGCAATCAGTTCCCAATAGTTTCTAAGTCAACTCACAAAAGCATCAAGAACAATTTTGCCTACAGAATCAGTCATTTGCCACATAACCCCAAAGTCCACTGGAACTGGATTTGGTCAACCGTGCAATAGTGTAGCAGGCGGCATTGCTACATTATTCAACAAGTATCTGCTGAGGCCATACACCTTGTGGAGCACTGTGCAATGAATGTACTTTGGCAAATTGGGTCTCAAACTCCACCATCGTGCTGTCTTGGGTCATCTTCCCCTACATCTCTGAGAGAAGACTTTGGAAGCAGTGTTTGGGTTCCAATCCCTGCTCTTGCATGTGATAGCTGAGAAACTCCTCTCTAATCCTCAGTTTCTTTATCTATAAAATGGGAGTAAGAATACATAGTTCATAATGTTTTAAAGAACGTCAAATAAAATAATACTTGAAAAATACTTAAGCAAATTATCTAGAGTATAGTGAGGAATTGAAAGTGTTTAAGCACCAAATATTGTGATTCACTTTGGCTAAAATAAAACCATAAACCAAATATTTCAATAGTATTTAGTAAGAAAATTTTAGGGAAAATAATTGGTTTTGATACAAGTGCTTTTGGGAATGCAGAATACCAGGCTCTTTGTAAATCCCTATTGAAAAGATAATAGAGAAAGTTGCGAAATATTTACAAATCAATTATCCTCAAGGCACAAGGTATAAAAAGCATTAGCCATGTACTGATTTAACTTAATCTATATGTATTCTTCATCCTGTCATTGTAAAATTGATTTTTGGGCAGATCTGTTGCAGATGGAAGAAACTCTCTTGTAACATTCTATTTTCATTTGCAGAGTTTTATTTTTATCCCTAGTGCAATATAATCCTTAACCTAAAGACTATAATTACAACAAGGGGCTTGTTGTACCTGTTTTCTATAGAAAGTGTTATCTGCTGGAGTATTTATTACAGGAAATTGGATTTGCTCACCGAAATTGAAAACCATGCACTAGCTTTCTGATGTTTAGCCCAATGTCTATATTCGTTCTTGCTAAATGTGGTCATGCACCTACTATATATGTGGCATAGATTTACTTGTACATGAGAAAGTTTTTTAATTTTAAATTCTCCTTTCTGGTCTGTTTACAAAAAATAAATTTTGATTCTAACACATTCATTTCTAAACAAAACACAGAAATTCTTTCTTCTACAGTGGTAAGTACAAAACCAGTGTTGACTGTAGCTAGTTATACTTTCGTTCATTATTCTCTCTACACCGTTTGACAATGACTCTAAGGCTGACCGAATAATGAAAGTAGATTAGTTTTGCCTTCTCTTAGGTGAAAGAAAATTTGACACACCAGGGCTTGGAATCAAGTTAACTGCCCTGCTGGCACCTGGGCTTTTGTCTTAATCCTTGTCCCTACCTTCCTATAATAATTGTCTACAAATATTGAGCGCCCCCCCCCCCACTTAGAATTGGGGACTGTATCTACTCTTGCTATTTCCCTTTCTAAATACTGGTGTCCTGCCCAGAAACCCAAGCTTATGGCTTGTGCCCAGCACTGCTGAGACTTCTTCCCACGTCCCAGTGCCTGTTGGGTTGTCTGCATCTCTGAACAAGATCTTCCACAAGATTCCCTGGGCATTTGCCTGCCAAAGGAATGACAACCAAACACTGGCTTTTGTTACACCGTGCCTCAGTTACATCCCACGGTGAATAAAAGTAAATGGGAAATCCTGCAGTTTGAATTATAGACCGGGCATTGCTTTTCCCTTTGAACATAAGGACCATCCTAGCTAATGGTGTCAAGACAGAGGGGATCAGTTTAGTAACTGGTTAGCCTTGGGAACAGAAAAGTAAAGAGAAACTCAGTTGGTGAAACTGCTGTTTCCTTTTATCTTCACTATTGGGAACAGCCAGGGTTCAATTGTGACATGAATACGCTATAATTAAAGAGTAAACGTAGTCTGACAGGTATAACAGAGAGACCATGACTTCAGTGTCACTCTTCAGCAGATGAAGCCAAAATTACTGAAAATATTAAGCTTTGGCCACTAGTGTTAGAGGCTGATTTCTTTTTTATTTTTCCCTAAATATTGCTTTATGAAGAAACTTTATAAGTTCTAACATATTTATGGAAAACAAAATAATTTATTCATTTTTGAATAAAAATCATAATCAAGACACATAAAATAATTTCCTTACTTTTCAAAGAATAAGCTGAAAGCTAATCTGTGAATTTACTCTTTGCTTCACTGCTGCAACCCCAGACTGTATCACAGTGGTTTGAACCCAAGCTGCCTGAATTCCCACAAGTTACAGAACCTCTTTGACCCTCAGTCAACCCATCTGTAAAATGATACCTTAAAAATAGGATTCTTGAGAAACTGAAAAGTGAAATCATGGGTGAAGTACCCTGCAGGTGCCAGGCACACAGTAAACACTCAGTGCATAAAATCACTGTTACTGACCACAGACCTGTCACACACACCCGTCTCTGTGTATCACACCTATGTGCTCTCTGACCCTTAAGCTCAGAGACTCTAAATTTGCTCTTTCCCATCTTCTACCATCGGCAGCCCCAGATTTCATCACCCATCACATTTCCTGGTTTTTACTGGACAGTTTCTCAATGAACCTAAATTTGTACCACGGGATCTTTCTCCCCTATTACTGGGGATGCTGCAGTCTCAGCAAGCTGGAACTGATGCTAGCTCAAGCTGTCGAGGCCCACATCTCCTCTTGGTCTCAATCCTAGGCCAGGAGGCTTCCCTGACAATCAACCTCTGAGTAGCTCAGTGGGGAGAAGAAAACAATATTCCTGTACTTTTTGTGTTGGTTTTGGTTTTGGCAATGTTGAATTTTTCTGAACCCTGTGCTCCTGGGAAACACTGTTGGTTAAAGAAATCTCTGCCACTCATTTGTGTTCAACGAAATGGCATCCTGCAAAGAAACACCCTTCTGCATAGGACTTAGAAAAGACTCACAATGCTCCTCCCCTTGTTTACCTAAGACAAGGCCAGATACAGACCCTCCAAATTCCCATTGTTTCTCTCATAAAAGATTACCTGAATTGATCATTTCTACTGATCAATTAGAACAAAATGCTTGTTAACCAGACTTTGGTTAAGCTTCTTTATTTCCCCAGGTCCCTGAACATTGACCCACCCTTAGTGTGAGACAACATATCAGCCTTGCTACAAATAGAATGGCCTCAGGGTAACAATTTCTCTCATCTAACATCTGATCTCTTCTTTCATCCCACCTCCCCACACATATATCTAGCCTTGCTTATGCCTCTCCATAAAAACAAACAAGTAAACAAATACCTTTTTGCCTAACCCTTGAAGGCTTGCAGATCTCATGATCAAAGCATTCTTCCATATTGCAATAGGCCCTTCATTTCCTCTTGCACTATCCCATTCGAATAAAGTCTATTTATTTGACTTTATTCTGGATAAAGAAATTTATCTTAGTCTGGATTTGTCTTTTTATTTAACAATTTATTGATTTGCTTTTTTGAAGGGGAGCTGGGCATGACGGGTAGGTGGGGAGTGGTTGGAAAACTAATGGAATACAGAAGCAATGAAGGAAATTTGAGAATTTTGTTTGTTTTCATAGACAGTCTTCTCCTTATGGAAATGAGAGGTGGAACGGGAGCAGAGTCAAAGGAAGGCATTCCCAGAAGGCTCTGAGCTAAATGCCGCCTCTGGATCTCTTAGTCTGAAATTGGATTCTGCACTCAGATCTGTGATTATGGGGAATCTCACTTCTGGAGGTAGGGGCTGCCTGCAAACACTGCCCCTCCTCATCATTTCTCCCATTGAGAGCTCAAGTGTATATCTTCTCTAAGCTGACTCTCTGGTCAGAAATGTTTCCTGTCAAGCCAACAGGAACCAGAGGAGAGAAAAAGAAATGAATCTTGGACCAAGCTGATTAACCAAATTTCAGCAAAGGGCCAGGGTATGCCTAGGGACAGTTTTAAAAAACTCCCAATGACTCCTGGAGTTTAGGGTTGTATTATTTTGAAATTTTATCAATTCCTTCTCATTTCCAGGGGAGAATGCCCTCTGAATAGACCATTTTTTATCACTATCATAATCACATTCTATTCTCATCATTCTTTTTACTGAATTAGCGTTGTAGAAGCTTACATTGATTACATTGATTACATTGTAGAAGCTCACTATGCCCTGGGCGCTATAAACACAGTGTCCTATTCAACCTTCAGAGTAAATGAGGCATCAGTGAAGCATTATTATTTCACTTTTACAGATGAGGAAACCAAGATTCAGAAAAGTTAACTCATAGGAAATTCTAGAGCTAGCGCGCTGTTGAGCAGAAACTTAAATTGTTCCAATTAACTATATCTGACTCCAAACATCCTACTATTTCCATTATACCATAATGCTTCACCACATCCTCATCTTCAGTTTACACAAAACATTTAATTTCCTGTTTTTTCTTCTCTATATCTACATAAATAATGGTAAAGTCATGTGTTACTTAACCATTTTATGAAGCCTTTTCACATAATTTATCCCATTAGTATTTCTCAAAATTCTGTGAAATGGACCAAATGGTATTATTTTCTTCATTTATAGATAAATTTTCTGAAATTCAGATTGCATAAGAAACTTTTGTAAAGTAAGACAGCTACTAAAAATGGTAGCATCCAGATCTGAACCTAAAATTTCAGATTCCAAATCCACGACCCTCAAAAATACATCACATCTTCTTGATGAAGTCTGTCTCTTTGGATATTGTGCATCTAAGGAAAGCATCAAAATTTGTTAACAAATCATTTTCATTGTGAGACAAAGTACATACTAGAGAGGAAATCAACAGGAAAATATGTATGTGATACTAAGCCAAAAATGAAGTAAAACTAATATATCCAAAAATATTTGAAATTAAATCTGGTTATTCTTTTTATAACATTTATCAATTTTATTAATTTTTACATAGAGAAAAGGGCATAAAATATAAAAATAAAATTTAACAAATAACTAAAAGGTAAACATCTAGTCAGAACTGGAACATTGCCAGAACACTCAGGTTATAGGTATACTCTACCAGAAGGAAAAAGATTCCAGGTGGAAAGTCTCAGATGGAACAAGGGAGGAAGAGTGAAAAATAGTAAATACACGTGTAGATTCACATTGATTGTGTTGAAATATTAATAATGTCTAATAGGTTTATAAATAGAATTATATGCAGGGCAGCATTACATGTTAGGATGAGATTAATTATTGTGCATTAAGCTCATTGTATTATTTGGGAAGATGGTAAAACTATTTTCCTTATTTTTAAATTAACTTTATTGTGTAATGTAACAAACATAGAAAATCCATAAAACATCAAAGCATAGTTTCGTGGAATATTAGAAGTGAATACCTTTATAACCATCCCATTTACCTATTGATCACAACCTCTTCCCCTCCGCCCAACGTCCGCTACCAGAGTAGAGGCTGCTCTGGCTTATGGTAATCACTTCTCTTTTTGGTTGCTATAATAATTAAGTATGTCCACTTTGTGGTCAATATTTGTAAGCGATCTATGTGATTGGAAATAATGTGTATTGTGTTGCTGTTGGGTCAAATGATTTATATGCACACACATGCATAACCATTAAGCCATGTTTGTTAATGGTGTTTAAATCTTCTATATCCTAATTGATTTTTTGTGTGATGATTGCCAAGAGGCATATGCTAAAATCTCCCATAATAGTTCTTGGATTTATCCATTTCTCATTGTAATTTTGTATCTTTTGGATCTATCTATCTACCTATGTATCTAATTTGTTTTTCTTCTTAATGAAACGGACTTTTCACTTTTATGAACTCTCTTTACCTCTTGTAATTTTTTATCCTAGCTAATTTAGAGTAGGACTAATTCATAGGCACGTGTTCTTGATTTTTTTCCCCTTTTTCTCCCACTCTGTTCAGCACCAAGATAATTTTTCTGCATCCCCTGGGGATGAGATTAGTTCTGGTTTACTTGGGCACTAAGGTTGTAATCCTTTGAGATCCTGGACTCTTCCGCTTGGACAGGCCCTGGGTCCCGACTTCTGTACTCCTCCCTCCTTCTTTCCCTCGTGCCTACTCAGGCCAGAGAATCTAACCCCCAGAATGAAAGAGGCTCACAGTCTTTGGGTGTGAGGGAGGGAGAGGTGAGACTGATTTTTCTGTGTTCTACTAAGCTCCCTGGGTTCTCATTTTAGAGTACAACTTTGGCCTGGAATTTTTCCACATCCTTATCTGCTATTTGATGTTTTTAAAGTGATGTTTTAAAAACTTTATCCAAAGTTTTGAGTTCATTTTAGTAGGAGGATTCGTCTAAATAATTTAGCCTACCATTACCAAAAACTGAAATTCAATAGATATAGCATTTTAGTGGAACAAAAAAAATAGCTGCTTTTGCATGAAATTTTAAAAACTCAGACAAAATATTCTTGATACCCAAGGCTTTATGCTGTAAGAGATGGCTTTTTGTATTGAGGAAATCATTAGAAACAAAATTTCCTGCCAACCCAGAAAACCTCTCCACAAAAGTGGAAGAGAAAGAAAACAGTTTTATTATTGACTAAGCAATAAACCAGAGTGCAATGTGCCTCACAGGCACCAGATAAAGTGATTGCAAAGACAAAAAGCTTACCATTTTAAATAGCCAAGTAGATGTAACCCATTACGTATGTGAGGGATAAGAATTTGCCACCCCACAATTTGTCTCTTAGGCTTGATCATTTTTAAGAACAAAAGACTCAGAAAGAATCTTTGACCTTCCTTCTAACTGCCTAGAAGAATTTAAGATAGAAGGCCTATGCCAGGAAGGAGCTATCACCATAGATAACACTGGGTATGGTAGACTGGAAGGAACCTAGCAAGATCCATTTTTATCGAAGTTCTCTCTCAGGTTCCATTGTCTATGATGGCCCAGCAGACATTTATTTACCAAACATTTACTTTTCCATCTCCATGTAAATTACCCTCCTCCCCTTTGAAGTCCTAACCACTACCCCCAACATCCTCCTTTGTCTTTAGCTGAAGATGGTATTTAAGGTGGTGGCTTCAGCCATTTTGGAGAGTTACTCAGTTTTCCTGGGTTTTTCTCATGTATACGTGTTATAAAATTTGTTTGATTTTCTCCTATTATTCTGTCTCTTGTAAATTTAATTCTTAGACCAACCAGAAGAATCTAGAGAGTAGAGGAATAGTTCTTCCTCCACATACATGTTCTTAAGATAAATGATACCTAATCCTCAAATAAGAGGACATGATAGCACCATTTGTTAAATATAATTTGTCCTAAATCTACTTGGTAATTGAGGTGGCCATCTGTGTTAGTTAATTGCTTTTATCCAAAGGAATAATACAACTTCTCTATATATATAACAGGTGAGTAGTTACAAGTTGGTGTCAGATGCCTAAGTCAGACTCTCAGGGAGGGGGCCAGCCCAGTGGCACAGCGGTTAAGTTCACATGTTCCGCTTCTCGGCAGCCCAGGGTTCACTGGTTTGGATCCCAGGTGCGGACATGGCACCACTTGGCATGCCATGCTGTGGTAGGCGTTCCACATATAAGTAAAGGAAGATGGGCATGGATGTTAGCTCAGGGCCAGGCTTCCTCAGCAAAAAAAGAGGAGGACTGGCAGTAGTTAGCTCAGGGCTAATCTTCCACACACACACAAAAAAAACTCTCAGGGGGACTAGAAGATGGTGATGGTGTCTTTCTTGATGTTTACATTTCAAAGAGATGTCTCCAGGCCTTTAAGAAAAATATGCCTGGATTGTAAAACTGGCAAGAGGCTTATTTAGCCTTTAAAAAGCCTTATATACATCTTATATAAATGCACAATTACAAATTTTCTAAAGGAAATACTTGAAGAAAGGGCAGGGGAAAGTTTCTTTCCTTTTTCTATTGCAGAGAATTCATTTTTTCCGTATTTTTGGTTTGTATTTACTCTAACATATGAGAGAAGAAATTTTTTTTCTGTGTTCCAAAATCTCTGCTTTTAGCATTGAGAGGTAAACCCCAAAGCACTGAACAGGTTTGAAAGAACCCATAATTATGAAAGAGCTGGTCTTTCCTACTCCTAGGAATACAGCTCCTTGCAAGAGAAGATAGAACTGAGAGAGGAGAGAAAGAGAGTCACTGATGTAGGTCCAGAAGGGGATGCTGCTAAGTGGAGCCAAACAAGTCCCAATTTATGATGAGATAGGATCACTAACATGATTTATTCCCTACTTCCTATCTGGAATTCCAAGAGTGCAACATGCCAACATCTACAGCCTCACAGTAGAAATGGCTATAGGTCAAATGTAATTGTGGAGAAATCCTGACACTGTCCCAAGTTGCTTGCATTCCCCAGTTTCTTACAGTCCAGCATGGCTATTGGAGAATGTTGTAGGTTTTAAACCACAAAAGATTTCTAGTGAACCTGAAAGGTGAATGGAGATAGTCTGAAGGAGAGTCAGTGGATTTGAAAGGACTCAGTGTTATAGATGAGGGAGGTGAGGTATGTCCCTTGTAAATCTGGCATCAGAGAGCAGGTCAGACATCATACATCAACATGTCACCATGGGATTGATGACAGAGTCAGAGGTGGTATCTCAGCAGAGGCCATAGTGTGCAGAAAGTAGTTGTGGACAAAATACAAAACCTAATATGACAATATAAAGTATCTCATTATGGGGGAGAAAAAAAATTTTCCCTCTATCATTCTAGGTTCTTGGCTGAGACTCCATTGTAAAAAAAAGACTGATTAACAGGTATAGGGAAGGAAGAACTATTCCTCTACCTCTAGACACTTCTGGCTGGTCTAAGAATTAAATTGACATGAGACAGAGTAACAGGAGAAAATCAAACAAGTTTAATAACACATGTACAGGGAGAAACCAGGAAAAGTGAGTAACTCTCCAAAATGGCTGAAGCCACCACCTTAAATACCATCTTCAGCTAAAGACAAAGGAGGATGTCAGAGGTAGTAGTTTGGGACTTCAGAGGGGAAGAAGACAATTCACATGGAGATGAAAAAGCAAATGTGTGGTAAAAAAAAAAAAAAAAAATGCCTGCCCTGCCTTACAGAGACAATGGGACATGGGAAAGAATTTTATCAAATGAGCCTTGCTAAGTTCCTCCCTGTCTACCATGCCTAGTTCATATTATACTATAGTTCTCTATGGTGATATCTCCTTTCTGGAACAGGCCTTCTATCTTAAATTCTTTTAGACTGTTAGGGAGAAGGTCAAAGTTTCTTCCTGCATCTTTTGTTCCTAAAAATAATCAAGCCAAAGAGACACATTTTGGGGTGGCAAATTCTGGTCCCCCACACGGGAGAAAAACAAACAGAAAATTCAATAAAACGTATACCTCCTGTACATGGGAGAGACCTAGGAAAACTGAGAATCTCTCCAAAATGGCCTAAGCCATCCCCTTAAATCCCATCTCTAGCTAAAGACAAAAGACAATGTTGGGGATTGGGAGAGCCAGTTATGGGAGGTGACCAGGAAAAGCATAGTAGGGGCCAGCCCTGTGATTGAGTGGTGACGTTTCCTTGCTCCACTTTGGTTGCCTGAAGTTTGCCAGTTTGGATCCTGGGCGTAGATCTACACACCCCTCATCAAGCCATGCTGTGGTGACATCCCACACAGAAGAACTAGAATGACTTACAACTAGGATATACAACCATGCACTGGGGCTTTGGGGAGAATTAAAAAGAAAAGAGGAAGATTGGCAACAGATGTTAGCTCAGGGCCAATATTCCTCACCAAAAAGCATACCTTAAAAAAAAAAAGGTTAAAACAAAGCATAGTAAACAAGAATAAGTTTGTTATGTACATTTAAGTTATTGCTTTTTTCATTGATAAGAGTTTTTAGAGATTTAGTCATCTTTCTCTTCCTGGTACGGAGAAGGAGACAACCATACAAATGTAGATTTCCCTTATAAATGTAAATGTCCCTTATAAAAGGGTAACTTCTACTCAGTTTTCAGAGCTTTTCCATGTATGCTGTTTCTTAAAAATAATCAGTCTAAAATAATCCTTATGCCAAAGAGACATATTTTGGGGTGGCAGATTCTGCTCCCCTTCACCACCATCCAGTGTAGGTAGCCCATTGGAAAAGCACTGAGGAAGGTGAAAATCAGAATTTCCTCTCTAAGTAATACTGAGAGAAATCAAGAAGTGGCTGAGTTTACCCTAAATGTTCACGTTTGTTTCCTTTTCTCAGCAAATTGGGAAATGGAGAGTAAAGTTTGCTAAAAAGGTAACACAAGTTACATCTTTGCACACTAGATTTTATAACTTTGGTAATTGTGTTACCCTAAATGGGGCCTGGTCTAAGTTTCCAAGAATCTTGTGCAGTGTATGTCTGCCTCAAGGACTGATACTAAGCCTAGATGGGAAGGGGAGTGAGTCAGTGTGAAGCCAAGCCTCTGATCTTCTGAGAGAAGAGGCATTGACTCTCAGAAGTCATTACTGACTTGCAAACAATGGATTGTAATGAGACTGAGTGTTAAGACTATTGCATAATTCATTGTATCCCCTGGGCTGACACAGGAATGTTACCTTAAGAAAAAACATTTATGGATGGCTATGGGAAAATATTATGAATGCCTCTATGTGAATTGAGTTGTTCCTGCAAGAACCAAACTTTTGAGAAAGGAAAAAGCAGTTCCAGCTTAGGGTGTTAAGAGCATTACCTGACAATTTGGTGTTTCCAGGAAGAAGTAGGAGTTCATTTCTAAGCTAAAAAGCCCAGTCAGTTCCTGGGTGGAAAATAAAAGTTTCTGGTCACTAATTCCAATGGGTGGGTGGGGACGAGGTTCACCACACTAATAAGTAATTTTCCAACACCAGTTGAGTGTCCTACTGTAACCACAGGACCAGGAACAGAATTTCCTACCCCAAAATGTGCCTCTTTGGCATAAGGGCTATTTTGAGCTGATGATTTTTAAAGGACAGTAGACACAGGAAAAGCTATGAAAACCTAGTAGAAGTTACCCACATGTAAGGGAAATTTATATTTATAAGAGAAATCTCCACTTGTAAGAGGGCTTCCCTGTCTGTGCCAAGAAGAAGAGGATGACTCTAAATCTCTAAAAACACTTATCAATAGGGGCTGGCCCCGTGGCCGAGTGGTTAGCTTCGCGCGCTCTGCTGCAGGCGGCCCAGTGTTTCGTTGGTTCGAATCCTGGGCGCGGACATGGCACTGCTCGTCAGACCACGCTGAGGCAGCGTCCCACATGCCACAACTAGAAGAACCCACAACGAATATACAACTATGTACCAGGGGGCTTTGGGGAGAAAAAGGAAATAATAAAATCTTTAAAAACACTTATCAATGGAGAAGGCAATGAATTAAATCTACATAATTTTTTTTTATTGAGGTCATATGGGTTTATAACATTGTATAATTTCAGGTGTACAGTATTATATATCAATTTCTGTATGGACTGCATTGTGCTCATCACCAATAGTCTAATTTTTATTTGTCACCATACATATGTGCCTCTTTTGCCCACCCCCCACTTACTTCCCCTCTGGTAACCACTAATCTGTTTTCTTTATCCATGGGCTTATCTTACACATATGAGTGAAATCACATGGTATTTGTGTTTCTCTGTCTGACTTATTTTGCTTGACATCATACCCTCAAGGTCAATCCATGTTGTTGAAAATGGCATGATTTTATCTTTTTTATGGTTGAGTAGTATTCCACTGTATATATGTATACAACATCTTTATCCATTCATCCATTGATGGACACTTCGGTTGCTTCCAGATCTTGGCTATTGTGAATAATGCTTCAATGAACATAGGGGTGCATAAACCTCTTTGTATTGTTGATCATGTTCTTTGGATAAATACCCAATCATGGGATAGCTGGATCGTATGGTATTTCTATTTTTTTTTTCCTTTTTCTCCCCAAAGCCCCCCAGTCCATAGTTGTATATTTTTAGTTGCGGGTCCTTCTAGTTGTGGCTGGTATTTCTATTTTTAATTTTTTGAGAAATCTCCATACTGTTTTCCATAGTGGCTACACCAGTTTGCATTCCCACCAGCAGTGTAAGAGGGTTCCCTTTTCTCCACATCCTCGCCAACATTTGTAATTTTTTGTCTTGTTAATTATAGCCATTCTGATGGGTGTAAGGTGATATCTCATTGTAGTTTTGAGTTGCATTTCCCTAATGATTAGTGATGTTGAACATTGTTTCTTGTGTCTGTTGGCCCTCTGTATGTCTCCTTTAGAAAAATGTCTGTTCATATCCTCTGCCCATTTTTTGATCAGGTTGTCTTTTTGTTGTTGATTTGTATGAGTTCTTTATATATTTTGGAAATTAACCCCTTGTCAGATACATGATTTGCAGATATTTTATCTCAGTTGGTGAGTTGGCTTTTCATTTTGTTCATGATTTCCTTTGCCCAGCAAAGCTTTTTAGTCTGATGTAGTCCCATTTGTTTATTTTTTCTTTTGTTTTCCTTACCTGAGTTGGCATGGTATTTGAAAAGATGCTGCTAAGACCAAAGTCAAAGAGTGTACCACCTATATTTTCTTCTAGAGGCTTTATGGTTTCAGGCCTTACATTCAAATCTTTAGCCCATTTGGAGTTAATTTTTGTGTGTAGTATAAGATAATGATCTACTTTCATTCTTTTGCATGTGGCTGTCCAGTAGTCGCAACACCATTCATTGAAGAGAATTTCCTTTCTCCATTGTATGTTCTTGCCTCCTTTGTCAAAGATTAGCTATACATAGATGAGTGGTTTTATTTCTGGGCTTTCAATTCTGTTCCATTGATCTGTGAGTCTGTTTTTGTGCCAGTACCATGCTGTTTTGATTACCATAGCTTTGTAGTATATTTTGATGTAAGGGATTGTGATGTCTCCAGTTTTGTTCTTTTTGCTCAGGATTGTTTTGGCTATTCATGGTCTTTTGTTGTTCCATCCTAAAATTCCAATGAACTTTAGGATTCTTTGTTCTATTTCTGTGAAGAATTTCATTGGGATTCTGATTGGGATTGCATCGAATCTGTAGATTGTTTTAGGTAAGATGGACATTTTAACTATGTTTATTCTTCCAAACCATGAGTGTGGACTATCGTTCCATGTCTTTATGTCTTCTTTACTTTCTTTCAATAATGTCATAGTTTTCAGTGTATAGGTTTTTCACCTCCTTGGTTGAATTTATTCCTAAATATTTTATTAGTTTCTTTATGATTCTAAATGGGATTGTATTCTTGAGTTCTCTTTCCGCTAGTTTGTTATTAGTGTATAGAAATGCAACTGATTGTCATAAGTTGATTTTGTACCCTGCAACGTTTCTGTAGTTGTTGATTATTTCTAATAGTTTTCTGGTGGATTCTTTAGGGCTTTCTATATATAGAATCATGTCATCTGCAAACAGTGAAAGTTTGACTTCTTCCTTTCCAATTTGGATACCTTTTATTTCTTTTTCTTGTCTAATTGCTCTGTCCAAAAACTCCAGTACTGTGTTGAAGAGGAGTGGCAAGAGTGTGCATCCTTGTCTCCTTCCTGTTCTCAGAGAGATGGCTTTCAGTTGTTCACCATTAAGCATGATGTTGGCTATGGGTTTGTCATATATGGCCTTTATTATGTTAGGGTACTTTCCTTCTATACCCATTTTATTTAGAGTTTTTACCACAAATGGATCTTGTCAAATGCTTTCTCTGCATCTATTGAGATGATCAGGTGATTTTTATTCCTCATTTTGTTAATGTGGTGTATCACATTGATTAATTTGCAGATGTTGTACCATCTCTCTGTCCCTGGTATAAATCCCACTTGATCATGGTATATGATCTTTTTAATGTATTGCTGTATTTTGTTTGCCAATATTTTGTTGAGGAGTTTTGCATCTATGTTCATCAGCTACATTGGCCTGTAATTTTCCTTCTTTGTTTTGTCTTTGTCTGGTTTTGGTATGAGGATAATGTTGGCCTCATAGAATGTGTTACAAAACATTCTGTCTTCTTCAAATTTTTGGAATACTTTGAGAAAGATAGTTATTAAGTCTTTCTTGAATGTTTGGCAGCATTCTCCAGAGATGCCATCTGTTCACAGACTTTAGTTTTTTGGGAGGTTTTTGATTACTGTTTCAGTTTCCTTACTTCTGCTTGGTCTATTCAGATTCTCTATTTCTTCTTGATTCAATTTTGGAAGGTCTTATGAGTCTAAGAATTTATCTGTTTCTTCTAAGTTATCCAATTTGGGGACATATAGTTTTTCAGAGTATTCTCTTTTAATCCTTTGTATTTCTGTCGTATCCATTGTAATTTCTCCTCTTGCATTTCTAAGTTTATTTATTTATGCCTTCTCTTTTTTCTTAGTGAGTGTGGCTAAGGGTTTGTCAATTTTGTTTATCTTCTCAAAGAACCAACTCTGAGTTTCACTGATCCTTTCTATTGTTTTTTAAGTCTCTATTTCCTTTATTTCTGCTCTAATTTTTATTATTTCCTCCTTCTGCTCACCTTGGGCTTTGTTTGTTCTTCTCTTTCTAGTTCCGTTAGGTGTAGCTTAAGATTACTTATATAAGATCTTTCTTTTCTGTTGAGACATGCCTGTATTACTATAAATTTCCCTATTAGTACCACTTTTTTTGCATCTCATAAGAGTTGGTAAGTTGTGTTTTCATTTTCATTTGTCTCCAGATATTTTTTTATTTCTCCTTTGATTTCTTCAATGATCCAATGGTTGTTCAGTAGCATACTGTTTAGTTTCCACATATATTTGATTTTCCCAGCATTTTTCTTGTAGTTTATTTCTGGTTTCATAGCATTGTGATGGGAAAAGATGCTTGATATGATTTCAGTCTTCTTAAATTTATTCAGGCCTGCCTTGTTTCCCAACACATGGTCTATCTTTGAGAATGTTCCATGTGCACTTGAGAAGAATGTGTTTTCTGCTCTTTTGGGATGGAATGTTCTCTATATATCTATTAAGTCCATCTGGTCTAATATTTCATTTAAGTCCACTGTTTCCTTGTTGACTTTCTGTCTGGATGATCAATCCATTGATTTAAGTGGGGTGTTGAGGTCCCCTACTATTATTGTGTTGCTGTCAATTTCTCCCTTTAGGTCTGTTAATAGTTGCTTTGTATACTTTCGTACTCCTGTGTTAGATGCATATATATTCATAGATGTTATGTCCTCTTGGTGAAAAGTCCCTTTTATCATTATATATGGCCCCTCTTTGTCTCTCATTGTCTTTTTTATCTTGAAGTCTGATATAGTTATGGCAACACCTATCTTCTTTTACTTTCCATTTACTTGGAGTATTGTCTTCTATCCCTTCACTCTGAGCCTATGTTTGTCTTTAGAGCTGAGGTGTGTTTCCTGGAGGCAGCATATTGTTGGGTCTTGCTTTTTGATCCATTCAGCCACTGTGTGTCTTTTGATTGGAGAATTCCATCCATTTACATTTAGAGTGATTATTGATATATGAGGGCTTGATACTGCCATTTTATCAAGATAATCTTGTTTTCTGATTATTCTATGTTTCTATTGCTTTTTTTCCCTTGTGTTTCTGACTGCCATTTCAGTTTAGTGGTTTTTTGTGATGATTTTCTCAGTTTTCTCTTTATTTATGAATTTTGTCTCTGCTCTGATTTTTTTATTTAGTGGTTGCCATGAGTTTTCTATAAAAGAGCTCATAGATGAGATGGTCCATTTTCTGATAGCCTCTTATCTCCATTAGCCTAAGCAGGTTCCATCCTTTTCCTCCTCCCCTTCTGAGATATTGTTGTCACAAATTATTCTTTTTTGTGTTGTGAGTTTGTGACTGAGTTCAAGTGTTTATAGTTATTTTTGATGCTTTCTTTCCCTTTATATTTTATGTTATAATTAAATGTTTACTAACCTATTCTGATATAAAGCTGCAATTTTCTGATTTTATCTGTCTATTTATCTCCTTGCTCAATGTTTTGTGAACCTTTGCTTTTTAGTTTAAATTGAGAGGGCTTCTTTCAACGTTTCCTGTAAGGCAGGCCTAGTGGTGAGGGACCACCCTCAGCTTTTGTTTATCTGGGAAGGCTTTTATTTCTCCATCATATCTGAAGGATAGTTTCACTGGATAGAGTATTCTTGGCTGAAACTTTTTATCTTTCAGTATTTTGAATATATCATTCCATTCTCTCCTAGCATGTAAGGTTTCTGCTGAGAAATCCACAGAAAGTCTGATAGCCATTCCTTTGTATGTTATTCTCTTCTACCTTGCTGCCCTTAATATTTTCTCTTTGTCATTGACTTTTGCCAGTTTTAATATTATATGCCTTGGAGAAGGTCTTCTTGCATTGATGTAATTAGAAATTCCGTTGTCTTCATGTACTTGCAAGTCCAGTTCTTCCCCCATGTTTGGGAAGTTATCAGCTATTATTTCTTTGAACAAGCTCTCTGCTCTTTTCTCCCTGCCTCCTCCTTCTTGAATATCTATAATACTTATGTTGCTTTTCCTAATTGAGTCAGATATTTCTTGAAGAATTTCTTTATTTTTTAAAAATCTTAGTTCTCTCCTTCTCTACCCAAAGTAGTTCTTTATTTCTATCCTCTAAATCACTAATTCTGTCCTCTATAATGTCAGCTCTGTTTTGTATGGTTTCTAGATTATTTTTTATCTCATTAATTATGTTCTTGTTTTCCAGAATTTCTGTTTGGGTTTTTTTAGAGCTTCAATCTCTTTGGTGAAGTATTCCTTCTGCCCATCAATTTTATTTTTGGGCTCATTAAACTGTCTTTCTGAGTTTTCTTATAAGTCATTGAGTTTCTTTATGACAAGTATTTTGAATTCTCTGTCATTTAAGATGTAAATTTCTTTGACTTAAGGATTGGTTTCTGGGAGATTTGTCAGTTTCCTTCTGCTCTGAAGTATTACAGTAGTTCTTCATGGTGTTTGATGAATTGATCCTTTGCCAGTGTGTTTGTGGTTTATCAGGTCACAGATTCCACCTCCCACTGCTGTGGGGGAACAGGGGCTGTGTTTTCTGATCCTGCCCCACCTGCTGGAAGTTGTGCAGGTAGGGCTGGTCTGTGTTTGTGTGGGCAGGCCTTGGCCACTGCAGGTTGTACTCATGAAGGGTCTCAGCATTGGGCAGGCAGGTCATGCACTGTAGGTGAGGCCTTTGTGCTCGGTGGGCAGGTAGCTTTCATGTAGGTTGGGTCACCTCACTCAGCTGGGGACTGGCTGAGCTACCAAGCTAGGCTGCAGGGGCACCTACCTTGGGGCTGAGCTGCCACTCAGTGAGTCCCACTAGCTCCTGTGCTCTGTTGGCAAGGCGCCTTCTGAGCAGGCAGGGCACCTTCTCACCTGCACTGTGCTTGGTGGGCAGTCACCATCATGAGTGCTGACACACCACTCAGTGGGTCCCATAGAGTGCTGTGCTCCATGGGCAGGGCACTTTCTTATGGGGTGGGGTGCCTTCTCGCCTGTGCTGTGCTTGGCAAGCAGGTGCCTTCCTGGGGGATGAGCTGCTGCCACTTGGTGGGGTGCATTTCCATGGGGGAGGCTGCTGCAGCACAGTGCATACTCCCATGGACCAGGCTACCAGTCCAATAGCATTCGCATAGGCTGGGCTGCCCCTGCCTCATCTTAAAGTCACACTGGCCACTGTGTGAGGATCTGTGATTTGGCTCACTGCCACTGGGGAAGTGGAGGAGTGTGCTCACCTATTTCCACTGCCTTCTAGGGATCCACCTTCAGATACACAGCTGTGTGGATCTCTCAGACATCCTGTTGTGCTGTGCAGGGAATCCTCTGCTGGTTAATGAATGTCCATTTAGTTGTAACTTAGAGGGGAGAGACAAAGGGAACAACTCACTCCACCATGATGCTGATGTCTATATAACAACTTTACCTTTGTTTACTGTACTTTTCCCAGTAACCTCCCATAACTGACCCCATCTTAACAATAGTATGTTAAAGCTATTTTCCAGGGGCAGTGAGCCAGCCAGGAGCATGTGCAGAAGAGAAGATTTTGATCTACCAATCAAAACTCATCCTGCCAGCACTTCTGCATACAAGCTGGCCTTCCTTGACCCCTCAAAGTTTACCCCATACCTTGGGTGTGCAAGACAGATTTGACAGCCTGGCCTCCTGTTTCCTTGCCAATTGATTGCACAATAAAGCCTTTCTTCCCTCAAAGACCAGTGTTCCATGGTGTCAGCTTCTGTGTGCATTGGTTGGTGAGCCCTTGCTCAGTATCACCACAATTTAACTCAACTTTGACTCTATCTGCCTGGGGATAGTGTCAGTTCCTACACTTTAAGGGGTCAGTCCTACAAGACTGCCCTCTCCCCACTTCAGATGCAGTATCAAGTCCAAGTTGTCACTTGTTCTTCTGACCAAACAGCTATAGATGGGCAGCTCCAATGACCACCCCCTTCCCCCTTCAATTCAGCTACTTTGCTAGAATGACTTGCAGAATGCAAGAGAAACATTTTACTTACTAGATCACTGGTTTATTATAAAAGGATATGACTCAGGAACAGCCAAATGGAAGAGATGCATAGAGCAAGGTATGAGGACAGGGCCACAGAGTTTCCAAGTCCTCTCTAGGCATGCCACATTCTCAAATATCCACATGATCACCAACCCAGAAGCTCTCGAAATCCTCTTCTTTTGGGTATTTATAGAGGCTTCATTACATAGGCATGATTGATTAACTCATTGGCCATTGATAATTGATTCAATCTCCAGCTCCTCTCCCCTCCCTGGAGGTCAGGGTGTGGGACTGAAAGTTCCAACTCTCTAATCACATGGTTGGTTCCCCTGGCAACCAGACCCCATCCTTAGGTTACCTAAGGGCTTTACAAAACTCTCTTTATTAACATAACAAAAGACATCTTTATAGCTCTCATCACTTAAGAAATTTCAAGGGTTTTAGGAGCTCTGTGCCAGAAATGGGAACAGAGAGAAAATATATATATATTTCTTATTATAAATCACAACATCACAGAAATGGTAGAGTATTTCCATGATAGCCAAATCTCTCATTATACCACAAGCCCCCTAGTTTCTACTTTCTTTAAAACACAAAAGCATAACCAAAAAATTTTGTACAGTAGTTCCCTCTTATTATCTGGGGATACATTCTACAACCCCCAGTGGATGCCTGAAATTGCAGATAGTACCAAACTCTATATATAGTATGTGTTTTTCTATATATACATACCTATAATAAAGTTTAATTTATAAATTAGGTAAATATATATTAACAATAACTAATAATAACAATTATAACAATATACTATAATAAAAGTTACTGTAGATCTTTGCAACCTCAGCATATGATTTTTTTTTCCTTCCTTATTAAGTCAAGAACTTTAACCTTTTCACTTAAAGGAAGTACTTTCCAGCTTCTTTTTGGCATATCTGAATTGCTACCATCACTACTCCCGTGCTTTGGGGCCATTATTGTTACTGCACAAAGGGCATGATCTGTTCACTGCAAGACAAAAGCCAATCCATCAAGAGGCAAGATAGTGGTAGAGAAAGGACTTTTATTAAGTGATGAGCAAGCTTATCAGAAGATGGTGGACTAGAATCCTAAAGACCCATCTTAAAGGGGTACAGAATCTTAAAGCAGTTATATAGGGCTAGTGGGCTATAGAGATGGGCGTCAAGAATGTTTACCCCCTAGTGTTGCAGACTGGGAGTCACCACATCAGACCTTTCAGCCATCATTGATGTTGGATACCAGTATAGAATCTCTGTCCAAGAGTCATTACATTCCTAAGAAACTCAAAAGAACAAACTTATTGTCTTTTCACAGCTGGAAGTTACATAGGCAAGCAGGGGCCATAAAATCTATAGAGCATGTATATCTTCTGGAGGGTGCATATCCAGCTGGGTTAGTTAATCACAGGTCATTCAAAGTTACAGCATGGCTTCCTTTCTACAATATGGCTTCCCTCTGTCAACCTTGTGTTGAGCTGGTATCATTATTAAGTAAAATAAGGGCTACTTGAACACAAGCATTGCCATACTGACAGCTGCTAAGTGACTAATGGGCAGATAGCATACACAGTGTGGATCCACTGGACAAAAAGTTGATTCATGTCCTAGGTGGGATGGAGCCAGATGAAGTGGGATGGTGTGAGATTTCATCAGACTACTCAGAATGGCATGCAACTTAAAACTTATGAATTGTTTATTTCTGGAATTTTCCATTCAATATTTTCAGACCACAGTTGACCACAAATAACTGAAACCAAAGAAAGCAAAAGTGCAGATAAGGGGGGACTGCTGCAATAAGTTATGTTAACCTACAAAACAGAAACCAGTATAAGAGACAAAGCATTTATTTGGAATCAAAGAATTGCAATTTGGGGAGCACAAATTCAGGTAGGAACCCGAATAGTGTTCCAATTATAGGAGAGGGGCTCAGTGTTTTTAAGGGAAAGATGAAGGAATATGAGGTAAGTTGTATTAAAGAAGAGTTCATTGGTGCTAGATGAGGTAAGGCCAGGTTTGTACTTTATTGATTGGTTTGAGATCTGGTCCTCAGGCAGAAGGCTAGATTTGTACCTCATTGATTGGGTAGAAATTCAGTTATTAGCAAAGTCCAATTTCATCCATCCTGTCAAACAGGATATTCTTGTCCTTACTGACTTCTTGAAATATTGGTAGTTTGGTCTAGTTTGGAAGATAAAACGAGAAGTGCAAAGCAATTCCTCTGAAGTGGTTGCTGCAGTTCTATTTTAATATGGCTCCACTCGAGGCATCTTTCACAGCTATTACCATTAAGAAAACATGGCCAGTAGTATAGAAGGTGAGGCAGGATTAGGAAGCCACTAAGGCCCAAGAGACTTCAGGAGTAGGGTCACTCTATTACTGAGAGAGCCTGAAGGTTGTCCTTACCTATGTGTTTTTGGAGCTAGACAATTAATGCCAAGAGACAGACTATTGTTACCCTGGCCCCCTGACCCCATAAGACATTGACCACAAACCCTGCCCAGAACAAGCCTAACACATTCTCTTTAGCTTACAGGAAACCACAAAGAGAGGAAGGAGGAGATGGCTGAGACATATAGTCGAAACCAGTTAAAACTGGTTGAAGGCAACGTGGCAGTCTGATTTGACCTGACATAGACCCTGCAGTTCTTTATACACTCATTGTAATACATCACCATGGTACATAAGACACCTGCTGATGCCATGACTGTTTAAAACTGCCATGGCAACAGAAGGATATAACCAAATAAGGAAAGAAAAGAAGTGGCACCTTTGTTCCCCTGAAAAGCCTACACAGTTCCCTGAATAACTATGAATATTCTTCCTCTTCATTACCTTGACCTCCTATAACAGCTGCGTAATCTCCCCAAGAGCTGAGAAGTTGATTTGTGAACGTAGTTCCTATTTCTCCATTCTTTGGCCATTGAATAAAAGCTTGTGCTGTTGAACACTCAGTTTTGGAATCATTTCAAATCTGTGACACCAAACAGAAAAGGACCATCTGAGGAAGAAAGGGCTGATTGTGGGTTCGAGGTCCACTGGCCCTGGGCTCTTCCATTCGTCCCTTCTGATTGTGGGTTCAAGTCCCACTGGGGGAAGAAAAGTTGGTAAGAGAATTTGGTGACCATGAAGGGACGATGGTGATCTCCCCACTCTTCTGTTTAGCATTTGCAGATTTCTCATTCTGGGACAAAACAGCCACTGGCCAAAATTGGGCGCTTGCCTTCCTGGGCCCTCTGTCCCTGGAATGTGTGACCCACCAGAAGCCAAATTAAGTCTGAGCAGTTCTCTTCAGTGAAGCAGGGGCGGGGTTCAAGTTCCCCCCAGGAGCTGGGTTCAAGTCCCACTCCAGGTAAGGAAGACCTCCTGAGCTACTACAGGAGAGGATGCTTGCCTGGATCAGGGTTGAGGCTTGGGATGCCTGGCCTATGGACAAGGGAATTTGTGGGTTAGAGTCCCACCATGGAGTTCAAGTCCCCCAAGAGTTGGGTTAAAGTCCCAACAGTACTAGAAGCCCAGGAAGGAAAGAACAAGGAGCTCCAGCCGGTAAGAAGTCTATGTTCTGCCTACTTGTTTCCTGGCAGTTTACCCTGCTTTTGCCACACTTGTGGGCACAGGTTGAGCACTTAAGTACTGCTAGGGTGCTCACCACTTGAAGACTCCTGTGAAAGGATTAGTTGGTCACAGACCAGGGTGGATTAGCTTTAGGTTCCCTGCTGACTGGAATCAAATGTCCATGCAACCAGGAACACCATAAGTCATATAAGCATCCCAAACCTGCAGCCTCACCCTTGCTAGGTTTTATCAAAAAGCTCAAGGGCAGAACTGAATCAGTCTGTCCACCTCTACCCATATTGTCCTCTCTGTGTACTGTACGTTTGTATGTCCCTTTTGAGTTTGTCACTGCTGGGACTTTAAGCCCTTTTAAGGGCCCTTTTGTGTCTGTGACAGAAGGAGCTGATCTCTCTGAAGTTATAGAGTCTGAGTCTTAGCCTGTATCTGTGGTAAAAAGTGGGGTTAGGTCCCTGCAGTCAGTCTTAACTGTTGAACCAATTGTAATAAAGTAGCTGGGGACGCCCAGCAGATTATCTTGATATCTCTTTCAGTTTCCTTAACAAACTTGCTTCTAGGTCTCTCAGATCTCTCTGTTCCTCTGTTTCTTTATCAGCAGTCAGTGGGGAAAACTTAATACCCCCTGTTCTTATTTCCCTTGCACTCTCTGCTAGATGATTTCCATCGACCTCTCCTTTCCTAGATTACATCTTCCTGGAGTCATTTGGTCTCTTTACCACCTTCAAGAGGCTGATTTTGCTTTTTATGGTGAAAAAAACTAGGCTCAGAACTTGAGAAAACACTATGACCGTTCTCTAGATAAGAAAGTATGGCCAGAGATTTATGTTTGGGGATCAGACCATTTTACGTGCATTTTCCAAACAAAGACAACACTCTATGCTGTTTTCTCAAGGTCATTTAAGACTGAGCACTACTATTACCAGGATTAAAATTTCTTTGTTGAGGTGAAAGGGAGACAAAGCAAGTGCTAAGAGGATATAGTCTCCTGGGAGAAACAAATATTGACTCCCAATGGAAGAAGATGAGAACACACCCTCCCAATGGAAAGAGATGAAAGGCTCCAGGTTACCCATATGATGACAGTGGACAGGGGTGTTATACTGCCTATTAATATATTTAAAATTCTAGACACACATACACACACACACATATTATATGCGTATTATTTAAATAGTTCAAACGCTAACTCGGGTCCAAATATCACACTAAAGAACAATGCACAATCTAGTCGTGGTCAGCTGGCACTCAAATAGGAAGTCCATACTCAAGAGGCAGCTACTGAAAGTTCTTTTGTTCCTTTTTTTTCAATCAACAAACTAGGCTTTGCAAACTAACATGTTAAATACCAGAAATAGAATGTTATTGGTGAAATAGGCATGTTGACTGGAATGCTGATTTTTGTAAATAGACTCACATATGTGAAATAAAAAGTAGTTAAGGTTTATGGATAGGCTGAATCTAGTGTGAGAGATACTGCCCACCCCTGCACAAAGAGTTTTTAAGAATTTAATGAGGTTCGTATACTTTACCCTTGGGAATGGAGCCCAGGGCTTGATTCCTAAGCAGTCATGTGTCCCGATACTTGTTTGAGAATATAGTTCTTAAGCTTGGCTGCACATTAGACGTACTTAGAATGCTTTTAAAAGCTGCAAATGCTCAAGCCATACCTCAGAACAACTAAATCAGAATCCTTGGGGGAGCAGTCCAGGCATTAGTAGTTTTTAAAGCTTCCTAGGTGATTCCAATGTGCAGCCAAGGTTGAGAGGCACTAGTCTGAGTGGATATATAGTCATAATTATTATAATGTTTGCAGATTCCAGCCTCTGTAATGATTTTGGATCTGTCTAGAGTGACCCTTTCATGCAAGGAGGTAGTTGAAGTACCTAAAGGGACAGAAATATGGAACTCACAGAATAGGTTGTATGAACTGTTTTGTGCCTGCTGATAATCAATGTTTGATTAATCTGTATCTGTATATGTGGCAGCATTTGTTCTAAGATTTAATTTTTCCTGACAGAAAATTTTATGGGGAAGCAACTGTCTTTCCCCTCTCTAACTTTTTAGCAGCATTGTCTACCAAGAATAAACTAAGGATTGTGCAAGGCCAAATTGGCCTAAGTCAGATTGCAGTGGGTGCTGGAGATGTAACCTATTACCGACCGAATCATGAGCTGTTTTGTGTAAAATAGTCACTACTTTAGGATGCTAAATTCTGGACAGAGACTTAATTATATTCATCAAAGGGTACAGACATTAGATAATAAGTAAATAATTTGTCTCTAATCAGGAAAGCAAAATTATCCTAGGTAGAGATATATTTGATATAGTCACCAACCACAGGAGGGTAAACATGTCCCTATCTTTTTGCCTCTGTAACTGGACTTAATTTTGATCTTGAGCTTTCATTTCAGCTCAGTGGTAGAAAATTTAATCTTTCAAATTGAAGGTAAATTCAGTAAATTCTAGTTTGAAACTCAATCTCTTTTAAGGTAGCACTCTTTTAGTTCAGGAATTTCCTGTCTTCCCTTTCCTTCTATTTCCCCTAGAGGTGATCTATGTTCCAGGGGGATTTGCAAATAACTAGGCATTTGGGATGGATGGAGAGAGAGAGGAGGGAGGGATTATGTATAACTTAACATTGGAACTAGGAAACCATGCTAGCTTTGGCTGAGATGTATAATTTTAGTTGGTTTTATTGATTGACATCTATCTTCTGTCTCTGTGGCTCAAATGCCCACATCCTTTCTGCTCTGTGACACCTAGTTTATGGCAGCCCAGTGTGCGTCTTCATTTTCCTGTTATTTTGAGAGCCCTCTGAGTCTCCAGCCTACTCTTAGCCATTTTTATATCCCTCTGAAGGGAATAGGCCATTTATGGACTCCTCCAGCACAACCGCATTAAGAGATGCACTCACAACTTGCTACTCTAAATTTCAGATGCCAAAGTGGCCTTGATACTTTTCCAGGGGCCTTTCACTAACCCCTTTTTATGTTTGGGTTCCACTAACCCTATCTAGATTTCTGTCACATACCAAACCCTAGAATCTGATCTGGGATATTTAATCTACAATTTAACTCCCTTGATCACCTCTGCCAAATATTTTGCTTTCCCTAAAGCAAATACTTGGGTTCTTTATCTGCCCAGGGGCAGGAAACTGTTCTCACATCTTTTGAGTTAAATGCTTATGGCATAAGCTGTAGTCTGCTTCCTTCAAGGCTGAGTTTACTGGAATGCCAGTTTTTCACAACTCTTGTGTCCTCTATGAGTTTAAAAAATGTCCTCAGAAACTCGCTTGACTTCTTTATTCTCAGCTGAGTTAGCCCTTCGCTGACTGTGGTAAAGAATGCCACTAACTAAAACTCAAGATTGTAAAAAATAATGGGAGAAAGAAAAGTCTTGGTTATCATCAAAATGTTGCTTCCTGCCATATCTGTGACAAAGACTTGTGGCTAATTGGATGGCTTGGCTCGGGATAACATTTTATCAGGATATCTGTATTAGCTTATGTTTAAAGTGCCTCCTTATGAGAAAACTGAAGCTCTGATGTATTAAGTGCTAATTAATAGCAACTCTGGGTACAGAAAAGTACAGTATTTTCCAGTTTCTGGAAGCTCTAAACTTGGATTGGAGAAATAGAAAGTAGCTTCTGGCTAGCTCAATATCAAGGACTCACAAACATGGCTGTGTATTAGAATCAGCCACAGAGCTTTTGCAAAGCACATATGACTCTCCCACAGAAAGCATGCAGATTCACCAGGCCTGGGTTATGTTCCATGCCTCTGTTTTTAAAAATAATCTCCACAGATAATTTCTATGCTTTATAAATTAAGCAAAGCTAAAGAGCATGTGTAATACACATTCAATCAGCCTCAAATGTTACCTTCCCTGGTGTCCTTTCAGCAGCTTTTTCCTGGTCTCTTCCAGCTCCCAAAGATCAAATAGGAGGCAGCTAAGGCAGGCATCAGCTGTAATGTATGCACAACTTGAGGCAGTGGTTTTAACACTTCTGTGTGCTTCCAGAATATCTAGGATACTTGTTAAAAATGTAATTATCAGGTGTTACTCCCAAGTTGCATGAACTGCTTTCTGAACACTTGATAATGGTTAATTAATGAATGGATATATATTAGAATTTGATCTGAAGTTAGTTTTTACTATTACCTGGAAGTGAGGCTTTGGGTCCAATTAAACACTTACCCATCTCAAAGCTTTTGGCTGCTCTTGTTGTGTATCTACCAAAAAGAACTTAATAAACATGAATGACCAAGTTGGTTTAGGTCATAGGGATTACTCACCCAAGTGTTTGCCTCTAGTAGCTGAACCTTTCTTCCTCTGGAGGCTGCAAACAGCCTGTCTCCTGGTCTTGCCTTTGGAACACAGCCTGGCAGTGTGTAGAAAGTGAGCATGTTTGTCTGTTGGGGGATTTGGCAGGAAGGCATTTAAAACATTTCCCAAAGTAATTCTGAACCTGCTCATAGACATACCAACATCCTTCCAAACCTATAAAATGAGCAGTGATATTTACTAAGCGTTGAGTTTGAAAGCACTGAATTTGCTGATTGATAAATGCCTATTTGGAGAACACAGAATGCCTGCCAAGCACAATCTGCCACTCAATAATTTTCAGGGAACACAGATGGCAAGAATGTTTGGACCTTAAAAGCTCTGGTGACCCAGAGGATTTGTTTACGGTTTAATTATTTTGCAGGTAAAACAGGGGACAGATGTATCACACCAGGTCCAGCAGCAGGATGAATCTGGGTATTGGACCAAACCATCACTCCTTGGCTCCTTGCATGAATTCTCCGGGAATATAGAGACAAGAGTCCAAAAATCTGTGTGCTGAGCTCCATATCCTGTACTGCCAGACAAGGCAGGTGAGAACCATTAGGAGAATGCCTCTGTCAGGATAATTATTGGGGCAGCCTCCTTACCAATAGATTTATGGCCAATGGGAGGAAAACTTGAGAGAAGGGGGAGGAAAATAACAAGAGAAATAAAGCAGAAGAAGAACTGGAAGATGAAACTGCAAAATTAGAGGTGATCCTGGGAAGACACTAAGGAAATGCTATTTCAGCCAAGAACAGCCTGCCTCCTGATTTGCTTTGCTGTCTGCTGCAGATCCAGGGAAGCCTAAAAATAGTGGGGAAGTCAGAAAACATAAAAGAAGTGACACCTGAAGAGCACTGAAAGGAAACGAAATAGAACAAAACAAAAACATTTTCTTATGGAAAAAATATCATTCTCCTTGTGACTGGTTTTATTCACTGAAGTGGCAGTGATGTAATTGTCTTTTTTATGTGTTACCCTAACTGCACTCTGAAAACGTTGAATGGAGGCATGATATGAAATTTACTGTGGTATTCCCAGCACAAAGCATGACATGTACAAATGGTAGGTGTTTAATTCATGTTTGTTGAATGAATGAACATAGTGAAAATGACTCTGTTGAAGTGGAAGAGTAGAATGAGGCCAGAAGATGAGATATGAATTCTATGGGCATATGTAAGGACACTCATACTTCTAAAATTGCGTCCCTATGTTCCTTATTTATTGCCTTCTTCCTCCCTCTCTCCATTATTTCTTTATTTCCTTCCCTTTCCTTCCCTTCCCATACTCCTTTCTGCTCCCTTATTCATCTCCTTCCATCTTTTCTTCCCTCCCTACCTCCCTCGCTCCTTCTCCTGAAACTGAGAAAACAGAAGCTGAAAGGGGCTAGATGACATTTCCAAGTTCCTCCATTAAGGTGATGGCAGAGCTGGGACAAAGACAACTTCTTTTGTGACCCAAGCTAGCTCTCTTTTCGCTACATCATACACACTCTCCCTAGTTTACATTTATGTACAATTGAAGAGAGGCAAGCTGTCACCTTGACACTGAATGAAGCTCCTAATTATTCTCTATGCATTTCTCTGAAATCATTACATCTAAAGAAATTAGAGGCACTTCACACTATGCTGTATCTCAGGCATAGGAAATGCTTGGCTGTAATGGCCATTAAAAGGACAGACATGAGTGATAGGAAATAAATTTTGTTAATAAGTACGTGTCAAAAAGTACAACATGCATGGATTATCAACACAATAAGTGTTTTCTAAAATGGACTGGTCTGAGTTTCAATTACTATCTTGGGCTTTGTCACACTTCAGCTGTATCCTCACAACACCCAAGTTAATATGAAAATATGAAAACTCTGTCAGTTCATATTTGAGTACACAATTCCATAAACGAGCGTGTGGTTTTTCCTGCTATATCAATCTGTTATTTTGGTATCATGCAGACATTTCTCCAATTATAATTTTACTTTTTGTATTGCTAAGTGAATATTTCAGGAGGCGGAAGACTTGCATATCCTTAGGGCTTTGACAGCCTCGCAGTAACTTGGAAATAAGTTACTTAGCCATGGTCCTACCCACTAATATTAAAACTCATAAGAAATACCCTTATACTGTTTCACAGAGGATTTTGAGGGCAAATTAAATGACATTCAATGCATAGAGGAAGTTTTCCAAGGACCAGTAGCAAGGATTATTCACTTTGGTTTTTAAGTGGAGTGAAATGGTAATATTTGTTGAGGGACTAGGAAGCACTATGAGGAACTGACCAACTTTATTTTCCCTCCTGCATCTTCTTGCTTTTCCCCAGAACTAATGAGCCCTGACTCTGCTCGGCAATAGAGAATAATCACATCCAAAGTTCTACTCAAATTTTGCTCTGCTGTTGAGTTTTTTCTCTTGCATTTGTACCTTCCATTTAAATTTACTTTCTCATATACACTTTGCTTATTAGAAATTGTGCTTTAGGGAAACTGTTTTAATTTTTTATTCTTTTACCTCTAGCCGTGATTCTTACTTGATGCAGTTTAATTTAAAGGAGTGGAAGGGAAGAAGCTGTAGGCAGGGAGGAGATTTAGAGGCCACCAGCTTGTGAATCAGTTAAGTCCTTGGTGAGTGACAATCAAGAATGCCATAAATTATAAAAAAGAAACATAGTACTTTTTTTTTATTCTGACCTAGAATTATCTGTTAGTTTTTATTGGCTTTTCTAAAACATGATAAATGAAGTTAATATTTTCTAAGTACTGGAACTCTAGAACAAAAGTTATATCCAATGAAAATATCTGGCTAGTGTCCCTCAGTCTTCTCTCCCATCTATAAGAAGTGCTAAAAACCGCAAAAATAACAACAAAAAAAGAGAAAGCAAAATGAGTAACATAGAAAAAGTAAGTAGTTGAAGACAATTTATCAACATAATCTGCCTTAGAAATTGTTCTTATTACTTGCAAGAAAGAGAACATAGCAAAGTTGAATCTTTTTTTTTTCCTTTTTTCTCCTCAAAGTCCCCCCAGTACATAGTTGTATATTCTTCGTTGTGGGTGCAAAGTTGAATCTTGAGTATTGGAAGAGATAAAATTCCACAAGTCATTTTGCACCATGAGAAAGTTGAACGAGATGTCAGTGAGTGGCAGATGGATGGAACCAGCTTGTACGGTTTTGCTGGTTTTGGGGCCTCCAATGTGAAGTTATCCTGGGGGGAGCTAATATGCCATAAATCTCTACGTCTCATTGGGTTTGGAAAATTACCCCTGAGTATGCACAGAGGTTTCACTTGACTAAACAGATCTAGGGCTTGTTAATACACTTTAATCAAGGCTTTCCTAATGAGCATCCAGGATTACTTCAGAGGCAGAACTATTATCCCATGCAGAACCTAGTGGAAATCCATTTCCCTTGGAATGGTACACTTAGATTTAAACCAACTTTAAGTTAAACATTCTTCCTCCTCCAGAGTCTAAGAACTTCTGAAAATGTTTTGTATGTGTGGTCATATTGTGTTATTTAAAGCTTTATTACTTGTGACTTTTTTGGTTTCTTGAAATGTAGGCAATAAAATTCACATTAACTCACTAAACTAAATCACCTCTTGGTTTTTTTTTTAAGATTTTATCTTTTCTTTTTCTCCCCAGAGCTCCCCCGGTACATAGTTGTGTATGTTTTTTAGTTGTGGGTCCTTCTAGTTGTGGAATGTGGGATGCCACCTCAGCACAGCTTGATGAGCGGTGCCATGTCCACGCCCAGGATTCAAACTGGTGAAACCCTGGGCTGCCAAAGCGGAGCGCGCGAACTTAACCACTCGGCAATGGGGCCAGTCCTCTGGTTTTTGTTTTAATGTTTTGTTTGTTTGTTTGTTCTTGGCCTTTAGCTAATCCTACAGTTTCAAATACTAAAGACTTTGAAGCATCCTGTTAAACCTATAGGTCATAAACTTAGATTGCCTTGTTGTAAATCCTATTCCTACTATTGACTAGAAAGGCACCCTTAGGTTACCTTGCTAAGCTCTCTCTTTCAGTTTTCTTATTTGGTAAATTGAGGAAGGAAAGTGGTATTTGAATTCCTTATTGATATGGTTGTGAGAACTTTATTACCTACCATATATCAAGCTCATAGTAAGCATTCAAGAAAGGTTAGCTATTAATAATAATTATTCAGTGTATAAAACTCATTTCTCCCACTGACTTGATTCTTATCATAAAACATGAATGGAGATTTAGGAGTGATGTCAGCAAGATGGCAGAATAGGAACCTTCAGACTGCATTCCCCACAGAGACATGGACTTAAAAATCATATATGGTCCAGAAAGCCTGTATGAGAACTCCAGAAACCAGTCAGGATGACTCAGTAACCCAGGAAAGGGAAAAGCCAAGAATAGCCACATTAAAATGGATCAGAAAAGTTGTTGCATTTCACCCATGATAGCCCTTCCCCCAAGCGAGCACAGCTTGGGGTAATGGGAAGAAAACGCTCAACTCAGTGCTTCTCCTTCGGGAGGGAAAGAGAAGAGTAGAACATACATCCAATGTTCCACCTTTTAGGGGAGCTGCCTGAAGGAATGGATTTTGTCACACCTGACTCAGAGTGCTAATGAGGAACCAGCTTACTTTTCAAGCCTGGAGGCTGCTGAGAACAAAGAAGAGCTTGGCGGCTTGTTGCAGCACCAAAGAACCTAGAGAACTGTAATAAACACCAGAGGGAACAAAAGATTACAAGCTCCTTAAAAAGAAACTGGAAAATCTGTATAGTTGGGAAGTTACATGAACAAGTACAGAGAAGACACATCCTTAGAAAATGTTTGAGAAGCCCCTAGAATCTCTAGCCAGGTTGATTGGTGAAGGTCTTCTGTACAAAGCCAGTCTATAAAGACTGGAAGAGGTGGATGTTTTTTCAAATACCCAAATCCCAGCAAAAAATAATAAGGCGTAGAAAGACATAGGGAAATATAACTCAATCAAAGAAACAAAATGAGTCTCCAGAAATTGACCCCGAAGAAACAGACATCTATTAATTGACAAAGAATTCAAAGTAATTGTCTTATAGAAACCCAATGAGCTTCCACCAGAAAAAAAAAAAAAAAAAAAAAAAAAAACCCAGAAAATAACCTGTTGGTGAGGATGTAGAGAAATCAGAATGTAAAATGCTGGGAATGTAAAATTTGTGCAGCTGCTATGGAAAACAGTATGGAGGTGCCTCAAAAAATTCAAAACAGAATTATGATTTGATCTAGGAATCCCACTTCTAGATATATAACCAAAAGAATTGAAAACAGGATCTCTAAGAGATATTTACATACCCACATTCATTGCAGGATTATTCTCAATAGCCAAGAGGTAGAAGCAATCTAAATGTCCATGACAGATGAATGAATAAGGAAAATGTGGGATATATGTAAAATGAAATATTATTCATCCTTAAATAAGGTGGAAATCCTGTTTTATGCTATAATATGGATCAACCTTGAGGATATTATGCTAAGTTAAATATGCCAGTCACAAAAGGACAATTACTGCGTGATTCCACTTATATGTGGTATCTAAATTAGTCAAACTCTTAGAAACAGAAAAGTGGAATGGCTGTTGCCAAGAGCTGCTAGGATGGGGGAAAGGGGAGTTGCCTTTCAATGAGTATAGAGTTTCAGTTTTGCAATATGAAAATTTTCTATAGGTTTGTTGCATAGCAATATGCTTATAGTTAATATTAGTATACTGTACACTTAAAAATTTTAAATTTTTAATGAGTTTTTTAACACAATAAAAAAAATTTCATGCTAAGGTAAGTCCTAAAAAACTTATTTATACTTCATCTATTCTCCTCTATTACTATGCCAGCATTTAATCACAGTTTCTCTTATTGTCTCTTCTTGAACTTACTACTGTGTCCATTTCCTTTGTCTTTCAAAAATGTCAACCATCTGAGAATGATTGTTTTCAAATTCCTTTAATAAATCCTTACAAGAAAAGTGCAAAATTCTGGAGATTCAATCAACAGATGTTGGTCTAAATCACAATTGTTTCTCCATGCTACACCAATCTGTAACTATGATTAGCTCTTTGCATAATCTATTGTTGGGGAGGAAAAATAATTTTCCCTCTACCCTTCTATGTTCTTGACTAAGACCCCTCTGTAATAAAAAGACGGATTAACAAGAAAAAAACAAACGGACTTTTAATAACATGTATACCTCCTGTATACATGGGAAAGACCCAGGAAAACTGAGTAACTCCCAAAATGGCCTAAGTCATTACCTTAAATACCATCTCCAGCTTAAGACAAAAGAAGATTGGGGAGGGGGTGGAGCCAGTTATGGGAGGTTATCAAGCCAAGCACAGTAAACAAGGGTCAGGTTGTTATGCAGATTTAAATCATTGCTTTCTCCATTGATAAGTGTTTCTAGAGATTTAGACACTGTCCTCTTCCCGGTACAGGAAATCACCCTTATGAGTGGAGATTTCCCTTATGAATGTAAATATCTCTTACAAAAAGGTAACTTCTACTTAGTTTTCAGTGCTTCTCCTGTGTCTGCTGTTTCTCAAAAATAACCAGCTCAAAATAATCCTTATGCCAAAGAGGCATATTTTGGGGTGGCATATTCTGCTCCCCTTTAGTATAAACCAATTCTAAATCTCGGGAAGGTATAGTAAATGTACCTCCAAATTTAGTAAAGATAAAAATACATTACACAAAACAAAAACCAAACCATGAATTGAGTACCCTCATCCTAACATTAGTTTCCTATCTTATGTTTTATCTCTTTGCCAATTGTCCCATCTGTTTGAAACCTATCTTATAGATTTCCCTTGTGTGAAAACTTGCTAAAAGAGTAAAGAATGTAAGTCTTACCTTCCTTTGTAAAGTCGAATTCCCATTTCCATTTAGAAGTTATTATTTTGCTGGAATCATGAGTGTATTTAGCATATCACTTTACCATAAATATTCACTCATTAAAGAAAGAGGAAGAGGTCAGTTTTTTAGGTTATTTTTTTTTTTGAGGAAGATTAGCCTGAGATAACTGCTGCCAATCCTCCTCTTTTTGCTGAGGAAGACTAGCCCTGAGCTAACATCCATGCCCATCTTCCTCGACTTTATATGTGAGATGCCTACCACAGCATGGCTTGCCAAGCGGTGCCATGTCCGTACCTGGGATCTGAACCGGCGAACCCTGGGCCACAGAAGTGGAACGTACGAACTTAACTGCTGCGCCACTGGGCTGGCCCCGGTTAATTTTCATTTTCTTTTGTTTTTTATGTTTTTGATTTTGAGTTTCTACACTTTGTCAAACACTGTATTAGGATGAGAGGATTAAATAACAACAAACAAATAAAATCCGTAGTTTTCTTATCCTAAAGATTCTATTACCACACAAAAATAGGATTCTCCTAGCCAATGCACATAAAAAAGCCAATTAATTATGGCATCAGCTTTTGGGAAAAGAAATCAACTTTATTATGCAAGATCGACCTGCAGGGAAACAGGGGGTGTGTGCCCTCAGATCTGTCTCCTCAATCCAAGGCTTGGGGCACAATTTATGGGATGAAGGGCAGGGTGGTCTGAAGTGTGGAGATAGATGAGGTAATTGATGATCTGTGCAAGTGTAGTCAAGCTTCATGCCTCTTTATAGTACACATGTTCACAAAATGGCAGTGTTACCGTGATATGAAGCTGGAGGTTTTAGCCCCTTGATGTCAAAAAGGTCACTTGTCGAGCATTTGAGCAGTTGATGGGTTTGTGGTCTCAACTGGCCTGAACTGGACAAGGGGTCTCAGTTCACTCTTTATTACTCTGTTGATAACATGTGGTCAATTCAACTGGTCCTGGATGGCCCATTGTTACAATTCTAGTTAAGAACTATACTAGAAACTCAAGTTGAACAAATTTAGGCACAAAGGGGACTTTACTGACATAGTAACCAAAGGGAAGGTGATCAGTGGTGCAGCCAGGCCTCAGAGACAGTGGAAACAGTGGCACGCTCTTTGCCAGGCTCTGTTTCTCTGTGGTGGTCTCCTTTTTTTTTTAAAGATTTTTTAATTTTTTTCATTTCTCTCCCCAAAGCCCCCCAGTACATAGTTGTATATTCTACGTTGTGGGTCCTTCTAGTTGTGGCTTGTGGGATGCTGCCTCAGCATGGTTTGATGAGCAGTGCCATGTCCGCGCCCAGGATTCGAACCAACGAAACACTGGGCCGCCTGCAGCGGAGCGCGCGGATTTAACCACTCAGCCACAGGGCCAGCCCCTGTGGTGGTCTCCTTTATCTTCTGTAGGCCAACTTCCTCCACAAAGTTCTTCAGCCTGGCTCCCACAGCTCTCCTCTTCACGGTTTCACCTCACAGTTTCAGAGAGGAGCTGAGCAGAGCTGAAGTCCCAAAGAAGCACTCTGACTCCCAGGTACAAACTCTACACTTATTGTGTCTAGGAAGGTGCACAACTGTGATTGACAGTGTGGGGGATCAGAATTTGCCACTCCAAAATGTGTCTCTTAGGCTTGATTATTTTTAAGAACAAAAGACTCAGAAAGAAACTTTGATCTTCCCCCTAACTGCCTAAAAGAATTTAAGATAGAAGGCCTTGGGGCTGGCCCAGTGGCACAATCCTTAAGTTTGCACATTCTGCTTCAGCAGCCCAGGGTTCACCAGTTTGGATCCTGGGCGTGGACCTACATACAGCTTGTCAAGCCATGCTGTGGCAGGCATCCCACATATAAAGTAGAGGAAGATGGGCATGGATGTTAGCTCAGGGCCAGTCTTCCTCAGCAAAAAGAGGAGGACTGGTGGCAGATGTTAGCTCAGGGCTAATCTTCCTCAAAAAAAAAAAAAAGGAAAGAAAAAACAAACAAACAAAAAAGATAGAAGGCTTGTCCTAGGAAGGAGCTATCATCATAGATAACTCTAGGTGTCGTAGATAGACAGGAAGGCACCTAGCAAGGCCCATTTTCATCAGTTCTCTCTCCTGTCGCATTGTTTATAGATGGTCGAGCAAATATGTATTTACCAAACATTTGCTTTTCCCTCTCCATGTGAATTGCCTTCCTCCCCTTTGAAGTCCCAAACCACCACCCCCAACATCCTCGTTTGTCTTTAGCTGAAGATGTTATTTAAAGTGGTGGCTTCAGCCATTTTGGTGAGTTACTCAGTTTTCCTGGGTTTCTCCCATGTACATATGTTATTAAACTTTGATTTTCTCCTGTTATTCTGTCTCATGTCAATTTAATTCTTAGCCCAGCCAAAAGAACCTAGAGGATAGAGGAATAGTTCTTCCTGCCCTACAGCAGCCTCCACTAGAATCCTTTTGTTGCAGTGAAAGTGCAAATGACTGAGCTGTGGCATATGCTATGAATGTTAATAAGTATTTTGTTAGATCAAAATAGATTTGGAAGAAAGTCCCATCCCCCCAGGCCTATGTTAGTTGAACGAGACAAAAAGGTATGGATGGATTCAACTATTATCCCATGGGGTATTTCTCAAAATAATTTTTCACCCGTATATTTTTCCCTTTCAGAGAGAAAGTTTAAAACAGCCTTGTTTGGAGTAAATACCTAGTTTTCTGTCTGGACATGATC
The DNA here is from genome assembly GCF_041296265.1 of Equus caballus. Classification (NCBI taxonomy): domain Eukaryota; kingdom Metazoa; phylum Chordata; class Mammalia; order Perissodactyla; family Equidae; genus Equus; species Equus caballus. The sequence continues at coordinate 30,034,040 of NC_091715.1, read as the reverse complement.
ATTTTTCTTGAAAGACTATTCATCTGTAAGTCCTTGGTATAAAATTACTGCTGGATCCTGCAGTTTTCTCCTCCTCCTATCCTCCTTCCAATACATAGCTGAGTTTTGCTTGTGATATTTTATGTCTAGGCATCTATTCAGGTCAATTTTGTTAATTTATTTCTCCACAGGAAGGGGAAAACCATGTCCCCTCCTGGCAAAGGAAGGATTTTATCTCATTTTATAGAATGTTTTACACAGCATTCATTTTCACTTTCCTTCATATGATGGATTGCAAATATCTCTCATATAATGTCAGGTCAGTGCTAAAATAAAATATGAAGATTTACAATTATCTTTTCAAAAGAAATATTTTCCATTCACTCTAAGGTAATTAAGAAAGCACTGGACAATGTAGCAGAATGAGGGAGAAATCTTGATGGTGGGAAAAAATTCCCAAAAATAGCATTTCGGTTTGGTTGACCAAAGGGAGACAACCTGAAATGGTGAGCAGCACAATGTGCTGAGGTGTGTGCATGATAATACCATGCACTAAAAAGTAAACCTCCCAATGACAAGTGTTTGAACTAGGTCATAAAAGGCCGATTTAGACGTGGTAGACTGATTTCTGCATCATAAACAAGGCCATATAGAGTGTGACTGCCATTAAAAGGACAGACATGAGTGATAGGAAATAAATTTTGTTAATAAGTACGTGTCAAAAAGTACAACATGCATGGATTATCAACACAATAAGTGTTTTCTAAAATGGACTGGTCTGAGTTTCAATTACTATCTTGGGCTTTGTCACACTTCAGCTGTATCCTCACAACACCCAAGTTAATATGAAAATATGAAAACTCTGTCAGTTCATATTTGTTTGAGTACACAATTCCATAAACGAGCATGTGGTTTTTCCAGCTAGATCAGTCTGTTATTTTGGTATCATGCAGACATTTCTCCAATTATAATTTTACTTTTTGTATTGCTAAGTGAATATTTCAGGAGGCAGAAGACTTGCATATCCTTAGGGCTTTGACAGCCTCACAGTAACTTGGAAATAAGTTACTTAGCCATGGTCCTACCCACTAATGTTAAAACTCATAAGAAATACCCTAATACTGTTTCACAGAGGATTTTGAGGGCAAATTAAATGACATTCAATGCATAGAGGAAGTTTTCCAAGGACCCGTAGCAAGGATTATTCACTTTGGTTTTTAAGTGGAGTGAAATGGTAATATTTGTTGAGGGACTAGGAAGCACTATGAGGAATTGACCAACTTTGTTTTCCCTCCTGCATCTTCTTGCTTTTCCCCAGAACTAATGAGCCCTGACTCTGCTCGGCAATAGAGAATAATCACATCCAAAGTTCTACTCAAATTTTGCTCTGCTGTTGAGTTTTTTCTCTTGCATTTGTACCTTCCATTTAAATTTACTTTCTCATATACGCTTTGCTTATTAGAAATTGTGCTTTAGGGAAACTGTTTTAATTTTTTATTCTTTTACCTCTAGCCGTGATTCTTACTTGATGCAGTGTAATTTAAAGGATTGGAGGGGAAGAAGCTGTAGGCAGGGAGGAGATTTAGAGGCCACCAGCTTGTGAATCAGTTAAGTCCTTGGTGAGTGACAATCAAGAAAGCCATAGTCTTCCACTCAATTGGTAAAATACCAAGAAGTATGATTGCTGGATCTTCTGACTAAACTATGTTTATTTTTGCAAGAAACTGTCAAAGTGTCTGCCAAAGTGTCTGTAGCATTTTGCATTCCCAGCAGCAATGAATGCAGGTTCCTGTTGCTCCACTTCTTCACCAGTACTTGGTGTTCTGGATTTTAGCCATTCTCATAGGTGTGTAGTGTTTTAATTATCAGTTTCCTAATGACATGATGTTGAGCATATCTTCATAAGCTTATTTGCAATCTGTATATCTTTTTTTGATGAGGTATCTGTTCAGAACTTTTCCCTATTTTTTAATTGGGTTCTTTGTTTTCTTATTGTTGAGTTTTAAGAGTTCTTTTTATATTTAAGATATTTTATCATATATGTCCTTTATCATATACATGTTTTGCAAAGATTTTCTCTAAATGTGTGGCTTTTCTTTTCATCTACTAACAGTGTCGTTCACAGAGCAGATGTTTTCAGTTTTAATGAAGTCCCGTTTATCAATTTTTCCTTTCATGGATCATGCTTTTGGTGTTGTATCCAGAAAGTTATTGTTAAACCCAGGGTCACCTAGATTTTCTCCTATGTTATTTTGTAGGAATTCTATAATTTCGCATTTTAAATTTCAGTCTATGATCAATTTTGAATTAATTTTTGTAAAAGGCATAAGGTTTGTGTCTAGATTCAGTTTTTGCATGCGGATGTCCACATTATTCATTGCTGATTGACTTTTGTATATTGACCTGGTGTCCTGAAACCTTGCTTTACTTGCCCATCAGTTCTAAGATTTTTTTCCAAGAGTTTTCCAGAAGATCATTTGGGGATTTTCTAGAGAAATCATCATGCCAACTGAATAAAGACAGTATTATTTCTTCCTTCCTAATCTGTATAGGCTTGTATTTCTTCTGCTTGTCTTATTGCACTAAAGGAGTGGTGAGAGAGGATACTCTTGCCTTGTTCCTGATCATAGGAGGAAGCATCCCATCTCTCACCTATAAACTATAGAATTTTGGAGATTTTTTTTTAAATTGAGAAAGTTCTCTATTCTTTGTTTGCTTAGAGTTTTTATTGTGAATGCATATTGTATTTTGTCAAATGTTTTTTCTACAGTAATTGATATGATCATACAAATTTTCTTCCTTAGCCTGTTGGTGTGGTGGATAACACTGATGATTTTCAAATGTGAACCAGTCTTGCATAACTGTAATCAATTGCATATGGTTATGGTAAATAATAGCTTTTACTCTTTTCGGACGGGATTTGTTAATATCTGGTTGAGAATTTTTCTGTCTATGTTCATAAGAGATATTGGTCTGTAGTTTTCTGTAACGTCTTCTCTGGTTTTATCATTAGGGTAATTCTGGCCTCAAAGAATGAGTTAGGAAGAGATTATGGAAAGTTGGTATTATGTTTTTCTTAAATGATTGCTAGAATTCACCGGTGAAACCTGCACTTGGTGATTTCTTTCTTGTCAATTCATTAACTATCATTTGAATGTGTTTAATAAATATTGAATAGATATAGTGTTATTCATGTTATCTGTTTCTCCTCGTGCAAGTTTTGGTAGTTTGTGTATTTCAAGGAATTGGTCCATTTCATTCGAGTTATCAAATTTATGGGCATAGTGTTGTTTGTAGTATTCTTTTATTATCCTTTTAATATTCTTATATCACTAATGATAACCTTTATTTTTTTATATTATTAATGTGTGTCTTCTGTCTTTTTTTTTTCTAGTTAGAATGGCTGGTGTCTTATTGATTTTATTGACATTTTCAAAGAACCAGCTTTTGGCTTTGTTGGTTTTCTCTATTGTTTTCCTGATTTCACTTTCATTGACCTCTGCTTGAATCTTAATGATTCCTTTTCTTCTGTTTGTTTTAGGCTTAAATTGCTCTTCTTTCTGTAACTTTATTAAGATGGAAGATTTAGTTATTGAATTTAGATATTTTTTCTATTCTAGTATATGAATTTAATGCTATAAATTTCCCTCCAACACTGATTTTTCTGTATGCCACAGCTTTTGATGAGTTGTGTTTTCTTTTTCGTTCAGCTCAAAATAATTTGTTTACATTTCTCTTTAGTATTCTTTTTTGCCCCATGCCTTATTTAGAACACTTGCATCATTTCAAAATATTTAGAAATTTTCCTATCATTATGTTATTGTTTTCCAACTTAATTTCCTTTTGATCTGTATAAACATATTTTGTTGTTATTCTTTAAATTTGTTAAGGCATGTTTATGGCTCAGGATGTAAACTAGGTGAATTTTCCATGTAAGCTTGAGAAGAATATGCATTCTACCTTTTTTGGATAGAATATTCTATAAATCTCAATTAGATCATGATGATTGATAGTGCTGTTCAAGTCATCTACATTTTTAATGATTGATATATAAATTACCGAAAGAGAAGTACTGAAGTCTCCAAATCTTATAGTTGATTTGTCTTATTTCTCCTTTCAATTCTGTCATTTCTGGCCTCATGACTTTTAATAATCTTTTATTATGCACATATATGTTTAGGATTTTTATGTCTTCTTGGAGAATTGGCAACTTTAATACTATGTTATGTCCCTCTATATCATTAATAATTTACCTTGTTCTGAAATATGCTTTATTTTTAACCTGTTTGAGATCTTAGTTTTTATATTTAAAGTGAGTTTCTATTTTTATTTCTTTTTTTTAATCTACCTTGGCTATCCGTGACTTTTAATGGTGTATTTAGATTATTCACACTTAAGGTGATTATTGAGATAGTTGGATTAATATCTACAATGAGTGTAACTGCTTTTTATTTCTTGCATGTTTTTGTTCTTTTCCCCTTCATTTTCTACCTTCTCTGGTTTTAATTAATAATTTAATATGATTTTTTTATCTCCTCTCTTAGCATATCAATTATGCTTCTTCTTAAAAAAAAATTAGTGGTTGCCCTAGAGTTCAAAATATACATTTTTAACTATTGTAAGTCCACGTTCAAATAACACTATATTGCTTCATGTATAATGCAGGTATCTGATAACAGAGCATTACCAATCCCTCCCTCTCACCCCTGTGACATTGCTGTCATTCATTTCACTGATACATATGCTTTAATCACTCAATTCACTGTTACTATTATTTCTTTAAGAGTTATCTTTTTATACCAATTAAGGTTAAGAAAAAATATTTTATTTTACTTTCATTTATTCCTTCTTCACCATTCTTTCTTTATGTAGATTTGAGTCTCATCTATATCATTTTCTTTTCATCTGAATTTTTTTTTCCATTTCTTACAAGGAAGCTCTATTTGAGATAATTTCCCTAAGCTTTGGTTTGTGTAAGAAATTCTTTATTTTTCCTTCAATTTTGAAGGAAAATTTTGCTGGATACAGGATTCTAGGTCGTTGGATTTTTTTTTTAATCCTGAATCTTTAAATATTTTATTCTTCATGCTTCTTCCTTGGATGGTTTCTCACAAGAAATCCACTGTACTCCTTATTCTTGTTGCTATACAGGCAAGATGCTTACGACCCCACCATTATCTTCTTTCAAGATTTTTTCTTTGCCTTTGCTTATGTGCAGTTTGGATATGATATACATAGATGAGGCTTTTCGGTTGTGGTTTTATGTTGTTTTGTTTTTGGGGATTTATCCTGATTGGTGTTGTGTAATCTTCCCGGATCTGTGGTTTGGTGTCTGTCAATAATTTTTGGATGTTCTAGGCTATGAATACTTCAAATATTTCTTTTGTTCTGTTTTCTTTTTCTTCTGCTTCTGATATTCCAATTACTCATAATTTACACCTTTTGATATTGTACCACTGTTCTTGGATGTTCTATTCTGTTTATTTATTCTTTTTTCTCTGAGTGTTTAAATTTGAGAAGTATCCATTATGTACTGATAAGCCATTGAAGGCTTTCTTCATTTATGATACTATTTTTTTTAATTTCTAGCATTTACTTTTGATTCTTTCTGAACATTTCCATCATTTTGCTTATTCTACCCATCTATACCCATTCTTTCATATTGTCGATTTTTTAAGAACCATTAGCATATTAATCATAGTTATTTTATTCTTTTATTTATTTATTTATTTTAAAGATTGACACCTGAGCTAACAACTGTTGCCAATCTTATTTTTTTTGTTGTTTTTTATTCCTCTCCCCAAAGCCCCCCAGTACATAGCTGTAGATTCTAGTTGTGAGTGCCTCTGGTTGTGCTGTGTGGGACACCACCTCAATGTGGCCTGATGAGTGGTGCCATGTACGTGCCCAAGATCTGAACTAGTGAAACCCTGGGCCGCCAAAGCAGAGCACACAAACTTAACCACTCGGCCACCAGGTTGGCCCCAATCATAGATATTTTAAATTTCCTTTCTAAAAATCCCAACATCTGTGCCATATCTAAGGCTGATTCTGATGCTTATTTTGTTTCCTCAGACTATTTTCCCTTGCCTTTTGGCCTGCCTTTTCATTTCATGTTGAAAGCCGGACATGTTGTATCAGGTAACAGGAACTGAGGTAAACAGGTATTTAGTGTGAGTATTTATTTTAATCTTGCTAGGAGTTTGCTTGTGTTTAATGTTTGGTGTAGCTATAGATGCCAGAGATTTCAACTCCTCCAGTGTTCTTGATGTTTTTTCCTCCTCTTGACTTTACGTTTCCCTAAATATTGTTCCTCAGAGAGAGCTGTCTCACAGCTCTTTCAACTGTCATCCACTGTTATTATACTAGAGTCCTGTTGGTGAAGTGGTAAGATATGGGAATGGGAACATATTCTACAATCTTTTGGTTAAATCTCAGTCTTTCTGTGGCCCCCTTTGCAAGACTTTCTCCAGTGGTATAGCTTTTTTTCCTCCCCTCAGCTCTGTATTGCCTTCTCTGGATGCATCATCACAATTTATTTTCTTGAAGCCCTGAATCTTTTTGACTATGTTGTTCCCCCTTTCTGTGATACAGAAAGACTGGAGGAGACTGGGATGGGAAGAATTCCCTTCTCCCAGCTGAGATAATGCTCTGGAAAAGTCCTTTGCCCTGTAGAATTTTGTTATGGAGAAGGCTCAAAATATATTTCACAATGGTTACTCTTTTCTTTTCCTTGCCAGAGCCATGAGGAGATCTTTCTTGGATTTCACCATGAACGCCTGGTAAGGTTCCTAGAGATAAAGCCCACAAAAGTGCAGAGGCTCTCCTAAGACCGGCCCTCCAAGAGTTTCTCACTCTCATGCTAATTCACACCCAGCCTCTAGCTTTCCATCAAAGTTTCTATTTACATGTTCCTATCAGTTTATAGTTCTAGCAAGTTCTTCTCAAGTAAACAGATCTTTATTTTTTTTTAAAGATTGGCACCTGAGCTAACACCTGTTGCCAATCTTTTTGTTTTTCTTCTCCCCAAAGCCCCCCAGTGCATAGTTGTATATTCTAGTTGTGAGTGCCTCTGGTTGTGCTATGTGGGACGCCGCCTCAGTATGGCTTAACGAGCCGTGCCATGTCCGCGCCTGGGATTCGAACCCGCAAAACCCTGGGCCGCCCAAGCAGAGCACGTGAACTTAACCACTTGGCCATGGGGCCGGCCCCAGGTAAATAGATCTTGACTGTGTCTCTTTGGATGTGTTTGTCTCTTCAGATTTTGGGGTAGCAATTCACCCTGTGACCTTAGTTCTCTGATGGGTCCAAGAGAAGTCATTAATTTTGTTTGTCCAGTTTCTTCTTGTAAGGCTGGGTGTGATGACTTCCAAGCTCCTTATGTATTTGAGTGGAAATTAGAAGTGCAAATGTTTCTATGTACAGATTAAGCTATTTGTATCCATGAAGGTCAAATATAAAAAATATAATTTATTCTAGTTTATTCACAAAATTAATATTCAAAGTTAAAATATTTTTAGGAAGAATGTTTTATGTCTAATGAGAACATACATGGCAAAGCTGAAATAAAGTGAAGCTTGCACTAAATTTATGCCAGTATAATTGCATCTGTGTGAATTTGCTTCCCAGTAAGCATTTTTATACCCTAGACTGTGTGTGAAACGTGATTCTGTGCCCCATCAACACAAGGATGCACAAGAGTAAAACCACCAAACTCAGGGAGCTGACATTTACTTGGAGATAGACCAGTGAATAAAGAATATGACATATGTTATAAAGAAATATGAGCATGGTATTATGGGAAGAATGAGGTGCTTCTTAATATGGAAGTGCAATTTCAGAGTTAGTTTTCCATATATTCATTTATATTTCTGTCGCAAGTACTTTGAAATGCACTTGGTAAAAGGGTTTGTTCCCTGAAGGCCATGTGATTTTGGAGAATGCCAGGGACATATGTTAGAGGGAGTCGTGCACATAAATTGCATTAGCATCGGTGTTAATCCCTATTTACCTAATCAGCTTATTGAAAACCATGTCCAATATTGACATTTCTCTATCTTATCTTCTTTTCTAAGAACTTTATAGTCCAGTTTTGACAGGTATACGCATATTTAATTCTCAAGAAAAGTACAGATATTTGAGATATCACAGCCTTTAAATGGTTTTTCAAAAAAGCACTATTATTGCATTCTTGAAGAACAAAATGTGATGCATCGTCTCAGAAAGCAGAGATAGGCACTCTACAAAGAATTATAGAGTCACCTGACTGACACCGGGACATGTATTACCTAGCAACTTTCTGTGATTTGCATTGATTAAGTCAGCAGGTTCCATAGTCCCAAGGCATAAGGAGATCTCTGTACTATTCTTTAAAATATTTATAAAGTTTTTCAGCTTCCAAAGTTTGCACGCAGTCATTTCCTTTTGCTTTTATATTGTCCTTCTGGTCTGGGCATGGATTGATTTGTGAGTCTCCTTTGCAGTTTGACAATACACACAGACCATTTGCTTACAAAAAATGCTACAGTTCTGAGCTCTCTCTCAGACCCCTTGATAAAGTTGGCGTTTTGCCTATGCCTCTATTATTTTAATTTTCCTTTTCTCACACCCTCACCTCACAGACAATATGTGCCTCACTCACACAGCCACACCAGGGGTACTGATTTTTCTTGGTAAGTTAATAGTAGTGCCTCTTGGATTTTATAATCTCTAAAAGGCTAAGGAAGACTAGAGTTTAAAAGAAAATACTGAAATGCTTCCATAATTTAAAATGGAGTCACAACATCTTATTTTTATTCTTTTGGGGACCACCATTTGTTTTTGCTGTTATTGTTAAACCACAGAAAGGAGAGAGATATGTGCCCAAGTGAGATGACTTATCAGAATCCTCTTCAGAGAAGAGCAGTGGTGTCTCTGACTCAGTGTTCACGTCAAAGCCTGCTGCTGTATAAGCAGTGTCCTTTTCCTGCCCTCTCTTCTTACTGCTCTCTCATGAAGGCTGTGGAAAATTTAAAAAGACCAAAAGGTCTTCTAATTTTCAGTATTCTTCTCCCCATGTGTTCAAAATCTTAAACGGCCTTTAACATGTCTCTGTGCCTCTGGCTTCCCCTTTCTAAATGCTACAACATAAAACCTGAATGGCTCCCAAGGCAAGCCCTTGGCCTTGCCTTGCAAGCACTGGCCAGTCAGCCAGTATAGTTACACCAGGGCCTAGTGCTGGCCTTTGGGATAGTCATTGTTCAAAGCTGTCACACCTGAGCTCAGGCTCTCTATCCATAAGCGCAGTGGACATGGTAAAAGATTAGAAAATAAATCTTGTCAAGTTGCTGAGAGGCATATTTCTCTCTTCCTTTATTAAAGAGACTTGCTTAGTAATCATGAAAATGAAACCCTGTAGTTCTAGTTCTTTATGCCTTGTCACATATCCCGTGTGTAGGATAAGCTAACTATATGATCTGTTCTTTCACTGAGAAGTGAATGCAGGTCTCCCAGACAAAGTCAGAACAGACTGGCAGAAGCCCTCCATTGTGCCTGGTGGAGTTAGGGATGGGCCAGCCTCTGCAGTGGACTCACTCCTTTTCTGTGGGGATCAAAGTTGCCAGTGTCTGTGTCTACATATTCCCCCTAGATCCATCAGGACATATTTGAAGTAGATTTAGAGGATGCTTGGGAACCAACGTTAGCCTACAGCCTTAGCACATGCTGTCTCCACCTGAGTGATTTTGTTATTAAAAAGTTTTTGGAAGAGGGAGCACATGAGAAAAAAGCAGAAGCTCAGTCTACTAAATGTTCCCTAGGTTGTTCTAATATTTCCCTGCGAGAATAAACTAATGAATTCATGGATTATTGGTATACATATTGCTCAAAAATCCCTTTGGTCTTCTGGAGGCCATGAAAATGAGAGAGCCAAATGATCCACTTATTTCTTTCATTTAGCATTCATTTATCATCTGAAACATGGAACTGACATATGTTTGTCATAGCAAGTTGTAGATGCCATTTTTATGTGCAAGTTAATTCTCTGGGATTACTTGATTTCAAGTGCTTTTTCACTCATATAATAGTACATATGTGGCTCTTCCTCACCTCATACCCCATTCTTAATCTTATGTTATTTAAATATGAAGAAAAAAATCAAATAAGGAAAGACACTATGTTCACTAAGTACCTTGTGAAAAACATAGGCATCAGGAGAACTTGAGGCTTGATCTGTTCCCACAAGTAAGCTACAAATGGAGCACTTAGGCAATTCCACACATATCAAACTCAAAGGCTATTTATCTGAAATATCCAACAGATGGATGCTATGGTATTTTCTTGGCTTGAATTATTCACATGGTTTCCTCCATTTTCCATCTGGCTTTGTATAAACAGACCCAAGCCAAAACCAAGAGAAACCTCTGTCCAAAACCATATCCTCCATGGTCACTGCTTTCACTGTGACTGTTGGAGTTCATAAGGGCTAGCATTGTTGACTGGTGCCATATTGTTGAAGGCAGGTTGGCAAAGGGAGATATAAACAGTGAGAGAGTCAGTGAACAGGCGGCTGTTCTCCTGTGGGTGGGATGAACTCAGACTTAATTGAGGGCTTCAGAAAGGAGGGGTGATCCCCAGAGGACATTAAAGAGAACTGACCAGACTGACTTTTGGTGAGATGAGAGGGGTAAAGGATGATATTTTAAAAAATGGCGCCATACTTATGCTTCCAGCCAAGATACGTTAATGAGGACTGGATTTACCCTTTCACATAAAACAACTGAAAAAAACTGGCCAAAATGTATGAAAAACTATTTTTCAAAGCATCAAGCAATGAGGTATAGTGATTGCTGAGATTTGGAAAACAAACTCGTCAACCTAACTATTGATGAGATGGATGGGGTAAATATGATTAAAAAGTGGCAACGGATTTCAAACGCTGGGAGATGGACAGGTCATGCGCCATAAAAGTAAGAAAGCACTTAGACAAGCCACGACTGTAAAGACAGATGAAGGGTGATACTTTAGTTTGGACTTTTCTTTTATTTTTACTTTTGCTTGTTTTGTTTGTGTGCTTTCCTAGAGACATGCTCCAAGTTCAGAGGTGAGATGGACAGGCCCTAAACACAATGCACTCTGTGGCCAAAGATCAGTAAATCAAGACCAGGAAAGAGGAATTTTTAAAAAATCAGACATTGACCAATGCCAGCTGTACTTTAAAAAAGATAGGAGTTCTGTAAGGGAGGTCAAATCAAAAGAGTTGAATGCTAAGACTGACCCATTTTCCCTAGAAAGTTGTTGAGATGCATTTCATTTTATCTTATACTAGATCTTTATAGCCCAAACTGTTGTGGAGGAGTGGCAATTGTCCACTGAATTGAGGTAGTAAATAATTCAGCCTGAAACCTAGTATGTCTTCAATTTTTACATAGTAGAGTTGAAAAGCAGATGTCTAAGAAATAGTTCTCATTTGTCTGTGTTTGGGACATTTTCTTCTTGTCATTATCAGTAATCTAAATAAGAAGAAAATTCACAAGCTATTTATTAACATTATTTAAATATTAACAAAATAAAAAAAGAAGCTCCTTTAGTTTCAGCATAAACATATACGCATTCCTTTCCACTAAATGCTCTCCCATCTTTATGACATTCATTTGCTCATTTATCGCTGGGATTTCTGCCAAGCTTCTGGTGAAATAAGACATGTTTATGACTAAGACTTACTTTCACAGCTTCAAAAAACTTTTAACTAGGTACTTGAGAAACTTAACAATATCTTCCTTCCCTAAAGTCACTATAATTCATGTCAAGCATAATCAATGTCAAGCAATTTGAATTTCCTATGGTTGCCAGAGTTACGATCAGTATTTTATAGTTAATGGATCTATTAAGAACACCTTTACTTCTCTCTTGAGTTTGCCTGAAGAGTAGCTTGATTTCTTTGACCTGCTTTCATACCTTTCACCTTCTAGGGTTATCTCACGGGGTTTTATATTATTTCTCCCAATGGAAAATATAAAAGACTTTTATAAATTAGGGCTTGATATTTAAAATATTCATTGCTCATCAGATATACGGTTTGCAAATATTTTCTCCTGTTCTGTAGCTTGCATTTTCACTTTGTTGCTTCCTTGCTGTGCAGAAGCTTTTTAGTTTGAGGTAGTCCAATTTGCTTATTTTTGCTTGTGCTTTAGGTGTCATATTCAAAAAGTCATTGTCAAGACCAGTGTCGAGGAGTTTTCCCCTATGAGTTCTTCTAGAAGTTTTATGGTTTCAAGTCTTAAATTTAAGTCTTTAATCCATTTTGAGTTGAGTTTTGTGTATGGTGTAAGATAAGGGTCTAATTTCATTCATTTGTATGTGGATGTCTTGTTTTTCCAATCATTTATTGAAGAGACTATCCTTCCCCCATTGTATATGCTTGGTCTACTTGGCAAAGCAAATACTATATAATCTCACTTATATGTGAAACCCAAAAAAAATCAAACCCATAGAAGCAGAGAGTAGAATGGTGGGTTGTCAGGGGCCAGGGGGTAGGGAAAATGGAGGAATGTTGGTCAAAGGGTAAAACGTGTCAGTTATAAGATGAACAAGTTCTGGGGAACTAATGTACAGCACGGTGACTACAGTTAATAATACTATATTATATATTTGAAATTTGCTAAGAGAGTAGCTCTAAGTGTTCTCACCACACACAGAAAATGGTAATTATATGAGGTGACGGATGTATTAATTGGCTTGATTGTGGTAATAATTTCACAATGTATGTGTATATCAAATCATCACATTGTACACCTTAGATATATAAAATTTTTCTTGTCAATTATACCTCATTAAAGCTGGAAAATAATAAAATAAAATAAATATTCATTGCTTCGTAATGTTCCCATTTGGCAATGAGATTCAGAAATTACGCTGTCACTAGCTATGCAATATATTCAAATTTTAAAACTTGCCTCAACATGCACTGTGAAAACATAGATATTTGGCTTTGTTTTTGAACACTGTCACCAGCAGAATATTAATTCTTGGATAAGTGAGCTCAAAGTTCAACTCCAGAAGAGCTTGTGGCAATACCCACATACTCCTCTACCAGATTCTGATACACAAACATGTCACTCCTGTAACCCCAAGCTTCAAGCACTACTTCAGACCTGTGAGGAATGATGGTAGTGAAACAAACACTACTGTACTTCCATATGGCTTCTCTACCAGGCCTCCAAACTCTTCCCTGACAGCCCTTAAGATCAGCCAGTGTATTCTATTTCCTAATATTTATCAGGTATTTTTAAATATTTTTTGTTGTTATGTTTTTGTTTTTTTTTAATTATTTTATTGAGATCATAATAGTTTACAACATTGTGAAATTTCAGTTGTACTTAATTATTTGTCACTCATCATATATATGTGCCCCTTTACCCCTTATGCTCACCCCTCAACCCCCTTATCCTCTGGTATCCACTAATGTATTCTCTTTGTCCACGTGTTTGTTTATCTTCTACATATGAGTGAAATCATGCAGTGTTTTTCTTTCTCTGTCTGGCTTATTTAATTTAACCTAATATCCTCAAGTCCCATCTATGCTGTTGCAAATGGGACGACTTTGTCCTTTTAAATGGCTGAGTAGTATTCCATTGTGTGTGTGTGTATATATATATATATATATATATATATATATATATATACACCATGTCTTCTTTTTTTTTTGAATTTTTTTTTAATTGAGTTATTGATAGGTTACAATCTTGTGAAATTTCAATTGTACATTAATGTTTGTCAGTCATGTTGTAGGTGCACCACTTCACCCTTTGTGCCCACCCCACACCCCACCTTTCCCCTGCTATCCACTAAACTGTTCTTGGTCCATAGTTTTAAATTCCTCATATGAGTGGAGTCATACACAGATTATCTTTCTCTTGCTGGCTTATTTCACTTAACATAATTCTCTCAAGGTCCATCCATGTTATTGCAAATGGAATGATTTTGTTCTGTTTTGCAGCTGAGTAGTATTCCATTGTATATATGTACCACATCTTCTTTATCCATTCGTCTGTTGATGGGCACTTAGGTTGCTTCCACGTCTTGGCTATTGTAAACAGTGCTGCAATAGACATTGGGGTGCACAGGACTTTTGGGATTGCTGACTTCAGGCTCTTTGGATAAATACCCAGTAGTGGGATGGCTGGATCGTATGGTAGTTCTATTTTTAGTTTTTTGAGGAATCTCCATACTGTTTTCCATAGTGTCTGCACCAGTTTGCATTCCCACCAGCAGTGTATGAGAGTTCCTTTTTCTCCGCAACCTCTCCAACATTTGTTGCTATTAGTTTTAGATATTTTTGTCATTCTAATGGGTGTAAGGTGATATCTTAGTGTAGTTTTGATTTGCATTTCCCTGATGATCAGCGATGATGAGCATCTTTTCATGTGCCTATTGGCCATCAGTATATCTTCTTTGGAGAAATGTCTGTTCACGTCTCCAGCCCATTTTTTGATTGGGTTGTTTGATGTTTTGTGATTGAGTTGGGAGAGTTCTTTATGTATTAGGGATATTAAGCCTTTGTCAGATATATGACTTGCAAATATTTTTTCCCAGTTATTGGGTTGTTTTTTTGTTTCAATCCTGTTTTCATTGGCCTTGAAGAAGCTCTTTAATCTGATGAAGTCCCATTTGTTTATTCTTTCTATTGTTTCCCTTCTCTGAGAAGGCATGGTGTCCGAAAAGATCCTTTTAATACTGATGTCAAAGAGTGTACTGCCTACGTTTTCTTCCAGAAGCCTTATGGTTTCAGGTCTCACCTTTAGGTCTTTAATCCATTTTGAGTTTATTTTGGTGAATGGTGAAAAAGAATGGTCAATTTTCATTCTTTTACATGTGGCTTTCCAGTTTTCCCAGCGCCATTTGTTGAAAAGACTTTCTTTTCTCCATTGTATGCCCTCAGCTCCTTTGTCAAAGATAAGCTGTCCATAGATGTGTGGTTTTATTTCTGGGCTTTCAATTTTGTTCCATTGATCTGTGCACCTGTTTTTGTACCAGTACCATGCTGTTTTGATTACTGTAGCTTTGTAGTATGTTTTGAAGTCAGGGATTGTGATGCCTCCTGTTTTGTTCTTTTTTCTCAGGATTGCTTTAGCAATTCGGGGTCTTTTGTTGCCCCATATGAATTTTAGGATTCTTTGTTCTAATTCTGTAAAGAATGTCATTGGGATTCTGATTGGGATGGCGTTGAATCTGTAGATTGCTTTAGGTAGAATGGACATTTTAACTATGTTTATTCTTCCAATCCATGTACATGGAATGTCTTTCCATCTCCTTATGTCGTCATCCAATTCTCTCAGAAAGGCCTTGTAATTTTCATTATATAGGTCCTTCACTTCCTTAGTTAAATTTACCCCAAGGTATTTTATTCTTTTTGTTGCGATTGTGAATGGTATTGTATTCTTGAGTTCTTTTTCTGTTGGTTCATTACTGGAGTATAGAAATGCTACTGATTTATGCAAATTGATTTTATACCCTGCAACTTTGCTGTAGTTGTTGATTACTTCTAACAGTTTTCCAATGGATTCTTTGGGGTTTTCTATATATAAGATCATGTCATCTGCAAACAGCGAGAGTTTCACTTCTTCCCTCCCTATTTGGATTCCTTTTATTCCTTTTTCTTGCCTGATTGCTCTGGCCAGGACCTCCAGTACTATGCTAAATAAGAGTGGTGATAGAGGGCATCCTTGTCTCGTTCCTGTTTTCAGGGGGATGGGGTTCAGTTTTTGCCCATTGAGTATGATGTTGGCTATGGGTTTGTCATATATGGCCTTTATTATGTTGAGCTACTTTCCTGCTGTACTCATTTTATTGAGAGCTTTTATCATAAATGGATGTTAGATCTTTTCAAATGCTTTTTCTGCATCTATTGAGATGATCATGTGATTTTTATTCCTCATTTTGTTGATGTGGTGTATCACGTTGATTGATTTGTGGATGTTGAACCATCCCTGCATCCCTGGTATAAATCCCACTTGATCGTAGTGTATGATCCTTTTAATGTATTTCTGTATTCAGTTTGCCAATATTTTGTTTAGAATTTTTGCATCTATGTTCATCAGCGATATTGGCTTGTAATTTTCATTCTTTGTGTTGTCCTTGTCTGATTTTGGGATTAGGGTGATGTTGGCCTCATAGAATGTGTTAGGAAGTGTTCCATCTTCTTCAATTTTTTGGAATAGCTTGAGAAAGATAGCTATTAAATCTTCTTTGAATATTTGGTAGAATTCTCCTGAGAAGCCACTTGGTCCTGTACTTTTGTCTTTTGGGAGGTTTTTGATTATTGTTTCAATCTCTTTACTTGTGATTGGTCTATTCAGATTCTCTATTTCTTATTGATTCAGTTTTGGGATGTTGTATGAGTCTAAGATTTATTCACTTCTTCTAGATTGTCCAATTTATTGGCATATAGTTTCTCATAGTATTCTTTTATAGTCCTTTGTATTTCTGTGGTATCCATTGTATTTTTCCTCTTTCATTTCTAATTTTATTTGAGCCTTCTCTCTTTTTTTCTTGGTGAGTCTGGCTAAGGGTTTGTCAATTTTGTTTATCTCCTCAAAGAACTAGTTCTTTTTTTTTTTAATTGGTTAAATTGGTTAAATTTGTTCATAACATTTAGGTTTTAAAGATTTTATTTTTTTTTCCTTTTTATCCCCAAAGCCCCCTGGTACATAGTTGTGTATTTTTAGTTGTGGGTCCTTCTAGTTGTGGCATGTGGGATGCTGTCTCAGCGTGGCTTGATGAGCGGTGCCACATCCGCACCCAGGATTCAAACCTATGAAACACTGGGCTGCCTGCAGCAGAGCATGCGAACTTAACCGCTCGGCCACTGGGCTGGCCCCAAAGAACCAGTTCTTAGTTTCATTGATCCTTTCTGCTGTTTTCTTGGTTTCAATTTCATTTATTTCTGCCTAATTTTTACTATTTCCCTCCTTCTGCTGACTTTGGGCTTTGTTTGTTCTTCTTGTTCTAGTTCTGTTATGTGTCGTTTAAGATTACTTATTTGAGATTTTTTCTTGTTTGTTGAGGTGGGCCTGTATTCTTACAAATTTCCCTCTTAGGACTGCTTTTGCTGCATCCCATATGAGTTGGTATGGTGGATTTTCATTTTCATTTGTCTCCAGATATTTTCTGATTTCCTTAATTTCTTCTTTGATCCATTGGTAGTTCAGTAGCATGTTGTTTAGTCTCCATGTATTTGTCCCTTTCCCAGCTTTTTTCTTGTAGTTTATTTCTAGTTTCATAGCATTATGGTTGGAAAAGATGCTTGATATGATTTCAATCTTCTTAGATTTATTGAGGTTTGCCTTCTTTCCCAACATACAGTCTATCTTTGAGAATATTCCATGTGCACTTGAAAAAAATGTGTATTCTGCTGTTTTGGATGGAGTGTTCTCTATATATCTACTAAGTCCATCCAGTCTAGTTTTTCATTGAATTCCACTATTTCCTTGTTGACTTTCTGTCTGGACGATCTATCCATTGATGTAGGTGGGTTGTTGAGGTCTCCTACTATTATTGTGTTTCTGTTAGTTTCTCCCATTAGGTCTTTTAATAGTTGATTTATGCACTTTGGTGCTCCTGTGTTAGGTGCAAATATATTTGTAAGTGTTATGTCAACTTGGATGAGTGTCCATTTTATCTTTATATACTGCCCCTCCTTCTCTCATTGACTTTTTTTATCTTGAAGTCTACTTTGTCTGATATAAGTACAGTAATACCTGCTTTCTTTTCTTTGCCATTAGCTTAGAGTATTGTCTTCCATCCATTCACTCTGAGCTTGTGTTTGTCTTTAGAGCTGAGTTCTGTTTCCTGGAGGCAGCACATTGTTGGTTCTTATTTTTTAATCCCTCCAGCCACTCTGTGTCTTTTGAGAGGAGAATTCAATCCATTTACATTTAGAGTGATTATTGATATATGAGGGCTTAATACTACCATTCTACCACATGTTTTCTGGTTGTCCTGTATTTCCCTTTTTTCTTGTCCCCTGTATTTCCAGCTGTCAGTTCAGTTTGGTGTTTATGACGGTTTTCTCAGTTTTCTCTTTACTTATCATTTGTGTCTCTGTTCTGGTTTTTTGTTTAATAGTTACTATGAGGTTTGTATGAAAGATCTCATAGGTGAGATAGTCCATTTCCTGATAGCCTCTTATTTCTTTAGTCTAAGCATGTTCCATCCCTTACCTCTTCCCTAAGTTATTGTTGTCACAATTTATTCCAGTTTGTGTTATGAGTTTGTGATTATAATCATTTTTGGTGCTTTCCTTCCCTTTATCTTTAATGTTATAATTAAGTTTTTGCTAACCTGTTAACCTGTTCTGATAGAGAGCTGCAACTTTCTGATTTTGTCTCTCTATTTATCTCCTTGCTCAAGGCTTTGTAAACCCTTTCTTTTTTCTTTCAGGTATGTGGGCCTTCTTGATCATTTCTTGTTTGTGTGTTTGTGTGTGGGGGGGTCTCATCATTTCTTTATCTGGGAATGTTTTTATTTCTCGATTATACTGAAGGATAGTTTCACCAGATAGAGTATTCTTGGCTGAACGACTTTGTCTTTCAAACTTTTGAAAATATCATTCCACTCTCTGCTAACCTGTATGGTTGCTGTTGAGAAATCTGCTGAGAGCCTGATAGTGGTTCCTTTGTAGGTTATTTTCTTCTGCACTGCTGCCCTTAATATTTTTTCTTTGTCATTGACTTTTGGCAGTTTTACTAATATGTGCTTGGAGAAGGTCTTTTTACATTGATGTAATTAGGTGTTCTATTAGCTTCATTTACATGTAATTCCAGCTCATTCTCTAGGTTTGGGAAGTTCTATTATTTCTTTGAACAAGTTCTCTGCTCCTTTCTCCCCCTCTTCTCCCTCTGGAATGCTTATAATCCTTATGTTGCATTTCCTAATTGAATCAGACATTTCTCAGATAATTTATTCATTTCTTTTTGTCTTAGTTCTCGCTCCCTCTCCATCTGAAGCATTTCTATATTTCTGTCCTCTAAATTACTGATTCTGTCCTCCATAACATCAGCTCTGTTTTTAAAGGAAGCCAAATTTTTCTTTATCTCATTAATCATGTTTTTATCTCCAACATTTCTGACTGTTTTTTTTATAGTTTCGATCTCTTTTGTGAAGAATTTTCTCTGTTCATTAATTTTATTCCTGATATCATTAAACTGTCTTTCTGAGTTTTCTTGTAACTCACTGAGTTTCTTTATGATAACTGTTTTGAATTTTCTGTCATTGAGATTGTAAATTTCTGTAACATCTGGATTGATTTGTGGGTACTTGTCATTTCCCTTCTGGTCTGGAATATACCTCTTCATGCTATTTGATGGGGTGGATTTTTGCTGTTGCATAGTGGTAATATTTGGTTGCACATTCCACTTGCTACCACTGGGTGGGGCAGGAGCTGTGTTTTCTGAGCCCTCTGCGACCACTGGCAGATGTGCCTGTCTTTTGGAAGCTGTGCCGACAGGGCCCATCTGCATTTGGTCACTGGCAGCTGCTGCTTCACACACACATGCATGTACACTCTGGCAGGAATCCCCTGCTCTGGCAGACTGGCTGAGCTGGTCCACCAAGTGGGAGTGGTGCTTTGTTTTGTGTGTGAAATCCTGTGTGCTCCTGCTCTGCACTCACTCTCTGCCTGCCTGGGCTTCTCAGCTTGGCATGCACACCCCTGCAATTGCTTAGCTGCCTCAGTGTGGAGCATTCTCACAGCCTGGGAGGCAACTCCAAGAATGCAAGTGTTCCTGCAGAGGGCTGCCTTCTTCCCCTTCTTCTCTCAGTGTTGCACACTGGCCACCTGATGAGGTCCTGCACCCCAGATCACTGCCACTCGAGAGAGAGAGGAGATCTCCTTACCACCTTGCCCTGCCTCCCAGGGGGATCCAGCACTCCCACCTTCAGACGTGTGGCTGTGTGGATCTCTCAGATGTCTATTGTGTTGTGTGAATGTCTTCTGTTGGTTTATGAATTTCCTTTTTGCTGTATCTTGGTAGGGAGACACCAAGGGAAGAGCTCACTCTGCCATGATGTTGATGTCACTCCCTAAAAATATTTTTGCTGTAAAATTAATGATCAGTGTAGAAAATTTGGAAAATCTGGGAAAGTGTAAAGAAAAAACTTAAATAACCCATAGTTTTATACTCTAGAGAGAACTTCAATTGTTTTGGTGTGTTTCCTACAAATATTTTATGTTTTTGGTTTTTTTTTTTTTTTTTGCTGTATTACCCTGATCATTGTTTCATATCATTAAACATTCTGTAAAATTAATTATAATGGTTGTATAATGTTTTATTGTATTTATGTAATAATTTATTTGACCACATCACTATAGTTATGTATTTTAACACATAAATCTGTTTTTAACATTTTTTAATTTGGTGATATAGTACATGTGCTGGAACATAATCCTCTGACTCACAATAGATATATGCCTTATTTATGTATTTTTCTTTTTAATTATCTACTATCCTTGCCTTGGCTCACCAATACTCTCCATCACACTCTCTTGGAAACAGTGATTAGTCAAGGGGTGTTTTCATGACCTAGGTAGGTCAATCCAAGACATCTGGTTTGATAGGGAGATGCTAGGAGAATAGAAAAAGAAATGCTCTTTTACCTCTGTAGTTGCTAAAGCAGAGAGGATGGGAATCTGCAGCTGTTGGGAGCTATATTTTTTCCTTTGAGAGGAAACCTGTCTGAAGAATGAAGTTAAGTGAAACTGGCAGAGAGGAACAATAGACAGAGTCTCGGAGAGTCCTGGCATATACTGCCTGACCTTGGGCCCTGAGTGTTGCAACACTTCCTTCAATTTTGTGAATTTCCTTAGTATTCTTTCTAGCTTTAGGAGCAACCATATTTCCATTTTCTGCTTAAATTATTTTCAGTTGGGTTACCACCACTTACAACTGAAAAAAACTTTTGTTTATTCTCACATCTATGATTTCCTTTTGGGAACTGCTTTTTAGAAGTAGAATTCATGGCTCAAAGTATAATAACATTTCAAAGCTCTTGATATGTATTCCAAAATTGAATTCCAGAAAATTAATATTAATTTGAATTCTGTTGGTAATGAATGTATGCCACAGACAGTGTTCTGAAAAATCTCCAAATGATGATGCATCTCTGGGTTTGAGGCTGTTTATAGTTCTTAATCTTCATTTTATTTATTCAACCAATAATTATAGAACAGCTGCTACAGGGTGCTAGCAATTGTCCATGAATTAAAGTATAAAGAAGGAGACACAGGCCTAACTTAAAGGAGCTCATGTCTGGTGGGAGGAGGAGAAGATTTTCCATCTAAATATATCATGATGTGATCAGTGATATAACAATAACATGCTTGGACAGTGAGGAAACAAAAGGCTATCAGCACCCGAACTGGCTTTGCAGGATTGATAGAAGGTATACAGTCATAAGTATCTTCCCACAAAATGGAATAAGAAGTATGGAGCAAGCATATCCTTAGAAAAGATCCGAGAAAACCTCAGAATCCCTAACAGGGTTGAAGGAAGATATTTCTCTCCCAAAGCCTGTAAAGACTGCAGGAATTGACTGCTTCTTCAAATGTGAAGTCTACAATGCAAGACTTCAAGGAACTTGAAAAATTGGGGAAATACGATGCCACCAAAGGAACACAACAATTTTCCAGTAACTGACCCCAAAGAAATGGAGATCTACAGTTTTGCCTGATAAAGAATTTAAAATACCTATTTAAACAAAGTTCAGCAAGTTACAAGGAAACAAAGACAATTCAATTAAATCAGAAAAACAATACATTAACAAAATGAGATGTTTAACAGAGGCAGAAAACATAAAAAAGAATGGAACAGAAACTCTGGAGCTGAAGATTATAATGAAGAAATGAAAAATGCAATAGGGAGCATCAATATCAGAGTGGATCAAGAAGAAGAAAAAATCTCTGAAGGAGAATACATATCATTTGAAATTATCCAGTCAGAGAAGAAAATAAAAAAAGCATGAAAAAGAGTGAAGAAAGCCTACATGAACTATGGGATATTATTAAGAGAAACAGTCTAAAGATATCATTGAGAGAAACAATCTACACACTATCAGTGTCCCAGAAGGAAAAGAAAGGGAAAAAGTATTAGAAAGGTTATTTAAAGAAATAATGGCTGAGAAGTTCCCAAATCTGGGGAGAGATTTGAACATGGAAGTTCATGAAATTCATAGATGTCCCCAAAATTTCAACACAAAATGATCTTCTCCAAGGCACATTATAAAAAACTATCTAAAATCAAAGACAAAGAAAGAATTTTAAAAGGCACAAGAGAAAAAAAAAAAATTCCTCACATACAAGGGAACCCCCATAACGCTATCTGTATATTTCTCAGCAGAAACTTTTCAGGCCAGAAGAGAGTTGAATGATATATTCAAAGTGCTGAAAGAAAAAAAACTGCCAACCCAGAATATTTTACCTGGGAAAGTTGTCCTTCAGAAATCAAAGAAAGATAAAGACTTTCCCAAGTAAAAGCTGAGTGAGTTTACCACCACTAGACCTGCCTTACAAGAAATCTTCAAAAGAATTATCTCTGTTTGCAGATGATATGAGCTTATAGATAGAAAAATGCCAAGACTCCACCAAAAAACTATTAGAATTAATAAATGAATTTAGTAAAGTCGCTGGATACAAAATAAACATATAAAAATCAGTTGCATTTCTATACATTAACAATGAAATATCTGAGAAGAAATAAAGAAAACAATCCAATTATAATAGCATCAAAAACAATAAAATATTTTGAGTTAAGTTTAACCAAAGATGTAAAAAATTTGTACACTGAAAATTTAAGATACTGATGAAAGGACTGTAAAAAGACAAAATAAATGGAAAGATAGCCCATGTTTGTGGATCAGAAGAATTAATATTGTTAAAATGTCCATACAACCTAAAGCCATCTAAAGATTCAGTGCAATCCCTATCAAAGTTCCAAAGGCATTTTTCACAGAAATAGAAAAAAAATCCTAATATTCGAATGGAACCACAAAAGACTCTGAATACCCAAAGAAATCTTGAGAGAGAATAAAGCTGGAGACTTTACACTTCCCGATTTCAAAATATATTACAAAGCTATAGTAATCAAAACATTGTGGTACTGGAATAAAAAATAGACACATAGACCAATAGAACAGAATCAAGAGCCCAGAAATAAACTCTCACATGTGTGGACAACTAATATTTGATGAGGGAGCCAAAAATACTCAATGAGGAAAGGATAGTCTATTCAATTAATGGTGATGGGAAAAATGGATATTCACATGCAAAAGGATGAAATTGGACCCTTATCTTACACCATTCACAAAAATTAACTTGAAATGGAATAAAGGCTTAAATGTAACACCTGAATCCATATAACTGCTAGATCTCAACATAAGGATCTTTGATATTGGTCTTTGCAATGACTTTTTGGATGTGACACCAAAATCACAAGCAACAAAAGCAAAAACAAACAAGTGGGACTACACCAAACTTAAACGCTTCTGCACAGCAAAAGGAACAATAAATGAAATGAAAAGGCAACTTATAGAGTTGGAGAAAATATTTGGAAACCATACATTGGATAAAGGGTTAATATCCAAAATATGTAAGGAACTCATTCAACTTAATAGCAAAAAAAATAAATAATAGGACTAAAAATGGGTAGAGGACTTGAATAGACATTTTTCCAAAGAAGACATCCAAATGGCCAACAAGTACATGAAAAGATGCTCAACATCATTAATTATCAGGGAATGCAAATTAAAACCACAATGAATCACACCTGTTAGAATGGCTATTATCAAAAAGACAAGAGATCACAAGTGTTGGAGAGGATGTGGAGAAAAGGGACCCCCTGTGCATTGTTGGTAGGAATGTAACTTGTTATAACCACTATGGAAAACAGTATAGCAGTTCCTCAAAAAATTAAAAGGAGAACTATCATTTGATCCAACAATCTCACTTCTGGGTATATATCCTAAGGAAATTAAATCATTATCTTGAGAATATATATGTACTCCCATATTCACTGCAGCACTATTCATGATAGCCAAGACGTGGAAACAACGTATGTGCCCATTGATGGATGAATGGATAAAGAAAATGTGATATATATAGACAGATAGGTAATGGAATATTATTCAGCCATTAAAAGATGGAAATCTTGCCATATGCAAGAACACAAATGGACCCTGAGGGCAGTATTCTAAGTGCATAGGATAGAGAGAGTATAGGCTTCTGTATTAGTTTGTTAGAGCTGCCATGACAAAGTACCATCAACTGAGTAGTGTAAACAACAGAAATGTATTGTCTCATAGTTCTAGAGGCTAGATGTTCAAGATTAAGGTGTTGGCAGGGTTGTTTCCTTCGAAGTCTGTGAGGGAGAAAATCTGTTTCATGACTCTCTCCTGGCTTCTGGTGGTTTGTTGGCAATCTGGCCTCCCTTGGCTTGTAAGAAACATCATCCTGATCTCTGTCTTCATCTTCACATGGCTTTCTTCCTGTATGCATCTCTGTCTCCAAATTTTTGTTTTTATGAGGACACCAGTCATATTGAATTAGAGCCCATCCTAATGACTTTATCTTAACTAACTATATCTGCAAAGACCCTATTTCCAGATAAGATCACCAAGGGTTAGGACTTCAACATATGAATTTTAGGGGGACACCACTCGATGTATAATAGCCTCCTTCTTGGCAAATCAAAGGGAGATGGAAAGTCTTCTAGAAGGTCCCCTGAAGAATCATGGAGATGCAATGGAAGACTAGAAATTGTGGTGTGGCCTGTTCCAGGTATAAGGGGCAACAGCACCCTCTTTCTCTCTTAATCATCCCATGGTTCCAAACAAATAACAGAGAACATCCAAAAGCTCAAATGATACCCCAAGAGACCATGGACGTTAGTTGAGAGAGAAATTGCTGGAATACCTGTAGATGTCTTGAAGCTAGCTCAAGGGAATGCTGCAACGGAGGGTGCATTTTGGACTGGCTTTGGGATTCAGGTGAGTTTGTGAGTCTCTGCTGATGGCAGAGTGAGAGGAGACAAACTCAAAGACCAGAGTGCATGAGTTATATCACTTTAGAAGCCAGCACAGGACCAACGTGAAGCAAGATGGAGAAATAAATGCTGCCTCTCCACCAATGACATAGTGGCATTTGTGTAAGCCAGTGGAATTTAAAATCAATCTCCCCCAAAACAGGGCTAGAGTTCAAATCCTGAATTTGTCTGAGTTAAAACTTAAATGACTGAGAAAATCACCAAAATAACTAGGCTTATCTGGAAGTGATGATAAGATCCTCGTTATTATTATTGTACCAGAGAGAAAAGGGGCTGGTGTAGTGTATGTAGTGATAGAAATTAAGTTAATTTGTGGAAAAAACTGGAAGTTACATTTTGTCACAGAACACCTAAGTTTGTGGTCTATCAAATTTACTTCCACTAAGTTTTCTTTAACCAAGGATATTCTAAATAGTAGAATATTGGATGGATGACTTTCTATGTTTTGATGTACTATTATGAATATTTATACAGTACTATATAAAAATTAAAAATTTCATATATTTTACTAGCTGGAAAAATGTATAGTATGGGTAAAAGCCATATTATGTTTTTTGGGGGTCAGATGATCAATATTCCTTGCTAATCTTCATTAAATATCAAATAATAAATGGATCACCTGAAGTAATATAGGAATAAGGCTTGTCCTTTTTTTTGTAGCATAAACTCCTTCCAATGGTTACTTACAAACACTTGTTCACTGTTTAAGGCAGATCAGCTTACTCCAGGAGACATGACCACAGCCACCCTTGCGTTCCACCTTCGGGTCTTTGACTTTACTCATAGCGAGCTGACTCAGGACAGTGTCAATTCTACCTTCCTCTCCCTCGATGCCTTTCCAGGTTATACACAGTCATTATACCCCCTTCCCTGCTTACTGGTAATTTTTTCCCCTTTAGTGAAGTAGGTTTTCTTCTGGAAAAAATCTTGGAGACCCTGGTTTTATAAGTTTGATGGCTCTGACAATAACTTGTCATTTAGAACAAAAATATGGCTTCCTAAACCATCTACATGTCGTGCACTATACATATGTTTAGGAGTGTTGTTCTCTTTAATTTTCACTTTTTTCACCCCTTCTTTACTAATCCTGTCTTTCCTTTTGGAAGCCTTACACGCCGTTCAGGAGGATGAGGTGCATGAGTGTTGCAAGAATCTCTCTTGCGGTTCCATTTATGCTTCCTCCCATCAATGCACCACAAATCAGGATCCTGATTAATGAACACGTCTCCTCTCACCTGACTGCCAAGCTGGACCACAGTCTCAGAGCAACTCAAGTAATAAGAACACTCTTGACGATTTGGTCCGTCACGGATGGCTCCTTCCTTCCAAGCCAAGGTCCCCAATCATTTTGCTTCTTGGCCTTTCCTACAATGTAACAACTACATTGAGGAATGCTTCCTCTCTCCCCTCATTCTTGCTACTTTCCAGTAGGAGTTTATGGGAATCTACACACTAAATCATCCCACAACGATGTAAGATTCTCTCTTTTATGGTCCTTTATATATTGTGACATTTAAAAATAAAGATTGGAACTTGTCCTAGTAGTTAAGACCACTATAAAGGAGCAGATAGCCTGTGTGTACTAAAAAGATGAGCTCTCTGAACAGGTTTTACACCGATTTGCAAGGGACAAAAGATGCCTTTATTTTGATTTGCTTTTTTGTTCTTGTTAAGTTAAATGAGAAATGACTCACAAAGTAGTCATGGCCACTGCACTCCTTAAGAAAGGAGTAGTCTGTTAGCAATATTTCCAAGGATATATGTATAAGCAAAGGCAATTTATAAAGAAAAATGTATACTATTCTAATAAAAATTAGTAACCATTTACACTGCCCTGTCACGTAATTCTCAATTTAAGTATTTATATACATTCCTACGTAAATTTTAAACTCCTGTAAGAAAGAGGAAGCCTCTATCATGTGTTTTAATTCTATCTAGGACATCTAACAAAGGGCTTTTCCCATAGTGAGGCTTTCATATACATGTCATGTATGTGAATACACGTGTATATACTAAATATATCACATATATATAAAGTATGCATATGATATATCTAATATATATATCTTTAATTAATATTTTCATACTTTGGTGTGATTCTCATTTTTAACAGACAATTATTTTTCCCTAGGAAATGACAGCCAAAGAAAAAGATTTAGAATCTTAAAGAGACCCATGTTGGACTTTTGGACATTAATGATGCTATGCTAACCAAACACGATTAAATGTTGTGAAAAACACTGGGTGGGAGCAAAAGAGAGGACTCTAGCTTGCAGAAGAGCCCTCATTCTCGGAACAGCAGGGTGAAATAAGGACACCAGAGCAGAAAGTGATCTGACGTAATTGTGAAAATTCTCCCAGGGGCAGGATACAAATCCCTCCCATTACATATTCTGATGCTGTAAATAGGGCTCATTTCACCATAACTGGAGAATTCCTCATTATTCTTTCACAATGTGGCAGACACAGCCTCTTAAGCCGTTTTGTGTGGCGCTCTTCAGTCTAGACAGGCAAGATTTGTTTGGATGTTGCAAGGTGAAAGGGCAAACTCCGGAAGGCTCCCTCATGAATTTCACAGGCAAGTCTCTTTAACTCAGTTGCTTGTTGGACCTGCCAACTGAAATAAGTGGGTGAGAAATAAAATCAGCTTCCAGCAAGAGGCTACAATGCCGGCTTAATCTCGGCCTTCATCTAGTGTGATTGTGTTTTAATGCAGTGGACGTAATTCCACAGGGAAATGGAACTATGGCAACGTGTTTGGATCGAAGATAAGGTTTCAAGACATGCCCCGAAAGGCTCGAGTTGGGACAAGTCCCCTGAGTCTCTGTGCCATGGCCTGTGGAGAAGCTGCTTTGGCAGCTGTCTGTGCATTTGCACATTCCCAGTTGTGGTTGTCAACTTGTCATCCTCAGCTGTACTTACCTCTTTTCTAGCTTATTCTGTAATCAGCATCACATAGTGTATAAATCTACTTCCTATTGCATGTCCTCCGTCGACCTGTTGGTGACTCTAATACCCAGGGTGCATATTAAACACACTCAGAGCACCAGAGTTCATTTTCAAGGCTTTCAAAGTAGATTCTCCTCATTGCCTTTCCCTTCCCTCCTTCCTTCTCATTTTCATGGCTTCATCTATGCAAATATGGCCTCCTTAAGATCTAAAACTGCATTCCACAGTACATATTCTGGCTCCTTCAGTATCAAAAGAGAATTATCTTTTCCTTAATTTTCCCCCTTTGGTGAGGGATGGAGGATTAGTATCGAGAAGCCAGACAGGACAATAAACCAAATTCCTCCACATTTTCGTACATGGATTACTAAATGTATATTGCTAATCACGTCATTTTGTTTATGCGAAACAAACCAGCAGAGAGAGAAAGAGAGAGACAGAGAGAATATGAAGATGTTGTTATTCACTGCTAATTACAGATGAGAGAGGATTAAGTTGGAAAGAATCTCACTGCAGGAAGATGGCAAAGGAAAAAAACAAAGAAAGAAGCCTAATATTGTTATTATTCAACAAAGACAACAAATAAAGAAAACAGAGTTTAAGCCTTTTTTCAAAGAAACTGTAGAGGCTATTTGATGGATTTTTACAATCTAATTAGCTTAGGGTTTTTTTACAATCAAAAGTTCAAACTGCACCATAAGTACATTTTTAAAACAAGTGAACTCACGGAATGGCAAACTTTCCCCAGCAGGGACAGGAAAGAAAAGGGCTTGGTAATTTCATAGTAAGGGGTTCTCTACTGGGAAATCTTTGATTTCTGTCCCACTTTTGCTGCCTTCTGCCCAGTATTCTCTACTTCCTCATAACATCATAAGCTTTACACCCAAGTCATCTAAGCAGCCAAATTTCTCAATATGCTTTTGAAACCGTATTTGTCATGCTACATTAATCTTAGCCTACAATGTAGAATACACATTCTTGTGACTCAGAAATGTATTTGTTCATTTTCAGGTGTTTGAAGGAATAAATTACTTTGCTGCATAATGCAACAATTCCATGCCTCATTGTGCTCTTAATACTGATTGAACTTGTCTGCTAAGAGAGAGGTTTTGAAAGTTAACAGCCTCAGATCTCCAAACCCAGTAAATTAATATTATCTATCAAACAAACATGGTGCGACCTATAGAATCGACAAGGAAAAAACTTGAGCCAATTGCTGAAAATAAATACCTTTTAAATTTGTACAGGTCTCCATCATTATGGAATAAAATGATTCCTCTTTTAATTAATACTAACAGTTTTTAAGTGAGATAGTGAAAAATAAAGTTTTCTTCCAATTTTTGAAATTATATTGGCTCATCTCATGATTCACTTGATTCATGTCCTATGATGTATAATGTAGCTAGAATGTCTAAAACTTTCATTATCCTTCAATAAATATGGAAATATAACTAACTATGAATATTTACAAAACTGGTAATATTATTTCTTTAGAGAAGTTATGATGAGCTGACTTTTGTGGGAGAAGAAGCAGAGTGAGCTAAAAGCTAATGTGATGGTATTTTGTCTGCTAATGCAGATAAATCTGCCCCTAATAAAGGCCTAGGGGTTTCTGCAAAATGCAGTTGTAGAGAAAAGTTGGTTATAAGGTAAACGATGTAAGTTTAGCTCATAGAGAAAGCAAAGGTAATTGAAATCTTTATATCGTTTCCACACTTTTAGATATTCATCTCTATCTTTTTCCAAAATAAATATTGTAACACAATCTATAGTGTTGTAACTTTTGAATATAAATCTAATGGTAAAAGAGCCACTTGGATTAAATTTTTTAGAATTGACGAGTCAGTCAATCAATCATTCCAAAAACAATTATTGAGCATCTACTCCATGCCACATGTGCTGGGGGTTAGAACTGTGATAAGAGATTCACAACCTGAGCCCTAACAGAAGCTACAGCTCCGCAGGTCTGAGTTTGCTCTATTTTTCTATTCTTCTAAGGCCGATAGTCATCCCAATCTCCTTTCACTAACAGCTGACTCCCAAGTAGAGCTGTGATCTGTGGCTGTGGCACAGAAGTTTCTCTTTGAGAAGAAATATCATGGGGGTGTAGGGGAGGAAGAACCATTCCTCTAGCCTCTAGATCCTTCTGGGTGGTCTAAAAATTAAAGTGACATGAGACAGAATAATAGGAGAAAATCAAACAAAGTTTAATAACATGTATACATGGGATAAACTCAGGAAAACTGAGTAACTCACCAAAATGACTGAATTCACCATCCTAAATACCATCTTTAGCTAAAGACAAAGGAGGATGTTGGGAGTAGTGTTTTGGGACATCAAAGGAGAGGAAGGCAATTTACATGGAGATGGAAAAGCAAATGTTTGATAAACAAATGCTGACCATGCCTTGTAAAGACAGTGAGACATGGGGAGGACTTCGATTAAAAAGCCCTGGCTAGGTTCCTCCCTGTCTATCACATCTAGTTTATATTATACTATAGTTTTCTTATGGTATTAGCTCTTTCATAGAACAGGCCTTCTATCTTAAATTCTTTTAGGCAGTTAGGGGGAAGGTCAAAGTTTCTTTCAGAGTCTTTTGTTCTTAAAAATAATCAAGCCAAAGGAACACATTTTGGGGTAGTGAATTCTGATCCCCCACTACCTGCTGATCTGCAACTGAATATCTCTTTGAAAGTTTGATGGATACATATCCTGAGCGTGTTTGATGTATCTCCTTTGTTCTAAAAAGGCATAAAACTATACTGAAAACTATGCTTCTCCAGAGTGCTTTCTTTCTTTGTGAAGGCTGCTCTCCCAGGTTATAATCCTCAGTTTGACTCAAGTAAAATTCACTTTATCTGTCCTATCTATAGAATGGTTATTGGTTATTTGCATTGACAATGGTACCTACAGACACAAGTGCCAGGGCTGGCTGACCACTAAGCAAACATCTCTGTGTGAATGTGGAAGGGAGGGGCTATATCAAAGGCACTGATGTCACTACCTGAAGAGAGTCTGATCTTTCATCAACAGCTGACACCAGAGCATGGAGATTCACAAAATTCTGTAAGCAAGGAAACCATTATCTGATAGAACAAATGGTATAAAGGGACCCTTAGCTCCCTGGAGGAAGCTGTGCTTACCTGAGTCCACATGGAATCACTTAAGGTTTAGTTCTGTATAAGTCAAAGTAAAATGGCTGAGAAATGGCATTTCTTTCAGAATAGATTGTTTTCATGTACTATATAGGAAAAAAAGTGAAGAAAATGAAAGGGAGCAGAATTTGCCATCCCAAAATATGCCTTTTTGGCATAAGGATTATTTTAGGTTGACTATTTTTAGTAAACATCAGACGCAGGAAGAGCTCTGAAAATCGAGTAGAAATTACCCTTTTGTAAGAGACATTTACATTTATAAGAGAAATGTCCATTTGTAAGGGTGCCTTCCTCTCTGTGCCAGGAAGAAGATGACTAAATCTCTAGAAACTCTTATCAATAGAGAAAACAATGACAAATCTATATAACAACTTTACCCTTGTTTACTGTGCTGACCTCATCTTAACAACAGAATGTTAAAGTTACTTCTCAGGGGCAGTGAGTCAGCCTGGAGTATGCACAGAAGAGAAATTTTTTTTTTTAAAGATTTTATTTTTTTCCTTTTTCTCCCCAAAGCCCCCCAGTACATGGTTGTATATTCTTCTTTGTAGGTCCTTCTAGTTGTGGCATGTGGGATGCCGCCTCAGCGTGGTTTGATGAGCAGTGCCATGTCCGTGCCCAGGATTCGAACCAATGAAACACTGGGCCGCCTGCAGTGGAGCACGCGAACTTAACCACTTGGCCACGGGGCCAGCCCCAGAAGAGAAAATTTTGATCTGCTAATGGAAATTCATCCTGGCAGTGCTTCTGCATACCAGCCTGTCCTTCCTGATCCCTTAATCCTTACCCTATACCCTGGATCTGGGAGACAGAGTTGAGAGCCTCTCCTGTCTCCTTACCAATCAATTGTGTAATAAACTTTCTTCCCTCCAAGACCAGTATACCACAGTATCGGCTTCTTTGCACACAAGTGGAGAGAGCGCTTGCTCAGTAACACTCCTTTAGAGAGTGAGATCTCTTTCTCTTCCTTTTCTTATACGGGCACTAATTCCATGCTAAGAATCACACCCTCATGACCTAATCTAAACCTAATTACTTCCCAAAGGCCAGATTTCCAAATGCCACATATGAATTTGGAGGGACACAAACATTCAGCCTATAACAGGGTGAGAACAAGGAATTTCAATTTTAAACAAATCTCCTGAGTGAATATTAAATGCATAATTTTTGAGACCATGTTATATACTTTTTAAAAAAATTTTTTAAGATTGGCACCTGAGCTAACATCTGTTGCCAATCTTTTTTTTCTTCTTCTTCTCCCCAAAGCCCCCCAGTACATAGTTGTATATTCTAGTTGTAGGTCCTTCTGGTTGTGCTATGTGGGATGCTGCCTCAGCATGACCTGATGAGTGGTGCCATGTCCGTGCCCAGGATCCGAACCGGGAAAACCCTGGGCCGCAGAAGTGGAGTGTGCAAACTTAACCATTCAGCCACGGGGCCGGCCCGTATACTTTTCATATATTTCCCTAATTTAAAGTTTATAGCAATAGTATGTGGTGCATTTTATAACTGGTATTTTTAAAAAGGAGGACTGAAAATTCAGCAAGACTGAATAATTTGCCAAATTCCAACAACTACAAAGCTCAGATTGATTTCAAATATGTGATTTCCCCACCATGTTTCAAGCCCTTTGTACGCCTACTACTTTTTATCCTTCTGGAACCCTTTGCACATCAGTCTAAGTCAAATAACAGTAGCTTGATTGTATTAAGGCTGAGAAAATACACTGGCTATCAAAAAAAAAAAAACAGCTGTGTTCTGGGAAAAATAGATGTGGTTGGTAATTCTGAGTTAAAAGTACTATGGTAAGAAGTCATCCAAAAGAACATAAAGAGAGCCATTTGGAGAATATATTCTTCATTATGATACTTTTTCAGTTAGGCATTGGCTGATGATAGAAAGACCATACTTCCTCTGTTTACAAAAGCTGAAGTAAGCTGAACCTGGGTTTAATGACATGTAATTTAGTGGACTCCAATTTATAAACAAAGTATAAAATACATTTTCTTTTGTAAGTTGGAGGGCCAGGATATGACCGTTTGCCATTTAGTCCTTCCCTTCCTCACTCCAGGGCACTGCTAACCACATCATCAATGGACCTGCAAAACATCATGCCATGATTCACCCAGTGATGGTAGCTTTCGCTCTGGGAGCAGGAAGCCTTCCACTTCAGCTACTGAGCTGGAATATCCTGGTTGTCCTTCTTCAACTGCATCTCAAGTGAAGGCTCATTTTTCACTCAGAGGTTTGAATGACACCATGGGAGAGAGTTCTTATTTTCAGCTCCTCTGAAAATGTTATGTCCTTATTGACAACACTCTGTGGCTTCCGGGGAAAACCTTTAGGATCGAGCATGCCAAGAAATAAGCAGCACATCCAATGAAAATTGACTCAGCACTGATGAAAATTCTCAGGAAAAATATATGTCCTCTGTGAAGTAGTCCCATGAGATACATTAAACGGTACAACAAATCTCAGTTTATCAGTTTGGTAATGGCAAATGTGCTCTAACACTGAATTAGGTTAAGGTGTTTCCTGAATGTTTAATATAGCTCAGAACAAACATGAAATAGGAATTTAGTGTACAAAGGGGGGCAGGGGGGACCCCCCAGAGAAAAATAGTTATCAAAGATAAAATTTTCAATTTTGAAAGTTTAAAACATTATCATTGACATATGTATAACTCTCACCCAACAACAGCAGAATATATATTTTTCTCAAGTACTTAAAATGTTCTCCAGGACAGATGATATGTTAGGCCACGAAACTAAAATTTTCAAAGTTTGAAATCATACAAAAGTTCTTCTCTGATCACAATTAAATTAAACAAGAAATCAGTAATAGAAGGAAAACTGGAAAATTCACAAATATGCAGAAATGAAACAACATACTCTTAAGCAACCAAAGTCAAAACGAAATAGCAAGTGAGATTGGAAAGCACAGAGATAAATGAAAATAAAAACAAAATATGCAAAAGCTTATGGAACACAGTGAAAGCAGTGCTAAGAGGGAAATTTATAGCTGCAAATACTTGTATCATAACAGAAGAAAGATCTCAAATCAATATCTAATCTTACACCTCAAGGAGCTAGACAAAGGAGAGAAAACTAATACCAAGAGTAGCATAAGGAAAGATATAATAAAGATTAGAGGGGAAATAAATAAAATGGAGAATAGGAAAACAATAGAGAAAATCAATGAAACCAAAAATCGGATTTTGTAAAAGATCAACAAAATTAACAAACCTTCAGCTCGATTTGCAAAGAAAAAAAGAGAAAAGACTCAAATTACTAAAATCAGAAATGGGAGTGGGGATATTAATACCAATTTTACAGAAATAAAAAGGATTATAAAAGAATACAATGAACAATTTTTAAAAAATTTTTCCTTTTTCTCCCCAAAGGCCCCCAGTACATAGTTGTGTATTTTTAGTTGTGGATCCTTCCAGCTGTGGCATGTGGGACACCGCCTCAGTGTGGCCTGATGAGCAGTGCCATGTCCATGTCCGTGCCCAGGATTCAAACCAGTGAAACCCTGGGCCGCCGAAGCAGAGCGCAAGAAATTAACCACTCAGCCACAGGGCCAGCCCCTACAATGAACGATTTTATGCCAACAAATTGGATAATCTAGATAAAACAGAAAAATTCCAATGAACATACACCTACCAAGACTGAAGCATAAAGAAAAGGAAAATCTGAATAGACCAAAAACTAGTAAGGAGAATGAATCAGTAATCAAAACTTTACAACACATAAAAGTTATGGAGCAAAGAGTTTCACTGATGAATTCTACCAAACTTTTAAAAGAAGAATTAACAGCAATTCTTTGCAAACTCTTCCAAGAAATTGAAGCGGAAGAAACACTTCCTAACTTATTTTATGAGGCCAACATTACCTTGATAACAAAGCCAACCAAAGATACTATAAGAAAATAAAACTATAGACCAGTATTTCTTTAAGAATATTGATGCAGGGGCCAGCCTGGTGGCGCAGCAGTTAAGTTTGCACGTTCTGCTTCGGTGGCCCAGGGTTCGCCGGTTCGGATCCCAGGTGCAGACATGGCACCGCTTGGCACACCATGCTGTGGTAGGCGTCCCACATATAAAGTGGAGGAAGATGGGCATGGATGTTAGCTCAGGGCCAGTCTTCCTCAGCAAAAAGAGGAGGATTGGCAGCAGTTAGCTCAGGGCTAATCGTCCTCAAAAGCAAAAAAAAGACAGACATATATCAATGGAATAGAATAGAAAGCCCAGAAATAAACCCTCTCACATATAGTCAAGTGATTTTCAACAAGGCTGCTAAGACCATTAAATGGAGAAAAGACAGTCTTAACAAAATGGTGCTGGGAAAACTGGATATCTTCATTCAAAAAAAATGAAGTGGGACTCATCTTACATCACATACAAAAATTGACTCAAAATGGATCAAAGATCTAAATGTAATAGCTAATACTATAAAACTCTTAGAAGAAAATGGAAGAAAGTCTTCATGATGTAGGATTTGGTAAAGATTTGCTTGGATAAGACATTCAAAGCACAGGTTAAAAAAAGAAGAAATACGTACTTTGGACCCAATCAAAATTAACACCTATTGTGCAGCAAAGAAAACATTGAGAGAATGAAAAGATAACTCACAGAATGGAATAAAATATTTGCAAATCATATATCTGATAATGAATTAATATGCAGAACATAAAGAATTCTTAAGACTCAACAACAAAAAAACAAACAACCCAATTAAAAGCTGGACAAAGGACTTGAATAGACATTTCTCCAAAGAAGATACGGAAACAGCCAACAGACCATGAAAGATGTTCAACATCAATAGTCTTTAGGGAAATGCAAATCAAAACCACAATAAGATAACACTTCATACCCATTAGGATAGCTTTTATCAAAAAAATGGAGAATCACAAGTGTTGGTGAGGTCGCAGAAAAATTGAAACCCTTGTACATTGCTGGTGGGAATGTAAGATGATGTAACCACAATGGAAAGCAGTTTGGTAATTCCTCAAGGTAAAATAAAAACTTTCATTTTTGAATTTTTTACTGATCTAACAGAAAATAGTTTGTTAAAAATAATAATAGCAATAATCTATTTGATTATGTATACATATATATAGTTATGTATACTTATGTATAAGTGAAATGAATGTCTGTAATTATACAAAGGACTGGAGGATGGAATTAAGAATATTTTGTTTTTATAAGGTATTTGCATTGCATGTGAAGCAGTATAATGTTATTTGAAAATGTACCTGGATTGGTTGCAAATATGTATGGCAAACTCGAAAACAGTAAAAGAACAGTAAAGAACACTAAAATCAGTAAAGAAGTATAATTTATATGCTAAGAACAGAGAGAAAATGGAATCATATAAAAAACTCAATTAAAACCACAAAAGGCAGAAAAAGAGTGAAATGCAAAAATAGGAAAAAAGGGCAACAAATGGAAAACAGTAACAAATATGGTAGATATTAATCCAAATATATACCAATGAAGAGACAGAGATTGTCAGAGTAGATCAAAACACAAGACCTAGCTATATGTTGTCTATAAGAAACTTACTTTAAATGTGAAGACCCATAGGAGCCGACCAAGTGGTGCAGTGGTTAAGTTTGCATGTTCTGCTTCGGCAGCCTGGGGTTCACCGGTTGGGATCCTGGGTGCGGACCTATTCACCGCTTGTCAAGCCATGCTGTGGCAGGCATCCCACATATAAAAAGTAGAGGAAGATGGGCACAGATGTTAGCTCAGGGCCAGTCTTCCTCAGCAAAAAAGAGGAGGATTGGCAGCAGATGTTAGCTCAGGGGTAATTTTCCTCAAAAAGAGAAAAAAACAAGTTAAATGTAAAGACCTATATAGATTAAAAGTAAAAGGACTGGAAAAACAAACAATTCAATTAAAAAATGGGCAGAAGATCTGAATAGCCATTTTTCCAAAGAAGACATACAGATGACCAACAGGTACATGAAAAGATGCTCAACATCACTAATCACTAGGGAAATGCAAATTAAAACCACAGTGAGATATCACCTCACACCTATCAGAATGGCTATTATTAAAAAGACAAGAAATAAGTGTGGGCAAGAATGTGGAGAAAAGGGAACCTTTCGCACTGTTGGGGGAAATGTAGATTGGTGCAGCCACTATGGAAAACACTATGGAGTTTCCTCAAAAAGTCAAAAATAGAACTACCACACGATCCAGCAATCCCACTTCTGGGTATTTATCTGAAGAAAATAAAAACACGCATTTAAAAGAGTATATAGACCTCCATGTTTACTGAAGCATTGTTTATAATAGCCAAGATATGGAAACAACCTAAGTGTTCACTGACAGATGAATGGATAAAGAACAGGTAGTCGGTATATATATATATATATATTTGTATACACACACTTACACACAATAGAATATTATTCAGCCATAAAAAAGAATGAAATCTTGCCATTTGTGACAACATGAATGGACCTTGAGGGCATTATGCTAAGTGAAATAAGTCAGACAGAGAAAGACAAATACTGTATGATGTCACTTATATGTGGAATCTAAAAAATAAAAAACAAACAAAAAAACCAAGCTCATATATACAGAGAACAGATTGGTGGGTGACAGAGGTGGTGGGTGGGCTTGGGGGTAGGCAGAATAGCTGAAGGGGCCCCCCCTCCCTGCCTGATCTGAATATCTCTTTTACCAGCCTGTCTTAATTGTTCAACTGATATCTTTTGGGTTAAAGTACTATTTTCTAGACAGCCCTGTGAGAATGAAGGTACACACTTCCAGGTATAGAATAAATAAGTCATGGGGATGTAATGTTATGGTGACTATAGTTAATAATACTGTACTGCATATTTGAAAGTTGCTAAGAGAGTAAATCTTAAAAGTTCTCATCACAAGAAGAAAAAACTTGTAACTATGTATGGTGACGGATGTTAACCAGACTTATTGTGGTGATCATTTTGCAATATTTTCAAATATTGAATCATTATGTTGAACATCTAGAATGTCAATTATACCTCAATAAGAAAAGTAAAGAAATGGAAAAAGATACACCATGCTAACACTAATCAACAAAAGTTGGAGTAGCTATATTAATTTCAGACTGAGCAGACTTCACAGCAAAGAAAATAATAAAGAGGGGCACTGCATAGTGATAAAGGGGTCAATTCTCCCAGAAGGCATAGCAGTTCTTAATATGTATACACCTAACAACAGAGCATCAAAATATGTGAGGCAAAATATAATAGAATTGCAAAGAGAAATAGATGAATCCAAATTTACAGTCGGAGACTTTAACACTCCTCTATCAGAAATGGACAGAACCAACAGGCAGAAATTAGTAAGGATAAAGCTGAATTCAAGAGCACTATCAATAAAGTGAATATAGTTGATGTCTACAGACTATTCATCCAACAACAGGAGAATTCACATTCTTCTCAAGCTCACATGAAACATTCAGCAAGATAGACAACATTCTGGGCAAAAAACATACCTTAATAAATTTAAATGAATATAAATCATCCAATGTCTGCTCTTCAACAACAAAGGAATTAAACTAGAAAGCAGTAACAGAAAGGCAGCTGGAAAATCCCAAAACACTTGGAGATTAAACAACACATTTCTAAATAACACATGGATCAAACAAGAAATCTCAATAGAAACACTTTGAACTAACTGAAAAAGAAAATACAACATATCAAAATGTGTGGGATGCTGAGAAAGTAGTGCTTAGAGGGAAAACTTCTAGCCTTGAATTTATATATTAGAAAAGAAGAAAGATATTAAATCAATAATCTAAGTTTCCTTCTTAGGACACTAGGGAAAGAATAGCAAAGTAGCAGAAGAAAAGAAATAATAAAACCTAGAGAAGAAATCAATAAAATTGAAAAGATGAAGTCAACAGAGAATATCAATAAAACTAAAATCTGATCATTGAAAAGATCAATAAAATTGGTAAGTTTCTAGCCAGTAACTAACAAAAAAAGGGAGAGGACACAACTTAGTAATATCAGAGATGAAACACGGGATGTTACTACAGATCCCATGGATCTTAAAAAGATAATAAAGAAATACTATTAACAACTCTCTGCCCATTAATTTGATAACCTAAATGAAATGCACTAATTCATTGAAAGATACAGTCTTCAAAAACTCACACAAGAAGAAATCAACAATCTGAATAGCCCTATATCAATTTAAGAAACTGAATCAGTAATTAATAACCTTAACCTTTGTCTTTCACCTCTGGGAAGAGGTTCCAAGGTCCTTTTTAAAAATGTCTATGATACAGTCCACTACAGTGAGGATGGGTACGTATGTAAGGCCAGTCAGTTAGTGTTAAGGGAAATTGAGTCTGATATTTGCATACAAATATTCCTGGTTTAATGCTGTTATGGAACTAGTTAGACAGAAATTTAATAGAGGTTAAATGGCGAAGAAAAACTCTGAATGTCGAATAACTTTTTTAGTCTCAGGAGAGCATCCCACACAAGTTGAAAGCAACACTAATTTATTACATTTTCACCACAAAAAAGAAGTAGGTAGGCCTTGAGCACCAATTATAAGAGAGCACAATTACTTTTATCTATCCAGAGTGATTTTATCTTATTAACAATGGAACTTATGGAGTGAACACTCCATTTATGTGGTGTTCCCTATTATTAGAAAAGCTCCTGGTTCATCAACTCTTCTATGAGGATGGAAGCTTGGACAGAATCTTTAATGTGTGGTGGATTTTAGAACCCCATATGGCAATAGAATTAGTTTAGCCTGCAGTGTTATATGCGACCATTTCAATGCAGGGGAGACATTTTCAAGATGGATACTTGATTGGTAACAGTATGATTCCTCAAGTTAATATCTCAAGCAGACAGGATTAATAAGCCTGCTGGCAACAACAGTCTTTTTTGTACACTAGGCAAACATTACAGTTTAAACAAATGCCGTTTGAATGTTTTGGATCTTTTGTTTGCTTTGGAATGGCATGACCCTCTTTGACTTTAGAAATGATCATTTCATTTTCTTCTTCTGACTGTCATTGATCATAGCCGTCATGCCTTCCAGCTCAAAAAGACATATGGCATCAGGCGCTGTCAAATCCATTGTGAAATAGAGTAACGACAAATATTGAGGCTTAAAAAATACTTTTGAAAAGTTTACCCTCCTTGGCCCCCCTCCCTGCCTGATCTGAATATCTCTTTTACCAGCCTGTCTTCATTGTTCAACTGATATCTTTTGAGTTAAAATACTATTTTCTGGACAGCCCTGTGAGAATGAATATATGGTGCATAGATGGGATAATATAGACACTGGCATACAGCAGAGGCCCAATAAATGTTTGCTGAATGAAAGGTTTTTGAAATAGCAACACTCTTAAGCATGTTAGTTTGGATTAAGTATTGAGTTCAAGATCATAAACAAAAATCCTATGAGAATGGGACCTAAAGCAGAGGGATGTCCATAAACTGGGGCAGGATACAGAACAGGAAGTACATGAGCGCTGAGATCTGTAAGCATTTATTAGAAGTAAGCTTCAAAAATGAAGGGACCTTGGCTGACCTTCTCCTCAAAGATAAACAGTGCCAAGAACAGTGCATGGCAACCTGCAAGGTGTTTAGTAAGTACTTTTAGTATAAGAAAGTGAAGGCAAGATTCACTCACATCAAAATTTTGCTTGAAATTAGATGCGATCCTGTTTGTGCTGCTAATGAGCATTTTCTTTCTAGAGCTGGAATTGTTGACCAGTAAGTGTTTCACACATACTCTACCCTGTCCTGTGAACAGCTTATTGACAATCCCTAGAAGAAGGCAGCCAATAAATCCCCAGCAGATTGATTCTCTGATGCTTCTAGAGAAGCCAGCATGATGTCCTAGAGAGGGCAGTATTCAATATCTTTAACATCCATTAGAAAAAAAGGGAGAGAGAAAATATCCCAGTTGAAAACTGAATTTAAAAATATACAAGCAATTCCTGACAGAATTCATGCAAATGCCCAATCAGCATATGAAGATATGTTCAACCTTAGTTATAAAGCATGGCAGAATAATATAACAATTAGATTACGTTTGCCTATAAAAATAGCAAATATTTTATTGCTCTTTTTTGGTGGGTGATGAATGAGATAGGTAATGAAATGTCTTATTTGCCGATCATTGGTACAAACTCTCTAAAAGGCAATTAACAACATGTTATCAAAAAACTTAAAAATACACGTGGTCTTTGATTAAGAAATTTACAATCTGGCAATTTAGTCTCAGTAGATAATAATGTATGTGTACAAACTTTAGCTACAAGGTTGTTCATCATAACATTTATTAAAGTAAAACAATCATAAACTAAATATTCAACAATAGGTGGTTGGTTAAATAAGAATGAGTAGGAATAAATTTTCTGAATGCAAAAATCAGACTTGTAATATAGGAAAATATCAAATACAGTCATGTGCTGCATAACGACGTTTCAGTCAAAGACAGCCCGCATATACGGCAGTGATCCCATAGGATTAGTACCATGTAGCCTAGGTGTGTAGTAGGCTACACCATGTAGGTTTGTGTAAGTGCACTCTATGATGTTCACATAATGATGAAACCACCTAATGACGTATTTCTCATGACATATCCCTGCCATTAAGTGACACACGACTGTAGTATCAAATATGATGCCAAATAGGGTGTGTGTGGGGTGGGGGTGAGGGGGGTTGTAACACAGGAAATGACTACAGAGGCTGAAAATTGGAGAATGCTCCAAGGGCTCAGCAGGGATTTCCTTTCTGTAAAGAAAAACAAAGAAGAATGAAATGGGCCAAATAGTCTATAAGTGAGGGGGAAAAAGGGTCAATAGTGAGAGAAGGCAATTAAGGTTTTCCTCCTTGAACAGTCAGTTTGTCATCTGTGTTGTGGAGCACTTTCATGTATTATCTCATTTACTCCTAACACCAATTATGAACTTACATCTATTATCATCTGTATTCTACAGATGAGGAAACAAAGACATTGAAGTTCACACAGCTAATAAGGGACAGAACTGAAATGCTAGCTTTCAGAGCTTTTGAGGAGACTGAACAGCGTAGAGGACATAAGATACTTGTGTACGTAAATAAGTTCTGCGAATCATGATTCTGAGTCTGGTGTGGGTAGGTGAGACTGGCCCATGGGCTTCAGGTGGTGTTTTGTCTCTGAGACACAGAGACACCCTGTGTCCTCAGCACCAACACTGCAGAGAGGCAGAGGTTCTATGAAAGATTGACATTTGGGGAAGCCAAGGTCATGGGGAAGAGTTTCAGCTTTCATATATCTGTGCTGTCTTCCTATCGGTTACACATTATTTTCTGAAAATTAAAATTTTTTACTGGATCTCTAAAAGTGCTCACTAGAATTGTAATATCTGTAGGGCAGCAGAGCAGGGAACAACATAATGAAAAAGAAGGCTAGCAATAGGTAGACACAAATATTCCTAGGAAGTCCCTATGCACCAAACTACTTGCATATTTTGTTTGATTTAATCGTCAAGGTGCAGGCCCCATGGCTGAGTGGTTAAGTTTGCGCACTTTGCTTTGGCGGCCCAGGGTTTCCCCGGTTCGGATCCTGGGCACAGACATGGCACCACTCATCAGGCCATGTTGAGGTAGCGTCCCACATGCCACAACTAGAAGGACCCACAACTAAAACATACAACTATGTACTGGGGTGATTTGGGGAGAAAAAGCAAAAAAAAAAAAAGATTGGCAACAGTTGTTAGCTCAGGTGCCAATCTTTAAAAAAAAAAGAAAAAATCCATAAAAATAAGAAAACAGAGAAAGTTAAAAGGAAAACCTTATGAAATAAGGATTATTAGCATCACTGAGTGTTGAAGAGATTTATTTTGTCTCACAAACATTAAGACATTTCCCCAGTGACAAAGTGCTAACAGATGGTGGAGTCAGAATTGCTCTCTGAAAAATAAACATCAGAATGAATGACAGAACCCAAACTTCCATCAACTGATGAATAGATAATGTTGTATATCCATATAATGGAATATTATTTGACAATTAAAAGGAATGAAGTATTGATACATGCTAAAATATGAACGAACTTTTGAAACACTATGCTAAGTGAAGGAAATCAGTCACAAAATACCACGTATTGTATGATTCCATTCATATGAAACGTCCAGAATAGATAAATCTATAGACACAGAAAGTAGATCCGTGGTTGTCAGGGTCTGTGAGAAGTGAGGAAAGGGGAGTTACTGCTAATGAGTAAAGAGTTTCTCATTGGGCTGGTGAAAATGTTCTGGAGTTAGATATTGGTGATGATTGCACAACCTTGTAGACATATTTTGAATATCTAAAAATTGCTCAATTGCATACTTTAAAATGATGACTTTTATGGTATATGATTTATCTCAATAATAAAAAAAGAATGAATGACAACGAGGTTTTGTTGGGTTGGGTGATTATGAATT
Source organism: Equus caballus (assembly GCF_041296265.1). NCBI lineage: Eukaryota > Metazoa > Chordata > Mammalia > Perissodactyla > Equidae > Equus > Equus caballus. Next base: position 29,990,441 of record NC_091715.1, on the reverse strand, counting down.
TTCTTTTTTTATCTTTTCCAAATTTCTGTAATGTGGTTAACTAATTTTCAAAATGGAAGAGGAAAAAAAAGTTAGACGTAGGTCTAAATAGAATCAGCAGCACTGACGACAGCCATATCATAACAAGTTACCAGATTTGTTCCCAGCTAAAACCTAAGAGAAAGGATCGTTACTACACAGGAAAAGAGTTTAGGAGCAGCTGCTCTCTGTTACCATGGCAACTGGAGGCCCTGACCTCCCTGAGATGCAGCACCAAGTAAAATCTACCAAATGCCTTTAATCCCTTCCCTCTGTAACAGAATCACAGTCAACAGGCCTGTTCTCCCTGGGAGACGTGCCTCACCCCTCCGACTAAGCTACAGGACGATGAGAAGAGGAAAGTGGGGCACGCTTTTGATTTAGTGAGATGGACAATGGTGGAGCTGTGGCCCCTTGAATGTTATCTTGGCCCAGCACTGACCAGCTGTGGGACCTTGGACAACTTACCTGACTTCTCTGAACCTTGTTTCCTCACTTGTTACCTATGGCTCAGTTGTCGCTAGGACTCAGGGACATATTAGCATGCAAAGTGCTTAGCCCTGTACCAGGCCCTAAACGAGTGCTTAATAAACATGGCCGGTTCCACTATGGACTTTTATCATTTCTTCTCTTCCTTCTACAAACGTGTATTGATTGCCAGCTCTGTGCCGGGCACTGTTCTAAACACTGGGAACACAGCAGAAAACAAAACAGATAAAAATTACAACACTCACCTGCTGGTGGGGATACACACAAAGATTTAAAAATAATATATAGTATATTAGGTAGTGACAAGTGCTAAAGAGAAAAACATGAAAGAGGGAGCTGTGAAGTGTCAGTATGGAGAGCTGACTTTAGTTCGAGGGGCCAGGGAAGGCCTCACTGCATGGGACCTTTGAGTAGAGACATGAGGAAGCCATCGAGGAGCCGGGCAGGTATCTGGCAGAAGAGCATCTCAGGTAAAGCAAACGGCAAAACCAAAGGTCCTGAGTCGGGAGCTTGCCCGGCAGGTTTGAGAAGCAAGGAAGCTGCCGTGTTGAGATCAGACTGCAGGGGGCGGGGAAGAAGGGGGAGCTCTGTTCAGGGGCAGGAATTCAGGAATTCAGACATTCAGACCAGAGGCGAGCTTAGACCAGGCCCGTGATGGTGGAGATGCTGAGCAGTGGTCAGATTCTGGATATCTTCTGAGGGCAGAGCTGACAGGGTACGCTGATGGAACAGCACAATCGAGAAACACTGAAAAGCCAAGGCTCTACGCTAGTTTGAATCCACTACAAGGCGGGAAATAACGACCTACTTGTGGTGGGCACTTCCGAAATACCTAACATTCTCAGAGTTGGAAGAGTCTTTAAAGCCTGCCACTGAAGCCATGCTATTAGTCCTTGGCTTTTCTTTGTAACCACTGTCTGGGTTTAGTCAAACTAGTCTCCAACAAATGCCAGAGAACTCAGTACTTCTCAGGGCAATTCATTCTATCCTTAATCAGTTCTTATCTCAAGTGTAGACTATTTCTCTATAGCATTAAAAAACAAATAAATATGAGTATATGTAGATCTATTTCATGTTTCCAATTGCCAAGGGTTTTTTTTTTTGAGGAAGATTAGCCCTGAGCTAACTGCTGCCAATCCTCCTCTTTTTGCTGAGGAAGGCTGGCCCTGAGCTAACATCTGTGCCCATCTTCCTCTACTTTATATGTGGGACGCCTACCGCAGCATGGCTTGTCAAGCTGTGCCATGTCCACACCCGGGATCTGAACTGGCAAACCCTGGGCTGCCGAAACAGAATGTGAGAACTTAACCGCTGCGCCACCAAACTGGCCCCGCCAAGGGTATTTTTTTTATATTTAGTTTCTGCCATTGAACATAGTCTATTTCATACCAATTATTGTTGTGTGTACCTGGAAGTAAGAAACCTTTAAGATTTTATCCAAAGTACTGACATAAATGAGGAGGGTAGTGCCAAAGACAGAATGCTCCCACTGCAGATTTCTACTGCAGCCATGCCAAATCATTTTTAAGCAGCATTTTAGCCATGATAAACCAGCCAGTCACAAAATCACCTAACTATATAATTTAGCTATAGTTTTCCCATTCTTTTTTCCCTAGGAAGATAATATGACATTCTAATACTTTGTTGAAATCCAGATATATTATATATTTTGCATTTATTAGTCTGGTTGGTCTTTCAAAAAAATAAATTTGACTTTTCATAATTTATTCTTAGTGAACCTATGCAAGATCCTTGTGATTAGGGCTCAGTTTTAAAAGTACAGTATTTAAAAATCCTATTATTCATTATTCATCAACAATAATGGCTGGCTTTCTAATCATATTACTCTAACAGGACTGTAGATCATATAATTGATTCTCTTTCCCAAACTGAAAACTGGAAATGTATGTATACATTCCAACCTTTTGGCAAATGTCTATATCTTTCTGATTCTTCAGAGAACGTTAAAAGTTTTTTGAGAAAGGCGCCGGGCTGTGGGTGTCTATCACAGTGGGCTTGCTGAGGCAGAGGCAGCATCGAGAGGAGGCCTTTGCCCCCAGGCCGGATCGGGGATGTCGAAGAACACGGTGTCGTCAGCCCGGTTCCGGAAGGTGGATGTGGATGAGTATGACGAGAACAAGTTCGTGGACGAGGAAGACGGGGGGCGACGGGCAGGCCGGGCCGACGAGGGCGAGGTGGACTCCTGCCTGCGGCAAGGAAACACGATGGCTGCCCTACAGGCAGCTCTGAAAAACCCCCCATCAACACCAAGAGTCAGGCGGTGAAGGATCGAGCAGGCAGCATTGTCTTGAAGGTACTCATCTCTTTTAAAGCTAATGATATTGAAAAGGCAGTTCAATCCCTGGACAAGAATGGTGTGGATCACCTCATGAAGTATATTTATAAAGGCTTTGAGAGCCCCTCTGACAATAGCAGCGCTGTGTTATTGCAGTGGCATGAAAAGGCACTTGCTGCCGGAGGAGTAGGGTCCGTTGTTCCAGTCTTGACTGCGAGGAAAACCGCGTAGTCTGGCAGGAACTGGATGTCTCCTGCGGGTGTCGGAGTTGCTGGTACAAAGACCAAAATAACCAAATGCCACTGCTCCCCTTTGGGTAGCATCTGTTTCGCTCAGCTTTGCCTTCTTGCTTCCCTTTTCATATTTGTAAAGAAGAAAATTACATATCAGTTTTCCTTTAATGAAAACTGGGATAATATAGAGGAGATGTTTTAACAGGAGTGTTTCCTGCTCTCGGAACTATTTCAGTGACGTGTATACCAGTCTGTATATAATATGATTTACATTCAAGTTCAATTGTGCAATTTTTAACCCCTGTTGACTGGTGTTTTTGTTTTTTGGTTTTGTTTTTGACTAACAGTGAAAAATTTGATCAGGATTTGAGGCCAGTTTCCTGACTCATTGCTAGCCAGGAAATGATCTTTATAAAAGAAAATATGTTTGAGAGACTGGCAGCTATTAACATTGCAAAACTGGACCATACTTCCCTTATTTAAGCAAAATGTGTTTCTGGAACAAGTGGTGGGTGAACACCACTACCAACTTCCGGCTTTGTCTCTGCTTGCCTTCAGATCATGTGACTTTAAGTATGCCTCTTCCTCTCAGCGTCCCATAATCATGGCCTCTTGATTTCTTCGTGGTCACCCAGGGTCCAGAGCAAGGAAAGGAGTCTTGCTCTACACAAATGTATCTGTAACATACCAGAGCCTGTTTGGCGTGAGCGTACGACTTTTGTTCCAATCATATGGCCCTATTTGGAGAAACTGCTCCAAATCAGAAAGGATGTGGAAACTATGATGTAGTTCAAACTCTGGGCAGCTTCTGAATGAAATGCTGTTTTCTGTAGAAATACAGTAGCTGCCTTAGACATTATGAGGTATATAACTAGTATTTAATATGCCCTATAAATGTCTTCAGTGTTCTTCAGGGTAATTGGGATCTCAGAAGATTTGGTTCCGATCCAAACACATACACATTCTGTATTTTAGCTCAGTGTTTTTTAAAAAAAGAAAATGCCACACAGGAAAAAGTGTTTACTTCGTTGGACTAACCCAATCAGTTCTCAACAAATGACCGGTGCTTATAAAAAGTTATTACTCAGTAGCAAAAAGAAACCGCCTGAACGCATATGACCAAGAGAAAAATCAGCCTGTGTTTAGTATTTACAGTGGACACCAGTTTCATAATCACTGACTTGTGTGAAAACTGGTGCAGAAATTCTGTAAACTCTGCTGTTTTTGATACTGCTTTTTGTTTTGTAAAAATGATAAAGTTCAGAAAATAAAATGTCAGTGTTGAATAAAAAAACAGTTTTTTGATAACCTCACTATATATTGTTACTCTATAAAGCAAAACTTTTTGTAAATAAATTTTATTTTTGAAAAAATTCTCACCCTTTCAAGTCTTTCAAGGTACATTTTTAATCTGACAATTTGGCAGTGGAACATGGGGAGAGGAAAGGGCAGGCTGTCCACCCAGATTTCACTTCACATCAAAGAAACTATATCTAGAAAGAACCATCAAGTACTCTAAAAACATATTCCTCCTTAACTGGGAACTGTTTTCCTTGAAACACTTCAACTTGGGGCCTGGAATTTCTCTTTAACTCTTACGTTTGTTCTTCAATTTTCTTTTAAGAGTCATTCTACTTGATGGAAAAAAACCCCATAAGTAACATGAGATGAGGTGTTTCCTCTCTGTGATCTATTATCATAACATCAGCCCATCTCTTTTCTTATTCTATTTACTGCAAATATAATTCAGAGGTGATTTATTCTTGTCCTCCACATTTCTTTCTCAAGCCTCCATTTATTATAGATTTTAATTGACCTCATGCTAGTCTTATGGTTTCACTCTTTTCTATTTGCTCTTTCTGTTATATTTTCTACGTATAATCAGGATTCTTTATATATAACATTGTTTTTTTAAAAATCAGCACACACAACTTCCTAAGTGATGTAATTTAAGGAACATTGGGGAACATTTCTCTTTCCTCTCAAAAGTCATTTATAATGCATATTGGCAAGTAAAATTGCTTTAAAACAGTTGAAGCTTTCCTTCTGCAATTTTAGGATAGGCATGGAAATGCATGTAATCTTTAGAGAGCCAATGTTTTGATTAAACACCCACCAAGTATTAATGACTGAGGAAGTCCTTTATCAAATCGGGTTTCACTATGAAGAACTAGAGGAGAGAGCACAACACTGCCTAAAATGGTAGGACACCAGAACATCATGTCGTTTATACCCATAAACATCTTTTTCCTCACACAATATTGCTCTTAGGAAGCCAGACACATCACCAAGCCTAGGGTCCCACAGTTCCCTCTGTGCAGCCTCACCAGTCACACTGGCCCCAGCCAATGTGCTTATCCTGGATCTCCCAGCACTGGTCTTCCCTTCCCCCACTCAATTTTGGGGTTTTATTTTTATTTTTTAGTCTAACTTTTGGCTTAAATTAAGATCCTTGAATTTGTATCCTTCCGTTCAGGAACTCTCCCATATACCACCTAGCTAACAATTCACTTCAGATCTTTCTTCTTTGGAAGGCAGAGGGGTTATCAAGGAAAAATGAGAATGATCCTGCTTTGATTTTGCCCGGCTTCAAGGGGTTCTCATGCCCTCTTTATACATCATAGGTGGCTTGACGTATAGGTGCTGGGCTCTCTCTTACATCATTATAACCTCTTGGTTTAGTAAGAGACCCATTTTCTCTTTCTAGGAAATCGATTTCTGAGAGGTTTCAATGGAAGTATCCATAACAAGGAATTTGGATGTGGACCACAAGAAGGCTAGGGGCATGAACATGCATCACTTTTGCTTGGAGGTCTTTAGGTGAAGTGATGACTGCTGTGAAAAGGAGTCCTCCTCAGATGCTTGTACAGCCCCAGGGCCCAGGCAATGCAAGGCACCTTGAAATTAGGGGTTTGGCAGTGGATGCTGATGACTCAATTTCAACAGGATTCCTGTGCACATTAACAATGCCCAAATATCATGGCCATTTGCTGCGCTATCATTCACTCCTCTTAGACAGCCCGTTCAAGTGTCTGTCTGTTCCTCCAAACTTCAACTGATGTTTTCTTTCTCGTGAATTTCTCCCATTACTTCTTTTATCCCTCAATCCCTAGGAATGCCTACAAGCCTAAATACGGAGCCTCACCATTTCCCAATCCCAATCTCTCAAACCTACCTTTCCACTCCCTATGGGTCATCATGAAAATGAAAATATATTCTTAGCATTTTTCAAGTGTCCCAATAAATTTAGTGAAGCTGTTTTAATTTAAGAACACGCAAATTTTCTTTTCAAAGAGTCAAAAGTTCTCTTACTTCATGCAAAAAGGTACTCTGGCGCTGCTAGAAACCAACTGTATAACTCTTTCTGTGAGAAGAATGGCCTGTTTTCTTTCTAGACAACTGATTCTCAGTCTGTCTGCTCATATGAGTCACCTAGGGATCTTTAAAAACACTGATGCCTGAGTCTCATCCTCAGACTGATTTAATTGATCTGGAATGAGGCCAAGATTTGGGAGTTTTTAAAAGCTCTAATGAGCAGCCAAGATGTATGACATTGGTCTAGTCCATTTGCACCTAACTCCCTTGAATCACAGAGAAAAGGAACTATTTGTCTCATAACCTATAGCCTGTATTTTAAGGCAAATTCTACCCTATGATACAGCTGCTATTGCTTTGATTTGACAATTCCAAACAGCAATTTTTCAATGCCTCTTTGATTTCTTACAACAGATATTCAGAGAAATGCTTGAGGGCATCAGATTTGGCTCAAGAGAAAAAAGAGGTGTATACATGTTTCAGCATTTTTTTCCCCTCCACGGAACAGAAGGAAGTCAAAAGATAGACATGTCTATTGCTTTGATTGTGGTGATGATTTCACAGGGGTATGCATATCTCCAAACTCATCAAATTGTATACATTAAATATGTGCAGTTTTGTTTATCAGTTACACTCAAAAATGCTTCTTTTTTTTTTTTAAAAAAAAGATACCTAAGCTAATCCACCCACACAGTTCCCCAGGAAGATTTACTTCATGCCTATGTAGCAGAAAAAATTGCTATAAGAAGGATCTTTTATGTACAGAATTATAATGCAACTGCTAGCTATTTATGAAACACCCATCTAAAAAAATTAATTTTCAAATGTTCATAGAAACTAAGTGGGAAATGATTTTTAGCATTCCGGTGTAAATTTCTCTACGACAGTCTTGATTCTAAATTTCACATTTGTTCTTCTGACAGTGTGTCCTGTGAATTTCAGAAGAGAATTCCTTACTTTTTTTCTTGAAATCATAGATCTTAAAATGATGTCTTAGACTCAGATATAATATCATTCCTACGACATTTGGTCTCCAGTTCAGCAACGTCAGTATCTCCTAGAAACTTTTTAGAAGTTCACATTCTCAGTACCATGTCAGAACTCCTGAATTAGAAACTCCGCATGTGGGACCCAACAATCTATGTTTTAATAAACCCATGATTTGGACACATACTAAAGTTGAAGACTCACTGATATAGAAGATACAGACATTTATATTTGCACTCTGGCCCTAGAGAACTTTTCAACTTGACTTGGCCCTAAAGAAAACTTTGGAAATCAGTTTATCTATTGTTTTCCCTAAACGAGGATCCACATGGACTTTGTAAAGAAAACCCCTAAAGGAGCCAGGACCACAAAACCATTGCATGATACTTTTAATATTCTTTAACTTCCTTTATACTTTTTGCTTCTTGTTCACTTTAGAAATAGCCAAGGCCAGGGGCTGGCCCCGTGGCCGAGTGGTTAAGTTCGCGCGCTCCGCTGCAGGCGGCCCAGTGTTTCGTCAGTTCGAATCCTGGGCGCGGACATGGCACTGCTCGTCAGACCACGCTGAGGCAGCGTCCCACATGCCACAACTAGAGGAACCCACAACGAAGAATACACAACTATGTACCGGGGGGCTTTGGGGAGAAAAAGGAAAAAATAAAATCTTTAAAAAAAAAAAAAAAAAAGAAAGAAATAGCCAAGGCCACACCCATGTATTTGTTTTATCTCAAATATAACAATGTTTATCTTAATATAAATATCTGCATGGAATTCTCTTTAAAAATCTACAAAGGCAAGAAGGAAGACATTCTTGATAGTCTGCTCTCTTCTAGGAGTTTGTATTTGTTCTCCTACTGTCAATAAGACTCTTCATTTCATTCCAAATTTATTACCCTTCCTTGTCCCTAAGAAAAACCTCAAGGGAAGCTTAATGCTTAAGTCTGGTGAGTAATTTCCCTCTTTTGTGATGTTCATGTTTCTGTTTTCTTCTTCTGTTTCATGTAATTCACATCACCTCATTTATCTTTGTGATTTCCTTATAATTGAAATCCTATTCCTGTTCATGACAAGAAGTCTCGCTCATCTTCGCAGGATTCCTATATGACCCACTGCATGCACGCACAGAATCATTAAACTTATCATATCTTAGTCCAAGTTCCTTAGAAAACAGAGCTTATAACAAAGCTTAAATTCTAATGTTTCACTGAGGATGGAGTGGGAGGAGTGTGAAATCCCAGGGAAGCAAGTGAGGTGACAGAGGAGGAACTGAGGCAAAAAAGAAAACACAAAACAAAGGAAAAATAAATGTAACAGGTTGTATGATCAAGCTGGCCACAGCTTCATAAGGACACGTAGCTGTTTGCTTGATCTCATGGGCCATCCCTTGAGAGGATATATGAAGCCATTGTATCTCGGAAGAATATTTGTGAAGAAGAAAATGAGTAGGAATTATCTAACAAAATCTTTTTGCTTACTGTATTACACTGGTTCGTACTTGCCACACAGAATATTAATTCCCGAAGTCTCCAGGTTGTGTTACTGAGCTCCTCCAGGCAGCCACTAGGAAAGTCAGATCCCCTCATCCATGATGCAGGACGTCATATAAACCAAGAAGAGGTGGGAAGAGCAATAACTTCTGTGGGTTGTAGCCCTGGGGTGTCCGAGCTGTGGTGGCTCCTGCTCTGAGACCATGTGGAAGCCTAGTATCACCCTGAGAAGCGGAGAAAGCTGGCAGTGTTAGGAGAGGTGTCCATGAAAATGATAGCTGAGGCTCTCCACGAAACAGGTGAGAAAACTTTAAGTGGTGGTTTTGGGTCATGTAAGGCCAAGAGAATCAGGGGAAGTACAAAAACCATGTTAACCAACTGTACCCCTCCAATCTACTTGTACTCTGAGAGTGAAAGTGAAGAGCCAATCCTTGCAAACTGGAATCTCCTAAAAATATAACTATTTTTGTGACTGCTGCTGTATCTGGTCTTGAGGCCGTAATAGATACTCACCATCTTCTCTTTTACCACAGCTCCAGATTTCCGTCGTCATCTGCCAGCACTTAATCCCATCTGGGTTGCTTAGCTGTGGGGTGAACCAGAACTTCATTTCCAAGGCGTCTATGCCCTTATTAGTCTTTCCCTTGTTGAGCCACTGTTACTAAAATTGCCCATTTTTACTAATCTCTTGAGATAGAAGCATCAAGAGATGTCCCAGTGAAACCCCCGGGTGTGAGATACACTCCCTTTTGCCCTTATTGTGCAGTAACATTTTTGTTCTTCATAGTAATCAAAGCATATTCCATTCCCCAGTTCAGTAACTCGTTACTTGCTTTCCCACTGATATAAGGAGTCCCAAATTGACGGGTGGTAACTGCATCTTCTCATCTAGTGGAATTCTTCACGTGTTCCTGTCAGTTTATTCCCCCTCTGGGAACTATGACCTCTAATCTGGGAGAGCTAAAGATTTCACAAGTGGGTCTGTGAGAGTAGTGGTGAAATGGGTCAATCCTACATTCTGTGTATTCTAGCTATTAAGGACAAAGCACCATATATTTTTTGTCGCTTCAGTGTATTTACTGCACTTGGGGACACTGCTGCTATCTCATATCTGTTTTGAATGGGGTCCGTTTTGAGAGAGGGCTCTTCAGCAAGTCTAGTGTGACGTACAAGTTGCATTAATCCTTGGGTCATGTGACTTAGACCTGATGATGCTAGAGGTATCCGGAGTGGATAATGACACTGTGTGAAGTCTCTGGCAAGTCCCAATAGGAAAGCAGTGGAGCAGACCTCTACAGTTCTGAAAATAAGCCGTGTTCTTCATGACAAAAAACTATCCTTCTAAAACAAACCCCAAAAATCAGCTCCCAGTGTGCTACTGGACCCTTGTAAAGACTGAGCTCCTGGATATCGAGTGGCTAAGAGACCAGAGCTGCTCATCATAAACCGGGTATTATCAAATCTATTAAGTTGTAAATTGAAGCTGAGTTAAAAAAAAAAAAAGGAGAAGCTTATTAACTGGGTCCAGAATAAATCATGTAAGAGACTGTTATTGACTGAAAGTTTGTACCCCCCGAAATTCATATGTTGAAGTCCTAACCCACAATGTAACAGTATTTGGAGACGGGGCCTTTGGGAAGTAATTAAGGCTAGATGATGGGGCTCCCATGACCTGATTAGTGCCCTTATAAGAAGAGACACCAAAGAGTTGCTCTCTCTCAGTGTGTGTGCAAAGAATAGGTCACATGAGCACGCAGTGAGATGGTTGCCACCTACAAGCCAAGAGAAGAAGTCTCAAATTGAAACCTACTTTGCTCTCGCTCTCACTTTGGACTTCCCAGCCTCTAGAACTCTGAGAAAAGAATTTCTATTGTTTAAGCGACTCGGTATATGGTATTTTCTTATGGCAGCCCGAGTTGACTAATACAAAGACCAAAACAAAACAAAAATTTACAGGTACAAAAACATAGAATATTAAAGATAGAAGGGATCTTTGTGAATTTATCAATTCATTTTATAGGTAACTTGCAGAGTTCCTCAAAATCTACAGAAATTGAGAGAAAGAGGAAATTCCTTATGTTCCAAAGCTAAGTATGACTAAATGGGACCAACCCTACTGTTCTTTCCATTAAAGCACTTGGCTGCATTTAAAGATGGACAATGTGAATCAGAATCCAGAGAGCTCCATTTCACAAAACCAGCTACCGGGATAAGGGTAGTACTCACAATTCAATTTACACACCATCCAATACCTCAAGACTGTTACCAAGGAAGGTTCTAATGATGTTATAAAGCATATCACTTATGTAAAAATGAATGTCCTTTAATTTATACGTCTTTCTAGAAAAATTCATAGCTCTTTTTTGCATCTCATATGAATGGAAAGGAAAAAAATAAATAAGGAAGGAAGAAAAAAGTAGGCTGATTTGGTTAGATTTGTATTTGAAAAAATAATTATATAGATCCTACTCTGTCAGTGCTTCATAAATATTACCCATTTGAGTTTATAACAAACATAAAGTAAGTTCCATTATTATTCTCTTTTTACAGATGAAAAAACTTTGTGACCTTGACCAATTTTTTGTCTCAGTTTTCTTTTTTGTTTTGTTTTTTTTTTTTTTTTGAGGAAGATTAGCCCTGAGCTAACATCTGCTGCCAATCCTCCTATTTTTGCTGAGGAAGACGGGCCCTGAGCTAACATCCATGCCCATCTTCCTCTACTTTATATGTGGGATGCCTACCACAGCATGGCTTTTGCACCCGGGATCCGAACCCGCCAAACCCAGGCTGCCGAGAAGCGGAACATGCGAACTTAACCGCTGCGCTACCAGGCTGACCCCAGTGTCTCAGTTTTCATATCTGAAGTTGACAATTACATTACAGTTATGGAATAAAATGTCCTTATTCTTAGGAAATTCAAGCAGGAAGTGAACAGTGGGAGATTTTATTTTCAAAAGTCATACTGAGTATCACAATTCAAAAGTTTCAAAATTATCGTAAATCAGCAAAAATCATCACCAGAGTTTAGCCTTTCGCAAGATTCACAAATAACAAAGAAAGGCTAGTGTTTGTCATGACAAAATTAACTGATCTCCCTTCATAAAACAATGCTGAAATAAAATTCATGTTTTCAGCAACTGAAATATTAGTAAACCTGTTGTTAAAATGTCTGTGAATTCCAAAAAGAATCCTCAAACTGCAGAGAAAATAAGTTTACAGATATTGCAAATGGCCCATATTTGCAGCAATAAGAACAAAGTGTTTTTATCTGAGTTGAATGTCTTTATATCACCACTGAGATTCATTTCTTGGGCAAAAGCTAGAACCTATTTTCCCCAAAGTTCTAACTCTGATGGAAAATCAACTTCAGAGACAATAACAATCTAGTTGAAAAAGTTTCTCATCTGAGACACTCTGGGGGAGAAAACCATCCTTTTGGCTGTTGACAGATAACGTTAAGCAGTGGACCATGAGATAGAACAATATCCTTCTACTGTGCACTAACCGTGCCAATCAGGACTTGTCATGCACTGGAAATTCCCAGAGAGCTCATGAGATGTCAGTAGGATACTTAATGAGCAGCAAATTTCCTAAATGAGTGTATGTCTATCATAGAGTGTAGAAATGCCAATCTATTCTGCACAAGATTATATCTTGCCTCCATTTCCATTCTTTGTGATATTTGTCACAGGGAAATACAACTGGTATACTGAATGGCCTTGCAGAAGAAGAGAGACTTTTGAAGATTCCTGTCATAGCAGTCTAGATTGTTCTGAGTGGGAAATGAAAGTTTGTGTGTTCTTAACTGATTTGGGCCCCTTAACTGATGCTGTTAGTGCCCTATGCCTCTACCCTTGGCATTGACCTCAACATACTAAAGGCTGCTTAATGCAAGCACTTGCTACTCTCTGCTTGAAGGCTTGTTTGGAGCTACCTCAGTCTCTGTAGTGGACAGACCAAAGTCCCCAAGAGAGTTAGTACCCCAAGAAGCAGCTCTCAAACAATGATGGGCAGGCCGGAGGTCCTTAATGGGACCGAGCTCCAATTGTTTGCAGTAGTAACCACCTTACTAATGCACTGTTTATGGCTTCCTCTCTTTCTTGTCTCACTTCACTATCCCCTAAGGAATTTCCAAAGAATAACTTCCAAATAAAATACCTGCCTCTGATTCTGCCTTTTAGGGAAACCCATGAACACAGACTTTCATTGATGAATTTTTAAAGCCCCTTTGATGGGAAGTAACATCCCTCTAGGCCATCAGGCCCAGAGTGAATCATATATATTTTATTATAGATGAAATAATTTTTTAGTAAACATCAATGCTGTCCTTTAAGAACAAAATATCTCACAAAATGCATATGCAGCTTAAAAAATATTTGAAAGGAAGCAGTTCTGTCTGTTTTGGCCTGCTGGCAGTATGGAGTTCACATCTTATTAGATGCAACATATATTTACATAGGTGAACCTAGGTATTTTGAGTATCACTTGTAGGAGCAATTGTTTTCATCTGCTTGGCCTTTGCCTCTAGATTCCCTAAGTCGTTTCTTCACCTGATTCATCAATATAGACTTAGATAAGAGCAAGATCTTTACCAACCAACACTTCTTAAACCTTGGGATAACCCTTGTATGGCTTTCCTTGAGAAGTTGGGAGCGGCATATTCGGGAAAAAGGTATGAACCAAGAGCAAAGGAAGGAATAAAGATTTGTGTTAGAGAATTAGGGAGGGCAGCATCCCCAGTGTTCAGGCTTTGCTGACATTCCTCTTCCTCTCCACCCAACATCATTGCCACTGATAAATCTCAAGTCTTTTAGATTTGGGTTGGTGCTTTGAGGAGAAAATCCCATGGGTGCTTTTTTCACAGTTGTGCCTTTATTACCCTGAGAAATATGTCTCCAGAAGTTCTTGGTGGCCAGGGAGTCCCAGGCAAAATTGTAAAACAGAAAAAAATATGTGCTGGAGTCTATGACCTCTCTCTGTGACAATTCATGACGCTCTCATCCAAGACAGTCTTTCTTTCCTACTTTACCCTTTAGACCCACTGTCAGGAAATATCTTCACTTCAGTTACTTACAAATTAGTTGCATTAGCTCTCCTAAAAGTATTTGAATTCTCCTTAATTATGTAATCGACCATTTTGTATCTCGTTAATCATATTTTGGACACAAGCAAGTAGGTGAGTAATGGCTGTAGGGAGTGGGAAATCTTCTGCTTAGAAAGGATCAACTCACAATTGCCTCTTTATCCCTAGAATTTCCCACAGCCATTTCTCCATAGAATTTATGTCTTTCATGGACCTTAAGTGAAATCATTCGACCTGTAATTTTGTTTCAAAGAATTGCTATTATCTGACTACATGGCAAACAGTATGTATTCACTGGACCACTTGGAATGAAAAGTGTGGCAAGGATAATAATTTCTTTAAAATTTGCCATCGGATTCTTCATAGTCTTTTTTTCTTATTGTGGTAACATTGGTTTTTAACATTAAGTAAATTTCAAGTGTATATCATAATATTTCTATTTCTGTGTAGATTACACCATGTTCACCACCCAAAGACTAATTACAATCATCTCTATGCACATGTGCCTAATCATGCCTTTTACCCTCCTCCCTCCCCACTCCCCCTCTGGTAACTACCAACCCAATCTCTGTCTCTTCATAGTCTTTTAAAACTCATTTTATTTGAGGGTTCAAATGTTGCTTTCCTGAACAATAAAAAGTATCATAAGTGTGAAGTCAGTCTGGTCCTTTACGGGAAAAAACTAAATGGGGTCAGTACGTCTTCAGGTGAAGCATGTAAGAAAATCTAGTAACACATGTCCACCTTACAGCATTTTATTGACAATATACAGAGCCGCATTGATCCCATTTCTACCCTATGAGGCCTGATGCTAACTTAATCTCAATTTAAGATAAAAATTTAGACGCTGAGGTAGAAGGCAGCAATAGGAAAGATTTGTTCTCTTCCTTGCAATTCTCTTCCTTGCAATACATGTAGCATGAATGGTTGTTACTTGATATTCTTTCTTACATATTAGATTATGAAAGGACATTATTCTTTTTAAATAATGCTAGTCATAGTCATATTATTTAGTGTACTTAGGTAATTTATTAATAGTTAATGTAAAGACAAGCATTTAAAAATTAAAAATGGTGTCAGCAGCTTGTTCAGGATTAATTCCTGTTGAAAAAAGACAACTCATATTTTGGGTTTTTTGAAGGATTTTTTTCTATTTCTGTGAAAAACACCATTGGAATTTTGAAAGAGATTGCATTGAATCTGTAAGGTCACTGGGCAGAATGCTCATTTTAACAATATTAAACTTTCCAATTCAAGAACACAGGAAAGCTTTCTATTTGTCTTTCAATTTCTTTCATCAATGTCTTATAGTTTTCTGTGTACAAGTCTTTCATCAACTTAGTTAAATTTATTTCTAAGTATTTTATTGTATTTGACGCTATTATAAATGGGATTGCTTTCTTAATTTCTCTTTTAGATAGTTTGTTGTTAGTGTACAGAAGTGCAACTGATTTTTGTATGTTGATTTTGTATCCTGTAAATTTATTGAATTCCTTTATTAGTTCTAACAATTTTTTGGTGGAGTCTTTAGAGTTTTCTATATATAAGATCATATCATGTGCAAACAGATATAATTTTACTTGTTCATTTCCAGTTTGGATGCGTTTTATTTCTTTTTCTTGCCTAATTTCTCTGGTCATGACTTCCAGTGCTATGTTGAATAGAAGAAGTGAGAGTGGACATCCTTTTCTTATTTCTGATCTTAGAGAAAAAGCCTTTTGCTTTTAATCCTTGAGTATGAGGTTATCTGTGGGCTTGTTATATATGGCCTTTATTTTGTTGAGGTACATGCCTGCTATACCTGATTCGTTGGGAGTTTTTATCATGACAGGATGTCGTATTTTGTCAAATCCTTTTTCTGCATCTATTGTGATGATAATATGATTTTTATTTTGTGTTCTGTTAATGTGTATCATATTTATTGACTTGCATTTGTTGAACCATCCTTGTAGCCTAGGGATAAGTCCTTCTTGAATATGGTGTATAATCCTTTTACCATACTGTTGAATTATGTTTGCTGGTATATTTTGTTGAGGATTTTTGCATCTGTGTTCATCAGGGATATCGGTCTGTAATTTTCTTTTCCTGTATTGTCCTTGCCTGGCTTTGGTATCAGGATAATGCTGGCCTTGTAAAATGAGATTGGAAGTGTTCCTTCCTCTTCAAATTTTTGGAAGAGTTTGAGAAGGATTGGTGTTAATTCTTTAAATGTTTGGTTGAATTCACTAGGGAAGTCATCTGGTCCTGGACTTTTCTTTGTTGTGAGACTTTTGATCCTGATTCAATCTCCTTATTAGTTATAAGACTATTCAGATTGTCTATTTCTTCATGATTCAGTCTTTGTAGGTTGTATATTTCTAGGAATTTATCCATTTCATCCAAATTATATAATTTGTTAGTATATAATTGTTCACAGTAGTCTCTTATGATTTTTTGTACTTCTACAGTATCAGTTGTAATATCTACTCTTTCATTTCTGATTTTATTTCTTTCTTTTTCCTTAATTTTTCTCACTAAAGGTTGGTCAATTTTGTTTATCTTTTCAAAAAACTAGCTTTTGTCACATTGATCTTTTCTATTGTTTTTCTATTCTCTATTTCAATTATTTCTGCTCTGATCTTTGTTATTTCCTTCTTTCTGCTAACTTTGGGCTTATTTTTTTCTTTTGTTTTTCCTAGTTCTTTGAGGTGTAGATTAAGGTTGTTTGAGATCTTCATTTTTTTCTTCATGTAGACATTTATTGCTATAAACTCCCCTCTAGAACTGCTTTTGCAACATTCCATAAGTTTTGGTATGTTGTGTTTTTGTTTTTGCTTGTCTCAAGATATATTTTGATTTCTTCTTTGACTCATTGGTTGCTCACGAGTATGTTATTTAATTTTCACATACTTGTGAATTTTCCAGTTTTCTTCCTGTTATTGATTTCTGGTTTCATACTACTGTAGTCAGAAAAGGTAGCTGGTATGATTTCAATCTTCTTAAATTTGTTAAGACTTGTTTTGTGACCTAACATATGATGTATCCTGGGTAATATTCCATGTGTGTTTGAGAAGAATGGGTATTCTGCTTCTGCTGTTGAATGGAATGTTCTTTAATATTTGTTCTTTAGTATTTGGCCCTTGGAGACTGTTTATACTACCCTGCACAACATACCCTCATGTTTAAGGTGAAGTTGCTTTGCATTAATGATCATTTCTCCTTAATGTGATTAAAATAATTTTCAGAGCCTTGTGAGATAAAGTGGGCAGCACCCATTAATTTGTCTGTTTGCTGCCCCAAAAGGAAAAGAGAATCCTACTATTTATAATATTTCATGTAACTTTTGGGGTAATAATATAACATTTGCTCTGAAAATAGCCCACTGCTCACTAAAAATATTACCCAGCTATGGAAAAGTCTGACTCTTGTCATTCCCCTACAACAAAATTCAACTTGTCTTTTCAAAGGTTTAGGAAGCAAGTAGTTTTTTTAAAAAGGTAATTCTCTATAGAAAGAAGGTTAAATAGAATATTAAATAGATTTACTCTTGCTTTTTATGAACCCCAGTATGCATCTTTATCCCTTCTAAACTGCAGCGATAACTTTAGCAAGTGTCCTAGATGAGGGCTTTCCAAATTGCAATGTGCACAGAAAACCCCTGGATATCTTGTTAACATGCAGATTCTGATTCAGTGGTACTGTGGTGGGGTTCAAAATTCTGCATTTCTAACAAGTTTCTAGCTGATGCTGGACCATGTACCAGTCTTTAAGTAGTAAGCAGTCATACATGCTGAAGGGTCAAATTTATTCTGCCCAGAGCCCTGGTAGGAATAAGTTATCTTAACCCTTATTCCTTTCCATTTTGTGTTTTAGCTTGGCATGAGCAAAAGTGACCCACTTTGGGATAAAATTGCAGAGTTTGATTATAGTTTTAGGTGCTCTGAGGCAGAACCAAGTATAATAATTTTTTGTGAGATTTACACAAAATTTGGGCTATCTCTTCCTACATCCCGAATTGCCACATTTAGCTTTTTGCACCTAGCTTGCTTTGAATTAATCCACACCAAAGCATTCTCTGCCTCCTCCCTTTCTTGTTCCTAGACCTGAAAAGAACTCAAATATCTGCATCCAGCACAGCAGCCACACACTCTTTTGAAAATCCTATAGAGCACACTCAAACGGAGAAGCAAACTGCGAAGTGTGTTTGAGGCCTGTTATCTGCCTCCCTCTCATCCCTGTTTAATTTCTTTGGACACTTGCACAGGGGAGCCCAGGCTTTTCTGATCACTGTAGTCCAGGACACGTTCCACTGGAGAAGTTGGCGACTGCCTCTGCAAACGGTCCTTCACTCTGACCAGGGTCTTTCTACAGCTCATTGCAGTTTGCGATATTCTGCACTGGTGAGCCTGACAGTATATCGATAAGTTGCAGCAACAGAAACAAAAAAAGAAAACAAAAACTGGAGCAGTTTCTAAAGTAGGAAAACTGCTATGACTTTCCCCCACTACAAGAAGACAAGCCATTTCATTAAAACTGAGTTGATTGGCTTTATAAAGCTTTCTCATTAGAGGCCAAGCTGGTAGCTAACAGATTCTGTTCCTTTAATTTAGTGTGTCTCCTTAATGGACCAGCACTACGTATGATTTTAGGATGAGATGAGCAGGAAGAAGAGAAGAAGGGGGTATTGTTTACAAAGGCTCCTACTAGAAAGGCCCTAATTAATTAAACAATACTGTCTGACAGGCCTCCTCTGTGTACTCTGCAAGGGATGCCATGAGGAATGGTGCTTTGAGGTGACATAATCTGCAAGATATACACTGCCCACAGCACTCGATTGCTATTAGGAAATGGTATTCTTAATAAAATTAAAGGAAAATGCCAGGGCCTTTTCATTTCCTGGGCATTATTAGTGTGAGCCTGACAATTACTGACAGCTAGTCAGAACATTGTTTGTATTCTTTGCTCTCTGGGCATTTCCTAATTATGAATAATAATTCCATTAATTATGCATTTGAAACAAGTAAATTATTCCAGCAGAACAGCATAATCAGTTGCATCAGAGAGCCTTCCGGGAAGCCCCCATGCGGCCTTGTTGTAGCTTCCCCGTTTGCAGCTCTCTCCAGGTACTTTCAGGAAGTCAGGAGTCAATGGCTTGTCTCCTAGCACAGGAAGGCATCCATTAGTAGATGCCTTTGCAAATGAAGTCACATCCTTTGAAGTAAGGGTTCTTATTCATTTATCTAGGTTTAATGACAGCTTCATGCTTTGCTAGACTTACCCTGTGGGTGACCACCAGGCGATGCTACAGGCTGACAGTGATCATTTGCTCCTTTTCCAAACCTTGCAAAGGACAGGTCCTTCCTTGGCAGCTCCTAAGGGTTCCTGACATTCATGTTTCATCCCAGCTGCCAGCTGGACCTCCCTGTTGTATTTAGATGTTCTGATCCTGGAAGTAAGCCTCCCCCAATCATAAAATTATCCTCAGTCCACCGACAAAATCAAAGGTGTTATTAAAGTTACTCAGAGGAGCCTCCCAACCTTCAAATTTGGTGAACAATTACTTCCTATAACCTTCTGCCTTTCCTCCCTCCCTCCTTTTCTTTATTCCTTCCTCCCTTCCTAAATTTGTGTTGATATATGAATGCTTGGATCCCTCAATTATAACATATCTTACTCCCAGCCATTACTGTGTGGTGCTGGAAAGATTACCTTTCTGGATGTCACTGGAGTGGCAGGTCCCAAAAAATGGTAGTCAATTTTTTTTAATATTGCATTTCTTCTTCTCAGTATTTCTTTTATTATCCCTTACTTTTGGGGATTTTATTCTTTCCATTAAGAAAAAGCAGACAAAATGAATTAATTTCAAAATCAGAGTCAGAACTACCAGCAATAGCAAGTGACACAAAGAAGCAAAGGGAAGAAGGTAAAACATTCTGTAGTCAGTTATTCTATTGAACATAACATTTACTGTGACCCTCCTGGGCAGCTGGTGCTGTAGGGGAGGAAGACATTTCCTCTACCCGCAGTGGATCCTTCTGGCCAGAAAAAAAATTAAATTCACATGAGACAGAATAACAGGAGAAAATTAAACAAAGCTTTATAACATGTATACATGTGAGAGGCTCAGGCAAACCGAGCAACTCAGCCAACTGGCCGAGGCTACCTGTTTAAGTATCTCCAGCTACAGATAAGGAAGACATTTGGGGCAGTGGTTTGGGGTTTCAAAGGAGAGGAAGGCAACCCACGTAGAAATGGAAAAGCAAATGTTTGGTAAATAGAACTTTGATAAGAGTGAGCTTAGCAAGGATCCTCCCAGTCTACTGGAGTCCAAAGTTATCTATGGTGATGACCTGTCCTGGGGACAGGCCTTCATTTTAAATTTATTTTAAGCAGTTAGGGAGGAAAGGTCAAATGTTCTTGCTGAGTCTGAGACTTTATTGTCTTCAGCTCGAAATAGCCTGCATACCAGAGTGGGGCATCTTGGGGCAGCCTGCCCTGAATCCCATCAGTGCCCTGCCAGGCCCGGTATTTGTGTGTGTGTGTGTTGGAGGGAGGGGGAGGAGAAGGGAATGGGTATAAATATGAATAAAAGATACATATTTTTTTGTCAGGGAATACAAACTTTATTTGATCAAAAGGAAGCTGAAATGTGACACAAATTGAGTCAAGTCACACAATGACTCCAGTTCCATGTTTACTATATTTACTTTTCTTAACAGCTGAACGTGCTGGGTAGCCAAATGTTATTTGGCTGTATAGAAGTGGTTAATGAGTATCTAATGAGGCATCACAAAACACTAATTACACTTGTAAAATTAATAGAAAAGCTGGAGATGCAGAAATCTACTGTGTGATTAGGTGTGGGAGCCAGGGATATGTGCAGCTTAGATTTCCTTTCAAGAAAGAACTTGCTGTTCAGCTGCAAGAGGTGCAGTTGGCTGACAGTCTTCAGTTCTATCACCCTCAGGATCCAACTCAGGTGTTATGGACTGAACATTTGTGTCCTCCTAAAATTCACATGTTGAAATCCTAACACTCAATGCAATGGCATTAGGAGGTGGGGTCTTTGGGAGGTGATTAGGTCATGAGGAAGGAGCCCTCATGAATGGCATTAGTACCCCTATAAGAAGAGACATGAGAGACTACTTTTTCTCTCTCTGTTCTCCACCATGTGAGAATACAATGAGAAGACAGCCATCCTCAAATGAGGAAGTAGGCCCTCACCACACACCAGATGTGCAGCATCTTGATCTTGGACTTCTCAGCCTCCCGAAGTGTGAAAAACAAATGGCTAAGCCATTCAGTCTATGGTATATTTGTTATAGCAGCCCAAACTGACCATGACATCTTTCTAGCTTATGCCATGCTCTTCCTGGACGTCCCCTAGTCAATGGCTGTACAGAGTGGGATTACTAAGGTCCGGCTATTTCTGCCCAATGCAGAGGTCTAACAAGCAATCTTTGCTACCCAGCATCCTACTGGGTTGGTTGAGACTGTCAGATCTGCATTGTGGGCTAAGGCTCTCTCTGCCCAATCCTGCTACCTTCCTCTTTATCTTTCTCAGGCATTATCCCACAATAATCTTCTTGTACTCATAGCTCTGTCTCCATGTCTGGATCCCGAAGGACCCCAATGAGCCACTGTATCTGCCTAAACCTGTAACTAATTTAAAGAAAAATATAAATAATTTTAAATCAAGGCCAGAGACTATAAAATGTCTGGAAAATTCTCTACCCCTAATAAATTTTGTTTCCCTAGGAAAGGAAGTTTTGTTTCTTTGGGCAAATCACCAAGCCAGTGTAATGGCTTTTGGGGAGTCTCAGATGAAAATTGTGTAACAAGAAGGAGGTTTGGTAGGGACTGCTCCAAGTACAGGGAGTGCATTGTCTCTGAGAGATTAAAAATAATAAAGTCAACTAAGTTTGTATGCTTTTATTATCAACATGTGCTAAGTAAATTTTTAAAATGTCAGTGATAAAATAGTTTTCTCTGTCAGGGTAGAATGCTCCTGTGCCTGCCACCCCCACTTTGGCACACCACTGTGAACTGGTTAAATTATAAACTTGAAATAGTCTTTCTTTTAACTACTTTTTAAACTATGAAATCTCAAATTCTCCCTTTTCCAGTCCCTTATTATAAATTTGGAAAAATCTTTTATATTTGGGCATTAAATTGTTGTCCTATTTAGAACTCTAATATCACATTTATTATTTTAAAGATCTTACAGTTAATATTGGGTTTGTGTGTCAAGAGGACTGGAATAATAGAGGTTGTGGTTTGTTCCCCTTCCCACTTCTCCTTCCCTTAATGTAGCACTTTATGTGTATGTGTATATGTTAGTGGGGTCTGGGTCTGGGAGATTTCTTTTATCTCGCTCTTACACATGTAGCTCCTCCAGGTTTGGGAACAGGGAGGGAAATCACGGGCTTAGAAATGCTCGTATGTAACTGTTGCCTGTTGGAGTCCCATGTCTCACTCTAATTTGGTTTGATTCTGCCTGGCGCTATTGATACGTAGGTGGTGTGGATGATACTTGGGGTAGGCATCAGCTTTACTCTTGATCACTCCAGCACTGAGGACCCCTACAGAGCAGTAATGTATTATCTCCCTCTGGCTCCCTGTCGATATTCCATACTTCCAATCCCTTCTTTGGGTTGAGTGTTCCAATGCTTGGTCAGTCAGTGGCCTGAGAAACTCTGAGCTCCTCTTGGAGCCACAGGAACTGCTGTTGTCCCCTAATCTAAGAACTATGGCAAACTGGGATGGAATGAAGATGCTTCCATATTTTTCCAAGCCCTCCTATGCCATGATCTCTTGAAGCCTTGCTGGCCTCAACCTCTGCAGTGGGACTCCCATCTTCAGAAATCTCTAGATCAGAAAGTGGCATCAATCTCTCTGTTTAGTATGCACCAACCTCCAGAAAATGCCTGTCAAACTACTCCCAAAATTCTCTAATGACTGTGGTACCAGGACATCCAGATGAGTAAGGAGGAGTAGAGAACCCAGTTCCCCTTCTTGCAGACTCAGCCATAATTTATGAGTGATTCTCTTAGAACAGACCCATCACTATCACCACTTGGATTTAAGAGAGTCTTGGAGAGGGAAGGGAGGAGCCTTTCTTTGGGCACCTTGCATGCTCCCCAAACTTCAGGTATGATTCTCCTTCTTCCTGTTTCTAGGTCTTGGCCAATTCTGGGATGAGAGGGTGCATGACGGTAGTAGAGCTGATTCTGTTGCCTCTAAATACCTTTGAGTAGACGGTGTTCATAGAAAGACTCTCTTGAGATTAAGTGGATTTATAGGATCTTTTTTTTTTTTTTTTAAAGATTTTATTTTTTCCTTTTTCTCCCCAAAGCCCCCCGGTACATAGTTGTGTATTCTTCGTTGTGGGTTCCTCTAGTTGTGGCATGTGGGACGCTGCCTCAGCATGGTCTGACGCGCAGTGCCATGTCCGCGCCCAGGATTCGAACCGACGAAACACTGGGCCGCCTGCAGCGGAGCGCGTGAACTTAACCACTCGGCCATGGGGCCAGCCCCGATCTTTTTTTTTTTTTTACCAATTGTTTTTCTTCATAGGCTAACTGGGGAAATCTCACTCAAAATCCCATAAATCCAATTTCTTACCTCTAAAATGAGGGATTAGATAAAATAATCTCTAAAAGTTTCTTTCAGTTCTAATAGTGTGTCAGCTATCTCTTACCAAGACTGGAATTAGATTACTTCATCACCCCTGAAGCTCATTTATTTACTCATCACACGTTTATTGAATCCTAACACTTACTCTATATCACATCACTACATAATTTGTTACATATGTCTCTTCCTATTATACCATAAGTTCCTCAATGGCAACGGAACTGTGTTTTATTCTTGGTGCATCCCTGTCACATAATGGACCCTCAATAAATCTTGTTTGAAGGAATGTGTTTTTTTATGCAAATTAGATTACTGACTGTCAGTCATGGCTTGTGGTTAAAAAAATATAGATGAGCAAACCAGTTTCTGTTATTCCCTTCTTATGAGGCCAGCACCATGTCATGATTCTGGAAGCTTGAGGGGAAACAGAAGACATGGTTCCGACCTCATGAAAAACAAACTCTAACCGGGAAAGAAAAATGAAACTAAAGAAGATAGAGCTGTGTCTTAGCACACAAGCTGGAGTTTTCCTAGAAAACAGATGAGCAAGAGATCAAAAAGCAAATATACTTCTAGTCATGTGCTCTTACAACTACCATGATAAGACATGAAATAAGTGGCCCTCCACTGGGGGTGAAAGAACACCCATTTATAGCTGAGGACCCCACGTCGCAAATATATACCATGCAAGCATTAGTTGTTCCTGCCGCCTGGTAAGGTAATAGAAAGTTGCAATTAAGTCCACAATCTCCAGAGCCAACACAGACCTTAGCTCTGTTATGTTACGAAAGTTAATAATACTCTCTGTGCCTTAGCTTCCACATATGTAAAATGGGAATAATCATAGAATTTTCCTCATTGGGTTATTATGAGCATCACGTAAGTAAATATAAGTAAAGAACACGGCAAAGCACTTAATTACTGCAATACCAATGTTAGCCTTGTTACTAAATATATCACACTGCTGAGGTTGTGAAAATACTAATGCAGAATTTGTGTTAATCTTAAACAACTAACAATCAGAGCCCTTGATAGGAGCTACACACACACACCTTGCTCATGCATTGCTCTCCTGACTTCAGTGAGCATCTTTATGTTATTTCGGATTCTCTGTTGGGCAATTTGCATATCTCTATTTCATTAGGGTTGGTTTCTGGAGATTTATCTTATTCTTTTATTTGGAAGGAATTTCCTTGTTTCTTCATCTTTCCTTTACTTTCTATGCTGGAGTCTGCACATTAGACAAAACAGCCACCTCTCCCAGTTTTCACAGACTGGCCTTGTACAGGAGAAGACACTAACCAATCAGCCCAGCCAGAGATTTTGGGTGCTTCTCAAACCTTTGTGCTATTCCAAACCACTGTCTTGTTCTTGGTAGCCCTCAGGCATCTAGAGCATGCCAGGTCTCGTTAGTGCTTGGAGACAGGCAAGACTGAAATCAGTCCCTTGAGTAGCAGCAAAAAACTTTGTGGTGCCAGATGTGTGGTCCAACTCCTTTGCTCCTCAGGAAAAACCTTGGAGCTGAAGTTTATCACCCGTTTGCTCTGCACTGAGCTGGAGGAAGAGCTGTGGTGTGTGCCCCTATGCTTGTTCAAACTGCTGCTTTGCTCTCCGTAGCCTCCAGGACCTGGCATATGTCAGGTCCTGTCAGCTCTCAGAGACAGGCAGGTTAGAAGCCAGTTTCTTGGGCAGCAGCCGGCAAAGTTGGGTGCTAAATGTGCAGGCTAACTCCTTCCAGGGAGAACATGGGAGTTAGGTTTTGTTGCCTGCTCGCTCTGTGCTGTGCCAGGTGGAAGAGCTATGGGAAGTGCCTGCATGCTTGTTTAAAACCGCCACTTTGTCCTCTGTAGCTCCCAGCCGAGTACCATATGCCAGCCCTTCCAGCTCCCAGAGACAGGTGAGTTAGAAGCCAGATCCTTGGATGTAAATACCCAAGAGACAGCACTTGGGGGACAAATATGTAATTAGGCATAACAGTGACCGGAGGTGGATTCCCCAGGAAGCAAATGATGCTTCAGCATCATCAGGACCTCTCAAGTGCATGGGCCCTTGAGAATGCTGGGAGTTCCTGGGGAGTTGTAGAGTGCTCGAGGTGAGGAGAAGAAGGGAGGTTGCAAACCGAAAACCAGTCTATGGAAGCATTGCTGGGAAATCTCCTTTTCCAAGACAATCAAAACTTGTTGTCATTTCTTTTCTCATTACAAATAATTATTCAATTTTCTGCCTAATCTTGTATTTATTATATCATTATCCTTATAGGTGCACCCCAAAATTGTATAAACTTCAGATCCCACAAAATCTGGACCCAAACTTGCAACTGACCTCTTAGTTTCTTCACTAACTTGTATTATTTGCTCTGAGACCCTTTCTCCATCCTGCCCATCCCATTTAATTTCTGTTGGTCTCCTCAATTCTAATTAGTGGGAGAAAGGTAAATATTCCCAAATTATTTCCTTTTTCATGAATCAGCAAACTAGGACTATAGATTTGATTTGGAATGTCAGTGAAAGAAGAGCTATTGTTTTATGTTTACAACTGCATTGTATTCAAATTGGTACTAAAGCAAATTAATTAATTATTTAATTAATTTCATTACAAGTAATCTAGGTCTCCAAGGCCATACCATCTTTCGATCAATTATAGCCTTTCATGCTGATTCCATTCTTTCTTTGGTAGGGACTAGCACACAGAAATAGAGTACTTCTGTCTACTATTTTTGATTATATAGCTGTTGATCCTGATTGATTTCTCAAGGTGGTCAACCTAAAATGCCTCACATTCTATGCACTGATGCAAGAATATGGATAATTTACCTGCTTAAAAAACAACAATGTCTATTTTTATCACCATCATCATTATCATACATTATACATATAAAATAGCATGTTACCATATATAACATATCTAAAAAATAATGAAGTGATCAATACAACCGCTAGCCAATACAATACCTTTGTGTGATTCGAGAAAACTCTACTTCAGGCTGTGCATCAAATTCTGGTCTTCCCAGGATTTCAGAAAAAATGGCAACATAGGACAACTCAACTTCCCTGTCCTTCCACAAATATCAATGATTGGACAGCAATCCATGAACTAACATAGCTCTGGGAGACCTCTAGAGTCCACTTAGGAAGTTTTAGCAACACAGTAGAACACAAAAACTGAGAATAATTGCACGAGAAGAAAAGGAAGACAACTTCATTTTGCCTTCATCATCCCATCCCCCAAGCTGGCATTGTTCAGCACCAAGAAGGAACTTCCTAGCTATTAAGAGTTCCTCTGACCGGGAAAGGAAGAGCGAGGTAAGTAACCAGCTTCTCAGGATACTGCGTGAAGGTCCTACTTGGGTTTCACCCCACCAAGGCCAGCAAAGCTGAGACAGTATTGAACTGGGAACAAGGAAGAAAAACAGAGGCTATTAATAGCAGACATGCAATGGGAGGAAGCTTGCTCTGCAGACAAACTTAGATTTTGCCACTTATGAAGCCAAAGGCCAGCACAGCCACTGCAGATTCCTAAAAATCTCTCCAGCTCTTGCCCATAGGTTTTCACGTTTGCTAATACCAGAAGCCTGAGTTGTTCCTTGCTTCCCCACTGCACTAGACCTGCACTGGCAGAAATCCATGGTCTCTGTGGCTGCACATGTGTAAGACACCAACTGCCTCAGTACCTCCTCACCCCCACTGGAGCCTGAGAATGACACTTGCAGCCAGTTCTGGCTTCTGCAGCTGTGAGAGTAAAGATACAACCTAAGCCCCCCTGGCTGAACCCCACTATTGGGCTATTGGGCCTGTGCTTGGGGCTAGCACATCCAAATGTGCATCTGCATGCCGCTGGCCTGACGCCAGTCACCAGCCTCCACTTCAGCATGCATACCTGGGGGGAGAGTGTACAGGCACAGGAGAGCACACTGAAAAATAGGGCCCTGGAATCTGCTTGTGGGCCCAGATCAGGCCCTGCCTTCTGTCACTAGCTGGCACCAATGTGCCCAGCTGTAGCTAGGTCCTCCAGCTGTGCACTTGCACACCCCAGCTAAACCTCTGTCATGGGACTTCACTGCAGTGTGAAGACCCAGGGGATAGTTGCATCTATAAGAGAGCATGCCGACAGCCAGAGTCTCCACAGCTGAGCCCATAGTGGGCCCTGGCCCTTGCTCTGTGCCTTGACCCCCATCACTATAAGTGTGCCTACAACTAGCCCCTGCCACTACATAGGCACCTGCAAATGGCCCCCACAGCCAAATGTGTGCAAACAACTGACTCCTTGGCTCCAGCCACCACTGCTGCCTGCCCTGGTCCTTAGCTACCAGATCTGGAGGCACATATTAGGACCCCAACAGCCATTTTAGCCACTGCAATCCCCCCATAGTGTTCGCCAAGGACCACACAGTTGTTGATACTGTGGACTTCAGTGGCCTGAGATGAAGAGACTTCATGCCCTCTTTGACCCTGGTGCAATCAGATGCCTCTGCACTTGCCACCCTGCACCACTATACCCAGGGTCACAGCACAAGCCAGCATACTCCCACCCACAGGTGAAAGGCTTCGCTTAATGTAAAGTCTGGAGGAGGTGACCGTCTCTTCAAGTGTGCAGACACCTATACAAGGCTACAGGGATTACAAAGAATCAGGGAAATATGTCTCCACCAAAGGAATACAGTAAATCTCCAGTAACTGGTTCCAAAGAAATGAAGATTCAGGAATTGCCTGACAAAGAATTCATAATAATTGTTCTACAGATGCTCAGAGAGCTACAAGAGAACATGAATAAACAATTTAACAATATCAGAGAACAATACAAGAACAAAATGAGAAGCTCTACAAAGAGATAGAAAACATAAAAAAGAGCCACACAGAAATTTTGGAGCTGAAGAATACAATGACTGAATGGAAAAATTCAATATAAAACTTCAACAGTAGACTTGAACAAGCAGAACAGAGAATCAGTGAGTTAGAAGACAGATCAATTGAAATTATCCAATCAGAGGTACAAAAAGGAAAAAAAAAAGAAAAGGAATGATGAAAGCCTATGGGACTAATGGGATACTAGCAGAAGAAATAATGAATACATCATTGGAGTCCCAAAAGGTGAAGAGAGGGAGAAAGGAGTAGAAAGCTTCTGTCAAAAAATAATGACTGAGGGACCAACCCCATGGTGGAGTGGTTAAGTTTGCGTGCTCCACTTCGGCTGCCCAGAGTTTCACCGGTTCAGATCCTGGGTGCAGACATGGCACTGCTCATCAGGCCACGCTGAGGTGGTGTCCCACCTGCCACAACTAGAAGGACCCACAACTAAGATATACAACTATGTACTGGGGGAATTTGGGGAGAATAAGCAGAAAAAAAAAAGATTGGCAACAGTTGTTAGCTCAGGTGCCAATCCTAAGAAAAAAATAATAATAAATGGCTCAGAAATTCCCAAACCTGGGGAGATACTTGGACATCCAAATTTATGAAGATAATAAGTCACCTCAAATTTTCAATCCAAAGTGACACAATAATAAAACTGCTTAAAGCCAAAGACAGACAGAAATTTTTTAAAGTAGCAAGAGAAAAAAAAAGTGTCTCAGAGAAGGGAACCCCAAAAAGGCTATCAGAAGATTTCTCAGCAGGGACCTTGCAGGCAAGGAGAGAATGGGATGACATATTCAAAGTGCTGAAACAAAAAAACTGCCAGCCAAGAATACTTTACCCAGCAAAGTTATCCTTCAAACTGAAGACCAAATAAAGACTTTTCCTAATAAACAGAAGCTAAGGGAATTCATCACTGCTAAATATGCCTTACAAGAAATGCTGAAAGTAATTCTTTAAGCTGAAGCAAAAGGATGCTAATTAGTAACATGAAAACATATGAAAATATACAACACACTGGTAAAGGTATGTATATAGTTAGATTCAGCATACCCTAATATTATTAATTAACTCTAGTATAAAGGTTAAAAGACAAAAAATATTAAAAATAACTATAGTTACAATAATTAGTTATCAGATACACAATATAAAAAGATGTAAAAGGTGACATCAAAAACATGAAAGGGGGAGCAAAAGGATGGAGTTTTTATATGCAATTTAAGTTAAATTGTAATCAGCATAAAATAGATTGTTACATACATAAGATGTTTTATGTAAGCCTCATGGGAACCACAAAGCAAAAACCTATGATATATACACAAAACATAAATAGAAGGAAATTAAAGTATACCACTCTAGAAAATCATCAATTTATAAGGAAGGCAACAAGAAAGGAAGAAAAGAAAAAAGGAACTATAAAATCGCCAGAAAAAAATAAGATGGTCTTAGTAAGTCAATGATTACTCTAAATTTTAATGGATTGGATTCTCCAATTTAAAGGCACAGAGTGGCCAGATGGATAAAAAAATAAGACCCAACTCTATGCTGCCTAAAAAAAATTCACTTCAGCTTTAAGGATACACACAGGGTTAAAGTGAAGAGATGACAAAATATACTGCATGCAAGTGGAAACCAAAAGAGAGCAGAAGTAGCCATATTTATATCAGACAAAAATAGGCTTTAAGCCAAAAATGGTAACAAGAGACAAAAATGACCATTATATAATATTAAGGGGGCCATTAAAAAGATATAATAATCATAAATATATATGCACCCAACATCAGAGCATCTAAATATATCAAGCAAATACTAATAGATCTAAAGGGAGAAAAAGACAACAACCCAATAATAGTAGGAGACTTCAATAGCCCCCACTCAACAATGGATAGACCATCCAGGCAGAAAATCAACAAGGAAACTTTGGACTTGAATCATACTTTAGACCAAATGGAACTAACAGACATATACAGAACATTCCATGCAACAGCAGCAGAATACACACTCTTCTCAAGCACACATGGATTATCTCCAGGATAGATCATGTGATAGGTCACAAAACAAGTTTTAGCAAATTTAATAAGATTGCAATCATACCAAGTATTTTTTTACCACAATGGTATGAAACTACAAATCAGTAACAGGAGGAAATGTGGAAAATACACAAATATGTGGAGATTAAACAACAGACTCATGAACAACTGATGGGTCAAAGAAGACATAAAAAGGAAAAACAAAAAATATTTTGAGATAAACGCCACATACCAAAACTTATGGCATATTGAAAAAGCAGTTCTAGAGGGAAGTTTACAGAGATAAATGCTTACATTAAGCAACAAGAAACATATGTCAATTATATCTCAATAAAAAAAAGAAACAAGAAAGATCTCAAATAAACAACCTCACTTTATAATCAAGGAACTAGAAAAAGAAGAACAAACTATGCCCAAAGTTAGTAGAAGGAAGGAAAAAACAGAGATTGGAGCAAAAATAAGTGAAATAGCAAAAAAATAGAAAAGATCAATGAAACTAAGAGAGAACTCAAAAAATGAAATAAGAAATGAAAGAGGATACGATACAACTAATGCCACAGAAATACAAAGGATCATAAGAGACTACTTTTAAGAATTATATACCAATGAACTGGATGGCCTAGAAGAAATGGATAAATTCCTAGAAACACAAGACTGAATCATGAAGAAATAGAAAATCTGAATAGACAAATAACAAGTAAGGAGATTGAATCAGTAATCAAAAACCTCCCAACACAAAAAAGCTCAGGACCAGATAGTTTCACTGGTGAATTCTACCAAACATTTAAAGAAGAATTAACTCCAATCCTTCTCAAACTCTTTCAAAAAATTGAAGAAACGTAAACACTCTGAATGTCATTTTACAAGGCCAGCATTGCCCTGATACCAAAGCCAGGTAAGGACACTACAAGGAAAAAAAAAAAACTACAGATGTATATCCCTGATGAACATAGATGCAAAAACTCTCAACAAAATATTATAAAACATTAAAAGGATCATACACTATGATCAAGCAGGTTTTATTCCTGGGATGCAAAGATGGTTCAACATACACAAGTCATTGTGATACACCATATTAATAGGATAAAAGATAAAAGTCATATGAACATCTCAATAGATGTATAAAAAGCATTTGACAAAATGCAACATTATTTCGTAATAAAAAGATTCAACAAATTGGGTATAGAGGGAACGTACTTCAACACAATAAAGACCGTATGTGACAAACCAACAGCTGAATTATACTCAATGGTGAAAGGTTGAAAGTTTTTCTCATAAAACAGGCACAAGACAAGGGTGCCCACTCTCACCACCCCTATTCACCTTAGTACTAGAAGTCCTAGCCACAGAAATATGCAAGAAAAAGAAATAAAAGGCATGCAAATAGGGAAGGAAGAAGTAAAATTGCCCTTGCTTGCAGATGGTATGTGATCATATATATATATAGTAAATCCTAAAGATTCCACCAAAAAAAACTATTAGAACTAATCGATGAATTCAGTAAAGTTGCAGGATACAAAATCAACATACAGGAAACGGTTACTTTTCTATATACTAACAACAAAATATCCAAAAAAGAAATAAAGAAAGCAATCTCATTCACAATAGCATCAAAAACAATAAAATACTTAGCAATAAATTTGACAACATGCTGAAAGATCTGTACTCTAAAAACCATAAGACTTTGATGAAAGAAATTGAGGAAGACAGAAACAAATGGAAAGATATCCTGTGTTCACAGATTGGAAGAACTAATATGGTTAAAACATCCATATTACCCAAAATCATCTGTAGATTCAATGTAATCCCTATCAAAATTCCAATGGTATTTTTCACAGAAATAGAAAAAACAATCCTAAAATCTGTATGGAACCACTAATGACCTTGAATAGCCAAAGCAATCCTGGGACAGAAGAACAAAGTCAGAGGCCTCACATGTCCTGATTTTGAATTATACTACAAAGCTATAGTGAAAAAAAAATGTATGGTGTTGGCAGAAAAATAGACACCTAGACCCAGGGAACAGAATTAAGAGCCCAGAAATATTTGACACGGGAGCAAAGAATATTCAATGGGGAAAGGAGAGACTTCAGTAAATGGTGCAGGGAAAACTGTACAACCACACGCAGAAGAATGAAATTAGATCCCTATCTTACATCACTCGCAAGAGCAAACTCAAAATGGATTAAAGATTTAAATATAAGACCTGAAATTGTAAAATTCCTAGAGGAAAACATAGGGAAAATCTCCTTAACCTTGGTTCTGGAAGCGATTTCCTGGATATGATACCAAAAACCCAAGCAACAAAAGTAAAATAAAGAAGTGAAACTTCATCAAACTAAAAAGTGTCTGCACAGCAAAAGAAATTATCAACAAAGTAAAAAGGCAACCTGTGGAATAGGAGAAAATATTTGCAAATCATATATCTCATAAGGGGTTAATATCTAAAATATATAAAGAACTCATACAACTCAATAGCAAAATACCAAGTAAACTGATTAAAAAATGGGCAGAGGACGTGAATAAACAGTTTTCCAAAGAAGGCATACAGATGGCCAACAGTTACGTGAAAAACATGCTCAGTATCACTAGTCATCAGGGAAATGCAAGTCAAAACCACAATGAGATATCATCTCATACCTGTTAGAATGGCTATTATCAAAAAGACAAGAGATAAGTGTTAGCGAGGGTGTGGAAAAAGGGGGACCCTTGTGCACTGTTGGTAGGAATGTAAATTTGTATAACCACTATGGAAAACAGTATAGAGATTCCTCAAAAAATTAAAAATAGAACTACTGTATAATCCAACAATCCCACTTCTGGGTAATCATCCAAAGGAATTGAAATCAGAATCTTGTACACTCCCACATTCATTGCAGCACTATTCATATTAGCCAAGTTATGGTAACAACCTAAGTGTTCGTCAACAGATGAATGGATAAAGAAGATGTGGTGTATATATATATATATATATATATATATATACACACACACACACATATATATACACATATACATATATACATATGTATATGTGTGTATATACACACACACACACACACCCCACACACACACAGTGGAATATTATTCAGCCATGAAAAAGAAGGAAATCCTGCTATTTGCAACAACTTGGATAAAGCTTGAAGGCATTATGCTCAGTGAAATAAGCCAGACAGAGAAAGACAAATATCATTTGATGTCACTTATATGTGTAATCTAAAATAATCTGAACTCAGAGAAACAGAGAGTAGAGTGGTGGTTCTCAGGGACTAAGGGGTGGGGGAAATGGGGGAGACGTTGGTCAAAGGGTAAAAATTTTCAGTTATAAGATTAACAGGTCCTGGGGATCTAATGTACAGCCTGGTGATTATAGCTAATAATAATAATAATACTGTATTATATACTTGAAAGTTGCTAAGAGAGTAGATCTTAAATGTTCTCACCACAAAAAAGAAACAGTAATTATATGACAGGATGGAGGTGTTAGCTAATGCTATGGTGGTAATCATTTTGCAGTATATAGGTGTATCAAATCAACACATTGTACACTTTAAACTTACACAAGGATATATGTCAATTATATCTCATTAAAGCTGAGAAAAAATTCAGGTATTCCCATGTGTCTTATTATGAAACACAGGCTGAAGGGACAGTGGCTACCTAGGGCATATTCTTCTCACGGCAGGAATCTAAATTTCCCAGAGGGGTGGGTGGAAATGTACAATGCCTCTCAAGACCTAGGTTTGGAACTGGCAAACTGTCACTTCCACCCATTTTCTATTGGCTAAGGCAAGCCACATGGGGAAGTTTAGCATCAATGGGCTGGGAAGGGGCAGGTATGCTCCCATTAAGGAGACCGTGGTGATAGATAACTATTTGCTGAAAAATAATATAATTTATCATAGCCATAATTTTGAAACCCCTTTTACTTCTTTAAAAATAATGCTAATATGTCTGATAATGCCAATATCTACAGTCTTTGTGAATCTTTTTGTCAACATTCTTTCATGGTATTTTGCTTGTGTGTGTGTATGTGTATTACTGTGATATTATATATCACAGAACTTTAACCAAAGCAATTTTTGGAGTTTAAATTACAACCTTCCAGAGAGAATTTGATTTACTTCCGCTAAGTAACTGACGATGTATTTAGCGACAGAGTTTGTGAGAATTCCAGCTCCCATACTTTTTGAAGGAAGAGGCAGTTTTTCAGGAAAGACACAGCAGAGAAATTAGCAAAGGAGTCAAGTATTCTCCAGAGAAAAGATGTGAATGGGATCTGACTACTTTCCCATTTGGAGATCCCACATTCTTTGAAAACCTTTTATACTTGAACTGGGTCAGAGAGCAGTAGGAAGGAATTCAGGGTGGTAACTAAGGTTTAAATCAGGCCTTAAGCTCTTAGGATGTATTAAACCAAGAAGGTTAACCAGTGTATCTGCCAACCCCCAAATCTTACTGGCTTAATGTAACTCAAAAGTAGCACTGGCTCATGCAACAGTTCCACATGGGTATTCGGTGGGTGGCCTTTGACGGAATGCTGCAGGGGCGAGCTTCATTCCTTCTTGTAGCACCACTACCTCCTAGGACCTCAGGGTCTCCTGCTGGGTTTTCTTTTTCTGCCAGAAGAAAGTGAAGGATAGTGCAAGAGATATTTTGATGGCTTGCATCTGGATGTGGTGTCTATAATTTCCATGCTCATGGCCCCATCTGCTGCAAGGAACATCAGAAAAGGTACATATGAATAAAAGGAAATTGGTTTGGTAAATAACCATCCCATGTCTGTGACATATGGAGTTATAAGCATAACGGGCTGAACCTGAAAACTTTCTAAGACTAAATAACTCAGACACCATGGGATGGCTTTGGTATTAGTGACTCTATACTAATGGCAAAATAACAGGTTATAATGTTGGGAAGTCTGACCTATGATGCTATGTGGTAGCCAAAGCTGAATGTGACAGTTGGGGGAGAGAGTACATTTTATGTCTATACTCCCTCACTCTCTCATACCCTTCTCATTTCTCTCGTCCCAAATAGCCACAATGACAGGAACCTAAAGAAAACCTGAGAAGTTACAACTGGACCAATAAATGTATTACTGCATCAGTAAACAGAAATGACATACAACTGTTGAAAGCACCTGGTTTTAACAGTGACGATGCAAGGTAGGGATAGTGTGGAGTCAAATCTGGCTCTGTGGGTTTTGCTTATGGTGAGTCATCTTGGCAGGGAAATAGAGGTTTGAGAATAGTCTCCCCAGATTTCTGTGCATGAGCATTAGTCTCTGGCTTCACTGTGAGCTACCTGGCTTCCAGTGGTAGATGTGGAATTGCTCAACTTCTAGTTGGGTTTCAACTCCAGACATGAACCCACAGAATACAATATTCCAGTAAGTGGTCTCTGACTCATACCGGGAGTGGCATGATCCTGGTGATGAGCCTATGGAAGGAGGGGTGGATAGTCTTGCAGTGCTGACATTGGGACCTCATAGAAATGCTGACTTTATTATTAAAATCGTTGTGACCTTATTTGCACCTCTAGCATGTGAAAAGGGCTTTATCAGTTACGGTTAGAATTAGAAAAATGTGATTGCTGCCTGTTACAGGGAGAATGAAATTGATCGTCACAAAATATACTCCAATTTTACCATCATATTGATGTAGCTGTGCACTTCCACGGTTTGTAGGTCTACTTGGCATGGCTTTCATTGCCCCATAACTTCTGAGTCCTCTGAAGCGGCACATAGATATGTGCGGGGGCTGACTTTCCTTTACTCAGAAAGAAACTCACCTTGAAAATTGCCATCAGCTGGCAAAATAATGACCCCATTTCCTGTCAAAATAAGCTATCCATTTGCTCCAAAAATATCTGTTGTAGAAGATGAAAAACAAGGTTAAAAAAATGCCCCGAACCAAGAAGGCTTGAGTTCGCAAATAGCATGGTTTGTACCCTGAATGCTCGAGGCACTGCTTCCTGCCAGTCCTTTTTGTTTTGATTGTCTCACAAAGCTGCCAGGGCCATGTGGCAGAAGAGTGGTGAACCAATGTTCTCCTGGAATAAATCTGGCCATGGTCAGTTTTCATTAGTATATTCTGTTTTTCATTTTCTTCAAATTTCCTACTTGTGTTTTTCCACAGTGAGTACAAGGTGTTCTATTTGTGCTCAGTGTGCCTGAAGAAAAGCCTGACTCACAGGGGCTCCTTCAACTCTGATGTTTATGTCCTAGGTTGCATGCTCTGTAGTATAGACCAGGTTATAAATCCTTGACTTTGGGCATGAGATTTTCTGTCCCATAACACCAAAGCATACTGCTCACAAATCCACAGATTCTCAAGAGACTCCACCGATTTATTATAATGAATTGTTCCTTGTCTCTGACCTCTGAGACTTGTTCGCATTAGTACATGTTGTAAATCATGTAGAATCAGGAACTGGGACCTAGAATTTGAGTTTTGCATTGCATTTGGGAAGTATTCCTAAAGGAGAGAGAGGAACTAGGTGCGTACTAATCAAGCAAGGGAGACCCAGATGTCAAATTTCAGGATGAGATGTCAATGGGTGCTATATTTAAATAACAAATAAATAAAACCCACAGCCTGAGTTCCAGGTCCTTGTGGGTAGAGTAAATTGCTTTTAGGAATGGAAAAAAGTTTTATCATAAATCCAAGCAAATCTCAGGAATGCAAGAAAAAGGGACACTGGGGCTCCCCCCATGCAAAAAGCCACCAAGATTTACTATGTAAACAGTTCTAGTGTATGGTAAAACAAGAAGGCACTGATGGTAGTCCAGGTTCTGTCTTATCCACATGTGCCATGGAGATGAGGTCCAGCAGCAATATGTGCATTCCTGAATCAGGTCCTAGAGCAGGCCAAGTGAAAGCGTCCTATACAGGATTCCTAAGAAGAAAGTCAGGATGGGTTCTATATTAGGTACATTCAGGGGATGAGCCTCAAGTGAGGGCCAAGTGAAAGGGAGTCCTATGCTGGACTCCTAAGAGGAGCGTACAGGAAGTGGCCAGCTTATGTGCACTCAAGGCATCATGGACAAAAGAAGACATTGGTGAAAGGGCATCCACTGCAGGGTTCCTAAGATTTAAGGAGGGGAAGTTGCCTGCATGTTTGTACTCAGGAATCAGACCCCAGAAAAGGCCAAGTGAAAGGAATTCTATGCTGGATTACTAAAAGGAAAGAGCAGGAGAGCACCAGCATGTGTGTTCCTAGGGAAAAAGGCCAAGCGCTTTCACTTGCTCCTAACCTGGATTCCTAAGAAGTAAGGATGGGAGTGTCCTGTATGTGTGCACTCAGGGAATCAACCCTAAGAGAAGGTCAAGTGAAAGGAGACCCAGGCTGGATTCCTAAAAGTTAAGGGTGGAAAGAGGAGAGGACATGAGAGTAGGAGCTCCTAGGCACATCCATTATCAACTGATGAAGAGAATTTGACCAGATGTCATAAAGGGAGAAAGTGAATCTTGGCTAAGCTCTTTTGTTTCCTCCACTTTGGTTTTGCATCAGGGCAGTGAACACTGGAGCTACTGCTCCCTTACTGTATTTATTTATGAGTTCACATTATTTAAAACAATGGAGTAGCTTTTCTTCTAGGTCTTTGATTAGATATGATAACCCCAAGTCAAAAACATTCTAGGATGCAATGTATTGATAATACATATACCAGGCGTGGAAAATAAGTCACAGTGAAGAGATCAAGCTCAGACTGCAAAGGCAGTCTATTAGGACACAATTCTCCATGGGTCTCTCATATTTCTGCACATCTTATGAAAAGAGATTCTAAGTGCCTTTGTTCTAGGCTGTCTTTTCAAGGATGCTTGTATAATGAACAGCCTTGGAAGACAGAGGTAGTGTCTCTTTCTGGAATAAAGGGGAATTTCTCTTACTGTCCACTATAATAAACACAATATTTCCCTCTGGATCAAGGGAAGGCATGATTACTGCCCATTATAAAATGATTGAGATTCTCTAATCTCATGGCTGCTCTTCAGAAATGCAACTCACTGTTTATGCAGACATCTGCACAGACCCATTTGTTGCCTCTATGGAACGTGGGGCAAAGGGAACTGATGCAAATATTCTCATGCTCATGCTACTCGCTGTGCTGTAAGTAATAATTTCATTTATCTCTGACACAGGAGTCTCATGTTTTCTGACAGTATCTTTGAGGGAGACTAACTTATTAGCTTACAAGTAGTGTAAATTCTGAGACCCTTCATAGTTGTTGACACAGCCTAGGTGGGAACTTGAGTCCCAAGCTGAAATATAAGCATATTAGTGATCTAGAGTTTTCAACTTAGGGTACTTTGCTGTAGTTTACAAAAATTGATTACTCACCAAGAACTCAAGACCTATATATATACTATATATTATTCTATTAGAGGCTTACTTATGAGTGTGTTGAATTGTTACCTGAACTAAATCATGAAGCTGAGAATAAAGGACAATTTTAGGTCACAAAAAAATTTCCTGAGAAAACATGTATTATTTGAGGTCTGTAATATGTCCATACTGATAACTAGAAATAAATAATTTCAGGGGACAAATAAAAGGGCCATTAACAGAAGGAAATTCAGTGTACATAAATTGTATGCACATTTAACTTAGGCAAATTCAATTTTATGTTTTTAGGAGAGAGAGTTATAGCAAGAATGGGAGTGACAAAGGCTGAGAATGAGGGGAGAGAGAGAATGGGGGTGGGAGAGAGAGGGAGAATAAAAGTTCAAATAATGTGAACAATTCAATCTACTATTCCAGTAAACATATATCCTAGAGGAAAAATAAGGTGAGAAGCATGAATATGCTGTTACCTTGGCTGGTCCCAGTTCAGGCACACCTCTCATAAAGTGAGCAGCTGTTTGTTTTGAGTGCGATTCTAGTGTTTAAAGATGTGTGCTTTTCATATAGTATGGCTTCTAAAAGCCAGCCGGTCACTGCATTTGGTGCTGAACAAAAGAAACAGCAACCTACTCCCTTGCTTTGGAAAAATCACGTGTTGGACTTTTTGGGTAATTTTTTTAGCCCGTAATGTGTCACCTTCCTGAGGAATTTTCAATGTAATTTTGATTTAATCTAATGACTTTCATTCCTAACTCTCCAAACACTTCTTTCTCAGCATAAGATATGGATCCATGACTATCCATCAGAAATCAGTCAGCACGAGAGATCCCACCCTAAGCATCTCAAATAGAAAGGGATTTAATATAGGGAATTAGCGTATTAAACAACCATTGAAAATGCTGGAGAAGTAAAAGTCAGAAATAATACTCTTGGCTTTCAGGAAATCTGGAAGTGCAGGAATCTGTGCAAGCTGCTGAAGATGCTCTCAGCCACCTGCAGGACTAAAGCAAGTGATTCACAGGAGCTCACTCTAAGTCTACTGCAAGCTCATGTTTGCAATTTTCCAAGTCTCTTTTTAATGCTGCTGGATAATAATAGCTTCTACTTCTCTTCTGCCTTCCAAATCTGACATGGATGCTTCTTATTGGCAAACGCTAACCTGGAATTCTGCTGGCAGTGGAGTCCTAAAAATGTAGTTCCAAAGCTTCTCCACTGTGGTACAGAAGTATAAATCAGGGTCTAGATCATATTGATTTGACACAATCTGGCACACTATGCCCCTTTGACAAGTCAGTGTCTATACACACCATATTTAACTTTCAAATGACAAAAATGGGAACAAATCCTGCTTCTACCTAACACGATGTGGTTATCTCTGATATAAATAAGACACTCTCACTTTCTACCCCAAATATGAAACTCTAAACTCCCAACATTCCTTCATTCATTTTTCCGTGATATTTATTCCCCTTCTCTTTCAGTCATGGTCCATTTTTTATGTTCTTTAGTCTTAAAATTAAATTATAAGGTTAACCACCCTTGAGTACACATTAGAGAAAGTAGTACGTGAAGAGAAAATAGGGGACATAAATTAATATCTATGAATATATGACATAGCAAGCAAAAAAACTAATGTCTTGATTTCTATAGTTGGTCACAATATAGATATTTATAACTTCTTTCTTCCATTATCCAATTATACCTTGGCTCACAGCTGATCACGGTTGTTTAAGCTTATTCCTAAAAGATGTGAGTCCTTAAAGATCCTATCTGCATTGGGTTGCTATATATTCCATCAGTTTTTAACACTAGACACAGAAGTACAAAGAGGTCTTCCAGAGAATCACTTGAATTCCATACTCAACAAATATCCACCTTGGTAACACAGTGAAGCAGCAACCCTACTTTCTCTTAATAATCAGGGTCAATTAACACAGGAACTAGAGTAATATTTTGCCTGTTAATTAACTGGTATGCTGAATCTTAAATGGATCATTTGGCAATTTCAGTTTTCACATTATTAGAATTGTTGTGGCTGTGGTGGAACTAATACTCTTAAACCAGCAGAGCTCTCAATGATGTAAAGGATTAATTGTAATCAGTCTGCCACCTTGTAGGTCACTGCCTTCTCCCCCACAATGGGGCCATGTTGGGTTCT
The DNA here is from genome assembly GCF_041296265.1 of Equus caballus. Lineage (NCBI taxonomy): Eukaryota > Metazoa > Chordata > Mammalia > Perissodactyla > Equidae > Equus > Equus caballus. The sequence goes on along the minus strand of NC_091715.1, from coordinate 29,949,531 downwards.
AGCATTTGTCTTTGCTATTGGCAGATTGGTCACTCAGCAGTGGGAGTAGAGAATCAGTAGGCAAACTAAGAAACGGCGACTTACCTAAGGTAATGGGAAATCAGGGCAAGCCCTTTTTCTCATACTTAGGTTTTGTCAAACCTAGATTATTGCTCACATCATGTATATAAAGTTTTGTCCCCGTTGCATAAAAAAAATCTGTGAATAAATGTCTACATTTTCTTTCCCATTCATACCTCATTGGCTCCCAAGGAATTTGAAGACAAAAATTCTCTTTAAGATTGTGCAGCCAGGGACTGGCCCATTAGCATAGTGGTTAAGTTCATGTGCTCCACTTAGAGGCCTGGGGTTTTGGGGGCTTGGATCCTGCGTGTGGACCTACACACCACTCACCACTCATCAAGCCTTGCTGTGGTGGTGTCCCACTTACAAAATAGAAGAAGATTGGCAGCAGATGTTAGCTCAGGGCCAGTCTTTCTCACCAAAAAAAAAAGAAAGAAAGAAAGAAAAAAAGATTATGCAGCCAGATTATTCTATACCATCTCAAATGGCTAGATTGCATGCTTTCTTTTGGCTTTCTCACACTGGAACTAGAAAGTTGTCTCAAAATAGAAAATTTGAAACTTGTCTCAAAATATTTTTGACTTTTAATGGGTGCAACATTGATATTGCCAAAACAATTTAATAAACAATAAGAGTAAGCAATTCCAAGGCACTTAAAGTACTGTGAATTCTCTATGTGTAATGAGTCATTTAATCCTCACAACACCCTCAGGAGGTGGGTACTAAGTCACAACCATTTTACAGATGTAGAAAGTAAGGCAAGGTGGTTAAGTTACTTGTCAAAGTTCACACAGCTACAATTTGATGGAGTGGGTATTCAAACTCAAGTATTTTGATTCCAAAGTGTACGCTTCTATCCTCTTAGCTATATGTCTCACACTCTGCCCGCAATGGCACTTTTTTGCTAACCTCATTTTGAACTTTCATCATTAATTTACCTCCTAGCTTGCTACAGAATTTCTCTGGGAGAAAAATCAGTACATAGTCTAAAAATTGTCATGTTTAAAAGTTGTTGAGTTAAGCAAGATTTTAAATCTCTATCTTAATTTAAATCTTAACACAAAATATTTGAATTTAGGCATTGATAGCCTGTTATTTTGATCATCATTAGAACTTCCAAAAAAACCTTGTGATTTTATTTTGGAAAGGTTCAAGTTCCTTATCAAACAATGCATTAGATATAGTCTCAAATAGTATATGTCCAAGGGCTTTGACTTATTTAGAGATTTTCCTGTGTCCATTTATTCCCTTACTTAAAAAAGTCATCATGCTATTTTATGGTGTATTGATGCTTTTATAACCTTTTAGCTAATCTCTGAGCCTGGATATCTAAACAGTTTTGAGAAAATTAAATTGGTAAAGATGGAATAAAAGCACTGCAATATTACTGATCACATGAGTGAGCCCTGGTTAAAAGGTATCTTGGTATCAAGTGTTGGTTCAACTTGGTATATTAAGTTGGAGGGAGAATTGATAGAACAGAAACCAAATGAATGTTTGCCAAATATATGAGATAGCTATTGGCTTCCCAATTGCTACTCTGGAATCATTTAGGTACATGGGAAGTTGAGACAGGGAAGAAAGACATGAGAAATATATCCCCACTTTTATCAGTGCATTCCATCCCTGCCCACAGATATTTACAAACAATGTAAAGACCATGCCAGCAATATTAATTGAGAACATTACTCTAATATTGTTATAGCATCCTGTACCCGTGTATGGTCTGAGAGATACAGTATTGGCAATGTAGATGAATCCATATTTTAAGAGGAAAATCTAAATGATACATTACTAAGGCATCAAATTGAATTACCCTGGGACACTTTTGTGAATTCATAACCACAGATCAAACCTTCCTCTCCTTCTCTGAGGCAAGCAAGGAGTCGTACCTCTGTAGTAAACAGAACAGTTGCACTAGCTCTTTAAATATCAGTCCAATTAGCATAAAGAACTGTAATAGAGCAGAATGGTCACAGCCAACAAGCCACCTACAAACACTTCATATTCAAAGGAAGAATATTAGCATTTAATCATGGAGATAGTCACACTTTAACAGTGACATTTGAAAAATTATCATTACTGAGAAAGAAGGAATGTGACTGACGTGTAAAAGGAAAAAAATACCATTCCCACAGTCAGATAGAACCTTCACAAGGACAGATAGCATAAACTGGAAAGGCAGTATAAGCTTCACCCCAGATATTTACTTGATCTGTGTTGCTCCTTTGATCTACGTAAAATGGAACAATTCTCTCTTCTCTCACTTGCCCATTTCTTTCCTCATCTTTTCTTTCTGCTCTTTAAGTCTATCTAACTTTAATTTCCCACTTTTCTTGCATCTATCGTGGGTTGACTTTTGTCTCCCAAAAAGATATACTCAAATCGTAACCACCAGTACGTGAGAATGTGACCTTATCTGGAAATAGAATCTTTCCAATTTAATCCAGTGAAAATGAGGTTACACTGGATTAGGGTGGGCCTTAAGTCCTTATTTCCTTATCCTAGTGTCTTTATAAGAAGAGACAGAGACACAAGGGAAGAAGACTCTGTGATGATGGAGGCAGAGGTTAGAGTCATGCATCTTAAAGTCTAGTTTGTCTGGTATTAATAGAGCCACTCCAGCTTTTCTTTCCATCTTTTTACTTTCAACCTAGTTGTATCTTTGAATCTAAAGTGGGTGTCTTACAGACAACATAGACTTGGATCCTACTTTGTTTTTTTAAAATCAATTATGCCATCTCTGCCTTTTCATTGGAGCATTTGACCCCTTTTCATTTAATGTAGTTACAAGTAAGGTAGGATTTATGTCTGCCAATTTGCTATTTCTTTTCCATATGTCTTAAGTAATTTTTATTCCTCTATTCCTCCATTATTGCTTTCCTTTTTGTTACATTGTATAACATTTTAATCCCCTTGATTGTTTACCTTAAAATATTTTTTGAGTTATGTTATTATTGGTTGTCCTGGTGGTTACAATTAGCATATAAACTAAACTATCTAGTTTGGATTAATACTAACTTAATTCCAATAGCATACAGAAAATCTGATCCAATATAGCTGCGCCCCAGCCTTTTTCCTGTTATCATCATTATAATAACCTTTTCATACATTGTAAGCCCCTCAACATAATTTATATTTGTTGTCTTTTGCAATTGTATTTTAAAGCAGATAGACAGAGGCATAAAAATAGATTTATACTATCTTTATGTTTACCTATCTTTACCTTTAGTGGTACTCTTTATTCCCTCATATGGATTCAAATTACCATCTAGAGTCCCTTAATTTCAGCATGAAGGACTCCCTTTACTGTTTCTTGTAAGGCTGGACTACCAGTGACAGATTATCTCAGTTTTTGCTTTTCTGGGAAAGCCTTAATTTATCCCTTATTTTTGAAGGCTAATTTTGCTGGCTATAGAATCCTTGGTTGACGGTCTTTTTATTCAGGAAATTAAATATATTATCTACCACCTTCTGGCCTCTGAGGAGAGAGGAAAGGGAGTGGGCCAAGCTAACATATCACAAAACCTGCTATTCTTACCAAGCTTCTACGGTTTTTCTTGAATAAATGCTACACCAATTTTTCCAACCCTTTTGTTAATTTCCAGAGTTCTGAAAAAGTTAATTTTCTTTTTTTTTTTTTTGCCAATGTTTCAATGTTTTTATGGGGGAGTGAAGTTATGGAGTTCTTCATTGCACCATCCTGGAAATCCCACCCTTTCTATATTGTATTGTAAAGCACACACTTGCTTATCAATTATAAAAATAACCAACCAAGTGTTTTAGATCTTGATCCAAACAAGGGTGAGAATAAGGCACATTCAATCACTTTTCTGGGTATAAAATTGTTTAGTGGTGAAAGCCCAGTTTCATGATTGTAAGTAGCATCGTGATTTTAGTAATTTATGTTGAAAATATTTAGTCATCAAGAGCAAGACACTGCATCTTTGGTACAAACTATCATAAGAAGAGAGACAATTAAACGCTTTTTTGGCAGTCCTCTCGATATATGAAGAATTCCCTTTATTGCAATAATAGGCGTACTGGTAGAGTTGTAAACTCATGAAACATTGCTCATTTTATCTGTGTTTCACTTAGCTCCTCCAAACACATAATGTGATAGCTGGATGTAAATAGAATTGATATTTTTCACTTGTCTTTATTCTGAGGACAATAAAAGAGAAGTGTGGGCATTAAGCATTGATAGTATCTAGACCAGCCTTGTTTTGGGCCCATGTTGTACTTTCCATCTCTCTGCCATAGTGGACACTCTCTTATTGGGCCCATTGCAGCAGCTCTGGGGTATTCAAGGAGAAGCTTTCTGATCTATACAGAGAATAATTCACTCTCTCCACTTGGTTATTGAGAGCATCCTGTGATATGAAGGCCCTCTGATGGGCACTGAAGTGAGATTTAATGATCTGAAAACTTTGCCTACTTATATAGGGACATACAGCTGCCTCTCCTAGAACTGTTTCCACAAATGTTCCAATCTTGTCCCTTCCAGAACTCTGACCAACCAGCCAGGACATGGATATTTCCCATTGCCCGGGAGTCCACATATGTCTGTTCTTAAGGCAGCCTCTCATTACATATGAAGTAAATGAAGAAGTGAACTATTCACAGATCTACCACTTGGAAGATCTCCCTTCACCAGTGTACTTTATGACTATTCCTAGGATTATCCTTGACTAGGACTCTAGTAAAGCAGCAGTCCAGTTTCATGTTGACTCATCTGGGAACCAAGCCCAAAGTCCTTTCTTATTACTTGACTATACTGAATTCCCCACAAAGTAATAGGAGTAAGGTTAGAAGAGGAATCGGTACAACAGAATTAGGTGATATGGGAGTCTTGGCCATATGTTCATATAATTTACTTTTACCTTTAGGCCTGCTTGGGTCTGTTCCTAGCCCTTTATACAATGGTTTGGTTTTGTGTCTGTCATAATTTATGACTCAGTGAATTTGGCAATACTCGTATAATTATGGAAAGATCCAGTTGCACCATCATTTAGTGTGGACAAGAGGAAATGTTGAAGCCTAGAGGAAATGCTGTCAGCTCCTATTATGAAACCAGAAAAATCTTTGATGCCCAAAGCTGACAAGGGTGCTTTAAGAAAAGATAATTGCAGACCAATCTCCTTCATAAATACAGACAAAACATCCTCAATAAAATATTGTAGAAGTGAATAGCCAATATATTAAAAAATAAAATATCACAATCTAGAGGACTTTATATAAATAATGCAAGGTTGGTTCAACATTCAAAACCAAAGTAATTCACCAAAGTAGCAGAATAATGAAGAAACATCATAAAATCATCTCAATAAATATAGAAGCATTTGACAAAATTAAGTGTCTATCAATGATTTAAATCATTAAAATGTTCTCAGCAAACCAGAAATACCAGGAATCTTTCTCAACGTGATAAAACACATTTATAAAACAACCTATATCTACAATGTTCTTACTGGTGAAAGAATGTATGCTTTCTCATTAAGCACAGGAAGAAGCAAATAATGACCATTCTTGCCAATTCTTTTCAATATTATTCTAGAGGTACTATCAAGTACATTAAGGCAAGAAGAAGTAATATCTATCTGCATATGGCACAATTGCAAGGAGATTGCAGAAATAATTAGAATTAATTGATGAACTTGGCAAAGTCACAAGATATGTGGTAAATAAAAAACTCAATGAACTATTATGAACTAGCAAACAATAATTAGAATATATTAGCTTCAAAAAATACAAAAGAACTTTAACAAAATATGGGCAAGATATATAACATGATCATGGATAGGAAGACTCGATACTGCTAGGATGTCCAGGCTCCCCAAATTTCCTATAGATTCAGTGCAATCATAACAGAATGCCAGCAGTCTATTTTGTAGAAATGTACAAGCTTGTTCTAAAATTAGGTGGAATTGTCATAGATCCAGAATACTTGAGACAATTATGCAAATTAAGGAAAAAGTGAAAATATCTATACTCTGATTCAAGACCTAGTATAAATCTATAGTAACAAGACAGTGCAGTGTTGGCATGAAATAGACACATAGATCAATACAACAGAATACACAGTTCAGACATATACCCACACATGTGATCAGTTAATTTTCAACAAAGGTGTCAATCTATTTTAATGGGGAAATAAAAGGATAATCTTTTTGACAAATGGAACTATGGTGCTAGGAGATTTGGATACGTAGAAGGAGAAAAATAAGTATTAACTCATCAAACCATACAAAAAAAAAGTAATTCATAATAGATCAGACCTAAACATAAAAACTAAAACTGTAACGTTTTTAGAAAAAAAGAAGGAAAAAACTCTGTGATCTTGAGACAACTTTGTGTCCTTAAGACATCTCATAGGATACAAAAAGAACAACCCATAAAATAAAAAATAATAAACTGCATCAAAATTGAAAATCTCTGGTTGTTAATGAAAAGTGTTAAGAAAACTAACAGACAAAGATGTAACCTGTGGAAAAATATTCCCAAAGCACTCATTTGACAAAGGACTAGTATCCTGAAAATAAATACAAATATTTATTATTTATATTTTTAAGTAATATAAATATATATAACAAACATACATGTATGTATATTTTACAATTTAATAAGAAGAAGACAAATGACAAAAATTGGGGAAAAATTTGAAGAGATACTTCAAAAAAGAACATATAGGAATAGCCAATATTGTGAAGCACATTCGATGATGATCAACATCATTAGTCATCAGGGAAATGCAAATTAAAACCAGTATGTGATACCAGTACACATCTCCCAGAAGACCAAGTGTTGCTGCAGATGTCTAGCAACTGGAACTCTCATACTTTGCTAGAGGCAACCACTTTGGGTAACAATTTGGCAATTTCTTATAACATTAAAAATATATTACTATATAACCCAGCCATTCCACTTCTAGTTATCTATCCAAGAAAAATGAAAGCATATGTCCACATAAAATCTTGAACATAAATATTCTTAGTACCTCTATTCTTAATATCCAAAATCTGGAAGTAAAGCATATGTCAATCAACAGATAAATGGATAAACAGACTGTTATATTCATATAATACAAAAGTACTCAGCAATAAAAAAGAATGAATTACTGATACACACAACATGGATAGATTTCAAAAACAGGTTTATTCAAAGAAGTCTCACACACGCACACACACACACACACAAACACAAACCCAAAAGCCCAGACTATCTAATCTCATTTATATATGTCTTTGGAAAGGGCAAAATTAATCTACAATTAAAGAAATCAGAGCATGTGTTATCTGGGTCAGAGAGTGGGAAGAGTTGACAGCATGGAACACGAGTAAACTTTCTGGGATAATGGAAAAGTTCTATATTTTGATGAAAGTGTTGGCCAAAATGGTAAATAAATTTTTTTGAAACTCCTTAAACGGTACCCTTAAAACAAGTACACACATTGTATGTGAATTTTACTTTAATAAACTTTATTTTGTAAAATAATTGGAAAGGTAAATGACCATTTAAGTACAATAATATTCAACTCAACATCACTTTCAAAAGCAAAAAGGTTGGAAAATAGAGATGTGTTCTATTATTTTGCTAGCGCTGCTGTAATTGAGTACCACAAACTCAGTGGCCTAAACAGCAGGAATTTATCATCTCATGGTTCTGGAACCTAGAAGTCTGAGATCAAGACGTCAGCAGGGTCATGCTCGCTCTGAAGGTGCTAGGGAAGGATCCATTCCGGGCTTCTCTCCCAGCTTCTGGTACTTCCTTGGTTTGTGGCAGCATAACTCCAACCTTCCCATAGTGTTCTCCCCGTGGGCATGCATAGTTGTCTTCACATGGCTTTCTTTTTATAACGACACCTGTCATATTGGATTAGGGGTCCACCTTACTCCAATACGACCTCCTCATAACTAGTTACATCTGTGACAACTCTACTTCCAAAGAAGGTCACACTCTCATGTACTGGAGGTTAAGACTTCAAAACGAACTTTTTGGGGGAAACACAACTCAACCCATAATGTGTTTGAAATGATGCTATATCTGTGAATCAGAATAGTATCCAACTTTTATAAATCATGTTCTCAATTATAATTAAGGATATTGCAAAATACTGTTATGTTGTATTGTTACATGAGTAAAATCAGATTAATATATACACACATATGTATGAATCTATATAAAAATACATATAGATACATAAATATATATGTATATATGATGTATGTATATGATTTTTTTCTCCTTCTTCTCCCCAAATCCCCCCAGCACATAGCTGTATATTTTTAGTTGTGGATCCTTCTAGTTGTGGCACGTGGGGCACCGCCTCAACGTGGCCTGACGAGCAGTGCCATGTCTGTGCCCAGGATCGGAACCAGCGAAACCCTGGGCCGCCAAAGCGGAGCACGAGAACTCAACCACTCGGCCATGGGACCAGCCCCTGTATATGATTTTTATAAGTACAATTCCGAGCATAAGATAGGCACCACAACATTAACATCCTGTTATTTTCTGATGATACAAGTATAAATTTCTCGAATGGTAAGCTGACTATCCCATGGGGATGGATTTAGCTTTCTGAGTCCTCTCCTTCATTCACCACAAACTCACATGGAATAACAATAGCTCATTAGATGAGAGTTGGAGCTTTTGTATCATGCAAAGATAGTCTGTATCGATAGGATTATTGTATCATTGTTTGAAAAAAGTTTCTCCAAATGTTTCTAGATGGTAGGAGCATACTAGGAACATTGGATTTCAGACAGAGTACATCAACTGAGGAAGACTGGTTCACTGAGTCTAAAATCTCAGATCCTGTAAACGAGTCATCAAATTTCCTTAAAAACCAATTTAAACTAGCTTTTATTCATAATATTATTTCGACACAGACCAAAGAGTCGCCAAGTTTGACAGGAAAGCAGCAACTGAGACAGAAAACATTAAAAAGTAAGACCCTCTGAGCATAATGATAGCAATGATTTGATCCTAATGCACTTTAAACATTTCACATTCATATTTTGAGGTATGGGAAGAAACTAAGCAAAGGAAAACTAAAGTATAATTTTATGCAATGGAAAGAAAATCTCTCTTTTAACATTTAGAGAGCTCTTGGTGTATTTTTAGTGGAGGATGGGCGAGTAAGCTGCCTCAGTTTCCCCAACAAAACTGAGAACAGAACAGCGTAAGAGAGACAAAGATTCCTGCAAGGTCAACATTTGTTTAGGCACCTTCTGAGCTGAGAGAAGGCAGACAGCACAGACACTGCATTCACCAAACAGTGAGCATACAGCCCCAGCCTCAGCACCCACATCGCTATTACATTTACCGTGAATAACACAGACTTGGTAGTTGCTGATGGTTTTATTTCAACTTACAGCAAAATTGCATCCATACTTTCTCTGGAAAAATAATATATATATAGCCTTGGATTAGACTGGTCAGAAACCAAGAGAACACCTGGGAGCCCCTAATAGTTACTGTGTCAAAGACAAGACTCTTCCTTGCATAATTTATGAGGTCACGAGTTTAGTTTCAACGTCAGTTATGGACCCATGACATAGCCCCATTGATATACCTGTTGTCCTAAGCAATGTCAGACATCTAACCATTTTACTGAGATTATTTGCCAACTCTCTTTTCATCATGCCAAATCGCAGGTGTGGAAAGTTTAGTTCATCAGACTCTCATCTTAAAATGCACTGATATTCCCCATCTGTGAAAGACACCTGTGCTGTGTATTTAAATTTTTACCTTTTCCCCATTTGTGCTCCCATTTTATTCTCTCCTGGAGTTGTCCCCTTTAATACATCTGACATATTCCCTCACATGTGTGGAATCTTATAAAAAATTTAGTGTAATTTTTTCTGAGTGTGTGTGTGTACCCAGGCACACTTATGAGTTTAATTTTGGACATGAGGAATTTGAGGTTTCTGTGCAGACACCCAGATGGAGGCGAAACTAAAGAACTACATATGCCAGTTTGAAACTCGGAAGTGGGATCTTAGTTACAGATAACACCGAGGATACATGAGCTTTTAGGTGACAGCAGGAGATAAGGGGCTAATGTAGAGTGAGAGAAGATATACATGCGTGAAACTTAATGCAGTGGGTTTAAAATGGCACTATAAACGTTCTGTGCTAAGGTACACAAGTATAGTGAAATATAAAATTGAAGAACTCATCTACATACTTAAGACCAAAACAGATACTTTAGTCTAAAATGATGACTTGAATCAATCAAGTTGAAACAATTTTATTTTCTTAGATTTCAACTGCATCATGTAAGGACCCAGCATCAGAAACTTTGATATGTTACAGCATATTCAAGCAAGGAATGCTTTCCAATATCTATTAAAAATTTGTATTATCTTTGTAGCATTTCTTGTAAGTAATAATAAATTGTTAGGATAGTATTTTTCTAAGGTAGAAGTTATAAGGGCAGATTAAGGGATTTCCTAAGATTTGGGGTAAATATAATGAATCAATTAAGTAACTTAGCCCTCTGTTCTGATTATGTCTTTCCCAGGAGTCATAGTATCATCTTGCTCCCTTGGTTATATTATTGCTCCGAGAATTTGCAATACTACCCTTCATTCTCTTTAATGTTGGTTTAGAAAATAGATTGCACAGAAAACCACTTAATATGTCCAAACACAAGTGACCCACTATTTTTGCCAAATGGCAAGGGCAGGGCTGGAAAACATAGGATCATGCTATTGGCACACTCTGACTTGATTTCCTCCACTAATACCCAGAATAGCTATAAAGGAAGACTATATTTCTATGCCATGCATTTCTAGAATGGAAAGGAATGATGTTTTCTGGCTAGTGTGGGCTCTCTGGCTAAGAGCACAAAAGATCAGAGTGACATCAAAGCCATATGGTTAATCAGCATTAGGAGCTTGTTGGGAATTTCCAAGGACTGAGGTTTACCCAACGTTCTTCATCAGTGCACTAACTGCTGAGGTTAACAAGAACCCTGTGGAGAACATTCCATAAAGAAGACACTTTGGAGAGTTTGACTTCAAACAGATGGGAGTAGTGCTGGTGTCATAGGTTAGTTATAGCGTTTCCTGGTTTTAACTATAATATAATACACATTAGGTGAGTGTCTTAAAGGTTTATAGGGACTAGGGAAACAAACAGAAAACTACTGGCAAGCAGTATTTTCCAGTGGCAAATTTGCACACAGGAAAATAAAAACTGGCAAGTTCCTGTACTGAACTTAACAACTAGGCCATGGAAATGGCCCCCCAGATACATTTGACTTTTAATGAAAGGGATTAATTTAGTCAATGGAAATTCTTTAAAAATATATCCGTTGAGCATTGAGAGCTATCAGAGGTGCAGGAGATAAGGACAGATGAGTGACATGCTATGTCTCAGCCCCAGGATCTTGCAATGCACTGAGGGAGGTATGAACGTATGAAGTAAATAGGAGCACAGAGGAGAAAGGCTAACTCGTTCAGGGAAGGACAATCAGAAAGCTTTTCATTGAGGAAGTGAAGTTTGAGCTGAGTCTACAAGTTCTAGCTCGTTAGGAAGACAAGGATAAAGGGCATTTCTAGCAGAGGGAATGGCATTTGCAAAATCATGGTGGCATATGAAGGCATGGAGGTTTTAAAGAACTAAAAGTAGTGTGGTACTCGTAGAGTGAAAGGCATGTGACGACGGATGGGGGAGTTGAGGCAAGAGAAATAGGGCTAAATCACAATGTATCTTGAGTACAAACTAACGGCATTCACCTTTATCAATCATCACCCATATGGACAATAATTACCCACAGCCTCAGGCTGAGTATTCAATGGCAAAAACCTGAACGTACATGGAAGAGAAGAACAAGGTATTTTGAGCACCTATTATGTACCAATTTCAAAACTAAGGACTTTTAACATATGGTCATTTTTAACTGACATAAAATATATGGAGAATTCCATCCCCATACACACTGCCACAGATAAACTCCCGTGCAAAGGTTCTAGGGGAAACACTATGGGAAGACAAAGTTGTGCCTATTGGCTGCTGCTGCTGCTGCTGCTACTTGAGTCGTTTAAGAATATCAGTTCTGGTGTGGGAGAGCCAGGATCAGGTGAATATATGAGAGTTTATGACCCTGCAGTGTCCGGCAATGGGTAAGTCCACCTCTCCGGACATACTTCCACTGTAAAACATGAAGGGATAGACCAGGTGACATCTGGTATTGTTTCCTGAAAAAAAATTTAGCTAGACTAAGAAAAAAGAGAGATGGCTTAAAGTAATGAAATATGAAAAAGACATTAAAACTGATGCCACAGAAATAAAAAGGTTCATGAGACTACCATGAATGATTATATACCAATAAATTGGACAACCTAGAAGAAGTGAATAAATTCCAGAAATATACAACTTACCAAGACTGAATTATGAAGAAATAGAAAATCTGAATGGATCTATAATTAGTATCAAGGTTGAATCAGTAATCAAAACCTCTCAAGAAAAAACGCCAATGACCAGATGGCTTCACTGGCTAATCCTGCCTAACATTTAAACAGGAATTAATAACTATAGTTAATAAGACTGGATAGTATACTGGAAATTTACTAATGTAGATCTTAAATGTTCTCACCACACCAAAAAAAAAAAGGTAAGTATGTGAGGCAATCGATGTGTTAATTAACTTGATTGTGGTAACCATTTCACAATGTATATGTATGTTAAATCATCATGTTGTACGCCTTAAATATATACTTTTTTTGGTCAATTATACCTGAATAAAGCTGGAAAAAAGTTAATGTCAATTTTTCTCAAACTTTCAAAAAATTGAAGAGAAGGGAACACTTCCAAACTTGTTTTATGAGGCCAGAATTACCCTAATACCAAACCCAGACAAAGACAAAACAAGAAAAGAAAACTATAGGCCAATATCACAGATGAACATAGTTCTAAAAATTCTTAACAAAATACTAGCAAACTGAATTCAACAGCACATTAAAAGGATTATATACCATAAACAAGTGGGATTTATCCCTTGGATGAAAAGGTGGTTCAACATATGAAAATAAATAAATGTGATACAGCACATTAACAGAATGAAGTATAAAATTCACATGATAATCTCAATAGATGCAGAAAAGGTTTATGATAAAATTCAATACTTTTTTATGATTAAAAAATCTCAACAAATTAGGTATAGAAGGATTTTACCTCAACATAATATGATCACATCACCTGCAAACCCTAAAGACTGTACAAAAAACTATTAGAATTGAGAAATGAATTGAGAAAAGTTTCAGGATACAAAATCAAAATACGAAAGTCAACTGTATTTCAATACACAAACAACAAACTATCTGAAAAAGAAATTAGGAAAACAATCCCATTTACAACAGTAGCAAAAGAATATTTAGTAATAAAACTAAAGAAGTGAAGGAATTGTACATTGAAAACTAAAAAACCATTTATGAAAGAAATTAGAGACAACACAACAAATGGAAAGATATCCTGTGCTCATGGATTGAAAAAATTAATATTGCTAAAATGTCCATACTACCCAATGTCACTTACAGACTCAAAGCAATAGCTATTAATATCCCAATGGCATTTTTTTCAGAAATAGAAAAAACAATTCTAAAATTCATATGGAATCCCAAATAACTGAAACAATCTTTAAAAAGATGAATCAAGCTCAAGATATTACACTCTTGATTTCTATATATATTATAAAGCTACGGTAATAAAACCAGTATGGTACTGGCATAAAGACAGATGTATAGACCCATGGAACAGAATAGAGAGCTTGGAAATAAATCCATGTGTATATAGTTAACTGATCTTCCACAAGTGTGCCAAAAATACACAGTGGAGAAAGACTAGTCTCTTCAACAAACGGTGATGGGAAAATTGGATATCCACATGTAAACGAATAAAATTGAATCCTTATCTTACACCATACACAAAAATCAACTCAAAATGGATTAAAGATTTAAATGTAAGATGTGAAACTGTAAAACTCTTAGAAGAAAACATAGGGGAGAAGATTCATGACATTGATCTTCACGATGATTTCATGGACATGACACTAAAAGCACAGGCAGCAAAAGCAAAAATAGACAAGTCAGACTATATCAAACTAAAAAGCTTCCACATAGCAAATGAAGCAATCAATAGAATAAAAAGGCAACTTATGGAATTGGAGAAAATATTTGCAAACCATATATCTGATAAAGGGTTAATTTCCAAAATATATAAGGAACTCCTACAACTCAATAACAAAAACACCCGTAATAAGCTGATTTAAAAAATGGGTAAAGGACCTGAATAGACATTTTTCCAAAGAAGACATACAAATGGCCAACATGTATATGAAAAGATGTTCGACCTCACTAGTCATCAAGGAAATACAAATCAAAACCACGATGAGATATCACTTCACACCTCTTAGAATGGCTGTTATCAAAAAACAAAAGGCAACAAATGTTGGTGAGGTTGTGGATAAATTTGAACCCTTTTACACTGTTGATGGAAATACAAAATGGTGCAGTGACTACCGAAAACACCACAGAGGTTCCTCAAAAAATTAAAAATAGAACAATCGTATTACCCAGCCATCCCACTTCTGGGTATTTATTCATAAAAAATTGAAATCAGGATCTCGAAGAGGTATTAGCACTCCACCTTTATTCTAGCATTATTCACAATAACCAAAATGTGGAAACAACCTAAGTGTCCATCAACAGATTAGTGGATAAAGAAAATGTGGTGCATACATACAATAGAATATCATTCAGCCTTAAAAAAAGAAGGAAATTCTGCAATATGTGACAACATGGATGAACCTGGGGGACATTATGCTAAGTGAAGTAAGCCAGTCACAGAAGGACAAATACTGCATGATTCCACTTATATGAGATACTGAAAATTGCTAAACTTATGGAAGTAAACAATACAGTTGTGGCTTTCAGGGGTTCAGGGGCTGAGGGGAGGGGTAAATAGGGTGTTGCTAATCTATGGTTATAAAATTTCAGTTATGCAAGCTGAATAATTTGTAGAGATCTGCCGTACAATATTGTGCCCATAGATTACAATACTGTATTGTGCACTTAAAAATTTGTGAAGTGTTCTTAAGTTCTTATGTTAAATGTTCACAATAAAATTAATAATAATAAAAAGAAACCAACCTTGATCTTTGACTTCCAGCTTCCAAATTTCTGTTGTTTAAGCCACTGAGTCTATGGTCTTTTGTTACAGCAGCCCAAATAGACTAATACACCGGGGAACTCACTGCCATGTTGTTCCTCAAGTCTCAAGGTCCCTTGTCATCTCGCGTCTTCCTGCCTTTCAGAGTCTCCCTATGTTTGCTTGTTGTGTTAGGTTCAGGGCTTTTAGTCATAAGACAAGATCTGTAAGAAAAGGGCCTCCTCTATCTTGGCTGGAATGGGAAGTCTCCTCCTCTGTTCTTTGAATGCAAACAGTTAAGGGTCACCAGGCAGAAGTACGTGATGACTACATTATGTAAAACCTTTCCCATTTCTAAGGATCAAATAAGATAGGTATATTTCAGATATGTGTCAGGATTAGATACTTTTTTGTGACTCTCCTCTTTATATCATTACACTCTCAGTAAGAATGGGAATAAAATAAGCATCATTCAGTCCCCGTTTCACTGTTCTTTTCTCTTTTAATTTACTCTCTAAATAAGAATACCTGCCTAGAGACCCTGACAAGCTTAAGCACCTAGACTTGTTTCTTCTTTGCTAGTTCGTGCATCCATGGGGATTTAACTTCCTTTAAGACACATATAAACACCTATCTGTGCCTTCGTTATAAATCTCTGTAGTTGCAGGGTTGCAAGCCTTACATTTGCTCCTTGTGCAGCTTAACTCTAGCCTGTTGCTGTTAATATCTGCAGGGATTAAATAATAATAATAATTTTTTGGTGTTTTAAAGTTAAGTATCTACTTTATCCACAGGACACTTTAAATCTGTAAATAATAGACCACTATGGGATGGAAGGTGTTTCCTATGGATTGTTATGGAGGATTAACACTTTTTCTCAGGCCTGAATATTGCATTCTCTGAACCCAGAGTTCCCAGTACCTTGACACCTTCCTGGTCTCCCATTAAATTGTTCTTTAACAGTGATTGGAAGGAGTAAGCAGCAACTCTGAGAGCCACCGTGATGGCTCCCAGTCCTCAGAAGTATTATCAGCATCTGTGAGTGTGCAGGGTGTAATAACAAGGGAAGATCTGGCCTTCTCTTTGTAGCTCAATCATATCTGAGAAGAAAATGAGCTCTTTCTTAACTCCCAGACTGTTGGTTTGAAACCTCAGGAGATCCCCTCAGGGAAATTTGAAACTGGTCCTCATACATGGAGGGCAAGGAGAGATGGAAGAACAGACCACTCCAGATTGGTAGGTTGCAGTTTTTTGGGTTTTTTTGCTAAGGAAGTTTCACCCTGAGTATGAAATCTTGCCAATCTTCCTTTTTTGTGTGTGGGTCACCGTCACAGCATAGCCACTGATGAGTGGTGTAGGTCTGCACCAGGGAAACAAACCCAGGCCACCAAAGCAGAGTGCGCCAAACTTAACCACTAGGCCACTGGAACTGGCCCAGATGGCAGGTTTAATAAGCAAGGGGAACTCACTTACGAGGCTTGTCTTGAACTCACTTACGAGGCTTGTCTTGGGCGGCTGCAAGAGGAGTAGATCTCTGTACCCACTCAGAATCTTAAAGTTTATACAGAGGCCTTACCTGGGTTTAGTCACATATACCATCCAGATGGTTTCAATAACACCTTACACTCTCAAGGCCGAATCCTTGAAGTGGATCCTTGAGGGGAAGAAGGAGCCTCTGATTGCCTGGGTCGAGCTCTCGGGTCAACCTGTGGTCATGTTCGCCTGATGACCTCTTCCAACACAGACCAATACTATTTTCATTACATTAGTGATCTTCACATTTTAGTGATGTATCAGAATCACCCGGAGGGCATGTTAAACCACACACTGCTGGGTACCACCCTCGGAGTTTCTAATTCAGTTTACCTGAGATGGGGCCCAAGAATTTGCATTTCAAACAAGATCCCAGATAGCCGCTGATACTGCTGCTACCAGGGACCAATCTTGGACAACCGCAGCCCTATAGTAGTCTCCTCTTATATTTATATATTATTTTACATTTAAAGGAGTTTTTTAAAATTTTTATTTTGGAGAGTTTTGAAAAATACACAAAAGTGAACAGAAGTGTATTAGGAATCCTCAAATGTCTATCAAGCACTGACGCCCAGCCAACAACGGGCAAGCTCGAAGGACTTAACGTGCTACTTTACTTTTTTCTGCACCTTCTCCTGGGAGATAGGTACTCATAAGTTCCAAAATTCTAATGAAAATTAGGTTTTGTGTTATTACTCTACTAATTTTCAGTTTGCAGTGTTGCTTAATGTACACTGTCTCTACAACTCGAAGAAAAAGTGGAGACAGTGGTTCAGCAGCTTCCATATTACAGTGCGGGAAATGGAGGCTCAGATGGTTATAAAGTGGCTCACCCGGGACTTGTACTGAAGTCTGCCTCAAGAACTCATCTCGACAGATATTATTATTCAGTGGTTTCAATTAAAGTCAAACATATGATTTTAAGGCAAAAAGCACATTACTGGTGGCACTTACTTTCATACGTAGCCAATAATGGCGATCCAACTTTAGCACTTGTAGCCAAGTATTATGTGGTTGGTAGCACAGGAAGATTCAGACCTCCTAGTGGAGTGGAGATGGCTGCATTTTCAGTCAAACTCCCAGTGTAGTTTATTGCTATTAGGATTTAGACACCACCATCCGACTCAATGTTCATGCCAGAATATGGAGTTCTTCCTACATTTAGCACCTGAGCCCCGCTGGGACTCTTGTCTCTTGCTTTCAGAAATGTGCATGGTTTTTGTCATGTATGTGCCTCAGACAACTTGTGAGGCTTAATGAACTATTTTTTAGACGAAAGTTCATTTATAGTAGCGTGTGTCTGCAAATTGTTTTGTGTATTATACACACATATTCATATGCATACACATTATAAGTAATACATATGCACTTATGATTCATTACTCAGACAATATTATAAAACACCTATGTGTGTCAAATAAAATGCCACTGATCATGTCTTGTGAAATCTTATCCTAAACTTCTAACTTTTGCAATGTTCTAATAGATATCACCTTTGAGACATAACTGATTTAGTCAGTGTTGTCACGTGCCTCTCTGATTATTTGTGATGGACAGTGCGCTCTGGACGTTTCATGATTAGCACAGAACAAAAAGTAATAGGTCGGAAAAGCTCTGTCTGAGATAAAGCTTGGCAGTTACAGTACTTTCTTACCACTCACCTGTGGCTTTGTTATGTGATTCTGATTCCCTTTCTTCAAGTTTATTAAATTGGAATAATAATGAATGGTTTTATGGAATTTGTGAAATGACAGCTGTTTTTATCGAAGATCTATGAAGAAAAATGAAAATATCTAGTTTCTGATACATTTTTATTGAGAGATAATTGACATATAACAGTGTGTAAGTTTGAGGTGTACATGTTGGTTTGTACATTTATATATTGCACTATGATTACCACCAGAGCATTAGCTAAACACCTTTATCACGTCACACAGTTATCATTTCTTTTTTGGGGTGAGAACAATTAAGATCTAGTCTCTTGGCAACTCTGAAGTGTATCATACAGTATTGTTGACTATAATCACTATGTTGTGCATTAGATATCCAGAACTCAATCTACAAGTTTGTACCCTTAAACAACATCTCTCCAATTTCTCCATCCCCTAGCCCCTGGTAACCATCATTCTACTCTTGTTTTTACAAGTTCAGTTTTTTTAGATTCCACATATAAGTGATATACAGTACTTGTCTTTTTCTGTCGGACTTGTCTCACTTAGCATAATGCCCTCAAGGGACAACATGGATGGACCTTGGAGCAGTATGATACTTTTTATATAATTTGCTTCCAATTCAGATTGCTAATTAATATACGAAAAGGTGCTCAACATCATTAATCATGAAAGAATGCAAGTTCAAACCTCAAGGAGGCACCACTAGACCACCACCTGAATAGTAAACACTAAAAAGGCCGGCAATAGCACATGCTGGCAAGGATGTAAGGTAGCTAGAACTCTCGCACATTGTTAGTTGGAGGGTAGAATGGTAAAGCCACATTGGAAAACTCGTTGACAGCAACTAGTAAAGCTACAAAACAAATACCCTAGGAATTGGCAATTCCGCTCTTGGCTATATACATAACGGAAGTGTCTACACATATGCACCAAATAACACGGACAAGAATGTTCTTGGCAGCTTTGTATATAATGACCAAAACCTGGGAATAATGCAAATGTCTATCCACAGGTGAAAGGATCAATATATATGATATATTCATATAATGTGATATATTCATACAATGAGATATAACTCAGCAATCAACGGGATATAACTCAGCAATAAAAAGAATAAACTACTGATATATGCAAAACATGGATGAAACTCACAGATAAAATATTAAGTGAAAGAAAGACAAACAGAAAAGAAGACAAACTACATGATTCCATTTATATGAAGTTCAAAACACCCACAACTATTCCATAACGACAGCGTTTGAAATTGTAGTAACCTTATAGGGAGTATTAACTAGGAGAGGGCACAATGGAGCTTTCTTTAGAGCTCGATATGTTCTATTTCTCGATCTGGGTACTGGTATCATAGGTATACACATGTCAAAATTCATTTACCTTCATACTTGAGATTTGTTTACTTGCTAAAATATTTTAAATAGAAATAAGATTATATATCCAGTACTATAGAAAGGCCCTGTTGAAGTGATGCTTCTGGACTGGCTGATTTCCGGGCACCTAGCCTTCGTCCCAGAGTGACCTTATTTCTGGAGCTTCTGCATGGGCAATATAATCTAAATGCTGCGCTTAGGAGCAAGTGATGCTGAAATGTAGATCTGGTATCATCTCTTTTTATTATGAAATGCCACTCAGTCATATAACTCATCATTTTCTATTCTTAAACACAGAAGTTAGCAACTTAAAAACAATTTACAGCCTGCATACACCTATGTAGCCAGCACAACTTACACAGCTCCTTGTAAGCTATTGTTTAAGTAACTACTAGGTGTATCTATTCTTGGAAGACTGTAGCGTAAGTCTAAGAGAAGAGCTTTGCTTAATAAAATCTTTAACCTTTTTTGAGATTTATAAAAATAGATGTCTTATAAATATCTTATTTCATAATTTTTTCATTTATGTGTCTTATTTTCAGACATAATATATCATCGTTTCAAAGAATAATAAGTAATATGCAGACCTGGAAGAAAGGTCCAGCCCCCATTTCCAAACCACACTCTGAATGGGACTATTTTCTACTTGAGCTGGACTATCCTACAAAGGCACACAAAATAGGCAGGTGCTCTAGACACGGAAGAAATTCAACCACTAAGACATCTGCTGAGGTACTGAGTTTTGCTTTTGCTAGTTTTGCACGGTCCTCTGTGAGTGGTTGTCCCAGATACAAAATCACACAGAGAATTAACTCCCAGGGATGAAGCTGAAGTCACAGGTTTTGTTTGTCTTTGGAAATCTCAGAATTCTTTTTCAACACTGCCTTTCTGATCTTTGAAATGGAGCAAACCCTCATACTTCGGAGTTGATTTTTACACCAGAGGACAAGCTTGAATATCACTTTTCTTTTGGAAAGTGTCTGTGTCTTAAATGGTAACCTTGGCATATTATTAACTGTGTCACTTCTCCCAATTAAAATATCCTTTTACAAGCCAGGTGCCACTCTCAGCATTGTAATGGCTGAAACAAAGTAGAATATGAAAGATTTTTCACGTCAGTGGAAGTGGTTGAGCCAGAAAATGAATCGGATTCCTTTCAGATGAATCTTTTATGGATCAGCAGATTTATTCAGAGTTACTTAAAAAGCAGTTAATATTCCATTAGCAACAAACTGTGATCTGTGTCAGCAATAAGACACTCTTTAGTCATTTAGTGCAAGAAGCCACTTCAGAAAAAATGCAATTATTGAATATATAAGAGGCAAATAAATACTGAGGCAAAACTAGGTCATTTTTCTTACAGAATTATGGACATTATGCTTGATTCTTTGCTTCATTTAATCAAAGCATTTAGCTGTTTTATTTTTTTAAGTTTATGATCAGGAAAGATGAAATGATTTTTTTTAAAAGAACAGTAAAGCTAACATATTTTCACAACGTTCATAGCAATGATTTCAATACCAAGTGCTTGGAGTATTGTACAAAGTAGATGGGAGATGCTATTTGGGGTTTCCCAAGCCTATATTGTGGGACAGGGGCACTACCAGACATGAAGAGTGGCCTGGCCTCAAATGCTAGGGAATCTTGGAGAGGCCAGTGTTCATGTGTCACTTAACGATGATGATACGTTCTGAGATATACACCATTAGGCGATTTTGTTGTTGTGCAAACATCATAGAGTGTACTTACAAACCTAGATGGTATAGCCTACTACACACCTAGGCTATATAGTACTAATCTTATGGGACCACCGTCGTACATGCAATACTCCAAGTCATATATGCCGTCCGTTGTTGACCGAAAGGTCATTATGCAGCATTTACTGTATGACTGTAATAAGAAAGCTATCATAAAAAAGTTATACAAAGAGATACTCTTAAAAACACTTTAGATGAATCAAAATGGGATTAAAATAATGTATAAGTAACCCACAACAAGATAAAATAAACAGAGAAACAAAAAATGGAGTGAACAAAGAAAAATTTAAAAATAAAATGATGAAGAAAAATAAGAAGATTAGCATTTTTCTATTAGGAAAGAAAGAAGTTGTATCATTACAGACCCTGCAGGCATCAGAAGGCTAATAAGGGAATAATACAAAAAAATGTCTACACACATACATTTGCCAACTCAGTTGGCAAGGATGTGCAGAAATTGGAACCCTTATGCATTGTTGTCGCTAATGTAAAATGGTGCAGGCATTATGGAAAATAGTATTGTGGGTCTTCAAAAAATTAAAAACAGAGTTACTTTATGACTCAACAATTCCCCTTATGGGTATATACTCAATAACTGAAAGCAAGGACTCAAACAGATATTCATACATCCATATTTATAGCAGCATTATTCACAATAGCCAGAAGGTGGAAGCAACCCAAGTGTCCATTGATGGATGAATGGATAAACAAAATGTGGTATATACATACAATAGGATATCGTTCAGCTTTAAAAAGAAAGAAATTATGCTACAACATAGATGAACCTTGAGGACATTAGGCTAAGTAGAATAAGCCAGTCAGAAAAGGACAAATAGTGTATGGTTATACTTATGAGAGGTATCTAGAGTAGTCAAATTCATAG
Source organism: Equus caballus (assembly GCF_041296265.1). Classification (NCBI taxonomy): domain Eukaryota; kingdom Metazoa; phylum Chordata; class Mammalia; order Perissodactyla; family Equidae; genus Equus; species Equus caballus. The sequence goes on along the minus strand of NC_091715.1, from coordinate 29,927,084 downwards.
AGACAGAAAGTAGAATGGTGGTTTCCTGGGTCTAGGGGGAGGGAACAATGGGAATTATTGTTTAATGGGTATGCAATTTCAGTTTGGAAAGATTAAAGTGTTCTGGGATGGATGGTGGTGATGGTTGAACAACGATGTCAATGTACTTAATGCCACTGCGCTGTACACTTAATGGTTGAAATGGTAAATTTTGTCATGTGTATTTTACCATACATACATAAAAAATGTTAAAATGAAAAAAAAATACTTGACTCAGATATATAAATAAAGTACTCCATAGTATTTGTTTATTTCTGGTTATATACATCATCTCCCTCACCTGGACTTGGTCTGACCCTGGTAAAATGTGGAGGCCATGAACCTCCTATATCCCTTATTCCATACACCAGTATTCTTGTGCTTCCTCTTTAAACAGGTCCCGAAAGAAATCCATCTGCTAAGTTCATTCAGGGTAAAGAATTTTTGCCCAAAGTTTAAGTGTAAAGGAGATACCTGTCAGAATGATTCAGGTGTAACTCAAGGATAAACCATACAGGCAGACCTCCCCAGTGATATGAACAAGCCACTGGAATGCCATTAGTAAGCAAGACACATCATAGAATCTCCACTTTGTCTCCCTCTGTACATTTACCTTATTTCTCTATCTGAAGTCGGGCCTTATTGACGTTTTGCCTGCTGCATACATTGCCATCCCTCAGCTCCCAAGTTTACCTAACTGAATAATTGAGATCAAAAGAGTTTCTCCAGTTCCAATGCCAAATTCCTAGAGAGATAATCTGATGGCTTTTCCCAGGTCAGTACCATGCTCTTTATCCAATTGAGTGTGGAGTCATGTAGGAGGATGAATATGGATATTGAGGACTCAGATCTAGAGTCCAATGATACCTGTCTTTTGGAAGAGATGATGTGCAACATGAAACTATTGGTAAGAGAGAATTATAGGCATGAATGAAGCAGATAACTTTGGCTGAACCCTTTCTTGGTGTCTCACAAATACTGCTGTCTGGATAGCCTATGTATGCAGTGGGATGGCCTCATCTATCTGTTATATAGATTTCAAAAGTTCCTATATCAGTATTAGAGGATGGGAGTGATTCATCAGTTCCTGTTAGTACCTCCCCAATATTCTTCCAACACTTACTGTCCAGTGCCTGACAACCCTGTCCCATTGCGAATTTCTACCTAACGGCTTTCTTTCACACATGTGTGAGTTAATGCTCTTAGAAAGTCAATGCTCCCAGGGAGCAGCCCTTAGCAATGACAAATGGGAACTGGAGGATAAATATGAACCCAACTTGGCTCTGAGAAAGAAGGAAGATAACTGAGACGCAGTCTGTCCTGCAATCCAGAGATCCTGAGAAGTGAGCACCATTTGCATGTAGAACAAACCTAATAACTCATCCTTTTTCTTGGCTTCCACATATCATCTCGCTTTCTCACTCCACTAATGGTGCTTTCTGTGATCAACTCCCAAATAAACTACCTGCCCTCAAACACCTTTCTAAAGGTTTCCCTCTTTGGCATGCAACTTAAGACAGGGGCATAGGGCATAAATTGCCAAATGGCCCCTCTTCAGAGTTGGCATGATGGAGGGGAATGGGAGAGGTCAGTAGTTGACAAAGGTAAGAGAGATAAGCAGGAGCCATAAGAAAGCTTCAGGTCTAATGTGGATCTAGCTGAGTCAGGACACACAGCGTGAATACAGCTTGAACACTGGAGGAAGGTCTGATCTCTGCAGTGAAGGAAAAAAGAATCATTGGAGAAGAGGACTCAAAGTCCTCACCCAGATCATGGAACAAGATCCGTAACAGACAAGCTGAGTAGGACTCATCCCCTTGGAATCTCAGCAGATGGGAACATAAAGGGAGCAGGGCCTGCTGACTGCCTGGGGACATGGGATTCCCGGCCTGTGGTCAGCGACCTGAGGTGTATTAGGGAACCTTCTCAGCTGAGATGCAGGGGTGGGAATCAACCCGTCAATATAGTCCTAGTTCATCTGACTAACTGCTAATCTGTCTAAGCATAAGCATGCAGACTTATCCACAAATAGATCATTGGCTAATGTTTCACTTTAGATTAACGAAATGCTTCTTGTAAGAGGAAAGAGTTGTTTCCTTGTAGATATAATTTTAAAAAGATAAGGCCTTGATTTAAAAACTCTATAAAACACAATATTTTAAGGCTTAAAAACAGAGAGTACTTCAGAGTTTTACTCAGGAATATGTTAATTAACAAGCAAAGATACAAAGATCCCAACAATACGATATTCAGTGAGAATATGTGAACTCTGGCAGAAAAGGGCATAAAAATTGCTTAACTAATCCTAAAATGTAGAGACCAAGGCTCCTCTCAGTGATAGTTGATGAAGGAGAACCAGTTCTAATATTCTTCACTAGCTGATTGAATTGCAAAGTTTTACATAACTTTTAAAAGCTAAGCATCTCCTGAAACAGAGGAACAAAAAAACTTTAGTAACTGATTATAATCTATATATTTAAATCTCTAGAAACTCCATGGCTATTTCTACTTGAAAGTAATTAGATTTCCTTTATTAATTATATTTCCAAAACTCTAATGGAATTTGCAGTTTAAAATTAACTCAGAGACACTAGTAAAAAGGCACCCAATGTTCCTTCTTTGATGTATACCCTTCGGCTCTAAAAATTTAGCAATCAGGGATACAATATAAAAATATACAATCAAAGAGACTTAGAGAAGATAAACATGTCCATAGACAAAACACAATATAGAAAGCTGGAGTGGTTAATGGAGCTGACATCCAAGTTCCAAAGCAGGCAGTGGGAGAGGCAAGTTCACCTCCTTTGGGATAAGAAGGACTAGAGGTCTTTCATGTGAAAAGAGGAAATGGAATCAGCCTTACTGCTTGAATCCACAGCTATGATTCCTAAAAGTAGGGTGAACAAATACTGACAACTGCTGCCTGGGGCTACAGTTCACTATGGAGCTGCCTGAGGCTCACTAACCAGTTCTGCAAATCCTTCACATCCGGACCAGGGAGGAGGCCCAAGCCCTCATTATAAGAGCTGCTCCTCAACCAAGGGCCCCAGGACATTCATGGAAGTAGCACCGTAATTTCTTGTCAGGGAGGAAGGAGCCCACAGAGTGAAAGAAAAACAATGTAAAGCAAAAAGGACGTCTCCCTTAAATAAGCCTATGATCCACCATTCTAAAATGCATGAAGAAATCTAATGCTAAGAATGACAGCCAACAAGATAAACATCAGAACAGGAATTATGTCCTGATGATGTTATTATATAGAACATTTTCACGAATGTTTTATAGTAAGCATGGCTGAGATACTCAAAGAGATAAAAACTTAACATTCAAAAATGAATAAGAAAATATTAAACAAGTAGTTAAATATATTAAAAGGGCGAATATAAAAAACTAGTTGAAATATGAGAAATAAAAAATAGACAATAAAATCGGTAGATAGGATAAACTCTAAGCAGAACATTACCAAAGAAATTATTACTGACTTGGAAGATGGCACTGAACACTTCACCTACCGCACGGCAAAGAGGTAACAGGTCAAATACGTGCATGAGACCTTAAGATTCTCACAAGATCTACTGAAATCCTTTCCACTTCAACTTCAGGCCCTGATCTCTTGAGATCTCTTTCCAGAATATAAAGAATGCAGGCGCTGGCAGAGAAGGAATATTCGATATTAGCTGAGAATTTTCTGACGTTGAAGAGCGATATAAGTGTTCAAATCGATACTGTACTTTGAGTACCCAGCAGAATGATAATGATGATGATGATAATAATAATAATAATATAACAACATAATAAATCTATTGCTGGAAACATAGAGAAAGTTTTAGGAAATCAAGAATGAAAGAAAAGCTGAAAAGCTGAAAAGAAAAGTCAGTTTACTTAGAAGTTAATAACTTGACATATAACAGATTTCTCATTATCAACAAGAAAGGCCATAGAAAATGAGGTAATAGCTTCCAAGTGCTGAGGGGAAAAATAATTATGAACTCAGAATTCTATACCCAGGAAAAGTGTAATTTGACAGTAAAATGAAGACCTTTTTAGAAATAAAAAGACTAAAAGAAGTTGCCACAAACAAAACCTTACTTACCGATTTTGGTTAGAAGAAAGACCCTAAATGAATGACATTGTTTTTCTTTGGACAAGTATATTTCAACAGTGTGTTTACAGGGAGGTTGGACTCAAAACTTTCCCCAGGCTCCTCACATGCCCCCCTTAACCCTTTCCTTCCCAGTGGTAAATATACCACATTGTCCAGCCTGTTCTCCAGGAACTGTACCTCGCTATGTGGTTGGCTGGCTCAGTGGGGACAAGACCCCTGACTAGTGTACCCCTATGCTGGGAGCAGGATCTAGACGTTTCTTTTATCAATTTCTTCTCAGTTTATACCACTGCCTCTTCTTCTCTCTGCTTGCTACTCTTTAAAAATGTTTGTTTTTCAGAGTTGTATCAGTGCCCCTCTTCTTTTAATATTTTACCTTAATGTGTGAACATTAGAAACACCTAAACACATGTTAAAATGTAGATTCTTGCATCTAGCCCCAAACATACTGACTGAGAATGAAGGAGAGTGAACCTTATAACTCTTCATTTTTAGCAATCAACTCAGATAATTCTAACACATACTAGAGTTTGAGAACCACTGCTTGTATAAGCTTTCTATGCGTAATATCATGTTTAGCTTTGCTTTTGACTCATAATAAGTCACCGATAAGTCTAAAAATTTCTACTAGAATCAAGCCCATGTTATAAGTTCTATATGAATATATCTACCTGCTAACTGGCCATTTCAATATAGGTGTCCTATATCTATATGTACAAAATAGTACATCCAAATTTGAACCCATCTTCTTATCCCTTTATTCCATGGAGTCCCTGAGCTGAGAAGGTGAATTACCTTAAGCTCCTCTGTTCCCACCTACATTTGTTCCCACGTTTTCTGTCACTCCCCAAACCATTTATCCTGAGCTCCAAGCACTGCTTACTTGTTCCTGGATGTGCTATGTTCTGTCACATTTGTATGCTCTGGCATATGTTCCTCCTCTAGCCTGAGAGGTCATACTCCCTTTCTATACCTGGAAGACTCCAACTCCATTAATACCCTGGTCAAATGTGACGTTTTCCTTGAGGCCTTTTCTCACTCCCCAGACATTTCCTCACCTCTGTTTCTACACCAAGGTCTCAATCACAGCACTTTCCATATTGCCTGGAAACTACCTGCTTACACTTGTCTTTCCAACCCAGGGAGCACTTGCAGGAAAGGTCTGATCAGGGCTCACTTGATTTTATGTCAAGGTTGAGTACAGAACGTAACTTGGAGCAGGACTTAACATCTGTTTATTAGGTAAGGGCATAAACACATGAGTGAATTAATACATATTTGACCAAGGTTTAAAGAATTCACAATAAAATTCTAAATCAGCATATGTAATTTTTAAATGTACAGTGTCAGCTTCATGTGGAACTTTCAGATTCCCAGAAAACTCTTATCTTTCATTCTACAGGAAAGTCACATACTAATGAGCAAGTCGTGATCCTCAAATAAGAACCCCCAAGCAAAACCTCTTACTGATTTTTCAGACTCCTTTTCAAATACGAAGCTATAAACATCAACACAATAAAGCATAGTCCTTATTCTCTGAGAGTTAAGGAAGAAGTCTGTAGACATTATTAGACCTTTTTCTGGTTACTCCCCATGTGACTGCTCTGTCTAAATTGATTTGATGCCCTTTGATTTTAAAAGCCATTGACATTCACAAGTGCTGGACTAAGAAATATTCTGAAGTATACAATGCATTAGTTTCCTCCTCCTGCATCCTTTTCTGACAGCTTTGGATTCTTAGAATTTTCTTCACTATTCAGTTTTGTCTACTTGAGTTGCCCCCACCTCATTTTCATTTGGACAAATAATAGCACACTGACATTTCAAATTACAGATGCCTCTTCTGAAGAAGGTAATACCCAGAATAAAATTTGAAACATAACAACCTAGCATCAAAATTTTAAGCATTTTTGAAATATTCACAACATGAAATAGTTACTAGCATGTCTCCCAATATCTCATCCTCACTCCCGTCTCTGATGAAGAAAAGTCAAATCCAAATGCACTCCGTTCTGGGTACCTTAATTTCAAGTATTGGAGCATTCCAGATTGGAGAGCAATTGTGATTCTCAGAAGGCTTAATATAAAAAGGTATAAGATTATTTAAATATTGTGCATTACCGTAAACACCAAAACATCAAAGCAATTAGATCTTTAGAGATCTAATGTACTTAGGTACATTATGGCAAATGTGATTTTACTTTCCTAAGGATTTCGAGAGGTCTTCTGAAGGCTTTGAGAGAAATATACTCAGAGACTGACCACCCTGCCACCCCCTACATACACAGTACAGCAGAGGAAAGGACAGACAAATGCTCTGTCTCTGTACTCAAAGAAACATCTTTAGAGGGCCAGAGAACAAGAAGGGCTTTTAGAGATTCACAGAATTTTAGCTCTTATCCTTTCTAGGGATGGCAAATCTAGGGTACATGGGCCTCCACTCTCCTCTACTTCAATCACTGCAGACAAGAATAATTGATCCCACAGATGTGTCCCCAGAATTCTACTTAACACCATGTGGAGAAATTATGATCAACCCATTCGCAGTGGTTCCTATAGGCCAAGAAAGGTTGCCAAACTTTTTCTATAAAGTACCAGAGGGTAAATATTTTAAGCTTTGCAGCTATATGCTTTCTGTCCACTCAACTTTGCTGTTAGAGCATAAAAGCAGCCACTGACAATACAGAAAGAAATGACTGTGGCTGTGTTCTCATAAAACTTTATTTATAGACAATGAAATTTAAATTTTATGTAATTTTCTTGTGTCACTCAATAGTCTTCCATTGATTTGTTCCACCATTTAAAAATATAAAAATCCTTACTTACCAGTAGGCTGTATAAAAATAGGCGGCAGATTAGGTTTGGCCCACGGGCTATAGTTTGCCAACTCTTGTCCTACTACAGTTCTTTTATTTTGCACACAAGGAAACAGGATACAAAAAAGTTAAGCCACTTGCTTAAGATCATGTGAATGATTCGTGGCAGAGCCAGTCATTTTGTGTCAAATTGTCTTAAAGATGGTCCACATTAGCTGTTTATTATATTTCCGCTCAATGATAAGTACTAAGCAACATATTTTTCTTTACTTTCAGAAAATGAACTTTTCCCTGGATCATTTTGAAATATACCTTTATTATTTAAAGACTCACTATAGGAGCATATGGCCTACGTACACTTCTGTGCATGGATTTTTAAGTTGAAATCATTTTTCAGTTTTACTACAAATGTACTCTTGTACTTTAAAAATAAGACGATCTCAATATTTGCAACCCAGTATTTGCATTTTAAAACATACACATAACTCAGAAATTAGGTATAACATATTCAGAGAATAGATTTAGTCAATGTTTTAAAAAATATAGAAGGCCTATTATAATTGAAACATTATTCCTCAGAAACATTCCAAAAGATGAAATAGCATTCATGAAAATCCGTCCAATTCTACTTAAGACCAAGAAATATTTTGGAAAAAATGATTTTTTATTTATTCTTCAACATCAAAGGAGCACCCTTGATGGTAGAGGACACCCCTGTCCTTATGAGTTTAGCATTTTCACGGATAAAATTGGTCTGCTGAACTGGCTTGCTGTCAAAAATCTTGTTAGTAGTGTCAACTTTGGCTTTTACATTCTTTGGTGGCTCGGTAGCTTGAGGCAACCCATTGACATTGTACAACTGGTACATATTTTCTGTCTGGAAACAAAGAGAGGGAGAGATTTATATGAAATATCCGGGGACTGAGAAACACGTAGAAAAAAGTTTACGAAATTAACACTTTCTCTCTTCCGCATGTAAGGTACAGGAAAGATACAAAACTGAAACTGCATCGTTCACTAAAAAGTTTCTCACAGTTAGAGGTCTGCCCTGTGGGTGAACTAAGCATCCATCTGATCTAAGAGGAAGCCATCTCTTTGGTTTGTATGAAACTGTTGCCCAGCGTGAACTGTAACTAATGGAAACAATACCTTGCAAGATAAACTTTCCCATGAGAACTCAAGTGTGGCCATAGAACCGACTGATAAAATACATCCATCTTCTGTTTTTTAGATTATGAAAGTACATAATTAATACAACAGCTTGAAATTACTGAGCATGGGGTAAAATCACTAATGAGAATCATAATCTAAATCCAAGTCAGTACAACTTATACAGGGATTTATTTAAAAATCTTTCATTTCTTGTGCATATATGCACAGGGTGGCAATATTGAATTAGGTAGTCTAGCATTTTCTGAATGTTTATGTTCATACTTAAATCCTGTTGCTCTTGCAGAATTTCCTGACGCTCCCTGTGTTTTTCTAGGCCTTCTTTCTCACAGTGAGATTTGTATACCATGTATGTGCAGAAAACTCATTCAGGATAAGTCCAGGCCAAGTGAATATTGCAGTAACATCAGGGTTTATCATGTAGTGTTATCTATCAAAGAATGTTAAGTGTAGGAATTTCTTGCACATCTAGAATGGTCCTATTTTAATCATAACTGGCCCTTCTATCCAGTGTTCATGGTAATTCAGTATTCAGAATCAATGAGTTATAGTGGAACAAACCAAGAACCACACTAGAACTGGGTTAAATAACATTTTACTTCATATAAGAATGTTTAATTTGAAAAACAAAGCTTCATTTTGGTGACTGTGCATATGTCATTGTAAATTTTTATATTACAAGTGACCCATTTCACAAATACAAATGCGAGAGTTACATAAAGGGACTTGCTCTCCTGCCTGACACTTAGTGAGTACACAAGGAGTGAGCTACACGAAGGGATGTACACTCTGATCTGAAACCTAGTGGGTACAAATGGGAACTACATGTAGGGATTTGTACCTGTGCCTGACACATCGCCAAGACTCTTTGAAAATAATTACCTATAAACACACTATTTGTAAAGTCCTAAATGTTACTGTGTGCATTTCAATTAAGATTCAAATAATTTTGCAATAAGTGATGCTGAGTGTGTGTGTATATATATTTGTATATTCTCTTTTTCTTTTTGAGGAAGATTAGCCATGAGCTGACATCTGCTGCCAATCCTCCTCTTTTTTGCTGAGGAAGACTGGCCCTGAGCTAACATCCATGCCCATCTTCCTCTATTTTATATGCAGGACGCCTGCCACAGCATGGCTTGACAAGCAGTGTGTAGGTCCACACCCAGGATCCGAACCAAAGAACCCTGGGCCCGCCGAAGCAGAATGTGTGAACTTTACCATTACACCACCTGGCTGGCCCTATATATTCTTAAATATATATAATCCAAATATAAGATATATTTGTAAGAAGTTCTTCGTGTCCTTTCTTCCAACAATCTATATGGTAATAAGAATATGTTTATTTTATAAAGATTAAATATTACAGCTCTTATATCTATAGTTAACTTCCCTCAATCAAATTGTGAATAAAAACAATTATTTATGTTTTCAAAAACATTTCAAAGACCTAGCTCTATATCTTCTACACTCAATCTCCTTTTGAAAATATAAATAAAAAAGGAGTTAAAATAATACAGGAATAAGTCAATAACTCCATGTCACTAACGCCTCATAGAATCACTGTGTTAATTTTTACAAAAGAATCCCAAATTGACAATTATACTCCTCAACTATTTATTTAAAGAAATATTAAAAAAGAACTACTTGTTAAACAGATAACATTTCCATATTTAGGTAATGTCCCTCTAGTCTGAAAAAGGATCAGCCAAAGCCAAAGAACCCGGAGAATAAATGCCCAAAGCTTTGTTTTAAAGGGCACATTCTTATGAATGGAAACAACTGATAATCCACTAGCAGATGTGGTCTGTGCCCACCGACATCCCTCAGCTGTTTCCATTTCACTGCTTGCCCCAACTTCCATTTGCCAGTATCTCCACCTCTTTGACTTAGAGTTTTTCAGAAACTCCAGAAAGCTTTTCTGCTTCCAGGGAATTAACAATCCCTGGGAGCATTCCTCAATCAATGATTGAACAGTGGCAGTTGGCATATAAACACCCAAACCCCTGGCCCCCTCGGGTGTGAATATTCTAGGGGTGCATTCCACACTATTTCTCAGAGAACTCCCATGGGATTGAATTCCAGGTGCCCACTGTGGTAGCTGCCTCGATGAAGCACCCTTTCTGGGTTTCCATTCCCTCTCTGTCTCATATCCTGGCTTCTCTATGTCTGTTTCTTGAGACCACATAGCAAATACGCTACTTGGACTTGAATTCTCATTTCAGCATCTGCTTATGAGGAAATACAAACCAAGATATATTTATATTGATAATGCCATTTCCCACAGTTTCATGACAATGACCAATTCCTTTAAAAGCAATGCATTTACATACATGTTACTCATGTCCGGTTATGTCTCTAGAGATAACAGGTCCGTCTATATATACAGACGGTCCCTTCTTATGATTTCTTTTACTTTTCGATGGTGTGAAAGCAATACGCATTCAGTAGAAACCATACTTCCGGTTTTGAATTTTGGTCTTTTCCTGGTCTGGTGATATGCTGTACGATACTCTCTTGTGATTTGATTCTGGGCAGCAGCAGCGAGAGCAGCTCCCAGGCAGCCCTGCCATCACCAGGGTGAACAACTAATACACTTACAACCATTCTGTACCCATACCACTGTTCTGTTTTTCACTTTCAGTACAGAATTCCATACATTACAGGAGACATTTAAAGTTTTATTATAAAATAAGCTTTGCGTTAGATGATTTTGCCCAACTGTGGGCTAATGTAAGTGATCTGAGCATGTTTAAGGTAGACAAGGCTAAGCTATGATTTTCAGTAGGTTAGGTGTATTAAATGCATTTTCGACTTAAGATATTTCCAACTTAGGATGGGTTTATTGGGACCTAACCCCATTGCAAGTCAAGGAAGATCTATAAATATTACTTTTGTACAAGCATTATATGTTTTATATTGGATAATTCTGATGGTACTCAGATTTTTATATAAACTATGTAAGATTTATCATGTCCACCACGGAAAGTTGAGTGGACTATCTACTCTCTTTGAGTAGCACTGCTTTTTTTAACAGTCTGATCAAGTTAACTTAAGTCTCTCTAAGCCAGTGCCACATACCTTGTTTAATAGTGAGGGAAAGGCAGTTTTTAATCACTCTAAATATGGTTTAATTGAAAGGGAAATTACGAAGCTTGCTAATGTGATTGTTGAAGTTCATGTAGGCTAATATTTAACTAAACTATTCTTAAAAATCCTCATTCTTACTTCCAAGTAAAGCACAATGAAGATCATGTTTCATTTATGTTACAGGTATTAATTGACAATGCATAAAATCAATATTTTTAAAAAGATGATATGTAAACAATAATTTTCATTTAGATAATGAATTACCTTTTAAATTCTTCACTTTTATCATGTGAGACATCACAGTGTTGTCATTAAGAGCAGGGTTTTGAGTAAGACAATGTTTGAACCATGATTTCAAAATCATTGATTTGATATATGCAGTAACTTTTGTGAATCTCAAAAGCATTATACTTAGCATAACAAGCCAGTCTCAAAAGGTGACATAGAGTATGGTTCCATTTATATAATATTCTAGAAATTATAAAATCATGGAGATGGAGAAAAGATAAATGGTTGCCAGGGATAGAGAGGGAGTTACAGTGTTGGACACGACTATAAAAGGTTAGCATGACACAGTTCCTCGTGGCAATGGAAGAGTTGTGTAGCTCAGTTGTGACTGTAGCCATATACATCTACACATGGGTTCAAATGGCCTAAAACCACACACACGCACACACACACACACACGCACACGCACAAATACGTGCGAAAAATGCTAAAAATGGAATAAGGTCTCTAGCCTAGTTACCAGTATTTTATCAATGGCAATTTCCTTGTTTTGATATTTTACTACAGCTATAAAAGATGTCACCATTGGGAGAAGATGGGAGAAGGAGTCACAGAACTCTATGTACTATTTTTGCAATTTCCTTTAAGTCTATACAGATTTTTTTAAGTTAAGAAATATGAGATTTATGAGTCAATTGGAAATTTGAACACTAAATGAATATTTGATAAGTGCTGATATTAAGGAATTATTTTTCGATGTGATAATGGTATCATGGTTATGATTTTTATCTTTTAGAGATTAATAGGAAATATTTGCAGATAATAGGGTGTCTGGGGTTTTCTTCAAAATAATATGGAAAGTGGGGAAGGGGGTGGGAATAGAGCTGAAGAAGGATTGGCCGTGAGTTGCTAAGTGTTCATACCAGATGATGAGTACATGGAGGTAAATTATTCTATTTCTACACATATTTGGAATTTTCCATAATAAAAATAGAATCAACAAAATAGTGACAAACACATTTCAATCTCAATTTTCCCCACATAAGCTTTGTCAAACTGTACTACTTCAGACTAAATGAAAATGTCATCTTCTCAGTTGATCCCATATACCAACTTATTCGCTCACAGAAACCCCTCAATTCTGCTGCCAGTGATTTAATTGTCAAATCTACACGGGAAACCAGGCAGATTTTGTTGGTAGAGCTTCTTAAGTAGTTAATTTCAGAAATGTCTACTGTATGCTAAATAAAATGAACACCATTTTAATTTGTAAATCTATTTTTAAAGATGTCGTTTTATCCCCTTAAAGTATATAATTATTTCTTGAGAGGCAGGTTCAACAATATGATCACTTTGAATCGAGTATCAATGCAGCAAAAGGATATGTACAGCAAGGCTCCAGAGGCTCTACATTTTCATTACTCGGGTTATAAGGACTCTCAGAAAGATGAAAAATATAAATAATTTTTGCAAGCAATATTCAACATTATTCCTTTTCTCTATTCATTAAGACAGTAACAACACATTTGTCTGCCCGTGGCACTGCCTAATTAGTGTCTTATTTAGAAGTCTAGTAATCACTTTAGCATCAAGTAGTTGTGTCTTGAAACATGACCACACATCCTTTGTGCCTGTGCTACTGAAAATAGACAGTGGCAATAGATATCTTTTCAGAAATAATTTGAAAGTTGCCTTTAGCTGAAAAGTTCTGAGTAGAATAGATTTGTGAAATTTTGTGGAGAAATTTTGCTTACCAGATAAATTTTCAAAATTTTTTTGATCTTATTTATTTAACTTTAAATAAAATGATCACTTTACCATCTTTTATATTAATGGCCCATTTTACATTGTGCTTTTTTCAATTCAAAATAAATTTTATCTTCTATTTAATTTTCTTCATTTTAGACTTTAACATTTTGACAATACCTTATGCCTTAAATCATAGGTTCCAAAATCTCTACCTCAAATCACCTAAAGTCTTTGACTAGGTTATTATGGAAAATAAGATGTGAGGGGCCGGCCCGGTGGCGCAGCAGTTAAGTTCACACGTTCCGCTTCTCCGCGGCCCGGGGTTCGCTGCTTCGGATCCCGGGTGCAGACATGGCACCACTTGGCACGCGTCCCACATGGAAAGTAGAGGAAGATGGGTACGATGTTAGCTCAGGGCCAGGCTTCCTCAGCAAAAAGAGGAGGACTGGCAGTAGTTAGCTCAGGGCTAATCTTCCTCAAAATATAAAAAAAAACATAAATAAAAAAAGAAAATAATATGTGAATATACAAATCACTTTACAGTAATTATTTATCTCTTCCATATTTCCTTAATATGGAAGAGGTAAATAATTTCTTACTTTCCACTGGTGATGGCAAATTTTTGTCATATTTCATATTTTGAAAGTTCTTTACTGGACAAAAAGAAATTAAAACAAGACAGAGCAGTTGAAATATGTTGACTTTTCCAAGATAATGTTGTTATTCTTTACCTGCGATCACTGGGTGAAACCTTTTCTCCCTAATTCATTTAACGCCTTTACTAACATCAAACATCCTTGACTATTGCTTTTACAGAACTCACCTGTACTACTAAATTTGCTTTGTATTTCTTACTGTACATTTGCGGTTTAAATCCCACAGTGATGACAGTTCCTCTAGTGTTAAAAGGAAGAAGTTCTCCAACCTGAGGTTTTACAAAAAACTCAGGATCACTGCCAGGTAGGAAGTATGCAGTGAATGGCTCAGGATGTCTGGAAAAAAATATAAATATCAACCTTTAAATTTTATTATTACTCCATTCTCTTGGTGAGAACTTGATAGAGTTTATATCCGGTTGCATTGGACTACTGTTAAACATTAATGCTTCTATGCAGCTGTGAGTCTGATATTTGTTACTTGATGGAAGGCCTACAGAATAATAGTGAGGAAGCATTTTTAAAATTACTAAAGAGTATAATTCTCCCCAGGGTAACAAAATGGAATCTTAAAGATTTTGTCAATCACATCTTATATTTACAGTCTACAAAGAATAAAATGCTGTCTCTATAAAAATTGGAAGAACTCGATGTCCCAAATGAAAAATCAATCATTTATAAATAAATTCATATCTAAAATGCCTGATCACAAAAGCTATCATAAAGCCTTTGTTTTTACTACTATTCCAATGTGATATTTGCTCACTCTCCTTTAGCTTTCCAATTGCTAAGTCAGGTGAAAGAACTTTAGGTTCATTAAAGATTCAAGTAACTATCTTCATGTCAAAGATTATTATATTTGAGGTGAAGACTGTGAAAGTTGAGGAACTTCTTAGTAGTATAGAGCAGGAGAGAGGCACAGTACATGGGAGGTTGTAGGTGAGGAATTTAAAATCCAACAGACAGGGAAGATGCAGGTAGAAGGTAAAGAACAGTTTCCTAGAACAGATAAAACTGAAATGATACCAAGCATCTTTTCTGACCACAACAGTCTGAAACCAGAAATCAACTACAGGAAGAAAATCAGAAAAGACACAAATATATGAAGATTAAACAAAATGCTACTGGAACAACGATTGGTTCAATGAAGAAATCAAAGAAGAAACCCAAAAATACTTGGAGACAAATGAAAATAAAAATACAACATTCCAAAAATTTATGTGATACAGCAAAAGTGGTTCAAAGAGGGAAGTTTATAGCAATACAGGGTTCCCTCAACAAATAAGAAAAATCTCAAATACACACTCTGACAGTGCACCTAAAGGAACTGGAAAAAGAAGAACAAACAAAGCTGCAAATCAGTAGAAGGAAGGAAATAATAAAAATCAGGGTGGAGATAAATGAAATAGAGACTAAAAAAAAAAAAATAGAAAAAATACCAATGAAACAAAGAGCTAGTTCTTTGAAAAGATAAACAAAATTGACAAATCTTTAGCTAGACTCACCAAAAAAAAAGAGAGAGAAAGCTCAAATAAAATCAGAAATGAAAGACAAGAAATTACAATGGACACCTCAGAAATACAAAAGATTATAAGAGAATACTACAAAAAGCTATACACCAACAAATTGAATAATCTAGAAAAAATGAATAAATTCTTAGATTCATACAACCTTCCAAAACCGAATCAAGAAGAAATAGAGAATTTGAATAGACCAATCCCTGGTAAGGAGATCAAAAGAGTAATCAAAAAACTCCCCAAAATAAAAGTCCAGGACCAGACAGCTTCCCTGGTGAATTCTACCAAACATTCAAAGAAGACTTAATACCTATCCTTCTCAAACTCTTCAAAAAACTGAAGAGGAGGGGAAGCTTCCTAACTCATTCTATGAAGCTAACATTACCCTGATACCAAAACCAGAGAAGGACAACACAAAGAAAGAAAATTCCAGGCCAATATTACTGATGAACATCGATGCAAAATCCTCAACAAAATACTAGCAACTCAAATACAACAATACATTAAAAAGATCATACACCATGATCAGATGTGATTTATTCCAGGGATGCAGGGATGGTTCAACATCTGCAAAACAATCAATGTGATACACCACATTAACAAAATGAAGAATAAAAATGACATGATCATCTCAATAGATGCAGAGAAAGCATTTGACAAGATATAGCATACATTTATGATAAAAACTCTGAATAATCAGTAGCATTTCTATACTCTAACAACGAACTAACAGAAAAAGAACTCAAGAACTCAATCCCATTCACAATCACAACAAAAAGAATAGAATACCTTGGGGTGAATTTAGCCAAGGAAGTGAAAGACCTATACAACGAAAACTACAAGACTTTCCTGAAAGAAATTGATGACGACATAAAGAGATGGAAAGACATTCCATGCACATGGATTGGAAGAATAAACATAGTGAAAATGTCCATACTACCTAAAGCAATCTACAGATTCAATGCTATCCCAATCAGAATCCCAATGATGTTCTTTACAGAAATAGAACAAAGAATCCTAAAATTCATATGGGGCAACAAAAGACCCCGAATTGCTAAAGCAATCCTGAGAAAAAAGAACAAAGCTGCAGGCATCACAATCCCTGACTTCAAAGCATACTACAAAGCTACAGTAGTCAAAACAGCATGGTACTGGCACAAAAACAGGTGCACAGATCAATGGAACAGAATTGAAAGCCCAGAGATAAAACCACACATCTATGGACAGCTAATCTTCAACAAAGGAGCTGAGGGCCTACAATGGAGAAAAGAAAGTCTCTTCAACAAATGGTGCTGGGAAAACTGGACAGCCACATGTAAAAGGATGAAAATTGACCATTCTTTTTCACCATTCACAAAAATAAACTCAAAATGGACCAAAGACCTAAAGATTAGAACTGAAACAATAAGTCTTCTAGAAGAGAATATAGGCAGTACACTCTTTGACATCAGCATCAAAAGAATCTTTTTGTACACCATAACTCCTCAGACGAGGGAAACAATAGAAAGAATAAACAAAGGGGACTTCATCAGTCTAAAGAGCTTCTTCAAGACAAGGGAAAACAGGATTGAAACAAAAAAAACCCCACTAGTTGGGAAAAAATATTTACAAGTTATATATCAAAGGGTTAATCTCCATAATATATAAAGAACGCACACAGCTCAACAACAAAAAAATCAAACAACCCGATCAAAAAATGGCCAGGGGACATGAACAGACATTTCTCCAAAGAAGATATAAGGATGGCAAATAGACACATGAAAAGATGCTCAGCATCACTAATCATCAGGGAAATGCAAATCAAAACTATACTAAGATATCACCTTACACCTGTTAGAATGGCAAAAATAACCAAAACAAAAAGTGACAAATGTTGGAGAGGTTGTGGAGAAAAAGGAACCCTCATACACTGTTGGTGGGAATGCAAACTGGTGCAGCCACTAAGGAAAACAGTATGGAGATTTCTCAAAAAATTAAAAATTGAAATACCATATGACCCAGTCATCCCACTACTGGGTATCTCTCCAAAGAACTTGAAATCAGCAATTCCAAAAGTCCCATGCACCCCTATGTTCATCGCAGCATTATTTGCAATAGCCAAGACGTGGAAGCAACCTAAGTGCCCATCAACTGATGACTGGATAAAGAAGACATGGTATATATATATATATATATATATATATATATATATATATATATATACAATGGAATACTACTCAGCCATAAAAAAGGACAAAATCATCCCATTCACAACAACATGGATGGACCTTGAAGGTATTATGTTAAATGAAATAAGCCACATAGAGAAAGACGAACTCTGTATGACTCCACTCATAGGTGGAAGTTAGCATATAGACAAAGAGAACTGATTGGTGGTTACCAGGGGAAAGCGGGGGTTGGGGGAGGGCACAAAGGTGAAGGGTGCACCTACAACATGACTAACAATAATGTACAACTGAAATTTCACAAGGTTGTAAACTATCATAATCTTAATAAAAAGTTAAAAAAAAACCCTCTGAATAAAATGGGTATAGAAGGAAAGTATCTCAACATAATAAAGGTCATATAGAACAAAGCCACAGCTAATATCATACTCAATGGAGAAAAACTGAAAGCTATCCCTCTAAGAACAGGAACGAGACAAGGATGCCCACTTCAACACTCTTATTTAACATAGTATTGGAACTCCTAACCAGAGCAATCAGGTAAGAAAAAGAAATAAAAGGGATCCAAAATGGAAAGGAAGAAGTGAAACGGTCACTATTTGCAGATAACATGATTTAGTATATATAGAAAACCCTAAAGAATCCACCAAAAAGCTTTTAGAAATAATAAATGAATATGGTAAAGTTGCCGGATACAAAATCAACATAGAAAAATCAGTTGCATTTCTATACACTAACAACAAAGTAGCAGAAAGAGAAATTAAGAATACAATCCCATTTACAATTACAACAAAAAGAATAAAATACCTAGGAATAAATTTAACCAAGGAGGTGAAAGACCTGTACACTGAAAACTATAAACCATTGTTGAAAGAAATAGAAGACACAAAGAAATAGAAAGATATTCCATGCTCTCGGATTGGAAGAATTAACATAGTTAAAATGTCCATACTTCCTAAAGCAATCTTCAGATTCAATGCAATCCCCATCAAAGTTCCAATGACACTTTTCACAGAAATAGAACAAAGAATCCTAAAATTTATATGGAACAAAAGACACTGAATAGCCAAAGGAATCCTGAGAAGAAAGAACAAAGCTGGAGGTCACACTCCCTGATTTCAAAATATACTACAAAGCCATAGTAATCAAAACAGTATTGTACTGGCACAAAAACAGACAGATAAATCAGTGGAACAGAATTGAGAGCCAAGAAATAAACCCACACATGTATGGATAGCTAATTTTCAACAAGGGAACATACAAGAACATACAATGGAGAAAGGAGGGTTTCTTCAATAAATGGTGTTGGGAAAACTGGACAGCCACATGCAAAAGAATGAAAGTAGGCCATTATCTTACACCATACACAGAAATTAACTCAAAGTGGATTAAAGACTTGATTGTAAGACGTGAAACCATGAAACTTATAGAACTTCTAGATGAGACAGTATGCTCATCATCATTGGTCTTAGCAGAATATTTTCAAATACCATGTCTGACCAGGCAAGGGAAACAAAAGAAAAAATAAACAAATGGGACTACATCAAACTAAAAGCCTTCTGCAGAGCAAAGAAGACCATCAACAAAACAAAAAGACAGCCAAACAATTGGCAGAAGATATTTGCAAACCTAATATCTGATAAGACATTAATATCCAAAATATATAAAGAACTCACACATCTCAACAACAAAAAACCTAACAATCCAACTACAAAATAGGCAAAAGATCTGAGCAGACATTTCTCCAAAGAAGATATACAGATGGCAAACAGGCATATGAAAACATGTTCAGCATCACTAATTATTAGGGAAATGCAAACCAAAACTACAACGAGATATCACCTCACACCCATCAGAATGGCTATAATTAACAAGACAAGAAATAACAAGTGTTGGAGAGGATGTGGAGAGAAGGGAACTCTCATACACTGCTGGTGGGAGTGAAAACTGGTTCAATCTCTATGGAAAACAGTACGGAGCTTCCACAAAAAATTAAGAATAGAACTACCATATGATCCAGCTATTCCACTGCTGCATATTTATCCAAAGAACACAAAAACATGAATGCTTAAAGATATATGCACCCCTATGCTCACTGCAGCATTATTTACAATAGCCAAGACTTGGAAGCAACCTAGGTGCCCATCAAGGGACAAAAGGATAAAGAAGATGTGGTATATATAAACAATGGAATACTACTCAGCCATAAAAAGGATAAATCTGGCCATTTGTGACAACATGGATGGACCTTGAGAGTATTATGCTGAGCAAAATAAGTCAGAGGGAGAAAGTCAAATACTGTTTGATCTCATTCATAAACAGGAGGTAAAAACAACAACAGATAAACACATAGAGACAGAGATTGGATTGGTTGTTACCAAAGGGGAAAGGGGGAGGGAGGAGAGCGAAAGGGGCAGGTAGGCACTTGTCTATGGTGATGGCTGGTAATTAGTCTTTGGGTGGTGAACATGATGTAATCTACACAGAAATCTAAATAGAATGATATACACTTGAAGTTTATATAATGTTATAACCCAATGTTACTTCAATAAAAAAAATAAAGTTTCATAATCTACCCCCCAAAATAAATAAATAAATAAACTTAGGTAAATTGCACTTAAAAAAAAAAAAGAGATCCCCAACAATCCCCCACTGCATACTGTGAAGATATAAATGTTTTCCAAAAGATTGTTACTTAGCCTGATAATTTTATAGAAGAATTGCAAAAATATAGTTGCTTTACTCATTTCCTGACCCAAATGAGTTTAGTCCTATGACTACAAAAATAATTTATTAATCGTGTCACTCATATATTAAAACTTCTCTAAATATTATCCATTACTTCAAAGTACAATCTTGTGGTTTAAGCTCTTGTTTGCCACATATACTATAAACCTACTGGAAGTATTTTTTTAAACCATTAACAAAGCTGTTGCTTTAACATAAAGCAATATTTATATCCTTTCCTTTAATGAAGAAAAACAGTAATATCTTTGGATTGTTATGAAAAAGGTAAAGGATATTTCTGGACTCAAGAGTCGAGAATTTTACATCATGGTTCCTCCCTTTTCTTTTTCTTAACTAAGCCCAATGATTACATCTTACGAGGAAACATTAGGGCTCTGGACACCTATCGAACTCCTATCAGCAAATTACATTTCTGCCAGATAAATCGCTTCCCCCCAAAGCATATGTTTTGAAAGTTGATCATTCATGCATTTTGCCATCAAGAGTTGCAATGTCTAGAGATATCACATTTACTGAGAAAGTGTTTAAATGGCCATTTTAAATTTTCCATTAAGGACAATAAGATATTTTATATATATATCTCAGTAAACACTAGTATAGACAATGAAACTCTATATGGAACAGAAAATTAAAATACACAATAAGTGTTACTGTGTTCATAAATCTAATAATACTAGTATGTGTTAATAAATACTAATATGATCCATATATCTATTTAATATTTAATTTTCTAATGCTTGTGATTTCTGAATAGCTGACTAGGTTGATCCTTGAGATGTTTCTCTCTATTCTAATTTCATGAATTTATTCATTTATTCACTATTTATTGAAGTCCTATAAGGTATAAAACACTTTACCAAATGCTGATGTTGTGCTCTAGAATCTCATGCTCTTGAAGAATGAGAGCTAAAAAAAGACATCAAATATTTACTCTAATTCTTGACTACAGAACAGACTTATGAGCACAGAGGAATAGAACAGGTAGGTGTGCAATAACCATTGCATTAATAAATCAGAAATGGTCACCCACCACATTATTCTGCTCTGTCCTTCAGGCATGATAAACGAATAGAATCACAGACACCAGGAGCCCTATGGTCCTCTAGTTAGGTACTTCTGAATAGATGCCAATTCAGCCTTACCTGCTCCCCGTCTCCCCATGGCACTCCAAACTCCAGCAGTTCTAACTACTTGCAGTTCCTTCAGTGGGACTCATTGTCTCGCCCCTCTGGAACTCTGCAACACTATACCCTCCTCCTGGAACTCCTTCACTCCCTTCCTTGCTCTGCCCCACAAATGGTGACTTAACCTTCAAGACTCAGTTTAAAATGTCTGTTGTTTGAAATAATTCATCAAGCATCTATGTAGTGAGTTTGCAAAGATGAATAAAACATGGTCGCATGTGGAACTCACTTTCTATACAGTAAAATATAATCGAAATAAAACACCACCTTTCCACATGCTTATTCCCTAATGATATATAATAATTATAAAGCTCTATCTTCTTTGTATTTGCCTGCAGCAAACAGCATGCCTCTTAGTTGATTTCACACCTAAATTAATATTTATTGAATACTAACTTTGATTCAATCATTTACAGGAGAAAAACATATTAAAATCTCATAATTCTTCAAAATAAATGACCATATTGTAAGTTTCATTATGGTTTTATATTTTAATATTCAGGTAGAGTGCCATTTTGTTCTCTTCCACACAACAGTAATTTTTCTAAGTGAACACTTGCATCATATTGGCCTAACTGGAATATTTATCTTTGGAAATTCTGTTGAATAAATAAGTAATTCTAAATTATTTTTCTAAGGTTGAGGCATTACTAGATATTTAATAAGAGGTAAGAACTAATTCTGAACAAAGTCCAGCACTGGAAATGTAAAGGACACAGGACAAATTTCAAAAAAATAAATTCTATATATTGCCTAAGGAATAACTAAGGAATTATATATATATAACCTGACTAGGAAAATAAGGAAAATGCACTAAAAACCAACAACAGAAACAATTATTGGTTTACACAGTGCTATAGGAGTTTAAGGTTTGAATGGTCAAGTAAGATTATATTGTGATGAGAAGAACAATGAGTAGAATTTAGAAAGTTGGAGAGGAGTTAAGAAGGGCATTTTAGAAGCAGAAAGAAAATGAACACAGGTGAGGAGTAATGGACAAGACAGGCTCTGAGAACAGTGCCTTTTTTTCCTAAGACTGAAGCATAAGATCTGTTTCAGACAGCAGAGAGAGGAAATCTGGAAGGTCAGAGTGGGCTAGGACCGTGAACAGCCTGCATAATTTGGATGCCACCTTGGGTAAGCAACAGGGAACTGTCAAATGCTCTTGCCAAGGAAAGTCACATGTTAATAACATCATTTTAAGGAGATTGGTTTTACTGCAATGTATAAAATGGCATGGAATGAAAGGGACTACATACAGGCAGAGAATCTAATGAGGTAATTTCAATAGCTCAAAATGAAGTGAAAACCATCTGAGCTAGGATGATATTACTGAGATAAAATATGTATAATGATTAAGAGTAGCAAATGTAACAACATTGGGTATAAATGAAAAACACAATTTGGGAGGCTTATTTTCAACTTTTTTTTCTTTTTTTTTGCCAATATGGCATTTGAGGAAATTATTGGTTATGTTGCAATCAGTTGAAACTATTTCACTAGCCCGGAAAAACTTTTTGAATGCATTAAATCAACTTACATGTAAACAAAAATATCTAATAACTTGAAATATCTTTGGAAGTTGTTGAATAAGACTATAACAGACTCAAGATGGCTAAGCGAAACCCAGTCCTATCAAATGTGAGAACTCCAAATATTACAGGGGATTATACATTTAACTGTCCATCATTCATTTTGAACTAAGTCCATAGAATATATTCATGCATGCCCAGTACCTTTGTAAAGTTAGTTTCTATGGTGAATACACAGACTAGCATGAGCCATCATGAAACACAGGCAGGCGACTCATTAGTTTTAGAAATGAAGGAAACCAATAAATTAAGTGCTGCCTTCTCATATTCCACTTCTCAGGTCTTGTGCAGCATAAGTGGGGAATGTGCTTACTATGACCCAGTAACAGGAAACCCTTCTTTCTCCACTCATCAAAGCTTAGCTTTCTGTGTTCAGTAGATAACCTTACTCTCATTAAGAAGGGATCTGACCTACACAGACCCTGTAGTGAAGAAAGTTAGAGTAATTACCATTAGACCCTAGTCAGCACTTTACATATAGAATTTCAGGGAACATTTATATGCAACTATAGTGTATTTAAAATATATTGTACAGGATTCACTTCCAGTTGACTGGGTGAGGTTAACAAATCTTCTCCCCCAAAAGCAACTATAAAGCTGGACAATGACCACGTTAAAAATGACCATTTCAGCATTCTGGAAATTGAGCAAATGTATACAACAGACGGAGAGGTGCTTATTCATGAAAACTACAGAACTTCAAATATGAATAGTGTAAGAAGTCACAGGCAAAAGACTACATATTGGAATTCCAGTTTCCAGATCCACATGGAAGGAGCTTGGAAGTCACCACTCCATTCTAACAAGTGAAAAGCTGAACAGACTGAAAAATCAACAAATCCTCTTGGATCCAAAAGAGAGGGGAAGAAGCAGGGTAAACTGCTGATCTCAAGATTAGACAGAAAGGCAAATACAGGGAGGCACGGCTTACTGGAGCAGAGTCATGAGTGGAAACTGCCACAGGAACCAATATCAAGGTAGGAAAACCTGAACCGTTACTGACGAATTGCTGGAGGCTCAGTGTTGACAAGTCTGGGAGTTAAAAATTCCATAGGACCCAGTCACAGGGAGGCCCCCAAAATATTCTGAAGTTTATCTCCAGTACCTTGAGCATATTCCCACAGTAAATATCAGAGAAAAATTCCTTTGGGCTTCTTGCAGTGAAAGGGGGAAGGGAACCATTTTAAAATACCCCAGAGCACTCTGTTCTTCCTAACAAGGTCTACCCTCAGGGGAAACTAATTAACCAGAGCCTAACCTGCTGAGGTACTATCAGAGCCTAACTGACCTGAGGAAGGGAAATACCCAACTTCAGCCCAATCTAGTCATTCTGTCCCACCTAAGAGGGGAGAAAAAATGAGAAACACTCATGGAGTTCAGTCCAGAGGCAGAGGCTCACTAAAAGAGTGAAAACTAATCATAGGACTATAGAACTCTTCGTCTCTCCACACACCACAACACCATGTTACTAAAAACCTATTTACACCAGTTTTCTTTTACCCAGTATATCAAGTCTGGTGATCAAGAAAAAAATTGCAAGACATACCAAGAGGCAAAAAACACAATTTGAAGAGACAGAGCAAACATCAGAAACAAACATGGCAGGGATGCTGGAATTATTAGAAGGGAAATTTAAAACAATTGAGATTAATATGCTAAAGGACAATGGATAAAGTAGACAGCATGCAAGAACAGATGAGCAATGTAAGCAGAGAGATGCAAATCTTAAGAAAGAACCAAAAAGACATGCTTGAGATAAAAAACACTAACATAAATGAAGACTGCCTTTGATGGGCTTATTAGTAGACTGGACACAGCTGAGGAAAGAATCTCTGAGCTAGAGGATATAGCAATAGAATCCTTGAAAACTGAAAAGCAAAGAGAACAAAGACTGAAAAAAACAGAACAGAATATCCAAGGACTGTGGGACAACTACAAAAGGTGTAACACAGATGTAATGGGAATACCAGAAAGCAAAGGAAGAGAGGAAAGAACAGAAGAAATATTTGAAACAATAATGACTGAGAATTTCCTCAAATTAATGACAGACATCAAATCACAGATGCAGAAAGCTAAGAGAACACAAAGCAAGATAAATGCCAAAAAACCCACTACATCTAGGCATATCATTTTCAAATCACAGAAAATCAAAGATAAAGAAAAAATGTTGAAAGAAGCCAGAGGAAAAAAGAATCTTACATATAGAGGGACAAAGATAAAAACTGCATCTGACTTCTCAGAAACCATGCAAGCAAGAGAATACAGGCATACCTAGGAAATGTTGCAGGTTTAGTTCCATGCCACTGCCATTAAGTGAATATCACAATAAAGCGAGTCATATAAATTTTTTGATTTCCCAGTGCATATAAGTTGTGTTTATACTATACTGTAGTCTACTGAGTGTGCAATAGCATTATGTCTAAAAAAATGATGTACATGCCCTAATTAAAAAAAACTTTATTGCTTAAAAGTCACATTATGGGAAAAGTAGTGCCAATAGACTTGTTCAATGCAGAGTTGCCACAAACCTTCAATTTATAAAAAACACAATATCTGTGAAGCACAGTAAAACAAAGTATACCTGTAAAGCACTTAAAGTTTAGAGAATAAACAAAAAAACCCCCATCAATCTAGAATTCTAAACCCTTTAGAAATGTCCTTCAGAAGTGAAGGAGATATGAAGACTTTCTCAGACAAACAAAAATGGAGAGAATCTGTAACAAGGAGACCTGTCTTGCAAGAAAGGTTGAGTTCTATGGAGAGAAGGAAAATAATATAGGTCATAAACTTGGATCTACATCAAGAAAGGAAAAGCATGGAAGAAGGAATAAGTGAAGGCAAAATAAAAACTTTATTTTTCTTATTCTTAATTGATCTAACAGATAACAGCTTGTTCAAATAATAACAGCAGTGATATATTCAAGTATTTATGCTTATGTACATATATTGTGTGTGTGTATATATATCTTATGTATACTTATAAATAAGTGAAATAAATTATAGCAGTGAAACAAGGGATGGGAGGAAAGAATTAGGATTGTTTTGTTATTATAAAGTACTCACATTACCTGTGAAGTGTATAGTGTTATTTGAAAGTGGACTTGCACTACTTGTAAACGTATATTGTAAACTCTAGGGCAATCACTAGAAAAAGTAAAAAAGAAATATATGTAAAAAAGGAGAAAAAATGAATCATATAAAATGTTCAATTAAAACCACATAAGGCAGATACAGAATGGAAGACAAAAATAGGTACAAAGAACAAGGGCAACAAATAGAAAATAGGAATGAATATGGAAGATATTAATCCAGCTGTATCAATAATCACTTTGAATGTCAATGGTCTAAAAACACCAATTAAAAGACAGAAATTGTCAGGGTGGATCAAAAAACGTGAACTAACTATATGTTATCTACAAGAAACCCACTTTAAATATAAAGACACATATAGATTAAAAGTAAAGGAATGGAGAAAAATATACCATGCTAACACAATCAAAACAAAGCAGGAGTAACTATATGAATTTCAGACAGAGTAGACTTCAGAGCAAGGAAAGTTATCAGCGATAAAGAAGGGCATCACATAATAATGAAGAGGTCAGTTCTCTAAGAAGGCATAACAATTCTTAACATGTATGCCCCTAACAACAGAGCATCATTACATGAGGCAAAAACTGATAGAACTGCAAGGAGAAATAGAAAAATCCACTATCATAGTTGGAGACTTCAGCACCTGTCTCTCAGTAATACATAGATCCAGCGGGCAGAAAATCAGTAAAGACATAGTTGAACTCAGCAATACCATCAATCAACCGGATATAATTAACATCTATAGACCGCTTCATCCAACAACAGCAGAATTCACACTTTTCTCAAGCTCACATGGAACATTCATCAAGAGAGACCACATTCTGGGCCATAAAACACACCTTAACAAATTTAAAGGAATAGAAATCATACAATGTCTGCTCTCAGACCACAGTGGAATCTAACTAGAAATCAATAACAGAAAGATAACTTGAAAAACTAAAAATATGTGGAAATTAAAGAACACACTTCTAAATAACACATGGGTCAGAGAATAAATCTCAAGAGAAATTAAAAAATATTTTGATCAAAATGAAAAGGAAAACACAACTTACCAAAATTTGTGGAATGCAGTGAAAACAATGCTAGAGGGAAATTTCTAGCACTGAGAGCATATATTAGAAAAGAAGAAAAATTTAAAATCAATAATCTAACTTTCCACCTGAGGAAACTAGAAAAAGAAGAGCAAATTAAACCCAAATTAAACAGAAGAAAATAAACAACAAGAATTAGTGCAGAAATCAATGAAATTGAAAACAGAAAATCAACAGAGAAAATCAATGAAACCATACATATGCTGGTTCTTTGAAAACATCAATAAAACTGGTAAGCCTCTAGCCAGGCAAACTAAGAAAAAAGAGACAGAACACTAATTACTGATATCAGAAACGAAAGAGGGGACATCACTACAGATCCCATGGAAATTAAAAGGATAACAACAGAATACTATGAACAATTCTAGGCCAACAAATTTGATTTCCTGGATGAAATGGACCAATTCATTGAAAGACACAATCTGCCAAAACTCACACAAGAAGAAATAGATGATCTGACTAGGCCTATATCTATAAAAGAAATTGAATCAATAATTAATAACCTTCCCCAAAAGAAAGCAGCAGGTCCAGATGGGTTTACTAGTAAATTCTACCAAAGATTTAAGGAAGAAATTATACCAATTCTCTATAATCTCTTTCAGAGGATATAAGCAGAGGAAATACTTCCTAACTCATTCTATGAGTCTAGCATTACCCTAATAGCAAAACCAGGCAAAGATACTACAAGAAAAGAAAACTAAATACCTATATCTCTCATGAACATAGATGCAAATATCCTTAACAAAGTATTAGCAAACTGAATCCAAAAATATATAAAAAGAATTAATACACCATGCCCAAATGGGATTTATCCCAGCTATGCAAGACTGGTTCAACATTTGAAAATCAACTAATGTAATCCAGCACATCAACAGACTAAAAAAGAAAAATTACACAATCATATAAATAAAGGCAGAAAAAGCATTTGACAAAATCCAACACTCATTAATGATAAAAGTTCTTAATAAACTAGGACTAGAGGGGAACTTCCTCAACCTAATAAAGACAATCTACAAAAATCCTACAGCTAACATCGTACTTAATGGGGAGAAACTCACAACTTTCCCTAAGATCAGGAAGAAGACAAGGGTGTCCCCTCTCACCATTCATTTTCAACATTGTACTGGATAACCTTGGTAATGCAATAAGGCAAGAAAAGAAAATAAAGGTATACAGATTGAGAAGGAAGACATAAATCTGTCTTTATTTCCAGATTACATGATCATCTATGTAGATAATCTCAGAGTCAACAGTAAAACTGGAACTAATAAGTGATCATAGCAAGGTTTTAGGATACAAGATTAATATACAAAAGTCACTTGCTTTCCTATATACCATCAATGAACAAATGAAATTTGGAATTAAAAGGGTAAGACCATTTTCATTAGCAACCCCCAAAATGAAATACTCAGGTATAAATCTAACAATATGTACAAGATCTATATGAGGGAAACTACAAAACTCTGATGAACAAAATCAAATAAAAAATAAATAAATGAAGAGATATTTCATGTTCACAGATAGGAAGACTCAATATTGTCAAGATATCAGTCTTCCCAATTTGATCTATAGATTTATGCAATCCCAATCAAAATCTCAGGTAGTTATTTTATGGATATCAACAAATGGATTCTAAAGTTTATAAGGAGAGGCAAAAGACTCAGAATAGCCAGATCAATACTGAAGGAGAACAACAAAGTTGGAAGACTGACACTCCCTGACTTTAAGACTTACTCTAAAGCTACAGTAATTAAGACAGTGTGGTATTGGTGAAAGAATAGACAAATAAATCAATGGAACATAAAAGAGCCCAGAAATAGACCCATGTAAATATAATCAACTAATCTTTGTCAACGGAGCAAAGGCAATACAATGGAACAACAAATGGTGCTAGAACAACTGGACATCCACATGCAAAAAAAATGAATCTAGATACAGACCTTACACTTTTCACAAAAATTAACTCAAAATGGATCCTAAATCTAAATGTAAAACAGAAAACTTTAAAACCTCTAGAAGATAATATAAGAGAAAACCTAGAAGACCTTGGGTATGGTGATGCTTTATTAGATACAACAGGAAAGACATAATTCGTGAAAGAAATAAGTGATTAGCTGGACTTCATTAAAATTAAAAACTTCTCCTCTGTGAAGGACAATATCAAGGGAATTAGAAGAGAAGCTAGAGACTGGGAGAATACATTTGCAAAATACACATCTGATAAAGGACTGTTATCAAATATATACAAAGAACTCTTAAAACTCAATAGTAAGAAAACAAACAACCGCATTGAAAAATGGG
The DNA here is from genome assembly GCF_041296265.1 of Equus caballus. NCBI lineage: Eukaryota > Metazoa > Chordata > Mammalia > Perissodactyla > Equidae > Equus > Equus caballus. Next base: position 29,897,564 of record NC_091715.1, on the reverse strand, counting down.
CCAAAGATCTTATCAGATACCTCACCAAAGAAAATATACAGATGGCAAGTAAGCATTTGAAAAGACACATGACATCACATGTCATAGAGAAATGCAAACTAAAACTATAATGAGATACCACTACACTTCTATTAGAATGGCCAAAATCCAGAACACTGGCACCATCAAATGCTGGCAAGGAGGTAGGGCAACAGGAACTCTCATCCATTGTTGGTGGGAGTGCAAAATGGTACAGCCACTTTGGAAGACCGTTTTGCAAATTCTTACAAAACTAAATATATTCTTACCACAGGATCGAGCAATCACGCTGCTTTGTATTTACCCAAAAGAGTTGAAAACATATCCACACTAACACCTGCACCCAGTCGTTTATACCAGCTCTATTCATAATTGCCAAAACTTGGAAGCAACCAAAATTTTCTTCAGTAGGTGAACGGATAAATAAACTGTGGTATATACAGACAGTGGAATATTATTCAATGCTAAAAAGAAATGCACTATAAAGCCATGAAAAGACATGGATAAACCTCAAATGTAAATTACTAAGCAAAAGAAACCAATCTGGAAAGGCTACATACTATATGATTCCAATTATATGACATTCTGGAAAAGGCAAAACTATGGAGACAATAGAAAGATCAGCGGTTGCCAGGGGTGGGGAGAGAGATGAATAGGGAGAGAGCATGGAGGAATTTTAGGGCAGTGAGAACACTTTGTATGATATTATAATGATGGATATATGTCATTATACTTTTGTCCAAACACGTAGAAGGTACAACACTAAGAGTGAACCCTAAGGTAAACTGAGGACTTTGGGTGATTATGATGCGTCAATGTAGATCCATCCTTGTTAAAAAATCTATCATTCTGGTGAATGACGTTGATATTGGGAGAGGCTATGTATGTGTGGGGACAGGAAGTGTATGAAAAATCTCTCTACCTTCTTCTCAATTTTGTTGTAAACCTAAAATTGCTAAAAAAAAAAAAGTTAAAAAAAGACTATATATTGAGTGATTTTATTTATATGCAATATCCAGAAAGGCAAGGTTATAGAGACAGAAAGCAAATCACTGGTTGTCTGAGACTGGGAGAGAGTGCAGGGGATGACTGCAAAGGGGCTTGAGGGAAATTTGGGGGGAGATGGGAAAGTTCTAAACCTGGAATGTGGCTATGATTACAAATTCTATAGATTCTCAAAAAATTAAAGCAATACACACTTACAATGGGTGACTTTTATGGTATGTATGTTATACCTCAAAAAAGCTGTAAAAATATACTTTATGTGTGAGATAGGCAAAAGTATCGTTTTTCAAAAATTTATCTTATTGAGGTCACATTGATTCACAACATTATATAAATTTCAGATGTACATCATTATATTTCGACTTATGTGTAAATTAAATTGTGTTCACCACCAAAAGTCTAGCTTCCATCCATCACTGTACATGGATGGACCTTGAGTGTATTATGTTAAGCGAAAAAAGTATTGTTATCATGTTATCTATGTTATTACAAGTATCACAAAGATATCTATGGTTGAGCAGAATAATAATATAGAAAATGGAGTCAACATAGATTACTCAATCATCTTTGTTTAGTCAAACCACTTGACAATCCAACACCATTAAATTTACTGAAAGACATTCCATCTATCTTTGAAAAAATACAGTAAAATATCCTTTGAAAAGTAAATAGAAATATTATCCTAAATTTTAATAAATAACTATTTACTTTTGCTTCTCATTTTTTGGTCTTCATGTTGTAGAACCTATTTTCCTATTTTTAAATAAAAAACTATGAAATATATAAAGCTTTGATTCATAGAAGCAATACTGCTCTGACTTAACCAGCAAAAGATGACATAATAGAATTTTCTGTCTTAAATTTTCTCAGTTCAGCATAAATTACATTCACAAAACCAGTTACATAATTTTGCTTGATATATTACCTTGTCTGACTTGTCAGCCTGAAGTCAATAGTAGATTCCTTAAATAAACCAACTCCTTCAATATCAATGACATCGTCCACATCAGGCTGAGAAGCAACTAACGTTATGGGAAACTTCCAGATCCCATCTGTTATGCACTCTATTTTCAGTGAAATATGAGACCTTGAATAGAAAAAGAGATTATAAAGGATACCACAGGAAAATTAGCAAAGAGAATATAAGATAGTAGATCGATATCTGAGATGAAAATGTAAGCAATCCCTGTGGTTTCAGTAAAAACACTGGGATTTTTCATTCTTAAAAAAAAAAAGTAGATGACTGTTAACTACATTCAGGAATAATTTTTAGGTCACAGGTTATATTATTCTCCTCATAAGGTAATTATTTTGTAGTACATCTTATCTACTCTCTAGTTATTTACTAAGAACCAGTAGCATATGCAAAATTGACTCCATGAACTTTCTGTACCCAGCATAGAATATCAGAATATTTAAGAATCTAAGGGGAGTTCAGCAAATGGATTCAAGTGTTACACCAATAGGTATTCCATATGGGAATTTTCTGCCCAAAATGAGACACTGTGAGAAAGTTTTTTCAACTCTTTCTTCACACAGAAAAATTATATTTTCTGTGAACACTTGCAAAGCCCCATAAAACTGACAAACTGAAGCTTTTAAGAAATTCAATTGCATTTGACAAAGACCACAAACACCTCACGGGGTAACATATAACTGAGTGGCAGTTGAATTAAAGAGAGTAGAGACGGCTTGCCTGAGCATTTGGCTATGAAGAGTGGAGCCACAGGGAAGTTGCCGGAGTTGAGGACTGGTTACCTGTTTGTTTGCTTGCTTAGCGGGGAAATGACTCAAACATGTGATGGTGTGGTTGCAATATCACATGTCAGGATTGGACAAAGAAATTAAAATCCTCTTATCTAAAACTGTCAGAGAGAACAGTTCTGGAACTCCTATCCTTGTTAGATATGACTATAAAGTTATTCTACCATTTGGGGAACAATTGGAGAATATCTTACCAAATTTGAAAGTTGCACACACTAAATCAGCAATTTCACTATTAGTAATTTCCCCCAGAGATATGCCTCAAAGATTTCAAGAAGTGATGTGTATGAGGATGTTCATTGCTTCATTATTTATGCTATCAAAAAACCGGTACTAAAATTTTAAAAATATTCCTTCAATAGAGTGCCGCTAACAATAAAGTATATTGCATTAAAACAGTGGGATACTAAGCAGGATAATTAGCCCATGGTGACTGATATATCATCTTAAACTTATACCCAAAATGTAAACCCTAAACCTATACCTCTCTCACACTCTCCTGTCTTAGTAAATGAAACTGTATTCCTCTCAGCACTGTTTCAAGAGCGCTAATTCAGTAACTGGTCTTCCCACTTCTACTCTTGCCATCCCACAAGGAGGAGAGGACTTCCACAAGTTTGAGCTATTGTTTTATTTTGGTTTTTCTTATCTAATTCTGTATCTACCTTTCAACCATCTCAAATTCATTTGGAGCAAGAAACAGCAGAAGTAATGAATATGTACCTGTATGCACAAAATAGAATCGTTACACTACATCAGACCATCATAGAGCACTTACAGAATTTTATGAATCCTGTACACAAATTGTCCTAAATCAGTCCCCCCCCCAATTTATCCTTCAGTCATTTCCAATCATTTCTGGCATAAAAGACAAATTTATACGCTCAAGACCCCGTGTGATGGGATCCTGGCCAAACTCTCCAACCTTACTTTCTCCTTTGCTCACTGTGTTAGAGAAACATTGGCCTCCTTACTATTCACTGTTCATACCAAACATTTCCTGGTCCCACAGCCTCTGTTTCAAATACCCTTCCAAGCTCTTCTCATCTGTAAGGTATTCGTTCAGAAATCTCCTGTCCACAGAAGCCTAACTGTCCACCTTGTGTGATGTACATCCTTCATAGCTCTCTATTTCTCCTTATTTATTTCCTTCTTGGAACAATCTAAAATGTTGTCGTTTACTTATACATTTCTCTCTTATCTATTACTCTCACTAGACTATATACTCCAATAGTGCAGGGATTTTGTTTCTTTTGTAGATGCTAAATGATTTTTAACAAATGGACGGACATGTTCAAATGAACAATGCTGAATAGTTCCATTCAGCAGACCAATTCTCTGAGTTAGTGGGAAGCCACTGAGTCACCCTGTTTGTCCCAAAGCCGAGGAAGACTACCCAGTTTCAGCGATAACTCAGCGAACCATTTTATGGTCAATACTGTGGATGCCTAACAGTGTTCATATATGATATTTCCTATGCCAAGTTGTCTCTCCCAAACTCTGTGAAATAGAACTTTAGGTTCTCATTCTGTTCATCTCTTGAGCAGGTGAAAAGTTCCAGGAAAAAGTCAAGCTAGGATAATCATTATTTCTAAAGACACCCTAAGACAAATTATATCTATCATTTCTCTATTTTAAAAAAAAATGTTTAGACCTGTATTAAGTTAGAATCATCAGACTCATTTATGACAATATTAACTATTGATCTCTTAAGTTTTTGTATTGGACTCGATTTTTATTGAAAGAAAAGGTCAAGACCTTTAGGAATAATATCCACACCCTTTCTTTTGGTAAATTCACCATTTAGGGCTCTGACCATTATTTTTATTATATACAATACTATTCTGTGAAAAGATAGATGTGAAAAATTACCTGTATTTATCATTGTGAAACAATGTTATATTTTCTTTTTAGCAAAACGTGAAAATTTTGTCTTTTTACCTTGCCAACCAAGAAGAGAAGAGTTGAATTCGATGCTTATTTTAATTATCAAGGTAAAGCATGGTTTGGGTATAATTATTTTCTTATTATTCTTTTTCATATTTAGAGCTATTGGTTTTATTTTGTTTTTTCTTACTTAACTGTGTGTCTTGCAGTAAACCACTTCAAATACACATAAATGACAAAAGTAAATAAACATATACATATATGCACAAAACAGAATTATTAAACTCCATCATAACATCACAGAACACTCACAAAAATTTATGAATCATGCATACAAGTTGTCCTAAGTCAGTTTCTCATGTCTTTACCAAGAAGCCCTAAATCACAAAATTTCGAATGAGTATAAATTCACACTGCTTCTGTTCATATTCACCAATGTTAACATTTTCCCTTTCTGGTTGTTGCTAGTACTTCCATATCATTAAAACAATACAATACAAAGCTAAGTGTGAAAAAATGCTAATAAACATAGAAAACTATGAAAACGAAAGAAAAGATAAAAGAGGGTAATGTCAACATTTATAGTGTACTTTCTTCCTGCAGCCTGACTTTATTATTGCTCCCTGAAGATGACTATTGTATCTTTTAGTTATTGGACTACATACTCAAAGCCACTTTAATTACATGCCTGGCTACATCAAATACATAGTTAAACTATAGAAATGATGAAAAGCATAAGTGTTTTTTCATTGCCACGCTGTATTTTGTACTTTGTGTATACTGTGGTTCTGATTGGTATCTTTGCATAAAGACATAAATAAAGGCATGTTTCAGATGTGACATATCACAGTATTTTCAGGTGCTAAATATCAGTTGCCCCAAAAATAAATATAAAGGTACTGGATGAAGTTTCCCAGAGGACAGACATTCAAAGCTCACTATTCTCATAGATTCCAATATGTTCCTCTTAAACCTTACTCGAGGATGTGCAATGTTATGGTCTTGGGTGGTAAAAGGGTAATGATGTAATTGCAAAGCAGAACATAGCTTACACATTTTCATCATTTGAACTGGTTCTGAGAAGTAGTATCAAGAAATATCATGTTGCCAACATACGGCATCAAGTCAGTAATTTTTTTTTAAATTTTACAAAGTAGACTGCTTTCTTTTGTTAGTATTATACCCTAATGACCTTAGGGAGGTCACAATTCATGAGGGATATCTTAGATTTCTACCCATTTAGGTTATTTTTTCTCATCAGAATACTTTTCATAGCTTGATAGCTAGAAATAACCTAGCCCAAAATATTTACCTCAACAGCATCGAAGAGGTAATACAATCCAAATAAAGAAAGATGGAAAGAAAACTCAACGTTATTTAGTTTAAAAGAGTAATAATATTTGGTTTAAAAGAGTAGTAACATTGTTTAAAGAAAAAAGGGGTAAAAGCAGGTTTACCTCAATGGTTTCTTTGGTGCAAATATCACAATGAAGACCAATGTTATCTTTTCAGCACTGATACTATAAGATTTTTTGATCAAATATAAAGCCAAGCAAGATTCCAAGTTAGACTTATCAACTTCAGATTCAAATTGAATTTCATATTCAAATTCACGTCTTCCAGACAATTCTAGGAAAATCAAGATTAAAATATACTTCAATTTAGTTAAATATGTACAGATTGAACATCAGCTATATGCCAACAATAATCATGCACAGGTATTTACAGGGAGTGAGAGGGCATATGTTACTTAGCTTTGTGTTCATAATACCTAGTGCATTACCAGGTATATAATAGCACTCAGTATGTTTTTGTTAAAAGGTAAATAAATAAATGGATGAATATAAAAAAATAAATGCAGAAGACAATTCCTCCCATCCTTAAATCTTTAAAATTCAGATTTATGAAACAAGAATTAGCCAAATGGAAATTAATATTTACTAAAAAATACAAATAATATGACATACTCTAAATAATTAATATATTAAATGCCTATAGACTTGTAATTTATAAAGAAAGATTCGAATTAAGTTTAAATAATGTTAAAACAGCATCCCAATATATTAGGGTAGAATTTTCAAGTTCTGGTATATTTTTATAAAAGAAAGAGTTCTTCATATTTTAGTCGGGGTATTATAGACAATATGTTTAACCATATTTTCTTAACCAGTAGGCTACCAGAGGAAAGTTATATCAGGGTTTTGTTAGGTATATGTGAAAAATATCTTAAAACCAGGACTGGCATGTAGAAGAGAAACACAAACATCTATTATATTTACTCTTCATGTACATGTAGGGAGCCCAAATCCCAAATCAAGAAGTTTGTTGCACGAAGATCATGGAAGAGAGGTCAGAGAACCATGGCTTGACCTGGTCCTCAGCTGAGCTAATTTCTAAAGTCTGTCTCTAGTGTATAAAGGTAAAAGTGATCCTTGGATTCACAGAACTGATGGCCATCTTTCCCTAAGCAATCCTAACAGAAACCAGACCACCTTTCAGAAGTCATTGATTATAATTTCTGCTATAGAACTCTGAAAAATAGCTTGGCTGTAACAAGCCCAAGTCACATTTAATGATTATTCAGCAAACCTTATTAATGTAAAATAACTGACTGACCCACACCCTTACAAGATCTCTTTTTTTCTTTTTCCACAAGTAAAAATAAATCTCTGACCTCCTGAATTGCTGGTTTTTACCCTATTGACAAAATCGGCAATTGTTGTTCCTATCAATAACCATCCTTTGCTGTAGCAAAATCAATGTGTCTACATATAATGTGTCTTTTTGTTCTGGGAATGGGACATGGAAATGTTCCATAGGAAGTTATAATCCATAGAGAGAAATAGCATTTAAGAATTTTAGAGTGTTTAATGGGAGATGAAATTTCCCTTGCATTCAAATAACATAATATTTTCTAAAGCAAATACTGTATGTAGTTGAGACCTGCAGCTGTTTCTGCTTAATCATTGAAGCCTTTATGGGAATGGCTGTGTCAGAATGAAGATAGGAAACGAGACGCTAAAGTTAAGTTTCAGAAGCATTGGACTCCCTGTGGGGAATCTGTGACTACCGATGTCATAATTCCAACCATAAGAAGATCCATTGGTCCAAAATAGAGACATGATCATCAGCTAGGGGATGGGGGCGGGGGATGAGGCAAATAGCAACCACATGAATCTATTTTTCAAACTACACATACTCCCCTCCCACCCTCATCTATAACTCCAACGTATTGATATGAGCACCGAAGGGAGGGGGACAGAGTCTGGTGGGACAAAATCATGATAAACTGACATTGCGTATTGTGTCTTAAAGCTATTCTGTTAGAGTTTCTGCATTTTATTTGAAAAGTCATGGTACCAAGTAAGAAACATGCCTTTTGTTATGTTCCTAACTTGAAGACAATCTATACACTACTTTTATGTGGATTAGGATGGTAAGAGCTAAATTAGTGAGGCCAGTGTAAATTATCATCTGATTATTAGATAAAATTAATGTCTCATGACAAACGTAGCTCATGACTTTAAGAGAATAACTGCACTTTTTAAAAAAAAAGTATTTAATAAATGTAGTTTCCCATAATACACATTACAATTTCAAAGTTATTGGGACTACTGTAATAAATTTTTCAATATTAGAGGAAAATTCTGTCCTTTTATAGAAAATCCTTAAAAAGACACTTGAATTCATGAAATTAATAGGATAAATATACATTTAACTTCAATTGTGTTTTAAAAGGTATGTAAATGTTTACTAATCTCTGTGGGGTTTTTCAGTACTGTACTCATACCCTTAACATATATACAAAATATTTAATCAAACAGGTTTCAGAAAATTGCAGAATATGATATCTATCCATGTATCTATCTATCTAGATATCTATACCTATTTATTAATCTATAGTGTCATAAAATAGTAATGGTAATAATCGTTTGAGTATGGCAGCAAAGTCATTATATTGAACAAAAGGGGTAAGTCTCCCATAAAGATATTATTCATGCATAATTATCATTCAACCTAATGCCTGTATCATAGTGCCAATAAATTATGCAGCGGGAGCTATGTTGGCCAAGGGTTCCTGTTACTTGGGTGAATTTTCTCAGGAAAATGACTCAAATTTATTCAATGTGGAAGAATATCAGTGATTTTTAAAAAGAGAACACGACTAAATACAATAAATAATCAAAAAGTATTGAATTATAACAAATCTATTTATAAAATATGCTTTGAAATTATGTATTATTATGCCATATACATTTTCATCTGTAAGAAATATATTTCAGGGGCCGGCCCAGTGGCACAGCGGTTAAGTGCACACGTTCCGCTTCTCGGCGGCCCGGGCTTTGCCAGTTCGAATCCCGGGTGTGGACATGGCACCGCTTGGCATGCCATGCTGTGGTAGGTGTCCCACATATAAAGTAGAGGAAGATGGGCACAGATGTTGGCCCAGGGCCAGCCTTCCTCAGCAAAAAGAGGAGGATTGGCAGCAGTTAGCTCAGGGCTAATCTTCCTCAAAAAAAAAATAAATAAAAGAAAAGACATATATTTCATAGCAAACCAGCAAAAACATCTCAATTATGGAGAAATGAATATCAAAGTATAATGAACATTGTTATTCATGTGATTTCTCTAAATTTCTGCAGTTCCCTCTTCATTGATAATATGCATATACATTTATTTGACAGAACATAATAATAATATAAGGAATGAATGGAGTACTGAAGATAAATCTGAAACAGCATGAAGGCAACATGATATTCAAAGAAAATAGAGAATGCTGGATAAACTACCTAAAGCTATTTTCTTTGAACAGATAATGAAGAATGGGCATCCGCACACTCCTATTATTTTTATAAAATTGTGAATCTTTTTGAAGGAGTATTTCATTTATGTGTTTTACTTCACTTTCATAAGGTCATTTAATAGACCAAACATTTTGACTAATTTAAAATGACCACATGTTCCTCTGATATGACTGCAAGTACAGTAAACTACAAAATGAAAATTAAAGGAAGAAGGTGGCCACACAGCTGATGCTCTTCTTACTCATTTTATTTTAAACAAGATATCAGAAATAAAAGATAAAAGGACTTCTTGTACCATAAATATTTTATCTGAGCTTTTAGCAATTAGCATCAATTTCAGACTCTAAGATTTAGGTACTATTTTTTTCTCCTTTCTTTTTGATAGAATATTCTTTTACGTATTAATGAGAAAACTCACTGAATGTCATTGAGAGGATTATGTTTCCATCTGAAAACACATTTGTTGGCGACTGAAGATGGGCCCTCTAATATATCACTGTCACAGAATACCCAACTAGAGTTTTAAATGATAATAACGGTAATATCTAACGCTTATGGAACACTCACTGAGAACAAGGCACTTTGAAGAATTCCATGCATTTACACTTAATCTTCAGAAATATCCTATGAAGCAGATACCATTACTATCTCCACATTACAGTTGAAGAAACTGAATTTATAGAGAGGTAAAGTAATTTTCTCAAGGCCCCACAGAGACTGAAAGGAAGAACCCAAGCTGTCTGACTTCAGACTTCACAATCTAGGATCTCAGGCCTGTCATACAGCACAATTCCTGAAAAAACAACATCAGCATCATCACCTGGAAGTGTGCAGAACATAACCTATGACCTGTGCAGTGGAGTGTCATGGCCCTAAGGCAGAGCCCTGAGTCACTCAAACATTTAGATCCTGATCAGAGGAAAAGTAGTCAACAACAGAGTTGGAAAAGGAACAACCAGTGAGATAATAAATGAATAAGACTACTCCTGAAAACCAAGAGAAGAAAGTTCTTCAATTGAGTCAACTGGTAAACACTGCTGACAGGTTGAGTAAGCTCAGAACACAAATCTGACCATTGGATTAGGCATACTGGATAGGGTTGACAGTTTTGTCAAGGGTAGTCTCATTAGAGTAGTTAAGACAGAAGACTTAATGGAGTGAGTCGAGCAGAGAAAGCAAAATGTAGAGAAGCAGAGGAAAGGGTCAAGGTGTGGAGGCTGGTGTGGAGGCCAATGTGGGGTCATGGGAGGACCAATAACAGGTTTCTCAGGAGCTGTTTGTGATGACAGACCAAACCCAGCCTGGGCGTTTACGTACAACATGCAAACAACATACAGCAAGATGACTGGCCTTGAGTGAAATGAGACCAACGTAACACCTAAATCAGCAAATCAGACACAAGAAAGACAACAGATTAATCAAAGAAAAATATCCTCAAGCTACAGAACACCTGGGAAATAAGAGGAAGAGGCATGAATCTGATGTGCAGTGAAATGATAAATCCACTCTCACAGAAAAAGTCCCACAGAGAAAGTCACTGAACTAATCCCCAGAGAGGCACAAAGAATACGTGGACCAGCAGTTATTTAGGAAGAATAAATACCATTATAGGGAAAATCCTGCCCACAGAGAATAATTCATAATCTTATAGAAGTGACATTGCAAAATACAGTCTAAAAATCCAAGTATAATCATATGCCATAGGGCAATACCAATTGATTTAAATAGTACAGGCGCATAAATCCAACATGTTGGATGGATGTTCTTTGAATTTCTTGACAACAATCCACGTCTTGCTAATTTTGGCATCTCTGGGGTTTAGTATAATATCTGGCAGCAAAGATGCTTGCTAGATTGTTGTTGAATGAAAAAGATATGAAAGTGATCAATCCTGGTTAACTCAATGGTTTGTGTGAGGAGTGCTGGTATTTTCATTTAATGAAGCTTGATAGTTTTATTAGACTCTCCAATAACGGGAGGATGATGGGAAGGGAGTGGTGGGGATTCTTATCTCCTACTTATCATGTTTACATAGAAGGGCCTATTCACTCACAAGAAGAGCAAAGTATAGGAGGAAAAAAATCACAGCCTCAATCTACCTCCTCCATCATGACTTGCCGTCGGAGGAAAAGCAACACATTCGATCAGTGAAGGAATGGAACATGAGCAGATGAGCAGACTCTTCTCTTTCTTTCCCAATATCTTGAATTCAGGACGCACACTTTCTCCCCCCTCTTCACATGTAGGTTGTTTGCTCTTGCAGAGAGTCTAAAACTGGCTATTTGGGGATGAATACACTCTCAATTTGGGTGGAAGGTATTAATAAGCCCAAATGAGTCCAACCCACCAACTTGGAGGAAATATCTGCAAATCATATATCTAACAAGGGATTAATTTCCCAAATACATAAAGAACTCATACAACTCAACAACAAAAAAATGAACAACCTGATCAAAAAATGGGCAGAGGATATGAACAGATGCTTTTCCAAAGAAGATATACAGATAGCCAACAGGCACATGAAAAGATATTCAACATCACTATCAGGGAAATGCAAGTCAAAACTACAATGCTATCACCTCATGCCCATCAAAATGGCTATTATTAACAAGACAAGATATAACAAGGGTTGGAGAGGATGTGGAGTAAAGGGAATCCTTATACAGTACTGGTCGGAATGCAAATTGGTGCAGCCACTATGGAAAACAGTATGGAGATTCCTCAAAGAATTAAAAATAGAAATACCATATGATCCAGCTATTCCACTTCTGAGTATTTATCCAAAGAACACGAAATCAATAATTCAAAAAGATTTATGCACCCCTATGTTCATGACTGCATTATTCACAATAGCAACACATGGAAGCAACCCAAGTGCCCTTCAGTGGATGAATGAATAAAGAAGATGTGGTATATTTATACAATGGAATACTACTCAGCCACAAAAAAGACAAAATTGTGCCATTTGTGACAACATGGATGGACTTTGAGGGTATTATGCTAAGAGAAATAATCAGACAGAAAGACAAATACCATATTATTTCACTCATATGTGGAAAATAAACACATAAAGAGAACAGATTAGTGGTTACCAGAAGGGAAGGGCACGGGGGAGGATGAAAGGGGTAAAGGGGCACATATGTATAGTGACAGATAAAAACTAGACTATTGGTGGTGGACACAATGCAATCTATACAGAAAATGAAATATAATGATGTACGCTTGAAATTTACACAATGTTATAGGCCAATATGACTTCAATAAAATAATTTTTAAAAAATCCAAAACTATTTTACTATCTCTCGTATACTCTCTCTATATTCTTGTATACTCTTCGTCTCTCTCTTCAGTTATATCTCATTTATATTCTTTTATCACTGAAATAATTAGATCAGACACAGAGATGATAGTCCTGAGATCAAAGTAAAAACTATAGCTATGAATGAGAAAACCAGGGAAGATATTTTGTTTCTGTAAGGAATTTCATACTTAATTTTGTGGTCAATTTGTTTTTTAAGTAATACATAAATATAGATTTTTCCTCCTTGATTTTAATGAAATACTGCTATAGGAATGTCCCTTTCACTGTGATATAGGAGCATTCTACTTTAGTTCATCTGGAAGAAAGTTGAAAAAGAAAGTTTGCATCACTGGGATTTGATTTTGCCAGACCACCATATTAACTTTTTGAAAAGTCTTGTTTAAGACTCTAAATGTCTGAGGAATTACTATACAAAATTTATTTGGGTATTACATCTAACTTATGTTAATTTTTCTATTTCTTTAAATAATAAATATTTCATTCAAGGTTGTGCTTCTAAATTTAAAGCTGCAAGACATGGTTTCAACCAAATGTCTTAAGTCAGAAAGAGAGAGCAAAGAAGAAATTAAAGTTGAAAGAAGCAGAAATTACAGTTACTACAGTTTTTCCTCTTCTCACTAATGACAGAATCACAATCTATTCTTATAAATCCACTAATAATACATTTTGGGGATAACTACCATATGAACAGAACAAACAGAACTGAATGCTCGTTGAGCACTACTTTATTGTAAAGGAAAAATAAACGGGCATGGATTTTCGTGAAACCGAGTAATCAGCAACCTGCAGTTTAAGGAAATTGAGTTTTTATTTATTATCATTTTTTTATATCCACGATTGTGGTTCTCTTACCATTGACATCTTCATAAGAATCATATGAGGTTCTTTTTGGAATCACTACAAAATCCATCGGTTCTAAGATAGGATTTTCTCCCCCAAAATCACCAGTCATTGTGACTTCCACATCCTTTTCTACCCGCTTCCGGGCTTGACATGTTATGACAACTACGGGAGAGAAATATTTGCAGTTAATTTAACTGCTAGGTATTATGATCATTCTTGAGATGGAAGAAAAGGAATTATGTCATGAAAAATAAAAGTTCCTTTGGCATCCTTTGACTTGTCACTGCATCTGGCATTAGTGCACAAACATACACTTACACACACATGCTCATGCAATATCTACATACATTGACATTTTGGAAGCAAATATGAATATTAAATAATATGTAAAAATAGCATTACTAGAGATAAATCTGGATGCTAAACACTAGATTATAGAAGATTATATTAGGATGTAGAAATTTGATTTAGGAACTAACCTAGTTATATCAATAATTCAACTGGTGGTTATGAACAAGTGAATTTTTCAGCTATCTGTATGTTCATTGTGGTAAATACCAAACTCTACTTACATAATAACATTATAGCAAATACCTTCAAATAATTTTAAAAATAAGTTCTGTAACATTTATTTTGTAATAACACTTTAAAAATATCTCCTATCAGATTATTTACTTACATGCACCTTAAAATTCATATTTAAATTAAGCAAAATATTTTGATTTTCATTTGTGAATTGCTTTTAAATTTACAAAATAGACTATTTAGCAGTTAAAAATAAAATTATAATGAATTATTTAAAATAATATTAAAATGTGATTACATGTTAATTTAATGTATAGCATTAAAACTTTATATATTTATATATAAATTAAATTCCAATATTTTCTTATATAAGAAGTTGTCAATGATCTTGTGAGAAACCAAAATATTGTTTCTATATGCAACTAGTAATTATATAAAGGAGTATTAATGGATTCCTTTGGCATTAGCTCTATAATATTGTGGGGCCATGTATACTAGAGTCCACATAAATAAGAATATTATCCCTCTAAATTATATTAAATGTTGTATTTTTATTAATTCAGATGCACATAGGACATGAATATAAGGGATAAAAAGGGAATCATAATACTAAAAAAGCTACTGAAATGTATTATGCTATGCTTTTGTGGCATCCACCATAATATATTCACCTAAACTGCAAAATGAATAATGTACTCAGATTTATGTGTTTTCACAATACATACCACATTTATAGTATAAAAATATTTAAAATAAATTTATTTTTACTTCTAAAATTTATAAGTTGACATTGAACATTTTGGACTTAGAATAAGCATGTGAAATGTACATTAAGGGTACAAAGTTAGATGTAAATTAAGAGGGTTGAAATGGCTTAGGAAAATGTACAAGCTTTTCTGGTTATAATTAGTTTCACTCTTAAAGCAGTAAATTGGAAATTAGTGAGATCAAAGTTACAATTAGTATCATGTCACTGGTCTTGTCCTATAAGTCCTTAGGAAATTAGTGCCCTGGCAATGTGAGGATCACTAAATCACAATGGATTCACACTCCTTTGTCTTTACACTGTGACAGGTAGGGGAGTCCTTTTCCAATTATCTGCCCCAGTGGACAGGAGAAGATAAGAATGCACAGAGAGAAAAGGTGGCTCACAGAACAACAGTACCCTGGGTTTGAGAATAACCTGGGTGATAGACACATAAAAAAGAAAAGAAACAATAAATATTGATAGCGATATAGTTGAGCAGGGAAAGCAATAGACTATTTCTGATGTGTTCTTCAAAATGAAGAATGGACTGTACAGAAAGTAAATAATATGTATTTATAAAATTATACCCATTTGTTTCTCAAGGGCATTTGTAGATAAAAATAATTACTAGAATAGGTTTTAGACTTTTGGTAAAATGATTTAATAGCTAGTACCCAACATGTTTCACAGCACTGATGTCACTACTAGGCTGTGCTAATACATTAAGCTAATACATAAGCTATTTACACAACTCACATTTAATTTAAAAATTGAAGAATTACCACGAGAAGTAACTTGACGGAAAATGTCTTTACATTTCTGGAGCATGTTTAACTTTCTTTGAAGAAGACTGTGCAAGAAATTTATGTTTTTATGTTCTCACAGGCTTTGTTTTAGACTGAAAAAAAATCTACTTTAAATCTTTAATCTGAGAAAAACAAAACTGTCTGCAGCAGACATGAGCAACACTGCTGTTAAATTCCAACAGAGTAATGTCTCGGCTTTATCACATCCTTTGATCAGATAACTGTATTATAAATTTTAAACCGTTCGGCTCTACAGAAAATATACAAAAAACTAATTTCTAGAAGGAAATAAAAGAAACATCTTGACATGTTCGTGAAACATTCTGAAGATAATTTAGTATATTTGAAATACTTGTATGTATTAATAATTTTTTAACTCAAGTAAAAATACTTGAAATAAAACAGATGACATTTATTGTCAAAGGTATTGCTAGGTATGTGGATTTTTACTCCAGTTAAAATTAAACTGCATAAGGAATATGTAATCTTGGCCTTTCTTGATAACCAGTGTATCTGGGGAAATGCTGTCATTCACAAGCAAAACTTACTCTTTTCTCTTCTTTCTAATTGTAGTGATGTAATAATTTATGTCAGTGGAAGATGAACTATTTTGCACTAGCAAAGATTGGTATTGGAGGGAAAAGGAAAATTCAAAATTGCAAGACTTGTTTTAGCTCATCTGTGTTGCCCAAGGGGGAGATCCAAAATAGATACCCCTTTGCTGTGCAGAGCAATTCAGTGCATCTCAGTTATGAGGAACTATGCCTAGAGCCTGCTAACAGGTTGGGATACTAAATCTCGCTGTATGGTTATCTAAGAGGAATTGCATTTCTTAGGCTGATCCTGAGAAGAAAATGGAAAAAAATAAAGGAATGTGGAAGAAATGAGAAGAGTATTGAGGAAAGAGAACACACAGAAACTTGTGAGAATCCTGGAGTATGTGGAGAAAAGAAGGGGCTCATTGAGAAAAAGAAAGGCATTTTAAGAGTAGAGAGTTTACGTTGTGTGTTTAGTGGCAAAGCAAACCTCCTTGAAAACTTGAGTACATTTTTTGTCCTCTGCCTGGTTTTTGGAGAACATCATAAACGTTTGTGTCTGGGACAACTAAGAGAGGGATCAGCGTCTCCATAGGATAGTTCTTGGATAAGACTTGGAGTTACACAGAAGCTGGAATACGATGATTAAATGTGACCTGAGAACCAAAGTACCTGGGATCTTACAGATCTAGTGCAGGGCTCTGTACGCCTCACAGAATTTGGGATAAAGGGGCCTGAAGTTAACGTTATTTCAATCTTTCCTGATTTCTAGGTTTCACCAACAGGAAGGGCAACAGGAAATGGTGTGGTTTTATGGAAAGATCTTTAGACTTATTGTTAGAAGACCAGATTCAGTCCTAGCACTCCCCTCAATAGGGCTGGTCCCTCCACAACTTACTTTTTCAGGACTGTGATTTTCCTACTTACACAAAGAAGAAATGGGAATTGAGGGCCCTAAGGTCCCTTAGCATCCTGATGTTCTCTGACTCTAAGATATACCTACCTGGAGGAGGTTTAGGATGTGGTGCCTGTGGGAGTCCAAGAATAGGGTACACCCAGTGTATCGCTTGCATTTCTCTGCTGTCTATTCCCATATATCTAATTAGAAATTAAATTATTAAGAGTGAACAAAAAACATAAACACTTTCAATATTAGCATAAATGAGCATATTCTTTATTAACCTAATAGTATTTTAGCAAAGCTTGTGAATTTAACTTTGGCAAGGAGAAACTAAGTATGAAACACAAAACATTTTCTGCAAACGTTGATTTCACAAACACTTCAAAGCAAACCCTGGGAAATTATCACAAAGAAAAACGTAATGTAACCATCATGAAATGTAAGTTAAAATTAAAGAACTTTTTCCCCTACACTTAAAGGTTGGTATTGCTATTTATTGATGTGACTCTACTACGATTAATCAGAGGTAATACAGTTCCCATGGGTTACAGAGTAAATTGGACAGGCAAAGCACAAAACACAGAAAACGCCATGAAGTACAAGACTTCAGAAATTGATGGGGAATCTACTTTTAGGGGATACTAGTTAAAAGAAAGAGGGCATTTGTCAAAATATTCTAAGTCTATCATACACCATCAGGAGGACAGCAATACTAGAAAACAGTTCTGATCATTGTTGAAAGCGGGCTTTTCTTGTTAAAGATGAAACATAAATCGTGGCAGGTAGGACCAGCACTGTGGGCACGTGACCTGTGCAACAGTGCAAGAATCCCACACTTGGAATTGCTCCATGCTTGTTTAATGCACTACAGTAACTGTCTTGAAATTCTTAATAACTTTTAAACTTTTTCATTTTACACTCGGACCCACAAATCACTTAGGCAGTCTTGACTGCAGGAGTGTGAAAACATGGCAGAGTGGACATGAATGGGCCCAGAGGAAAGAATATTTTAAAATGTGAAGAAATAATGCATATGAAGGACAAAGTAAGAATTTCTTTTTAATTAAGATTTCTAGGCCATTACTAATTAAATTATAAAAGCACAGAAAACATTTAAATTTTCCATAATTTTATTGGAGCTTAAATTTCAGCTCAGCAAAGAGGTACTTGCATTCTGGCAATGACACAGTATCCCCTAGTCACAGCAGTGTTTTCTCAGGATGTCATATCCTCCAGGCACAGTGCCATCACTTGGTGAATGCCAGCATTACAAGTCCTATTCTTCGCCCAGACAAGCTGTTTCAGGTTGCTTTCTAGATATAGATTATTTACTGTCTTAGAAGTAACTATTTTCCCAGTCAAAAAGGAGTCCCTTTGCATGTCTCTGACTCTGATTCATTGATATGATACTTAACATTGGCTTGTTCATCACCATGAACTTCAAATCAGCAATGATATATACTATACCCATATAACAAATATATTTTCCTCCTCTGAATATATACATTTCAACACTTCAGAGAATATAAAATCATGAACTTGACATTGCATAACATGTAAAAGAAACGCATCACATTGTCACATTAGTGCCAGTCAAAATGAAATCATTTTCCTTCAATGTCCTTATCTGAATGTTACCTTTTCATCTCTGTGTGCAATTCATCAAAATTGTCAATAAGCCAACTTCTTCTATTTGCCCTTATCATTCGAACAATGACCATTGTCTTGTATAATTTCATAACTTTGGGGATAAATAACACCGGGATATCTACATTCCCTTTAGGAGGCAATGCAATTCCTGTAAAACACACAAAAATAATACTTAATGTGGTAAACATTTTTGGAGTGCAATTTTAGTCGCAGAAAGTAATCTCCTAATTCCTTTACTGATTATCAATTCTTCAAAATCACCTGTGAACAAAAAATACATTATGCTACATTATAAATGGACTTCACTGGCTTCACTAATTTTCCTCAAATGTCATCAACCCAACTGAAAAACATTTTATCCTGAGGCAAGAAGGCTCCCTTGAAGAGGCTGGAAGGGCTGAAGAAATGTTGAAAGTGATGGCTTGGGTTTCCCAGTGTGATAAAAGAACCATAAGACCCACGAGTCTTTTCAAGTCTTATCACATTTTTCAAAAGAGAAAGTATAGCAATTTTTTGAGCCTTTACTTTCTTGTGTATTTTTTTTTCCTAGACTATAACAGCTCTAGGTTTCTGCTTGGAGCCCCAAAATTGTTACCAGTAAACTGTTCATTTATTTAACTGATCCATGAGGGAAGCCAAAGCTTATCTGTGAAAGAAAGGGGCATCCACTCCAGGTTGTAAAAATCAGAAGGCAGAAAAACTAACAGCATTTTCTTGTATTCTGACGGATTCAAATTTTTCAACCTTTACTTTACATAAGAACCCCCTGCAAAACTTGTTCAACATGAAGCTTGCTGAGCCCCAAGTTGAGAGATTCTGATTTATTCAGCCTGGGCTACTGCCCAGGAAGCTGCATGCTTAAGTAGCACCTCATGGGATCCAGAAGCAGACAGTCATGAGATGATAATTTGAAAAAAAAAAACATAACTCTACCTGTTGGACAAGTATTAAGAGGTTGGAAGAGTGGTGAGCTTCTGGCCATTTGTCACAGTGAGGATTTCCAAGTGATGGGGGTCTTTATTGTGAAGAGAAACACTACTTCTTTATACGAAAATGAGAGATTATTGACTATAGTCTGTCTTTTTAAATTCTTTGTTGTAAGAGAGATGATATTCAAAGCCATTTTGTCTCAGATGAGAATACTGTACTAAGCTATTAAGAACATCAAGAAAGGAAGTGGAAAATGGCCCCTACGCAAAACATCTCAACTCAAAATTCTTTCAAATTTTCAGTTTTATTCCCTTAGGAAATGAAAACGTTCTAGGGTTTAATATCATGGTTAATAACAATTAATAATTAATATGATTACTAGTTAATATTTATTGAGTAGTGACTATATGCTAGGCTCTGTGCTAAATACTTTTCACACAATGTCTCATTTCATTCTCAGAAAATCACCATAAATTAAGTGCTATTATGTTTCTCAATTTAGAGATGGGGAAATCGAGACAATTTGGTTAAATAACTTGCACAAAGTCCCAATGAAAGATTATATTGTTGACTAAGATATCTAAACAATGCATGTTATCTTCAACTTTCTCTTTATGAGCTCTATATTTTTAATGTATCATTGCATTCAAATGAAGAAAACAGTAAGAGCTGGTATAAGATAGGATAAAGAGCTGGAGCATGATAAAAAATAGCAGAGCTGAGTCAAATAGACCATACATGCATCCCCAAGGAAATCCAGTTTAGAAATGATCATTCATCCTTACAAAATTATATTATCACTAAGAATAGGTTATGTTATGACTAAAAACAAACCTACACATTTAGATGGTGTAAGGAGTCAAGACAGAGATACAAAAGGGTAATTCATTGCTTACACCATACTTTCTTATAATGTTTGAATTGAAAGTATGGAAAGATAATGCCATGATAAATAAGCCCATTTAACCAAAAATTTAGTAACCAGTTTGTGGCTCTAACTTTTTACCGGTCTACAAGTAGAACTGTAGCTCCCTGCTGACTTCACTGTAAGTTTCTTTAACTATCATTACACACTTAAACAGTAAGAATCGCTGTGATGTTATATCACTTCCAAGATATCACTAAAATTTAACATTGAAAAGAATTTGGGGAATTTATCAAATTCATTTTGTGTCTCACAAATGAGTTTTATTTCCTGTGGTTTTCCCATGGTCCTTTGCAACACTTTGAGTAGAGACAGGAAAGCTGTCCTCACTTCTATCTTACAATCTACCCACGTTTTCTTCTAATACCTATATGCTTTCATTTTTATAGATAAATATTCAGTCCATTTGTAATTTACCCATGTGTATGGAATGAAGAGTGTATCCTATGTTATTGATTTTCTGTATGAAACCAGTTATCCAAAATCCCCTTATTTCAAAGATTACTGATTTGAAATGCTGCCTTCATGGCATTTCCGTGTGTATTTTGGTCTTTTTCTGGATTCCCCAGATTTCTTTAGTCTTTCTTTCTCTTCATGTGTAAGTACCACCTTGTTTTAATTACAGATGCTTTATTTTGTAGTAGGATTAACTGCCTCCTCCTCCAGCTTATTCTTTAAAAGAATTTTTCTTGGAATGAACAGTTAGCTCCAGGAAATGGATGGGGTGGGGCAAATAGTGCTTTTAATGGGAGCACCCTACATTTATACACGAATTTAGAAATAATTGATACTTTGTCCATTCACAATCCATCCAAGAGCAAGAGCATAGCCTTTATTTTACTTTTCTCATTTGAGCATTATATAAGGTGCTTCTAGGTTCTTGGAGTAGGTTTTTCAACCGGTCTCAGTTTTCAGTGTTATTAGAGGCTTATTTCAGCATCTTCATATGTGTTTAGCAGGAAGCTGGGCAGAAACCACATCAGTTGTCTTTACCTTCCAACTGCGAAATCTAGATAGTATGATGATTACTATATTTATTAGCTTAAACAATATCATAAAACATATTCTAAACTCAAAACATTTTCTGCACCCATCTCTTTCTGTTTTACTCTATTCTCATATAGTAACAACAAAAACTACAGATATATTTATTTTTTCTATTATAGTTATCATTCTTGAGGTTCAAAACCCTAATAAACATCTGGGGGAAAATGTGCACCTTTCATTTTACATAATTTGTGTATTTATATATTTTACGAGAGGTATACATTATTTATAGAATTTTCAAAACCCTACTAATACTTCACGTTTAGTATCTGAGAAATATTTAAAAGAGTGACATTCATTGTATTATTATGGTTTTGCTTTTGAAATCTGCT
Organism: Equus caballus; assembly: GCF_041296265.1. Classification (NCBI taxonomy): domain Eukaryota; kingdom Metazoa; phylum Chordata; class Mammalia; order Perissodactyla; family Equidae; genus Equus; species Equus caballus. Next base: position 29,875,520 of record NC_091715.1, on the reverse strand, counting down.
ATGGCCCAGTTGTGCTTAGCATTCAAATTTTAGTCAGTGTATTTTAAAACTGCTATTTTGATTACTGGTTTGATTAAAGGTGTTAGAAATGTTTATGTACTATTCTCCTATTTGAAATATAGAAATTGTACAATGCTTTAATGGCTATGAGGTTTACTGCCTTCCTAGAAGAAAATCTTATTAAGAGAGTAAAAAAGGCATAATCCTCATTTTAGTGATGAAAATAGTTCATTCTGGGAGATTCATTTTTAATCACTTTAGTGGTATTACGTTACTGCTCCCCATAGCATAATTTCTAATATTTAGCATGGCATTAGAAATGGCCCATGTCAGGTAATCAAAGAGATACTAAGAAACATACTAGCACCTAAGTCATGCTATTAACTTTGCTATAGCAGTTTATTATAATAAGAATACCAGCTTTTATTTTTAAAACATCATCACCGAGAACATGACTTTTCGTTAACCATTTTCAAACATGAATTCTATGCACTTGCCAATTGAATATATTTTTAATAACTGATTTTTTGGGAAAAATAATCTTTAAATTATGACTAAAAATGGAACAGAATCCTTAACGTGGTGGTTTGGAGAAGAGTCCTTTCATTGGTTCTTCTCAGATATTATAGGCTGAATTTTGTCCCTCACCCCTATTTATATGCTCACATCCCAAGCCCCAGTATCTCAGAATGTGACTGTATTTGGAGATAGGGCCTTTAAAGAGGTAGTTAAGTTAAAATAAGACTGTTAGGGTTGGCCCTAATCCAATCTCTCTGGTGTCCTTATTATAAGATGAAATTTGGACACACAGACACACGCTAGGGACACACACACACAAAAGAAAGACCCTGTAAGGATACAGTGAAAAGGCAGCAATCTACAAGTCAAGGACAGACACCTCAAAAGAAATCAAACTTCCTGGCTCCTTGATCTTGGACTTCTAGCCTCCAGAACTGTGAAAAAATAAATTTATTTTGTTTAAGCCACCGAGTCTGGTATCTTGTTATGGCAGCCCTAGCAGACTAATACATGAAATTGTCTTTTCTTTTATGTTCTCTCAGAGTCTGAGGCACGGGATGCCACTGAAGTCGCTTACAGAAATTGTAACTCCAGGCTCTCAAAACATAGGGCAGATAGAGAAACTTGACCCTGATTGTCACTTGGCGGTGGCGGCTACGATAATGGAAAATCTAGGTACCAAGCATTCTTCCTTTCCTACCTGTGCCTCGTCAACTGAATGGGGGCATCTATTGAACAGCAAGAAGGGCATTTAAGGGATTGAATTTTCTTCCTGAAGGATTAGAGACTGTTGCTGCTTTATCCTGCCCCTCTTTTATAGAGCTACCTAATATTTGAGATTTAATAAAGAAGTTGTCGGAAGAAGACAGCATCAAAGGGACTAGTGTTGAAAAAGCCAGCACTAAGCGGAAGGTCACATTTACTCATAGAGGCGATTGGGGAAAAGACACAAGTCCATGCTTAGAAAAAAATGTTCAGTTTGAGACATAATTTTTTTAAGTAGGTTTTGGGGTTCTTCAACACAAATATGATTGCTAAGGTAAATTTTACACCATGAATTAAGCGCCTGTAAAAGTTCAAGTTTTATGTTTGCTTTTTTATCTTTTTTTTTTTATAGAGACTGAAGGGTTTGTTTGTTTGTTTGTTTTGTTTTTTTCTGGGAAAGATTCGCCCTGAGCTAACATCTGTTGCCAATCTTCCTCTCTTTTTTTCTTTTTCCACCCCAAAGCCCCAGTACATAGTTGTATATTCTAGTTGTAAGTCCTTCTAGTTCTTCTGTGTGAGCTGCCACCACAGCATGGCTACTGATATGTGGTGTCACGTCAGTCACTGACGAGTGATGTGGTTCCATGCCTGGGAACTGAACCCAGGCTGCTGAAGTGGAGCATGCCAAACTTTAACCAGTAGGCCATCAGGGCTGGCTCTATGTTTGCTGTTCTAAAAAAAGCTAAGAATACATTAGCAAAAATAAAAACAAAATTATACTTAAGAAATATACTTAAGACATAATTAAGATATACTTAAGTATACTTAAGATATAATATACTTAAGAAAATATTGATTTTAATGTAAACATTTCATTGCTACCTCAAAATGAGTGAAAGAACCACTATCAGAGCCTCCTGACCAGAGACACAGTGAAGGAGAGCATTTCCTGTCATTGAAGGCCATCAAGCACATGCCGCATAGCCAATGACAGCCAGAAGAGAGAAGGGTTTTGAGCTTTCCATGAGGGTTTGGAATAAAATATCTTAATGCTCCTTCTAGCCCTAATGTTCTATGATGACATTTTTCCTTATAAATAGAAAAGATAACTAGGATTAAAAAAGTTAATGTCAGGGAATTGAATATTTTCTTGGAAAGCAGATAATTTTAATTTCAATTAAAATTACCCACAGAGAATTTTAAGATAAAATAATGTCTACTACTACGACTAATATTTAAATTTTGAAGTGAGCCTTTCCTCATATGAAAAAAGAAGCTAATATAATATATATAGCAAGGTTTTGCTATGGCAAAGGTACTACTCCCATTCCATCCAGATCATCCCATTTTGTACAGTATACACTGATTCTACACCATCTTGTTCTTTCATTTATTTATTCAGAAAATACTATGTGCCATGCATTGTAATAAGTACTAGAGATAAAATAGTGAAGAAAATAAATCCCCTGCTTTCCTGGATCGCATACTCCAGAATGTGTTGGGGGCGGGGGGAAATAGAAGGCAAACAACAAATAAAATGTATTACATGTACATATGGTGTTGTTAAGTAAAACAATAAAGGGTTAGAGAGTGATGTAGATATTAATGTGAGGTGGTCCAGGAAGACCTCTCTGATAAGGTGTCACTTGAGCAGAGCACGTAAAGAAGTTGGAGAAGCCTCATAGACATTGGTGGGGGGGGGATATTGAGATACCAGGTAGATATATGAGTCTGAATGCAAGCAGAGATCAAGGCTGGGGCTATCAATTTAGAAGTTGTTGGAATCTCATGTTCGATTAAATGAGATCTCATCAGGAATGAGTGTGGATAGAAATGAGAGGAGGAAAGAAGACTGAGTCTAGCACCTCTGGGAAGTCAGGGGGATAGGAACAGGAGAGAAACATGCAAAAGAGAAGGAGGAGGGCTTCCGAGAGAGATAAGAGGAGAATCAAGCAAGAATTCAGTCATGGAGGCCAATTGTTTCCAAAACAGTGAGAGATCAGCTATGTCAAGTAGAGCTCATGGGGTGAGCAAGATGAGGACTGCATATAGATGATTAGATCTGGCAATGTTATATTACTGATGACCTTAAAAAGAGTAGTATCTTATTACAATGCATGGCACATAGTATTTTCTGAATAAATAAATGAAAGAACAAGATGGTGTAGAATCAGTGTAGATTGATGGGGAATAAAGCCCGATTAGCTTGGGTTCAAAAGATAATGGTATAAGAAGTAAGGACAGTAAGTATAGACAACCTTTCAGGTTATTTTGCTATAAAGAGGGATCAGAGAAATGGGATGGTAGCTGGCAGGGATAAAGGATCAAGAGAGGCATGTCTTTTAACATCAAGAACTACTATAGCATGTGCATGTTGATGCGAATAATCCCATAAGAATTATTATAGAGAAGACAGACGGAAGAACTGCAGAGTCCCACATAGTTGAGTAGGTGTGAGATGCAGTGAACAAGCAAAGGTCTGGCCATAAGAGCACAGAGAGCTTTTCTGATGATTACATCAGAAACGGGAGGGGGTACAAGGCACATGGATGAAAACAAAACTAGGCTGGTTGATGTAATGGGAGAAGCAGACAATTAGACTCTAATTTGACTCTATATTCTTAATGAAATAGGAAGGAAGACTACCACATGAGAGAAGGGAAGGAAATGCTGGATGCCAGTAGTAGACATCAGATTTTAATTCACTGTAGGAAATTTTACCATGGTCAGTTTTACTAAAGGAAAACCACGCCCCATCAAAAGTTCATCCCTCACTCACAATTTACTTCATTCTCTCTCTCTTTTTCTACCTATCCATCCATACATCCATCAACCATACTCCCTGTCGTAAAGGCCTGACATTCTATAACTCCTAAGCAGATATTAGTCCTCTCTCTGTTAGAATATTTACCTGCATTTCTGAGACTAAGAAAATTGCATAAAATGACAGAAAAGAGAAATGGCACTGTGCCTTGGGTTCTACTTTACAAGCCCAAATCTTATAAACTGTTTTAATAAGTTCAATTTCTTTTCTCTTCATAGAAATATTCTAGTGGTATAAGTAGGTCTAAATTCAGGTTGTAGACATTTTTCTGAAGGGCAGGCATCCAGGCACCTTTGCATAACAAGAGCTGTAGCTTTGCGTTTTACAATAAAGTCAGTAGCTTCACTGACTAGCTAGGAAATCCACCTGCTTTATGCTAAAAATCATAATTACAAATCTATGTGACTGGAACCTGCGTTCATTTGTGTGGAAAATTGGTCATTTGACATAATAGGAAGGGAAATATTATAAAAAGTGTGATATCATGCTCAGCTGCCGACATAATTTAATAAGCACTCATGACAATTATCTGGAGACCTGGGTATGCTTTATGTCAGGCAGCAGCACACATCATTAAATGTCACTAAGCAGTGAGTTCTTGAAGATATTTTCCAATTCAAACATAGCAACATTCAATTTCAAAAACACATTATTTTTGCAAATAACATTTTTATTATTGATGTCAAACTACATGATATATGATAACTAAAATTGACATGTGACAGCAATTATCTCTCATAAGGGAAAAAAATGTCTCTTTTCTAACTGCTAATGATAGAACTCTGATTATTAGCAATCATATGAACACAAATGATGCATATTTTGTCCTTTAGAAAACAGATACTACAGATACGAAACATAGTGTATATCTTTATCCTTTTGGCTATTCTCTTATATAATATGATATAATCCTTATCCAATACAAAAATATTTGAGATAGTTATAAACATCCACTTGTAAGAAATGAAAGAGAAATCCCATGTACCCTTTACCCAGTTATCTCCCAGGGTAACATCTTATAAAACCATAATACAATACAAAAAACCAGAATGTTTATATTGATAGTCAAGATATAGAAGTTTCATCACCATAATGATCCCTCTGGTTAAACTTTTATAGACACCCCACCCCACCCCACTCCATCCCTGAATGATTACAACCACTTATCTATTACACGTTTCTATAATTTTATCACATGAAGAATGTTAAATAAATGGAATCATACAGTATATCACCTTTTGCAGTTGACCTTTTCACTCAGCATAATTCCCAGGACATTCAATCAAGCCGTTGTGCTTATCGATGCTTCGTTCCCTTCTATTTCAGGGTAGTACTCCCTGGTATAGATGTACCACAGTTTGCTTAGACATTCACCCATTCAGGGCATCTAGGTTGTTACCAGATTTTGGCTATTAAAAACAAATCTGCTGTGAGCATTCATACGCATGTTTTTGTGTAGAGATAAATTTTAATTTTTGTGGAATAAATTCCCATGAGTGCAACTGTTAGATGGTAGGGTAGTTGCATATTTATTTTTATAAGAAACTACCAAACAGTTTTCCAGATTGGCTGTTTCCTTTTACATTCCCACCAGCAATGTATGAGCAAGCCAGTTTCTCTACATCCTTCCTAACATTTGATGTTGTCACTATTTTTTATTTTAGCCATTCTGATAGGTGCGTAGTGAAATCCAATTGTGGTTTTATTTTGCATTTCCCTAAAGATTAATGATGTTGAACACCTTTTCACGTGCTTATTAATCATCAGTATATTCTCTTTGGTGAAATGACTGTTCATGTTCTCCGCCCATTTTCTTTTTTTTTTTTTTTTTTTAAAGATTTTATTTCTTCCTTTTTCTCCCCAAAGCCCCCCGGTACATAGTTGTGTATTCTTCGTTGTGGGTTCTTCTAGTTGTGGCATGTGGGACGCTGCCTCAGCGTGGTCTGATGAGCAGTGTCATGTCCGCGCCCAGGATTCGAACCAACGAAACACTGGGCCGCCTGCAGCGGAGCGCGGGAACTTAACCACTCGGCCACGGGGCCAGCCCCTTCTCCGCCCATTTTCTAATTTAATTGTATTCTTATTAGTGAATGCTCAGTATTTTTAATATAGTATTCTAGATACTAACCCTTTGTCACATGTGTGGTTTGCAAATATTTTCTTCTCCCAGTTTATAGCTTTCTATTTCATCATCTTCTCATGGGCTTTTACAGAGCAAAATATTTTAGTTTGATTATGTCCAATTTATTAATTTTTGCTCTTACGGAATTTGCTATTGGTGAAATCTAAGAACTATGTGCTTAGCACAAGGTTGAGTTAATCTTTGCATAAGAAGTGAAAATCTTGACTGGAATTACATTAAACCTGTAGATGAACTTGGGAAGAACTGTCATCCTTACTATATTGAGTCTTCCAATTCATGAATACAGTGCACCTCTCCATTTATTTATATGTTTGATTTTTGTCATTTTCGGTATACAAGTTCTATACATGTTTTGTTGGATTTCATTTATTTGGAGAGATTGTAAATGGTATTAAGCTTTTAATTTCAGTTTCACATTTCCATTGCTAGTATATATATGATTGATTTTTTGGTGGTGTTCTTGTTGATTGTGACCTTGTTGAACTCACTTAATACTTCTACAAGCTTTTATTTTTGTTTGTAGATCTCTTAGAATTTTCTGGTAGACAATCGCGTGATGTGAAAATAGGGGCAGTTTAGTTCTTCCTTTCCATTCTATTTGCCTTTTGTTTCCTTTGCTTGCCTTATTGTACTAGCTAGGACTCCCAATAGGATGTTAAATTAGTGGTGAGAGTGGGCATCCTTGTGTTACTGCCTATTTTAGAGAGAAAGTATTCAATGTTTCATAATCGAATGTGATTTAGCCGTAGTTTTATCATGTAAGCTCTTTATCAGGTTGAGGAAGTTCCCTTTTATTCCTAGGTTGTAAAGAGTTTTATAAGGAATGGATATCGAGTTTTTTCTAATGCTTTTTCTACATTGATTGACATGTGATTTTTTTTTCCCTAGTATTTTCCACAGGGTGGATTACATTAATGAAATTTCAAATATTGAACTAGCCTTTACTTCTGGAATAAACCCCATTTGGTTGTGGGTATATTTTTTGTTATAACTTTTTGGATTCAGTTTACTGACATTTTGTTGAAGATTTTTGTGTTTAATTTCAAGAATAGTATTAGTTTGTAGTTTTCTTTTCTTTTAGTTTTCTGGTTTTTGTATCAGGGTAATGCTGGCCTCATAGAATAAGTTGAGAAGTGTTCTGTCCTCTTCTCTTTTATGGAAGAGTTTGAGAAGGATTTATGTTAATTCTTCTTTAACTGTTTGGTAGAATTCACGAGTGAGGCCACCTGGGCCTAAGGATTCTTTTTGGAAGCTTCTCAATTATTAATTCAATTTCTTCAATAGTTATAGGACTATTATATTATCTATTATCTATTTCATCTTTGGAGAATTTTAATAGTTTAGAATTGACTAGAAATGGATCAATTTCCCCTAAGTTGTTGAATTTATGTGTTTAGAGTTATTTATAATATTACCTTATTTTCCTGAGGTCTTAGTTTACCTGTAGTGATATTGCCATGGGTTACTTGAACCTATTGTAGGATTTATAGTATTTTTGAGTGTATCACTTCATACAATTTTTTTAGTTGTTTTAAATGGTAATTCAATATGCATATGCAACTCATTGCTGTCCACAAGTATCAATGTTTTACTACTTTGAATGAAGCATATAAACTTTATGTTTTAAAATGTACCTGGGATTTGTTTTAATCAGGTATGGTAAGAAATGCAGACACAGAAATGACCATTATGAAGGAAGAGGTTATTACACTCAAATATCCCTAGAAACAAGAGGCACGGCATGACATGCAGGGCCACATGGAGAAGCATCAGAGTTGATCATGGGGTGGGGCAATGGGCAAGAGTCTTTACTGTGGTTTTCATGAGAAGGAATAAGCAAGATAGGGTAAGTCGGCTAGTGGGGTTAGGACTGGCTAGTTTGAGTAATTTCAGTGGGCTCTGAGGTGTAGGAGTACCTGGCCCAGGAGTGATAAGGGTAGGGGAATATTGGCCTGGAATGTAAAAGCCTGATAGAAGAGGTATGGGAGGTATGGGTTCTGGATTGGTTAGTTTGCATATGAAAGGCACTCTCACAAATGAGTCATTTACTATCTGGAGGAAGTAGCTAACCCTAGGAGGTGCAGTTCCATCCCAGTCAGCAAGGTCCCAGATACCGGAGCACCAAAAATACAGAATATAAAAAAATATAGTTAATATAACTGATTCTATTTAGATCACTTTATCTGCTCTATAGTTTAAATAGAATTATCTTAAGACTTTCCTCAATCTCTTTCTCTCTAGACAGAAAGATATAGATAATATAGACTCCATATCAGACAGTGTTGTAATTTTTGCTTCAATCAGAAAATATGATTTAAGGAACTCAAAAGAAGTAGAATCGTTTATTATATTAACATTTATTTTATGCATTCTGACGTTCTTCACTTTCTGAAGTTCTAATCTTTCTGTATGTTATCATTTCCTATCTGTTTAGAGAACAACCTTTAGACATTCTTTAGGAGCTGGTTTGCTTATAACAAATTCTCTTTCTTTTCCATCATCTGAGAATGTCTATAGTTTTCCTTTATTCACGAAGGATATATTCTTTAGATATGGAGTTTACAGTTCTTTCTTTTCAGTACTTGAAAAATGTGTACCACTTCCTTCTAGCCTCCACGGTTTCAGATGAGAAATCTGTCATTTGAATAGTGTTTCCCTATAAGTAATGCACTGTTTGTCTCTGGCTGCTTTCAAAGCTTGTTTATTTTTAGTTTTCATAAGTTTAATTATGATGTGTCTTGTCATGGATTTCTTTTACTTTAAACTATTTGGAGTTTACTCAGCCTCTCAAATCTCCAGGATTATGTATTTCATAAAATTTGGCAGGTTTTTCAGACATTATATCTTTGAATAATGTTTCAGTCCCATACTCTCCTTTCCCTCTGGGGCTCTAATAATATGACTGTTATCTCTTTTCTTATTTTCCTAGGGGTTCCGGAACTCTGTTCATTTCTGTTTTCAGTTTATGTTCTCTCTGTGGCTCAGACTGTGGAAATTCTATTCATCCATCCTCACATTCGCTGATTCTACTCTCCATCATCTTCATTCTATTCTTGATCTCATCCAGAAAGACATTTATTTAACTTTTTGAATTTCATCTGTTCTATAATTTCCATTTGGTTCTTTATTTAACTTACATTTTTCCCGAGATTCTGTATTTTTTCATTTGTTTCATGAGAATTCAAAATCATTTGCTGAAGCAGAACGTGGGGCACGATTAACATTGCCTCATTACAGAAGGGTACTATAGAAGTTCTGCTCCCTGTTAAGCCCAAGAGAAGAGGTGGAAGGAAGCAGAGTGCCAACCAAGCTCTACCTCTCACCACTTCCTACTACCTCATTGATGTTACATGGAGCGAGAGGCTTAGTTCCCCACTGGTCCTTGCTCACATTTGGAGAGAAGGGAAGCAGAATGCCAACCATCCTGCCTCACTTTTCTTCACTCTACCTTGTTGATGCCTGATAGGAGTGAAGACTGTGTTCCCCACTGGATCCCACTGACTCCAGGGATTGGGTTAGAGTAGGAGTGCCTGCTGACCCTGCATTACATCCTACTGGATCTTGCTGACACCAGGAGTGGGAAGAAAAGTGGATTGCTTACTAGCCCAACCTACACCAATTTGCTCAGTTTCCTTGACAACAGGTGCAATTAGAGGTGACTAGACCCTCCAGGCATCATCTCTTTAAATCTCGTTACCGCTGGCTGGGGATAGACTCTCAGCTTGTGACAACCCTGTTGACACTACCCTGGTGGGGTACTTGGAGCTCCACCTGCTTCTGCCAGGAAAGAAATAGAAGATAAACTCCCCTCTCAGTCCCACCAACACCATTCTGGCAGGGGAAGTGGAGGACTGCCTACTTCAAATGTGGGAGTGATAGATTAGTTTTCTGCTTGGCCCCATCAACACCACAGATAGGAGAGGGGAAGGAAATCAGAGTGTACTGCTTGTGAGGCATGAGGGTGGCATGGGGGAGGGTACAAAATTAATTATCTGCTTGGACCCACTGAACCTATGTGGGTGGGAGACATGCGGTTTTTCCATTAATGTTTGGCTAGAATAGGGTGGGAAGGAATAGGACTGTGCTATCTTGGCAAAACCAGAAGTCCAATAAATAGGAGTATTTAAAAAATGTTTTCTCAAATATAAATTGTTTCCAATATTTACAGACAATCCAAGATGTTTTTTCCATTTATATATTATGATTCCCTTAGTTCTATAAGTTTTTTTTGGAGTGACAGAAAATGTTGCCAAACATTAAAATGTAAAAATCAAGGGACACAAATAATTTGGATACTTAATGCCACCATCAATAACAATAACAGTGTATTTCAAAGTGGTGAGGAAGATTTTTCTAATTTCAGAGAACCAGTGTCTTCTCAGGGGAAGAGTCAAGAAGGTACAGAAAACATTCAGAGAAGTTGATTTAGGGGATATAGGGTATTTTCCTTATGAGAGATCATGAATTCTAGAGGATGGTGTGGTAAAATTTTAGGATTTGCAAAGGAGTGAGAGTGGTAAAAAAAAAAAAGTGGATGTACACTGCCCTTTGGGATATGAATGCTGAGAATGAGTGAGGGATGACCCAAAAGAACTGGTGTTCATGTGCCAGCAGCTATAAAGAGGGATAAATGTATAATTACATACTTCAACATGGAAGGAAGACAGATGATGATGGTAAGATCTCACACTCCTACGATCTTTGGGGATGAGACTTTGGAGGTGGATAGGAATGGATAACTTAGCAAACATACATCACATAAAAGGATTTGCTAATGGCTTGAAAATAATCCACCAAGTATTCAACACTTTCACTACCTAAACATATGTATATACTTTGCTATAAATGAATTTAGCATTCTCAAAACTCAGCCCTGACAAGTAACAAACTAATGTCAAACGTGGAGAGCTTGCTAATATATTCAGAAATTGAGTTCTTGTCCACAAGATAAATGTCTCACCATTTACTTTACCCTCCTATCAGTTTTATTCCTGATAGAAGTTGTGATAAAAATCACAGTACCATTTACATGTGATAATAAGATGAATAACACTCAGTGATGGCTTCTTCTGCTCCTATCAAAGAGCCAGGGATTCCAATACATGCCCAGTTGCGACAGGAAAGGAAATCCATTATAGCCACCAGAATTCAGAAAGAATAAAAGTGGTGAAAGGTAATGAGTGGTTGTGCCTAGTCAAAATAGGGAAATTCTAGAATGGATGTTTTCATAAAATATATTCATCATTTCCCTTTTATGAGATAACTGAAAAAATGTAAATCTAATCCCTTCTGTAAGATTAAATTTTGACTTGCCCACAGAGCTGGTGACGGTAAAGAGTTTCAACTGTGTACTTATTTCCTGCTCATGGAGAGCATGACAGCATATATCCATTTGATCTTACTTTTAGACTTAAATATACATAGGGATGTCAGCTAAAAAATAAAATAAAATAACAATTTCAGCTCAGGTGTAATTGGATTTTTGACATATCAGATAGAGCTCTGATTACATTTGACAGATGCATATTGATTTTCATTTTAAACTCTTCTTATCCAACATATTTTGTTATTTCTTGAATTTTGTGCTGTAAATTAAATAAAGGTTTGAAGTGATAGAAGATTTTAATTAACCTCACTGACAATGTAATACCTACTCTGGAACTAGAGTCCAATATTATAGTTTTTCATGCAAAAAGAAACATAATGAGAAATTTAATATTTGTGTAGCATAAAGCAGGAATTCTGTTGTTTTGATTGTACCAAACAGGTCATAAGGCATGGTTTAGAACATATTTTTGCTTGTCAGAGTCTAAGAATTAAAACAAAAATGTGAAGTCTACAAAATTGCTTTGTTTCTCAAAAGTGACCCAGATGTGTTAAAGCTGTCACCACCTTTACTATTTCTCCAAACTTTCCTTACAGCTTCCATGTCTTGAGGCTCTTGCATAGAAGCTAATGCATTCTAATTTTTTCCATACCAGTGGATTCCATGCCAGTGATCTTCCATATTTTTGCCTTGATTTCTTCTCTATCTTATGCATGTGGCTAAATGCTCAATTTTAAGCATGTTTTCATATGTTTCCCCAAGGAAGGCTCTTGATATTTGCTCCCACCACAATAAAAACATTACTAGACCAATAAAACTGGAAAGAGGATACTGATACTACATTTTAAAAAACAAAATTGCACTCTCTAATTCACATCTTGCTTGATTCCAAAACTAGTAGGAAAGTATATGATTTGCCTTTCATTTTACTATCTGAGCACTTATTTTAAATTTTTCTTTCTTATGTCTTTTCTAGCATCTAAGAAAAAAAAGTGTTCCATTTTTTTAAGAAAGAGAAAATATTTTAAACTTAGCATCAAAAATAGATTATTCCGAAAGCAAACAAACCTATATAGATCTGTTTTTATTAATATCATTAACATAGACTGACAGAATCTTTGAGTTCTAATTTAATGGTCCTCATGTATAACCTCCCAGTGAATGCAGGAATATATTCTAAAAAGTCCATGGGAGATGGCCCCTCAGCAACCATTTGGACCCATCATCTGATGAAGAGTTCCTATTTCTTAAGGTACTCAGTTCCTGCATGAAGCAAAATTAGAAAGTTCTTCCTTGTTTTAGTCCCTAGTTCCACTGCTTGGAGCTACCAGTTTCTGGTTGAAGTTCTAGTCTCAGCAGCAATATAGGAAATCAAACTCCGTCTTCCACACTTGGAGAAGTCACTTTTCCATGCTCACTATAATTTATTCCCTCAAGCACTAGACCCACTTCTATACATCCGTCAATGTCTTGCTAGTTATCTAGGCTTCCAGGGATTTAAGATCCTGACTGTCTTGTCTTTGCTAGGTCCTTCAATATGCGATCCCAAACTAGTAAGGTTAGCTAGGTGTTATATTTCATCTATGATGAGTGATTTTCTGGATCTGCAAATACTGCCCTTGTTTTGGGACATCACCATTTCTACCTAGATTATAACATGTTGACTGTTGCCTTATCCTTAGTGTAAGATTTTCCAAATTTCTGACTTCACTCCTTCCTAACAGCTGTAGCTATGTCTGGTTTCTGCAGCACCAGTGTAGGTCTAGTTGCAGGTTTCGGTTACAGGTACCTGCAACAGAGTTGTCTGGCCATTTATCAGGTATTTACTAGCCATTTCCTGAGATATAACATTACACAATAGCCTTCCTTACTCACTATCCATGCAAAGAAGCACTCTATCTTCCAGTATCTTAATATACAGTATGTTTAATTGACCTAAATTATCCAGGTATGATCAAACTAGTGTGAAGCAGTTTGGAGCAATTACCTATATTCTTACATGTGAGAAAAGTGATTTTACTATTATGGCTCAAATTTACTTTAAATTTTTAGATAAACTTACTACAAAGTATGTTATCAAGAATGAAGTAAGCCAAAACCAAGTATGTGCTCCCAAGCTGCACACCACCATATTCCGTTTATGCTATTGATGCTTTGAACCCAAATGTCAGACATTCTATTATTTCCTTAATACTCTGTCTTAAAGACCTCAATAAAACATTACAGAATACTGAGATTAAATATGCACTTGGCATTCTAGCATATTGGTTTTCTCTTCCTGTTTTTTTGTGATACATAAATTTACTAAATAGTTTATGGGTTTAGACAAGATAGAAGTGGCATGGACTCAGATAAGACTCTATCAGCAATATTATAGCCATCCCTGCAGGATAATTCATTCATTCACATTGTCCCTTCACTAAGGACTTTCCTAGCCAGCATATTCAAAATTGCACCTCCAACACTATGATTTTCTTTATCTCCCTCCCCTGCCCATTTTCTCTCCCCATCCTGTTTGATTATTGTCTGCCTCTTCCCAACAATATGTAAATCCCAGGAGGGCAAAGATTTCTGTCTGTTTAGCTCCCTGCTGTATCTACAGAATTTAGAACAGGATTTTAGCATATAGCAGTTCTCAATAAATATTAGTACATGAATAAATCGAACAAGGAACTGTTCTAGTTTCTAGGAATACCGTAAAAAGTGAGACAAAAAATATCCCTGTGTCATGGAACTTCTAGTGGGGAAGAAGAAGAGGAATAAACAGATGACTATGTAATAGGTTTTAGGTTAATTATTTAAAGATAAAGGCTGTTTTGGGGGAAAACTTTTCCAGAAGAGTGACATTTAACGTAGGCTTAAAAGATTTAGAGGAAGTTAAACAAGAAGTGGGGATAAGAGTGTTCCAAGCAGAAGGGTGAGCAATTTAAAGGCCTAACTAGGAATTGGCTCAGAACGTTGATGTAGGATCTCAGGAAAGAGTGGGAGAGATTAGAGAAGGGAAGGTGAGAAAAAAAAGCAGGGACCAGCTCCTTTGGGGCCTTTCTGACCTTACCTCCTAAAGTTGAACAGGAAAACACGGGGAGCTTTTAAACAGTATGGCCCAATTTATGTTTTCTGAAAGATCATTCTGTCTTCTGTATGGAGGTTAGAGTGTAGGGTGCAAGACAGAAATAAAGGGAGCTGTTGCAGTAGTTCAGTTCGTACAGACTAGGGTGAAAGCAGTGGAGGTGGTAAAAAGTGGTCGGAAATGGGATATATTTTTATGGCTTTGGTATCAGTCTTCACTGATGAGCTGGAAAAGTGCAATGAGAAAAGGAAGGACTTAAATATGATCCTAGGTTTCTGGCACAATAAACTAGATAAAGGTGCTATTAACTGAGATGGAGAAATCTGTGGGGAATAAATTAGCATGAGAGGGAAGGGACAGGTATATCAAGACTAACATTTAGCAAGAGATACCTACTAGAGATCCATGTGAAAAAGAAAATATGCAGTTGAAACTCGAGAGAAAGTTTGGAGTTGGAGATATAAATTAGGAGGTCACAGTATATAGATGGAATCCACAAGCCTGAAAGAAATGACCAGGATGATAATATAACTGGAGAAGAGACAGGACCGAGCCCTTAATCAAGCCAACACCTAGAGTTCTGTTAGCAGATAAGAGACAGAAAAGAAGACTCAGAAAGGCGGAACAATGACGTAGGAGGAAAACCAAATGCCTAGTGAATATAACATTTCAAGGAGAGCAAAGTCAACTATGTCAAATGCTACTGAGCGATGAAGCAAAAGAAGAACATAGCATTGACCTATAGATATTACAACATGAAAGCCATGATTTCCCTAAAAAAGGCAATTTCAGTCGAGTTGTCAGGATTAAATCCTCACTGAAGTGAGTTAGAGAATTGAGAATAGAGATAAAGAAGTATAGTAAGTATAGACATTTCTTTCTAGAAATTTTGCTTCAAATAAAAAGAGAAAAATGCATCAGTGGCTGCAGGTGCCATCAGATCAAGGTGTTCATTTATATATATACTGCTATCATAACAAGCTAATATATACTGTGGGAATCATCCAGTCAATACAAACGTTGCAGATGTAGGTGAGATGAGGAATAATTGAGAGGCAAGGCTGTTGAATAAATTAGAACAGGTGGGATCTGGGGCTCAAGTGGAGGGGCTGCCTTGAGATAGGAGTACAAATAATTTGGCCCTAGTAATGGAAGTAAAGCCAGAGTTCTTTTTGTTTGTTTTTGCTCTGTTTTTTCTTTTTCTTTGTCCTTCAGCCATATTCAGCTCTACGTGTGCAAGTATAGAAATGGCAGAGAGTTGGTTTGTGTCTGATGTAGTAACTCGATCACTTTTCCCAATACTTCACTCCCCCTCTTTATTATAATTATATAATCCTGGCCATGCTTCGATTGTGATTTGACTTTAATGTTTCCTGTGTTAAGATAGGCCATTATATTTCCCATCTCCACTGATACTAAGCATGACTTCATCGACCAATGTAATGCGGGTGTGGGTGAGAGCATGCAAGTTGAAACCTTAAGAAGTATTTTGTATTTCCACTTGCCCTCTTGTGCTTCTTCCAGCCACAATGAGAACATGTTCTAGGAAAGTCTCAGAAAAAGTAAACATATAGAGCAGCCCTGAATCTGATGCACAATCTAAAGAAGAGCTTCCCAGATAATCAGCAGATCCATAAGCAAGAAAAATAAATGTTTCTGGTTATAAGACATTGGGATTAGAGGGATGTTTGTTTGCAGTTTTAATGCAGCAATCACTGACTAATTCACCATGGTTGTGGTTTTGCCTAGTGTATAGAAGGAAGATGGACAAGGGAGTTGAAAGCATAAAGAAGGGAGTGACTATAATGATAGATTGTAATGACCATTTATCAGAAGTTTGGGCTGTAAGTGTTCAATATACTAAAATCCACATACTTGTATCACAAGGATATAACGGAATTTGTCCAGTGCCTTGTGGAAAATGAAGAACATAATTATGACATATTTTCCGAGATCTAAGAGTTTAGCAAAATAAAATTAGGTCAATGTGTTAGAACTTGCTCTTAATCTACCCATGCTATTATTACTATTCACGTTTGTTTTTATTGTAAGCATTCTAAATGATTTTAAAGATATATTAATATATTTTTAGGAATTAAACTAACTGCTTAGCTTTGGAATCCTCCTTGTTCCACTTTTTGTGCAGTAGCAACCAAAACTCAACTTATCATCACATTACCATCCCAAATTCACCTAACACAAAGAAAGACACAGTCTTACAGGAATTCTAAAACATGCCATAGATTTTTTACAATAAAATTAAAAAATAATTAGTATTCAGAATAATTCCAGAAATGATATTATCTGACAGACTTTTAAAAAAAACTTTTTATTTGGAAATGTACAATTATCAAAACTAAGAAAGTAACATTGGTATAATATGATTAACTAAGCTATATACTTTATTCATCAGTTATTCCCCTAACGTTATTTTACATCCCAGGATCCACTCCAAGATTCCGCATTGCATTTAGATGCCATGTCCCCTGAGTCTCCTTCAATCTATGACTCAGTCTCTCCTTGTCTTTTATGACATTGACACTTTTGAACAGTACTGATAAGTTATTCTATAGAATGCCCCTCAGTTTGAGTTTGTCTGATGCTTTCTCATGGTAAGGTTGAGGATATATATTTTGGGGAATGATACCAGAGAGATTACTTCCCCTTCTCAGTGACTAATTATCAGGAGATATAATGATGTTGATATATTTTAATCCCAGTCATGTTAATCTTAATTAATTTGGTTAAGGTGGTATCTGCCAAGTTCTCCAGTGTAAAGTGAGTATTTTCTCTTTGTATTTAATAAATATTTTGTGGAAATACTTTGAGATGATGCAAATATTCCCTTTCTCTTCGAACTTTCACTATCTAATCTGATCATCCATCAGTGGACCTAGCTTGTATCAATCATTTATTTAGTACTACTTCAGACCCCAAAACATTCAGTTGACTATATTTGTGTGGGTCTAAATCTGGGTTTTCTCTTCCATTCATTTGAGCTTTATGACGATCTTTAGTCAATACAAATTGTCTATATGTCTATGTTTAGCCAATACAAATTAAAGTATTTTTTAGGTATATCTTAAAATCTGTTAGTGTAAGTATTCCAATTTTGTTCTTCCCTCTCAATTTTTTTTTGGAAATAAGTTCTTTTGTCTTTCCATATACATTTTGGAATCAGCTTGTCAATATCTACAAAAAAAGTCTGATGAGAAATAGATTGGAAATACATTGGATCTATATATCAAATTGAAGAGCATTGACATTTTAACAATATTAGGTCTTCAATCAATGAATGACATACCTATTTATTTAGGCTTACTGGATTTCTTTCATCAGTGTTTTGTACTATTCAGTATACAGATCGTGCACATGTTTTGTTAGATTTTTACCTAAGAATTCCAGGATTTTTTCTTATTGTAAATGATATTTTTAATGTCAAACCCCACTTGTCCACAGCTAGTATATAGAAATGCAATTGGTTTTTGCATATTGACCTGAAGAACTCTTTAATTCCACATTTTGAAAAGTATTTTTGCTGAGTATAGAATTATAGATTGACAATATTTTTTTCTTTAATCACTAAAGATGTCACTCCATTATCATCTAGCTTGCATGGTTTATGAAGAGAAGTCTTTATTCTTCCATATGTAATGTGTCTTTCTTTTAAATCTATCTCAAGATTTTCTTTTTGTTGCTTGTTTTCAGCAGTTTAAATATGATTTACCTAGGTTTTTTAAAAAAATGCACAGCTATTATCTTTTCAAATATTTCTACTTTTCATCTGCAGTATTCTTGCTATCTTTCTGCCTTCTGGAATTGCAATTATAAGTATGTTAGACTGTTTGATATTGTTCTATAGCTGTACAAGCCTCTTTTGTTTTCTATCTTATTTTCTCTTTATCTTTAACTTAGTGTAATTTCTATTGACTTGACTTGAAGATCACAAATTCTTTCCTTAGCTGTGTCAAATCTACTGACGAGTCCATCAAAGGCATTATTTGTACCTTTTTTTGTGCTTTCATTTCTAGCATTTCTGTTTGGTTCTTTTTAAATAATGTCCATCTCATTGCTGAAATTAATCCATTCTGTCACCTTGTCCATCTTTTCCATTCGAAGCTTAGATGTATTAGTCATAGTTATTTTGAGTGCCCTATCAGATAGTTTGAACATCTGTGCCATGTCACAGTTTGGTTCTAATAACTGATTTTTTCTTCAGAGTGTGTTATTTTCTCCTTGTCCTTTGTATGTCTCATAATTTTTACGTTGAGAGTGATACAATTTTGTTTAGTGTAGGGGCTAGTTTGCCAAAGGGTTTTTCCTAATGTCCATTCCACCCTCAGCTTTAGGTCTTCCCTTGGCACCATACCTCATATAGGGTCTGCCTTTTGCAACTTGTGCAGTGTTACTTGTGATTAATGCTCGTTAACCTTGTCATGGAATCAGTGACGGCAGTGTTCTCTGTTGTTCTGGTCAAGCCTGATTCCTATGCAGGCATCATGTCCCTTGGTCTTAGGGATGTGGCATTCTCAGTTTTATTGTCCCTCTGCTAGCTGTAGTTCTGCGTCTTACACATATTCCTGCTTCTCCTCAGGATTAGAAGTTTTTTTCCTCTCTCCTTCTTCCAACCAAAATGGGTTTTCACCAGGGCCCTACAGGCTAGGATATTTGTTGTTCTTCACCACATAGGTTAAGGCTTTTGTTAGGGAATATAAGAGGGAAGGGTGCAGGAAGATTTTATGCGCTTCTCAGAGAAGCTGCAGATCCCTTTTCCAAGAGACAACTTTTTAGAAGTTTTCCAGTTTCTTCTGTGAGAGCCAGAGGGGTTTTGGGGACAAAGCTTCCAAGAGGGTGCCATAGTCCCTATAACTTCAACCCTTGGCATCTTTCTACTCTTTCATCAGTGCACATTCAGTGTCCCAATTCTCCAAACTCCCTAGCTGAACTCTTCTTACAAGCGTAGAACTGTACTTGCATTTAACATCTCTCTGCAAGTGCCAGTCTTTGCTTAGATTTGGGGCCAGTTGATTTCCCTGTGACTTCAACTCTCATTAAAATACGAACTTTCTGTTTTGCCATCTTTTTGTTGTTGTTATGCATGTGAGCAATGCCTTTTCCATTGCTAAACACTGAAACATTGCTGAGCAGAACCTGGAAATGCCAACTGATAGATTTTTAAAATGAGAAAACTTCAAAGGTCTAGAGGATGTTTCTTGCCTAAGGTTATAGGAGCTGGCGGCAGGGTAGAGTTCACTGTAACCACATCAGCAAAACACTATTTCTATGGACCATTTGCTGGGGCATTAAAATATTTTATTACAAAGAAACTTTCTCTAAAACACATTTCTTTTAAATGGTGTTTATGATAATGGAGTTTTGTTTATACAGTGATACCTAAAGATGTACTAATTTTTAATCCATTTTGGTCTGTTTCTCTTCTGGAGATATTTGTTTTATTTTCTGAAGTAACATTAGTAACAATATGTTTTAAATGCAGCATTTTTTATTTCTGGGTGAAATGGATTTTCACTGGGGAGGAATTATTTATATAGTCCTTTAAAATGCTGGTATTTTACACTTTACTAAATATCTAGTGAATAACTGAGAAAACATGGTTGTTGCATTTAAAGCTATTAAATTCTAAAATACATATTCTTCGAGTATGTAATTTCTATTGATTATAGTAAGGATTCCAAAATTAGAATAACATTAATATTAACAGTGAAAGCAGTTGCAACAACAATAAAAGGAAAATTATTATCCTATAAATTTGTATATCCCTCTACATGTATAAAATGCTTTGAGACACAGAGTTTTGGCTTTACATTTATTATCTGGATTAATGCTGAATTAGAACATTGTCTTGGTGAATCATCATTAGCATAACTCATTGCTTAAAAATATACTTTCTCATTTTAAGGATTATACATAATACTTTCTATAAAAACATAACAACATAAAAATAAGAAAAATTGTATTATTTTATTCCAGAGAAGGATTTTGACTTTCATTCACTGGCAATAATATAACTGAGTTTTAACTAAGAAATGCTCACTTGAGAATTTATGAAATCATTTTTCGAAAACAAGTGTTTAAGTTGAGTGATATGTGTTGCCATTTAAACATTATAGACAGGTAATATAAGTAGAAGAGAAATTAACTTATCAAAAGGCACATGTAAAACTGTACGAAATACTGTATATAGTCACTGATAGAATTTTGTTCTTACTTCCCAGATATCCTATGCTGATGGTGGGCTATTTTTTAAACAACATCAAAATGAATAATTTATATCCCTGGTTTTTGATGTTTTATACTGAGAATAGAGAAAGGGGCTAGCCTTATCAGATAAACACATACTATAAAAATCACAATTTTTAAAAAGTAAGGTACTGACTAATTATAGGCAAATTAATTAATGAATCAACAAATAGGATGACCATAAATAGACCATAAAGTATGTGTGTATGAATATATTAACTATCTCATTAATATATCAATTGATAGACTAATAATATTGAATATATTAAACATTTAATATATTCAGTTATGCATCACTATATTATATATTTCCATATAAATTATCTTATAAATAACTGATTTATATTCGTTATAATAATTAATAAATAATGCATCATTTATATATTAATTACATTAATGGTATTTTTTTTCAGTGGGAAAGAGCTGGTTTATTTCACAAATGATACAATCGAAACTTGCTATCTAGCTAAAGGAAAAACAAACAGGAAATTTCACATACCAAATATAAATTCCAGATGAATTGCATATTTAAATTTTTTTTCTGCTTTATCTCCCCAAACCCCCCCTGTACACAGTTGTATATCTTAGTTGCACATCCTTCTAGTTCTGGGATGAGGGACGCCACCTCAATGTGGAGCGGTGCCATGTCCGTGCCCAGGATCCGAACCCTGGGCCGCCGCAGTAGGGTACGCTAACTTAACTACTCCGCCACGGAGCCAGCGCCTAAATATTTTTTAAAACTGTAAAAGTCTTGGAAAAATTTTAGTAGTCTATTTTCATGTTTGAAGGAGAAAACCTTTCTAACCAAGACAGGTGACTCAGAGGATATAAAAGACAGGACCATTCTACTATATAATTGGAAAAAAATTATGGGAAAAATTCTATAATCAAACACAATAAACAAATAATAGATTGGAAGAAATATCTCTCAGAGAGATATCAAAAATGTTTTTTTTCTTCTTCTCCTCAAAGCCCCCAAGTACATGGTTGTATATTCTAGTTGTAGGTCCTTCTGGTTGTGCTATGTGGGATGCTGCCTCAGCATGGCCTGACGAGTGGTGCCATGTCCGTGCCCAAGATCCGAACCCGTGAAACCCTGGGCCACCAAAGCAGAGCGTGCGAACTTAAACACTCGGCCATGGGGCCAGCCCCTAAAAATGTTTTTTAATGGATAATATGAGAAAGTGTTACAAATTAATGGCAGATAAGAAAACAACCTAATATCACATAAAATGGGCAAAAATTATGAAAATATGATTTACAAAAAGCCAATTATGAACAGCAATGTTAGATCTACAAGTTCTGTTTCCTGGGACCCAAAAGATTTCTTGTATCAGCCAATTAAATGGCTTCATGTTGACAATAGAGACATTAATTCGAAAAGAAGAAAGGGTGATGTTACCTAATATTTATTGATCTACCTATATATCTGTATTTAAATAAAGCTAAAATAGAATGCTGAAATTTTTAAAAGTTACATGAAAATGACACTAACTAAAATTATATCCAGTTAGTATTAATTACATGTAGAAAATTATGTGAAAAATAAAGGTTTGATGTTTTAAAGAAAAAATAAATTTAAGTGGAATAGAGCAACATGGTTAAATATATCTTCCCTGCTTTTCTGCCAGGAATCTTTATCAGACCAGAAGTAGGATTCCCTAATATTGCGATTACTCTGATGACAACAACCTAAATTGAGGCTCTAAATCTTTTCTTTTAAATTAAAGATAAAATTTAATGAGCACTTACAGAAATTATTAACATTGTGTAAAATGTTTTGAATAGCGTGCTAATCCTTTTACCACTGCATCATGGAATATCAAGAGTGCTAAAGTGATATAATAGTCATTATATAATAATACTTTTAATTATATTAATCTTTCTCATGAAAATGACTAAAGATTTTCTACTCTTGACCAGAGAAAATAAATTTTATTTATTTATTGTATTGAGGTCACATTGGTTTATAACAGTGTGTAAATTTCATGTGTACATCATTATATTTTGGCTTCTCTACAGACTGCATTGTGTTCACCACCAAAAGTCTAGTTTCCATCCATCATCATACATATGTGCCCTTCTACCCCTTTCGTGCTCCCTCCACCCTCTACCCCTCTGCTAACCACCAATCTGCTCTCCGTATCTCTGTGTTTGGAAAATTGTTATTTTAAGCAAAGCCTTCATGTTATCTACTAAGCAATAAGAGAAAATATGATAAAGTAAGCTGTTATGTTTAATCAGTAATAAAATATTAAGTATAAATAATCATACAAGTAGTTTGTATTATGTGACAACAAATTGTATATTTTCTGTTGCTCTAATATCACAAAAAAGAATGAGATATCCTGTTAATACTATCGCTATTTTTAAAAGGTGCTCTAAAATGGTTTTGAGCATGATTTGTCCATTAGAACACATGCAAAAAATATGCAAAAATAAAATTTAAACATTTCTGAAGCACAAAGTTGATGAATTAGTGAAAATAGATAAAATCGACATTGATACAAAGATTCAATATCACAGAAATGTCATTTCTTCCTACGTGTATAAAGTTATAATTTAAAATAATCCCAATAAATACTCTATCAAGTTTTCTCTGGAGGTAGTCAAGTTTATTATAAGGTTCATATAGATAAAGAGACAGGGAAGAAGAGCCAGTAAAACCCTGAAAAGGAAAAGTAATGTGGGAGAGCTATCCTCAACACATATTAAAGTGCACCATAATGCCTCTCTAATTCAAAGAGTGCAGTTTTGGCTCTTAAAGACAGAGATCAGTGGAATAGTAGAGATAATCCAGAAAGAACCCAAGTACATATGGCAGTGTAGTCCATGATAATGTTGGCATATCAAATCAGTGGGGATAAGATGGGTTTTTAAATAAATCTTGGAGAAACAGCCATTTGGATAAACAGATGGAAGGAAATACCATGTTCTCAGATTGAAAGACTCAGTAACAATATTTCTAAAATGCCAGCTGTCCCCAAATCAATGTATAGTTTCAATACAATTTAAATAACAGTCCTAGCAGTGGTGTGTGTGTGTGTCTATGTATCTGTGCATCTGTTTGTGTTTGGAAATTAACTAGCTAATTCTAAAATTCTTAGGAAAGTGCAAAGGATCTAGAATAACTAAGAAAATCTTGAAAGAGAGGAAAACTTGGAAGGATTTATGTTACAACATAACAAGACTTGCCATATAGCTATAATACTTAAAACAGTATGGTATTGGTGCAAGAACAGACTCATAGAAATACTGTCACCAGATTCGGAAGAAGTGTCACTGCAATTCAATGAAGGAAAGGATAGCCTTTTCTATAAATGGTACTAGGACAATATGGTCTACATAATGAATAAAATGAACCTTGACTCCTGTGCCGCACCATATTTAAAATTATTGAGCTATGTTTCAGGAAAATTAAACAATAATGCTTCTAGTAAAAAGAGGAATATATCTTCGTGACTCTATGCTCCAAGTTATTGAGATTATTGCCAGTATACAGTACCTAGATATCAACTCTCTGGGGGAGTTGCCTTCAGCCGAAGAGAGTCACCTGACCAAGGTCTAACTCCTTTCCTGGGGCAGAGTGCATTTACTAATGGATTGATGTGGGCAGTGGTCGGGAGCGGGGGGAATGAAGGTATAAAATCCTGGCCTCCTTATTCCAAATTGGGGCAACTCTGAAGAGCTGTCCTAGTTTCAGTGCTTGCCACGGTGTGAGCTGATACCTCTGCCCCCAGCTTCTCCCTCTGCTCAGTCTTGCTTCATTCTCTTCTTTCCTCAGGGGTGTTGGTCCTGAGAGGACTCCCTAATAAACTTCCTGCATACTCACTTCCTTCTCGGAGACAGCTTCCCAGCAAAACTGTTTTGCAATAATGATACTTAAGATACTTCTGAGTGAAACTTGGACAGATATTTTAAAGTTTTATTTCATCATTTATTAATTGATATTTTATAGCTATCTTCTGTTTATCACAGTATTGTGTAGTTGGGCAAGAACCCAAGCCCTACATTCAAACCCAAGCTCCAGCATGTATTGTCTATGTGATTTGGGGCATAGCTCCTATATGTCTCAGTATACTCCTCTCTCACATAGGGGTATTAATAGACTCTATCACATAGGGTTGATGTGAGGACTAAATCAATTAATATTTGTAAAGTGCTTAAAATTGTTCCTGGCACAGAGTACAGTGCTATTGCTCATGGGAAGTGACACTGGTTTCCATTAAAATACTATTAAGTAAATTATTATATAAATGAGACAAAAGTATGCCAAAATTTGTGAAAGTGGTATATGAAAAACTGAAATTTGATGATTTTTTTAAATGGAAATGTTGAATAAGAGTAGAATACATAAAGGATTAGGGATATCAAAAGGAAGAACAAGGTTGGGTTATTTTAAAAATATAGATACAGACATAAATATAGATATTTACAAAGTTGGATACTTTTAAAATATAGCTATCTATATAGAAATAGATATCTACTGTTCTGTAAGAAATCCTTTTCTAGAAAACTGGTATTCACCAAGAAAACAAGACTATTTCATCAATGAGTAACTGATGAAAATTAAAATCATTTGTCTAGTAATTATTTTACCTAGGGAAAAAACCAGATTTCAGAAGAAGAATAACTATTACATATTTCTTTGTTCATTTTTCAGAAATACATTTGCTGGCATGTACTGGCAGTGTTAGGTCTTGTTTCTTATAAAACCGAAGACAATCAGGAACCCATCGTTGCATTTTCCTATCTTCACCTATACAAACAATACTAATAACCAATGCTTGTGTATAATTTTAGTGTTTAGAAATTTATTCAGACACACAAGTACATTTGTTCTTCCTAAAAATATCCTGTTAGGTAAAACTGATTTTCATTTTTTTTATAATGTCCAAAATGGGGTCTAGAGGGGTCAGAAACTACCTCAAGCTAACACAACTTTTCCATGTTACGGTCAAAACCAGAACACAGATTCTCCGACTACAAGTCTAATGCCCAGGCCCTGCAGCTTGGCTCCCTTCCTAAAGTCTCATGTTATACAGATGCACATTTGTAAAGTAGCACCTTATTCCCTAGTGCTACAGTATGATATATAACAATGCTAATCCTCCTCCCACCATTTTTTTAAATATCACAATCAGAGGACCCAGGAAAATGTTACAGCTAAGATTTTTTCCTCAAAGGTTTAATCTTGATTTTGCTTCAGTGACATTGGATTATTTCCTAGTGAAAGAGAAAAAGAACACTGCAAGTCTTATAAATGTATAAGCTTTGTAGAAGGATGTCTTCTGAGATTACAATTCATCTATACTCTTGTCTCATTCTTGGTTACTTGGCCTAATTAGATGTGTAGACAAGAATGAGCTTCAAAATGAAAACCTGGCAGGTTAAGATTCTTCACTGACAGGAAGACCTTTTTTCCCCCTCCTGTCTAGCTCCTGTCACCCATTTTGAGAGAAAGATAAGAAAAAGAACAGTGAGCTTGTTAAAAACAAAATGATGCATCTAGTTATCTATAGCATAGAATGGAATTCATTCTAAGGAAGAAAAGTTCTAGAAAAAAATATTTCCTTGGAGGAATAAAATGTCTTTCCAATGTAAAAAAATAGCGTCAATGGCTAGAGTTGTAGTGTTGGCCAATACCATAATATATAGAGACCCAATTTTATTAAAGGATTTCATAAATGCAAAAGAACTTGAAATTTCAGGAAGAAGTTAATATAAGGAATTTTTGCAGAAATTAGTTTTATCCATGTCTTTTTGTCACATATAGACCAAAATGTTGGTAAAGTCAGGTTGAGACTAGGATGATGCAGAGAAAAGCTTATCATGGAATGAAACAGCAGCATTCGTATCTGAGGTACACATACTAGTCTGGCCAGCTGTCACTTGGTCTCCTTTTAACGGCTAGCACTTAACTGAATTGAACTGAAGGCACTGTCACATTATACGGCAAATTGGAGGATACAAGTTTAGAACCCCTCTGCTGAATCAGTTCATCTGAGAGCACATTTATAAAGGTATGTTTCTTGGCCAGATATATGTTCAAAAAAATATAGCATTTCCTCCCTATGGAAATACACACGGCATTAGAAGAAAAAGTCCTAGGAAAACTTGTCATAAAGAAACTTTTGTTTAAGCTGGTATTTCACAAATTTATTTGAGCACAGAACTTAGTTTTTCTTTTTGTTAACATCATACCTATTTCCATTCCTTGAAATTAATATTCCACTCTACACATTTAGGTAAACACTGGTCAAGAACAGAGCCTCAAATATTCACCAAGGAAATGTTGCACTTAGATGTAGAAAGACTTAGTTTTAAGGTTACGAATGCTTTATATAGTATATGAGATTATCCCTAGAGGTAATTTTTACAATATGGTCAATGAATCCCAAAGTCCCTAAAAACGCCAAAATCAGTGTAAGAAATAGAGCTCCCATGTCCATTTACTCTTAATGTTTATGTTCCCCAGATCATCAGGACCATCCCTAACACTAATATTATACCATGCAAGAATATCAGAGCAAACAAGAAGTTTCTAGAAAGTAAAAAGAAACCCCTTTGGAGATTTTATTATATGGAACAGCAGGGAGTACATGTTGAACTGTTGACCCACTGCACGGGCAGAGTGTGCATTGCTTATTGTAAAGACAAGTCACGGCAGGGACTGGAGAAATCAATAAGGAATCCACCAGAAAACTGGATTAAATTTGAAAAACAGTTGAAGACAGTAAGAACAATATAAATTATAATTAAGATCGATGAGATTTAGGATGCTGACATAAATGACTACAGTAAATATAAAAGAAAGTCATGAACCCATTTGTATTGGGATGTTAGTAGTGGTTACTGATTTCAGTTAGTATTTTTGTATTAATTATGTTAAGATAATTCGTAGTTTATATTTACCATAACCATAATGATTAGTTTTTTGTAATTAAAACAAACATTATTTTAAGAAAATTCATATTTTTTAAATCTTCATTATTTCTTATGCCTTAGAGTTTTTCCTATTCATCAACATGCAGATGGGATGATTCATATACAGTACAAATAGATAGACATGCTGCAATAAATTTTCAGGGAATCATTAGCTTTGCAAAGATGCAATTATTTTTCATAAGTGTGAGTAGCTTTAGTACACTAGTTATTTTAAATTTTCCAAAATCTTCTCTGACTCATATACTTATGCATCAAGTGGTATGACATTTAATCATTCAAAATCTCAAAGATAAAATATTTTGCAAGTTGTACTTGTGTGTTATGGAATGAAAAACAGTGCAGATGTAATGAATATACATAAAGTTATACCATCCATATTTTTCTATCAATTTACGAAAATTTGTCAAAATTTTTAAATTGTATATCTAATTTTTTTTAAATATTTATTAAGACAACATATATTTCATAATCTCTGAAATGTGATAGCAGATAGAATGACAGAATATAAGGTAGAAATCCTGTACCTTGTGTCCGACTCAAACCACCAATCTTGAACGCAGAAGTCTTATTGAGGAAGCTCTCCCAGTAATCGTCAATGTTGAGATGTCTGGGCCTTTCCCGACCTAAGGAAAATATAAAGAGATATTACACTTCAACGTCACATTCAAGAGGAAAATATCAGTGGAGACTGAAACAGAATCAAAACTTTCCTCGAATGGGAAATTTCTCAGATTATTTTTCAAAGTATATTTTAAGATGACATTTAAATGGCACTTCTGAAGAACATATCCAACACTACAAATGATTTTCTCTAGAACATTCAAAAACTGCTATAAAATCAGCCCATAAATTCTTGGAATTTTAATTTAAACTACTCAAATAACAGATATTACGTAGACCCTGTTTGAGCCTGCTATCTAAAATTGGATTATACTGGTTAATATTTACATATGCAGACATATACATTTATGCAATGTTAACAATAATTTAAACCAATAAATACAAAGTCAATCAATTATCCAAAACATACTGGCTACATAACAGGTATTTGCTTTTAGTGCTACCACGTATAAAAGATAAAAATCTCTGTTAGTACAAACATTTATACTTTTAAGTATATTGAACTAAATATCAGCTGACAGTGTCCTTGGAAAGGAGTGGGAGTGCATAATGTTACAATCCTTATGAAGGGGATTTTTGTAACATATAGTAAAATGGTATATATATTTACTGCTTTACTCATCAATACCAATTGTAGAAATACACCTTAAATATACACCTCAAACAGGAAACCATATGCATACAAGGGCATTATTTGTACAGCAATATGCATGGGGCATTATGTATCCAGCAAATTATTACAAATTATGAAAAGGTCCATGTCCTGGTGGCTAGTTGTATATAAACAAGATACAGCAAAAAATTGAGGTACTAAAATGTCATAAAAATCAATGGGAAAGGTGTCCATTAACTATTTTATTGGGATTCCAGACATATTGTTAGGTAGTTAGCAAGGTGAAAAAGAAATTATATAGTATTCTACCTTTGTGTGAGATAGAGGATGAAATAGGACAATGTGTGCATATATGCATTTATTCATATACACTCATTTTTGCAAAAACAAACACAGTATGGATAAATTGGAATCAAGTGGAGATGGTCACCTATACAGTTGGTTGAGAATGTGGTGGATCGTGTAGACACGGAAATGGGATTTCTTTAAGTAGAACTTTGTATACAGCTTTGAGTTTTGAACAATATGTGTCTCAGAAATTCAAAAATAAAACTAAATTTAAAAAGTTTGAAAAAGCAAACCTTAAAACTGAATTTAAATAAAAAAATAAGGGCTCCATCTTTGTACAGACTGACAACAAAACTACACAGAGTGAAGAATTAATTAAAGAATATTTTGGCCACAGTTCTCTGATTTTTCTACTGCAGTGCAACATATTCTAGGAGGAAAAAGCAACTGCAAGATAGCTTGAACTTTATTTAGTAGTTTTTGGTTCCTTTTTGTTTTCTCCTCTTTTTTTGTAGTTGTGAGAATATAGTAATTTTGAAAATATGAGGGCTGCATGGCTGTGATAGAGCAAATGAGTACTGAATTGATGAGTTGGGAACCAGCTTTTTCATGGGGGAGAAGGGAAAGTGAGGTAAATTGAGGAGATTAAGGAGAATGCTACTAGTGAATGCTTACAAGGTTCAGGAAAATTGGTAATGTTTGTGATATGCTCCTGATGGCAGCATGAATTGCAATGATATAACCATTCTGGAGAGTAAGTTGGTTTTTATATCAAAAATCTTAACATATATATTCCTTTTAGCCGAACAATTGAACTATATAAAATGGATCACAGTAGTAGTAATTTTAGTAGAAGTAGAAATAATAGCTTAAAAAGATAAAATTAGTAACATCCAATATTAGATTTAAAATGTGTTTCAGAAAACTCATAATGAGTTGATTTTTATTTCAGACTCACACTATTCAGTCATTAAATAAAAAGTGATCAAAAACTCCACACGGTCTAATTTAAAAACATGGGTCTTCAATATGACAGGAAAAAGAGAACAAGCTTGGTTAGCGCCCAAATTTAATCCAAATATGCTATTTATAAAGAAAAGGGGGAAAGGAAACAAAGTCAGAACACTAGAATTTCTATAAACTTGTAAGGAATAAGCATTGGCATATTTGAATAATATCATAAGAATCTTACATAAGAATCTTACATAAGAATCCGTAAATCAACTAATTTACATATTTGGCTTTACAGATGAAATTGGAAGAACTTGACTTGGTAGATAGATTTCTACTTTCTGATTCTGGCTCCACCATTTACGAGCTGTGATTTCAGCCAAGATACTTCATCCCTCCCACCTTATGTTTTCTCCTTTATAAAATGATACTGTTGAGCTAATGGGTCTCCAAAGCTAAAATGCCTTGATTCTATGACACGATAGATGATATGATAATCTATGATAAAATAAGTTTGATTAATAATTACAAAATAACATATGAAAACATAAGAAAAACAACTTACTTGTTAGTATGATATCAACTAAAACATGTTCCTTGGTGGGATTGTGGAAACGTATAAATGTAGATGAATGAAGATTAAGGTACGTGGTTATTCTTTCTATGTTTAGAGGCCGAGGGACTAGCCCTATTCCAGAGAGGCAGAATCTCCATTCTTCAAACTGTTTCAAGACAAACACTCATAACATACATGTCCTAATTGCACACAGTCAATTTGCAACCCTTAATAAATGTACTACACATAAAATTACACAGGTAAGATAAGTTTCATTGTTAATATTTAACATGTACTGTTTTATCACTCCTTTCTTTTCCAAATTCCTATTGATTTTATTGAAAAATCAATGTGGTTTTACACTGAAAAGAAGAGGGCAAAAGACCGATATTCAAATATTAAACATATTTCAATGCATACAAGTTTATTTATAGCAAGATAAAAAAGAAATCTCAAGGAAAACCTTGCATTTCTGCTTAAGGTTTTTAAGAAAATCAATTTGTCTAACAAACTGGGTACTAAACACTGCATGAAGTTTCTAAAATCTTAGGGTGAATTTCAAAAGAAATCCAGAAAGTTATCACATGAAGGCAAAGAAGGTGAGGCACAGGTTGAAGTCCTATTAATAAGAGCACAACTGCGTGCCATATTATTTATCCCCATCATCTAGTACAGTGCATGTGCTGTTATCACGTGATGTGAACGAATGACTTGAAAATGATGTGAAGGAGATTGAATGTGCCCATTGTTCTTATCTGGGTTTCATAAGCCTGCACGGCTCTGTTTGAAATTGTTCTCTGTATTCATCTAGAATAAAAGTCCCCTGAGAGAACAACAGACTGTGACTCAGTTCTGCAACGAACACTTTGCTAATGTTACAGATGAATGAAGAGGTCATTCAATAAAAACCGACAAACAATAGGGGCCCGCGCAGTGGCGCCAACGGTTAAGTTTGCACGTTCTGCTTCAGCGGCCCAGGGTTCTCTGGTTCGGATCCCGGGTGTGGCAAGCCATGCTGTGGTAGGCGTCCCACATATAAAGTAGAGGAAGATGGGCACAGATGCTAGCTTGGGGCTGGTCTGCCTCAGTAGGAGGAGGAGGATTGGCGACCGATGTTAGCTCAGGGCTAATCTTCCTCAAAAAAAAAAAAAAAACCACCAATAACCTAGTTTATAATCTCTCAAATTATATAGGTGTTTCCAATCCTAAATCCCAATAAAAAGAGAGGAACTTGCTTTAAGATTGTTTCACAGTAGGATGGGTGGTGACAGGAAATCCATAAAATGCTGTCTCTGAGTAGGGAGGATTAGAGGCAAGTTTTATCTGCATATTATGTTCAAGTGACTGTATTGCTTTTAGTTAGAGATTCTACTAGCATAAAATAAATTCACTGTTTTCACTTATGATGTCTTCACTTGATTACATGTAATTGACTGAAATCAAGCATCAGGGTTCAATTAAATTGACAACTGTTTTACGTAAATTATTTACTTTTTGGCTACTTAACAAAATAAATCCTGAATGACAGAAATCAGGTTACTTTAAACCATTGGGAATGAGCCAAACTACAAAAACAAGGTTATGTTTTCATATTTTGCCAAGTGACCTGGAATACTGGAGCTCCTAAATGAAGCCACATGCCACCATCATTGAACACTAGCATGCAACAAGTGCCCTGGCATTACTTAAACTATGCACCTGGTTCAGAGAGGGAAATTAGAAAGCATCCCAGTGAACGTGTACATTAAAAATAATGTTTTTAGTCTGTCTTTATCTCAAACTTCTTTGAAAGGAGACAGAGTAAAACCATTAAAGATCCTATCCAATGTTTCTGAAAGATAAAAGAAGTGGAGGTAAAAGACAGTAAATTTGGCTTGCACACTGAGCAGAGCTCAAGGGCATTAGAGCTTGCTAAGAACGAACAGTTTTCCATAGACACAGGCTGCAAGGATCATAGACTCACACTGGGTAATAAAACCACTCTGATTTTACATCTTCTTCCTTCACTTTTGCTATTCCGACCTTTAGATGCAGCGAATCACACAATCAAGTATGAATGAAATAGAGTGGCAACTGTTTGAAAATAAAAAGGAAACAACTGAAAACTGAGAAAGAAAATCTCAGAACATAATGTTCGATACCAAAGAGAAGGCCTGATTATCACATTTGCTGCTTACTATGGTTCCTCTTCTGTTATGCAGTAACACAGTCTCATTTAGAGACTAGAATTAGGAATTTATTATATTTGCAGTGTGATGTCCTAACCAAATTAATCTCAGGATTCAAAATCTGCAGCAACAACTAGCCTAAAGTTGGATTTTTACAATGCAGAGCTGCTCTTCACATGGATCCAAACCAGAAACAGGTGAAACAAATAATAAACCATAGCCATTTCCTTAAGTTCAGCAAAGAGTCACATTCAGAAACAGTTAAAACTTATCCTATAAGGGAGCAAAATGGTGGGGTGAGCTGACCCGGGATTCTCTCCCCTCCAAAATACAACAAAAGATTGGAAGAACTGAATTTCAGAGAATAAACATAATGCCAGCTCGTTAGAGACCTACAATACCAAGAAGGCGGAGATCATAAACCTTGCAGATGGCCTCAGAGGCGCTGGAACGGTAGGAGAGGACATCACTCCCTTCCCTAGAGTCTGCGATCGCTGCGGCCGCGGGTTGGGAAGGAGCGGGGGAGGGGCTGCGCGAGCAGGGGATCATCCAGGACTCCTGCTGCTGATTCAGTGGAGACCCGCTGACTGGGGGAAAGCTTCCGTCCGCGGGGACCCCATAAATCAAGGGCCTTGGGAGACCAGAGAACAGAACTGATCTGAACCCAGACCGGTGCGTGTGAGTAACAGCCCCTCCCCCCAGCAAAGCCAGTGGGCGCAGCCATCTTGCCCCAAGGCAGAGAGCTAACACGCTGCTCTCAACCCCCATCTAGTGGCGACAGCCTGTAACTGCAACTGAATTCTACCACCATGAGAAAAAACCGCTCCTCTACCATCCAGCAATTTATAAAAGCCCCAGACCAGAAGGAAAACAATAAAAACACAGAATTAAGTCCTGAGGACTTGGAATTAGGTAAACTAAGTGATAATGAATTCAGAGCAGCTATAATCAAAAAACTCAATGAGGTAGAGAGAAAGATAGAGAAACAAGCTGAGTTCTGGAGTTACTTCACAAAAGAGATTGAAATCATAAAGAAGAATCAAACAGAATTACTTGAGATGAAAAACACAATGGACCAGATAAAACAGAATACGGATTCCCTGAATGCCCGTGTAGACAATATAGAGGAGCAAATCAGCATAATCGAGGACAGACAGGCTGAATGGCGCCAGACAGAGGAAGAAAGAGAACTAAGAATTAAAAAAAACGAGGAAAATCTCCGAGAGATAATGGATTCAATGAGGAGTAAGAACATAAGGATCATAGGAATTCCCGAGAATATGGAAAAGGAAAATGGAGCAGAAAGTGTGCTTAATGAAATTATTGAAGAGAACTTCCCAAATCTAGGGATCAACGGAGAAATGTGTGTAGAAGAAGGTTTTAGATCTCCTAGATTTGTCAATGTAAAAAGACCCACCGCAAGGCACATAATAGTAAAGTTGGCAAATAGGAATGATAAGGAAAGAATACTCAGGGAAGTAAGAAAAAAAAAGAGAATAACCTATAAAGGAGCCCCTATCAGACTGTCAGCGGATTTCTCTACAGAAACCCTACAAGCTAGGAGAGAATGGAGTGATATATTCAAAGCTTTAAAAGATAAAAACCTTCAGCCAAGAATACTCTATCCAGCAAGAATTTCCTTCAGATATGAGGGAGAAATTAAATCTTTTCCAGACAAACAAAAGTTAAGGGAATTTGTAACTAAAAGCCCTCCATTACAAGAAATCCTCAAGAAGGCTCTCATACTTGAAAAAAGAAAAAAGGGAGAAAGGGGACACAAGCTACAGACTAGGGAGACTGATGGATAGAACCAGAACAGGATAGCAAATGTTCAACTATAGCATTAGGGTGAAAATAAGGAAACTACCAAAACAAGGACGATCTTAGCACTCTAACTACAAATTAATAAGACGAGTTGGAATAAAAACTGAAAATAATTATTTAGGAGGGGAAGAGCAAAAGGTCTAAATCAGTATTGGTCAACTAAGTAAGAGACCACCAGAGAATAGACTATATTATACACGAGATTCTAAATACAAACTTCAAGGTAGACACTAAAATAAAGTACAGAACAGAGTCACAAATCATAGATAAGGAAAAATCTAAGAAACCCAGCATAAGAAATTGCAGTATTAAATGGATAGTCTAAAGAACACAGGAAAAGAAACACAGGAAAACAAAATAATGAGCAACAGATTGACAGCATTAAGTCCAAACGCATCAATAATCACTCTCAATGTGAATGGATTGAACTCTCCAATAAAAAGACACAGAGTGGCAAAATGGATTAAAGAACAAGATCCAGCAATTTGTTGCCTCCAAGAAACACACCTCAGCCCCAAGGACAAACACAGGCTCAGGGTGAAGGGGTGGAGGACAATACTTCAAGCAAATAGCAAGGAGAAAAAGGCAGGTATTGCAATTCTCATATCAGACCAAGTAGATTTCAAAATAAGATAGGTAAAGAGAGACACAGAGGGACAATATATAATGATCAAAGGGACACTTCATTAAGAAGAAATAATGCTTATAAATATCTATGCACCCAACACAGGAGCACCAAGATTCATAAAGCAACTATTAACAGACCTAAAGGAAGATGTTAAAAACAACACAATAATAGTAGGGGACCTCAACACCCCACTCACATCAATGGACAGATCATCCAGACAGAAAATCAACAAGGAAATAGTGGAGCCAAATGAAAAACTAAAACAATTGGACTTAATAGACATATATAGATCACTCCACCCTGAAGGAGCTGAATACACATTCTTCTCAAGTGCACATGGAACATTATCAAGGATAGATCATATGTTGGGAAACAAGGCAAGCCTCTACAAATTTAAAAAAATTGAAATAATAACAAGCATCTTCTCAGATCATAGTGCTATAAGGCTAGAAATTAATTACAAGAAAAAAGTTGAGAAAAGCACAAAGATGTGGAGACTAAACAACACACTACTGAACAAGCAATGGATCATTGAAGAAATTAAAGAAGAAATAAAAAAATAGCTGGAAACAAATGAAAATGATAGCATGCCATACCAACTCATATGGGATACAGCAAAAGCTGTATTAAGAGGAAAATTCATCGCAATACAGGCACATCTTAACAAACAAGAAAAATCTCAAATAAGCAACCTTAAAGCACACCTAACTGAACTAGAGAAAAAAGAACAAACGAAGCCCAAAGTCAGCAGAAGGAGAGAAATAATAAAAATCAGAGCAGAAATAAATACTATTGAAACAAAAAAGGCAGTAGAAAGGATCAATGAGACAAAGAGCTGGTTTTTTGAGAAGATAAATAAAATTGACAAACCACTAGCCAGACTTATAAAGAAAAAAAGGGAGAAAGCTCAAATAAACAAAATCAGAAATGAGCGAGGAGAAATAACAACAGACTCTGCAGAAATACAACAGATTATAAGAGAATACTACAAAAAACTATATGCCAACAGAATGGATAACCTAGAGGAAATGGATAAATTCTTGTACTCCTACAATCTCCCAAAGCTCACTCAAGAAGAGGCAGACAATTTGAACAGACCAATCACAAGGAAAGAGATTGAAACAGCAATTGAAAACATCCCAAAGAATAAAACCCCAGGACCAGATGGCTTTCCTGGGGAATTCTACCAAACTTTCAGAGAGGATTTAATACCCATCCTTTTCAAGCTATTCCAAAAAATTAGGGAAGATGGAACACTTCCTAACACATTCTATGAGGCCAACATCACACTGATACCAAAACCTGACAAGGACACCACGAAAAAAGAGAACTACAGGCCAATATCACTGATGAACATAGATGCAAAAATTCTAAACAAAATTTTGGCAACCAGAATTCAGCAATTCATCAAAAGAATCATACATCAGGATCAGGTGGGATTTATACCAGGGACACAGGGATGGTTCAACATCTGCAAATTAATCAACGTGATACACCACATCAACAAACTGAGGAATAAAAACCACATGATCATCTCAATAGATGCAGAGAAGGCATTTGACAAGATCCAACAGCCATTTATGATAAAAACTCTGAACAAAATGGGCATAGAAGGAAACTACCTCAACATAATAAAGGCCATATACGACAAACCCATAGCCAACATCATACTCAATGGGCAAAAACTGAACGCCATGCCCCTGAAAACAGGAACGAGACAAGGATGCCCTCTATCACCACTCTTATTTAGCATAGTACTAGAGGTCCTGGCCAGAGCAATCAGGCAAGAAAAAGGAATAAAAGGAATCCAAATAGGGAGGGAAGAAGTGAAACTCTCGCTGTTTGCAGACGACATGATCTTATATATAGAAAACCCCAAAGAATCCATTGGAAAACTGTTAGAAGTAATCAACAACTACAGCAAAGTTGCAGGGTATAAAATCAATTTGCATAAATCAGTAGCATTTCTATACTCCAGTAATGAACCAACAGAAAAAGAACTCAAGAATACAATACCATTCACAATCGCAACAAAAAGAATAAGATACCTTGGGGTAAATTTAACTAAGGAAGTGAAGGACCTATATAATGAAAATTACAAGGCCTTTCTGAGAGAACTGGATGACGACATAAGGAGATGGAAAGACATTCCATGTGCATGGATTGGAAGAATAAACATAGTTAAAATGTCCATTCTACCTAAAGCAATCTACAGATTCAACGCCATCCCAATCAGAATCCCAATGACATTCTTTACAGAATTAGAACAAAGAATCCTAAAATTCATATGGGGCAACAAAAGACCCCAAATTGCTAAAGCAATCCTGAGAAAAAAGAACAAAACGGGAGGCATCGCAATCCCTGACTTCAAAACATACTACAAAGCTACAGTAATCAAAACAGCATGGTACTGGTACAAAAACAGGTGCACAGATCAATGGAACAGAATTGAAAGCCCAGAAATAAAACCACACATCTATGGACAGCTTATCTTTGACAAAGGAGCTGAGGGCATACAATGGAGAAAAGAAAGTCTTTTCAACAAATGGCGCTGGGAAAACTGGAAAGCCACATGTAAAAGAATGAAAATTGACCATTCTTTTTCACCATTCACCAAAATAAACTCAAAATGGATCAAAGACCTAAAGGTGAGACCTGAAACCATAAGGCTTCTGGAAGAAAACGTAGGCAGTACACTCTTTGACATCAGTATTAAAAGGATCTTTTCAGACATGATGCCTTCTCAGAGAAGGGAAACAATAGAAAGAATAAACAAATGGGACCTCATCAGATTAAAGAGCTTCTTCAAGGCAAATGAAAACAGGACTGAAACAAAAAAACAACCCACTAACTGGGAAAAAATATTTGCAAGTCATATATCTGACAAAGGCTTAATACCCTTAATATATAAAGAACTCTCGCAACTCAACCACAAAACATCAAACAACCCAATCAAAAAATGGGCTGGAGACATGAACAGACATTTCTCCAAAGAAGATATACTGATGGCCAATAGGCACATGAAAAGATGCTCATCATCGCTGATCATCAGGGAAATGCAAATCAAAACTACACTAAGATATCACCTTACACCCGTTAGAATGACAAAAATATCTAAAACTAATAGCAACAAATGTTGGAGAGGTTGCAGAGAAAAAGGAACCCTCACACACTGCTGGTGGGAATGCAAACTGGTGCAGCCACTATGGAAAACAGTATGGAGATTCCTCAAAAAACTAAAAATAGAACTACCATACGATCCAGCCATCCCACTACTGGGTATTTATCCAAAGAGCCTGAAGTCAGCAATCCCAAAAGTCCTGTGCACCCCAATGTTTATTGCAGCACTGTTTACAATAGCCAAGACGTGGAAGCAACCTAAGTGCCCATCAACAGACGAATGGATAAAGAAGATGTGGTACATATATACAATGGAATACTACTCAGCTGCAAAACAGAACAAAATCATTCCATTTGCAATAACATGGATGGACCTTGAGAGAATTATGTTAAGTGAAATAAGCCAGTGAGAGAAAGATAATCTGTGTATGACTCCACTCATATGAGGAATTTAAAACTATGGACCAAGAACAGTTTAGTGGATACCAGGGAAAAGGTGGGGTGGGGGGTGGGCACAAAGGGTGAAGTGGTGCACCTACAACATGACTGACAAACATTAATGTACAATTGAAATTTCACAAGATTGTAACCTATCAATAACTCAATAAAAAAAAATCAAAAAAAAAACTTATCCTATAAGCATTGTCATTGCTAGATTTTAGATTAATCAGCTACTCAGTTGTGTGTGTCACTTCAGACATATTTATCAGTGAAATCAAGAGAAGGACAGAAGCCTGTGTGTTTTTCCCTAATAGCTACAAGTAATTGCAAACTCTTAGACTTAGAAAAGTAAACCCTGAACTTTTATTTTAAAAAATATTTTCCTTAGGGGCTGGCCCTGTGGCCGAGTGGTTGAGTTCGCGCGCTCTGCTGCAGGCGTCCCAGTGTTTCGTTGGTTCGAATCCTGGGCACGGACATGGCACTGCTCATCAAGCCACGCTGAGGCAGCGTCCCACATGCCACAACTAGAAGGACCCACAACGAAGACTATACAACTATGTACTGGGGGGCTTTGGGGAGAAAAAGGAAAAAAATAAAATTAAAAAAAAAAAAAATTTTTCCTTAGATGCCTACACGTATATAATGTATACTGTATTTTCAAAAGTTCATTTAATTAATACTTTAGGATAAACTCATTTTGCTTGCAAAGGATGTTGACTGGATAAATTAAACAAAAAAAGGAAGACGCAAATGATTCAGAAATGAAAAAGAAAGAAAAAATAAAGGCAAAAAAAGAAAAGCAAGAAAAATCACAAAGGTTGAAGGGCTCTGGACTCCGTAGCTGAAAGGATGAATTCTCAAGTTAAGTCTAACCACAGATGAAAGCTTGGAGATTTGTTCCAACTTGCAAGCAGATGTTCAGAGTGACTGAAATCAACCACTAGTGTTAAACCGATTTTACAAAAAGTTTCAGTTGCTTACTTACTTCTTTGAGGTCTTTTGTTTAATAAAGAATTTCAAATTCAACTTCTAGGCTGGGATTTTCTAAAGCTATTAGCATGTAGAAATGATAATTGCCCTGCTGATGTGCTAGACTATCCTTGAGTAGATATCATTTCCACCAGAAATGCAAGGAACTAAATTGTCCCCAATAATTAAGTAAGCTGAATGGGCTAACCCTGCTATGAAGCAATGATTTAAAAGATATGCCTTTTTAAAATTATTTTTGTAAAAGAAAATAATCTCCACTATATTTCCCTTCTGGATGAGAATGATTACTGTTTATTTTCTTTAATAATTTTGAGAGTCAAGCATACTTCCACAGTATTTGCCTCAGGTCATGTATAAGTCAGTAATTATGCAGGAAATTTAATGGCCTCAAAAATTCTTTTCTAAAGGTTAATTCCACATATTATATTTGATTCCACTGCATCTCAGATGACAGGGTTTTGTAAGCTACTTGGTTTCCCCCAGGATATAAAGTACGTGCCTCCATTTACTTTCCTCCCCTGATCAACACTTGAAGAAGTATAAAATAATAAATGTAAAAAGTTATGTAAAATTTTTATTTGC
This sequence comes from Equus caballus, assembly GCF_041296265.1. Classification (NCBI taxonomy): domain Eukaryota; kingdom Metazoa; phylum Chordata; class Mammalia; order Perissodactyla; family Equidae; genus Equus; species Equus caballus. The sequence continues at coordinate 29,834,942 of NC_091715.1, read as the reverse complement.
AGTAAGTTATAATCACTTGGCAATCTGTAGATAGCTGTCAAAACAGTCATGAAGACGGGTTGAAGCCAGATGTTCTGGGTTCAGGTCTGGGTTCAACCTTTTACTAGCTGCCTGATCTTAATTTCCGAGTTTCTTATATTTCTGACCCATAAAATGGGGTTGATAACACTTCTACTATAGGACTGTGGTGACAATGAATAGAAATAATTCTTAGAATGGCAGGTAGCAAGTTTGGAGATGCTTAAAAAATGATTATTGTAGTTTCTAAAAATCATCATTATTCCGGAACACTGTACAGATGAAATACAGTGAAAAAACCCACAATATTTGCAAGATCATATCTTCTACAGTTTTATATTTAAGTTTGTGAAAATTGAATAGTAAAACGCAAGTCAGAAAATTAACATAAATGCCAACGATTTGGTATTTACATTAAAATACCTATATTTTAAATCTGAATGTATATTCTCCTTCATTCAAGCAAACGCCTTCTTTAGATGCCTGCACATACATAAAGTATATCATATTTTCAAAAGTTCGTTTAATTAATAATTTACAGTGAACTTGTTTTGCTTGCAAAAGATGTCAACGGGATGACTTATTTACTTATTTATTGACTTTGAACTTCAGTTAACTTGGTCCAAGAATACTCTATCATACCTGAGCACAGTGGAAGACAATAGAAGCTTCATGACCAACTCTTCCAAGTGCAGAAGGACAAAAGTGAACAGATACCTCTTTGGTGGTGTGAGGAGGTACGATCAGCTATGTAAATTCAGAAAGAAGAAAAAAAAGAATCAAAAATTAATACTTTTGTTGAGTCAGCATCTTTGTGTGCTGAGTATATGCCAGGTTGATGTTCACGTGATTAATGCGTTGCCTTGTACACATTATCCATTCTTAGTACGCCTACTTGGCGAATACTGATAAAACAGCTCATGATAAACAGAGTTTAGTAGTGCTCAACCATGTTCTTCCTCCAGACAATGACCACATGGAGTTACTCGCTCTATAAAAGGAAATCAGGATTAGTTTTTTAAGCTGAGTTAGAACCCCCAATAATATAAATATGCGTTTTATTTAAGAACCTGTAGTTTATTGTCCACCCCAAGATACATATCAAACCACTGGGAACCTAACTTGTAGTCCTGCAATGTCAAAAGAAATGAACTGATTTTAAACGTAGATGTAAGACATGCTTCTTTAGTATACAGTGAAGTTTTCCTCTTTGTCGTATCACACACACACTCAAGGTGTGACCTGCTGCAATAACTCGAGTCTGAACAGTAGTAGTTTGAGCTCCCTCTTTAGGGATTGTGAAAAAAGCCAGCAACTCTCTCATAATACCTTGAGGGCTTGAGTATCTCATGTAATCAAAATTCTACACTGTGAATAATATAATATTTAATATCAAGACTTATAGAATGATAGGATGAGTGGCACATGTCTGAAAAGGGAGCTAATTATTTTTTTGCTAATGTATTTTGCCAGGTAACTTTTGAAAAAGTAAAACTGCAATTTAGCAGCATCATTCAATCCTGGTAGAATATAGCACTGGGCGCTCAATAAACTCTGATAATAACCATGAAATACAAGTACAAACAATGTTATATTTAGAACAGAGTCACCTCCTCATTATATGTATGTGTGGTTTATCTACAGCAAATATTTTTATCTCAGGCTGGCTCCCCCTCTGATTCCTCGAATGCTTCAACGTTATCAGTTAATGCACACTGAAGGAGTTTAAATTAATTTTAGTATCAACTTTAGCAAAATAATAAGAATAGTTGCATTTCATATATTCTTTCAATATAGCAAACATCACAAAAAAGTTCTATTTATGTATATACATGACAGAAATCATCTATTTCATTGGAAAAAATCATATAATACTACATTAACTTGGATTTTAATCCAGTCCTACCACTTACTAACCATACGGTTTAAGTATTTTAGCCTCTCTGGCCTCAAATTCCTCTTATATAAATATATGTCAGTCATGTGGTAAAGATTGAGGTAGTTTATATAACCAAGCGGTAACTCAATAAAATTCCTTTATTTCCACCTAAAATTCACTGAAAAATGCATCTCCCATGGTTTCAAGGAAAGAAAGATAAACACCATTGGTTGGAATTGAACTATAGCAAACCTACTGGTTTAGTGTAATGGGATATATATATATGCAATATGTTAAATATAGGGCCTTTTTGAAACTTAAAAAAATTTCATTCCAAGCATCATTATGATAACCAATTCCAATGTGTATGCTTACACTGGATCCTAGTTCAAAAGGGAAAGATAATCTTGTGACAATTGAGTAAACTTTAATCTGGACAGGATACTAGATGATGTAGGAAATTAATATACTCTTAAGAAACATAATCTGAAGTATTTAGTGTTGAAATATCATACCTACAATTTACCTTCAAATTAAACACTAAGAACTGTAAGAGAGGAGAAAGAGAGAAAAATGTGGCAAATTGTTAATATAAGAACCAAGATAGAAGGTATAAGTTTCTGCATTGTATTTTTCGTTCAATTTCTGTATCTTTTTGAAATTTTTCATAAGATATAGTCGGAGGGAAGTGAGTTTTTTATATCACTATTTGCCTTGATAACCAATCTATGCTTACTTATTGAAGAATTTATGGGTAATTGTCAATATTTTAAAGTCTTTACTTATTTAAACATGAATACTATGCAACAAAACCACGAGCAAAATTGGACCTATTTATACTTTCCATTTATTATCATTACCATTAATGTGTGCTCCTATTTGTCCTATATATATAATAGTATTTTTCTCAACTATAAATTTATTTTTGAGTTTTTCCTAATATTAAAGTTAATTGCATATTCAGTGCTCAAAAATATTTGATAAGTATATAAAAGAATGAACAGACTAGAAAGCGATGGTTGGAAATAATGCACAGTCTATATTCTTCATTATGTAATGTAAGGTGGCGTGTGTAATAAATTTACTACATTTGTTTTCTCTTGGATCACAGTTTACATTCTTCTCTAACAGTAGTGATTCAAAGGATATGAAAACACCACTTTCTAATGAGTAATTTCAGTTATATGTAAACTATAGCCTGAACATCATATTCCATTTAATTTGTGAAAAATATAGTGTTAATACAAACATGTATGTACATTTTAATATATTTTTTCTAAGATTAAACTATATACACCAATTTTAGCAATATAATACTTAGTGATAGCTAATTTGACATATATGGCAGTTAAGAACTAATTTTATATCATGATATTATTAGTTGGCAACCAGCGATTGACAAGAGACAGGTATTAAAGTATAAATAAAGAGATCACATTGTAGATTTGTTAAATGACCACTAAACAGCAAATAGTAAAGACTTTTATTTAAATACCATATCTACTTAATAGGGCTTCACGATGTACTGTGAGGTCATCTGAAGAAAACGATCTATTGCAATTATCCTTTTGAAGTTTACCTGAAAGCATGACTTTGGCATTCACTGCACATATTTCGTATCATATGTTTTGGAAACATAGATAGTCACGATAAACCTTTAGATCTTGTTTTGTTACTTAGGGGAGGGGAAAGTGATTGAGGCCCATTGACTGGCTCTAGTCTCTGCCAGGGACCAAGGAATGAGAAAATGAGGCAGAAAAAGGAGAGTGGGGCAGAGCTGTCAGTACTGCCTGGAAGTGGGGGAGGGGGCGGTGGGTAGGAACTCATGGAAGGCTAGAAAAGAACTGGCCTCTTGGGACCCTGGAAACATAGAGTGACTGCTGAGTCAAAATCAAATTACTGGGAGACTACTGCAAAAACTAATTAGCAAAATGGTCAGAAATAAAGCACAATCAGTTTATGTAGAACTCAATAATAATGAGCATGAATCTAGCATACACAATTTCAAAAATTTATATGAATATGATATTGGTTTTTTGGATAAATTAAAATTGGGGATATATATATATAAATTTTATTTTTTAATTTTAGGCATTTGAAACCTTATTAATAATTCAAATGCTAATACTCCATGTTGTCCCAGAATGAGAACAGGACAATGCTGTAGTAGTGGTAGGTTACTTGGCTTTCTGAATATACTTACTGGTGATCTTTTAAAATCCAGGACAAAATTATCAGGATTACTGTTTGTTGCTTGCAATTCTAAGGTTTCGTGCGTAGGATTAACCAAAGGAATTATCTGAGTGACACACCTGGAAGGAAAAACAAAGCTAGTAAACTTTTTCTTAAATTTGCTCAATGATAATTTTAAAAACTTGATGACTGTTATGGGTTGAATTGCATCCCCAAAAAAGATATAATGAAGTCCTAACTCCCAAGACCTCAGGATGTGACGTTATTTGGAAACAGGGTCATTGCAGGCGTAATTAGTTGAGATGTGGTCATACTTGAGTAGTATGGCCCTTAATTCAATGACTGGTATCCTTATGAGAAGACAACGTGAAGACTCACAAGAAGATGGCCATACGACAATGGAGTGATAGATTGGAGTGAGGCATCTATAAGGCAAGCAACAGCAAGGACTGCTGGCCAGCACCAGAAGTCAGAAGAGGCAAGGAGAGATTCTCCCTTATTGGTTTCAGAGGGAGTATGGTCCTACTGACACCTTGATTTCAAACTTTTAGCCTCCAGAACTGTGAGAGGATAAATTTATGTTATCTTAAGTCACCCAGTTTGTGGTACTTGTTACAGGTCTAGGAAACGAATACAATGACTTGTGTGAGTTTCAAAATAAGAATAATCATGTACGAATTAGCGACATTTTGCTAAATTAAATAATCTCTGATTCTATGTTTTTGAGACAAAATGTTATTTCAAATTGGTTACTGACATATATTCCAGTTTTAGGAGCAATGTTTACCTATTATTTTGCAACTGCTAAGTTCAGCCAAAAAAGTTAACATAGTCTAGAAATACTAAGAAATAGTAATAAATTCACAGAGTTCTGTCCATTACATTGACAAGCTCCAAACTGATGATGAGTGAATACCAAAAAAAAAAGTGATTGGTATTTATGCTGAAAGCACAGAATAATCAAGAGGTTTCATAATTCTCAATCCACCATCATTTTTTTAAATTAAGACACTTACTTTAGTAGATATTAACTATGTACAATCCAATGGTCTGACCTTAACAAAGAATTCAAAAGAAACTAGTAATTTCATATTTTTAAAATTAATTTTTTTAATTTCGGTAACATTGGCTTATAACATTATATAAATTTGAGGTGTACATTATATTTCTATTTCTGCATAGATTACATCACCTTCACCACTCAAAGACTAATTACAATCCGTCACCACATACATGTGCCTAATCATCCCTTTCGCCCTCCTCCCTTCCCCCTTCCCCTTTGGTAACCACCAATCCAAACTCTGTCTCTATGTGTTTGTTTGTTGTTTTTATCTTCTATTTATGAGTGATGTCATATGGTATTTGACTTTTGCCCTCTGACTTATTTCGCTTAGCGTAATACTCTTAAGGTCCATCCATTCTACCATCGTTTTTAATGACTTTTGGCACACAGCATCAAAATTGTCATTGCAGAAATATAAATCAAAGCCACACTGAGATTTTACCTCACATCTGTTAGGGTGGCTATTATTTAAAAAAAAAAAAATAAGATAACATGAGTTGGTGAGGATGTGGAGAAAAGGAAGCACTGGTACACTGTTGAAGGAATGTAGATTGGTGTAGCCACTATGGAAAGCAGTATGGAGGTAGCTCAAAAAATTAAAAATAGAACTACTATATGACTCAGCAATCCCACTTCTGGGTATATAGCCAAAGGAAATGAAATCAGTATCTTAAAAATGTATCTGCACTCCCATGTTCATAATATTTCATTATATATCTCTATCTATCTAGCAGATAATCCACTTATCTATATTATCCATTATATAGATAGACAGAGAGAGATATATAATTCAGCCATAAAAAATAAGGAAATCTTAACATTTATGACAACATGGATGAACCTTGAGAACATTATGCTAAGTGAAATAAGTCAGACAAAGACAAATACTGTGTGACCTCACTAATATGTGAATCTAAAAAAGTCAAAGTCATACAAGCAGAAAGTAGAATATATTTGGTCCGAAATGTATGCTTATAGCATTCACAATTACAACGTAAATAGAATCCTATTATATTTTCACTATAAAAAACAGTGTAAGTTTTGTGGGAATTAAAATAGATTTCATTGCAAAGGATTAATATAACTTAATGACATTCGAAATGAGCAGAGGTGCAGAAAGTAAGAGAGCTGTGTGTAGCTTGTGATTGCCAGTGGACCAACGAGCAAAATATAAAAACCAAAGAGGTGCTTGATTCACTGTTCATCCAGAAAACGTTTTTGAATTGAATTGAATCTAATAGATCTTTTCTTTAATTGCTAGTTTTGCTGATAATTAGAAACGAAATTTGTAGATGGTAAATGCATATACTGAGAGTTGTCGATGCACATCTTATTTAGGTGCAAGATTAAATTTCTTACATGTTTAAAATGTTACCACTTTCTCTTTGGGTTCTATGTTTCTCAATAGTCATGGTAAAATATTTTTTCACTGAGACTGTTTCAAACTTGTTAATAGAGAATAACAAGGGAAAATTAAAATAATATTACCTGCCAAATCAATGAAAAACAAACTAATTTTAATGTGAACCAAGTAGGATTCCAGGGTGAAGGATCTATGGGAACTCTGTATTGCTTTTTCAACTTTTTATGAGTCAAACTCTTTAAAAATAAAAAGACATTTAAAAAACATTGTGCAGAATGCTGGTGATGAGAAAATATCATGAACCACTGGGAAGAATGCACTTACCGTAAAATGCATAAACCAAAAATTGCTTCTAATATGTAGAAGTTCTTGGAGTTACTTAATTCAGTTAATTTTATGTTACCAATTATTATTAAGTGACTCATCTATCATTCTGAGATTCATTATAATAACTGGTAGGGTAAATCATACATGATAGGAACACTGTCTCTGACTTGGAAGTGCAAGGGCACAGTCCTAACTCTTACTCTACTCTGCTTATCCTCAGTACAAACCTGGGAACAACTAAACATGTATCTCCAACACGAGTGTTTCTACTGCACTCCAGGCTTTTTAATAAACTTCCTACTCATCATTCAGATGTCTAACAGGAACCAAAACTGAGCTCCAAATATCTACCTTCAAACCAGCTCTTCTTGTAGTCTTCTCTGTCTCAGTTAATGTCAAATCTTTTGTTCCAATTACTGAGGCCAAAACCCTTAGTGTCATCCATGCCCTTCTGTTTTCCTCACACCTCAAACATTATTCGTCAGCAAAGCTCATTAGCTCTACTTTCAAAAATACACCATGAATCGGACACTTCTCACAACCCTCACTGTCAACATTCTGGTTCAAGCTGCTATCATGTTGGCCCTGAATTAGTGTAATGACCTCCTAACTGATGTTTCTCGCACATCACATACAGATATCAATTCCAGATAGACTGTAGATCTGAATATGAGAGGTGTAGACAATACATTTTTCTGGAAATGACACAGAAGTTCTTAATGACCTTGGAGTATGGAAGAACTGGACAAAACAAAAAGGTTGATAAATTAACCTACATTAAAGTTAATAATTTATTTTCATCAAAAGACTCCATTAAGAGATTGAAAAGCAAACACAGTCTAAGAAAAGGTATTTGCAACATATAAATCCCACAAGGTTTGTATCCAAAATGTATAAAGACCTATAAGTTATAAAGGAAAATATAGACAAAGTAATAGGAAAATGGTCAAGGGACGTGAACAGGCACTTCAAAAAAGACTATATCAAAATGGTCTACAAATAGATGACAAGGTACTCAACCTCATTAGTCATGAGGGAAACGCAAATTAAAAGTACATTGAGGTACCACTTCACACACACCAGAATGGCTAAAATTAGTCTTACAATGCCCATGTTCTCGAAGACGTGAAGCAATGACAATTCATAATTAGCTGGTGGGAGTGTAAACAGGTACAACGAATTTCGAACTCTTTGTCATTATCCACTAAATTGAAATGATATTGCCTTTCTGTGTTTATACCAATAGAAATGAGCACAAATGTGCAGCAAAGGCACATACAATGTTACAGACAATATTTTTCATGATATATCAAACTTAGGAAAAAAACAAGTCCATCAGCAATAAAAAGGAATGGTTTTTGCAGCAAAGAAAATAAATGAAGAATGGCACATAGAATAACATGAATGGGTCAATAAGGCCTAACTACCACTTTAGAGCCTCACACATAATTATGAGTAAAACAAGCGTTGGAGAAACAATGAAATAGGAAAGAATGAAAACAAAACATACACAAATTCTGAGCGGAAAGGCCAAAAAGTAAGAAAATTAAAGTATTAGCTCTCAAGTTCTAAATCCAAAACATAAATGTTACAGGACAAGAGAAGAGAGACAATAGAGAGATGGCATAATTCAAGATTTCCAGAAACTGAAAGTCATGTGTTTTCATATTGAAAGAGACCCCAACTACCCAGAAAAATTTATGAAAATAGAGCCACACCAATATATATTGTTAAAAGTTTTAAAGACACTGGGTACAATTACAGGTCATGCAAACTTTCAAAGAAGATAAGGATCCAGGATGAAGCTGGCTAAAAAAATAGTTACTGTGAAACATCTTTTAATATTATGTGACTTTTAATTATACAACAGTATGACAGATAAAAAGAAATTAAGTTTTAAAAAAAATGTTCAAAAATAACGAGAACTTAAAAAGAAAAAAAGAAGGCTAGCATCTTTTAGTGAATGAAAAAACCATGATTATAAAACTAGTTGAGCCAAATATGTTCACATAACGGTCTCACATCTCTTAATAATTTTATACACATATACATTATAGTTTTCATCTATTAATATATTTTTAAAACATATAAAATAAAACTAGAAATAAGTTTGTTAATAACTTGTAGCAGACACTGCTGGTGTCCGATCCAGTGCCCTAGAAGATTTTTACCAGCTCTCTGCCCCCATCCCCCAACTTCCACATGCTTGCTGTTCATCTTCCATCTGAGACCTTCAGATGATTGCCTTTGGTTCCTGGAGCCTCCTCAACCCTACAGACAGCAGATATGCCTGGGAGTTTATATCTCATCCCGAGGAAGCTTATGTGACTAGTATGGGAGTTCAAAAGCCTAGCGTCTTTGTGCCCAGACAAGACAAACTCTCAGATGTCACTTATGCACCAGAGCTCTCTGTTGGACCAGATAAACTCTGAGGCTGTACCTGCAATCACACCCCTTGCTTAGTGTCCTCCTTTTCTTATCCTGCGTCCCCTGTTCTCTTACTGATTTTTCTTACTTGGATCACTTCCTTAATAAATCACTTGCAGTGATGTTTTGGCTCAAGATCTAGCACTGGGAGAATTCAATCCTCTTTTGGTGTGCTAAGGGAGAGAAATTAACAAAAAGGCAAGGATTTGCCCACTAGTGCATATCGTCTTTAAAAGCAGAAATTGTGACTTGGTTATCCCTGTGTACCAGCACCAAACTTGTGCCAGACAGGCAATAGGAACTCAACCACCTAAGTAAAAATGGTCATATCTCAAGGGCACACGGTATTAACCAAGTGACCAAGTATTCCCAATTGCCCATTGTTTACCCTCTGCTTTGCCTTGACCAAACTTTAGTCAGCCTTCTATCTTTCCCACAGGCCCCTGAACTCTGCTTGTCCCCAAACCTGAGAAAGCACAAAAAAAGTGGAACATACCTCCCTTCTCGGCTTCTCCCGGAAATCAGCTCACCACAGTGAGATCCTTTTCCTATCAGTCCCCATGGGTGATTTTCCCTTCCTTGTCCAACGTTCCCTCTAAAGATTCTGCTTATCTCTGCTTGCCCCTCCTTTACTGTATAAAAGAAAAAGCTTTTCTTGTTTGATTTCAAGACGCTTGTCGATTTCTGAAGAGCAAGTAGAGATAGTCCTTTTCCCTCCCTTGCAATAATAAATAAAAGCCTTCCCTTACTAAATCCTGGCTTGTTTTTCTTTCACATAAGTTTTCCACAGGATAGTTTAAATATCAAACCTTCCCTGGAAAAGAAAATCAATTACTAAAAATATATTGATGTCATTAAAAAAGATTAAATGCATTATAACAATACTCTTTCAGATAAGCTTTTTTTTCTTCCATGAAATAATTTTATCTATTAAATAGAACTTACTTTCCAAGGTCACATTGTATTTCGGGAAGTGTGGTTGGTTTTGGTAATTCAATAGTTAATTTCACTAAGTACCAGAACTCTAGAGCAAAATCAGGTTGAAAAACAATGCTGGTGGAAAGAAATATACAAAATCTTGTCAGTGGTTTTAGTTTGTACAATAAGTTGACAGAAAAAAATCCTATACAACTTTAAATACAATATTTCACAACTGCTCTGTGATACATTCTACTCTCGTTTTAGATATATTTTTAAATTTTCCATTTTTAGTGAGAAAAATCACTTATTCAAGAAAAACAGTGTCATCAGTAATATCTGTTTAACAAATGCCTGTTCAATCAATGAAAAATGTTTAAACACCAGTAATTCAAATGTCTTGCAGGAGCTACAACAAGAAAAGTCCTGAGCCAGGCCTGATGGCCTAGTGATTAAAGTTCAGTGTGCTCCACTTCAGTGCCCAGGTTCAGTTCCCGGGTGCAGAACCACACCACTCGTCTGTCTGTTAGTAGCCATGCTGTGGTGTTGGCTCACATAGAAGAACTAGCAGGACTAACGACTAGGAAAATACAACTATGTACTGGGGCTTTGGAGAGAAAAAAAGGGGGAAGATTGGCAACAGATGTTAGCTCAGAGTCAGTCTTTCCCACCAAAAAAAGAAAAAAAAAGGAAAGTCCTGCTTTTAAGCTGTGATTGAATCAAATTTAGTTTGTTGAATTGAACATGTTTATATTTTCATGTGAAGGCTATCAAGTAACATGCAGCTCTGGAGAGCTTCCTTTATTATCAGTATGTGCTCACCTTTGGGGAAGACAGAGAGAGAGTGTCACAGTCTAAAGTATAACTGGGCTGGTATCCCAGCTCTGTTATCTTTTATTTGCACAACCTTGAACAAGTCACCTAACTTTTTGAGCTTCAATTTCATCATTTATAAAACGCGAGCAATCACTCCTACCTCTTATGGTAACGTTGAGAATTTTATGTCTGTATCTTGTAAAACACACACCCCAGCGACTTAGAGAATAGAGTAAGCAGTAGTAAGTATTGGCCAAAATTATGTCTTTTCAGATATGCTGATAAAGAAAATTCAGAATTCAGTCTGCATTCACAAAGCCTTTGTGGTCACACTGGGGAGAGGAGACTAGCCCACATTTCTAATGGTAATCTATCTAAATAGTGTCTTTTATAATGCATTGTGTTCTCATTTTCATGCTTTACATTACAAAAATTTTTATCTTTTAAAAATTTCACAAATATATTCATTTAGTCATCATTCATTAAAATAAGAATTATTCTCTCAAAGAGCACATAAACTAGCAAAAGGCCATTTTAATGGAATAATGGAATGCATTGTACATTTCAATACTAGTCTTTAAAACTATAACAAATATTACCTTTAAAACAACTATAGTTGATTATTTTACCATAAACTAATTGTGTTAGTCATGAACATACAGGTTATGTGTTTGTGCATGTACGTGAATATATAGTGCAAAAAAAGTTTTTCATAATTATCGTGCTATAAAAACACTTGTCATTACATTGCTAATATATATGTGTATATGGGTGTGTGTCTGTGATATGTCTGTATATATGTCTGTATGTATTCAGCATGGTATAATGCCCTTAATTTTCTCTAGGTCCTCCAAGTGGATGATTTGCATTTAATTGAGAATATAAAATATAAATAAATTTTCATCAAAAAAGTTGAAAGTTCAACTCCTAGTCCTTGTGGAATTATTTTCATTTGGTTCAATGTTTGCACCTAGAAAAATCTGCTTAGTGAAAAGTGAAATGAAAGAGGGTATATAAGGAGCAATTTAGGAATTATTTAATTTGATATTCCAATACATAATATTTTCCACTGAAGAAAACAATGGTAACTCTAAATTAGTACATTTTATGAATGAATGGTATTAAGGAAAGCCAAAACTATGAGCAAGTGTAATCTGAATGAATATAGCATGCAAAAAAGTAACAATTTTAAAATCTTAATTTCAAAGGATCAACAATGAAATATAATGCCACACTCAAACCGTACCTTTCATCTTTATGGCCTGTAGCTGCTGGAGAATACCGTACCACATACTTGAGGCATTGTAATGGATACAGTACAAATTCCTTGAGTCCACTGAAGGCAGCACTCGATAATAGCACATCTAAGTGAACAAGCTGCTCTTTTGGATTAAAGAGAGGTATTTCAATGCAAACACCCTCCTAGAATTACAGAACAAATATATAATCAGCTCTTAGTGTCAGCATAGAGTCATCGTCCTAGAGAAGCAAACGCAAAGAGAACTTTTGTACAATTTAAGGCCATTTGTTTTCTTTTTCTCCTTGATTCACTTCCCCATGCTATCTCACTTGCTTTTAATCTTTTATATATTTTCCTTGATTACTCTTGGTAAATGCTAACACTATTTTTTTTCAACAAGTACTTCAAGAGATCCATCTAGCTAAATGCTAAGGAAACTGTAAATTTATTTTTAAAATACATTTTTCTTCAGTACCATTATGACTGTGAGGTCCATTTGCCAATGTTTCCTTTAGCTGTGGCACTCAAACTTTCACATGCATAAGAATCACCTGTAGAGGTTGCTCAAACACAGATTACTGGCCCCTTGCCCCAAAGATTCTGATTCAGTAGATCTTGGATGGGGGCTGAAAACATTATTTCTAAAAAGTTGTGGCTTCTGTTGCTGATCCAGAAGATGCACTTTAAGTAGCTCTGTACATTAGCATCAAGTGGTAGGGACAATCTGAACTAACAATTCAAATTATACCGATGATACGACTACCTTCCTGTTTAGATTCCTTCCTTCTGTTCTGGTTTCTCCTGTCCTGCCCCCCTAGCTACATCCACTCAGCCCTGGAAGGCACTCTTCAAGTTCCAAGACATTTCCTGATCCTCATTCTAACCCATTCTGGCTAATAACTTATATTTCATCCCATGACAGCTATGATTTCCACTAAAGTAAAAGCCATTAATTGAAGCAAATGTCTTAAAGGTGATTAATAGACAAGACATATCTCAATCTTAACAAAGACCAGTTGTCTATAATGCCTTAACCTAACAAAATGGAGGATGTTGAACATTTCCATCATAATTGAAAACTTGGTAACAGATGTACTTTAGGACATGGAGCTATTTTGAAATTTATCAAATCACATTACAGGAGTGACCAAAAAATCCTTGATAACAAGTTGATGGGGACAGGTGGTGATGGGGAGAGGGTTATTCACAAAATTTATCTTCAAGATAGACATTACAGCTTTGTCCATGGAATAAACATTTGCTTGATTACCTCTACAAAAATAAATGACTGGATAAATGCTACATTTTAAGGGAATGGAAATAGCATTTAGCGTGGTGAACAAGATCAGGCAAGGAAAGATGGAAATCAAGGATATGTACAAGTGTACAGCTAGATTAGTGTAGATATTTATTACAAATCAGATTTAATTATAAATGCAACAAAAAATGGCCATCTAGAACAGTTTCAGGAGATATTAGGATCATGGATTCCTAAAATAAATGGGTATTTAAATTCCTAGAGTAAAGTATCCAATGCTCATAATTATAAAGAAGTAAAAACATAAAATGCAAAAAAATCCAACCATGGTATTAATGTCACAGAATCTACTATTTCTAGGCAACCTAACATGTTTTATAAGACTGTCATAGAACTTAGCCTCCTAAGAAGTTTCTAAGGATCAAACAAATCAACTAAGCCAAAGGAATATGCCAGGATAACAAATATCAATAAGGATATATTGGCCTAGAAACTTTGCCTAGGTCTTTAGACAGAAAATTGAAATGAGACATTTTGGATTAGATATTTGTCTTTCTATTACTCAGATATTTTTCAGAGAAGGTCAGTGTCAGTTTAAGCTTCTTTGCAAAGGCAAAAATGCCAGGTTCTAAACTACTGATTTTCAAAATGTTTTAACTGCAACCCAGAGTAATTCATTTTACATCATGATCCTGACCATATACACATACCACTGAAAAAAAAAGCTTCACAAAACAGTCCCTACTCTTACCACCTATCATGTTCTCTGATATTTCCTATTCTATTTTATTCTATGTCTTAAAAAAATAATGCTCATTTTGACCCACTCACATTTTGAAAACTGTACATTAAAAAAACTCTGGTCTAAAGAGGAATAAAGTACTGAAATATTGAATTGCTTTACATTTTATCACATAGAAACTTTGAACACAGAAAACAAAACCACTTTAAATCTACTGTTTGCTCTGTGAACCACAAGCCATATAACAGAAGCATGCCCTCGTGTTAGAAACGTGTCATGACATTCTGTGGTTGACTGAATCTTAAAAGAAGGAAATGAGGATGACACTTGGGTCACAGCTCCTCCTTGCCACATCCTGGCAAACATCACTACCTGGTCATCTCACTCTTATTCAGTAGTGCTGGATGCCCATTCAACATCCTTCACCGAGCAGCCTTTCAGACAATAATCATTTAGTTAAGCGTTACCGGCACTAACTAGTACTGTAATTTCTGGAGAATCCCTGTAATTTAATTCTTTCTCAAAAATAGTAATCGACTCAAAAGAAATGAATGTTTCATTACTGTAAAAAGCTTTAAGTTTCCAATTAACTGTTCTCTATTCCTAGTATGGTAAAACATATGTCAAATTTCACTAAAATATTATAAAAATAAAATCTAACTTTCATTATGGTTTGAATGCTATTTTCTTCCATGTTTAAATAGATAAAAATCTCTAAATGACATCATTAAAAGATGGTATTATATGAGTAATTTCTATTAAATATCCATGTGCCAGAATACTGTCAAAATTAATTTGGACAAGATTAATTTTCTAACTATCTATATTTCTTAAGGCCAAAAAATTAGATATTTCTTTAAGTATTTGATGCATTCAATAAGTTAAAGAGAAGAAATTTTTGTCATTCATCATTTATGAGATGATCAAAATTTGTAGGGTTATTCTTGGAACACCTCCTTTGTGTTATTTATACAATCCAGAAATGCATAACTATTTTGAGCAAATAACACACAAAATAAAACAGGTATTTATCTACAGAAATGGTTAATAATCTTGTTGTCTAAAGTATCCTGCCACCCCATTCCACTTTATGATAAATAACTTTTACTCAACTGGAAGTACAAAGTCAGGTGAAATTTCTGTGAATATTTTATATATCAAAAAGGTTTAAAAATATTTGACTAGTATATGTCTTGCCAAGAGCATATTTCTCCACTTTGATGAGTGGTTCTTTAAGGCTAACTTATGTTTAGACTTAAATATAAATCTATTTTGACTCATTTCTTTTTTCGGAAACAAGTAAAATAGTAATGACTATACGCTGAACTCAAAAGCTGTCTTTCATCTTCACGTGGCCCCTTTTAGCTTCAATGATAGAGAGCATTCCTTTATAAGGGATCCAGTATTTTTCTCTTGATTGTACTTAAAGAATTTTTACCTAACATAACAACTGTTTAAAGAAATTACTTCAATTTCTCGCAATCCTTTGTAAAAGGATTAAAATATATATTTAATTCTGTGGACTATAGGTAAAGATTTTAAAGCATGAGGACATTCATAAGACGCTAAAATTTAGAATATTGAAAAAAATTCAAATACTCAGATAAGATTGGAATACTATTTTAAAATATGTACAGATACATTGAATTTTGCAAGTTATAAAACTTTTAAGAGGAAATTTGAATACTTACATTCATTTTCAAACAAATCTAAAACATTTTTAGCATTGAAATATAATTTATATGTTTATTTTCTTAAAATAGAAAAAATTTTGAAAGATTTAAAAATATAAATTAGAGCAGGTCATTCTCTCTTTGCACTCTCTAGTGACTTCTAATTGCACATGGAATAAAATCTCTCATTTTGCCCTTTGAGGTCCTACAAGATGTCGTCCTGCCGACACCTCTAATCACAAGTCAGTCCTCTACCATTTCTGTCCAGACTCCAGCCTCATATGCCTCTTGTCTGTTCGCGGAATGCCTGGGCTCCTTCCTGCTGGGTCTCTTCCCACCAAGCTCATTCTGTCCTGAGGGCTTGTGCATTTGTTAGTTGCTCTACCCGGGTGCACCACCCCAGTCTTCATAGCACCCTCAACATCACCTTGGACTGTTTTTTGCTCGTAGAATTACCAGTCTAAATTTATCTTGGTCATTTATTGTCAGGGTAATGGGTACACTGGATGGACTAAACTTGGTGGAGTGTAATGTGAAAACAGTTTCTCTCCCACTACTGCTCTTGAAACCAGGCAACATCTCCCGTTCTCCATCCCGTTGTTTTATTAGTATGGTTCTCGGTGCTTGGAAGCCTCATTTTCAGATATTTAAAGAAGTGCGAAACCAACACTTTCATCTCACATACAATGAATGCTTTTCCTGATCTTCCGTCCCTGGTACCCCAGCCCCAGCCCCAGGACTTCTAGTAATTTTTCAGATGGCTAGAGAGGAGGAAGGTGGACACGACCTGCTCTTTTCAATCCCCTGCTCTAACTTCCTCTCCTCCTGCAATCACTGTGCTAATACGGCCCTTCAGGTTACAGGATGTAGATAGGATGAGAGGTAAAGGAACAAAGGTCATTTACTTAATGGGTGCTGGCTGATCTCCAGTTGACCTTCCAGTTTCCTTCTCTCTTCCTCTTTCGAGCATTACCCCATGGAGACTCTTTCTCCTGGGTTCTTCTCACTCTAGCAGAATGTATCTTGAGGCAGATCCTTTTAAAGCAGCCCAAGCCCAGTCTCCTTCCACGGAGTAGAATCTACTTTGATCCAAAAGGTTTTGTCTCATGCCAGTGGAAGTGCAGCTGCTCTCACTAGCCATTTTCCCTCCATCCATGGTCCAATTTGTTAGCAGGAATGCACCAAAATCCAATAGATGCTAATCTGTCAGTTTCCATTCTTTAAAGAAGGCACTCCCACTCTGTTTGTGTTCTGGCCATTATATATATAGGCTGGAAGTGGGTGATAGGCTGAAGATTTCTCATCTCCCTTGACATGACAGAAATATCACCTCTCTAGCAAAACTCTGTGCTCCTCTTCATAGCATGAAGATATCATTGGGAAGCAGCTGTCCAGCCAGAGGTTACATTTTCAAAATGTTCTGGCACCCAGGCATAGCCAATTGACTAATTCTTTCCAATAGTATATGAATGAAAGTGATATGGGTCACCTCTATGCCAAGATGATTAAGAAACTAGTGGAAATTCTCTTCTCTCCATTTTCTCTTTCTCTACCTACGTGCAGGAACCTCTGAGTCCCTAAAGGATGGGAGGAGCTTGGCTCCCTGGATCACAACATGGAGGATGCCAGCCACCAATAGGGAACAAATGCACCAGACTGTTACAATTATTAAAAAAACTTTTATTGTGTTAAGCCATTGAAATTCTGGAGTTAATTTGTTATAGCAGCTAGAAATACCCTAACTAATACATTTAGTGAGTCCGAAACAAATGGCATAGCAACACCTTTCATAACATGGAGATAGAATTATCTATAGTTCTCAGGTTTGTGTCTTTACTTGAAAATCTAGAACAAGAAAAGAATTTCCCATGAAATATCACATTTCAATTATTTTAGTTTTGTTTTCTGTCTAACTGCACCAGAACATTAGCTTCATGCAAACAGAGGCCTTGTTTGTATTGTTCAGCACTGTTCCTCGGCATCTAGAATAGTGCCAGGGATGCAAGAGACAACAAATATTCATTAAAGGACAAAATGTGCAATTCATATGAAGCTTTACTGTTTGTATATACATCTGACTGTTAATATGTCTGATATTCTGGATAATAACAACTTTAACCTAAATAATACAGCAACCATGTGAAAATCTGACTCAGGAAGAGTTTAAAAATTTGAGTTAACCCAGGCTGCCTCTTTTATGAAGGTTATTGGGTAAGGACGGCAGCCTCAGATGGGAGAAAGACGGTGGGTTAACTTTGTCATTTGAATGCCAGTTCACACATTCTCCGAGCAGGAAAAAATTAATTCACTATTTGCACTGAAAACTTCATGACTTCCTACTCTCACCAGTGTGCCCATAAAAGCTTAATTGACCCAATGACAATTCACTGTGCACAAGTAGGAAGTAGTTTTCGCCATATCCTCTTCCAGAAGATACTCATGAGTTCATTATAAAAGATTATTTTTGAGGTTCAAAAAACACAATAATATTAATTTAAAGTAATGCATATTATTGAGGAAATCTTCAATTTTAATTTTATTCAATTTGAAAACTTTACCAAGTCAATAAACAAACTATACCAAAAGGTATTTTGAAACATACCACATAATTCAGAGGAAGTGTAAGCTATCATCTGTCTTAATAACTTTCCTAAACTGCCAGTGACAGCAGTTCAGAACTCAGAGAAACCAAGTTTGCACCTGTTAATTAGAAACACTTTTGTTATTCCTCTGCATCTGCATGTCACTGCCATTGGTATGTCACTGTGCCTACGGAAGTAATGCCTCACCCACCCACCCCCATCTCCAATCCTCCATCATCCAACCTGAGACATACAGAAAGCAGAGGTGCAATCAAGGCGGGTGGGTGCTAATGCCAGATTAGGAGTGGTATGGCACCGAGGAGTTGTGAAAAAGCCAGAAACTCCTGTAGAGTCTATAGGCCTGTTCACGTGTATTTAGACATTTCCCATAACCTGCGGGATGGTTGGGGGTGGACTATGAAAAGCAGTGACGAATAGGAACATATCTAATTGTAGGGACAGGTCCCTAGAAAGTACTCTTTTGTTTAACTGTTTAAGATACGTTCGACAGATAGATAGACAGATGATAGATAGATAGATAGATAGATAGATAGATAGATAGATAGATAGATAGATAGATTAGATAGATAGATAAATAGATAGAGATAAATTTCTATCCATATATATGTAGCATGGCAATATATTTTGTGATTTAACACAAATTAGGCCATGAGATATTTAAAACAAATTCCTATTTAAGAATTGTTCACAATTTGTCAAGATAAATTTAAAGCAGAATGCTAATTTTCGCTACCACAACATTTCATGAGGAAGAACAATTTCAATATCATACACAACACCCAAGATAGATGATTTTTCACCTAGAAAAATAAAGATTATAAAATATGAAGGAAAGAAGAAAACATATGAGTACTTCAAAATATATTTTTCTTACTATGGAGGCTAAAATTTTAAACTAAAAACTTACTGAAAATGGTTGGCAAACTCACATATGTTATTCTGTATTAATATTTTTATATTTGACATCAAGTGGATTAATAGTGTTTTTAACTACGGCTCCTCTCTTACTTGCTTATGGGGAGATTTCTAAGTCTCCGATTATTAAAAATAGACTGAATGTAATCAAAGTTTGATTATAGAATGAAAAAAATCAGTAAAGAAATGGTCATGCAATTGTCACTGACCACAGAACAAATATGATGAAGGCTATGACTAATCTAAAACTTAAAGCATATAAAGTTTTGCTCACACATTTAAGTTTTGTTATATTTATAGCTCCTTGCTGTATACTGAAATTATTGAGTGTCAGTCGGAAGTTAGTAGATTACTCTCATTCTCCCACAGCCAAACTATATGACATACAAGAGATTTTTGAGTTCAAACAAAATGGAACAGCAGCTATTACATGTCAAAATTCCCAGGAGAAATTCTAATTACACCAACAGAGAGTGAACTAGTAACAACCAATTATTGTTTATGGTGAATATAATCTGATTTTTGGAATCTGCTGTAAGAAGTAATTAAATTTATGTGCCTCAAGGGTGTAAATATTTCTTACACAAACCCTATTTTAGAGAGATTCTGACCATTCATTCATCTCTAAGGAAGATATGAAAATTGGGTTGAATGTAATGAAAGGTGAGATGCAGATGGAAAATCAGAGATGGCTTAGTATCTTGAAAGCTCCATTGCTACATCTGACAATCTGAGGTTTAAGTAAACTATTTCTCGAAAGTTTGGCAAAACACCAAATGCAGTCAAAAATATTAGGAAATAATATATAGATGAGGACAGCAATTTTAGTGTACTTTGGAAAGTATTCAGAAAGTATCTTCTTCAAGAAGTGGACAAAGGTTTATTTGATGGGATTATTTAAAAGAATCCATATCATCTTCACCAACTAAATCTTCATGTCTGAGAGTTTAAGAGTGTCTAAGTTTTTACCTTAGGCAATTACTATTAGAAAGGTCAGAAAACTTAATAACTTGGCAATAACATCACCTGTCATTGGTAACCTATGTGTGTAGAACTAGTCGAAAAAGACTACCCTTCACTCCACCAACCTCAGTTGAAAGTGAACATTTAATTAGTAAGAACACCTGCCTATAGCGACAAACATAGCAACCTAACAGATGACGGTGCTAAGTTTAGCTCCTATATTATGATGTAAAACTATTCAGTGGAATGGGGGCTCAGGAATTGCATTTTCACCTGTGTAGACCTTGAGAGAAAATTATTTAAATGTCTTTATGAAACAACTATGTTAACTATTCAGTAATATAATTGATAATAATTAGAATCAATCCATACATATATATACACACACACACAAGATGTGTTATAGATAGCCCACTGTAGTACCAAAACCAGGAGAGGTTTAAATTAAAAATTGATAGTAAATCAACATAAACTGAATTAGGATCACACGATAATAATGGAACTTATTGTATGGGGAGGGGCAAGACCTTTACAGAAAATGGACAGGGGCCGTTAATTGAAAGTATATTATTTATGAAAAGAATGTATTCCTGAAAGTGTATATGCAAATCTTAATTTAAAAAATGAAAACATATTCAAAGTTCATTAAAAGAGACAGGTGGTGGCTTCTTTTTGCTCAGTCTTCTGACATATCCACATAAAATACCCAGATGGTGTATGTTTCTCAACCTGCATGACAATCTTCACCATTCAAGGTTGAGAGTTATAAAAAAATCTCAATTTCTATCAGTATTTTCTTGAAGAGTTAATAAGTCTTTCTAAAAAGGAGGCACTTTATGCACCATTTAATGAGAAGATGCAAAAGTTGTTTGTCTATAAGTAATTTTAGAATTACATCTACTTTTACTAGTTTGTGTTGCATATTTCTACTCATTTCTATTCCTATTTTAAACATATAGTTAATAAGGAAGCCAATGTTTCCCTTTTTTGGATAGCATGGTCCCAATTTCTCCTTTTATAAAAAATTTTTTGCCTGTGTCCTGATAAAGAGATGACTGTTAATCCAGTAATCATTTTCCACAGCAAGTGGTTCCCTAATTAAAGTTATGTCATTTAAAAATAACCTGTAAGAAAGATTTTATTCTACAGTGATAACAGGGTCATGGAAATAGGCCATTTTCATTGAGTAAAATGATCTTATCATCATCATATTAAATCATTTTCCACTTAGAATAAAATGCTTTTCCAAGCTATACTAGAGTGCATTTCAATAGTCTAACCATTCATTTTCTATGCCTCAATGGACATTTACCCAGAAATGAGTGGGCAAATAATTGATTTATAGACAAAGTATTTTACGTCTTTTCTTATTTTCTATTTGTTGGAGAAAAAGTTCAAGATTCGAAATAATCAATTTTATGAAAAAATCTCTCTGCCTATTTAAAATGAAGATAACCTTTATTTATTATCAATTTAAATATTTTAGTACTAACAATAAGGAAATTAAATCTGATTAAAACATGATTATTGGCAATTAATATTGTCCTCCTATTTCTTTCAAACCAAGACTCTCAATATTTGACTTTATGAAATAATCCTGGACATGGATTTAGTAACACTTTAATAATCCATATGAGACAATTGTATTCTTAGTGATTATTATTTAAAACCTCAAATCTATGCCAGTTGCTCCAAATATGTTTCAAAGTGAAAGGCCTGCTGTGGAAGCCAAGAAGAATCATGACTGAGAGAGTCTCGAGAGCACAATCCTGCTTTTATCATGTGTGTGAGGGCAGCACAGAGGCTAAGGGTAAGTCTGCCCTGGGAAGTCTTGAAACGTGCAGGTAGAATGCTCACCAGGGCAGCCACTATAAGACACCATAGAATTGAAAGATGTTTTCCATAAGCGTTTAAAGTCGGTATTACTGGATTTAAAAAAATACCATAATTTGAATAATTTATCCCAATATGCTCATTTAATATGGATATTTTTTATAGACAGCAATTTAAGTGTACAACAAAAGCTCTGTTTGCAAAAATATAGAGTCTATGAATACTTAATGGGCTCTTACCAGAGCAAAACAGTTTATTTCGATAACGTTTACAGGTGGTCCAGGAGAGCTATGGATCTCAAGATAATACCAGATGCGTAAATTGCTAAAACCATCATCTGAAAGAAAAAATAGCGCTTCTTAATATAGGCTTCAGAACACCATACTTAATATAAAAGTATGAGAAACATGAACAGATATCATTTTCAAACTCTTTATGATGGACTCATTTGTTAAAAGAGCTGAGGGGAGGGTGAGAAGCTGATTTCATCACAGTTTGTGATTGATTAAGAGAAGCGCCATCCTGCATGGCCATGAGAATGCCCTGGAAAAGCTCCCTGCCCTATGCCTGCCCCAGTAACTCATTAAGTTCTCCACAAAAATAAACTTAAGACTGTTTTACGGTTAATTTAAAGATTAATACTTCGAAAGAAATAAACCAATCTTTTCCCTGTAATTGGTCAAAGCATTCAGATATTGCATGTAGAAATGTCTAAACATGGTATTTTAATTCACAACAGTACATTTCTAGTACCATAAGAATCTAGTCTAGGGGTCGGCCCTGTGGCCAAGTGATTAAGTTCATGCACTCTGCTTTGGCGGCCCAGGGTTCACTGGTTCGGATCTTAGGCATGGACCTAGCACCACTCATCAAGCCATGCTGTGGCGGCGTCCCAAACAGAAGAACTAGAATGACCTACGACTAGGACACACAACTATGTACTGGGGCTTTGTGGGGGCGAAAAAAAGAGGAAGATTGGCAACAGATGTTAGCTCAGGACCAATCTTCCTCACCAAAAAAAAGCATACTTCAAAAAAAAAAGAATCTAGTCTAAGGACAAAGTCAAGAACAGTTCATGAGATTTCTGGCTTCTTGGGATTGTGAAGAAGGATCCTAGCAATTTAGCCCAAAGAAAGCTGGAATGGGATATGGACCAAGTGGTGAAAAAGATATTTATACCTGGATTCCTCATATTTCTTTAAAAAGCAGGTGTTTCTGCCACTGGTGATGTCCAAAGTCACACTCTCGAATCCTGAAACCAGAACCCTGGTCTATCACAACAGCCCTGTGTGGCAGGGTTTGTACTGGCATCAAACCCAGGTTCTTTCCATTCATTCTCATCTGTTCAGATACTCACTTGGATATTCTTTATTCTCCAGTGTTGGGCTAGTTTACAGTTTAAGATATCCTCCAGTTTCAGTTAACTGTATGCATCTTCATATCAGTATTGTCATGTTTTAAAGATTCCAAGAACTGCTATGTTTGATTAACTTACTTAGGTAAATCACTAGCGTCTCTGGGCCTCAGTTGCCTCATCGATGAAATAAGAGGCCCAGACTAGTGGAATTCTCAGTCTCTCTCTTCTGCAAGAGAGAGTGTATTGTTCTGCATTGCATTGCATGCTACCGTAAGGCAGTGAATGACATTGTATTGCATTGTACTGTATTGTATTGCATGGCATCGTTTCTTATTGCACTGCACTGTTTTGTACCACACTGTCCTGTATTCCATACTATTCTAATACTTTAGCTTTCAAGCAGCACTTATCAAATTAGCGGATGTGAGACCAATTGAGACATTCAGAGCAATCAGATAGTGAGAGGGAGAAAGACAGGAGGTCTGGTGAGTTCTTATTACAAACACCTGTGAGAAGTTCTTGAGGGCGCACATACCTCCACATTTTGAATTGCCTCTTGTGCTTATTAATTTACAGACACTAGTTAATTCCCTTAAAACTATTAATGTTCAGAGAATAAGTTACCAACTTTATACTGATGTTAGTTTACTGAGGAAACCTCTGCTCACGTTTGTATTGGCTGTTTCTTCAATTCTATGTCAGTGCTTTAAATGCTTTTATGATGTTTAAATGTGACGTCTCAAAATAAAGTTCTTAAAATGAAAAGTGTTTCCTCTTCTAGGTAGCTCATGTATATTTTATGGGTTTTTCCAATGCTTTAATCCACAATGAACTCACAGGGAAAATAATTCTGGAGAGAAAGTGTCTCTATAACTAAGAAGACTGAATGCTCCATAACTCTGCATTAGAGCAAAGAGCAGTAAAACGGTCTGCTCATCTGTGGTCTGTGGAATGAGGACTGTATTAGTCAGGGTTCTCCAGAGAATGCGAACCAACAGAAGGGGGGTGTGCGTGTGTGTATAAAGAGAGAGAGAGAGGAGAGACAGAGGCAGAGAGAGATTTATTTTAAGGACTTGGCTCACATAATTGGCTTGGTAAGTCCAAAAGGTGCAGGTTGGGCCAGCCAGCCTGGATCTCCAGGTCCAGGGAAGAGCGACAGTTTGAGTTCAAAGGCAGTCTATTCGTAGAATTTCTTCTTGCTCTGGGGAGGTCAGTCTTTGTTATATTAAGACCTTCAACTCATTGGATGAGACCCACCCACATTATGGAGGGCAAATCTTCAAAGTCCACAGATCTAAATGTAATGCTCATGCAAAATCACCTTCACAGAAACATCCAAAATAATGTTTGACCTAATATCTGGGCACCATGGACCAGCCAAGTTGACACATAAAATCAGCCATCACAGGGACAATAACACCTCCTATTTGTAATTGCTGTAATTATCACATAAGGCAGTGTTGTGATAGTTTATTTGATTTCTACATTGCTAAAAATGTACAGCGAATATGAATATATTGGTTAGAGTGGGATTAGTGGTGATTAATAAGAAGAACAAGAAAGTTATTAAACTTTGTTTAACTACAGGCTTTGAACATATTAAATTTTCTTCTGATTATAAAATCAATAACGCTCTCTATAGAAATTTGAGAAATTCCTGAAAAGCTCAAAGAAGATGAAAATTAGTAATTATTTCAAGACCCAGAGAAACTCCTTAATTTTTTTGCATTAAATAATAGGCTTAATATATCAAAAAAGACATAGATATAGATACACATATAAATATATAAATACATTGGGATATACCAATTACATATAATTTACTTATTCAAATGTGTGTATATAGATATAAATATGCATACATATATCTAAATATATACTCATTTCTATAATTCAGAGAATATTCACTATTAAAATTTTATTTTCAATTGTTCCACATAATATATCACATAAGGAACATTCTTATATAAAATATTTGTGCATATCTTTGGTTATTTTATTATAACAAATTTCTTAGACGGAAATCATTGCATCAAAAGGGGTAAGCAATTCTTAAAAATTTTAAACATATTGCAAATTCTCTCTTCAAATTTTTATTAATTCAAACTCCCATTATAATACATAAGATTATCTCTTTCAACCTGACCCTCATTAAAACTGGGTGTTATTATTTTTCATATTTCCCTATTTGGGAGGTTAAAAAATTCTTATTTAGTTTTCATTTCTTTTTTGTCCCAGCTTTACTGAGGTATAACTGACTATTAATAATTGTATGCAGGGGCCAGCCTGGTGGTGCAGCAGTTAAGTTCGCACATTCCGCTTCGGTGGCCCGGGGTTCACCGGTTTGGATCCTGGGTGTGGACATGGCACCACTTGGGCAAGCCATGCTGTGGTAGGCGTCCCACATATAAAGTAGAGGAAGATGGGTGCGAATGTTAGCTCAGGGCCAGTCTTCCCCAGTAAAAAGAGGAGGATTGGGGGCAGATGTTGGCTCAGGGATAATCTTCCTCCAAAAAAACAATTGCATATATTTAAGGTATACAACCTGATTGGATATATGTGTACATTCTGAAATAACAACCACAATCAAGCTAAGTAACATATCCATCACATCACACAGTCACCATTTTTTGGCAGGGGGAGGTGAAGACACTTAAGATCTACCTTCTCAGCAAATGTCATCTACACACTACTATATTATTACCTATAATCAAATTATTGTACATTAGATGTGTGGAACTTATTCATTTTGCATAAATGAATCTTTCCTAATAGAAAAGAAATACACCGCTGAGCAATTTGTAAGAAAAAGACCCATGTTATTATAGGGGATGGAGGGTTAATCCTGTCTGAGTAGGGATATGGGAAGATGTAAGAATCGGGGATATGGGTAATATTATTAGATGCATTTTTCCTAGCTCTTAATCTACCTTGCAACCTGTCATCACGCAGCTTAGTAATTTTTTATTAGACATCACTCTATTTTAGTCCATTAACATGACACCATAATATTCTGATTTTCTTTCAAGGTTCTTCTGCCTTAGATATTGATGAGGGTTTAACTCTTAGCATAATCCATCTACAACAGTCATCTATTCTTTGGCCTCACCTGCATGATTTCAATGGACGAAACCTTAAACCTTTACAACCCGTTTTATTATTTTTTTCACCTTGTCTCTGCTCCAAATATTCAACTAATGACTGGATCTTGTCATGTAATGTCTTGCTGTCACATCAAAATCAGGAAGTACAAAACTGTGTTAATAAGCGTTATGACCTCCTAGACTTTTCTGTTTATTCTTGTTGAGTTTAGTAAACTATGCTCTAACATTGCTGCTTTGGCATCCATTTTGTGTGCCCAAGTGCAGGGGCTTGAACTGACACTAGCCCTTCCTGCTAGCACATGCCCTAGTGACAGCCTGCAGTGTCACAAATAAATGTAAATGTCTGACAAGTAAGAATGTAATGTAAGTCCCAACCACTCTGTGATAAGCAGTCTTCCCTGCCTCCCAGGGTCATCCCATAGTGCACGGCTCACATAAAGCCCCATGAAGCTTACCAAAAACCACCACTCTTTTGGGTTTGAACTGATCAATCTGGCCTTAACCCAGAACCCCAAAGCACTCCACCCAAGGATCCTAATAAAGGCATGTGTCCCAGGTCCTTTTCTGCTCTCTCTGCCTGCACCCTGCCTTGACCTCCCTGTGTGGCCCCTGGAGACATGCAGTGTGCCTCCTGTAGGACCTGTGAGTAATAAACTCCTCTATTTCACTTTTTTTTTTTTCCCCAGGAGAAGTTTCGCCCTAAGCTAACATCTGTTAACAATCTTCCTTTTTTCTTCCTTCCCCCCCTCTTAAAGCCCCAGTACATAGTTGTGTATAGTCGTGAATTCTGGTTCCTCTATGTGAATGACCACCACAGCATGGCTACTGACAGACGAGTGGTGTGGTTCCACACCCGGGAACAAACCAAGGCCACTGAAGTGGAGCATGCCAAACTTTAACTGCTAGGCCATCAGGACTGGCTCTCCCTTGTAGTCTTTTGTTGAAACTTGACTCATCATCCAAGTTGCCAGGCTCTACTTAACAGATGTTAATTTAATTAAGACACAACACTTCTAAATTTCTGTCTTAATATTTTTCTATTCACCAAGATATAAACAAACCTTGTTATATTTTGGAACCAATCCCTTCTATCTATCTCCTCTCTCTAGAGTCATCTAATGCTAATCTCTGAAATGTTTTCCATCTTGAGTGGTATTTCTTTATCCCCATCACCACCATAAAAGATATTGTTCTCTTCACTTCAAACCCAATTTTCTGTTGCAGTGTCCTAGCTGGCCCCAACTGCTCTTCCCTTTCCAAATCATTTTGCATAGTGCCTGAATATCAATCTTAATCCATGTATTCTTTGAGGGTTAATTTTATGTGTCAGCTTGGCTGGACTATGGTGGCTAGTTGTTTGATTAAATACCAGTCTGGATGTTGCTGTGAAACTATTTTTTTAAAAATGTGATTAACATATAAATCAGTAGACTGTGAGTAAAACAGATTACCCTCCATAATGTGGGTGGGCCTCCTCCAATCAGTTGAAGGCCCTAAGAGCAAAGACTAAGCTTGCCTGAAGAAGAAGCAATTCTTAGTCAGGACTGAAACATGGAAACCCTGCCTGAGCTTGCAGCCTGCCTGGGCTGCCCTGGGGAAGGAATTTGGACTCAAGACAGCACCAGTAACTCCTACCTAATTTTCTTCCCTCCTTACCAGCCCTACAGATTTTGAACTTGCCAGTCCCCACAATCATGTTAGCCAATTCCTTAAAATGTCTCTTTGTCTTTCTCTCTCTCTGAATATGTGTATATATATAATATTGTATTATTTATATTATGCTATAATATAATATATTATGGTGGTGTCTGTTTCTCTAAGACTTCTGATGAATACAAATTCATTCAATAAAGATTTCTTCCTTGGTATACCTCTGGGTCTCCACAACTTTGCTCTTGGTGACCCACTCTTCTCTAAAGCCCTTTTATGTCCCTGCTACTCATCCATAAGAGAACTCATTCACCCATTCTCCAGGAAAACTGCCCTGACTATTCCAACTCTCCACCATCTCATTTTCCTTTGAATTTCTACTAAAAAGATACAGTATTGAACAACAGTCAAATAATATAGGAAGGGAAAAAGTATAGCATTTACTTTCTTTTCATATGGGAAAGATTGCTATCATCTCCTATATTGACATAGGGAAGAATATTACATTGTTAAAATAATATACTCATTAACATTTTATCAGAAATGTACAGTAACTTTTTGTTTAATAATGGAAATATATATAAAGTTTTCACTTATGAAAGAGTAGGCAGACTTCAAGCTGAAGTATTATAATCTATTAATGTTAAAAGCAGTATGAATCTAGAAAGTAAGCCACACAGTTAATCCTGAAATAATACAACAAAATTCTTACTGATATATGCAGTACACAATTGTCTATGTACTATGAATGTAAAGTATCTATTCATTTAAAAGTGAATGAGGGGGGCTGGCCCCGTGGCCGAGTGGTTAAGTTCGCGCGCTCCGCTGCAGGCGGCCCAGTGTTTCGTCGGTTCGAATCCTGGGCGCGGACATGGCACTGCTCATCAGACCACGCTGAGGCAGCGTCCCACATGCCACAACTAGAGGAACCCACAACGAAGAATGCACAACTATGTACCGGGGGGCTTTGGGGAGAAAAAGGAAAAAATAAAAAAATCTTTAAAAAAAAAAAAAGTAGCATATTAGAAAGATCAGTTTAAAAAAAAAAAAAAGTGAATGATGAGGGTTTATGAAGAGTAATCGTGAAACTCCACATAATAATAAATTTACCTGAGTCTTCCTCCCCAAAATCTTGAGATAGTTCTGATAATGATTTCTGAAAGGAGGGTATTCGATCTCGATCTTGATCAGAGTCTTCCTCAGAATCATCATCTTCTCTGCTTTTAACGGAAAATGAAATCGTACCTACAACACATTAGTACAAGATGGCAGATTAAACAGGGATTCGCTTTTAGAATGAAAGGTCAGTTTCACGTATCAATGTTGCTCTAGCTTGAAACTAATAAATACAAAGCCAAGCATAAATTCTAGGTGTTAGTATCAGAATTAAACTTGATGGTGGTACTGAAGAATTTAATGGAAAGTTCAAGGAAATATTTTCAAAATCTCCATTAAAACGGTAATTTTTAACAGCTTTCTTATAATTAAGAAAATGTGGCAAATAATAGAACTGTATCAGCTTTCAGAAAACTTACTGGTCTTGGGTGACCGTTCTTACATATTTTCTTCCTAAATCATTTTTAACACTATTTATTACCTAATTTAAAAACTTTTTATTTTGTCTTATAAAATACCCTAAGCATGAATTTTCCTTTAAACACTTAATATGTAAGATATAATTGTATTACATATTAAGTTGTCAGTGTCAAAACTTGGCACTCTATCTGGAATTTTTGTTACACTAACATTAACTTAGAAAAGATTAGTATTAATTTTTACATTGAAATTAATATACATATGGAAATAATTCAGAATTGGCCTTGATATCTCAATACCAGCTTGCCATATTCATATTCTTCTTATTCACATTTAGAGAATGGTTCAAATCTTCTTTCCCCTCAGACTTCCAACACTTCCTTCTCCCTCCTCATTCCTAGTTGATCATCTTGTTTCTATTTCACTAAGAAAATTGACACTTTCAGGAAAGAACTTCACAGTCCCCTCACCACATTGACCAACTCTTCACATCGGTGACCGTATCTTCTGGCCTTCCTCCTCTATGAATCCGGGACCAGCCCTTGGATCTGTGCACTCGATCCCCATCTACTCCAGTCTAACAAGGACCTTGCTACTATAATGTTCCCCACTCTCTTCTGCATTTTCAATTTCTCCCTCTTTCAAACATGCTGTAATAACACCTAACTTCCAAAAAGCCTTCTCTCCATCTCATGTGTGTGTGTGAATGCATCTATTTGTATGTTTACATACACACACACAATACTTTGTTAGGTTCAGTACTAAAATCTGGAGGAAATGCACAACATAAATCACCAAAAATGACTCAAGGCATAAATATATTCATGGATATTAAACAAATTTTTTAAAAAAATCAAAGAGATATCTGGCACTGATCTAAGCAGGTTTAATAGGTGACTTCTTTCAAATGGGAAAAGAACAGAATATTGTCACACTATTAAGATTTTTAGAGAGAATTAAAGATAAAGATAAAAAAGAGATAAAGTTATGGTGGAATATTTAAAGCTAAAATAACACATACCAAACTACTAAAACTGACTCATAAATAAACAGAAAATTTGAATAGACAGAAAACTAGTAAGGGGATTGAATCAGTAATCAAAACCCCTCTACAAAGAAAAGCCAAGGAGCAGATAACTTCACTGTTGAATTCTACCAATTATTTAAAGAAGAATTAACACTATTCTTTCTCAAACACTTTCAAAAAATTGAAGAGGAAGGAAAACTTCCTAACTCATTTTATGAGGCCAGCATTGCCCTGATACAACAGACAAACAACAACAGTACGAGAAAAGAAAACTAGAATCCAAGATTCTTTATAAATATGAAGCAAAAATTCTCAACAAAATACTAGCAAACCAAATTCAGCAGCATGTTAAAAGAATTATAGACCATTATCAAGTGGGATTCATTTCAGGAATGAATGAATGAATGAATGAATGAAGGGTGATTCAACATACAAAACTCAATCAATGTAATATACCACATTAACAGAATGAAAGAAAAAAACATATGATCATCTCAATTGATGGATAAAAAGTATTTAACAAAATTCAGCAGCCTTTCATGATAAAAACACTCAGTAAACAAGGAATAAAAGAAAACTTCCTCAAAACGTTAACGACCATATATGAAAAGCCCACAGCTAACATGCTCAATGGTGAAAGACTAAACACTTTTCCTCTAAGATTAGGACCAAGACGAGGATTTCTTGTTTTATCACTGCTATTGGACATGAATACTAGAATTTCTACCCAGAACAATTGTGCAAGAAAAAGTAGAGAAGTCATTTAAACTGGAAAGGAAGAAGTAAAATTATCCTTGTCAGCAGACAACATAATTTTATATGTAGAAAATCTTAGTGATTTCACAAAAAAATTGTATTCAGCAGATTGGTAGCATACAAAATCAACACACAAAATCAGTTGAATTTCTATACACTAGTAATGAACAATTTGAAACAGAAATTAAGAACACAATTCAGTTAGATAAAACCATTATTTGGAAAAACCTACATATGTTAAACAACATGTGTGCACTGAATAATAAGGAAACCTAATCAATATTCCAAATACTATGAAATAATCTCAAGAATTAAAAATACATATTCTCCATTCTTTCTCATTTCAGTCTATTTATATATTCACCATAATTTTTTTCTCCAACACATCCATTTAAACATTATTACATTTTTATTATCCCTTAACAAATAGAAATTGAGCAATCATTTGTAAAACAATTCAAAAGCCCTATGTGAGTGTAACAAGACCATATATTACAGACCAGAATGAGAAATTAAGTATCTACTTCAAAAAATAGCAATGGGTGAAGAAACTATGGAAACAATTACAGGTTATTTAATAGCTTATGTTTTAATTGAAAGAACACTTTCAAGCAATGCATCTTAGAATTATGCCACTAATTTATACACAGTTTTTTCTAGTGAAAATCTTTTCCTTGGCAATATAATTTTAACTTTATTTCTAAATAATTACATTTTTAATTGCATCTTTATTTTTGGTTATTAATTAGCTACTGTAGAAGAGGAGAGCTGTCAAATTCTTGTAAACTTGTTACAAAGAATAGCATTAGACTCAGCAGTCTGTCAGCAGTCAACTTTCCAATCAAATGCAGGAAATAATGATTATGAGAAAAATATATGTTTCAAAAGATGATCATTTTTTTCCACACTATATGTACATGTGATTACTGTGTCCCCTATATTCTCTGATCTGGCTAAGGCCAACGAATCCAAAAAGAAACAAAAATAAATAACAGTTTGATTGTTGGTGCTTGAGTTTATCAGAGTAATAGGAAAATTATCAGACTGCTTTGGAAAAACTATAGGTATAACAGATATCAGAGTAGTGACCCAAAGCAACTCTCCAAGATACAACATCTTGTTGGAGATTAACGTAAAATTACATTGATTAAGAAAATCATAATGGAGATTTTTGGTTTGTCTGAAGAGAGTGTTACAAAAAAACCTAATAGGAATAGTAATTATAACTGCTATATTTTCAATAGCACAAGCTTTTATTTTGACAAACGGAGTTTTTTTCTCTGTTAAACACTCTAAGCATTTGATTTTCCAAAATGCTTTTTTCAATAGTCAATAAAACAAGGATTTCATAGTATGTCATTTTTTAAAAATTAGGAATTTTTCCCTGATTTCATACTATCTTGTAAAATGTAAATATCAGACTCAAGTTTAAAGACTGAGTAATGGAATTTTATATTAACAGTTTTTCTTTGGAAAAACCATTTATTTAATGCCTGCTCTGTTAGGCATATGCTAAATGCTTCCCATTCATTATCTTATTTAATTCTTTTAATAAACATGAGTTAATTACTCATTAGGCTCATTTTAAAGCTGAGCAACCTGGACATAGAGAAGGTTGGGTAGCTTATGCCAGGTCACACAGGTATTAAGTGGCAAAGACATATATATTTCCCTGACATAGAATATGGGAAATGGCACATTAAATCATGTCTAAATATCACCAAGGATACCACAGAATAAACAGGCTTTTGATTGGAAAAATAGCAAAATCATTCACATACTTAGAAAACCTTTACTTTGACCAACAGTGATAGGTCTCAGATACTGCTCATTGATCACCTAAACTATTTCATCTCTTAGAAAATTTCTAAAAGCAAGTTTCCATGGCAACAGTTAAATCTGGCAAGGTCTCTGATCTCTTGGCACTTGGCCCCCTCACACTCACCCTGCTCCCTCCACTGGCTTCGTGCTTCATCTCTCCCTGTTGCTAATGAGGAATAATACTAAGAAAAATCTCCATATGGCTGGGATTTATCAACTTGTGAATTTCTCAGAGGCACATTAATTCCATCAAGAAGTTTTTTCATAAGTATTTGCTCTATGTACATTATATTACACATGATCAAATGAATTTCAATTGTTTTGTTTGTCTTCTATCATACTACCCTATAAAATCTGAACAGCAAGACTAAAGATGAAACCCTAAGGAATCCTCTGCTAACCCTCCACCTTCCTCTATCTTTTTCTTCCTTCATTTTAACCTTATTTCTAACTCTCTTGTTTTTGTTTTATTTCCCCTTCATTAGGGGACCAAAAGGCAAGGCAGACAAACAAAATTATGTGGCTGATATAGAAGAGAGATTAAGAAATCGGTGCTATAGCCACATCTGTCTTTATTCTGTGTATAATATGGCTCTTGTCTCCCACTCTTTTAGGCTCTTAATTTTTATGATAAAATGTATAGTAGTTTAGCACCCAACTGTAGTCCTATAGGCTCCATTTTTTTTGTGGTATTATACTGCTTGTTTCTTCTATAACACATTTTTGACATGAGTATAACAGAAGACACCACAGACAATAGGGAAGGCTTATTAACATCTACAGGATTCAGATTTGTGTTGTAGAGGATGGTTGATTATGTTGTAACTTTAGTAAGAATCATGCTTTCATTTCTGGGGCAGGATGTTAAAGCAGTGATAGTCTAGATTGCTATTAAAACCACATGTTCCTTCCTGATCCATATAAGAAAAAAGCGATAAATTGCATTTCCTCAAAATTAGTTCTCATCAAAACTTCTATAATCATTTCACAATGAATACATAATCAAATCATCACATTGTGCATCTTAAATATATACAATTTTTACTTGTCAATTATACCTCAATAAAGCTGGAAAAAAATTAAATTTCTGCTACTCAATAGATGCTGTTAAGAAAATTAAAAAGAAAGCCAAAAACTGGGAGAAAACTTTTGAAAGCCTGTATCTGATAAAGGACATGTATCCAGATTATATTTTTTTTAAAAAAAATCTCAAAATGCAACAATAAGAAAACAATCTAATGGAGAGGGAGTAGGCAAAAGATTTGAAAAGGCATTTCAATTAAGAAGACATATGGATGACAGACAAGCACAAGAAAAGATGCTCAACATTATTATTCATTACTGAAATGAAGATTAAAACCACACTGTAATAGCACTGCACACAAATTAAAATGGATAAAATTGAAATGGCTAACTCTACTCAGTATGGTCAAGGATGTAGAGAAACTGGAACTTTCATACATTGCTGGTGAGAATGGGAAAAGGAACAATCTCTTTGAGAAACTGTCTGGCAGTTTCCTGAAACATTATAAATTCAACTACCATACTATCTAGCCATCCCACACATAAGTGATTCATGCAGGAGAAATGAAAGCATATGCTCATACAAAGACTTACACATGAATGCTCATATCAGCTTCATTTGTAATTACCAAAAGATGGGGAAAAAACCCAAATGTCCATTAACAAGTAAATAGATAAATCATGGTACAGTATGTCTTGCTTAATGACGGGGATACGTTCTGAGAAATGTGTTGTTAGGCAATTTCGTCATCGTGCGAATATCACAGAGTGTACTCACACAAACCTAGATGGTATAGCCTACTACACACCTAGGCTACATGGTACCAGTCTTATGGGACCACTGTTGCATATGCAGTCCATCGCTGACTGAAACATCGTTATGCGGCGCATGACTGTATAACCATTCCACGGACTACTACTCAGCAATAAAAGAAATAAAGTATTGATCCATGTACCGTGTGGATGGATCTGAAAATAATTATGTTGCACACGAGAAAACAGTCAGAAAACGATGTACATTGTGTGATTTCATTTATATACAATCTTATAAAATGCACTTAAAGTGAAAGAAAACAGATAAATGATTGCCTAGGGCAAGGGTGGCTTGGGGCACGAGGGGAGGAGAGGGCAAAAGGATTAAAAATGAACACAAGGAAACTTTTTGGGGTGACATATTCATTATCTGAACTGTGTCAACGGTTTCATGGGTGTATACATATGTTAAAACTTCTCAAACTGCATACTTTAAATATATACAGTTTATTATATGTCAATTACGTGGCAATAAAGCTGTTAAAAATATACACTGCATGTTATTATACCCACCACTGCTCAGCAGGTAGTGATAGGAATTGAGAACCATCACCCAAAATCGGAAGGATTGTAGAAGCAGGATTTGTAAGTGGAGTTCACAACCACCTATTGGTATCTTTCCTGCAGCAGGCAATAGCATGTGCAAGA
The DNA here is from genome assembly GCF_041296265.1 of Equus caballus. Classification (NCBI taxonomy): domain Eukaryota; kingdom Metazoa; phylum Chordata; class Mammalia; order Perissodactyla; family Equidae; genus Equus; species Equus caballus. The sequence goes on along the minus strand of NC_091715.1, from coordinate 29,798,976 downwards.
TAATTAATGCAGCATAATTCATGAAGCCATCATATTGAGATGCCCAGAAGACTTTTATCTATCTACCTAGGTATCTATCTATTTATCTATCTAACATATTTATCTGCATCTCCTTTTAGTTCCATAAGGTCACGTATGTTTCACCGCCATCGAATGCTATTCTTTGTTCATCTGTTTGGGATTCACCTCACTGTGAAGTTTATATTCAATAGAGGATCAACAGCCTGCCTTGCATTCCCAAGGAGAACTACGTCTCTAACACATAATCAAGAATTACAAGTGAGTGTTGTACCAATTAAACGTGGGCCTCATGGTAAACAATGAAATTCCAGGAGTATCTTCCTTCAGCTTGACAGAAGAGGTGCCATTTTCAAATTCATGCTTTTCTCTAAGTTTGTAAATCTTCCTTATTCTCATATTTTACCGCACTTCTATTAGCGCACTACTAAGCAATTTTTTAAATACTTCAGAAACTATTTTCGAAGTGTATTGTTTCTTCCTTTGATATTCACTGGATAGCTGCTGTTGTTTGCCGGGTGTTGGTCTGGAGGCCAATGCTGGCCTGACAGTCAAAGGACAGATCACCTTGTGTAAAGGCAGAAACTGCAGTATATGTCATCACTCATTGATCTATTGACATGAATGAGTTTATCTGTAGACAATCATCTAAGTAGGGCTTGAGACTAGAGTTAACACTTATTTTGATATTGTAGTCAAGGGGCAGGAAAAAGGTGTAGTGCTCACAAGCCCTTGAAGGTAATACCATGCAGGTGGCCAAAGCTATCATGAAACATCAGAGCACCCGCTACCTGGGAAAGCAGAGATGGTAAAAGCAAAGAAGAGAGCCCAAAAGACCATGAGAGCATCCTAGCAAACCCAATTTATTCTCTCTGCAGCACCTCAAGGCCCTGCTTTTGGAAACCATTTCTTTTATCCAAAAGAGCATGTAAATACTTTATAGCAACCAACACTTGTTTTGAAAGACCAGGGCCATCCGACTAGTTTTTATGCTTTTATGCCTATGTAGCAGTTCACAATGGTGGTGGGAGCAAGCCAGTAAGACCCAAATTCAGTTTTAGCCAAGCTTTGGATAGCATCCTCCCTGGCATTTTCATTGAGATAAACTAGGACAGAGTGGGGACAAAAGCTTCAAATACCCCCATATATCCATATCATGTTAGGAAATTTTAAAAAATGGGAGTTATTATATTAAATAAGAGTGATAGGACCAGCCCTGGTGGTGTAGTGGTTAGGTTCAGTGTGCTCCACCTCTGTGGCCCAGGTTCAGTTCCTGGGTACAGACCTACACCACTCATCTGTCAGTAGCCATGCTGTGGTGGTGGCTCACATACCAAAAAAAAAAAAAAAAGAGGAAGACCGGCATGGATGTTAGCTCAGGGCAAATCTTCCTCAGAGAAAAAAACAGAGTGATAAACATTGACTGAGCAGCTACTGGATGAGCACTTTTCATATATTCCAATTTAATGCTCATAACTGCCTTAGAAGGTCAAATATTATCTATATTTTACATGTAAGAAATCTAATATTCAGTGAGGTTAATTATATTACCAAGATCATACAACCAGAGAATCATATAATTGGAAGTTGAGGTCATATTTGACTTCTGAACGTGTTCCTTTGCAACATAATAACAGTAAAATAGGAAATAGCAAAGCGAAAGATGTGCAATTTTGCCATTTCAACGTGGTGGTTAGCATGAATATACTGCCCAAGCGTTAAATGAAAAATGCAAATTTAAATAGCACTATGTTTACTCAGCATCACATTCTGAAAGTACACGTGACAAGCAGTGCTTTTCATGACATACAATATTAGAAATCTAATTTTGAACTGAATCTGTATTTCAAAGATGGCAACTGGTAATACATATCTTTCTGCATAGCATATCATTTCAGAGAGTAGCAGGATGCCAACTATAAAAACTATTTCTATCTTGTTTAAACATAGGCCTAACATAAGAACTTTATTGTGCACACATTAAACGTTTTGTTTTGACATTCAGTAGAAGTTTATTGAGAAGAAATCTTAAAAAGTCTTAGCAAAGCTGACTGAAAGCTTGTTTGCAATTGTTTGGACGAGGGTTTCTGGTGTCAATGTCATAATAGATGACATTCCAGCATACAGACTTTTGAATTGCAAATTTGCAGAAATGAATTCTAGTTATAATTCACAGTTGTGCTGAACTGAATGAATACAATCACTTTTCAGCAAGCAAAAAACCCCGCTTTCATTTGCTATTGAAAAAATACAAGGTAATTGTTGACTGCACCAAAACCGATCATTGTCACCTACTTTCCGGAGCTACCGGCTTACCAAGGGTCACAGAAAATAAGAATCTCAGATTACTCTATCTTGAATGTTCAGAGTGGAGACTAAATTTACTAATATGAGTGTAAATCACTTTAAATGTGTATTTTCAATATTTAGTTTTCTAACGTGGAATAAACAGTTAAAGCACCTCGGTGATGGCAATGAACCGTGCCCACGTAGTATTCTATAACATCTAGAGACTTGACCCTCTAAGTAAATGCTATATGAAAATTTTCCTTATTTTTTTAACTGAGATATGATTGACATACAACATTGTATTAGTTTTAGGTGTAAAAATAGTCTTGTGTAAAATTTAGAGATCATTTTAGGCCACTAGGCCATGATCAACATATTAAATTATTTCAGCCTGATTTTTTGTTCATACATTTGAATGACTCATAACTCAATAAACAATCCTCGTTAATAGTTTTCTCTATTGTACTTCCATCACTCCTTGGACAAAGGTAAAATATTCAACTACCTGAGTTCCCTCCTTTGGTTACAAACAAATGTCATTAATGATTCTTAGAATTCTAAAGACTTTTCCCCTGGAGATGAAGGTATGTTTGTTGCTCACAAGTAGGAATTCATAAGACATAATTATGAAGTCCTATACTTGTGTTAAAAAAAATCAACTGCACTAGTTAAGAATAGATAAAACATGTTTAAAATATTTAGGGTTTGCCATTTTACAATATGTTGGAAGTGATGTTCAGAGAACTTCCTCCCAACCAAAACTTTTAAGTTAAACACACATACAAACTGAGAACGCAGGAATCCAGTGTAGTGAGTCATCACTGGAGATGCCATGTGTTCTGTGACACAGGCTACTCTGTGGTGGCCTGGGGTCTTCACTTTTGGGGCCATAATTGGGAATCAGAGAAAAAGTCATCAGCTGAAGAACCCACATTTGCGTGATTTGGGGCCCAGATTTCACATTATAGTTTTGGACCACCAAACCCCAAACTAATTATTTACCTTCATAGCTCTAGACATAGACAGGGGGCCCTAGAGGCATGCCAACAAGTTTAGACAGTCACCTGTTTGCTGTTATTAAAATGTGCTTTTAAAGGTTATATTATGACCCTGATATTCACGAACTGGAGGGCACTGAGCTGATTAGTGTGACATCCTCACAAGGGACTCAGAAGAGTTATGGCAGAGACATATGTGCTCCATGTAGATTGTTAAAGAGCAACTAGAGCTAATTACTAAAAAAAGTGATATGTAAGTTATACCAAATTATACAACTTTAATTTTTACATGGACAAGTTCATTTTCTTAGTGCTTTATTAGAAGTGAACTGCTCCATGTCGTGGACATGCATGTTTATAGCCATCTCTAAATGATATTTATGAATCACATTATGTTACTGCAATCAAAATTAATTTAAGGATTATTGTTACTAAAGTATATGCTGACCACTAAGGCCTAATCATCTTTACGGAAGTATTAGTCTTATGCAAAAAATAAAGCTTCCCTCTGAGACAAGTGGAGATTTACTTGCATATTTCACTAATACAAATAGGCAACAGGCCCTTACTGCATTTGTACAATTACATACAATCCTGTAATAACAGACAGTAATATTAGCTTTGCACTCCAGACTAAAGAGGTTATTTCCTGGTTATTAAGGAGAGAATTAAGCCATTATATTTTAAGGCATTCGGTTATTAACACATTACTTCTGCCATGCCTTAACGCATGATATTTTTGTTTGGTTTTGTTTGTCTGTTTCTTTCCCTTTTAGGTTACATGTTTTCATATCTAGGTTGACTGATTCAACATTTTTCCATTTTTCTGAAATTTATTGACATAAAAAGATAATTTTCAAATCAAGATAGAACTGGGCTTTCCCTTCCTAACTAGTGAATCTATCCTACCGATTGTTTCTCTCTCACAGTTAACGGTACCACCTTCCTCAGAGTTGCTTAGTATCAGAAGTACATTTGACCCTCCTTTCCCCCTTCTCTCTCCATATCCAATTTTCATCAAATGCAGCTGTGGTGGACACTATGCTGCATCAACCATATTCCTTTTCAGGAATGAAGAACTTATTTCTGTAGCTACTGGGAAACGATGTCTGGAAGATGCTGGAAGATGACCGTCATCAGGTCAGTCCTCTGTAGGCATTACCTGACTCGAAGAAAAATGACCCATTCAAGTTCAAACCTCCTTCCACATGCAGCCTACTTTCAATGACTGATCAACACAGCAGTATAAAGGCCCAGTCCTCTGCTCCCAACTTGGGACAACTCTGAAGGGCCATACTAGCTTCAGAGGCCCCAATGAGTTGACTGAAGCCTTCACTGGGCCTGTCTGGAAGCTCAACTTCTCCCTCTGGCCGATATACTTTCTTACCTCTCCTTCCAGAGGTGTTGAGCACAACACATTCCCTAATAAATGTCCTGAATGCTAATCTCCCATCTCACAGACTTTGATTCTGTGGAAACCCAAACTGTTACAGCAACAGTTTCCCTTTTTATAGGCATGCTCGGTATAACACTGTTTTGGTCAACAGTGAATCACATATACGACGGTGGTCCTATAAGAGTGGTACCACATAGCCTAGGTGTATAGTAGGCTGAACCATCTAGATTTGCATAAGTACACTCTACAGTGTTTGCACGATGACAAAATTGCCTAACACCGCATTTCTCAGAATGCATCCTTGTCACTAAGCAACGTATGACTGTATTTCTCTTGAAACTGCCCCTCTGTTTTTTAACCCACTATCACTGGCCTAGTTTGGTCAGCCTTTCACTCTCGCTTAGAATGATCAGTCTTAACATTTTGTTGCATTAGCCAAATAGGCATTCAAATTCAAACCTCCTCACAGGCACACTTGAATCATGATTGTAGCTCACTGCAGGTTGCTGTGAAAATTCCAAATTCATCCATTTCTCAAAATTTCTACCTACCAATCGATACGCCATGATACCCACTTTAGTATATGCTCTCAGTGCCCCAATAAAATTCCCTCTGCAGACAGTTTCCACCCACATCAGTGGTTTCCTGGGACTCTTTTCCAGTGGGAATTCACTGCCATGGGAATCTTTCCTAAGAGAAACTTTAATTAATAATTGATGGAAGTTAGTGGATAAATACCCCAACTTCCTCACCCTTTTTATTGACTTTCTCCCTTCAGCATCTGACTTCCCCTCATTCTCTCTGAGTGGTCCTGTGATCACCTCTCAAATAAACTACTTGCAATTAAACTCTTTCTCAGAGTCTGCTTTTGGAAGAAATGGCACAAACAAATATTGAGAACTGATCAATGAGAATATTGCTAAAGGCCCCTAAATGATCTCTCAGATCTAACTGCCCTCTCTTGCCCTTCCTATCTGTTTAATATATTATCTCCAGATTTCTATTTCTAGAACTCAGTTGACCCATGCCCCTCAGAAATCTTCAATGGCTCCCAGTACAATAAGAAGCAAAACAAAACTGCCCAACAAAGTCTGCCTGTATTTCTCAGTGTATGTCACCCTGCGTTCGCTACCACAAACACACACTCCAGACACACCCCTCTATTCATTGTTTACAGAAAGTGTTTTCTCTGTGTTTCCAATAAGGTTGTTTCCTCTGCTGGAATACCCTCCCCACCATATTGGCTGATAAATCCAAGCCCATCCTTAGAGCTACAGATAAACCCATTACCCCCTAGGAAGCCCTCTCAGATCCCCACTGTTAGGATTACTATTTCCCTCTACCATGCTCCCCAGTGCCATGTTTAAACTTTTGGTAAAACAGACTGTACCTAATACCGAGATGACATATGGATATGTACTTTCACTACCAGATATGAATTCCTAGGAGGTAGGAGTCATATGATATCCATATTTGTATCCAGTGGCAACGTTGGAAACAATTAACAAACCTATATTCCAGCTCTGACCAATGAAAGGATGCTGGATCAAAGTCCTGAGGCACTCTGATGCATCACGTGTTAACTCTTTAGTTGCTGCTGGATTGTTGGGAAGTCCAGGGGGGGTTGGAGGAGGGACTGTGGTGGTTAGGGTGGCAAGGGTTACACAATAGTGGAGCTCAAACAATTGAGCATTTCTCAACATATAAGGAAAAGCATCTTTCACAGTATTTTAACAAAGAGAGCATAATTGGTTGAACGTCAGTTTTGTTTATAACTACTATGCTTATCAAGGCTTCCCAAATTATAGGTCTTATATAAATAATTCTTATATAATTAAGAACAGAATTGAAAAAGAGCACAAAGTTTAAAAGACCACTGATACACACACACACACACCTGATATACTTCTTTAACCAGGACAAGTAGGAACATTTTCATGTATGTCTGAAAATGTTATAGTCTAGTTTTCTTTATATCATATCAGATTAGCGGCTGTTCAGAAGCAATTGCCTTTATACTGCTTAAAATATCGTAGAAGTCTTCCAACAGTAATATCAATAAAAATGAAGCTAGCTTTCTTTACAGGCTCAGTTTCTCTAAATCATACTGAATTCAACTCTAAGGGACTACCCTGGGAAGAACGATCATGATCGTGCCTTGCAAATATTTTTCAAAATTATTAAGGCTGCAAAACGTCTTGTGTAGCCAGTCAACATTTACCTACTTCATCCTCACTTAATAATGCACACTGAGTTGCCTTTAACTTCCCCAAATTCCTTCTAAAATCCTCCTAACCAATATGCTAAAGAGTCCATATCTGATTAGTGAAAATATGTACTGAAATTTTATGGTCGCAAATGCTACTAAAAGCAACAAAAAAATGACTATACAAAGGAAAAGCACATTAAGTCTGATTATTTAATTCTTCTTAGTTCCATTTCTATAACCTTAAGAGTTTGATTCATGGACCAGGGGTTTTGTTTAAAGTAGTTGTAAATATTCATAATTCAACAATATTCTACAGTTTGAGGTCCCTCTTATGCTCCTTCTCATACATAGCAGAATTCACTGCCTTCTTTGAACAAGAAATTGAGATTTATTACATTTATCAAAAATAATAATGGCAATTCTGAATGACTTGCTGCCCTTTACAAAAGACTAGTTAAAATCCTAAAACTAAGGAAAATTCACCAACCATTGGGATTGTCATTTGATGATTAAAATGAAAATTGAAATTGATATTTCTTAAAATCAATTCAGATCATCTCAATTACCTTAAAAAATGATGAAATATGGTACTTTATTGACATGCTTAGAACAGGCTCACTATCAAAATCTACCTATCACATGGAGAATTATTAACGGACTTTGTAAAGTCTGAAAATGGAAGATTTCAGAAGATGCGAACGACTATGACTGTAGGGACATCTGAGGTCAAGCCAATAGAAGCAGAGAGTGGGGGTGGCAGGTTGGCTCTTCCTTCACTGCACATTCTATTACAGTGGTATTGATTGGGTTGTGTTTGCCATTCTAAAAGGTCCCGTCTGCTTGTTAATAGCATTGGCACCCAGTCTAGGCTCTCTGTACTTCTTTGGAGCAGCTCTCTACACCTTCTAAGCTAACACACTCTGTTGAGGCAAGCAGGGATGAGAGGCTAGTACTTCCAGGGAGCACAAGATTGCTACTAAGCGTATGCTTTCTACATTTCTAAATTGTGTCCATTTACCTACGTTATAATAATTTCCTCAGCAAAAGCCAACCACCATGGGGCACTGAATTCTCTCCCAAATAGGACAACTAATTCCCTTGATGAATTACAGCCCCTCAGTTCTTCCCTATTACTCTTCTACACTTATCATCCCTGTTCCCTTCAAAACCTTGTAGGAATACCCCTCGCCCCCATTCGCAAGCAAGCAATGCTGTTCGGCAACCATCAGGGAAATTTGTATAAATAATGTTTCATTCGAGACAAAGGAATAAAACTTCACATGTATCAAAACCTTTAACCTATTTTTCACACATCAATTAAGTGCATATACATGTTTTTATAATACCTAGCCCTATAAACAGACATTCTCATAGGATGCTATCTGCTTCATAAACTGGCATAACTATTTGAAAGGATTTATCACAATTTTAAATGCAAATATCCTTAACAAAATATTTCTACTTCTAGGAATTTGTCCCACAAATAATTTCAAATAAACGAACAAGAGAGTATAGTCCTACACCTAAAATGTATGCTCCAAAGCTCTGATTATTTAGAAAGCTAATGAGTGAAATGGAAAACCAAATTTCCCTCTGGGTCATTTATTAGAAAGGGGAAGTGTAAATTACATTTTCATTTCTTCTCATCATGTATCAGTCCTAGCATGGTAGTTAATAATATTTTATGAATGGTTTTGTTACCTTTGAATACTCCACGTTTCCAAGGGCAGACGTGTAGAATATACGAGACTACGTTATCAGGGTCTATGGTGATGTTTCGACTTCCCCACACTATTGGAAGATCTGAAAACACCTAGAAAAGACAATTCAAAAACAAGAATTATATAATGTCAATATTTACATGAAATTAGTGTAACAAGCTAAAGCACAGAAAAAACTGAAATTTAATTTAAATACTTCCATTAAAACTGTTCACTTTTAAACGAAAATCAAACCAGAAAAACACTACATACAGCAAAAGAAAAATTTGAGACTAGGCCTATGAAAAAAATAGAACAAAGGAAATGATTCTCACAAAAAGAACAATGTTTATTTTCTGTGGCTACTTGTAGCAAGATCACTGATGCTTAGACAATCTGAATATCTTTTATAGGCCATGCACAATTTTCTTTGTGCAATTTGATGTACAAAAGATGAACCATTTCAATAGGTTTCTACATCAATATTAATGTAGCATATAAAGACTATTTAAGCAGCACTTGACCACAACTCTGGTTAAATTCAACTTTCAGCTTACTGAGTGCTTATATCTCACCACCCTCCACTGCCCAGGCAAACACTAATCTACCTTTTGTCTCTATAGATTTGCCTATTCTGAACAATTCATAGGAAAGAAAACATGTGGTCTTTCGTGACTGGCTTTTTTCACTTAGCATAATGTTTTCAAGATTCATCTATGTTGTGGTATATATCACTTCTTTGTATTGATGAATGATATTAAACTGCATGATACGTTGCATTTTGTATATCCATTGTTTTAATTATTATTTTTATAGCCATTTTTAAGTTGGTGGAAATTTGGGCTGTTTCCACTTTTGTCTATTATGAACAATGCTGCTATAAAAACATGTACACATTTTTGAGTGAACATAGATCTTCATTTCCTATGAACATACAGAATTGCTGGGACATATGATAACTCGAAATTTAACCTTTTAAGTTACTGCTTTCCAAAAGTGTTTTCCAAAATGGCTGCACAATTTTTCTTGCCCACCAACAATGCATGATGGCTCCTACTTCTCTACATGTTCTCTCAAAGTTTTTATTGTCTGTCATTTTGATTATAGCCATCCTAGAGAGTGTGAAGTGATAACTCATTGTGATTTTGATTTGCATTTTCCTAATGACTAGTAATGTTGAGTATCTTTTCATCTGCTTATTGCTCATTTGCAAATCCTCCTTGGGAAAATGTCTATTCAAATCCTTTGCACAGTTTTAAAACTGTGTTGTCATTTTATTATTGAGCTGTAAGAGATCATTATATATTCTAAAAACAAGGCCCTTATCAGACATATGGCATGTGGATATTTCTCTTATTCTGTGGGTTCATTTTTTACTTTCTTCAAGGTATCATTTGAAGCACAAATATTTCAACTTTTTTTTTTTTTTAAAGATTTTATTTTTTCCTTTTTCTCCCCAAAGCCCCCTGGTACATAGTTGTATATTCTTCGTTGTGGGTCCTTCTAGTTGTGGCATGTGGGACGCTGCCTCAGCGTGGTCTGATGAGCAGTGCCATGTCCGCGCCCAGGATTCGAACTAACGAAACACTGGGCCGCCTGCAGCGGAGCGCGCGAACTTAACCACTCGGCCACGGGGCCAGCCCTGAAATATTTCAACTTTTAAGTCCAATTTATTTATATTTATGTTTTGTCACCTGTGCTTTTGATGTCATATCTAAAAATTAACTGCGTAACCCAAGGTCATGAAGATTTACTCCTATGTTTTCCTTTATGATTTTTATAGTTTTCGCTATTAAATTTGGTCTATGATCCATTTTGAGTTTACTTTTGTACATGGTATGAGTTAGGGGTCCAAATTCATTCCTTTATATGTGACAATACAGTTGTCTAAGCATCATTTTTTTAAAAAGACTGTCTCATTAAATTCTCTTGGTATCCTTGTCAAAAATTGCTTGACCAGGGCCATCCTGGTGGCAGAGTGGTTAAGTTCAAGTGTTCCGCTTTGGTGGTCCAGTTTGTGGGTGCGGATCCTGGGCACGGAGCTATATACCATTTGTCAAGCCATGCTGTGGTGGTGTCCCATGTACAAAATAGAGGAAGATGGCCACAGATGTTAGCTCAGTGACATTCTTCCTCAAGCAAAAAGAGGAAGATTGGCAACAGATGTTAGCTCAGGGCCAATCTTTCTCACAAAAAAAAAAAAAAAAAAAAAGATCAATTGACCGTTACTCTAGCCTATGGATAAATTGCAGGATGTTCTATTTTATTCCATTCATCTACATGTCTACCACATGCCAGTACATTTTCTTTAATATTATACTTTTTTAGTTAAGGTTTTGTAGTAAGTTTTAAAAGCAGGAAGTGTGAGTCATCCACTAGAGAGTGAGGAGAAAGGTCAAATTGTGACATGTCCTGGGGATGGGAATTATGAGGAGAGTCACACTCAGTCTGCCTCTTCCTTTGTTTGCAAGGTTGCTGCTTTTCATAGCTCCCCTGGTTGTAAAGACTGGAGCTCAGGAGAGGAGAATAAAAATAGGCCAATTCAAAGTGCCACAAACCAAGCTGCTCTTACCAAGCTTCTGTTTTTCTTGAAAAAATACTCCTCAGATTGTTTTAAGTCTTTATTTAATTTCAAAATCTGAAAAATTTCATTTTGACAATTTTTGCCAGTGTTTTCATTGCTTTTAAGGAGGAACAGATTTATGAAACTCCTTGTTCCACCATCCTGGAAGTCTGGCACCTCCTCTTTTCCTTATTACATAACTATTTTCTACCACTTTGTCACTTTGATAAAATGTCACAGCATTTACCTGTATCTCAATTAGGTTCTCTGATTTTTATTTTCTCTTTGATATTAAGGAAGTCTCATCCTTCTATTACAAACTGTTCTTGTAGTAATAATATACATGTTGAAAGGCTTTCTTTTTTTTTTAAATACAAAGCATCTTAAAAATGACTACTAGCAGCAATACAAAATAGAACAAGGAAAAGATATGAAAAGAACATTCTGGATTTGAGTTGTTAGCAGATTGTTAAAGTGCAGGTGAACAGCAAGCAGTTGAAAATGAGAGGCTAAAGCTAGCACATACATCTTGAGTGAAAGTATGGACTTGGTATTCGTACCTAAAAGATAGTTTGATCTGCCAAGTGGGATGTTGCACAGATCTAAGAATGCTTGGAAGATGGAAACTTGAAAATAAGTCATAAGGTTAGAGGAATAAAAGGGCCAGATAAGTAATGATCAAGAAATGACAGGGAAATGAGAAACATTAGAAGGATATAAAATAAATAGTGAAGAGTGTTAAGAAGGCAGATCAACAGTGCCAAACACTACAGGAGTTTTGAAGCAGATAACTTGGGAAAATAACTGAATTTTCTTGACCAAAAGTCATAGGTGATCTTTGTGGCAGCAGTTTGAACAGAGTAGAGAAGCTACCAATGGATCGTCATGAAATAAGAAGTGATTATGTAAATAGTACTTTTTCAAGAAGTCTAGCACTCATGAAAAATAAAAAGGATAATAGTTGAAGAAGGACTATTGTTAGAAACAAGTTTTCTCTTATAACGGAAAAATTTGAGAACATTCATAGATTAAGGAAAACAATCCAACGAAGAGGAAGATACTAAAAGAGAGAGAAAGAGAGGGGAAAAGAATGTGAACTGGCCTTGAACGCATAGAGGTAAACTTCATTTTACAGATCAAGGAATGAAGATGGAAAATCAGGAGGGTTTCAGTGGTCCCAAAGTAAGTATATAATGAAAGCTGAAACTATAAAGCAAAGATTCTCAGCCTAGCCTTTCTTCTTAGCAGCATCTCAGTTGTTTCTCAACAAAATTTCCATTGAAATATGAGCAAGAAACTAAATATTCTGAATGAAAAGAAATGGCAAATCGGTAATATGCATTAGGATGTGTTGATTAAAGTTGATGGCAATTTTCAAATTAAAAAACGTGTGGGGCCGGCCTGGTGGTGCAGGGGTTAAGTTCGCATATTCTGCTTCTCAGCAGCCCAGGGTTCCCCAGTTCGGATCCCCAGTGCGCACATGGCACCACTTGGCAAAAGCCATGCTGTGGTAGGCATCCTACGTATAAAGTGGAGGAAGATGGGCATGGATGTTAGCTTAGGGCCAGTCTTCCTCAGCAAAAAGAGGAGGATTGGCAGCAGTTAGCTCAGGGCTAATGTTCCTCAAAAAAAAAAAAAGGTGATATTTCATCCATTGATAATTATCTCCACAAACAAATGTTACTTAGGTCTTAAATATGTTTCTGTTCTGTTATAATTGATGGAGCTATTTAAACATGAGGAAGACCTGGAACACATGAACAATATTATTAATATTTTAATGAAATAACATTTAATTAACTTAATGGGTAATATCTTTAATTACAGAAAAGGCCTCACTGAAAATCTGTACCCTAAAAGTAAAATGACTAGATTCTTCAGTTTTATTTGTATATTAAAATGACAAAAATATAGACTTCAACTATTATTGTTTGTGGAGAGCAATTTTGTTATGCATAGAATTTCATGTTTACATTTAATTAGATAAATATAGTTAATATAGTATAATTATTATTAATAAAGGCGTACATTTTTTTAAATGCATTCATTCTGGAGAATAAAATTTGAAAACCTATAGACATCATCTCTGCCATAACAACAAAATGAAACAAGCAACGTTATTGAATCACAGGTTTTTCTTTAACCTGTTTTCATCAAACTCTTAAGACAGGATTCCTTGTTCACAGTAAATTCTGGAAGGGGAGAGGGAGAGGGAAAATGATTTTTTCATTATTTATAGTAAATCCAAGTAGTCATGGTTTTTTCTCTTTTTTTTCTTTCCTTCCTTCCTTCATTTTAAATGCCGCCCATTATGTTTGTATCTGTTTATTAAACAAATCTTCCTTGAAAAACTATTGTGTACTTGATACTATGATTTATGTTAGGTATAAAAATGTGGGTAAGAGAGGCATGCCCCTTTTGTCACAGTTTATAATCTGATGGAGAAAGGTAAACAGGTAATAGCAATATGATGTAGAATGTATGATGGTCGGACAGGTAAAAAAATGCTGTGGAAGCACACGAAAGGCATCTAACTGAGGTTTACGGGAATAGGAAGGATGTTTACAAAAGTGGCATCTAAACTTGCCCTGAAGAATGAAAAGGAGTCAGAGAGACACAGAGAAATGGACGATAGGTTGTTGGGCAGAGATTTCCAGACAGTAGCGAAAGGAAACACTGTATACAAGCCTAAGTGTTGCTGGAGCCAGGAGTGGCAAGAGAGGAGGCTGAGCAGATGAGCTCTTGAAAGACAGTGAAAGCCACTGCAGGGAGTATGGACTGGATCCTGAAGGCATGAGATGAC